>NC_067403.1:229999420-232979420 GCF_016432865.1 Antechinus flavipes
CTGGAACAGTGGTTCCCCTCTTCTCTTCAGCTTGGGGCCATGGAGTTATTGCAAGGTGTGCATTTCATTAAATGACTCGGTGTAATAAATAAGCCAATGTACCTTCTGTAGAATGAATAAATCATATGTCTCCCATATAAATGCATTTACTCAAGGGCTCCAGCGGATCCAGCATCTCATTAATGTGGATATGCCTTCCCAGGATGTGGCTGACAACTCATTCACATCTGCCCATCCTGGGTAGTTCTTGACTGTGTTCTCCCAGAAGTTTGCCATATTGGGGGAAGGGGGATTCACCAATGTACTGGTAGCCTTCCTTACCTTCTTATATTGAAAAGTTAGCATAGGGCCATAAATATAGTTCTAGAAGGGTCTAATTTTAATTCAATTTGGTAAATATTAATTCAATCTAATGAAATATAATAGCAATGTAAGCGACAATAGCATTATTATATAACTATTAATATATTATTATATAAAACAATATATATTATATAAAAATTAATATATTATTACATAAAAACATATATTATGTAACACTTACATAATAATAGATTAATTATGTAACTGTTAATAACTAATATAGTTATATATCAAACAACTATTATATAACTGTTAATAATGACATTGTTTTGTAGTAACTTTCCATTAAAAAAAAATCATCTTCTCTTCCCTATTCATGTCCTTATCACTTTGCAAGATAAACATGTAGTATAAAGATTATCATACATTTCACTGATTAGGAAACAGACTTTTTCAAAGTCATAGAGACATTAAGTTGCAGTTCTAAAATTTGAAAAAGTTGAGTGAGCTGGTAGGAGGTAGTTCTAATGTTTTCATTTTCCAGAGCCACAACAAGATGGAGAAACTAGAGTCTTGTCCCAGGGAACTATCTATCTATCTATCTATCTATCTATCTATCTATCTATCTATTTATACACATGCACACATATGTATATATAGTATAGGTTGCAAACAAGTACACAAAGTGCACCTCTGGACAATGGCTTACTAATACCAAGGGTTTCTCCCCACCAATGAAGCTAGTGTTTGGAGTCTCTTTCCTTTTGATGTATTGGGGTCTCCTCATCACCACCCCTCATGATTTGAGAACATATTTATTGCCACTTGCCCCTGGCACCAAAATTGCCAGTTATAACTCTTGTCATGTTCCCTTACCAGGAAATTGCTACTTTGTTAATGTTGAAGACGTGTTTTATCCATCTGGGAGAAAGAACTGTTTCATTTCTGTGTAGAACTCTCTCTTGCTTTGTGTATTGTTTTCTGTTCATGCTGGGTCATCATTCTGTTTCTAGCTGAGCAGGATTCCAGACGGCAGTTGAGATGCTCTCAGCAGATATTTCCTATAATTAAAGACCAAAGGGCTGCTCACTGCTTGCTCATTCCTGCTGGCCCATCCTTGAGCTCTCTCAGTTCTAGCTGGACTTCTCTCTCGGTTTTGCCAGCTCAGCAGGTGTGAGCACCTGTGAGCGCTCGGCACATGGAGCAAAACCCAGCTGAATTAAGCAATCGCAGCGTGCTCATCACTTGCCATGGCCCTATATCGTCATTTTATTGTGCCTCCATAACAGTAACCCCTGAATGATGAAGGAAGGGCAGAAAACAGCCTACAGTAATAAAGAAGGGATTTGACATCAGAACACATGAGTTCAAATTTTAGAACTGCAACTTAATGTCTATGACTTTGAAAAAGTCTGTTTCCTAATCTGTGAAATGGGTATGATAATCCTTATACTACATGCTTAACTTGCAAAGTGATAAGGATCAGATGGGACCACTTGATAATCCAGGAGTAATAATTCAAATATCTTTGATTTCATGTTATTAAATCTGAACTCTTAAAATACACCCTTAGGTGCTGAGATGTGCTCAGGACAATAACCACATCATAAATGAAGTGAAAGTGCTTCTGAAGGGCCTTCTCCACAAAGATTCAACCCTTAATGGAATAGCAATTTCTTGCTACATTCTACTTATGCCTTAGAACCAGGAACAGAGTCACATCCATTCATCTTCCAGCTATCTAGTATAAAAGAGAAAAAAATTGGACTTGGGAGTCAAAAGGTCTGGGTTCAAATTCTGGCCAAATCAGAACTTCCTTGGACCTAACCTATAAAATGAGAGGTGTGTGTGGATGAGATGGCCTCTAAGGTTCCTTTCAAATCAAATTCTATGATCCTATGAATATAAAGAAGAGATACTCTCATCAGGAAAAATGTAGTGGCGCCCTTGCAATGTCCAAAACCTCAACTGGGTATTTTTCTATGAATAATATAGACCCCTTGTAAGGCAAAAAAAATGGGCCAATTTAATTAAATATACTGGTTCCAGTAAAAAGTTTTCTCCTCATTAAATATCCTTTGTACAGCTGCCCCAGAATAATGCTATAATACTGTTTCCATTTCTAGACTGAATTACCTAGCTATTTTTTGCTTCTTCACAATTGCTGGCCATGGTGCTGACACAGATAAGTTCTCCATCCTGACCCCCACCTACGCAGATGGCAGCTGCCTCTGTGCATTAGTGGAAGGGTTCACAAATAGTAGAAGGTTGCCCTGTCTGGTAGAATTTATCATGCTCTAGTGATAAGAATTTTCATTCTTATCGAGGCTGATCCTTGTAAAACAGACATATTATCTGTCACTGTGCCTACACTCAAATTATTTCCAGATAAATAGGACTTGAAAGAATTCCTCTATCCCAGCTCTGGAGAACCCACTTTCTTTGACATGATGAGAAATGGGAGGTAGGCTTTAGTGGAGGATGAATGTAATGTAAAGGTCTTTGTCATCATAAAACTCCATATAAATGTAAGATGGCATTGTTTTCATTTCTCAATTCATTCTACTTGCATTTATTGGGTACCTACTATGTAATCATTAACTATATTTTTGGTATCGGTATTCTTCCAGTGATGCTATATGGCCAAAAGCCAAGAAGTTTCATAGTCCTAAAGAATTTAAGTAGCAGATCACACAAAAGGCAATGGAGAAACAAAATGGGAACATGAGTAGGCTAGAGTGTAGCATTAGTGAAAAATTGCATTGGAAGGGTAGCACAGAGGATGTCATAAAATGTGCAAAATCAATCAATCGACTTTATTAAGTGCCTACTGTGTCCCAGGTCCTGTAGGAAGTACTGGGGATACAAAAAAGGTAAAAATAGAGCCTTCCCTCAAGGAAGTCAAATGGGAAAATGAAGTGGCTGGTCAGCCTATGAGATAGAACAATGGTTCTTGAAGAATGGTATTGATACAATAGTTAGAGTTCTGAAGAAAGAAACTCTAGACCTCTTGGATTTATTGAAAAACAGAGGCAAGTGTTGTACAGTATGAGAAGGCATGAGTGGGGTACAATCAATGTTACGTGACAAAATAACCATATTGATGAGAAGTCAGTGTTCCCTTTTTCATTGATAAGCTCCTTAAGGGCAGGGGGTTGTCTTTTGTCTCTTCTTGCATCCCCAGAACTTGTCACATAATAGTTGATTAATAAATGCTGATTGATTGAGATATCAGAGTACAATGGGTCAAAGACTTGAGGAGGTACAAAGACATTTTCATGGAATTATAATAATTCAGAACTTGAAGATCAAATCTGTAAAAGGCCACATACCAGTCACTTGATTAACATTGATCTTAATAAATATTGATTGATTATATATATATATATGTATGTATATATGTATATATATCTTACAACATCCTTCATGCTTCTTCTTCAATACAGTTCTTCAATAATGGTCTTTAGTTAAAGAAATTGAAGGATGACTGGCCATTTTGTGATTGTCCATGGAGTATAAGAAGTGATAGATAGAGAGTCCCACTAACTTCTGTGCTTAATAGTCTTCCTCCTTAGCTTTTGACATAGGACATAGTTGTTCTAAGATTTCTAAGCTCATCATGTCTCAATTTATCCATCCATGAAAGCAGAGTGAATTTAATTAAAAATGTAGAGTTACTTGGATGAAAGATATCATGTTAGGTAATTTCTACACACTCCTGTGTATAATGTAGCACCTTTACTTTTTATTAATAATTGCATTGAAAGTGGGATAATCACTGTAATGATGTTAAATGAAGTATTACCTGAGGTGTCTCTTTGAGTTAGGTGTTAAGGAAGAGAAGGATATATATATCACACACAGTGTTTAGTTGAAGATCAGTCTAGTGGGAATAGTATTGAACTTGGCATCAGGAAGCTGGGGTTGGAATATTATCCTTGACATACTTTAGCTATGTGACCCCATGCAATTCATTTAACTTCCCTGAGACTCTCAGTTTATTCATCTGCAAAATGAGTATAATAAAATCTGTAAGAACTACTCTACTGGGTTATTTTGAGGTTTAAATCAGATAATAGATACAAACTGATATGAAAATTCTTAAGTACTATTTAACTACTAGCTGTTATTAGTAGCGTTTTGGGAATGACAGAAGTAAAAGAGGAGACAATATGGTGTAATGATTTGAATATTAGACCTGGAGTCAGAAAGACTCGTGTTCATATTCTGCTAACTAACTAATGATTCTTCCCTTGATATTGGAGCCTTTAGGGCCATACTCTTAAACTTGAACTTTTTTACATTAATTTTGGACCACAGTCCAAAATTGTTATTTTCTTCTTTAATATGTAATATCTTTGCAAGTAGGAATTTTTTTCATCTTTTGTACTAGCAAATCTAGCATCTAGCATCTAGTACAGTATCTGGCACTTAGTTGACAATTAATAAATGTTGATTGTTTAGTTGACCAAATGAACCTTCTGGCTCTGATTTTCTATGCTCTGTACTATAAGTATTCTTCCCTGAACCTCAGTTTCCTCATTTGTAAAATAAAGATAATTATATTTGTACTCCTAACCTTAGGGGCAGTTAGGTGGCACAATGGATAGAGTCCTGGACTTGGAATCAGGAAGATTCATCTTTATGAGTTCAAATTCAACCTCTATTAAAAAGTCATTCTGTCCCTCTTATGCCAGTGCTTCAGTTCTTTTCCATGCCCCACAGCCAGACACAGATCAAATCAATCCTTTACTTAAACATTATTCTATCAGTTATTTCTGTCATGTTTGACCATTTGTGATCCCATTTGGGCTTTTCTTGGTAAAGATACTAGAGTGGTTTGCTATTTCCTTTTCCAGCTCATTTTACAGATGAGGAAACTGAGATAAACAGGATCAAGTGAATTGCCCACAGTCACATAGGTAGTAGATGTCTGAGGCCGGATTTGAACTCATAAAGATGAATCTTCCTGATTCCAAGCTGAGTACTCTATCCATTGTGCCACCGAATTGCCCACAAGGGAGGGAGTATAAATATTAATTATCTTTATTTTACAAATGAGGAAATTAAGGTTCAGAGTGGAATCCATATAGTACAGAACATAGTCAGAGGTAGAAGAATCATTTGGTCAACCAATCAATCGATATTTACCAATTGTTCCAGGTACTGTGCTAAATGCTGGATTTGCTATACAAAAGATGAAATGATCTCAACTTGCAAAAATATTGCATTTTAACAAGGAAATAAAACATCCAACCCTGAGTGAAGTCAGTCTGTTTTATACTGGTCACTCTTTCTTGAGCCTTGGAGAGCTCTTTGGGACTTATGCATAATGTAAAGTTATTAAACATGCACGTATTCATATGCTAATACTGGAAATCACTTGACACTTTGACATGCTCCTTCACTTACCTTCTTGAACTCTCTTCATCTTTATAAGTTGCCTGTGAGACAGGGAGTGCAGTATTATTATTCCTCATTTTATTGATTAGAAAGTACAACTAACTTTTCTAGGGTTGCAGGGCCAACTTGTAAAGAATCTAAAAAGTAAATTTGTGTCTTTAATATCCTAATCTGGTGTGTGTGTGTGTGTGTGTGTGTGTGTGTGTGTGTGTGTTCTGTGTTCTCACTGTCACTATACTATGATCTCCCTTTGGAGCACAGATCATTTCTTCTACTTTTATCATACTCCCTACAATATCCAGTCCATCCTTCAGCCCTTGCTTGATGCTCCAGGAAGTTATTGAATTACCATATCCATGGTTGATATTAAAAATAATGTTTGCTAAGTGAACAACTGAAGCAGTGGAATCAAGAATTATGGGGTGAAAGAGGGCAAAAAAAGGTAAAGGTGGATGCCAGCATCTTCAGAAATTACCAAGGGGGTCAATTCTGATGGGTCAGAACTCCTTAGTTTTAATGAGTGCAAGGTGAGGGATGTCCATATGGAGACAGATTCCAACTCCCCAGTGATGCTAGTTCAATTGTTTTAATTTGCTTTACTCTCATCAGTAGTGATTTAGAGCATTTTTATATGACTTGATAGTTTTAACTACTTTGTTTGAATACTGCTGTGCAGGTCCTTTGATCATTTATCAATTGAGGAATGGCTCTTATTTTTATAACTTTGGCTCAGTTTTCTGTTTGAGAAATACAGTAAACTTCCCATAAGATTAGGTCATCACCGTTAGATCATCACCAGTTTGCTATAAATTGATCTGAGATTGAGACAGTAAATCTGTACCTGTAGTAACTTTTTAAAATCTTTTTTTAATAATCATAGACTCATTTAATAATAATTTATTTTTCTCAATTACATATAAAATTAATTTTAACTTTTTTTTTAAATTTTGAGTTCCAAATTTCCCTCTCCTTTCCCCCTCTCCTCTTCATTGAGAAGATAAGTAATTGGTACAGATTATACACAAATAATCATGAAAAACACATTTTCATATTAAATCATCCTGTGAAAAAAAAAACAAAGACAAAAAAAAAAACACAAGAAAAATAAAATAAAGAAAAAGTGTCTTTGATCTGTACGCTGACCCTACCAGTTCTTTCTCTGGAGATGAACAGTACCTTTCATCATAAGTTCTACAGAATTGTCTTGTCTCATATTTCTGAGAATAGCTAAAGTTAACCATAGCAGATAATCATAGTATATTGTTGCTACTATGTACTACTCATTTCATTTTGCATCAGTTCATATTTTTCCATATTTTTCTCATCATTTCTTAAAACAAAATATTCCATCACAGTCATATACAACACCTTGGTCAGCCATTCCCCACTTGATGCACATCTCCTTAATTTCCAATTCTTCACCATCACTAAAAGAGCCATTATGAATATTTTTGCATACATGGGCCCTTTTCTTTTTTTTTTTAATCTCTTTAAGATATAGAGCCAGTAGTGGTATTGCTTTGTCAAAAGTTATATGCATGGTTTTATAGACCTTTGGGCATGGTTCCAAATTGCTCTCTAGAATGGTTGAATTAGTAGAAACTCCAGTAATACTGTAGTGTTTTAATTTTCCCACATCCCCTCCAACATTTGTCATTTTCCTTTTCTGTCATGTTACCCAATCTGACAAATGTGAATTAGTAGCTCAGAGCTGTTTTAATTTGCATTTCTTTCATCAATAGTGACTTAAAGAATTTTTATATGATTATAGATAGCTTTAATTACTTTGTCTGAAAACTGCCTGTTTATATCCTTTGATCATTTATCAATTGAGGAATGGCTCTTATTTCTATAAATTTAACTCAATTTTTTATGTGTTTGAGAAATGAAGTCTTTATCAAATTGTAAATTTTTTTTTGCAGTAATGATTACCAACTATGTATTTCTCTCCATCTTATTTTCTCCATTTATTTGACTCTCCTTTTACCCTATTCTCAAAAGTGTTTTGCTTCTGATTTTTACCTCCTTCATCCTTCCTTCTGTCAGCCCTTCCCCCTCCACCTTATCTTATATTCTTCTCTTCCTACTTTCCAGTATAGCTAGATATATTTCTACATCCAATTGAGTGAGTATATTATTCTTTCTTTGAGCCATTTTTTTGATAGTGAAGTTCCTGAGCTCTCCTTCCCATTTCCCCCATTTCCCCCTCCACTTTAAAATCTCTTTCAGCCCTCTTTTATTTCAGAAAATTTATTCTATTCTACCTCTCCCTTTCCCCTTTTACCAAAGCATTCTTCTTTCTCATCCTTTAATTTTATTTTTTAAGATAATCATACCATCACATTCAACTCACATCTCTATTTTCTATGTTCACTCCTTTTAACTGCCCTACTAATGAGCAAGTTTTTAGGAGTTATGTGTCATTTTCCCATATGAAAATATAAACAATTTTACCTTATTGATTTCTATTCCCTCTTTACCTTTTTATACTTCTCAAGAATTTCATATTTAAAATAAGTTTTTCCATTCAACTCTGGTATTTTCATCAGGAATACTTTAAAGCCTTCTATTTCATTGAATGTCAATTTTCCCCCAGAAGGAATATATTGCTTTGCTGATTCTTTGTTGTAATCCTAGTTCTTTTGGCCTCCTGAATATCATATTCCAAACCCTTCAATCCTATAATGTAGAAGAGCTTATTTCTTATGTTATCCCGACTGTCACTCCCCAATATTTGAATTGCTTCCTTTTGGCTGTTTGGGGCATTTTCTCCTAGATCTCAGAGATCTGGAATTTGCCTATTGATATTCCTGGATCATTTTCAGGAGGTGATCAGCAAATCTTTTCAATTTCTCTTTTGCTCTCTGGTTCTGGAGTATCAGGACAGTTTTCCATTTTAATTTCTTGAAAGATGATGTCTAAGCTCTTTTCTGATCATGGCTTTCAGGGAGTCTAATAATTTTTAAATTATCTCTTCTGGATATATTTTCCAGGTCAGTCGATTTTTCAATGAGCTATTTCACACTTCTATATTTTTTCATCCTTTTGCTTTTGTTTGAGTGTTTCTTCATATTTCACAAAGTCATTTCTAACTTTTAAGAAATTATTTTCTTTGGTGAGCTTTTATACCTCCTTCTCCATTTGGCTAATTCTATTTTTTTAAGATCTTCTGACTTTTTGTATAATTTTTTTCCCATTTGAACAATTCTTCTTTTCAAGGCATTCTTCTCTTCATTAGATTTTTGTAACTTTTTAACCGTTTGACCTAGTCTAATTTTTAAGGTGCCATTTTCATCAATATATTTTGTGCCTTATTTACCAAAATGTTGATTTTTTTCATGATTTTCTTGAACCATTTCTCCTCCCAATTTTTCCTCTATCTCTCTTTTATGATTTTTAAATCTTGTATGAACTCTTCCATGACCTGAAACCAATTCATATTTTTCTTTCAGGCTTGGGATGTAGGAATTTTGAGTGTGTGTTTTGATTCTTCTTGTTACCAGAGCTACTTTCTATGGTCAATTTTTTTTTTCTGTTGTCTGTTCGTTTTCCAGCCACCTTCTGGACTTTTAAATCTATGCTAAAGTGGACTCTACTTCCCAAGTGGAGGGAGCATTGTCCCAAACTCCAGGATTTTTGTTTAGCTAATTTGCAGAGATAATTCTGGAGATGAGTATGTTTCTGGCTCTTCCAAGGTTGTATGGAATATGGAGAGAGGTGTTTACTACATTTCTGACCTGTGCACTGGTTTGTGAGTAACTAGAATCATTCTTTTCAACCCTGAAATTGTGACTTATAGTCCTGCTTCCCTACAAGCAAAAGCTCTTCTGTGATAATGTTCCTCCTTGGCTTGAGACTGCCACCCAGATCCAAATATAGGCAATGCAACAGAGCCCTGGGGCCAGCAAAGCCCCCTGTAAATCTTCTGACCTGTTCCCTGATCCCTTGACCATCTGTGGACTGAGAGCTCTAGAAACTGCACTACTACCACTAATTCAGTGGCCCTAAGGCCTGTGCTGGACTGTGTTTTCCTCTCGCCTTGATGTAACAGACCTTTCCTACAGATCCTCTAGGTTGTCTGGGGCTGGAAAATTGTTTCTCTCCATCTTTTCCTGAGTTCTGCCAGTCTAGAATTTGTTTTGAGTCATTATTTAAAGGTGTTTGGAGGGGTGTAGCAGAGAGCTCAGAGGAGTCCCTGCCTTTATGGCTCCATCTGCCCCCTTTGCCCCAAAATTGTAGTAACTTTGCCCAGTTGTTCTGAAAATGTGGTCAGGGCTGTTCTGGGCGCTCTGATATGTCAGGATGCAATGAGTGTTCCCAGACCAGCGGGAAGTTCTCCAGGAGACTGGGGGAGACTGAGAGAATTCTTTCTGCCTCTTTTCCTTGGGCCCTCAGGAGACTCCCTCTCTAATTCTCACACTGTCTAGCTTCCTGCTTTTCCCTCCTCTCCAAGGCTGTCCCTGCATTCAACTCGAATGCCCACCCTATATAACATCCTCTCCCTTGGTTGGGCTCCTCCACTGCTCATAGGGCTTAGATGAGATGGAAATCCTTAATAAGATGGGGAGCATCATATCTTGCCCTCTGCCTGGGCACTCTCCTCAAGTCTTTCTGACCTTGTCCTCTGACTTATGGATCTGCCTTCTGTCTCCTCACTGTAGCCTCCATCCATCTATTTCTTTTTCCTTTCTTTTTTCTTTCCTTTTTTCTTTTCCTCTTCTCTTCATTCTTTCTTCTTTCCTCTTTTCCTCCTTCCCTTTTTGCATTCTTTCTTTCCTTTCTTCCCTCTCTTGACATTTCTGACCATTGACCCTGCTTCTAACCTTTTGTATATTGTCTCCCTCAGGTTGAGGGAGACAGAAGGAACTGTCTCATTTTTCTGATTATATTCCCATAGCAGCTCTTATCATGATGCTCGGCACATAGTAAACAAAACAAAACAGAGAATTCAGAATTGGTGGGGGAGGGGGTCAAGCTCATGGCAAAAATGACATTTCAGGAAAGTAGAGATTCTAAGGAGGACATCTCAGGCCTGAGCATGAACAGGGAGGGTGACCTAAAAGAATGATTGCTCCTGCTCCCTGCATGCATCCTGGCGCCTACTGAGAATAGGGACCTTAGGTAGTAAATCCAGAACCACCAAGCTGCTGAATTAGCACAGGAGAGTTTTCCTTCTAACCCAGGTGGACAGGCAGACGTGCTAACTCAGGCCTTCCAAGCCAGTGGGTTCCCCTGGGCAGCCTCAGGCAAAATGAAAGGGGGATGGAGGAGCTGGACTGAGCCACAGGAAGAATATAGTGATTCCCGTGTGGGGCCCTTGTGTAGGGGAGAGCTTTCCTCAGCCACTGACTCCACCACCATGATCCTGTAGATGTAAGGATCCTGTGAACATAGAGTTGGGTGTAACCCCTTCCTGCTGAGTTCCTAACCATCCTTTTTTTTTTTTTTTGTAGTAACATTTTCCCAATAATATTTTATTTTTACAGATACATACAAAGATAGTTTTCAGCATTCATTTGTAAGACTGTTTCCCAAATGTTTCTCTCTTTCTCCCTTACCTCTCCCTTCCCCAAGACTCCACACAATTTGATAGAGGTTAAATATATACAATCCTTTTAAGCATATTTCCATTAGTCATGTTGTGCAAGAAGAATCAGACCATATGGAAAAACCATGAGAAAGAAAAAACAAACTATGCTTAAATCCACTTCTCCGGGTGAGGATGGCATTTTGTCTATTGAAATTGTCTTGAATGGACATATTGCTAAGAAGAGCTTAGTCTATCACAGTTGATCATCACATAGACCTTGCTTTTACTGTGTACAATGTTCTCCTGGTTCTGCTCACTTCACTCAGCATCAGTTCATGTCTTTCCATTTTTTTTTCCCTGAAATCAGCCTGCTCATCATTTCTTAGAACCATAACAATCTATTACATTCACATACCATGACTCACCCAGCCATTTCCCAACTAATGGGTATTCACTCAATTTCCAGTTATTTACCACATAGTAACTTTTTTTTTTCCTACTCATCCTTTTAATGACCAAGGCAAATAGTCTCTAGCACCCAGGTGGATAAACTGTCAGGTGAAAAAGGAATTAGACTTTGTCCTGATTGACTACAGAGACAAGACTAGGAACAATAGGTAGAAGTGCAAAGTTTAAGAAAGCACAAAGCGCAAAAAGCACTCTCTTTGTTTCCTATTTTGTTTTTTATCACCACAACAAAAATATGTTATAAATGTTTTGGTACATAGGAGTCCTGTTCCTTTTTCTTTTTTAATTTTTCTTGAAGTTCAGGATCAATAGTGGTATAGTTGGGTCAAAGAATATACATCATTTAGTGATGGGGGATATAACTCCAAATTACTTTCTAGGACATTTGAACCAATTTGCAGCTCCACCAACAATGACTAAGTATGTTTTTTTCCCATAGCCTCTCCAACATTTTTCATTTTCTTCTGTTATCGGCTTTGCTAATCTGAAGGGACTGATGGAGAACCTCAGAGCAGAATCTCTTTCATTTTTTATAGATTCTAATCTTTCTTAAGCAGCAAGATAACTGTATAAATATGTATACATATATTGCATTTAACATATACTTTGACATATTTAACATGTATGGGACTACCTGCCTTCTGGGGAAGGAGGGGAAAAGTTGGGACAGAAGGTTTTGCAAGGGTTAGTGTTGAAAAGCTACCCATGCATATGTTATGTAAATAAAAAGCTATAATAATTTTTTATAGATTCTAGCTTCACCTAAGAGAGAACTTTATAAGAATGAAAGTTGACTTTATGACTTCCTCTTCAATAGAAGTCTTTAAGAAAAGACTCAATGACTCATTGTCAAGAGATGCCTTGTGAAGAGGCTATTTACTTAGAACTGGGTTGAATCTGTTGACTTTCATTCAAAGTGAGTGTCTCACCCATCTCACACATGAGAACCCTGAAGTCTAGAAATGTTGAGAGATTTGCCCCAAATCACAGAGAGTACATAACACAGCCCAGGATACAAACAAATTGAACTCTCTTGTCACTGTATCACAGCTGCCCAAGCCTGCTGATTCTGATGGACCACTGGGATTCTGAAGATATGATGTAAGGAGCTAGATCCTAGCAGATGGGAACTGGGTAGCCACTCTGCAGTTTGGTCAGAGAGGTTGTCAGGACTCCTGGGTTCTTTTCATCTATCAACCCATTTGGCTAAGGAAAATGAAGACAGGAAGAGGTGGGGGCTGGGCCATAGCTGGAGATGATGTAGGCATAAAGGTATGAAAAGATTGCCAGAAAAAGGAAAGGGGAAGGTAAAATAGGGAGATCTATGTAGTCTTTATTGTATTACTATCTACTTTAGCATGGAGTTGGGAGCCAGAAGACTTGGGTTCAAATTCCAGTGCTTGTACTACCTGTGTAACCTGAAGTGTCTGACTTTTTTTTCTACACAAGGTCACAGACCTCATGTATTCTATCCTTGGATCTTTTTATTAATAATTTAATAGTATTTTTCCAAATATATACAATGATAGTTTTCAACACTGACCTTTGCAAAACCTTGTGTCCCAAATTTTTCTCCCTCCCTCCCCCAGAATAGAAAGCAATCTGATAAATAGGTTAAACATGTGCACTTCTTCTAAACATATTTCCGTGTTTGTCATGCTGTGCAAGAAAAATCAGATCAAAAAGGGGAAAAAACATGAGAAAGAAAAAAGCAAGCAAACAAGCAACAATAAAAAGGTGAAAATTCTATGTTTTGGTCCACATTTAGTCTCCATAGTTCTCTCTGGATATGGATGGTATTTTCCATCACAAGCCTTGAATCATCTCATTGTTGAAAAAAGCCAAGTCCATCACGCTGATCATCCCATAAGCTTGTTTCTGTGTACACTGATCTCCTGGTCCTGCTCATTTTACTCAGCATCAGTACATGTAAGTCTCTCTGGGCCTTTCTGAAATCATCCTGCTGATCTTTCTTACAGAACAATAATATTCCCTAACATTCATATACCATAACTTATTCAGCCATTGTCCACTACAAAAAGGGCTGCCACAAACATTTTAGCACATGTGGGTCCTTTTCCCTTTTGATGATCTCTTTGGGATACAGACCCAGTAGAGAAGTGTCTGACTGTCTCTCCTGTCTGACAAGACATCTTATTCATCTATTGAAAGGGTTGGTCTGTAACATCCAAGGGCCCTTCTAGATCTGACACTCTATGGTTCTCTCGGGCTGGGATTTTTAACATGGGACCAACTTATTTTAAAATACATTTTGGGAGCAAATAGATTGCACAGTGGAAGGAGCATCGGCTCATGGAGTCAAGAGGACCTGAGGTCAAATCCAGCCTCAAATGCTAATTGTGAGACCTTGGGCAAGTCACTTACAACAGAGATAGAGATACAGAAACACAGAGAGACAGAGACAGAGAGAGAGAGAGAGAGACAGAGAGAGAGAGAGAGAGAGAGACACACACACAGAGAGAGAGAGAGACAGAGAGAGAGAGAGAAAGATGTGAACTGAGAATATATACTCTGTGTGTGTGTGTGTGTGTGTGTGTGTGTGTGTGTGTATGAGAGAAAGAAAAAAAGGGAATTGGACATAGTGTCCCAAAAGTCATAGTACAGTTCTAGCTATTAATAAGTTATTAAAGCTTCAAACTTTGCTAAGACTTTTGGAACACTCTGCATTTCAATATAATTGGTTTCCTTTGTAATGCTAAGTATTTTATTTTATGCTTCTTAAAACATTATTAACAAGGGGTCCCTAGGCCTCTGCAGATTGGCCAAAAGGGTCTATGAAACACAAAAGAATAAAAATCCCTGCTCTAGAGAGTGGCTACTGATGACCACACAGCATCCTTGAGGCAAAAGGACCTTGAAAAGCACCCCCATTCCCCTGTCTCCAAATAGAAGGGTATGTTTCATTTTAAATAACTCTAGGAACCAGATGCTCTAACTCCCTACAGTAACACATTCAGGCATTCAGCATCCTGAGATGTTAGGGAATTTTTCCTGAATCCTTTCTCTTTTTGTTTTAGTCTTTCCCCTCAGGTTCTGCTCTAAGGGATGATAGCTATCTACCTGTGTATATAATATCTGTTTTAGAGGCTTTCTTATGACATGAATGGCTCAGTCCCCTAAAGGGAATTTTCTTACTCTTTAAGCTCATAATCCCTACCTAGGAAACCTAGGAGAATATATGCACCCGTACCCTTCCAGAAAACTGATACTAACTTCCCACTCACAGTTACACAATTCACATTACAGAAGGTTTACTAAAGAAGAAGAAAAAAACAAAATAAAAATTCTTGAACAAGGATTTAGTCCTTTAGTCCCAGAGATGGAGGTAAATATCCAAAGTCAAATAAACTCCCCAATATAAGAGCTACTCTGGCTGTGATTCCCTCCCCCTTATGCCCTATCTTGGAGTACACCTCCTAACTGATTGAAGTTGGAGAATGCATTTTTATTCTCTCTCTCTCTCTCTCTCTCTCTCTCTCTCTCTCTCTCTCTCTCTTCCCCCTCCCTCCCTCCTCTCTCCTTCCTTTTTCTTTGTCTTCCATTTTTCTTTCCTCCCCCTCTTTTCCCTCCCTCCTTCCTTTCTTTTTTCTTTCTTTTTCTGCCTCTCTCTCTCCCTCCCTGTTTCTTGTTTCTTTCCATCTCCATCTTTCTCTCTATCTCCCTTCTTCCTTCACTTTCGCCTTCCCTTTTGTTTCTGTCTCTCAGTCTGTCTCTCTGCCTTTCTGTGTGTACCTTTCTTTATGTCTCTCTCTCTCTCTTTCTCTCTCTCTCTCTCACTCTCTACTGTCTCTCTCCTCTTGTTCTTTCTCACTCTGTCTCCAGTTTTTGACTATTTCCCATGGCACCATCAGCAGTCCGAGACAAGGCTAGATTGAGTCCCTTGTGCCATTTTCTCCTATACACTCATGGGCTTGTAGAAAATATGAGCTAAATGTACAGAATTTGAAGGAGAAAACACATTTTTAAATCATTATATTAATAAGTCAAATATGCTTATTATTAAGAGACTTTCAGGCTATCTAATCACAGGATCTTAGGGATCAGGCTTAAAAGAGATCTCAGAGGTCAGTTAGCACAATCCTTTATTTTAACAGTTGAGGAAACAGGTCTAAAATACGTTAAGGAACTTGGCCAGAAGCACACTAATGCTGTCAGTCAGGATTTGAATTCCCATGCTTTGCTTCTTGAGCTAGTAGTCTTTCTCCTGTATCATGCTACTTTTAGCAGATGAATAAAATGAGGCTCAGAGAGGTAAAGCCCTTTCCCCAATATCACACAGCTAATAAATACACACTGAGAGCAAACCCCTCCAGAATCCTTCTCTTCTTTCAGGGTTATCCTCTGGGTCTTCAACCTTCTTCAGTTTCCTTCCAATCCCAAACCCACCTCTCACCATCCAGACCATGGTGTGGACATAGATTTTACTTCTTCCCCATCCACCTTTGCTCAAATAGATCACAAAGGAAGAAAGTTTGGGAAAGATAATCCCAGGGGGAGCCATATGTTTAAATAAAGGAATTTCTTTGTACGCATATTTTTAATGCAAATTAGATCTTTATAAAGTAGTAACTTGTTTGGACTCCTTAAAAATAGAAGTTTCAGGTCAACAAAAATACACTTCCACCCTAGTTTTTGTTTACTAAACAATTTGGGCAAAAAGGCAAGGAAATGCTGATGAAATGCTGACTGTCGGCAAGCCAGCTGTTGTGCTGGACAGATGCAGCCCCCTCCCTGTGCCAGAAGCCACTGGTCTGCCCAGCCTCCCCTGGATCTTGTAAAAGCACATGAGAAGGTGCTGACGAGGGCTCTTCAGGTTATGGCTGATCTCCCCCGGGGCAAAGATACATCATCTGCACCAAAAGACATAAAGGTAAGGAGCCCTACAGCAGGGAAGCAGGACATCAGCTCCTGCTCACATTGGCTGCCCACTGATGGATTCATAGACCATGACTACCGGTAAAGCAAAGAAAAAGACAAAACATCCTCAGTTCTGAGCGATACCCTGCCGCTTCTTCTAATTGTTAAATTAAATTTTATTTTGTTGCACAGCATATTTTACTTATTAATAGAATAATTTAAAAATGTGTTTTCTCCTTCAAATTGTGTACATTTAACTCATATTTTCTTTACTTTTCATTCATTACCAATATTACCATATTGCCATATCACAATATCACCACATCAAAAGCAATCCTACCCAATCAGGGCAATGAATTGAAATACTTTTAAAAAAATGTTTTTCATAGCAAGATGATATAGTGTATTTTGACTATTGCTCTCTGGCAGTGTGGTTCAGTGCCTGAGTTTTAATTCAGAGCGACACCAATCTGTGGCAGACATCACCAAACACAGCTGGAACCAGATTGAAATATAATTGGTAAATATTTAACAAAAGAAATGAAGAGATAATAAAATAAGCTAATGTGTAGTTTTTCAAAGATCCTTATGTATGGCTTGCTGGCCCCGTTTCTTTTTGATATCATCTCTCCACAGCAATAAATTATATTGAAATAAATGGGGCACATTCTAAATATCCCATGTTATTATTTTTAAGCTGATCCATCCTTCCCACTTTTACCACCCCTTCTATTGAGTAAACTTTCAAAAATAAAGGAAAATTAAAAATAAAGCCTTTAATACATAGGTACATTTTGTTCAGTCATTTCAGTTGTGTTCAACTCTTTGTGACTCCATTTGGGGTTTTCTTGGAAGAGATACTAGAATGGTTTGCCATTTCCTTCTCATCTGGAGAAATGTCCAAGGTCATACAACTAGTGAATGTCTGGACTTGGATTTGAATGAGGATCTTTCTGACTCCAAGCCCAGTAAATTATCCTAACCACCTAAATGCCCACCTAGTTACATGGTCCCTCATTATTCTCGTTAGGTATATTTTTCTGCATTTTAAGTTCATCACCTCTCTGACAATTTCTTAGGAACTTCTAGAGGTCAGTGGTCAGTTTTTTCTTCATTCTTTTGGTGGTTTTTTGTTTTGTTTTATTTTGTTTTTTCTTGTCATCCTTTTGTATTCATAGTTTCTCACTCTGCTGATAGGAATTCAAAAGCTTTTCAAAGTTGTTGAGTTTTTTTCTTTTGTATAATATTATTGTACATTCTTCTTCTGGTTCTGCTCTTTCATTATGCATCAATTCATAGAGCTCTTTTTAGTTTCCTCTGAAACTCTTCATTTTGACATAGAGCCAGGCAAGATTTCATTTCAGTCATGTAACACAAATGGCTTATCTATTACCCAAGGAGAATACCCCTTTACTTTCCAATTTTTGGCTCCTTAAAAGAGCTGTTATAAATATCTTTGAACATATAGCTTCCACCTCTTTCTTTGATTTCTTTAGTTTATTAGATTGTAAATTCCTTGAGTATAAGGAATAGTCTATTGCTTCTTTTTGTATCTCCAGTACACAATGCCTGGCACATAGTAGGTGTTTAATACATGTTTATTGATTGATTGATTGATTGATTGATTATGGTCATATAACTGTATATAGTGATTGTGATTATAAATTTCTGCCTTGTGCTTCTTCAGGAACAGTGACAAAATGATGGGAAAGGAGACACAAAATTAAATAATTTTTAGATTTTTAGACTGGACAAATCATTTTACCTTGAAGTCAGAGCTCTAGGCAATTCTCTAAGACTGTTAAGTTGTAGAGAAGCCACCTGCTTGCAATGACAAAGGAAGTTTCCTCCTCTGAGAGTGCCCAATATTAGTGAAATCACAAATCCAATTCCTAACCTTATGCCTCTTATTTCTAACAGATAATGGTGTGGTGTTCCAAGAGGGAGATTCCTATTCAGTAATCAGTGAATCAATATAACATAATATATGAAATAATAACCAGTAAAACAATAATATTATTTGTTTAACATTTCTCAAAAACACATACTATCTTCAACACCACAATACACTGTCAGATGTTAAGTTTGGTATGTATTGCTCACCTGTCTTAGAGGTCTTACCATGTCTTAGACGTGGCCCAGCAGAGAGAGGGCTGGATTTGGAAGAAAGAAGATCTGGTTCAAATCCTTTATCTTCTACTTTCTCACCCTGGATAGTTTAACCCCTCTGACCTTCAGATTTCTAGTATGTAAAATTGGGGGTGGGAGCTAGATAGTTGAATGAACCTAATGTCTGCTAAGGTCCCTGTCAACTCTAATTGTATGATGTCATAGACCTTATTCCTTTAATTAGATTTTCATCCTCTTAAGGGCAAAGGGTGGATCGTCTGGTTTTCCTATATAAGCAATCCTATGAATATCTGACTCCATAAATGCCTCCCAAGCTGCTACCCGCCCCCCCCCACACACAGAGGGACTCTGCTAATTCCTTCCTTTGGATATTAATTGTCCCTTACTATCTATCTATCTATCGATCGATATACATATTGATAGATAGATATCTTTAGACTGTAAATTCCTTGAGATCAGGGATTTTTTTTTAAACCTTTCTAGTTCTCTTCATCTCTTGGCACATTTCCTAGCATACAGTAAGTGCTTAATAAATGCTTAATGACTGACCAACTTGCCAGTGGCATTTTCTTGCTTTCAGAGGCCAATAGTTGATTAGTTAATTAGATATGTCGACTGAGAACTTTGTTAATGTTGCTTACTTCCTTCTGTCCTAGGGGTAGGGGAGGAGGGAAAGGGGCTTCAGAATCTCAAAGACTAACCCATAACTGAAAAAGGGGTCTACTACATAATGTAGAATTTTGGGAACCTCTATAGAAGGGGAGCTTACTACCTTTTTAGGCTCCCATTACTTTCTTATCTACCTCTAATTGTCAGGAAAATTTTCCCTCCTAAAAAATAAAGATAAGGAAACAGAGTCAAAGTACCTTTTTGGTCTATCATAGACCAGCCTTGAGTCCAAGGACAAATAATAGATTTTATTTAAAAAATTAATAGATCTGGGGGGGAGAAAAGTGAAGGGCAGAGAGAAGTTGTTTCAGTCAAAAGTCCATTAAGACTCCAAATTCCAGATTAGTTGTTTTCCAGCCAAATGATTTTCTAAATATTATTTCAGAGTGCTGTTGTCACAAATATTATTTTACTTCGACCCTTACACTAACGCTCTCCTCTATTGCCTCATTGGAGTTAGAGATGACCCTGGAATCTCAAAAGTTGTTCCATTGGGAGCACAAAGTCTGGCACGGAACAAATCTTTGCTCCTCTTTGTATCTCCCACGAGGCCATACTAGGTGCTTCATAAATGTGCTGAATAGTGTAATAAAATGTCTTCAGAGCAAGGGTCATGTTAGTGGGACTGAAATAGCATCTGTGAAATGATGGGGTTGGGCTCTGGGGTCTCTAAGTCTCTTCCAGCCTGGAATCTATAATCTATCTTAGCTCCAAGGTGACTGCAAGTCTCCTTTACAAATAGTTGGATGATACATAGTATGCTCACTTCCTAAAAAGAAGTCTCTACTTGGCTCCTCCTGAATAGGAGGATGTTTGTTGTTTTGCTTTATAGTTGAGAAATGACTTATGATTATTGATTTTGGATACTTGGGACATTATAGAGACATGAATGAACAAGTAGGTTTCATAAAAGGAAAGGATATATTCATGTGTGAGGTCTGGGAACCATGCTGTTTGAGGCAGATGAGACTCTGATTTAGAGTAATCATGGGATATTTCTAGTTATCTCAAAGGATCAATCATCCAAATAATGCACTCATATAAGTTCAGTTTAACTTGAAATATAAATGTGCCTCCTCCCCTCCCACCATGACATAGAAGTAGAGAGGGTATGTCATGAAATTCAATAAGGATGGGAGTTATAACTTCCAAAAGGTTGCTAATCACTACTTAAAGCAAGGGTTCTTCATTTGGAGTCCATGGGTATATTTCAGAGAGTCCATGAACTTGGATGGGAAAAACTTTATTTTCATTTATCTTTACTTGAAATTT
The DNA here is from genome assembly GCF_016432865.1 of Antechinus flavipes. NCBI lineage: Eukaryota > Metazoa > Chordata > Mammalia > Dasyuromorphia > Dasyuridae > Antechinus > Antechinus flavipes. Next base: position 230,020,074 of record NC_067403.1, read on the forward strand.
ACCATTTTTTTATTATTTAAAAACACGATTCTGAGGACTCCATATTATTATTTCCATTTCCAAATGAAGAAGCTGAAGCCCAGAGGAGTCAAGGGATTTTCCCACAGCCACCCAGTCACTAAGTGTCAGAGGTCAGATTTGAATTCAAGTTTTTTTGAAACCAAGTCCAGTTCTCTGTCCATTATGCCATTGTCATCTTTCTTTCATTTAGTCCTGTTGACTCTTCAAAACTCTCCATTCTCTCTCAAAATTGTACTCATCTTGTATATAAATATGTAGATGTAGATAAATATGTAGATAAATGAAGAACTGTGGATAGAGCATAGATAACAGAAAATGGATGGATGAATAAATAAAAAATATGTAGTGGATAGGTAGATGTAGATAGATGATACACATACATAGAATGATTGGTGATAGGTGACAGATAGACGTGGATAGATGATGGATAGATAAATAAAAAAGATTGATGATAGATATAGAAATGGTGGATAGGTAATGGATAGATAGATGGGAGATAGATAGGGATAAATAGATAGAAAATAGAATGTATGATCATTTACTAAGTTCTTACTATTTACTGGGTTCTAGAGATACAAATATAAGCGAACATTATACTTTCTACCAAGAATGTGCTGGAGCCAGCTCGTCATGGATCAGGAGTCAGTTGTTAAATTTTCATTGTGAGCATTAATAGTTTAGAAATCTGCAAATGCTACAACCTAGGGCTTGATTGATTGTTTTGCTGATTGTCTAGGTTTGAGAAGGCAATGGAAAAGATGTTAATAATGTAGACTAAGCCCAGAAGTGTGTCATACATATGCTAGTTGCTGCACATTTATCAGGACACCACTTGTATTCTCCTTCAGGGAGCTTACATTTCAATGAGAGAAGAGATAGCACATAAAATGCAGCTGGTAAAAGTGGGGGAAGGAGGAGAAATGTACCCACAAAGGAGTGAAGTTTCTGAGAAGGTGGTGAAAGGTTTGGAGGGTAAAGGGCAGAGCCAGGAGGGAAGTCACCATGGATTGGACTCCTTAGGAAATGGCAGTCCAGTCCAAGGACTAATCCAATAGAAAAGATTTTCATACTATAAGGATACCTCCAGGGTGAAAAGATTGCTGGGGAAGAAGTAGAAAATTCCAGGGGGATGGGGAAAAAGAGAGAAAGAGACAGAGACATAGAGAGGCAAAGAGATACAGAGAGAGACACACACAGAAAAGAGGTGAGGGAATGAGAAAGGGGGAGGAAGAAAGGGAGGGACAGAGACAAAGAAACAGAGACACACAGAGAGAGTCAGAGAAGAAAGACACAGAGAGACAAAGAAAAAGAGAGATGGAGAGAGAGAGACAGGGAGATACAGAGAGACACAGAGAGAGACACACACAGAAAGGGAGTGAGGGAATGAGAAAGGAGAGAGGAACAGAGACAAAGACAGAAACAGAGAGAGAGTCACACACAGAGAGAGATAGAGACAAAGAAAAAGAAAGATGGGGAGAGAAAGAAAAAGAGAGAGAAGAGAGAGGAAGAGAGAAATGGAGAGAAGAGAGAGGAGAGAGAGAGAGAGAGAGAGAGAAGAGAGAGAGAGAGAGAGAGAGAGAGAAGAAAAGAGAGAGAAAAAGGGAGAGGGAAAGTTAAGGAAGGTGGGAGGGAGGGAGGGAGGGAAAGAGACAGACACAAAGAAAAACTGACAGAAACAGACACAGAGAGAGACAGAGACAAAAAGAGATGGATAGAGATACAGGAGTTTCTACTCCACTCTATTGTGTTTATGATTATATGAAGTATTTTCACCCTTTATATTGCTTGCTGAAAAGGGCAATACTTTACGTTTGTATGGGGATTTGCTAGATTACTAGCTTCATGAGGGCAGAAGCTAAGTTGCCTTTGTTGATGTCTCATTTCAAGAAGTTTCTTAATAAATTCTTGCTGTCTGATTGAAAACTTTCCCATCTAATTCTTCCAATTGACCACATGAGGAAACATAAGGCAAGTTGAGCCTTCCTGCATTACGAGGGAGCTTGAAGATCAGCTAACTAGGGAGGAGAAACATCTGGCCTAGGGTCCCATGTAAAGAGGATGCGGGTCTGCTAATCCGCAAACTGGTGATCTTGATCTTATTGAAGAAATGTCCAATTCTGCTTTGGAAATTATGATGGAACTTTGAACAGGATGGCAACCAAAGTTTCATTCCCAAGGCCATCTTCCTGTATCCTTGGAAGGTCCTCGGGTGGCTGGACCCGTGGCCCGGCCCTGAAGTGGCCCAGCAGCAGCCTTGACCTCGGGAGGGCCTCCTCCTCCACGTGATCCATTCCCATCCCTCATTATAGCTTTTATAGACACAGAATCCGGCAGCACATTATTTTAAATGTCCTTCCATTACGGATGCATTTGCCTCCGTTGTAATAGCACCGAGGATAATGAATACATTTCGTGTTCCCGCAGATGTCACCACCGTTGCCGATGTTCCCTTCTCATTTATCTGAGTAAATGGATACTTAAAGTGTTTCCTGGGCTCCCATTACTCCAGTGGGTTTGAGGGATGGCAGTGCCCTGTGGACGTGGTGTGTGTGCACACATGTAAGTCTGCGATGTTTAGTTAGCGCCGAGCCCAGAAGCCACGGTGGTCCCCACTGGAAACGCGTGTGTTTGTGTATGTCTGAAACCCAGCCTCGCTCCTCGCTGGGAGGGCCTGGGCAGAGCTAATTTGCCTTCATGTATGAAGGCGGCGTCGCCGTTAATGCCCTAGGTGTTCCGCGGTGATTTCGCACTGGGCCCCGGTTAATGGGGCAATTACCATATTCCGGCACACGGGTCTCATTAGGCAGGCCCCCTTTGGACTCACTTTCACCACGCCCCCCCCCTATGCAGGGGTGGTCCTCACCTCGCTGATGGGGAAGGCTGCGGAGGCTGCCAGGAAACATTCAGGGATGCTGGCAGGGATGCTAGCAGTCAGCTGCGGGGGGTGCAACCTTCTCTGAACCGTGAGGGTGACTAATCAAGAGACAGATGCCTGCGAGAGAGCAAAACGGACTCAGCTTGAGAGAGATTATCTCAGTCAATGGATGCAGCGAGATGAAATGCAGGAGGATGGGGGCAGAATGATGATGGAGACAGAAATCCCAGACCTGGGATGTTCAGTTTCGTAAATTCTGAGCCGGGAGGAGGAGATCTCCACTCTGAGGCCCTCCATCCCGCTTGTGACTCCCTCTCCAGGGCCGTTCTTTTAGGAGAGCCCCCAGCCCTCTTCCTTTCACTCCTACCTAGACTCCTCCTTTTTGTGGTTGCTAGCTTGTGTCCCTGAACCTCCTCAACTCCCAGCACCTCATCTTCCACTCCATGACATCCAGAGCCATCCTAAGATGCCCACTGCGATCTTACCCCCAAATGTCAGAATTCTTAGTCACCACACTATTGGAAGATCATAGATAATTCAAATCAATTCAGCAAGCTTTTATTTGTTAGAACCCTCTCTGTGCCAGCCACCATGCTAGGGATATAAAAACTAAAAGAAGACAGTTCCTGCCCTTCAAAAGCTTACATTCTACTGAAGTGATAGGGTTGGGGACTGGAGGGAGAGCTGTGGAGTAGTAGGATAAAACAAGTTACAAATCAATTAACCCAGCCAGGCAATTTCTCTGGTATTTTACACCATACCTGGAATGTTCTTCCTCTTCAACTCTTACTACTGCTCTCTCTCTCTCTCTCTCTCTTCCTTAAAGCCCCAACTAAAATTCCCACCTTTCTGCAACCCCTCTATTAATTATCTCCCATTTATCCTGTAGATAGATTGCTTTATACATTGCTGTTTGTCTGTTGTCCTTGTAAGCTTGTAAGCTTCTTGAGGGCAGTAGGGGTTTAATAAATGTTTGTTGGTTGGTTGCTTGATTGAAACATTAATGATCAGGAGAGGGTCCAGATAGAAGGTGACATCTGAATTATACTCTGTAGGGAGTTGAAGATTCTAAGAGACTGGGCTGAGCAGAGTGTCGATTTAAACATGGGAGACATCAACACATAGTCTGAGGACAAATTCTAATTAGCCTTCTTGGGAAGGACAAAAAGGAAAAATTTTCCTGTAATCATTGAAGGCTATACAGGATGACATGTCCTAGAAAGAGACAGCCTAGTGAAAAATCATCTTTGAATCCTGTCTCTGACACTTACTGCTTGTATGATCTTGCAATACATTAAAATTTTCTCTTTTAAAAGGGATAGGACTGGGACAGCTAGGGGGCTGAGTACCAGCCCTGAAGTCAAGGGGACCTGTGTTCGAATGTGGCCTCAGACACTTAACACTTCCTAGCTGTGTGACCCTGGGCAAGTCACGTAACCCCAATTGCCTCAGGAAAAAAAATAAGGGATAGGAGCCAGAATCATAATAGGGACCCTTTCACCTGGCACAGAGCACAATGTGAATGCAAGTTCAATAGTGTTGAGAGAGGAGACATCCATCCTTTATAGATGTGCTTGAGGATAAACACATGAGAAGTGCTTAAATCCTGGGGACAGAGGGTGAGAGACTTAACCTTGGTGCTGGAAAAGCTACTGATGGGTAGGGCTGGGGAGTTGCTCATCTGGGGGTCACCCAGAGAGGATAAGACCTGAATCCTTAAGGGGGAAGTCTGACCAGAAGTGACGGTCCAAAAGCTCCAATGCTGGCTACTTGTGTGGTCTTTGATAAATCATTTAATCTTTCTAGGTCTCACTTTTTTCAGCTCTAAAACAAGAGGATTGTCTCAGAAGTCCCTTTCAGCTGTAGATCTGCAGTTCTATGCCAATGGGCTACGTGGTCGAGGCTGGGCAATGGAATAAGGCCATAAAAGGTGACAGGTTGCCAGAAGAACAGGAGGCACAGAAATGGCTGTCTGAAGAATCTCAGGCAGAAAATGCATGTCCCACCCCTTACCATGTCATCAGCCTAGAGCAAAGCCCTGCTCACCCAATCCTAGTTATAACTCTGATGAGATCTTCTCATAACAGAATTCTCTTTTCTCTATATACTTACTTATATCTATGTTATACATATAAGTACATTTTATCTCACTTGGCTAGATTATAAACACCTTGAAAACAAGAACCATTTCTATATCTTTCATTGTATTGCTAGTGCCTGGGGCATAGGTGGTGCTCAATAAATGCTAGTTGGTAGGTGTGGAAATCAGAACAGCTTAAGAAAAACAATTTCTGTTTCTTGAAAATGCTCTTAAATTCTTTCATGTCATTAAAAATGGAGAGCAGAAGAAGCAATGGAGTTGAGTTTATTTAACTAGACTGTGTCCACACTCACAGCACAAGCTTAATCAAGGCAACATCACAGGCAAGAAAGGTGTGGACCAGTCAGACTGAAGCTTGTGAAAAACGTTGTCTCTGGTGGGTTTGGTATTTTTTTTTAATGTTCTATGATATTCCTGTTAACCTCCAAAAGTGTTTCAGTATGACATCCGTTTGGCTATCAAGGCAAAGCGGAAAGAGACTTCAGGTGGGAAAAGTTGCCCTATTATACCCAGAGCTGTAAGTAGGGCAGGATGTGGGGAAAATGAGATGTAAAGGATGCTGACAATACTTGGAATCATTGAGCTTAGTAGCAAGTGATTAAGAACTAGTGAATTGCTGCTCAGGTCTTCTTCCTCCCCAGGCGACCCCAGATGAGTGACTCCCCAGCCCTACCCACCAGCACTAGCCTTTTCAGCACCAAGGGCAGGTCTCACCCTCTCACCCCAGGCTTTGAGCACTTCTGTGCTTAACTCCCATCTTGGTACAAATAAAGAGAGATGAGTTTGTCTAACAACCAATCAAACAGCAAGCATTTATTAAGTACCACATGCTAGATTTGGGGACTATAAAAACAAAAACAATTAAAAAAATACATCTTGTTTCCTCTGATAGAATGTATGCCCCTTTAGGGCAGAAATGGGGCAAGAACTAGAGATGATGATTGTTGTTAGTTTGGTTTTTTGGTGTTTGTTTGTTTTTGTTGTTGTTGTTGTTGTTTTCCCTCTGAAGCAAAAGTGCTCAAGTAGATAAAGAACTGACCTCAGAATCGGTAAGGCATTCAAATCCCACAGATCTGGCTCAGACTTTCTGTCAGGGAGAGAAAGAATCCTTTTTGGAGAGTTCCTCACATCAATGGAATTGTGAGCCTCTCTTCCCATACCCAGAATAACGCTTGATGAATATAGTAAGTGCTTAATAAATGCTTGTTGTTTGTTTGATTGATTATACTCCCTTGTGTTTCTCTTCTCTCTGTTCTCCATCAAAAGCAGAAACTAACTAATGGATATTCTCTGACCAGTAAGAAGTGTTGAAATTAAATTCACAGGAAATATTGAAAATGAATTTGAAGACAGCTGTATAAATTTACAACATCTTCTCCAGCTGCTAGTGGCTTCCCCCTCCCCCAAATTCATCTTATGTTATGATATATGTTTATTTACTAGAGAAAGAAACATCTAAACCCTCCACTATTTCTGCCAAGAAAACCCCACGGACAGCATGATTCATGGAGACACAAAGAACTGAACAATAACAACAACAAATTTACTTACCTATCAATTTGTATATTTATCAATATATTTGTTTACTTATTTTTGAATTTATTTAGTATTTTGTTTTTCCCCAGTTAAAATTTCCATTTGTTTTTTAAAAATTTGTATTTAAAATTTGTTTTTGTGTTTTCCTCCTTCCCCAATCTCTTGCATTGAGAAAGCAAGTAATGAGATATAGGTAATACATGTGTAGTAATGAGATATAGATAATACATGTGTAGTCGTGAAAGAAAACATAGACCAAAGAGAAAAAATAAAAAAATTAAAAGTATACTTTAATCTGTATTCAGACATCATCACTTCCTACTCTGAGGCTGAATATCATTTTTCATCATAAGTCCTTCAGAGTTGTCTTGGATCCTTGCACTGGTAAGAACAGCCAAGTTATTCATAACTGATCATCTTACAATATTGCTGTTACCTTGTACTCAGTACATCACACTTTGCATCAAGTCCTGTAAATCTTTCCAGGTTTTTTCTGAGAGCATCCTGCTCATCATTTCTCTTAGCACAATAATATTGCATTATAATCATATAACACAATTTGTTCAGCCATTCCCCAACTGATGGGCATCCCCTCAATTTCCAATTCTTTGCCACCAGAAAAGAACTGCTATAAAAGTTTTTGTACATATAAGTCCTTTTTCTTTTTTTTAAATCTCTTTGGGAATACAGACCTAATGGTGGTATTTCTAGGTCAAGTAGTGTATTTCCAGACATGATTTTATAGCTCCTTTGGCATAGTTCCAAATTATTCTAAAGAATTGTTTGGGTCCTCAATGACTCCGATTGACTATAAATACCAGTCATTTCTGCTTTTGCCAGAAACCCTAAAAGTCTTTCCCTCCCAGATTCATTCATTCACTTATTTATTTAATTTTTTTGGACTAAACTAAAAAGGAGATTCTTGCCTCCAGTTGCTACCTAGCCTTAATCATAGTATATGTATGACCTTAGTCAAACTGGGACCTGTTGAAGACCTTAGCTTGAAAAGGCTAAGGTCTCCCATTTCATCCAGGGCCATCTTCAATTGTCACTGGGCCCAGATATCTCTGGAGGGGAAAGTGAGGCAGGGTACTTTGCACAACCTTCCTTCACTTAAATTCACTTCACTTGCATCTCAGGGCATCCCCTCCCTGGTGTCATGGTCCTTTTTGAGAATGAAGGACAAACAACAAAGAATGGTTAAATCAGTTCACAACTCCACCAATACATTAATGTCTCATTTCCCCCCACATCCCATCCAGCATTTGTAATTTCTTTTCTGTCCTATTATTCAGTCTAATAAGCATGAGATAGTACATCTAAATTATTTTATTTTGCATTTCTCCAATCAATAGTGAGTTACAGTATTTTTTCATATGGATATAGATACCTTTGATTGCTTCATCTGAAAAATGTTCATATATTTTGATTATCAATTGGAGAATTGGCTTTTATTTTTATAAATTTGACTCAATTTTCTGTATGTTTGAGAAATGAGACTTTTATCAGAGAAACTTGCTTCTAATTTTTTTAGTTATTATTGTTAACTAGATTTCCCCCATCCAATTCCCCCATCCCTTTTATTCTATTCTTTCTTCCTTCACCTTGATTCTCCTCAAAAGTCTTTTGCTTCTGATTACCCCTTCCCTAATCTGCCCTCTCTTCTCTTCTTATCCCCTTCCCCTATTACTTTCCTGTAGAGTAAGATAGATTTCTATATCCAATTGAGTGTATATGTTATTCCCTCTTTGAACTAGTTCTGATGAAAGTAAGGTTCATTCGTTTACTTCCCGCTCCCCATCTGGCTCCCATTCTCCTCCACTGTAAAAGCTTTTTTTTGCCTCTTTTATGTGAGGGTAGAAAATTATTTCACCCCGTTCTTTTGTGGGTTCTGCTGCTCAGGAATTGTTTTATGGCATTATTTAAAGGCATTCAAAGGGATTTTTCAGGAGAGCTCAGGCAAGTCACTGCCTTTTTTCCCCCATCTTAACTCTGTTTCAGACATATTTTTTAACTTATGTTTATTTATTTGTTTATTGTATGCATTTTGTCTTCCTTAATAGACTACAAGCCCCTGAAGAGCAGGGACTGTTTTATTTCTGCCTTTGCATCCCTAGGGCCCAGTGTTATGTCTGGTTTATAACACATGCTTAATAAATGATTATGGATTGAATGACTGATTTCTGCCATTTTACTTATTTTCTCCTACGAGGTGGGGAAATTTGCTCTGGAACATTAGGAGTTAGATGGAGAGGGATAGCTCAGGCTATCTTTCTGAAAGGATGGTACAGTACAGGGTCAGTCATTTGGTCAATAAATAAATGCTGGGGATACAAAGAAAAGCAAAGATATGGTTCCTAACCTCATGGAGATTATATTCTAATGGGGAAGATAGCATGCAAATAAACATACAAGATATATACAGATATATACAGGAATATAGTGGCTACCATGTTCTTTTCTATTTTTCTCTAGAGGACTCAGTTTCCTCAGTTGCAAAATGAAGGACTCGAGCTGTCCCTCTAAAATATATGATTTTATTTCATATCTACCAAATTTCTTATACTAATAATATATGTGGAAGGAGCTACAACCAGCAGTTTTTTGTATTTTGTGAAGTTTCAATCCCACGTGCAGTGGGTGATTGATACAAGCTCTTCAATTGCTACCCAGGCAAAAGACTGCAACTGCTATCAGAGGCCTCTAAAATTAGCACCCTGAGACAATACTCTCTCTTGCTATAGCTGCCACTTAGCCCTCAAGGGGACTTGTGCCTAACTTGTATTGAATTGGTTTAGGTTCAAAAGGTAGTCTGTAGGTACATTAGAAAAGGTTTTGTCAGGTTTCCCATAACATTATCTCTCAGCTCAAGGGCATTTGGGCAGATGAAACATGTGCCATTGTCTCAAGGACAAATCTACTCTTTGGAAACAAGATGGCTTTTTATATGATGGCTTTTTCTCCCCTCCCCTCCCCAAAGGGCAAGCAGCAGGCACAAGGAGCCTCCACTAGACTTTCTCTTCTTCTCCCATCCCTGAAGTCTTTCCTCTGCTTTAAGTGATTTTTTAAAGTGTTTTGAATGGCTGCTTGACACCAGGATGACATTGTCAGCCATGAGCTCCATTTGTAATCTGAATTTGTTGCTTGAGTTGAACTTGTGGGATGACCTCTGCAAAAGGAGTTTTTGTGAAAAGGGGCTGGAGAAGGGGGAGCAAGGCTCTGGGCTGTTGGAGGGAACCAAGAGGGTATGTTGACAAAAGGTAAATTGGTCTGGAGCTGGAGGAGTGTTCTCACCTGCAGCCTCTTTGGTCCACTGTGTCTGCAAGTGCAATTTGTAGTTAGTTCATTATGATCTAAGGGAACTCCCACATGCTTCAGGGAAGGAAAAAACAAAACAGATAATGAGCCCAAAGTAGCTAGATCTCTCCCCAGGACTTGGTTTATTTTTCAATGCTGGCTATGTGCCTTGTCATCTTGGGAATGAACAAGCTGCTTGCCTTTGAGAAAAGAAACTGAGTACTTAGGGCAATTCTTAATTATGTAGGCATTTATATTCCTGGGCTCTGAGACATCCCCCTCTCTTTTTAACTATTTATTTAGTAACATCACCAAAGGAAACCTGGGTAGGAACCAAAAAGGGAGATAAAACTCAAACCATTCATTTGTTTATTTGGCAAATATTTGTTCATTTGAGTTTCATAAAATATAAGTGCCTTCTGTTGGACAGGACACCAATTTAGGCACTGGTGATAAAAAAACAAAAAAGAATCAACGTCAACCCTCAAGAAGCTTATATTCTATTGGAGGGACACAGTGTCTACAGAGGCAAATTAACAAAAATCATGAACAAAGTCGAGGGACAAAATGTGCCTAGCAAATGAATAGCTGTTTTGTTAGGAGTTAGGAGGACCTAGATTTAGATCCTATCTCTGACATATGCTAGCTGGGTGAGTCACTTTATTTTTCAGTGTCAGACCGATGGTATCAAACTCAGAAGGGAAAGAGTCAGTAAACCTGAAAGCTACATATTAACTTATAAACCACATGTTAACATCATCTTTGATGCTATTTTTATTGTCTTGTCAAATATTTCCCATTTATATTTTAATATGGAATTTGAATTTAATCTGGAAGTGTTGACCCATGAACATGTTGTACTCCTCGGTGATAGGCAGCTGTCTTAGACCTGCATTACTAGAAGGGACTTCCTCATATGGGAGTTCTCTATACCAAAGAAATCCTAAGTGGAGTTGCTATCTCCATCCCTATGTTTATCTCTCCCTACCTCTAGACTCTCTCTCTATCTCTTTTTCTTTCTCTATCAGTATCTCTATCTCTTTATCCCTATTTCTATCACTATCTCTTTTCTCTATCCTATCCCTATCCTGATCTCTTTATTCCTATCCCCATTTTCTATTCCTATCTATCCCTATCTATCATAATATGCTTAGAGCTTGGCAATAGGTGGTGGGGGTAAAAAGATAAAGTGGGGGAAAATCCCTGTCCTCAAGGAACTTATATTCTGCTAGTACTCTACAATAGACAGCAAAAATCAGGAGTACCACCAGATCCAGGCTAAAATGTAACTGGGAAATGAAATGTTTAACAAAATAAATGAAAATACAAAACAACATAGAAAATGCTATTTTTTTGCTTTTCTAAGTCAATTTACTGACTGCAGGGATCTGTTTCTATTTGAGTTTGATATCACAGATCTATCTGCATCAATCTTTCCCAAAGAAATAGTTTTCAAGGATAATTTTATTTTTCTTCTATATAACTAATTCACCAGCCAAATCTAGAATGTTTAGCATATTCTAGAATCTAGAATGACTGAACTATGTCCTTGACACATATAGCAGTCAAAAGGTCCCTGAAGTTTGGAAAAACTGTATATGCCTCCATGAGACGAGGGAGCATTGCCCTGACATGCTATCTATAGATGTCTAATTTCAGGTCTATTATGGGCCCTTACAATGTAATTTTCAATAGAATAGAAACCCATGGAGGGTAGAAACTGTTTAATCTTTTTTTTATATAGCAAGTGCTTAATAAATGCTTGTTGAAATTAATTATCAAATTGAATTCATGAGATTGTGCTGGGATTATAAGGGCTTCCTATCCTCCAGGAATTTATTATCTAGTTAGAAAACCTTATCCTCAGATAATGATGATCTGACTTTTCAAGGGTTAAACTCTGTCCTTGTGATGGAAATCATCAGAATAGCCTTTCTGCTTTTCAAGGACCAGCTTGTCCTTGTGATGGAAATCATCAGAATAGCCTTTCTGCTTTTCAAGGACCAGCTTGGCTTAACATCGAAAGACTTGCCACAGGAGATGGTCCATTTGGTGATGAAGTCTTTATAAATAAGACATATATAATAAGTCTTTATAAATAAGATACATGTAAATAATAAACGTGTTTACTTCTCACTTGGATGGATCTGCGATCTCATCAATCTGGATGCTTCCCTCACTCCATATTACAGCCTTTCCACTCTGCCCATCAAGGAATAAACAATTAAAAATACAAGAGATGCCCCAAAGCAATGTATGATTAAATGTCAATTAAGTGGTACAGGAGTTAAGTGTGATGAGTCTGTCAGAAGGAGAGATCACTGGAATGATCAGGAAAGATTTCAAGGATAAGTCAGAGCTCAGCTTAGAAAAATAGGTGGAATTTAATGGCCAGGAAGGACATCCCAATGGGATACCAAACATTCAGGGGGAAAATCGATATGAGCTGAGGCTTCTAAGAGTTAGGTACTCTAGTAAAAGGTTTGGCTCATGGTGGCTGCTGAAATATAGGGTATAAATGAGATTTAGAGAATGTGCAGATATTAAGTCTAATTCAGTAAGTATTTTTAAAACATCTCAGGGAGCTTACATTCTATTTAAGTTATTCAAAGACAGATTGTTTTTCTTTTTTTCCCCCTCTCTCTATAGCATTTAGCCCAATGCCTGACACAGAGTAGATAATTAATGCCTGATTGGTGTCATTCTCATTTTCCATTATCACAGAGTACTGACCATATTAACTTTGATGTAAAGTCATTGTGGAATCTGTGAGGGAGAGGAGGATGAAATTTGCTCATTTATTCAATATTTAATTCAAATCGGTTAATATTTCTTAAGCACCTACTATGTGCAGAGCACTAGGATGATCCCTTAAAGATAAAGAAAAATTAGACAGGACATGATCCTGCCCTCATGAAGTTTACAGTCTAACATAGATAGCCACAACACACACCCTTACATGGATAGTAAGTAAAATAGAGAGAGATGCAGATTTAAAAATTACTTAAAGTTGAAGGGAAAGGTCTTTGTTGACAGCGATCAAGGAAGACTTCATGAAAAAGTTCAAGATTCACTCTCTAAATGAAGCTTTTCCTGATCCAGCCCATCCCCTAGATATATATATATATATGGATAGACCCATAAACACACACATATAAGTAAGTATATATGTACTGTGTGTATGCATTATTTCTCCTGACAGAATGTAAGCTTTTTGATGGTAGAGACTGTTAGGTTTTTATATTTCTATCTCCAAAGTCTTAGTACAATGCGTAGCATATAATGGGCCTTTAATAAATGCATATTGATTTATTGATTATCAGATTATGGAGGTCCTTTTTAAAAATCTAAACAGTCAACAAAATAATAAATCAAGCCCCAATGTATATTGCTTGCAGATATCTGAGGTGTAAATTCTCCCACTGAATATTTAACAATCTACTCTTTGGGAGCTATTTTAAATAAACTCCTGTGTGGGGCTTCTGGAAATGATTTAGACAATTAGCCTTAGAAGTCAATAGGAACAATTCATCTTCTTTGTCCACAGGGAAGGAAAGAATGCCTCAATAATTAGTTAAAGGAATTGGGAATATTTACCCTGGGGAAGAGAGAAATTTGGAGTGGGGCAGAGGAAGGCTGGAAGGATACAATTTCTATCTTGAGATAATTAAAGATCTGCCCCATGGAGGAGATATTAGAGATGGTCCCAGAAAGCAGAACTAAGTTCAAAATATAGAAAATGTAGGCCTGACATGGGTAAGCAAAGACAAATTTATTAAAAATTAGAACTATCTCAGAGTAGAATATGCTGATTCTATGTGATCATCCCATAGAGTTATATTTCCATATACGGATAAAGACTTAGAGAAAGGTCATGTCAGCTGACCCAGTTAGTTGTATAAAGTAACATACTGAGTGGCTGAACTGATTAAACTAATAAAAATCACCCCAAAACAAGAAGTGGGCGAAAGGTAACTGTAAGCACTAACTGTGCATGCTTAATAGGTTAATTAGTATTAACTTCTCTCCAAAGGAGAAGTTTTCTGCCATTTTTAAATGATTTAAATGATGAGGGAAGAAGAACATACAATGGGAGGACCAAGAAGTCCCCCAACCAACTGGGTGGGGGAATGAGGGAGGGACTTTGCACTTCAGGATAGGAAATAAAAAAGCTCATTTCCATGTCTGTAAGTTCATATCCACACATGGACTGCCCCTTGGAAGATGATTGCCCTTTTCTTGCAAGAACCATAAATAAACCAACTTACTCTATACACTCCTGATTTCCTTTTATCTTTGCAACATATTTCTAACATTCTCGAAGTTGTGAGACCAACATTATTAGAGGGCTTCAAAGAAAAGCTGGATCCCGCTTTGACTATAGAGAGAGAGTCTCCTCCTGTGTGTATTGAACTAAACTGTTGCTAGCTCTCTTTCAATCTGAAGTTTTATAACATTGAATTATACAGATATGTTTGTTATTACAGGCTAAATTCCAAGATACTGTGCTCCAGACTTTCTTGGTTACACTAGAATTTCATTGTAATGGATATCCTGAGATTCTGCATTGAGGTCAAGAAGATTTGAAGGATGGAGGAAGCAGGCAGAAGATGGCCTCTTTTTCCTTAATTCAGTGCCTCTAGGCCATAGAATTTTGTTTAAATTAGCATGTTTTGCTTAACCAGGAAGGTGAAATCAAATCTGAGAGGTTAATTCTTTTCTCTTTCTGCACAAACAATTGAAGCCTTCCACAAACATGGATAAAATTTCATGTGGAAAAAGGATTGAAAAGGGGCCAACTGTGGTCCAACTCTATAGCTTTATGATCATGACTTTCTTCTAAGATTAACTCAGATACCAGGCATGGGACAACTACTAGAATGAAGGGTGATTGGGAAGGTAGCCAAGAACAACTGGTGATTTGCCCAGTGATGGAGCTGGTATGTGTCAGAGAGAAGAGCTGACTGACCCGCTAGAGTCATGATGCTTCTGGACTTTGGGTTATAGTGCCAGGTTATTATCTAAACCTCCTTAACACAGGAAATGCTTCAGATCTGTCCTTGAATCTTCAGAACCTAGAACAATTATTTTGTTTCATACTAAGGGCTTCATAAATGCTAGTTGAATTGAATTCTTGGAGGTATCCACACATTCCCCTTTGCTTTTATTCCAATTTTTCATCTTTTCCCTCCTCATCAGTTCTCCTCCCTTTTTGTTTTCCATCACTCAGCTCTGGCTGGGGAGTTGACTCATTCAGACTGGAGAGCATCCAGCCATGAGGGCAAAAATCTCTCTAGAAACCATCAAGTGACAAGCTATCAACAGTGTCTTAGAGGTCACATCCCTGGGGAAGAAATGCTGCCTTTGAGATCAAGAGAGCTCAGCCTCTTTAGCCCACCTGGCCTGGAAGCAAAAGTCAGTGTTGTTGAGGCAAGAAAGAAGAGAGAGAGAGAAGAGGCTGTCTACCAAGCTAAGTTCTATGAAAAAATTAGAGATTGTACTTCTAGGGTCAGCCCCCATTTGCCTCATTTTAATATGTGTGTAGAGATCATGCTGATTGGTTGTGAGATTGAAAAGGATCTTAGAGATCATCTAATCTAATTTCTGCATTTTACAGAAAAGGAAATTGGTACTCAGAGAGAAGATGGCAGAAAATCATAGAATATCAGAAATAGTAGAGACAGAAGGAATAATTTAGTCCATTCTCTCATTTTACAAGTGAGGAAACAGCTTAGAGAGAGGTTAGGGATTCTAAGAATGGCATAACTTGGAGGGATTTTAGAGATACAGGACAGGAAACTGTTACCCAGAGGGGAGAAGTGAAAAGAAGGAGATGGAGAAGGAGAAGGAGAAGGAAAGAGGAAGAGGAGGAGGAGAGAAGAATCCCATTCTATTTCCAAAGTAACTCCAAAATATTACGGACAGAGAAACATGAAGGGGAACAAGTTGAGCCTAACTGGCCAAGCCTGGCTCGTCCCCATCATCTGTGGTGGGAATGAAAAGGCATTTGATCAACAGCCAAGCCCCATTGGTCCTACCAGACCCAGTAGCAATATCAGACACCAGACTCAGGGAAGGGGAGGGCAGAGACGCAGTATATGGAAGAAACTAGCTTTCTCTTTCCAGTTGAGTATGAAATAAATCATTCTGCAGACTTGAACAAAAAAATAAATAAATAAATAAATATAAAAGGAGTGTTAATTCTGAGTTCTGGAGCTTTCCTGCATTTACAATCCAAGGGTACTAAAAATAGTTTGATAAAAACATTTATTGTTTGCACTTTTGTAATGTCTTTATATTGGAAAAACAAGCCCTCAAAGAATGCTCTTGTCCTTTCCTCTCTGGAATTTATTGTGATGTTTATTTTGATAAGATCCCTCCCAACCTCCCTACCTCCGAATCCCCCTCCCTCTATACCAAACCTTAATAACAGTGAAGAGAATGGTGATTTTAAGTGCTGAGTGGGTGGATGGGTAAAGAATGAAATATATATATAATATGTTTGTATGTATGTGCTTTGTTAACCTGTCTTCTAAGAGGTAGGAAAGCCAGCCCAAAAAGAGATGAGTGAGAATGAACTCTCTTTGTCCCCTTAGTCCATCTTTTCCTGTACAAAAACTAATCCTTACTGTTCTGGGACTCTAAGACAAGCTGCATAGGCACATAAATTGTCAGAGCTGGAAGAACATAGAATAGTCCATCTAAAACATATAAGTGTGAGAAATGGAAATGACCTTGGAATCTTCAATGTCAAGAATTGGAAAGGGGGCTTTACAACATAGAATGGCAGAGCTGATAAGATTAAACATATGCTTATATATCTATATACTCTTTCCATATATTATATTCTCAGGATATTTATTATATTTATATTTTATATATTCATAGATTTCATTTCATGTTATATTATCATTTTCAGATGGGTTCCTCATTGATAGATTGGAAATAAGACAATGAATATTTCATCGATCAGGACAATTCATACTTCTATTAAAGTTAGTTGGAAGAGGTATCCATCAATCCTTACTACCTTTCCATTGTTCTTACACCTTCCTCCTTTCAATATTCTCCATGATCCAAGGAAGCCAAGGATCCAAGACTGCCTTATTGTTCCTTAAACAAGAGCCTCCATCTTTTGATTCTGTATGTTACTCACTTGAGTCCCACTCCCGGCACTCTCTCTCTCCTCTTCCCCATCTGCTAGGTTCCTTCTAAAATCCAAACCTCTTCAAGAAAAGAAAGATGTTCCTGCTCCTTAATATCAATACCTACCCTCTGAGACAATTCCCTTTCAATTTATCCTGTACATATCTTGTTTCCATATGATTGTTTATGTGTTGACTTCCCCATGAAGTTGTGAGTTCCTTGAACACAGGGACCATATTTTTGCCTTTACCTGTATCCTTAGAAATTGGTACTATGCCTGGAACAAAGTAGGAGCTTAATAAATGCTTGTTGATTTAACCTGATTTATATAGAAAGATCTCCTTACTTGAGGAAGAGTTAAAAGGATTTGATGACTTTAGAGGAAATGAAAAGTTTCTTCATAGATTATTTCATTCATCTAGTCTAGGGAGCCAGAAAGAAAAAGGCCACTAATAAGGATAATCAAAATCGCTGTCAGAAGGCATTAGTGGAAGAATGTGACACAGAAGAAAAAGAGCGTTCCCAGCAGCCTCTGAGCTATTTGGGAAGTCTGCAGTTCTTCCTTTGAAGGTAAATCCATTGCTTTGGAATGAGTATCCCATGCTCCTTAGGGCAATAAGGAAAATGTGGATATACAAGGAAACCTGTTATTGTCCTGTGGTAGAGTGTATATGATCTGAGTCTCAATGTATGCACAGCGAAAGAAGCAGTAGGGCCCCCTACCCCGCCCTTTTTTTTTTTTTTTTAACCAATAATGAAAGCCTCTAAACTAATCTATGACAGAACTAAATCGTAGACCCAAGATATGGTGCTAATGCAATGCTCTTTCCTCTACACTTATCTTCCTTTCATTTTGATGAAGATTGTAAAGGTGACCATATCAGATGAAGCCAACTGGAAGTTGTTATGTCTTTAGAACAAGAGTCTTTAATCTGTGTATGTGTGTGTATGTGTGTGTGTGTGTGTGTGTGTGTGTGTGTGTATGTGGATCCCTTTGACAGTCTGATAAAGTTTATAGAACAATTCTCAAAATAATGTTTTTAAATACAGGGAATAAAATACATGAAATCACAAAGAAATCCAATTATACTGAAATATACATATCAATTTAAACAAAAATTATTTAAATTTAAATTTATTTTATTTAAATTAATCAATTTATGAAGAAAGAATTCATGGATTCTAGATCAAGAATCTAGAGGGAATATTATAACTGAGAAGTTGCCAAGTGATAAGTGACACTTCTAGTGATTGATACGGGAACAGATGGTACCGCAAGGAGAAATTTGTAATTTGTCATAAGATCATATATTTTAGGACTAGAAGATGCCTTCGCAGCTATTGAGCATAACCCCTGTATTTTATACATGAATAAATTTTAAGTTACTTGCTCAAGTCACTCTCTGAGGCAGGATTTGAACTCACCAATTCCTGATTCCAGGTACAGTTCTCCATTCACTACGCCACCCAGTTCTGACGACTTTGAAATTCTGTGTAGGTATGGAAAGACCCAGAATAAAAGGTGATGTTTTCACTTCTTCTATTCTATATTAACCTTCCTGCAGATAAAGAGGAATTATTTAGCTTGTTTCTGGGAGCTATAATGAGAGAATATCTATTCATTGCAACCCAACAAGCATTTATCACACTCCATATAAAGTTGAATGCAGCATAATTCTCACTCCCAAGGGTCCCCTCTTACTATGAGAAATATTACAAATAAATTATAATACAGCACAGAATATGATATTTATCCCCTCTTCCCAAACTACCTCTCATTCACATCTCTAATTCTATGGAGGCTACCATCACCTTTCCAGCCACCCATGTTTGCAAACTGGGAGCCACCCCCAACTCTTGCTTTCTCCTAAAATTGATATGGAAGAAATAAATAGTCAAGTCTTGTCAGTTTTGCCTTTACATCTCTTGATTCCGTTTTTTTCCCTCTACTCATCATCTCTTTAACTGGACTACTTTTACTATCTCTTAATTGTTTTCCTTCCATCTAGGTTCTTCCCTCTTCCTATCCACCCTTTATGTGGCTGCCAAAATAATTTTCCTAAACTTGAACATCTGACCATGTTAGTGGCTCTCTGTTACCTATAGGACATTATTTAAAGTCCTTCAGAATCTAGTTCTAACCTGTCTTTCCGGTCTTATTTCCTTTTACTCCCCTCACACGCTCTATGACTCTCCCAGCCAAACCAATTGACTTGCTATTTTCTGAACTCAATATTTCAGTCCTTCCCTCAATCCATCCACACTGTCTCCTCTGCCTGAAATGGCTTCTCTCCTCACTTGCATGTCTTAGAATCTTTAGCTTGTTTTCAGGCTCCTCCAAGAAGCCTTTACGGTCGCCCTTCATCATGTAAGCGTTCTTCCAATTCCAAATATTTTGAATTTTCTTTTCTGCTTATTTGTTATAGCCTCTAGTAAAATGTATGCTCCCTGAGAGAAAACTGTTTTTCTTGTCTCTTCATATCCTCAGGCCTAGTTCTGTGTCTTAAATATGGTATCCTTTTAAACCTATATAACTTTAGCATGTTTAGTAAATGATTATCAAATTAAATTGGATACGATGGAATGAAACTAGACCGAATGGAATGGAATTGAACTGAACTGAATTCAATGAATTCACTTTAATTGAATTCAGCTAAACTGAGCTGAATTCAGTTCAATCTAATTCAATTTGATTGAGTTAAATTCAGTTGAATTCAGTTTAATTGAATTGAAATGAACTGGGTTGAGTTGAAAAGCTATTGTATGAATGAAGGAAAAGAATAATTCCAAGTTGTTCATTCAGATAGAACTAGAATCCATGGGAGGAAGTTATCAGAAAGAGAGATAGCAGTTCATAGAGTCCTTCCTCATAGTGACCAACTAGTCAGGTTGTATGTTCATAGAATGAGATATCTACATCATACATACATGCATACATGCATACATAAGCAACCCATCAGTGAAAGTGTTCAAGCTGACATTGGAAGACTTCATCTATTCCAGAGTATTATAGAAAGAATTGCCACCTTAAGAGTGAGCTTGCACCCGACAGTATCTAAAGGCTTTTCCAACACAAAGTTTCCCTAATGTCAAGTGTCTAGTGTTCAGTGTCTCTCTCCCTTTTGATCTTCCCAACTCTTAGGAAGGTAGAGGGGGTGGAGTGGATCGAGCAAAGGATTTATTATTGGGAAAATGGAAGTCTGAATCCTCCTCGGTGACTCTGGCCAAGTCTTTTATTAACCTCTCTCCTCAGATGTAAAATGTGGAAATAATAGCATCTACTCTAGGTAAAGTGTATGTAAACTCTAAAGTGCCATGTGAATGCCAACTGCTGTTATTATTGATATTTGCTTAGTTGCTTTTTTATTGTATCCTCAATCAGAATACAATCTCCCTGAGGGCAGACAGGGACTGTTCTTCATTTTATTATGTTTTTATTTTTTATTTTTTTTTGCTGTCCCCTCAAGGCAGTGATTCTCCACCTGAAAATGACAAAGCAAGAGAGCAGAGGGATGGTGGGTTTGTGGATCAGTGGCTCCACAGAGCCCCTTCTTGCCTGGCTTTCCAAGGCCTCCTCCAGATAGATGCTCTCCAAAGGGGCAGCTTCCCCCTTTTCTGTGTGGCCTGGGTCCTTCACTCTGCACCAAACCCTTCAGGAAATGCTGTGCCTTTTCCCTGCCTCAATATTGGATCATCTTCATCTCTTGCTGCCAGAGCTATTATTTCTATGCAGGGAGCACCTTTTGGGAATTCAGAAAAACCCTCCGGTGTGGTTTGATGAAGTCAAATTAGATGTGACACTCGTCTCTTCAGCTGTCGGGGCTGTACAGCCTTTCTCGTGATAGGGGCAGATTCATATTAACCAAATCTGACACATCATCGTCAGCCATTAATGCACTGGATTGGGGTTGGAGTTTCTATGGTTTTTTAGTCTTCTCTCAATTTACAGGCAGTCAGTCGTGTGACCAGAGCTTCCTCTGCCTCCAGGACAAGGCCACTGGGAAGCAGACACATGGGTGAACCCAAAAAGAAGGAGGACACACGCTAACCAAATGTCTCACATTTGCAAATATTTCTACCTCCTCTGTGGGATTGCTTATGATAGAATGATAACAGCTAGCATTGAGACATCAAATCAAGTCTCTACTACTTATTCTCCGTGTGACACAGCAGTAATAATAATAGCTTATACTCACGGGGTGCTTATTATGTGCCAGACATGGCGCTGAGGATTTTGCAATTATTGTCTCATTTGATCCTTGCAATAACCTTGGGAGGTAGGTGCTCTTATTATCCCCATTTTACAGATGAGGAAAATAAGGTAAACAAGAACTAATTAAATCCTTGTTCAGGCTCACACAGCTAGTCAGCTTTGACTCCAATCTTCCTGCCTGTGAGCCTGGCCCTCCATCTACAGCCTCATCTACTTATCTCCCCAAGCGTTCTTCTTTACCCTATAAATAATAGTCCCTATCTTATAAAGAAGGGTATAGTGAGTATTGGACGAGATAATCTTGTGAGGTAGGGTCCAGGATCAGAGGAAAGAGAGCTGGATTGGAATAGAGAAAGCATGCTAGAAAGACTCAGGTAAAAATCATGCTTTACATAGTAAATAGCTAGACATCTCTCTGCCTCAGTTTCCCCATCTAAAAAATAAAGGAATTGAACTGAATAGTTTTTAAGCCCCCTTGAAGCTCTAAATCTATAATTCTACAATCTGAGTTAAAATATGGGTTCTATCGCTATTTGCCATAATTCTTACGCTATGAGACTGTGTTGCATATAATATTCTAAGATTTGCAAAAATGCCTTACACAGAATCATAGATTTAGAACCAGAAAAGACCCCAGAGGCCATTCAGTTCAACCCACTGATTTTATAGCTGGGGAAACTGAGGCACAAGCAAGCAACTTGCCCAAGTTTATACAGGTTAGAAGTAGAATTTGAATTCCCAATCCAATACCTTCTTATTCTCCTGCCCAGGACTTTGCCGTCACTAGACTTCCCTGCTGTCTCAGGAGTGCAGAGAGCAAGCCCACACATGAGCCAAAGAGACAAGAGTCTGTTCTCGGCACTACCTGGAGGCAAACAGGCACCGTGCAGACTTCTTGCTTGGACTGGCAGCTGCATAACCCATCGTTCTCGTCCTGCCCCCAGTTGTGAGCAGATGATATAATCACGCTCGAGCCTTCCTCTTGGTGTCTGAGAATCCCCCACGCAGACTCTATATTCGGCTCTTTTTGGCTTGGATTTTTTCCCCCTAAACATCTGTGTTTGCTGCCTGGGGAGCGTCGTACTGAACATTGCTCACTAATATTTTAAACTAAACCCTTTTTCACTTGTATTGAGTGTTGGCAATGTGCTAGACATCCTACTGAGTGGGGAGGTCCACATGCGTGTTTTCTTCTCCTTTCTTTTAAGTAAGAAAAACTTCATTTCTGACCCAGAGTAATAGAAAGAATCCTTCATTTCAAGCTGGAAGTTCAACTTCTTTATTTTCCAAAGGAAGAAGTTGATACCCAGAGATGTCGCTTACTCAAGATCACAAGGTAGTCAGTGTGATTGGGATTAGAACTCCCTTTTGAGGGAAAAGATGCTCCACAAGGGGCTGATGAAAAGGAGCCAGTTTCTCTCTGTGATATGAGTTCTATGAGAAAAGAGAGATTGTATTCTGGTCTTGGCCACCCAAACCCAGCTGTTTCCTTAGGTTCAGCCCTGCCAGGGTTGCCAAATGGTGTTCACGAAGCAATAATGGACTGGTAGGAGAGGAGCATGAAGAGAGTCAGATGGATTTTGGTTCCAAAGAAGTAGGAAAATGTGGCTCCTTTTCCCCTGGCAGAGCAGAGATAGAGAATGGAAGCAGAATGAGCAAAACATCATCAGTGAGTCAGTGAGCATTAACCTCCATAGCCAGTAGGAATTATGCTAGGTGCTGAACATGTCAAAACAGAAATCATGTGGTTCCTGCCTTCAGGGAACTTACCTACTAATATCCCCCTCCCTTCCTATGTGGGTAGGATGGCATTAGGAAATTTTCTTTGTTCCTTTTCACTTTTAGCTGGGTGCCACCTAATTAAAAAGTAGCAGTTGCCTTGAAAAAATATGTGATATATAGCCTAATTAAAGAGGAGAAACCAAAGGAGCCTGACCTAGAAAAGCTGCTGTAGCCCCATTGTATGTCCCTGGAGATAGACCAGCTCTCCCAGTGTCTGGCACATGTGTGCTTGTAAAGGGCATTTATGGGGCACTTCTGGGTCAATGAGGTAAGTGATGAACCCCAAGATCAGGGTTCTGATAGAGAAAGCCAGGACCAGTGCCATGGACTCAGACAATTGTTGTACAAAAAGAAAAGAAAAGAAAAGAAAAAGAAATCTGATTTTTCCCATTAAAAAAAAAGTTAATTTGCATGAGATTCATGCCTTTGTAGCAGCAAAGAAGGTTTAAAGTAATTGAGGCACATGCCTCCTACTGGTGCCTGGTTCTTGGAGAAATCATTTAGAAACCCACTTGCTCAGTGACAGCTTCCTGCCTGCAGGGGCTGGATCTTCACATTTGTTAGCCGCCACATATACCAGGTGCCTGGACCCTTGGGACAACCCCATCCCAACCTTTATAAAGCAGGATGGCTTCCTTTGATTTTTAATAACAGTGCTCTTTGTGGGGCTTTTTGGCTTACAAAGTACCTTGATTATGATAACCTTGAGAGGTGGGTTGTAATATTAGCATTAATAGTACTTATTATTACTACTAATACAAGTAAAATAATAATAATGTCATGTGGCTTATCAGATATAGAGTCAGACTATGGAGACGGGATGCTTCAAGATCGCACTAGGTGACTACCAATTAAGCAATCAACTAATGTTTATCATTACTTACTATGGGCCAGGTATTGTTCTTAGTAAGGGTGGGAGAAACCAAGCAAGACCAAACCATTTCTCCTCCCCTCGAGGAGCTGACGTTACATTCTGATAGAGGAGATATTACAAGTTATTTGTTTGGTTGATCAGTTGGTTGTTGTCCTTCTTTCTTAAAAAGGTCCAAGATAACCTCATTATTATTGATTTTAGGTACAGTGTGTCCAAATGTAATATAATATAAGCTTAGACAGGTCAGATACAGATAGTCCACATGAACAAGTTATTTACAATACAATGAAAGGTAACCCAGGCAGGAAGCCACTAGTAGTTGGGAAGGTCAAAGGCAGATGGAAAGACATCCTGAAGAAGGTGAGTCTTAAGGAATCCAGGAGGCTGTGATGAAGAGGGACACCATTCCAGGCATTTGAGATAATCAGAGCAGAAGTAGAGAAGTGGACATGGAGCATCAAGGGATGAAAAACAGCAAGTAAACCTAGAGCTGGATCATAGAGTATATGGAGAGTGAGTCAAGTATAAGAAAAGTGGAAAAGTAGAAATGGTCTAGGTTATTTTTTGTTTGTTTGTTGATTTTTTAATAACTTTTTATTGACATAACCCATGCCAGGATAATTTTTTACAGCATTATCCTTTGCACTCACTTCTGTTCCGATTTTTCCCCTCCCTCTCTCCACCCCCTCCCCCAGATGGCAAGCAGTCCTTTACATGTTAAATAGGTTACAGTATATCCTAGATACAATGTATGTGTGCAGAACCGAACAGTTCTCTTGTTGCACAGGGAGAATTGAATTCAGAAGATATAAATAACCCGGGAAGAAAAAAAATGCACGCAGTTTATATTCATTTCCCAGTGTTCTTTCTTTGGGTGTAGCTGTTTCTGTCCATCCTTGATCAATTGAAACTGAATTAGCGCTCTTTATCGAAGAAATCCGCTTCCATCAGAATACATCCTCATACAGTATCATTGTTGAGTATATAATGATCTCCTGGTTCTGCTCATTTCACTTAGCATCAGTTCATGTAAATCTCGCCAGTAATGGTCTAGGTTATGAAGCGATTTTAATGACAGACAGAACACTTCATAGCTGATCCTAGAGACCATAGGGACCCATTTATTCAAGTAGGACAATCAAACATGAACTTTAGGAAGATCACTTTGGCAACTGAGTAGATCAGTGACTAGAGTGAAGAGAGATCCACCAGCAGACTACTGCAATATTATAGTCATGAGATGATGAGGGGAAGTATTATGGGTTATATCTGTGTCAGTAAAGACAAGAAGATGTTTATGAGATGTGAAGATAGAAAAAATAAGATTTGGCAATGAGTCCTTAAGGGGAGGAGAATACAAGTGAGAGGCTAAGGATAACACATAGGGTGTTATAACAACAATAATAATAAATTTAGAGAAGGAAAGAGTTTTTTTAGGGGGGAATAAGTCGTGTTGTGGACATTTTAGATTGGAGATACCTACATGATATCCAGTTTGAGATAACTAAATGAGAAAGTGGATATCAAGAGAGAAACTAAGGATGAATATATGAATCTGGGAATAATGTTCATAGAGATGAAAATTGAACCCATGGGAGCTAATGAGACCCTAAAGCAAGATAATAAAGAGGAAAAAGGGAAGAATCCTTGATCAGAGACACTGAAGGCATCCCTGCTTAAAAAGAGAGACATGGATGAAGACTTAGCAAAGAGGAGGAGCAAGAAGATCAAAAAAGGAGTGGTCAGACTAGGGAGAAAACCTTAATATAGTGTCTATAATATAGACACTTATTATATAGATACTTATTAAATGTCTACTATGTTGCAGGCACTGGGCTAGTGCTATGCTAATCATGAGAGAGCAGTACCTAGAGAAGATACAATGGAGTAAGAGTGAATGACCATATTGAAGGCTGTAGAGAAATTAAGAAAGACAGGGATTGAGAAAAGGCCATTAGATTTGCCAGTAATAAAGATCATTGTTGACTGGAAAAAAACATTTCAACCAAACAGTGAGGTTGTAAGCCAGATTACAGAGGGTTTAGAAGAGAGAGCGAGCTGAGGAAATAGAGGCACTCATTATTGTTAGCTTTCTCAAGGATTTTGATTGAGAAGGAAGAGAGAGATATGGGACCATAACTAATGGGAGAGTAGGATCAAGTGCATTTTTTTAAAGAATGGGGAAGACATGGACATGTTTGTAGACAAAAGGGAACAAGCCATTAATTAGAATATTGAAAATTAGAGCGGGGATGATAGTAGGAAGTTTTGGAAGATAGAGGATGATGTGAGACGTATGCAAGTAAAGGAGTTGTTCTGGGCACAGCAAATGAGAAAGGGGTGAAAGAACTGGAGCATCTCTCCTAGTGGAGAAGGCATCTTCATGATGTGAGATGAAGAGAGAAGAGGAAGCTCTCCACAAACTCAACTTTGGAGGATGAATTATAAGGCAAGACTCAGTGGAGGGGAGAGGAAGGGGAGTCATGGAAACTTAAGAAGAGATGCTTTAAAGAGTGGGTGAGTAAATGATGAGTAAATTGATTTCTGGGAAGTGGAATGCTTGCTTTGCTACTGTGAGGGCCCAATTGAGATTAGAAGATGTAAATACATAGGGTACCCAGTCAGGTTAGCTTTAGGTTTTCTGCTCAGTGATATGTGAATGGGAGCAAAGATGGAAAAGTGGAGCGAGTGATCCAACTGAGTTTTGGCTAGGGCTGACAGGACAAGGAAGCAAGAGATTTAAGAGTAGAAAATACTGAGAGTTTAACTGACCCACTAAACAATTAAGATAAGGAAGCAGAGACAACATAGCCAAACCAGGAGAGACAGCCAGGGAAAGAACTGAGGGGAACGGAAGAATGGTAAGGAAGGTCTAGAGGTCATCAAGCATTGGGAAAATGTAATAACAGAAGATTATGATCAGATAAAGAAATTCTTGACTTCACAAAAATGGAGGTGGACCATTTCTGAGTGATTCCAAGAGCAAGGATTTGACATCATGTTAGTAGTAGTAAGAATAATACTTAATACTAACAATGAGAGGCACCATGACCTAGCAAAGAGAGAGCTGGTCTCTGGTTGTAGTCATTGTGATCTGGGGTTAAAACCTGGTAGCATGACCCTGAATAACTTAACTTCCCAGGCCCCAAACAATTCTCTAAGGCATGAAGTTGGAGAACAATTGCCATTCTAAATGGGGAGAGAGTTTCCCTTTGAGGGCTCTCCTAAACTGATTACATATCAGGTCCAGACCCAATCAAAGAAAAAATAACAGTACAATAAAGACAGCATAGAGTAGAGCCTGAAAGATCTGATTTCAAGTGTTTTCTGTGTTCTGTACCAATTTGTGACCCTGGCAGGTCCATTAACTCTCTCAGTGCCCTGGCAATGTCTTAATATTAGAGATATGTAGGTGTCACTCATCTGCATCAGTGAAGGGAGTTTTCACACTGGGCATTCCCCCATACCAGCAAAATCACCACTTTGGATGATAATAATCATAACCTCTGCCCTTTCCTACCAATCCTGGAAGACAAACTATTGAAGGGTTATTATTTATTTTGTACATTAGGTTAAATGACTTAATGTCACAAGGATCAGAACAGGGTCTGAAACATGAACCTTTTATTTGGTAACCCCAAAGATACCCCACTTCTAGCCTTGTACTTGGCTTCTGTCCCAATTCCTAGCCACCTCATTAAATGCTTTTTAGCCTCATTTTAGGGGAAGAGAGGCCTTGTGACAGCTCTCTCCCTAACCACAGGAGAAGTGAGTATAAAAATGTTTTCTCCTGTTTTCAGGATCCTGGAAACTGATTTGTCTGAATGCTGGCTTGGCCCCCCAGCTTTCCTCCCTTGAGCGCGTTTGCAGGGCAGTGAATGGGGGGGTGGCTTGTAGGTTAGGACCCTAGAAAAATCTCTAATTGGAGCATCTCCCAGCTGGACATGTAACTCAGTAGGCTGCCATGTGAGCAGCTGTTTTATAGGGAAACCAGATGAGAAAATCCACTCATAGAGATGAGTGAATTCCGCAAGGGTCCTCTTTGGGGAACACAGGGGGAGGGAGAATGAAACTGCCACTGCTTCTCCATGGTTGGTTGTTGGGGAAACATGTTATGGTTCCAGCCAACCGGGCCATTTTTCCTGCTAGTCGGTATCACCAGTGGCTTGAGCTAACCTCATTACCAACAAAGTGTCCTCATTTAGGATAGTAGCTGCTCCCAGCTGTCTCATTTCCATCAGCACCCATGCCTGTGACAGTGATGCGGGCAGGTGTCTAGTTGGTCATTCTCAGGCAGAGATGGTTTGGCTATAAATGGTTTGTGCTCACCCGCAGAGTTATTAGTAGGGTACAGGAGCAAAAGAGCACTAGACCTGGAAGCTGAGAATCTGAGTTCAGATCTCAGATCAGTTCTTACAGGACCATGGATGATTTGACCCCAGCGGAGAGCTATCTGGTCTACCTTCTTTTTTTCTAAATTGAGAAACAGAATTGGTGAATTTCGATGCTTTCCAAATTGTTTCCAAATGTCTATTAAGTAGAAGAGTTGAATTTTTTTATTAAAGCTTTTTATTTTTCAAAATATGCATGGACAATTCTTCAACATTAGCCCTGCAAAACCCTGTGTTCCAATTTCCCCCCTTCCCCCACGCCCTCCCCTATATATGCTAAACATGGTAGAAATGTATGTTAAATCCAATATATACATATATATTTATACAATTATCATGCAAAAGAGAAAAAGTGAAGCCAAATAAAATGCAAGCAAACAACAACAAAAAGAATGAAAATGCCATGTTATAAACCACACTCACTTCCCACAGTCCTCTCTCTCTTCATCACTGAACAGTTGGAATTGGTTTGAATCATGAAAAACTGGAATTTGAACCCTAACTCCAGATTAAGTTTTCTGACAGCTAGAAATGTGTCCTTATTTATTTTATACCCCACTGTGTTCTTATTCACTAAGTGACAAGTCATTCTACCTCAGTTTCTTATTTGTAAAAGGATTAGATGAGCTTGAAAATCCTATAATATGAAGACCATCAGAGTCCTCAGCAAAACTATGGTTCATAAGTACACAAAAGACCCAAAATTCTCACACACAATTCACTGCTGTAGAGGGCATAGGTTATAGATACAAATATATTGATCTATATCTGTGATCTATGTATCCCGTTTGTCAGGTTACATTATAATGGAGATCTCTTTCATGTATGAGTTGCCCTAGCTGACTTTTGGAGTCTTTTCCAACTCCTAATTCTGCGGTTTTGTCCAGAGTGGTACCCAGAGTCATATAGAGGCAGGATTTGAATCCAGGTCCCCTGGCTCTTTATCCAGCTCTTTCCACCACACCATGCTGGAGAGGGAATGTGGAGGGATTTCTACCAAAGGGAGATCCAGTGAGGGGACCCTCTATGGGAAGGCTTCTCCCACACAGGCAGTGCAACACCCTTGATGGTGTTTGGGTTAATGAATTCCGTGCTTTGCATAGGATGGGATGGCAGTAAGTAGGACTTTCGTTCAAGGGCACAGCGAGACTTGAAGCTCCTGAAACTGGTTCTCTGGTGCTGAATAAGGCCACCATTCATGTTGAGATTAGAGATTAGTGTCTAAAGCTGGGTTATTTATTGTCTGCTCCCCTCTCCCCCTCCCCTTTCCTAACTACCAAGATAGAACAGCAGAGGCAACAGGAAATTTGAAGTCCAGCATTTTATTAAATCTTCTCTGTGTGATTTCTGTAGAAGGGAAATGGCTTCAGAGAGATTGAGTTTCCATTATTCACATGCCAAGACAAGATGAGGAAACTGGGTCGAGGAAGATTTTCTGAACTTACTGAAAATGGGGAAAGTAAAAAGCCAGAGCAATTTCCCCCACTTGTGAAAACCCAGAAAGTGTTGGTCAGCTATGTCCAGAGGCTGGGGGAACTGAGTCTTGGGAAGGATTCTCTCTCCCAATGCTGCTGCTTTGGGGAGGCCAAAAGTAAAAAGGGAAAGGCAAAGTTTGCTTTTCTCCTGTCATTTTCATTTGAAACTCAGCAGGAAGCCTAGTTTCATTTTCACATTCATTTTCTCTGTTGCATTTTTTAAAATAAACTTTGCACATTCAATTTATTCTATTTAAAAATTTCTCATTGATATCTTTTGTTTTTACGTCACCTTCCTTCTCCCACTTTTTTTTGAGAAAAAACCAACTCCCCTTTCTACCAAGACCCAAAGAACCTTCCCTTATAACAAAGAATCTCTTAAAAGATAGACAAAAAGCAAACTAATCAACACACATTAATCAAGCCTAACAATACATACAGTGTTTCACATCCACAATGCCCATTTTCCCTTCAAAGAAGAGAAGGAGTTATAAGATTTTTATAGCTCTACTTTGTGACCAATTGTGATCATATAAATCAACTGGAAATAAAAGCAGGGCACGTACACACACACACACACACACACACACACACATCCCTCAAGAGTCTTGAAAAATTGTAATATTCTGTGTCTAACTGCGTAGGACTGAAAGCTAATAAAAGGACATCAGGGACCAGGTGGGACTTTGATATATCATCCATCTGGCCTATTACTTCCACTCAAGTAAGGTTGCTTTGTCAGTCACTGACAGGGCATGCTTGCAAGCCATCCGGTCTTTTGGATCCCCACCCTAGAAGATGAAGGAAGCAAAAAGGACAGATGTCCAGTGAGCCATACTCTGCATGGGGGATGATCATGAGGTGCCATGTTGGAAATGGGCTCAGTGAGTGGTCCAGGACTTGCTTGAATTCCAAATGAAACAGTTGTGAGGCATGAGATACACAGTAGCCTTAGGAACATTTCCAAATCTTACCCTTGGATCATGGGATTCCAAGTGAGAAGGAACCTCAGAGGTCATCCCAGTTCTGCAGTAGACCTACTACCTGTGGTATCTAGGGCAGGCCATATCATTTATCCAGGTCTCAGTTTCCTCATCATGAAGATGTTAAATGAAGTGTCTTCCCACGTTCCTTTGATTTCTAAATCAATGATTTTAGGATTGAATTCAATCCATGCATTTTACAGTTGAGAAAACTGAGGCCCAAGGAAAAGAAATGACCCAAGAACATACAGATAGTAAAAAGGAGAGACATCATTTAAGCCCTGACCTTCTTACTCCAAACCCAGTGTTTGTGGTCTGTAGAACGTTTAGCCCAAGGGAAAGAGATGGTAGTAGATGGAATATATCTAGGTCAACAATACAGGGATCATCCTTTTCCTCTTGATGAGAGGGGAAAAGTGACCTGAGGCTAGGGACAGATCCTTCTGGGGAACAATCAGTCAATAAACTTTTATTAAACTGTTGCAGGGAATACACAAAGAGTTGGAGATACAAAGAGGCAAAAGACAGTTTCTGCCCTTGAGGAACTCACAGACTAATGGGAAGATTCAATATGCAAATAAGATATATACAAGAAAAAATTGGAAATAATCAACAAAGAGAACTAGGAGGAATCAAGAATCTTCATGTAGGAGGTAGAATTTTGGCTGCAATTTACTTAAAAAATGCCAGAAGATAGAGAGGAGGAAAGAGAGCATCCAGTCATGGCAGACAGCCAAGAAAGACACCAGGAGCCAAGAGATAGAGTATCTTGTTTGAGAAACAGCAAGGAAGCCAGTGTTACTGGTCCAGAGTGGACATGGAGAGAGGGGGGATAAGGGAAGGAAAAGGAAAGTTATAAAAAGACTTGGAAATTGTGGTGGGGCATATGAAGAGTAAACAGCAGCAATAATCTTGACTCGAATGGGTACAAAGACAGTCGTCAAACTTCTTGAAACTCTATGGCTTGGAGAGAGGTGTTAAACCAATGGATCACTAAATTAACAAACAGTTATTAAACTCCTAACTCCCAGACATTATGTTAAATGATGGTACTGCATAGACAAATAATAAAATAAATAATACTTTATCTCAAAGAGTATATATGCTAATGAAGGAATGTATAAGTAAATATAGAATAAATATAAAGGGAACAAATCCAAGCTATATGGAGGGAACTTGGAGTGGGGGGTAGGAAAATCTTCATGTAGGACAAGAATTATTTTAGACTTTTTAGTATCAGGTACTTTTTAGACAGTCTAGTGAACTCCTCAATTATTAAATTAATCAATTCATAGGATTACTAAGGAAACCAATTAAATTGAAATATACTTGTTTTCAATATTTTGAAAAAAAATTCCCAGAACCCCAAGTTAAAGAGCCCTAAGAGGTGATGCTTTGAGTTGAATCTTGAAGGGAGTGAGGGTTCATTGAGGGCAGTGGAGAGGAGGGTTCATTGCGGGCAGTGGAGAGAGCCAGTGCTAAGTCACAGAGACAGGAGATGGAGTGTTATTGGTAAGGAAGAAAGAGAAAGCCAATTTAGCTGGACCACAGAGGTTAGGAAGGAGACTAAGGTTCAATGAAATTCTAAAATTGAAAGAAAGTCCCTGACTGTGATCTATGGTGATTGTCTGGACTAATGGGGGAGGACGAGCATGTATTGATATAAGGCAGGGGGGAAAAAAACACTTGGAAATGAAAGAAAATTTGTGAAATTTTAAAAGCAGTAGAGCTGGGAGGATTTGACTGATGACCTTGTCCAGGAGTTCTTAACCTGAAATATAGGACATTGAAATCTACCTACCTACCTCCACACTATACACACACATATATGTTTTATATCTTTACATATTTGATAACTTTTGATATGATTTGTTTCATTTATAAATCTATATATTTTATTTTAAAAATATTTTGAGCAAGACAGCTCCACCAGACTGCTTGAGTTCTGCTGAAACAAATTATATGATATGAGGTTAAGAATCTTTGATCTGATCTAACAATCCCTATATCCATTTCACAGGTATAGAAACTGAGGTTCATTCCCTCCTGCTTCCCATAAACTCTTTTTCTAGTGGTTATCTGCTCTGTCTTAAAAAAGTCTTCCATTTCTTCCTGTTTAATGTCTTCTTCCCATTTCCCTTGCTTAGGTCTCCCCCATCTGAAAAAAGCTTTCTCTTGGTACTTCTGCCCTCTATAGCTAGCATCCTCTCTCTTCCGCATTCATTGTGAAACTACTTGAACAGAAGGGCATCTATTCCTCATGCCTTGACTTCTTCAACCCCTTGTGGACTGGACTGCCTTCCTAGCCACCCCAACCCCCTGAAAAAGTCAACAGTGATCTCCTGTCCCCATATCCATTGGATATGTTATTTATTCTTCATTCTGCTTGATCTCATTGATCTCTCACTCAGCTTGGATTTAAAGATGTCACATTTTCCTTACTTTCCTCAAACCTCTCTGAATATTCCTGTATCTCCTCCATCAACTCTCATCTACTTGACCCATAATGAGAGCTTCCTCTTTGCTCCTCTAGTCTTGTCTTTTCATTTGTTCTCCTTTAATGGTTCCATTTACTTACATGGCCTTCAGCGATCACCCTTGGGCCACTGGCTCCCAAATTTGTGTCTCCATTTTAAACTCTCCTTTAAACTCCACACCGACATCCTCATCCTTCAGGACATCGTCACCTCAAACTCATATGCCTAAAACCAAGCTAATCACCCTCCCCCCAAAAAAACCTTCCTCTGTTTACATTTCAGGATTTTTGTCTGTGACAGCCCTATTTTCCTTAGAGAGCATGCTGGGGGATTTGTTGTTGTTTTGTTTTGGGAGGCAATCGTGGTTAAGGGACTTGCTCAGAGTCACACAGATAGTAATAGTCTGAATTTGAACTCAAATCCTCCTCACTCTAAGGTCAATTGCTCAAGGTAGTCTATCCACTGAACTACCCAGCTGCTCCTGCTGGTTTTTTTAAACTTTCTTTCTCCCAGGTTTATTATCTAATCAGTTTCTAAATCCCATTGGTCCTACTTCTTCTGACCAATCCTTTCTATTCTAGCCATCACTCACCTGTCTTCTTATTTCTTTCATTAAGAAAGTAAGCTCCCTGAGGGCAGATGCTATTTTTCTTTTATTTTGAAACTCTCTTCTTACACAGTGCTTGGCAAACATTAAATCCTCAAAATATGCTTTTTCATTCATTCATTTATTCAACTTTCACTGCTACTTTCATAGTTCGGTTTCCTCAACTCTTAATATATCCTCTGATTTTCCATTCCACTCTCCCATGCATCCTTCAAACTGCTTCCCAGAATCATTTTCCTTCTGTCACTCCTCTGCTCAGAATCCTCCATGGCTCCCTATTTTTTTTTCCTGTGTACAGTTTAAAATGTATTTGCTTGAAATCCAAGGACCTCTGCAATCTGCTTTCCTTCCCATCTCAGATTATTCTCCAAGATACCTTCTGAGCTATGGCTAATCAAATACTATTCTCCTCCAAATGTGTTCCCTATAGTAGGAATGTCCTTGTTCATCCTGTGAATTTCCAGCCACCCTTCGAAGCCCAGCTCAGTTCCTCTTCTTCATGAAGCTCTCCCATCTCCTTTAACCTATGATCTCAGCTGGCTCTTGGTTTCCTACTTCTATAACATTCATTTAACAAACATTTAGTTAGCACCTGCTGTTTACAAAACCCTGAGTTTGGGGAAAGGGGTGAAAAAATTAGAGAATCATTTCTTAAACTGACCTCTTTGTGTCCCATTTCTTTCTTCTAGACAAATAGAGTAGAAACTGTGTCATAGCTAAACTTTGTATCCCTTTGTAGCTCTTATCTTGTGATTTTGTTGTGGGGATCAAAGGAGAATATTTGTCAAGTGCTTAATGCAATGCCTGGCACATACTAAGCACTAAATAAATGCTTATTCCTTCCTCTCCCTTCTCTTCCCCAATTCCTAACAAAGGGTTCTATAAAGAGTAAGCACTTACTATATATTTTAGATATATATATATATATATATATATATATATGTATGTATATACAATATGTGTGTATGTGTCTACACACATGTATAATATCTTATTTGAGCTTCACACCAACCAACAGTAGGTAGTATTATTCCCATTTTACAGATGAGGAAACTGAGCATCAGTTGCTTTGGGCATAGTCAATAAGAGTCAGGGATGAGATGAAAACCCAAATTTTCTGCCCACTCTACCCCACTGCCCCTCATTGGATAACAGAGTACAAATGAAGTTCGTAAATGCTTAAATAGCTGCTCCCATAAAATATTTAGAGGTTCTAAATTTATCATTTGACATTTTTTATTTCAAACGTTGACCTAGCCCCAACTAAGTGAGGTGCAGATATGACTCGGTTACGGACCGTTCTCTTCCCTGGCCCATCCAGGAAAGTTTGGAGATCATCCTATCTCGTTCTGATGCCAAGAAAATTCTATTCTGGTTCCTTTCTCATAGAGTGCGAATGACATTTAGACCCTAATTTAAAGAATATTAAAGCTTTTTTTCAGTCTTATCAGTGCCTCTCTTGCTGATCCTCCTTGACTTCTCTATCCTCTTGTGTTGAATCATCATTTTACAGCATTAATTAAATATTGAATTAATTAATAGCCAAGGACTTAGAGGGACCAGGAAAGAAGCACCCTTGTCCAATTAAGATGTCATACTCTCTTTCAAAAATATATTGAATCGATGGAGGCCAAAAGCGGGGCCGTCTTTTTCATTAACTGGCCTTTAGCAACATCTCGGGGGGTAGGGGTGGGGGGTGGGGGAAAGAGCGAGCAAGGGGGCAAACTACTGGAGCAGACACTTTACTGTAAAAGGCAAAAAAGCATGGTGGAGAGAGTGTCCAACTTTGAGTCAGGAAGGCCTGAATTCAAATCCAGCCTTTGATACTGACTGTATGGCCATAAGTAAATGATTTTTCCTCAGTTTTCTCATCTGTGAAATGACACTGATAATCCCTGAAGTATTCTCGCATGGTTATTTTGAGCATGAAACGTGCTAATATATGTAAAGCATTTTGTAACCATGACTTCCATCATCATCATTATTGCTTATTGCCCTTATTATTTTGGCTCTCAACGCCTAAGATAAAAGTCCCTGCGGAGACAGAATGTTCTTTGGTTATTAACTATGTTAATTAAATACATCCCTAGGATATGTTCTAGATCCTGGGTCTTATGATTGACTGTCATTTCCTTTGTTCTCTGCCAGACTTAATCCTTTCCCAGCCTTCCCTGGTCCAAACCGAGGGTCTCATAGGTATGACGATGATGATCCTTCATCAGCCAACGGACCCTTCTGAAAAGTGGACACCATTGTTTTGGTGGCTGGAAGAGAGCCTTGTCAGGTATTCACATACTCAGATACTTGCACATATTCATTCCACTACTCTAATTGTTTTTTGTTTGATTGATTGTTTTTGAGAGGCAGTTGGGGTTAAGTGACTTACCCAGGGTTGCACAGCTAGTAATAAGTGTTAAGTGTCTGAGACCAGATTTGAACTTAGATCCTCCTGATTCCAGGGCTGCTGCTCTATTCACTGAGCCATCTAACTATCCCTATTGTTCTAATTATTAAAAGGTGGTATAGTGGATAGAGCTCCAGCTTTAGAGTCAAGAAAAACTGAGTTCTAATCTCAAATACTTACTAGCTGATTGACCTGCTAGTCCTGAGCAAGTCCTTTTATATCAGTTTGCCTCAGTTTCCTCATCAGTAAAATGGAGATAATTATAACACCTACCTCTAGGATCAAAAAAGATAATAATTATAAAGCTCTTAGAACAGTTCCTGGTATATAGTAAATGCTATAAGAATGTTATTATTAATTATTATTATTATTATTATCACAGTGCTGGTACATAATTGGTAGTATATAAATTTGTTATCAAAATCATATATATATATGTATATATATATATAATATATATATATATATATATATATATATATATATATATACATATATATATATGAGTAGATAAATAGATAGATAGCAGGGCAATTGGGGTTATGTAACTGGCCCAAAGTCTCACAGCTAGTAAGTATTTAGTGTCTGAAGACAGATTTGAACTCAGTTCCTTTTGACTCCAAGGCTGGTACTCTATCGATTGCACCTATTATTATCCAGCTGCCCCTATTATTACAATTTTAAAAATTTATCCTAAAATCAAAGCTATCTCTGGCAAATAGTAAGTACTATATAAATTTTAGCAATAATCCTTTATTATTCCTATTTTAAAAGTCTGTCCTAAAATGAAAGCTAGATTTGCCTCTTCATACTTTTGAGTCACTGTTTTTAGTTCTGTCCCTTGCTACCATTTTAAATAAAACTTTTAATTCTTTTTTTAATTAACAAGAATTTTTTCTCCCTCCCATCACCCCCATTGAAAAGAAAAAGAAAGCCAAGGCCCTTGCAGCAAATATGCATAGGAATGAGGCCCTAGCTAATTAAGCTTTTGTTCATCCTAGGATCCTAAGATGAAGAGCTAAAAGAGATCGTAAAGCTAATTTAGACCAATCTATGTCAACCAACTGGTAATAAGTAAGCATCTACTATGGGCTAAGGGAATAGAAAGATAAAAATGAAACATTTCCTGCCCTCAAGGAGCTTAAATTCTGTCACGGGAAATGACAGCTTATCTAGAAGTATATTTAAAAACATACAAAATAAATGGGAAAAGGCCCAGAGAAGATATATAACTAGTCCACAGAGCACGTTTGAACACGTGCTTTTGGATGGGCAATGTTCTTCCCATTTAGGAGGAAATTCTTCTCAATTTAAAGTGGCAAATTCAGCTTGGATTTCAGGATAAACTTTCTCATAATTAGAACAATCCCAAAGAGAAATGGGTTGGCAGCAGTTAAGTCCCCCTTCATTGAAATCTTTAAGCAAATGATGGTTGACGATTTGTCAGGTCTACCTTACTGAACTATTACATCAAAGCCCATTGAGAGGGACTGGTCAGGATTTGAATTTAGGTGCGATGACTCCAAACCCTGTCTTCTGTCCACTCTCCTCACTCCCCACCCACCACTGCCCTAATTCACACTCAAACTTAAGGGAATTGCCATACAATTAAGTGAGAGCCTTTTTGTCAGCTGCCAAAAGTCATTGGTCACTCTGAGGGTAATCTTCAGATGCGGTGACACTCCTCATCAGTCAATCCATAAGCATTTATTAAATGCCTTTTGTATACAGTTCATTGTACCTGGTGGGAAAAGGGACACATGATTTAAAATAAAACCCATTCCCTGCCCTCAAGGAGCTCACTTGAAAGTGAGCTTAGTATTGATTTCTCTAGCTGATGATCTGGAGAAGTGGAGATCAGCAGAGCAAAGTACTTAAGTACTGTTCCTTGGTTAAATAAGACTAATGTAACTGGCATCTATAAAACACTGTAAGATTTGCAACCATTTTATATGTCATCTCATTTGATTCTTGAAACACCTTGTGTGGCAGGCACTATTATTATTATCCTCATTTAATAGATAACTTGCCCAGAGCCACACATCCTCTCTGTTTCTCTGTCTATCCCTTTGTTTCTTTGTTTCTCTTTGCCCCCTTCTCTCTCATTCTCTCTGTCTCTATCTGTTTGTTGTACAAGTTGAACTCAAATCCAGGACTTTCTTTATTAAACCATGTTAAGCAGAATGAAAGACTTCACATATTTCTTTGTTTATTCAATGCTATTTTATAAGCTCTTAGGCATAAGGGATACAAGCATAAATGAAGCATATTTTCTGTTTTCCTAGAGCTCACAGTGTAGAAAGAGTAAGTGACTGGACACGCAAGCAGATGGCTAGAATACAAATTAGAATTCAATAAGTGCTTTGAAATCAGACAAGCAAAAGCAAAATTACTTGGTATAGACAAGATGCACAGCAAAGGGTCAAAGGTTTCGGAGTTAGAAGGATTGCCAGAGATCGTGTGATCCAACACCCACTTAACTCACTATTATGGTCCTTCATTCTCAAAGAGGACCATGACATTGGGGTGGGGATGCCATGATATGTGAGGGAACTGGATTTCAGTAAGGAAGGGCCGGGCAAGGTCACCTGCCTCGCTTTTCCCTCCAGAGGCATCTGGGGCTAGTAGCCAGATATAGATTTAGGATGACTAAAGATGGCTCTAGATATAGAAGGAAATCTTGGTCTTTTTAAACCAAGGTCTTCAACAAATTTCAATTTGACTGAAGCAATGCCCTTTTATGAATTAAATCTAGGTAAGAAATGAAACAATTTTATCTAGTTATCTAGTTTTATCGGTCTGGAAGAAGAAGATGCTTAAGATTTCTGGTCAAAATAGAAGCAATTGCTATTTACATTCTCTCTGAAGATCAAGATGGACTTGGCCTGGGATCTATATTTAGCCAATCAGTGAAAGCCAGTGATTTGGGTTTAAGGCACAGTGCTTAAGAAAGAAATATACCCATGTGAACCCCAAGATATCTTGTAAGGTTTCAATGATCAAAATTGGCATTTCTTTGAACTGAGGAAAAATAGAGAGACAGAGATGCAGAAAATGTGTGTGTATACATGTGTGTGAGAAAGAGAGAGAGAGAGACAGAGAGAGAGACAGAGACAAAGAGAGACAGAAAGAGACAGGGAGATAGAGAGAAAAAGAGAGGATGAGAAAGAGAGTCAGAGAGGAAGAAAAGGGGAAGGGGGAGAGAGAGAGAGAGAGAGAGAGAGAGAGAGAGAGAGAGAGAGAGAGAGAGAGAGAGAGAGAGAGAGAGAGAGAGAGAGAGAGAGAGAATATACTATTTGGGGAATACTACAAAAGATACCACAAAATCCTCCCAATCCCTGCTTTCAAAGAGCCTAATAGTAAATCAGTGCATTTTGATTTGATTGTTCGAATTGCAAGAAAATTTCTCCTAAAATCAAAGCTACATTTGCTTCTTCCCACCTTCCATTCCTTGCTCTTGGTTCTGTCCCCTGGGGCCCAACAGAAGTGTAAACATTTTTTATGAAATTTTAATTTTTCTTTATTAATGAATATTCATTTTCTCTTTCCTCCCCCCCCCCCCACCACTGAAAAGAAAAAGAAGAACAGGACCCTTGTCACAAATACTCGTAGTCATGCAAAACAAATTGATGGCTTTCTAAATGTTTAAGGACCTCTGCCATAGCCTGAGTCTTCTCTAGACTAAATGTCCTCATCCCCTTCAAACACTCCCTTATATGGCATGAACTTGAGACCTTTCTCTACCCTGGTTTTCTTCCACTGGAGCCTTTTAAGCTTATGGATGACTAATGAATATGAAAGGTTAGATGGTACAGTGGATAGAGCACCGGCTCTGGAGTCAGAGAACCTGAGTTCAAATCTTCTCTCAGACATTTACCAGCTATGTGATTTTGGACAAGCCACTTTACCCCAATTGCCTCTTAAAAAAACATAATAAAAGAACATAGGATTCCAGCTATGAACAGGGGGCTAGAGCACCTCATTCTTTTACACCATGCTTTCCTTAATGCATTACAAAATAACCTTAGGGTTCTTGACTGCCATACTATGCTATTAATTTTAAATTGGAGCTTATGGTCTTCTAAACCCTCCAGATCTTTTTTTTCCCACACAAATGATTGAACACTGAAGTCCCTTCCACCTCCATATCTCAAAATTACAGGCAGTATTTGAACCAAAATCTAATGATTTCCTGAGATATGTTATGGAAACAAGATTTTTCTAGGGTTCAACTATCCAAATAAGCATTTCCTGAGTGTCAGGTACTGTGTTAAGTGTTGGGGATACAAGTAAAAGAGAATGAAATAATTCCTATTTTCATTTCATTTGTTCAAAGACATAGTTATTTAATACCTCCTGTGTGCAAAACACAGTTCTGGACAGTAGGTTAGATACCTGTGATTTCTAAGATCCAATCTTTGACTCCTAGGGTTAATATTCTGGTTGAAAAGATGTTTACATTTGTCCAGATCAGATGGAGGGGAACATACTGAGGATACCTTGCTCAGGAAGCCTTCCTCCCAGCTGCTAGTACCTTCCCTTCTGAGGGCACCTTCCATGTTCTCTGTATGTATATTGTATGTACTTGTATCTGTAAGTCCATGTTGTCTCTCCCCAAGACTCCTTCCTTGAGGGCAGATACAGTTTTTGCCTTTCTCTGTGTCCCCAAACACTTAGCACTGTGCCTGGCACTTAGCAGGAATTTCTTAAATGCTGGTGGACTAATGGATTGCTGGTCCCTCTCCTCCATTATTATCCACACCCTTCTCCCCAAGAGACCTTTGAATTCCGGCAAAGCTCATCCCCATGGCAGATGCTGCCATGATGTCTCTATCCAAATCACTCATAACTAGACTCTCGGAATTTCTAACTCACCATCGAGCATATTGTGACAAAAAACCAGGGGTAATTA
Organism: Antechinus flavipes; assembly: GCF_016432865.1. Lineage (NCBI taxonomy): Eukaryota > Metazoa > Chordata > Mammalia > Dasyuromorphia > Dasyuridae > Antechinus > Antechinus flavipes. The sequence goes on from NC_067403.1 coordinate 230,061,168, forward strand.
GAAAGGACTCTTGAGAGCAGCCACAAAATGGAGAAAGAAATGAAAATCATTGATAAAAATCAGAGGATTTGAGAGTCGGAAGAGACCTCCGGGGCCATCGAGTCCAGCCCAGACATGAAATGAAACTCCCCAAAACAAATGATTATCTATTCCTTGGGGCAGGATTGGGGGAGCATGGAAGGGGAGAATAAAGCTTAAATGAGTTCAAATATCTGTTGGCCTAGAAGAGCAGGGGAAATTTAGCTCAGTCTGGGAGCTGTAATGAGAGAAGTCCCCAGACCAAGAGAAGGGGGGCCGTCATTGCTGTCTTCCAATATTTGCACTGCTTTCATGTACAAGAGAACCGAAATTAATTATTTGTAGCCCCAGAGGGAGATGGATTTTGCCTCAATATGAGGCAGGCCTGAGTTACAATTAGGGCTCTCTTATTATATAAGAGACTGCCCATGAAGTAGTATGTTCCCTATTCCTAGGGCAAATTTGGATTAAAAGTTCTCTAAAGGTTCTTTCCACTTAAGTCTGATTCTATGCATCAAAATAAACTGTACCTCTGGGAATAGTCCAAGAAACCATGAGACAGGGTCCAAGTCTCTTAAGGGATATAGAAATAAAAGACCTCATTATAGCATCTGCAACTTAGTTTTCTACCTTTATGCAATGAAAGGTCCTTTCCAGTGTTCTGATCTTCTTCATTCTAAGGGTTTTTCCAGCACTAATATTTTATGTTCTCTCTCCCTTCCACATTGGGTTCTAAGGTCCCTTCCAACTCTAACATGTTCTAAAATCCCTTCCAGCTCCAACATTCTATCTTCTGCTTCGTAAGGTCTCGTCCAGTTCTCACGTTCCATGCTCCGTATTCTAAGATCCCTTCTAGTGATGATGTTCATGTTCTAAGGTCACATTTCATGGTTCTATAACTTAGTTAAATATCCTAAAGAAATGAACCCAAAGCTTGGGCAGAGGAGGGCCCCATGAGGCTCCGTGGGCCGTACATATTCAGGACCAGAGTTTCCTCCCCCACTTGGTGTAGTACAGATGAAACCAGAACAATCATGTCTTGATGAGGGTTTAATTCCAAGTGGGAGGACAGGGCCCCGGTTCAAGCTTAGCCAACCCCCTGGTGGGAAACTTTTACAAAAGATACTCTGTTCCTTTTGGGACAGATGCCACCAAAAAATGTGGTTCATTTCTTAATGATTTTTTTTCCAGGATCCAGGCCTTCCCAACATACTTTTGGATGCTGTAGTGCAGTTTGCTTGGGCAGGCCCTCTGGGGGATGGGCCAGAGAAGGGGAGTTCAGGACTAAAGACTGGCTTTCCCTGCATGGTCTAGTGAGCATCACAGCATTAGTTCTCTGGGGCCTAGGACAGACTTGGCTTAATTTATGGACCTCATTTCCAGCCTTCCTTCCCTTTGGCCAAAGAGCTGGAAATCTGCTCCCCGTGACATTTTCCCTAAACTCTTTCCCAATTGGGTGCAAAAGAGCACTGATTTTTCTATAGAGATAGATAGTTCTTTATGAAATGAAAATTTCTGGTTCATAGCCAGGGGCAAGACATTCTTATTTCTCCCTTTCCTCCCCCCTCTTTCAAGAGAGGAGATTTTTGACCTCAAAGCCCAGCCAGGCTGAAGCTGAGAAAGGCCTTCCTAAGCTCCAAGGATAGTGACCTTCAGGGTGAAGATAAAGGAAGCTTTTTCTGCTCGATTTACTGTTGGCCCAGCTGAGTGCTGAGTGACCTATAACATCATCCAAGTTCTGACTCAAGTTTTTTTAGGGAAGAGATGCCCACGGGGTGTTAGAGTGGAGAAGGACCTTCCACATCATCTACTCTAACCCTCCTTCACTATCAGAAAAAGCTCTGCACAGGAAGACAATTGAGATCAGTCTTGGAAGCCTGGCTCTAGCCCTACTAGCTGGACAGCTGAATTCTCCTCCTCTGTCAGGGTATATCTTTCTAAAAATGCGTCCCCTCATCTGTAAAATAGTGATAATACATTTCCTCTCTCTCAACTTCATTTTCTTATCTAAAATGTTTTAATGTAGCAATTGGAGGCAACCCCATTACACATGGGTGCTACAAGAAAAATTACCCCATAACTGACTCAGCATTTATATCCACTGAAAATCATAGTTCGTGAGCCCCCAGTAGTGTGTTTACCTTTTATTGTCAGTGTGAAAAGTAGGACATAGGACATTTCTCACAAAAACTCGGGGCACACTGTCCCACAAATACAAATATTATTAGTTGGAAGAGTGGACAACCCTAATGTGAATGGAAAAATATTTATAGAGGAGGTGCTTGTGGTCAAGGCACACATATAGAGAACATCCTTTGTTCCATCGCATCCCTTCTCTGTCTTTCTCTGTGTGTCTCTGTCTCTGCCTTTCTGTCTTTCTGTCTCTGTCTCTCTAACTCTATTTCTGTCTCTTTTTCTGTCTGTCTCTCTCTGTCTCTCTTCTCTGTCTCTTTTCTGCCTCTGTCTGTCTCTGTCTCTATCTCGCTTTATCTCTTTGTCTCTGTCTATCTCTATTTCTCTCTGTCTCTCTCTCTCTTGCTAACTCTGGCTCTCTTCCCACTGTTTTTTCTCTGACTCCTCACTTCCCCCTTGGTTCTCCCATGCAGATGAAGTTGAGCCAAGGAAGGAAATTGGGAAGATTCAAAAACAAAAGTAAAGCCAATTTAAGTCTCTACCTCAATCCTTTGTTCTAAATTCTGATTAAGTGGACAATTAGATGATGCAATAGATAGAGTGCTGGGCCTGGAGTTAGGATGATCTGAGTTCAAACCTTGCCTCAGACACTTAATTGTGTGACCCTGGGCCAATCACTTATTGTCTCTTAGTCTCTATTTCTTCATTCATAAAATAAGGAGTGTGGGTCTGACCTCTATGGTCCCCTCCCCTACATCTAAGACCTAAATATCTATTTGTCAAAAGGAGAATAGCTAATCATTGCATAGCAGCATAGATCGAGACCAAATGACTGGACAGGGATGTGGCCAGTCCAAAGTCACACAGGAAATAATCAGCAGAGTTCATTTCCAGATCCTCTGAGTCCAAGTACAGCATTCTTTCTATTTGCTTTAGTGATAATCTCATGCTTCAGAAGGTAAGAGAAAACAAGGAGAAATTTTATTCTAGACCTGATTCTCACTCAGGGGGAAGAATTAGTTGTTGGAAATGGCTATAATGAGAACATAGAGGAGAAGTGACTATTCCATATTAGAATTTTTGACAGAGGAAACAAAAACTGAAAATTTACTTTGAAATGCAGACGCCCAAGATTTGGGGAGAACTGGTTTCAGAGGGTTCAGGGGAAGAATAGACAGGAAATGATGAGCAAAAACTATGTAGGGAAAGAGGCCAGAAGGGATGGGAAGAGTTCAAGAATGAAATTCTGAATATGCACATATGAATAAGTCAGATGAAGAAGAAAAGGGGAAGTTGTCTAAAGAGTTTGATCATGATGTGGGGAACTCACCAGATCAACTTAAATTTAAATGACATGAACAGAAGATGGCGGCAAGGGTGGATGATGGAGGGTAGATACAAAATCAAACCATTACCCAGTTTAAGAATAGCATTGTGAGGGGTACAGTGCAGAAGTGACTCATGGAGTCAAAGAAAGAGGTCAGAAATCTAGATTTGCGGCCCAGAATCTGGGTAAATGAAAAAAAGCTAAAGTCTGCAAAGAGTAGGTGATCACATGGACACAGCGCTGGATCTGGATTCAGGAAAACCTGAGTTCAAAGGCAGCCTCAGACTCTAGGCTCTGTGATCTTGAACATCTTACTTAATCACTGTCTGCCTCAGTTTCTTCATCTGTAAAATGGGGATGATAATAATACCTACCTCCCCAGGTTGTTATGAGGATCAAATAAGATGTGCCATAAAGCTAATTCTTATTTTTCTCGTCATTATTATTAGTTACCCATTTTATTTTTTTAATCCCTATCACCTAGCACAGTGTCTCAAACATTGATAAATGTAGGTAGATTGATTTTTTCTTTATTAAAGAACTTAGGCATTAGGATATTAAAAAAAATAATAATTCACCTGTAAAACCCCATTTCCCTTGCAAGGAAAACTCTAATGCTTTTGCAGCACTTTGTACTATTCAGTATTTGCTCAAGGATTTCCTGGCAATGTCGTGTTGCTAGTAATAAAAGGTGCGTACAAGGAAACTGCTTCTGCCCCGATTCTACTCAAATCCCCATCTCTGTTCAAGGACGAGAAATTACCTTGGAGAATAACAGGGTCAGAGTGGCTGCTCTGATTTATTTCAGGGAATAATGGGAGAGTTCCTCATTTGTATGGTGGGTGAGTCCTGGGCGACAGGAATCCCTAGGCTGAAGAGGATCCAGGTTCATTAGTTGAAACTTTCCCTTTATGCCCATTATTGGAGATCACAAGCACATCACCCATTTAAAGGGATCACCCCCAACCTCAGGTCTGGTCTGGGGAGGCTAAGAGAGAAAAAGAAAGCATTTTGGTCCCGAGAAGGAGAGGAGAGCAAATGTAAAAGAACAATTCATCCAGTGCTGTCTGGTACTTCCTTGCTTTTTATCGTTCCTTCTATTACAGAAATAGTGAGCTTCCCATCACTCGGAGTCTTAAAGTGAAGGCTAGATGTTTTAGAAATTCTTCATGTAGCACAGGTTGCACTAGATAGTCCCTGAGTCCGATGGAGTTGGGGAAGTCCCAGATCAGATCTCTTTCAGAGACTTTTACTAGCTCTTTGACCCTGGCCAAGTCACTTAAATGCTGCCTCCTCAGTTTCCTGTAAAATGGGGATAATAATAATACTTGTCTTACAGGGATGTTGTGAGGATTAAATGAGAAACCTTAAAGTGTGATGTTAATGCTAATTATTATTATTATTATTTGTTCAATTATGTTTTTAGCTGTGTCCAAGTTTTTGTCACCCTATTTGAGGTTTTCTTGGCAAAGATACTGGAATGGTTTGCTATTTCCTTCTCCAGCTCATTTGATGCATGAGGAAACTGAGGCAAACAGGGTGAAGTGACTTGCCCAGGGTCACACAGTGTCTGAGGCTGGATTTGAATTCAGGTTTTCCTAACTCCAGGACAGGCGCTCTATCCATTGCACCCATTATGATGAGGAAGATGATGTGAATTTTATGATTCCATCCCCATTCTTGATAGTCCCTTCACAAGAAATCCAAATAGAGATGGATAACTCCTGAAACATTGATCATTTAAGGTCCTTGAGATTGCTTCTGGGACTTCTGGACTGGTAAATATCCAGTCACTCAGAGGTGCTGATAAGCATGTGAGGGAAAAACCTGGGGGGTGCATATTTAAAGTCTCTGTGATGGGGACCACCAAGTATAACCTACTAACACTCGCCCTGTCTTTGTTCAAAGGCCTCAGGAAGGAGGCAACCTGTGACCAACTGAGACAGCCCATTTCTCATATGGATTAAGTTCCCCTCATAAAGCATTAATTGTACCTACTCTGGGCCAAACACCTTGAATGCAAAGACAAATAGCTTTGGTTGTTACTAGTTTGGGGGGATTCCCTGGCTTTTTCACATCTGTCCCCCACTATTCAGGGTCCTACCTTCTGGAACTTAGGGGTTCACAAAGGTGCCTTCAGATATTCAAAGAGCAGCTACGCTGAATAGAATTTAACCTTAGAACTGTGGGGTAAAAGTTAGAAAGAGGCTCATGTAGAGATGATGTTGAGAAAACTTGCCAACCATTAGAATTGTCCCAGAATAAGATGGCTGCCTTGGGAGGTAGTTGTTATGGAGGCAGGGGACTCATTGGTGACCAATGACCACTTGTTGGGCCTGTGATATATTGGGGATTCTTTTTCAGGAGTGCATTGGACTAGTCATTCCCTGAAGTTCCTCCCAATTCTGACAGTTTGTCATCTCTAAAATCCCTCTCAGCTCCCAAATCCTACAATCCCAGAGTTTCTCTGACAACCCAGCATTCAAACAGTAATGATTTGAAAATCCTTCCCCAACGGTTACTCAGGGGCCCAAGTGAAATGAATTGGAATCTTGACCCAGTTTCAAGTGGAAAATGTCCATGAAACACTAAAGAGGCCATTTGTCCCTTATCTGCCATTATTATTAAGGAGCAGAATGGCTTCAGATTCCACTGAGGCCAGACCACTCTAGGATGACAAAGAGAGGAGGGTTGGAGGAGGGGATTCTTTATTCTTGCTTTCCTGCACTCCTTGAGAGGAGGAGAAAAGAAAAGAAACTTCCCCTATTATTATCATTTTATTGTTCTTGAACTACCCTGGGAATGGATGATTTTAGCTTAGAGGGAAGATTCTGCCTCTAAATGTTAGCCAGTAATTCATTATGCAAAACTTTAGGAAAAAGGGGCAGAGAGGGGAAATTAAACAGACAGTCTAAGAAAGAGGAAAAGAAAAATGGAAGAAGGAGCATGGAAAGAAAAGAAGGAAAGAAAAGAGAGAAAGAGAAGAAAGAAAGAGGGAAAGAGAAAGATAAGGAAGAACAAAAAAAAGAGGAAGGGAGAGAGAAGGAAGGAAGGAAGGAAGGAAGGAGGGAAAAAGGGAGGGAGGGAGGAAGGGAGGAAGGAAGGAACAAAGGAATGAAGGAAGGAGGGAAAAAGAAAAGAAAATCTTTACAAGCTCTCCACACCAACAATTAAATAAATGCTCTTTTTTGTTTCCTAGGAAAATCTCTCTCCACTCAGCCTACTAAACAGGAAAACATGCAGAAGAAAAAAACAATGAATGCTTGCTTGTTTGTGGCAGCAGCAACACAAAGTCCTCCCTTCTTCATGTGTATGAGAATGTGTGTGTGTTTTCACCCTCCTACTTTTCCATGAACTTTCCAACAAGAGCTGTGTCCCCAGCCCTGCCACTAGACATGCATCTCCCCCAGGCTCTGGTCTTCTGTCTGCCATGTGCCCCCCATTTGGGTCACAGTGGGCATCAGGAGTAGTTCTGTGCCAGGGCCCCGGGTGGAAGAGTCCTTTGTGAAATCTCTGAGAAGCAAGTTGGCTCTGACTCAGGGAAGGCTGTTCCCTAGAGGCAAGAAGAACCCAGCAGAATCCAGAGCTATCAGAGGTGGGCAGGGGGTTCATTTTTCCCTGCCCGCCAACAACAGAAAAATCCACTTTGGTTCTATTGCATCAGGACAAAGGTGGACCCAATAATGGAGCCCAGGTACTGATGCTCCCCAAAAGTTTGACTCTGGTGTTTTGAAGGGGTGTGGCCATTAATTAAGATGGATGTCTTTGCAATGAAGGAAAGAAATAGCCATGTGAGTCTGAAAGATGCCCAAGTGTTTTCATTGATAGTTGGCCAGGACTTCGGTTTCTTAATTCCGTCCTGGGAGATTAACCCTTGACTTTGGGGAAAGTTTGCTTCAGCTGACTGACACGCTAATTGCCCAAGTCCTCAAGGTCATCTCCCGAAGGTTCTTAGACCCATTTTGTCAGAGCCTGGCTTCTCTTGGGAATTCTGTACGTTCCCATATTACTCATGACACATAAAAAGGCCAGAATAGTCATAAAAACCAAGTGGTAGCTTTGGTGCGGGATTCTGTACTCCTTGTTTAAAAACAAGTAAGCTCCTTGTATCCAAGTGACGTGTTGAGTTGATTTTCCTCCCAAATTTATGGTTTTCTGCCATCTCGTAACTCCTAGAAGATAGCCATCCTTGAAGTCCTTTCTACTCAGAAACCTCTAAGGTATTTCCAGCACCCTCCCTTTTCTCAAGTCACGGAGAATCCCGGACAACCAGAGAAGGACTAGAAGTTGGTTTCTTTGCCCACCTTGGTCTGCAAGCTCACCTTCCTTTGCAAGTTCTGCTCTTTGGAATACAGCACCATCAAGTTTCCTTCTGACCCCTGAAGCCAGAACCAAAGAAAAAAGCTTGATCCCTGAGGTTGGAAGCCCCAATAGACCTGCTTCAGCCGACACCTGTACACCTGTAGCTCGGTGGTTTTCTGCTCTAGGGTGAGGGAGCTGGGAGACTTCAGGGGGTGGGTGGGCAATGGTTTCCTGCAACTGGTACCCAGAGAGGAAAGTGGAAGTTGTTTTCTCTTGAAATTCTGATTTTTGCTGTTGAATCTTATGTGTGGAGTGAAATTATTTCTATGTGGAAGGGTCTGAACCAATGTATCCAACATCTCCCCCAACCCAGGATAATAATTAGGGCAAAGTAAAAGGATCTTTGCCTCAGGGCAGCAAATTCAAAGTCTCCTGCATTTGGAGACCTGATAATTGTACTCAAATTTGCTTTAGCGCTATAGAAACAATAGTAATACACACTAGCATTTATTAAACACCTACTATGTGCTAGGTACTAAGCTAAGCAATTAACAATTATTAGCTCATTTGATCTTTACAACAGGGAAGTGCTATTACTCCTATTTTACAGATGAGGAAACTGAGGCAGATAGTGATTGAATGACTTTCCTGAAGTCACACACTGAGGTCGGATTTTAATTCACATCTTCCTGACTCCAAACCCAGTGCTCTATCCACGGAGCCACCTAGCTTCTACAACAGAATTTACATAGGAAGTTATTCAATGATACGGGGATGAGTTCCTCCCTCGTGTCACCTTAATCTTCTTGTCTCCCCCAGCTCAGCCAAAGGTACAAATCACACTAGCTCAGAAATCACAGATTCCTGGTCAGAGTTTTGTCCCCCCACTTTCTGCCCAGACTCCCCATCCCCATCTCCATCTCAGCAATACCGTCCTGGTCCGAGTGGGAATCCTGGATTAGGAAAAAGCAAATAAGGTTTGGATGCTTCAGCAAGATCTGCCCACAAGCAGCTAAGCCCATGGCCACCTGCCCATCATTCTGGAGACAAGGAGGATGCTATATTGACCGGGCTCTACCCTGCCACTTGTACCAACAACTCCCCTAACGGAAAATGCTTTCGAAGGCCATTCCTTAAAAGCCGACTTGCTGCTTCTGAGGAGCTATTAGATTGACGGTGTGGAACCTGGCTCTGCCTTTTTTTTTCCCCATCATTGATTTCCACCATGCCCCCTGAAATAGTAACTCTGTCCTTGTGATGGGCAAATTTTAGAGGTCTGCAATAGGGCATGAGAACTGATTAAAAAAAAGTTTGCGACCTGAATCATGATTTTGGAAATCCTGAAGTTTATGAGATGGTTATAACCAAGAATATAAAAATATACTGCAACTTGTCCAAATAAATTATCATATCTCAATAATGCACAAGGGAAAGCACTTTAGCTTTTTCTTAGGAAGGATTTAAAATTTGCTTTATGGCCTCTCGCTGTCCATAGTGCCTGATAAAACTTTAACCGGAGAATCTTAAAACCCACAGCAATGGTTTTTCCCCAGGTCTCATCCGTGTCTGTCTAGCACAAGCATCAGCCTGGAGCCAGGTCCATTTCCCCCAAAAACCTGATAATAACCTCTCTGCCAAACTCTAGGGTGACCTCCGAGTCCTTGAACGTCCTTCTCTGGAATACTCCGGTTCTCAATTAGATCCTGATTGGCCATAGCCCACCCCCCCCTCCCCAGGGCGGCAAGAGAACCCCCTAAAAGGATTCATCAGAGGAAGTGGGTAATGTCTCCATGATGAATTGGGTGCTGATTACAGTGCCTGACTGCCATTGAAATGGTATGTTTGGGAAGGGAGGCAAGGGAAGGTTCATCATGTGGTTGCTTTCATTAATTCAGACTCAAGCTCAAGGAGTTCTGGGAGACAGACTTGTTATCCACAAACCTTAAGAATTCTCTCCCTGGGACTCATTTAGAAAATAGAGGAAAAATACTGAAGGTGGAATGGGGAGGATAGAATGACACTTGGAGATTTCAGTGTGGGCTGAAAAGTCCACAAGTAGCAAAACTGCAAGAAAATTGAGAGACTCTGATATGTCAAACCATTAGGCTCTTACTGTTTGCCCCCCAAAAGCATCACCCTCACAATGAAACATTATTACTATGTCCATAATGGTTGATGAATTATATAAATAATGTTTTTTTTTCCTCCTTGGTAACAGCATGCATTAGTCTCCAATTATGTGCAGTCTTGTGTTCAGAACTGGGGAGGATAAAAGGGAAAGAAACAAGCATTTATTAAGCACCTGATGCGTGCCAGGTACTATGCCAAGTGTTTTATAAATATCTGATATGCTACAAAGTCTAGATAAGATGGATACCTAACCTCAAGTGTAGGTTGGGCTATTGGAGAGCCTACTAGAAAACTGTAATTTCAGCTGAAAATGACTGCCAGGATGGAAAAGATTGAATCATTACCTGGGAAATCTTAGTTCGTTCTACTTGCTGCGAGGATGATTTCAGATCCCAAATCTTCCATTTTCTACCTTTGTGATCTTCAGCAAATCATGTGATCTCTCTGAGTCCCAGTTTCTGTAAAATTAGGGAAACTGAATCAGAGACTTTTTAAGGTTTCTTCCAATTCCAAAGCTATGGGTTTCCATTTAGTTCAGTACCTTAAGTGTAAACACATATATACTTCATCCTTTTAACAAATAGGCAAAGCACTAGATATGATCCTAATGACTTCTGTACCCTTTTAAGGGGTCTGTCCAACCCTAATTGCAAGTACGAGGCTGATTGACATTCAGGCCTTTCCTCTATTCCATTCTCAATTGACTCCCTGGAAAAGTTCATCAGCCCCTAAAATGGTGCTTAGTGGGGGGGGGGGGGGGCGTTAGTGTGAACGAGCAAACATTGCAAGAGGTCACACAATTAGTGATAGAGACAGATTGTGGTCCCATGTCATGCTGCCTCTCATTTATCCATATTCAAGTATAAATATCCCCTAGTGACACTTTCTACTCTCTAAGGTCAAGAAACTGAGATTTCTCCTCTTGACTCTGCAATGAATCTCCTAGGTGACCCTGGACAAGTCACAATATCTCTGACCCTCAGTTTCCTCACCTGTCGAAAAGTACAAAGAGATTGCTCTGTTTGTCTCTCAGGGTCCAAGGGCCCAAATGAGTGTGTGTGTGTGTATTTCATTTGGACACATACACATACATATGTACGTATATATCTATATATAAATATATATGTACACATATCTTTATACATAAATATATATGTATATGTAGTTCTCAAAGGAATTTCAGATAGATTATATATTAGAAAATACATAATATATACATATATGTTTTATGTATATATATTTGTAATAGCTTTGAGAACTACAAAGTGCTATACATATACAAGATATTTTCTCTTTTAAAAGCTGCCTACAATGATGGATTGCTGACATACTAATGAGAAATAAGAAAGATATCCTAGAATCTTGTGCTACACAAGATTTATCTGCAAAATAAAGGGGTTGGACTAACATTCTCTCAGTTCCCTTCCAGATTTAAATCTATCATTTTGTGACCAAGTAGTATTTATGAAGTAGCCCACATATGTACAAATATATCAGCTATTAAAGCAAATAAAGTATTAACACCTCTCCCCAAGCTAGCCAGCATCAACAGGTTCCATTTTGAATCTGATCTTTGGCAAGAACTGAGCGAAGCACAGAAGACAAAGAAAATTATGATAGACTCAGGAAGCCCAATCTGGAGCCCAAGGGGAGCCGAGAATACATGGATGAATCTAATCTCATCCACGTGAATACTTGGTGAGAACCAGAAGTCACCCATACTTTCTCAACATATGCAGTTCTTGTCCATGCGTTTCCATATGATCTACCAAATGTACCTAATGTCTTCTGATGGTTCTCCCCCACCCAAATACTTCATTGATAACTACGTGAATCTTCCATGTAACACTTAGGCTGCTTTTCTGTTTTTCACTCCCATTAGAAAATTTACCTGCCTCCTTTTCCATTCACACTCACCTTTGATAATGTCTTTTTGGCTGGTTTTTGTGCATGAAAACCATGCACATTAACGATAATGCATTATCATTAGTAATTTGCCTCAGCTTACTAAGGCATTTCTCCCACCATAGCTCTTTCCATGGCTCTCGTGTTTCCAATAATTCAGAATCTTCAGAGATCGTGGTGTCCCATAATTCCCAGAGACATAGCCTAACTGCAACAATCTTAGGAGGAAAAAGATATGCTCAGACAACAGAGAATAATTTGGGATCATTGACAGCAGTGACATTTTCCAAATGTTAAATCCAATTCCCGCTCATCCTCCCGGTCAACTTAGCCTGGTTCATTTTTCATAGACAGCGCCTAGAGCCATAACAAAGATGGGGCCACCAGGGTTTTGCTTCAAGGTAGTATATTTAGAAGTCACCAGCAAAATTATCTTAAGTCGCAGCTCCTTCTCTACCAAACCCTACCCCCACAGCAATAGCAAATGCAACCTCCTCATTTTCTTCTCCCTTCATTAGCTTAAAAAATTCCAAGTGCCCTAGGATGCTGATTCCATGCAGTGGCTACATCATGAGTAACAGTCTGGCTGTATCAGATGGCCAAAAATTATTTTATAGAACTAGAAAAAATAATAACAAAATTAATCTGGAAGAACAAAAGATCAAGAATTTCAAGGGAATTAATGAAAAAAATTACACAGTATCAAACCTGAAACTTTATTATAAAGCAGCAGTCATCAAAACCATTTGGTACTGGCTAATAAAGAGTGGTGAATCAATGGAATAAATTAGATACACATGACACAATAAGCAAAACCTATAATAATTAGTATTTGATAAACCCCCAAACTCCAGCTTCTGGAATAAGAACTCATTATTTGACAAAAAATGCTGAGAAAACTGGAAAATAATATGTCAGAAATTCAGCATTCATCTACATCTCACACCCTATCCCAAAATAAGGTCAAAATAGGTACATGATTTGGGCATAAAAGGTGAACAATATAAGCAAATTAGGAGAGCAAGGATAATTTATCTATCAGATCTTTGGAGAAGGGAGGAATTTATGACCAAAGAAGAAATAGAGAACATTATGAAATGAAAAATGGACAACTTTGATTACATTAAATTTAAAAGATTTTACATGCAAAAAACCCAACAAAAACAAGATTAAAAGAGAAGTACAAAGCTGGGGGGAAGGGGCATTGCAACCAGTGTTTCTGATAAAAGCCTCATTTCTAAAATATATAAAGAACTGTGTCAAATTTATAAGAATATAAGTTATTCCTCAATTGATAAATGATCAAAGGGTATGAACAAACAATTTTCAGATGATGAAATTAAAACTACCTATAATCACATGAAAAAATCTTCTAAATAGCTATACTTTAGAGAAATGCAAATTAAACTATCTCTGAAGTACCACTTCATACCTCTTAGATTGACTAAGATGACAGGAAAAGATAATGATAAATGTAGGAGGGGATATGGGAAAACTGGGACACTGATACATTGTTGGTGGAGCTGTGAAATGATCCAACCATTCTGGAGAGCAATTTGTAACTATGTTCAAAGGGCTATAAAATTGTGCATCCCCTCTGACCCAGCAGTGCCATTACTGGGTCTATATCCCAAGGAAATCATAAAGGAGGGAAAAGGACCCACATGTGCAAAAATGTTTGCAGCAACCCTTTTTGTGGTAACTAAGAATTGAAGAAGGAGTGCATGTCCAACAATTGGGCAATGGCCAAACAAGTTGTGGGATATGAAGGTAATGTAAATCTTTCTATAGAAAATGATGAATAAGCTGATTTTAGAAAGGCCTAGGAAGATTTACACAGACTGATTCTGAGAAAAACAAGCAGAACCAAGAATACATTGTACACAGTAACAACAAGAATGTGTGATGTTCAATTATGAAAGACTTGGTTCTTCTCAGTGGTTCAGTAATCCAAAGCAACCCTAATGGACTTTGGACAAAAAAAAAATGCTGTCTGCATCCAGGAAAAAAAAAAAACTATGGAGATTAAATATAAAACAACACATGCTATATTCACTTCTGTTTTCTGGGTTTTTTTTTTTTCTCTCCCGTGGTTTTTCCCTTTTGATCTGATTTTTCTCTCTATCGTGATTTATAAAGCAATATATTAAAATTAATTAATTAATTTGAAAAATGAATAACAGACCATTCTCTCTGCCCTTCCCAGAATCCCAATTCTGTTGCCTCAAGCACAGAAATTGCTAGTTAGCGCCTTGGCTGTCTCCATTCAAGATAGATGTACTATTGGTCAAATTTAAAAGTCTCCTCATTTCAATTGCATAGCCCAATCTGGGTGAGATAAAACCAATCAGCAATCATTTATTAAGTACTAACTATGTGGGGGACATTGTGCTCTAAAGATAAAAATAATTTACAATTGCTATCACTCTTCTATTTTACCAGAGGCAAAAAAAGCCATAGAGCCCATGCTAAAATTGATCTAATATGGTGACAGCAGTTTCCAAACCTTTCCAAACATTCCAACTAACCAAAAGACAAATGGCCAGTACCGCTCCTAATCTTCTGGGGCAAGGAGTGCCAAGGGTGATGTTTATATAGCCACTGTTTTCTCCTTATCCATCCCCTGTCTTTTTTTCAGTTCTCTAGGTGAAACAAGGGAATCCTCCATCTTTCCAGGAAGTTTAATATTTGAGTTAATATTTCCCCATGTCACCTTCAAACTTTAAATTATTTGATAATGATAAATTAAGCACTTCCCCCATGACATTTGAGCTGGGCCTCCTCACACATTTTGAAATCAATAAACTATTACTGAAAAGATCGTTTATCTTTCAGAGTTGCACACAGAGGAAGCAACTAGGTGTAAATATTCATAATTATCTGCATATGTCATTAGAAATGATTTGAGTTGATACTTTTAACAGTTGCTGAATGTGGGGTTCTAAAATCTTTCTGTGTCCCCTGGAATACCTTTGCTCTGGAAATACTGGAAAAAATAATTTTAAAAAAGTAAACTTTTCATTCTTGGATCAAGTTTGTATTTTAATAAAGACTTTTTCTGAAGGTCTACCTCAGGGCAGGGTGGACATTGGGCTCTTGAGGATTCTGAAACACTAGCATCCTCCATCCCAGATGTTTGGACTTTGAGCATTGGTTAGTGATGGGATTTATGTCTGTCATCCAAGGATCAACTTAGCTGAATTGGAGACCCTCATCACTGGGATAACCAGACAGTGATGAATTTTATTTATTCATTTTGCATTAGAAACTCCTTGACGACAATTCATATTGAAGACCATGTGTTGAGTTGCAGATGGAATATGATTTGAGTTGCTGAAAAGAATATCCACAATGTTGTATATCATTGTGAAGCCTAAAGCATCAAGCTTTCACAGCAAAGACCAATATGGTTCCCACCTATATGGAGCAAAGGGAAATGAGTCAGTGAAAAGAGCATTGGATTTTAAGTCTGAGAACTGGGAGGCTCAGCTAATTGTTTTCAGTGAGACTATAAGCCAATCATATGCTTTTTCCCAGACTCAGTTTCCTCACCTGAAAAATGAAGAGTATGGATAAGATAGATGTCCCCCAAGGTCTCATCCAATTCAAAATCTATGAGTTGGTGACTGCCCAAAACACACATATCTTGAATCACAGAAAAACCTTATTTTTGAATTAATGAAAATATTACTTTTGAGGAGATAATTTCTGATTAAATTTGCATTACTCTTTTTTTATAAACATGTAGCAGTGAGATAATATGAAATATTGTGTGGGATAGTGTTGGAGATTGAAATAGAATGTGATAGAATGAAATGGGGAATATATAAATGTGTATGTATGTATATACATATAATACGCTGATATGAAAAGAGATATAAAGTACATATTACATATATGTATAAATAACATTTTTATATTTCTTTATACTTCCCATATTTATCTATACCTATACATTTATACATATATTTATATGTATGTGAGTGTGTATATGTATATATATATACACACATGTGTATATAAAGAATCATGAAAACTTGGATTTAATTCCTGACTCTGACACATACTGGTTTCATTACCTTGAATTCATTTTCAGCATCCAGGTCAGCTCTCTAAAGCTCCATTACTATACAGGTGCTAACCTAAATTGGTTGTAAGGAGTTTACACAATGGAAATTCTCTGTCAATGGCATTA
The DNA here is from genome assembly GCF_016432865.1 of Antechinus flavipes. Lineage (NCBI taxonomy): Eukaryota > Metazoa > Chordata > Mammalia > Dasyuromorphia > Dasyuridae > Antechinus > Antechinus flavipes. The sequence goes on from NC_067403.1 coordinate 230,077,178, forward strand.
GATATCAAGTTCCACAAAAACCACTATGTGCCAAGATCTATGCTGATATTGGGACTACAAAGACAAAAATGAAATTGTGCCAGCCCTCAAGGAACTTATGTTCTAAGGGGTAAGGGATAGAAAGATAGATATACAGACTGACAGACAGATGGATAGATATAAATAGACAGACAGATAGCTATAAATAAATAGACAGATATATGTATACAGAGGTAAATGTGTTTTAACATAATTGGATTCCCTTGTAATTTTATATATCTTTTATTTTATGAATTTAAAACTATCATTCTGAGGAAGGTTAATCACCTTTATCAGATTACTAAAGGGAACCATAATATATACACAAAAAGGCTAACAACTTTGTTATCAGGGAAGATCACATATAATCTGTACAAGTATAGTAAATGCAATGTAGAGATTACTGAATTAAGGGAACCCTGTACTAATACATATGTGCTTCTGAAGAATTGTAGGGGATTCTTACCTGGGCTTAGAAATTGGAGGCAGTGACCCCTTAAAAGTCTTGCAACTCTTAGGAGTTTGTGGTTGAAATCTGATGAATTAGTAGGCTAAATATTCCATCCTATTCACTCCTTTAATTTGCTTAGTATATTAGCTTATTCACAAACTCAAATTTAATCATGTATACAAGATGCTTTGTAAATCTTAAAGAGTTAGATACATATGACTTATTGTTATTATTAGTCCTATTATGCCATCCCCAAATTAATAGAATCCAAATGAAACAGATTCCCAGGTCTTCATTAATCCATTTTCTTGTGAGTTGGGAGGAGTGTTAGCCTCTACCTTTTTCTTTCCAATGTCATCCTCTTCCTCCCAGTCTGGTTAAAGAATGAAATAACTGCAGAACCCAGAATGACAGATTCTCTCTCCAGAAGAAATCATCAGATCTTCCTCCATCCCCCTCCAACACACATGCGCGCACACACACACACACACACACACACACACATTTTCTACCTCACTAGGAGAAGTAGCCAGTAGACTCCATTCCATATGAGAGGGCCACCATTTAACCCAGCACTTGGGATTCTTGCAGCCACAAATCTGCCTTTGTTGATCAGGCAGTTTGGGTTTTGAGGGACCCATTTAAAAAAAATCATTGTTTTTGTTATTACTAGTTTGCCCTTCCCCACCCTCAATTTTAGCAGTCTTACATTTTTAATTTTTCCGATGAAAACTAAAAATCTTTGATTTTATTGATCTCCACTAGGTCCAAACTCCACTGGTGCCTTTGTTTCTGCCATCCTAACAAGGAGGATAAAAATCACAAGGCAGTAGGAATATCTGCAAGTTTTAACAAGACACTAGAGCTGAACAGAGACATGCAGGCAGGCAGACAATCAAGGGATCAGTCTTAATTAGTAGGAGAAAATGGAGTTGAAAGAAAAGGCTATGGGGAGTCAATTGTCTGGAGCTGTTGCCCAATTCTTCTTAAATGCTGCACTCCCTGGGATAAAATTACTCCAGCTCAGACTTTGGTGATTGCAACTATTTGTCACAAGTGGAGAGTGTTTAAGGACCATCTCTAGCAATGGCTTTTCCACACTTGCATGCATGACATCCCTACATATAGCCCATCATCTTGCTTTTGGGGAGAGGACTGAGGATAACAGTCATTTTGTTTTTAAGCTTCAACTCAGTGCCTCTGAAAGGGAAAAAAAAACTATTAGACTACGCCTTCTTCTATTTAAGACAGAAATTCATATCAGAAATTCTTGCTTCCTTGCAACTGAATTTTAAAATCAAGGTTATATTTAAACAATTCAAAGCTTGCATTGATCTCCTAACATTGATTTTGCTTTATAATTGTAGAAGGAATATAGTGAAAGAACGAATGGGATGAAGATTTTGTTATTCCTGTCAAAATGTTCAATCCATGACCTTTGTCCCAAAATATAGCTATGTTAATGGCATGATGGTCAATAGAGAATTGACTCTGGAACTCAAAGTTGAGAAGGTCTGAGTTCCAATCCTAACTCTGATACAAGACCAGGGGCAAATCACTTAACCACTCAATTCTACAAATAGCCTCCTAAGACTGTGAGTTACTGAAGAGCCACTGATCTGAATCTGCAGAGGGAATTTTCACATCAAGGGTTCCCTATGCAAGTGAAATAACTAGTCTTCTTCTCTGTGGGACTTATATAGCAGTAGCAGCAATAAGAGTTTATATAGCATTGTAAGGTTTATGGAGTACTTTACAAATATTATCTCATTTTATCCTAATAAAACTTTGAGAGGTAGGTGCTATTATTATTATTATTTTGATTTTATAGATAAGGAAATTGAAGCAGTAAAAAATTTAGTGACTTGACCAAACCCACATAGCTAGTGTCCAAGGTCAGACTTAGAAGTCAGGTTTTTTTGAGGATAGACCCTATGATCTAATAACTGCACCATCCAATTCTCTAATTAGCAACCTACTCTAATCAAATCTCATCTGAAAATATTTTTAAAAAATCAGACTTCAGAGCACCCAAATCAAATGTCTTAATGTCTATAAAAAGCTTGGCTACTTTTACTTTGTCCATACCAACCTAGATATGTGTGTGTTTGTGCATGCACATACAAACACACATGCATTTGGCTAAAGTGTCCACAATGGATTTCTAGAGAGAAATTTCAAGAGAGGAGAAAACTGGTACAGTAACAACAGTGCAAAGTAAGAAAAGAGAAAACTGGTATAGTAACAATGATGCAAGGTAAGAGAGAAGAAAACTGGTACAGTAACAATGGTGTAAAGTGCAACTGGAAAAAAGCAAGGGAGAAAAACAGAAAAAAATATAAAGCAGACACAAGAATTCACAAAGCAATCTGGGGCCAATTGGTATAGGGGCAAAGGGCAAAAAGAATATGTCAGATATCACTGAGAAATCATGAGGGCCACAATCACAAATGGATCATCGATAAGAGATAAACTAAAAACAAAAAAGTTCTGGTGATTTGTCTCAAAAAATCAATATACATTGTATACAAGGGCCGTTATTTAAAGTGCTTCAAGGGATAAACCCTCAACTAGTTGAAATAGCTTGTTTTTCTATGGATATAATAACCAAGGGTGATAGTACCACAATTCTCTTGTAATAATAAACAGTGAGGAAACATCTGATCCAAACACAGGTGTTTTTCACACCACAGTGATTCGCACATAAACAGTATGGACAATGAGAGCACCCAGCTTCCTCCGTGTTGGTCTACAATTGTGCTTCAGCCCTATAATTAAAACCAAAACCAGCAATACCCATCAAATCTGGTTACCATGAAGATTGGTTTAACAGAAATCACTTCACTGGTATAAAGATTCCCAAGCCCCAGGCTATAATAGCTCATTTAGTTCCTGTACAATCCATTACTTTCTTGAAAGCATTACTTCAGCTTCTCATTATGGTTGGAGGTGACCCTGGATTCTTCAATTAATCAACCAATTCAGTCAACCAGTCAACATCTATTTATTAAGTGAATAAATGATGGAATGAATGAAATAAAAGATTCTGTGGCAAACACTGTACTAAGGAAGGGGGTTAGGGAAAGAGATAGAATTAGGAACACCAGCAGATCCCTGTCCTTGGGGAGCCTTCATTCTAACAACAGGAACCAAATTGTGGAGGGGAGTGAAAGTTTTTTTTTGGGAAAAGACAGCATGGAAGATAAGAAGGCAAAAATAAATCTCCCTGCCCTCAAGGAATTTGCTTTCTAGAGAAAGAGACAATATGAGCACATATAAGTGTATGCAAAAAAGTACATAATATTTAGTATATATTTTTATATAAAACATATTTTATAAATTATATATTTTTATTATTATATTATATATTTATAATTTATACATCATATAAAATATATTTATCATATATATTTACATATATACAGTGTGGTTTGTTGGGGGGGCGGCTCATAAACTCTGAAGGAGACTAGGGATTTAGTAAAGGAGGGATGGGGGAGGAGTCCATTCTAGACACAAAAAACAACCTGTTCAAAGTCATGGAGACAGGGGACAGAGTGATGTGTGAGCAACAACAAGCTGAAAGATTAGACTACTTTAGATAGTAAATGAAGAGGAATAATTTATAATTGGGCTGGAAAGGTAGACTGAAGCCAGATTGTGAAAGACTTTCAAAACCAAACAGAGTAGTTTGTATTTGATCCAAAGATAAATAGAAACTACTCAAATCTATTGGGGATAGGATTGACAGGGTTAGTCTGTACTTTAGCAGACCCTTTGGTGACTATGTAGAAGATAGATTCAAGTGAGAAGAAATTTGAGTCTCTGGAATTCAATTTAAAGAGAATTGCAATATCCAGATAAGAGCCAGGTAGGGTTTGAATGAGAATTGTACCTATGTAATAGAAGAAGAAGAAGAAGAAGAAGAAGAAGAAGAAGAAGAAGAAGAAGAAGAAGAAGAGAAGAAGAAGAAGAGAAGAAGAAGAGGAGGAGGAAGAGGAGGAGGAGGAGGAGGAGGAGGAGGAGGAAGAAGTGATGTAAGATAGTGTGGAAGTATAATCAATCATATTTGCCAATTGTTTGCATAAATGAGTAGAGGGAAAAATGTAGTATTGAGGATAATTAATGACGTAAACTGAAATATGGAATTTCATAAGCAGAGAAGGTTTGGGATGATGATTTCTGTTTTGAACATATTGAGTTGGAAATATCAATAAGACATCCAGTTGCAACTCTCCAGTACAGAGTTAGTAAAACCATACAGGCTCTGTCATTTTGTTTGAAAACCTTTGAGGTCCAGAAATACAGTGGATGTTGATTGTCCGAAGGCCAGTCTGTCATTGCTGGTTTCCCAGTAATGACTTTTTCAGCTGCTATATAATCCCTTGATAGAATTTAAGTGCCTTGAGGGCAGATCCTATTTTTTTGGTCCTTGTATCTCAGGAAGTTAATATAGTGTCTTGCATATTGTAGAGCTTAATATAGACTTATTGAATAATTGATTGATTAGCACTGCATCTTCATTGATGATCTGCTTTACCTTGATAAAATTAATCAGATGGGTGAAGAGTGTTATATTTCCCTTTAATTTTTTTTCAGTTCAAATCTTTTTTTTTATGACTACAATGCTAACAACACACTGGAACATCCTTAACAACAGAAAAGATTAAAACATAATTCACTCGTGAGAATGGCATAAGCAGTAATGGGAAAAGGGAGGGAAGTGGCCCAACGCCTCCATTTGCTAATGTCTGGCCTCCAACCCAGACTTAGATCAGACTTGAGAGGAGTTCATAAATTCTCAACACTTCCCAACGTGAGGTGACAATTGGTGTCCCCTCCATAACTCAGACTGAAAAGTGTAGCTTATGGCATGTGTGCCCATTAGCAGAATATATTCTCTTCTTTGTAAAAACATACTCTCCAGGCTTTGGGAGAAAAAAAAATTCCCATATCCCACGTAAGGAAGAGAGGTGTGTTTTGTTTGGCTCTTAGGAAGCTCAAGAGTTTTTCTGACTGGGAGGTGAGTTCTCTGACTCACCATTTTGTTAAGACAGCTGGAGAGTGAAAGTGTTAATTAGAAGCCAGTTTCAAGATCTGGTTTCTCTCATAACATATCCTGGCCTTGGAAATGTGGTTAGGGTGAGGTGTGTGCAGGAAGAGGCAGTGTGGGACTCTTGCCTGGGAATTCTGGGAATCCTTAAAGAGTATTTTATAAATATAAATTTATATTTATATAATACATTATAATATATATTACATTATGCATATCATATACATTATATTATGTATATAGTATAATGCATATATTATATAAATATAACTAACTAAATAAAAAGAGAACTTTAAAATTCTCTTCTGATTCCTTAGCACTGATACCACTTGAGTCAACCCACTTTATACAAAAAAAAAATCATTATGGGAAAGCAGGTGTTCCTTTTAAATAGAAAGAAAACTGACTTTTCTCAGATACTTGACCACTTTCCACTTTGACTGAATGACTGTGGTGGATTTCATTCAAAGTGGCCAAATTTTTCTATAATTATATGTAGCACTTGGAGATTCGTATCTTTTAGTCAGAAAGTCAGGTTCTTAACAAATTCAGTCACTATCAAATAAAGAGGGGGAAAAAAACCCAGTTGCTTTCTTTCCATAAAAAATAAGGAGATGAGTCAGCTCCAAGAATATTGGCCTCTAGGGCCCTCTGTCTTGTGGGATAGAGAACCTTCAGTCAGCTAATTAGAGTATTCAGGCATTTAATCTGTCTTTGAATCTACATCTTCCTGCTAGTACGATCAATGTCTCTGTCCCAAGATTCTTTCTGGCTTGGAATCAGAAAGATTTTTTTTTCAGTTCCCATGGATTCCTGATGACCAATCTGCATTCACTTCAGATCATTTCATGTTATAATTTCTGACAAATTGCAAAGGGTTTTCTAAATCAGAGATACTGTATGATCTTGCCCATATCAATTGGGTAATTTGCTCCTCTTCTTTGGGCCACAGATTTCTTTTTTTTGAATTTCCACATTAAATACGTTTAGAAGAACTGCACATGTTTTATCTATATTGGATTGCTTGCTGTATGGAGTGGGGGAAAGAAGGGAGAAAAATTTGGAATACAAGGTTTTGCAAGGATGAACATTGAAAACTATCTCTGCATGTATTTTGAAAATAAAAAGCTATTATTGATTTTTAAAATTCCACATTTCTGTATTTTTAAATTATTTATTTATTTATTTTTAATATTAATTTTTAAAATTTGAGTTTCAAATTCTTTTCCTCTCTCCTACTCCTCCCTAATTTACTGAGAAGGCAAACAGTATGAGATTAATTATATATGTGAAATTATGCAAAACATTACCATGTTAACCATGTGGAAAAAAGCAAGGAAAGTAAGAGATATTTCTACTTCAATCGGAACACAAGAGTTCATCGTTTTTCTCTAAAGATGGATAGTATTTTTCATCACAGGTCCTCTGGAACAGTCTTAGTTCATTGTATGGATCAGAGTAGCCAAGTCATTCACAATTGATCATCTTACAATATTGCTGTTACAGTATACAAAGTTCTCCTGGTTCTGTTCATTTCACTTTGCATCAATTCATATAAATCTCCTCAGGTTTTTCTGAAACTATCTTGCTCAACATTTCTTATAATATGATACTATAGTAATATATATATATCATACTATAGTACATATAATATATAGTTTTTTATATATAGACATACTATATTATAGTATCACACACACAAAAGAACTGCTATAATCTTTTTGGTACAAATGGGTTCTTTTCCCTTTTTTATATCTTTGAGACACAGATCTTATCATGGTATCATTGTGTCAAAGGATATGTACAGTTGTATAGCTTTTTGAGCATTGTTCCAAATTGTTTTCCCAAGCGATTAGACTAGTTCACAACTCTATCAACAATGCACTAATGTCCCTATTTTTCCATATCCCCTCTGTCTGTCATGTTAGCCTGAGAGGTATAAGGTGATACCTCAGAGTTGCTTTAATTTGCATTTCTCTAATCCATAATGATTTAGAGGATTTTTATTTGAATATAGATACTTTTGATTTCTTCTGAGAATTGCCTGTTTATCTTTTAACCGTTTATCAATTAGGTAATGGCTCTTATTTTTATAAATTTAATTCTATTCCTTAATTTGAGAAAGGAGGCCTTTATCAAAAAAAATTCTATAAAAAAATTCCACACACTTATCCCTTTTCTGCTTTCCTTCTAATACTGACTCCAGTGGATTTGTTTGTACAAAAACTTTTTTTTTATTATTCTATAATCAGAATTATCGATTTTACTTCCTGCGAGCTTCTCTATCTCTTATTTAGTCAAAAACTCTTCCATTATCCACAGATATGACAGGTAACTTTTTCCATACTTCCCTAATTTACTTATGATATTAACTTTTATGTCTACATAATTTATCCATTTTGACCTTATTATGGCATACAGCATTTTGGTATTTAGTATACTGCATTTTTTAATTTGAGTTCTAAAATTTTTTTCCTTTCTCCTGCTCCTCCCTAATTTACTGAGAAAGCAAACAGTATGAGATTAATTATATATGTGAAATCATATAAAACATTTCCATATTAACCGTATTGAAAAAAAAATGCCTAGTTTCTGCCAAACTGATTTCCATTTTTTCCTACCAGTTTTTATCAAATAGTGAGATCTTATCCCCAAATCTTCTATCTTTAGGTTTATCAAACACTAGATTACCATGGTCATTTACTGTACTTAATTCCATTGGATACTATTGTGTACTACTGTACCACTGTGTGTTGTGTACTATTCCACCCATCCACTGCTTGATTTCCTAACCAGTACCAAATTGTTTTGATAATTACCATTTGTAATATAGCTTAAAATTTGGTACTTCTAAGATCTCAGATTTCTCATCTATGTAAAATGCCATTACAATGGTTAACTCATGGGGCAGTTAGGTGGTACAGTGAACAGAGCACCAATCCTGCAGTCAGGAGGACCTGAGTTCAAATTTGTCAGACACTTAACACTTCCTACCTGTGTGATCCTAGGCAAGTCACTTAACCCCAATTGCCTCAGCAAAAAACCAAAACAATAGTTAACTCTTTTAATCCCAAAGGCAAGGGCCCACACAGTTTCTTTTTCTATAGTTTTATAGTTTAGATGAAAATTTAGAAGTTCAATCACTTTGAATCCCCAGTTTAGAAGAGACTGGTCTCTGCTTAAATTTACATTTATATCATCTTTCCCTAACTGTATTTTTTCTCATCCAGGCAAAATTCAGGTGACTGGAAACATTTAGATAATGAAAGTACAGATTATGTTTTATTTGCTATGGAGAGACTAACATTGGGGAAGGAAAACAGGGAAAGAATAGATTTTCTTCCTCTGTGCTATCTTCAGTCCTTGAGTAGGTGGGTACCCAGGTGGCACTGGCCCACATTTTCCACTCTATAAAATGCCTGTATAAAATGCCAATGACTCTCCTCAATATCTCCCTTCTCTCTCACAGCTCAGTTCTATCTTGTCTTTCGCCTTTAACGGATTAAATCAATGATCCTGCTCCTTCCTCTCAGTGCCCAGAACTTCCAGAATCTTTCTCTGGTTCCAAAATAACTCCCTTCTTTTATCCAATTCCTTTGGGTATGACCAAGTCTCAGACACGGTAGCTTTGACTGAGTCAAGGCAATGCACAAGTTCTGATTTTTCTGTCCTTTTGATTCAATCAAGAAGTATATTGCTTACTTAAGGAAAGTAATTACTTTTAATTGGATGAGATAACTAATGTATCCTACCCTAAAATGAGAGGATTGGACTAAATGGTCTTTGCAGTCCCTTCAGTATTAGGTTTACTATGCCCTAGGGCTTTGGGTCTCCTAGAGAAATGAATCTGAGCAAGTGAAGAAACTTAGCTAAGATAGTGATGTCATTGTGCTCCTCCCGGCTGACATTAAAGCTTTTATTGTGCATATTTGGTTGGCGACAAGCCTTTGGGTCTATCTTTAATTATCCTGCACTAAAATCCTTCTCTGACGCCTCACTATGATAGGAATATGTCCCTCAGTCTTCAAAGGCTTTTCCTGTGGAGCACAAGCTCTATCAGGTCAACCAACGGTGGAAAAGCTTTGAATATGACTTTTATAATGAATAACCTGTAGGTCTGTTGTCCAAGAAGCAGGTAGCTGGATCCAGAAAATTTACATTATCAGATTGGCCTCCATGTGATGCAGTTTTGTACCCATCACAAGCCCCCAAGGCCATTCTCTAAAGTGTTTGGAGGAAAATAATGAAATTAGCTCTCTGATATATTCAGGAAAATGGTGGGAATTGTTGCCTAGAGGATGGAGAGCTCCTTTGGATTCAGGTTCTGTCTGTGACACACACAAATGATACTTGGCAAGTCATGTACCAGACAACTCTGAAAGATTACAAATTGTAGAGCAAATATTGGTCTGCGTCATCAGAAGCTACAACAAGGAAATGTCAGGTCCTTTCCTTTCATTAAAGACATAGGTAGTTAGAAATCCCAGTAGGTAAGGGGTGCCATCGTGCCAGGTGTCAGCAAGACGCATTCCCTGGTTCAAATCTGGCCTCAGACACTTACTAGCTGGGTGATCCTGGGCAAGTCACTTCATTCTGTTTGCCTTATTTCCTCATCTGTAAAAATGAGCTCGAGAAAGAAGTAGAAAGCTCATGACCCAAATGGGGCCATGAAAATTGAAACGGCACTGAAATGACTCAATGACAAAAAAAATCCCATGGAATGAGGAAGTATAAAGGGGATGTGGTCTTTCTTAGTGCAAAGATATCTACAATGAAGAACTCAAAGATTCATCCACCTATTGGCAATTCTCCGCACTAGAGCATTTCACCAGTGTCTGAATTCTGCCCATTCATTAATCCAGGCTACTCAGATGTGTGTGTGTGTGTGTGTGTCCTAATTTGGATTCTATGATAGGATCCTTTTCCCCTTCCTTGGATGAGATCAAGTAAAGGAATCTGACAGAAGAATTTGCCGAATGGAGTCTCCACCATGCCTTAAGCACCTAACACATGCCAGATGTGTTAGGGAGGAGACATTTTTTAAGGGCTTACAATCCCTCTTGGAACTTGTATCTCAGAAATATCTATTCACAGATTTTCTTTGGGATCTAGTTTGTTGAGGTCAGTCACTGGCCATCCTTGGAAAGGAAGGCTTTGAAAAGACTTCTTAATATCCACTGGCAGCCTCTTGAGGATGTACAACTAATGTCTATCTTCCAGGCTCGGCCCACTATCCAGTGTCAGACTTGCAGACATAATAAAAATCTGGGCTGGTTCACCAGTTAGTCATAAGTGATCCAGAGTTCAGGGTTTTGTTCCTCCTCCCCCAACTCTTTTTGCACCCTTTCCTTCCTTCTTTCCTCCTCCCACCCTTCCTCTCTTCCGGTTTTTCCATCTGGAAACCATGTAACCTCATGGATTCCAGGCACAAATGCTCAGATTTCAGATGTTTGGGAAATTTCTCTGCTTGGGTCATTCTTCAGTGGGAGGAGAATTCAATTCAGGAGAAAGAACAGCTGAGACCCTTCTACAGGAGAAAAAATAAATATAGAATAAAAGTGGGGTGGGGCAAGGGAGGAACTGGTTATTCCCCCACTGGCCCAGTTGGGAAAACCACACACAATGCCGGTCTTGGGAAGCAAATGGTTCTGATTCTCCTGGGAGGATATTAAAAGGAAAAACAGTGCCTTCACTTGGAAAAAGAACACTTTCCTTCCTTCTGAGATAGAAACCCACAACCTGCCCGTCGTTCCCTGATTTAGATAATACAGTTTAATTGATTTTGTGCGTGCCTGGTGCAGTCCAAGAAGCAGGCCCAGGAGTGATGGGACAAAGCCGAGAAGTGAAATTTAGAAAATTAGGGTTGAATCTCCTCAGGAAGGAGCAGCCCTCACATCTCCCAGGAAAGTAGGAGAGCCTCCGGCCTCCCTTCAGAATGCTGGCTGGACAAAGCAATTGGCACCAGCCTGCTGAGAACAATCGGACCCTGTCAGGGTGGGTGATGGATGGGAGTAGCTCCCTCCAGCTCCTCCCTGGGCAGCTTCCCTCCTCTGCCTCTGTAATTGAACTAGGGCCAGAGCAGCCCAGAGCTCCGGCTGATCTAGCGGCTCCCCCTTTAGGCTCTCTAGGAAGAGATAAATGCTTCTCTCCTCACCGAGGCTTTCCTATTTCCTATCACACCATCTCCCACATCTACTCAGAGGCAGACTGAGAGGCCATTATGGCCTGAATGGAAGGGGTTCTGGAGTTTAAAATTCCTTTTCTACTACTCATTATCTGTGTGATGTTGGGCTCACCGAACTTGAAACTTGCTCGTTTCTAAAAAGAAGGAGTTGGGCTAGATGGCTCCAGGGGGCCCCTTTACCTCTTGATCTAGAATCCTCTGATGTCCTCCCTGAGCTTCCCATTTCTTCATCTATAAGATGGGAAGAGGGAAGCAACTGGTCCCCGTGATCTCCAAGGTCCTTCCAACTTTTAATCTACGATTCTATCCATCTAGGAAGTTTTTTCATTACCTCTACATAAGCGCAATGCTATAGAGAACCTCCCCCCAATTCTGCCCCCATCTCTACTCTTCTTCTTGAGCAAGAGGTAAGAATGGGTTGGCGAAGTCACTGTTCAGTGTCTCCTAGTCCTAGCTCTGAGCTTCTTCACATAAGTGAAGCTGTATTCCAAGGATGTGGAGAGAAACCGGGACTCAACCCTCTCTGTGCCTCCCCTTCCATCTCCAATAAATCTCTGACTTGAGTATTCTTGGGCCATTCCCTTTGGAGCTAAAGGACAGCATTTCTTTGGCACACGTCCCCGGTCCCAGATCTCTGATCCGGGAGCTCACCCAGACATTAGTATTCAGCCTGAGTGCAGTCGGGCAAACGCCATAATAGCTTTGAACTAGCTGCTGTTTGTCTCGCCGGGTGGCACCATCTGGGCACAGCGGTGGCTTCTATTGGGCCGAAGCCACCGTGGAGAAGGAGTGAGGACAGGGAGGGGGCCCGATTCATTGATTTGGGGTATACTCTGGCAAGTCAGAACGCTGGTTAACCTCCTCTCCCTCTCCTTTTCTTTCTCAATCTCTTTTTCTCTCTCTCCCCACTGATTTCCAGACAGATATTAGTTAAACTATCCAGCCTCTTAAAGTCATTTCTGCCTCTCTCAGTCTCTGTTTCTGTTTTTGTGGCTCTATCTCTCTCTGTCTCTATTTCTATCTGTCTTATCTGTCTGTCTCTCTCTCCCCTGATTTCCAGACAGATAACAGTTAAACTATCCATCCTCTTAAAGTTATTTCTGCCTCCCTTAGTTTCTCTCTGTCTCTGCTTCTGTGTCTCTATCTCTCTCAATCTCTATTTCTGTCTGTCTCTCCTCTGTTTTCCAGACAGATATCAGTTAAAGTATTCATCCTCTTCACTCTTCTTAAAGTCATTTCTGACTCTCTCAGTCTGTTTCTGTGTCACTATCTTTCTCTGTCTCTATTTCTATCTGTCTGTCTCTCCCCTGATTTCCAGACAGATATCAGTTAATCTATCCATCCTCTTAAAGTTATTTCTGCTTCCCTTAGTCTCTCTCTGTTTCTGTTTCCATCTATCTCTTTCTGTCTGCCTGTCTCTTTCCAGTCAGACATCAGTTAAACTATACACCCTCTTGAAGTCATTTCTGTTCCCTCAGTCTGTCTCTGTTTCTGTCTTCTGTCTGTCTCTTTCTAGGCTGACATCAATTAAACTATCCATCTTCTTACAGTCATTTCTGTTTCTCGTGTCTCTGTTTCTGTCTGTCTGTCTCTTTCTGGGCAGGCCTCAGTTAAACTATACACCCTCTTAAAGTCATTAAGATGCTCAATAAGAAAATAAATATTGAGTTCTTTGCAAATCCCAATTATAAATGACAATTTTATCTTAGCTTCCTTCCCTATTCCTATTGTTATTGTTATCATTATCTTTCTTATCTTCCTTCTCTTTTCCCTTTTACTCCATTCTATAGGTGTGAGGATGAGTATGGGGCTATTCTTTGTGTTATTCTCCTGCCTGCTCTTTTTCCTTAACCCACCTCAAGGAACAATTTTTTGAATTGGAAAGTAAATGGAACTGCCATGTCGTCTACCCAAGAACTCTGGCCATTCCTAAATCTGCAGATTATCTTGGGCTATGAAATTGTCATGAGGTTTTAACTATTATTTTATCATTATTAACCATCATTAACCATTATTTAATCATTATGCCCATTTTCTGGCTTTGGGGAATTAAGGCATAAAACAATTAAAATGATCTAAAACCAACTTTATTGATAATAGTAGACTCAATACTCCCAGCTCTGCATTCCCCGGTCTAGTGGCTTAGCCACAGATCCTGTGTTACTTTGAGGAAAGCTGTCTGTGTGACTGTGCATTCAAAAATATTGTCTGCTTGTGAAGTAAGTGTAGACATGTATGTATGTAAATATATGTATATATATGTGTGTGTGTGTATATATATACATATACATATATGTATATGTGTACATATTCAGATTAGCAGGCTAATTTTTCTATGGAAAACTCAAATCAGCATAAGAAACATGCAAATAAAATTCCACCACTTAATAGGAAGAGGCTGGAGCAGAGAGGTCACTCACTTCCAAGGGAGGGTGACTAAGATCTCCAGAAGACTGGGGACAATGACATGCAAAGACTGGTTAAAAGAACTGGATCCTCTTCTTTGAGAAGATTATACAGTCTTGGCTATTAGGTGAGAGAAAATGGTACCATTTAAGAAACATCTTTTTATTATTATTATTTTAATAGTATTTTATTTTTACAAATACATACAAAGATAGTTTTCAACATTCACCTTTGCAAAATCTTGTGTTTCATTTTTTGTCCCTCTCCTCTTCCCTTCCCAAGACAGCAAGTAATCCAATATAGGTTAAACATGTACAATTAGGAAACACCTTGTGATAGAAAGCTTCCTTTTTTTTTTTTTTCATCATTTATGTTTTTACCTTATTCCTTCTGCTAGACCTCCCCAGATTGGACATTTAGATGGCTCCGTGGACACAACACCAGACTTGGAGGAAGGAAGACATGAATTCAAATTTCAGACACTTATTAGTTGTGACCCGATGGCCCTGAGCAAATCACTTAACTCAGTTTCCTTATCTGTAAAATGATCTGGAGAAGGAAATGGTAAACTGCACCGGTATTTCTACCATGAAAACATAAATGGGATTGTGAAAAATCAGATATGACAATGACAAAATCCTGCCCAGAGACCCATTGCTTATGATAAAGCCTAACTCCTACTCTGGAGTGCTCCGGGTTAGAAGCGTTCCAGTCATGCAGTGGATAGCGCACTGGACCTGGAACCAGGAAGACAAATTCAAATCCCAGCTCTAGATACTTGCTGTCTATGTGCCTGAAAAGTCACTTAGCTTCTTTTTGCCTCAATTTCTTCATCTGCAGAATAGGGATCATTTCACTATCTGCACCATAAGATCAAATGAGATATTATTAATAAAGTACTCAACACAATACATAGCACATAGTAGGTGCTATATAAGAGCTTATTTCATTCCCAAGTACCACAACTTGTATTCATACTTCCTAATCAGGTCCTCAGAGGGTGACTACAACTTGGGTTCTAGGAGTAACTCTATGGGACTATGCTCTAATAATGGAGCTTCTGGAAGGCTTAAAGGCATCTAAGTAGGACAATGGAGAGAGCTCTGAAGACCTGCATTCAAATCCTATCTAAGAGACTCAATAGCTGTGTGATCCTGAGCAAGTCATTTAATCTCTGTCTTCCTCACTCAGGTGCATGAGAACCCAGAATGCTAAGCAGTGAGCAGAACATGCAAATAGACAACTGATGGAGCGGTCTCCCCAACCCTAACTGCTACAAGATGCTCTTCAGAGCTGGCCCATTCTTGGTCACCGGTGGGTTTCCACAGTTCAGCTGCCTTTCTTTCTGCAGCACAAGAGAGATGTGAGAATTGACCTCTGAAGGATGCCTTGAAAAGTGTGGGCTAGTTAAAATCAAGGCAGGTAAAAGCAATAATGGATTTCACCAAGCCTGCTGTGCTTAGAACAGACGGATGCACGAGAGAGTGGCCACACCATCAGTGTTTAGATTTGCAATCACGGCTTTCCTGCCAGCAATCATGAAATATTCTCCAGGATGCTAATGAGATGATGATGATTATTTTATCTGAAGGGCTCCAGTGTGTGTCACTCAAGCTGGAAAAGCTAGTCTTGAAGAGCGAGGAGGGGTAGAGGTGGAAGACTTGGGCAAATCCAAAAGAAAAAATGAGCATAATTAATCTGGGCAAAGGATCCTCAGAGAGTGCTGAAGACTGCTCATCTCTCGGGGATGGGAATCTTTGCCCTGAATAATATTACTGCATCCTCCCAAGGGCCAAGAATCAAAGGAAAGGATGGAAGACAATGTGATATAGTAGAGAGACCATTGACTTTGGAGTCAGAAGACTCCAAATATTATGCTTTGTAATCTTAGGCAAGTCATAATTCCTTGGACCCTTTCAGTATTTGTATTTGTAAAATAAAAGGGTTAGACTAGACGACTTCCAAGAGCCTACCTAGCTCTAAATCTATGGTTCTATATCTTGAATTTCTTCATCCGATAAATGAGAAATTTGGACAGGAGGTATCCAGCCCCTAGAGGTTATCTCATTGGAAAAGTTGAGTCATAAATTGAAAAATCTATGCAGGAGCATATTGGACAACCATCGAATTCCAGGGCAAGATGGCACCTCAGAAGTCACCAGCTGGTCTACTCTGTGACTGAATAAGATTTCCCGTCCACAATGTTCCCTTGTTTGAATTGGTCTCAAATGGGGGAGGGCATCCAATTTTTATTTGAGGGCTATTAACTTGGGAAGGAATTGTGGATGTCTTTCAGGGAGTTCATGAGTTTGAATGAGAAAAAATTACATCATTCTTTTCTTTCTATTTTTTTTTTTTTGAGACAAAGTAACACAGCTAACAAGTGTCTGGGCTGGATTTGAATATATCAGTATATCCACTCACCTCTAAATGAAATTTGTTATTTCCTTCAAATGTAAATTTCATTTAGAAAATTTCTGGGAAAAAAAGCTTCAGTGGATTGCCCAAGGGACCCATGACACAAAAAAAGTCACTTCACTCTCTAGGTCTCAATTTTCTCATTTGTATAATTCACTATTTTGATGAATGCGTGATCTCATCAATGTGGCTCCCTCATGATGCAGCCTGTAGGATGCTCATCTATCAAATCCCATAAACACCCAGTAATCAAGAGATCTCTCTCCAGATCTCTGGGTCCTGCATGGATACCAAAGGCTTACCAGATCTCCTTTGCTTCCCATCACCTAACTCTTTTCTCATCATTTATTTCTCAAGTAGCATCCGTTGTGTCACTCCTTCCTCATCTGTAAAAATTTAAAAAAAAAAACTGTGCTGACTAAAAATTGTGAGTTTAGATTAAGCATTCATTAGGGATAGCTTGGTGGTATCATGGATAGCACACTGGACTTAGAATGGGGAAGTCTCATTTTCATGAATTCAAATTTGACTTCAGACACGTACTAGCTGTGTGACTGAGCAAGTCAATTAACCTTGTTTGTCTCATGTTCCTCATCTGTAAAAATGGCAGAAAGAAAGAAAGAAATGGCAAAACTGTCCAGTGTCTTTTCCAAGAAAACTCCATGAAGTTTCAAGAAGAGGCAGATACAACATGGAAACAACAGCAATAGCATTTATTAAGCACATGATACATGCTAGCAATTGTGCTAAGAGATGGGAATAAAAATGAAAAAAAAAAAAAGAAAGAAAGAAAGAAAAACAAGTCCTGCTCTCAAGGAGGCTACATTCTAATGAAGGAAGACAACACATTAAATGGAAATAAGGATTTGGGAACTTGGGAAGTCCAGGTGGAAAACTCCAAAGAGTTGGGAACTGAGTCCAAAGAGAACATGGTGGGTACAAGTATTTTCAAATGAAAGTCCCAAGAAATAACCCACCAACTGAAAGAGGAGACCCCATAGTGAGAAGATGTCTAGGGCAGAGGAAGAAAGAAGAATGATAAGAGATGGGCTGGGTGGGTTATAAGAGAATCTAAAAATATACAGGATCTTAAAACTTGCCAATCTGTAGTCAGAGGCTCATTCTGATTTAGAGATCTGTCTGTCCCAAGGCATTCTCCTTCCATTATTAAGAGACTGTGTGCTTTTCATGGGCCCAGCTTCATTTTTGTTTTTGCTCCTCTTATCTGGCACACAGTAGGTGCTTAAAAATCCTTTGTTAATTGATTACTCAATAAACTGATAACAGGGTACTAGTATTGTGGTATTACTTTAAGGTTTGCAAAGGGATTTATATGTTATCTCATTTGATCCTCAAAACAATCACGAAGGGCAGAAGCTATATATAGCTCCACTTTACAGGTGGAAAAACTAAGGCTGAGAGAAGTTAAATTGTTTGTCCAGGGTTACAAACATGAATTATGTCAAATCTTCCTTACTCCAAATCCAGTACTCTGAAGATTATACTACTTCCCAACCTCTAACAAATTTGTAAAGAAAAATCCTCTATGACATACAAGGTTAATTGCAGAATCCTTTGTGGTAACAAAATACTGGAAACAAGAGCTATCCATTGGTCCTATAATGGCTACCCAAATGTGGTTTGCAAATACCTCATTTGGCTTGATTTAAATATGCTTTCTTTGTTATAAGAAAAGGTTAAATGGGGGAGCGTTTAATTAGGTAACATGGCAATAAAACTTTTATAAAAATGTGTATTTCTTTTTAAACTTCTGACTCATTTACTCAGAATCATAATTAACCAGTTTGGTCCCCAGGGAAAAGAAGGCATATAAGCAATACTAAACACACCTGCTCAAAAAAAAAAAAAAAAAAAAGCATCTCAAATCAACTTTGTAATTCATGAAATGAAAATAACCCCCAAAATAATTAAGACAAAGTCAGTTGAGCAGGAAGGAGAATTAGTTATGATAGTGTATTCTATGCTTCTGAAGAGGTCTCTGTGTTAAATTATTGCGCTCCCTTAAAGCATGGCACTTTGGAACAAAGCTCTGCCTGCCCCACCTTAAATTTATCTCTTCATTTTCTCCAGTTCCCCAGTTTATCCACCATTCTCTTCTCCACCAATTAAGACATAGAATGATGGAATATTAATGCTATACATGATCTGAGAAGTCAGCACTTATTTTACAAGTTAAAAAATTGAGGACTAGGAAGAGGGAGGGGGATTGACTTAAATAAAGATATTCAGTTGGCTATTTACAAGATCTTGAATTTTTACTCTTCTTCCAGTTCAGCATCTTTATTTATATACAGACACAATACATACATATATGTGGGTGTGTATATATGTGTGTGCAATATAGATACATGTATCTTAAAGGATAATATTAGTCATTGTATCCATATATATATTATTGTATGCAATATATGGGAATTTCACATTGCATACATTATATTGTGTGTATCTACTCACACAATGCTCAATATTACCTTTTTATACATGTGTATGTATATATGTATAAACATTATGTATGTGAATTATTATACACATAATGTGTATGTGTATATGTATACACTATATACACATATTATTGCATATTTTTGTAAGTGTGTGCATGTGTGTATATGTGTGTGTGTGCATGCACACACACACATACATACATATGCATATATATATACACACATGTATTGTATACTCATACTATGGTATATACATATATGCGTGTTATATACATTTACACATAAGACCATATTATCTCATGGTTAACTATAGGAAGTATGCATTATATACAGAGCATGCATATACATATGTGTATGAGATATGTGTACATACATGCCATATACATGTACACAAAGGACATATATACCTATAAGGTATAGAAATTATACATTTATATACATACTATGCATGTACATATATTTACATGTATATCTACATATCTAAATACACCTAGTATATACATGTTATAAACATTCACACACAAGAACATATTATATCCATATATAAGATATTTAAAGGATACATTATATATCGCATGTCTATACATGTTTGATATGTTTACATGTATATGTGCATATACATGTGCCATATACACATAGTGCAGGAATGTTATATAATTTACACACAAGAACACATCATAACATATAAGGTATTGAAAGTGCACACCATAAACATATACATACTATGCAATACATCGATGTGTATATTCACATGCATGTGATATATACATATAATGTATTTATGTCATACACACAAGAGCATATAATGCATATAAGGGATTGAAAGCATACATTATATACACAACATGCATGCATATATATAAATATGTGATGTGTGTGAATGTTATATGCATTTACACACAAAAACATTGTGTGTGCATATAAGATATAGAAATCATGCATTATGCAATAGAATGTATATGCACATTTACATGTGCACACATGATGTGTGCATGTGATGCATGTGTAATGTATACATTTACACATAAGAACATATGCACATATATAAGATATAGAAAGCATACATTATATGCAGAATATGCATATATATGAATGTATATGTGTTGCATATACATATATGTGCATGTTATATGCATTCAAACACAAGAACATATACATACGTATAAGGTATAGAAAGTATACATTATACACATGGAATTAATATGCATGTTTATATGTATGTATCTATCTGCTGTATGCCTATAATGTCATATACATTAAACATAGGAACATATTATGTATACTCAAGTATAGAAAGTATACAATATATGTATAACATACATGTATATGTGAAATGTACATGTGTGTGCTGTGTGCATTTATACAAAAGAACATATTATACATACTGTAAGATATAGAAAATATGTATAATATGTTCTTATATGTAAATGTATGTATCACACATGCACCACATGCACGCATCATGTGTGCACGTGTAAATGTGCATATACATTTTATGTGCATAATGTATGCTTTCTATACCTTATATGTGTGCACAATATGTTCTTGTGTGTAAATACATATTATATATATATATATATATATATATATATATATATATATATATATATATATGCATGGTATGTATATAATGTGTGCTTTATAGACATAGAATGCACATGCATGTTTATATGTATTTATGCACATGCACATGATATGTGTCCACAAATACATACATGTTATATACATTTACACAAGGAGTATATCATATATGCACATATAAGGCATAGAAAGTATGTATTATTTGCATAACATGCATATATATGTGAAATGTATATGTGTGTGCTGTGTGCGTTTACATACAAGAACATATTGTGCACACATGTAAGGGAAGAAAGTATAAATTAGATACATCTAAATATATTATATAGCTATTATATGCATATACAGGTACATCATATGCATATGTATATAACATGCTCAGTATCTACATAGTATGCACACACATATACACACATTCATACATGTGCATGGGTATACACACACACAGGGGAGATATAGAATGCACGAGACGGCGGATGGGAGGACGACATGGGCCCACCTTGGCCAGGTCTTGACCCCTCCCTCTCCCCCTCTCCCCTTGCAGCCGGGACTTCTGCGGACCTGAGTCTGGGGCTACAGGGACCTTCCCTATCAGCGAAACAAAGGCGAGTGACTCCTGTGTGTAATACCAGCCTATGCCAGCAGGGGTCTGACATTAGTTGCTTTTCCCCAAGAACACCATCCATTCCCAGGCGAACTCCAACTCGAATTAAGCAGGAAGAAAGGGGCCAGCCAAGATGGCTTCGGAGGATAGAGAGGCTGCCCAAATGTTGCCCTCTCTTGTGCGGGGATCTGAGGAGCCCTCGCCTGCCAGCGCTTTTTGGAGATGGGGCCGTGCGCGCGCGCTGGGTCTCCTCCGCCAGGACGCGCACAATTTCATTTAGTTCCTATGTTTATCCAAGACTGATATATTCATTACAAGAACTACCTTAATCCCGGAGCTTTGAAGCATCTCGATCTCTCCCGGAAAGCAGCTGAAAGATTACCTCCCCCCGGGGCTTCAAACAGCCCAGTTGGACAGTTTTGAGAACCAAAGGTGGTGTTATTTTAAAAAGACAGCTTTGTAGAAAAGCAAATATAATCTCATCCTGCTTTGCAAACAAAAACAACAAAGAGAAATGTAATTACAACATTCCCAGACCATGCTTTGAGCTTACCCGGGGCCACCACCGAGAACCTTGAGATGCCTTCACTGTGCCTGGAGTCAAAAATCAACAATCCCTAATTCAAGGCAGCTGAAAGAGCAGGGCCCGGAGGGGGGCGGGGGGCTGGCTTCTATTCCCAGCGTTGTCACCTTTTTTCAATGTTCCCTGCAAAGAATTCACCCGAAGTCCCGGGGCTGCCCACTCGGCCTCCAAACTACCCACTGATTGTTCCTCGTTCTCGCTAACGTGCTTCATGACTTCTCCAGAGTCAGGAGAAATTAGTTCCTGAGTGACCTCAGGAAAATCACTTCATCTCTCTTCCTCTGTAGCAAGAGAGTGCTGGATAGGATGATTTCAGCGGTCCCTTCCAGCAGAAGATGTTTAACAATTAGTTATGGGGGGAAGAGAGAGAGAAAACAAATGTATCCACCCATCCCTTCAAGATATTCTGGTTTATTAATGTTTTCTCCATCGCTTCTTAAGGACAATTCAGAAAAATAATAAATCAAGCCCTGGTTTTTAGCATTTGCTGATTTCCGAAGTGTAAATCCTCATGCTAAAAATTTAACAATCTGCTGCTCTCTGGAGAGGTTTGAGCTGGTTCCAACACATCCCTGCTTCCATCTTTCAAACTATGAAACCGTGGTCTTAGACAATGTTTTGTGATTTTCAAGGCATTTTCTTATTCTTTGTCTTTACTTTATTCAACAGAAAATTCAATTCAACCAGTGTTAAGTGCTTATTATTAAGTGCTAAGAATACAAAAATAAAAGGAAAAAGTCTGCCCTCTTCAAAAGGAGCCTATTTAGGAGGCTGGGTATCCAACACAGATACAGGCAATTAAATACTGTCATTTCTAGAAGTAGAAGAAAGTACAAATAATGGAAAACTACCTGGGCCTCAGGTTCTACACATGTAAAATCAGGGAATTGGATCCGATGTCAATCTGATATTTTAAACAAAACTTTCAGGTCCTTTCCAGCTGCAGATCTCTGAAGGAAGAGACCTCACCTCGTGAAGACCTCCTTTCAATAGCCCTAACAGATAGTCAAGGAGGCTCCTCTTAGCTTTATGGAACTTATCATTTTTTCGTCTATTAAATGGGGAGAAGTAGTTTGGTCAACATCACCTGACTAGTAAGCAGCAGAGTCTACAGATCTATTCTTTCTAAATAATTACAGTCAATCAACAACATATCTAGCTCCAGAATTTGAAGATTTAAAAAGTCCTCTCTTAGGATTGGTGAGACTTACATGAAATAAGCAGAACCAGGAGATCATTATATACCTCAACAGCAATACTGTATGAAGATGTATTCTGATGGAAGTGGATCTCTTCGATAAGGACAGCTAATTCAGTTTCAATTGATCAAAGATGGACAGAAGCAGCTACACCCAAAGAAAGAACACTGGGAAATGAATATAAACTGCTTGCATTTTTGTTTTTCTTCCCGGGTTATTTTTACCTTCTGAATCCAATTCTCCCTGTGCAACAAGAGAACTGTTCGGTTCTGCACACATAGATTGTATCCAGGATATACTGTAACCTATTTAACATGTAAAGGACTGCTTGCCATCTAGGGGAGGGGATGGAGGGAGGGAGGGGAAAAATCGGAACAGAAGTGAGTGCAAGGGATAATATTATAAAAAATTACCCTGGCATGGGTTCTGTCAATTAAAGTTAATTTAAAAAAACATAAAAAGCACTCTCTTTACTACAACCTGTGTTCGAGGTGTCATTTTTATCATTGTTCAGTTCTTTCAGCCATGTCCAACTCTTTGTAATCCCATATGGGTTTTGGGGGGCAAAGATATACTGCTGCGGATTTCATTTCCTTCTCCAGGTCATTTGACAGATGAGGACACTATGTCAAATGGGATTAATCAATTTGCCCAGGGTCATACCACCAGTGTGAATATGAGGACAAATTTGAATTCAGGTCTTCCTGTCTCTAGATTCAGCCCTCAATCTACTGCACAACCTAGATACTGAAAAATATTATAAGTTCTATTATTTTTATTTTATGGAAAGGGAAACTGAGTCAGAATGAACAAGTAGTTTGCCAAAGGTCATATAGATCATATAGATATCATATATAGATTCACTATCTATATATTACTATCTACTCTACATTACTATCTATATACTTACTATCTAAAAGGTGATACAAAAATCCCAAACCCTCATTTTTCAGGGACTTTTATGTTCACAATATATTTCATATTGATCTAAGATTATATTATTCCTCCTATTCCATTAACTAATATAAATTTATATCTCAATCAATGTACTCTACTTGAAAGAAATAATACGGCAAATTTTAAATAAATCTACAAGTTAACTCTCACCATTTCACAAATCCCTTTTCCTCTCAACCACCCTACTTGTCAAGGGTGAGGTATTGGTTTGTTAATTAAATTTTCATTTTTTAATTAAAAGAAGTCTGTTTTCCCTCCCCAGCCATGGTTGTGGGGGGCAGGGAGAAATAAGAATAACTTCCTTGTAAAAATATGCATAGTTAAACAAAATCAATCTCCTCACTGGCCATGCTCAAAAAATGTATATTTTATTCTGCATTCTGAATTCATCATTTCTCCATCAGGAGGTAGATAGTAGGCTTCATCACTGAGCTGCTGGATTCAGGGATAGTCATCATGTTGATGAGAGTTCTCAAGAATTGCAAAGTTGTTTGTTTTCACAGTACTGTTATTATGGTATAAATTGTTCTCCTGATTCTGCTTATTTCATTCTTCATTAGTTTATATGTCTTCAAAATCATGTTTTTATAACACTGAGGTGAGATTTGATAGGAATGGAGGTTCTCTTGATCCTGATTGAAAAAAAAAAGATCCCAGGTTAGAATACCAATGAGCAAAATACGGGGGAGTAGGGGGCAAGGGGTTTAGCTGATTACTCTGGTTAAGCAAAGGGGTCAGTGATAGAGGAAAGGTGTGTGTGTGTGTGTGTGTGTGTGTGTGTGTGTGTGTGTGTGTGTGTGTGTGTTTGAAAATATAAGCTTGTTCTCACACCAATGTATTTTTGTTCTTTACCAAGACCACCTGGTGAGAGCTAAGAAGTCCCAATCTGCTTGGGTCTCATAATTTCACGTTCATCTGGTTTGTATAAATAATGAAAATCATTTGTGACCCAGGAGAAGCCTGCGATGGAAAATGTAGTATTGAGAAAGGCGGCTCTGTGACTTTCCCACCATTCCACTACTCTCCCTCCCTTGGTCACATAGTCCTAAAATCTCAGAATAGTAGGGGTCCTCAGAGGCCCTTTAGTCCAACTAACAAAAATAGCACACCTGACAAGCAGCCAGTGTCCACTGAGGAAGGAGCCCAGAACTTCCTGAAGCTGCCATTCCCCATTTATTGGGAAGCAGCTCTGGTTGAAGTGCGGTCTCGTGGCTAGGGAGCAGCCAGGAAAAGACTGGAGTTCACGTACTGCATCTGGCAATTGCTAAGTGGCAGGAATGGATAGCATGGTGGATCTATCGCCAAACCTGGAGTCAGGAAGTCCAAATTCAAATCCTGCCTCTTACTATCCTGGACAAGTCTGTCTCCCATCTGTAAAATAAAGGTACTATTAGCACCTACTTCCTGGAGTCGTTTTGAGGATCAGATGTGTTAACATAAGTAAAGTGCTTTGCAAACCTTAAAGAGCCATATAAATACCAAAGACTGCTAAATGCTGGCTGGGGGATTCTTGGTAAATCACTTAACCTCTAAAATTAGACATTGCAGAGATGCTGAAGAAGTTTCTCATTTGGCAGTGCTCCCTAGCAGTGAAATCTCAGGTTCAATCCCTATCCTTTTGTTCTCTCTCCTTGAAGGCAAGAATTATTTGCTTTGGTGTCTCTAGCTCTTAGCATAATTTCTGCCTAGCACAATGCTGGTATATAGTAGGTGCTTCATAAATGCTGGTTGACTTGATTTATCTGATTTGTTAGCAGGAGCTTCCTTAGTAAAATCCTAAATTTACCTCTTTTATCCGTCTTCCATTCAATCCTCCTCATTCTGCTCTCTGGGGCCAGGTAGAAAAAGTCTACCCTTGGGCTTCAGGAAAATCTAAGATTAGTATGAATTGATACAGGATGGTACAAGCAAAACCAAGGGAACAATTTGTACAATAACAATAACATTGTAAAGATCAAGGTATGGATCAATACAATGACCATCCATGATTCCAGAGGACCAATGATAGTTTACTACATAACCTCCTGACAGAAGCCAACATTCAAAGATTTACTCAGGATACAGACTCACTCAGGATACATATATTTATAGACATGACCTAGGTAGGAATTTGTTTTGGTTTAATGATCCATATTTGTCTAAATGATTTTGGTCTTTTGCACTTTTACAGTAGGGGGTAAGCTAGAGAAAGAGAAAAATAAATACTTATTAATTGAAAATAATTAAATTTAATTTTAAGGGTTATCTCTCTTCAGTATGATAGCCAGTAGTGGAGCAGAACATTGTCAAGATTGGAAATAAGAGACTCTTGGTTTAACAGCAGCTTTACTATTTATTACTTGTATGCCTCCGAGATTCAGTTTCTTCATCTGCAAAATGAGGTAGTTAGACTAAGCCTAAAAACTAGGATCCCTTTAAGTATTTTGAGAGAACTCTGATGGTTTCTCCAAAGTCTAGTTTCCAGGCACTCCTGATTCTTCCCAGAGAATCTTACGTGACAAGATCTCAAATCCTTTCATGTCAATGCTACATGGCTCATAAATGTCCATGGTCGGATGAGATAGTTTACAGAAATGAACTCAATAGAATCCCAGAGAAAACAGAGGTGCCTCAGAATGGAACATCTAGAACTTGCTCATATTTAGAAATTCCCTTTCCAAGATGTGTCTCAGCATTGCCTAACTCTGACTGGAGAAGAACTCTGAAGAAGAAACTTGCTATCATCTGAGGTAACCTTATTGCAAAGCTTAAATTCTAACTGCGAGTCTGAGGCTAAATATTCCTCTTGACCCCTTCCCTCAAGTGCTCCTAATTCAATCCTCTGGGGCCAAGTAGAGTTTTGTAGGGCAGAACGAGTTTTCATATCTAACTCACCAGAAATGGCACCTTTTCGAATATAGATTTATAGAATTATAAAATACTTGAACCGGAAAGGTCTTGAGAAAGCATCTGCTCCAAGATTCTCATTTTGTAGGTGAAGTGACTGAGGTTCGAAGACATTTAGTTAAGGTCAAGAATATATAGCATGCGAGTGGCAGGGATGGATTTGAATCAAGATCTCTTCACATCTATGTCTTGGATATTTCAGAAGGGTCATAGATGTGGAGCTGGGAAGGGCTGCAGATGCTCTAGTCCTAAGCTCTTCATTTTATAGTTCAATAAATAAGGCCTGAGGTGAGTAATTGTCCAAAGTACCATAAAAATATCAGAGATAGAATTCAAATCCACCTTATCTGATTCCAATGCCAGTCTTCATCCCACTGTATAACATTATTTTTCATGATCAGGATCTAGGAAAAGTACAAATGACTCTCCATTCAAAGCCAGAAAAAAAGACCAAGCTGTGACTTGCAGATAAGTTTCTTTAAAAAATAATTCACCCTTTCTCCTGACAGTAGAATTCAAAATATGCTATTGGTTTAATTGTTTCTGTTCAGCTGGATGGCTCATTGGATAGAGAGGGTCGGACTTGGAGGCAGGCAGCCCTGAGTTCAGTTGTGTTCTCAGACACTTGTTATCTGTGTAATCCTGGTTATTCATTTAACCTCTCCTTGTCTCTGTTTTCTCAACTAAAAAATGGGAGTAATAAAAATACCTGCCTCTCAGAGTTGTTGTGAGGATCAAATGAGATGATATTTGTAAAGCATTTAGAGTGCTTTCTGGGCTCAAATCTAGCCTCAGACACTTATTACCTGTATGATTCTGGGCAAGTCACTTAACCATGTTTGCCTCAACTTTCCTCATCTATAAAACAAGATGGAGAAGGGAAGAGAAAACCACTCCAATACTCTTTCATGGGATCACGAAGAGTTGGATGTGATTGAAAAATGACTGAACAGCAACTATAACTAGAGGGCTTGGCACCTTTTTTTCTTCTCCTGCAATCCTCCCTTTTCAAAATGCAAATATCCCTGACTATGTAATATTACATTTAATTGTTAACAGGAACTTTTTTATAATTGTGAAAGATACACTCAGTCTACAGGAGGTGGACTGAGGAAGAGATGTGGAGGACAAAAGGGTTATAGTTCTTTAAGTGGAAGTTTTCAATCAGAAGTCATGATGATCACCCTGGGGAGGAAGTTGTAGAGACTGAGGATTATGAATCAGTCAGACCACAGAATCTCAGAGGTAGAAAGAACCTCAGCAGGCACTGAGTTCAACCTGTATGTAAACTATAGTATCACTCCACAACATACTTGGCAAGAGGTACTCATAACAAAAAACTTGCTACTTATTGGGTAGCCCATTCTAATCTGGTCTAATTGTGCCTCTTTGCCATTTTGATTCATCCGATTCAATAAGCAATTATGAAGTGCCAATCAGCTCTGAGATATATTGATTCAATATCAAGAGAAATAGAAAAGTAAAAAGAAAATAAAGAAGTGGATGTTATGGGAAGGTTTTATAAAATTCTGTCCAGATGCTTCTTAGTGACCTTTCCCCACCTGGTTTTGTTCAGGATACTCAAGTACACTTGAGTCTCTATGTTTCACAGAGGCGGAAAAGACTCTCTTTCCTCATACAATCATGAACTTAGAATGAGAAAGATTTTTTTTTTAATTCCAGGTCTTCCTAGCTTGCCTAGTGTAGAAATGCAGGAGCCATTTATTGTCCTATCCCTCTGCTGATCAGCAGGAAAATTTTGATCTGCTCCAATTCTGACTTGAAAAGAAGAGACTTTAGATACCATTAGTCTAACTCCCCTCTTTTCCAGATGAAGAAATGAGAAGTTAAGTGACTTAACCAACAGTTCATTGTATTTGGAATAAAGAAGTCAGAGCTCAAATGTAATGAAAATAAAATGAGATGTTTATAAAGTGCTTTGCAAATCTTAAAACACTGTATAAATGCTTGCTATTATTATGTGTAAATATCGGAGGTATAATTTGAATCTGGGTTATAGATTTAGAACTAGAAAGGACCTTGAGGGTCATCTAGTTCATCTTATTTTGCAGATGAGGAAACTGAGCCATAGAGAAGTTAAATGACTTTCCCAAGTTCTTACAATCAGTAAGTGATAGAAACAGGATCTGAATCCATTTCCCCTAATTCCCAATTCACTGTTCTTTTTACTGTGTCAGTCTGGCTTCCTTCTGGGTGGTGATCTAAGCCAGTTTCCATGGCTGTTATTCATTCCTGTGTCCCCATGCCAGAGGATGTTGAGGTAATAGCTGTCACTCATTACTGTTAAAATTTCCTGACACTGGAAACATCTGCAGCCCAGTGCAAGGAGCAGGGAAGGAGGCAAAAAGTCCCTGAGGTGGCCCCATGGGCCAAGGCCCTCTAACTCTGCCGAAAAAAAAAAAAAAAACCTCCCAGAACCTCCTCTGGGCTCTGTGTGGTGGGGCAGAGAGCCTTTTAAGAGGGGCCCTCAGGAAGCTGGGGGCTTGTTTCCACTTTTATAAGCTGCACGTGCTTGTAGAACATGGTAACAAGGTGAGCCACAGAGGTGCCAGGAGACCAGGGTTATGGTTATGTCAAGAGCCAGACTGAGCTCTTGAATGAGCCCTGCCTGATGGGTGGGATTTTATAGTGGAAGGGGCCTGAGGAATTATTTTAAGCCATTTGAATTACTGCCTCTCTCTATTTCTCTTTGTCTCTGCCTTTCTCTGTGTCTGTTTATATGTATCTGTCTCTGTTTCTTTTTCTGTGTGTGAGTCTCTCTCTCTGTTTCTGTCTTTGTATCTCTCTGTCTGTCTCTATTTCTCTGCGTGTCTCTGTATCTGTCTGTCTCTCTGACTCTCTCCTTGTTTCTCTCTCTCTGTTTTTCCCTCTCCATCTCTAGCTCTCTCTTTCCCTCTCTCAATATTTCTGCCTCTATGTCTCTCTGTCTCTCATGTATTTAAAAAAAAATGGTTTTGAGGTAATGTTGCAGAGCACTGCCATTTAAAAGAATCAATGACCTGGGCAAGTTAAGCCTACATTGGGCTCCTTGGAAAAGGATCTACAGATTTCTAGGTGCTTTCCTTCCACCACTCCTTCCCCAAGACATCCCATTCCTCCTCCCACTCCTCCCTCTTGTTGGCCAAAGACAATGTGTTAGGAGTAGTTTTTACATAATTTAGGGTAATAGAGAAGGGCGGAAGACCTGGGTAATTTAAATTCACAGACAATCCCAGGTTTCATTCTAGCAAATAGAAACCAGCCAGCAGGAGTCAGGCTAAGAATCTAGGGGTGTTGAGTAGGATTAAGAAAAGCTCCAGTAGGACAATAAATGATCGTTTTTACCTAAAGAGTTCTGGAAGATCATCTTGTTCAGTTCTCACCTTGATTAGGTAACCAAGTCTGGGAGAGTTGAATCGACTTGTCCAGACACAAACATAGGAAGCATCAGTGCTGGGATTTGAACCCAAGATTCAGCACCTTTTTTCTGCCTTGCCATGTGGATGAAGAATTACACTTGAACTATTTGGCCCCATGAAATAATATTAGGAGCAATGGATGGAAGCAGGAAAGAAACAGCTTTTAACTTTGAAGTGAAGAACTTTTTAAAGTAGAACTGTCCAAAATTGAAATGGACTATCTCGAAGAAGAGTAAGTTTTCCATAGTGGGAAATTTTTTAATCAGAAGCTGAAGGACTACTTGTCAAAGATGTCATAGAATGGACTTCTGTATCAAGTCAAAGTTGGGCTAGATGCCATCTTATGTTCTTTCCAGCTGTGCCTCAGTTTCCTTATTTTTAAAATGAGAGGGTTATTTTGTTCAGTGAAGCAGCGATACTTATGATTCCGTTATGATTCCTATCCACTAGGTCAAGAGACTCACATGTCATTGATCTTGCCACTAATTCTTCCAGTGTGTTAAATCTTTCCCAATCCCAATCACCAAGGATCTACCACAAAAGAGAAAACATCACATGAAGCTCTTTCAAAAATGGAAGGACTCAAGTTTGTAGTGAAGGCTAGATATAGTGGCATTTAAAAAATAACATTTAAGCTACTGTATAAATTTGGGCATTCTGAAGATTTCAATGTGTGCAGAGGGAGAGAAATGAGCAACATAGCCCTTTATGAGGTCTGCACACAAGGAGAAATGCAAATTTTGTCCTGGAGAATAAAAATCTATGTAAAATTGATGCAAAAAATGAGGAAGTCAGACTAAATAACCTCTAAGGATCTTTCCGATGTTGACATTTTATGATTCTATGGTTTTTATTTGAAACTATTATAGAACACAGGCAGATTTAAGAAAGCACCTTGTCCTTCCCTGTTTGTTAGCTGGACTGACTTGTTATGGCCATCTTCACTGAAATATGGAAGGCAATAGGAGAATGAGAATCTCTCCTATTCACATAACACTTCTTTTATTTCATAGAACACTAATTTTTATTTTATTTTTTCTCAGTTACATGTAAACGAATATTTTTGAGATTTGTTTTTTAAAAATTTTGAGTTCCAAATTCTCTTCTTCCTTTCCCATCCTACCTTATCTTGAGAAGATAAGCAATTTGATATAGGGTACACGTGTTTTCACACAAAACATTTCCAGATTTAGCCATTATAAAGCATTCCTAAGGTTTGCAAAGCTCTTTATGTACATGATCTCATTTGATACTCATTTTATAGATGAGTCAACGTAAGATAATTTCAGTGACTTCCCCAAAGTCACACAGCTATTAAATGTCTTCTACCAAGATTCAAAGTGAGTTCTTCCTTATTCTAAAGTTTGTAATGTTTCAATCAAGCCTAGGCAACAAGCAGTTATTAAGCACTTGCTGTGTGTCACTTATTTTGTTAAATTTTGGGAATACAAATAGAAAAAAAAAGACAGTTCTTGCCCTCAAGGAGCATACATTCTAATGGGGAAGTAAACATAAAAGGAAACTAAAAATGAGATGGGAGAGGGGTGGAGTGAAAGTATTTGGTATGTTAGAGAAAATCAGTAGTGCAGATGGCTTCTCTCCATGACTGTCTTGTTGAGTTGTAAGCGCCAAAGTCAAATGAAAAGATCTGGAAAGCGATGGATTCAATGATTTAAGGGTTAGGGAGAGGGATGTTTCACAAAATTAAGACCAGCCCATGTGAGAAGAGACCAATTAAATTTGTTGACTTGTGGAGGCTTGGTGACCCTTATGGGAAATTAAGGAATTAATGAAATCTTGAGGGTAAGGAATATTTCCTTTTAATCCTTGAGCCCCAGCAGCAAGTCTAGTGCCTGGTATATAACATGAGCATGATAGATGTTTATTGATTGATTATGTTATTTTAAAGGATTTAAAAAGTCTTAATCCAATGGCAACCATTAAGACTGAGCTGAGGTACTCTGTGCTCCTAGAAAAAAAAAAAAAGAAGCATAAAATGAACTTAGCTGGTACAAATTAGTACAGATAAAACATTGGATCTGGAGTTAGGAAATTTTGAGTTCAAATCTTGCCTGAGGCATTCACAAACTGTGAGACCCTGATCAAGTCACTTACTTCCTGTCTGCCTCAGTTTCCTCATTTGTAAAGTGGGGGTAATAATAGTATTCATCTCCCATAGTTGAATATATGATGATAAAAATAAAGTACTTTGCAAACCTTAAAATGTTAGTTATTATTCATTGTAAAATTGGAAATACCTTAGTCTTTTTCTGCGCTAAAGAATATTTAATCCACCTTACCACCACCTCCATCATTTTACAGAAGAAAAAAACAAGGGACTTACTCAAGAGCTTTGTGGTACAATGGAGAGAGGCCTGGATGTGGCTCCAAAGATAATGAGTTCATATTCTTCCTCTAGCACTTACTGACCTGTGTAACCTTAAACAAATACCTTCCCTTCTCTGTTCCTTATCTGTCAAATAGACAAATGGACTAGATGTGACCTCCAAGATCCCTCTGAGATCTAAAACTGTGACTAAAAACAATTTTAAAAAATTTAAAAAAAAATTGTAAATAAAAATATATTTTAAAATAAAATAAAAATAAATTTATCTATGGCTTTAAAGTTAGCAAATTCTTTTATACAGATGATCTATCACACTTGATCCTCACCAAAGATTAGTAGGTAGTAGAGGTATTATTATCCCCACTTTTTTAGGTGTATAATTAACTTGCCCAAAGTCACACAGCCCATCAATTATCAAAGGCATGGTTTGAACACAAGACTCTAGATCCTCTCTCACATCACACTGCCTATCTTGTAGCAGACATTTACCAGCTATGTGACACTGGGAAAATCACTTAAGTTCTCTGCCATAACTGGTGGGCAAAGCAAATATTGTCACGTGCAACATGGCGGGAGTCATTCCTCCACCTAAGCTCTATCACCTGGGAACACATGGGGTCCCTCTGGTCCTTCTTCTCCTTTAACAACTGCTATCAAGGCTGTTGCAGTCCTCTGGCCATGAAATGAAGTCATAGAGTTCAAACTGTGGCCTGACCTGTCCCCACAAACACAAGCTGGAAAATCAGGATTTATTTTCAGGTTCATTAGGGTGGTTGATGTTCTCTGTGGGAAAATGACAGCTTGCTGCTGACTGCTAGGTAACCTTCCCTGCATTCTAGTCTCCACCCCAAATCCCAAGATTTCTCCTTCCCTTCAATGGCAATTCTTGTTTTTTCTTTAGGTTTAAGGAAGATAAGAGTTTTTAACATGTCAAAAGCCAGAAAAAAACTTCCAGAACATGGTTTTCTCAAGCCATTTGATTACCAACAGAAAAATTATTCTCAGTCTAAAAGAAATGGGATATTGAGATTTGGATTTTTTCTAAAAGAACCATTACATCATGCCATGTGGGTATTAGCTGAAGGAAGGGGAAATATTTAGTCTGGAGAAAAGAAGAATAAGAAGGGATAGAGAAGCTGGCTTTAAGAATTAGCCTTGTTCCCCAGTTCTGCGTGGCCTCCGACAGCACAACTAAGATGAAGAGAGCAAAGCCTCAGACTCAAATTTATGCCTGAAATCAGAGAAATATTCCTAACAACCGGATTACAATAAGGGTTTTTCAGGAGAGAGAGAGTTCCCACTACTTGATGGGGATGTTGTGGAGGGAGATTCTAGTTGAGATACGGTTTGAATTAGATGACTTGCCCATTGCTAGGGTTTTATGACTTCAAGATTCTAGACTGTATTGTTTTGATGTGAATTTGCTAGGTACCTTCTCCCTACTGATGATATAGATCTGGCTCCCCTCATTTCACTGCAATGCCATGAAGGCACATGCTAGTGACTACAAGGGATCTACAAGGGATCAGCAGCCTGGGATGGTGACCCATCCATGCCGGCTCATTCTGCACATCTCTTGTCAGTGTCCTCTGAACAGGCTCCAATATGTAAAGTATTTCTGATTTCCTTAATAGGGGTCATGGAGCTGTGGGTCATGTCACCCATTGGCAGACAGTTGCATGAGAGTGTAACCAGAAAATTCATCAGCTTCTAACCAACCCTCTGGGGAGAAACTACTTCCAACATAGTTAAAGTGACCCTCGGATGGTAGAATATCAGCTCATCGGTGGGATCCTATCCAACATGATAAGATCTGCTGGAGAATGGGTTTCATTGACATCATTGTCAAAAGCCAGGGTCACATTCACAGCATGAAGAGATATCAGAGGATTACTATAGAAGAGGCTCTCTCTATAAAAATCACTGGGAGAGTTCAGCCCTTGTAATACATAGTATTATGTATGTCACAGGAAGAAATAATACACAGGAGAGGGTGTATGAATTATAAAGCACGTCCTCTCCACCTTATCCCAGTCCAGCTCCTGCCAAGAGGCAGCCAGGAGGTACTGAATAGAGCACCGGACTCAGGGTAAGGAATCCAGCCTCTGATTTCTACTAGCTATGTGATCATGGACAAGTCCCTTAAACTCAAATCTCCCTCATTTGGCTAATACTAGCCCCTAGTTCCCAGTTTGTTGTGGTGATTGAATGAGATAATATTTATAAAACACTTTTGCAAACTATTCTTCCTGGCCTCCTCAAATTGCTGTCCTACACTCCACTGACAAAGGGACCCAGGTATCTGCTGATGAGTCCCCTTAAAAGAGAGCAGGAATATTTCAGATGAATGATAAAAAGTTCTTTTGTTGGGTTTTAGAAGACTTTCAGATCCTCTAATGGCAAAAATTCTCTTCCCTCTCTCTCAAGGTTATTAAAATCATAGGATTTTAGTTTACTTCCTATGACTATCTCATTGTTCAGGGTATGTGATCAAGTGTGATCTAAAAAGAGGAAGAGACAGACAGGAGCAAGATGCTTCCAGGAGGATAGGAAAAATCTCACTAGCAAAAGTTGAGGCAAAAATTCCAGAGAGTTTTAGTGAATTGTAAACTGTGAGTCAAATGTATGACATGTTAGCTAAAAGAAAAATCAATGTGATCTTAGACTGGACTTAGAGGAATATATCCAAAATAGAGGAGGTAGTCATCTGGCATAGCTAATCAGACTATTTCTATATAAATCTATCTATCATCTATCTATGTATCTATGTATGTATCTGTCTATCTATCCTTCTATCCATCCATCCATCCATCCATTCATCTATCTAGCTAGCTAGCTTTTTTCCATCTATCTATCTACCTATCTACCTATCGATCCTTTTTTCCATCTATCTACCTATCAATCTTTTTTTCCATTTATATATCTATCTATTTATCTATCATTTATCGATCTATCCTTTTTTCCATCTATCTATCTATCAT
This sequence comes from Antechinus flavipes, assembly GCF_016432865.1. Taxonomy (NCBI): domain Eukaryota; kingdom Metazoa; phylum Chordata; class Mammalia; order Dasyuromorphia; family Dasyuridae; genus Antechinus; species Antechinus flavipes. The sequence goes on from NC_067403.1 coordinate 230,112,724, forward strand.
ATATCTTTCCTTTTTTATCTATCATCTATCTATCCTTTTTTCCATCTGTCATCTATCTATCTATCTATCTATCTATCCTTTTTTCCATCTATCTATCATCTATCTTTTTTCCATCTATCTATCATCTATCTATCCTTTTTTCCATCTATCATCTATCGATCTATCCTTTTTTCCATCTATCTATCTATCATATATCTATCCTTTTTTCATCTATCATCTATCTATCCTTTTTTCCATCTGTCATCTATCTATCCTTTTTTCCATCTATCTATCTATCATCTATCTATCCTTTTTTTCCATCTGTCATCTATCTATCTTTTTTCCATCTATCTATCATCGTCCATCCATACATTTATTTATCTATTCATCTATCTATCTATGCATATGCACATGAATACACATGTATATATATATGGTTGTATATACACATATATGCATATACATAAGTATATTTATCATAGTGTCTGGCACATAAGTAGGTACTTAGTAAGTGTTTATTGAATTGAATTGAACACAGACTTGAGTTTTCACTATGTGGCCCCACATATAGATGAGTAAGGTTTTGTATGTCTATGAGAGCAAAGTATTGCTATTACAAAGAATGGTTTGAATGTTTCTATCATGATTTTTGGATCCCTACAGTGATGTGGGGGAACAATCCATAGGTCTAAAGCAGGTATATAAACTAACTACCTAACATGTGTGTATAGACATGCATGTACATAGTACAGTGTCTCTAATACATGCATGTGTGAGTTCACATGTATTGTATATAGATTGCCTTGTTGCACTCTTATACACATGCAGACACAAGTGTGTGTGCACCCATATGTTATATGCATATGTCATCACCACAAACACTGCATATCATATACATGTTTTGTGTGCACAAATGTGTGCCATAGTTATGTGTGTTGTGTGCATACATGTGGAGATATATATATATATATATATATCAATATAGAACACATACAGGCAAATGTGTTGCTTTGCTTGCATGTAATGTATGGTATCACATATGTATGTGAGTTCATGCATTTAACAATCTAGTCGCTGCACAACAACATGCTAACACATGCTACCTGTAATGTGTGTTACCTATTACGCATGTGCACATGCATTGTGCATGTTAGATACACTCATGTAGAAATTTCAGTTTGATGGAATACCAGTTTTAGAAGATTCCCTTTTCCTCCATCATTTCCCACTGGCCTGTCTGATAGCAGAAATGCTTCCATTTGTTACTTATTTCAGAATAAATGAATTTTTCTCTTCCCAGAGTCCTGGAAGGAAAGAGAGAAGAGCAGAATGAGAAAGATGGCTGGCTCTTATTAAGAGAGTATAGGGGAATGGAGGTTTGATTTGGATGAGGAGGATCTGGATTCAAGTCATGACTTTTCATTTACTGCTTGAGTGATCTTAGTCAAATCGCTAAATTTCTCAGGGCCTCAGTTTCCTCACTTGTAAAATGACAGGATTGCTCAGGAGATATTAGGTAATCCCCAAGGTCTTTGACTGTGGCTTGTATGATCTATGAAGATAAACTTCCTAGATATAAGATCCTTTATAAACTATAACTCAATTGATCAATCAAGAAAATTATTTATACCAAAATAAAATTTTATTTTAGTTGTTCAAATTAATAAAAAGTCAATTGTGTCTCTCTGCCACCAATACGGGAAAAAAACAGAAAAACAGAGCCCTTTAATGAAAATGGAAATAAAAGAAATCGCCAAATTCCCATGTCTTCAACAAAAAAATCTCCATTCTCACTCCGAGTCTATCATCCCTCTGGCAAGAGGTGGGTAATATGTTTCTTCAGTGCTCCTCTAGTATCTTGAAGTTTTTAAGTCTTGTTTGTCTTACAATGTTGTTATGTCAAAGAGCATTTACTAAGGGCTTACTAGAACAGTAAATAAAGTGCAAAAGAAAAAGCAAATTCATCCCTGACCTCAGTTGGAACTTTTCTTCTTTTTTTAATTTTTTTTTTTTTTTTATTGCTAAGGCAGTTGCAGTTAAGTGATTTGCCCAAGGTCACACAGCTAAGAAGTATTAAGTGTCTGAGGCCAGACTTGAACTCAGTTCCTGACTTCAGGGCTGGTGCTCTATCCACCCTAACTGCCTCTGGAACTTACTTTCATATCCATATTAGGCACTGTTATTCTTCTCATTGTTTCTAGAGATGAGTTCTGAGATCGGATCCCTGATCTTGTAGAATGTTTAGATTCTGCTAAGGGAGCTGTCCAAGCTGTGTTTGGTGCTTCCAAATGCTAGCTAAATATTTCAGTTCCCCTTTAAAAAAAAACCCATTATTTCAATGATATGGATTTTCCTACTACTGTATTGGGCACTAGCATATAGACACATTTATATACTCTTGGTTTTATTTCATGAGAACTGAAAGAATGAGTTCTGGGAAACCCTACTGGTGGATCCATGTAAAATGCTGGCCAGGCCTGATCTCCAACCCCACCGCTTCCCATGGAACCCTTCCATGTTTTCAGTAAGGGGTAGAAAGATAAGCAGAAAAGCCCCTATCCTCCAGGAGTTTATATTCTATTAGGAAAATGAAATGTAAACATACACAACAAAGAAAATAAATACAAGGTAATGGGGGAGTGGGGAACAATAACAGCTGGATCAGGAAAAGTCATGTCTTCTGCAGGTCCCTCCCTGTACCTTCATAAACCATGAATATAGAGACAGAGAGGAAGATAGAGACAGAAAGAATACAGGGACAAATACACACACACAATGAGACAGAGAAAAAGACAGAAACAGAGGCAGAGATACAGTCACAAACATATACACACACACACAATCAAAGAGAAAGACAGAGACAGAGAGACAAAGACAGAGACAGAAACAGAGATACAGAGTCACACACACACACACACACACAGATTGAGACAGACAAAAAAGCAGAGACAAGCAGAGAGACAGCTAGATAAAAAACAGAGAGAGCCAGAGAGAGGAGAGGGTCCAAGACAGAGACAGCTTTGACTAGAAAAAGCAGCAAACATGCTTCTTCTGACAGTCTTTTTCCCTTTTGCTCCATGAATCATGGTGATAAGAAAATTAGGAATGGAGACCTTTCCATTGGCCCAGTCAGCTCGCGTACATTTCTGCCTGGGAGGGACTGAGAGTGACTCTCTTTGATCCTGGTCCCAAGGGTTCCCCAGTGGATGCAGGAGTCCCCAAGGGCTCTTATTGTCACCTGGAAAGGGAGCCAAAGGCATCCCTTCCCTGAGTCATCACTTCTCCTTCTCCCCCTTTATGAAGGTTCATGCTCCAGCCCTGTTTCTCAGGAAATCATCTGCACTTTCCCTGCCATGGGCGCGAGGTAAACGTGGAGATTTTTGTCTGTCTCTCGGCTACCTGTCCACCAAGAGAGAAATCCAGCTGAGGAGAAGAGATGATGGGCTCGGTCACCTGGAGGCCATGGGACAGAGCTCAGGACTCTCCCAGCAAAGAAAGGCACCAATGACTGTGCTTCCTGCTGAGTGCAGGACTATCTGGTGCTCGAATGGAGACATCACAAACCCTGATTGAAACTGTGTCCAATTTAAAGATGGAGCTCATCATCCCACAGGATGTGAGCGTATAAACATGCAACACGCAAGCACACATGCTTCAGTTTCCCAATTCAATCAGGCAAGCGACCAGTATCTGCTAAGTGCCTGCTACATACCAAGCACTGTACCAGTGGGGTAAAAGTACATCAAGCAACCAACCAGTACATATTAAGTACCTACTATATACCAGGCACTGTATCAGTGGGAAAATAAGTACATCAGTCAATCAACCAGTACATATTAAGTGTCTACTATATACCAAGCACTGTACCAGTGGGGTAAAAGTACATCAAGCAACCAACCAGTACAGATTAAGCACCTACTGTATGCCAGTTACTGTACCAGTGGAGATACAAGTACATCAAGCAACCAATCAGTACATATTAAGTGCCTACTATACACCAGTCACTGTACCAGTGGGATACAAGTACATCAAGCAACGAATCAGTACATATTAAGTATCTACTATATACCAAGCACTGTACCAGTGGAGTAAAACTATATCAATCAACCAACCAGTACACATTAACACCTACTGTATACTGGTCACTGTACCAGGGGGATACAAGTATATCAAGCAACCAATCAGTACATATTGAGTGCCTACTATACACCAGTCACTGTACCAGTGGAGTAAAACTATATCAATCAACCAACCAGTACATATTAAGTGCCTACTATATATCAAGCACTGTACCAGTGGGGATACAAGTACATTAAGCAACCAACCAGTACATATTAAATACCTACTGCATACCAGTCACTGTACCAGTGGAAATACAAGTATATCAAGCAACCAATCAGTACATATTGAGTGCCTACTATATACCAAGCACTGTACCAATGGGGTAAAACTATATCAATCGACCAACCAGTACATATTAAGTGCCTACTATATACCAAGTACTGTACCAGTGGAAATACAAGGACATCAAGCAATTAACCGGTACATATTAAACACCTACTGTATACTAGGCACTGTACCTGTGGGGTAAAAGTACATCAACCAACCAGAACATTTCAAAGAACCTACTATATATTAAGCATTTTACTAGTGGGGATATAAGTACATCAGTCAATCAACCAGTACATTTTAAGAGCCTACTATATGCACTGTACCAGTGGGGATATGAGTACATCAATCAACCAACAAGAACATTTTAAGAGCCTACTATATACCAGGCACTGTACCAGTAGGGATACAAGTACATCAATCAACCAACCAGTACATTTTAAGAGCCTACTATATATTAAGCATTTTACCAGTGGGGATATAAGTACATCAAGCAACCAACCAGTACATTTTAAGTGCCTACTATATACCAGGCACTGTACCAGTGGGGATACGAGTACATCAATCAACCAACCAGTATATATTAAGTGCCTACTATATACCAGGACTGTCCCAGTAAGGATGCAAGTACAAATAATAATAATAACAACTAACATTTATATAATGCTTTTTAAGTTTACAAAGTAACCTTGCCTCATTTCATCTGAACAACAATTCTGGGAAGTAGGTGCTATCATGATCTTCATTTTACAGATTAAGAAATCAAGGCAGGAAAGATTTAAGTGACTTGTCCAGGGTCAGATAGCTAGCCACATGTCTGAGATAAGATTTGAACTCAGGGCCTCTGAGTCAGGATAAAGTCAACACTCAAGCCACCAAGTCACATAGCTGCTTACATGAATGAGATAATCTCTATTCTAATGTTATTTACATTCCAAGTACATATAAGTATTTATGTATACACATATACAAATATTTTCCACACATACATGCACATATATGTATACGCACATGAATATGTATACCTTGAAATACATATATATATACACTGCATAGATTATACATATACACAAACATATAGCACATTTATACCTAGAAATACATATGTGTGCACATAGGTGTACATATAAACATGTGTGCAAATACAAGTGCCTAGAAATACTACATATGCACCCATATATATACATATACAGATGCATATACAACTGTACAGATGTATAGATATGTAATGTATATGCAAGCACGTATACATACCAATATATACACAAACATACTTTGTATAACTCACATACACAAAAATACATGCATCTGCACACATGCAGAGACACAGAGCAAGTAGCTAAATGCCAGTTGGTTTGGGAAGGAGGAACCTCGTCTCGAGGGGCATCAGAAGGCTCTTCCTGCAGAAGCTGGTACCTGCACTGCACTGCAACTTAAGAGTATGAGCCAAAGGTAAGTAATAAGTACAAAATGCTTGGAAATATTAACACGTGCACTCCTGTTTTCACATCTATAAAATGGGTGTTGTTTTATAGTGTAATAATAAAAAAAGGACTCTGAGAGCCAGAGGACCTGGTTCACATTCAAGCCCTAAAACCTGAGCTTGAGCAAATAATTTTCTTCTCTCGTGATGTCAGTTTCTTCATCTCTTAAATAAGGGGATTGAGATCTTTTTGTCTTTTCTGATTCTACAATCTGACAGTACATTCCTTCTTCTCTGATTCTGGTAAACCATGAACCCACTTCTTTGCCTTTTCCTGTGACCTCAGTGAACTCCCTCCAAAATATAATGGGGCAGGGGGAAGAAGCACACCTCCCCTTGGATGTAAGTACCTGGGAAAAACCTCCAGCTGCCCTGTCCTAGTTATGGCTCTGGGAATGACTATGTCAATATATCCCAGATCTCCAAAACAAATACATATTGAAGTATATCCAGAGTTCCACTGTCAATCAAAATCAGTCAATGGGCAGAGTTAGTCTATATCTAATGGTAAGCCTCTTCTTTTCCTGACTATATACATATAAGTGTATGGACACTATATATAACACACATGCATACACACTATAGATATATGAGTATATATACTATATTATATATAATATATATGTGTATATACTGTATATAACACATGTATGCACACTATAGATGTATATATAAGTGTGTACACACTATATATTGTATATGTGTGTATATGCACTAAATATAACACATGTATACACACTACATGTGTATGTATATAAGTGCATACTATGTATAACACATGTGTACACACTATATGTGTGCATACACACTATATATCACATATGTATACACACTACATACATATAAGTATATGCTATATATAACACATATATACACATCGTGTATATATAACACATGTATGCACACCACATTGTGTATATATGTGTATACTATATATAACACATGTGTACACAGTATATATGTGTGTGTGCATACACACTATATATCACCTATGTATACACACTACCTATGTATATGTATATAAGTGTATTCTATATATAACACATGTATGCACATTATACATACATATCATATACATATATAAGCGTACACCTACTATATACAACACATATGTACATGTATTCATACATATGTGTTGACATAAGCATATATGTGTGTCGTTCTCAACTCATCAAAATTCAGAATTTGCCATTTCTAACCCATTTTCCATAAACCCACTTATTGACTTCAAGAAACCCCACTGAGAAATCTATTTTTGTTCTACTTTCAAAGTTTGCTTCATTCCCAGGGAACGTGGCCCAGTGGCAAGATATTTATAAAAGTAAAAATGGAAAGCAGAAAGGAGGGAAAAAATGGAAGGGGGGAATCTAATTCTCCATTTTTGTTTAATTTTGTTTGGAAATTCTTGCGAAGACTCAACTCCCGAGTGGGGAGGAAAGGATTCTCTTACTCTGGGCAAGGAGGTAGGCTTGAACAGAAGGCAAACCTCCCCCATACAAAGCTTACAGGAGCTGGGTCAGTTTGGGTGCTATTTTTGCAAATTTCTGTGCTAGAGGAACTAGTTGGAGTGGGGGTAGGGGGTGGGGGAGATAATTGAAGCTTGTGAAAGGTGAAGTCTACAAACAGCGGGTGGGATGCCAGGTGAGAGGTTTAGCCTTAAGGAGGTCCCTCCCACTAGGATCTTTGTGGTTCAGTCAGGGAAGAGGGAAAGCTGAGATTAATGATAATAGCTAGCTCTTATATTTCATCTACGTATCAAGCACTTTAGAAATATTATCTCATTTGATCTTTATAAACAATTCTAGAAGGTGGTTGCTATTATTATTACTATCTCTGTTTTACAGATTAGGAAACTGAGGCAGAGGTTAAGTGACTTGTCCTAGATCACATAGATAATAAGTGTCTAAGGGCAAGATTTGAATTTAGCTCCATGACTTCAGATCCCACTCTCTATCCTTTATGTCCTCTAGATGGCTCTTGGGCGACTAGACCCTAATAATATTGTCGTACATCTCTATAGCATGCTTAGGCTTTCAAAGTGCTTTCTTCACAATAAGTCCCACTTGTGCAGAAATAGGGGTATTAATATCCCCATTTAATTGATGAAAAAATTGAGGCACTTAACTGAATGGTAAGTGATTTGTCTAATAAGTATAAAGAGCTAATAAGTATCATAGAAGAGACTGAAGCAGGTCAGAGACTCTTAGAAAGGGACCCCAGAGCTCATCCTAGATTTAGATTAAGAGCCAGAAGGACCTGGGAGATTATCCAGTTCAATCCTTCACTGTGTAAATGACTCAGAGAGCTTGAGTGGATTGAGGAATCGTTCTTTGTACTTGTACAAAGTCAGCTAGGTGATGCCATAGTGCACGGGGTGCAAGGCTGATTCAGGACTTCCTTCCTCAGACACTGAGTGACCCTGGTTAAGTCACCTAACTGATCTCTCTGCCTCAGTTTCCCCACTTGAGGAATGAGGATTATAATAATATTTACCTCTTAGGGTTAGAGGACAAATGAGAGAACAAATATAAAAGCATTTGTAAACCTTAGAGGGGACTGTGAATGCTTGCATTACTGATGTCAGCCTTGGAGTATTTAAGTTTGAGATTTCTTTAGATCAGTCTTCTAAATTCAGATCTTTCAAAGTGCTCCTAGTTCAGATCAGAACCTATTCCCTGAGCTAAGGTTGTGACAACCATGTTAGCACCCTGGATACCATAAAATCAACCGGAGTCAGGATAAGCAAAAGTTCTTAGTCTTTATTCTTGGTCTTTAGAGGTAGGATTGAATTAGAAGGAAGCAGAATCTCTTTGACCTCCTTCTTCCTCATCTACCACCAAAGTGACCCTGGCTAGTCTTACTCCACCTCCTAGTCCCTCCTACAATTCTCTGTATACATCAACTATCGAGCCAGCACAGGATAGTGGGAAAGGCCATTCCCCAAGCACATGCCTATAGAGTATTGTCCAATCCGTAATTAGTCTTATTAGTAATTAGTCAAACCAACCTCAGTGCATCGACTCAAGAGCTTCAGCTCTATACATAAGGTAACCAAAAATTGAGGAAATTGATAAGTTGGTCCTTGTAAATATCCAGTTCTGATCAGTTCTTAGAGCTTACTAGGATGGTGGGGACCATAGATTTAGAACTATGGAAAGGATGTTAGAAGGCATCTAGAATCATACATTCATTTTCCAAATGAGGAAACTCAGACTCCTAGAACAGGCTCCTAACCCAGGGTCCAGAAACTTTTTTTTTTTTTACTACTTTGATGAATGTTTTTCAATATAATTAGTGTTTTGTGTAATCCTATATATTTTGTTTTATGCATTGGGACAATTAGATAGTACAGTGGATAGAGCACTGGAGATAGGCAAGTCTGAGTTCAAATCCAACCTCAGAAAGTTGACATTAGCTATGTGACTTTGTCACTTAACCCTAATTGCCTCACAAAAAAAAAAAAAGAAAGAAAGGAAGAAACCCATGATGCAAGAAGGAATCCATGGATTTCACCAGACGGGGCCCAGGGCACAAAAAAGTTAAGAATCTCTGTCATAAAGAGACGAAATACTTTGCAAAAGTTAGCTAATCAGGGTCAGGATTCAAATGCAGCTCCTCTGGCTCTTTTTTCATTCTGGCTCATATTGACTGGTTCTATAGCATTCATTTTCCCTGGTCCCTGAATCTGAAGTTGAGAGCTCCTCCCGGCCTTCTGTTCCCTTCACTCCCAACTCTCCAACTTCCTGCTATGTACTCCATTTCCGTCCTGTCTGTGGTTAATTTAATCCTGTTTACCTCACTCTTTTATGAGTCATTCCTTCTTTCTTTCCACCAAACACACCTGGGCACAACACGTCTCTCATTTGCTGTATTGGAGCTTCATATTCTCCATCCTCTGGTGTAAACATTTCAATTTTTTTGTATAAACCTTGGTTAGGATATTGGTAGATTGTTCAGTTCCCTAAGATATGTATTCTGGTGCCTTATGGGAAAAACCGAGGAAGGATTGGGCTGAACTGTCAGTACCTGAAAAGCCAGGATGTGGTCATTTGGGGAAGTTTCCTTCCTTCAATTTCCTCACTTCTAACAAAGGAGGTCCCCAGGTCCAGAGAAAGGTAGAGATCATTTTAATCAACTGAGATTAATGACTGATCTAGTACTGGCTGGAACTTTAAGGCATTTGGAATAATAAAATAGAAAACAATAAAGTTCAAAATGTAATTAATTATCTAGCATCTTTCCATAAAAATAAAAAAAATCCATTTTATTAAAGTTTAGGGATTTATACAATCCTATGGAGTCATGAAAAGTTAATGACTCATGACTGAAACAATTGAACAACAAAAATTTGACTGAGGTGGGCAGCGGGATATAGCAGAAAGAGAGTAGATATTCCCCTTAACTAGACACTTTGACAATGAGCAAGCCTTTTCCCCTCTTTGAGCCTCATTTTTCCTCTTCTATAAAATGGGGATAAAAGCACCCATATTACCTACCTCCCAAGACCATTGTGAGGAATATGCTCTGAATACTCCAAAATTCCGTGTAAAATGTGTAATGATCATACATGGTGATGTTAGTGAGAAGGAGGATCTGGTTAACCTGAGACTCTCTAAAATGCCGCCTTCTACTCCCTGACACTTTTTTTTACCCAAAAGAAATAAAAAATAAATACAAATTTAAAAGTAAATATAGACAATCTCCAACAAAAATGTAGATTTCTTCCATTCCACTGTCATATGGACTTTCTCTAGTGATTCTATAATGTTATATACTTTCTGCCCTAAATCTGTCATGGTCTGTCAGCCCCTCCAATAGCCAATGAGGCTAGGTAAGATTCTTACTCATCTCTTTTATACTTCTTACAATATCTTAGTCAACTTGAAATGAGATTTTAAAAATCATTTTTATATGATTTAAAGCATGAGGATGCATGATGTCATGGAAAATGTTGACTTTGTAGTCAAAGGATCTGAATTCTAATCCTGACTCTGTCTTTTACTGACCTTTGGTAAGCTACTTAAGTCCCTGTAAAAGAAACTAGGTCATAAACTAGATGGAGTATTAGCTTTGAGTTGGGGAGACTTGAGTTCAAATCCAGCTTCAGTCACTCGCTATGCGACACTGGGCAAGTTACTTAATCTCTTTTTTTGCATCAGTTTCCTTATCTTACAGATAAGGAAACTGATGCAAAAAAGAGATTTACACAGGAACAAGGGTAACACCTTACAATGACTCCAATAAGTATAAAAATGATAACACTGAAAGATGAATAAATAACAGGATTTTGATCAGAGACAATAAAAAGATAACAGAATTTTGATAAGAGATAATAATTGAGTCCATAGGACTGATGATGGATGCAATTGCTTCCTTTTGTAAAATGGCAGAGCACAGTTGTGAAGTGCTGTAACTACTGTATCCTATACCGAATAGAGTTGTTTATGGAGGGGAGAAGGAGGAGGATAAAATGAGAGAATATTTGCACAGTACCTGGCACATAGTAGGCACTCAACACATACTTCTCTTCCCCTTTTGTGCAGACTTCTGTTTCTTTATCTGTAAGATGAAGGGACTCAAAAGATGCCATTTTGGGGGTTAAATGACTTATCCAGAGTCACAAAGCTAGTAAGGGTCTGAGGCTAGATTTGAACTCAAGTCTCCTGCCTCCAAGGCTGAAGCTATTCACTGTGCCTCATGAGATGCCTTCTAAAGTTCTTTTCAACTAAAACTAGACTGATACTTTTGTTTCTGTCAGTTGTGTTCAGTTTTGAAGACAATTGGGGTTTTCTTGGCAAAAATACTGAAGTGTTTGCTATTTCCTTCTCCACTTCATTTTTACAATGAGCAAATTGAGGCAAATAGGATTATGTGACTTGTCCAGGGTCGCACAGCTAATAAGTGTCTGAGGTTGGATTTGAACTCATAAAGATGAATCTTACTGACTCTAAGCCTATCACTTTGTGCACTGACACCCCCCAGCTGCACCTTGATTCATTCTTTAGAGATTATCTAATTCAACCATTGATTTTTCTTTTTAATAACAATTAGCATTTATATAGCATTCAAATTCAAATTAAAAATAACATTTATATATAAAATATTTTATAACATTTATATAAACTTTAAAGTTTACAAAGGATTTTACATATGTTATCTCAATTGATTCTCTTAACAAACCTGGTGGATAAGTGATATTATTATCTCCATTTTTACAGATAAGGAAACTGAGGGACAGAAGACTTAAATGATTTAATTAGGATGACCTAACAAGTAAGAATCGGAATCAGGATTTAACTCAGGTCTTCCCAACTCTGAGTTCAGCACTCTATTCTCTGCATCAAATACATACTAATGATTTTTTTAAAAATATTACAATCATTTCCCAATAACCTCTTCCCCATAGTCTACTCCCTTGTAAACTGTGGGCCATCCCCACACACCCATAAGCAACTCTATCCGACGGAGGATACAGTATCCGTGCTCTACCGTCTGACAAGAGGAAATAAGTGTATCCATCATCAGCATACGGATTTAATCTTTGTCTCTGATCAAAATTCTGTTATCTTTTTATCTTTCAGTGTTGTCACTTTTACACATTATCACAGTTATATATGTTGCATTTTGTACTCATTCATACAAGTTTTCCCAGCTTCCTCTGAATTTTTTACCGTCCCTCATGGCACAGCCATTTTTGTCAGTGACTTTCTTGGGCTATTTTCCTTGCCATGGGATCTCTGGGTCAAAGGGTCTCCTTGACTTTTGTCCATAAGAGGCTGTGTTTGCTGATTGTTTTGTATTGTTGATCCCCCATAATCTGTCAATCACCGCCAGTGTGACACATCTCTGGAGTTTGGAGGTGAGAGATCTTAGGAGTATAGAGTGAGCTGAAAGAAACCTTAGAAAATTTTGTCTGATGCCTTCATTTTTCAGATAAGGAAACCAAGACCCAGAAAGTGAACTGACTTAACTGAAATGACTCACAAAGAGATGGGTAGGATTTGCACCCATGTCCTCTAGCTTCCACTTCAAATCTACCTGCCCTAGCTGCCATACTATTCTACCACCTCAAAGACCTGGATTCGAATTGCGTGCCCCCCTAGTTAGCTCCTGTGTGATCATGAGCAAGACACTCAATTCCTCTTCTTTAGTTCCCTTATCTGTAAAATGGACATCCTACTTATGCAATCTGTCCAACAGGGTTATTATGAGGAATGTGCTCTGTAGGACACAAAGCACTAAAGAAATGAGAAATGTCTTTATTAAATACACTCATGAACTATATTGTCTTGGCTGGCTTCCACGGGCACATGAGAAGTAAGTAGGGCAAGGCCTCTAACACAGTGTCTGGACAAATGTTCAGCATCTGTTAGACATTTTTTAAGCCTGACTTGCCCACATCCTTTCTGGTCATTCATTTCTCTCAGAATATCTTTCTCCCATTCCTTTGTAGAGCATGCAAGCCTTTATTGCATATCTTCATTGTCCTTTGGACAATATGGAACCATTTCTTTGGAAGTTGTAGCTTTCTGTGCTTTGCAAGCATAAAGCCCCATTTGGGAGAATTGTTCGAAAAAATAAAATTTGAAGGGTATTCACTAAATGCCTACTATGTGCCAGGCAGGATGCTAGATAAGAATGAAATGGTCTCTGCCTTCGGGGAGTTTTAAAATGGGGATCAAAAAGTGAAATTTGGCTTCCAGAGGCAGCTTGGGGATCTTTAAAAGTATCAAGCCATTTCCCAAAGCCAATGGAGCCTGATCTTTTCTTCCTATTCAATTCTGGGTAAGTTTCATTGCCCATCTGCTGCCCCAGAGAGTTGTTCTATTGCATGAGCTCCGTGGGTAGTCCATCCAAATGCATATCAGATTCTGGACAATAAGCATTCGTATTCTTCATTCATTTGGCTTCTCCTCTGTCAAAATAGTCAGCCAAACTCTCTGAGGTGATTATGGATGTCATCAAAAAGTTCCCGCAACATTTCAGGATGTGATGTCAGCATTATGCCAGCTGCAGCTAACAGCATCTGGAAGGTCTCTCTCTCTCTCTCTCTCTCTCTCTCTCTCTCTCTTCTCTCTCTCTCTCTCTCTCTCTCTGTCTCTATGTGTGTGTGTGTGTTTGTGTGTGTGTTCTGTCTGTCTCTGTCTCTCTGTCTCTCTCTCTTTTTCTCTCCCCATCTCTCTCTCTCTCTTTCTGTCTATGTTTCTGTCTCTGTCTCTTTGTCTCTCTCTCTCTGTCTCTCTCTGTCTCTCTGTCTCTCTTTCTCTATCTCTCTCTCTGTCTCTCTATCTCTGTATCTCTCTCTCTTTCTCTGTGTCTCTGTATCTCTCTCTGTCTCTCTCTTTCTCTCTCTTTCTCTCTGTCTCTCTCGCTCTCTCTTTCTTTCTCGCTCTCTTTCTCTCCCCCATCTCTCTCTCTATCTGTCTCTGTCTCTTTGTCTCTCTCTGTGTGTCTGTCTAGAGGTCTCTGTCTCTGTCTCTGTTTCTCTCTCTCTCTCTCTCTTTCTCTCTCTCTCTCTCTCTCTCTCTCTCTTCCATTTGGACTTTTTGTTGGACACCCTCCACGACAATGGCAAAGCCCAACTGTTCAGTCTGTGCCCCCTACTTCCAGCAAGGTCATATATTCCAGTTTTATGCCTCACTTGATATTTATAAGCACAAAGTCACTGAATATAATTATCTTAACAATAACATCACATGTTAGAGTCAAGTTACAGTATGTCCAACTATGGCTGAACAGACCAATCTGAGCTCAGGATGCTCTGCCACAGTTTGGGCACAAATAGTCCCTGGGAACATTTGGGGTATCTGTCTAACTGTGCATCTTTCATTTCCTTTGAGCTATTTCAATTCTGCTTTGCTCATGGAGCACAGCCCCTTTTCTGGGGAGGGCACACCATGCTGGGTTTCCCATGATTCAGTCAGTCTCCCATATCATATCATAACCTCAATTCTAACGTTATTAAGAGAGACCTAAAAATGTCCCGGTAACACTTTTTCTGACCACCTTGTGAGTGTTTGCTCGGTGTGAGTTCTCCATAAAATAGTCTTTTTGGCAAGCTACATTTGGCATTTAAACAGTGTGGTCAGCCCAACGGAGTTATGTTCGCTGCAATAGGGTTTGATTGCCTGGCACTTTAGTTCCAGAAAGGACCTCAGTGTCTGGTTTCTTGACAAAATAGACGTTCCCAGGTGCACTAAAATGCTTATTGTAGCAATTTTTAGGATTGTAAAGATCTGGAAACCAAGGAGATGACAATCAGTTTGAGAGTGATTAGACAAATTGTGGTCCATGCATGGAATGGATTATTAATGTGCTGTAAGACGCAAAGACCATGATAGATCTAGAAATGCATGTGAGAAAGACTTATTTAAAGATTTACAGAGTGAAGTAGCAAAAATAAATATGTATAATGACTGCTAGGTGGGAAGAACTACTATAAAACAATTGAAATGGAACATTACAAAATTGTAAAAAAAAAAATGAATTTGATCTACAAGAAGAGAAATAAAAAGATTCTTACTTCCCCAAATCCTTTATAGAGATGGTGGAAACCACAATATGACACAGGATTCAGGGGTTTTATACATGCATTGGTTTTGCTGCATTATTTCTTCTTTTAAAAAATGTGTTAAAAGTAGAGTGTTCTGGTAAATGGTTTAACAACCAGGCTATCTGGTAGGGAGAGAACAGGGACAGGAATATATATTTTTATATACATATCTTTAAATTTAATCTGAATTATTTTATCTGTCTTTTAACCATCACTTTAAATTTAGGCAATCAACAAAACTAAAAATCAAATCCTGAGTTTTAGTTTTTGCCCAGTTTCTGCAGTGTCAATATCCATGTGGAAATACTCTCCAAGCTGGTTTAGAGCTGGTTCCAGCACACCCCTGATTATAAGAGATGACTCTTGAGAAGAAAAGAGAGGAAGGATACAGGGATGAATTTTAGAGATGTGAAAATAAAAGATATTAATAAAAATCTATTTAAAATTTTCAAATAAGAGTTAGGGATCAGATATTACAGATGAAAGAGGAGAGGAAAATTCATATTTTGTTTGTGTCCACTGTCTGATTTATTTCAGGTCATTCCTGATTTTTTTTTTTAAATAACCCAAACAACCCCTCAGTTTCTGCTCTTCTCAGAGGCCAAGGATTCAGTCATGTCTTGAATCCTAGAATGGACCAAGCCAGAATTCACAGGATGGTTAGCTCAGCTGTATGATCTCCCAGGGAGACATTCACCACTGTCAGCGCCAGGAAGATAATCAGTTGTTAGATTAATATCCCATAAAATATCACTTAGGCCAAAGAAGGTTAGCAAAATATGTGGTGTTAAGAATTTTACAGAGTCTCTTCCCTTTTGGCTGTGACAGGGAAGAAGCAGCAGGTGATCGTTTGGGATTTAATTGGAGACAGGTGGGAAGGAGCCCCTTCTGGACTGACTGGTAACTGTCTTCTGCTTGTCGTCTTTATGGATTTTTCCATGAGCCATCACCCTTAGCCAATGACCCAGTGATCAATGGGAAGTCTGTGGGAAGAAGAGCTTCCTCCCATCAAAACTAGGAAAACTGGGCTTCCGTTCTGAGATCCTTCCTTAGAATCTGAAGGTCTAAAGCCTTAAATGTAGAGCTGCCTCTAGCCAGGAAGCCCCGATTTATTCAACAAGCCTTCATTTAGTGTCTCCTTGGTTTCAGGCCTTGGGGAATCATAGGATCATATAAATCTAGAGCTGCAAGGGATGACATAGGCTGCCTTATCCAATCTCCTATTTTCCTGCTGAAAAAACTGAGTCTTAACCATTGATAATGACCTATCTAAGGTTATATTAGAGGTAGTAAACATCAAGTGAGGGATTCAAACTTAGATACTCTTAAGTTTAGAGTCAATTTTTTTTGAAAACTCTATCATATCCTCATTATACAAAGACAACACCAAGATAGCCTCTGCCTTCAAGAACATTACTTTGTACTAGGAGATAATAACTGACACATAAAAGCCAAAATAAAGCAGATACTAGTAATATATTATTATGATTACAAATCATTATGAACATATACTATTAATTAATTGAGTTAATTAATATACTAATAAGAATAATAATCACATAATTGATACACAACAAGGGTCAATGGGAGACGATTCAAGAATCTGGAAGTTTAGGAAAAGCCTCTCATGGGGGCATGAGAGCTGAACCCTGGACTTAGCTAGAGGCACTAAGCAGTAATGTAAAGAAGTCGTGTGTTCTAGGCCTGGGGAAAGCCTATACAAAGCCTGGGAAATTGGAGGTAAAATGATGTTGAAAATATCCTATCGGTGGAATAAAAAGCCAGCCAGTTTGGCAGGTAAATTTAGTGAATGAAGAAGAGTAATATATAATTAGTGTGGAGAGGTAGCTTGGGTCCTGGGTTGTAAAGCTTTACATGCCAAGCAGAGGGAAGAGTTTATATTTTATCCTAGAGGCGACAGAGAGCCGTTTGAGACTCTTGGGCATGGGAGGGATGTGATCAAAACTGACTTAAAATTTCAGTTGGAGTTAGCTGAAAAACAGTCCTGATCCTCAGTCCAAGATGGTATCTGTAGGAGCTTTAAGCATCAGGAATGTTTTTGGATTGGGCACAATTCTCGGGACAAGGAATGGAGGGACCTGGAATCCAAACACATCTCGGTGAGAAAAAGCAGAGGAAAAGCCAAGTCACTTCATGCTGAAAATACTCATATGTAGTCACTCATCTCTGGATTATTTGCACCAATGGAAATCAGACAAAACAGGCAGATGATGTAACCCCAAGTTTATTTCTGTTTGGCTTTAGAATGAGTTCTCCAAAAGCACAATGGGCAAATTCTGGAAGCCCACATCGGGGCCTTTAGAGAAAGATTGGACGACCAATTATTTTCTGGCCATGCTGTAGTGTAGGGCAGTCTGGTAGAGTGGAAAAAGGCAGATGACCAGACTCATATTGCACCTCTGATATCTACTGTCTTTGTAACTATGGGCAGGTTTAGCTTTTCTGGGCCTCAGTTTCCCCATCTGCAAAATGAAAGCATTAGAGGATGGGCTCTTAAGTTTCTTCCTGTTTGAAATATGTGATCTTCAATGATGAAAGACTTGGTTCTTCTCAGTGACTCAGTGATCCAAGGCAATCCCAACAGACTTTGGATGGAAAATGCCATCTGCGTCCAGAAAGAGAATTATGGAGATTGGATGTAAATCAATACATGCTATGTTCACTTTTTTTCTGTCATGATTTTTTTCCTTTTGTTTTGGTTTTTCACTTCCCACATGATTCATAAAGAATTGTGCATTTAAAAAGTTAAAATAGATGTATAACCAGAAAAATAAAACAATTAATAAAAAATTATATATACAAAAAAAGAAATATATGATCTGATGATCTCAAAACAGCAGATTCCTTTTTCATTTGAGGATTGGATTGTCTGACTTCTGAGGTCCACTTGGAGACGCTGAAATTCTATAATCTTTTGATCTATCCACTCTATATACTTATATCACTCTCAACCCCCTCTCAAAAATCAAAGGAAATTAGCAGTCTCATTAGTAAATGTACATAGAAAGAGAGTTGGTTTGTATTCTTGGAAGAACTAGTTTATATTCTCATTTTGTTATTAACTAGTTATGCATCCCCCCATCACAAACCCACCCAGGAAAGCCAAAAGTTATTCTTTGTGACAAGAAGTAGGTATCACTTTATGCATTGATGGAATCAATGTAGTAGAAAAAACTTTGGGTTTGGAATTGTGGGCCAGTAGAGTTTGAATCATACTTTTGAAGATAAATAAGTTCCTTGAAGACAGGAACTACTTTTGCCTTTCTTTCTTGGTTTCCTCGTTTATGAAATGGAGAGCCATGATCTACCTCACAGCTGTTGCAAGGCTCCAGTGAGATAAAGCACATAAAGGGTTATATCACCATTAGTTATCATGAGGATGCTGGCTGTTCTATTATTAGGGACTAATTTGAAAATTATCACTGGCTCTTCTGACTCCCACTTCTGCTTACATTTTTGAGTGAACAAGGCTCAACATATTTTAATGAGCCAGAGTCCTACAATCCATCAAGGAAAATTATAACCTATTCTTACCTTTTTATCCCATGTCATACTGGCTTTGAAACCCTAGGAAAACCATTTAAATGCTTCAATTTCCTAATTTTTAAATAGGGATAAATAGGAAATATATGGGAAATAAATAGAAATATATAGGAAATAAATAACTAAAATTTAAAAATAAAATAAATAGGAAATAGGGATAATAAAATCACCTGTGCTCTCTCTCACAAAGAATCCAATGAGATAATATAAGTAAAATGTTTTATAAACCTTAAAGCATTATGATAAATGTTAGATTTATTATTATTATTAGCCTAATGAGTAAGAAAAGCAGCAATAGATGAAAGAGGCAGGAGGAGATCTCTGGAGTGATTGTCTCTGGAGAAAAAAAAATTCTAAAAATATGGAGGGTTGGGAAGAAGGTGAATACACTGGCATGTCTGCATTTTGGATCTTGCTCTCTCAGAAGCAAGGATTCTGTAAAATTCAAGAAAAGATGCTGGGGGGCTAAGAAGGAAGATTTCTGTAGATACCGAGAATTATATCTCCCATATCAAAATACCCTTCTTCTTAAAGTCTCATTTTCTGTCAAGCCTCCCACAATGCCTCACAGCAGCTCCCAGGATTGGAACCTGAAAGGGAGCTTGCAGGTCATTTTATCCCACCCCTCATTTTACAGATGAGAAAACTTGAGACCACAGGAATGAAAGTAGCTTGCTCAAGGTCACACAGCTATTAAGGATCAGGGCCAGTAAGAAATAATCACATGGCCCGTGTCTATAAAATCCTTTCTGCAATTTTCTTCCCTCCCATTCTCTAGAGAGCCCATTTGTTCTCATCCTAGCAAGGACAATGAAGGAAGGGGCTCCCCTGCCATTTCTGAAGAGGTCTGTGGATTTAGGGATAGCCACAAGGAGCTTCCTCACCCAGGTTCTCATACAGGAAAAGTGGGTGCAGGTCAGCAAAAGGTATACTCCTAAAGAAAGGGACTTTTGGGAGGGCAAGGAGTTTCTTTTTGACCTCAGACTTAAAAGTAAATGGATAGAAAGATGAATAGAGAGCCAGCCTTGAAGTCAGAAAAAGGTCCATTCAAATCTTATCTGTGACACATTAGCTGTGTGGTGTGGTGAAGTTAGTCTCAGCGTATCAGGTAATTTCCTAGAAATACATTGCAGAGCAGGTGCCAATTGGCATTGGTAGAATTGGTTTCTACACTCGAGAGTTCCTTATACTGATGAAATCTCAGGATAAGTTTAAAAAAAAGTTAACAAACAAAAAAATCAATTCCCAACCCAGTACATTGTTTTGTACTGAGC
Source organism: Antechinus flavipes (assembly GCF_016432865.1). NCBI lineage: Eukaryota > Metazoa > Chordata > Mammalia > Dasyuromorphia > Dasyuridae > Antechinus > Antechinus flavipes. The sequence goes on from NC_067403.1 coordinate 230,132,966, forward strand.
AGGTGTTTAATACATGCTGGTTGAATTGAATCAGATTTCCAAATAAAGGAGGGGGAAAGATTTCACAGTCCCATAGGGCAGGGCTTCTTAATTTTTTTACTCATCACCCCTTTTTGCCCAAGAAATTTTTATGTGACTCCAGGTATAGAGTTCTATAAAATAGGTACACGGATCATGTATTGATAATGAAGCTTTATGTTATGATCTGTAAATTGGGATAATGTAAAAAAGATAAAATGGGGCATCTACTTCCCAGGATTATTGTAAGGATCAGAGAAGATAATAACTATAAAGGATTTACCAGAATTTCATGTCCTCTGTATTCAGTTCCAAAATCCCAAATTAGATTATGAACCAAAGTTTAAGAAGCTTTGCTGGTCACCACCCTACTCTTCTCAGAAATTATCCAAGAGATGATCAGAGAAGGCTAATGTTTTGTGTTTTCCAGAAGTGAGATTGCGAATTGGAGGGATAACATCATTTGTTTCCTTCTCCAGCTTATTTTGCAGTTGAGGAAACTGAGGCAAATAGGGTTAAGTGACTTATCCTTAGCTAGTAAGTGTCTGAGGCCAGATTTGAACTCACAAAGCTGGAGAAGGAAATGGTAAATCCCTCCTATATCTATCAAGAAAAATGGGATCACAGAGAGTTGGACATGACTGAAAAATGATTTTTCCACAACAGAATTAAGAATTAGACAAGGCTTCATACAATAGATGGGATTTTAGGCAATTATAAATAATAAGCCAGTCTCCAAACCTCAGTTTCCTCTTCTGTAAAATGGGGATAGAAATATTTGCAGTACTTGTTTCACAGGAAACCCTGTGAGGAACAAACAAAATAACCTCAGGAGGGTGTTTTGCAAACATTAAAAATCAACCATCTAAACGTCAGCTATTTTTAGCAAATCCTTGCACAGATGAACAAATGTTAATGGGTCATTCATATAAAAACATTTCATTTTTTTTCTTCTGGTCATTGCCTAAAACCTTTGACTGTCCTTGGTCTATACCTTGGCTGTCCCTGCTGCTTTAGAGGGAGGGCTGGGAGGACACCTCTGGAGGAGGCTGCTTCCACCAGGCCACAGTCCCTTTGTATTTCCTCTTATCTCCTAACTCCATGATCCCACTCAGGCAGGTGGCTTGCCTTTGCCAATAGCAGATTATCTAGCTGGGGAAGAGACTTAAAAGAACCATTGATCACCAGCTGAGGCCCTGAGATCCTGTACCTTTAAACATTTAATTTAAAAACCCCTACAATGGTATTCTTTGCTCTGAGTGCACCAGGTGCCTTCGATCAAAAAAAAAAAAAAAGGGGGGGGGGGAATTAAAAAAAAAGCACATTTGATTTCTGGCTTTCTCTCTCTTTAATATGTGCGTCATAGTTGGCGCTGGATTTTCTATATAAAAATCTGTGCTATAATGGAAGACTTTTCAATAATTCCCCCCTGCTCTCTCTCTTGTTGGTTTCCTGGTGGGGTATAAAGAGAAATGAATGGGGCATCTGAAAACTCGGGTCCTTGTGCCAGGTCTGTCATTAAATCGGTGGGAGGCTTTGGGCAGTTCTTGAAGCCACGAAAGAAAGACTGGGGTCTCAGGGAAAGGTCTTGGGCCATCCCCATGGGCATCCTGCAGGGAAATACTGGAACCAGTTCTCTGCTGGCCCAGGAAAAGTGGCCACGAAATCTGCACCTCAGAAATCGGCAAATGCTACAAGTCAGGGCTTGATTTATTATTTTGTGGATCGTCATGATTTGAGGAAATGATGGAGGAAATGTTAATAATGCAAAGAAATCTTGGGAAGTTTGCTTGTTCTTTCATCTTCCTCTAACTCAATCCCTTCTAGAATCCTGTAAAATGAGATAGAGAAGAAAATGGCCACTCGGGCATCTTTGCCAAGAAAACCCCAAATGAGGTCACAAGGAGCAGGAAACAAGCGATCAACAACAAATTATTGTTATTATTATCTGTAAAATGGGGATAATAGCATCTACTTCCCAGGGTTGTTGTAAGGATCAGAGAAAATAATAACTATAAAGGATTTAACAGAATTCCTGTAAAGGATTTAGCACAACATTGACTGTTATTATTATTACTTGCAGTCTCCAGAAGACATTGTACCCTTGGTGATTCATTCTGCAGCTACTGGTCCCCTGACACTCTGGGCTAGCAGGAAATGGATGTCTGTTCCTAACTCCTCAGAGCTAATTCTACACTATCCTTCTCCCAATATCACCCAAAATCTTCCCTCCATTGAAGTTCCTCATTTTTATTTTTCTACCCCAAAACAGGACATTAACAAAATTAAGGGAAACTAGGTTGATAAGAGCCTTGAGACGTTGTATAGGTATATGCAGAATAAGAATTAGAGATGTTCAGCTAGAGAAGAGAAAAATTGGGACTGGGGGGGCTGGAGGGTAACAAGGGACTGGCCCCGGCTCCCAGTCCTTATCAATGTTCTCAGAGGATCTCTCTGGGCATGCTCATAAGGAATGAACTCATTGGCCAGTCCTGTGTTATATGATTATTGTCTTCAAGTATTTTAAGAAATTAGACTCATTCTGCTGGTCCCCAGAGGAGAAAAGTAGGCTAATGAGAGGAAGCTACAGAGGCAAATTTAAGCTAAATTGTAGTTATCAGTTTCCTAACAATTAGGGCTGCCCCAAAGTGAGCTGCAGAAATCCACCCTTTCTCTAGAGGTCATCACACCGTGGCTGGATATCCATTGGCTGGGGATGTTGTAGAGCAAAAATTCGGGGTCACATAACTGAATGTGTAGGTCACAAAATTGTGATTTATTATTGGTTAATGTTTGATTTGCCCACCTATTTTATATGTCCATATATCCGGGAGCATGGAAAAATTTCTCTGGTGAAAAGGGATGAATGGGAAAAAAATATATAAAAAGCCCTGTATGTCTAGGACATTATATATATGTACAAGTACAGATTGGATGAGCTTTTCTCTGAGGTTCAGTCCAACTCAGATGTTCTGTGATTCTGATATGTTAATGATTTACAGCTCCCATGCCTTAGCAAATTATACTAATATCCTAGCCTATCGTTTAGGATGTTAAATGCCTTAATGAACACATTTGGGATTCTTAGATGAATCATAGCAAACATAACAATAGAGGTGAGCCTCCTCCGGCCCAGTACTCTGGGTCTATACCACATAACCATGCTCAGCCCAGGACCCATTTTATCTGCCACAGAGAGATTTCTTCCTCTAACAGACAATAATAAATAGAGATGGAGGGAATTCTCAAGTTCTGACAGCTCTGAGATGATCCAGAAATTTAACTTTCTTGCAATGAATTTACAAGATCAATTGAGCCTGGGAGAAATCTGAGCTGCAGGGCAGAAGACTTTGGGGTGCTGGAGGAGGGTCCGCCATTTTTCCCTACTTTGTGTTAAAGGCAGAAAGACATCCATCAGCCAAAGCTTTCTGTTCTCCTAATGGAAGCGAAGACATTAGAGACATTTGTCTAAACCCATACCGCTCTGTTTTTGCCAAGAAAATCCTCAAAAATGGGGTCACATTTAGATATAACTGAAAACGACTGAATGATAAATGAGTTTTTTAAAAACAAAATTATACATTGCAACCATTTAAAAATACCTTATAACTTTAATTCTGTAACCAAAGGGATTAGAAATGATCCATGAGAGGGCATTCCCAATGACGAAATTCCCTCTACCAATTCAGGGTGCTGCTTTCTCTGCAACATGAAGTTAGAGAGTAGCTGAAAGCTTATGACTTAACTAAGGCTACACAGTCAATGTATCTAAGAGCAAGACCTGAACCCAAATTTTCTCAACTCTGAAGACATTTCTCTATCCACCATACCACACTGCCTCTCTCTGCTACATGCATATTTTTTGAATTAATAACGATGATGATAACTAGCCTTTATATAGCACTTTAATAGTAGCAAAGAGCTTACAAGTATTATCTCATTTTATCCTCATAACAATATGAAAGATGGGTACAATTGTTAGTCCCATTTCACAGATCAGGAGACTGAGGCAAGCAAAAGATTGACTCGTCACAGTGATAAATGCTTGACTTAAATTTGAAGTTAGGTCTTGACATTAACTTCAACACCCTATCCACTGCACCACCAGGTACCATTATAAAGCAAATGACTACTTATTATGTGTCTTGAGCAAATCATGTTTCTAGGATTTAATTTCGTTATTTGGAAAATAAAAGGGGCTCAAGTCCTTCTTCCTCTGAAGTTCAATGATTCTACTACTTCTGTAAGAGTTAATTGGAGCAATTAGGTGGTACAGTGGATAGAATGGAGGACTCATCTTCCTGAGTTCAAATCTGACCTCAAACACTTCCTAATATATGTGTGATCCTGGGCAAGTCACTTCATCTTGCCTCGGTTTCCTCATCTGTAAAATGAACTGGAGAAGGAAATGTCAAACTATTATCCTGGACAAGTAACTTCCCTCTGCCTCAGTTTCCCCATCTGTAAAATGAGTTGGAAAAGAAAATGGCAAAGTACTCCAGTATCTTTGCCAAGAAAACCCTCAAAAATGGGTCACATTTAGATATAACTGAAAACGATTGAATGATAAATGAGTTATTTAACAAAATTATACATTGCAACCATTTAAAAATACCTTATAACTTTAATTCTGTAACCAAAGGAATAAAATCTATTCTCAGCTTGGCTGAGTGTCTCTGTAACATTTCCATCTGCTCAGCCATCAGGCGCAGGATGCAAGAAGCTTGAAAGAGGAAGATTTTTCATCTCCAGGCACCAAGGTCTCAGTGGGTACCAACCTTAACCAGGTCAACTCCAGTCAGTTACATGTGTTGCTCACCTTCAACTGAATTTGACTCAACAAAAATGTATTAAGTGCCTCCTGTTTGCAAGTGTTTGCTATTACTAAGACATTGTAGTAGGTGGCTTATATTTCTTGTACACAGAAAAATTACATATATATATATAAAGTTTATTAGATTTCTTTTACAAAAACTTTAATTTTATATAGACAAAATATTCCACTTGTATCTTCTATGATCTTATGTATTCCTTCATTTCTATAGTTCTGATAGGTACTTCTCCCTGAAATTTCTCAATTTTGCTTATGATGACCTATCATATCTACGTGACATATCCATTTGGAACTTATCTTAGTATAAGGTGTGCAATATTGGGCTAAATCTAATTCCTTCTGTGTTGCTATTCCATTTTCTCAGCAATTTTTGTCAAATAGCAAGTCCTTATCACAACAGCTAAGGTCTTTGTGTTTAACACTGAGGTATTAGGTACATTTGCTTCTGTACATTGTGTACCTAATCTGTTTCTCTTATTGATCTCTGTTTCTTAACCGATATTAACTTGGTTCAATAATAGCTGCTTCCCAGTGCAGTTTGAGATTCAGCATTGCTAGGCTCCTTTTGTTGCTTTTTTTTTTTCTTTTTTCCATTATTTCTCTTGAGATTCTTGACCTTTTTTTCCTCCAGGTCTCAGTTCTATAGATTAATCATTTGATAGTTTGATTGGTATGACGTTAGATAAGTAAATTAATTTAAGTAGCATTGTCATTTTTATGTCACTGAACTTCAATGACTCTGAGAGAGAGACTGAAGCTGATAAATTTGTGCAACTCTACCTCATTTAAATCCAATTTATTCACAAGTGTACTTCACGGATCACGTTGTGATGTCTTTGGTTCTTTTCAAAAGTGAAGGACAAACAATAACAAGATATTGATTCAACCTAACCATGAACAATTGATCCTTTCCTAATTATGTACAAAGTCATTTCAAGAGGGATAATATGGCCTAACAATTGGAGGAATAAGAAAAGACTTCGTCTTGGAGGAGGTAGCTGTGCTTGGAAAGACTCTCCGAATTCTGAGGAGTGGATTTAGGGGTTGCCAATTGTGTAAAGGTGGGACGCAGCTGTGAGCCATTGTGGGGTGGCAATAGATTGAAAGGAGTGGTGCACAGATGGCTATTTCTATCTATCATCTAAAAAAACTATTTTTTTGTTGTCTATTTTATCAGGAGGTTGATATTTGTCAGTGATTAGGGAAAATATTGGAATTGAGGGGAAACTCTTGGAGAAAAAGGAGTGAGATTATAGATAATGGATGGTAGTAACTGTAAACCAAATGCTGGATTTGAGATTTAGATTTAGATTGAATTGAGAATTAGGATTTTTAAGGAACATTAAAATCCTAAGGGATTTAGGTGGAATAATTAATTGATTGAATCAATGAATGAATTACGGAAAGAGTAAATAAGGAAGCATTTATTAAGTGCTTTTATGTATCAGGTTTTATGTACTAGGGACATAAAAACAAAAGAGAGACAAATCACTGCCCTCAGGGAGTTTACCGTCTTAAAAGGGAGATAATATACATAAGAGAGAAGTATCCAGCAAAAAGAGTTTCAGTCTTGAGAGTCATCAGATGGTGAATGGGACCAGAAGGCAATTAAAAGGCATTACTTTTCCTGAAGCAGATGAATCAGGGGCCAGAACATGGTTTTTAAGCCAAGGAATTTTTTGCATAGGGCAAAGGAGTGTAAAAAAAATTACTTTTTAAAAATTGGAATCCATGTTTCGGGGCTGAAGCCATTGAAGGACATCCCTCTCTCATGCCCAGTTTGATATGTTATCTTTATAGAAACAGGAATCCTGCATCATCCCACCATGTACTCTTCCATCTATGGTCCTTCTGACTTCCCAACAAGACGCTTCATCTCCCTATTCCAGGTAATTTCTCTGGATTGTCACTATGTCTGAAATGCTCTATCTCCTCATCTTGTTTCTTGATTTCCCATAAATCCCAGCTAAAAGCTCATCTTCTATAGAAAACTTTTTTAAATTTCTTAATTCCGGTGCCTTCCCTCTCTTAATTATTTCATATTTGTCTCGTGTGTGTGTGTGTAGCTTGTTTATATATTGTTGATTATCTGATGTCTCTCCCCCACTAGACCATGAGCTCTTTGAAGGGATGGATTATCTTTTACTTCATGAACGCAGACTTTTTTTTAAGCATAGTCCTTGGCACACAGTAGGTGCTTAATAAATACTTAATGACCGACTTCTTAAAAATATTCCTTCCTGATTCAACCATGCAGCTAAGCTATAGACTCAAACACAGCTTCCTCCATCCTGAACTGATGCAAAAATTGCTCATTTCTGTCTAGATGTCACTGAGTCCATTTCCTTCCTCATTCAATATTCTGTCAACATTACGAACATGTGGGGAGGACTTAAAACACCCACCCCACCATCACAATATCCTAGTTCTGTCTGCACTTAGTCCCTCTTTCCCTCTTTCAAATGATTAAAACATCCTTCTAAGGTTGTTGAGTTGTTGTTCTGGTTTGTCTAATTTTTCATCACCCCATTTGGGGTTTTCTTGGCAAAGATACCATGTGGTTTGCCTTTTCCTTCTCCGGATTAGTTTACAGATGATTAAAATGACAAGGGTGACATGATTTATCCAGAGTCAAACAATTACTAAGTGTCTCAGACTGGATTTGAACTCAGAAATATGAGTCTTCCTGATTCCAGGCTGGGCACTCTATGCATTATGGCACCAAATTTACAAGGCTTATATAAATTCTCTCTATGTAGCACATTTTTCCCTGTCTAGTCTCAAAGTAGAATAAATAAATCATTGATTAGAGGCAGCCAAGTGGTGGAGTAGAAGGATCATTGGGTCAGAAAGATCTGAATTCAAATTCTTCCTCAAACTCTTAGCCATCTGTATGACACTGGGCAGATCACCTGAGCAGATCACCTAATCTGTGTCTGCCTTAATTTTCTTCTTTATAAAATAAAGATTAAAATAGTGCTGACCCTCCAGCATTAGTTTGAGGATAAAGTGAGATAATATTTGTAAAATGTTTTGCAAATCTTAAAGCACTATATAAGTGCTAGCTATTGCTGTTATTACTACTACTATGATTATTTTTATTGAACCCAAAGGTGTGGACCAAGTGTGATGAGGCTAAAAGTAAACTATAGTTTAAAAAGGGGGAGGCAGAAGGGATGGAGTAAGTCAAAATTTACTGCCTTTGGTTCACCCTTGATTTTCTTAAGAGTTTTCAGAGGCCTGACCTGAAATAATTCTACCCCTCTGCAGGATTTTGGGGGGAAAGATCACACAAGGAAAAACACACAAAGATGTCTATTTTCTAGAGAGCACATCCTTATGAGGCACAAGTCTACCTGGAAAGGACAGTTTGACCTGGATGCTTGTTTACAATCTTTCAGAAAACTATTCAGAAGATTATCTTTAACTTTCCCATTGTGCCCCCAAGTGATCCTCAGAATTCAGCAGGTTTTTTTTTTTATTTGTTTTTCTACCAGTGAAGGGGAGGGAAAGAGAAAAATTACAAGGAGGAGGAAAAGAAAAATGGAAAGTCAGATGAAAATCACAGTTCATCAGTTTCTATGATACGTGCTTGTGTATATGTCTTACCCCTGGATGAGACTGTAAACTCTTGAGGGTGGAGGACATAGTACATCCATTTTGCATCTGCCATAATGCATCAAACATGACAAATGTTTGCTGAACAGATGAATGAAAGTCTATAAAATGGATCTATGCATGAACTTGGACAAAGTCTTTTCAAAGATTAGCAATTTCCTTAATGGGAGTGCTTCCTCCACTGAGAAAGATTGCAGCCTCTCTGACAGTTTAGTAGATAGATAGTCTTCAAAGGTTGCTGTGGTATACAGATTTGTCAACTTGAAGCCAAGATGGTGATGAACCTCTTCAAATTGAAAGAGAAAAATAGAAATGAGAAAAGGGAAAATATGAAGGCAGAAGGGAAGAGAAAAGGATATTCATTTATTAAGAGTAATTGTTGTTATTCACTTGTCTAATTCTTCATGACCCCATTTGGGGTTTACTCGGCAAAAATCCTGGAGTAGTTTGCCATTCTCTAACCCTTTTTACAGATGAGGACACAGATGAAGCAAACAGAATTAAATGACTTACCCCAAGTAACACAGCTAGGAAGTGTCTGAGGCTGGTTTTGATCTCAGGAAGATGAGGCTTCCTGACTCTGAGTCTGGCACTCTATCTGCTGCACTACTGAGCTGCTCTAGATGTTATAATTCTCCTTAGAAAACAGAGGCAGGCAGAGATTAAGTAATTTGTCTAAGACTAGTAAGTGTATGAAGTCAGATTTAAATCCAGGTCTTCTGACTCCAGACCCAAAGATCTGGTGACCAAAGAAATAGGTGAGCAGATAAATACAGATAGGCAAAAAGATAGATAGATATATAGGTAGGTAGGTAGATAGATAGATAGATCAATAGATCGATGATAGATAGATGGATAGATGAATGGATGAATAGAAAGATAGATGAGTGCATGGATATATAGATAGATAAAGAGACAGACCAATAGACTGACCAACAGAGAGAAAGAGAGAGAGAGAAAGAGAGAGAGAGAGAGGTAAATGGAGAGATAAATGGATGAATAGACAGACAGACGGATGGATAGATAGATGAACAGATAGATAGATAGACCAACAGACTAACTGATAGACTGACCATCAGACAGATAGACAGATAGATAGATACATAAATAGATAGATAGATAGAAAGATAGAGAGATGGATGGATAAATAGGCAGACAGATGGATGGATAGATAGATGAACAGATAGATAGATAGACCAACAGACTAACTGATAGACTGACCATCAGACAGATAGATAGATACATAGATAGATAGATAGATAGATAGATAGATAGATGGATAAATAGGCAGACAGATGTATGGATAGATATATGAACAGATAGATAGATAGGCCAACAGACTGATGGATAGACTGACCATCAGACAGACAGATGGATAGATAGATCAACCAACTGACCGATACCTGACCATCAGACACATAGATAGATAGATAGACCAACTGACTGATCCATAGATTGACTATCAGACACATAGATAGATAGATAGATAGATAGATAGATAGATAGACAGACCGACCAACAGACTGACCAATAGACTGACCATCAGACAGATAGATAGATAGATAGATAGATAGATAGATAGATAGAGAGATGGATGGATAGAGAGATGGATAGATGAATAGGCAGACAGATAGATGGATAGATGAACAGATCAACAGACTCACTATCAGACAGACAGACAGACCAACTGACTGACCCATAGATCAGACAGATAGATAGATAGATAGATAGATAGATAGACAGACCGACAGACTGATCAATAGACTGACCATCAGACAGACAGACAGACAGACAGATAGAGAGATAGAGAGATGGATGGATGAATAGGCAGACGAATGGATGGATAGATGAATAGATAGATAGACTGATCAACAGATAGATACAAAGAGATAGATAGATAGACATAGATGAATAGATAGACAAATCATAGATAAATAGATATAATTTGTGGATAGCTGGATAGATGATACATGATGGATTTATTGATATATAAATAGACACAAAAATGTTATAACTAGACAAAGAAAAATAGAGCTATAGAGATAGCAGTTTTAAAACAGATCAGCGTGATGAGCCATATGGGGAAAAAGAAAAAGAAAAAATGTTTGTTATGTAGAATGTGCACCATTGGATAACCAGTCCATGGAGGTAGAGCATCCATCTTAAATCTGGGATAACCATTGCAGAGGAACAATGACTCAGAATTGAATAGGGAAAAGACAGCAGACTACAGCTTATATTTGGAAAATTCCACAGTGCTTTTAAATGATCCCCAGCTGTTTTCAGACACAAAACTCCTGCGTTTTAATACAAATACTCGGTCTACCACTGTGAATTTTCAGGCTCCTAAGAATCAAAGAGGCTGGGACCCAAATGACAATGGAGACCTCCATAGAGAATGTTAGCAAGATGCAGCAGATAGCCAGCTATGTCCCATGGACGAGACATGGAGTGAAGGCTAGTATCTAAAAATGAATGATCAGAAGCTGAGATGGGTTGACAGTATAGCAAAATTAAGTCACAATTAATGAAGAGCTCAAGTCCTTCACTGCCTACAGAATAAAAAAATCTAGATGGGGCCCTCTAGAATCTTAGATGGACTCCCTGTAGAGCTTAGAGCTTAGGAAAGGATTGTAGAGATCTGGGGCTGAGGTGCTATTTTGTCCAACCCCCTCATTTTGCAAATGAGGAGGAAACTGAGTTACTCAGAGATTAAGTGAATTTCCCAAGACCATATTACTATAGACATGACCATGGGGAAAAAACACAGAAGATGAGAAGAAATAGATGGTTTAGATGGCTTACAATTTGTGTCGATATAGAGAATATTCTCATTAGTGAACTATAGATTACTGGAATATCATTTCTTCATTTCAGATATGGTTGACATTGAATTAATCAAAATTAGCTTTTTCTATCATCTCACTTTTCTCGGTGATTAAATGAGTGAATAAATTAAAAAGCATTTATTAAGAGCTTCCCTTATACTGTGACCTCTGCTAAATGCTGGGGATAGAAACATGAAAGGCAAGACAGTTGGACTTCAAGGGGTTTACATCCTAATGGAGGATGGCCATATATCTATAGGAATGTAGGCCATCTAGCAGTTTTTGAGTCAGAGAAGGCACAGGAATAATAATGAGGGAAGTCATGGGGCAATTAATTGACAAGTCCTTTCTGGCGATGTGAATGTTGCTCTGATTACTGTTATCAGACCTAGATGTGGAAAAGGAAAAGGGAGAAGCTAAATATAAAGTCACATTTTGTTCACAAATGATCGTCATCGTGGATTGACTCAGCCCCGTAGTGTCAATTCAGGTAGTCCTCAAGTGTTCTAAATGAAGGCCATGGACACACTCAGGTAGAATAGGTCTCATGGAATACAGATTGTTTCTAGGAGTACCCAACTGTGCCCAAACTAATGGCTCTGTTCTTGGGAGGCAACGGACCATTCTCTTCTCCATTCCACTGTGACAAACATCTGTGAAGAGCTGTTCTGTGAAAGGCATTATTCTAGGTACTCAAAGACATACAGAGGTGATATATCCTTGGAGGAGGGCACTAGATGGTGGGAGAGAGACTGAGCTTGGAATCAGTGGCTCTGTTTTAGAGTCTTGATTCAGACACTAACATGCAAGTGACATTTGCTACCTTAGGCAACAAGTCCCTTCCTCTTTCTGGACCTTGGTTCCCTTAGCTAAAAAAAAAAAAATGGAGTTGAATTAAACTTCCTTTGAGACTTTGTTTAAGCCCAAAGTTCTCATTGGCTGTGACATTTTTTTCCTGAAAAAAAATTCAGATTTTTCACTTTGAGTCATACAAGAAATAGAAAACAAACTCAAAATACAATATAGAGTAAAATAGACTAAATCAAGCATTTGAATTCCACTCAACATCTGTGAGGATTTGGGTACATCTCTGTCGGTCAGCAATTCCACAGTTTTAAAATGAGGGGACTGGACCCAGACAGATTTCCAGCACCAAACCCATGCTCCTATGATTCCATGATCTCATCTAGGAGAAAATTACAATTCACAAAACACAGCCCCCTTGGGAGCAGAGACTATGTGCTTTTATCTTTGGCTTCCCAGTATACACAGCTGAATTTAATAAAAGAGCATTGAACTGAATCTCTAAAGTCATAGGGTTATAGAATGCAGAGCTAGAAGGAGCATTAGAGACCACCTCATGCTACTGCTTCATAATTTGAGAACTCTGGGATTGTACAAGGGATAGAACGATCCTGTCAGCAGCAGTTAAGACCATGAGCCAGGTAGGTGGTTAACGATCAACCGGCATCCTGGTCATTGCTATGACATCCCATTTTCTGTCAATCATCACTGGTCCAGTGTTCAGCCCTTTAAGATCCATGTCTATTTACAGTCAAATCACTTTAACTCTGTTTGCCTCAGTCTTCTCAACTGTAAAATGGGAATAAATAATAATATCTCCCTTGCAGGATATTGTAACAATCAAGTAAGATTAAATGGTTATTGCAATTCTTGGTACATAGTAAGCATTATATAAATACTTATTTCTTCCTCCCCTCCCCTTTCTGTTCCTATTAATAATAATAGCTAACATTTATATTCAAGACGCGGTTTGTTTCAGCCACTCAACTCAATGGTCACGGTTAAACTAACAGTTTAATTAAATTAGAAGGAAGCATGACTAAAAAAAAAAAAAAACCACTTATATAATAGGATGCAATATGGGCACTTCCACCATGTATAAATTCTGGGAATTACATGTATTACCAAAATCCTGAAGATTGAAAATCCCTGAAGCTGCTCAGATATAATATCTTTCTTTAGTTCTGATCTTAAATGGTTATAAAATGTGGCAAGAGTTGTACTACTGCCCCTGCAGAGAGAAGTTGCTTTCCTTCCATACCACGTGAGATAGTCTCTGTGCTTGGGGGACTCTGTAAAATCCACAACATCTCAAGAATGAATCAAGCTTTGTCCATGGGGTGTATCCTTCGGAATACTAGATGGCCCTTATCCAAATTAGCCAGATCTATTCTGGAAGAATTCTAGCATTCTGGGAAGACTGAACCCAAACCATGACTTGGTTCTTCCCCAGCACAATTCCCACCCTTTGTGCAGAAGTGTTCTCATTCCCTCAGCACCAGAGCCTCTGAGCTATTCGGGAAATAATACTAGAAAAGACTCCTGGAGTGGTTGTCCCTGGAGGGAAAAGCCCATCAGGAGGCATCCATTATAGATGGCTATAATAGGTAGCCAATATTCCCTTTTAACTCTCACTGGGCCTGTGGCCCAACCTGACCCATAACCCATTTTCTGGATCAGTGAATCAAATGAAAGCTGACAAAGTTTGGTTTTGTTTCCATCTTGGTGAGGGAGATTAAGGCCCCTATGGAAGGGCAATTTCAAGGCTGCCCCGGAGATTAGGTCTGGCTGATCCATCACTTTCCTCCTCTATTCTCTTGCTCCAAGATAATCGGTTTTAACTTTTCTGGGTTCCCTTTGTGGAAAGGCAGATCATTGAGACACATGGCCCATTGACCCCTTCTTCCTTTTACAAGGTCTACAAGGGAACACTCGGCAACACATGGGAGAGCTGGACTCCGATTTGGAATTCCTTCAGCTCAGAGAGTGGAACCAAGCTTTCAATGGAGATTTCCTGTTGTGCTCCTACCATATACACACACACAGATCTCTCCCAGCACCCACGTTTGTGAATCTGGAGGAACAAGGTCAACAAGGGATCTGAAAGTCTAAATGGCAAGGATTTGTTGGCTTGTTGTGTTTTTCTCGAGAAATAAAAAAATAATTATGATTTTCCTCCCAGAAAACACACTGATTTCCTATGTCTTTGAGATTAATCTAAAAGTCTGAAGGGCCCATGCTCCCCAGCTAATTTGGGCTAGGAGGGGGGGAAGGCCAAAGGTGAATGAGCCCATTGGTTTGCTTTTTAACATTGTGAAAAAAATACTCAGACGGGTTATTTCTAAAGTTCTGGTGAATTTTGAAACGTCTATCTTAACTTGGCTTCCACAAGGCTAAGAAGCAACATTGTACAGAGGAAAAGGTTATAATGTGGATTCTGCTCTCCTTTGGGTAACCCACTTGCTCTTTCTCTCTGAGTCTCAGTTTCCTCATTTGTAAAATGAGATGGTTAGAGCAGATATCCCCTTTTAGGTCTGAAACTATGATCGGATGAATCAGACACAGGATGAAGGATAAATAATAATAGCTGGCAGACTTGCCATGTTCTCCACACGGATCATCTCATTTGATTCTCACAACTCAATGAGGTAGGGGTTACAATGATCCCCATTTTGCAGATGAGGTAACTGAGGCAGAGAAAGGTGAAGGGACATCCTATCATGAGGTGGTGATGGAGATGGTGAGAAAGGATTCCAGTGGAGCAATGTCCCCTTTATGCCACCTGCTGGTCAAGGAGTGCAGCTGGGGAAGCTGATCAGACTGGGTGTTGAGGTAGGGAGATGTGGGTGAAGGGGGGAGGCACAGAAACAGAAAGAGAGATAAAGAGACAGAGACAGAGAGAGATAGAAAGAGAGAGAGAAACAGAGAGACAGAGACAAAGACAGTGAGACAGAGAAAGAGACAGAGTGAGACAGAGATAGAGAGAGACAGACTGAGATAGAGATACAAAGTGAGACAGACAGACAGACAGACAGATAGAAAGTGAGAGACAGAATGAGACAGAGAAAGACAGACAGAGAGAGACAGAAAGAGTGAGACAAAGTGAGAGAATGAGAGAGTGAGTGAGAGAGAGCTACAGAGTGTGAGAGACAGACAAAGAGAGTGAGACAGAGAGAAAAATATATTTTTAAAGTGAGAATCTTACATCTTCATCTGAAGAGACATGTCCTCCCTTCCTGTCCTCTGCATCAAATCAACAATTTGAAGAAATGCTTCTCTGGAGGATTCAGAACTGGAAGGAGACCCAAGAAATTATCTGATTCCTGTCTGACCAATGCTTTGGGGCTGTTTAAACTATATGTGTCACAGTCCAAAATGGGGAAGCTGAGACCCGGACATTTAATGTGACTTCCCAGGACTGCACAGATTGCAAGTTGGTGTCACCTGGATTTGAACTCAGATCTTCTAGCTTTAGGTGAAACATTGTTTGCACCATTCCATTCCACCTCAATTCAATGATCTTTCAGAAGATCACAGACTTGGAGTTGGATGGAAACGTGGGGACCATTGAGTCCAATGCTCCATCTTGTAAATGAAGAAACTGCCACAGAGAGAGGTTGTGTCTTGCTTAGAGTTACAGAGAGTGTGAATGTGGGAAAAGAGAGCCTGACTCGGGCTTCTAGGTTTCTAGGTCTAGTTCTCCTGCTCTTTCTCTTGAAGGAGTCATCAACCTAGGCTTCTGGATCTCCATCCCGTTCTTGGGGTGTACTGTGTGATCTGTTTTAAAAATACCTCATTGAGGAGGGGCTGCTTACCAGCCATCTCCAGGAGTAATGTTCTGCAGAAGGAGAATTCTGGGAGTCTGGGAATGTAGCCTTTTCCACCACTGTCACCCCCTATTCTAGAGCTGGCGAGGCTCCGGCTCCAGGTGTGTCCCAGCTGAAGGCTAGAAAAGCTGCTTGGTGAGAGATGGGCTGTCAGCTCTAAATTTACACATCCCAAAGCACAGTCAGCCAGCTGTTGCCCACATTCAAAGCTGCGCCAGCAAGCCTCACCACCGGGCTCGAGGTAAGAACCGTCTGAGGGAGAGCAAAGAGAAAACGAGCCCAAGTGAGCAAGAGTCTGATAGAACCTGGACCAGGCTGACTGGAGGCAGGTGGAAGCTACAGGCGCATCTGTCACAGTAACGGCATTTGCCTCGTGGAAGCCGAGTTGGCAGGATTTCCTTGGATTAGTCAGGAATTTATCTGAAAGATGATGTATACCTAGATTAGAGAGCGAGGAGACAGAGATATACAGGGAGGGAGGAAGAGAGGGAGAGAGGAAGCAAGGGAAGAAGGGAGGAAGGGAGGAAGGGAGGAAGGGAGGAAGGAAGGAAGGAAGGAAGGGAGGAAAGAGAAGGAAGGAAGGAAGGAAGGAAGGAAGGAAGGAAGGGAGGAAGGAAGGGAGGAAGGAAGGAAGGAAGGAAGGAAGGTAGGAAAGGAAGGAAAGAGGGAGGGAGGGAAGAAGGAAGGAAGGAAGGAAGGAAAGAGAAGGAAGGAATGGAGAAAGGGAGGAAAGAAGGGAGGGAGAGAGGGAGGAAGGAAAGAATCAAGGAAGGAAGGAAGGAAAGAAGGAAGGAAGGAAGGAAAGAAGGAAAGAAGTGAGGGAGGAAGGAAGGGAGGAAGGAAGAAATACAGATTCAGATACATACTAGCTATGTGACTCTGATCAAATCATCTAACCCTGTTTGCCTCATCTGTAAAATGAACTGGAGAAAAAAATGACAGACCACTCCAGTATCTTTGCCAAGAAAACCCCAAAATGGGGTCACAGTGCATCAAACATAGCAGAAAGATAACTAAACAAGAAAAATCTTTGGTTGTAAGATGATTATCCTAGAGTTTCTAATAGTCAAGGGTAAATAGACTTTCTGAAATAGCTCACCTGGTGCAGCTTTGGAATTGTTTACAAAGAAGGGAACTTGGAATGCTTTCTACCCCCACCACACTCCTTCTAACCTGGGCATTTTAAAACTGTTGAGCATGTAATTCCACATATCAGAGAAAAATCCACCAAGTATGTAAAAAGGAAGGGTTCCTCAATGACTAAAATAGAAAGTTTATTAAAAGTCAGTCATTTAGTTAACTGATGATTGGGTTGATTTGGGTGATAGAATTTACTTCTGGATATTTTCTTTTTTGGATCAATTTCTCATACTTTGGGCTTTAGGCTTTTTCCTGAGTTATTCAATGTTTTACAAATCTTACGTACTATGTAGATGCACTGGGGTCTGCTACACTCCCTTCACCCATTCCTTCCTCTGAAACTCACATCAAAGGAGCATAAGATTTAGAACTGGTTCAAAATCTTAGTAATATTTTTGTCCAACTCCCTCATTTTTTCTAGTAAATTTATTTATTTTAATACACATTAATTTATGAATCATGTTGGGAGAGAAAAATCAGAGCAAAAGGGAAAAATCATGGAAGAGATTTAAAAAATGCAATAAACAAGTGAACATAGCATGACTAGATTTACATTCAATCTCCTTGGTTCTTTTTCTGGATGCAGATGGCATTTTCTGTCTAGTCTATTGGGATTGTTTGGATCACCGAACCAAGACTTTCGTAGTTGATCATCACACAATCTCGCTGTTACTGTGCACAATGTATTCCTGGTTCTGCTTGTTTCACTCAGCATCAGTTCATGTTCTGTTCATCATTTTATATAGAACAATAATATTCCATTATCTTCATATAGCACAACCTGTTCAGCCTTTTCCCGATTGATGGGCATCCACTCACTTTCCAATTCTTTGCTATCACAAAAAAGAGCTGTTACAAACATTTCTGCACATGTGGGTCCTTTTTCTTCCTTTTAACATTTCCTTGAGATACAAACTCAGTAAAGGCACTTCTGGGTCAAAGGGTATGCCCAGTTTGATAGCTCTTTGAGCATAGTTCCAAATTGATTCCAAAAGCAATTGGATCATTTTTTTATATTTTATTTTATTTTATAATAACTTTATATTGACAGAATCCATGCCAGGGTAATTTTTTTTTTTACAACATTATCCCTTGCACTCGCTTCTGTTCCGATTTTTCCCCTCCCTCCCTCCACCCCCTCCCCTAGATGGCAAGCAGTCCTATATATATTAGATATGTTGCAGTATATCCTAGATACAATATATGTTTGCAGAACCGAACAGTTCTCTTGTTGCACAGGGAGAATTGGATTCAGAAGGTAAAAATAACCCGGGAAGAATAACAAAAATGCAAATAGTTCACATTCCTTTCCCAGTGTTCTTTCTTTGGGTGTAGCTGCTTCTGTCCATCATTTATCAATTGAAACTGAATTAGGTCTCTTTGTCAAAGAAATCCACTTCCATCAGAATACATCCTCATATAATATCGTTGTTGAAGTGTATAATGATCTCCTGGTTCTGCTCATTTCACTCAGCATCAGTTCATGTAAGTCTCTCCAAGCCTCTCTGTATTCATCCTGCTGGTCATTTCTTATGGAACAATAATATTCCATAACATTCATATGCCACAATTTACCCAGCCATTCTCCAATTGATGGGCATCAATTGGATCATTACACAACTCCACCAACAATACATTAGTGTCCCAATTTTCCCACATCCCTTCCGACATTTATCATTATCCTTTCCTGGCATCTTAGCCAATCTGAGAAATGTGAAGTGGTACCTCAGAGTTTTTAATTTGTGTTTCTCTAATCAGTAGTGATTTAGAGCATTTTTTCATATAACTATAGATGGCTTTAATTTCATTATGTGAAAATTGTTCATATCTTTTGACCATTTATCAATTGGGGAATGACTTGTATTCTTACAAATTTGACATAGTTCTTTATATATTTTAGAAATGAGCCCTCTATTAGAAACACTGACTATAAACATTTTTCCCTGCTTTGTACTTCTTGTTTAATCTTGTTTCTGTTGGTTTTGTTTGTACAAAACCTTTTTAATTTAATGTAATTACAGTTGACCATTTTGCCTTTTATAATGTTCTCTAAATATATATTTGGTCATAATTTGATCATAAATTCCCCCCTTCTCCAAAAATCTGATAGATAAATTATCCATTGCTCTCCTAATCTGTTTATGATATTCTTTATGCCCAAATTATGTACCCATTTTGACCTTATCATGTTGGGTTATGAGATGTAGGTCTATGCAGAGTTTCTGACAATATTTTCCACCAATTCCCTCATTTTACAGATGAATCAACTGAAGCTCAGAAAAGGAAAGTGATTAACCCAAGATGATGATGTGGTAAATAGCAGAGCTCAGATTATCCAGTTTCAAATACAGCTCTCTTTTCTATGACGCCATATTTGATAACTACATAACGGCTTCAAGCAAGGACCCCAATGGCCCATATAAATGACTCACAAAATAAAACTAAGATATGGATAGGGTGCCAATCCAATTAATCAATGGACATTTATTGAATATCTATTATGTGCCATGCAGTATACTACGGATACAAAGACAAAAATCAAATAGCTTCTGCCCTGAAAAACCTTATATTTTCTTTGGGGTGTACATATGTCAATACATACAAAATAAAAGATGTTCCCAAAATCTTAGTGCAAAAACTGCACTAATACTTTGGGGACACATTACATATACCAAATAAATTCTAGTGAAAGTAACAGCAATATTGTTTTAAGAAAAACTTTGACTAAGTTATTTGATTATTATAAATATCAAAATGATCTATAAAGGCCACATGAAGGGAAACATCAGCTTCCAGAAAAAAGAACTAATAGAAATATGTATAGAATGATTTTACACACACACACACAATTTGTGTCCAATTGTAGTTATCTCTATGGCAACTGGGGTTGAGGAAAGAAAAAAGGGAAGGAAAAGAAAGTTACATGATAATTTCATATATTATTTAAATATAATTAAATGTTAATTTAATTAATTGATTTAATTCAATTCATGTATTTTAAGGGAATAGCAAGTTGTGCATCATAGATTTACCCTTTAGTGTACAATCATCTTTTCCCCACATTCTACTATGTTACAGAAATGCTTGTTTTATTTCTTAAGTTCAGAATAAAATAAAGGGGGGGGGAAGGCTTCTATTTTTCTTGTACCAGCTATTCCAGAGATTTTAGTATTTAGTATAAACACATCAAATATAGGTTATTTCTCTAATAATGACAACTTTTCATAATTGGGTTAGTTTCTCTTTCAGAAACCAGGAATGCCTGCTTGCTTTCCAAATTCTAATCATCCAGAAAAATGTATTCTTTCAACAAACATTTTGCTGACAGCCAATCTGGCTATAAGCATTGATAGGTCACCTGCCATATGACTGGTACAATAGTAAATGCTGGAGAAAGACAAAAATAAGTAAGTCCTTGTCTTCAAGGAGTTTTCCTTCTATCATGAGAGACAGTGTATAAATATATACAAAAAGGCATCAGACTACACCCTGAAGATGCAAAGACCAAAGTCCTTGCCCTCAAGGAGCTTACATTCTACCAGTGGAGATAATGTGCATGTATATAAATAGATGTAAAGTACATGGAGAATGACATTGTTCAGTGCTGAAAGGGCTGAAAGATGCTCAAAGATGATTGAGCTCATCCTTGTTCTGAAGGACTCTATGGTTTTATAGTTGGGATAAAATGGACTCAAATGAAAAAGGAGAAAGCAAAGTGTTCCGGTAATAATAATGACATTTATAGAGCATGTTAGGGGTTCACCGAAAGTTAGAGATACATGTTTTTTTTTTTTCTTTTGTTCTGATTTCTTTCCCAACATAATTCACAAGGATATATGTAAAAAATGAATGCACATATATAAAATAGAAGCAATGGGAGAAATAATGATAGAGATAGAGATGGGGGGAGAGATGGAAATACAAATGACACAGAGAGAGAGAGAGACAAAGAGAGAGAGAGAGAGAGACAGAGAGAGAGAGAGATTCTACATTAAGAGACAGGAAGACAGAAAGAGAAACAAATGGACAGAGAGTATATAAAGACACAGATAGAGATATAGATGTAGGTAGGTAATCAGGTATTCCAAAATTAAAATTTTAGTCTTAGATAAAGTCACAAATAGTTTAAATTTCAATAAAAATATCTTATTAGCCCTCACAATAACCCTGTAATATAGAGGCTACAGATCCCATTATTCTCCTTCTGATGATGAAAAAACTGGGACTTTGAGTGATTTGTTAGAAAATCTCCAGAGTCCATTCAAAATCAGCTTTAGCTCACTTTCCACCGTGTCACAAAGTATCATGAGAGTTAAGGTAAGAGAGATACATGGAAGGGAGATTATTTTGTTGTAGTTATTTCCTCAGCTTCTAGCTCCTAAGGAAAGCCTTCCTTAAATAAGTAGCAGGTATTGCCAGCGGCAGCTTGATGACCTACACCAGTTGGAGCTAAGGGGAAGAATAAGATGTGGACAGCATGTGTTTGGGTATTAATGAGATGGACCCAGGTAGATCCAGGTAGATCCAAGGAAGGGGATGCTATTAGAGAAGAAAGTAAGATGAGAGGTCATATAGAGAACAGTGAATTAGGAGTCAAAAAAGCATGTTTTCTAGTCTTGAAGCAAGATCACACAACTAGCTACTTCATCTTTATGGACCCCAGTTTCCTCCCCTAAGAACAAGTCCCACAGTTGATGGGATTTGATAACATCTCGGGTTATTTTCATCTCTAGGACTCCCCCTAAGTTACTAATAGAGGTAGAAATATGAACCCAGGGAATGCAAAAGATATTAGAGGGGTAAAAAGAGGTAAAAGCAACCCCCGCAAAAAAAAAAAAAAACTGGACAATTGAATGATATAGGTACTGCAAGTTTTCAGAAAAAAATTGAGCAATAGCTGAAATTTATTAATAAATTATAGGTGGACAACAAACTTTGTGGTGAAGATATTCTGGGGCTAAAATGCCAGATGGAGGAGAAACCTATACCAAATTTAAAGGTTGAGGGGAGAGGTTGTAAAATACAGCCAAATGCCAAAGGAGCTTGGTGAAGGCAGAGAATCGCTACCAACAAAAGGCAGTTAGTTAAAGGAAAGCTTTTATATACTGCCTATGAAGCTTGAAATATCTTTTTTTCTTTAATGGTGTTGCAAGACCTAAAAGTGATTTTGAAAATGTTCAAGTTCCTTCCTCTGAAAAATCTAATTATTTTGTGTAAAACAATCTCCTGATACAGGAGAAAAACACAAGGAGACTATCAGGAAGGAGAAAACCGAATGCCAGCAGATGAAAAAAATAACTCTTGTATTGTACTTTTTCTTTAAACAATCCAGGATTTCTACAGTTAGAAAAACAAAATAAAGGCAAAGTCAGACATACGGAACATTAGAGAGGAAACTAACCGTGTGTATTTGGAGGAAAAATAATAACTGTTCTAAGAAATCACATTGGAGAAATGAAAAGACCTGGTTTATGAGATAATAATGGGCCAACATGCCCACAGTCCTGTCAATAATATGTCTGCCTGGAATTTAAGTTGAGGGATATTTTGGGAGAAAAGGATCCTGGGAAGAAATGAAGGATATACTAGGGGAATGAATGGACAGTCATAGGACTGGAAGATAATGCTCTTGGACTTGAAATACAGTCATTTCTCTAGACTGGAGACATTTGTGTTGGTTTAGCCAAGTTTTGGGCTCACTAACCATTGTTCTCCCCCACCTAGCTCAACCCAAATGTGAGCGACTCAGGACAGAGAGAGTGACTGATGAATCTCAGAACAGCTGGGCAAATGCAATCTGGTTTAATTTCAGCACACTTTCCCCAATTTTGATGCTGTCTGTTGCAGCCCACATCAAAGAATCCCAGCATTCTCCATAGGCACGGAACTGTCAGGAGAACAGAGTACGTCAAACCAGAGTGAGCGGAATGTAAAACGAAACCATTTCCCACCTGTCGAGCTTCTTGACAAAGGAGCGCTGTGGTCCAACATAAATAAGCTGTGCTAAACAAATGAGTTTTTGAGTTGTGTCTAATATGTAAGACACATACACATACATAGCTATATGAAACATGTGTGTGTATACTATATGTAGCATCAAAGGTTATCTCAGCTCTTTTAGCCATCTGACTGTCATAGCCCTAATTGTCTTAATTGTTCCCAGAAGCCCATGATGGAGAGGGGAAGGAGAGAACTGACTTCAATAATGGCATTGTCTCCAAAACATTCAAAGGGTTATCATTCAAGAATCACCGAGTGTTAGAGCTGGGAGGTGCTTTGGAATTAACTCCTCATTTGACAGAAAAAGAAATTGAACTCCGAGAGAGAGATCAACTAAAACAAAAAAGAATTCAACCTACTATGTGGCTGGGCACTGATGATAAAACACCAAAAATGAAACAGCTTCTGCCTTCAAAGAGCAAATATTTTATGAGCAGCTAAGCAACTAAATGAATAGTCAGGAAGATCTGAGTTCAAATCCTGTCTCAGATACTTACTTGCTGTGTGGCCCTGCCCAAATCATTTCATTTCCTCAACTGTAAAATAGGAATAATTAGTATTCAATTCCCAGGATTTTTGTGATGATCAAATGAGATACTATTTATAAAGCACATAGTAGGTGCTTAATAAATATGTTTATTTCCCACCTCTTCCTCTTATTGGGGGAGATAGCGTGTGTATATTTAAGAATATGCAAAATGAATAAAGGTTAATGGGGAGGAAGACTGATAATGTTTAATGGAGGAGAGGAACAGAGAAAGTCTAGCTGGGGAAGTGACTTACCAATGTCGCATAGGTCTTATTTTGAGGATACATTTAATAAATATTTTGAAATGAATCAAATTAAAAACATCTTAGACTCAGAGTAGAAAAAGATCTTAGAGGGTCACTTAGAGTAAACTTCTCTTTTAGAGCAGGAGAAAATGAAATTCCCACCGACTCGTCTCTCTGGATGGGATTTCAAGGGATCTTGGAGGCCATTGGGTCCAGCCTATACCAGAACATGCTACTGGGAGCTTCATTGCCATCTCCATCTCCAAGAAATTCCCTCAACTGCTCTACAGGAGGACCCCACTTCTCATCCCTTCATTGTATTAGCCTGTTGAAATTGCTTGGTAATATTTGTCATATACTTGGGATTTACTTCCCTTTCTATTCAAAAAAAAGCCAGCTCTTTGAGGGCAGGGGCTTTTTGTCTTTTTGTCCCCCAACATTTAGTTTAGGAACAATCACACACAAATTGTTTAATGAATACTTTGTGCTTGTTGCTGTTTTTCAATCATGTGCAATGTTTTAAAACCCATTTGACGTTTTCTTGATAAAGAAACTGAAATGGATTGTCAATTCTTTCCCCAGCTCATTTTCCAGATGAGAAAACTGAGGCAGGCAAACAGGGTTAAGTGACTTTCCTAGAGTCACACAGTTAGTATGTGTCTTAAACCATATTTGAACTCAGGAAGACAAGTCCTTCTTCTTCCAGATTGTGTACTTTACCCTGCCCTAATGAATGCTTATTGAATTAAATTATTTGTTGAATAGAAATCCTCTCTATAACAGACTAGATAATTAATCAGCCAACAAAAATTAAATTCTGACTGTGCTAAAGTTCTAGGTATACAAAATCAAAAATGAACCATTATTTTCAAGTAACTTAGATTCTCCCTTTCACAGAGAAGTCACATATTGCATAAAACATGCTGATATTTTCTTCTTGCTGAGAAACAGAA
The DNA here is from genome assembly GCF_016432865.1 of Antechinus flavipes. NCBI lineage: Eukaryota > Metazoa > Chordata > Mammalia > Dasyuromorphia > Dasyuridae > Antechinus > Antechinus flavipes. The sequence goes on from NC_067403.1 coordinate 230,157,762, forward strand.
ATTCCATTCTGTGATTAAGAATTGAGATCTTAAAGCCTATAAGTAAAAAGCCTTCCTCTCTAAGGCTTCTCTCCCTCCCTCCCTCCTTTTCTCCTTTTCTCATATCTCTCTCTGTCTCTCTCTCTCTCTCTGTCTCTGTTTCTCTCTCTCCATATATATGCATATATGTACATATATGTTTTAGAGAAAATATTTCAACATATATATATATATAAAGTAATATACATATGTAATTATATACATATATATGTTCTAGTATTGAAGCAAGATCACATAGCTAGTTACTTCATATCTGTGGGCTCTCATTTCCTCCCTTATAAAATTATGTGTGTATATATGCACAAACATACACACACACACGCACACACACACACATATATATATATACTATATAGAGAGAAAATATCTAGTACATATATATATATATATATATATATATAGAGAGAGAGAGAGAGAGAGAGAGAGATAATACACACAAACACACACACACATGCCTTATGTATATAATTATTTCCATGTTGTCTCCCCCCATAGAACATAAGATTTTTGAGGGTAGATTCTATTTCTGTCTTTCTTTATATTTCCCAGTACTTCGGCAGCAATCAGCACATGATGAGAGCTTAATAAATGGTCACCCCGCAGGCTTTGCTTGAAGACCGCTAATGGTGATGGGAATGGGGCAGGAGTGTCAAAATAAACACTCGAACCTGGCTGCTGGTCCTCAGTTCAATGTTCTTTTGACAATATCCAGACGCCTTCATGAATCCAATCAGAACAGTGACTAACAGCTTTTGTATTCTTCTGATTTATGAAGCTTTGAAAGCCAGGAATGAGGGAACCAGAGCAAAATGACTAAACCTTGGAAGGGCCTTGAGATATCTTTCTTGTTGCTTCTGCCTCCCTGGGTGAAGAAAGTACTTTACAAACCTTAGAGTGATCATGGAAATAGCTGCTGCTGTGGTTACTATTATTGCCTTCTCGCAGCCTCTGGAGCTGTTGATTTTTCTTGATTAATTAAGGCTAAGAGGGGTTTTTTTCCCCTTAAACTCCACTCCCTCTGGATCGTCTGCTTCCACGTGTGTGTGCACATGTGCTGTCTCTGACTGCCAATTAGCAAAAATACCAGAGAGGAGCTGGCCAGGACTCTTAACAGCCTGTATATGAACCTGTCATGATGAGATTAGGTAAGACTTTGCAAAGATACACACAGCCTTGATGTGGTTTGTTCCCAGCAAGATGCTTATCCAGATGTTTAATTCAAAGTGGCCAAGAGCAGCCAAGCTGACAGAGAAAAAATAAAGATACGCATCAGGAAGATTTGAGAAGTCAAAACTAAAAGCTTCTTGACATCCTTGTGCTGACATTTAATCGACTGGTTAATTTTCTTTAACTTTTTGAAAAGGAAAATCGACGTATGGTTTGTTTTTGTGATTTTTATTGAAGTGTTTCATTTTTACATCACTTTCATTTCTCGTGTCTGTCTTCTCCAATCCCTCCTCCCAGAGAACCCATGGAGTCATCCTATAACCAAAGGTTAAAAAAAGAAAGGACGTGAACAAAATTTGCCAATACATTGACAGCACCTGGCAGTTTATGAGATATTTTATACCCATATGAATCAGTGATTTCAATGATGTAGGAAGTTTCCAGGGAATATATTCTCTATGTCAGTGTACATCAGTAATTCTGTAATAGGAAGTCTTAGAAAGTTGGAGAAGAAAGGAAGGAATGAAGGAAGGAAGGAAGGAAGGAAGGAAGGAAGGAAGGAAGGAAGGAAGGAAGGAAGGAAGGAAGGAAGGAAGGAAGGAAGGAAGGAAGGAAGGAAAAGAAAGAGGGAGGGAAAGAGGGAGGGAGGGAAAGAGGGAGGGAGGGAAGAAGGAAAAGATGAAGGAAGGAAAGGAAAAGAGGAATTATCAAAGTAAAGTTATATCTACTCCCTTAAATATTGTTAGTCTAGGGGATAGAATAAGATTTGCTCTAACTTCTTATCTTTGTGCCATTATTTGTGGGGGGAGCAAGAACCCAAGCTCTAAATCCAAAACCTAACCCTTCTCCTGCCAAATACCAATTTCATAATAAATATTCATAGCAAATAACAAAGAAACCTTATCCAAATCACAGAAGGTATAAATAGGAGAATATATATCATACAATACAGGGCGGGGCAGAAATGGGAAGACCCAGAAACACTGTCTACTGGAGATGATTTTTAACTGAGTCCATTGTAAAAGTAAGGATCAGCCTGAGAGTTATCAGGATATTTGAATACTTGGTAGCAGAGAAGGGGTGGAAAAGGGCTAACCCTGTGAAAGAATCATCTGTGGTCAAGGGGAGGAATTCCCAACACTCAGTCTCTCTGTCCCTATTCCTTGGTTAGAGAAGGACCTTGCAGACTTCCAAAGACGGGAGCCACCGACAGTATCTTCACTGAAAGCTAAGGACATGGGGCATCACTGAATGTAACCAAGAAAGGGATCTTCAGTGTCCCATAACCCACAGCTACCCCATACCTAAGAAGAGCATCGTAAGTACCCCACCAAGAGAAAAAAGGTACTTCCAACAGCTTTGAGTACTCCTTTATCTTGCATACTCCTAAGCTCCAGTCCATTTCTCCCCAGACTCAATCTGTACAGCTGAGTCTCAACTGCTGTGAATTATGAGTCCTCTGAAGTTGTCACATATATTAAAATTTACAATTTTCAAAATTTAATTATGTAAAATACGGCAAACTGGTTCTAGTCCAGTGGAACTAATTAGTGCAAATTCAAATAATGAAGCCACTTGAAAGGGATTCATTGTTCACATTAGTCAGGACCTAGCTGTAGCAGCGGAAGAGTATTACAGACTTTTGGGGACCATGTGTTCTCATTATATACAACCTTAATAAATAGCACTTTCTACAAACCATGTCTGGCTGATGAATTGACATTAACTGATAATCACAGATGGATAGGAAGGTAATAATGCTGCTGGGAGCTCTTAAGCAACAAAATTAGAAAATACTCCAAACTCTCATAGATAAACCTAGAATTCAAGAGAAGGGAAGGTTAGCAGCTGAACTCTGGGGACTCGACCTATTCAGTACAAGTGGGTGTTGTATCACCTAAGAGAATATGATACTCTTGAAGGAAGCCCAGGGACAGAAGTGAGGAAAGTGAGAATGTGGGAGACAGCCAATCCAAGTGAACATAAGTGAGAAATGGGGCGATATGAATAAGGAACACCAAGTAAGTTATTAATTAAGGTTGCATTAAAAATTATGAAAAGAGACTTATTAATGTGCAAAAAGTCTGGGAAGGTAGGGAGAGAACAGGTCGTGAAAGATTTTAAATGCCAGACAAAAGAATTCATGTTGGATCCAAGCAGCAATATGGAAACTCTGGGATTTATTCAGTAAATGGTTGGACCTACATTTTAGGAGTATTGCTTTGGCAACTGTGCGGAGACGCATTGAGATGGGGAGAGATTTGAGTCAGGATCACCCAACAGAAGACAATAGCAATGGTTCAGAAAAGGTGATGAGTGTCTGAAATGGAGTGAAGGCAACATAAATGGAGAGAAGAGAAAGTATTGTATAAAATACAAGTTGTATTTTATGGTGATAAAATTTTATTATAATTTAAAATTTTAATTGTAATAAACATTTCCTGTGAGTTTCTCTCTTCTTTTTTTTTAAGTAAAATCCTTGATATTGAATGTTTTCACAGTGCCAAATACACAGTAAGTGTTCAATAAATGCTTAGTGAATTGGATTAAACTAAATTGCAATTTTTCTTTTTCTTCTTTTCTGTGCTTTGTCGAATCCAAGATCTATCAAGATGAACACTCCCTCCAGCATTACAGATAGAAAATCATCTATCCTTCTCAACTTTGTTAATGTCCTTGCACAAATCCTCCACGAAGGATCCAGCTTGAGTTATGCGACCTTGAGCAGGGCATTTAATGTGGGTCATTTTCTTCATCAGCAAAATGGGAATACAAAGTTTTGTCAATGTATATGGCTATCACTATATGACTGATTCACCTCTTTTTGTTTTTCTAGATATATGTTCTTGAGTATTTTTTCTCTCAACTTCTTATACTTTTCCTCAAAGAGACTGAGAAAATTATTCTGATTTTATGGTCCCTTGATTTATTTTTCAATTGAGATTTTCCTCCATTTTATTTAAAGTTCCAGCCTAAGTCATATCTATTTAGAGATTTGTAGTGGAAAGAAGGTTAGATTTGGAGGCAGAGGACATGGGTTCAAATCTCTACCTTGCCACCACACTATGTGATCTTTGGCTAGCCATTCAATCTGTGGACACCAGTTTCCACATCTGTGAAATGGGATTGGACAAGATGATCTCTTTGATCCCTTCATCCTCTTGTTTTATGATCTTCCTAACTATCTCTATATCATCTTGTCATAGGTAGAGAACAGTAACTCATTTTCCTTTGCCACCAAGGCCAATACAGATTAAATGGAAGGTTGAGGAGGAGCTGTCCATCCTTCATGGAATTTGATGCAATATCAAGATAATTTGGAATCAGAGACCTGAATTCAAATTCTGCCTTTGCCACTTAACTGCTTATGTGACTTTGAACACTTAATGTATTCCAGTCTCAGTTTCTTTATCTGTAAAATGAGGAGTTTAAATTAGAGAGTTCCTGAGTTCTGAAATCTATGAAGAGTAGAGAGGTACCGTGTTTGCCCTTAAGTGATTCCTGACAAGAATATTTGATTTATTTTGTCTTAACACAGACACATTTACCAGTCTTTCATTTGAGGGACTTAGAAGTGCTCTTGACCTTGACGATTAAGTTCCTAAGGGATTTTTTTTAACAGTTCGTAGGAGCAGAATTGAGGCAATATTTTGACTTTCATTTCATAAGGCAAACATTATAGGAGCAAAATTGTAGGTTCAACAGTTCCATGGAAGGTGGTATATTCATTTCCCATTCGAATCCTGATTTAATTTTACAGTTTGATTTTTTTCCCCTCACTTCTGAATTCTACCTTAAGCAGATATTGTTTTCATTTCAGCTCAGATTTTGTTCTTCAGTCTCTTGTGTTTTGTCATGGCCTTTTAAGCATATACCCCATTTATTATTTCATATATTTTCTATTCTTTTTGCTTTTATCCAATATGTAATAGTATTATTAATTAATTATCTGCCTTCCTCTTTTCCACATCCCTACACAGCACACTGAAAAGGTAATAGGATGGTATTCAGAAAGCAATGGACTCCTGGGGATTAATCATAGAATCTCAGAATATCAGAGCTGGAAGAAACTTGGAGACCGTCTAACTGAAACTTCTCACTCTAAGAAAGAGAAAAATAAGCCCCACCCCAAACAGGGGCTGTTGTCTTAAGACTGTACAATAATCAAGTGACAAAGATAGAATTCAAGCCTATATGATACTCCAAGTCCCAGACTTTAATGTCATGTATCTGATAGGGAAGACATAGAGGAAAGATTAATGGACTCAAAGGCAGAGAAGTGCCAGCTCTGCCTCCTATCAGACACATTCTCTATGAGCCACAATTTCTTCACCTGTAAAATAGGTTTAATGCTAGCTGCAGCACTGAATCACAGGGTGGTGTGAGGTCCACAAAGAAGCAATATGGGCAAAATAGGAATATATTTTTTATGGGGATCTCAGCTTTTCCACTTGCTATCTGTGTGACCTTAGTCAACTCATCTAATCTCCCTAGACCACACTTTCCTTATCTGTAAAATGAGAGTTGCTTCAGATGACCTTTGAAATGCTTTCCAATGCTAAATCTATATCAAAGAAATATAATACAAGTTAATGATAATGCCCTAATGCACTGTCATTATGGCTGATGTTATCAGTATTTTCTGAATCAGGGATTCTTACTTATATATGCATACATACATATATACTTATTCATTTATTGCTCTGTTGACTTGTCTGGACTTAATGAAGTAATAGAGAAAATATCAATAGTGCAAACTAATTTTAAAAGTGTGTTTTGTACACATAACCCCCTCCCCCCGCCTCCAAGGACTAATTTTTAAACATTTATCAGCACATCCCTGTCTAGACCCCTTGGCTGACTAGCAAAGATCAGACCTCTTTTCATAAATTATTTTTATGCATATAGTACACAGAATTGCAAAAGAAAACAATTTTACTTAAACACAGTTATCTATCTATACTTATACGTATGTATACATTTCCCTTAAGTCCATCTTTAGAGATCATTATGGTATGGAGATGCCATGGCATTCTTGAACAACTAGTATCCTAATTATAATGTTTGCTATGAGTTATGTAAAATAATTAAAATTTAAGGAAAAAAAATCTAAAAACAATGAAAGCTAAGGCTGGAGCTGCTGATTCAGTAATGATGAAACATTTTGTATATTTCCCAAGTGACCTCCATCACTACTTAAATATCAGTCTCCTTTCTGAGTGAGCTGTTTCCTCCTCTGGATCACTGGAGATTAGAGACCCAGGGGAAGCAAGATCCTTCTAATGGGTTACACAGTATGTCCTGGACTCCCAGAAAACAAAGATAATCAGGTCCTATCAAGGTAGAAAACCTTCAAAGATGAGCCCAGTGGGGTTCCCAGGATAATTCAGGGAAATGTCATTAGGTTGGCTTCAGAAGGATGAATTGTTCAAGTACATTTTTGCACATGGCCAATGCAGGGATTTGTTTTGCTTGGCTGTGAACATTTGCTACAAAGGTTTTGTTTTTTTTAGCCACAGGAACTATCAAAAACCATCTGGTAAAGTTATGGAAGATCCTTAAAGTCTTATGGCCTGGAGAAAGTTTAAGTTCTGTTTTCTCAAAATTAAAATTCAAGAAAAATCTCTCATTTTAAAAAACCCTTTGTAGCAATTCTGTAATTTTCACTTATAGGGAGACTGACGCTGATAGCTCTCTTGAGCTCAGAAATGATAAGCTGAAGTAAGCTGTGCTGTTTGTTTGTCCTTCGTTCTCAAAGAGGACTTGTTGACATCAGGAAGATGATGCTATGGCATGCAAATGAATTGGATTTAAGTAAGGAAGGGTTGTGCGAAGTCACAAGACTCACTTTCTCCTCCAGTCATGGGGTCCAAGGACCAGATATAGAACAGGATGACTGGAATTTGCCCCTAGAAGCAAGGAGAAGCAAAGGCTTGAAAAGCTAGGTTTCAGTTTGACTGAGATAACAACTAGGTTCAATATCAATATGGTGATCCCAGCCAGTCCCACTCTTTCAACGCTAAGAAGAAATGAGGTAACTCAGGTCAGAAGCAAAGGAGATGGAAGCTCCCAGGCTGATCTGCAAAGCTCTTACACCTGAACAAGAAGGGCAGACCTATTCTTAAACAAGAAAGGAAAAAAAAAACAATCTCTATTAAGTAAAAGGGGAAGGGTGGGGATCAAGCCATTTGCCTTGCTTAGCATCCCGATTCAATCAGTTAGCCAATAAATATTTAGTATGTACCAAGCACTATGTTAAATTGCTACAAAGTTCAGAAGGGAAATAGGAATACAGGAAGAGATAAAAGACAATTTCTTCCCTGAGACAAGCAAACAATGATGTATGAACAAGTTATATACAGGATAACAAGAAATAATTAACAGAAGGATGGCACTAAAATTAAGAGAAGTTGTAAATACTTCCTATAGAAGATGAGATTTTAGCTAGGACTTGAAGAAAGCCAGGGAAGCCCCACAAAACTGGTGAGAAAGGGAAATGGAGAAAATATCTAGAGTTAAGAGATGAAGTATCTTGTCCCAGAATAAGAATTCTAATGTCACTAGGAAAAAAAATGGGGAATAAGATATAGGAGATTGAAACAAGAGGACCCTAGATTATGAAGGGCTTTGAATATCAACAAGTCATTTGGTATTTGATCCTGGAGGAAATAAGGGAGCCATTGATTTTATAGAGTAGGAAGTGACATAATTGGACTTATACTTTAGGAAAATCTGTTTGGTTCTTTAGTTGAGGATTGATTAAAATGGAAAAGACTTATGGCAGGGAAACTCATCATTAACTATTGCAATAGCCCAAGCATGAAGTTTTGAGGGCCTGCACCAGGAGGGTGGAAGTATCAGAGGAAAGAAGGGGGTACCTTTGAGAGATACCGAAAAAGGAACATCAAAAGATCTTGATGACAGATTGGATGCAGAGGAACAGTGAGAGAGAAAGGAACAAGGGATGGCATGATTGGTAATGTGGTAATGCCTTCAATAGTAATAGGGAAGTTTATTATTTTTAATATTTTATTTTATTTTATAATAACTTTATATTGACAGAATCCATGCCAGGGTAATTTTTTTACAACATTATCCCTTGCACTCACTTCTGTTCCGATTTTTCCCCTCCCTCCCTCCACCCCCTCCCCTAGATGGCAAGCAATCCTATATATGTTGGATATGTTACAGTATATCCTAGATATAATATATGTTTGCAGAACCAAACAGTTCTCTTGTTGCACAGGGAGAATTGGATTCAGAAGGTAAAAACAACTTGGAAAGAAAAACAAAAATGCAAATAGTTCACATTCGTTTCCCAGTGTTCTTTCTTTGGGTGTAGCTGCTTCTGTCCATCATTTATCAATTGAAACTGAGTCTTTGTCAAAGAAATCCACTTCCATCAGAATACATCCTCATACAATATCGTTGTCGAAGTGTAAAGTGATCTCCTGGTTCTGCTCATTTCACTTAGCATCATTTCATGTAAGTCTCTAGTAGGGAAGTTTAGAAAGAGGGATGGTTTAGGGGGAAAGATAATAAGCTCAGTTTTGGACATGTTAAGTTTAAAATGTCTCCTGGACATCCAATTCACAAAGGGCAAATGGAAATATGAGATTGGAGAGCAGCAGAGGGTTTCAGGCATTGTAGGGAGGTTTTATAATCCTTGGAATAAACATGATTATTAAGTCCATGGGAGTTGATGAGATCACCAAATGATCATAGAAGTAGTAGAGAGGAAAAAGAAGAGGCTCCAGTACAAAGTCCTATAATTCACCTACAGTGAGTAGACATGAGGATCCAGCAAAATTGATAGATAAGGAATGATCATATAAGTAGGAGGAAAAGCAGGCGAGAGGGGTTTCCCAAAAGCCCAGATGGAAAAGAGCATCATGGAGGACAGTATCAAAGAATGAGAGAGATGGAGAAGAATAAGGACTGAGTGAAGGCCATTGGATTTAGCAATTGGATCATCAATGGTAACTCTAGAAAGAAGAGCATCAGTTGAATGATGAGGTATAGAGAATGATTGTAAAGAGTTCAGGAGCAAGCCAGGGGAGAGGAAGTGGAAGAACCTAACCGACTATCTTCTCAAAAAAATTGTCACACAGTTCAGAAGGGAAATAAGATAATAGTTAGTGACAAAACAATGACGAAGTTGCATGAACTGATGTAAAGTGTAATGAGCAGGACCAGGAAATCATTGTACACAGCAACAGCAAGATTATACAATGATCAATTCTGATGGACGTGGCTCTTTCCGACAATAAGATGATTCAGACCAGTTCCAATGGTCTTGTGATGAAGAGAGCCATCCACACCCAAAGACAGGACTGTGGGAACTGAGTGTGGACCACAACATAGCATTTTCACTCTTTCTGTTGTTGTTTGCTTTCATTTTGTTTTCCTTCTTAGACTTTTTTTCCTTCTTGATTCGATTTTTCTTGTGTAGCAAGATAACTATATAAATATGTATACATATATTGGATTTAATACATATTTTAACATATTTAATATGTATTGAATTACCTGCCATCTAGGGGAGGGAGGGGAGGGAAGTAGGGGAAAATTTGGAATACAATGTTCTGCATGGTTCAGTGTTAAAAAATTATCCATGTATATGTTTTATAAATAAAAAGCTTTAATTAAAAAATAAAGTAAAAAAAAATCATAATTCAATGTTTGATTCTCATGTTGAACTTGTCATAAGTAAAGCAGGAGGCTGATTAGCCCTCACTTCTCTTTCCTTTCAATTAACAAAAAGTTTTTTTTTTTAAATTGGATTCTCCTTGAATGTTACGCTTGAAGAAAAAGAATTTAAATGCTCTCCAGGCCACAAGATTAAAAAGACCCTTCAAGGTTTCAAAGATCTTCATTAACTTTAAGAGCTGATCTTTGAGGAATTGCTGTGGCTGAAATAAAACCCTTAAAAACCTAGTCAAGCAAAACAATTCACCCCATATCCAAAAATGCAAGGCCCATTTCACAACAATCCATCACCCTTCTGACAGGCAGTGAGTAACATGTTTCATCATCTGGACTTGTTCTTGAGTATTTCAAAGTTATTTGCCTGTACAAAATGTTGTTCTGATTCTGCTCATTTCACTCTGAATCAGTTCATACAAATTTTCCCAAGTTTCTCGGCAACTTTCTCTTTCATTACTTCTCAAAATGGTAAGTAAACCGTTATATTCTTATCCTGTAATTTGCTCAGTCATTCCTTGTATGAACAGCACCTAAATTGACAATTCTTTTCTACAACAAAAGAGTTGCTGTAAGCTAATTTTTTTTAAATACAAGGAACATGTTTTTTTCTTTCTTCATATCTTTTGGGTACAGACCTAGTAGCAGTATCCCTGGATCAAATGAATGTCACGCTTGAAGAAAAAGAATTTAAATGCTCTCCAGATTAGTAATTTGGGAGGATTGGGGTCCAAAATGGATGGACCAATCCTCAGTTCCAAGACTAACAGTGTAAAAAAATGCTTTTTTTTGGTCACAGCAGCCCCTTCAGCATCTGTCACTCTCTCTTTATGTCATCTTTACCAATCTGAGGGGTATACAAGAGAATCTCAAAGTTGTTTTCAGTTTCATTTCTCTAATAATGAATCAGAGGGGTTTTTTTTTTCAGAGTTGTTGACAACTTGGATTTCTTTCTTCATAAACTACTTATTCGTATCCTTTGATCATTTATCTTTTGGAGAATTTTTTCCTGTATTTCCCTTGAATCTAACCCCATCTCTTTCCACGTCTCCATCTACAGCTTGACTCTACATGTTAATGTTCTTTGCCACATCAATTTAATGAGATCCATCTCAGGCTATTGTCAAGAACATCCATCTCAAGGCCCATCTCTAGACATCTGTCAACAGCGGCTCTCCTGTAGCTTTAGAAGTTGCTGATACAGCCACCCTGAAATTAAAAAAAATTTCAACTGGATCAGGTTTTCCAATCACTTTAGTGGCAGACATGAAATGTGCTAATGACGTGTGACAATCTTATTATATTCTCTAGATTTTCTGTGCAACATATCCTTGCAATTTTGAAGGAAGGTTGCTAGGTGAAGGTGGTAGGCTATTTTTCACAGCTGGCAGGACTCATGACTGACTCTTCCCAACTCATGACATCCCGGCTATTTTCATAAACCCAGTGACATGGGTTGGGGGACATGTCAATTATGGGGAAAATGAAAAAAAAATTTCTTGGATGTTGAATCAGGAGAGAAACCATCCAAAATCTCAGAGGTGATTTGTTAACTTTTGTTCATACGAGATTTTAAGCTCCCTGCAAAGGCTTTTGTTGATAACTCTTATAGTATTTATTCTATTCCATTCAAAAAGCATTTAAAGATTCCTACTATCTGCCAAGCATTGTAGGAGGTTTGGGGAATATAGAAAATAAAAAAGGAACAGTGGTTGCTCTTCAAGGAGTTTATGTTCTACTGGAGAATATCATGTGTATACAGTCTAACCTTATATAGACACTTCAGGCATTCAAAAACTAATTAACTGATTGAAGGAGAAGATACTAAAAAATGTCTTAGCTTGCCCTCACACAGAACTTTAAGGTTTTTGCAAAACACTTTAAATATACCATATCATTTAATCTTCACAACAACCTGGTGAGGTAGGTCCTATAATTATTTCCATTTTATAGTTAAGGAAACTGAGTCTGAAAAAGATTCATTTATTTGCTCAAAGTCACAAGGCTAAGTGTCTGGGGCTGGAGGCTCACTCTAAATGTAGCACTTTCTCCACTGAGCCATCCTCTTCAAATGGCAAGGTGATATGTTAGGATCCAGGCAGTGCCCAAGATCCAGCTAAAATCTAGAGTTGTGTCCACATAAATCCATAAAATACAATTATAAGTAAAACATTTCACTCAATGTATTGTTTGTTTACACAACACTTAACAGCTGGTTTACCTGATCTCCCCAGCCCAGTCTATAACTGATTGAACTCATTATTTTGACATCACATGATCACAACCAAAGTGAATGAATTCCAAAAGGAAATAGTTCAATTTACATGGTGAAATGTTCCCAGGATCAATGATATTTTTACCCAAAGGTGTATGTTTTTTTGTTTATGCAAGATCCTTGGAAATATCTACAAGTTTTGTCATCATAAAAACACATAGATACCATGACAGTCATTGGTTTTCTGAGGTCTGCCATATCCCATATTCAATCAGACATCACTGGCTGTGCTCACAAAGATATTTAATTCAAGAGACATTTATTAGACAATTCCTACGTGGAAAGTGCTGTGCTAAGTGTCAGACACAGAAAATCTTCCCTTTAGGATCTTGTAACCTGGTGCTTTTGTATGTTCGGCCACATGGGAAGGGATAGGGACATGTACAATTTGCCATGGTGTAGGTTGTAACATGATACTAGAATTGATGAGATCAGAGTGTCATAAGATATAAGAAATCATTTCTAGCTGATAGAGTCAGGAAGACTTCTGCAAGAGGCAACACTTGAGTTGAATTACCAAAGGATTCCAACAAGAGGTGGAGGATGGGGAGAAAGGGAATTGAAATTTTTTTTTAATTTCCGGGTGGCTGTATCAGCAACTTCTGAAGCTACAGGAGAGCTGCTGTTGATAGATGTCTTGAGATGGATGTTCTTGACAAGAGCTTGAGATGGATCTCATTAAATTGATGTGGCCAAAGATGAGCAAATGCATGGAGGTGGGAGAGTATGTGATGAGATTAGTAAATGGCTAGTTGTGCCATTTGACTGAAAGAGAGCACAAATTAAAGAAAGTGAAGTAAAATAAGAGTGGATATTTAAGTGGGAGCCAGACTGGAGAGGGTTTTCAATGTCAAACTGAAGAGTTTACGTTTCATGTTGGGGAGACATAAAAGGTTTTTGATCTACAGAAGAAAATGTGTGCATTAGGAAGATTACTTTCGTAATATTGTGAAAAATGTATAGGAGAGGGGGTGGCAAGAAGACTAGTTAGGAAACTGTTAAATAGTCATAGAAACAGATAAATATAGCTCTGGAAGAGATCTTAGGACCCCATATCTTGGCTCATTCCCCACTTTCCCACAGGGACACCTCCACCTCTACCGATTGACATCTCAAATGCAAAATAACCAAAATAGAACTCAAAGTTCTCTCCTAGCTTCCTGCTTTTGCTGATAGAAATGCCATGGAGAGATAGGAAATGGCAAAAAAAAAATATTGGGCATGAATACATGGACACATTATGTTTTTATTCTGGATTTTATTTTCCTCGGTAGTAAAATGGGGTTTCTGGGGAGAAAGAGGAGAAAAGGTGTCACTAGTTGACTTCTGAAGTCTGTTCCAACTCTAAATCTGTGATCTGTGAGAGATTTGGGGACTGACCTCTGAAAGATAGCAATTGAAATAAACCTGAAAGAAAATAAAGGGAGACAAAAAAGAGGATAAAGAAGAGAGACTCATTCTCAGAGAGACAGGAATAGGCAACAGAGAGGGCTATTGCTTTTTTCCTAAAGTTCAAAGGTTGACCCAAGTCAGCAGTACAATGGGCCAGCCAAACTTCAAATCCCTGAAATCCCCAACCGCTCCTTAGCCCACTGGGCCATATGACACCTCCACTGATGCGAGATCTGAATTAAATTAGCCACCACTGGCTTCTGAGTCACGCACAGAAGAGCATTTTGAGGACCCAAAAATCAAATAAAACTCTCATAATAGATGGCGAGATGAGGTATCTTTTCATTTTCAGATGGACAAAGAGTCTCCCAGGCTAGAAAGCCAGACATGACCTGAATTGCTTTTTACTATAAATAGCCTGAATCAAAATGGCTTATACTTAGCGAGCCTATCAGAGGATCTCAAAGCATCTTAGGATATGTCTCTTGTCTGTGACCTGGTAGGGACTTTGAGAGGGGAGCAAAAACTATAAGAGTTCAGGTTGTAGCTCAGGGAATAAGCTACATGAGTAGCCTGAAAAAAAGGAATGTGTGAGTGAAATTTGGTTGGTTTTTCCTGAATGTGTGTATGAGGGGGGTTACTTTCCCTAAGTGAGCACCTTAAATTAGGAATTGTTTTACCTAAAAACTATTAGAGATATTAAACTATCAGACCATCGGTGCATCTGTACCTGGAAAGGGGAGGAGGTCTCATTTCCCAGATATTTTGCTCCTTTTTTTCATGGGTTCAGGGAGAAAGGGCCAACCTTAGAAAATAGGCATAATAATGACAAAACTCTAAGGGTAACAACCTAAGGCTGGGAGAAGTGTTGGTGATTTAAATATAGGCTGGTAGAGGAACAGGAATCACAGGAATTAGGAAAGATCAATGTCCCCATCTCAGCCCATGAAGCATAAGAGGTAAATTATAGAAATCCAGTATTTTATTATTTTAATGAAGAACTACAATTATTACTTATTACTGCCATTTATAATGCTGCTAATTAATTTATACAACCATATCTGCAGCATTTATTATTTATTAAAATAAATATTTTGCACTTAATCTGCATTTGTGGTTTTGTTTAGTTCAGAAGCATATTCATTAGACCCTGGAGATCCCGAGGAACTGGGTTACATTGGCTTTCTCCATAATAATCAAGGTTTTCATCAAAAAAATATAGCAAAGAACATTGGTGATTGGGCAACAAATGGGGAGAATAGAGAGTGAGAGAAGAGGAGACCATATGATATGATAAGAGAGAGAAGAGTCTGTTGTAGTATAGTGTGTAGTATATGAACATCAAACAGAACATCCAGCTAATATGAGTCAGTATTGTGATGTGGCCATCAAAGAAGCTAATGAAATATTAGTCCACATTAAGAGAAGCGATGTCTAGGACTATGGAGATGACATTCCCACTATACTCTGCCCTAGTTAGATCACATAAGGAGTGTGTTGTTTGACAATGTGTGTGTATGTGTGTATACATTTATATATATATATATATATATATACATATATATGTAAATATATATATTTATATAATATATATAAAAATATATAATTTCATTTTTATCCCCAAAACATCAGTTACTTATCAGGAATATCTATCATTTAGATATCTTTCTCCACTATCCCCACCTTCACTCCGGTCTCAGATGAAGAGATGGTCCTTCTCCTTGCCAGAGAAATCTTGCCTACATTTATCCTTAGTCCCACCCACTCTGGGCTTCTCTGGAAAAATTGCCCCTATTATCAACCCCAGACTGTGTAAATCTGCCCTAATTGCTTATGGGAAAATAGTATAAACTACATTTCCTACACATATTCCATAAAGGATTATAACCAAGTATAATTTTATTCAGCAAAACTAAGTATAATCCTACAGGAGGGAAATGAACTTTTATTAGACTAGAAGATTTCCAAGCATTCTGATTTTTTAAAAAGGCCATAACTAATAGATATTTTAAATTGAAAATACAGGCACCAAGAGAACCACAAGTTAGTCAAATTAACAAGAATCTATTAAGTGTTTATTATGTTCCAGGCACTACAATAAGCACTAAAAAAGGTAAAAATTGTTCCTGACCACAAGAAGTTCCAGATAAATTGGGGAGTCAATATGAAAACAACTACGTACAAATAAGTTATTTGTGGGATTAATTAGAGAAAATCTCAGAAAGAAGACACTTGTATTAAGGAGGATAAGAAAAGATGAGATTTTGAGCAAGTAGCTGAGGGAAATCAGGGAATCCAAAGAAGGAGAGAATTACAGCTGTATGGAATAGCCAGTGAAAATACAAAGGTATAGGAAAGGGAAAGTCTCATTTGAAGAATAGCAAAAAAAAGCCAATTTAACTGGAAACTACATGGCAAGAGATATAAGGTATAAGAAGGACTAAAGGGGTAATAGGGAGGTGCTGGGTTATGAAGAACTTTAAAAATTAAACAGAGAACTTTGATCTTGGAAGTAAAAATGATCTAGAGTTTACTGAATGGGGAGTGGAGTGAAAAACATCCAGACTTACACTTTCAGAAAATTAACTTGATAGTTTAGTGAAGGATAAGATTGCATTGAGGGGAGACAAGTCACAGAGACCAACCATAGGGTATTATTGCAACAGAGGGGAAAAGGGAACATAAAAATGAGGGATTATAAAGGTAGAATTGACAAGAGTTCCCAAGAGATTGAATATGGAAAATAATAATTAGGAGATGAGGATGACAACTTAGCATGTAGGCTTGAGTGACTGGGAGGATGGAAATACCCTTTTAATTTTCTTTATTTTGATGATTATGGAAATATGTATAAAAGAATTGTATGTGTTTAATATATATTGGATGGCTTGCATCTAGGGGAGGGGGTGGGGGAAAGGAGAGAGAAAAAATTTGGAATGCAAAGTTTTGCAAGGGTAAATGTTGAAAACTATGTACATGTTTTGAAAATAAAAAAAAAGCTTTATATAAAAAAGAAAATTTATTTTATTTTCTATTCATAGAACAAAATATATTCTTGATAGTAATAGAAAAGTTAGGAAGAAGAGAAGGAATGGAGGAAAATAAGGAATTCTGTTTTGAACTTGTTGGGTTGAAAATGTCTACAAATCATCCAGTTCAAGGTACCCAATAGACAGATAGAACTGTGAGACTGGAGGTCGCTAGAGGTTGGAGTAGGATAAATAAAACTGAGAAAAATCTGAATAGTAATAATAATTGATAATTATTGGCCCATTGGGGAGAAATCATATAGAGGAACAAGACAAGAGGACTAAGACAAAGTCTTAGGGGGTACCCACCATCATTGTTCATGCCCTAGATGAGGGAGACTGGGAGAAGGAGTAGCTAGAGTTCAGTGGTCCTCAAAGTGTAGTCCAAAGCATTGTTGGGGTCTCTGAAACCCTTTCAGAGGGTCTACAAATTCAAAATTATTTTTTATTTCTAATATAGTAAATAACTATAAATATAACCCATGTGAACAAAAACTCTTTGAACAGATCCTCGATAGTTGTTTTAACAACACGAAGATACCGAGAACGAAAGTTTGAGAACCACTGAGCTAGACGAAGGAAAAGAGTCAAGAGAGGGAAGAGCCATGAAAACTTAAGAGAGAAGAGAGTATCAAGAAAAGGGTGATCAATTCTATTCAATAAATATTCATTAAGCACCTACTATGTCTTAGACAATCAAGAAACTAGAATGGGAAAGGAAGGGAAGGGGAGGGAAAGAAAAGGAAGGGAAGGGAAAGGAAGGGAAGGAAAACAAAGGGAAGAGAAGGGAAGGAAAACAAAGAGAAGAGAAGGGAAGGAAAGAGAAGGGGAGGGGAGGGAAGGGGAAAGGAAAGGAAGAGAAAAACCATTAAGTTTGGCAAGTTATCATTGGTAACTATGGAGAAGAGCTCTTTCTATTGAATGATGATGGATTTGTTTAATTGAAAGAAAATATGTGGAGATGAATTGTTTATGTGTTAATAGAAAGTAAGAAACAAATTGTTTTCTCAGAGTCCTAATAATTCAAAGTGTCATAAATATTAAAATGAAGAGAGTACGTGGGAGGTTTTGTTCTGTTTTAATGTTCTTAAGAAAAACAAAAATAGAAGAGTGACGGACATATCGAGGAAAAAAGGAAGAAGTAGGCGATCACTGTTGCATAAGAGCAATGAAAAAGATGAAGAGTCTATAGTCCTGGAAAGGGAGGAGAGAAATAATCAATCTACTAATTTCACTTTCAGCTGACTCAAAGATTGAATGCAATCATACACACCTGCACACCTACCGTCATCCTCACTCTTTTATCTTCAATTTCTCCTCATCTCCTCCTCATCTGCTAACTACAAACATGCCCATCCTTAGAAACAAAAGTCAACAAACAAATTCTGACGGGACCAATTCATCCAGCGATTGTCCTCTATCTCCTTTCTTGACTAAACTTCTGGAGAAAGCCCTTACAATTGGTGATTCCACTCCCTTGCCTCTCCTCTTCAACCTTTTGCAACTTGGCCGTTCATCATTCAACTGAAATCAGTCCCATTCCCCCTACCTCCAAGTTATCCATGATGTCTTAACTGACCAATCAAATGATCTTTTCTTCTCATTCTGAACCTTTTTGACTTCTCTCACACATTCAGTGTATATTAGCTCACTTCCTGACAATGCTGGCTTCTAAGTTTTCATGACAATGCTCTTTCTTGGTTCCTTGGTGATCCTTGATCCATGTCATACATAATTGTGGTCCCAAAGCTCTGTCTCTTTTTATTCACTGCTCTCACCTGGTGATCTCATCAACTCCCATGATTTCAGTGATTATCTCTGTGCTGATGATTCTCAAATCTATTCCTCTAGCCTTAACCTCTCCAATGACTTAGTCTGTGGGACTATCATAATCTGGTTGTCCACAGACATCTTAAACTTAACATGTCAAAACTTAACCTGCCTTTTCCCGAAAGATTCCCATCTTCCTGACTTCCCTATGACTGTACAGGGTACCACCATCCTCCCAGTCATCCAGGTTTACAATTTAGATGCATCCTCACCTCCTCCCTCTCTTTCTCCTCTGCCCCATCTCCAGATCTGTTCCTCTGTTGCCAATCCCTGTAAATTTTACCTTCCTAACATCTCTTGTGTCCAGACCTTTCTCCCCTCTGACATTGTTACTACACTGGCTCTATCTTTCATAACCTCTCACCTGAACTGTTGATACTGGTCTCCCTTTCTCGGGTCTCTCCCCATCCAATCCATCCTCCAATCAACTGTCCAAGGCATCTTCTAATGCACAGATTTTGACCATATCACGCACACACACTCTCTACACACACACACACTCTCTCTGTCTCTGTCTCTCTCTCTTTCTCTCTCTCTCTCTTTCTCTCTCTCTCTCTCTCTCTCTCTCTCTCTCTCTCTCTCTCTCTCTCTCTAAACTCCAGTAACTTCCTATTATCTCTAGGATCAAATATATAATCCTTTATTTGACATTCCAAGCTGCCCCCCAATCTTTCCAGTTTTTTTATACCTAACAGAACCCCCACCCCATGTATTCTTTGATACAGGGACACTGGCTTCCTTCCTTTTTCTTATATAAGAAACTCCATTTCCCAACTGCAGACATTTTCCCTGGCTCTCCCCCATGCAATTGCTTCTCTCCTTATTTCTGTCTCCCAAAGTTCCTGGCTTCCTTCAGTCCCAGCTCAAACTCCACTTCTTACAGGAAGACTTTCTTTCTTTCTTTCTTTCTTTCTTTCTTTCTTTCTTTCTTTCTTTCTTTCTTTCTTTCTTTCTTTCTTTCTTTCTTTCTTTCTTTCTTTCTTTCTTTCTTTCTTTCTTTCTTTTTAAATAACTTTTTATTGATAGAACGCATGCCAGGGTAATTTTTTACAACATTATCCCTTGCATTCACTTCTGTTCCGATTTTTCCCCTCCCTCCCTCCACCCCTTCCCCCAGATGGCAAGCAGTCTTTTACATGTTGAATGGGTTGCAGTATATCCTAGATACAATATATGTGTGCAGAACCGAACAGTTTTCTTGTTGCACAGGGAGAATTGAATTCAGAAGGTATAAATAACCCGGGAAGAAAAACAAAAATGCAAGCAGTTTATATTCATTTCCCAGTGTTCTTTCTCTGGGTGTAGCTGCTTCTTTCCATCTTTGATCAATTAAGGCTCTCTTTATCAAAGAGGTCCACTTCCATCAGAATACATCCTCAAACAGTATCATTGTTGAGGTATATAATGATCTCCTGGTTCTGCTCGTTTCACTTAGCATCAGTTCATGTAAGTCTCCCCAGTCCTCTCTGTATTTATCCTGCTGGTCGTTCCTTACAGAACAATAATATTCCATAACATTCATATACCACAATTTACTCAACCATTCTCCAATTGATGGGCATCCATTCATTTTCCAGCTTCTAACCACTACAAACAGGGCTGCCACAAACATTTTGGCACATACAGGTCCCTTTCCCTTCTTTAGTATCTCTTTGGGGGATAAGCCCAGGAGAAACACTGATGGATCAAAGGGTATGCACAGCTTGATAACTTTTTGAGCATAGTTCCAGATTGCTCTCCAGAATGGCTGGATGTGTTCACAATTCCACCAACAATGTATCAGTGTCCCTGTTTTCCCACATCCCCTCCAACATTCCCCATTATCTTTCCCTGTCATTCTAGCCAATCTGACAGGTGTGTAGTGGTATCTCAGAGTTGTCTTAATTTGCATTTCTCTGATTAATAATGATTTGGAGCATATTTCCATATGTCTATAAATAGTTTCAATTTCTTCGTCTGAGAATTGTCTGTTCATATCCTCTGACCATTTATCAATTGGAGAATGGTTTGATTTCTTATAGATTAGAGTCAATTCTCTATATATTTTGGAAATGAGGCCTTTATCAGAACCTTTGATTGTAAAAATGTTTTCCCAGTTTATTGTTTCCCTTCTAATCTTGTCTGCATTTGTTTTGTTTGTACAAAAACTTTTCAATTTGATATAATCAAAATTTTCTATGTTGTGGTCAATAATGATCTCTAGTTCTTCTTTGGTCATAAATTCCTCCCTCTTCCACAGGTCTGCGAGGTAAACTATCCTATGCTCTCAGGAAGACTTTCTTAATCTCTTCATTCTAGTGCCTTCTCCTCTGTGGATTAGCTTCAATTTAGCCTGTAGGTACCCTGATTGTACATAATTGTTTGTTTGTTGTCTCCTCCATTACAGCGGGTGCCTTGAGAACAAGGACTGCCTTTGTCCTTTCTTTGTCTTCCACTTAATTCAGTTGTCAGTAACACACTAAGCACTTAATGTTTGTTGACTGACTAACTGACTTTTGTATTATATGAAAGATACAACACAAGGTACATAAATACATGTATAAAATGCAGCTCTCTTGCTCTCTAAATGTGTCAGTCTCTGTCTCTCTGTTTCTCTGTCTCTGTCTCTCTGGGTTATGTCAGTCTCTCTGTCTCTGTCTCTCTCTCTCTCTGTGTGTGTGTCTCTCTCTGAATGTGTCAGTTTCTTTCTGTTTTTCTGTTTCTCTGTCTCTATCTCTCTTTGGGTTATGTCAGTCTCTCTGTGTCTGTCTGTCTGTCTCTCTCTGTGTCTCTGTCTCTCTGTCTCTGTCTCTATTTTTTCATCGAGACTGCAAAACCAGAGAGGCGATGGAGCCAGAATTATTGATCTCTAATTGTCCACAGAGCTTTTCAAATTCACTCTGTTAAGTGGAAAAAGATAGAGGTGAAGAAAAAATCCTGTCAGTCTCCTCTCCCAAGATTTGTCAGGGTCAAAAAAAGGAATAACCATGTAGGCCAGCTAGAAAAAGATGGAGTGTGATATGGCCTTGGCCCCAACAATGGCTGTGAAATGCAATCTAAGACACAATCATTTCTTCCTAGCTTAGTATCAGTCACACCATTAGCCTGGCCTGAAATTGAATCCCTCATGTTGGTGATATTCCCTTTCCAATATACAATATATATCCTTTCTCAGTCTCTTCTCCTCCCCCTTTCCTCCCCCATTCCCCTCTGCTTGTATCTCTCTATTCTCTATCTGTATCCCTGAAAGATCTTTTTTCTCTATCCCTGTGCATATATCTTTTTTTCTGTGTGTCTTTATGTATATGTGAATATGTACATCTTTCTGTCTATCTTTTACCTGTCTCTCAAAAGTTTGAGTTCTATAGCTTTGTATCTCTCTCTCTGTTTCTGTTTCTCTCTCTCTCTCTCTGTTTCTCTGTCTCTCTCTCTCTTTCTCTGTCTCTGTCTCTCTCTGTGTGTGTCTCTCTTTGTCTGTCTCTGTCTCTCTCTGTCTCTGTCTCTCACTGTCTCTCTGTCTCTGTCTGTCTCTCTCTCTCTCTCTCTCTCTCCTCTCTCTCTCTCTTTCTCTCTGTCTCTGTCTGTCTGTCTCTCTCTCTCTTTCTGTGTATGTGTGTGTCTTTGTCTCTCTTTGTCTTTATCTCTCTGTCTCTCTGTTTCTCTGTCTCTGTCTTTCTCTGTGTATGTGAATGTATGTGTTTGTCTATCTCTGTTTCTCTGTCTCTCTCTGTCTCTCCCCCCCTCTCTCTGTTTCTCTCTGTGTGTGTGTCTCTCTCTCTCTCTGTCTCTCTGTCTGTCTCTGTCTCTCTCTGTCTTTCTGTCTCTGTCTCTCTGTCTCTGTCCGTCTCTCTGTCTCTGTCTCTGTGTGTCTGTCTCTCTGTCTCTCTTACACACATACACACACACACACACACACACACACACACACACACACACACCCCTACTCATGCTACCTCTCCAGTTTACCCCAGGCTGCTTCTGTTCTTTCCCTTATGTGGTTATGAACATCGAGGCTTTCATTAATAGAGCACAATGGAAACCAGATATGG
Organism: Antechinus flavipes; assembly: GCF_016432865.1. Classification (NCBI taxonomy): domain Eukaryota; kingdom Metazoa; phylum Chordata; class Mammalia; order Dasyuromorphia; family Dasyuridae; genus Antechinus; species Antechinus flavipes. Next base: position 230,180,225 of record NC_067403.1, read on the forward strand.
TGCTAATTTGAAGCAGGCAGAGCACTCATTGTTCTCTCTTGTAAAATAACTAACCCCCTGTTAACATGTCCATTGCCTGCTTTACATTTTTTCCTGCAGATATCCCAGGGGGTACCGGCCTATAAATGGGAAAACTAGAAACATTTTCCTGATTCACAGTTTGCTGAGCAGCTCTAGAGAGGTCAGCCTGTCCCATAGTATGGGCCAAAGGTTGGATCCCACTAGGAAGGTGAGCAGAGCTAAACCCACAGCGTAATTCTAACAGAATTAGGATAATTACTTTATCCTATCTCAGTAGAAATAGAATATAAAGCTAATTCTACATCTAATACCCAGATGGGAACATGTGAAATTCTGTAGGATTTTCTTTCTTTTTTTTCTTTTTTTAATCTCAAATTATTCTGTAATACATTCTCTTGGCTTATTTTCCCAAGGCCTACGCGCATGAACAATCACAGGTACTCAGAGCAAGAAGCAAGGCCAAGGAAAATCACTTCCCCCCTCAGTGCTCAGGGTTAGGGTTAGGGCGACTTAATGGACTGTGATTCTAGTCCTGTCATTCATGAGCCCCCATCCGGTCAAACCAAAATCAGTCAACTCATAGACTTTTATTTATATCTACAAAGGGGCATTTACTGAGAAGGAGATAGCAACAACAGCTATTTTCTCCCAAACCAGGAGTTTACTATGTCCCTGGGGAGAGGGGGTTCAAATTTAAAATATAGAGTGAGACACATGTGTGGAGAACTCAGGAGTTCTCCTCCTAACTCTCACTTCAGAAGTTCTTTTCTCCTTTGTGGAGTCCACATGAGGTTCTTTTTAAGTGTAATTAGAAGTATTCTTGAGTCAATTCAGGAAAAACCATTGTTAAATTTTCAGTGTCAGCATTTGCACCTCTGAAACAGGCAAGCAATACAAATCAGTGCTTGAATTGTTGATTTGTTAACTGCTTATATTTAAGAAAGTCATAGAAAATACTCGAGGTAACACGAGTAAGGGTGTGTGTGTGTGTGTGTGTGTGTGTGTGTGTGTGTGTGTGTAAGAGAGACAGAGAGACAGAGACAGAGAGAAAGACAGAAACAGAGACAGAGAGACAGATACAGAGAGACAGAGAGAGACTAAATTTTAAAACATCCTGTATATTTTTTCCTGGAGAATTCTTGTTAAACATTCACCAACACATGGGGCAGCTAGATGACATGGTGGATAGAGCACCAGCCCTGAAGTCAGGAGGACTTGAGTTCAAATCTGGTCTCAGACACTTAACATTTCCTAGCTGTGTGATCCTGGGCAAGTCATTTAACCCCAAATGGCTCAGCAAAACAAAAACAGAAACATTCACCAGCACATGACTGGATGTAGTTCTCAATTGAGTTCAGTGGATCGGTATCTAATTCTCTCTATTACAAGGGACTATGATCTGGAAATGGTCTTCCTATCTCTGTCTGTAGTTGCTTCTTTGGTCTTGAGTCACCCCAGCTAAAGTAGACTCTTAGAACTCTGGTCACTGGAAGGATCTCTGGGACTCTTAGAACTCTGGTTGCTGGAAGGATCTCTGGGACTCTTAGAACTCTGGTTGCTGGAAGGATCTCGGGACTCTTAGTTGCTGGAAGGATCTCTGAAGGTTCCTAAAATAGACTCTTAGAACTTTGGTCATTGGAAGGATCTCTGAAAGTTCTTCCATGTTTACTGGTCACCTTAGTCCTTCTCTCTCAGAATATTCATTCCCCTATGATCAGGAAAGAATAAGCACAAAGGAAATAAAGATGCTTCATTTTCAAGGACACTTGGAAGCCAAGTGGGAGGAGTATCTTGCTAACCACCTCCTCCACCCAGCAGCTTAACAAAAACCACTATGGAGGAGAGTGAAAGATCTGCAACTCAACTCTTTTGTTTATCAATTATGGCTCAGCCTCTCCTGTCTCCTTTCAACTTTGAAATCAATTATAAGACTCTTTGTCACCATTAAGTACTAGTCTTTCAGTCACGCAAGGCTGGAAGTAGGCTCAATAAATCCCTACCTATTGAAATGAATCCAAGAAGGACCATTCTGAGAATGCTCCTTGGACTGGATGCTCATTAGCCAATCCCTTCATTGTACTTCCAACACCCCAAACAAAATATTTTCCATTGAATGTGTCAGGATGAATAAAAGGCTTAATTACCATCTTATTGAAAGTTCCTTATGTGTTACTAGCCTACAGATATGCTTTCTTGTAATCATGCAGATATGAATGGAACATTGAATGAATAAATATAAAAAGTTTGTTTAGTTCAGTATTGTACAGTGTTATTAGTGTCCCTATAGTACACTGAATAGAGACTTAAAAGACTTGGAGACTTAAAAGACTTGGAGTCAAATCCTACCTTCGAGACTTATTACCTGTGAGACAATGGGCGGCTCATGTAACCTCTGTGTGACAATTTCCTCATCTCTTAAAAAATGAGAGGAAAGGATTCATTAGTCTCTGGGGTCTCTTCCAGATTTAAACTGATACTTGTATGTACATGGCTAAGTATGTAGAAAGTAAGGAGATCGATGAAGATCAATAAAAATTTCAAGAGGGAAAGAGTTAGAGATGAGAAAAGATGTCTTGGAATCAATCCCTTGGTTCCTTCAAGACACAGATCATGTTGATTCGAATTGAAAACCTTTCCTGATCTGCCTGAATTTAGTGCTGTTCTCATCTGTCAGGATTTACTTTGTAGATGGCTTGTTTTTAATGATCTGTGAACACAGTTGTATCCCTCTCCATGAGAATGTAAGCTCCTTGAAGTCAGAGACTGTTCATTTTTTAACCTTGACAAATCTTTATTGAATTGAATCAAATACCAGGGTAATACAGGAATTGTATTGAGGAGAGAATGGAAGATCTGTCGTGTGTCCATGTGTCATTACCTCTGACTAGTTCTCCCCAAATTTGAACAGATCTCATCCCAGATGGCCCTTGGGAATCAGAAGCACAACAGAAAAGATGATTAGAGATAATAGAACCAAAGGATTTAAAGCTAAAGGAAAATCTTAGTTTTATCTCTAGTCTTATAGATAAAGAATCTGAGGCCCAAAGAACTATACATCTAATGTTCTTTCCAATAATACATTAAGAACAGCTCAAAGGTGGGTATAGGAAATAGAGGGAAAAGAAAAAAAGAGGAGGTATAAAGTTGAGATGGGCGCCATGTTTATACCTTCTCAGAAGTACTGAGGTATTACATGAAGGATCCATGATTTCCTCAATGTGGGGAACTTCTAGTGGGAGTATTCCCTCTACCAACACAAATAACATTTCATTTATGACTAAATAGGATCTTAGTTCATCACATCAAAGAATTAACTTAGAATTCTATTATCTAGTCCTATTCTCTTGTGTTATAGGCAAGCAAGCTGGAATGACTTTGTCCAAGGTCTCACACATACTAAGTGTCCGAGAGAGCATCCGAAATCCAGATTGTATGACTCCAAATAGTATGTTTGTTTTTCTATAATAAAAGTAGGTGAGTCCTAAGAAGCCTGTAGCACACTAAGGCTAAACGACTGCCCAAGCTCACAATAAGTGACACAATAAGGTCTAATAAATTTCAGAAATGATATCTAACATCCCCCATCAGCCATGTTGCCTCTAGATTAAAAGTAAAGGAGTATCATTAAAACTAAAGTTTCCCAAATTTGCACTCTTTATCTTCCTCCCTTGTGCACTGGGAGGTAGAATTAAGTGGATGTACATATTAAATACTCTTCAGGAGGCTTTGGAAGAGAATATGATATTTGTTTGGCAAATGATTAGAGTGGGTGAGGAGGAAGTAAGGAAGGAGAGAGAGAAATTGAGATGGAATAATAAAGAGGAGAGCTGAGCTCACTGAGCCAAGGAAAGGCAATCAAGCAAGGAAGAAATCAAGACTGGCAGTCTGCCAATGGCCTTGAAGGTCTCAGGTGTATGGGTGAGCCCCCAAGGCTTTAATCCCCTATCAAATTATTCCCCTGGGTTTAGGCTGCCTTCCTAGGGTTCCTGAGACAGCCCTGGTGTTAAGGGTTATCGGTGACTTGATAAGGTCTATTTGTTATCATATCAGTAAGAACTCAGCACTACTCGAAGGCCACCATTATATCCAATGAGATGCAAAATGGTGATCTGTTTTTTCCATTCTTGATGTTATCTATGATCTGTGTTCACAGGTCCCAGAGGAAATAAACAAAGGGATAATACTACCTTATTTCAAAATGCTTTTCTTTATCTCTTATCTTAGTGTCTTCCTGCCTTTAAAACTCCAAACTAAGTCCTCCAGATTCCAATATTCCCATTTCCTCTAATACTATCTCCCTCTATCCTTCCCACTGATCACTTAGCGCTTATATATTATATCTCCCCAAAGCTCCAGCCAGTTATGTCCAAGAATAAATGTTTCTATCAGATTTCCTCATTAAGTTCACTATATATTTAGCTTTAACCTGTTTTGCCATGATCTGTGAATTCCTCTATTATTCCTCTCAGTACCAATCCAGTGCTTAACCAATGGTAGACATTTAATAACTCTTGGCTAACAACTCAACTTGTTTGCATTGGAATGAAATACTAAAGTCACTTACATTTGTGTTACCTGCTTTACAAGTATCTTCCCCTTCTTCTACTCCAATCCCAACATCATCCACAAAGTCCTACTCTCATCTTTTATTGTGTGTTGGGAATGAACCTGAATTCTTTATATATACATATATATACATATATATTTAAATATTTTATTTTATTTTATAATAACTTTATATTGACAGAATCCATGCCAGGGCAATTTTTTACAACATTATCCCTTGCACTCGCTTCTGTTCTGATTTTTCCCCTCCCTCCCTCCACCCCCTCCCCTAGATGGCAAGCAGTCCTATATATGTTAGATATGTTGCAGTATATCCTAGATACAATAGAATACAATAAGAGAACCGAGCAGTTCTCTTGTTGCACAGGAAGAATTGGATTCAGAAGATAAAAATAACCCAGGAAGAAAAACAAAAATGCAAATAGTTCACATTCGTTTCCCAGTGTTCTTTCTTTGGGTGTAGCTGCTTCTGTCCATCATTTATCCATTGAAGCTCAGTTAGGTCTCTTTGTCAAAGAAATCCACTTCCATCAGAATTCATCCTCATACAATATCATTGTCGAAGTGTATAATGATCTCCTGGTTCTGCTCATTTCACTCAGCATCAGTTCATGTAAGTCTCTCCAAGCCTCTCTGTATTCATCCTGCTGGTCATTTCTTACAGAACAATAATATTCCATAACATTCATATACCACAATTTACCCAGCCATTCTCCAATTGATGGGCATCCATTCATTTCCAGTTTCTAGCCACTACAAACAGGGCTGCCACAAACATTTTGGCACATACAGGTCCCTTTTCCTTCTTTAGTATTTCTTTGGGATATAAACCCAATAGAAACACTGCTGGATCAAAAGGGATGCACAATTTGATAACTTTTGGGGCATAATTCCAGATTGCTCTCCAGAATGGTTGGATTCATGAACCTGAATTCTTAAAGATTATGACAATGGAGGGAAAGTTCTGAGTCTTCCATGATAGAAAGGATTTGTGCACCGTTCTAGTAGGAAATTCAGTGTTCTCCAGATAGTATACTGGATCCAAAGAATAAATCATCTGGCTGTGGCCACCCAAGATGCAAAAAAAAAATGCAAAATTATTTTCAGTCCTGAATGGGCCATCTTTTATTTTTGTCGTGAAAGAGGTGGAGGGTCCAGAAGATTACATAGTCCTTTGACTCTATATAATTATTAACTTAATTATTTCACTGAATGTGAGCTCCTTATCCAAGTAAAAGCCAAATTGTATGGCTCTCCCAAAATTTGCTCTCCCCCCCTCAATCTTAAATATTAGAAGTTCAATTAGATGAATCCACAGGACCAATATTGGAAAGGCATAAAGTTTGAGATTTCCTTCCCTTAGAGCTGCTGAGCCTTGAGGAACTATTCTCAAGGAATTTGAATTGTAATTAGAGAACACATAAAGAAACACTGAAAAAGCTGAGGAAAGGGTGTCCATGATTAGGGGCATGGGAAGGAGACTGCAGGAAATGTAATGATTTAGCTCCCAGTAAGAGAAGGTCAAATGTTTATCCATCAGATTTGGGGAAGCCAGGGGGCAAAGTCTAAGCTTCCAGTGGGGTGGAGATGGTTAGAGGAAGGATGATGAGAAGGTTAAAGGCCCTTGATGGAAAAAAAGAAATTTAATAAGTATAATAATAGTACCTACCTTTGGGCTGTAATAATAATACCTACCTTGTGAGGATGAAACCATATAATATTTATAAAATGTTTTGCAAATTAAGGTACTATATAAATGACAGTTATTGTAGAGGCAGCCAGTTGGAACCATGGATAGAGATAGACTTGTAATCAAAAAGGTCTTTTAGTTTGATTCTTGCTTAAGACAGTGGATCTGTAACCCTCAGAGAGTCACTTAATCTCTGTAACTCAGTTTCCACATTTATAAAATGAGGGAATTGCATTTCATGGCCTCTAAGATTCTTCCCAATTCTAAATCTATGATTCTATAATTTTATAAATGATTCAAATGTGATTATTGATATTTATTGACTGTAGGCAAGTTGCTTAATTTGTGTATGTTTTAGGCAACTCTACAGGACTTATCTACATGTACTACAACCAAAATTTTATCAAAAACTTGATTGGACTCTCCAAATTAAAGAGTCTTCAGTACTTAAATTTCTTCAATGCAAATGTAAGCTTAAAGTTGGATTTAGAGTCAGACAACCTGGGTTCGATTACTGTCCATTTTACTCTCTGCCTAAACAAATTAAGCTACTCCTGTAGGAAATGAATTAACTAAGATGTGACATTTGATAATGAAAACAAAAGACAAAAAGGATATTTCGGTTAAAATGGAAATATCATTCATAAATTCTCTTGAGGAAATCAAAAAGAAGAGTTGGCAACATTTGTTTTTATGAGACACAGTAGAAAAAGTACTAGACTTGAACTCAGAATGACCTGAATTCAAATCCAGCACCAGATACTTTTAAGATGTTGAATCTTGGACAGTTCATTTAATCTCTTCCTACCTCAGTTTCTTCATCTATAAAATGGGAAGGCTGATATGATAATACCTCCTCCTAGAGCTGTGGTGTGTATGAAATAAACTGACATGGTAAAGCACTTTGAAAATCCTAAAGTGCTAGATAAATGTTAGCTATTATTGCTAATTATTATTATTATTTCATTGAAATATTATTGAAAATCTAAAGGAAAAAAGAGAAAACGTATCATGGGATTTCTGAGCATCGTATATTAGTGCTCACAATGAGCCTTTGCATGACAACCACTCTTAAGATAATTGTAGTTTATATGCCAATATCCAATGCCAAGACAGAGAAATTCTATGAAGCACTTGATAAGCTCTCCAAATTAAATTAGTAGTCTTTGGTACTTAATGTTCTTCCATGCAAATGTGGGCATAGGGAGAAGGATGAAGAACACTTTGGAAAATACAACTCAGCATTAAGAAATGGATGGGGTCAAGAATCCTAAATTGTACAAAAATCTCTCACTCAATTATCACAAAGGCTATCCTGAAGATAAGAATCAGAAGATACGGAACAAAGTGAGCATTGAATAGTGTCACAAAAAAAGTGAAATTGACTATATTTTGAGAGACAAGAAATTACTCGCTACTGATGTGGGAGTTATGTCTGAATAAGATCTAGCCATTGACTTGTTAGAGCAAAGATCAAAATCAATACTAAATTAGAAGAAAGAATAAAAATGAGACTAAGATATGGTGTACAATTAAAACTCCGCCAACAGACCTTTTTAAATGAGCTATTGACATTCTGAAAAATGAGAAAAGACAAAAGAGCAGACATTTACACAAATTATATTCATTTCCAGAGGAAGTTTAACTGATGTAAATCAATTGTAACAATAAACAAAGCAAAAGAACCTAGAAAGTACCTGATAAGTTGCAAAGCTCTTTTAACTAAAGCCAACAGTGATTTTGAGCATAAAGTTGATTGAAAAATCTCAGGAGATCAGGCAAGACCATGGAATAGGGGCATTCATTATGTGTCAAAAGAATTAAAATCACTAGAAAACAGTTGCTTCTCTCTAGAAGCTCATATTCTAATTATAGGAAATGACACATGAAGGAAGGTTTAGCTCTTTGGTGGATGGAAAGGCTCCATGAAAATTATGCAGCCATGTCAGGGAGGACAATCCCCATCCAATGACTGTGAGAAGAGGGATAGATAATAGATCAAAGTATTACAGTGGAAGAGGGTCTTGGAGTACTTTACTGTCTGGTGTTTTGGATAACACATTATTGGGCTGGGGAAAGAATGAGGAAGATTTCTAGCTCCCAGTGGTTACTGAGATTCAAAAAGTATCATCTCATAAACTGGTAAGAAACAGTAGCAGGAAAATTGAGTCTGTAGAAAACTAGTCAAGAGCTCCAGTTTCATCAGACAAGGCTATTTAAGGATGTAACTGAGAGGATAATAAAAATAGACCCAAGTGAAAAAGATTTGTCAAGACTTAAAAAAATAAAAATTAAAAAAAAACTCTTTTCTCCGTCAATGAGAGTAGATCCATGACATATGGACTATTATATCCTACTCCCCAAGGCCACATAAAACCAAATATAAGTCACATTATTGAAACAAAGACTTGAAGAGCTATTGGTTTAGACCAATGGGGCCCCCATGACACACAGCAGAATTGTAAAGTCATTAAAAGATTGATACTCAAGGGACCTTTCTAAGCAGAAGGATCAAATGTTAGGAAACCAACATGGATATTATTACTATTTTGAAAATTTGAGGAAGGGAAAGGCCATGAACAGGTGCAACATATGCCTCCTTTCCCTTACTAGAAAAAACTTATGAGAATAAATTGCATCTACATCAAGAATATCCTTGTTGAAAGCATCAGAAAGAAATAGAACATACTTTCTCAAATTATATTCTATAGCAGACATCTTTACAATTATACAATTAATTTAAAAATTAGCATATTTATTGCATGGGATTACCCATACACATACACACATATATATGCTAATGAATATATATGTATATATATATATATATTTGTGTGATTATATATACATATATATTATATGGGTATATACATAAATATACCCATGTATATTCACACAACAAGGTTGAATTGTGTTGTTAATTGTTAAATATGAAAATAAAAATAAAAATATTTTAATAGGGTCAAATGTCACCTTAGACTCCCTAAAAAAGAAGTCCAAGGTTATTGGTGATCTCTTAATTGCCAAACCTGTTGCCTTTTATCAACTATTATCCCTTTTAATCTCTCTGCAGTATCTGAAAACCATTTACTTTTTTTCCCTTGCACATTATGTCTTCTCTGAGTTTTCATGACAATATTTATTTGTAAGTTCCTCTCCTGTCCATCTGACTGCTCCTTGCTAAGATCAACATCTATATCAGGCATCCATCTGTAGCTGTACCCCAAGTCTCTGCCCTGGGCCTCTTTCTCTCCTCTCTCTATACACTCTGTCCTGGCAGCCTCAACTACTATTTATCTAATAATATTCCCATGCCAGCACAATTAGGAAAACCCATCTTTCTGAGCTCAAATCTGGCCTCAGAGACTTACTAGTTGGGTGAACCTGGACATGTAATTTAAAAGTTTGCCTTAGTTTTCTCATCTGTAAAATGAGCTGGAGAAGAAAATGGCAGACTACTCTAGTATGTTTGCCAACATAACACAAAATAGAGTCACAAAGAGCAAAGTACAACTGAAGTGATTGAACAGCAACAAAATTTCTATGCCAAAGACCACATGTATAGAATATATATGTACACACATTATATATATATATATATATACACATACATATACATGCATGTGGATATATATATATAAATATAGGAATATATATAATATACAGATATATGTTACATGCACTTATGTATATTTGTGTGGCTTTATATCTCTATATAAAGAAGATATATACATATGCATATTCATACACTCCTATATTGTGGGTATAAATATATACATACGTGTTTATATGTATGTATAATATATATAATATATATATATGTATATATATAGATATATATGTATATACAGAGAGAGAGAGAGAGAGTCTCTCTCCTGAGCTTCAGTCCTTCAGGAGCAATTATCTATTGAACATTTCAAATTGGATGTCACATAAACATCTCAAATTCAACATATCCAAAAAAGAATTCATTATCTTTTCTCTCAAAACCATCCAGGTTACCTCCATATCCCTGCAGTCATTCAGATTTGCAACTTCATTGTAATCTTTGATTTCTTATATTTAACACACATATTCAATCAGCTAACAAACTGTGTGTTTTCTACTTCAATAACAAAATAAATAAAAATTGGGGAGGAAAACACTCCTTATTTTAGATTTTTTTTTGAATAGGTAAAAAAGGAGATTCTTTACCTTAATTGCTATCTATCCTTAATCACTGAATGGGTGCTGCCTCAGACAAACTGAGATCTGTTGAAGACCTTAGCTTATAAAGATCAAGTTTTCCCACTGCATCCAGAACCATCTGTGTCTTACCTCTGCATCCAGATGGCTCTGGAGGAGAAAGTGAGGCAGATAATCTTGAACGGCCCTATCTCACTGAAATCTAATTCACTCACATATCATGACTTCACACCTCTGATGTCATGGTCCTCTTCAAGAACAGAGAACAAACAACTATCTCAGCAAAAACTCTCATAATTTCTCTCTATTCATATAGCCCATAATAGTCCCATAACTGGTCTCTCTACGTCCAATCTCTACTTTCTACAATTTTTCCTTAACAAAGCTGTTAAAGTGATTTTCCTAAAATGTTGATCCAACGCTATTCAATAATCTCCAGGGGCTCCCTATTATTTCTAGAATCGATTATTATCAACTCTTCTTTGAAACATTTAACATCTTTTACAACCTTACTCCAATCTATTTTCCCAGTCTCACCATATATTACTTTTCTTCTGCCATCTACCCTACTTGGTTTTCTGGTCACTTCTTAATCCATCTTCCATCACCATACGTTTGTACTAGCTGCTAGGATATGTTTGCTATTCATCCCTTCTCCCTTTAGTATGTACGTATAAACCACTAGGCATGTGGTACATACAGATATATACTCTGTATGTATACAAAATATATTCAGAGTAGATAGAAGATAATTTCAGAACGAAAGGCACAAGCATCTGGGGAACTGATAAAGATTTCCTGCAGTGGGTAGGATTTAAAGCAAGTCAGAGAAAGTAATGAGGAGGCAGAGCATTCCAGGCATGAGAAATAGTTAGTGCAAAGGAATGGAGGCTAGAGATGGAGGGTGAAGTCCTAGGATCAGAAAAAGGAGATCAATGTGGGTGGATTGTAGAGTATACATATGAAAGATTGAAGCATAAGAAGGCTGGACAGGTTATTAATAAGGAGGCAAATTGTCAACATTTTTAGATGCCAAAGGATTTCATATTTGATCCTGAAATCCTTAAGGAGTCACTGAAATGTATTGAGTAAGGTAATGATGTGGTCAGAACTATGCTTTAGGAAAATCATTTTGACAACTGAGTAAAAAAGGATTGGAATGGCAAGAAAATGGAGGAAGAAAAGCCGATTAGAGGGCTATTGGGTAGTACGGATGAGAGCTGTTCTGATAAGAGGCGATTCTGAAATGGCGGCTATTGGAGTGGAGAAAAGGGGGCAAAAACAAGAGATATTATGAAGATGGCAACAACACCTGAGAATAGATTGGAAGGGAAGGGTGAGTGAGAAGATGGCCATACGGGAACGAGTCTGGCTGGGAGAGTACCAGTATTCTTAATAGTAATCAAGAAATTTGGAAGAAAGGAGAAATAATGAGTTTTCTTTTGGAAGATTCTTGGGAAGATGCAACAATAAAACCTCCACGCACATTGAATGAACTGCTTTTGGAAGATTTATGTATGGAAAGATATGAATGAGAGCAGTGCAGAATGTGAAGACAGACATGCTTTAATTCAGCATTTCAGTTTAATAAGAATGCATTTACTTTGAGCCACGTACTGGGTTATGTACTTATGATAGAAAAAAGTGAAAAAATTATCCCTGTCCTCAATGATTTTTATTCTTTAGGAGGTACAAATAGGCACACAGAAAATTCAGGATATAGATAATAGATATATACACGTATATAGAGATATATAGATGTTACTTCTAGGAGGAGGGTGCTAATGACTAATCGAGTTAAATAAAAAGCTAAAACCACTCAAATTGCAGTGCTCTCTGGATCATTAGTTCTGTTTCGAATTTAGCCCTTTCATCCATCATTGGGACCAAAATAATGGAGAAGGCTCCTCCCAACCTCCCAACCTCCCAACACCAACTGCTAACTAATTGCCTAGAAGAGAGCCTAATGAAGACAGTCCAGAGTTCTGAGAAGGCTGAACCCCCTGTTCTGGATCACTAGCCTTCCTTCCAGTGTGGTCCCTGTAGCGTTAGCCCAGGAAAGCACTCCTTATGGAGATAGAAGCTGGCAGCTTTCTCTGCAGATGCTGTAGCCTCTGCCTCCTCAGCAGTCAAAGCTATTGAAGACCAGAAGGGACTTTTCTTCATAAAAGCTGCCATCTATCCAACCTGGTTTCCTGGTCACTTGTTACTCCACCTTCCATCATAACACCTTTGTACTAGCTGCTAGGATGTGTTTGCCACATAGATCTTGCCACTAGAATCTTTCACACTGTTAAATGGATCCTCATCAGAATGGTTTTATCAGTGGAAGTGACAAAGAAAATGGAATGAGGGAGGGAACAAGCATTGATTTAGCTCCGACTATGTTCCAAGTACATTATAAGCACTTTCATTTTATCCTGGCAAGGAAATAGGTGCTATAGTGATCTCACTTTGCAGTTGAGGAAACTGAGGCAAAAATGACTTGTCTGGGATTACAGGCTAGCAAGTGTTTGAGATAGGATTTGCATTCTGTCCTCTTGACTTCAGATCCAGTCCTCTCTCTTAGAAATCACCTAGCTGCCATCTCCTTGAATCCTCAGCACTTAGCCCATAATAACATGCTTAATAAATATCTTTTCCTTTATTCATCCTGAACAGAAAAAGGATTCCATGAGGTGGGGATGAAGAGGGGTGCATTGCAGAGGTGCATGGCAAATAACAAGGAAATGGGCAATGGGATATGCTGGGCAAAGAACAGCAGGAAGGTGAATTTGGCCGCAACACTGAGGCGGGAAGAATGATGTCCCAAAGTCTGGAAACGTAGACTACAGCCACATTGTGGATGACTTTAAAAATCAAATGAGGAATACGCATTTTGCTCTGAAAGAAAGAGACAGCCAGCCCAGGAGGCATCTAAGGCAGGGCAGTGACTGGGTCAGGTGTATACTTTGGAAACGTCACTTGAGCACATGTGCAGAGGACACAAGATGAGGACAGAGAGATTATTATTATTGCTAGAGTTCTTTAGAACATTATTTGGAATGGGTAGACCACTAAAATCACAAATCTATCAAAGTATCAAAAAACAGGCACTGTGCTAAGTACTGAGGATACAAAAGGAAAAAAAACACAGTCTCTGTCCTCCAGTAGCTTACAATCCAATGGGAAAGACCATATGTAAACAACTATGTACAAACAAGATGTATGCTGGATAAATTGGAAATAATCTACAGTTATCAAGATAGAAAGTGGATTAGATTATCTTTGAGACCTTTCCAGCTCTTAGGATTTAAAATTCTATAAATCTTTGTTGCAGAAACTTAATCCAGTCTACTTATCACCTGGCCCAGTCTTTTTTAGAGACCTCAATCTCAATCTTTCTCTCTCTTTCTCTCTCACTGAAGCAAATGGGGTTAAGTGACTTGCCCAGGGTCACACAGCTAGGAAGTGTTAAGTGTCTCAGACCAGATTTGAACACAGATCCACCTGACTTCAGGGCTGGTGCTCTATCCACTGCATCACCTAGCTGCCCAGAGCCCCAAATCTCTTGTCATTTAATTCCCCTATATGCTTGAACTTTTCTATTCAATACCATAAACAGTTTAAATTCAACAAACATTCATTTAGCAACTACAAATTAACTGGAGTGACATAAAAGATTTAAGTGTATTGCCTTTTATAATAAAACTTGTAACCTTTTTTATCTTAAAAAAAACTTTTAACATTCAATTTGTCTTCTTGCTGCAATCATTCCCTTTACAAGCTTTGGTGTTAAACCCACAAGTTTTGCACATATTAATTAATGAATCATAATATCCTATTTTTATCATCTTGGATCCTGAGCATACCTTTGATGAACAGTCCATTTTTCCCCTCAAGTCTAGCTCCGGTCAGATTGGAAATCTAAGACGTGAATGGAGTGCTAGACAAGAGTAGATAGAGTGCTTCAGACACTTATTAGCTGAGTGACCTATCTCAGAAGACAAATTAGACTTATTCTACTTGGCTACAGAGAGCAAAACAAATTAGACTTATTCGCCTTGGCCGCAGAAGCAATGGATGTTTCAGAGACAGATTTAAATTTGATATAAGGGAAAACTCTCCAACAATCGAATCTGTCTTCAGAGATATTGAGTTAGATTCAAGACACTAGAGTTCAAGAAAGAGTTATTTGACTCAACATATCTTTGTTGTAGAGGAAGGCATTATGTGATAAAGAAAAGAGCAGGGTTCTTGGCAGTCTTAGAATCAAAAACCTGGATTTATTGTCCACCTTTGATGCAACATTATTGGGGGAATCACCTCACATTTTCAAAGTTCAGTTTTCTAATCTGTAAAATGGGAATCAGAACACTTGACTACGTGAAAGTGAAAACTGGCTGCCAACCCCATCACTACAAGTTTTCTAGAATCATAGAACCTTAGAGGTAGAAGTCATAAAATCCTTGAAGTCATTTCATTTAACCTATATTCCAAATCAGAAGCTAAACAGCACTTTTATGGGATATAGAAGGGATTCACACACTGGATGCCCATCGGTGTGGTTGGTTTATGTAGCCTTTGTGATTGAGGTCCCTGACAGTTTGGAGCCTTTGTGGGTTTGTGGCTCCCAATTCATTCTTTCTCTAGATCTGTTTTTAGTAGAGAAGTTCTTTTGATGCGATTGACTTCCATTTAAATAAGTGCTATTTGCAGCTTGCTTGGGCTACCTCGCTCCTCCTGAACAAAGCAGATCTTAGCCTGCCTGAGAAGCAAAGGAAAGCTTCATAAAGTGTTAAATAAGGCATAATAGTCAGATCATTATCCTGCTTCCTTCCAGTCAACCTGCTTTGTAATGTGTAAACTCACATCAGACAGTACAAAACTGAACTGACATGAGTGATTGTACAGGAAAAGAAATGATCCCTGGTGAGTCTGACAGCACACAAAACAATAAACACAATAGGACTGCTCCTTTTCTTCCCCATTCCCAGCCCTCCAATCTAGAGCCAGCCTGTCACACCATTCTTCCCAGGCCCAACTCCCTGGATCCCCATCTGAACCAATGGCTGCTCTTCCCCCCGTTGTAGCAGAGATTCTGCCCCCCTAAACCATTAGCAAATATTTGAGCCTGTTTCAACAAGGCTGCATCCTGGGACCACAGTGAATGGGTAACGAGCGCCATTACCCATTTCTCATTCCTCCCAGGTCAGAACCAAATAGCAATCCAATTTTAGAAGTGTGAGAGCACAGGCTGAGAGGGACAGGACGACAGAAAATGGTAACGTGGTCCTTGGTAAGCGACTGCAAATCTCCAGGCTGGCATCTGAGCTCCCTGGCTGCAGTCTATTTTATCCATCAGGCGTATTGATTATTCTTATGTAATTTATTTGTTAGAATTTCTGCTAATGGACACTTGGGGAGCATCTTCTCCATTTAATGTATCTAATACCTATTGATCAAGTGATTCATTTATTGGTTGCCTCCCCCTCAGCTGCCAAAAGTTTTTTTTTTTTTCCTGAGATTGCTTCCTTCATTATATTTGTATTCCAGAAGCAACTGCTATTGTGTCCTTTAGATACTTCCCATTACGCTAATGGAAATTATTGATATGGAAATTACGAGGCACTGAGCTTAAGAATTCTGCAGGCTGTGGCAATCACTGTTGCATTTCTCCAAGTTGTATAGGACTGTTCTCATGTAATTAGCAGTAAATATTGATGTGTTGGTAGGATTTGTTAATTAATTTAATTCAAATCAAAAAGAATAAGACAAGCTTTTAGGAGAAATGGAAATGCTGAATATTTCTTATATTCATTTTCTCCTTAGTTATTCCCTTGTCACCAACTTATTGCAGGTCATTGTTACTTCTTACCTGGTATTTTGCAATAATCTCTTAAATAGTATCCTATATAATTATATTATATATATAATTATATAAATAGTATTCTGTACTACAGGAGTCTGACTCCTTTGCTCAAGAATCCTTAATGACTCCCACTTGCCTCAAGGATGCAATATAACTTAAGGTATTTAAAGTGCTTCCTAATATGGCACCAGGACAGTTAGATACACAGTGGATAAAGTGAAGACTCCTTTTTCTGACTTCAGATCTAGCCTCAGACACTTCCCAGCTGTGTGATGCTGCACAAATCATTTAACACTGTTTGCCTCAGTTTCCTCATCTGTAAAATGAATTAGAGAAGAAAATGGCAAACCACTCCAGTATCCTTGCCAAGATAATTCCAAAAGGGGTTGTGAAGAGTGAAACATGAGAAAAATAACTCAACAACAACAGATCTGGCTCCAGACAATTTTTCCAGACTCATTTCATGTTATTGCACTCCTAACACTCAACTTTCTGACCAAATTGGCCTCCCATCTTTAGCCTCCATGCCTTTTGTTCCCTGTGCCTAAAATGCACACCCTTCTCACTTCCAACACACACACACACATACACACACACACACACACACACACACACACACATATATATATATATATATATATATATATATATATGTATGTATCCAAAGATGTAAGAGTGAAATCTAAAGAAGAAAAAAGACATGTCTGCTTTGGGCACTTTCCTTAAAATGATCATGGGAGGAATTGGCCAATCAGAGAAAGGGCTCCAGGAGAGGAGTGTATCTCCAGTGTGTGAAGTCCAGGGGTGGGGTAAATCTCCAAAATGAATATATCTATTATATTTGTGATATAATAGATAAAGTGCAGAGGCAAAAGTGGAGCCCAGAGATTAACAAAGACATAGTCCTTGACAAACTGGAACACTTAGCTGTTGCATAAAATATATTCACTATTTTCTGAGCTCTATTTTTTTTATCCATTTGGTTCCTCCACCAAGTGTGTCCTCCCTCTCCATCTTAACAAGTCTTGAATTCCTATCTCAATTATTAAGGCTCACCTCCTCCATGAAGCCCTAGCTAGTTTTAGTTCATTCATTTCAACATTGATTAAGCATCTACTATTCTAATTTACAATTCATGTCTACTGAATCAATACCTATTGTTTACATGATTGGATACATTTAAAGAGGTATCAGCCACAAGATTGTACAAGTAATAAGGACAACATTGGTTCCTACCACAAGTATGCTGTATTAAGTGATAATCCAGATATACATTTCTATACAATGGAGTGAGTACTCCAACGTGAGAGATTAAAAAAAAAAAAACATACATTGGGAGAAAGAATAATAAAATATTCGATTTTTAAAAGTAGAATCTAATGTTAAATATTCTATGACCTTCACTAATGTGGAGGTAAATGAAGGCAAAAAAGTCAGTGAAGAATTATGGAAGGTCGGCTATATATATAACAGAAGACCTGGATTCAAATCCCAGCTCTGCTGCTCCTATAAGACCCTGGACAATCACAAAGCCTTAGGTTTAGCCTTCTATGTTAATTCTCTCATTTGTGCCTTATGGCAACCCAGACATGAGGGAGATGTTATTACTATCACCGTTTTAAAGATGGGGAAGTGAAGCCTGAGAAAGGTCCTGTGTATTTGCTCAGATTGAGTCTTCATGGCTGCAAGTTCAGCACTCTACCCACCATCACTTTAGTTCACCAGCTCTCAGTTTTTTTATTTGCTTTTCGTTTGTTTGTTTGTTTGAGAGATTTTAAAAACCCAAGTCAGTAAAATGTTTTATTTCTCATATTGTTACAAGCCAAACCATGGAGAAGCATCCTTCAGACAAACGGGCCTCTGCATGAGCCATTTACCTATGGTATACTGAAAACACAGTTGTGCTATGTTCACTAGTCTGGGTAAGCGGTTTGGTGTTTTGAATGGTGGAGAGAAAAGATTATTTCTAATCTTTGGGGATTTGAAATAGGACAGATCATGTCTTTTAGATGTTTGTGCATAAGAAATAATAAATCGTAGAACACAATGGATTGAATATGACTGCCCATCAAACACTGAAAGAGAGATTCATTCCCAATAGCTGTATTCATGTCAAGAAAGAGAACAGAGAGTTCCCCTTCTCTCTCTTTCCTCCTTTGAATCTTCTTCTTTTTCATTTCAAATAGACCCAAATATACAAAATCAGTCCTTGGGGTCTGTGAACCAAGAATTAGGAGAGTGGCTCAATAGTGTAATCAGTCTTGGAAAGTGTTGAGCTCTGATTTTGCACCTGAGGGATCTTTGGATCAAGGAAAAATAAGTGGCAAAACTTGGAGAGGATACTGATGGGGAAAGGGGAGCAAAGAAGAAACCCACGATGGGATCAGGTCAGGGGTCTTCGGTTAGGCGATCTGGGCAATGGGATCCATCTGGAGTCCTTGGTTGCCACATGGTATAGGGAAAGAAATTCAGATGGTGAAACAAGCCAAAGTGTCCATCCTGGGTTCTTTTTCCTTAATCTTGGAGGGACACAATGGTGCTTGTAAGGAGGAACAGGGGTCTCTTCTGAGGGCGGATATTCAGGATGTGTGGTAAAGAGGGTAGCAAGCTCCCTGGTAAGGATATTCCTTTGCAGGATGATGCACAGATCATGACAGGTGGTCTATACATGGACAACATTTACTAAGCCACTGAGAGGTCACCATCTATCCTGGTAGAGAAAGTCCCCATACCACTAGAATAATGACAATGATAACAGCAACTCATATTTGTACAAAACTTGATGATTTACAAATATTATCTCATTTGATCTTCACAACAATCCTGGAAAATAAGTATTATTATTATTCACACACACACACACACACATACACACACACATAGTACAATTGAGGAAACTGAGGCAATCAGATAATTTGGTTAGGTTCACACTACTAGTAAATGTCTGAGGTTAATTTTAAACTGGAGTCTTCCTGACTCCAGATCCAATGTTCTATTTCCTAGCTATTCCATACACACATACACACACTACTATTACCTAGCAAGAAGAACTCTACAGTAGTAGGTGTGGTGATAATCCCTATTTTACAGATGAAGAAACTGAGGCTGAAAAAAAGATTAAGTAGTTTAGCAAAGGTCATACAAAAAGTGTCTAAGGCAGAAGAGAAATTCAGTTTCCTGACTCTAAGGCAATTATAATACAAATAGAAAGCTGGTCAGCATCAAGAAGTTTGTATCATTGACTTATCCTAGTTGTACAATCCAAGGTGAGTCATTTTAGTGCCTTCTATACAGATCTAAATCATCTAAGTTGAAGGGCAGATGCTGATGCCCATTGAGAAGGGGAGTTTCCCTGCTTGCATTTTTGTTTTTCTTCCCGGGTTATTTCTACCTTCTGAATTCAATTCTCTCTGTGCAACAAGAAAACTGTTCAGTTCTGCACACATATATTATATCTAGGATATACTGTAACCTATTTAACATGTAAAGGACTGCTTGCCATCTGGGGGAGGGGGTGGAGGGAGGGAGGGGAAAATCGGAACAGAAGTGAATGCAAGGGATAATGCTGTAAAAAAAAAATTACCCTGGCATGGGTTCTATCAATAAAAAGTTATTTAAAATAAAATAAAATAAATAAATAAATAAAAAAATAAAAAAGAGAGAAGGGGAGTTTCCTCAAGAATCTTCTATTCCTGACCTGAGCTCAAATCTGGCTTCAGACACTTAACACTTCCTAGCTGTGTGACCCTGGGCAAGTCACTTAACTCCCATTGCCTCAGAAAAATAACAGTAATAATAAAAGAATCTTCCATGGCACATCCGGTCTAAAGGAAAAAAAAAAGTTAGAATTGTAATTATTTTAAAGATAAATGAATTCATTTTTATATATCAGGAAATAATTCATTTTTATATATCAGGAAACTGAAGTTCTAGGAGAGAAAGGGATCTTTCCAAGGTCACCCAGCTAGTCAATGGCAGAACAGAAAGTAGGACCCTGGTCTCTGGACAAGTCCAATTCACATTCTGTGATGTCACCTTGTCTCATCCTGCAGACTCAAATGGAGCATGGTCAACAAAGCTCAGCATCTGAAATTCAGGGATCTGGGTTTGAATCTTGGTTCTGCCATTGACTAGGGTAGCTCTGTCCTTTAAACTCTTTCAGCCTCAGTTTCCCCATCTGTAAAATGGAAATAATGACATCTACCCCCAGAAAGTTATTGTGATAAAATAAATTCATGTCTGTAAAGCACTTTGCAAACTTCAAAGATCTATTTAAAGGTTATTTTCCTTCCTATTATCTGTGGGAGCTTTGGAAATTTATTTTACCTCTCTCAGCCTCAGTTTCTTCAATTATTAAATGAGATAGTTTGACCAGACAGCCTCGAAGGTCCCTTTTAGATTTCTTCTCCTATGAACTTTTAGCAGCTAAGATGTATCAAGATAGGATTCCCAGGAGAAAGTCACTGTGCCTAAATGAGTTAATATATCTCTCCGAGAGCCAAGATGCCAGGAGAGACTCCCCAGAGCCAGTTACAAAGGCAAAGGATTTTATTCTCTCTGTCTTGGATACAATTTGCAGATTCTTAATCCTTTTGCCATATTCCTCATTTGTAAAGCTGACGGTGTGTTTACACTGAGCAGATCGATCTCACTGCCAACCCTTTTCCGGATGACGGTTCAGAATTTGCTCTTTTTTAAAAAATGATTTTTAATAAAACTGACTGTAAACAGGAATGTTTTCATAAATGCTTAAGCATCTTTGGGAGAGCCAAGTGGAAGCATGGAAATGCTCCCCTCGGTGGCATGGGCCCAAGTGCCTCAGCAGAGAGAATCCGGGACCAAGGTGCCAAATATACTCTAGTATTCTAATTCAATGCAAAGGGTGAACTCTCTCAAAGGTGTAAGGAAAGTGAAATTCTTAAAACAGTCCCTGGTCTGAATCTTGAAATGTTATTGAGGGCCACAGATAAGGAACATTTTTAAAAATAAGTATATGTGTTACAGTTAGGTTTTTAACATCCTAGGACTAATCGGATGCTGGAGCACAAGAGTAACTTGAATTTTGAGCCAACCAGAGATGACCTAGTACATTCACCTGCCGTGACAGGTAAGGAAACGGAGACCCAGAGAAGAGAAGTGACCCAAGTCACGTAGACAGCAAGGAGTGGAGCCGGGATTTCACACATGTATATATCTGTGTGATCCCTCAGACACACTAGACAGAAGTTCATTGCAAGAAACTTCTCTATGTGGAGGTCCAGAGGGCTCCTTTAATAGGGCTGCTCTTTTATTCAGAGTTATCTAACCAAGCTTTGGTTACCAAGTTCACCTCAGTTGCAAGGCTACCTCTCTCCTACTTGTAGGAGAGAAAGGGAGAGGGGAAGAAGGGAGGAAGAGAGAGGGGAGAAGGAGAAAGAGAGGAAGGGAAGGAGGGAGAAAGGAAGGAGAAGAAGGAAGAAGAAGGATGAAGAAGGAGAAGGAGAAAGGGAGAAGAAAGGGAAGAAAGAAGGGAGAGAGGAAGGGAAGGAAGGAGGATGAAGAAGAAGAGAGGGAGAGGGAAGGGAAGAAAGGAGGGAGAGAGGAGGGATGGAAGATGGAGAAGAGAGGGAAGGAGTATGGGAGGAAGAGATGGAGAGAGAGGGAGGGAGAGAGGATGGAGAAGGGAGAGAGGGAAGATGGAAGGAAGGGAGGGAGAGAGAAACAAACAAACAAACAAACAAACATACAAAGAAACAAAGAAAGTTGTCCAAATGACCAGACCCAATTGGCATTGGAGTCTTGAATCCTCAGTGCATTAAATTAGATGGGGAGATAAAAGGGGAGGAGAGATGGGAAGAGAAAGGGGAAGAGGAGAACAGAAGGTGAAAGGAGAGGAGAGAAGAGGATAGAGGAAAAGAGAGGAGAGAGGAGAGGAGAGGGGAAAAGAGGGGAGAAGAGGGGAGGAGAGGTTTTGATCCCTAAAGATTTGGCTTGATTAATCAATCTACAAATACTTTGTAAAGGATTTCTATTAACCAAACAGGACTCACGTTAAGAGGACTCATCTTCTTGGGTTCAAATTTGGCTTCAGACACTTACTAGCTATGTGACCCCTGGGCAAGTCACTTAACTCTGTTTGCCTCAGTTTCCTCATCTGTCAAATGAGCTGGAGAAGGAAATGCAAACCTCTTCAATTTCTTTGCCAAGAAAACCCCAAATGAGATCACAAAGGATTGGACACGACTGAATGGCAACAATAATATTCACCAGACACAATTTTGGGCATTGAAGAAACAAAGACAAAAAAAGAAAATCACTGCCCTCAAGGAGCTTACCTTCTATCAGGGGAAATAATGCATGTGCATATATGTGTATAAAATATATACAAAAATAAGTGCACAATAATTTCAGTGGGGGAGGAAATAGCAAATGCTGGGAGTCTGGAAAGGTATTGTTAATTCTTGAGCCGGGTTTCTAAGTCTCAGCTTCTGAGGAGCCAAAGCAAAAGGGGGGAAGTGCCTGTACAAACACAAGATGGAAGTCTCAAATGAGACCAGCTTGACTTGAGGGTGACTAGGGAGGAATAATGTGTAATAAGTCTTAGAAAATAGGTGGGGCTGTGAAGGGCTTTTAATGTCAAACAGAGGAGCCTGTATTTAATCCCCATGTCACTGTTTGCATGTTGGTCTATTAGAACTTCACTGAAATCCAGAGTAATTCTAGGAAAAGCCCTTAAGATTTTAACTGGAAATCCAAGGCGTGGCTGACTGAGGGTTTATAAGGAAATGTATTCATGAGTCTTATGGGCTGTGCCCATCTTCCAAACATTCCAAAGGACATGGGTGGGGATGCCCAGACCTTATCCTCAAATCCATTGATGTTCAAAGGGCAATTAGGTCCAGGAGGTTTCCCCTCGTCCCTGACCCTCACAACAATATGAGACTCCAACCATTAGATGTTCTAACCATTAGAATTCATCTCCACATTTCTGCAATTCCTTTATACATGGCCCTGTAAGAGTTAGATGCTTTACAAAAAATAAAGAGACAACCTCCATCTCCAGGTGATTTCTGATAGCTGAGAAAGGAAGCATAGATGATGGGGCTGAGAGCACAGGAAAAAAAGAGGATCCCCCTTTCAGCCCTTTGGAGTTAAAACTTTGATTCAATGACAGAATTATAGAATCCCAGAAGCCTTAGAGTCCTATACTTAGGGGAACATAAAAACTCCCTAGTGACAAGTGAATGAGGGAGAGAAGAGCTTGAAATCCATAGAGAGCCTTTCCTTGCCTATAATAACTAAAATATGTGCTTTGAAGTGACCATGAATGGTTCTTAGTTCAATGTTCTGGGGTCAAACAGGAAAAAGACCAAGGCTTTTTCTGTGGTTCAATTTTTTAAATACTTTGTGTATCCCCATTATGTGTTATGCTCCCACCACCTCGCCATCCTGTCTAACCTGACATTGAGCAAATCTTTCTAGGCCTTTTATTTTATTTTTTTCATATAAAACGAGAGGGTTGGACTACATGGCCTTAGAAGTTCTTTCTATTTTGAATATTATGCTCCTAGGAAAGGATCAATAGCTCATCTCTCCAGGGATCAGTTTTCTTATTCATAAAATGAAAGGAACTAAATGTCTTTTCATTCCATCTTGCCTCTAAATTTATGATTTTATGATCCTTTAATTCTCTTCTCTAGGTTATACATTCCCAATTCCTTTAATTCTCATATGACACTATCATTTGGCCCTTCTGTGGACACATTTCAGATGGTATATTTCTGTCCTAATTCTGACCAAGCTCTATAGTTGTCATTAGGTCTTCTGACCAAGCTCTACAGCTGTCACTAGGAATTCTGCAAACGTGGTGGAGGGATGGAAGGAAGAGGGAAGAAGAATTCAGGAAATACTAAAGTAGATGCTGGGAAGGGAGCTATTGAGAGAGGGAGCTCAACTGGAGATTTGGCAAGGAAAGCCAAGAAAATAAGCATTTATTTAACACTTCCCATGGCCCAACACTGGGTTAAACACTGAGGTAAAAATGCAAGGAAAAAGATAGTCCCTGATCTTAGGGAGATTACATTCTAATGGGAGAAGAACACATAAAAAGGAGGAATTTTAAATAGGGGAAGGAGTAAGACACTTCTGCGGGGCGTGTGGTGGCAAAATTTGGAGAGTCAGAAGCAAAGCCAGAAGGGAAATGAATATGGCTATCTTGGACCATTCTGCAAAAGAGAGACCTCAGAAGAAATTCACCGATACAAGAAGAGGGAAGAACATCCCCAATATGGTGAAGGAATGTTCCAAGGAAAAAAGACCCCAAGTGCTGAGAGAAGCAAAGTCCTTAGAGTCACCAGAGAATTGGGAAGACAGTGAAAGTTGGCCAGCTTGGATCCTTTTCCCAAATGGAGGAAAATTCACTAATGGGAGATGGTATCTAGGGCGAAAAGACAGTCCAAGCTGAGAAGGCCCTGGGTGCTGAAGGAAGTTTCAGGATGAGGAGGCAGTTGAAGCAGGAAAGCCAAATCCAGAGAGTCACAAGCTGAGCCAGAGGCCAACCCCTATCCCCACCCCATTTTCCCACACAAAGGAACAAACAAACAATTTTAATCAAGCACTTCAAAAGGAAGCCAGTGCTGCTGAGGGTGGACTCAGAATAATCTCTTCACTTCACTTTAGATTCAAAGATTTTTTTTTAACAGTTTCTGTTTGAATAGGAAGTTCAGAATTCCCGTCATTGGATCCTGAAATGTTCCTTTCCCGTGAGAATCACAAGATGCTGATTTTTCTTCACCAGACCTAATAACATTTGCCAATTTTAACATTCACTCACACAAGTCAGAACTCTTCCCCATCTTCCAGAATCCTATGACAGGTGACTACCTTCACCTGCAGTTTACCCCGTGCTAAGCATAACACCTGGCACACAGTAAATGCTTAATCATGCTAGGGGATTGAATGATTTGATTGCATCATAAGTGATTTTTCTGCCAGCCATTCATGTTTGGTTGTAATGAGGCAGAGACAGAGAGACAGAGGAAGAGACAGAGAGACAAAGAGACACTTCCTTCGACTTTTCTATAGCTTTTGATATTTTGATCACTTTCTTTTTCTGGATAGTCTTTGAGCAGTGTGAGATGCTCATGGTTCTCCTACTTCTCTAATTTTTCCTTCTGTGTCTTCTTTGCTCTCCCTTCATCCTCCTCTTAACATTTAAACAAGGTTATCCTCCAAATTTCCCTCTTTTCTGCTCTCTCTTCACTGTTTCCCTAGTTGAGTTCCTCTACCCATGATTCTAGTTGCCATCTCTTGACAGATGACTTCCACATCTGTATTCCTACCCCAGACTCTCCCCCAAGCTGCACTCCTGTATTTCTAAACACCTACTGGACTTTTTTTCATCTGGATGTCCTGGAAACCCTTGAAATTCAATATATCCCAAATTGTAGCCACGATCTTCTCTACAAAATGGCTCTCCCTTTCTATTGATGATACCACCAGTGCTAACAATTCTAATAAAAATAGGAATAATAAACCAACATTTATATAGTGCTTTAAGATCTGTAAATCACTTTACAAATATCTTATTTTACCCTCTCAATGACCCTAGGAGGAAGGTACTATCATCCCCATTTTACAGATGAAAGAAGTGGGGCAGACAGACATTAAATGATTTGTCCAGGGTTACACAGTTAGTATCTGAGATTTGAACCCGTCTTTCTGACCACAAATCTTGAATTCTATCCACTGTGCCACTTAGCAACCCTATAATCTTATAATTATATTTTATTCTAATTCTCT
The DNA here is from genome assembly GCF_016432865.1 of Antechinus flavipes. Classification (NCBI taxonomy): domain Eukaryota; kingdom Metazoa; phylum Chordata; class Mammalia; order Dasyuromorphia; family Dasyuridae; genus Antechinus; species Antechinus flavipes. The sequence continues at coordinate 230,206,318 of NC_067403.1, forward strand.
CTCATATACTAACATCCAAACAGTTGCTAACTCCTGTTACCTTAGCAACAACTCTCTTGTATAGCCTTTCTTTTCCCTTCCTATGTGTTCAGTCAGGTCTCTTTGGCTTTTTTCCTGAAGTCTTGAAAGAGTCTCCTCACTGGTTTTCCTGCTTCACTAGTTCATCTTCAACCCATTGCCTATCTGGTCTTCCCAAGACATCGCCACTTCTTTACTCAAAACCCCTTCCTGGCAAATGAATAAAATGCAGACTCCTGATTCAGACATTTGAAACCCTATACAATTAGGTCTCAATGTCTTATCAGTAACACTTCCTCCTACTTTTCTTTACATTTTGTAATTGTTCAGTCATTCAGTCATGTCTAATTCCTTCTGACCCCATGAACTATAGGACACCAAGTCTTTCTAAGCTCCATTGTCTCAAAGTCTGTCCGAATTTAGGTTTGCGGTTTCCATTATCAATTGATCAATTGATCTCATCCTCTCTCTCTCTCTCTCTCTCTCTCTCTCTCTCTCTCTCTCTCTCTCTCTCTCTCTCTTTCTCTCTCTTTATATATATATATATATTAACCATCTGAATTAAACTCACCCATTTAATTTCTCTGATCCCCAGAATGTCAATATTTAAGTACATTTGGCCAACTGGAGCACTCTGTGCCTCATTCTCATCATTCCTTCATGCCATCTTCCATGCCTAGGATAAATTCCTCCACCATTTTTGCCTCTCTCCCTTCTTTCAAAGCCCAGTGAGTTGCCACCTCTTCCATGAAGCCTTCCCTGATGCTTCCAGTTGCCAAATTTCCCATATCTCTTTACCTAAATCCCTCCTCTTTGTCCTTGCCCTCTTGTTTTGATGCCTTTAGCTTCTCCTCTTCTCAACAGTAAGCTACTTGTAAACAGGGCCTATGTCTTGTCTCCCAGTAGATAGTCTAAATAGCTTTAAAATGATCAATAATCTTAGTGGCAAAATATTTGGCTTTGAATCCTGACTCCAACACTGACAAGCTATATGGACAACAGGCAATCATATTACTTTGTGAACCTCAGTTTTCTCATCTGTAAAAAGAGAATAATAATATTCCTGCTATCTTACAGTTATTGAAAAATAGAAATAGAGTTATTTGCAGTCTTGAACAAGACTCAGCACTTTAGTGTTTCAGACTATTCTCTAAGTTTTTAAGTCATTGGTAGAGTTGTTATTTTGCATTTGTGATACAAGTGTTTCATAAGGTTTAAAGGACTATTAAAGTATGAGTTATTATTATTAAGCCCAGTTCCTTGCACAAAGTAGATTTTTTAGAAAGTGTTTGTGGAGTTGAATTAAGTTTGTCAAATTGTCAAATTAAAAGGACTATTAATATACTGCTATGTTGCTATGATATCTCCATAGTATTCTCATCTTTTTTTTTTTTTTTTAATTGTAAAGTCTAGGCAAATTTCCCTACTACTTTGTAATGTTATAGCCCATCTGGTGTATTTCTGTAATCAAAATTTGTGGGACTCACCTCATCTGCAAAATAAGGCAATTGGACAAATGGGTCTGTAAGGTCCCTGCCAGTCCTGGAGTTTTGATTTTAAAATATATGCCCAAAAGGAAAATCTGGGTATGGTTAAAAGAAAGCAAGGGAGTTTTTGGCAGCATTTTGCAAATATCTGCTAAATATTTAGAACTGTTGGCAATATTTGAAAGGCCTAAAAGCTATATTAAAGGGTCTTGTAGGGAAGCTATGGTAGAGCTTTTTTTTACAGAAAAGAAAGAGGAGGATTGGGGGTGGGGGATAGGGAATCTCCAACCTGGAACTAGAAGCTAGATACCTCAACTACAAGGATAGAGCATTTTCAAACTGGGGAAAATCTACAATGAGCACCTGAATGTATACTTGAGAGAGTATATAAGAATGGGAATCATAACACTTGGATTCTAGTCCTGGATAGCCACCCAAAAATCTATGTGACTATATTTTATTATTTTTTAATTAAAAATTTTTATTTACAAAACATATGCATGGGTAATTTTTTTAAAATAACTTTTTATTGATAGAACGCATGCCAGGGTAATTTTTTTACAGCATTATCTCTTGTATTCACTCCTGTTCCGATTTTTCCTCTCCCTCCCTCCACCCCCTCCCCCAGATGGCAAGCAATCCTTTACATGTTGAATAGGCTACAGTACATCCTAGATACAATATATGTGTGCAGAACCAAACAGTTTTCTTGTTGCACAGGGAGAATTGAATTCAGAAGGTATAAATAACCATGGGTAATTTTTCAACACTAACCCTTGCAAAGCCTTTGGTTCTAAATTATCCTTTCCTTCCCCCCACCCCCTATCCCAGATGGCAGGTAGTCCAATATATGTTAAATATGTTCAAATATTTATTAAATCCAATACATGCCTACATATTTATACAGTTATCTTGCTGCACAAGAAAAATTGGATTAAGAAGGAAGAAAAAACTGGAAAAAACCCAAAATGCAAGCAAATAACAACAGAAAAAGTGAGAATGCTATGTTGGGGTCCACACACAGCTCCCACGGTCCTCTCTTTGGGCGTAGAGAGCTCTCTTCCCCACTGAACAATTAGAATTGGTTTGAATCATTTCATTGCTGAAGAGGGCCATGTCCATCAGAATTGATCATCATATAGTATTGTTGTTGAATTATATAATGATCTCCTGGTCCTGCTCATTTCACTCAGCATCAGTTCATGTCTCTCCAGGTCTCTCTGAAATCATCTTGGTCATTTTTTACCGAATAATCATATTCCATAACCTTCATATATCACAATTTATTCAACCATTCTCCAACTGATGGGCATCCACTCAGGTTCCAGTTTCTGGCCACTACAAAAAGGGCTGCCACAAATATTCTTGCACATGGAGTCCCTTTCTCTCCTTTAGTATCTCTTTGGGATATAAGCCCAGTAGAAACACTGCTGGATCAAAGGGTATGCAGTTTGATAACTTTTCGAGCATGGTTCCAAATCACTCCCCAGAATGGCTGGATCTGTTCATAACTCTGCCAACAGTGTCCCCGTTTTCTCACATTCCCTCCAACATTTGTCATTGTCTTTTTCTGTCATCTTAGCTAATCTGAGAGATGTGTAGTGGTATTTCTTAATTTGTACTTCTCTGATCAATAGAGATTCATGGCACTTTTTCATATTTCTACAAATAGTTTCAATTTCTTCATCTGAAAATTATCTGTTCATATCCTTTGACTATTTATCAGTTGGGGAATGGCTTGAATTCTTATAAATTTGAGTTGTGACTTTATTTTTTAATAATGTTTTGTTTTCCCCAATTATATGTAAAGTTTTTTAACATTCATTTTTTAAATATGGAATTCCAAATTCTTTCTCTCCTTCTCTTCTCAACCCCTTCCCTGAAATAGTAAATCATTTTATATAGACTACACATATGCAAACATGCAAAACATATTTTCACTTGAGAAATACAGGCCAAAGTAAAAAAAATAAAGAAATTTCCTTTTATGGTAATGGATTCACTCTTTTCATGTACTTGGTTTTCTTTCTTTTTTAAATCAATGGGTTTTTTTTTAATATTTTTTCATAATGCCAGTTCTTAGTTAAATTTATTAGTTTGTCAGTTTTCTTAATTTCATTTTTATTAATCTCCTCTTTGATTTTCAAGATTTTCAATTTGATTTCTAATTAGAGATTTTTAACTTGTTCTTCAATTTTTTTTTTAGTTGAATGACCAATTCAATGATATGCTTTTTCTATATTGTATTGATGTAAGCATTTGCAGATATAAATCTTTCCCTATATTCTACTTTGGCTGTATCTCATAAATTTTGAAGTGTTGTTTCATTGCTATCATTCTATTTGATAAAATTATTGATCATGTCTTATTTATTCTTTGATCTATTCCTCATTCTTTAAGATAAGATTATTTTGTTTCAAAAACAATGTGTTCTTTTTTTGATCTTTCATATTCCCATAGTAACTTCTTATCTTCAGTCTCTTTTTTTGTTTTTGTTTTTGTTGGGGAGGGTCTAGTTTTACTAATTTCCCCACTCTGTAGCATGACTTTTAATTTTATGTTAAAATTGGCCTTTGCTCTTGGGGTGGTAGAAGCCCTGTCCCAATCTCTTTGCACCAACAGCACAGGACCTTGGTACTGATGCTGCACTCTGGGAGGGCCTTCTGCTGAACTGCTCCCCTTTTACCCAAGTGAGACAGACTTTTTCTTGCCAACTTTCTAAACTGTCTTGGATTGTAAAATTTTTTCTTTTTTTTTTTTTTTTTTTTTTTTTTTTGTTCTACCACTTGAGAATTCATTTTGATATGTTATTTTATAGTTGTTTGGAGATAAATTTATGAGAATTCAGTAGAAAACCATGGTGACTAAATGCAGATTAAATCATCCTATTTTCACCTGTTTTGTTTTGTTTCTTTCTCATGGCTTTTTCTCTTTTTATAAGATTTTTTTTCTTTCCTAACATGACTAACATGGAAATATATTAAAATGATTTACAAATATAACCTATATTAGATTGCTTGCTGCCTTGGAGAGTAAGAAAGTAAAGAAGGAAGGGAAAAATTGAAATTTAAAATTTACAAAAATGAATGTTAAAAACTATATTTACACATATTTGGAAAAAAATAAAATACTATTTAAATGAAAAAGAAAATCCTTCCAAAACTGCCTTTCTAAGATTATAAAGGATTTGACAAACAGAGGGATAGACTCCCTCTGACCCTACTAATCATCCCCTCCTTACTTGGACCTATCATGTTCAGCACTGTGCTAGGACTGACAACTATTTTCCTAGTTCCTGTCTTCAAGTAGCTTACACTTTAAAGTGAGAATATAATATGTACATAGTATATAGTACAAACTATATACAAAGTAATACAAAATCATTTCAAGAGGGAAGAATTGCTAATAATTTGGAGGATAATGAAAAACCCTGTATAGAAGGAGACACCTGGAGTTGACTTTTGAAGGCAGATGAGAAGTCTGATAGACAGAGGAGAGGAAAAATCTAGTCTAACTTTCCAAGCGCCATGTCACTTTGGAATATCAGCTTTAGCATTCCCCATGTCTCAAAGCAGAAACATGAACTCAAGTTTTCCAACTGCAGATCCAACATTCTTTCAATTCACCAATCAATAAAATTGGTAAATTTTGGTAAAAAAATGGTTTAAAAATCAATCAATTAATTAATTAAAATTAAGCTCTTTCTATGTGATAGGAACTGAGTTAAGAAATATAGGAAGCTGTATCCCAGTATTAACCATTCTAGCCAATATGCCAAATCTAGCAAAATTCTGACAGCAGTGTCAAGGAATTAAGAGTAAAGAAAACCAATGGGGGCCTAATATATGTGAGTCAAAAGGAATACATCTATTTAATTTTTTTTTTCAGATAATATCAAGTTGACATTACACAGGATAGGACACAGAGGCAGATGGGGCCTAAGGAAACCCAAATGAGAAAATTGGCATTAACTCAGGGCATGCTAAGAAATTGTCCTTTTTGTACTTGCTCATTTCCCCTGCTCCTGAAGAGAGCTGATCTTTCATCTTCCATATGTGAAGAAAAGTATTTATCTGACATTTCTAATCCTCTGAGAGGCTCTGCTATCCAAATAGCTTGGGGGGGTAGAAAAAGTGTTTTTTCTTTTTCTTAAAAAATACATGGATGACAATCATGTTAAAGATATTTCTATTCATCTACATGCAGGAATAAATTATTATTGATTAAGACATCCCTGCATTTTGATTCTCATCATTACTGTCCGGAGGCAGGGTAGTCATGCATGGATCTACCAGCCGAGTTTACTCCTCAAAGCACTGTCTTTGAAATAAATCTTTGGAGGACAGTCAAAGGTGATCCAATTTACTTCTGGAAAAATGATTTGAACAGATTAGAATTGAAGAGTGTATAAATGATTCAAGTAAATATCCCACACCTTCGAATCAGTGTGGCCTTGTACGGAGACTTGGTTCTTAACTCTTTTTTGTCAAGGACTTGTTTGGCATTTGGCAAAGCTATAGACCTCTTGTCAGAATAACATTTTTAAAATATGAGCAGTTGAGTCAACCATCATTTATTAAACACTTGCGTGAAGATCTGAAAAGACAAACGCAAGTAGAAATAATGACAGTTATTGCTCCCAGAAAAGAGAACACATAACAAAAAGTTGAAAACGTTGGAGGAGAGGGAAAGTATCTATTCCAAGGCATAGGAGCATGTGAGCATGTTTGAGAACTGAGTTCAAATCCAGCCTCAGACTCTTTCTAGTGTGTCTACACAAGTTCCTTTACTTCTGTCTGTCATAGTTTTCTCATCCATAAATTGGAAGTGATAATAATAGCACCTGTTAAGGTGATTGTGAACCTAAAATGAGGAGATATTTGTAAAGTATTTTGCAAACCCCAAAGCACTATATAAATGCTTATTACTATTGCTACAAATCACTTTTCCTACAGTAGTGACATAGAGAGCCTGCAATGGAAAGAGGGATGGACTTGGAGTCAGACCTGATTCAAAATCCCTGTGATACTTCATCATTGTGTGATAATAGGCAGATCACCTATTCTCTCGGTGCCTCAATTTTCTCTTCTGTAAAATGGGGATAATGCTTGTAGTACCCACCTAACTGGGTTATAGTGAGACTAAAATAAAAGAAATAGTGAGACTAAATTAAGAAAATAAAATTAAAAATACACGTTGTCTACTTTAAAGCATTATGTAAACATTAATTATTGTTATTGTCATTATCATCATTATACAACTTTAAAGATATTGTCAATATTCTTTTTATAAATACAAATCACATCTTTACCCATGAAATCTTGTGCCTGAAAAATTCATCACCCTTTGGCCAACCCGGGAATGAGCTTTTCCACACTTAGATAGGCTGGTCCTTGAGTGTAAGAGTATAAAATTTATCTCTATCTTCTATACTTGAAGATTCCAAATTGATGGTTATAGCCAAACCAATTTAATTCAGTAAATCCCTATAAATAATCTAAAAATTCCTTCTATCCGAGGGATATAATGAATACATAAACATATAAATCAAGACCCACCATGTTCTAACACTGTGCTAGACACTAAGAGTACAAAAACCAAAAGGAAAACAGTTCCTGCCTTCAAGGAGTTTACATTCTAATTTGAGAATACAATCTATTCATATAATGTAGTACAAAGTATATATATACAAAGTAATACAAAATAATTTCAAGAGAGGATTGTTAATAATTTAGGGGATTGAAAAAGTCCCTATGTACATATATATGCACATAAGTGTATATACATATATGTGTATAAACATATACATATATAATGTACATACACATTACATTTATCTATTGTACATACATACATTATATATTATACATATATTTTATATAAATATGTGGTGGTATCTGAGCTGAGCTTTGAAACAGATGAAAATTCTGACAGAGGAGAGGAAGAATTTGCCAGAACTTAGATTTTCCTGGGCCAACCTTCCAGCAGTCAAAGGCACTGCCATATTATGAAGGAAGATCAGCGTTATAATCCCCAAGTGTCAACACTAAAACATGAACTCAAGTTTCCAGACTCCAAATCCAACATTCTTTCAACTAATAAGTCAATGAACATTTATTAAGTGCCTTCTAGGTGACATACATTGTGTTAAATACAGGAAATGGAATCAGTAACTTACACTAAGCATCTCTCCCTTCCAGTCCATCCTCCACTCAGCTGTCAAGTTGATCTGAAAGCATAGAATTGAAATGTTACCCTTCTATTCGGTAAAATCTTGTGGCTCACTATTGCTCTCTGGATCAAATATATTTTTCATTTAGCTTTCAAAGCCCTTCTTTCTAGCTCCTTTCTTTCTTTCCAGTTTTCTTCCATTTAACTCTATTCCATATACCCCATAACCCTATGATTCTATCTCCTGGATGGTCCTCAGACAAGTCACTTCTCTTGATCCCAGACATTCTTTTTCCTTCTCTCTGCCTGGTGACCTCCTTTCCTTTTTGGGACAGAGAGAAGATAATCTTAGTGCCTTCCCTCTGAAATTATCTCCAATTTTCAATTTCTGTACATAGCTTGTTTGTACATATTTGCTTGAATGCATTCTTCCTCATTGGGCAGGTAGGTAGTACAGTGGATAGAGCATCAGACCTTGAGTCATGAAGATCTCTCTTTCTGAGTTCAAATCTGGCCTTTGATATTAACTATGTGACCCTGGACAAGTCACTTAACCCTATTTGCCTCAGTTTTTTCATCTCTAAAATAAGCTGGAAAAGAAAATGGCAAAGCACTCCAAAATCTCTGCCAAGAAAACCCCAAAAGGGGCCAAGAAGAGTCAGATATAAAGGAAATTATTCAACAACATCAGACAACAGACTGTGAGTTCCTTCAGAAGAAAGACTTGAAGTTTTTTGTTGTTTGTTTGAAGGATTTGGATTTTTTTTTTTTTTTTTTTGCTTTTCTTTGTATCCTCAGGGCTTAGCATAGTGATTGGCACATAGCAGGTGCTTAATAAAACTATGTTAACTTGACTGCCCTCGAGAAATTTAACTTCTTTCAGGGAAGACAAAAAAAAATAAATCAACATACACCAAATCTATACAGGCATGCCTCATTTTATTGCATTCCACTTTATTGTGCTTCATAGATAATGTATATTTTGTTTACAGATTGAAGTTTGAGGGCAATCCTGCATCAGGCAAGTGTATTTGGTACAATTTTTTCAATAGTATGTGCTCACATCCTGTCTCTGAATCACATTTTGGTGATTCTTATAATATTTCAAGCTTTTTCATTATTATTATTATTATATCTTTTATGCTGATCTGTGATATAGATATAGGGAGATAGGTAGATGAATAGATAGATAGACAGATAGATGGATGGAGATAGAGATAAATAGATAGATAGACAGATGGATGGATGAATGGAGATAGAGATAGATAGATGGATAGATAGATAGGTTCACTTTATTGCAGTGTCCTGTATCTCAACATGAACCTACAATATCTCCAGGAAATGCCTGTACATAATAATTGGTAGAGCGGAAGGCATTAACAGCTGGGGCTTCGTGTACAAAGTATTGCCCCTATTTTGCCACAATCACATCTCTATTATGCTTTCATCTGATAAATCTAACATCAAATACATTGTTATATATGTATATTTATGTCTCTATATATTAATATCCCATATTAAATAACTATCAGAAATTCTTCCTGTTCCAATTATTACCAAAAACATTTTACAGTAATAGAACTATGACCAAATTTGCTGACCTCCTACAGACAGAATCATATTCCCAAAAAAGGTCAGGAAGATTCTGCTCTCCCTCTTCCCCACTTTCCACCTCACTCCCTCCCACACAGTCTCTCTCTCCCACAGAAGTGAGTGCCACTGGGGGGCCATTCTGTACCTCCTGGTTTATGAGCCAGACTCATCCTCTCTTTATGAAAATGACACCAGACCCACTATTTCTCAGCAGGACAAACTTTTTGAATTGTTTTCCAGAAATAAGTGATGATGAAGAAAAGGCCTTGGAGTCCTGCCCCAGAGGTTCAGGAATATTAGAATAAAAAGGCAAAGACCTTGGGGAATGTCTGGTCCAAACTTCTTCTTAGACAGATGAGAAGATAAGTACATTATTCAGAACTAGTGCTAAAGCTCCAACATCCTAACTCCCATCTTTATTGTTATTATTATTGTTCAGTTATGTATGATTTTCCAGGACCCCACTTGGGTTTCTTTTAGCAAAGATACTGGAGTGATTTGCCATTTCCTTTTCCATTTTACAGATGAGGAAATTGAAGCAAACAGAATTAAATGATTTGCCTAGGATTGAACTCAGATCTTCATGACTGCAGAGTTGGAGCTCTATGCACTGTGCCACCTAATTGCCCACTCCCATCTTTACATATTAATATTTTCGCTTCTTTTGTATCTTCTGCCCACCATCAAAACTCAAAATTCCCAGAAGTCTGACTCATTCCTGTTTCTCTCTTGTTCTGTTCCTCAATTCAATTGAGACAAAATAAGAATGAGAAAAAATTACCATTAAAGGGCAAAACAACTTAATTTTTTTAAAAATTCTGTTCCTCAATTCAATTAAGACAAAATGAGGATGAGAAAAAATTACCACTAAAGGGCAAAACAATTTTAAAAATTAATCTGGTTAGTATAGCACAAGAAGTTCTAGGTTTGGAATCAGAAGAAATGGGTATTGCAACCTTTTGTAAGTTATTTCAAAGAGACAATGTGATCCAGGTGAGAGAAAACTGGCTTTGGGGCCAGAAGACCTGGATTCACATCTTGATTCATTCATATATTATTTGGCTAGCCTGGTCATCTCACCACCTATCTGGACTCTGTTTGATCATCTTTAAAATTAGGTAGTTGACTCAATTCAAAAGGACCCATGATCCTGATCAAAAAGAAAGTCATGGACTCAGGGCAGGTTAAATCAGATTTGTTTTTGACATTTGTCTTGTTTAACCATGAATATTTGTACAAAGGTTTTGTTTCTCTTTTTGTTCAATGGGGTATTGGGGTAAAGAAGCCAGATTAATTTTTTTAATGAGTGGATTGCATTAGATGGACTCAAACGCTATTTTCATCTCAAAAAAATCTCTGATCTTGTGATTTCTCTGGGTCTCAGTTTCCTTATATGTAAAATGACTGTTTAAGATTAGACAAGATCCCTTCCAGTTCTAAATCTTAGAAGAGATGAGGACGATCTTTAGTTATTTATATTTCCCCTTTCTAAAAAGAAATTCACGTAAAATTTTTTGAGTTCCAAGTTCTCACCCTTCCTCTAGCCCCTCCTCCACCTATTGAGAAGGAAAGTAATAGAATATCCATTATATATATAAAACATATTTCTATATTAGCCATATTGCCACCAAAAAAAACAAAACAAAACAAAAGAAAATTTAAAAATAAGTTTCAAATCTGTATTCAAGAGTTCATCACTTCTTTCTCTGGAGGTGGATAGAATTTTTCATGAGTCCTTTGGAATTGTCTGAGATCATTATCTTGATCAAAGTAGCACAATCTTTCAAGTTGATCATTCTTACAATAATACTCCTACTGTATACAATGCTCTCCTGGTTCTGCTCTCTTTACTATGCATCAATTCATATAAGTCTTTCCAGTTTTTTTTTTTTCTGAAACCATCCTGCTCATCATTTCTTATATCAAAATAGTATCCTATCATATAGCACAATTTGTTTATCCATTTCACCAATTGATATGCATCCCCTTAGTTTCCAATTCTTTGTTATCACAAAGAGTTGCTATAAATATTTTTGTTCAGGTAAATCCTTTCCTTTTCTCTTTGATTGCATTGGAATACAAATTTTGTAGAGATATTGCTGGGTCAAGGATTTCTAGTGTTTTCAGTGTATCTTTGATTATTCTCCAGAGTGGTTGGACCAATTTGCAACTCCACCAAGAGTGCATTAGTGTCCCTATTCTACATCCCCTCCAACTTTGTCATTCTCTTTCTGTCATATTAGCCAATCCGATCGGTGTGAGGTGGTACCTCAGAATTGTTTTTATTACATTTCTCCAATCAATAGTGACTTGGAGCCTTTTGTTCATGTGAGTTTAGGTAGTTCTAAAGCAGCTAAGTGGTACAGTAGCTAATGTACTAGGGCTGGACTCAGAAAAATTCCTTTTCCTGAATTTTCTGACACTTATTCTGTAATCCTGGGTAAATCATTTAACCCACATCTGTAAAAATGAGCTGGAAAAGGAAATAGCAAACCACTCAAGTGTCTTTGCCAAGAAAACCCAAATGGAGTCATGAAGAATGGGACATAATGAAAAAAAGTATAGGTAGTTTTGATTTTTTTTCTCTGAAAATTGCTTGTGGGGCAGCTAGGAGGCACAGTGGATCAAGCACCAGCCCTGAAGTCAGGAGGATCTGTGTTCATATGTGGCCTCAGACATTTAACACTTCCTAGCTGTGTGACCCTGGGCAAGTCACTTAACCCTAATTGCCTCAGGAAAAAAAAATTAAATGAAAATTGCTTGTTTATATATCTTTTGCCCGTTGTTTGTAAATATGTTCTGTCCTCTTGTAGTAGTAGTAATTGCTGTTGTTTGTCCTTTGTTCTCATAGAGGACCATGACATTAGGGAGGGAATCTTCTCACATGCAAATGAATTGGATTGAAATGAGGGAGGACTATACAAGGTCACCTGACTCACTTTCCCCTCCAGAACTGTCTTAGTCCAGTGGTAAGCTATATATAGATCTGAATAACTGGGGAGATGACCCTGGATGAAATGGGAGACCCAGGCCTTTTTAAGCTAAGGTCTTCAAAAAGTCTCTATATATTTGAGAAAAGAGGCCATTCTCAGAAAAAACTTATTGTGGAAAAAGTTTCTTCCCCTCCAATTTTCTGCCCTCAGATATTTCAAAGGACTATTGTGATCTCCATTTAGTTCAATCTCCTATTTTCTAAACCTACCAATCTTTGTCTCTCTCTCTTCTTTTCTCCTTCTCCTCCCAAATTCAAGAGCAAGTGGTAGTAGAAATGTTATCATGGGACCCTGTTACATTCCATTTGTGAGAAAAATTAGTCTTTTAATTATTACACATTTGTTTCTGCCAAGAAACAAAACCAAAAAATACCAGAAAAAATTCATCTTTTTTCACTGTGCTATTTTTAAATTTTATTTATTTATTTTTAAATTTATGGAATAAAGAAGCATTTTCATAACAAAGAATAATAAAAAGATGATTGCACATGAAATTGCAAATCTATTATGTACAAATTGCTATTCCTTTTAAATAGTTTTTCTTCCCTCCCCCCAATCCAGAAATGGCTACCATTAGATATAATTAGATGTACATAGATGTAGATATCTATACATAGGTGTATCTATACATATCTATATGTATATACATATATATGTGTATTGACATATATACTGATATCCATACTTTTATATATATATATATATCCCTATATGTACGTAACTGTATATAATTATATATCCTTATGTGTATATATTTCTATATATTTTACATATATACTGATATATATACATCCCTATATGTATACATATATTATATATAGATGTAAAATTATATATATTCCTATATGTATATATCTATACATAGCATATATACATTGCTATATAGACATAATTATTTTATATATATCCCCATATGTTACTTATTTGCTATATATTATATATATAGCTATATATCATATAGCTATATATATATGTATAGCTATATATTTATATATAGCTGATGTACATAATTATATTTATATATATCCCAATATATATGCATTTCTATAGATTATATATACTGATATATAATCATTAAGATTAAAATCCAAGTCCTCTGACTTCAAATTCATAGATCATGCTGCCTAGCACTGGCATTTGCAAAACCATTAGTTGAGTAAAAGTAATGGCTTTCTCCCTCCCCCAACTCTGGCTTAACTGGAAATCAGGATTCTACTTGCAACAAATTTGAGAGAATGCACCAATGGGCTTTCATCACTGACATTTACAACACAAAGGATTGCCTCTTCTAGTCATGGGACTTAGAATTTCAAAACTGTGAAATACACATGTTGTAAGGGTTTAGGATGTGAAGAAGAACAAATTAGAGAGAAATAGGATTCCCCTGCAGCTGTAAATCTGTGTTCCTATTTTTCAAACACTCTTGTTCACGAAACCTTTATAGATCCTCTCAACAGCTACTGTCCTCCCTCCCCAACTACTCTTTTCTCATCTATATGTATATATGGACATTTTTCTCTATATGTTTATGCTCTAAAATATATGGAACTGAGTAGGATCTTGAACTCTGAGTCAGAAAGAATTGAGCTCAAATTGAACCCAGGATTTCCTAGCTTCATCATTCTGGGCAAGTCACTTAATCTCTGTCTATTTCAATTTCCTCAGCTCCCAGGGTTATTATGAAGATCAAATGAGAGAATAGTTATTTCTAAAATGCTTTGCCAAGCTTAAAGTTCGCTATAAATGCTAGATATTATTGTTGTTTCACTTATTAGAGTGTAAGCTGTTTTTGAATAGGAATTTTTTTTATTCTTGGTGCTTATATATAGTGCCTAGTACAATGCAGCTAGGTAGTCTAGTGGATTGAGAACCAAGCTTGGAGTCAGGAAGCTTCATCTTCCTGAATTCAAATCTGGTCCCAGATACTTCCTCGCTGTATGATTCTGGGAAAGTTGCTTAACCCTGTTTGCCTCAGTTTCCTCCTCTGTCAAATGAATTAGAAAAGGAAATGGCAAATCACTGTAGTATCTCTGTCAAGAAACCCCCAAATGGGGTCACAGAAAAGTGGACTAGGCTGAGATGAGAAAGTATTTGAACCTTGATCTTCTTAAGTTGGGTTAAGGAATGGTGGTCACTAAAAAATAAATAAGATAGGACTCCTACCCCTCAAGGAGCTCATGGACAAGGAGAAAAGGAAAGTCAGTACATGAACACAGTGACCTGAGAAACGTGAATAATTGTGTAACATCGTGGGTAGAGTATTGAGGGCTCTAGACTCACACTTCAATAAAAGTGCCAATGGGAATGGTCTCCCACACCAAGCCAACACACTAATCACAAGTTATATGCATGTCACAGGTTACCCAAACGGATTGCATAAAACTCAATCTGGCACATGTCTCCACCCAGGATTTCTCTTGGGAACCTTAGAATTTACTTTGCCTTTACCCATAAAAGATCTTTCCTAGAAGACACACATTGTGTGTAGGTCTTTAAATATATGGGGAAAAGGTTCCTCAGGTTATCTGTCTGTCTGTCTGTCTCTCTCCCATCCTTCCCATCAACAAATAGCCCAAATAATAATTATGCTACATTCAAAATTTTTAAAAAAACAAAAACGAGCACAAAATCTTTCAGGGATTACCTGGTTCCATTTCATTGTTTGATTTTTCTTCTATTTACCCATTTATTTTTAAAATCCCATGCTTTGGTCTCAGGAACATTAAATCCCGCATTGGGACCTGACCATATGAGCTTAGAAGAGCATTACTTGCTCAATGATTGACAGTGAATTCAATGTGCTACTCAAGGGAACAAAAATAGATTGTCTTTCCATAAAGGACAATCTGGACTAAGAATTCCTTTTCAGGATTTTCATTTATATTTTATGTTCTGTAAGCATCTGAATTAATTTTAAAATAATTCCCATTCTTATCCTACCCTATGCCCCAGAGAGAAATGCAGTCACATATATTTTGTTATGCCTTATTGCCTCTTTTTTTGTATAAAAATAATATCAACAATAATATCTCATATTTATATAATGATTTCTGTTTAAAGTGTTTTATATGTGCAACTAAATACATCATATCATTTTTCCTCATGACAAGAAAGATAAGACGACACAGTAGGAACAATCCTGAAACTGGTGTCTTATTAAATTCTAACCCTTACTCTTCTATCAAGCCATATCACACTGTGAGCCTCAGTTTTCTCATGTGAAAAACATGCATAAGTATCCAATACTTCCAGTGTTATACAGAAAGTGGTTTCTAGCTATAAAGCACTATTATTAATAATAGTATCAGTTCTATGAGAACAGTAGTATAAATTTCTTTGTTCCCATTTTACAGATGAGGAAACCATTTCAACATACACAAAGGATTAGCCCTGAGTCACCCATTTTGTCAGAGTTAAAGTTCAGGGTTGGATCTTAGGGCTTATGACTGTGCCCTCTCCAACCTAAACAGCTTCATCCATTTTCAGCATCTCTTGTGATGTTACAATCACGATCTTAGGGTTATTGAGTTTCTAGAGTTTCCCCTTTCTTGAGCTTCTCCTCCTTGTCCAAGGTCCCACAACTAATAAGTAACAAGATCAAGATTTGAATCCACATCCTCTGACTCCTCTTTTTGCTCTCCCCTGCTTTCCACTTCTGCAGCAGCAATAACTTCGGGCTGATACACAGGGGGGCCCTGCAAAAACCATCCCCTGAGAAAATGAATTGTTGAGACGCCGATGAGGCAATCAAGCATTATCTGAAATTATGCTTTTAAAAAATTAAAATCAATCAAACACCGAGAAGCCCTCATGAAATGAAGAGGTGTTTAAAAGACGGAGGCTGAGGGGCCTTGAGAAAAACAACTTAAATTATTGAAACAGGCTTTTCACTGTGTGGGGAAAATGTTCCAATAATGTCAGATTAAAAATTTAAATCTATTTACCTTCCAGATGGTTTTCTCCAGTGTTCTTATTAAAGTCTGAAAGTTACCTGTGTGTCTGTGGAGGAGAGTTCTGTTTGTTGGTTTAAAAAAAAAAGTCAGTCAAAGAGAAGGAGAATAGGTTGATTTTTCCTGACTTTTGTCTCTGAAAGAATATCTGAATAATATAATAACAATAGCATTTCTATAGTTCTTCAAAGTTTATTTTTATTTCATTTGTCCCTCACAACATCCTTATGATGTAGATCCTAGGAGCATACCCATTTTACAGATGAAGAAACTCTGATTGAGAAATTAAGGCACTTGCTTAGCATTAGAAAGGTTAATTGAGAGCACCAGCTGGAACTGGATTCAAATCTGGCCTCATTCACTTGACATTGGCTGTGTGATCTCTTAATCCAGTCTCTTAATCCAAATTACCTCAAAACTTGAACCCAGAGTTTTTTGTTGTTGTTGTTGTTTGTTTTGTTTTTTGTTTTTGTTTTTTACTTAAAGGCTGTCTCTCCATCCCCTATACCACAATGATACACCATGAAACGAAGAAGCTTAATTAGATGGCTTTGAAAACCCCTTTCATCTTGAAATCTGGAACCAAAATAGCCCTCCCTCCACCTCAGTTTTTCTCATTTGTAAGATGTCAAAAACAATACCCTACTCGAGGATTCTATGAGCTAATGCACATACCACACTTTGCACGTTTTCAAAGTATCTTGTTATTGTTATTATATCATGCTTCCTCCCTCACACATGTTACTGTATTCATTTCCCCTGCTGAGAAATGAAGGTGCTTTTATTCCATGTTGGGTTCATTCTCGAATGGGAGCACACATGTTCGCATCATTTTTAAGCCTGTTTCCTTCATTTCATTCTTCTTGATCTGGGAGTGAACTTGTAATGCTGAATTTATAACATAAAACCTCTTCTAAATCAAGAGACAGGGATGTCTGACATATGGGATTAAGAGGGCTTTCAGGCAGAATTAATTAGACAAAGAAATTGGAATGCAGAGAAAAAGAGATCTCCCATAAAACAGTTATCTTCATGCACAGCAACGGCCTACTTAATATTAGCAGTAGGTGACATTTATATGACACTTCACAAGGTGTAAAGCACCTCAGCTACAAGAGCTCATTTGACCCTCACAAAAACTTCTATGGTGGTCCGTATGACAAGTAGTATTATTTACTGAGGAGGACTCAGAGGTTCAGAGTGGTCATATCTTATACAAGGTCACACAATTAGGAAATATCACAGGCGGGATTTGAATGCAGGATTTGACTCTAGGTCTACTAAATCAAAAATCAATCAATAAACATTTATTTATTTAGTATCTATTTAGTGTTAATCATTGTAATAAGTTTCTAATTGGCACAGGACTATCCAACATGGTGTGCCAGCGTTAAAGAAGGTGCTGAACTCTTATGAGCAAAGCAGAATGACAATAGCTCAAAAGAAATGTGAGAATGGGCAGATTTAGAGACATCTGTAATCCAAATGTTCTTATGGACTATTTGTGCCTGGCCTGTTGTAGAGGTTTCTTTTTTCTTTTAATTAAAGCTTTTTCTTTTCTTTTTTTTTTAATTTAATTTTATTTAATAATAACTTTATATTGACAGAATCCATGCCAGGGTAATTTTTTACAACAATATCCCTTGCACTCGCTTCTGTTTCAATTTTTCCCCTCCCTCCCTCCACTCCCTCTCGTAGATGGCAAGCAGTCCTATATACGTTAGATATGTTGCAGTATATCCTAGATACAATATATGTTTGCAGAACCGAACAGTTCTCTTGTTGCACAGGGAGAATTGGATTCAGAAGGTAAAAATAACTCGGGAAGAAAATCAAAAATGCAAAAAGTTCATATTCGTTTCCCAGTGTTCTTTCTTTGGGTGTAGCCGTAAAGCTTTTTATTTTCAAAACATATGCATAGATAATTTTTCACCATTGACCATTGCAAAACATTGTGTTCCAAATTTTCCCCTTTTTTCCCCTACCCCTGCCCTCCCGTAGATGGCAAGTAATCCAATGTATGTTATACATGTTAAAATATGTTAAATCTAATATATGTAAATATACTTATATAATTATTTTCCTGCACAAGAAAAATCAGATCAAAAAAGAAAGAAAATGAGCAAGAAAACAAAATGTAAGTGAACAACAACAAAAAGAGTGAAAATGCTATGTTGTAATTGTGGTAGAGATTTCCAAAGTTGTCTTTATCTGATCACCAGTTGGACACACTATAATTTATCCCTACAATACTGATGTCATTTTAGTGCTCTTCAGGAATGAAGGACAATGGCCAATGATAAACATCCAGAGTAATTTCTGCTACACTATCTTGAGTCTCTAATGTTGTTACTTTGGTGCTTTGAAACCAATTATGGAGAGAAGAGGTGAGAGTTGCTTTAATAAGAATGATGTTTAAGCATTCACCCTAAAGAGCCTGGAACTAGTGAGAATACCCTCAGATGAGTTATTTAGGAATTGGTAAAGTCATATTCCAGTGCAGTTTCTCCACATGATGGTAGGACAGATTCAATAACAAACTCAACAGAATGATCAGGTGCTTACTGTGTTGAAGCATTGGCAATAGAAAGTCTCCAAAGGAAAAGGTATCTTCCTCCAAGGTACCTTCAGATTATGGCAGGATCATTGGATTATACCTCAAGGGACCTTGGAAATCACATTGTCTGAACCCTTTACTTTTAAAATGAGGAAACTACTTCCAGTGTCAAGATAGTTGAGCGACGAAAGGAACTCTCTGAAGCCCTTTCAAATTCCCCTCTAAACAACTAGAAAACTGTCTCAGAATTGATGTCAGAGCAGAAAAAACTACCAGCCCAGTAGGAAAAGTCTGTGTCACTGGGGTGGGATGGACTTACAGCATAGGGCAGGTAGCAAGGGTTTAAGCCTCAAAAAATCTTCCAGGAAGGCTGCACCTTCCTACAAACCAGAAGCCCCCTAGAGAAGTGAGCAGGCCCCACCTGAGCAACTTCACCCCCACCATAAGCCACCAGGCAGACTTTGACCCAGGAATGAAATATCTTCCTGGGATTAGTCAACAACAAGACCCTACCCACTAGAGTCTACCAGCAGAGAAACTCCATTTCTATAGAAACCTAACAGAAAGGGCCCATCCCTGGAACAGGGCAATAGTTAAACCCAATATGGAAGTCCCTTCCTCCCTAACCCCATACAAGCCAGAAAGGAAATAACCTACAGAGAAAGAAAACAGCTAAGCACAAAAACCTTGGGGCAGTACAGGGCCAGAACCCAACTGTCACATAAAAAAACCAAGTCTCTCTCACACACACACACACACACACACACACACAGGAAAAATGAGAGAGACAGAGACAGAGAGAGAGATAGAGAGAGAGACAGAGAAAATGAGAGAGAAAAAAAGAGAGAAAGTGTGTTCTCCTATAGAATTACCAGAATGATAGGGAGAATCAAGGCATAAACAATGTCAAAATGGTTACTTATGAAGCCTCAAAGCAAAATATAATTTGGCCTCAGGCCCAAAAAGAATTGCTGGGAGAAACTAAAAGGAATCTCAAAAAGAAAATTTACAGAAGTAGAAGAAAAATTAGGAAAAAAATCATGCAAGTGAATCATGAAAAAAGAGTGAATAGCATGAGAAAAGATATACAAAAATTTACTGAGGAAAATAATTCTAAAAAACAATTTTTAAATGGAAAAGGAAGTACAAAAGCTCAATGAAGACAATAATTCTTTAAAAGTTAGAATTGAGTAAATGGAAATAAATGACTATGAGCTATCAAAATATGATAAAAAAAGATTAAGCAAAAAATAGAAGAAAATATGAAATTTCTCATTGTAAAAACATCTGAACTAGAAAATAGATCCTGGAGAAATAATAAGAGTTTTGAGACTGCCTGGAAGCCATGATTTTTAAAAAGTCTGGGAAACATTTTTCAAGAAATTATCAAACAAAACTGCCCTGATATATTAGATAACCAGAGGGCAAAATAGAAATGAAAGGATCCACCAATCATTGCCTGAAAGAGATCCTCAAATGAGAGTAAATATCCCCAGGAACATTATACCTAGATTTCATAGTTCATAAAACAAGGAGAAAATATTTCAAGTATCCAAAAAGAAAAAAAAATTTCAAATATTGTAGAGCCACAGTCAGGATTACACAGAATTTGACAACTTCCACACTATAATAGAGCTTGGGATATGATATACTGGAAGGCAAAGAAGTTAAGATTATAACAAGAACCACCTGCCCAGCAAAATGGGACATAATCTTTCAGAGAAAAAAAATTGATATATAACAAGAGAATTTGCAAGCATTTCAAATTAAAAGACCAAAGCAGAATAAAAAAATTGACCTCCAAGTAGAAGACTGAAGGGAAACATAAAAAAAAAGAAACCCCCAAAACAAGAATGAGAAATTATAAAAAATTCAATAAGGTTAAACTATTGCTATTTCTATATAACAAGATAATATTTGTAACTCTTAACAATTTTATTACTATGAGAGTCAATTAGAAGGGATATATATATATATATATAGGTAGATATAGATATAGATAGCTAGATACAGATATAGATAGATATAGATATTCACAGAGAGAGAGAGTATGACTATCAGGTGACCTTGGTGGGAAAGGGGCAAGAAAGTAAATTGCACTGGGAGAAGGAGGGAGGATATTGTAAGGGGCAAATTATCTTACATAAAAGAGGCATGAAAGAGCTATGACAATGGAGGGGAAGATGAGAATGGAATGGACAAAGTTTGAATATTATTCTCATGAAAATGGCTCAGAGGAATAACACACTCAGTTGGATATAGAATCTAACATCCTATAAGAAAGTAAAAAAAATGTTGGGGATAATAGAAAGGGAAGGGGATACTGAAAAAAAAGAAAAGATATATTGGGGAAGGTGGTGATTCTTGTGAGAAAGGAAAAGATGGAGAATGGGGGGGGGTAAGCAAAAAAAAAATAAGTTGGAGGAAAATACAGGTGAAAGGGATAAATGTGCCCATAAAACAGAAGTAGATAACAGAATATATTAAAAACCAGAATCCTACAATATATCATTTAAAAGAAACAAGTATGAAACAGAGAGATAAAAACAAGATAAAGATAAGGAGTTAGAGCAAAATCTATTGTGCTTCAGCTGAAACAAAGAAAGCAGGGGTAGCAATCATTATCTCAGACAAAGCAAAGGCAAAAATAGAATTAATTAAAAGAGATTAAGAAAAAAACTTTATCTTGCTGAAAGGTACCATGGACCATGAAGTCATATTAATACTAAACAAATCTGCACCAAATAGTATAGCATCTAAATTGTTGAAGGAAAAACATTTTAAAACTTTTTATATTCAAAATATATGCATTGATAATTTTCAACATTCATTCTTGCAAAACCTTGTATTCCAATTTTTTCTCCCTCCCTTCTCCCCAACTCCATTCCCTAGATGGCAAGCAATCCGATATGTTAAAACATGTGAAATTCTTCTATACATATTTACACAATTATCATGCTGTATAAGAAAAATCAGATCAAAAGGAAAAAAAAATGAGAAATGAAACAAAAAACAACATGAAAACAACAACAAAAAAGGGAAAATACTATGTTGTGATCCACACTCAATCTCCACAGACCTCTCTCTGAGTGCAGTTTCCACAATCCTCTCTCTCTCCATCACAAGTCCATTGGAACTGGCCTGAATCACCTCACTGTTGAAAAGAGCCAAGTATATCATTTGATTATCACATAATCTTCTTGTTTCTGTGTACAATGTTCTCTTGTTTTTACTACTTCACTTAGCAACAGTTCATGTTAGTCTCTCCAAGCCTCTCTGAAATCATCATGCTGATCATTTCTTACAGAACAACAATATTCCATTACATTCATCTACCATAACTTATTCAGCCATTCTCCAACTGATGGACATCCACTCATTTTACAATTCCTCACCTCTACAACAAGGCTTGCTACAAATATTTTGGCACATGTGGGTCCGTCCCCCTTTTTTATGATTTATTTGGGAAATAGGTCCAGTAGAGATAATGCTGTTTCAAAAAGTATGCATAGTTTGATAGTTCTTTGGGCATAGTTCCATATTGCTCTCCAGAACAATTGGATCATTTTACAATTTCACCAATAATGTATCAGTGTCCCAGTTTTCCCACATCCCAGGTATGTAATGGTACCTCAGAGTTTCTTAATTTGAATTTTTCTGATCAATAGTGATTTAGAGCACCTTTTCATATGACTAGAAATGGTTTTAATTTCTTCATCTGAAAACTGCCTGTTCAAATTCTTTGATCATTTATCAGTTGGAGAATGGCTTGTATTGTTATAAATGAGTCAATTCTCTATATATTTTAGACACGAGGCCTTTATCAGAGCCCTTGGATATAAATTTTTCCCCCAATTTGCTGCTTCCCTTTTTAATTTTGTCTGAATTAGTTTTTTTTTTTAACTTAATATAATCAAAACTATTCATTTTATATTCCATAATGTATTCTAGTTCTCTTTGGCCATAAATTCCTTCCTTCTCCACAGATTTGAGAGATAGACTATCCTTTGTTCTTCTAATTTGGTTATAGTATCACTTTTACATTTAAATCATGAACCTGTTTTGACCTTCTCTTGGTATAGGATATTAAGTGCTGATCAGTGTCTATGTCCTGTCATATTAATTTCCAATTTCCTCAGCAATTTTCTTTCAAATAGCGAGTTCTTATCTCAGAAGCTGAAGTATTTGAGTTTATCAAACATTAAATTACCATAGTCATTGACTATTATGTCTTGTGAACCTAACCTATTCCACTATTCTATTTCTTAGCCAGAACCAAATGGTTTTGATGACCACTGATTTATAATATAGTTTTAGGTCTGGTAGAGCTAGGCTACCTTTATTTGCATTTCCCCTCCCCACTAATTCCCTTGAAATTCTTTGACCTTTTATTCTTCCAGAGGAACCTTGTTATTTTTTTGACTCTGAAAAATAATTTTTTGAGAGTTTGTTGTGGCACTGAATAAGTAGATTAGATTAGATAGAATTGTCGTTTTTATTACATTAGCTCGGCTAAACCATAAGCACTTGATATCCTTCCAATTGATTAGATCTGATTTTATTTGTGTGGAAAGTGTTTTGTAATAGTGTTCATATAGTTACCAACTTTGTCTTGAAGGAGAAATTGAATGAGTTCTGGGGAAAAGAGATAATAAAATTTTACTACGGGGCTCCTCGACTTTCTTCTCTCAGAACTAGATAAACTTAACCCAAAAATTAAACAAGAAAGAAGTTAAGGAGATGATTAAATTCTGAGAAAGTTAAATGTGATAGATTTCTATAGAAAATGTAATGGGAATAGAATGGAATATACCTTTTTTTTTTCCTCAACAGTAAACAGCACTACACAAAAACTGATCTGGTATTAGGGTATAAAAACCCCATAACCAAATGTAGAAAAGCAGAAACCATAAACATATTTTTCAAATAGTAATGCAATAAAAATTACATTCATTGATGGACAATGGAAAAATTAAAAGCGAATTGGAAATTAAATAATTTAATCCTAAAGAACAAGTGTGTTAAAAAGCAAATCATAGAAATAATTAATAATTTCATTTTGAAAAATGACAACAATAAGACAATATGCCAAAATTTATGTGATTCAATGGACTGGGTATGCAACTAAAAAAAAATTAGAAAAAGAACAAATTAAAAATCCCCAATTAAACACCAAATTGGACATCCTGAAAATCAAAGAAGAAATTAACAAAACTGAAAATAAGAAAACAATTGAAGTAATAAATCAAATTAGAAACTGATTGTGAAAATAACAATAAAATAGATAAAACCATTGGCTAATTTGATTTTAAAAAGGAAAGAAGAAAATCAAATGACTACTATCAGAAATTAAAGGGGTAGATTCACCATCAATAAAGAGTAAAATAACACAATTGTTAGGAACTTTTTTGCCCAATTATATGCAAATAAATTTGACAATCTAAATGAAATTGTTGAATACTTACAAAAATATAGATTAACAAGATTAATAAAAAAATTAAAATGCTGAAGTAACCCAATCTTAGAAAAGAAATTGAACTATCAATGAATGGACTTCCTAAGAAGAAATATCCAGAACCAGATGGAACCACAAGCAAATTCTACCAAATATTTAAAAAACAATTAAACCCAATATTATATAAACTATTTTGAAAAAGAAGTGAAAAAGGAATCCTACAAAATTCCTTTTATAACATAAATATGGTGCTAGTAACAAAACCAAGAAGAAACAAAACAGAGAAAGATTTCCTTAATGAATATTGCTAATATTTTATTTAAGATTTTTGTATCAAAGAGATTATAGCAATATATCATAAGGATCATTTACTATGACCAGATAAAATTTATGTCAGGAATGCAGGGCTGGTTCAATATTATAAAAATTATCAGCATAATTGTCCATATCATAAAAAACCCAATAATCATATGAATATCTCAATAGATGCAGAAAAAGCATTGTTACTTTGATGCTGTTACTTTATAGCAACAATATTATTCAATGAAAAACACTAAATGATTTAACTATTCTTAGTAATACAATAATCCAAGACAATCCCAAGGGACTAATAATGAAGCATACTATTCACCTCTAGAGAAAGAACTGATATTGATTGAATTCATACTAAAACACACTATTTTTCACTTTCATTTTTTCTTATATTTGAGTTTTCTTATACAAGATAACTAATATAAAAATGTTTTACATAATTACACATATATAACTTATAGATGATTGCTTACAGTCTCATAGAAGGGGGAAGGGAAGGAGAAAAGGAACGAGGGAGGGATAGAATTTGGACTTTAAATTAAAATGTTTTGAAAATTGGGGGGAGGGTGAAATGAGGAAATTAAATCCCTCAGAGATTATCTGTTTTATCCAAGTTCATACTCATAGTATGAGAACAACTAGCTAATTCTGGAGATCACAATCTGACTGCTATCTAAATTTGTAGTCTGATTTCAAAATACTCCTTTAAGAGACAATGGGATACAGTGGAAAGGACTGTGATTTTAGATTGAAAGAACCTGGGTTCAAATTCTACCTCCCATAAGACCTTAAATAAAGCACTTCATTTTTCTAGACCTCAGTTTCCTGTTCTGTAATAAGAAGGAGTTGAATTAGCTGGCCCTAGAGATGCCATCTAGATCTATATTTATGGTACTGTGCCCCACTCATTCACTCAGCCAAACTGGGCTGTATGGTGTCTATCCACCCAAGCCTTTGCCACACACCATGTTCCACTCATCTTCCCTCTTCATCTTCATCTTTTGGATCACTGAGCTACTTCCCAGGCTCAGATCAAGGGCCACTTATTTCTCATTTCCCGAGATTAAAAAAAAAAAATTTTACTTTGTATTTATTTCGCATACATCCTGTATTTATTTATCTAGCTACATCACATGTTCTATTCCCCAACGGGAACATAAACTCCTTGAGAACAAAGGCCACTTCACTTTTGTATTTGTATCTTCAGCATCCAGTGTAGCACTTGGAATAAAAATAGATGTTTAATAAGTTTGTTGGTGGATCACTTGACACCCAATAATTTTAGTATGGAAAGTGAAACTGACATCCAGAGATCATTCAAATGCGGTTATGATAGGAGACAGGGACAGGAACAGCACCTGCAATTTCACTAGTATACATAAATCCTAGGGGATAGGACACCATCAACTACTGAAGATTGGTACCTTCTCTGTCATTTATTGTCTTGGAGATTTGACTAGGAATGAATGGTTGTGTGTCAATTTAGCATAGATTTAGGGTGTGATGGGACCCTAGTCTGTTGGGAACATAATATATAACTTTGTTTTACTTCTGGTAGACCTTTTCTTCTCTTCTTGTGAGAGGATGATGGTGATTCAAGGAGACTGAGAGGCAGTTGCTGTTCTCTGACCTTCCCCCTAAGAGGCCATTACATCGTCTGACCTCTCTCCTCTTCCCTCTGCCTCCAATTTATTTTGTTCCCAGTCCACAAGCAACACCTGTGTCAATAAAGGCTGCTTTGCAACGCCTTCAGATGTTCACAGCTGTGGAGGCTCTCAGAGAATTGACCTGCCCCTCACAGTGCATTTAGGCATGGTCCTTGACGCTAGTCCAAGCCCCTCCTTTTACAGATAAGGCAGCTGCGGTACAGAAAACTTAACTGACTTGCTTAATAGGGCTAAGTATCTGAGACAAGATTCAAAATGAGATCTTTCTAACTACAAACCCCTCATCCTCTTCATTAGATGACACTTAGCCATGACTTAAACCCAAGTTTTTCAATTTCTGGGCCAACTTTTTGTATACTACACCAACGTGCTGGGACCTAAAACTGTGGTGATCTTTTTCTTCTCAAAGCACAGCCAGGTGATAAAAGTTCAGATCTTTTATTATCTCCAATATAGCCCGGTTAGTTTAGAGGTCTATCTCTCTGCTTGGTTCCAAGAGCTCCCTCCAAATGTCGCCAAATCCAAAGGTCTGGTCCTTTAGCCTCTACCTCTGCTTTCTTCAGCCTCCAACCAGCACAGAGATGGAATGAATCTCTTGTCTCCTTCACTTGGGGCTCGGCTAGCTTTCTGGTGAGTCTTTCAGACCAGCTTGGTCTCAGTGGGGGAAGTGCAGGAGCCCAGCCACCAACTCCTCTCCAATGCAGCTGAACTCTCTTCTGCAACCAGCCAGCCAAGTGGAAAACATATTCTCTCTTGCCTTGCCTCGGAGAGAGGGCTTCTGGCGTAATTCCGCTGAAATCTCAACTTGTAGCTTCTTCACTCTGAAAAACTTCTTTGACTCGCCCATTGAAGCTCTATTTATGCTCCTTCAAGAGAGGGATTGTGGGTTTTCTCCCATAGTGCTCTCTGGCCCAAAGAGCTTCAAGGGAGGTGTGAACTCATAAAGTTACAAAGTTTACTTTGTGAAACGCCCATACTTGTGAACTCCAATGAGTAAAGGTATGAACACAAGCCTTGTATTAATTAGTTCTACTTAGTACCTTGTTTCAGGTTCTGGCCCAAAACATCTTCTTGTAAGATTAAATCAACTCTAATTAGTTAGCAGTTTGTAAAGATTCCAACATAAAACAACTTTTATTATTATAACATTATATTACTATATTATTAATATTGATAATTAATATAATTGAACTGGTTCATTATTCTACATTTATCTGGAAATCTCCCTGAATCCCTGTGCTCCAATTCCTCCATGTGTCAAATGTTCCATGGGCTCCATTTTCTCTTCCTCCTCAGAACAAGTGAAATTTTCAGATCTCTAGGTCTCATTCAGGGTAAGATGATCAACTCTACCTATATATAGAAGTATTCATTCATAGAACCATCTCCCATCTCCAAAGTGACTCTTTCTCCCCCCTCCCACTACTTTTAACTTTTCTCCCCTCTGCTGTAAACTCTTATCTTTCTGAGAGCACAGAAGTTACCTTCCACTAATTGTCAGCCCTTAATTTAATTCCAAATATAGCCATAAGTCTTTATTCCTCTTCCCCCCACCCCTTCCTTTAGTTCATTCATGTACCCTTCCATATTGTAATGTGATCCCATAAAAGAAGCATTCATCTATAGGCAAAATGTTTCCAGATTCTGTCCATCACATTACCTGTCTGCCTCTTCACTGTTACCGCTACCAAATTTTACTCTTTCTCCTTGTGTAACTTTATAAAGAAATCTCTTCCTGTTATCACTCTATTGCCTGCATTTCTCCAGTCTAGAAATTCTGTGTTTGTTGTAGCCACAGAAGCAAATAATCTCTTCTGTATGGTTTTCTTTATAAAAAATATTTCAAACTATTCTTTATTATTGAAATCTATCTCACATTTTCAGAATAGGTCACCTTGAGCTGCATGCTGAGCTCCACTGCTCTTTGGAACATTTTATTTCATTATCTCTTCCTTTTTCTAGGAAGTACAGAATGGTCTTGTTATTTCCTTTCTATTTGATAGTCTTTCTCCTGATGGTTTGCAGAACTTCTTGTTTTTTAATTGAATTATTATATTTAATCATTATATGTCTTGAAATTTACATTCTTTTCTCCAGAGGTGATCTGTGAATTTTTTAATTAGGATTTCATTTTCTATATTCAGAAGTTCTGGTCAGTTCTCTTCTATTATTTCTTTCATTATTGTGTTTAGGTGGTTTTGTTTGTTTGATTGTTTGTTTTGTTTTGTTTTGTTGACATGTTCTGCTGGGAGACTACCATAGTTGGGTCATCTTTATGTCTTCCGTATTAAAGATCCGTATATTTTATTTGTATAGTGAGCATATTTCTTCTAACGTTTCCGATGTTTATTTTAATCTTCAAGGTTGTCCTATACTTCTGTGTATTAGCATTCCCATTTTGCCTCACTTAAATCCAATTCACTTTCAAGTCAAGACATCTCCCTCTTGATGTCAGTGATCCTTTTCAAGCAAGAAGGATAAATAACAAAAACAATAATTTGTATTTCCACAAATTGCAATTTAGACCCCTTTAGCACTGGTGTTTCCAGGTTAAAGCCCATGGGAGCTTTTGTTCCTGAAGGGCTATGGCCAAGCTGGCTGTAATGACCCAAACAAAATTTTGGAACCTGGAAGCAAGGTCTCTATGGCACTGAAAAGAGAGAGGGAGTTATGGGATATAGGGATAGGTTTTGATGTAAACTCCTACTGTGTTCTGAGGTCTACTGGTATAGCTTCATTACTGGACATGAAGAAGAGATCCCAAGTGAGCTCAGGGTCAGAGAACATCAGTTTCTAGATTTGGGGATATTTTTCAACTTTATTTTTGATTCTGGATGTTCTAGACCATAGAAACAACTAAAGTTTTATCTTTTGTACATAATTCTATTTTGCAGGTGTTTGATAGGTGATGGGAACTGGAGAAAATGTCTAGTCTTGTTACTCATATGTCCAGAAAAAGAAAAAAAAAAATTGATTCCTGATTAACAAGATTGCAATTTTTGTTACTATTATTATTTGTGACTTAGAACTCCATACTGAGTTTACATGAATTAGATTCAGTCTTAGTAGCCTGAACCTAATTCAGTCTTAGTAGTAACCTACAAATCACTTTCTTGTCTCATGTTCACTCAGAGTTTCTCCAAGAACCGTGTGAACATGGCTCTTGCTTGACTCTACTGAAAATTAATGGCAAGTTACCCAGTGATACCATTATTAGTCCTATACCTCAAAGTGATCAAAGAAAGAGAAAAAGATCCTATATGTACAAAAACATTTATAGCAGATCTTTTTATGATGACAACAAACTAAAAACTAAAGAGGTGCCCCTCAGTTGGAGAATGGCTCAACAAGCTATGGTTTGTGAATATGATTAAAATATTCTCTAAGTATAGGAAATGATGAAAATTATTTCAGAGAATCTTTTCAGTACTTATATGAATTGAGGTGGAATAAAGGAGGGGGGGGAGAAACCAGGATAATTTATAATATAAGAATGACATTGTAAAAACCAAACAATTTTGAAAGACTTAAGAACGCAGATCAATGTGATGACCAGCAGTTTTGACAAAAAGTAATGGATTCAAGATGAAGAATGAATTATATATACTTGGACATAGCCAATTTGTTTTGCTTGACTAGATTTATTTGCTATGAGGGGTTATTTGATCTTTTTTCTTTCCTCTTTGTTTTAAAGTGGGAAAGGGAAAAAAAAACCCTAATTCCTGATAATTATAAAATTAAACAAATAAAACAAGTATAGTTAGTGATTTCAAACCCTCCAAATTATAAAAGGACAAGGTCCAAGACAGCTCTCCCATACTGTGGTACTATTTCACAATGTTTCTACAGGATTCAGGAAATTATCATTGTTCAAGAGGTCTTCCTTTTCTCGTTTGCAGGTTTGGACCGGGAATTCCTCCACACTGGGTATTTCCCCCTTCCAGGAGTTGCTTTAATGCTCTGACATCAGCATGGAATTCCATTGTTTGAGACCAATTGACACAGGATATGCTAGTACATTACACTGTACCTATAAGCAAATATAGTCAAGAAATCCCCAAAGATCATATTAACACTTGCCAGGGAAAACATGTTCTATAAAATTCATTTTTTTCAAATGACAGACTTAACCTTCCTGAAATGTCTCACAGTGATGTGGGTGTGACTATGTTCTTGAAGACTCTAACAAGAAAGCTCAGGCTCTGAGTAATAGTCCTGACTCTGAAGGAGATAGATCTGAGTTCAAACCCTGCCTCTATCACTTATTTCCTGTGTGACTTTAGACAAGGCACCTTTCTAAGCCTCAGTTTCCTTATCTGTAAAATTACAGGACTTCTGGATACTTTTGTTTTAATAAGAGCTTTTTACTTTCAAAACATATGCAAAGATGGTTTTTGACATTCACCCTTGCAAAACTCTGTGTTCCAAATTGTTCCTCCTTTCTTTTCCTACCCCTTCCCTTAGACAGCAAGTAATCCAATATAGGTTAAACATGTACAATTCTTCTACACATATTTCCACGTTTATCATGTTGCACAAGAAAAATCAGATCCAAAAGGAAAAAAATGAGAAAGAAAACAAAACCAAAAAAACCACAATAAAAAAGGCAAAATACTGTGTTGTGATCCACACTCAGTCCCCACAGTTCCTTCTCTGGGTGCAGATGGCTCTCTCCATCACAAGACTATTGGAACTGGCTTGAATCACCTCATTGTTGAAAAAGGCCAAGTCCATCAGAATTGATCATCACAGAATCTTCTATATACAATACGATATTTTCTATTTACTATATACAATGTTTTCTTGGTTCTACTCATTTCATTTAACATCAGTTCATCTAAGTCTCTCCAGGCCTTTCTGAAATCCTCCTGTTGATTGTTTCTTACAGAACAATAATATTCCATTACATTCATAAACCATAACTTATTCAGCCATTCTCCAACTGGAGTAATTTTTGACTCTAAATCTATGGTCTTATAAGATGTGATGAATGTCCTCCAGTATCTAAAGAGTTTCTTTATTGAAGAAGGATTACTCTTGTTCAACTGAAGAAAGGACTAGGAGCTATGGAAGAAAAATGTAAGGAAGATAGTTATTTAATTTATAAAAGAAAGAAAAAAAGGCAACAAATGGAATAGATCACCTTAGAAAATAATGGATTTCTCCTTATTGGAGACAGGATAACTATCTATCAAAGGTGCTAAAAAGGGGAATTCATTTTTGAAACCTGGTCATTCTCAAGGCCATTGTATTAAATTATAAAGCTATGGCCATCTATATGGAGGGCAGAAGGACCAACTCATAAAATATGAATTGATCAATCACATTTATTAAGTGCCTACTACATGCCAAGCATAATACTATGCTGACGTTAGAATTCCCAAAATATAGATGTAAGAAGGAAGATACATGGTAAGTGAATGTACTTAACATACAGTATAACCACACAGAGGTACTTTGCTTTGTAATTCTTTAATATTCTTATATGTAATAGTTACCTCATTGTCTAGGCTCTAAGCTTCTTGAGAGGGAGGTTCTATGACATATTTAGCCTTTGAATCTCCCCTAGGACTTCTTGACACAATGCCCTGTTTACATCGGGTGTTTAATAAATGTCTGGTCCATTAATGAATATAATTGTTGTCATTATGAGCTTCTCCCACTATTCCCCAATTAACAAGGAGAAAATACTGCCCTGATAAATATTAGCTAAAGGATAATCTGGCTCAACCTACAAGGAACGTATTTTCTAAACTCCCAATTTGGGATATGGTGGTATAACATAGTATTGCTCTTGGTCACTCAGTTTAAGAAGACAATAAAACAAAATATTTGGAAAATCCAGAATGTGCGGTCATAATACACATTATGGAGAGTGGGAGGTTTGGATTTCTGATTTCATTAGTGTGGGGTAAGTCCTTGTATGGAAATTCCATCTGACAGTCCAGATCAGCAACTTCTCTATAACCTGTAGTATTAGAGGATTCTTGGGGAAAGGAGGATTGAACTGAGAAGTTAAGCACCCCACCCATGGTGACAGAATATGTGTCACAGTTAGCATTTGTTTCCAGGTCTTCCTAACTAGAAAATCACAGTTCTCTATCCACTGCACCACCCTGTAAGTCAAGTTCATTTCCCTTTGATATTATCCTTGTTTCCCAGGCTCGTCCTATATGAAAAATCACCCTTTTAAAGACTTAGGCAACTGCATTCAAGTGGCAATAAAGGCAAAGCATTCAAATAAATAATAAATGGCCCACTTTTTAAAATGTTTTAAAAAATCATGCTTTTGGGTGATACAAATGTTTCATTAATAAATATTACTGCATCTTTCTACAGCAAGCTAGTGACTGTATTAAACATGAATTACAAGTTTTCTGCTTGTTCCTCACAGTATTTCTCTGTGGATTAGTGTGACTATCTGTCCATCATATATTTTACATGCACATATACATATACATACTATATATACATACATAAATATATATTTATACATACATACATATGGCATTTTGAAGCTGATTTTAATTTTCAGCTAGTAGAACATTTGTACTCAGCATTTTTCTTAGCAACAATTGCATATACTAGAAAACCTTTCTGGGCACCAAGTTTTTGATATAAGAAAATGATAGATAAGTTCTCTTCCACTAAAGTTTCTCACTAATGCATACCCTTTGATCTGAAGATCCCAGAGCAAGACTATATTCCAAGGAGGTGATTAACAGCAAAGAAAGTCCACAGCGGCTTTCTCTATGATAATACAAAGCTGGAAATAAAACAGGAGTCCATTGACTAGGAAACAGCCAAACAAACTAAGATATATGTGTGTGTGTGTGTGTGTGTGTGTGTGTGTGTGTGTGTGTGTAAGAAATGATCACTGGAAGAATTCCTAGAAATAGGGGAAAGAAAGTATTTTTCTCTCCCCCCCCCCTCCCCGTGACTACACTATTATAAAGTCAAGATAGGAAGGAAATAAATTACGAGAGTCAATATTAGTATTGCACTGTCAAAGTGAAAGAATATATCTCTCCTTTCTGTTAGTTATAATAAGTATTTATATAGCAATTTAAGGTTTGAAAAGTTATATACATAAATTAATTCTTGGGATCCTCACAAGACCACCTCACAAGAGGTAACTGCTACTGTTATCTTCATTTTACAGTTGAAAAAAGCTCTCAGCTATTAACTAACTTCTCTAAAGCCAAGCACTTGAGGCAGGACTTGAACTCAAATCTTTCTTCTTTCAAGACCAAGGTTTTACCCACTGGCCCACCTAGCTGCCTCCCCAGCAACAAACTGATTTTTTTTTAAAAAAATATATCCATTGTAATGTTATTTCTATGAGTGATTATTGGAAAGATGCTATTTACCAAATCAACAGCATTTATTAAACACCCATTCTGAGCAGGGCATGGTACTTGGTGTTGAGAATAAAAGACAGAAATAAAATCCTTTCCTCCTAGAAAAAACTGGGGGATGCAACACATGCATAGATCAGCAATATATACTAAGTATATGCTAAGAAGTATCAGAAGGGAGATCCTTCTGAAACCCTGGGAGTTGGAGGGATCAGAAGAGACCTCCTAAAGGAGGTGTACCTGAGCTATGTTTTGAGGGAAGCAAGCAGAATTTTTTGTTTGGATTCATGATTTCATTGACATGAGCAATTCTCAGTATGGAATGAATGAAGAATGGATGAGAAAATATCATTTATTAAATATATACCAAATATATGCAAAGAAGTTCTAAGAGTAGAAGACAATATCCATAGGGGTTTTGCAGTCTTAGAGAAGCTGTTTTAATTTAAGAAGTCACAGGAGTGATGACCCGAACCACAGGGAGTTGATCAACTGTCCCCTCAAGTAGTAATTGATTCTATTGCTGTTCTATAGCTGGAAAACAGCAGGGGGAAGGACAAAATAGAGGAGGGGAGGGTATACTGGCAGGAGGGAAGATGACAACAGAGTATCCAGGGTAGGGCTATCTGAATTTCTAGATTGGGGAGTGGGAATCTTCTGATGTACTTACCAAGTAGGACAGTAATGGATTCCAGATCAGGCTTATTGTGAGAATAAAATGAGATCATCTATGTAAAGTGTTTTGTAAACTTGAAAGCATCATATAAGTGCTAGCTGTTATTTGTGGAAATATATTTCGGTTTTTACTTTGCATTATCTTTAGAGTTTCCTTCAAGGGTGAAATTAATCTCTACTTCTTAAGGCAGGAGTTTTTAGCATGGGGTCCATGAAGTTTAAAAAGCATGTGATAATTGCATTTCAGCCTAACTGCCTTCTTTTCTAGTTTTGTATATTTTGTTTTATGTATTTAAAAATATTCTTGTGAGAAGGGGTCTCTGGGCTTTGCCAAATGGCAGACAAAGGTTAAGATTTTTTGTTCTAAAGTGAAGCTTTTATTCACTCCCAGCTTCTAGTGCCTCCCCTCAAATTAGTTTGTATCTTTTCTGCATATAGTTTGCATATCCCTACTTAATTATCTATTTATCTATATACACACATATAGCATTCTGATTACAATTGTCTGTACACATATCAACTCAATAAATCCTTCTTAAATCTTTATGTCCAGAGTAGAGTACAGTATTTCAGAAGTGGTTTTTACTTTATATCGGACATTTCAGAAAAAATCGGTTTCTCCCACTAAAAGGAAGACTGAGTAATTCTAAGAGACAGGACAGAATGGTGAGATAGTACAGAGAGAAACTTCAACAGAATACATTAATAAGCCTGCTTTCCCCTCTGAACTTTAGTATTCTCATCTATAAAATAGGTATAATAATGCTTGTGTTGTATTCCTCATGTGTGAAGACTGTATTTGGGAAGCTGTAAAGATCTGTAGACAGATGAGTTATTGTTGCTTTTCTTACTAAGACAGA
The DNA here is from genome assembly GCF_016432865.1 of Antechinus flavipes. Taxonomy (NCBI): domain Eukaryota; kingdom Metazoa; phylum Chordata; class Mammalia; order Dasyuromorphia; family Dasyuridae; genus Antechinus; species Antechinus flavipes. The sequence continues at coordinate 230,241,414 of NC_067403.1, forward strand.
TGAGTCCTGATCTTTTTTCTTTTTCTTCAAACCATTAAAAAATTAGGATCGATAATAAATTTCTTGAGGGCAGGAGCCAGATCTGATTTATCTATGTATCTCCCCCAAGCACCTAGCACAGTAGAAATACAATAAATGTTTATTCTCTATATCTGTGAATCTTCAAGGTTTATAAATCACTGTGATAACAGATATTCAGGATGGAGATAAAATAATTGGATGCTTCCAGTAATGGAAGCTCCTTGAGGACAGAGATTGTTTCTTTAAAAAAAAAAAAATCGTTCAATTCAATGCTGCAAACATGTGGTAGGTGTCAACCATGTGAAACATTCCTCCCATCAGCTTTATTTTCTGTAGGAACAAGGTCCCAGATTTGTTTTTACACCTTCCCTTCCTGTAGATACCTTGTGAATTTATGTATCTAAACTCTCACAATTGTGTCACCTCCAGCACAGATTTCTTCTGTGTATACTTGGTTCAGTCTGGCTGCTTTTCCTGTCTTTGTTCTCTTAAATGCCATTCCTGCCTTCTCCATAAGCACATCCAGGACTATGATGTTACAATCAAAGTTAGGGGATTCTATTGTTTTCCAAGGTTGAAAATAAAACAAAATGGTAAAAATGTTTTAATCAACTTTAACTACATTCTACTTCCCCATTTATACAAATCTTTTTGAGACATTTACATGTGCATCAAGATTCTTTGTCTTCCTATTTTAATCCTCCCCCCCCCTTCAAAATCATTAAATAAATACAATGGGATCTGAAGTTCTTGACATCTTTCAATCAATTTCATGATGGTAAATTATGAGCCACTCAGAAATTGGGCACAAAGGTTTAAGGATTTTGATGAGCTGATTATGGAAGACCATAGGATGCCACTCTATTCTAGAGAATGCAAAAACCTATTAACAGCATCATTGAAAATGTCCTTGAGGAGCCTCACAAAGATTTTGTATAGATGGGAAGGCAGGCACATGGTTTGGTTGTTGTCAGTCTGAAGGAACTTATCAAACATGTGTTAGTCACTGGATAAAGAAGGTGCAGGGACAAGTCCAATTAATTGGATCAGGAATTGTCTGTGGATGGTGAGGTTCTCCAGAGGCTCCTGCTTATGGATAACTTGTGTTGATTGCATCAGGTCAAAATGATAGAAAGGGAAAAGTGACCAATATCGGAGAGGATGTGGAAAAATTAGAATCTTAGTTCACTGTTGGTGGATCTTTTAATTGATCCAATCATTTTGAAGATATCTGAGTGGATAAAAAATATTGATTGATTGATTGATAGCTAAGCAACAATATGTAAATATAAAATATATGTAGTTACTTCTCTCTCTATATAATATATATGTGGTAGATTTTTTCTATTTTTCTTCTGTTTTATAATCCTAGTTTTGTCCTTATATGCAGTTGTATTATTTACCTATAGAATATTAGCATTGTTATAATTATTTGGGGCAAACATTGCAAATGAATGAGGATTTGGCTTCACAGTTAAAAAATAAAAAAAGAAGACTGGATTGTCCACAGGAAAATGCAAATTTCCTCGAGGTTCTCTTAGTTAATAAAGTTCCATCTTTTGAATACCTGGATTTTACTAATGTTGTATAGTTGAGATAAGGAATGTAGAGGGTTGAATGAAAAGGTATACTTGAATCAGACAGCAGAGCACTCAAGGCTAATTACCTATTAGATATGAGATAATGGTTCTATGTACATGTATTTAGAGGAGACGGTGATGTGATGGCTCTCCTCATCATGGGTGCTTGCTGAATGTGTGGTGGTAAGGTAACTGTGGGCAAGGATTGGAGGGCTGAGAGAGAGGATCAGAGTCGATCTTCAGAAGGACGAGGGGGAGAGAGAATTCAGGCTCCGGACTCCAGAGTCCAGGAATCATCTTTGGCAAGCCTCGTGGCAGCTTGCCTGCCTCCTTCACTTTTCCTCCTAAAGACCAAGGACTGTGACTGATCCTGACTCTGACTGATCACGAGGCCCTCCAGAGAGCTAGCCCGGACGTTATAATGCAACACCATAGTCTCTAAAGAACTGAAAATAATGTTATACAGAAGGTGAGAACAATCCCATAGTGGGTAAAGCTCATGATCAATGAAGGACTTCAAAGAACGGATGTAAAAGATGCTTCAGGGAAATGTAGAATGGGAAGAAAAAATGAGCTAGCCAAGTAATAGCTGATGTCAGGTGTACAGCTCTAATGCTGTGCTTCTGTTCTTATGATAGCAAGATAAAGTGAGGAAGGCCTTTCAACATTTTGGGTGGACCTGCTGTGGTGAATTTTCAGATCATTGATTTAGAACTGGTAGGGTCTTGGGAGGCAAAGGTCTCATCTGACAGTTGAGGAAACTGAGGCACAGAGGTTAAGTATAATGTCCTAGTTTACATAATAAGTAAGACAGGATTCGAGACATTTTCCTTTCTAGTAACTAAATCATGCTTTTAGTAAAACAGGGACAAGAGTTGCCCTGGCACCTAAAAGCATGACAGTTCATTCAAGCATTTGGATTTGCCACAGGTTGTCTTAGGATGCTCAAGATGCAAAGACCAAAAACTCTTACAGTCCCTGCGTCCAACGCCTTATTGGGGGACGGGGCGGAATAGATAAGTTAATAACAAGGAAACTCAAAGTTAGAGTGATTTCAAGGAGCAGACTGGGCTAGGGCGGGGGCAGGGCTCAGGAAACACCTGATGTTGCCCGGGGCAGCAGGGCCATTCCCTGGAGGAAGCCCGGGGTCCTGGGAAGGCGGCTCGGGAGCTGCGCCAGCTCGGGCTGTCATCGCCGCGGACTTGGGCAGGATGCGGGAAGGGTCGGGGGGTGGGGGTGGGGGTGGGGGGGTGACGGTGGGGGGTTGGGGTCGGCGCGGGAGGGGGGGTGGATCGCTTGCATCCAGCTCCTAGCCCGGCTTGCTACCTTGCTGACAGTCCTCACTCACTCAGTTTGTTGCATCCCCGAAAGTGTCCAGGGCAGGCTCCGGAGCAGACTGGGATGCGTGGGGGGATTCGGATTTTGTTTTTGCTGGGGGGGAAGGGGGACACCTGGGAGAGGTGGGGAGGGGAAGCGTCTAGAATGACTCGGATGGGAACGTAAGAGGGAAAGGAGAGGAAGAGGAAGAGGAAGAGAGCAAGAGGCGGCAGAGAGGGCAGAGACCCGAGAGAAGGGGAACAAAGGACTAGAGGAGTCTCAGGGCGCCATTGGGAAAGGGAAGAAGCCGAGAAGGAAGGGCAGCAGCTACAGCATGCAGACAGGGGTGCGATGCTTCCCAGCTCCCCTCTACTCTCCCGGGCTCCCCACACCTCCTCCTTCCTGGGAGTGCAGCGTTGGGGGGAGGGGAAGGAGGTGCAGGCAGCAGCCGCTCCGAGGCTCCCACTAAACTTTGCGGGGCGGGGCTGGGGAGCAGAGGGGAAGGCGGGGCGGGGAGGGGCGGGGCCCGGAGGGGGGGGGCTGCGCGGTGGGCGGGGGCCTGGAGGGGCGGGGCCGAGGGGGAGGGGAGAGAAGGGGAGGGGGAGGAGGCGGCCGGGCCGGGCCGGGCCAGGGACTCTGCAGGCCGGCGGGCAGGCGGCGGCGGCGGCGGCGGCCGGGGAGCAGCGGGAGCCGCGGCGGCCGCGCCATGTGGCTGCTGGGGCCGCTGTGCCTGCTGCTGAGCAGCGCCGGGGGTGAGTGAGTCTGGGGGCGGCCGCCGGAGGGGGCCCGGGCAAACTTCCTTGGCCTGCGCGGGCTGGGGCCGGCCGGATTGGGGCTGGGGCTGCGATCGCTGGCCGGTCCTGGTCCTCCCTCCCTCCTACCCTCTCTCCTCCCCTTGCCTTCCTCCCCGATTGCGCTCTCCGAGCTGCAGGGCGGACCTTCCTCCTCCTCTTAGTCCTCGTCCTTCTCCTCCTCCTCCTCCTCCCCCTCCTCCTTCTCCTCCTCCTTTTCCTCTTCTCCTTCCTCCTCCTCCTTCTCCTTTCCTCCTCCTCTTCCTCCTCTTTCCTCCTTCTTCCTCCTCCTCCTCCTCTCTTTCCTCCTCCTCCTCCTCTTCCCCACCTCCTCCCGTTCTCCTCCAACCCTCTTCCTCCTCTTCATGCAGCTCTCCTGGCCTGGGCACACGCACGCAAGCATGCATGCACGCGTGTGTGCACGGGGAGCTAGAGTGCGACCGTGGCGTGGGGCACGGGTGCCGGGGGGGGGGGGGTTGTTGCACCTGGGCGCGGGGCATTGTGCCCCCGGAGCGGGCTAAAGTCTGAGTAGTCTGCGGGGCGGAGCTCACGCCTTGCCCTGTGTGTATTTTTGTGTGTTTCTCCCTATGCCCTCCAGCCTGGAGATGTCCGGGGACTGGGTGGGCTGGGTGGGCTGAGCGGGTGCAAAGTCCTTCCTATTCTGTTCCGCTCCCGGGAGACTTTCGATTGCTGCCCAGCTCCGTAAGCGTAATGTTGCCCTAGCTTTTGTATGGCTTTTACACTTCCCGAGCCTCAGTTTCCCCACTGGGGCCTTGGGACTGATTGAAATTCTAGCAGGAGCTCAGCTTCCCAAAGCGTGTGGGGTGTTTGCAGATTGGAAATCGGTAGCAACCTTACTAAGTAGTGCTTTTTCTAACTCACAAAAGAAATAAGGGATCTTGGTTCCTTTAACTCCCGGCAGGCAGGGGTACTGAAGGGAGAGCTTAGCTTCCGTCCGGGAGAGTTTGGAATGATTAACTTGACTGCTGGCTTGTTTTCTTTTAGAGGTGCGTAGTGGGGGCTGGTGGGAATAGAAAGCCTGGGGAGCAAGATTGAGAACCGACTTTCCTGATCTGTTTCATGAGGGGACTGGAGAAATGGGCAAATATTGCACCCATCTCCAAGGATGTCATACCTGCAAGGCAGCCCAGAGATCACCTAAACCAGCGTTTATTGCCTTGTTTGTATATTGGGGACCCTTTGGCAGCCTGGTGAAACTGAGGAAGCCCTTCTCAGAAGGATGTTTTTAAATGCATAAAATACAGCGGATTACAAAAGGAATCCATGATTTAATTAGTTATCAAATATATGGGTGTATATATATATATATGTACATACACATGTGTGTATATATGCATATATGTGTGTTATGTACACATATGTGTGTATAATATATATTACACACAATATTATTACACACATATACAAGTTCATAAGTCCTACTTTAAGAACTGATCCTCGCTGACCTCCTCATTTGACAAATCAGGTAACTGTGACCCAGAGAAAGGAAATGACTCTTCTGACTCCTAAGGTCAGAGCTCTACAGAGAGATGATAAAAGCCATTCATTTCTTTTGGAGGTCAGAGTTCTACAGTTGGGAGTTACTTTAGAGGTAACTACAATCTCCTCATTTTAATGCTGAGGAAACCAAGGCAAAACTGAATTCAAAATTCAAATATATGCCCTTTTCGCTGAACGGAAATTGTTTTGACTGACTTACAGGCATTCATCTCATCTGCCTTGGAAGCTGGGGCTCTCAAATCACATCTCCTGTACTTAGGAAACATGTTGTTGGTCCTTCGTTCTCAAAATACAACTAGAACATCAGGGAGATGATGCTAGTGATTTGGATTTGAGTGAGGGAGAACTGTGCAAAGTCATCAACCTCACTTTCTCCTCCAGAGGCAAGATACAGATCAAGATGATGAGATGGACCTGAATGAAGTGGGAGACCTTTCCATTTCCTTCTCTGGCTTATTTTACACATGAGGAAACTGAGGCAGATAGGGTTAAGTGACTTGCTCAGGGTTATACAGTTAATAAGTGCCTGAGGCTGGATTTGAATTCAAATGCTCCTGACTCCAGGTCTCTATTCACTTCACTGCCTAACTGCCCTATGTTATATAAGGAAACTGAGGCTTAAAGGAGAAAAGTGAGATTATTATAGTCATGAGATTTCAAAGTTCAAAGTAATCTAACTGTCTGAAAAGGTTAGTATGGATATTACTAAACTCATTTTAACAGATAAGTAAGATCAGAGATTTAGAAATAACAAGAAATTCAGTTTGTTCATCCAGGGCCATCCCATCCTTTTTGCAGATGAGGAAAATGAGGCCCAGAAGTGAAAATAATTTGCCAGAGACAGGATTTGAATCCTTGGACCTCCCACTATAGTGACAGTGATCTTTCCATTATACCACACTACCTTCCTAGTAAAGTAGTCATTAATGGCAAAGCCAGGACTTGAACTCAGGTCTTAACTAAGTTCTTTTTTTGTTACATCACACTGTTGCTTCTGATCAATGAGGAATAATTAATTTGGTCACAATAATAATAGTAGCATATATATGTACACACACACACACTATATCCTTATCTCATTTAATCTCCATCAACCCTATGCAACAGTCAGTTTATGTGTTACTTTCTCTATTTTGAGAAGCAGCACAGCATAGTGGTTAGAGTTTTGTAGTCAAGGAGATCTGGGTTCAAGCCTAGCCTCTGACATATACTGTGTATGTGATCCTGGACACTCTCCTGTGCCTCAGAAAACTTAATGGATATGTTAGCAATCAGCCATGCACATTCATAGAAAGTGGGCATTTCCTTATCAGATAGACAGACTAAGGTTCGGACAAAAACAAAACCCTCATTCTACAGATAAGAGACAGGTTCATTTTGGCAAAATGATATATCCAAGGTCATAGCAGAGTGGGTTGGGGGGGGGGGAGAGGGAGAAAGAGAGAGAGAGAGACAGAGAGAGAGAGACAGAGACAGAGACAGAGACAGACAGAGACAGAGAGAGACAGAGAGATGGAGGGGATGGAACCTGCTACTTCCACATCATTGACACTTTTTTGGTCCAGGCTGCCCCTCTGGACCACTCCTGATCATGTGGGACCTCAGATTGTGCAGCTGGTGTTTGGCTGCAGGGAGCGAGCAGGCAGGCTTCCAGGGCATCTCTGATAGGAGACCAAACTGATTTCACGTAACCTTGAGCATGTCTGGATGCTGATGGAGTGTCTGAGGTGATGACTCACAAGCAGGACACTTTGGCGTCCCCTTCATCTGCACGTGTCCTCTGATAAGAAGCTTTGGCTGAGTTTACACTGGTATTTTTCTTGTTTCTCAGGTGAGATCGGTTGCTCATACTGGTGTTCAGGGCCCGCTTAATTTTTGGTTGTCAGATCAATCTTAGGGCTGGAGGGTGAGAGAGCAGATGAAAAAATGTCTTTGTTTTACAGATGAGGCAACTTGAGACTACCAAGGTGAAATCCCACGCCCAAAGTCACATAGAAAGGAAATAATGGAGTCAGGATTTGACTCCAGATCCTCTGACTTTAGAGTTAACATTTTTTATAACCTCTCCAAGGAGCAGCTTTATGATTATTTGATCGATATACCTTTGGAATCAGAGATCTTGAACTAAGGCTCTTCCCTTCTGCTTACAAGTTGTATGTTTTTAGGCAAATCATTTTCCTCAGTTTCTTCATCTGTAAAATGTAAAATGTGGCTGACAAAACAATATCATTGGATTGTTGCAAGCTGAATAATGTATATGAAATATTATATAAATGTAAGCTAGTATTACTGTTATGAATATTACTATATGTGACATAGATTAAATCTACTACTAATCTGTGCCTTTCTAATTAATGGACATTAATAGAGAGGTTTTCCTCAGTGGGAGTGCCCCAAGCCACTGAAAAGACAGGTCAGCTTTAAAATACAATCAAGACTAAAGTCCAAAAAAAACCCCTTAAATGTGAGAAGTTCAGCAAGGCCATTTGAGATGGAGGGTGACAGTCACAAGATCTGCCCTCCACCCTGACCATCCCTCATTGGAGTGTTTATTTCACTTCTGAGCACCATACACATTTTTGAAGGGACACTGGAAAACTGGAGCTTGTTCCTAAGTAACTCACCAGCGTGGTGATGGACAGAACCAAAAGCCGAGCCATCATAAGATCTTTGGAAGGAAGCAGATAGGTTTAGCTTTGAGAACAGAAGAGAGGTTTCAGATCAATCAGAGGATTTCATGCTGGAAGAATCCTTAGAGATCATCCAGCCCAATCCTCTCCAGATGAGACCAGGAGGCTTACTAAGGTTAAGTGATTCACCTCGATTCTACAGGGAGGAAGAAACAGAGCCAAGCTCCATTTTTAACACATTTTTGTTGCTTTCCTCCATGAAGAAGAGGAAGAATTTCAGAGTCTCAGAATTGGAGGAGACCCAGAGATTTCAGATGATTAGACCATAAATTTCAGGCTGACAGAGCCTATAAAGGCTAATTGCTCAATCCTGGTCCTGTCTAGTTTTACAGATAAGGCAACCGAGTCTCAGGGATGTTAACATCACATAGGGAGTGACCAAGTTAGGATTTAAACTTGGGGCCTGTGAGGAGCTCTGACCCAACCAGTTCTTCCCATTTGTCAAGAGGTCATTCAACATGGTTCGAGAATATCAGAACCCATTATTTCCTAAGCCAGCTCATTCTACTTTTTGGCAGTTTTAATCTTCAGGAAGTTTTTTTTTTTTCCCTATAAATATAGTCTCCAGTCCGTGCCACTGGTTCTGCCATCCTAAACCAAGGATAGCAAATTTCAGTCCTCTTCTACCTACTTGAAGATGATTTATGGTGTATGATATTTTGCTCTTTTTCCAGCTGATTATCTTCATTTCCTTCAGTTGATCTTTTCCTGGTTTGGTCTCTGTTCTTCTCACCAGCCTGGTTACCTTCCTCTGGGCATACTTTAACTGATACCTTTCCCCAAATGTAATAATGCTCAGTAATGATTTTCTAGATGTGGTCTGACCAAGGAGTATGGCAGACCAGCCTGGGTGGGCTTAAAGTGCAGAGCTTGGAACATGAAGAACAGACATTACTCACTAGAACTCCCAACAATCCGATGATATTTTTGGTTAGACATGTTTTACATTTTACAGGTGAGTAAATTGAGGAACTCTTTCTCTCTCTTCTCTCTTTTCTCTCCTCTCTCTCTTCTCTCTTTCTTTCTCTCTTTTCCTCTCTCCACTCTCCCTCCTTCTCTCCCTCCTTCCTCCCTTTCTTTCTGTCTATATATTAATAAGTATGTATGTATAAAAATAAATATTGCAGTTGTTGAAAAGTGTAACAGACTGTTTTTATGACCGTGAGTTCCTCATTATCGGCAATCTCAACCAGAGGCTGAATGACCAACTGTTACTTGCTATTTTAAAGGAGACGCCTGCTCAGACATTAGCTGGACATAATGACCTCTGAGGTCAGAGGATCTTAGACTTAAATAAGAAGAGATCAAAAAGATCATTTAGCCTAATTCTCTCATTTTGCAAATGTGCAACCCAGAGAGATGATGTGTCTTGCTTCTAAGGTCACATAGGTTGTTAAATCAGAATTCAAATCCAGAGTGTTTGCCTCCAAACTCAACACACTTTCCACTATATTTGGGTCCCCTTGACCAGAATGAGTTCTTGTGATTCTGACTCTTGTTTGAGGTGTGAATGCCTTCTCTTCTGGGAGCCTCCAGGCTAGAGGGCAAGAGCAACTCTTTGAACTGAAAAGCAAGTGTGTTATTTCTACCCAATCCACAACAGAAGATAAGCACGTGGAGTACTTCCTGTCTCCACCTAATGTGGGAGAATCAATCTCTCAATCTCTCTCTCTCTTTCCCTCTCCTTTGTCTTTTACTCTGTCTCTGTTTCTCTTTCTTCTCGCTCTGTGTCTCCTTTCCTCTTCTGTCTTTCCTTTCTGTCTGTCTTTGAATGTCTATGTGTGTCTCTGTCTCTGTCCTCAATGTTCGTGTCCTCTCTCTCTCTCTCTCTCTCTCTCTCTCTCTCTCTCTCTCTCTCTCTCTCTCTCTCTCTCTCTCTCTCTCATTCCTTCCCTCCCTCCCAATAATCACCAAAAAAGGCCACACCTGGAAGGGGTATGAAGGAAGGAGCTGCTCAGAACTCACCTCAAGGCTTTGTCATAATCTTAAAGTCAGTGTCAATCACTTAAGCTCATCAAAAGCAAGAAAAACTGCATATTAGTAGAGTCTGTCACAAAGGACAGATTTTTTTCCCCCCAACAGAAATTTTCCTCCCTAATAGCAGCATTTATAAATGTCTTGCTATCTTCTCGAACCTTCTTTTCTAAATCTATCTCTTTCCCCTTCCACCCAAAGAGCCCTCTTTTCAAACAAAGAATTTCAAAGGGGAAAGGACAGTTCAATCAAACCACAACTGAAAGGTTTGGATTTAGAGCCAAAGGCCTTGCGTTCCAATCATGACTCTTGATATTTATTCCTGTGTAACTGGGGTGTGTCACTTAATCTCTGAGTCTCAATTTCCTCATATATAAAATAAGATCCTTAGTCTAAATCCCAGCTTCTTAAACTATGATTTGTGACTCCTGTCATTGAATGTGGGGAATGTGAAATTGGGATTTATTATTAGTTCAATGTTTTATTTGTATATCTATTTTATATGCCTACATCCCTGGGTTCATGTAAAAACTTTTCTAGTGAAAAGGGGTCACAAGTAGAAAAAGTTTAAGAAGCCACAGTTTGGATGACTTCTAAATTCCCTTCCTTTCCTTGCTCTGTCCCTACTTCAATGCATTGTTCTCTGAGGTTTTATATTACATATATATATACACATATATATATATACACACACACACATATATATACATACACACACACACCTATACAAAAACATAGGTATACACACTTACACATATACACACATGTATCTATATGAGTCCCATATATGTATATACCCATATGTGTATATACATATGTAAATATATATATCCATAAATGTGTATATGTGTGTATATACATATATCTGTCTCTTTTTTTATATACAAAGATATACACACATCTATATCTATATATAAAAATACATGCATATCTATCTACCTATCTATATATAAACACACATACATCTATACCTATCTGTATTTATATATAAAGATACACATATCTCTCTCTATCTCTGTATATAAAGGTACACACATCTATAGCTGTCTCTCTATAAAGATACACACATCTATATATCATTGTATATAGAAACATCTATGTCTATATCTATCTCTATTTATTTATAAAGATACACACACCTATAACTATATCTATATATCTATTTATATATAAAGATTTACACATCTATATCTATCTCTGTCTCTATGCAGAAAGATACATAGTCTACATCTCTCTATATATAAAGATACACACAAATCTCTATCTCTATACCTAAAGATACACACATCTACATTTATCTATATATTTATATGTAAAGATACAAACATCTCTATCTATATATTTACATGTAAAATACACAATCTATATCTATATGTATATGTTTATTTTTATATAATATATAAAGATGTATACACATCTATTTTTATCTATCTATGGATTTATATATATTTCCATATATATAATCTATATCTATATAAAGATACATACATACATGCATACACACACAGACACACAAAGAAGCACACACACACACACATACATATCTTCTGAGTAACAGTTTCTCCTGTAATCACCTCAAGGGCAGAGACTATTGTCCCACAGTTTGGTAAGTGTGGCACTTAGCACAGTAGCTGCCATAGAGGAAGTACTTCATAAACCTATTATCCTTCTTCCTCGGATGCCCCTTCCAGCTGCAAGCTATACTATATTATCACCCGACTCAACAGTCTTGTCCAGTAGTTGATGCAATATTTCCCACCTGGAAAACTTTACTTCTGCAAATAAGGAAGGGAGGTTCTTGGTCATTATAATTCTGTATCACCTAAAAAAAGCAAAAAATGTTCAGACAAGGAATTAAGACACATCCCAAGGCTTTCAGGAAGGAAGGGATTTTCTTTTTAAATGTCAAAAATGTTCTCCTTCCTAGGAATGCCCCAGCCTTTCAGAGCATCATATCAGGTTTGTGTTTTCCAGCTTGTTGAATGTCATCAGAAACCGAAAGTCCTGGCTGTTGTCAAGAAGTGGATTTGCTCTATTGTCTGCCTCGATTGCTGTCAGTGAGATAGGACACACGGTCTAGCAGACTTATGTTAATCTCAGTTCGGCTCCAGAAGCACCACTTATCCAGCTCGGGACTGCAAAGTAGAGAGCTAAGAGATTCTCCTGGAAATGCTTGGTAGGCCAGACGCCTGGAATATTTAATATAGCCTTCAGAATAAAGGCGGTGGTGGTCAGTGTTGCTGTAACTTGTTCTTGGACCATCCCTGCACCATCTTGGACCATCCTTCCAAAGATCTAAAAACCCAGGCATGAATCCTGAGATGGGAGGGATATTAGAAATTATCCCAAGGGGCAGCTAGGTGGTACAGTGGATAGAGCACCAGCCTTGAAGTCAGGAGGACCTGAGTTCAATTCTGCTCTCAGACACCTAACACTTCCTACCTGTATAACCCTAGGCAAGTCACTTAAACCAATTGCCTCAGGGGAAAAAAGAAAGGAAAAAAAAGAAAGAAAGAAGAAATTATCCCATCTGACATCTTCACATAATATGATAACTGAAATTTAGGGAAACTAAGTGACCTTTGCCTCTCCAAGGAAATAGATATCAGAGGCAGGCTTTGAATCCATCGTCCTTGATGCTAGGTCCAGGGATCTTTCCACTGTGCCACATATTCATCAGATTGTGACTGTAGACCAGGATGATCTGGTGGGCAAATGGAACTGTGTTAGAGCAAGAAAACTCTTTCTCTAGAATGCTCTAGAGCATTGAGGACTAGTATATTTGTTTGGTTTTGTGCAAAAAAAATATTTTGCCATCCTAGTCACCCAGGTATTTTTGCCAGTGTTCTGCCCTTCGGCCACTGATGTTTTGCAAAAAGGCAGCCCTGGGCTGTTTGTGTGAATCTGAGAGAGAACAGTTGCTGGCTTATATAAAGGTTCCCTCCATTTTCATCACAGTCAAAGCTGGCACTGATTTTACTCCAATGAACCGTACTTGCCCTTGAAAAGTGTTTGCAGGGAAAATGAATCAGTGGTTTTTGGACATTAAGCATCTGTTTGTCAGAACATTCACTCCATGTTCAATGTCACTGGTCCAGTATAAGGAACTTTTGTGACTGGAGAAAGTGTTGGAAAAAAGAAGGAAAAGAAAAAAAGAGAGTGGGGAAGGAGAAAAGGAAAGAAAGAAGGAAAAAAGAAGGAAGTAAGGAGAGAGGGGAGAGGAAGAGGGGAAAGGATGGAAAATGGAGGAAGGAAAGAAGGAAGAAAGGAAGAAGGAAGGAAGAGAGGGAGAGAGAAAGGGTGGAATCGAAAGAGGGAAGGAAGGAATGGAAAGAGGGAATGAAAGAAAGAAAGAAAAAAGACAGGAAGGAAGGTAGAAAAAATAGAAAATATATTTTTTGAAACAGGAATCTCATCAGATCTTTGAAGAACTGATCATAGTTGAGAGCTAGGAATGATTCTGAAGTCATTCCCCATACCATTTTACAGATGAAAAAGTGAGGCTAGCAAGACACTACTCTTCCAAGTCACATGGACAGTAGATGGTAAAGCTAGGATTTGAACCCTGCTCTTGTGCCTCTAAATTTGGAATTCTTTTTATTTCCCCAAGGTTATTGCTGGGTGGGCTTAGATCAGAGAGGGCTTAATATGGGAAGGGAAGCTATAAGTCTGGGCTGTTTTTTTGTTTTCCCCATCCTTACCCCAAATTATCCCAGAGTGCTCTGAGACAAACCCCTTAGATTTTTTTTTTGAATCTTGGTGTTTTTGTTTGTAAAATAAGGAAATTGAGCCAGGTGGTCTATAAAGTCCTGTTCTGTTTTAGCTTTATATGCTACTTGGATGCAGCTTTATATGCTTTGGTATAGAAGAAAAGCAGAGGATTCACAGGAGATAACTGAGTTTGAATTCTAGCTCTGCCAGTTGCTATCTATGTGGACTTAAGTAAGTCAATGCACCTGAAATTTTTTTTTTTTTTTGGTTTCATATAGAATGAGGAAGCAACTAAGTAACACCATAGTGCACAGAGCAGGGTCTGGTGTCAGAAGATTCATCTTCCTAAGTTCAAATCTAGCCTCAGACACTTAATAGCTTGGTTACTCTGAGTAAGTCACTTAACCCCATTTCCTTTCTTTTTTTTTTTAAATCTGTAAAATGAGAAAGGAAATGACAAACCATTCCATTATCTCTGCCAAGAAAACCCCAAATGGGGTCACAGAAAGTCAGATATGACTGAAAATGATTGGATGATGACCATCGTGAAAAAATGAAGGGTTGGTCTGGACTACTAAGATCCCTTCTGGAAGGACAGCACTGATCTATGATTCTAAACATCTGTGTCTGTGAAGATGCTCTCTGTTCTCTGATCCAATCTTCAAAAATGTAGAATAGGGAATCGAACATTGTCTGTTTATAGTGTTTACACTAGTCTTGACCCAAGAGCAGAGAAGGGAAGGGAAGGGAAATGAATGATAGTTGCAGAAAGGTAAATTGAGGCATCTGATAATCAAACAAAACAAGGTATTTCCACCAATCAAAGCCCGTCCCCAAGTAGAATCAGCGGCCTCTAGAGGTGATGGGTTCTTGCCCACTGGTTCAGACTTTAAGCGGAGCTGATTCCCATTCTCCCATATGGCCAAATCTCACAGGTCTGTCCTTCCTCTCTGACCGGGGACTCCATCTCCCGTCTTTCTGTCTTTGCCCAAGCTGCCCGTCATAACTGGAACATTTGTCCTCTTCACTTCTGCTTCCGTGGCATTCTTCAGGATTCACCCACTTTCAGCAGGAGACCTTTCTCTGCTTTCTTGGTTTCTAGAACCTTCCCCTTCTATCTACTCTCAATGAATCATGTATATATATATAACCTATTTATGTACATGCCAACTTCTTAAGAGCAGGGGTTATTTTTATTTTTTCTTGGTATCTCCAGCACTTAAAAAGAATGGCTACGAGATAATAGATACTTCAGAAAGGCTTGTTAATGGACTGATAGAGGGGATTAAGTTGGACTCTGAAGCCTCTTCCCACCCTAAAATTCTGAGAGACCATGATGGTCGCCAATGGACTGGGCAGATCTGATATAAAACTCAGGCTCTTAGAGATCCCCAACCAATCAATAAACATGTGCAAATATAGTCTATATACCAGGCTGGAGATTCAAAGACAAAAACAGCTCTTGCCCTCAAAAGTCTACATTCTACTAGGTCAGGGTTTCTTAACCTTCCTTGACCCTGTTGGCCTTTGGGAGAAGCCTGTGGAGCCCTTCTCAAAAGTTGTGTTGTGTTTGGTTGTTTGTTTTGAAATAATTGAAGGAGATGCTAAATTTCGGATAGTGGTTAGTGAAAATAAAGATGTCATTTTCCCCTCTATTCAAATTCATAGACCTTTCTCCACCTGAAATCTATCCACATCCACTTAAAAATTACTAAGTCAGGACCAGCCCTGAGGTTAGGAGGACCTGAGTTCAAATCTGGACTCAGACACTTAACACTTCCTAACTGTGTGACCCTGGGCAAGTCACTTAACCCCAATTGCCTCGGCAAAAAAAAAAAAAAAAAAAAAATTACTAAGTCCACCACGAAGAGGAGAGGAAGTGATGATCTTTGGAAGAAAGCTTTGCTCTTGAAAGTCATGGGGGTTGTCAATGAAACCATAGAGCAGTAGATTATTAAAGCCCTTTTTTGAAGCAATGGGAAACGTTGATTTGATTTTTGTTCCCTAAAAAAGAGATGGGAAGTGGGGGTGGGAATGGACACCAGGTGGCAGGGCAGACGGCAAGATGCCCACCTAGCTAGGCCCTGGCACCCTGACAGATGGAATTCCTTAAGCACGATCTGGAGTTGGGACTGACTAGACATGACAGACAGGGGTGAAAATACCATATCATTGGGGAAGTTCCACTGTGGAGTAGGCCCATGGCTCATGGGGGAATGGGGCAGGGCTTCTGGGGCTAGGTCTTGATGGCCAGTGATCCTGTTGGGGAGAGGAAGGATGATATTTTGCATTTGGGGTTTCCCTATGTGGTCCTTCCCATGGCAAGTATGATGTCAATTAATGAATGGACATTTATTAAGCACCTACTGTGCACGCTTGCTGAGGTAGAAAGACAAAAAAATAAAAGTTTCTTCCCTCAAGGAACTTATGTTTTAGTGGGGGAGACAGATTGTGCATCTAAGTATATACAAAATGTATTTCTTCTATACACAGTTATATCAACCCCCTCATAAGATCCATAATGTTCACTAATGTTTTCTCTACCGGTGCTCCCTCCCACAAACATGTTTGGGCTCCTGAAAATTTCCAGAGCCCTACATAGGCCCCCCAGCAGTTTCCCGGATAATTTCTGCATCTGAGAAAAACAGTGAAAGGCAGGTGAGAACTGGTCACTAAAAAATCCTCCACCCCCTCTCCCTAGTAATGAGGGGGAGAGAGTAGGGAGAGGGCATGTGACATCTACCTAGCTAGCTAACTATGTGGAAAGCTCTGCCCCTAGGCTTTCCAGGGCAACGTGGAGTGGAAACCTTAGCTGAAACATTCCCCTTTTCTCCCTTCTACAGAGCCCCTATTGTTCTACCCAGCTTCCCCTCCCCTCTTGTCATCTCTTGGACTTGTTTCTTCTCTGCCTCTGTCATCTGTTACCTTCCCCTCCTCCACCTCTTCCCCTCCTCACTCTTCCCCCTATCTCTTACCTTTCCTTCCTCTTCTCTTCCTCTCCTTCTCCTTCCCGATCTCTTCCCCTTCTCCCCATCATCTCTTACTATTTTTCTCTTTCTCTTTCTCCCCCTCCCTCATCTTTCCCCTTCCTCCCCCCTCATCTCTTCCCTTCTCATCTCCCCCATCACTCCCTCTCCCTACCACATTCACTAGAAAGCTTTACTCTTCTAGGGAGAATTTCTGCAGTTATATATAAGGGCAGTGTTGGAAGTGGTGGGAAAATGCAGGTTTTAAAACTTTTCTTTTTCTATTGGTCTTCTCAAAAATTCTCGCTTTCCCCCAGTCCATTTTACTTTTAAAGTTATGGCTTTGTGTGTAGCTTTATTTATTTATTTTTTTAAACTTCCAGATACCTTTAAAGAAATGTTGTAGTGAGCCCTGAAAGCTACATTGTAGCTGGTTCCCCTCTCCAAAAAATACATTGTAGTGAGGCCCACTTTAAAGATGGATTGCGAAAGATAAATTTAACTAGAAAGAGAACTGGGCTGGGATCGAGAAGACATGCATCAGGAGCCCGGTTCTGCTACTAATTGCGTGCCAGTGACCTTGGGCAAGATCTCCAGTTAATCTCTCCCAGCCTCAGGTAATTCATCTGGCAAATGAGGGGGTTGAACCAGATAGATGAAATGAGAAATGAGCCTTGCTAAGCACTCACTGTATGCCCAGTTGTCTGCCAAGTACCAGGGATTCAAACAGAACATTGTTCTATTTGTCTCCACTTTCAAGGAGCCGAGGTTCTAATCAGAAGTGACAAAACACATTCAGGGATGTAGCATCAGGACCGATGGAAAGGCCCAGGGGTTGTTCCAGGCACGTGTGGATGCTCTGATATTAGGGCATAGTCTCTCAAGACCCTTCTGACTCATAATAAAAATAATGACAACAGCTGACATTTAGAGCGTGTTATCAAGTTATCAAGTTATCAAGGCATTTTGCATTTATCTCATTAGAAACTTTTGACTAAAGTTTTGAGTTCTTTCTTCCCCTGACTACCAACTCACTTAGCCTTTTTCTGGGACTCAGTTTCCTTTTATGTGAAATGGGCATGTGAATATCATCTATTTTATAGAGTTGTAGTAAGGATCAAATAACTTAATAAAGAATTTTGCAAACATTAAAATACAATGTAAATTTTAGTTGTTTAATAATGATAATAATAATATCACACATGGGTTTCTTTTTGCTCTGGACGCTCAGTATGGAGCACTCCCAGGGTTTGGATCCTCTGTATCCAACTCTTATAATTTTTAACTTTATATAATTGCCTGGGGGCAAATGCTGTGATCCCAGGACCAGTATGGGTTAAAGGAGGACTTGAACTTTGAACTAAGGTCTTTCTTATTCCAAGACTGGCCCTGGAAAACCTCTTTGCTAACCTCAAAGGAGGGATGTTCAGCTTTACCAACAAAGTCCTGAATGGAAATAAAGTCCTTCATCTGGAAGGGCCTGAGTGTAGAGTCCATCCGGTCCGAGCCTATCATTGAGCTTGGCCTGAGGCCTCCAGAGGAGAACTAACTTGTCTTCCTGCCATATTATCAGGTAGTCAAACTTGTTTGGCAACTGGCAGCCTGCAGGCAGACTCAGGAGTCCAATGCTTTGGAAAGGTCTGAGTGAAAGGGTATCTGGAGAGCTCCCTTTAACCAAGAATACACCTGCTTTCTGCTTCTTGGCCATCTGGATACCCTCCAGATTTAGGAGAGGTTCCATTTCTTCAGATTCTAGAGGAATCTAATCATCTCTAGAGATGGAAAACATAATGTAATAATGCTTACATGTGAGCATCCTGTTTAGCAAAGCATATATAGCTTAAAATTTGTTCAGAATTCCACTTTGGCTTTGTTATATTTGGAGATGTGCAATTCAGTTCTAAAAACTTGAGACTGTAGTTTAGTGGAGTCAGAAGCCCCTTGATTCAGACTCTCCATGTGCTGCTCACTACCTTGCATTTGGCCAAGTCATTTAAGTCACTTTACTTATCTGATTAGATAAGAGAGTTGGACTAGTTGTCCTCAGAAGTCAACCCCCCCCCCAAAAAAAAAGAAATCAAATCAGTTCTAAATCTTTGATTGTGCTGTTATTAAATATCTACTGTGTGCAAGCTGTGGTGTTGGAGATAATAACCACAATTATTGATATTGGGGACTCACATTCAAATCCCGCTTCTTATGCTCACTACTTGTGAGATCTTTGGCCAAGTCATCATCCTTGAGCCCCTCAGTTTCCTCATTTATAAAATAAAGAGATGAAATGACTTCCGATTTTAGATCTGTAATCCTGTGAGCAAAGTGTGCGTTCTTCATGTACGTGCATATAAATAACAACAAAGTATATGCAGAATGTCCCAAAAGTCCTAGTTCAGTCTTAACCTGGCTTTAAGCCACCCTTTGAAGAAAGTGAGAGAATTATTTTTTTTTTTTTTTGGTCAGTCAACAAATATTTATTAAATACCTACTTTGTGCCAGGTAGTGTACAAGGGGTACAAAGAAAGACAAAAACAGTCTCTGTTCTCCAGGAAGTCATAAGACCTAGGCTGTGAAAGAACATAAGCAGTTCAATGAGAGGCAGAGACAGAGAGGGAGGGCATTCTAGGCAGGGGAGGCCCATTTAGACTTGAAAGCAAAACAAAAAACAAAAGGAAAAAAAATCCAAACTAGAAACTCTTGTTTGGGTCTTGGGAGACATTCTTTTTAAGGCGCTTGGAGGCAAAAGAAAAGGGCTGGTTGTCCCTTGGATTTTCTCCCCACATTCTAGCAATTCTTCAATTTTCATCTCATCTCCTGTTCCTCTGTCAGGAGTCACGTTAATAATAATAATCATAACTGACATAAAACCTTTTGCATTCTCTCCTTCAGACTCATAACAACCACATGCAGGAAAGTCATACAGTTACTCTCCTGTTTTATAGATAAAAAGGCTAAAAGCTCAAAGTTCAGTGATTTACTTCAGTCATAATTAGAAAGGTCACAGATATCACATTTGAACCCCGTTTCCCTTTGCCTGGACATTACTTATTTCTGAATGAAGGCAAAGATTTCCAGCTTCCCAAATATGTATACATATGCTTTATAGTCTGGACATGTGATTTCACTGGTAACGAGAATTCCTATTGAGGAAATTGCTTTCATCAATTCACATCAGCACCTGCTCTGTAGCTTAGTGTTAGAAAGAAACCCAGAACATTGAAGGATTCTGTTTCCCCAGAGGCTCAACTTGAATCCAGGTCTTCCCAACTCTGAGAAAGTTCTCTATCTGCTAAGCCACGTCTGCATCTCATTTCCCAAGTCTAAGCAAATTCAGGATATTCTACTCCCTCATCTCAGTTTATTTCCAATAAACTAAACAAATGGTGGGTAGTAAATTCCCTGTAAACACACATTCACTCTCCACTCCACCCTCTTAGCTCTCTCTCTCTCTCTCTCTCTCTCTTTCTCTCTTTCCTTTCTTTCTTTCACTCACTTACTCTCTCTCTCTTTCTCCTCTTTTCCTCCTTTTCTCTTCCTTCGATCCCTTTTTCCCTCTGTTCACTCTCCCTCATACTTCTTCCTCTATCCCTTTCCCTCTGTCTCTTTTCCTTCTCTTCCCTTCTCTCTCTCCTTCCTCTCTCTGTCCCTTTTCTTTTTTCCCTCTTTCCTTTTTCCTTCTGCTTCTCCCTCTCTTTTCCTTCCTTCCCCTTAACCTCCTCCCTATATCCTCTCTCTCTCTCCTCTCCCCAGCCTATCCCCCTTTGCTAAAAGTAGCACACTGTTTTTACCTTTACTATTTCTTTTAAAGTGTTGTCTTCATCTGTTCCGGGAACAGAGCTGCTGAAATTCCACCAGGCTCAGAAAGCCTTACTACATAGATTGTCTTTAGGGACCTATGAAATGCATTACCCATGACTAGACTTTAGCAGCAGATACATTAGACTTAACTGATTATACCTCGTGTGGGTACAAATCAAGATCCAGTTGTTGGGTATTTGTGTCTCTGAAACATGAGATTAATTTGGAAGCCAAAAAAAAAAAAACAAACAAACCCACAAAAAAACCCCACAAAATTTGATCTTGGCCATCTTTAAGACAGGCAATGGGATCCAAAACCAGGAAGTGTTTGCTTTCTCTTCCCCTTTCCACTCACCCAGAATATTTCTTTATTTACTTCTGGGTGCCACAATTCAGGAAAGACTTTGAGAGGGTAGAGAGTGTCTGGAGGAAGAAGCCAAGATGGTGGGGCTAGGAGATCCACATTCTGAAGTCTCATTGAGCTGATCTGAGGGGCTTCTGATCAACTCCACCTCCACAAATAGGCTAGACTTGCTGGCCACCATTGTCTCTTTCAGTTCTAATTTCTGTGATTCTTTGGAAGATCTTGATTCAATGCCGAGCAAGGATCAGCTGAAGGAACCAGAATCTTTAACCTTGAAAAGAGAAGCCTTAGAAGGAATATTATTTTTTGTTGTTGTCCAACTCTACATGATCCCATTTGAGGTTTTCTCAGCAAAGATACTGGAGTGATTTGCCATTTCTCCTTGCCCATTTTACAGATGGGGTAACTGGAGCAAATAGGATTAAGTGACTTACCCAGAGGCACACAGCTAAAAAGTGCCTGAGGGCCAGATTTGAACTCAGTAAAATGAATCTTTCTGATTCCATGCTGAATACTCTATTCATTGTACCATCTAGCTGCCCAAAATGAATTTGTGGTTATAATTCAATGGAAGGTCTGTTGTATGGGAAAGAATTGGACCTGTTGTCTTTGACACTCTAGAGGAACAATGTATGGAGTATATGTATGGGGGTGGGTGGGTAGAAACCAATTTTCCCAAACATTTGGACTAAGGTAGTCGTGCATAGAGAAAGTCTTTGCAATCAAGAAGACCAGAAATCCAGCTCTGACTCTGCCATGCACTGTGACCATAAACAAAATCTGTTAAGTCTCATTTTCAAAAGCAACTTTCAAAGAGGAAAAGTAACAGATAAATTGCAGATGAGTGCAAGGAGTTTCCACACTGGAAGAGTTCCCTAGATTGATGAAATCTCAGTCCTGGGAACAAAAAAAAAAAAAAAAAAAGACACTGTCTAGATGTAGAATGGGCCACCTTAGGAAGTCACAGTGGTTCCCCTCTCACTGAAAGACTTCACACAAAGGCTTCCTGACAACATTCAGGGCAGGTATGTGGAATGGTGTATTCTAGTTCAGCTACTTCTGGCCAAAGTCTCTTTCTACTCAGAAATTCAAGAAGCTTCTGGGCAAAGGGCTCATTTGGTTAAAGAGTTGGCAGGAAGAGCCAATGGTATCATTACTCAGTTGTTCTGGCTATTGACAAATGAAAAGGACTTTTTTTTTTTTTTTATTTCCCACACCGTGCACAGGGCCACATTTTTTAAGGCATTCTCTTTAGCCTGGGCAGAAACTAATTTCTCTCTCTCTCTCTCTCTCTCTCTCTCTCTCTCTCTCTCTCTCTCTCTCTCTGAGAGAGACAACTTTTTTTTGTATGTCATGGACTCCTTGGGCAGTCTAGTAAAGCTTATGGATTCCTTTTCACCAAAACACCATAAAATCTTACAGTTCAATATATAGGATTACAAGGGAAACCAAAGGTTAATGAAAATAAAAAAATATATATTTTTTTCATATTCAAGTTTCATGAACATAGATCCTCTGGTTAAAAAGCCCCACATAAGGTGATTTTATCCAATTCTCTTGTTTCTATAGGTAAGAAAATGACCCAGTGGGATAATGGAACGATCAATGAGTTGGAGAAGATCTGGGTTTGAGTCTATGCTAGATTGTTGTTGCTGTTCAATTATGTCAAATTCTATATTCCAGGACTCTTTTTTGGATGAAAGTAGAATAGTTCACCATTTCCTTCTGCAGCTCATTTTATAGATAAGGAAACAGAGACAGACAGGATGAAGTGACTTATTCAGGATCACATAACTAGTAAGAGTCTGAGACTAGATTTGAACTCATGAAGATGAGTCTTAATGGCACCACCTAGGAGCCCAGTATGATATATTATCTCTATGTAATCTGGGGGAGGGGTGGAAAAAGGGTGCCCTGACACTTATTTGTGTGACTATAAGTATATCCTTGAATATCTCTGGACCTCAGTTTTCTTGTCTATAAAATGGAAATATGGGAATGTAGACATGGTATTTTGCCTCTATGTAATCTGGGAGAGGGGTAGGAAAGGGGTGTCCTGACACTTATTTCTGTACCTCAGTTTTCTAGTCTTTAAAATGGAAATATGGGAGTATGGAAATGGGTGTACTCCATGAGTGTTATAAGAAAAATGATTTGGGAACAGCTAGTTTGTTTAGTGAAAAGAGCACCAGCCCTGAAGTCAGGAGGATCTGAGTTCAAATCTGACCTCAGACACTTAACATTTCCTAGCTTGTGACGCTAGGCAAATCATTTAATCCCAAATGTCTCAGCAAATACAAAAAAAAAAAAAGTGATCTTGATGTCTTAGGTCATCCAGTCCATCTGTACCCCATCTTTTAATTATTACAAAGCAGGACTCTGAAGCCTCTGGAGATTGTATCTTTCCTGAATACATGTCCTCTGATTCCAGCACTTTCCCCAGAAAATTGCCTCCTTAATGTGTAAAGCTTAAAATGCCAAAAAAAAAACATGAGGTTATTCATCCTTACCACCTCCCCCTACCCCAGATTACATGGAGGCTGACTAAGCATAGTGAGTAAGGACTCTGTTTGAAATGCCCCAGACCTGTGTTCAAATCCATCTCTGCTTTTTGCCAATGGCCAAATCCCTTAATATTTCTTTGTCTTGGGCAGCTCCCTCAGATTAAGCCATAAAAAAAAAAAAAAAAGAACTGCCAGCCTCAAAATGCTCACCTTCTATGATAAGAGATTTTTTTTTTTTTAACATGGCAATCAGGTGAAATCTATAGTCTACTTCTCTGAATAATGTTTTTAAATGCATTTAATAAAATGCATTGTTACAGAAGACCTTGATTATGTTGAATGACAGTCATCAAAATTATAATTACAAAAAGTTTAGGGATCCCAGTTTATGATCCCCTATTGATTAGAACAAGACAGTTGTTAGGATTTTTTTTTCTCCTAAAATCTTTCAGGGTCCCACCCATAAGACTCACTGTTGGCCTCTGGGAGAAAGAATTTGGATGAATCAGCCAATGATCAAGTGGGCTAGAGATAGTGGCGGACAAATGGCTCACTGTTAAACCTAGAGTTGTCTGAAGGCCGGGATGTCACCACCCCACCCGGGAGGCGGGGAGGAGGGAGGCTGCTCAGTTTACTCTGGCGTAAATGCTGGGCAGCAGAGCCCTGCAGAAACACAGAACGTGATAGTAACCTGACTGGAAGACCCATTAAGGAGCCAAGGTAGCAGCCGTCCCCCCGGGCAGGAGGAGATTGCTTAGGTAGTGGACTGCTGCCCTCGCCGTAGAAATCCTTTCCCTTCGTGGGGAAGCCAGCTCAGGCTGGCTTTGGGAATACCAACCAGATGCGTGCTGTTGCCCCTGATGGCATTGCTGAGGTATGGGTTTGAACTTCAGCCTTGAATAGATGCTGTGTTCTCCAGAAGTCATTAAACTCATTGGATGTGGTTGAGAAATGAGCCCTAATCCCAAGCTTGTAGTGCCGCTCACAGCTGCCAAGGTCTCTTCCCCAGGATGGAAATTTCCAAGTCTGGCTTGATTAGGATAATCAGAAACCTGTCAGAGATGGGCAGCTCCTTCTGGCTGGAAAAGCAGTTGTCTTCTGCTTATCATGACAACAAAAGGCAATAAGATATGGTGAATCTTCTGCAGAACTGAGAGTTAGGAAAACCCAGGCTCAAGTCCTTATTTGGTCTTAATCTAGGGAGATTTCTTCACCCCTCAGTGCCCCCAAGAAACTCCCTGAGTTATAAGGGAGCTGTTGGTCTGCCTTGGTAGAGGGAATGACCACACCAGGAGTGGACAAACTTCAGGTCTAGTCCATTCCAGATTGGGAATGATAGACCTGAATTTGAGAGTGAGAAGGGATCCTAAATGTCCCCTCATAAAGTTCCCTTTATAGGTGAGGAAACAGGCCAAGAGAGGAATATGCATGATTTAACCAAAGTCACATTAATTGTAACAGGGGTGGGATTAGAATTCAGGCCCTCCGCCTCTAAAACCATCACTCTTGCCAACTCCATAGCTGTCTCTATTGGTGACCTCAGGAAATCTGAGTGCAGTTTGTCTTCATTGTCTTTGAACTCAGTCCTGTCTCCAGCAATATGATGGGGCAGACCAATTCCTCCGGGTGTCTGGCTGACATCGAGCTCCCCAGAGGACACAGTGCACACCTGTCCTCCTGTGGGCCTCAGGGTGGAAGGCTAGGAAGCAGCTGATGAATTCCCTGGGAAGCAGAACTTTGGGCAATTAAAGAAACTTCTCCCACTAATGAATGGAGAAGGTGATTGGAGGTTAGTTTGGGCACTGGGGCCCAGGAAGCCCATCTGCCACGCTGAATGAGGTCCGGAAGAGATGCTTTGTGGTAGAGGAAGGAAAATCTGCACCCAGCCGTCAAATGGGTCAGATTGAGAGGAGGGTTTTTTGGTCATCCAGCATCCCTGGGAAAGACTGTATTCTATGACCGCCAAAAAAGTATTTAATTTGACTAACATAGGGATCATGGCTGATTTAGTGAGAGATACATCAGATTCTAGAATCAGGGGGATTCTAGGGAATCAGGGGATTCCAACTCATGTTGGAATTCTATGTCTGATACTTAGGAGTTGTGTGACTATGGATGGGCAAATCACTTAACTCTCCCTCCCACCAACTTTCCAAGATAATAAGGGACCCCTCTTTTGTCATGAACATGCGGCTGAAAGAGACTCTAGAAACTGAGTCTGATCCCCTTGTTTTACAAGTTTGGAAATCGAGGCCCAGAAAGGTATTTATCCAAAGGCACAGAGATAGTTAGTGATGTAATTCAGATTCAGACCTAGGTCCTTTAACTTGTCATCTGGTGTTCTTGAGGGACCATCTGCATTCCTGGAGAATATGTCCATTCTAGAATTTTTCTAAATGCTGAAATCCTGACCTGGATCCTCATTTCTTTCTGGCCTGGATCCTTTTTTCCTTCTAACCCCCACCTCCCCTAAAAAAAAAAAAAGTGATAATCATAGCTAGTATCTAAAAGGTACAGGTGAGTTGCTGATGTGTATCTGTAGAAAGACTTTCCATATTAGGAATGCCCCACAGTGGTATAAGTACAGGTCTATATCCCCCACTCCATAAAAACCAAATAGTTAGGGGCAGCTAAGTGGTGCAGTGAATAGAGCATCAGCCCTGAAGTCAGGAGTTCAAATCTGGTCTTAGACATTTAACACATTCTAGCTGTGTGATCCTGGGCAAGTCACTTAACCCCGATTGCCTCAGCAAAACAAATAAATAAATAAATAGTTGACATTTGGATAGATTTCTCTAAGCTACTTTACATCTGTTTTTTTGTTTGATCCTCACAACTTCCCTGGAAGGTCAGTGCCATGATTATCTGCATTTTACAGGTGAGGAAAGGGGGATTCTGGAAGGTGTTGGACTTCCTTAGGTTCACCTAGTTTCCATGTATCAGAGCCAGGATTTGAATTTAGCGCTTCCTGATTTCTACTACTGATCCCTTATATACTATCCAACGTCCTTCTGAAAGATATCAAGTAATCCAAAAGGGACTTTTTTCCCCTTTATTTTGCCAAAGGCTGCAAACTGAGGTAAAAATTTGTATTCCAAACCTTAGGAGAAAATGACCAAAATGGCAGACTGCCATTTTGCTTTTTATCTGATAACTGGCTGAATTAGAAACCCTCTTGGTACAGTTGTGTAGTGGAAAGGCTGTTAGACTGCCTGGCTGAGCAATCTAAGGCATGTTGGTTCTCCCCCGAGCCTCGGTTTCCCCTACTATAGAATGAAGATAATAATAGTTCCACCTTTTCCCTGGATGGTGAGAAAAGTGTTTTGTAAACTGTCCACTTCTAGAGCTGAGTGAATTGCTTTTATAATGCTGATAACTTCTCCAAGTAGTTGGTTTTGTGTGTAGGATAAGAATAATTTTTTATCTCATAAATTGGAATCAATGTGGCTCGTCTCCCTGTATGGATCAATGATTTTCTGAATATTAGGTTTGCTCTTCCTCAAATGAGCAGCTGCCTTCTGGTGGACTCATGAAATCTTCTGGGCTGCTCGGGAGCTGGTTATGAATTATGGCTTCCATAGTACACAGACTGATACCCAAGGGCCCCCAAAGTTTATCTATGCTGTGTGGAAGAGTCCTTTGTCCTAAGCAAAGTTAGCAGATTTTTGAATAGAAAGCTTTTATAAATTAAGGAATAAATCTGACTCATGTGCAGCTGTCCCTGGATCTGATTTAGTGAGAGAGAAGCCATGCAAAAGGAGAGCTGATCGGGAGAAATTAAATCCCTCCGGACCACCAGCCATTGTTTGATGGAGATTGAACTTAGTAACCAGGTCATCTGAGTAAAGACTCCCGGGGATAAAGAAGCTAAAAGAAAGAGGAAGGAGTGAATTTTGTTTAAAAACAAAACCAATTGGAGGAGCCTTGGGACTGAAATGTTAACAGCAGATGAAAGGACTGAGGTAATTTATTTGCAGCCATCCTGGACATCAGTGGGAAGTGGGGAGCAGACCATGTCCGGAGGATGAACAAGGATTAAAATCCCTGGGGGGAAATTCTGTCAGTGGTTGTCTGCTTACATTTCCTGGAATCTAGTGCTGAAACACACACACACACACACACACACACACACACACACACACACACACACCACTACCCCCAGCCATATATCTCTGGAAGAGATTCATCATAGAATAGAAAAGCTATTCCATATTGTATCTCCCTGTCTCCCTTTTTGCATTATCTGTTCAAGAATATATTAACCCCCCCCCAAAAAAAAAAAACAAATATTGATCGAGTCCCCTTTCTGTAGAAGAGAAATCATGCTCAGCTCCGTGAATATAAATTAAACTTTTTCCTCACCCATAAGGGGCTTGCAATAAATAGAGCTGGAGATAAAGCATCCATATAAATTAGAGAAAGTCCATGATAAGTACTGGAAGAGGGGCTCATATAATTCTGAGAGAGAGTTGTTTTTTGCAGAGGTGGTAGGGAATATTTGGAGTTGGGGATAGGAGTAGAGGAGACCTAGCAGTTTTCCACAGCTTATTGAGAATGCTAGACCGATAATCAGGAAAACCTGAGTTCTAATTCTGCCTCAGATACTTCCCTGTGTGATTCTGAGCAAATCATCTTTTTCTTGCCTCAGTTTCCTTTTCTGTATAATGGAGATAATAATAGCACCAATCCTACAGGGTGTTTGTGAGGATCAAGTGAGATACCATATAATGCACTGTGCAAATCTCAAAATAATTGGTGGTGATGTTACCTTATTTCTGGCTCATCTGTCATTACTAGCAGCCCCGTTCAATAGGTATTTTATCATAGTGTGGTCAGGTAAAGAGTTTTAACTCCCCAGAAAAACATACCCATTACTTTTTTTTTCATACCCATTGTTTCTGGAGATTCTTTTTATAGCCATTATTTTTGGAGAGTTTTATACCTATCACATTTTTACTTTTAAGAGGTAATTGGGGATAAGTGACTTGTTCAGTCACACGGTTTCTCAGTGCCTTAAGCCACATTTGAACTGAGGTCCTCCTGACCCCAGAACTGGCATTCTACCCAGTGCACCACCTAGCTGCAGAGGCTGAGTGTAGCTTTGACTTGCTTTGGGTCCCATTGGTAGTAAATGGCAGAATAGAGAGGCTGGATTTGAATTCTGGTTCCACTACTTATGATTTCTGTGACTATGGCAAATCATGGCCTCTTCCTTCTCCATGGCTCAGTTTCCTCATCTGTAAAAGGAAAGAAATGAACTAGATGATTTCTAAGATGATAAAATTTTCCCTAGCAATATTTCTACAAAAATTCTTTGAAAGAAATAACTTATTTTTACTTTAATGCAGGAGTTCTTAACTTATAGTTCACAGATCCCCTCCCCCTCCCCATATCACTGGATGGATTTCAGCTGGACTATGACTGTGGGAAAATTCTGCCCTTCTTTTTATTACCTTTTAACTAAAATGCACCATTTACTTCAATAATTTTTTTTAATTATTCTGAATAATTAGGCATAGATTTCCCATTTTACTGATGGGGTC
Organism: Antechinus flavipes; assembly: GCF_016432865.1. Classification (NCBI taxonomy): domain Eukaryota; kingdom Metazoa; phylum Chordata; class Mammalia; order Dasyuromorphia; family Dasyuridae; genus Antechinus; species Antechinus flavipes. The sequence goes on from NC_067403.1 coordinate 230,270,191, forward strand.
CATAACACAAAAGATTAAGAATTCCTACTTCAGTGGAAAGGAGTTTGAGAATACAGACTAAATAGGATTGAGGTGAAGGGTAAGTGCAGAAATTTCATATTAATCGACTTGACCAAAGCTTAAACCATTAAATATCTCTTCGATATAGCTCTTGGATCCATCTCCTTTTCTGTGAGCTGGACCTTTAACTATTGGGAACCACTCTCTTTTCTCACTAATCCAATTTATTTCCCCCCTCAGAACTTAGCCTAGTTCTCATTTTTTCATCTTGCTTGAACTTTTAGAAATGAGAGACTTTTCGTTGTCTGGACCTTTTCACTTGAGCTCAGTGTTCTTGTCAACGGACAGTGTCTCCTGGGATAGAAATCCCTGGAGAGGTTTAGTATACAGAATCAGGAGAAAGGTTAATTTCTAAAATGATCGCTCTGCTCTCTTATGTTCTTTCTAATAATCTATTCTCTGTGGTTTCTCCAAATAATAAGTCAGGATCATAGTAAAAGGTAGAACTGAAAAAGGAATCTACTGTATTTCCTCACATTTATTTTCCCTGGCTCAAGCCCCCATGTACACTGTAACTTTGAAAGAGGGCATTTTTTTTCCAAACCAAAGTACCAAAATTCACTCTGATGAGTGATGGACCCCTGATTGTTGACAGCTCTGACTACTGACCAGCTTCCTTGAAAACACGTGTTTACTGGGTCAACCCAAAGCATGCATGGATCTGCACAAATCCATCACTGTGATAAACAACTCCAAGCCCTTGCCCACACATGATTAATGCGCTAATGTGTTCTCCTAGGATGCTTCTTTTCAAGTCAGAACAGCACACTTGATTCCACCTCAGGCTGATTGGTGTGTCCAGAAAGTAAGAGTCATCAATAAAAACATAATTCCTATAATTGGCTGAAAATGTTAAATGCAGTAGACATACAGGAACATCCAGGATACCTAGGGGAGAACTAGGTAAATTCTAGTTTTTCTATCTAGTGTCTCAATTTATGGGTAAAATTGAGCTGGAAATTCACACAGATGCCAGTTTATAGATCGAGGTGTCATGTTATTCCACCAAATGGTAGAGTTGGAAGATATTTCAGGGGCTTTCTAGTCCAAGTGAATAAGAATCTTTTCTCCAATATTCCGTGACAACTTTTTATCTATTTTTGTTGATAAAAAGAAAAAAAAAAACAGCTTCTCTGGGGGTTGTCCATTCTACTATGAGATGGTTGTAATTTTTAGGAAGTTCTTGTATACATCAAAGGAAATGCAGCTGGAAAAACAAAATCCAGATTTGGGAAAACAAAGCAGGAAGAACAAATATTAGATTAATCGGGATCTCAGGAGGTACTTAAAGGGAGGGGGGAAGTGGAGGGTGAATAAAGATTGTAGTTGAGTTGAAAAAACTTTCCAAATTGTATTAGATCAGACAACACTCTGTGAGAATAAAAGAAAGCACAGGACATCATAACTATGAACATATATATAGGTCTTTAAGATTTATAGAGTATTTTACAAAAATGTCATTTTATCCTTACTACAATCTTCGGAGGTAAGTGTTATTCTTGTGACTCTATTTTAAAGATAAGGGAACTAAGACAGAGGTTAAGTGATTTGCCCAGGATCACATAGTTAATAAGTGTTTAAGTGTTTAGATTTGAACTCAGGTCTTCCTGATTCCAGGGCTATATTCTCTGTGCTACCTCAAATAAACAAGGAGTAAACCACACTTTGATTTATTAGAGCATATAACAACAACAACAACAACAACAAAATTTAAGATGAGCAGAAATATATAAAAGCTTTTTAAAAATAGATTTTGATTCTAAAATTGCATGCCTTATAAACATGGCCTTATTGTTTGAAAACAGAAGAATTCGTTTCAAAGACAAAAACGATCTGGAATAGGCTGTATGAGGAGGTAGGAAAGTCCAAAGATTCAGGAAAAGAGCCAGGAGTAAATGAACATCACTTAAGGACTTCCTGAAATGGTGATCCAGTCTAGAAATTCATCAAAAAAAGATACCTACCAGGGGGAAGCATCTCCAAGGTCAGAAGATTGTGAGTGAGAATTTATCAAGAAAAATCCACAACTAAAGATAACCTACAAAATATGGCATATAAATACACACACACACACACACACACACACATATATATACACACACACACACACACACACACACACACACACACACACATATTTATTTATTTATTTATTGGAGAGGCAATTAGATAAAGTAGATACCATCGGCAGGTTCAAACTATTCTTTGTATCTCAGTCTTACCCTTCTATAAAATGGGACAAAGGGCTAGATAAGTCACTAATATCACTTCCTGCTCTAAATCTATTTTCCTATGACTAATAATTATAAAATACTTTTCTATTTATCTATGTGCATATATATGTGTGCCTCTGTGTGTGTGTGTTTGTGTGTGTGTGTGTGTGTGTAGTTTGCCCATTTGCTAACTTTTTTGTGTCATAGTAATATAAAGTAGAATTTGGGATAAAAATGTGCATTCTCCTCACAGAAGGAGGATCAGGAACACTAAAAATAGTTATATCTAATATTAAAAAGTTATTTAATTCAGATGAGAAAATATGATTTTTTTTTAAAAATTTTTAGTGGAGTTGGGGAAGGAAAGTAAAGTAAAGGAATCAACAATTCCCAAGATAGAATTCCTTTACCTGAACTAAAAAGGTCATTAAATCTCAGGGAAATTTAAAAATTAACAGTTTGGAAAATATCAATATAACTGGTTTTAGTTACTGGTTTTAATAGTGGAAATAATTATAAAAGATAATGACAGACTAAACTCCCTTTATCTGTCCCCAAGAACAATAAGAAAATGACCAAGAACAAATCACATTTGTTATTTTTAACAATGAATGTGAGAGGTCCGAGTTCTTGATCTAGGAGGGGGTTGGGGTAAGGCTGTAAAATGGATCTGGAGAAAAGACTCATCCTTGTGTTTCTCTGTAGGAAAAACATCTTATGTAGAAAGTGGGATAGAGTTAGATTGAAGAGAGAAGGTTAATCTATTATATATTATACAACTGCAAGTTTCCTTTTTAAAATATATTTTTCATTAAATATTTCCCAAATACATGTAAAAAAAAGTAGCATCGCTTTAAAAAAACTTTTTGAGTTCCCAAGTTCTCTCTGTCCCTCTCTTTCCTTCCCCAGTCTTTGAGAAGGCATGCAATATGACATCAATTATACATGTGAAGTCATGCAAAGCTTATTTCTATATTAGCAATTTTGCAAAAAAAATACATATGCACAAATCCAAGAAAAGTAAAGTAAGAAAAGTATGCTTCATTCTACATTCAGAGTTCATCAATTCTTTGGAGGCAGATAACATTTTTCATCCTAGGTCCTTTGGGATTATTTGGATCATTGTCTTAATTAGGGTGGCTAAGTCTTTCACAGTTGATCATCCTTACAATATTGCTGTTACTCTGTACAACATTCTCCTGATTCTGTTCACTTCACTTTGCATAAGTTCATCTAAGACTTCCTAGTTTAAAAAAAATCTGCTTATCATTTCTTATTTCACAATAATATTCCATCATCATCCTATCCCAAAACTTGTTCAGCCATTCCCCAATTGTGGGACATCCCCTCAATTTCCAATTCTTTGCTGCCACAAAAAGAGGTCCTATAAATATTTTTGTACAAAGAGATCTTTTCCCATTCTCTTTGTTCTCTTTAGCATATGCAGCTAGTAATGGTGTTGCTAGTCAAAGAGAATATACAGTTTTATGTAACCCTTTGGGTATAGTTCCAAATTGTTCTCCAGAATAGTTGAATCTGAAACAGCAAGTTTTAAGTAGCTAGAGAATTAGAAAAAAAATTGAAAGGGTCACCTGAGGGGAAGTACATAATGGTGAAAAGAAAAAATATGTTTTAAATATTTGATGATTTTTAATTATTTTTGTATCAGCCAACTTGATAATAGTATTCATAAATGAAAGATAATGACATTTTAGGTAGAATAAAGAAAAATAAAATGATAGTAGGGGAGCTGAATGATTCATTATCAGAAAGTGACAAATCAAAAGAGGAAAAAAAAAGAAATATCGCATTCAATTACACTATTCTTCTTTTTCGAAGTCAGGTATAGGGCTGTAGAGAAGTAGATTAATAGAAAGTTAGACATAATAGGAATATTACAAGTCATGTAGTCAGGCTTTTTCAGTGTGTAGATAGAGAATCTGAAACCTAAAGAAGTTAAAAGTCTTTCTCAAGAACATACATTAAATTAGTAGCACAAATTTGGGCCTAGTCTTAACATCTACCTACCTGACTTTTCAGGAGTCCAGAAAGAGATCACAATTCAAAGTTGAAAGGGTGCAAAATACACTTATCTTAAGTGTATTTTAAAAGATGTGGGTTACAGTTTCCTACCTTCCAAATTGCCCTCATTCTTGAATTAAGGCTCAAGATGTACCCTTGTTTTCATTGCTTTTGTTCATCTCTCCAGGCCTCCTCTCCTAAAATATAAATACTCTGAATGGGGCAGTAACAAATTAAGCATTATTTTCTTGAAAGATTGATGTTTTATTAAAAACTTACCATTAAATATCCATACAACTGACTCAAGTTCTTAGGAACACATTGTTTCATAACCATCATTCAGTCTCTCCTAAGCCGTCATCAGGATTCTTTGTTCATTTGTTCTTATTTACTTTTCATTCTTGTGTGGTAGTAGTTAACATATACTCCATTCATCTGGTTCTGCTTTTTTTGGTTTCTATTATTTCATAAGTTCTTACATTTATTTTTGTTTCTTGGTCTTAACTACATTATAATATTCTATTGCATTAATTTTCCACAGTCTTAACCATTTCCATATTATTGGAAAATTTGTTTGTTATCATTCATTTATTGTAAGCCGGACAGCCAACTTCAATAGTGGTACTAAGGGAATATATTGTTTAGGTTATTGTTTAGGATATGGTATAAAAGTGAGGAAGGGAGACAATAATAAGGATAGTTAACAAGGACTTTGATGGTGCTTTAAATTTGGCATGGTTTTTAAATTGCTATATCAGGAAGAACTGTGTTCAAATGTATCCCAAGCACTTGCTAATTGTGTGACCCTGAATAAGTGACCCATTGTCTGCTTCAGTTGCTTTAGCTGTAAAATGTACCTGCCTTAAGAGTTATTTTGAGAATGAGATGACATTTAAATGAGATGATACTGTAAACTTAAAAGTGCTATAAAGTCACTATCATTATTATTTTATTTCCTCATTTGATAGGGCATAGAACTGGAATGTGAGAACACTGGAAGCCCATTTCACTGATTTAACAATTGGTCTAATGCCTTTCCTACCAGACTTTACCAGTGATTTGAGGTAGTGTCTAAATGTGTTTGTAAAACATAGATTTTGTTTCTTGATTACCTGGTTATTGGATCACAGAACATCAGTACCTCTTACACAAATTTGGATAATCAAATTGTAAGCACTCACAGAGCCTCCTTTAGTGACCCATATTGCTGTTGTTCCTTGGCAGCACTTCCTAAGTGAGTCATCTGTTTGCTCTCATTGGTTCCATGCAGAGAGTCCACCTGATATACTGGCAGCTTTTCTTGGTTTCCCTTGACATTGCAGGTATTTCAATAGAGCACATAGCCAGCCATCTAACATCAACTCATTCTCAGCCCAATCAGTCCATTTCCTTTTTTTATCAAACATTTACTTGTTACACATCCTTTAGCCTGGACCTTTTTGTTGCTCCTTATTTGTTAGGTATTGCCATAAGCTCACACCCAACAGGCATTCATTCATTGTCCTATGAATGATGCTTGAGAAAATGACTCTTTAAAGACTAATTTTCCATGACTCACAGCCATATGCTTTGGAATATTGGTATTAAAGAGATGGTCTTTTGTTCCACTGAGTGTAAGTTCCTTGTGGGTAGGTCTCAATTTTGGTTTTGTGTCTTAAACACCTAGAACTCCGTGTCAGACACATAGTGGAGACTTAATAAATGCTGCTCGATTTATATATTTCAGGAGGAAATTGGGGGATGTTACAGGCTCTCTTCAGTTTTCCATAATTCATCTGGCTTCTTCTTGTCATGTTTAGTTCTAGGTTCAATTCATCCATTTGCAGCATCTTCTCAATATATATTATCAATATATATTATCTTCTCTCTCTCTCTCTCTCTCTCTCTCTTTCTCTCTCTCTCTCTCTCTCTCTCTCTATATATATATATATATATATATATATATATACACACACCAAGAGATAATCACTATAGGTTGTCCATCTAATTGATGTAAACCTTAAAAGTACTATATTATCACTAGCTATCATTAACATTAATCAGGAGCTCTTAACTTTTCATGTGTCAAGACTGCTTTAGGGGTCTGGAAAAGTCCACGAACCCTTCTCAGAATGATGTTTTCAAATGTATAAAATAAAATATATCAGATTACAAAGGAAAACCATTTCTACCTCCTGTAGAATACAAGTGAAGTATCTCTACTTTTCTTGATAGTAAAAAGGCTTAATTGTAAGATTCTTTGCACATCTTATGATTTGGGGTGATTGATTCACAGGGTACCTCAAGACTCTTATGTTGTTCCTGTGTTGTTCTGCCATATGCATATTTTGTTTAATCCAGCTGTTTTCCCATCATGAGTGCCATTTCAACTTCCTCTATATGCATATCCAGGATTGTGATGTTATAGAGTCCAAGTAAGGTAGCTTTACTTTTTTTGATAGTTTTTTTTTAAAAGAATGTTATAAAATTCTTTGCAGATTTTTTCCATCTTTGATCTGTTGTCTTCCTTCCAGCTTTATCCTTCAATGTCCTAGGATGACTATATTAATTGGCTTTCTAGTAATCTTTCATAAAAACCAGAGTTATCCTTCCATGTTTCCTACTTTTATGAGCCAGTACTTCTCATAATTTTCTGTCATAGTTCTCTGTAAGATTTTTAAGCAGGTATGTACCTTTGAGTTTTAATTCAAAATTAAATTCATTGAAAATTCTCTTAGTTTTTACATATTACAATTTAATATTGTATATGCACTCAGAGGGATTTATATATTTCTAAAGCTGACAGTTTTAATGAGATATTGCCTGTATTTAAACTTTCTTCATCAGAATTTTCATATTTTGCAGGTAGCTTCTGTAAGATCTTTGCAACTTAGTTTATTGTTTTTTAAATTTCATTTCCTTGTTATTTTTTTATTTTAAACTTAAATACAGAATCAGAAAAAAACAAAATTATCATGACACAGCAGATCACAGGAGAGGATTCTATATATTGAGTTTATATATGAATCCATTGTTATCTCTGGCTGCCATATTCTTTTGCTTAGCAAATTAAATATTTAATGACTAAGATGCTTTTTGATTTCTTTTATCATGGCAAATGATTTATGTTGCTTGAACCTTTCTGTGAAAGAATTATGATCAGGATCAATGTTATTTCTTTTATCCATATTACATTACTTGTTATCAGTAACTTTAAATACATCAAGTTAAGATGTTTTGATTGTATGCTATTTTATTTTTATTTTTTTAACTTTGTATTAATTTTGATTTTTGATCTAACAAGTTCAATTGATTGTATAAAGAGAGATGATTCAGACATGAGTTCCACATTAGTAACCAATTGTTTCCTGTTTACTAAGGTATAACATTTTCATTTATTTAATGTTATTGAATTATATTATTTATATTTTATATTATTATCTTATTTTATTACTATGTATTTTTATTATATTATTATTCTATTAATGTTAGATATTATATATAATTATATTATTTATTAACATAATACACAATTTAAATATTGCTGTTTTTATAATATAATAATACTATATTATAATAAAATAACATTATATAATACTTATAATATCCAGTGCCTTTTGATGAAAATATCCATAAGGTTTAGGCATGAATTCTATAAGATTTTGGATTTCTTTATTCCTTTCCCCTAATCCATATTTTCCAATACTTTTTTCCCTCTGTTGTCATCTGTTCTCTTATTTGAATTGGTATCACCAGACTTCATAATATATGTTGATTTAATTTGGAGAGACCTATTAATTTCTTTGTAGAATTTCTTTACTCTTCCTCTTGTAAACAGATGTTGATTACATAAGCTACAATTATTTTCTTGTTAGTCTTTATGCAAGTACTTATCATGAGCTCTGTATGAGAGATGATCAGATAATGCATAGAAGGCTTTTTCTTGATGTCTTTGGAGCCATGATAAAACTAATTCTGCCGACTGCCTTTTTTGTCTCTAAGGAAAACCCAAGAGTCATCTCTCCATTTACTATCAACTTTCTTTTTCTCCTGGCTTTTATTTTTCATAAGAATGTCAAGACTGATGAATGAGTTCCTCCATGTATCCATTTATTGGCCATTGGACATAATATTTCTAAAACCTCTGATTTTTGTTGCTATGAGCATTCCCTCCCTCACCAGTCAATCAGTCAATAAATATTTTATTAAGCACCTACTATTGTGCCAGGAACTATGCTAAGTACTCAGGATACAAAGAAAAACAAAAGACAGCTCCTATTCTTGAGGAGCTCACAATCTAATGGCAAAAATAACACACACAAAAAATCATGTTTGCAAGCAGAAGGATACAGTTGAAATAAGCAACAGAAGGAAGATACTAGAATTAAATGGGAAAATTTCTTGCAGATTTTAGCCGGGACTGGAAGAAGCCAAGAAACCCCTCTACAATTCTAGGTGATCACGGACAGCTTCTCCACTGAATTAGATCACCTTGTGCTCAATATGGTAATGAACATTTCCAAACTTAGCTTGGTTGCTTCTCAGACTACAGAGATAAGGCCCTTGTCTAATCCCTTTCCCAGTTTAATGGAAGAGGTCAGAACTTGTTGCTCACCATGAAAACATGAAGTTAAGTGGCTGGCCCATGGTCGCAAAGCTAAAAAAGCAGTATTTGAACCCAGATCTTTTTGACTACAATTTAAAAAAAATCCTGACACTTCTCTGGGCAGGAATATGAAGGCATGAATTGGGGCTTACTTCAAGCATTTTAGGATTATGGAGTTTATTGGCTTAGAATTGGATGAAACCACAGAGGCCATTTAGTCCAATCTTTTTTATTTTATCCAGTAGAAATCTGAGACCTAGAGGAGCTCAAACAATTTACTCAAGATCCAAATAGGAAAAGCAGGATTTGAATGTAGGGCTTTTAACTCCATTTTTGATGCTTTTTGCCCTTTTCCATGAAATCTTGACATCCTTCTATCTGTGTTCTTCATCCATTTCTCACTCAAGAAGAGAAAAATTAATTCCTATCAGCATAAGTTAGTAATTTATAATATGATCAATACTATAAATAATACTAACACTAATAGTAATATAATAATACTGTTAATAAAATTAATAATAAGAGGCAGAGTTGGTATTTGAATTCAGCTTCTCTTGAGGCCAAATCTGACGTCTTGGCTATTAGACCCAAACTAATCTAAATCTAAATCTAAAGTTGAGTAAACCACACTCTGGGAATCAGTTGTTTTTTGGGGGGAAGTACTACAGAGGACCTGATGGAGCTGTCTCTGTCACCTTAGCCAGGTGAGCAGAGAGCCTGATGCCCTGGCAATCATTTCCTCACCTCGGGATCCCGCTGTCTAATAACAAAAACCACAAACCAAGAACCAAAGTGAGCAAATCTACGTCTTTACAGCTGGGGAAGATTGTCTTTCCAAAACAAACAAACCAGGACCCAGGACAAAGTCACAACTATAAATATTTTATCAGTCAGTTCCCTTGAAAACATTGTGCATGCACACAGGCAGACTGCTAGGAGAGAGCTAGCTTGCTCATCTGATTTAAAACCCGCTGCTACCCTGAGAAACTTACCCTGATGACTTTCAAAAGAGAAGAAATATTTACTCAAGGTGTGTGCTTGGATGTTTCAACATCTGGCTTCCTTCCAGGCCGGCAAAAACCACAAGGGAAGACAAACACTGAATGCACCACAGGCATTATCCAGAGATAAAAAGCAAGGCTTGGTTTGAATTTTTGTCGACATCCCTGTACGCCAACTGAACTCCTCGGCATCCCAGGAGAACCTAGAAAGGGGCTGCAGCCAAGGAAACAATTAATAAATCATGGGGGAAAGCTGCCGGCCCACTCGGCCTCGGTAGGGAGCTGAGTGCCCCGTCACCGTGATCAAAGCTGCTGCCCAAATTTCCAGGCCGACTTTGACGTGAGTAATTAAGTCATAAGCTCCATCGAGGTGGACGCTCTGCCTGGATCATAATGCATAGAGATTGGAAAGTAAGTGGCCCCCAGGCGAATCCTGAGAGCTGTTGCCCCCACCAGCAAGGCCAGGGCTTCCATTAGATAAATTTGTTGAGAAGTCTTAGAATGCTGCTGGCGGAGGCTCAAAGAGTCCATTAGTATCTTGCAGGAAACCCCCCACTCTGGTTTAATTATTGACTCAAGGCAGGGGTTTTAACCGTTGCTTCAAATATGGTTACCATGATGGCGGAAGGGAAAGCCGTCGCCCTGGGAGCCCGGGGCCTCGGCCACTCATTGGCTTCAGGACTTTGGGCAAGTGATAATCTCTGTGGCTCACGCTTTCCTCCTGGGTAGTCAAGGGATGTAGTATCCATGTTCTCAAATGTCTGTTCTAGCTCTGATGTTAAAATTATAGACATCACTCCTTGGCAAAGGGCGAGAGAGGGGGAAGATCCCCAGGGGAAAATAGTGCATATAATCTCATATTTTTCTACATATTGATTCATTTTGATGCTCTTTTCTTTTTCTTTAAAAACAAACTGTCATGGGTCAGCCAGGTGATGAGTTCAAATCTAGCCTTAGACATGTAATAGTTCCAAACTATGTAACCCTGGGCAAGTCACTTAACTCCAATTGTCTCAGCAAAAAAAAAAAAAAAAAAGTTTAAAAAACTATATTGTATTTATACATATACATATGTGTATGTATATATATATTGTATTATATTGAACTATTTGTCATTTAGGGGAAGAAATGAAGGACAGGGGGATTCAAACAAAAGATTTTGCAAGGGTTGATGTTGAATAATTGTCCACACAATATGTTTTGAAAAATCAAAAGCTTTAATAAAGAAAAAAATCCTATTATTGGGGATGGCTTTTCTATAGATTACTATCTTTCCATTCTTTGCCTTGACAGTGCCCTTGAACTTGCCCCTCAGTCCTTAGGGTGCAGTAGCAGAGCAGTTGGTAAGTTTTCTAAGCTCTGTGAAGGCAAGAATAATAGCCATTGACTGGCTGCATAAGCCCCATTCATGGGCATGCAGGGTAAATGCCTTAGAAAGTCATGAGAGAAGGAGATAAAAGCTTCAGGAAGGAAAAGGAAGGTGGGCAAAAGAGGAAGGAGAAAGGAAGGACATTCTTTGGATAAGAAACAGGATGAACAGAGGAAAGTCAAATGAAATGTGGTAGAAAATGTAGGGCAGTCCCAAATTACACAGGGCCTGGAATTCTGGACCAAGAAGTTTGACTTAGCTTGGTGCCCAATGTCCAACCCCCATCTGCAACTTCTTTTCCTGACTGAATCACATTGTGTTTGTTTTGTGTGTACATATAAATGATGAATACATGAATAGAAAGAGAGATAGAGAAAGCTAAAGATTGAGAAATGCTAGATAGCAAGATGACATTGATAGACGATTGGTGATAAATGATGGGTAGATACATTGATCCACAGATAGATACACTGATAGAGATCTAGAGGACAACTTGATAGATTGGTGATGGATAAATAGATAAAATGTTCTTTAGGCTCTTAGTATATGTCGGGCACACCAAGGGTATTACTAAAAAAGCAAGATGGTCTTGCAATGGTTCTCAAAGTATGGTCTAGAGAATCCTGGGGATCTCTAAAACCCTTTTAGAGAGTCTACAAATTCAAAAATAGTTTTTATTTCCGTTATGATAAATGTCTATAAATATAATCCAGATAAACAAAAATGCTTTGGAGAGATCCTCAATAATTTTTAATAGGATAAAAATACTGAAAACAAAAGTTTGAGAACTACTGGTTGACCTTTGGCGGTCTATTGCATTCTAATGAGCACAAGAGGAGAAGTAAAAAGGGGAGGTCGTACAAATATGTTTCATAAGATGTAGCTGAGGAGTACAGGAAATAGCAAATGTCCTTCTCGTCATCCATGTGATCAGAAAAAAGCTCACGTATGAGAGCCAAAGATGCTGGAGTGTGATCCAGGTTACTGAGGAGGAAGTGATGATGCCCGAGGAGATTGCAAGGCTGGAGATGGCTGGAAGATCCATCTACTCGTTGTCTCCACTCTTAGAATGTAAGTGCTTTGAGAGCTGGGACGATTGGTTTTGGCTCTGTATCGTCAGCTCAGGGCACAGTGTCTGGCGAATAGTGAGCGCTTGACAAATGCTTATTGATTAATTGATTGGTAAGTAGTAGGGAACCGCTTGATGTGGAGTGCAGAAAGCTGAACCAAGAAAACAATATACAGAATAACTATGGTAATATAATTGAAAACAACACTAGAGACAGCTAAAGTCAGATTAATTGTAATGATTAATCTCCATCCTGGAGAACAGAAGAAGAAATGCAAATCTGTACTCTTGGAGGATAGAAGGGGACTACTAGGATGGGGTGGGATGTTATGCACATTGTCAGATGGAGTTACTTCAGTGGTTATTTTTTCTTTGCCATTAGAGGAGGGTAGTGAACATCATTGGAAAGTAACTAATTAAGAAGTAAAAGGCATTGGGAGTTTTTTTTTTTTAAACGGGACTAGCAATACCTACTCCAAACTGTATCCATTGGCTAACTATGATCTTGTACAAATGACTTAATTTGTGGAAGCCTCAGTTTTCCTCATCTGTAAAGTGAAGAGGGTTGGACTCCGTGACCTCAGTGCTAAATAAATGATCCAGTTAGCAAGGTCATTGTTTGAATAAATGGATATCTCAGATTTTTCAGGAAAAAATATTTGAATTAAATCAGGTTGTTTTGGGTACTGACTTAAATGTGGATTTTAAATACAAAATTGGTAAGAGGAGAGAGAGAGAGAGAGAGAGAGAGAGAGAGAGAGAGAGAGAGAGAGAGAGAGAGAGAGAGAGAGAGTTAGACACACAGAGAAAGTCAGTGTGTGTGTGTGTGTGTGTGTGTGTGTGTGTGTGTGTGTGTGTTTTCAGTTGTACTGCCCTGACCTTTTCTGTTCTGTTGGCATTCTGCCGCTGGGATGATATATGCACTTAGTCTGTGTTTCCAACTGTAGCTTTCTTTGGCTGAGAACCATACTATTGAAACTGAAGCCTCCCTCAATTGACATTATTCTCCACTCTTTCTATTAGCATGAAAGTCCTGTCTCTTGGTAGTATGACATGCTCCTGGTCTGGGGTCCCAAAGGGGGTCCCCTGCTTCCAAGTAACTGCTCAAAGACTCTGAATCTCAGAATCTCTCGAGTAGGAAGAGATCCCTCATTGAACAATTCCCAACAAAGAATGCCCACCACAATATGCTGGACAAATGGCCATCAAGCGATTGTTCAAAGTGAATAGGACCCCCCCCCCATACATCCTGAGGCAGAATCCTCCCACTTTGGGGTGACAACTCTGAAAGTTAAAAATGTCTCCTCATTTCACATCCTAATTTGATGGTTTTCCCAGATTCTATCCATTGTTCTTAGCTCTACTCTGTGGGGCAAATGGCTCAAGTACTACTGCTTTCCCCTATGACAGTCTGTCAGATAATTGAAAGCAGCTTTCATATTCCCCTGAGCATCCTCTTCTCCAAGCTAAATGCTCCTAATTCCTTCAACTCTGGCACCATTTGGGGATCCTTCGTTATCCTGGTTACCCTTTTCTAACTTAGTCTAACTCAAGTGCAGTGCTCAGAATTCATCACAGATCTGATCTCACTAGGGCAGAGTACAGCAAAAGTTTTTATTCATTTTTAATCATGTCCAATTCTCTATGACCCTGTTTGGGATTTTCTTGGGAAAGAGATTGGAGTGCTTTGCCATGTCCTTCTTCAGTTCATTTTACAGATGAGGAAACTGAAGCAAACAGGGTTAAATAACTTATCCAAGGTCATAGAGTTAATAAGTATCTGAGGCCAGATTTAAACTCAGGTCTTCTTGACTCTAGACCTGGTGCTTTATCCACTTCAGAAATACTATCTTTCTATCACAGTACCCTTTGCCTCCCTTGATAAAAAGTCTGAGGACTTTGAGAAATTGTGATCTGCCCAGTGGAGGGAGTGCCCACATTGACGGGATGACAAATCCATTGAAATACGAATATGATTTTATTACAACTCACATTTCTATAGTGTTTTATGATTAATAAATTGCTTTATTAACAATAATCCTCTGAGTTATGGAGTAGAAATCTCAGTGCCACCATTTTGAGATAAGGGAACTTCCTAAGTGTTTTATCTGGATTAATTAGTGATAGGTAGATTATCCAGTTAAAAAATGAGAAAGCCAAGAATCTAGGGATCTAGGTCTAGATCTAGAAAGAATCTCCCTCTAAAGACCACCCATTCATTCCACAGAGGAGGAAACTGGGACCTGAGAAGGAGAAGTGACTTGCCCAAGATCATGGAGATTGTAAATTTCAGAGGCAGGATCTGAACCCAAATTTTCTGTTCCATTCTGTGAAATAGGATATAAACCTGAGACCTGAGACATTATTTTTTTTTCTTTACCACATATCTCAATTAGTTCCCCGTTATCACTCAGTATTAGTACTGCTCTTTTTTCCCTTCCTGGACTCTCCATCTTTTTGATAACCTCAGCTGGTTATTTCTGGTGTGAAGATCCAAATGCCTAGAAGAGCTCCCTGTGTAGCATGGGGCAGAGTAGAAAGACCTAGATTGGAATCCCAGCTCCCAAGGGAGAAAAGGTGAATCTTCACTTGAAAAAAAATTTACTTTAGAAATAAATATTGAAAAGTAGATTCTTGTTCCTTATGAATCATGTATCTAACAAGGAAGGAGTCTCTTGATCTCTCCAAGATTGTTTTCTCATATGAAATTTTATTGTTCTATGTATCTCATAGGAATCTGGGGTGGGGAGGCACTTAGTAAGCCTTAAAGGGCCAGAGAAATGAGGGGTACTGTCAATTCCATTTCCTACTCAACTATAAAGTGGACTGCAGAAGGAAATGACAAAGAACTTCATCAACTTTGCAAAGAAAATCCCAAATGGGGTTATGGGAGTAGAACACAATTGAAATGTCTGAATGCCAACAAAAGCCAGCAAATGAGCTTCATCTTGAGGCTATGCTGAGAACTAGCAGATTTGTCTCTATTCTGGCAGCTGAAATTGTATGGTGTAGAATGCTATAGTTGGGGAAACTGAGGCAAGCATGGTTAAGTGACTTGCCTAGGATCACAAGCTAATTAATGTCTGATATTTGGGTTTGAATTCAGGTCTTCCCGACTCTAGGCTTGAGACTCTATGTACTCCATCACCTGGTTGCCCTATAATTAGCATATGATGTTATTGATGCACAATTAATTTCATTGCCTGCTAGTCTTTCAAGCTGGTCTCTTCCCATTTACAGAAGACTCTTCCTGGCTGTAGAGAACAGAGATGTTTCCTTCCTGCTCCTTCCACCTGGCATTTTGCCACCTTGTCCCCTTACCTGAGCAGCCTTATACTCTGAAATGACTCCACCCTGACACCCAAGCCCTAATGATGTTAACAATCTACCCTTTCATCAATAATTAACAAACTCCCAACCCTATCATATCTTCCTCATCCCAGTGAACTTGAACCCCAAGCTATCATTATTCAAACCTTATTCTCTGTTCTATAATGTCTGGTGCCTTATTCCCATATCCCTCCTCCCACCCCTTCAGTACCCTTTTCTAGATCCAATGGCCCCATTCATCTTGTGCCATCTGGAATGCTTGTTCTATAGGTTACAGACTTACTTCTATCTGAAATACTTTTATTTCCTACCCTTTTTTCTTTGGGTTCTCAGTGAGACCTGGCTCTCTCTTGATAACTCAGTCTCCCTGGACCCACTTTTCAGCATTAGTTATTTTTTCTTTTCTCAGACTTACTCACTGGTTAAGGTAGAAGAGTTAGAATATTCCTTGCTCCCCATTGACACTTCCAAGGTTGTCATCTCTACCGCCATTACTCAGTAACCCCTCGCCATCTGAGATTTATTCGATCTATATGAAAATCCTGATAGCTATTGCCTACTGTTCTTCACCATCTTCCCTTTCTTTCCTCAATTTCCTTCCTCAGTGCCTGGTTCACAGTTTTTCCTCCTTTCCAACTCCTGCTCTTATACTAGGAGCTTCAGCATACATATTGATACTCTCTGGTCTCCTTCACATTTTATTTATTGTTACTGTTTGTTTTAATATTAAACTCATTTTGAAATATATCCCTTCTTTCTCTATCATCAAGCCATCTTTAAAGATTGAAAAAAAGAAAGAGAGGGGGAAAGTAACTAATCAAAACTAACCAATAGATAGACCTTTTTTGGACAGTATTCCATACGCATGGCACCCTCTCTTTGTTATGAAAGGAGAGTGGTATATTTCATCAATTCTTCTTCTGTAGCTTTTTTTATTTCACTGAGAGTTAAATATAGAAAGGTTTTCAGAGAACATCACATATAATCTTGTCATTTTTAAGTTAAGGAGATAAAGGTCCCCCAAATGAAGAAATTTGCTTGTTGTCAGACATCTCAGGTTCTCCTGGCTTCCTGGCTACTGACCTTTCCCCTCAGTCACACTGCTTCTTACAGTGAACCTAGCAGTTTTCTTTGTGAAGAACATTCATTTCATGAAGCTTTATTGAATGCCCACCAGGTACCAAAGTTGTGTGCTGGGGACCAGAATGACTCAATTCCAGCCCTCAAGAAGCCTACACTCTAACAGCTCTAATGAGCAAGTCATTAAGCTTTTCTGTGCCTCAGTTCCCTCATCTATAAAAAACTTCAAACACCACCTATATGTTACAAAATACTTATGAATTTCAAAGGGTACAATATATGTAAAGTACTTTGCCAGTCTTAAAGAACTTTAGAAGTATCAGTTGTTATCTTTGTTAGTACACAAATTATACAAAGTAGAGTACACTAAGGGGCCAAGGACAAGTATAGGCTAAGTGCTATGGAGAAATTTGAAAAGGAAATGGGTGAATGGGGTCAGAGAAAATCAACTTGGCTCAAGAATTGCATTTCCCTATTTGCTAAATTGTTCCCCACCCCCTAGTTTGTTTCACTCTGGCTTTTTTCTTAATCCATGCATGTATCTAACCATCTACTTATTTATTTATTCATTTATTTGTTTTACTCTAGGTTTTTTTACTCATTCATGCATGCATCTAATCACCTATTTATTCATTCATTAATTCATTTGTTAATTCATTTATTTATCTTACTCTGGGCTTTCTTATTTATGCATGCAGGCATCCATCCACTTACTTATTCATTCATTCATTAATTCATTTATTTAGTTTACTGTGGGCTTTCTTAAGGGAGAATACCATCCCACTGTGGGAGATGATGTCTGTTGAGTTGAATCTGAAGCTGTTTCTGCCATTCCCCTTGCTCTTTAACATCCTTCAGAGTCTGATTCAGGCTCTCCCTTCTCCAAGAAGCCCCATCACTCAATGAGAAGTACCCTGATCCTTCCTTATTCTGTATGAACCATAGCACTTTGTGTCCCTCTGAGACTGCTAGCCACAAACAGGCTTGTATGAGCTTCTATGGGAGCTGTTGTACAGAGGTCTTGTCACCCTGCCAAGACTGTGAACGCTTTGGGGACAGGAGCTACTGGATTTAGGATCAGAGAACCTGGGTAGCAATCCTAGCTCTTTCTTATTTCTGATATCACTTAACTTCACTGGGACTCCAGTTTCTTCAACTGTAAAATGAGGAGGGAGGATTGACTTGATGGCTCCCAGGTGGAACCATGCATAAGTAAGATATTTCCTCAGTGCTTTTATCTGTAAAATGAAGGGGGTGATTTGAATAACATCTGGGGTTACCTCCAGATAGAAATCAAGAATCTTTTAATCCTATACATCTTCCTATTCCCCTGAGACCAATCACCCACCCACCTAATGCCTAACTAGCCAAGTAGTTTTTGTACCATACGTATTCAACAAATATTGTTGTTCAATCATTTTTCAATCATGTCCGACTCTCTGTGACCCATTTAGGGTTTTCTTAGCAAAGACACTGTAGAAGTTTGCTATTTCCTTCTCCAGTTGATTTTACAGATAAGGAAACTGAGGCAAACCAGAGTCACACAGCTAATAAGAATCTGAGACTGGATTTGAACTCAGAATGATGAGTCATCCAGATTCTAGCCCCTTTGTTCTATCCCTTGAGCCACCTAGCTACTCATTCAATGAATGCTTGTTTGTATAACTAAATGTTAATGACCTCGTTCTAGGGGAAAAAAAATATTCTTATGTCTACCTATCAGGTCATTGCTTCATGAGATTCAAAAGGCAATTTTGAGATCATCTAACCTAACCGTTTTATTTAAGAAGTGAGAAAAATGAGACCCAGGATAGGAAAATAAGTGTTTTTGTGGTAAAATAACCTATCTAAGATTATAATGGAAATGAGGGAGAATGGTACATTTTCTGCTTCTCCCTTTCCCTGGTAGCCTCCACTGTCTGTGGTCTGTGCTGGGATCTGCTGCAGTCATTGGGCCGGGGGGGTGCTTCTCTGGAGGGCCCCAATCTCTACCAGTCTCTCCAGCTTTATACCTCGTACCAATGTTCTTGACTATTTTCTTTTCTCTCTTAATTCCATGATCTCACCCAGGCAGGTGGCCCGACTTTGCTAAAAGCAGATTATCTAGCTGGAGAAGAGACTCTGAAAGGTCGATTGATCACCAGCTGAGGCGCCTGAGATCCAGCGTCTTTGCATGTTTAATTTTAAATATCCTCAATGGAGTTCAGGGTTCCGATTGTGCTCGGAGCTCTAAGTCAGAACAGGAAAGAAAACCTTGTATGTGGCTCCCTTTCCTGAGCAGGAAATCATTTTTTACAGCATTAATTTCATGTAATCATCCTCATTATAGCTTGGATCGAACCAATATGTTCCCTTTCTTGGAAAAGGAGGCAATATAAGGAGCCTGGATACCTGGGTTCCAGTCCCAACTATACCTGTAAATTATGGTGCAATCCTGGTGAAATAATTTCTTCCTTTCCAGGCTTCAGTTCCCTCCTATAAAAGACGCAAGCCCTCATGAAGGAGGTACTCCTTGAGCTGGATCTTGAAGGGAGCTAGCCATTCTGAGAATGCACACACTCGGGGTTGGGCTGGGCTGGGCTGGGCTGGGGGAGGACCCCTTTGGACAAATGGAGAGGGTATATTTTCTAACCAAGCTGAGGCAAGCAAGCAGGACTATGCCGGATTTGGCTGTCTTGCTAAATCCGGGCAGAAGGCATTAGGAACTGGGATTATGTGGTTTCTGCTTTTAGCATGCTCCAGCTGTGTAGTGGGCCCTGAGTCCCAGATGGGAGAGAGATGAATTTTATCTTGGTCGTGGTCCAGCCAGGGCAAAAGGGTTTGCAGAAGAGTTGTTTGCAAAGAAAATACACAGCTGCAACTCCTTTATTAGCTGCAGGATCATCTTTAATATTTTGGCACAGAGCAGCCTGAGGAATCTGCCGACCACGGAAATGAACTGCCCTTCTCCTCGCCCTAGGATGTCGAGGGGGGTACTCAGACAGAGAAGGCTGCTGGCTGGTAGAATCATTAAGCGCTCTTCTTAAGGGTCACCAGAGTTTTATTTGTTCTGGCTTGGATTTTACCCGTTTGGGAAGCTGGGTTAGAGCTAGCCAGGATGTGTATTTTTCCCCTTTACTAGCTATGTGGTAGTGAGTAAATCACTTACCTTCCAGGATCATCAGTTTCTTCTTCTACATGATATTGTATGAGTTAGAATATCGGTAATAAAACCCCAGGGTTATTAGAAGTACAACATGCAAATTACTTTGCAAACCTTGAAATAGCGGAGAAATAGAAATTACTCTGCAAACCTTAAAACAGTAGAGAAATATCAGCTGCCGTCTTTAATAAATAATTTTAAAAGATCTGATCCAATCTAATTCCATCCAATAAGCATTTATTAATGTTTATGCTCATTAACCGTGTGTATATCAGCTCTTTTCTGTGTTTTGTTTTGTGTGGTTTTTATTTTTGCTGTCATTCTCTTTTACAATGCTGTTATTTTCTAAAAGTGGTTTCCTAATTCATTTATTAAATGATCATTTCTTTTGTTATTTAGGATTTTATTTTCCTCAATTATACATAAAAACAATTTTAAACATTCATTATTAGAGTTGATTTCCCAATTCTCTCTCTATCTCCCGCCATTGAGAAGGCAAACAAAACATTTTCATACTAGTGAAGCTATAAAAGAAAATATAGACCAAAATAAAAATCCAAGAAAAAGTTGGGGTTTTTTAATCTGTATTCAGACTTTCTCAGTTCTTTCTCTGGGAATGAATAGCATTTTTCATCATAAGACCTTCAGAGTTGTCTCAGATCATTGTATTGCCAAGAATAGCTAAGTCATTCACAGTTGACCATCTTACAATACTGCTGTTACTGTGTACAGTGTTCTGGTCCAACTCATTTCACTTTGTTTTCTTCTGAGGATATTCTGCTCATCATTTCTTATAGTACAATAGTATCCTATCACCATTCCCCAACTGATGGGCATTCCTCAATTTCCAATTCCTTGTTCTCACAAAAAGAGCTGTTATCATTATTTTTGTGCATATAGATCCTTTTTCTTTTTCTTTTTTTATCTCTTTTGAAATACAGACTATCAGTGGCATTGCTAGGTCAAAGGGTACACGTACGTGGCCATTTCTTTCAAAGACATTTGTTACTAAAGAGCCTCTGAGTATCTGAGAAATCACTTGGTTCAGATTTTATAGATAAGACTAAGACCCAGAAAAGCTCATAGATTTCTCTCTGGAAGGGACCTATAAAGTTTGTCTAACATAGCTGAGAAAATGGAATCTCAGAGACTTTTTAGTGACTCCCAGCAACACATAAAAAAATTGCATCTACCTCAAATTCAGAGATAGAATTTAAATCCAGGACTTTATCCACAATGAAGCCTGCCAATGAGAGGAAAATTCCTTCTTTTATCCATTCTTTTCATATTTATTAAATATGATATAATTATCCTGTGTATTAGATAAAGTATTTCTTAGATCAGGTAACCAATGAACATTTATTAAGCATTTTCTGTGCTAGACTGAATGGTTCTTGCTCTTTGGGAACTTATATCAAATTAAGACTGGTGTTTGAAGGTATTCAGGAAGTGATATTTAGCATTTGTCCTTGCTTTGGATAGTTGTCAAGGTTTGCTGGTAGCTTCATATATGGTACAATAACCCTGGGAGATTATAGCCATTTTATAGATGAGGAAATTGAGGCAGACAGAAATGTCAAACTCATATCTTCCTGACTTTTAAGTCTAGTGCTCTATCCTCTCTGGCACCCAACTTTCTTAATGTGGATTTGGCCCCAGCCTAAATTTCCTCTCTCATCTCCCACTACACACATCTAAATCTCTGTACCGGAAACAAATGTGAACTGTTTGCATCTTTGTTTTTCTTCCCGGGTTATTTTTACCTTCTGAATCCAATTCTCCCTGTGCAACAAGAGAACTGTTCGGTTCTGCAAACATATATTGTATCTAGGATATACTGCAACATATTTAACATATATAGGACTGCTTGCCATCTAGGGGAGGGGGTGGTGGGAGGAAGGGAAAAAATCGGAACAGAAACGAGTGCAAAGGATAATGTTGTAAAAAAAATTACCCTGGCATGGATTCTGTCAATATAAAGTTATTATTAAATAAATAAATCTCTGTACCATCTACATGCATCCTGTTTCAGACAAATTGGTTTGCTCAGCATCCACAAAACATTTCTGTGCCCACCTGCTGTCTTGCTCAAGCTTTTCCTCAATCTCTGCCCCTTCTCTATCTCTACTTAGTGACCTGAACCGTCTTTCTTTTCTTCTTAAATAAGAGAATCATGGAATCTCAGAGTTGGAAGGGACCCGGGCCTGAATGAGAGTTCCTACAGGAGACCCAACAAGTGGTCATTCGCCTTTCAGTTGAAGATTTTAAGCAAAAGGGGACCCCTTGGTCTCTCAAAGCCCCTTTTGGGGCTTAAGGCTGCCCATTCTACTTCTTCATGGAGCTGATTGTGAGGCTATCAAGCATCATTTTGATTCTTTGCAGCTCGTACCTACTTTTTAAGGTCAAACAGAGCTATTATAATTCTCCTTCCTTATGAGAGCCTTTTAGATACTGAAGTGAGATTATAAGCTCTTTTAGGGCAGGGATTGGTTTTTGCCTCTTTTTGTATCTTTAGAGTTTAGCACAATGTCTGATAATTGTAGGCACTTAACACCTATTTATTGATTGATTGAAATAGTTGAAAAAGTGATCATTACCTTGGAAAATGTCTTCCAAACTAAGTCCCATATTTTCTTAACCCTCAAGGCCCAGCTGTATGACTCTCTATCTTCTGAATTCCTAATACTTATTATTTGGCACCCACAGTTTGGGCAGTTAACCTGTACTGCCTTTAAGACAACTCTCATGTTTTAGTTTATTGATTATTTATTGTTATTTTGGTTTTTTAAATAAGTTTTTATTGATATCTTGTTTTTACATCACTTAAATTCCCCATCATATTTTTATTTCTCCCATTTCCAAGAAAGCCCCAAATACTTTTTTTTTTAAACAAGAAAAAGAGGAAGAAGGGGTAAAATAGCAAAATCCATCAGTGTTCTAAAATATATATTCTATACTTCTGAGCACCACACTTCCACAAAAGAGATGGGGGAAGTATCTTTTTCTATCTCTTCTTTGAAGTAAAATTTGTTTTCTTTTTAATCTAGCCACAGCTATACCATTCATCTCCATCACTGATTTGATAATTATCATGTAGTGCCTTCGGTCATCTTTGGTATTTTAGTTGATCGTAATTGTTAAATGAGATAATAATTATAAGACACTTAGCAGAATGCCTACAGAATAGCAAACTATATAAATGTTAGTTATTGTTGTTGTTATTTTTTCAATTTGCTATGGATTTGTGCTTTGTCCTTCTAACTGTACTGCAGGTTCCTTGAGAGCAGTTAGACTTTTTGTTGTTATGTTACACTTTTTGTTATATGTTAGACTTTTTGTTGTTATATGTTATATTTTGTGTTGTATTCAACCACATTAATAATCATAACTGGCACTTATGAATCATGTATAGCTTGCAATCCCCCTTATATTAATGACTTTGTATTTGTGAAGTGCTTTGCAAACTTTAAATGGGTAAACATATCGGTTCTTATTAATATAATGATGATGATTCCCATTTCCTAGATAGGAACCTGAGGTACAGCATTATAGTTTCATTCACTTAATAAGAATTTATTGAGTGCCAGCTCTGTGTCAGTATGTTTGTCACAACAAAGGCAAGGATAAAACTGAAAATAATCCCTACTCTCAAAAAATTTGCATTTCTATTGGGGGAAGTAACTCATGCAGAAATGTCAGCATAAAATATAGACCTAGCCCACACAGAATTAGTTTTCAAAGAGAGGGTTCATACAAGTAGGTGATTAAGGAAAAGCCTCTTGATGCAGGGGCACCTCAGTCCCTTTGAGGAAACTGGGCAGTCTGTGCTCTGGTTAAGTGATTTGCCCTGGTTACACAGCTCCAGAGGCCTCATTAGAAACTAATTCCCTTCTTGGTTTAGGTCTAGCACATCTTTTATATATACTCTACTTCTCACCAAACTGGCTGCTGAACTCCATGACCATTTTTGTTTTCCTGCTTTTTGTTGTTATTTAATTGTTTGTGTCCCTTTTAGGGATTTTCTTGGAAAGATATTGGAGTGGTTTGCCATTTCTTCCTCTAGCTCATTTTACAGATGAGGAAACTGAGGCAAATGGGATTAAGTATCTTGTCCTGGGCCAGCTAATATCAAAGGCTGAAATTGAACTCAGGCCTTCCCGACGCCATCCACCTGTCCTGTGCACAACACAAATTATATCACTCATGATACTTGCCTGACACATGTTGGCAAGAGTTGGCTTTACTTCAGTTGTCTGCCCTGTTTCTGGCCCTTATCTCATACCCAGAATCCCAATTATCATAGCCAATCTAGAATTTATTATCACTTTTTTTTTTGTTTTCTTCTGCTATACTGGAATGAGAGGGAAGATGATATTTTAATACTGACTTGGAGGCAGATCAGTGAAACTACATGGAGATATGGGTTGGCTACTGATCCCTATGTAGTCTTTAAAAAATTTGTAGGGAAAAGAGTCTTGTAAATATAAAGTCACCACACAGTGGTGAAAACCGCTGCTACTACAAATAAGAGCTAATATTTATATCACACTTTAAAGTTAACAAAGCACTTTACATATATTATCTCATTAGATCTTGACAACAACTCTGGGAAGGGGTGAGGAAATTAAGTCATTAGCTAGCATTTATATTGCATCTTAAGATGTACAAAGCACTTTACAAATTTTATCTCATTTGATTGTCCCAACAATCCTCAAAGACAGATAATCTCATTTTATAGATGAAGAAATCAAGGCAGATGGTAATTAAGGGGCTT
The DNA here is from genome assembly GCF_016432865.1 of Antechinus flavipes. Taxonomy (NCBI): domain Eukaryota; kingdom Metazoa; phylum Chordata; class Mammalia; order Dasyuromorphia; family Dasyuridae; genus Antechinus; species Antechinus flavipes. Next base: position 230,294,836 of record NC_067403.1, read on the forward strand.
GTCAGGATCACACAGCTAGTAAATGTCTGAAGTCAACTTTGAATCTGGGTCATCCCGGAGGTGGGTCTAAGCACTCTGCCCACTGAGCCAGCTAGCTGCCCCTAAGACACTAAGCAGTGATCATTGATGCTTATAATAAAATGCAATCAATCAACATGCATTTTTTTAAAATTACAGCTTTTATTTTTCAAAACATATGTGTGGATAATTCTTCGATATTAGCCCTTGCAAAACCTTGTGTTCCAATTTTCCCTCCCTTCCCCCATGCCTTCCCCTAGATGGCAGGTAGTCCAAAATATGTTGAACATGATAGAAATATATCAACATGCATTTGTTAAGTCACACCCTGTGCCATTATAGTTGCTGGGGATAGAAAGAAAAAAGGTGAAAAGATCCCAATTTTCAAAGAACTTACATTCCATCAGAGATGATGGTGTCATTACTCCTATTAATTAGAATAACACTTAGAATTCATTAATTAAATAGAATGACTCCTGTTAATTAGAATTGAAAATGCTGACATGTTGGAGAATGTCCAGAGGACAAGTGGGTAAGATCCCATGTCATGATGTACTAGGATTGGTTAATTGATGGGACTGGAGATGTAACTTCCTTCTAAACTCAGCTCAAATACCACCATTGTGGACTTCTTTCTGCCCCTTCCCCGGCCTCCTAGAGCCTTCCCCCTAGAGAAGGGGTTCTTTAATCCCCTTTTTTAAAATTAAAAATATGTATGTATGTATATGTGTACACAAAAAAATATGTGTAGCTTTCTTTGATGATCTGATAAAACCTATGGATCTTTCTCAGTATATTTTTAAATTCATAAAATATGTCAGAAATAAAAAGGAAGCTAACTCTATTGAAACTGAAACACTTAAGAAACAAGTTCCTGGACCTCAGCTTAAGAAGCTCTGCTCTAAGGTTACTTACAACCTTGTTTAAGATCATCTTTATCTTTTATATACCAATTTATAGATGTGTAGTTTCCCTCATTAGACTGTGAACTCCTAAAGAGTAGGGTGGTTTTCTTTTTTTGATGGCTTTTTAGCATTTCCTTGAATCTTTCCCTAGTTTCAATACTCTCACTCACAGTAATCATTTGATTGATTGATGAAGGTCTGGCATATGAAAAAGAGATTGGTTCTGATTGGTCCCAGAGGACAGAAATAGGAATGATGAGTGGATTGCAGTGAGGAAGATAGGTGCTTGATTTAAAGAAATGTCTCCTAATACTCAGCGCCGTTCAAGATGGAAATGAGCGACCTGGGGAAATAGTACTTTTCTCCTCACTGGAAGCCGTCTAGGAGAGATTGGATGACTAGTTGTTGAGGATATCAATCATAGAGGAGAATCTTTTTCAGGACTGGGTGACCCCCAAGATCTCTTCCAAATCCCCGTTTATAGTATATGGGCACCCAGATGATATTTCTCTGTTTGGCTTTCAAAGCCTTTCATAGCTAGGCTTTAGTTGACCTTTTCAACTTTTTTCACATCCCTCCGGCCACTCTCAGTATCAGCCATATTGGTCTGGTTCTAGTCCCTTATTCATAGTGTTATTATCTCCTATCTCCATGCATTTGCTCTGGCATACTTTCCTGGAATATTTTCCTTCCTCACCTCTGCCTTCCTTCTTTACTCAGCTACAAAAGACAGATTTTGTAGCTGCTAGTGCCTTCCATCTGAAATGCCTCTATTTTATGTTCTGTTTCTACTCTTATATGTGTTTGTATGAACGTGTCAACCCTTCTTGGGGTCAGGGACTACTTTGCTTTTGTCTTTTGTATCTCTATCACTTAACATGATATGTGTTCAACAGTGGGCGCATAATGAGTGCTTGTTGATGTCTATAAGCACCAAAACAGTTTAGTGTGAAGACACATCCCCTAGATCTAAGCATCTTCTTTCTCATGCTTTCTACTTCTCTAAGCATCTTCAGAGACCATCATGGCCAAAGTTTTCTTTTAAAGATGAGCAAACTTAGGTCCAGAAAGTTTGACTTAGTTATGATCACATAGGAAATAATCTGTTCTTTGGCCATGATGGTCTCTGAAGATGCTTAGAGAAACAAAGGAGATCATTTAGAATGAGCTGTGACCATACTCCCAAATTCTGGACCCTCTGCTTTTATTTTTAGATCCCTCTAGCCACGTGAAACATTTTAAACTCTTGGTGTGGACAGCTACCTGCCATCACAGATGCAAAGAGAGGGATAAAGAAAATGCTAATATGTTCCTCTTTCCCTAATCCACGTTGCCCCTCCAGCACTGAAGTGTATCCAAAAGACTTGCTCAGAATTCCCAGAGAAAGCTCTGAAGATCAGGCAATTAACTAATAGTTATTAAATGCAGGATATGTGCCAGGCACTGTATTGAGCTCCAGAAGCACAATCCCTGCCTTCAAGGATTCACGTTGTAATGGGAGAGACAACAAGCAAAAATCACACACACACACACACACACACACACACACACACACTCACACACACACATAAGTAGATACAAGGTCATCCCAGAGGGGGAGGCACAAGGAGACATGTCATAAAAGACAGGCAAGAAAGGTCTCCTGCAGCAAAATACAGAAGGCTTCCCAGATTTCCAGGGAAGGCTAGATGCATTATTTACATATAGTTCTCTCTTTGGTAACTACACTTATTGAAGATAAATGACTCAGCTTATTAAAGGTTAATTAATCATAGGTCCCATGGGTCCTAGATAGGGAAATTCTAAAGACAAATGGGAATTGAGTAGAATCAGAGAAATCCCCCTACCCACAGTCTCTTCTATAATTTTCTTTCTTTTTTTTTCCATTGCTTATTAGACTTCCCAGGATAGCCCATGCACTCCATGGGCTTGAAGCTGTTTTATAATAAAACTGGAAAGGGGCCCTTTTTGACATTTTTGCTTGGAGGCCCAAGACCTCCAAGTAAATGATTCCACCCTGTTTTCCCAATAAGGACTAAACTCGTGATTCAATTCAACAAATATTTACTAACCGCCCAGAAAGCAGAAGGAAGATTTGCTCAGGAGGAAACTTGCTTTAAAATCAACAGATTTTTCTTCTCTCCTTAACCAGAGCCTCTGAAATAGGCAAATTATCAGTGGTTCATAGACCTGGAATTGGAAAACACTTCCAGGACTAAGTCATCTGACCGGTAAGGAAACTGAGATCCAGAAAGGTTAAGTGGCTTATCCATGATCACATAGGAAAGGGGGGATCATCTAGTCTGACTTAATCATTTTATAAACTGCAGCTTGAGGTATATTTATATGACTTACTCAAAGTCACAGAAGAAAACAGAACTTAGGGATCATTTAGTGTGAATCTCTTATCTTTCAGGGAGATACCTTTAAGTGACTTGTCCAAGTTCACCTAGACCTAGATTTGAATCAAGGTCTTATGACTTTGATCCAATACCATAGAGTCTTCCTCAGTTCTCAGAGTTGATGTCAGCAGAGTATAAGCTCTAGCAGGCCCTACTAGACTGGAAGGCATTTGAGCTCAGGTCCAATGAGGTTGTATGTATGTTGCCTAAAGAACAGATTATTTCAGTTCACAGAGATCCCTCTCTACAGAGGATCCATGCTAAGAAATCTGAGGGTCAAGGAAGAAAGGAAGGAAGAAAAGAACAAAGGAATGAAGGAGAAAAGGGGGAAAAAAGGAAGGAAGGAGAGAAACAAATAAACCAATAAAGAGAGAGAAAGAGAGATAGAGAAACAGAGACCACTTTCCCTATACTGCTCATGCTGCAAGTACAAAGGCTACTCATGGATGCCCGATGATCAATAAGGGAACTTTAATCTGCTCTGTTTTCATGTTCAGCAGATTCACTTCTCCTTAGGGACCTTGATTCTCCATGTGGATGCTGACCCTAGTGAAATCCTTCTTTTTGCTTGATTTCATTCTGCCCTTCTTCTTCCCCTAGCATAGGCTAGTCTTGCGAACCTGCAGATAAATGAGGTAGTGAGGGGTGAATGAGAGGCCAGCAATGATGGCTCAGTGGGTCAATATATTCTCAGTGGATGACCTTCATTGTCTTCTGATAATTTGTGCTTCTGAAATGGTGAGGTAGCCTGGCTTCCTGGTGTGACCTGGATCTGTGGATTACTGAGGAATCCAAAAGTGAATCTCCTCTGGCCCTCCTGGACAAACCTCAGCCTCCCCTATGGTTAGGGTGCAAATTTGGGCCACTGTGCCTAGTTCCCATCAACTTTAAAAACAGATTATTAACTGCTATAAGTCCTTGCCATGGAGAGAAATACCCAGATCAAAGAAAGCATGGTTCCTGTTAAATTTCTTAGCTTCCTGCAGTCATTGATTTAAAGGGCCCCAAATTATGTCCATCAGAATCTGAAAGAAGGTAACGATCAAGGGGTCCATACTGGTTTGACTCTCATGACATAGGCTTCTTCCAATTTCTCCTTTGGGGTGCCTCACTGCTGCAGCTAACCGTATGTAGGTGACAAAGGAGAACAGGGTTCAAATCCCACTCTGGTAAACACTAACTCCATGACACTGCACAAATCACTTACAGGAAATTCTCTACAGCAGGAGTTGCTGTGTCAGAGAAGGCTCATCATCAAAAGGCTCAACACAAAGAAAGAGGAGGGGATTGATTTCTTTTTTTCCAATTTTACCAACATAATAAGATCCCTATTAATGTGAGTGATGAATCCTGTGTAGTGGTCTTATGTATTCGCTTGTATTCTTTGAAGTTATAATTAGGTAAAATATGGTCGTTACTTCCAGCCCAATGGAAATAATGCTGTGTGAATTCAAAAAATGTGACTCTGCTTTGAAAGAATTCATTATTCACACCTATGTAGGGATGAGGTACTGTCCTTGGTGCTGGAATCAAAAGCACAGAAGAACAGGGCCCACCTTCTAGACCTTAGGGTCTAGACCTTACTGGGGCTATCTATTAGGAAGGTATTGTGTGCTACATCAATGGAGGAAATAACCAATGGATGACCATTACAGATGTTCTGAAGCATTGAGGTGTCAGTATGATCTGTGCCATTAGACTAAGCTACTCTAACGCAGGATGTATTGTATTTTTATTGGTCACTCCAGCAGCTCCTAAAACGGGGTGGTTGCCCAAAGCAGCCTTTAGGTAAATGTGGAGGGAATAAATCATTCCAGTGACCAATCACCTTCCAAAACCCAGAATGAGCAGTCCCAACATTGCGTGAGCCTCCAGAAGTGTGGGCGGCTTTAGGGCAGTCTGTACCGGGTCCCTTGAGATCAATTTTATTTCCTGTGGTCTTGGTCATTTATCAACATTAGATCAAACCATGTGTTATCAGTGAAACTTATTAGGAAGACAGAGGTCCATTTCCGAGATGAGGTGATAAAGAGCTACTCCAAATTCATCTTTGATTGTCTTTTAAACAACACTGCTTCTGGTGGATTGTTGTTTCCTTTCTGACATCATGGTATAGACTCTTTACTGTAGGGTACCCCATGGAAGCTACCTCAAATAAGGGTATTTTCTGAGCAAGAAAACTGGGTATACTAAAACGCTTTTCACTGTGGCTTAAAGGCCATATGATGTAGTAGCTAGAATACTTAAATTGGCATCTGGAGATCTGAGTCCAGAACTTACCATTTGACCTTAGTTGTGAGATCATGGGTAAATCACTTAATCTCACAGAAGTTCAGTTTCTTCATCTGAAAGTGGGGATAATTGTGCTTGTACTATGTACTCACAGGATGTTTGTGAGGGAAATGCCTTAAAAACCTTACAACCTTAAATTAAGAAGTGCAAGTTCTTGTTCTTCCCTTCTGGAAGTCAGAAAGATGTACATTCAAATCCTACTGCAGACACCTATTAATTGTATGACCCTCAGTAGATAACTCTCTCTGGACCTGTTTCCTCATCTGTAAACAAGGGAGTTAAACTTGATGCTCTCCAGAGTCATTTCCCACTCTAAATCTCTGATCCTAAAATCAGCTATTATATCACTTTCAAAGGAGAAAAATATTGAATGAGAAAAAATGGAAAATCATGTCCATTCATTTCCCCTAACAACCTCCATACAACCGTTGGGTTGGGAAGACAAATAGAACTTTCTAACCAAATCACTTACACAGAGGCATAGACAGGACTAGTCCATGCTTAATTCCACAGCCTTTTCTGATTAAGGCACCACATCAAAGAGTTACAAAGACTTGTGGACTCTTTTTTTTGTTGACTCACAACTTTTTTATTACTTTGCTCTCGGGGCAGTGTCCTGGACCAGAGTTGTCATGTCCATCTAAACAGCCTGGTTCTTCTAGTATTGGGTTTTTAAGTGAGTTCTGCCAAGTATAATCTGAGTTTCCTTCAAGCATCCCGGACTTGTTGAATGAAAAAGATATCCCCTCATCTAACTCTTCCCAGTTGGCTTCCAAACGACCCCCGTTGGTGCATGGAAGGGACCTGGACGGGCTAAATAAATCTCCCCAGTCATATAACATGCTCCATATTACACTCAGATGTGGTGAAATGAATTGTGGTATACTTCAAGCAGACAGGACCAACCTATAATGGTTTATCGCATTTTGCAGGCTTTATGAGAGCTGTAAATTTAAAGCATATAGGAGCTGTATTTATCCTTTAGATTCCACATATTCATCACTTCCCCTTTGTCTGATGATGACAGGTTCTTTAAGACAACAAAGAGGGGGCGAATAAAGGCAATCTCTTTGCTATCACAGACGCCACCAACATAATGGAGGACTGCAGAACTCAAGCCTTACAAGCACGCTCTGGTTACTCAGCCATTAGTGGCTGAATTATTAATGTAGGTTTGCTGGGTGAAAGGAACTGCTTTTGACCAGTTACTCTCCTCTTCCATCAAGACTTTAATAGCCGGAATTATGGGGAATCAAGTTCCACATGGAGCCTCTCAGAAACAGGAGCATTTTTCTTTAAGATCAGAAGCAGAGAATGTTGCTTGGATTTTTCTGGGGTTTGCAGCTAGTAATGGCTGTGTGTGTGTGTGTGTGTGTGTGTGTGTGTGTGTGTGTGCGCGCGCGCTCAAGTCCAAGGAATTTACATCTGAGAATAGAGTGGGGGTGGAGAAAACAAGACCATTTCCCCAGTGCTAGATGAAGCTTGGAACTGACCAATTGAGCCTGCAAACAGCCTTCTTTCCACCCTTCTCTCATCCCCACAATTAAAATAAAACTCTTGCTATAATAAGTGAAAGTGGAAGTCCCAAGTGTGGGAAGGGTTCATTTGGGCTAATAAGGGGTCTCGGGATTGAATAAGTAGTTTTTGATTGGTAATGTGCACTCTGATGGGGAAGTAATCAACAGGAATGCCTTAGCAGTTTGATGGCAGGGACAAGCTGGCTCCTGACAATTAGAGTCCTCCGAGTGTGGGATGGATCAGTTTCCTCTCACTGGATGTCTCCACGCCAAGGCTGAGTTACCACTTGGCAGGCAGGATGTGGAGAGGTCGCTCATTAGTTAGCCGTCGGACCATCTGAGTCCACTGGTCAGATAGAGAGCAGGACGACAACCTTCCCTCACTTCAGTCCAACTCCCTTACGTGTTATGACATCACCTCCAGAACGAAGGGCAAACAACAAGAATAGCAGCGGTTGGACTAAATGTCCAAGGATGGACCTTTCCAACTCGAGATTCAGAGCTTCCCAGAAGCCACCTCTCTTTTATAGCCTGTTGAGAAAACACTTATACCCAAGGTGACTTAATTTTTTTTAAGCAGTTTTGCTCCACATTTGGCAGTTGTAACACACTGCCGCCTTAGTTACTTATTTGCTTAAATATTTGCAGGAATATTTCCTGGGCAAATGAGGGCTTGCATGAATTTAAATATTATTTTGATTTGGTTTTTTTTTTTTTTTCCCTTCCAACATCGTAAACACAGTGCTAGTAAAAGTGAACACCTCTGGGACAGAAAATGTCTTGTTTTGTTCCAGCCCACTGCGGCTCTCATACCACTTTAGCCCACTTCCTCCTCCTTTCTGGTTGTGGTTCTCTAAGCTGTATATATCTTGATATTAGCGTGCTGTGTCCCTTATTTGAATGTGAACCACTTGAGGGCAGGATCTGGTTTTGTTTGATTGTTTTTTCATTCTTTGTACCCCCAGCACTTAGCGCAGGGCTCAGAGAATATTAGGACTTGGGAGTGCCTCAGTGAAATTTCAGGGAGCTCTACTGTGGCTGGTCTGGCCTATTAGGTGTCATTTAGTGCCAACAAAAAACACTGGAAGGGATAGGCTAGAGGCACTGGGTTGAATATAATCTGATTTTTTCTACTGCCTGTGCAATATTGGGTAACTTGCTTTTTTCTTTAGGCTTCACTTGCTTCATTTTTTTCTTTTTTCTTTATTTATTTAAAACTTAAATGCAAAATAAGAAAAAACAAAATAGAAAAAGAAAAAGAAACAACAAACACTGTCATGGGCCTAGAAGAACATCACGGAAGCTGCAAAATATGTAACAATAAATTTCCATTTCAAGAAAGCATATATAATAAATAGAAAAACTATTCAGAACTGTCTGTCTTTGCTTCCTTGTAGGCTTTTCTTTTGTTCTGTGTGCTTTTTACTTTATTCTTTTTTTCCCCTTTCCTCTCCCCTTCCCCAAGGAAACTATAGGTAAACACGGTTATATTTATTTATACATACATACATACATATATGTGTGTGTGTGTGTGTGTGTGTGCATACACATGTCCATATATATGCACATATATACACACACATACACCCATACATACACCTTCCTGTTTATACACAAATATACACCTTCATACACACATACACACATATATATACACACACCTACATATATAATAAATATACACATACATATACACATACATCTAAAACAATATTAATATGACTGACATAATATAATGTAGATTTCTCTCTTGATTGAATCTCTTAAAGTCTAACTTTGTCTGAGAACAATGATTCCTACCCTTACTTTGTTTTGCTTCATTTTTAATAAAAAATGGGTAGGGATTGAACTAGTCTATAAAGTGATAGATTTGGAGATGTAAGGGACTTTAGGGGCCATCTCTTCCAATGCTCTCATTATACAGATGAGGAAGTTAAAGCACAGCAAGGTCATATAGAACATTGTCTCATAGATGAGGTCATTGAGTTCAGACCTACTCATTTTGGGAAAACAGAGGTTCAGAGACAGGAACTTGTCCAAGCTAATACAGGTAGTAAGTAGAAAAGGCAAAATTTGAATCCAGTTCCTCTGACTACAAATCCAGCATCCTTTCTTTCTTTCTTCCTCTCACCTATGAGAAAAAGCAAAGGAAGAAAGAGAAGGAAGGAAATTTATAATAAATTATCAAAGAAGGAAGGAAAGAAATAATTAAAGAAGGAAGAAAAGAAAGAAAGAATTAAAAAAGGAAAGAAGGGGGAGAGAGGAAGGGAGGAAGAGAGGGAGGGAGGGAAGGAGAAAGAAAAGAAGAAAGGAAAGAAGGAGGCAGGGAAAGAGAAAGGAAAGAAGGAACTTCCCCCCCCCCAAAAAAAAAAAAACAGTGAGAGAAAAAAACCAAGATTCTCTCCCCATTCATTTTTCCCTTGCTCCAATATATATTTTGCTAATGTCCACTGGATACTTCTTTTTGCATGTTATAAATGCTTTAATTCTCATGTTTCTTTGCATGTAAAAATAGATGTGTGTATACTATACACATGTATACATCTGTGTATACATCTGTATAGTTCTATTGCAACTTTAAACTTTTAAAGCTATTTATGTTTTTAAAAAAAATTGGAACATATTGTATATGACAGGCAGGGTAATATAATGATTAGAGAGCCAGCTTCAGACCGAGCTCCAAGTTCTCTGACACATGCTCAAGTTCTATAACTTTGTGCAAGCCAATGAATGTTCTGGTACCCCAAGGCATTCTCTGAGACTATCAATTACAAAGGAGTGGTGATGCTGAATTGGTGGAAGAAGTTTTCACATTGGGAGTTCCCTACACCCAGAATTCATTGCAAGTCTGGATCAGAAAGTGTGCTTATATGTAGGTGTATCTGTGTAAGCATTCTCTCCCAGGGATGCTGTTTGTTAGAGTAGATAATGTCTTTCCTCCCTCTCTTCTTCCTTCACTCCATGATATCGGCAAACATTTCTAGAGGCGATTAAACAGAGGGAGCATCCAACGATTGGAATAAACACATTTAATAACCAAGTCACTGAAGCATCCTTCACTAGCTTACATTTGGTAGCTGTGTTCTTTTCACCACTGAGAGACTTGCCCTCACCTGGGTCAGATCATATGGAGTCTTGTTTTGGGGCTAGTCCAGATGTGATTCAGTGAGGATCCTCTGGTGTTCCCTTCCTTCATTGGCCTTTTGGGGGAAACACTGCAGTCCACACTAACAAGGCTGCTGAAGGTGTCAGCTCACAGACAAAGGATGCTAGGGATCTCTCAGAATGGTAGGTTTTTTGTTTGGTTGGTTTTTGCTGAGGCAGTTGGGATTAAGTGACTTGCCCAGGGTCACATAGCTAGGAAGTGTTAAGTGTCTGAGATCGGATTTGAACTCAGGTCCTCCTGACTTCAGGGCTGGTGCGCTATCCACTGCACTACCTAGTTGCCCCAGAATGGTAATTTCAAATGGGGACCCAAGATGGCAGCCTAAGAAAACCCTCCTACTTAGCCTTGTGGTCAAGAGCAATTTGAAAAAGGCTCTTTATCAGGAAGTTATTGCTTTTGTTAAAAATGTTCCATCTGAGAAAGTCTCTATTTAAAAAAAAAAAAAGCAGTTTGCTGATAATAATGGTCTTTAGAGAGATAAATGAGACTCTGGGTGAGTCCATTTTACTTCAAGGAATGGACAGTAGAATTAGCTATGGAGATCAGTGGTTCACCTGGTACCTCTAGGATTTAGAATGGTTCTTCTCTTAGGAAGAAAAACCATGTCCAAATCTAGGTTCTGACACTGGCTATATGATGTTTGGTGGATCATCTGACTCTGATTGTAAAATTAGGAATGTTACATTTGATGATTTCTAAGGATCCTGGCCTATATGAATCACGGCACTTCTCTGGACTTCAGTATTCCCATCTGTAAAATGGGCATTTACTTACCATACCGGGTTGGTATAAAGGAAGGCAACTCCTCCCCAAGCCCATTCCTGATCCATCCTTCCATTTCCCAGTTAATTAATGCTGCTAACCACCTGAAGTAACTTTGTGTTAGCATTTAGCTTAACAATGATCATAATTTTAGAAATGGAAGGATCATCAACAAAAGATTGAGAACTAGAATGGTCTTAAAGGTCACCTGGTCTAACTATTTTTCAGAAAAGGAAACCAAGGGCAGGGGAGGTTAAGGCTATGGATATAGTAAACTTTGAAGAGATTTGTTCCAAGTTGTCTGATTCCAGGATCCTTGAATGTTTGTGTGTTTATGTGTGTGTTTTTCCCAAACTCCTCTAGTATATTGAGCTGCTACGTTTAAAATTGCTTCTGACTCTAACCAGCTTTGCTACCATCATGCCATAGGCAGATTGCATTGGTCCCAAAAGTGGTCTGGTCAAATGAGAGATCAAAGGCAATGCTAGAGTACTCGTTTTTTTTTTGCCTGACTCTGGTTCAGAGACATCCAGGAAGTACTAGCTGACCTCAACAGGAAATACCAACAAATTGCACTTGGAAGACTTTCTTAGTAAGTTAAGGAATCAGAGGAAAACATGGTTTCCAAGGATTTTCCGTGAATGGTATAACCTAGAACCCTTTTTGACTGAAGTGCTATGCAGTCAGACAGGTGGGACTCTACGTGCCAAATCATATGGTAATTCAACTATTCATGAATATTGAGCTGCCCCCAAAAATATTTTTGAGGAGGATATTACAATAGAATTCCTTTGATTGTCAAACTCCTTTAATTCGGAAAAACATAGTTTAGTTTACAAAATTTCTTTCTCCACACGTTTCAGAATGACATAAATTATATAAAGTAGATCAACTTTTGTTCTTGTAAATATAGAAAGCTGTCCTCCATCCTTCCTGCTTGTGATACTATAATGGCTTAGAGAGGAAGAAAAGAAACAAGCATTTATTAAGCACCAAGTACTATATTCAGTGCTTTGCGAATGGGATCCCACTTGATCTTAACAATAACATTCAGAGGTAGGTGCTATTATGATATTTATTTTTCTTTTTAATAGCTTTTTATTTTTCCAAATAAATACAAAGATAGTTTTCAACGTTCACCTTTATAAAATCTTATATTCCAAATTTTTCTCCCTCTCTCCCCTCACCCCTTCCATAGGCAGCAAGCAATCCAATATGTTAAACATGTATAATTCTTCAAAACATATTTCCATATTCATATGATACTCATTTTACAGTTGAGGAAACTGAGGCAGATAGAATTTAAGTAACTTGTTCAAAGTCACATATCTAGGAAGCATATGGGGCCAGATTTGAACAGTTCTTCCTGATTTCAAGCCCAGCATTCCAATTGCTTGGGAGCACCTCCGGTCTGCCCTATCTCTTTTGCCCTTTTTGGAGATGGCAAACGTGGGTATAAATCCAGGGATTATCTCTGACTCTCTGTCTTTTCACCACTTAGCTGGATTGCCTCAATGGTCCCATCAAGGGCTAAGTCTGGGATCTTTAACGCATCACACAGAAAGGTTGTTTCAAGGATCTGGAAAAATTGTCCACACCTTTTATGTAAAAATGACTATACTTATACTTCTCTGTTTATGTATGCTATTTTCCTCCCCCTTTCCTTCAGTAGAGTTTAAACTTCATGAAGTGAAGGGGCTGATTTTTTTTCCCTTTTGCCCTTGTCTTTACACAATTGGGCTTAATAAGTACTTACTGGATTAGATTGGACTGCATCGGCAGTTATTTCTCTGAGAGTCAGGTTAAAAGAGATATCTTCATACTCCACATCTTCAAAACACAAATTTCCTTTATTTTAGGTCTAGTAAACCTAACGAGCAGGTTGGGGTTGAGGTCAATAGAGTTGCTTTGACTATGGGTACTTCTTTGTCTACTCGTTCCTCTCGTCAATTCTTTAACTTTCTTCTGGTACCTCTTCTGTCTTTCTCATTTCTCTGGGAGCTGTTTTTGGAGGCAAGAAGAAAAGCATCTAATTATTCTCAATTTCATCTCTTGGTGCTTTTTCCACTTGGGCTGATGCTCTTTCCCCCAAGCTTGGAGGTTTGTGCCCTGACCATGTAGGGTTCAAATGGTTAAAACTAAAACAAAGCACGAGACCAGCTCATGGGCCATGTTGTTGGGTCCCTGGAGGCAGAATCCAGCTGCTATATCGTGTAGCATCTTTAATACAGTTTCAACGGTTTCCTTTTTTCTTTCTAATTAGCTGTCATGGTCTGCCCTTGAGATTTTGTTGGTTAGGAAGATTTTTCCCTAGATGAGCAAATCTCTTAATAATAAGGAAGTGCTACTTGTCATTTAACATGATCTCTAAGTGGAAGAGATATCTTTTCTTAAATTCACTTCTTTTGAATAAACTGAGGCTCTGTGTTAATTTAAAAACAACAATAGACTACGCTTGTAGCTTTATTTCCCATAATATCAAACTTCACCCTCCATTTGTTGGAAAAATACATACAGGACTTTCTTCTCAGTTCTCTTGAATTTCTTCTGTTCCATTTAAAAATAAAAGGAGAATTCCTCTTCTCCTTCTACTTTAAATTTAATAGGTTTGAAAATAAATAATCATTAATACTATTCTGAAAGAGAGAAAGAGAGGTTTTATCAGGTTGCTGAGTATCTATCGCAGTGGCAGGGATTTAAGAGTCCAAATCCTGCCTAGATACCTAAACTGTGTGACAAGTCCCTAGGCAAATTACTTGAGGTCTCTAAGACTCAGTTTCCACATCTTTAAAATGGGTGGATTTGATTTCATCTTTTCTCTAATCCCTTCCAGCTCAAAATAGACAATCCTATGTATTTGTACTACAGGCAATTTATGATGAGGCTGAGACACAAAGTCCATGGTGTCAGTCACCTATGCTCTTGCGTATAGATAGGAATCCTCTAGAGAAAAAAAAATATCTTCCTGTTTTAGCTATACAAAGTTCTGGCTTGCTAAGATATTCAGAAGACTTTTAACTTGAGATCACCAATTGCTATTTAGAGCTGATCCCTACATCTCCAGAGTCTGGGGTCTCATCTGAATGAAGAGTTGGGGATTGGGTACCATCCCCACAACTTACCCACGTGGCCTGTGTTTTAAATTTTAGTTTAATTTTTCAATAAGAAAAAATCTATTTTTTCCTCTCTCTCCACCTAATTGGAAATCGAAAAGTAAAACTTTGGACACAAATATTTATAGTTAAACAAAACACACACTCTTACATTGGGATCTGGCCAACTTTTTCACCCATATTCACGTGGATTTCTTCTGGAAAATAAGGGGCTTGGGCCCAATCTCTCCGATCTCTCCTAGAGCTAATTTTCTGGATTTCGGAGTTCTTTTCCCATGAACACGTCTTTGCTTTGTGTGAGGAGGTGGGGGTGGGGGGAGTGACTTGCCCACTGCTCAGTCCCATTATTGCTACATATCCTATTGGTGTCTCTAGAGTATTCAAATCATTCTGTCTTCAACTATTTGTTAAATGAATGAGGGAATGAATGAATGAAAATGGGAGACCCAGAAGGATCCCTCTTGGTCTGTGAGGGAAAACTAACAATTCACCCTCAAAGAGCTTTGTAAAAACCCCACCTGCCCAGTGGGCTTTATTTATTTATGCTTTAATCTTCCTTTATTACTTAGGGAAACTGGCCCAACTCTCACAAAGCTCAGGGTGAGGGTAAATACTATATGCCACTGAAGTAATTAATGTGCTTTCTACCAGCAAGGGACTGTATAATTTGCAGGAGTGTGTGTGGGGACCCACCCTGCTAAATTTATACCCTGTAATTTGCCCACATTGACTTGGCAGAGTGGTAGGAGCCCGGCCTACCTGCTTTGCAATTATATCTGCTGTAGTAGTATTATGGGATTGAGTAACTGGGAGAAATGAGAGCTCATTTATTTAAGTAAATTAGAGCTGGCTCCCAGGGTCTAATCTGAGATCACTGTTCCTAGGTGAGGTTGGTCAATCTTGAAATCCTTTTTATAACTCAATTTGTTTCATCAAAAAATTATTAAGTGGCTACTGTGTGCAAGAATTGTACTAGGTATTGAGGCTCTAATGGCAGTAATGAAATGCTCCCTGAGAGGGCCAGATTATGCTGGAAACACATACAAGTGATCGATTTATTGTTGAATACGATTGCCCTTCTTGCACTCAGTGGTCCACCAGATCAGAGTTCTTTCTAGAGTTTTCTCATGCATAATATTCCATCTCTGGTCTTGGTGCCTTTGCACAGTTAGTACTCCATGTCTGGGATGTGCTTCCTGTTTATTCCTGTCTTAAAAGTCCTCACTCACTTCAAGGATTCAGTTCCAGTGCTTCCTTCTGCAAGAAGTCTTCCTGATCTCCCCCATTGATTGTTCCTTCCTTCTTTAAATTCCCTTATATTTACACTTAAAACAGTCTGTTTCCTGATAGAAACTGAGCTCCTTGATATCATTCAGTATCATTTTATTTTTACATTTCAAATATCTGGCATGGTACTTGGCATATAATAGGTGCCCAATAAATGCTTGCTTGATTGAAAGTATACTTAATTTGCATAAACTGTAGGATTTATATCCTCAACATATATATATATGTATATAAGCATGTGTGTGTGTGTGTGTGTATACCCACATACATACTTATATTTGTGTGTATATTTCCATAAGCTATCATTGGCTCCCAATTAAAAAATAGAGGCACTTAAAACCATAGATTTATGGAGTTAGAAGTAACCTCAAAGACAACCAGCTTCAACCTTTATCTGAACAAAAAATTGCCACCATAGCATCTCCAAGTGATCATTCAGTTTGTTCTAAAGACTTAATAGTAAGGGGAAACATTGTCTTCTAATATAACTACTCTTGGATAGTTCTAATTGTGAGAAAGGGTTTTTGAGTTTTAATTCTCTCCCACGCAAATAGAAATTGAAGAATAATGACGTGTTCTTAAGTCATAAGTTTGGTCATAAATAAATAATAAATAAATAAAACATTTTCAAATGTAAAAAGGAAAGTATATAAAATTATATGTATTATATAATTTTATCTCTACAAAATGGATATAATTGTAATAGATAGAAAACAGTAAGAGCTGGGGGAGAGGTCTCCTTTAGGATGAGTCACTGAGCATACAAGTCATATATGCCTAAATGATAACATGTAGCTAATTAGATGGATCTCTGGGCCTGGTATTAGGAAAAATCCAACCTCAAATACTTTCTAGCTAAGTGAGCTTGAATAAGTCACTTAAACTCTGTTGGTCTCAGTTTTCTTATCTGCAAAATGGAAATAATAATAGCACCAACTTCTCAGAGTTGTTGTGAGCATCAGATGACATAATATTTTTTTTAAAAGCTTTTTATTTTCAGAATAAAAAAATTAGTTTTCAACATTCACCCTTGCAAAACCTTTTGTTCCAATTTTTTTCTCCCTCACTTCTCTCACCCTCTTCCTTAGACATCAAGTAATCCAATATATGTTAAACATGTGTAATTCTTCCATACATATTTTCACATTTCTCATGCTGCTCAGATCAAAAAGGAAAAAAAATAAAAAACAAGCAAAAAAAGGTGAAAATATTTTATTGTTGTGATGTTGTGATCCATTCTCAGTTCCCACAATCCTTTTCTCTGGATTTGGAAGGCTCTCTTCATGAGATAATATTTGTAAAGAGCTAAGTAGAGTGAATAGAACATTGTAGAGGTTATGTAGGTTTGTTATTATTAAAGGAAGATAAGCATTCTAAAAGCTAAAGAATATACTGGGGGCCTCTTTGTAAAGGCACAAAAGTGAGAGAGGGAATGTTGTGTATGGGCCCTGAGTAGTGGGTTGGTCTGATTGGGCCATAAGCATACATGAGAGTAATCCGAAATCCTGGAAAGATAGATGGGAGCCATAGGGAGATGACATGACAGGATGACTTTAAGAATTTTCCAGCTTGGACCCTTGCTTTGAGAGGGAGGGAAAGTCTTTGTTAGTTTTGAGAATTGGAAGCCATTTCATAGTCCTTATAAATAAATAAAATTTCTAAAAATCCATTAAAATTTTTTTTTGAAATCTTATGTTACAGGTTTTGATATTATTGCTGAATTATGTTAGAGAGATACACAAATGAGTAAATGAATGAAAATAGTTGGGCCAGAGCTGTTGGTCTATGGGAGAAAGTGAACAACTTTCTTTATGGGTCTCTATAAACAGTATTTTCCTAGTGGGAGGAAGGTTACAGCGGAAAGACCACTGTCCTTGGAACCATCTTGGGGAAGTGCCTTACTTTCTCCGAGCCTCGGTTTCCCCTCTCCAAAACGAGTCATTGATTTTTCAGTCTCAAAGATTTGTTCTAAAGCCATGATCCTGTGATATTAGAATCAATGCTATTGATAGGAATTGGACTGAGCTTAAGGAGAGCATTGAGATGTGGAAGAAAGAACTAAAGGGTGTTAAGCAGCTGATGAGCCCAAGCATAGGTGAGAAATGTATTCATTTACTCTGTAGTCAGGTCTCAGATCCAGGTTGACCAAAAAAATAAAAAAAAAAATAAAAGAACAGAACTCAGGAATCATTCAGAGGTGATCTGAAGAAAAGCAGGGTTGGGAGGGGAGGCTGCCTTCCATAGCCCTCCAAGGTTGTTGAGGGTGAGGACACAGCCTTTGGTTTTCCCCCTGAGTAGCCAGGCCCCGCAGGGGTACTCACGGCCACAGAAAATGGTGCCCCCAAAGAAAACCTCAGAGACACAGAGGATGTCTGGGCAGGGGGTTAGAAACCCTCTCAGTATCTGTGATCTGGGCAGCCTGGGAAAAGTCTGTTCAAAATTGGGCACAGTCATAAACACATTTGGGAGGATGGAAACCTTTTTTGGTCTTGTAGCCCTTTATTTATCAGTTGTTTATCTCTTTGAGGTTCTCTGATTTAGAGCCATGCCCTCTTGGGAGAACAAGCTTCCTTCGCTCCGGTTTGCCTCCTCTGAGCTTTCCAGAATGAATTTGTGTATGTGTTTATATATATGTATATAGAGAGATCTAGATATGTCCATATATTCAGTCTTTTATATATACATATGTGTACATGTATACACAATATATAAATACATTCATATGTGTGTTTATTTCCACATAAATGCATGCATATGTGTGTATATGTGCATCTATAACTGTAGACAGATAAGCAGGGCCATACTTCCCTTCCACCGCCAGCCTACTTCTTTTGGGTATTTTTGCCCTGTCTTGGGAAAGCGGAGAGCTCTTGAGATTTAAAGCAGCCTCTTGACCTCCTCAATTAAAACATTAGAATGTGGAAAGGTTTCTATTGGACCTCACTGACCTTTCTTTTTCCTTGTCTCCTTCCATCAAATAGGAGGTGAGCCAGGTCATTCTTGCCTTCCTAGACAGGATTTTCAGCTTGGTCCAAGATACGGCAGAGAACCTCTCTTCTTTACTCCGGGTGATTGGTAGCTCCCGGGCTGATGGATCTCATGGCTAATTTGAGAACAGGACCATGATTTCCACTTCCCCAACTCTTGTTCAGCAGACTTTATTTACAGTTGACAAAACTTAGGGGTAAGGAAATTAAGGGACTGACCCTAAATCATAACCATCATAGGCAGGAGTTGGATAGGATTATAGAAACATAGACTTAGAACTAGAAGTGATCTCACAGACCATCTAATCCAATACTGCCATCCCATTTTCCATATGTGGAAATCAAGGCTCACAAAAGTTAAGTTACTTACCTCAGGCAGGTAATAAGTTTCAAAGGTGGGCTTTGAACCTAAGGAGCAAAGGGCTCCTGTACTAAACCAAAACCATACTACTTTTCTTCTCCCCATCCCCATGAGCACCCCGCTTAAGATGTCTGCTTCAACTTATTAACCACAGTTTATTGATAATTTAAGAGATTGTTTACATTGTTTTAACAACAATAATAATAACAGCCGCCATTTGTCAGACTTTGCTTTATATCTATTTTCTCATTTGCTTATTATAACTTCAGTGTGTTTGTCTATATCAACGGTAGGTGATAGATGAGGTTCCTCAGTACAGAGAATTTTCTACTACTGATGAAATCCTAGTTCCTAACCCTCTCTCCCCCAGACAAAATAAAATGAAACAGGACATTTTCAAATAAGAGTTATATTAGCTAGCATTTATAATGTATTTTAAAGTTTGCAAAACACTTTATAGATATGCTCATTTGATCTTTACAAAAACTCCCGGAGACACATACTATTATAATTTTATTTTCTAGATGGGGAAACTGAGGTAGATGTGAATTGATTTGCCAAGGATTACTCAACTAGTGTTTGAGGCTGGGTTCAAACTCAGGTCTTCTTTACTCCAGACCTGGCACTCTATCCACTGTACCACCTTGCTGCTGCAGATGAGATTTTTTTTACTTTGCCAGTTTAATTTTTTTAATTAAATTTTTTTTATTTTCAAAACATATGCATAGATAATTTTCTTTTTTTTTTTTCTCTTCCTCCCTCCCTCCCTCCCTTCCTTCCTTCCTTCCTTCCTTCTTTCCTTCCTGAGGCAATTGGGGTTAAGTGACTTGCCGAAAGTCACACATCTAGGAAGTGTTAAGTGTCTGAGACCAGATTTGAATTCAGTTCCTCTTGACTTCAGGGCTGGTACTATATCCATTGCGCCACTTAGCTGTCCCAATAATTTTCAACATTCATTCTCGCACAATCTTGTGTTCCAATTTTTATTCCCCCTCCTACTCCCTCCCCTAGACAGTAAGATGTATGTTAAACATGTGAAGTTCTTCTATACATATTTCCACAATTATCATGTACAGATGAGATTTTTAAAAATTAGAGATTTGCCAAGTCTCATAGTTCCTAAGTATCTGAGGAAATATTCATATCAAATGATAACTCAATAAGCATTTTTGAAGCCCTACTATAAGGACAGCTAGGTGAGGCTGAGGAAGACTTAATCTTCCTGAGTTCAAATCCAGCCTCAGATACTTATAAGCTGTGTGACCCTGAATTAGTCACTTAACCCTGCCTGCTTCAATTTCTGCATCTGTAAAATGAGGTGGATGTGGAAATGGCAAACAACTCCAGTATCTTTGCCAAGGAAAAAACATATGGGGTAATGAAGAACTGAACAGAAATTATGTGCCTACTTTGTGGCAAGCCCCAGAGTTACAAAGGTAATAGTAAAATAGAATGGAAGAAATTGCATTTAGGAAAGTGATAGTGATAGATACACTTACAACTCACTACCAAATGTTTACAAGCTAATACAAGGCAACGGGTGGAGGAGCTATTAACAATTGGAAGGGATAAGAATAACCTCATGAAGGAAGTGTGTTTGAGCTGAGTTCTGAAGGAATCTAAAAAGTGGCTGAGGAGGGAGTCCCCAGCAGATGTAGCAGTAGGAAAGCACCACCTGGGCAAAACATGGAGGCCGGACATAGTGCATTCTGTAAGAGGGACAATTAACTGAATCACAGAGGGGACTCATGGGAAATGCCCTGGAGAAAGAGGCTGAAGCTCAATTTTGAAGGACTTTAAGTGGCCAGCTGAAGAGATCCAGGTCTTTCTAACTCCATTTCTCACATCCTATCTACTACATTACATTGGTTTTTAATTGTGTGCTTCCCCTCATACCATCTTCCCTCTCCAAGGTGCTACCCCCTAGACTGAGATTTTTGTTCTCTTACTGCTCTGTCCCCATTACTTCATTATGTAGACATAGCATCTACCACATCTTTTTCACAAATAAAGTTCAGCAAAGCAAACATAAAAAGGTTATATTAGTTGAATTAATTGATTACTTCTGATAAAATATAAAGCACTCCATATCCTGGGTCCTTCTGCCTTCCTTTTGAAAAGAGGTGAATATGTTTAGTCATCATTTCTCTGGAACCAAGCCTGGTCATAACATTGATCTGAATTTTGGTCATTTGTAATATCATTTTCTCTTTTCATGATTTCAGTCATTATGGATCTGAGGGTCAAAGAACTCAAGCTAAAAAGCACCTTAGAGATTATTGAGCTCAATGCCCTCATTTACCAGGGAAGTCACCTGGATGAGTCCTAAGGCAATAAGCATCTGAAGCAAGATTTGAATCCAGGTTTCCTGTTTCTAAGTCTTGCATTCTATCCACTATTCAGCAGCTTTCAAAATTTTTAATCTTAAGACCACTTTTAATTTTTTTTAAATAATGAAAGACTCTCCAAAAGCTTTTGTTCTTATGAGTTATGTCTATTGATATTTACCATATTAGAAATTAAAACATCTTTGCATTATTATGAAATTGTTTTGATTTTGTAGACTCCCAGAAAGGGTCTCAGGGACCCTGGATCACAGTTCTAGAACTATACTCTACTGTCTTTTGATTGTGTGTCAGTTCATCCATTGATACTTCCTAAGTGTCTCTGAATTCCTCTTTTTTCCTGATATCTTTTGAATTTGCTTCTTATTATTCTAGGATTTCTCTGATAATCAGTGGCCTTATTTCTCAGAATCTTCTCTGAAAACTCCCTTTTCAGCTCTAAGATTGGACCATTTACCACATCAGCAGCCTTCAAACTTCCAATCCTCCCTCCTTCAGGGAATGGCTGTTAGGAGCAAGGAAATTAATCAACTCCCTTTGTAAGTTTAGCTTGGCTATCATGGTAACCATTGGACAAAAACCCAAGTAGCAGACTGCCCTACATTATTTCCCCTTTGTATGATTGGGGGAAAAAATGAGTTTCCATTAGAATGGAGACAAGTCTACCTTTTTAACCCTCCGCCAAATGTTTGTGTAGGAAGGGGTAGATTGGGAAAGAGGGCGAAATTAAAATCCTACCAGGACGAATGAGTCTCCTACTCCCATTATTGTCCCTGTAGTGTATCTTCATAAAAGTGCTAGCAGCTGATGAAATGCAAATGTGGTTCTTTTCATTATTGATTTGCTTACAGAGAGCAGCCGAAATCTAATCCATGCAGAAAACGCAGTGACTCACGGTATCTACTGAGAGGGCTTTCTTGTTATTATTGTTATTATTGCTGCTGGTTCGAGAACATCAAAAAAACAAAACAAAACAAAACAAAACAATACGAGAGGAAAAGTACGGTTTTCAGAAAGGCTATTTCATTTTTTTTTCTTTCCAAGCAATTATTTTCTCTATCTCTAAGCAAAGAAGAAGATGTCTCGACTTAGTATAAATAGTCACTTGTTATGGCTCTATTAGTTCTCTCTATTTTCTTTTTGTCTTACGATTCTGATGCTTAGAAGAAAAGAGGTCAGAATTTGAAAAGATTGGAATATTTGGGGCTCAGAAAATACTCAAGCCTCCAAAGCAGTCTTGCAGGCTGTGTGAAACAGCTCAACTCCACTCTTATTTAACACTTTGGAAATGACCTGCCTGCTAAAATTTGAAACCCATCCCAATATGACCTTACACAAATCATTTTCAAACTATAAAATGGAAGGGATTGGAATGAACGTCCTCCAACATCCCTCACATATCTGAGTATAGGTATTTTTGATTGCATATATATATATACATATACATATATTTACACACATTATGTAGAATATTATTATTTTTGTTGTTGTTCCATTGTTTCAGTCATGTCCCCTTGGTGACCCCATTTTATACTATAATTTCAATATAAATAATAGACCATTCTCAACACTGTATTTCCAAGGTGGTGTCTTGGGAGATGCCCAATCAAACATTGAGTGATCAAGATGGCAGAAGAAGTGTATTCTTTAGTTAGGGGCTAGACTCAGTGATCTCTTTTCAGGCTCAAAGATTCAGTTATTCCCATTTCTTCTTTTTCACTAAGACTTGTCTCCCGTTTAATCTCTAGTCAATATCTTCAGTAGGCAAGGAAAAAGATGTCCTGATGAGAACTAGTATCTTTTGGGACGGTGGCAAAAATGACATCATCACAAGGAAAGACCTGATTTATGAAGCATTAGCATGAAAAAAGACATTCCTTTTACTTTTATCTATTTTCTTTTCTTTCTTTTATAAAACCAAATCTTTTTGATGTAGACTCAGAGAAGTGACTTTGTAAATCATCTTGTCCAATAATCTTATTTTATAGATGAAGAAAATGAAGATCAAAGTGCTGAAATGACTTATAGATAGAAAATTCATGGAAATATAGACATGGTAAAAAAAAATTGACATTTTGGGGATAAAAGAAGTAGAAATTTTGTCTCCCTAGATAGATGTATATCATATGCATATATGCTTGTACATATGATAGATATACATATATGTAAACAGAAAATCAGGTAATATATGTATCTATATCTGTAACAAAAATCTGGACCTTTGAAACCTTAAGTGCTGTATAAATGCTAGCAATTATTATTAAGTATTTATGTATACTATGTTATTGTGTAAATAATATAAAGTAAAATATAGAAACATAATATATAAAATATGCATCATTATACTTCTTATAGATCTAAAGTATTTTTTATTTTTAAACACCAAAGTTTATTAAGTACAACTTAATTTCATGACTAAAGGGATCATGTGACAGAGAGGAATCATAAAACCTTGGAATCATAAAAATCAAATTTCAGGTTTTTCCTGTGATTCATAGTAATGGAGTGGGCTAGATTTTTTTTCTCTCCCTACTTATTTATTCTATCATCAAAAAAAAAAAAAAAACTGGGACAATTAACTCTTTTGTCCCATGAGGTTTCATTTATGATTTCTTGAAATAGAGCACTGGAAAAATCAGGCTTTGATAAAGCCCATTGGGATTCTAGTGGAGCTCCTTGACCAGGCCTTAAACCCAAATACTCTGCTCTCACTGATTGATCAATAATAGGTCCCAGCCTTGACCTTCACTTGGTCGCTGTTTGGGTCTTGATAGCTCAGAATGAATGTAAATAGCAATTGTTTCTCTTCAGAAACCCAGAGAATCTTCCCTTCCCAGAATGATTTTTTTTTTCAATAGGCAAACTAGATCATCTTTTGTCTCATTTTCTACCTAGTCTTAAATCACTGAATGGGTGTTGCCTCAGAAAAACTGAGACCTGGGGAAGGCCTTAACTTAAAAAGGCCGAGGTTTCTCACTACATTCTGAGTCATCTCCAGTCATTCTAACCTATGTCTTGCCACTAGACCCAGATGATCTAGAGGAGAGAGTAAGGCTGATGACTTTGCACAGCTGTCTCATTGAAGTCCAATTCGCTTGCAAGTCAAGATATCACCTTCCTGATATCAACGGTCCTCTCTAAGAACAAAGGACAAACAACAAACAGTAGTGATGCGATCCTGAACAAATCACTTACCATTGTCCCTGTGCTCTACATCCTTTTTTAAGATTATTATTTGTGTCTTAACTGTCTGCATTGGGGGAAGCAATTTGATGTTCTCAGTCCCAATTGACAAAGCCTTCAAAGAATCACCTGATACTTAATACGAACCATGGGATCAGACACCAAAGACCTTAAGCTATAAAGATCTGTGAAAATCCACTGGTCTAAGCCCCAAAAGACCTTGTAATTTATTTTTATTCATTTAATAACATTATTCTGAGCAAGGATCCATAAGCTTTACCATACTGTCTAAAATCTCTGTCTCTGTCTCTCTCTATGTCTCTTTATCTCTCTGTCTCATCTCTGTGTCTCTTTTTCTGTCTCTCACTCTGTTTCTATGTATCTCTCATCTCTCTTGTCTCTCTGTGTCTCTGTCTCTCTCTGTGTGGCTCTGTCTCTGTCTCTTACTGTCTCTATCTCTCTATCTCTGTCTCTCTCTGTCTCTGTCTCTGTCTATTTCTCTTTCTTTCTCTCTCTCTCTCTCTCTCTCTCTCTCTCTCTCTCTTTTCTCTCTCTCTCTCATCTCTCAGATTGAATTAGATTGTCTTCCACATCAAGGGACTCGTCCTTATTTTATGAGCCCTACTCCCAAATGTAAAGGAAACAAGAATTTCAGGAAGGATAACAACTCTCATTTCCTTAGCACTCAACAATTGGCAAAGTATTTTCCTCATAATAGCCTTGTAAGGGAGGAAGGTCAAGAATTATTTGGCCCCATTGTACAAATACGGGAAAGTGAGGCACTTGTCCATGGTCACACTGTTGTTATTAAGTGGTATAGCTAGGATTCAGATACCAGATTTAAAATCTGGAGACCAGGTTCTTTCTATTCCTCTTAATACTTAATCAGGAGTTACAACCTCTGGGGCAGAAAGTCGGGCTAAGAGAATGGCATTAAGAAGGGATCCAATAGGAAGCAATTAGATGGCACAGTGATTAGAGCATCAGTCCCAGAGCCAGGAGGACTTGAGTTCAAATGCAGTCTCAGGCACGTAACACTTACATGTGGTGACTCTGGGCAAGTCCCTTAATCCTAATTGCCTCTCAAAGGGAAGGGAAGCATTTCTTCAAATTAATAATCAGGTCTGTACTCATCATTGGTAAGTTTCCATAACTCATAAGACTCTGTTCTCATCTGCAGCATCAGAGGAAATCCTTTGTTTACATCTGTTGATAAAGATCCTTCTATGAGTCAGTAACTTTACTAGGTACTCCCCACATAAACGAAAATGAGAAAATCACCTCTGCAAACAAATTAGTCAGAGAAAATGGCTTCCTTCATTCTCTCAAGATTTGTTTTTAAAATTTGTTTTAATTTTTATGGAAAGTGAAGGTAGGGAAAATAGGGATGACAAAAAACAAAACAGATTTCCCCCTAAATTATGTTTCCTATCTCCTTCCCTATAAATCTAACCTGTCACAAAATATATCAAATAAGATTGTTTGTTTTGTTTTTTAAATAGAGGAGGTCTGGTCAGGTGTTTTCATTGGGTTCAAGAACACAAGATTTATCCTCTCCTTACCTCCTAGGCTAGAAACAGAGGGTACATCTGGATGTATCAGAATTCTAGAGCCCATATTTGGCATCAGAGGATGAGGGTTTACCCATGTATGACCTCTTTGGGCATCAGTTTTTCTTCTCTATTATTAATCATAATAGCTCTCATTAAGAAAGTACTCAAGATTTTCAGAGTGCTTTACAAATATTATCTCACTTTATACTCACATAACCTTGGGAGGTAAATTTTCTTGTTTTACAGATGAAGAAAATGAAGGGTCATAGAGTTTATTAAATGTGAGGCTGGATTTGAACTCAGGTTCTCCTACCTAAAAGTCCAGTACTTAGCTGCCTATAAATGAGATTTAAGGTTCCTTCTACCTCTAATCTCTGATCCTACAATATCTCACCTCAGTTTCCTCATCTGGAAAATGAGAGGGTTGGACTAGAGTATCCATCCTACCTCTAAATCTATATGTTTTATTTGTCTGAATTCAAATTCCTTTTTTGGAAAATAAGGGGGTTGAACTAGAGTGTCCTTCCCACCTCTAAATCTATGTATTTTATGTGTCTGAATTCCAATTTCTTTATTTGAAAAATCAAGAGTTGGACTAAAGTGCCCCTCCTGCCTCTAAATCTATGTATTTTATTTGTCTGAACCTCAGTTTCCTTGTTTGGAAAATGAGGTTGGAACCAGATGAACTCTTCAGTGTTTTCTAGTTTCAAATCTTATTCTCTGTCATTGCATCTAAACTTCAATTAGATGGGATGCTGGATGAAATGTGTCTCTAAGGTCTCTCCCAGTTGAATCTCTTCCATTCTGTCATTACCTGAAACTAGGATCCTTTGGCTCATTCTTTTTCAAAATGAGGCTTTTGGGTGACCTTTGGACTTTCGACTCTTGATGAGCTCTGGGTTTCCTTCCATCTGTTCCGAAGAAACTCTTAACACCAGGTTTACCATTTCTGCATCTTCTCACTGCATCCCCTTCCCCAGGCCTTACCCATTTATCCAAGCTTGGGATTTATACAGGAGCAGCCCAGGGCTAGAGGAGCTGGCAGAAGATCTATTTGCCCAGGCAGAAATTTCAACAAAAGCAGTTTTGTTTTCTGGGAGTTAGAAGAGCCAAACTTGAACATTTTTTAAAAAGACATAAACTCATTTGTACACAGAACTAAAGGGATTTGCAAGACTCCCTTTAATAAAAATGTTGCAGCGTCAAGTGAAATGATGGGCTTAGTGATGCCGGATGGGATCGGAGAACAGGACATCTATGAGTTGGTGCCATTCAGGAACTCCAATGAACTAATAAAAAAGAGAGAAAGCCCCCGGTGGGGGTAGGAGTGAAAGTTAGACTCATATCTACAGCTAGAAGGACCTTTGAGGTTGTGTGATCCAATTTTACAGGGGAGGAAACTGAGGAGTTGAAATCTAGAGCCAGACACACAGAGTCATCTAGTCCAAGTTCTATAGGTTTACTGCATATATATATAATATGTAAAGCAGTTGCTTTGGTTGTGTTGGTCTGTGATTCTTGTCATGGTTGTTTTTGCTAATATGACCAAGAAACAAAATAAGGGGCCACCTAGATCCCCAAAAAACTCAATTTACAAGTAAAGAAACTTCAGCCCAGATTGGTTACGTGACTGCCCCAATTTTGGCCAAACCATGATTTACATTCAAGTCTTTTAATACTTTCTAGCTTTTTTTTAATCTTTTATCCAAGACTTAAGTTCTTGGAGCCTCAGTTTGCTCTCATAGGTAGTATGGTAGATAAAGGGCCCAACCTGGAGTTGGGAAGAGGTGAGTCCAAATTCAGCCTCAGACCCTTCCTAATAATGTGATCTTAAAATATGGATAGTTATCCCTTTCCTCCTCATATTGAGGAAACACTTTGCAAATCTTCTGTAAGTTTCCTGCTTATAGATATATGTAAAGGATATATAAAGCATTTGCTACTATGTTGGTCTGTGCTTCTTGTTATTAGTAATATGACTGAGAAACAAGATCAGGAGCTGCCTTTGGGATCCCCAAAACCTGAGTTCACGTCTGTCACTATTACATACTAGTTGTGTAATAATAATCCCTTAACTTCCCCGTGTTCCCAGCTATAGATCTCTACTTTTTTGTTTTGTAACCTTAAATTTTGTTTTCAGTTCACAGACATTTATTTTTTCTCTCTCCCATCTTCCCCCTCTTCTCCCTGTCAACTGAAAAGGAAAGAAAAAAGAAAAACAAAAGCTTTGTCACACATTCTTAATAAGCAAAACAAAGTCCCACGTTGGTCATTCCAAAAATGTATTTGAGGCTACGTTACAGATGAGTTGCCTGTCTGTATTATGGAGAAAGATCCCCCCCCATCAGGGAAAATCACATGAATCTAGACCATTTTCTCCTTTACTTTTTTCTTATCTCCTCCTCCCAGAAAGAAGTTATTACTAATACTTTCTGAAAAACTGGGGGGAAAATAGGAAGACATGTTTAGAAGGTTGAGAAGGCTAAAGAAGGCGAGGGAGGGAGCCAAATCCCAAGCTCTTGCTCACTCAAGCAAAAATCCATCTTCAGTTGCTAAATCCATTGGTGTAAATTAGCTGGATTGCTTTACTCTTGATCCTCTGATATGGACTTTGAACATTTCTTTGTGCTGAGGAAATTTGAGACTTCAAGCATCCAAGCTTTTCATCCATGTGGGTATTCCCTCTTCTAAGGCACATCATAATTCCCCCACACTTAAAAAATCCTATCATTAGAAAATTTTACAGTTAAAAAAAATTCATAACTGGGGTGGCTAGCTCTTGGCAATGAGCCTTGCCAACTTAATGAGACTAGCCTTCAGGGTACAGAGCATGGTGCCTTGCTGCCAAGCCCAGAGTATGAGTCTGCTTGTACTTCTAAGCCAAATTACCTTTCACTTAACTACCTTATATTTGCTCTGTATGTGCAATTGTGTGTGGATTTCCATAAAATGTATTTTTATATATAGGGCCACACAGTGAATAGACCACCAGCCGTTGAATCAGGAGAAAGAATCAGATACTTACTAGTTCTCTTCTTCATGCTGGGGCAAACTCCTGTTTGCCTCAGTTTCCTCTTCTGTAAAATGAGCTGGAGAAGAAAATGGACAACCCCTCCAGTATCTTTACCAGGAAAATCCCAGTGGGGTCACGAAGAGTCAGATATGATTTTATTAAGGAATACACACACATACATATATGTTGATCTCTATCTATACTTGTTGAATCCCTTGTTAGTATATGGGCTCCTTCTGAGGAGGAATTGTAGAAGGTGGAGAGTAGAAAAATTACTGTTCTTGATTGTGCAATAAAAATCAAAGACTAGAAAAGAGCTTAATTGGAGGTGCTGCTAATTCAGGTGATTAATGTTCCTTTCAGTCTTGCTCCACGATAAACAAGATGATGAGGAGAATCCCTTCTTGCTCTCCTTAAGCCAGAATCCTGCTTCTAATCTATTTGAACTATAAGGTGACCATCCAACAGAGGATATGCCAGTTAAGGGTCAACTAGGTGAAAAATATTAAAGGTCAGGAATCCCACTCAAGGTCAGCTAGCGATGGGCTTCTTCTCGCTCTTCATGATGCGCTTTATGCAGCAGCAACAGCAGCACAATTTGTTGCTATAGAGAGCAGCCAGGTGACAGAGTGGATAAAAAGTGGAGCCAGGAAGACTCAATTTCCCGAGTCCAAATCTAGCACTTAGTCTCTGTGGGTAAGTCACATAGCCCTGTTTTCTCATCTGTAAAAACACAGTAGTTGACATTTACATCAGATCTTATGCTTTTCTTCACAAAACTCATGAGGTGGGTGGTTGAGATATAATTATTTCCACTTTTCTAATAAGGAAACCAAAGGCTGGAAATGTGAAGGGAGACAGTGGAAAGCCAGAACTGGAATCCATCTGCCTGTTTCTTCAACTGTAAAACAGAGATAAGAATAGCACCTACTTCTCAAGGTTGTTGTAAGGATCAGATGAGATGCCTAGCACATGGCACGTGTCTAATAAACACTTCCTTCCTTCCTTCCACATAGCTGATAAACATTAGAGATGTGATTTGAACTCTTTGTCTCTCCTGATTCCAGATTCAGCCATCTTTCCACCTTCTCTCGCAAGCCAAAGCTTGCTCACTTATTTTTGTTGTCTTTGATCTTTTTGATTTCTAGTATCTCTAGCCCCTTTCAGGTTTTTACTTTTTTTAAAGAGAAATTTTGTCTTTCTGTGTTGCGGAAGCATGATATTTGCCTAGATTGTCCTTCATCTATGTCTTGACCATCACTCTCTGTCACCTAAGTTTTTCAGTCATGATTTAGTTCAACATGTATTTAGCATAAGACATTTGAGGATACAGAAATAAAAGCTGCACAGTTTCTGCCCTCAAGGAGCTTACAGTTGTCTATTATGGTTAATTATAAAATTGTTTGTGAAAATGCAAATTTAAAAAATCTGCTTGTTGGTAGCTGACTTAATGGAAAGCAGAATATTGTTTGTTTGTTTATTATTTGTCTCGCTCGAATTTCCCATCTGGACAATTTTTCTTTCTTTTCTTCATCTGTAAAAATGAGAGGCTGCGTTAGCCAGAATGGCCTTTGAGGCCTCTTGGAGCTTGGAATCCCCTCTGGTCGGAGGAGTCTCATTGCCAGTAAGTGACTCTCGTTTCTGTAGCATGGGCGCTCCGAGGCATGATGTGCGAGCGAGTGCCAGGCGGGCATCCAAGTCTGCCTATAGCAGATTATCACTTGCATTCCAAGGGAAGTTGGCTGGCTCCCTTTGTACCTTGTAAAAGGTCTCGGGTGTCTTTTAACATTGAGATGGATCCAAAAAGGCCGCAAGAGTCTGGTTTTGGGGGCCGTGATTCTGACAGTCCCGATGGATTCCTCTTCTTCATGCTGGTGGTCCATCCAAGGCCATTTCTGCCCCCTCCACGGGTATTTTATTTGAGATGAGACTGGATGGAGGTTTTGTCCCCTCCTCCTCCTAAGCTCATAGGATCTCTGTCATCTTCCACGCTGGAGGGATCCGGGGCAGTCTGGTCCGTTCGAAAGGTTCCCCTTTAGGATACAGCCCACCCACCAGGATGGGCACCTGAGAATTGGGATCCTATCCAAAGCTTCCCTTTGTGCTGGCCACTTCTCCGCTCTAACCCCTTTCTCTGCTTGTGCTCCGGGCGAGAGTGCCAGCCTGAAATGTTGCCATCCACCCTGCAGCTGTCACTGCTCCTTGGAGACGGAGAAAAACAAACAGTAGCTGAGTTAGAGTGATGATGGGCAGCACGGCGATGTCCATGGTGGGGAAGAGGGAAAAGCCCTTTTGGTGGGCTCTAGGTGTCCTCTGAGATGGAGCGCAGAGCCCTGGACCAACAGTGCAGAGAGATCTATATTCAAATCCTGCCTTTAGCATTGACGAGCTGCGACCACAGGCAAGGAAGTTAACCCCTCTGAGCTCCTATTTCCTAATCCTACATCATAGAATAGATTTAGAACTGGAAAGAACCTCTGCCCTCGAGTCCCCTTCTCCTGGCCGATGACTGCCTGCCTGCCCAGAACATTCTTTGGGGAAGGGCTCCGAGGAATAAATAAGCAGAGTTTGGATTTGAATGCAGGTCCCAGATGCCAAATCTAAGGATTATGGGAAAAAAACAAAGAGTTAATGGATGGAAATCTGAACGAAACAGCATGTGGACGTGGGCCCTTTCCCCAGTGGACTTAGACACATTTACTTCTCCCATTCCTCTCTCCCTGGGTCTAGCAACAATCTCTCCCATGGCGTCATCTCCCGCTAGAAAATAAGCTCCTTGAATATAGTTCTCAGCCGTGGCAAGACTCGCTCAGATATTAGATCCTGCTCACTGGCTGCCGCCCCCAAAGTTGCGATCATGACCCTCTTTGCAGTTTGTGATGAAAAAGAAAGAACTTATTCCTTTGATCACGTTTGTGAGTATTGCTGGAATTGGAGCAGCCTCTCTGTCCATACATTCCCTTTTCAAAACTGATGTGGTTGTTAACAGGAAGAAAAATCCAGAACCGTGGGAAAATGTGAATCCTTACCAGCCTCAAAAGCTTTGCAGTTAACCCTAAGTGGGAACCTGTCGAAGAACTGCAGACTGTCACTTGATTAAGTGGAGAATCTCCTTCTAGAGCACACTCTCCCAATCAAGTGGAAACTTTTCTGCACAAACTAGACTACTGAACCAGCGTGCAGAGGGGCTCTGGTTACATTTGTAGGGTCTCCCTGTATTTGGGGGCCTCTGAATAAGAAATTTCAGTTTGCCTTAAAAGTGGCAAGCTGGCCAAGATGGATTCTTATAGTTGCTGCCTTGTAGTAAAGTAGTAAAGTCCCTCTCAGCCTCCTTCCCCTATCCTTCCTTGTCTTTCCCCTCCCTCTGTCTCTGTCTCTTTTCCTCTGTCTTTCTGTCTGTCTGTCTCTTTGTGTCTCTGTCTCTTTATCTCTGTCTTTCTCTCTATCTCTGTCTCTCTGTTTCTTTTTCTCTGTCTTTCTGTCTGTCTCTGTCTTTCTGTCTGTCTCTCTTTGTGTCTCTGTCTCTTTATCTCTGTCTTTCTCTCTGTCTCTGTCTCTGTCTCTCTGTCTCTTTTTCTCTGTCTTTCTGTCTGTCTCTCTCTTTGTGTCTCTGTCTCTTTATCTCTGTCTTTCTGTCTCTCTGTCTCTTTTTCTCTGTCTTTCTGTCTCTCTCTTTGTGTCTGTCTCTTTTTCTCTGTCTTTCTGTCTGTCTCTCTCTTTGTGTCTCTGTCTCTTTTTCTCTGTCTTTCTGTCTCTCTCTTTGTGTCTCTGTCTCTTTATCTCTGTCTTTCTCTCTGTCTCTGAGTCTCTCTTTTTCTTTGTCTTTCTGTCTGTCTCTCTCTTTGTGTCTCTGTCTCTTTATCTCTGTCTTTCTGTCTCAGTCTCTGTCTCTTTTTCTCTGTCTTTCTGTCTGTCTCTCTCTTTGTGTCTCTGTCTCTTTATCTCTGTCTTTCTCTCTGTCTCTGTCTCTGTCTCTCTCCCTCCCCCCCCCCACATTTCCTCTCATAGTCTTCATTGACCGTTGCCATTGGAAAGAACCTTGGAAACTTCATTTATTCTTTTGCCTTGTTACTTCAATGTCTCTCACAATCTTATCCATCTCTTAGAACCCCAACACAATATTTGGTGCATAATTGGTGCTCAGTAAACCTTCAGAAGGCTTAAAACTGGAAGAAAGCTAGGAAATCATGGAGCCCCTTATTTAATGACAAGGAAACAGATCCAGAAAAATGAAGTGGCTTACCCAGAACCTCCAGACTGGGAGACATAGGACCCTCTGACTCCAGACTTGGAACCTTGGCCCCAGCACCACTGCTCTGATGATCCTGTCTCTCCTGCTAATCCTTCACTATTATTATTATTACCATTATATAATTGTTGTTATTATCTGTCTCATAGTATAAAGATGTATTAGCTGCTGGAGGGGGAGTGCTTCAGGAGTCGTGCCTGTGTAGTTTTTCAGCTTTAATGGATTTTACTTATCACCCCTGAAGCTGTGATAGCATCTAACATTACATCTGAAGGAATTTTGCTTTGTATAGACATCTCAGATCCCAGATCAACCTTCTCTTAACTACAGAAATCTATTAGCGTGCCTTGATAATGATATGTCTGTGCCATAATTGGTTAGTAGGGATCTTTGTGTTCTTAATAATGGATTTTTTCCCATTTAAACTGTCTTTTATGAATAAGAGCCTGAAACATCTGCAGCATAGTTTGGGGGATACTCTTTTGCTTTTACATCATCTCCTCTTCCTTTCTCACCCTAGTTTGGGGGTTACTCTTTTGTTTTTATATCATCCCCCTCTTCCTTTCTCACCCTAGTTTGGGGGTTACCCTTTTGTTTTTACATAGCCACCCCTTCTTCCTCTCATCCACAGCACAGTTTAGGGGATACTTTTTTTGGTTTTATATTACCTCCCTCTCACATCCACAGCCTAGTTTGGGGGTTACTCTTTTGTTTTTATATCATCCCCCTCTTCCTTTCTCACCCTAGTTTGGGGGTTACCCTTTTGTTTTTACATAGCCACCCCTTCTTCCTCTCATCCACAGCACAGTTTAGGGGATACTTTTTTTGGTTTTA
The DNA here is from genome assembly GCF_016432865.1 of Antechinus flavipes. Classification (NCBI taxonomy): domain Eukaryota; kingdom Metazoa; phylum Chordata; class Mammalia; order Dasyuromorphia; family Dasyuridae; genus Antechinus; species Antechinus flavipes. The sequence continues at coordinate 230,328,823 of NC_067403.1, forward strand.
TATTACCTCCCTCTCACATCCACAGCCTAGTTTGGGGGTTACTCTTTTGTTTTTATATCATCCCCCTCTTCCTTTCTCACCCTAGTTTGGGGGTTACCCTTTTGTTTTTACATAGCCACCCCTTCTTCCTCTCATCCACAGCACAGTTTAGGGGATACTTTTTTGGTTTTATATTACCTCCCTCTCACATCCACAGCCTAGTTTGGGGGTTACCCTTTTGCTTTTATATCACCTCCCACTCCCTCTCTTGCCCATAACACAATTTGGGGGATACCCTCTTGCTTTTACATCACCTTCTCTCTTCCTCTCACCCACAGTATAGTTTGGGGATTATCCTTTTGCTTTTACATTCCCTCCCTCTCTTCCTCTCAGACTCATCCCTAATAACAGAGAATCAAAAGGGAAGGGGAGGCGTGAAGCAGTTTAACCAAGATCAGTGTGTCTTCAGGAGAGGCAGTGTTGCTTAGTAGATAGAACTGGGAAGAGGCTGTGGGATGCAGCACAAAAAACTAATGGATTTGGACCCACCTTTGCCATGTTCTACCTGTGTGATCTTGAGCAAGCCATATCACCTCTCTGTTGGTCTCAGTATTCCCTTCTGTAAAATGGAAATACTTAGATATCTTGTGTGTCCCCTTCCAGATCTAGATCTATTCTTCAGGGATAAAGGCATTTGGAGAGCTCCATGAATAGAGAATTTGGCCTAGAATCAGGAAGATCTGACTTCAAATTCATATTCAGACAATGACTACCCTGTTACTTTATCACTGCCTGCCTCAGTTTCCCCATCTATAAAAAGGAAATAATAATGGCATCTACCTCCCAATGTTTTTGTGAGACTCAAATGAGATAAGATTTGCAATATATTTTTGTAAACCTTAAGGCACTATATAAATATTAACTATTATTATTATTAGCAGGGAGGACTTGAGTTCAAATGTGACCTCAGGACACTTCCTACCTAAACAAGCTACTTAATCCTGTTTGCCTCAGTTTCCTCATCTGTAACATGATCTGGAAAAGGAAATGGAAAACCAGTCCAGCATCTGCCAAGAAAACCCCAAATGGAGTCATAGAAAGTCAGACATGATTAAAAGACTTAACAACAACAACAACATTATTATTATCCTAAGTGACAGAGCTATTGTTATCTACATTGGTGGGAGAATTTCTCAAGAGCATTGATAGAATCATGAGTCTAGCCCCCAAACCTCGACAGGATAAAAATCACTCCAACTAAGCTTGTGACGGCGTGTGGCTGACTCTGGGTTCCCCAGGGTGGAGCGCTCTCAGACCTGGGATGACAGCCCAGGAAATGGTAGCTCTGCCCGCTGCCCTGGGACCCATCTGGAGGCGGGCACCACAAATTGATGGTGGCAGTCGGGGAACTTTCTGACCAGAGCATTTCGTGACGGCTCACTGTGGAGGTCTAGAGGGCCCAAGAGCTGCCTGGCAGAGGGAGGAAAGCCCCAGGTGCTTCAGGTTTAAAGCAGCAATTAGTGTCTTGTTAGGATATGAAAATAAGAGAATCCTGGTGTGGGCCAGACAGCCCCAGAGCCAAAAGGGACGAAGAAGCTCTAACGCACGTCTCAAAGACTGCTTAAGACCACTAGCTACCTGCTATGTGTGAGACCCGGTGAAGACCTTAGCTTAAAAAGGCCACGGTCTGCATCCCCATCTCCAGTCATCCTGTCCTATATCTGCCCACTGGACCCAGATGTCTTTGGGGGAGAAAGTGGGGGTTGGTGACTTTGCACTGCCCTCTTAGGGCATTTACATGTCCAGTAAATCTTACTTAAATCCACTGCACTTATATGTCACGGCATCCCTCCCGAATGTCTTCAAGAACGAAGGAAAAACAATTGTCCAGTGAAAGGAATATCCCTCCTCCTTCTCCTTTTCTTCCTCCTCCTCTTTTTCCTACTTCTCCTCCTCCAAAGGTCAGCACATTTATATGGCACTTTGAGTTTTGCAGAACTCCTTACATTGTTCTCATTTGATCCTCCTTTAGAGCATCCAAATTCCCATTTCAAAGATCAGGAAATGGGGCCCTCAGAGGTTGTGACTTGTCCCAAGTCATTCAGATAATGTGGGTCAGAGGTGGGTTTTGAAGCTTCCCTATCCCTCAAGTCACTTAACATATCTGTACCTTGATTTCCTCAGCTGTAAAAAAAGAGAAGAATAATAACATGACATTTATAGCAAAAATTAAATGATGAATATATTAAAAGTACTTCATAAGCCTTAAACCACTTTAAAAATGCCGGTTATTATGATTATGATGATGATGATTAATTGTTCCTGATTGCAAGTCCAACATTCTCCCTTGTACATGACCCTGCTTCTAGGGAAAAAAGGTCCATAAGCTCATAAATTTAGAGTTAAAGAGGAACTTAGAGGCCATTGAGTCCATTTTATTTTATTTTACTTTATTTTTACAGGATAGGAAACTGAGACAGAGAGAGATAAACAGACTTGCCCAGGCTTCCTCATTGTGTTCCTCATTCTACACTGTAGTTCCACCATGGTTGCCACCAAGGGGGAGATTCTCTCCGTACATGGAGTGTGTGCCATGGGCCCCCTCTCTTCACCAGATGGGGTTCTGTCACCTCCTCCTGGTCCATAGACTAGCTTTGTTTTCTTGGAAGGTCCAGAGCTCAGAAGCTGTCCCTCACGATCTGCATGGGACTCGTTTGGGTTGGCCATGGCCCTTCAATTTAAAAGCCCGGAGGACCCTCTGGTGAAGGCAAATGGCCTCCTCCTTTGTGCTGAGACCTGCTCCTCCTCCACTGTGCATACTAAAGAGAGGGCTCCAGCCGTAAATACTGCTTAACTCTGGCACTTGTGAGATGTACAAACATCATTTGCTCAAGAAGTCGGTTAATTCCCCATGATGGAGGGCCTGTCGTCTGTGATCAACTCAGAGGGAGGGGGCCTGCGTGAGCAGATTGCTGAAGAGAGCCAGGCTGGTTTAATGGATTAAGCTACTTAAGAAAATTTTAAAAGACAAACCGTTAATATTCATTCTCTTTCTCCCCCCCTCATCCTCTGCCCTTCAGTCCGCGTTCCCCTCCTCCCTTTCTTGCTTGGCTGGAAAATTGTCATGAACACTGTCTGCATCTCTTTTCTAATGGAAAATGATTAGCCAGCCAATAATTCATACGTAGACTACAGACAACTCGGTGGAAGATTGTGGGTAATTGATGCTGGCTGTCTCCGTGGTACAGTGGGGGAAAATGCTACCTCTGGAAGGATGATCTGGATTTGAAACCTGCCTTTGCTTTTTACAGTGAGGGTATTCTTAGGAAGTCGCTTTCACACTCCAAGCCTCAGTTTACACATCTGTAAAATGTCAAGGGTACTATAAATCCCATAGTCCCATTGTTTTATGTAGTCTACATCCCTCCCATTTCATTTTTTGGCTCTTCCAGGCCTGTATATTACTGTCTTTCTAGGGGTGTTGATGTCTTATTCTTCTCTTAAAGCCAGATACAATCTCCTCTATGAAGCCTTCTTGTTATTCCTCTCCCAAAAAATATTCTCCCCTTCCTTGAGAAATTTCCCAGAATTCTGTGTTGGAATCTTCCTTTTCCCTCCCCTCTGTCTATTTGGGTCCATGTCTCATTGAATTATATTTATTAGTCAAGAATGAACCACACACTGCAGCAACAGAATTAGAAATTAATATTAAAAGTTGATGACTTTATCAGTCATTCATCCAGTCAGATATTCAGTCTCCATCTTTAGGCTCTGTTGCCCTGTTTTGGGGATGCATTCAATTCGGTCTCTTAGAATCCCCAGTTTTCACAAAAGCTGATCTAGAATGCTACTTCCCACATAAAGCCCTCCTTAATCCTCTCCAGTGAAATAAAATTTTGCATTTTTTAAATAAAACCTAAGTAAAAAAAATGGCATTTTCAGCTGCACAGTGTATAGACACCTGAGCCTCGCCCCCAAGTGCCTTATTTTTGTATTCTACATAGATTTTCCTATTATTATGTATCTGTGTATCATATAGTTGTGTAGTTATAGTAATTATTATATAATCATTTTTCTATGTTGTCACCCCCCCATACAAGATAGATTTTTGAGGGCAGGAAGAGAAGGAGGCAGGCAGGAAGAAAGGAAGGAAGGAAGGAAGAAAAGGAAGGGAGGAAAGAAGGAAGGAAAGAAGAAAAGGAAGGGAGGAAAGAAGGAAGGAAGGAAGGAAGAAAAGGAAGGGAGAAAGGAAAGAAGGAAGAAAAGGAAGGGAGGAAAGAAGGAAGGAAGGAAGAAAAGAAAGGGAGGAAAGAGGGAAGGAAGGAAGGAAGAAAAGGAAGAGAGGAAGGAAGGAAGGAAGAAAAGGAGGAAGGAAGGAAGGAAGGAAGGAAGGAAGGAAGGAAGGAAGGAAGGAAGGAAAAAAAGGAGGAAGGAAGAAAAGGAGGGAGGAAGGAAGGAGGAAGGAAGGAAGGAAAAAAAGAAGGAAAGAGGGAGGGAGAGGAGGGAGGGAGGAAAGGAGGAAGGAAGGAGAGCTCCAGGCAAAGTGGGAGAGATCACTCTGAGCTGGAGGATAGAGAGAAGGGGGCTAGTATGGGGGGAGGACAGAAGGATCATGATCACTCCACATTGGATGTAGGATTTTCTCCTCTGACCAATGCATGTTAGAAGCTGGACACCCCAAAAGCAAAGCTTCCCGGCTGAACTGAGCAGGGCTGAGCTTGAGGCCGGCCTGAATACTTCTTCCCAGCCCTCTGGTTGTAAGCTGGGCACCCAGACCTGCTCCTCCAGATAACCTGATAAAGCTTGTCCTAGAGCTGTCCCTCCTTCCCCTGCCCTCTTCCCTTAGTTTAGATTCACTACTTGCTTAACGCTGACCTGCTCTTCCTCCTCTGCCTCTCTTGTCCGGCTCCTGTGTCCCACCGAGGCACGGAAGGACATCATCATTTATTTGCCCTCCAGGGGCTGTGAGAAGAATCTCTTCCAAGGGTCCTGGAGGATGGAGGAGGAGGGAGGAATTTTACCTGCTTACTTTCTCTCTCCTTCCTTCTAAAACCTCAAAGCACAGACATGATCTCATTTATTTTGTAAATTTTCCAGAAAAAGAAAAAGTCCTCATAGAAGTGAGAGGTGGGTCACATGGCAAGAGAGATAAGAGATGTATAGCCTGGTGCTAAGTGGTAGAGTGGCTAGAGCTCTGCATCCAGAGTCCAGAATATCTGAGTTCAAATCCTGCCACAAACTCTTATTACCTATGGGACTCTGGGCAGGTCATTTGACCTTGTTTGTCTCAGTTTCCTCAAATGTAAAATGAGCTGGAGAAAGAAATGGCAAAGTACGCCAGTATCCTCACTGAGAAAATCCTATGGACAGTGTGATCCAACTACCTACAACTGAATTAACTGAATAACAACAGCAAGAAGAAACCCCTATGTACCATATATGTTATGAAACCTCAGGAAAGGCCTCCGGCACATTAGGTAGACCCCTTTTTGATGAGATTATGGGGAGACATCCACCAGCAAGTGCATGTTAAGCTCCTACTATGTGTCAGCCACTGTGGTAAGCAAGGCAGAAAACAGTCCCTGCTTTCAAGAAGCTAATATTTTAATGGAGGAGACAATGTAGAAATAAATACTTCCATGGATAATACGGCAGATTAGATGGAAGCTGGACTTTGAGAGGAAGCCCCAAACAGCTGTAGAGCCCGATGAAGACTTCCTTGCAGTCATAGAGTTTGGGCAGCTTGCACGAGTTGGTCTCCCCATGCATTATTCTGGAGAGTCTCCCCGTGTCTTGCTCAGGACGTGGAATAGATCTGATTCTTAACAAATGCTGATTGATTGATTGAGTTCCCATATCCGTGAGATTAACAGATCTACTGGGCTATTGGCAAGTAGTTTCTGAAAATGTAAATGGGCAGATTCAAGAGTGAGATGAATGATAAATGGTGAATGAGAGCTCTGTTAAGGATTTTTGAGGGAGTCTTGGTATACTAACTAATCAGTTAAGGTCAGCATCATAGAGGGAGGACCTTACCAATTAGCCCCCACAAAATGCCCTTGAATGTCACAGTTGCCTAAGGTCAAGAACTTGGAGGTTCTTGATACGCTCTATATGATCATGACCCTCTCTGAGATAAGATAGTTTTCTCATCTGTAAAATGGGAAGAAAAATATCTATAATACCTACCTCACAGACTCCAAACACACAATTATGCAAAACACTTTTCAAATGGTGCAGCAAAATATAAATGTCAGTTCTTGTCCTCTTACTCAGTTCTTGTCCTCTTACGCCTTCTCTTCTTCCTCCTCATCAAGTTCCTGAAATTCTGAGCATAGCATGGTCTCCATTACAAACTCAAGAAATGGGGGAAAAAAACCCTTAGGTTCATAATAACAAAATGAACCTCTCTGGCAGATTAATGGACAGAAATTAAATCTGATGCATTAGATCCATTCCATATCCATAGTCCCCTTGACAGGCAGACTCCCCGTCAATCATTATCAACCATCCTTCCTTTTCTGGGGATGGACAGTGTGGCTTCCTACATCAGAGTAAAGGGAGAAAGCAGTTCTCTGTGATGATCCCTGCCCAAATCCTAGTTGACCCAAGGATGCTTTAGTTGGGTCTGACATTAATTCAGACCAAAGCAGATCAGGTTGGAGTTTTATGGGTCTTTGGGGGCTTTTCAAATGATGTTTATAAGCAAATCTCTGGGGACAGCCTCGCCTGGTAGCTTCCAATGGCTTGTATGTGTTTGTGTGTGTGTGTGTTTTTTAAAAGAAGTGAGTCAAAAGGAAAATCATCCCCACACAGCGTGTGTGCTGGCAACATCCACTATGGAGAAGGGCCTTAACTCCCTGGAGATGCTTCAGGAATGTCTCTTTGATGGAGGCTTTCAGAATCAAATGTGAAGTCTGGCGTAGGCGTGTGTTGCCTGGCTATCCCTCAAGAGTATAGACTTAAAATGGTATAAAGTAAAAAACGGAAAGTGACATCTGAGCCGGCAAATTGCCAATGGCCAGCCCATCGGATGACTCAGTGCTGGAGTTTGCGTTCCCCTCTCACGACATTATCGTGTCATCCAACTGAATATTCTTTGGGAAGCCTCTGTTATGTTGGAACAGGATAGGAAGATGTCTCTGGTGGGATTTGTACCCAACAATGATGATATTATCTCATTTAAGTTACGCAACAAAGAGAGGTTTTATTGTTATCCCCATTTTACAGATGAAAAAACTTGGGCTGAAATAGTTGACCAAGGTCACACAGCTGCTAAGTGTTCGAGGCTTGATTCCAATTCCTTTGTCTGACTCCAAGCCCAGGACTCTATCCAATTCGCCATCTACTGTGTTTCCCCGATAATAAGACCTATCCCAAAAATAAGCCCTCCCCTTACTGTGTAAGATTCCTCTAAAATAAGCCCTCCCCCGAAAATAAGCCCTATTGAGATTGCTACTGTAGTGAAGGTGATCCCCTGCGCTGCATGCTACATTACAGTACCCTCTGTATGCACCATTCCCCCCTTACCCCACCCCCACCCCGGTGAAACGCACGCCGCGCTCCGAGCTGCATCCAATCAGAGCTGCAGCAGTGAGCGCATCATCCTGTTCTTCCCCAGTGATTTGCTTACTGGCGCCATTGAGAGCATTAAAATAAGTCCTCCCCTGAAAATAAGCCCTTTGGTGTTTTTTCTGTCCAAAAAATTAATAAGACAGTGTCTTATTATCGGGGAAACACGGTACTACCCATCATGATGCTGTGCTATCCAACTGATGTTGCAAAGGAATATCAAACTCTAAATGCCCCAAACAGAACTTATACCTCTTCCCTAAACTTCCCCTTTTCCTAAGGAAGGACAACACTATCTCACGAGACACCCAGATTTACAATTCCAAAATCATATTTAACTCTTTCCTCTCCTTCATATTCCATATTAATCAGTCTATCAATAATCATTTACTAAGTGCTCCTAGTGTGCCATGTACAAAGTAAAACAAACAACAAACAAAAACCCATTGTCCCTGTTCTCAGGGAGCTTTCATTCTAATGGTGTAGGCAAAATGCAAATAATTAGCTACATATGTTTTATTTTTTTTCCAATTACATATGAAAGATTTTTTTAAATATTGGATTTTTAAATTTTTGAATTTCAAATTCTCATTCTCCCTTCCTCCTCTGTCCCTTTATTGAGAAGACAAGAAATTTGATAAAAGAAAATTTATCAATAAATCTTGATAAAGATAAAGCAAATTTGATAAAATTTGATGTATGTTTGGTCATAAAAATATATTTCTATGTTGTCCATTTTGTGAAAGAAAAGAGACAAAAAAACCCCAAGAAAAATAAAGGTATTTAAAAAGGATGCTTCGATCAACATTGAGACTCCATCAATATTTTCTCTGACGGTGGATAGCACTTTCATTATGAGTTTGGTGCTGGGAATAGCCAAGTCATTCAGAGTTCTTCATCGTACATTGTTGTTGTTATTGTGTACTGTGTTCTCCTGGTTCTGCTCATTTCACTTTGCATCAATTCATATAAGCCTTCTTGTGTTTTTCTGAAAACATCCTGCTTACTATTTCTGACAACACAATAATATTCCATTACGCTTATACACCAAAAAACCTCAATTGTTTGGCCATTTCCCAATTGATTGACATCCCCTCAGTTTCCAGTTTTTTGAGACTCCAAAAAGAGCTGTTATAAATGTTTTTATATATGTGGCTCCTATTCCTTTTTGTAAAATCCTTTTTGGGGTACATAGATACATTATTAATGAAAAGTAATAGCAGGAGGAAGATACTAGTAGTTGGTCAGAACAGAAAGAGGCTGCAGGTCTGGAAAAGGTTTTCTAAAAGGGGGAGAATATTTCATCAGTTGCCAAGTCAAGTAGATCCTATTTCTATGACATCTCTGTGACCTATTGTCTTCATTCCACATGGTCCCCACTCTGGTTCTCTTCTTAAGTATTATAACAGCATTCTAACTAATCCCTCTCCCCTCAACTCGTTCTGCTAAGTAGTAAATATTTATTAATATCTTGTATTTGTTTAAGGTCTTGTGCTAAATGTTTTACAGATAATATTTAGTCCTCAAGACAATCCTGGGATGTAGGTACTTTTTAAATCATCAGTATTTTACAGATGGGTAAAATGAGGCAGAGAGGTTAAGTGATATGGCCAGGGTCACACAGCCAGATTGGAATATAAATTTTCCTGATTCTAAGCCCAGGGCTCTATCTACTATGCCATAGAGCTTCTTTCAAAGGAAAAAGACAATTACATTTGGAGAGCTCATAATAGCAAAGGCAAAAAGCTTGGATCTCAAGTGCCTAACATGGAATCTGACACATTTGTTATTTAGTTGTTTTCAGTAGTATCCAACTCTTCATGACCCTTTTGTCGATTTTCTTGGCAAAGATACTGGAGTGGTTTGCCATTTCCTTCTCAACTCATTTTATAGATGAGGATACTGAGGCAAACAAAGTAACTTGACATAACACCAGCTCTAAACTTGTCTCCTGACTGCTCTGCTTCCCCATAGTAGGTGCTTAATAATTGTTTAATGAATGAATGAAAGCTTGGAGGAAAAAAAAAGAAAAAAAAATAACTCCTCCAATTAAGTCCAAGAACAACTCCGAGTAATAGAATCCCTGTTCAAAAGCTGGGAAAATCAATAACGAGAAAGATTGTCCATTCCTCATGTCGTCCCAAGGTGAACTGGATCAGAACGCAGCAGATGTTCAGCCTTTGTAAGCCCCCTGTTCTTTTGCTTCCCTGAAATCTGTGGATGCCAGGCAGTAGGGAAGTAACTGTTAAGCAAGACTGTTTGCTCTGGCCCTGAGTGGGTGAGCTCAAGACCTTTTATTCTGGGGGCAGATGGCACAGCTATTTTAAGGAAGGGATGTGCTGTGGTGAAAATGGCCAAACGTTTTCTACTTTTCAGTTTAATGAAGAATAAAAAGCAAATGTAGAGGAGAAAACTCAACTAGCTGACTCTTGCTAATGCTTGGATTTTGGGCTTCTAAATGTGTCCCAAGACATACATGGTGGGATACATATTGCAGGTAGCAGAAGGTCCTCGTGTCAAGCTAAAAAGATTTCTAGCCTTTGAGAGCAATCAGTGCCATAATTTAGCTGTGGAGATCCAGACGTCTCCGTCTTGTATTTTTAAGTAAGAGAGGAGATGTGCTCTGTGTGGCAGGAATCCCATGCAAGGGAAAGATAGAGCACTGGGCAGGTAGTTTATTAGCACTATGGCTTTGTTGGAAGAGCACTAGATTTTAAATCTCAAGATCTGGGTTTGAGCGCTGGCCCTGGTACTTGCCAGAATTTGCCTTCAATTCTGGATGCCATATTTTAACATATTTAACATGTATTGGACTATCTGCCATCTGGGGGAGGGAGTGGGGGGGAAGGAGGGGATAGTTGCAATAGAAGGTTTTGCAAGGGTCAATGTTGAAAAATTACTCATGCATATGTTTTGTAAATAAAAAGCTTTAATTAAAAAATAAAGTAAAATTCTGGATGCCATGTTTTAGGAAGGACTGAAGAGGATCTAGAAAAAGACAAGTAGGATTGTAAAGGACCTTGAGCTCATGCTTTATGTAGAGCTGGTGCAGGGCAGGAGCATAGTCAGCCTGGGCACATTGATAGCAATCTTGGAGTATTTGAAGGCCTGTCACCTGGAAGAGAAATTCCATTGGTCCTACTTGACGCCATGTGATGGAACCGGTGGCAATGGATGGAAGGTATTAAAGGGCAAATCTAAGCTTGATGTAAAGAAAAACATCCCCTATAATCATAACAATATGGGAACAGGCTGCCTAGGGAGCTCTTCAAAGAATGAGTGAATGAAGCATTTATGAGGCACCTACTGTATGCAGATCACTGTGCTAAACAGTAGGGATACAAACAAAAAAGAAGCCAGTCCCTGCTCACATCCCAGTGGAGAAGACATCTATATGGAAGGTCCTATGGTCCTTAGGGGCTGGCAGCAAAGCAGATGGTTGTGCCTTTTCCTTCACATCATTTCTATTGATAAAAACCTTATCAATTTATAAAGTTGAGTTATTTGACAGTGAAAAGGACCTTGGTTACAAGGACTTTCTTTTCTGGATCCTCAGTAGAGCTGGCTATAGTATCTAGAAGAGCATTGTTAGGATTAATAATAATAATAAATGGTAATAATAACTAATATTCCTTCTCACTCCCTTTCTGTTCACTCTTAAGAATTACCTTATTTGTTTCTTATACAGGGCATTCTCTCTCTCTCCTCTCAGTGACTTTGTCTAGACTGCCTTCAATATCCCAGAGATCAGAAAACCTGAGTTCAAATCCCACCTCACACACTTTAATAGCTAATTGTGTTACCCTGGGAAAGACAATCGCTGTCTGCCTCAGTTTCCTCAATTGCAAAAAAATGAGTATTATAATAATAGCACCTGTCTTGCAAGGTTGTTGTGAAGATCAAATGAGGTAATATATGGAAAACCACTTTGCAAACATTAACCAATGTATAAATGCTATTTTTCATCATCATCATTATTTAGTTTTCAGAGAAAATTCTTTTTCAGGAGTGGGTTAAACTGTCTCCAAACTCTTTTCTATCTGTGAGATTTTGGTTTTCTGTGGCCAGAGATATGTCCCATAACCTGTAAGATCCTGAAATTTAGTGCTAGAAAGACCCCCCCCCAGGATGTCTGGTTTAATCCCCTCATTGTCTACATGAGGAAAAGAAGTCCAGAGAGACTGAGGGAAGCAGAATGAAAGCTCTCCTTGTTCAGAAAGATTTTTCCATTTTGATCTTTGTATCCTAGCACCCATCCACAACACACAGTTATTTAATAAATACTTATTGAGTTGCATTGACTTAAAGGGGCAATATAGAGCAGTGGAAAAAGCAGTAGCTTGGGAATTAGGAGAAGTAGGTGCAAATCCTGCCCTGAAACTGCACTGTCGCTTTGGATTTCCCTGGGCCTCAGTTTCCTTATCTACAAAAAGATAATTTTGGACTCAGTGGCCACTTAGGTCTCTTCTAGCTTAACTCTGTGATCCTAAATTGATACACAGATTATCCTCTGGATTTTTGTGTCCTCTAATACATGTGTAGAATGTATTACTGTAAAGTTACAATAATATTAGCATTCCCTTTTTTACAACTTTGCAAGGAAAGCATTATGTAAGTTGTAAGATACTGCTGAAAAAGTAGCTGTTATTATTATTAATAAATTATTATTATAAAATAGATTACTTAATATAAGATAATTATAAATTATTATCAGGAACTTATATTTTGTCTTAATGCAGCCACTTAACTCCTTGTCTTTATTTCCCCTAATTTAAGTAGGGGATTGTAAACCATGTCACTTTTGTAATGCACGAGGATTCATTCTCCGTGGACTTCCAAAAAGGAGCATTGCCAATACAATAGGAATTATCCTCTGCAGTAGTAATAAAATAGAAATAATGACAGATTATTTGTTTGTTGAAAGGAAAGCACTGTGATGGTGATTTTGGACAAGCTCATTGTCATCAAAAACTGTCCCTAAAGCATCATCCTCCCAGAGCCCAGACTCAGGGATCAGTGCAAGGAAGCAGTAGAGAGGGCAGCCCATCATTACGGGCTATAAACATTCATCACCTACCAAATTCCTAGCCAAGATGTGCCCCAGTGGCTAGAATTATACATTCGAAGCTTGCCACCTTGACAGATACCCAGTTCCTAGACTACAAATACAGATCCTGAATTATTTGGAAGAACTTGACCGATAAACTCTCCTGGATCTAGACCATTATCAAGAGAGAACTGAGCTCTACCATCTCTTAGACATAATATTGATTGGAAAAAGCTTAAGAACATTTTTAATAGATGGCACCTTAAACTGCATAGAACAAAAATCTTCCAAAGTGTGGAGATTGAGCCTAAATAAGAACTACTTGGAATAGATTAATGTATCATCCCCATTATCCTGCTGGTTGACTGGCTTGAGCCAAAGATGCTTTCAGCAAACTGCAGAAGATGAGCTCACATCTAGCTTCTTTTATACAGTTACAAAAAGCAGTTATTTTATTTTCTGTGAAATAGTTCATATATTAACTTTAATGTGAGAGTAACAAAAATGCCGCTTGCTTCCATATCCTTACTTCCTTTTTTTATGTGTATTTTTCTTAGACATCACTCTCCCTCCCTCCCTTCTTCCCTCCCTATGGTTCTCTCTCTCTCTGTCATCTTCTCTCTCTCCTCTCTCTCCTCTTCTCTTCTCTCTCCCCCCCTCTCCTCTTCTCTCTCTCTCTTCTCTCCTCTCTCTCCTCTCTCTCTCTCTTCTCTCTCTCTCTCTCTTCTCTCTCTCTCTGTCTCTCCTTATCTGTCTCTATCTCTTTCTGTCAATGTCTCTGTCTCTTTCTCTCTCTGTCTCTATCTCTTTCTGTCTCTGTCTCACTGTGTATGTCTATTTATCTTTCTTTTTCTCTTTCTTTCCCCTTTCTCTCTCTTTTTTTTTGTCTCAGATTTCTTTAATATATAGTTGCAGTCAGTGTGTATCCTGTTGTTCCAATCATCTCCCCATCATAGAAACATGGATTAAAAGTTAGCAGAGATCTTAAAGGTCATTGAGTCTAAGCTACTCATTTTACAGACAAGGAAAGAGAGGAAAAGTAATTCACCAGCTTCACACAGTTTACAGATTGGAGAAACAGGTTTCAAATCCAAGTTTTCCTCACTACAAGTGAAGGGAGTGGATATACAGAATAAAACCATATATATATATAGTAATTGGAGAAAGAGAAAGTGTGATGTGACTCTGATAGCATTAATTCCAGAGTTCTTAGCCAGAGGTCCATGCAGTTTTTGAAATATATTTTGACCACTGTGTTGCAATATCATTGGTTTCTTTTATCATCCTGTTTTTTTTTTAATTGTGTATTTAAAACATTTTTCAGAGAAGGAGGTTCCTAGTCTTCACTGGGCTCCCTAAGGGATGCTGATAATACAAAATAGATTAAGAATCCTTATGCTGATTCCTTAGTCCTTTATCTGTATCCATCAGAATTCCAGTGACCAGTTACAAGGTCCCAAGGCTAGAAGATGGTCTGTGGTTTGTGGCGTGTGATTACTGCTCATTCTGGATCTCTTTCTTGATTTGGTTGGGGGTGGGGAGAGAGAGTGCCTTAACTGTGACCCCCTTGGCCGGTTGGATTGACGATAAGAACAAATGGCTCCCATTGTGACCATTAGATTTATTTTTAAATTCTGACTTGGTCTATATTTATCTCCCCGGCATTTAGAAGGCTGGAACAAACTTAACTACACTCGCCTTTTTGCCCCTAATCTCTCAGGATTTTGGAGGCTCAAGGACTAACTAAGAGTGTTTTGTTAGATTTGGTTGTCTGATTTGGGCAATGGTGAGGGATGGAGGGGGTGGGGGAGAGAGCAACAAGAAGGATTGGCTCTCATTAATAAGGCTGGATGGCAAGGGAAGAATCTGAGCCAAAGGTACTTCTTCGGGAGTTGGGCCAAAAGTCCACCAAGAAGACAGGCGCTATGATGGAGTACCTCAAGTGCCAGACTTGGAGTCAATACTAAATAACTACATCCAAATCCTGCCTCTCTGGCTGTGTGGCCCTGGGCAAATCACTTAACCCACCTTAATTTTCTCATCTATACAATGGGAATAATATCACTAACCTTACTGGGTTGTGAAAATCAAAGAAGATTATGTAGGTAAAGTGATTTGAAAACCTTGAAGGATATTATGAAACAGCAGCTATTAGGTACAAGCTATCCTATAATGAAATGGGCTGCTTGGCTCATGAAGTAGTGAGCGTCCTGACATCAGAAATGTGGAAGCAGAGGGTGAATGCTCACAAGTCAGAGACCTGGGAAAATGAACCATAAGACCACCAGGGTCCTTCCAGCCCAGGATCCTATTGACCCTGTCAGTCTAGGAACCAGAGCATTTGAGGCAGTTCTGGAGCAGGCAGAGGTTGCTCTTCATAAGTATCAGTACTTGAGAATTGTAGGGTGGGAGATAAAGAACTCTGGACTTGCAATTAGGAAGGATCTGAACTTGACATTCAAAGCCTTTCACATTCTGGCTCCAGCTTGTCTATTTCTTCGAATCTCCAGTGTCCCACAAGGCTTAGATCCAACACCATTTTCTCCCGAAATCCCTTATTGCAGCTTCTCTAATTGTCAGCTATTTGATTGATTATCCATTCCGTCACATTCCCTCTCTCCTCCATCCAAATGTTGGTGCCTTCAGGGCAGGGCCTGTTTTTTTGTTTTATCTGTATCTACAGTGAACAGTATCTTGAATAAGGTGCTTAATTAATGCTCATTCCATACTATCTTGAACACAGTAAGTGCTTAACAAATACTTGGATTGGTTTGATGATCAAATACCAGCTCTGAGGCTTAATAGTTATGTTCCCTTCTCTTCGCCTCAGCTTGGTGAAATGGGAATATTACTCTAGTAAGTCTTCATTGTTAGGATCTAAGGCAATGAATGTATGTAAAGTGCTTTGTAAGTCTTAAAGAGCTATAAAGTCATCAGGAATCTTCTGGCAACTCCTGCCTCATACAGTAATCAGCCACTCATGATGGCTGTTAAAAACAAACAAACAAGCAATGTGGATTTTTCACTAACCCCTGCTAAGGAATAGAATTAATGTGCCCATAAGTAGAGAGCAGTGGGATTGCAATGGCATGGGGTTGGTCTGTCTGTCACTCTCTCTTTCTCTATCCCTCTTTCTTTCTCTCTGTCTCTCTCCCTCCATTTTTCTCTCTGAGTGTCTCTCTGTCTATCTCTCTTTCTGTCTCTCTGTCTCTTTCTGTCTCTGCCTTTCACTCTGTTACTGTCTTTGTCTCTGTTTTTCTCTGTCTCTTTGTCTCTTTCTCTTTCTGTGTATGTCTCTCTGTCTCTGTCTGTCTTTCTCTATCTCTGTCTCTCTGTCTCTGTCTCTTTCTGTCTCTATCTCTTTCTAACTCTCTCCCTGTCTCTTTTTTCTCTGTCTTTCTCTTTCTTTCTCTTTCCCTCTCCTTCCCTCTCCCTTTCTCTTTCTCCCTCTCCCTTCTCCCCCTCTCTTAGTGTCTCTCTAACTCTGTTTCTCTTTCTCTACTCCCTCTGTGTCTCTCTTTCCTCTCTCTCTCTTTTTTCCTCCCCCCTTCCTCTTTTAAAAAGTCTCTCCTCTCTTTCCCCTCTTACAGAGAGCCAGCTGTTGCCTGGGAATAACTCCACCAATGAGTGTAACATTCCGGGAAACTTCATGTGCAGCAATGGACGTTGCATCCCCGGGGCGTGGCAGTGCGACGGGCTACCCGACTGCTTTGATGAAAGCGATGAGAAGGAATGCCGTGAGTATCCCAGACTCTCTTCCCTTTGTGATGGATCCAGAATCCCCCTCCCCTAATATTAGGATCATAGGTTTCAGAGCTTGAAGACCCATGACCCCATTCATAATGTAAACTTCTTACCAGCAGGGATTGTTCATTATTTGCATCCAACTCATAATAGATTCTCATTGGCCGGTTGACTGATCGGAAAGCACCTTCATTTTAGAGATAAACTGGAGAGAAGAAGGATTGCTTGTGACTTGATGAAAGTCACACAGTTTCAGAGATCAGGGATCTGTTTGTCAGAAGTCTCTTTTCCTCCTGCCAGCATTATGATGAAAAAATCAAAATGGGAGGTGGGAGAAGGCAGGCAGAGGATGACCAATGGAGTGTATGGTATTGCTCCCCTCCCTCTCCTGGTGTTGTCCAGCTCTTCCTGGAGATGGGTTCTCCAACTTGTGGCCCAAAAAACAGCTACATATCTCTTCTGTGATGTCCTGACATTTCTGGTGCTTTGGGTCATTCTTTCTAGTCCCAAGTTGTTTGTTTCTTTGTGGTCCACATCAAGGTTTCAGGATTAAGGTAAAGGGTTACCATTTTGAGATTATGGATGCCTCCAGAGGATTTGAGAAGCTTCTCTAAAAGGGATTTGGAGAACATTTAGTAAATAACTATATTTTTCCTATTGAAATTAATTGGTTTCTTTATTTCTTTTGTGAGATTCATGGTAAGTTAAAGAATTTATTTCCTCACATAATGAATTGGGGATACTTTACTAAAAGCTAAGGGAAATGGGAAGTAAAAAAAGTTGGGAACCTCAGATTTAGAGCAAATGTCCTCTCTATAAAAGCATTGGATATTAGTTACTTCAAAGTTGCAAAGATAACACATAAGCTTGACTTTTTGGGAAACGTAGTATGAGGGCCAATCATATTCACTGTTTGTGAACTGAGAATCTGTGAATCACTCTCTGACCCTTATTTTCTTAAACTTTAAGACAGGGTAAAACACTTGGTTGCTCCAAGTAAAGTGTTTTGTCAAACTTAAAATAGTCTAAGAAAATATTAGCTTTGAGTCATTTAGGGTCATTGATCCAAAGCAAGAATAGATCACAGAGGCCATGTGAATCATAGTGAAAACTGTGAATTGGTTTCCTATCCTGCAAATTAAATTCCTCCCCCAAATCCCTGTCCTTTTTACAATGTTATGTCATATATGGATTGAGAACTTCCAAAGCTGGGACACCATTATGGTAAACAAATGAGATAATAACTGGGAAATTATCATGAAAATTGTGAAAAGATAAAAATGCATGAAGTGTATTGCTAATTTTGTGCCAGAGGGCTTAGGTCCAATAGACCCAGGATTACACTCCCCATCTTTTTCTAAGCAAAAACCACGTGGTCTAATGTAGAAGGGTCCTTGATCATACGTGGCTTGATCTAGATGGCCCTTGAGATGTCTTCCAGTTCTGATATTGTTACCCTCATAAAACCCTGATGAAGACCACTGTGCTGGTATCCCTTAGTGTCCCATGAGCTAAATGTAGGATAGGTTGAAAAACACATTGAAGATAACAGAATAGGAGAATCATGACACGGCTTTCATTCAGGTTCAATTGCCTGGTCTTTCTGTCATCATTGTTTCCCCTGATTTCCCTCAAGAAGGAGTTGCTTGGTATTTATTTTCAAAATCAATTAATAGAATCCCACAACCCCATGGGAAGCATGTTAAAGACAAATCCACCCATAGACAGGGAAATGGTTAGGTCTAGAAATGCCTTGTGCTTTCTCCAACAAATACTATCTAAGTTTTACTGTGCACAAAGCCCTTTGAAAGGTCTCCAGAGGCCTGGAAAGATAATAAAACCAAGTTCTTGCTTTTAGGCAGTTTATAATCTAACTGGGAAGAATGGAGGAATGGAAAACCATTTGTTAAATACTTACTATTTGCCACACACTCTTTTAAGTGCTTAGAATACAAATTTTTAAAAATTAGTGTTTATACAAAACACGTAAGGGAGTGATGGTCAAAGGGAAATAGTTTGGTTCAGAAAGTTATAGGGATGGTGAGAGGGGGAACCTCTTTTGTTATTTGTCCTTCATTCTCAAAGACAACCATGACATAAGGAGGGGAGCCTATGAAATGCAAGTAAATTTGATTTTAAGTGAGGGAGGGCTATTCAAGGTCACCAGCCTCCCTTTCTCCTCTGCGATCATCTGGATCCAGTGGCAAGATGTAGATCAGGACCACTGGAGACGGCCCTGGATTCACTGGGGGCCTAGTTAAATCCATTGACATACTCTTTCAAGAAACAATGAACATCAAACGTGATTTGATCATAGATCCTGATCCAGAGCTGAAGGACAGTAAGAAAGGGTACTTGTTGCCTTCAGGATGTAGGTGAAGAGGTTGTTTTAGGGGAAGAGATGGCCAGAGAGGAGAAAGAGAAGTAAATCATGTCTGATTCCTTCATGAAATAGTATTTTGGGAGAGAAAGTCAGGAGAGTGAGACTGTAGTCTCTGGTATGAGCTGGGAACATTTTAAAAGGAGGTTATAGAGAGAGTAAGGAAGAGAGAAAGATAAATAATAAAACAAGTAGAAAAGCATAATAATCAATAGCATCATTAAGCAATTTACTATGTGCTAGGCACTGGATGCAAAAATAAAAGTTTTTACTCTTAAAAAACTTTTATTCTGTCTAAGAAGTCAACATGTACCTGTATAAACACATGCAAAATTAATGCAAGATTATAGTGGGGTAAAGCACTAGCATTTAGAGAATCAAAAAAGGCTTTATGTAAATGGTGATTTATGCAGAAGACTAGTACAAAGCAAACTTTGTAAGAGTTTAAAAGAGTGGGAGATTTTGGCCCAGAATATCAGGGAAAGTTTTGTGAGGAAAAAGCAACTAGAGCTGAGCCTTGGAGAATGGATTGCATTTCAACAGTTCTAAATGGAGGAGGGGGGAGGTTTGAGTATATTCCAGGCTTAAACAAAGACACAGCAGTATGAAACTGCAATTCAATGAGCGTTCTGAGAAGGCTGAAACATAAGAGTAACAGGAAAAGAGCAGTGGGGGAGATAAGGCTGAAAAGGAAAGTTGGACGCTAAGGTTTTTGGATTTCAGTAAGAAGGAGGCAGCTAGGTACCACCATAGAGTGTAGCATGCTAGATCTGGGGTCAGGAAGACTCATCATCCTGAATTCAAATGTGACCTTATTCTTACTACCTGTGTGATGCAGAGCAAGTCACTTTAACTTTTTGCCTCAGTTTCCTCATCTGTAAAATGAACTAGAGAAAAAATGGCAGTATTTCTGCCAAGAAAACCCCAAATGGGGTCAGGAAGACTCCAACGTGACTGAAAAATGACTGAACAAAGACTGAACAAGCAGTAATGACCAAAGCCCAAATTCTCATTTACAAAATGCTTCTCAGAGCCATGGTTACCTTCAGGGGAGCCAACTGCAACTTTTAAAACCTGCTCTCGGATTGTTAACTGATTCTGACACTCTTGGTACAGCATTGGGCAAGTCACTATTTAATACTCTTTTTTTTTTTTTGGTTCTAAAATATGGCAAAAACACTGGATTGTTCCAAGTAAATTATTTGTCATACTTAAAGTACTTTAATTTTCTTAAAGTATTTTAAATTTGACCAAATATATATATTTTTTAATTTAGGGTCAAAAATCCAAAGCAAGAATGACTCAATCTCAGAGTCCATCTAGTTCAAATGTCTTATTGTACAGATAAGGAAACAGGTGATGGGCATCCAATGTGGGAGTTAAATTCAAATCTTTTTTTTTTTTGAGGCAATCAGGGTTAAGTGACTTGTCCAGTGTCACAAAACTTGTCCAGTACATGTCTAAAACCTTCTTGACTCCATGGCTGGTGTTCTGTCCACGCCACTTAATTGTCCCACCAAATCTTATTGTTTGTCCTTCATTTTTGAAGTGGACCGTAGCATCAGGAAGATGGTGCCATGGCTTGCAAGTGAATTGTATTTAATCAAAGGAAGGCTATGCAAAGTCACCAATCTCACTCTTTCTTCCGGGTCTTCTTCTTCTAGTGTCTTTTCACTATACCAGATTGCCTCCTGTGAATTTCTCCTTTCTTCCCTGAAGGAGCAGCTAACCCCTATTAGCTTCTCCTCCTATTTCTTTCAACTGTACTGAGTAATAAAACTCTTTTCATCGGTGTGAGTCTTTCCTCCATTGATGTAAGCAGCAAGATTTCCACACTTTACAACAGTTATTCTTAACCTTGGAGTCCGAGGATTCAGATATTTGCACACCCATCACAGGTATTAATGGATAGCTTGAAATATTGTTTAACCTCAATCACTTCTTTGAAATTAGTGATTGGACTCACCACTGGATATCTTGCAATTTTACAAACTTGTGTTTTTAAGAAATATTTTAATAACTTTATTTCATTATAATCGGTTTCCTTTGTAATCTTATATATTTTATTTATTTGAAAGCATTATTCTGAGAGAGGATTCAGACTTCATCAGACTGCCAAAGGGATTAATAAATTTGTCAATCTTTATCATGCTCTATTTTATTAGTCCTTTATTCATATCCATAGCTGGTCTTTGTCAATTAGGGAATTATTATAGAAACAAAAAAGGATATGTCGCTTGTGATCAGCCAATCTCTGATGATGAGTCTTTCCATACTTAGCTGGGGTGCTCACAGGGTGAAAGACTTGAATAAGCCTTTCTCAGAATCTTTCCTGCTTGGGTAGAATCCAAAGAACGTGCACATTTGTTGTCATAACCTTCCAAAATCCAGGGTCAGCCCCACAGTACACTGAGGGTCAAAGGAAGGCTTCAGCCGAGGGAAGTTTCCTCCCTGTTGGATTATCAAAAGTGGGATTTAAACTCGAGCTTGAGTTCTTTCTGTGATATTTTTTGAAGGAATGCTGGAATAAGTAATCCCTTACTTAAATCCAAAAGAAAAGAAATTATACAAGTACTGAAAAAAAAAAAAAAAAAAAAAAAAACGAGTTATCCAGAATCTTTATCAAGGAGCCATATTCATGACTTGACTGATAGGATGTTTTTTTCTTCTCAACTCAAAACTAAGCTGTAAAAAGTTTCCCTTTCCAGGGATGTCTGAAGCTACTTGGGGCTCGCTTCTCCCTTGTCAGAATGCCTTGTAACGGCTTCAATTGAGCTAATAAAACTGATGATTACTTCCCTGCTGAATACTACTACCCTGATAAGCTGGTCCAATTCTCCGCCTCCCTAAAAGCAGAGTCCCTGGTTTCTGCTCAGGGAAAAGGGCTCCCTGCTTTGGGCCGATTTTCCAGTTGTTGTTTTTACTGCTTAATTTTGTTGAGAATGAATGAATGAATGAGTGAATGAATGAATAAATGAGTGAATGAAAAAGCATTTAATAAGCACTTACTATATGCTTTGAGTTGAGGATTTAAATACAACCTCGTCAAAGAAAGTTCACCATCTTTTTCTACTGATAGCCACAAGAGAAAGCACTGCATTTCGTTTCTTTCTCAGTTTTTTTTTCCTTCTTGATCTGATTTTTCTTGTGCAGCAAGATAACTGCATAAATATGTATACAAATATTGGATTTAACATATATTTTTAACATATTTGACATGTATTGGACTACCTGCCATCTAGGGGAGGGAGTGGAGAGAAGGAGGGGAAAATTTGGAACAGAAGGTTTTGCAAGGGTCAGTGTTGAAAAATTACCATGCATATGTTTTGTAAATAAAAAGCTTTAATAAAAAAAAAAAAAGAAGAGGCAGATAGATGGTGCAGTGGATAGAGTGTCAGTCCTGAAGTTAGGAGAACCTGAGTTCAAATCCAGCCTCAGACATTTAATACTTCCTAGTTGTGTGACCTTGGGTGATTCACTTAACCCTAATTGCGAGAGAGAGAGAGAGAGAGAGAGAGAGAGAGAGAGAGAGAGAGATAATACAAAGCATTTTCTTTCAGAAAAATGAAAAACTAGAATAAGGTCTTTCTAGGGCATTGAATGGAACTTCTCTGATACATTCCTAAAAGAAATGGACCA
Source organism: Antechinus flavipes (assembly GCF_016432865.1). Taxonomy (NCBI): domain Eukaryota; kingdom Metazoa; phylum Chordata; class Mammalia; order Dasyuromorphia; family Dasyuridae; genus Antechinus; species Antechinus flavipes. Next base: position 230,351,184 of record NC_067403.1, read on the forward strand.
ACAAGCATTTATTAAATACCTTCTGTATACCAGACACATTGTATAAGAAATGAGAAGACTAGATGGAGTGTTGGAATTTTGAGAGATACTGATGAGAACACAGATACACTGACTTATATTCCTCACATAAATATTTTTAATTAAAGCTTTTTTATTTTCAAAATATATACATGGATAATTTTTAACATTCACCCTTACAAAATCTTATGTTCTGATTTTTCCCCCTCTTCCCCTCCACCCTCTCCCTTAGATGACAAATGATCCTATATATGTTAAACATCACATAACTATTTTTCAAAACTCTATAGAGCAAATGGACTAATTTTGTCCTTTCCTCGAATGTTTCATTGCTCAGAAGGCTCAGATTTCTGAAATTTGGTTGTGTTTTCTTTTTCTGGAGTGAAATAAAGTTTCTCTCATCCTCAAGATCTCTGTTACCTTCAGTATTTGTAACAAAATTGGGGATGGCTGCCCATATCTATGGAAACCTAGAAACAGGTTATATTCAGAGATTTTAAAAAATAAACACTGTGTATGAGTAAAAGGAGCCAAAGACCGATAAGGGAGACAGCATAGTATTAGGGGAATGAGTGGTAGCCAGGCAGTAGGAGAACCTGAGTTCAAATTCCAGCTCTGCTGCTTACTATCTGTGTGACCTTGGGCAAATCAATTAATTTCTAATGAATTAATTAATTTCTCTGAGACCCAGGATTTCTTATTGGTAAAAAAAGAGGTGTTTGGATGTGGTAACCTTTAAATCTCTTCCAGCTCCAAGTCTATGATCTTTTAGTTTCTCTCTCTCCACCACAATTAGACTTCTATCTATGTGAGCCCAGAGCTTAGAGGGCCAAGCCATGGGTTAACCCTTGGATAATCCTTGCTTGGACACTTACTATCTGATCTTGTCAGCTCTGGAATCCTCCCTTGCCATGGTGTGTGTATGTGTGTGTGTGTGTGTGTGTGTGTGTGTGTGTGTGTGTGTGTATTGGGGGGACAGTATTTCTCTTTCTCACATCCTAGAGCAAAGCTTCTTAAATTTTTCCACTCGTGACCCCTGTTGACCAGAGAAATTTTTACATGACCTTGGATATATAGATAGGTCTATAAAATAGGGTACAATTTGCTGGCAATAAATCATAATTTTGTGACCCCCACATTCACTTAGGAGACCCAATATGGGGTCGTGAACCACAGTTTAAAAAGCTGGAATATAGAGAACCTTGAGGGAATGTTGAGACACCGAAAACATTCATGCATTAATCATATCTATCTCGCATCAGCAAATAGCCATGGGAACGAGCTCGAGGCATGAGCCAAACCTGATTTCAACTTATCATCTGAACATGGGACATTATATTCATATATTCACTACGCCACATTCTTCTTCCCTGACTTAACTGTTGATATTGATCCTCCTCTGCTTCCTCCCAGATTTCACTCAATCATCAGGGCTTTTTTTTTTACACAATACCCTAATCCATGGCTGTTCGCCATCTTCTAGCCACGAACACATGTGTGTCTGCCTCTGTTTTCGGTTCAAAGTTGGCTTTCAAGCAGGCACTGTTCATGCTTAGATTCACATCTAGACCTCCCTGCCCTTTATCTCTTGGTGGTAGCCATAATTCTTTTTTATTATCCTCCTTTTCCTCCTCTTTCCTCCAGCCCATCCCAGTTCCCAAATAACTGGCCATCAATCCTGAATATGCCGCCGCGTTTTCTGCTAGGAAATGGGCTTTGAGGGAGGGAATGGGAGTCCAACCCTCCCAGCTCGATTAGGCAGGGGATCGGGCTCCATGGCCCTGGACCTGAACTGATTCGAGGCCGGGGCTTTTCTGCTTACCTTGTGTCCGGGACAGCATCCTTCACTAACTCCTCCCTTCCTGTAGAATGAGAAGGTTGCGTTAGGTGGTCTCTGTGGTCCTTTCCAGACCTCCCCAGGTTTCTACATCCTTTGGCTATTGAAGTATAGAGACAAAAGCACATAAATGAAGGATTTGGGTAGGAAGAAATTTACCAGTGTACTTATCAATGTCCCTTGGTAGAATGGATGGAAAACTGGCTAAGTTTGGTTTGGAAACCTACTTATTATACCTTATCCTCTTCATACGGGCAGCCAGGTGGTACCATAGTGCACGGAGCACTGGCTTAGACTCAGATGATTGATCTTCTTCAAATCCAGAACTCAGATTCTTACTAGCTGTCTGACCCTGGGCAAGTCACTTACCCCTGTCTGCCTCAGTTCCCTCATCTATAAAATGAGCTGGAGACTCATGAAGTCATGACTAAATGACTAAATACTAACAGATATACATTAAAGGGTATATACCCTTTATATACTATATAAGATAGATATAATATAAATATATTATATTATTATAATATATAAAGTTATATGTATACATATATACATACATATACATACATATATATATATATATATACTAACACATTAGTAGTTAGAGAACTGGGTTCAAATCCAGCCTCAGATGTCTTCTAGCTGTGTGATCCTGGGCAAGTCACTTACCCCTGTTTGCCTCAGTTCCCTTATCTGTAAAATGAGCCAGAGAAGGAAATGGCTAACCATTCTGCCAAGAAAACCCTATGAATATGGACAATCTGACCTACATGAAGAGTTAGACATAACTGAATGACTAAAACAGTAACATATATACATCAAATGATATATACATATTAGTAGTTAGAGAACTGGGTTCAAATCTAGCCTCAGACTGATCCTGAGCAAGTCACTTTATCCTGTTTGCCTCAATAGCCTCATGAGCTAGAGAAGAAAAAAAAACATTCTAGTATCTTTGCCAAGAAATCACCAAATGAAGGGTTGGACATGACAGAAAAATAATTGAACCACAACAACATGTGTAGAACACTATGCTAAGGGTTGGGGATACTAAGAAAGGCAAAATCATGGTCCTTGCCCTCACAGAGCCCCTATTTTAGTAAACCTGTAAATTAGCTGCTATATTTATGCCCATTTTGCAGATGAAGAAACTGAGACCAGATGTCTGAGGAAGGATTCAAATTGACTGGAAGGCTAATGCTCTGTCTCCTATGATATGCTTCCTCTGCTCACTGAGGATCTTGTAAAAGGACATTCTTAATCAAGTGTAGATTGGTGTGCTTGGCTTCCGAGGACTGTTCCAGCTCCAATATTCCGAGATTGTGCTTTATTGCAGACAATTTGAGAACTGGTGATCCAGAAACACGTCTTTCTTTGCTGTGGTCGTGTCCCCCCTCCATCTTTAGAGGAGGACCCGCTCAATTAGTCGTGAGCTAATGCAAGATTTCCCTAACAAAGGAAGCCAGATCGGCTGGTGGAACTTAGGGCACTGTCTATTAAAAAGGAAAGGTTAGAAGAAATAGAAATCCATACTTTTTTTATCTAGCCTGTCTTTCTTGAGCTGGATATTTCTGCTTTGTTTGCTGGGCTTCCCGGTGGGTCCGGCGGGTCTCATTCCTTTTTGTAGAGCCTGGCTCCATGCAGTGGACAATTAAGCACGTAAGTGGTTTTTGATGATGATGAGAGTTTGCTTCAGCATATTAAAAAAATGCACAACTAACTTAATCTATGCACCAGGCTCCATCTCTCCTCCCCTGTGCTGTCCCCCCTTCCAATCCCCTCACCTTCACTGCGCCTCCGTCATGTCCTTACAGTGGGGTATCGCCTCAGTTTCTCTCTTCCCAGTCTTTGCATTTTGGATTTCGTATCAGATTTGAATGTTGACGATAAATGAGAATGAGATTGCTAAATGAACTGCTTAGAGGTCCAACCCTTTCTCCTAAATACAGTAAAGTCTGGATTAACCAGAATCTGGCCAGTCGGAAGCTTCTTTTGACTAATGACAATTCATGAGAAAATATCATTGGAAAATCAAGGCAATGTGCCCATTTCAGTATGGATTAAGTGTCCATTCTGTAGATGCATAGAAACAGAAAAAAAAATCATACAATTCCTACCCTCATGGAGTTTACATTCTATTCAGCACTAGTCTGAGAGTCAATAAATCAGCAGTCTCCTGGAGGGCAGGGAATATTTCTATTTTGGTCTTTATCCCACACTCTAGCACAGTGGCTGGCAAATAGTAATGACTTAATAAATTCCCATTGATTCATAGGATCAAAATATGATTAGATCTGGAAGAAGCCTTCCAAATTATCTAGTCTAATACCTTCATTTTCAGAAGAGGAAACTGAGACCATTGATTGATAAATCGATTGACTGACAAATTTCTTTCAAAGAGCTTTCGTTCTCCCAAGATGATAAAATATGTATGCAGATAAATAAATCCAGGGGATTTTGAGAAAGGCAAGAACAGGAATAATTGGTATGGGATAGTAGAAAATCAAGGAGGGCTTCGTGAAGGAAGGAACTGGCACATAATAGACCGTTATTGATCCATATACATGTATGTGTGTGGATCTGTGAGTATATGCTCACATGTATGTATATTCAAGATTTAACAATAGCACAGATATACTTGTGTAATATGGACATGTGTGCATATATTCAACAAGAGTATATATAACACATTATATATATATATACATATACATATATACATGCACAATATTCTCTCTTATTGAATACACAAATATGTATCCCTAGATAATCAGCATCTTGAGCGCAGAATCTAATCTATTTTGGGCTCTATATTATGCACATTGTTAGAAACTAAGGCATATCACCTAAAAAACTCTTCTAATCTCACCCCAACTAGGAAGAAAGGTCATACCACCAGAGGAAGGAAAATATGTCTGGAGAACCTGTTTTCAACTTGGTCCCCAAGCAAGGTTCAGGGCTAAGGAGGAAGGCCTTTTCAAAGCTTAGTCCAAAGAGAAGACCAAGGAAATTAAGCCCCAAATAGAAGCTGATCCTGCCTCATCTTTGTCACTTCTAAATTGGAAATTAAATATATAGGAAGCAGGTGGAATTCCTTCCATCTATCCTAAACTCATCTGTGTCCCCCTTTGCACCTAATCTCCATTGATTGGACTGGATTAGGTAGTTTCTAACTCAATCCAATGGGATCCACCCATTAGTGAAAGCCAAAGAGTCAGCAGTCCGTCTTGGTCATTAAAATGAAAGTCCCTACTATAATCTGCCTTCAGAAAATTCATCTTTGCCCCTCCCCAGAATAGTCATCTGGGCATTTGGGCGGTCTAGGGGCCTTCCATTGTCCTGCCTCCCAAGCAAGAGTTGAATATCCACTTCTCCAGCTCATGTCTACACACTTTCCCTTTCCTCTCAAAAAAGAGACAAGTCCCAGAACCTTTTCACTTTGTAACTTGAAAAAATCAAAGAATTTCTGAATATAAAGGAATAGAAAATGAAGAGTTGGTCTAGGTGACCTCTGAGGTCCCTTCCGGCTCTAACTCCATGATTTATGTATGATCCGTGGTCCTATAAATGTCCAGCTTTGAATAGAATGAATCAGAGGGTCACCAGACTGAGAGGGGAAGAGAATCTGAGAGATCACAGATGTGAGGCTGGCAGAGACCTGAAAGGCCATCCAGTCCAGCCTTCTCAATTTGCCCATGAGGAAACCAAGGCTGAGACAGTGCCACATGAATGGAGCTGGGCAGCCCTGAAATTTAAACCCAGGTCCTCAAATACTAATTTGAATTTAGGCCTTTTGACCTGGGAGAACAGAAACTTTCTAATCCAAAAGTCTAATATGATGGGCATTGATTAAGTGTCTCATGGATGCAAAGACAAAATGTAATACAACAGTTCCTGTATTCTATTGGGGGAGAGAGAGGTGGGTGGGATACAGCATAAATGTGCAAAAATATACATATATATATATATGGTAGTCATATTTATATGTGTGAACTAGGCAAGTTACTTACCCTTTTCCTCAGTTTTTTTGCCTATAATATGTGCTGGAGAAGGAAATGGCAAACCATTCAAATATCTCTACCAAGAAAACCCCAGATGGGGTCATGAAGAGTCAGGGGAGACTGAAATGGCTGAATAACAAAAGTTCTTGTAGGAGTTGTCCCTTGAAGCATCCTAGAGGCAGAAGTGAGCATTTCAGGCATGACGACAGTCACCTGAACAAAGATGGCCTGGTTGCGGGAGAGGGATGGTCCATGGGATGCTTTTCTCTTGAACCCTGTCTTGTACCACCCACTTTTACCCAGGTCATTTTGGGGTTCTCACTCATCTTTGAATGTGCTTCCCAGGGCCTATAGGATACTCATCAAACAGTTATATCAAACTCAAATAGAAAAAAAATGATCGTTCCTGTATATTGACTTATAAAACCAAAAATTAACATTCTCTCACTCATCTTCAAGTGTGCTTCCCAGGGCCTAAAGGATACTCATCGAACAATTATGTCAAACTCAAACAGAAAAAAATGATCGTTTCTATAGATAGACTTCTAAACCCAAAAGTTAACATTATTTCACTCATCTTTAAGTGTGCTTCCCAGGACCTTTAGGATACTCATCGAACAATTATGTCAGACTCAAACAGAAAAAAATGATCGTTCCTATAGATAGACTTCTAAACCCAAAAGTTAACAATATTTCACTCATTTTTAACTGTGCTTCCCAGGGCCTTTAGGATGCTCATTGAACAGTTATATCAAACTCAAATAGAAATAAAATGATTGTTCCTATATATTGACTTATAAAACCAAAAATTAACATTATCTCACTCATCTTTAAGTGTGCTCCCCAGGGCCTAACTCAAATAGAAAAAAATCCTTCCCCTATATATAGATTTATAAAACCAAAAATTAACATTATCCATGTTTTGTTGTATTTTTATTCACTTTGTTAAACATTCCCCAGTTACATTTTCCTCTGTTTCGTGACTCTGGAATTTTGCAGAATTTGACACCCTCTGCCTCCAAAGGCCGATGTAAATCACAAACGGGCAGCTGCCCTTCTAGTCCTGCACCAGAATCCTGGTGCCATTTTGAAATGACATATTTAAAAGCTGATCATATCACCAGCCTTGACGTTGGATGCATAAAGTCATCTTAAAGTCATCTTCTAAATCAACTCTATTTGGTGAAGTATCAGCCATGCTCCATCTCTCCTGCCTTCCCCGCTCGGCTCCCAGAGAGCTCAGCTATTATCACAGTCGCAGGCTGCTTTCTCCTCAGCTGCAAGGATAGAATCTTAATGAAACATGGCTAGGCTGGGGTTAGTGTTTGTGGGCTTTGGAACTGAGCGCAGCTGAGTTTCCTGGGCCCTTGTCATTCAAACACACTCTCGTTGTCAGGAATTGGCTGGGCCCACTGGATGTAGGCAGTGGTAACAGGCTCCGTAATTGCTAATAAAATTTAAATAGCTGCAAAATCACAGAACATCAAATTATTATTTTTTTTTCTTCTGGAGCATCCGGACAAATCTTGCTGATTCGAGTTAGACTGTGACTGGGTGGACTTTTATTTTTATTTTTTATGCAGACTTGCACTTTCATCAGCAACGCAGCTAGTTGTGAAGTGCCAAATGGCTAAAAAAAAAAAAAAAAATTCCAGGAACAGATGAGCAAATAATTTCAAAAAAAAAAAAAGGCTTTTAAGCATCAAAATCACCCAGCACATTGACCAGGAGATTGCTTCATCAGTACCATGTGACACCTCTAATACCTACCTACCTGATAGGCTGGAGGTAAAAGAAAGGAGGCTGGGATTTAAGGCTGAAAATCCTGGATATACCAGCTTTTCTTGATTGCGTGACCCTGAGAAGTCACTTCATCGTGGCTTAGTGAAAAAAACCAGCTTTGAAAGCAGAAGATCTGGGTTAAAATCCTACCTGTGTGATCACACAGGTCAGTAAGCCCTTGGCTTCCTGAGATGCAGAATGTGCTGAGTGGGCTAAATGCTCACAAAGCGCCCTTCTCACTCTCTAGTCATTTGACCTTTGTGAACCTCAATTTCCTCGTCTTTAAAATGAGGATAATGATACTGCCTCCCTAACAAGGTGGATGCGAGGAAAGCCCATTGTCTGCTAGGAAGTAGTATTGATTACAGTGGGGACGTTTATTATTAATTCTTTGGACCTAGATGAGAAGGGGACAGAAGGTAATAGGTGGGAAGAGCATTGGCTGGATAGTAACAGAACCTGGAGACACGGCTGAACTCTGATGCTTCTGTCCTCCATGACCTTGGGCATCAGTTTCCTTATTTGTAAAATGAGAGAGAGAGAAAGAGAGACAGAGAGATGAGAGAGAGGGAGGGAAGTAGAGAGACAGAGAAAGAAAGGGAGAGAAAGACAGAGAGAGACAAAGATATGAGAGAAAGAAACAGAAAAAAGAGAGAGAAGACAGAGACAGATAGGGAAGGGATGATAGAGAGACGAGAGAGAGAGACAGAGAAAGAAAGGGAGAGAAAGACACAGACAGAGAGACAATGAGAGAGAGAAACATAAAAAGAGAGAGAAGACAGAGACAAAGAGGGGAGGGATGATAGAGAGACAAGAGAGAGAGAAGGAGGGAGAGAGACAGAGAAAGACAAAGAAAGAGAGATGGAGCAATGAGAGGAGAGGCAGAGAAACGAGAGAAAAGGAAGGAGAGAGAGACAGACAAAGAAAGGGAGAGAGAGACAAAGATATGAGAGAGGGAAACAGAAAAAGAGAGAGGAGAAAGACAGAGAGGAAAGCAGAGAGAGAGGAAGAGAGAAGGCGAGACAGAGAGATGAAGAGATGAGAGAGACAGAGACAGAGAGAGCTTTTAGATAGTATGGTAAAACCTATGGCTCTTTGCTTAGAATAATGTTTTTAAATGTATAAAATAAAATACAATGAATTAAAAAGGAAACCAATTATACTGAAATAGATGAAATATAGATATAAGTTACTATATATATATATATATATATATATATGAATGATAGATCATTTTGTTTCAGTGTAATTGGTCTCCTTTTTAGATAGATAGGGAAATACAACTATATCTAAAAGGAATATGTATGTATACACTTTTGGAGGATATATATGTATATATATGGATGTGTGTAAAGAGATTATAGATGTTAGACAAATAGATTGATAGATGATAGTTGATAGAAAATAGATATATCTATCTATATAAATAGATTTGATACTTTGGGGGATGGATATCCCCTCAAAAGTACACCAATCCCCCAATTTAAGAATCTCTGAAGACTTTCTAGCTCTAGATCTAATTTTCCACATCCTTTATAATGTTGAGGAGTTTCTGTTCTCCCACAAACCCAGTACCACCTACTTTAAGGATTTTCTTGCCAAAGTAATCTCTAGTAACTCAGTAGAAGAGCTTGAAGGCTCAAGAGCTATATCCACTTTTAAGGATCCTGAATTGGAAGGGCAAAGAGATTTAAAGGTGTCTTAGAGCTTTTGTTGTTGCTGTTCATTCATTTCAATCGTATCTGAGTCTTCCTGATCCCATTTGGGGTTTTCTTTGCAGACATACTGGAGTTGTTTGCCATTTCCTTCTCCAGCTTATTTTATGGATGAGGAACTGAGGCAAAAAGAGTTTTCTAGAGTCATACAGTTTGTACATGTCTGAGGATGGATTTGAACTGAGGTTCTCCTGTCTCCAGGTGCAGCATTCTGTTCACCACACCATTTTTTATATGTTGTTTTTCCCACTAGGATGTGCACACTTGGAGAATAGGGACCATATTTTTTTTCTTTTCCTTGTATCTCCATCACTTAGTACATAGTAAAGCTTAACACATATGATGCTTGTTGACTCACTCATCCCATAATTCCCCCTTTATGCTAGCCTAGAGCTCCTAAGCAGAGAAGTAAGGTTGGGGTTGGGTTTGGGTTGTTTGTTCGGTTTAGGATTTTTTTTTTGGGGGGGGAGGCAAACTTAGAAATACTCTTTGTTGTATCTTTGTTGCCTCCTACTTTTTGCAGTCTGCTCATTTTTCCTGCCCTCTACCAAACTCAGAAGAGCAGGGCCTAAAGCTGTTCTAACATCCCTATCCACGGTTGCTAGGGAGAGGTCAGATTTCCCCTCCTGATCTTCAGTGTGTTTCGGACAATTATGATTTTCAAAGCTGCCCTAGAAAAAATGAAGTTAGAAGAATCAGTCAGGACCACCTCGCCTTCCTTCCTGAAGCAGGTGAAGGAGGCCTGTCAGCTTCCTCCTAGGCAAAGGCAAGTTGATGCAATGAGGTTTTCAGATGTGGGGGCAGGGCATCAAGTCAGTAGTCAGGGCATGGACCTCTGTTATGCCGAGGACATAATGGTCCCTAGGAAATCCAAGAAAGAATCACTAGAATATGAAAAGGTTTCAGATGCTTTGGGGTTTTATTATGGAGGTTTCTTCGGGACTAGGTCTTGACTGTTTTGGAAAATCAGAAATTATCATCTTCAAGGAACCTCCCCAGAAAGCATCCTTTAGCTCCCAGTTCTTGAGGTTGCTACATAAGCTCTGAGGTGGTTTTTCTGTAGGACCCTGGGCTTTTGAGAATCTTGTGTGGCTGTGTTCTTCAGTTTCCAAAATAATTCGGTGAAATGTAAGCACCAAGGGATGCTTTTGTCAGTTAATGAGCAGCAGAACGTGGGGCTCCGTGGTACGCCGGCTGAGCCACTGTCAGATAACAAGGAGCAGATGGTTCCAGTGGGGAACATGGCAGAACGTCAGCACTTGCTGCCTGACAGCATCAAAGGCAGAAATTAGGGATCTACCCAACTCTCTGAAATAGAGATTGTCGGGGGGAAAGGATAGAGAAAGAGACGGAGACAGACAGACAAAAAGGCAGAGACAGACACAGAGAAAGGAGAAGAGGGGGAGAGGGAGAAAGACAGAAACAGACAGATAAAAAGACAGACAGATATAGATAGAAAGGGGAAGGGGGGAAGGGAGAAGGAGAGAGAGAGATAAACAGACAAAAAGACAGAGAGACAGATATAGAGAGAAAGGGAGAGGGAGAAGGAGAGAAACAGATAAACAGACAAAAAGAGAGACAGACACAGAGAGAAAGGGGAAGTGGGGGAGAGGGAGGGAGACAGACAGATAGACAAAAAGACAGAGAAACAGATATAGAGAGAAAGGGAAAGAAAGGGAGAGGGAGAAGCAGAGAGAGAGAGAGAGAGAGAGAGAGAGAGAGAGAGAGAGAGAGAAATGGGGAAAAGAACAGCTACTGCCACATCCATGGGTCTTTAGCTCTGTTCCTGTGGAGCAGTAGTGACACCCAGTGATGGGTATTTATAATCAAAAATGCACACAATTTGCTATTCCCTCAACTTGGGGGTAGAAGAGTGGTAAATAAGGCAGACATAATACTCTTTCAGGCAGAAAATGGAGTGGAGGAATGTTTTCTAGAAAATAGATGCTCCTTAGCTCTCCCAAATTAGATTCTCTTACATCTTCTCAAAATGTACATGGGTTGATTCTAGCATGTGATGGAACTTTTATAAGAAATTTTGAATTTTGCTACCCTGATGATGGGACTGGGAGTCAACAAAGGAGGGCTCTGAACAAATTTACCTTCATTTACCAAACCATCAGACACATCACTATGGCTTTATGAAGCAAGTGTGAGGCTGACCATCTAGAAGATGATAGAATCATAGATCAAGAATTAGGAAGGACCTCCGAGGCTGTCTAATCCAACTGCTTCATTTTACAGATGAGGAAGCTGAGGTCAAAAGAAATCAAGAGAACTTGCCCAAAGTCACACAGATATTAAGTATCAGAGGCAAGATGTGAAGCCAAGTTTTCTGATTTTAGAGCCAATGCTTAAGCTCTAAATGCCTTGGAGTCATTTGGCACAGAAAAAAAATAGCTGTTAGATTGCTAAATGACATCACATGAAATTATTACTTAAGATTTAAGAGACCCACTTTTAAACTTTGTGATCATACTTCTTTCTTTAAATACACACACACACACACACACACACACACATAGGTATAGAGATAGGAAGAAAAAAAGAAAGGAAGGAAGGAAGGAAGGAAGGAAGGAAGGAAGGAAAGAAAGAAAAATGAAGTATTGATCACATACTTCTTTCTTTAAACATATATATATATAGATATACACATATAGGTATAGAGATAGAGAAAGAAAGAAGGAAGAAAAGAAATAAAGAAAAAAGAAGGAAAGAAAGAAAAAAGAAAGGAGGGGGAGGAAAGGAAGAAAAAAGAAAAGAGGGAAGGAGGAAAGGAAGAAAGAAAGAAAGAGAACGATAGCCGTCTTTTTCTTTTTCACAACAGTGTTAGCTTGTATAGCAAAAAAAAAAAAAGGGTTTAAAAAAGATTCCCATAGATTGGAAAATGGCGGGGACCAATAGTCATATATGAATATATGAATGGGATAGAATCCATAAAAATGACAGCTTTGAGTTCAGGAAAATACAGGAAGACTTGTATAAACTGATGCAGAAAACAATGAGTCAAAGCAGACCAACTATATACAATGATTAGAGCAATGACATAGTCATTACTAGATTTCTGTCTCAATTTCCTGCTTCAAACACACACATATTAAATTCGTTTGTAACAAAGAAAAACAGATAGGCAAAAAAATTACTAGAAATTCACAATCAAAAAGGTAAGGGGAGAGACTACTCATTAGACCTATCGTTTTCTAGTTAAGCAGCATGATTTAAGTCTCAGAATCTCCCAAGCAGGTATAGGGTTCAGTGGAGTCTGAGGGGAATAATAAAGGATAATCTTGGTTTTATGGATGTATTTTAACTTGGTTTATCTCAAGGTGAAGAAAGTCATCCAATCCTGAAGGATTTTGATTCAAATAGAAGAACATTCAGATGGTATTAAAGGTTAAGGATTTCTTCTTAGCATATATATTTTCTCTACTATCTTCAAGCTTTTTGGCCAAGTTGGAATTTCACAGTTCTGAGTAGGGTATGTCCTAATCACTTGGTGAGCAAAATAGCTTTTATGGTGATGGCTGAAGCAAAAGACTGAAACAATAAACTCTATCAGCTGGATGATTGATCTAAATATAAATCCATTTTACTTCCTTAATCTTCCCTCTTTCTACCCAGAGGAGAGAAATATTTCATCATCCATTCTCCAAGATCAAGATTGATTATTAATTAATCTGAGTTTGTCTGCCTTTTTAATGTTTTCATTATATTATTGTATTCATTGGATATATTATCTCAGTTTTATTTACTTCATTTTATTTCAATTTATACAAGGCTTTTGATTTTTCTCTGGATTCATTACATCCACCATTTCTCATGACAATGGAATCTTTCCATTCATATATTTTAGGAAGGATCTCAGTCATACTTTACTTCATTTGTATATTAGCTCTCCCTGGACTTCATCTCCGTTTTCTCACCTGCCTTATTATCCTACTCTTTCCCCTTCTTCCATTTTCCAGTACCCACTCTATTTGATGACTTTGTCCATTAGAATATAAGCCCCTTGAAGGTAAAGGGATTTCTTGTTCACTTGTATTTGTATTCTCAGTACTTAGCACAGTGCCTGGCACATAATAAGTGCATAATAAATGTTTTCGATCCATTTCTCTGTATCTGTCTATCCATCTATCTGTGTCTGTCCGTCCATCACACTGATATAAAGTATCTATCTATCTCTCTCTATTCATCCATCCATCCATCCACATCCAACTACTTTTCGGTATATCCATCCAGCCAACTAAGTATCTATCCATCATCTATCTGTCTATGTCATCTATCTCTCTCCATCTATCCATCTATAACTTTTCATCCATCCATTCATGTGTCCATCTTTCCATCTCTCTATTCATCCGTCTATCTATTATCTGTCTATTCCAGCTTGTCCAGCCATTTCCCAGTCTAGGGACATCAACTTTGTTCCATTTTCTTGTGATTCTGGTCCTATTTCAGCATTCCTCCTAGATCAGAGGATGACTTACCGAATGACCAGAGGATGATCTTACCGAATCATCATCTTCTCTGTGAGATGGCCCTACCAAGTTGATCCAATTAAGAACATTTCTCAGGGAATTCATTCCTTGTGTCAAAAATTACCCAGTGGCCAACATTACCCAGTAAACCAAAGGCATGCTCTTGGATGTCTGGGGAAAGGCAAGGGAGGTTGCACCCCTTGATTGGGATGCAAAGGTGGAAGAGATTCTGATTTGTAAGCCAAAAGTTCTCCGTGTAACCAGATGGAAAGAACAGCTTATGTTTTCCCATTGCTTTATTTCTTTTCTTTTCCTAGTTTATTGTTGCCTTTTGTTTGTGTGTTTTAGGCATTTCTGTATGTACTTTTTCCTGCCCTTCCCCAACATGCGCCTTCACTTATGACAAAAACAGTGAAGTGAAACGGCCCCACACATTGACCCAGTCTGAGAATGTAGGCAACATTCTATATCTGTGGTTACCCTCCTTACCATCACAAGGTGGAAGCTGCCTTTCCTTATGCCTTTTCCAAGACAAAGATTATATATCCTAATTATACAGTATTCACATCACAGGCTCATAATCTAAAGTTGGAAGGACCAAAATAAATAAATAAAAATAAAATAAAGTTGGAAGCAAGTTCAATCTTTTTATTTTATTCATGAAGAAACTGAGCTCAGGGAAGTTAAATTATAAAAAGAACAACAACTATCATTTACATATCATGATATATTTATATAATGCTTTAAGACTTATCATACTCCTTATCTACAAACATTATCCCATTTGAATCTCACAACAACTCAGGGAGGTAAAGTCTAATATTATCCCCATTTTATGGATGAGCAAACTGAGGCAGACAAAGATTAAATTACCTTCCTGGGGTCAGATTGTAAGGGTCTGTAGCAGGATTTGGACTCAGATCTTTATTCCTTCAAGTCCAGTGCTCTATCCACAGGTAGTGTCAGAAGCAATAGTCAGTATTTTTTCCCTCTGTATCCTACTGACTTTTTTTTCACTTTATTGTCTTTATTTTTATTATTATAGTCATCGTGTGTATATTGTTTTCCTGATTCTGCTTTCTCTACTTGTCATCAGTTCAGAGTAATGCAGCAAAAAAAAAAAAAGGAAGAGGATTTTGGAATTATCAGACCTGAATTTTAATCCTCCGTATTACCTGTGTGATTTTGGGAGGATCATTTCTCCTTGCTCTGAGTCTCAGTTTCCTCATTTATAAAGTGTGAAAGATATTAGATTACACTTTAATATTTATGATCTCACGACCGAGACTTAGGTACACTAAGAATTGAATTTCTTTTTATGAAGTGTTTCTACCTTCATTTTCTCATTCTCTCCTAAAAGGAGGCTGTGAATCCCAGTTACAGACGTTCTTGACTGTGCCTTCCTTCCCCACGTGAGAAAGCCAGGGGAGACAGTCCCTGGCATAGGAGACCCCGAGACTCCAATTCAGTTTAGCTCAATTCGGTTAAACAAACAAATATTCAGGACCCACCACGTCCCAGGTCTTGAGGACATAAAGACAGAAACGAATGTGGTTTGCCCAGTTGTGCTGGAATCAGCAGAGCAAAATGGTGCCTTATCGGCCTTCTGCCAACAAGGTGTCTGCTGTGTTTATGTTAAAAGCACCTCGGATCCCTTTGATAGATGCAACCACAAAGATAGCTTTGTTCAACAATCCTTTCATCTTTATGGATCCATTATGCACACCAAGTGAGACAGAAAAGAAGGAGACAGATGCTCACCTAAGGCATTTACCGCTGTCATGGAGGGCATCCTGCTTAAGGCCCAGAAACAGACAGGAGAAAGAGCGTAGGCTGGATTACATGTGGGGAATTTTTATGGCTTTTGTGACATTCCCAGGCTACTCCCTGAGTCAAAAATCCAAGCTTCTTAATGCCAGTTTTCTTCTGTTTACACTCTGTGGCTGCAAATGATGGAAAACTACCTCTGAAAAATCCAAATTCCGGATGATTCAAAAAGTAATGGAGTTGGATAGATCCGAGTTTGAATCTGACCTCAGCCACTTATTTAACTGTGTGATCCAAGTCATTCAATTTGTTTTTTTCTTTCAGGTTCCTCGGTTGTAAAATAGGGAGACTACAGCACCTACCTCCCGGGGTTATTGTGAACATTAAATGAAATATTGTTGGCAAAGTGCTTTGTAAACCATTGCAAGCTTTATATGAATACTAGCTATTTTGGTGATGATAATGACAAAAATAGGAAAAATCAGAAAGGTAAAAAAACAAGAAAAATATCAGAGATGCAAAATAAACCAGATAGTCCCTGCCCTCAAGGAGCTTATGTTCTAATAAAAGAATTCAACATGTAAAGGAGAGCTAGAGGGGGAGAGGGGTGAGGGCAAATTCTGAGCTCTAGTAGTGGGAAGAGGAGGTTGAAGGGAAGGCAGTGTGGTTTAGAAATGGGAAGTGATGGATTCTGTAGAAGATCAGATCATCTATGGAGTCCTAGGTCCCAGGGCCAGAATTGGAGGAAGATAAAAGGTAGATGGCAAAAGTATTGGTACCATGTTTTGGGGATGGTTCTAATGATAGTCATCCAGTGAGGGAAGAGGATGGTCAGTGGGCTGGCCAAGTCCTGCTGTAGTATCTGAAAAAATTGTAAGCAAAGTTCAGCTTGTTGGGTAGAATCTCTATGAGGAGGATTATGGGAGGACGTGGAAAAATTGGCTTAGGATGAGAAAATATGGAAAGGTCACAATCCACCATCAGAGGAAGCATTTTAGGACCACAGCTTAGAAAAGTTGGGATAATACATGGCTTTGATTTATAGGGAGTGAAGATCCTGAGTGAACAGCTGGTAGATCTTTCTAAATCAAGGAATCCAGAATCTGGATGTTAGAATAGAAAGAGCTCAAGTCTAGAAGATAAGAAATTGATATGGAATATAATAGAGGAGAATCTTAAATTCACACATAGATTGGACCAAAAAATCCCAGAGATCCCTCTTAGCTCTGGGTTTCTGTCATTCTGAATCCTAAGTTTTTGTGTTATCCCTATTTTGTGTTTAACTATTTAATATTAAACAAATCATTTCTCCCTGGGCCTCAGTGTACCCATCTGTTGAATTATGGCGTTGGAAGCAAGACTCCCCACCATCCCCTCATTTCTAACACTCTCTGAGTCCAAAGATGCAGTTGCTACTCTGCCCTCCTCCTCTTTGGGTAATTTGACTGTCTTATTTTCCCATTCTGTAAAATGATGGGTTGGACCAGGTAGCTCCTAAGGTGCTTTTCAATTCTAAATGTCTCTCCTGCTAAGAAGTGATGGCTCCCTGCTTTTTTCTCTCCTAGCTCTTTGTTTGGACTTCTCCTCAGTATTTAAAGCTCCTGTCTTTTATATGATACCTCTGTATGCTTCTTATCCTGATGGATCATAAGCTCCAGAGTATATAGGGTAGCAATGATGTCTTACTCATCTTATTCCCTATAGTGCTTTGCAAAGAGCAGTTATTTAACTTAATATTGGTCAAGACTGAAATTCAGCCTTTCAGAAATTTCGGATAAGTGCCTTCAGCTAATTAAGAGTCCAAGGCTCAGTTTGAACTCGGGTCTTCCCAACTCCAATCCCAATATTATTGGTTCCATTGGGGTGTCCGCCATGTCATCATTGTTCTAGGGGCCCTTAAGTCTCTTGAGCCAGAATAGGCAAAAGTCAGCAATGGGCTATATAATCTGCGGATTATATAATTGTGTTCTGATGTCCACCATCTTTTGACAAATAGGAATAGATATGACTTGATGTAGAGCCATAGACACATCATCCAGGCTATTTAGTATTCAAGGCCCTCTGTCAGATTGTGGATTTTTTTTCTTTTCTAGAATATATTGTTTTGCAATCCGGACCGTAGGAGTACAAAGACAGCATTTTTTTCATCACTAACCCATTAATTCATGTAGGCTTTGAAGTCTTAGATCTCAGGCTGACCTTTAGGAAATGAGATACGCTCAGCATCTTAACCAGCTTAACTGTGTGGGAGGACCTCTGCAGTCAGACACAGTGAACCCTGGAGAATAGGGGGCTGGTAACAAGGAGAGGAATTCCCACTTTCTGTGGCGCTCTAAGGTTTGCAAAAGGGTTTTCTTCTAACAATCTAGAGAAGCTGGAGGCAAAAGGATGATTATCCCCACTGAGCACTGTGGCTCGAGAAGAGAAGCGACCTCTGGGAATAGATAGTAAATGTTGGGGTTAAGATCTGAACCCAGCTCTCTTGGGTCTAAGTCATGTTCTTTCCACTGTACTGCACTGCCCACTATAGGAAGGTTAGCCAAGGCAGCACCATGGATGGGGAGACTTTACTCCCTAATTCTCATTTCAATTTAGCAAACAGTAGAATGTAGGCTTCTTGAGGGCAGGGCCGACTGTCTTATTTTTGTGGTAACTGATACATAGAAGGTTTTAATAAATTCTTGTTGATAAATTTATTAAGTATCTGCTAAGTTGGGGTCAGGGACATACAGGCAAAAATGAAATCAGTCCCACAGAGAGAGAGAAGAGGGAGAGGGGGTTACAAAGCATATTCAAAATAATTATCATGTAAATTGAGGGGAATGGGAGTTGCCAAGAAGTAAGGAGACTGGCAAAAGCCTCATATGGAAAATGGCTTGTAGTCTTAAATGATAGGGAGGCTTGGTGGCTCAATGGATAGAGCTGGGTCTGGACACAGGAGGACATAGACCTAGACAAATTTCTGAACCCCAGTTTCTTCATCTGTAAAATGGGGATAATAGCAGCATCTATCTCCCAGAGTTGTTGTGAAGATTAGATGAGATAAGATTGGTAAAATTCTTGTAACTGCCAAAAGCTGGGGGTACACATGTCATCCCATTTCATGGCCCTGGATTTGGAATCAGAAGCTGAAATCTTAGCTAGACCACTGACCCAGGAAGCCATTTAATTCCCATGAGCCTCTATTTACACATCTGTAAATTGAAGGGGGTTGGACGCCATGATTTCTAAGCTCCCTTCCTGCCTCAGGTCCTTAGGACTTTGAGGCAGACCTTTGCCAGGGTTATTTTTCCTATTCTGACACTCTGGGAGACCAGCTGAAATTCTGAGCAGTGCAATCATAGGCAACCTCCTCCTGTCTTTCCTCCCTACATTCCAGGTTCCCCTTGACATCTATCCTGCCTGAATGGACCACTGCTTAAGACCTGATTCC
Source organism: Antechinus flavipes (assembly GCF_016432865.1). Classification (NCBI taxonomy): domain Eukaryota; kingdom Metazoa; phylum Chordata; class Mammalia; order Dasyuromorphia; family Dasyuridae; genus Antechinus; species Antechinus flavipes. The sequence continues at coordinate 230,370,212 of NC_067403.1, forward strand.
TCATTCCTTGTAATCAATTAAACAGGGATTGATTGGGAGCAGATGTCCTTGTAGGCCACTTATACTCCCTTCCCTTTTCACAGGCTCTGAGTAGAAATCCTAAGTTCTCACAAGTCTTGAATGGCCTCCCATTAACTCTAATTTCAGCCCTAGTCTATCCTGATAGTCTTCTTGGATTAGGAGTTCTTCTGCAGAGCCCCAGACTAATCAGTGGATTTCATGTTCAGAAACAAAGGGCAGGCAGCAGCTCCAGGCAACTTCCCGGTTTAATGCCCAGTTTTCAGCAAAAATACTGGGTGTCTGTTCATTCAAGGAAGAGGAGGGAGAAGTAGCAAGTTGGGTGAAGTGGAATAATGTCTCCTAGATTCAGTGGCAAGGGAAAAGAGCATTAGGAATGAAGTGTGTGTGTGTGTGTGTGTGTGTGTGTGTGTGTGTGTGTGTGTTAGGGAAAGACCCAGGCTATTCTTTGATTATCTTACAAAAAAGAAAAAATTGTCCTTCTCCTACATCTTTAGGAGGAGAAATGACAGACTGTAATAAACAGACAGGATATTATATTAGACATGAAGAAATTGTGTTCAAAACTCATCTCAGTTGCTAGCAATTTGGCCCCAGACAACTTTCTTAGCTGATCAGATTCCTCAGCTACAGAATAGAGTTGATGATGCCCTTATACCTGCCTCACGGGGCTAGGATGTGGATCAGTTGAGTTTATGTGCAGTATTTTGCAAATTTTGAAAAGTTAATCCAATGGTGGTATTATTTTCTTTGCTATATTTTGTTTTTATATTTCCTTCATTTCTAACTTCCACTATCTAAAGAGCTATCACTTATAACAACACAAAAAATAAAGAAATAAAGAGCCCTAAAAAAAAAAAAAAACTCAGCAAAACTTATCAATACAATCAGACATATTAAATAATTTCTGCAGTTTTTCACACCCACCTCTGCAAAGAAAAAAGGAAGCTAAATCTTCTCATCTCTTCTTGATCCACCTTGGTCATAACAATTTTAGAGCATTCAATTTGGGTTTTGTGGTTGATGGTGTTCTTTCCCTTTATACTGTTGCAATCGATGTATCTGTTGTTTTCCTGGTTCTACTTACTTGATTATTTCAATTCACGTTACAGTCGATGTATCTGTTTTCCTGGTTCTACTTACTTGATTACTTCAATTCCTGTTGCAGTCGATGTATATGTTGTTTTCCTGGTTCTACTTATTTTATTACTTCATGTGAGCCTTCCCATGTTTCTCCAGTCTTCATATTTATTGCTTCTTAGAGTGAAGGAATATTCCATTACATTTAACAAAGTTTGTTTAGCCATTCCCCAAATGACAGCCATGTCCTTTGTTTCTTGTTCTTGCTTTTTATAAAAAAAATGAATGCTACCTATTATTAGTAATATTTCAGTTGACATAGGCATATACAATAGTAACTTGTATTTATATAGCACCTGGTAGTTTCAAACTACTTCTGTGAGGTAAGTAGTGCAAGTATTATTTTAATGCCTATTAATGACTGCTTTACTGCGGGTCACAGAGCTAGGAATTGGCTGAGCCAGGACTTAAATCCTGCTTTTTTCATGTCCAGTCCAGAATCCTTGCACTATAATAGACTCCCCTTCATGTGAGAGAATGTTTTTCCTCTGGTTTGAGATTTGTTCCTCATCTTCCAACAAAAGTATTTATTTTTCAGTGATAAAAAGATTGATAGTGAATAGATTGAGATTTGAAAACTAGGAGTTTCATTGTGAATCTGAATTAGAATTGTATTGGGAATTTGTTTTGTTGATTAGTTTTATTTAATTGTTTTTCTTTGTTATAAGGGAAATTTCAGCTATCTTTGGCAAATGACTATGTTACCAAAACATTAGCCACCAAGTTTTATTTTTTTTATTATAGCTTTTTTTTTTTACAAGATATATGTATGGGTAATTTTTTAGCATTGACAATTGCAAAACTTTTTGTTTCAATTTTTCCCCTTCTTCCCCCCACCCCTTCCCCCAGAGGACAGGTTGACCAATACATGTTAAATATGTTAAAGTATAAATTAAGTACAATATATGTATACATGTCCATATAGTTATTTTGCTGTACAAAAAAAAAATCGGACTTTGAAATAGTGTACAATTAGCCTGTGAAGGAAATTAAAAATGCAGACGGATAAAAATAGAGGCATTGGAAATTCTATGTAATGGTTCATAGTCTTCTCCCAGAGTTTTTTCACTGGGTGTAGCTGGTTCAATTCATTACTGCTCTATTGTAACTGATTTGGTTCATCTCATTGCTGAAGAGGAGGCACCAAGTTTTAAAAAGAGATATCTTTCACTCATAGAAATAGCAATCCCCTGCTTTTGTTGACTTTTGTAATGTCCCAGGCAATTAGAGAGTGTAAAACCGGGAATGGGACTGTCCATAGGGAACTTCTCCCAAAATTGCCCTATCCTTGTAGCATATATATTTTGAGATATGGGATATGGTAGAGCACTTAACCACCAATGAATTAACAAATATATATTTAATCTGTGGCTCCTTTCATAGGGGATTCCTTCAATATGGCAAAGCCAACCTTTGCATATCTTGAGATTGCAAGGATTCCAAGACAGTAGATAGATTGGTCATCACTGATCCCCATCATGGATCATGCATCTCTAGGGGGAATAGCCTCAGAATAAATCTTGGGGTCATAGACTGAGAACCAAGACATCTCAAGCACTTAGAATCTTTTCTACTTTCTCTTCTTTCTTACCATTAGCCCCTTTCCTGAGATCATCTCGTTTACTCTGTACATATTCTTTTAATACAAAACTGTTTGCATGTTATGTTTGCATTTTTTACAGATAAAGAAATGGAGGCGCTGTCTCTTAAGGGTCACCCAGCAAGTTAAGTATATTAGGGTGTGATTTGAACTTACTTCTCCCTGTATCCAGAGCCCTATGAATCAGCTGCCTCTGAATATAATGAAATGGGCAAAGCAATAGAGTACTATCTCAGTGCTAGCAAAGAGAGCGCTGTAATCTCTTCTGATCAGTTGTTCAACCCACAGTCCAAAATAAGGAACTGTTCAAATGGTTGAGTACCTTATTTCTAGAATGCCAGTATTGGACCAAACTTCCCTTTACATTCAAAGAAATAATTCATTTACATCAAAAGATAGGAACTGGATTTGTGATTTCATTGATCTAGGGAAGTCCCAGGTGGAGAAACTCCATCTACAAATTTGAGTTAGTACTTTTTCTGTAACAGATAATCTTTTAGAGGTACCAGGTGCTTTGAAAACTTCCATGATTTGCCCACAGGAGTGTAGATTAGAAACAGATCTTGAACACAGCTTTGAAGATGCATTATTCTACACTGCTACTTGAGGAGGTTACTGTCAGAGGAAGATAGAACCTGGTATAGTAGGCATTTAATAAATGCATGCTAGTTGACTGACTAATTGACAGTGCCTCCTAAGACCTATTCCTGGTTTATTGGGGCTGGAGCTGTGCCTGGTGCTTTTTCTGATCTTCTAAGTTGTCTTTGACTGGATAACTATTTCACCTCATCCTTTTGCGGAATTTTTTTTTTTTGTATTATTTATGACAGAAAGGGGTTTTGGAGAGAGCTCAGGCAAATCATTGCTTTTTCCACCATCTTGGTTTTTTCTCTTGTTTTCCCTGCCCTCTTTTCGAGTTTCAAATCCCACCTTCTCCAAGAAGGCTTTTCCAATCTTGTTTAATTAAAGTGTTTTTCCTCTGTTGGTTAATCCCAGTCTATTTTTCCAATTCCAGTGTATGCTGTATATCACTTGTTTATACAAAAGTGTTCACATGTAGCCTCTCTCATTAGACTGTGAGCTCTTTGGAGGCAGGGATTTTCTTCTTATCTCCAGTGCTTAGCACATAGTAGATGCTTAAGGAGTGTTTATAGACTTAGTTATTTAATAAAATGAGCATGTATCCAAGGAGGCCTTAAGGGAAAATAGCCTGGTTCTAGAGGCCTACGAGTGGTTTTGATTTGGACAAAAGAAAAAGATTTGGGCCAGCTGTTTGAAAGTAAGGGGAGAAGTCTTTGGTGCTAAAGATTTATGGTGGGTGGGAACATTCTGGCTCTGCCACAGTCACTTTTAAAGTTGCCTTCTGATAAGTTGACAAGCTATGATTTTTCCTTCAAGTCACAGCAACCAGGAAGTGAGCTCCTCCCCCAATGCATGCTGGGCTCCCTACAGATCCAGTTGGAAGGTCAGGCAGAGTTCTATGCCTTCTGAGAGCTGTAGGGGCGTGAATGCCCCCCCCCATGGTAGCAGAGGCTAAATGACCACATGTCAGACATCTCATGGAGAGGATGCTTAATGGAATAAAAGTTGGGCCAAATGGTTTCTGAAGTCACTCTTAGCTCCTGAGATTTTCCCCAGTAGCCTCCCCAGGGAGCAAAGGACTATTTAGGTTTTACTCTGTCTTAGGCTCAGGAAGTCCCTTTATGATTTTTTCTGGTGCTTGCAGAAAAAAGAAATATAAAATTGAAAATATGAATTTCTCAAATTAACTTCAAAAAGAAGTATTACATAGTAGATGAAGCATCAGATTTAAAGAAAATCTAAATTACAATACATACTCTGACAACTACTTCTGTGGTTCTGGGTAAGTCATTGGGTATCATAATAGCACTTAATTTCCAGGAGGGTATTGAGAATGAAATGAAATGTCATATTTACAGCACTTTGCATACTCTAAAGCATTTTATACTTGAGTAAGAGTTGTAGTATTGATAATAATATTAATTATTATCTGCCCCCAATGGATAATGCTCTTTAAAATGGAGGCCATGGAATGATTCCAGGGAGTTTGTGATGGTCATATCCCAGCCTCCATTTTGAGACTGTTCCCCTGGGCAACCACCCCATTCCTACCCCCTTCACCTGGTAAAGCCTAATACCTTCCCAATGTACCCTACCCTCACCCCTTACCCCCCACCCAGCTATGTAAATTCCCATCCTCCCTCTTTATCCTAACACATTCACTTCAGGCATTTATAACCTTACTCACCTGATCCCTGGCACCAGCAGCTGAGCCTTTGGAAACCCCCATTGCTCCTCCATCCTCCTTTCTGCCCCATATCAACTCATGGCTTTAGCAGCCCCTCCCCCCCTCAGTTAACAATGCACCCTGGGCTAGTTTTGCCATCCATGGAAGCATCCAGTGAGTGAGACCCACTGGCCTTTCATTTTGGATGGGGCAGAGTGAGAATAAGTGTCACACGCCTATCTTACAGTCTGCCTCATAAATACAATAATCTACCTACCTGTCCCCCTAGCACGAATCTTCCCTCTTTTTGGACTTTCTCTCTGACCACCACGCTCCCAATCACCCAGGCTTATAATCTCAGCCTAATTCTCCACTCCCATTCCCCCTGAATCATAGTCTACTGCCCAGTCTGATCATTTCTGCTGTCACCCAGTCTCTCCAGTACATGTCCTCTCCAATCTTATCTGTCCTCTATCCTAATGCAGTCCCTCCTTGCCTCTCACTTGGACTGTGCAATAGCCTCCTCATTGACTTCCTGTCTCCAATCTCTCCTCAACCAATCTAGACGCCACAAAACAGTTAAAGGGCAGGGCGGACATTCCCTGTGACTCCCTTGGGACTCTGGGGTCAAATATTTCCTATATACCTTACCCTTTTAATGTTTCTATTTTTGAGTGAGTTCTATAACATACATAATCATTAGCACAATAACACATTGTGACATATAGGGAAATGGATTAAACCTGTAATTTCATTGGTATAGAAAACTCCTGGATATGAAAACTCCCTTTACCAATGCAAGTTGGTGCCTTCTCTGCAACTTAAAAAGGTCACTTCAATTTGAAGGTTAAGTGACTTATCAGTATGTGAGAGGATGCACTTGAACCTGGATCCTGCTGGTTTCAAGGGCAACTTTCTATCCAATGCTGTCTATGCCATACTAACTTTTAAACAAAGAAATAAATAGTTAGATGGATAGATAGATACATAGATAGATAGATAGATAGATGGATGGATTAGATGGAAAGAGAGAGAGATAAGAATAGATATAAAATTATAGATAGATTGCTATAGATACACAAACATAGAAATAAAGAAAATATTGGGTAGATGAATAAATAGAAATAGGCAGGCAGGCAGATGGATAGATAGATAGATAGATAGATAGATAGATAGATAGATAGATAGAATGATAAGAAGGAAGGAAGATGGATGGGTGGGTAGATGGATGGGTGAGTGGGTGGGTGCGTGGGAGGGTTAATTGGAGAGAAAGAAATGATAGATATAGACAAATAGATAGATAAGTATAGATAGAAAATTATAGATTGCTATAGATACACAAAATATAAATAGAGAAAATATATAAGTAGATATAGAAATAGGCAGGTCTATAGATAGTCAGGCAGACAGATGGACGGACAGACAGAAAATAATAGAGATTGGTGCTCAAAAATTATTGAGAATTTCTCAAAAGAGGTTTGGAGATCATTCTTTTACTGGATCAAGGAAGAGGTAAGTATTTCAGAAATGACCCCAAATTTCTAATCTTAGATGAGGGTTTTCTTTTTTTTGGCTAAATCTGACTGTGAAAGAAAGGATATGATAATGAATGAGAGTATTCTTTAGAGAAAGAAAATGAAGCTTAAATCAGACAGGAGAAGCTGCTGAAAAAAAAAAAAAAAAAAAAAAAAAAAAAAGGAGTTTTGGTAAAGAGCTGCCTGAATCCAAGAAGGGTGTGGAGAAAAAAGTCATTATCAGACTCCTATGTCTTCTCTGTTTTTACACATAATTTAAAACTGTCTTTGATTTCAACACACACACACACACACACACACACACACACACACACACACATACACTCCTCCCTTTTTTTTTTTTAAAGGATTGTCCCTTGGAGATCATTTTTCAGAGTTGGGTGGTGCCTTTATTGAAATACTCTTTTTTTTTTAGGTGGAAACTATTTGGTTTTCACCAAAATTTCTGCTCCCACATCTGTTCTTAATCCCAAGGACTTAGATCCACCATCCTGAAGTTTTTCCACTAAGCAATGACAAGTCTCAGGAGGCCAAAGTCAACTAAACCACATTTAGTATTAAATAAAAAATTCAAAATAAATTTAAAAAGTCTGAGCAAATAAGGCTGCTAGGTGAAGACAGGACTAGGATTCCAAGAAGAGATCCTTATGGCAGGGGAGTCCGTCTTGGGCACTGGCCATGTGACCGAGCCTTAATTTCTTCCTCTATAAAATGGGAATAATACTAACACCTACCTCCCAATGTTGTTGTGAGGATCAAAACAGATGTTATTTGTAACAACCTTTGAAACATTGTATGTAGCGCCATATAAATATAACTGTTAATAACAGAAAAGAGTTTCCATGCATCCTTAGGCTAGAAGACCTCAAAAGTTGTTTTGTTTTGTTGTTGTTTTTCAAAAACAGAATAGAGAAAATAAATTGTGTGTTATGTACATCTGAAAGAATATAAGTTCTTGGAAGGGAGAGACTGTTTCATTTTTGTTTCTGTTTTCTATAATAAATGTTGATTGGTTTATTAATTCAGACATACACCTGCATCTTCCCCGTCTTGTTCTAGGAAGAGAACTTGGAAGGGAACTAGGTGGGAAATTCCCTCTATCGGTACAGACTAGCACCTTCTATCTCATCTAGAATTCAGAGTTTGAGGATATTATTGCCAGGGGCACCAGGCAGCTAAATGGTCACCCGTAGTCATGGGATTAGTATCTGGGGGAAACGGAACTTGAATCCAGGTCTTCCTGGCCAGCTCTCGGATCTGCCATTCCTCCCAAGCTTCCCGTGCAAAGGGATTATCACACTTCTGTACTCACACATATGTACACACACATACTCTTAATGTACACACAACACACCGTATCCACTCAGCTAAAGACTCATGTACATGTGCACACACACATCCTCCCACATATATACACACATGTATACACATACACTGACATGTACACACCCATACACAATAACTCCTACACACAGTAGACTTACACACACTCACATATATATACACATATCACATACTTGCACATGCATATTCATACATATCCACACATACAAACACATATATACACACTTATAGAGATATGCATTCACACATACATATGCACTCACAACATACATACATGTATGTATGTATGTTGTGAGTGAATATGGAGATACATATTTATACAGATGTTTACTCACACACTTATATAAACATAGACATATACACACCCAAACATACACACACACTCAGACATACATACATACACACGCCCATACTTATAGACTCACATACAATCACAACACATATGCTCGTACATACATATATATACACATTTATACACACATACATATAAACTTATACTATATATGTATAGTCACATAGATACATACTCTATAAACTTAGTAAAAATGAATTATTGGGGAAAGCAATAATTCACAACCAAGAAGATTTTCTAGTCTTAAATTTGCTACTTTATTTCATCTGTCTTTTTCATCTTCTTCAATAATAAAAACAATAAGATGATAGATTTTTATATAGTGCCTTTCTCCACAAGAGCTGAAAGTAGTCTATAGACTTTTATCTCCCTTGATCCTGAAGGATTTTTTTTTATTATTATTGAAAAGGCTTTCCTCAGCTGCTGTGCTCTCACCATATCCCTGTGAGGATATAAAGTCACATCCCCCCAAATTATCTGAATATTATACCAGATATTCCATCTCACAGCTTTGCTTGGGAATTTGCAAGGCTTTTCTATGGGGAACCTGAGCAGCTGTTTGTGAGAGGTGGTTGCCTCTCATTCAATTTTCAGTTCCAGATCTAAAAGTTATAAAGTTTGGGGAAAGAATTTTCCAGCTTGCTGAGTCTTCTGGGAAGACTAGATGTCTCCCACTTACACAGATGATTCCGTTCTCTTAATATTTATATTCCAGTCAAGCCATGTCTTCTTCTTCCCCCCTCCACACCCGCTATGTGTATCCCTGAAGCTGCCAACTTCATACTTTAGAAAGAAATAATGCTGCGAGAAATCTGATTAATGCAGACCTTGAAATTAGCTTGAGCAATTGAGGGAGCTGCCCTGTTTTGATGGCAACGGAAACCAGTCAAAGGTTTTGTTGTTCAAACAATAATAAATTGGGAAAGGTTCCAATTCCAGGGCATCTTGTTTTTCATGACTGCCCATCAGCTGCTTTGTGACCAGTATGAAAGAGGCTTTTTCCTTTCCTTTCCTTTTTTTTTTTTCATTCTTCACAGTGAACCACAAACTTGCCACTTTTCAAAGGTCTGTTATTATAAGTAACTCCAAGGCAACTTTTTCTTTCTGGCCCTCGACTATAAAGTCATTCTCAACTTTTAAAGGACTACATTTAGTTCATTTTGTGAAAACTCAAAGAAAGGGTGACTATGAACTATTTAAAATTCATTTCTTGCTTATTTCTTTTTTCTTTTACAAAGATTTTGACCTTCATTGGCTTTTGTGGGCATTATTATGCTTTAGTACTGAGTAATATTGCCTTAATTTCAAAATCTGATTTCTTTTTTCTTATTGGGGCTTTGATATGCTACTTATCACTCCAACATCTTGAAGCGACCCTAATTGTAATAAGCTCATGACTTTTCAAAACACTATTGCTAAAAAATAAATAAATTTTTTAAAAATTTAAAAAATAAAAAACACCATTGTCATATGTTTTATATGTGTGTGTGTGTATTTTATATGCATATATACAGTTTGTTTTGTACATATGTTTATGTTTACATATACATGTGTTCTGTTTATATACAGGCTATATTTATATACAGTCTATTTTTATACATATGTAAACATAGATTCTTAGAGCCGGGACCATAAAACCACCTAGTCCAAGTGTTTTCCTGAACCTCTTCCACAACTGTCTGCTAAGCATGACCATCAAGACTTGAGGCTGATTTGGATTTGGAGCCATTAAGATCTGGCTTTGTAATCTTTTCCCATTGAACCCAGGACAAGACCCTTCATCTCTCTATGGATCAGTTTCTTTCTCTATGAAATGAGAGAATGGACTAGATTATATCTATAGCTTAAAACCTATGCTCTTAAAAATATGCAAGTAGGCATTGGACTGGATGATTGCCATAGTACTTTTGGCCCTGAGCTTTCTTTCGTTAGCTATATTCACTGGACTGTGAGTTCCTTGAAGGTAGGGATTTATTTTTAACTAAGTGCCAGCACTTAGCGATACTTGAAAAATGCTTGTTGACTTGAAATGATTCCATACTGAAAATTGCCATACCTATATATTAAAGCATGATCCAAAAATCCAAAACCTATTCCAAGATACCTTCTTAATCAACTGGTCAGTTTCTATTTCTACTTTTCTATTCTGGTTCTCTTATTTTCCAGTAGTATCTATGATAAATACCATCTCCCCTCCATACACACTGTGTCACTAAAGTCTTGAATTTCTTCCCCAAAATCTCAGGGATATTGATGCTGTTTCCATGATTTTTCTGGTGGAATCATTCAAAGAACTGAATAGTAGTTCCACATTTTGACAAGTCTTTGGAGCTTCTCTGCCTTGTCATGCAATACATGTTCCAGGAAATAAAAAAGCTGGCTTCTCTATTGATATTTTCAGATTGACAAACATTTTACCTCCAATCTACTTCATTTGGGGTCGACTCACCATCTGAGAGTCACTAACTGCTACTATTCATCCCTCCTTCCAGTGATCCCTAATGGAGGAGAGAATCTACATTCAAATTCTGGAGATGACACTTAGCATCTAGGTGATCTTAAGAGAGCCACTTAATTGCACATCTTTTGCCTTCAGTTTTTTCATCTGTAATAACGAAAGGTTGAACTAAATGGCCTTCTGAGATTGCTTCAAGTTTTAAATCCTATAACCTGTAGCAACGAATGCCTCACTATTCATCAAAAACAGCCCGTTCTTTTTTTTTGTCAGCTCTAATTATTAGGAAGTTATGTCTTATATTGATCAAGAGGATTAAAGGAAATGAGATGGTTATCTTGAAGAAAAGAAGACTTAAAGGGGAAATGATAGTTGTCTGCAAGTACTTAAAGGGTTGTAAGATGGATAATGGATTAGACTTTTTCTTCATGATCTCAGTAAGCAGAAGTAGCACTAATGGCTAAAAGTTACCATGGCAAATTTAGGCTTTATTTAAGTGAGGGAAAACAGAAGGATCATTGATAAGCTAGAGGGAGAACAACTAGAAGAGTATAACCAAAATGGCCAAAGACTCTGGAGTTCATGCCCTGTGAGAATCAGCAGAATGTTTAACCTGCAGAGAGAAGGCTCAGAAGGACATAGTAGCTATGTTTATGTGTTTGAAAGTCTGTCACATGGATGAGAGAGTAGACTTGTTCTGCTTGGTTCCAGAGATAAATCATGAGCATCATGTGCATTGGTCAGATATCTTGGAAAGTAGTGGGTCCCTCCTCATTTTAAGTCTCCAAGCACAGATGGATCCTTGTTGGGGATATTGCAGAAAAACAATTCTCATTCAGATGAGGATTGGATTAGATTGATGATCTCTGAGGTCCCTTCCAAAGCTGAGATTACATGACAGACATTTGTATTCTCCTTGATTCTCTAGCAATAAGTTCAACTCAATCCAGTGAATATTCATGGAGAATCTATGGTGTGCCAGATGCTAAAGATACAATGATTAAAATGAAACAATTTCTACCCTTAAACTTTCATTCTCTTGGACTTTTATTTTGTTGTCTACTCAAGTCTTTTCCTTTAAAAATCTTATGATCCCATGATTCTCTTTTGCCTGTAATGTAGCTCAAAGTGAATCATGGGCTTTTCAGGGTGGAGGGTGATTTGGAGTCCTTCTTGTTCAGCTCTTATTTACCTCATAGATGAGGAAACCAAGACTGATAATCAGATGGGGTGACTTGCCTTAGACTGAAAGATGAGGAGCCCAGACCAAAGCCCATTGTGACAGCAGCCTCGTAGCCGCATGCAGCAGTGTGCAAGGTGCCAGGGTCCTGATTAGTCAAGCACATCAGCATTCTGGCACAACAGAGAAATGCTTCAGAGGAAGCCGCGTCCAACTCTTTTGCATGATTGCCACCTGGGGAGATGCTGAGCCAGGAGCCAAGATGGAAATAGGCTGACACTCCCAACACATAATATCCCCTTAGAACTGTGAGTAGCCCTAGCACCCCTGTTTTCCCCTTGGCTGTTGAACTCTAGGTTGTCATCTGGAAAAGGAATGGTCTTCATCCAGATAGAAAAACTGAGGGAGGGATTAGCTTTTTCGTGTTTGACTCCGAAGGATAAAACAAGAACGATGGATGCCAGCCACAAAAAGTAATTAATTGACATACAAACAAACATTTATTTATATAAATAAATATAGGCTTGATTTCAGGGGGAAAATCGCTAATCATGGAGCTGTCCAAAATTGAATAACTGAAGGGGAGTGGTAGCTTCCTCTCATTCAAGCAATGAAATAAAGGCTGGTGGCTTGCTTTGTCCTAAATGCACTAAAGAGGTATGGGCTAGATAAGATGGCCTTGGAGACCCTTAAAGTTCGGAGAAACTATAATTCTTCATAAAGCTTAGTTAATAAGTTGGGATGGAGAGTGGAATAGGAGATTGTACAGAATCCAGATTCCCATGTGTTTCTCTCCTGGAGCCCTCCTTCTCAGTGTTTGTGTGTTCCTCCTGCATCTCGTCCTGATGGGGAATGGGACCGGGTCCAAGAACGCAGAGGCATGGAGCCTGAAAGCGAGCAGCATATTGGATCAGGAGGTGTCCTGGGAAATATTTAGATATCCAAGACTTGTTATGAGTGATGGTGGTGACAGCTTTGCAGTTGTCATGTTATTTAAATTAATGATAATAACTTATAGTTACCTAGAAGAGTTTTACAAATACTATCTCATTTTGTCCTCACGACAATTCTGAGAAGTTGTTGTTATCCCAATTTACATATGAGGAAACTGAGGCAGACAGTGTTGAAGTGACTTGCTCAGAATCACATAACCACCAAGTGATTCAAGATTTGCTCTCTGGACTTTCATGACTCCAAGACCAATGCTTTAAGCACTTCTCGGCTTAGCAACAAAAGACATAATAATTCACATTTCTATTGCTTTTTTAAGATTTAAAACTATAACATACATGAGAAATAATTGATGATGCTACTACCACGAAAATGAAGGATTGATATGGGTGTAACTTTATAGAATTTAAGTTAGCAGGGATCTCAGCAATCTTCTAATCCAAACTGTACTTGAATAGGGATCCCCTCTGTAAGGTACCCAACAAATGGTCACCCATTTGGCTTGAAAACCTCTAAGGAAAGAAAGCCCACAGAATCCCAGAGCAACTCATTCTGCTCACACTGAAATTGCTCTCATAATTGGAAGATTTTTACTCACATCAAGCTTAAATTAGCTTCTTGGTAACTTCGACCTGTTGTTCCTGGCTCTGTACTCTGTGCCAAATAGAATAGGTTTAATCTCCCTTTCATGAAATGATTCTTCAGCTACTTGAAGGCTAGTTAACATTGGAGTATCATGGATTTAAAATTGGAAAAGACCTGAGAGCTCACCCAGGCCATTTTTATTGATATTCTCTCTCTCTCTCTCTCTCTCTCTCTCTCTCTCTCTCTCTCTCTCTCTCTCTCTTTCTCTCTCTCTCTCTCTCTCTCTCTCTTCTCTCTCTCTCTCTCTCTCTCTTTCTCTCTCTCTCTCTCTCTCTCTCTTTCTCTCTCTCTCTCTCTCTCTCTCTCTCTCTCTCTCTTTCTCTCTCTCTCTCTCTCTCTCTCTCTTCTCTCTCTCTCTCTCTCTCTCTTCTCTCTCTCTCTCTCTCTCTCTCTCTCTTTTCCTCTCCCCTCCCCTTTTCTCTTCCTTTTGCTCTTCTTTCTCACACACTCTCTCCCTCCTTTGCTTTCCTTTTCTCTATCCTTTCTCCTCATCTTCTTTCTCCTCCTCCTCCTCTTCTTCACCTTCTCTTTCCCATTCCCCCCTACATACTCTCAAGTTTTCTTTCTAGTCTAGCTGTCCTCATTTCTTTCATACAGCTCTCATACAGCATGAATTTGAGGTTCTTCATAATCCCAATTTTACTCTCCAGAGTATTATTCTTCCTGAAAAGTGTCTAGAACTGATCACAGTGCAGTAGATACAGTCTAACCAGAGAAGAATAAAATCATAATTATCCTGGATGGGACTGTATTTTCCTGGGCTCAGTGGTCCTCTTAATGCAACTTACAATCACCTTGGCTTATTCTGGTTCCCAGGTCACATGGTTCATCGGATCATAGATTTAGAGTTATAAAGAACCTTAGCGGCCACTGAGTCCAACTCTCTCATTTGACAGGAAATCTAGAGAGGAAAAGTGCCAAATGTCACAAAGGTCATAAAGATGATACTCTACTTCTATTTGTTGATTTATATTACATTCTCAATCTAACAGACCTTTTTCAGATGCACTGCTATCCATCTGTACCTCCCCCATTTTGTACTAGTGAAGTTGCTTTTTGAATCAAAGTGTGAAATTTGCATGAATCCTCCTTAAATTTCATCTTATCTCATTGGGCCCAGTATTCTACCCTGTCAAGACTCTTTCATCCAGCATGTTGGCTGCTGATCCTTTCTTTGTGTTAGCTACAAAATCAATATGGATGCCATATATGTCTTTATTCACGTTGTTGATAAAAATGGTGAATGGTTCAAGGCCAACATATGCCTATGATACTTGCTAGAAATGTTTATTCCAAGTCTGTGAGAATTTTTGTGTTGGAAAAAACCACCTATCCAAACTAGAACCACTGAGGAACCCTTCTACGATATCCTTAACATGTGATCATGCACTCTGCATTAAGAAGGTCCCCCTCCCCCCTAGTATCAAAGTTCCCTGGTTCTAGAAAAATTCAGTTATAGGAAATCCCAGTCCAACAGAAAGCAATCTAATACCATTTAGGGAGGCAAAAAAAAAACTAAAGGAAATGCTTTTTCTTGAATCATTTCAATGATTCTGGTGTTTTAATTCACACCTTTAGTCTGAGGGGCCCCTCTTCAATAATGCCATATGTTCCTTTTGGAAAATCATGTATATCAAAAGCATTTAAACTAAATTCCATGGATTTACTTTTTTTAAAAATCTAAAACCAATAACCATCAACAGAAGCAAATCTCTGAACATAAGCAAGAATAAAATCATAACTTTCATTATTTAAATTTTTTTATCAAACCTATTTTGACTGAAAAGAAAATAATAAAAATTCCATTTGTTTCCATGTCCTAAAAAGAAGAGGAGGGGGCGCCTAAGGCATGTGGCACCTTAGCCTACTGGTGTACAATTCCTGTAGAATTTACATAAAGCAACCAGATGCCTGACATGTACTTAATGCTCTATACTTTTCACACTTCTTTCCCAAACATTTTCTCACTTAATTCTCACAAGTAAAAGTGTAAAAATTCTAGATCTTTCAAAGCTACAATTGTTAGAGAATCAATGTTGACATTTATGCATTAATGTCTACTCAGAGAGTACTTGCAGCCATTTAACGAGTTCTAAATTTCCCAAATGGTTCTGACTACTGTTCAAATCAACTAGCATTTATTAAGTGCTTTCTGCATGCAAGGAAACGGCTAAGCTCTGGACACAGTTTCTTGGAGCACTGTGAGGTTAAGTGATTTGGCTATTAGTCACCCAGCTAGTAGGAGTCGGAGATGGAGTTTGAACCTAAGTTGTCTTGATGCTAAGGTCCTCAGTCACTTCTTCACCGTACCGTCATACTGTCTCTCACCAGCTTAACAACCAATCAAAATAGGAAAGGGATTTAATTTGGAATGGTCTAAAGTTGATGAAATTGTACTTATTGGCTCTTTGTAATTCTTCCCACTTCTTCTCTCACTATACTGACCAGTATTTTCAGGCTCACAAAGTGATTGACCTTCATTATTTTTACTTCATACTGGAATCAATCTTGTAAGATAAGTACTAGAAGTTTTATTCCCATATCAGGGATGAGGAGACTAGTTCACAGGACTGAAGAGAATTGCCTGTAATTTCAAAGCTAGTAAGGGAAGATGACACATGTATTTTTAGTGATTTTTATTAATGCTCTCAGTGGTGATTAGACCAAGCTCCTTTTCTCTTCCTTGAAATAGATAGCAGAGAAATGCTCTTTTTTTTGGTTTAAAATGCTCACCCTGAATAGGTTTGCTCACTCCCAGAGTTCATCTCCAGGCGACCAACGTCATAATGTGCAAAATGGAGAAATCCTATTTTTTGAAGAATGGGAGTCGGTCATGGACACATTTATAAATGACAACTTAGATTTACAGAATGTTTTACATGCAGGATCTGAGATATGATAGCCATGGGAAGTTGAGGGGATAAATATAATCACTTCCATTTTATAGATTTGAGATTCAGAAAAGTTAAATGACATTCCCAGAGTCTTTCAGCCCAGTGAGTGTCAAAGGGAGGATCCGAATTGATGACTGTCCTAACTCCAAGTCTTATTTTCTGTTCCATTTCCCCATGATGTCTTTTCTCCATGCTAGTTTTCCCCTGCATTCAATATCTTTCTCTTGGTTTTTGTTGACTCTCTAACCCTTATTCTAAAGCAAATGAATTATTTCAGAAATATCTTGTGTTCTGACTGAAGTGCCCAATGGGCTGAGCTGCCAGGACAAGAAATCTCATTAGCAATTTCTGAAATAAGGTGCCGTGAGCATGCCCCAAATATGATGCTAAATGAATTGTAGCTCATTCTTTCTTTTAAAAATGGAAAAGGACAGCTAGCTGGTGTAGTGGATAGAGTGTCAGCCCTGAAGACAGAAAGACCTGAATTCAAATCTAGCCTCAGAAACTTAATACTTTCTGGCTGTGTCACCCTGGGCAAGTCATTTAACCCCAATTGCCTCAGCAAATAAATAAATAATAAAATAAAAATGGAAGGGTGAAAGCAGGATGGGGATGAGTGGTGAATAAGTATACAAGTGTGATTTCTAATAAAACTGTGTAAAAAGAAATCGTTTAATCCCATTACTAACAAAAATTCTCTGATTTGGATCATGCTCATTTGGAGAACAAACACTAACACTGGAGAATATCTTCAAAAATAGTAGAAAATGCCAGTTTTAGAACTAGTATGATCATAATTACTGGATAGTGATTAGTGATCTCTTTTGGCACAGCAACCAATACATTCCTGGAAGGGATGGGACAGATTTTGCCTTAGTGGCAAAAATACTGAGTTTGAAGTCAGAGGACTTAGGTTCAAGGCCACATGCTCCCTATTTGTTCCTAGACACACTTTAACTCTTGAAACCTTTATTTTTTTACATGTAAACTAAGAGAGGCTGGATAATGGAGGATCTCATAAGCTTCCATCCAGCTCTAAATGCTAGAACCCTAAGCTAAAAAATGTAATCCGGCCTGAGTTCTATGTTCCAAACCGTCCTGCTTCCCTCCTGAGATTCCTTGGCATTGAGTCAGTTACCCAACAAGCTCCTTCTGAGCATCTGCCACATATTTCAGGAATCATGATCTAAATATTGGAAAGGTCTTCTGAGACTATCCAGACCAAACCCATAAGGCACATTGAACCAGTTTCTCTGGAATGGGGAGAGGATGCCATACTAAACAAAAAAAAAGAATACAAATGCATTAATTAAGTACTTCCTGTGGTCAAAGCACTTGGAAAGGTAAGATATTTTAGTCTTAAGGAGCTCATGTTGCCATAGAGGGAAGACACCATATGTAGACAGTTTCAGTGGCAAGCCAGATGCAAAGATCCAAGAGTCCTTAGGATATGATATCAAGACAGATTATAATTTGGCTTCTTGAATGGCATTTCCATCAATAAGACCATACCAATTTCTTGATCCATTTGACCCATCTAGGGTTTTGATGCTAAAGATTTCCTTTAACAAGTTTTTAATAGCCATGGCCACTAAGGAGGTAGGAACTGCAAGAGTAGCAGCTGAGAGAATACATCTCCACAAGGGTTGCTTTTCTCTGGTGGCTGTGGGGACCACAGAGTTCTGAGCCCAGGGCAGTAATATGATCATATTGATGCTTTTTAATATCTCTTGATGACTATGTTGGGGATAGATTGGGATGGAGAAAGGTTAGAGGAAAAGACAACAAGGAGGAGGTTATTGCAATTATTCTGAGTTAGCCATGTGAGTAGGTAAAAGGGAGCAAAGGTAAGAGATGTGGGGAAAATAAGACTTGACAAGACTAAAGAACTGATTGAATATGAATGGATTTGAGGAAGAAGGAAGACTAACTCCCAATTTTATATACTAAATTGACTGGAAGGATGATAGTGCCCCTGACAGAAAAATAGGAATATTAAGAAATAGGGAGAGCTTGGGAGTAAAGATATTGATCTCTGTTTTGGAAATGTGGAGATGGAGTTACCTATAAGACATTCCATTGGAAATGCCCAATAAATAATTAATGTTATAGGAGAGCTCCAAAAAGGGACTGGGGCTGAAGTAGAGGTCATTGACTAGAAATGCTAGAAAACTTCTCTATAAAATACCTAACAAGTAAACACCCAGCCAGTCTTTTTTTAGTGGAAATGCACCTACATACTAAGTGGGCCCACTAGCGTAAAGGTGGGGTAGGCAAAGTCATGAGATATCTATATTATTATTTAATTCTTTATGACATGGCTTTGTCACCCACTTGTCATCCAATCCTCACAACTAAAGATTTCTGGGAATTTTGAAGGATGATTTCTAGAAAGTTTGAAATCAAAGAGATCACAGGATCCTACAGCTTGGAAAAAGTATAGTCTTTGTAGTGCCACGGAAGCTCCTTTTCTATAGGGGACCTTAAAGCCCAATGAGAAAAAAGGAAACAGTTATAAAACATCCCATGATTACAGTCAAAAACTGAGGGGATATGGATTGGAGAACCTATAATTTAAGTCAAATAAAATTAATAAGTATTTACTAAGAACCTACAGTTGTTTCTTAGTCATGTCCAACTCTTCACGATCCTATTTGAAGTTTTTGTGACAGAGATATTGGAATGGTGGCCATTCCCTTTTCTAGTTCATTTTACACATGGGGAAACTGAGGCAAACAAGGTTAAGTGACTTCCATAGGGTTTCATAGCTTTTAAGTGTCTGAGGTCAACTTTGAACTCGGGAAAATGCATCTTCTTCACTCTTAACACTGTGCGCTGTGGCCACCTAGTTGCCTTATTATATTCCACACCCTGTGATATATACTAGTGATACAAAAGCCAAAACAAATCTGAGTTCTTAAGGAAAGGATTTCATAGTCTAAGGGGAACCATATGTGTATAACTATATGCCAACAAGAGACAATAGGATAAATTGGAGATTTCTGAGGGAAAGCAATAAGCTTATGTAGGAGCAGGAAAAGCTTCTGGGAGACTTGAAGGAAGCCAGGTGAGAAACCTTAGTTTATCAATTCAGATTGTCATCCTCTCTGCAAATTAAAATCACTAAGCAGATCAGCTAGAAAAAATGTCTGGCGTCAGGAGATGACGTTCTTGTGCTAGGAATGGCAAAGAGACCAGAGTTATCAGATTGCAGAATATCTGAGGGAAAACAGTAGATAAGAAGTTTGGGAAGATAGAGAGGGTCCGGGTTATCAAAAGTTTAAAAAAAAACAAAAAGGAAGGTTTGATATTAAGAGTTTAAATATGCATAAATTTAAATTTTCATACTTGATTTAAGAAGTAGCTTTTGAAAGTATAAAATGGAGGAGATGTGAGTAAAGAGCAGTTTTTAATGAGAAAGATCTGGGGGTCCTTGGTGGATTACAAGTTTAATCTGATAGTATGATATGGTCACCTGAAAAGCAAATGTAAACTTGAACTGCATTAAGAGAGGAAAAGATTCTAAGAATCAGGAGGTTGTAAGTGGAGATGTACTCAGCCCTCAACAGATGGAATATTACATTCAGTTCTAGGTGCCATATTTTAGGAAGGGCATTGAAAAGCTAAGAGATAGTGAAGCAGAGTGGACAGTGAGACAAAGAAATCTTGGATTTAGATCCTGCTTCCGACCCATTCCAGCTGTGCCCCACTGAACAACTTCTCAGGGTCTGGGCTATCAACCTCAAATAGAAATAAGTATCACTAAACCATACAGAAGGATTCCTATGGGCCACAGAGTGACTTTGTTTTAAAATGTCACATTATTTATATTTTGTATTTTTATACATTTTATGTTTTATTTATATTGTATATATATTATTTATATTATACAGTTATATTTTCATCATCATCCATATATAGGAAGGTTGTACATCATGTATTTTGTTGTCTTTGCTCTAAGCAACTGTCTTAGGTTTTAATTTGCAGAAAAGGTGGCAACTGTACTGATAGTGAGTTTTCTCACCTGGAAATTTCCTTTACCATAGAAATCTCGGGGACAGTCCCTTTCCTTATCGACAAGCTATAGAGGACAGCCAGAATGGTGAAGGGTTTTGAATCCATGTCACATGAGAATAGATAGGGAAAAAATGACATAGATTTATCCTGGACAAATGAAGACTTTTGTTTTCAAGTGCTAGAAGAGGGAGTAGACTTATTTAATTTGCAAAACCAAAAATGGTAGCCTCAAGTCACAAGGGGATTAATTTAAGACAGCTTCAGGAGGAAAGGGCTTCCTCCTGCATGGAGGTCTTCAATTTATGATGAAACATTTATTAGGCTCCTAAGCCATAGGGATACAAAAAAGAGACAGTTCCTGCCCGCCAGGTGCTCACAAGCCAAGGTTGGATGACCACTTGCTGGGTAAAATGTAGTGGGATTCCTTCGGGGATATGGGTTGGATTGGCTGGCTGCTGAGTTTAATTGCAATCCTGAAATTCTTTGTTTCGATGCTGGAAGGAGAGAAAGCCACCTTGGAACAAGGGAGCTTCTTGCTGATATTGAAAGAAACATACAGAGTTTAGCAAAAAAATTGATCTGATTCTCATTTCTCCGTTGGCAAAGATTTTGAGTAATCACTGTTATCCTGTCCACATGGTACTTTCTTTTCTATGGTGTCCTAAGATCTAGGACTACAGGGATGATGGAGGGAAGGTCTAGTCCAGGGGTCCTCAAACTTTTTAAATAGGAGGCCAGTTCACTGTCCCTCAGACTGTTGAAAGGCCAGACTCTAGTAAAAACAAAAACTTTGTTTTATGGGCCTTTAAATAAAGAAACTTCATAGCTCTGGGTGAGGGGGATAATCGTCCTCAGCTGCCGCATCTGGCCCACGGGCCGTAGTTTGAGGACCCTTGGGACTCTTTGCTCCTCAACTTACAGAGAGGAAAAGTGAATTCAAAACTAGAAAGTGCTTGAGCCAAATTTAGAATTTAAATATTGAGGGGCCAATCCAGTTCACTTTCCACAGTTTTTCTGTAGCTGACTTCCTGAACTTTTGTCTTTTCTATCACAATAATCATTTTTCTTTTTTTTTTTTTTTAGTTTTGCTGATGCCTTTTGTTTTTAAATTCCAGTCACTTACTGAGCCTTCATTTGTAATAAATAATTAAGTCACAGGAGGTCATAGTTGTAATGGTTTGTCCTTTGTTCTTGAAGAGAACCATGACACGGGGCAGGTGATGCTGTGACGTGCAAGTGAATTGGATTGAAGCGAGGGAGGGGTGGGCAAGGTCACCTGCCTCACTTTCCCCTCCAGAGCCCTCTGGGTCCAGTGAAAGAATATAGATCAGGATGACCAGAGATGGCCCTGGAACTGGGGCTACAAAGAGCCAACCAACCCAGAGAAGCATTTGAATCATTTACCAGCCGTGTTACCTCCCCTCTACCAACCCTTCCTTTAATAAAAGGAGGGAATGAGATTCGACAAGGAAAAATGCCCATCCGCCAGGGAGTGAGGAGAAGTATGCTATATCGACAATACTTTATAAAATGTTTAAAGAACGGCAAGGATGGCTTTGCTGTTTGCCCCCGTCTAGTCAGGTTAAAAAACCCATGAGTAATGATCCCCAATCTGGAACCGAAGGGCAGCGTGGTGGCAGGGAGGGGCTGGAAAGCGGCTTGCTTTTGATTTTTTAAAAACTGGGCACGTTCCCAGGTCCTAAAATCCTTTTGATTGCGAATTGGCCGCTGCCAAAGTTGGTGTGTTACAGATGGCGGTAACGCTGGCTTAATTTACTGCCTGTTTTCTCTAAAGTAATGGTCTATTATTCTATTATTTCTTAGAGGACCTTGGTTTCTGCTTAAGGAGAAGGGGGAGGTGGGGGAAATAAAAGAGAGGGAAGAAGCCTTCGTGGTGGGGGCGGACTAGGAGGGAGCGCTCGGATACCTGGAATGCAATGCCAGATCCTATCTTAGATCTTCCAGCCCTGTTAATGGGGACATACATTACTCCAAACAGTGCGCTTTTGTCAGCAGGACACTAAATCAAGCCAGAGTGAGCGGCTTCTTTTCAAATCGCCCCTACCATGGGATGTGAGGGGAAAAAAGAATTTGTTAGAGCAGAAGGGAGCCTTTCTCATTATGAAGACTCTTTTCAACTTGACAGCACCAGTGTCATGGAAAGAACAACAGATTTGTAGTCAATTGGTCTGAGTTCAAATCCTAGATCTGATATTTACAAGCTCAGTGAGCTCAGGCCAGTCATTTAATTTTTCAGCCTCAGTTTCCCTATCTGTAAACTGAGAAGGTAGTTCTAAATGGCTTCAGAGATCCCTTGTCATTATACATATCTGTTCCTCTGAATTGGGAGAGAGTGCCCTTATTTGGGAACGTGGCTTGTGGCCAAGAACCTCAAGAAATATTCTCAGAAACTCATTTTCTGGCATTGTCTTCTCGGTCCCTTCTCTTTTGTCCCCATCTTCCTCTCTTCAGTTCAGAGAAAGTGTGGCCCCATGGAGATGACACAGTTCTCAGCCTCACGCAGGAGCCAGTTTTATGAGATCAGACCTAAATAATTCACCTGCAGCTTTTCCTTGCTGTGGGAATGTGGGACAGAAGGCTGTTAACCTAATTAACCAATAGGAATGTGGGTTTTGATCCCAGGGCCTCTACTTATCCCCTCTGTGCTCTTGGTCTCCTTGTCACTGCCTGTTACAAAATAATGATGATAATAATGATAATAACTGGTTGCTATTTAGTGTCTCCTTGTCACTGCCTGTTACAAAATAATAACAAAATAATAAAATAATAACAATAATAACTGGTTGCTATTCAGGGTGTGCAGCACTTTGTGACAATACCGTCTATGGGGTTTTCTTGGCAAGGATGGAGTGCTTTGCCATTTCCTTCTCCTGTGAAAGCAAGTTAAGTGTCTTGCCCACGGTCACACAACTAGTGAGTGTGTAAAGCTGGATTTGAACTCAGGTCCTCAGGATTCTATCCGCTGAGCATCTGGCTGCCTTCTAACTATAACGATAATATCATCAACTTTTATATAGTACTTAGGTTCAGAAAGCATTTTCCATAAATTAATTGTCTCATCTGAGCTGTACAGAAACCCATTGAGAGTAAGGGCTGGTACATAGTACAGTGGATGCATACAGTAGGAACTTATTATAATAATAAAATATATAAATTATATAAAATAAATAAAATATACAAAAAATAAAAATACATATTATTATAATAAGCTATCAAATTATTATTATTTCCATTTGATGAGGAAACTGAGGTTCAGAGAAGGTAAGTGACTTTCCCACACACAAGCTTTGCTACTTACCTTCTGTGTGACCTTGAACAAAGACACTTCATCTCTCTGTCTCCTCGTCTGTGGATTTTTTTTGGGGGGGGGGATCATTACACACAGAAGCTCAACCTTAAAGGACCCATGGGTCCAGCACTCTGGGCAACAGACAGGAGTTAGCCTTGGAAGGTGTCCCCTAATGATCAGGTCTGTTTGTCTTTGTTCTTCCAGCCAAAGCCAAGTCCAAGTGTGGACCGACCTTCTTCCCTTGTGCCAGTGGAATCCACTGTATCATAGGTCGCTTCAGATGCAATGGATTCGAGGACTGTCCAGATGGCAGCGATGAAGAAAACTGCAGTAAGTGTCTCTCCCCCAAGCTACCCCACCCACTTATACCCTGCTCACTTGTGCATCCTGCCCCCTGACCCTCTTATCCATCACCGTATCTTCAGTTTTTTTTTTTATTTGTTTTTTTATTTGATTGTTTGCTTTGCTGTGAAGCAATTGGAGTTAAGGTGTGCCCAAAGTCAGATAGCTAGAAAGTGTTAAGTTCCTGAGGCTGGATTTGAATTCAGAGCCCATGCTCTACCCACTGTGCCAGCTAGCTGCCCCCATCACCAAGTCATTGTAGCATTAACACCATGCTTGAAGATAGCCAAGCACTTTGGAAACATGATCTCATTAGACTCCGCAACAACTCTGGGAGGGAGATTCTATTTGCTGCTGTTGTTCACTTGTTTCCGATTTTCAGTGCTTTGCCATTTCCTTCTCTGGCTCATTTTATAGCTGAGGAAAACTGAAGCAAAGAGAGCGAAGTGACTTGTCCAGGAGCTAAAAAATATCTGAAGCTGGATTTGAACTCAAGCCTTTTTGACTGCAGAGCTATATACTCTGTCCTTTCCTTTCATCTCTTTCTTTATTCAGAATGTCTATCATGAATCACCTCCCAACACACTTTCAAATTCCCATCTGACTGAATTCCACCAGTTGTTTTTTTTTCCTAGTAAATTTATTTATTTTTAAAATAAATTGCTTTATGAATCATGTTGGGAGAGAAAAATCAGAGCAAAAAGGAAAAAAACCATGGGAAAGAGAAAAAAAAAACAGAAAAAAAGAAGTGAACATAGCATGTGTTGATTTACATTCAGTCTCCTTAGTTCTTTTTTCTGGATGCAGATGGCATTTTCTGTTCAAAGTCTATTGGGATTGAACCTGAAAAGAACCAAGTTTTTCATCCTGGAGCATCACATCTTTTTGCTTTTATTAAGTATAATGAAATCTTGGTTCTACTTGTTTCACTCAGCATCAGTTCATGTAAATCTTTCCAGGCCTTTCTAAAATCAGCTTGTTCATCATTTTTATAGAACAATAATATTCCATTACCTTCCTATAACACCAATTGCTATTTATTATTTTTTTTACTTTTATATTTATTTTATCTCCGTCATTTGGAATCCTTAAAATTTGAGTGCCTTCAGCTATGGCTGCCCAAGCTTATAATTGTGTGTTTGATATTGGATCCATTTTATAGATAAGAAAAATGATGGGTCAGGTGATTTAACTAAGATCACACAGCTAGTAAGAAGCGGGACTAACATGTGACAATGTCCTTCACTCCAAATCTGGTGGTTTTTTTCTTATATTACATGTGTCAAATTGTTTTGGATTATTCCAAGACAATGGTTAAGTCCAATATCCCACCATTCTCCCTCACCCCAAGATTTCTTTTTTTTCTTTTTCCCATGTCTAATTATCTTTCTGTATTTTCTTTATTCATTCAGCAGACATTAAATGCTTACTTCTAGTTAGTTTTCTTTTTAAAAGTCCTATTTCTGGGCCCCCTCATGGTGGTATCTCAGAATGCACGTGATCTTGAGTTCTAGAGAAAGCTACATCTGTGGTGGGTCCTTCCGAGCTGGGCCGGGCAAAGTGCTATGACTTTTGTTTCTAAGGCTCAGTCTAGCTGAATTTGGAGCACTGTTCTCCCTGCGCAGTTTAATTTGGATTTTGGTCACGCATTCATGAAGATAACCTGTCAGTGTATAGCCCATTTTGGATCTCTATCAGGGTAACAAGTCATGGTAAGCAAGAGGAGATCCTTGGAATGATCCACTGTGCTAAATGCTGCCACAGATTTAAGATAAACAATCAAGACCTGCCCCTGAGAACTTTACCACTACCCAGAAAGAATTCCTAAAACATTTACTAAATAAACGCTAGGCAGGGAAAACCCAGAGACAAGATTATTTGCCTTCAGGATGCTTACGTTCTGCTATGGGGAAACATGAACTACAGAAGTAGTATAAATATAATGAAATAATGCAATAAATTAAATAATATAAAAATAAATATACAATAAAATAGCAAGCAAATGGCCTTTTTCTGAGGAGGGAAGTTAAGGGGAGGCAAAGAGGAGAAGGGAGAGCTTTCCTGGTTATGGAGAGTTTGGATAAAGTCACAGAAGACATTCAGTTGGAGAATAATTCAGATAGTCGAATATTGCTGGAAGATGTATTGGATGTGTGTTATAAGTGCTTGAGGCAATATTCAAACTCGGCTCCCCTGAGTCCTGTCCCCTGCTGTGCTGCCCCCATGTCATCTTGAAGTGAGCCACTGTCTAGGATTGCATTGCTTGGATCTCATCCTGTTCTTTTAAAGGAACTAAAATGAGAACATTGTGACTCTCTGCTGCAGACCTGAATAAGTGGCTATTGGGCCAATCCTGAGTCCTCCGTCCTATCTATCGTTTAAATGTCTATCGGCTCCTTTTTAGTCCTTTGCTTATGCATTTTGGGATCATACTTGACTGTGTGACTCTGGGCAGGTCACTTAATTTCTGTTTGCCTCAGTTTCCTCACCTGTAAAATAGGAATAATAGCCCACCTCCCTCCCAGGCTTGTTCTGAAGATCAAATGAGATCCTGTTTGTTAAGTGCTTAGCAGAGTGCCTCATGTGTACATAGTACTTGCTGTTTGGATGCTTATTCCCTTTCCTTCCCCCTTTCCCCTTCCATTTACCTGCCAAGTCCTATCAATTCCACCTCCATGGCAGCCTTCACACGTGTTCCCTCTCTCCCCTCACAGAGCCATCACCTTGATGCAGCTCCTATCACCCTATTGCTCTAACTCCAATTTTTCCTACCCTATAAGTCTGCACAGGTCCCTCTCTTGCTCAACAATCTTCAGTTTCTCCCTATTGCCTTTCAAGATAGAATCCCTAAGTCTTAGCCTTGGCCATTAAAACCATTTAGAATCTGTCTTTCCAGCCTTATCATATCATTCCCCCTTCAAACACTCCATTGCATCCACACGGGGCCCCCCAACTATTCCCTGAACTCATGTTTCACCACTCATCTCTGAATCTTTACTTCTCTATCTCTCTACCTGGATTGATCAAATGCTGCTCCCAGAATCATTCTCTGCCTTCAGGATTTCCCAGAGCTTCCACTTATTCAGAGACACCTTTCTTTCCCTCCCCTGATTAAAAATGTGGCTCTCCCCTCCCCAGATTCCCTTCAGCTTTCTCTCTGGGTCACTACCATGGCCCACCATCACTCCCCACCTGGTCCTTTGCTCATCTGTTTTAGCTGTATTGATCCCTGCCTCTTCCTCCCTCCCATTAGAATCTAATTTCCTCCAGAACAGGAACTGTCATTTCGCATCTTTGTCATCTCAGCCCCATGCACTGGGCCCTGCAGATAAGCAGACAAGGCAGCAAAACATTTATTAAGTGCTTAAATGATTTTCCTAAGCTCAGGTCCGATATCACTCCCATTCCATGATCAAATACATCCTCTTTTGGCAGTAAAAGCTCTTCAAAAAGTAACTCTGTACACTTTATAACTACTCTCCTTCTCCTCCATTCTTACTTTTGGGTATTTTTTTTTCTGGCTATTTCCCATGCCTAGAATGCTCTCCCTCCTTATTCTTATTTCCCACTTGACTTCCCCCAAGCTAAAATGCCACCTTCAACAATAAGCCCCTCCCAATAGCTCTTAAATCTAATTATTTTTATTTACCCCATCCTCTATTTATTTATTTTATTTCCTAAATATTTATACAGCTTGTTTGTACTTTTTTTTTTTTTTTTGCTTTTTTTCACTCCTATTAGATTGTGGGCTCCTTGAGGATGGGATTGTCCTAGCATTTAACACAGTACTTGACACAGTGTAGATGCTTGATAAATGCATATTGGCTGACTTATTGACTCTGTACTAAGTGCAGAGATTAAAACTACAAATAGACAGCCCTTGTTCTCAAGGAACTTATATTCTAATGAGATAAGCATCATACAAAAGGTAACTGAAAGCAATGATGTGGGGACACATGGTGGTAAGTCCAGATAATTAAATAGGGTGGTACTTTAAAATGTTGGATAGCTAGACAGATGAATGATTGAATAAACAAATGAATTAATGGAAGGTAAAAACAAATCAACAAATGAATGAACAAATGAACTAATGGAAGGTACAAACAGATCAACAAATGAGTGAACAAATGAACTAAGGAAGGTACAAACAAATCTACAAATGAATGAACAAATGGAGTATACAGACAAATCTATAAATAAATGAACAAATGAACTATTGGAATATACAAACAAATCAACAAATGAATGAATGAAAGAACTAATGGAACATACAGACAAATCAACAAGTGAACAAACAAACAAAATGAATGAATAAATAATAGCATTTTGTTTCTGAAAGTTCCATATGCAGAATGAACTTATTTTACAAGAAAATAAGTCTTTACATGTGTTCTGATTCTTAAAATTCCTCTTAAGCTGAGCTTGGAGAACAGTTCTTTTTCAAGTACTACTGTATTTGCATATTACTCAGCTCCTTCAAGCATACTCTTCCTTCTCTCTTCTTTTCTGAAACACCCACTCGTCTTCCCAAACCCTGGGCAGACATTGTCACCAACTGGCCTGCCGCTCCTTCTCTAGCCAAAAACATTTTGTTCCCACCCCCCCAACATTGAGTTTGTTGCTTCTTACAAAGAAGCAAGGCTACCTCCTGGACATTTAGGGGCCACTGATGAGAAGTTAAGCCCCCAAATCTAAGGTCTGACTGGCTTCTTTTTTCTAGTTTTGTTTAGAAAAGCAGTTGAATACAGAAAGATGCTTCTTGCCTGATCCTTTGCCTCTCTCATGGGAATTCAGTCTTATTGGCAGATGGTGAGATGCCAGGATCTCAGCTTCTTCAGTAGCGAGTTACCCTGGATGACTTCTGAGATCCCTTCTAGTTTGGGGATTCTTCTTCTAAAGTATCTAGATAGTGTGATTGTTAGAATAGTGGACTGGGAGTCAGGGATTTCCAATTTCGAATCTGGGCATGAACTAGCTATGTGACTCTGAGCAAGTCACTATTTGTCTCCGTTTTCTCATTTGCAAAAGGAGGATAATAACAGCACCTCCCTCAGAGTGGTTGTGAGGATTTGATGAGAACTAACTTATGTTAGCTAATTGCTGTATGTAAATGCTAAGTATTATTATTATATCCATTTTACAGATGTGGAAACTGAGGTTAAAGTCATTTGCCCATGATCTCATAGCCAGTAAAGATCTGCAGTGAAATTTGAACTAAATCTCTTCTGACTCTGAGTCTAGAAGCATTTCTACCGTGCCAGTCTAACTTCCCTAAATAATAAGCAGAGAGAACGGAATACCAAGCCCAGAGCAGGGGCATGCTGTTTCTGACCAGCCATTCAAGCTTTTGGTAGCAGGCAACATGCTGACTCTGTGGGATGCTGGGTGGGAGCTTGAAGCTGCTCCTTGCACAGGCCAGAATTTTCTCTTTTAATGGTCAGGACAGTGGCAATATTTATTTCCAGGAGACAAAAACAAAAGTAATCATTGCTGGGATATAGCCCTCCCTAACTGAGCAGACCCTGCTTGATCTTTCCTTCTCAGACCAGCGTTTTTAATCATGTTCACATATTAAGAGACTGATCTGACGGGAGGATTATTCACTGAATGGAAGGTTTGGTATCTGCTAAGAAATAGAGAAGTGGATTAAGAGGAAGGGCAGATTTGAGGAGAAAGGTTTAGAAATGTCCTGTTTTAGATACGTTGCATTTGAAGGGCTGGTGGGACATTAAAGTACCAGTGTCCCCTTGGCCATCAGAAATGGGGTTTGTAGCTCAGAGTAGAGGTGAGGGATGGAGATAGGTAGAAGTGGGAATCACTGGCAAAGAGTGGTCATTGAACCCAAAGGGGAAGGTGAGTCACCAAAGGACAGTCCTGAGAGAGAAATAGAGAGGACCAAGGAGAGAGACTGGCAGGATACCCACATTTAGGAGAGAAGGATGCTGCTCCCTATGGCTACCTGTGTAATCTTGCAAATACATCTCTTTGAACAATACACTCCCATTTCTTAAAACCTTCTGCAAGTGTCCACCAAATAAAATATAAACTACCATCTTTGGGCATTTAGGGGCCTCCATGACCTCTGCAATCTCAGATTTCTCATAAGATCATGAGATTTTGCCTAACCTTTTTTTTCCAATTCTTTCTCCCTCATATCCTTATTACTTGTGTACAGTTTTCCCCCTCTCCCTGGTCCTACTGTCATTCATATTCCTTCCTATTTATAGTTGTTCCCCCCAGGCTCTCTCCTGGGCTCTCTACTCTTCTCCCTCAACACTTAGTGAATTGATCAGCCCCAATTGATTCAGGCACCTATCACCTGTACACTGATGCCTCCCAAATCAACATATCCAACCATCATTTCTCTCTTGAATTCCGGGCTTGCGTGTCTACAGCTTTCTGAGAAAGGACCCCAAAAGATTGGAAACTCTTTGAGCACAGGACCTATATCATGACTTGCATGCAGTAGACATTAAATGTTTATGGAATTTATTTGTTACTCTCCAGTTTTCTTAAATGTCACATATGGTACCTTGTTTCCTAGGGATCAGGGGACTGGAGTAAGAAAATCACTGGAGAATGAAATTAGAGAAGAAATTGAAAGGGTGGTTGAGAGTGGTAAGCATCAGGTTACACAGGAATAAATGGAAATTGTGGGTGCTCAGGATGAGAATCCCATAATTAATGGACTTTGACAATAGCTCTTGAAGGAGTAGATTCCACAGACTTTAAATAACAGACTAAAACATTTCCAAGGAATTGTTCCATTTCCTGTATACTTGTCCTGAAGCTTTACAGCTTCTGTTTTCCCAATAACAACGATCCCTCTATCCTTTCCCTCAGTTGTGGTCGGAATTAATACTACCAGAGTGCTTAGTTGCAAAGCTTTTCCTTCGGACTATTCTACCTCGAGCAGGGCTGTCTTGTAGACCATTTTTCTTTGTCTACACCATACTATTGTAAAAAGATGCTGGTTAAAAGGTTAAAAAGGTTAAAAAACCTTTTTATCTAATGGATACCAAAGAACTTTTAAGATCTAAAAGTTTTTGTAGCTAAATCCAAGAATATGGCCACTGCCCCTTTTGTTCCTAAGCACTCAGTTAAAAATCTGACCAATATTCTGAGACTCCTGTGTATCGGTGAACTCTTTGGTGGATATATTACTGCCTCTTTGGGGCACCCATGTCCCTCTCCATCCTTTGTGAACCTTACTCCTTCGATGAGCCCAGCCTAGAAAGTCTTCCCAACACACTAGAAGCCTTTCTCTGTATATTTTTCATAGCTTTTATTGATATCTTTTGTTTTTACATTCTGTGTCTTCTCAAGGCATCAGCTTGTTTTATGTAAGGAAGCAGTGTGATGTAGGGGAAGGAGAATGAGATTAAGACCAAGAAGAAATTGATCCAGGTCTCAGCCCTTTGCTTTAAAACTTGACCTTGAACAAGTATCTCAAAAGCTCAGTTTTCTTATCTAGAAATAGTGGAAAAATATTTGTACTGCATGTGTCACAGGATTACTGGAAGGAAAGCATTTTGCAGATCCTTGGAGAATCATAGAAATGTGTTATATTCATGGTTTTTGCCATTGCTATTGTTGATGAATAGTTATAATTGTATCACAATACAGTGAAAACAGCAGCCTAAGGCATATAAGGTTAGTTGGTTGTATGCAAAATGGCCCTAGATTGCTATATTCTTATTTTATTTTATTTTATTTTATTTTGCTTTTTGCTGAGGCAGTTGGGGTTGTGACTTGCCCAGGGTCATAGAGCCAGGAAGTGTTAAATGTCTGAGACCAGATTTGAACGCAGGTCCTTCTGACTTCAGACTGGTGCTCTATCCACTGCACCACCTAACTGCCCCTGATTGCTGTGTTTTTAAAGTGGTAAATAAGATTTTTATGGACTTTTGTTGTTTTTCCCTTTGCTGTCAAGTGTTACTTCTCACTACAGTCTGTGTATTCACCCTGCTGTCTTCTTACTACTTGTTGCTCCTGGTCTTTGGATATTAGATAACCAAATGATAGCACTGTGTGTAAAGTAAGAGCAAACAAGCTTCAAGTATGGAGTAAAGGGTTGAAATGCTTAGATTTCAGTGTAGGGATTTCGCGGTAGCTATTTTGGCTCCTCCCAGGCCTTTTTAAATTTACTTTCCTATTTTCAGCTGTGTTCCAGATCAGTGAAATTGCCAGATAGCCAAATGCACTTATTTACTTTGCATCTGTTCTTGTCTCTTTTTTATTGTGCTTGGATGATTTCCTATCCTAGATATAAGGAAAGGTCTGTGAATGTGAGTGCTGTAGGAACTGATTTTGTGTTCTCCTAGATTAATGACTTATACAGGGGTCCCAAAAGCCTTAGCACAGTAATGAGCTTTAATTTGTTGTTATGCAGGTGTTTTTTTTTTTAAGTTATGTCCAATTCTCTATGACCCTATTTGGGATTTTCTTGACAGAGATACTAAAGTGGTTTGCCATTTCTTTCTCCAGCTCATTTGACAGATAAGGAAACTGAGGCAAACAGGGATAAGTGACTTGCCCAGTGTCACGCAGCTAGTAAATATCTGAGATCACATTTGAACTTAGGAAGATGAGTCCCTCTATGGGTGCTCTATCCACTATACTACCTAACTGCCCCTAAGCTTTGATAGTCTTACATTATTAAAGCTTAAGGTTGCTCTTCAAGACTTTTAGGATGCCCTGGATAGCCTTTTGAGGCTTGCAAAGTGAATGAAATTAGAGAAGAAATTTAAAGAGGGCTGAGGGTACTCAGGATGAGAATCCCATTTCATATACATTATATAAGTGACTCCTCAGAAAGTGACCTTATGGCCACTGGTCCCCATTTGTGAGGGGAAGTCATGAAGGTGGCGAACAAGTCACCAATTCTTCAGCTGTATAGATGTGCCCTAATAGAAGTCTTTGTACAGAGTGCTATGGACAGATGGAGAATCTAAGGCTAGAATCATAGAATATCAGCTTTGGAGGAAGATTAGAACATGGAACACAGTGTCGGGGCTAGAAGGGACCTTTGAATATGAAATGTTCATGTCAGAAAAGATTGTAGAACACAGCATCAGAGCAAGAAGGGCCGTTATAATATATTGGGAGCAAGGGAATAAAGGTAGTAACACATAGTAAATATTCTCCTACTTTAGGAGCTTCTTGGTTTCATACAGGTAAGCAGAGAGCACAGAATGTTCCCGATAGAAGAGAACTTTGAAGATAGAACGACAGATTTAGAAAAGACCTCGGAATAGAGAATGTCAATTCTATAAGGCATCTTAGAATATAGAAAATAGAGTTTAAGAGGTAAAATGGACCTTAGAGCCAGAAGGTATCTTAGAATACAAGTCGTAGAGTTTATAATGTCTGAAGGGACCTTAGAACATAGAATGCCAAAATTGGAAGGGCCCTTAGAAAATAGGATGTCAAATATGAAGGGCCTTAAGAATATAGAACATAAAATATCCATGCCTAGATAGAACCTTAGAACATAGAATATCAGAGCTGGAAAGGATCCTTAAAATATAGAAAGTGTTAGTGTTAAGAGGTGGAAAAAATCTTAGAATGTAGAACATAGAACCCAGAAACGGGAAAGTGCCTTACAACATAAAATGTTAGTGTTAGAAAAGACACAAGAACATAGAATATCAGAGGCAGAAAGGGCCTTAGAACATGAAATGTTAGTATTGAGAGGGATCTTAGAACATATCATGGCAAGGGTGGGAAGGATTCTTAGAACTTAAAAAGCTAGAAAGAGCTGAAAAAGAATCTAGAACAAAAAACAAGAATATCTTTTGGAATATGGAAGACAAAATGTTAGAAGTTAGGATAGAGGAACTTTAGAGCATAAAATGTCAAGAGTTAATAAGGAGGGTCTTTAGAACATGGAAATCAATGTCAGAGCTAGTAAGAGACTATAGAACAAAGAACTGGAAGAAGTCTTGGAATATGGAACACAGAATATTAGAAGTTGGGGCAGGAGGAAACTTAGATTGTAGAAACTCAAGAGCTAGAAGGATCCTTAGAACATGGAACATAAAATATCAGAGCTAAAAAAAGGATTTTAGATCAAAGAACCAGAAGATCTTTTGAAACATGGAAGACAAAATATTAGAAGTTAGGATAGAGGGACTTTAGAGCATAAAATGTCAAGAGTTAATAAGGATGGTCTTTAGAACATGGAAATCAATGTCAGAGCTAGTAAGAGACTATAGAACAAAGAACTGGAAGAAGTCTTGGAATATGGAACACAGAATATTAGAAGTTGGGGCAGGAGGAAACTTAGATTGTAGAAACTCAAGAGCTAGAAGGATCCTTAGAGCATGGAACATAAAATATCAGAGCTAAAAAAAGGATTTTAGATCAAAGAACTAGAAGATCTTTTAAAACATGGAAGACAGAATATTAGAAGTTAGGATAGAGGGACTTTAGAGCCTAAAATATCAAGAGCTAATTGGAGTATTTTTAGAACATGGAACTTAGAATGTCAGAGCTAGTAGAGACTTTAGAACAAAGAGTTAGAAGAAGTTTTAGAACATGAAATACAGATTATTAAAAGTTGGGCAGGAAGAAACCTTAGATTATCGAAACTTAAGAGCTAAAAGGGCCCTGAATATCAGATCTTAGAACAAAGAACTGGAAGAAGTTTTGGAACATGGAACACAGAATATTAGAAGTTGGGGCAGGAGTATGCAATGTCAAGAGCTAAAAGGGCTCTTAGAACATAGAACATAGAATGTCAGAGCTAAAAGAACTCTACAACAAAGAACTAAACCATGTTCTGAGAGCATGGGACATGAATTATAAGAAATAACGCT
This sequence comes from Antechinus flavipes, assembly GCF_016432865.1. NCBI lineage: Eukaryota > Metazoa > Chordata > Mammalia > Dasyuromorphia > Dasyuridae > Antechinus > Antechinus flavipes. The sequence continues at coordinate 230,405,063 of NC_067403.1, forward strand.
TAGAGCATAGCATGTCAAGATCTGGAAGGGCCTTGGAACATATACCATTAAAGATCAAAAGAATAATGAAGAGCATCTAATCTAACCTAAGTTACTTAGATGAGAAAACTACAAAGACTATGATACAGAACTCCCATGTTCGTTCTTAGAGACATATTACTAGGAAAGTGCCCACTGAGGTTTGTGTGTCCCCCACACATGTCCCCAACCTGATCACTGGCTCCCCAAAGCAAGCTCTACACCCGGTCCAAGGCTCTTCCTATCAAGGAGAGTTTCCTGTACTTCTGCACAAAAGGACCACACTCTGCTCTGCTCTCCCCATGTGGAAGCATCTTCCTGATGGAGGAGGGGTCAGCGCCTTTCCCGGTCCTTCTCTAATTCATCTTTTTCCCTTTGCAGCCGCAAACCCGCTACTGTGCTCCACGGCCCGCTTCCATTGCAAAAATGGCCTCTGCATCGACAAGAGCTTTGTGTGCGACGGAGAAAACAATTGTCAAGACAACAGCGACGAGGAGAACTGTGAGAACTCCCAAGGTAGAGTCTGTGCCCACCCGAGTGTGAGCGATGAGCCAGATCTGGGTTGGCGGGGGGAGGGACCAGTCTTTTTCCCCTCGGGCCATCTTGATGACTTTCTGTCTCAGGAAAAGCAAGGGTTTTCTATTTTCAGAAAGTTATAGAAATATCACCCAAGCAGAAAAATTTTCATTATAAACATGTAAGAGAAATGAGAGAAAGAAAACGCTGGCTGTTGGCCACTTAGAGGGCAAGGGGATGAGATAATGGTAGTAAAATCTGTAAATATTCATCTCCAGAAGCTTTCATTAGGATAAGTATTCTCTGCTCCATCCAGATTGTGGCTCCTCAGTCTGTTTCCTGAGTTGTAATGATCAGAAATAAAGCCATCACCTTTTGGTCAATCTACTGGTAACCAGAGTTGCCAAATTTTAGATCAGGCTGGTTTTTGGATGAAGGTATAAAGCCCAATATTGATCCCTTATTTTGCCTCCAAAGAGGAACCCTGGAAAGCTTCCTTATACTTAGACTTAGAGAGCTCATTATGCAGTCACATTCTGAAATGTCCAATAGAATATGAGTTTCAAGAGAGGGCTTGTGGTAAACTCTCATTTCCCATCACCAACCATAGCTCACAAGGCAGCTTCTCCTAGACACAAATCAGCCAAAAAAGAGAACTAGCATCCCCATCATTGGAAATGAAAGATTTTTGTACAAGAAATACTTGCCTCTCTCTTTGAGCTTAGTGTCTGGTTATCTTTGCTTAATGGATTAAAAATTAGAAATGTTTTATTTCCCTCTGCAGTATTTGAAAATACATTTTTCTTCTCTGTAGACTGGGGAAAGAAAGGTTTTATTTAACATTACTTCGATGGGGGTGGAGAAAACTGGACCCAAGACAATTAATATGGTGCTCTAATGTCCTTTTGCTAATTTCATCGGGGTAAAATCCATATCTCAGCCTTTGAAGCATCTACTTTATATTTTCTCCCTTCTCTTTTTGTCATGCTTGATTCGGAGATGTTTTCTTCCCTTGGTCTTTAAGATTAATGACAGCCATTTAAAAATAGGGGCCGGGGGAATCCTGAAAGCCAGCGATTATTGTATCTTTCCTGGCCATATGGAACGTATAAGAGGATCAAGAAACACAGTAGTGGAATATTATTTTAATTGTGGCTTTGTTGGTTGGAAAAATAACCTGTCGAACAGACAGTTCCAAAAGCAGCAACTCAGAAATAACAGTGACAGCTCGGTCACCGAGGGGCCTGATGGGGGGCTGAGGGATGCTGGCCAGAGAGATTCTCACACATGGTGGATTTGGGGCAAAATTGGGGCAATTTGCAGCAGTGGCAAGGGGTGAGAGCTCCTTGTGGGCTCAGCTGATGCTTCTCTTGGAACTCTGGGCTGAGGTGTTGGGTTCTAGAAGCTCAGCCCCTCAAAGGCACTTGCAGTGATTCTGATGTGGGAGAGGAGGGAGTAGATGATGAGTGAAAGGGGCTTCTGGGAGAAAAAAAATAAAAACAAGCTTTTAAAAAACCCCAGTGGGTCAGGAAGTGATTTCTGAACGAGAAGAAAAGGTCCGGGATCTTGGAAGGCCAAAGAGGGTCCTCTCTTCTTACTTATGGCTCTCACTTTTTTCTTTCTTTTCTTTTTAAATTTTTCTTTATCATATTTTTAATTTATGGGAGAAAATAAGCATTTCCACAACATAACAGACCATCCCTTCCCTTTCCCCATACAGCAGCAACACACACACACACACACACACACACACACACACACACACACACACACATGTACACATGAACAAAGGCTCATGGTAGAAGCAGGAAGGCAGGATGAGAAGCAGAATGGGGAGTCAGTCCAATATGGGATCCCACTAGCCCCAATAACCAGGGACAATAAGAGCCAGGGCTTCAAGGTTTACACAGTGCTTTACGTGTGTCATTTCATTTGGTCCTCACAACAATCCTGGAAGGAAGCTGCTATTAGTATATCCATTTTACATATGACTGAGGTGAATCAGACAGAGGTGAAATGGCTTACCCAGGATCCACAGTTAGTGACTTTCTGAGACTAGATTTGAACTCAGGTTTCCTGACTCTACCTTTTCTACTAGGCTGTCTAGCTACCATAAATCTATGATCTTAAGAAATTTATATTTATGTAGCACTTTCCTAGTTTGCAGAATATTTTATTAATAATAACAATAGGTAGCATTTATATAGCACTTGAAGGCTTACAGAACACTTTATAAATATCTCATTTGAACTTCACAACAAACCTGGTGCTATTATGATATCCAATTTGCAGATGAAGAAATTGAGTCAAAAAGAAAGCAGGCCCGTGATTGACTCACAGCAGCAGTGTAAGCCTGGGCAAGTCACACCTTTCCTTGTCCCAGGCAGGGCTGCTTTGCCTCTGTGGAAGGAATTTCCTCACAGTACCATTGAAAGTCATGAGTCTTCATTTACAGATCATCTCATCTCTCCTCTCCAGGCCTTTGCCCTGGCTGTGCCCCATGCCTCACCTCTGCCTCCTGATTTCCTTGGCTTCCTTCAAGACCCAGTTTAAATTCCATGTCCATAGGAAGCTTTTCCCAGGTCTCCAGTTTTCCCCCTGACATTAATGCCTTCTCTCTGTTGTTTTCCTTTCATTTAGAACATATAGATATAGATATACACATCTATATGTTTTATTTATACATTTTATATATATGTATACATATATATTTTTATATTATATATATTTATGCATGTATACATTATATACACTTATATTTACATATTATATATTTATACACCTATACATTATATATACATATATATTTATACATGTATACATTATATATACATATACATTTACATGTTATATATTTCTACACATATACATTATATATACATATATTTATATATTATATATTTATGCATGTATACATTATATATACATATATTTAAACAATACATATACATATATATTATATATTTATACATGTATACATCATATATACATATATTTAAACATTATATATTTATACATGTATACATTACATATTTAAACATATATACATATATATTTATATGTTATATATTTCTATACATATATATTATATATACATATATTTATATATTATATATTTATGCATGTATACATTATATATACATATATTATATATTTATACATGTATACATTATATATACATATATTTAAATATTATACATGTATACTATATATATTTATATATTATATATTTATACATGTGTACATTGTATATGCATGTATTTATACATGTATACATTACCTATACATACATATTTAAACTTTATATAGACATATACATTTATATATTTTATATATACACATGTATATGTATTATATAGAACTAGATAATATGAGGATAGTTGTTTGCATGTTTGGTTCCCCCCACCCAATTACCCTGTGAGATCCTTGAGCTCAAGAAACCATATTTTGTCTTTCTTTGTATCTCTGGCTCTTAGCATAGTGCCTGGCACATAACAAGTGCCTACTGAATGCTTTTTTACTGACTTGCTATTGACTCACAATTCCTATCCCCAGTGCTTAGCGTGACTGAGACCATAGTAAACACCTAATACATGCTTGTTGATTGATTGACTAATTCTTTCTAGATAAGAACCTGATCCCTTCCCTCCTCATTCTCTTCCTGAGGAAGGATTCTCTCCTGCAAAGGGCTTACCAGCACATTTCAGACTTTTCTCTACAAGAGAAGTTCTTTATCTTTTTTTTTTTTTTCTGCCGCAGATCCCTCAGACTGTTTAGTGACAACAGTTGTCCCCTTCTCAGAATCATGTTTTTAAGTAACTGAAGGAAATGAGAAATTCCATTTACAGCAGGAATAGGGAACTTTTTTCTGCCAGGGGCAATCTGGATATTTATACCATCATTCACGGGCCATGCAAAATTATCAACTCGTAGCACTCTAGCAGAAGGAGGTTGTTGTACTTAGCTTTCAACTCCTCGGTGCCTGTGGTTGCCTTAGTGAATTTCTCAAGCTCTTACATGGCTCAGGAGCCAGATGTTCCCCACCCTGGATTTAGAAGTTTGTGAAAATAAAGTTGTCATTCACAGAGCTTCTGGAGCCTTTTTTTTTTTCCTCTGGAGGCAATCCAGGTTAAGGGACTTGCTCAGAGTTACACAGCTACTGGGGGCTTCAGGAGAAGGAATTTCCTTACCCGGGACAGCCCAATACCATTGAAACTCATGGGTCTATCTCATCTCTCTAGACCAAATTTGAACTCAGATCTCTCCAAATCTAGAGCTGATGTTGTATCCACTATACCACCCAGCTGCCCTGACCCTCTGGAGCAGGGGTCCTCAAACTACGGCCCTGCAGGCCAGATGCGGCAGCTGAGGACATTTATCCCCCTCACCCAGGGCTATGAAGTTTCTTTATTTAAAGGCTCACAAAACAAAAGTTTTCGTTTTTACTATAGTCCGGCCCTCCAACAGTCTGAGGGACAGTGAACTGGCCCCCTATTTAAAAAGTCTGAGGACCCCTGCTCTGGAGCCTTCACCCCAGGATGAGAACCTTAGTTCTAATGTTACTGGAGCAGAGCTGTAACTCTCAAGAAGAACACTGGTTTTTGCTCCAGGGTGCTGGTATCTTGGAGGGGAAGGGTACACTTTTCCCCACTGGGACCGCCGTATTGTAATATACTGCCTCCACCAGAGTTCTGTTTCCTTGGGTCAGGACCCGTTTATTACCTGTAGACCCCATCCAGTGGGATAAGGGAAGGGTCCCCCTTTTCCCCTTCATGACTGCCCCTGCAATCATGGCCAGAATGCTATAGGCATGTAACATGTAACACACACACATGTGTGTGTGTATATACATGTACTTTTGCATGCATAAATACATGCAAATGCCCAGCATCAGGTCGCTATGTCCTCATCTTCCCTTCCCCACCCCCAGTAGAATTTGTCTCATGCTTTAAGCCTCGGTGGGGCTCCTTAGTAGCCACTAAGTCAGAGAAATCCCAGGTTTCTCCTTGGCTCGGGAGGTTTTAGCCTTGGCTGCTGGAGTAGAGCATGAAGCTGAGAGTAGACAGAGCTGGTGCTGTCATCCTGTTGGAAGGTGAATTACGGTTTAAGTGGAAATCTGCAGACTCTTAATAAGATTCCCTAGCCCAGGGAAAGGAGCAACGCAAAGGCTTTAGGCAGAAATAAGGTTGGACCGGACGTTTCCCTCTAAAACAGACCGTTCGGGTCATTGGCAGTGTCGTGACAATTGAGTTTTGGAAGTGACTCATGGGGAGATGGAGAAGGATTGCTTATCATCTGTGCCCTAAGAACAATGGTAATGTCTTTATGTGGCATTTTACATTGTACAAGGCACTTTTAAACATTTATTATCTCATTGGAGCTCCTGTGAGGGAAGCCAAGCGTGACTTAGTATTGCCATTGTATGGACAGGAAAAGAGAGAAGTGAAAAAATAGAAGACCTTCGTTTGGGACCTTGTTGCATATCATCGAGTTTTTTTCTGACTCTTCGGGACCCTATTTGGGATTTTCTTGGCAGAGATACTGGAATAGTTTGTCATTTCCTTCTCCAGTTCATTTTACAGATGAGGAAACTGAGTCACACAGAATTAAGTGACTTGCCCAAAGTCACACAGCTATTATCTGAGGTCTAGACCCAAAGCTTTAATTACTGCCCCTTAGAATTGCCTATCAGCTCCTGGCAAGACCCTATGTAGATGATACTTGAACCAAGTTTTAAGTAGAATTAGGCACATGGGAGGACATTTCAGGCATGAGCTACAGTTATTGAAAAAATAATGTTTTAGCTGAAGACCTTGTGACTGTACAGAGACAAAATGACTCATCCATCCCCCTCTGACCAATTTTTTTTTTTTTGACAAGGGAAGCCAGGATAAGTGAGTGTCAAGGGTCATAGCTAGTAAGTGTCCAGTGTCTAAGGCTGGATTTGAATTCAGATCTTCCTGATTTCATGGCCAGTGCTCTATCCACTATGCTACCCAGCTGCCCTTGCCCAATCTTTCAGTGCATTTCCCTTTCTTTGCTTAGGCTGGTGCTTGGGTCACATACGCCTAGTGCCAAATCTTGGCTCTTGCTGCCTCCTTCTTGCCCCGGTGACTTCATCTCTCTGTCTCATAGAGAGTCAGACTTGCTGACCTTATCTATCCCTAGCATCCCTGCCAAATCAGCAGATCCCGTCAGAGCCTGGTCTCCATCGGCACCCATGGGGAGAACTCAGGGCTGCTCTGATAAGGCGGCGAAGCTTTGCAAATAATAAGTAAGCAATGAAGAAATGGTGGCCAGGATCTCTGGAATGAAAAATCCGTGCTCCAAAGTAACCCTTGGGGTCTCTCTGTTGACCCTCTGCTGGGTATCTTGCCACAGGCTCGACCAGGAGAACTTGGGAAAGCACCACACCTTCGGCTCCCTTTGACTCCAGCTGCTGGAGATCCATTCAGTGGCAGAAAGAGGGAGGACTTTTCACTTTTAATTTCAGGTTTGAAAGAACAGCTGGGCCGGGAGAAGCAAAAGCACTTGATTCAGTTGGAGAAACAGAAGGAGGTTATGAAAGGTTGATTGCTGTCTTTCTGTACCTGCCGCTTTTTTTCCTTGCCTAATTGAATGTTGTGCATCTCCAAAGCTTCCCTTCTCACCGCTTCGGCGGGAGTTGGAAATTTCTAAAATATCCCTCATTTGGAAGCGAGTCAAATGATTCTGAATTCGTTCCTGACAGTAATTACTTCCCAAGCTCGTCATCGCCGTCTTGGTAATCTTCCAAGCTGTTCTCTTAATCTCCCCCATTTAAGCTCTTCTTTCACACATCTTCTCTTTCTTTTTTCCTCCCATGTCTCTCTCTTGAGGCTGCCCTCCCTCACCTTTTCCTTGGAAGAGCTAGCAATTCAGGGAAGGTAGAAGGAGGAAGGATCCATTCACCTGTTGGAGGTTAACTCCCTTCAAGGGGGAGTCTGGCAGTGACCCCATGGAATACACCCGAAACGGCATCAGTAAATGCAATGTTTCCATTGGAGTGTGCAAGCTTTGGGAGATTTCCATTGAAGTGTGCAAGCTTTGGGAGATTTCCATCGGAATGTGCAAGCTTTGGGAGATTTCCATAGGAGTGTGCAAGCTTTGGGAGATTTCCATGGGAATGTGCAAGCTTTGGGAGATTTCCATCGGAGTTTGCAAGCTTTGGGAGATTTCTATCGGAGTGTGCAAGCTTTGGGAGATTTCCATTGGAGTGTGCAAGCTTTGGGAGATTTCCATCGAAGTGTGCAAGCTTTGGGAGATTTCCATCGAAGTGTGCAAGCTTTGGGAGATTTTCAGCAAAAGGTGCAAGTTTTGGGAGATTTTCATTGGAGTGTGCAAGCTTTGGGAGAACTAGAACTATTATTATTTTTCGTGTGTCTATTCTCAGTTCCTAGAACTATGCATGGTATATAGTGGATGCTGAGTTGAATTGCACTGATCTGGTACAGTGGGAATAAGACTTCACTTAGAAGATCTGAATTAACATTCTAACTTTGCTTTTGCAATTAGTCAGCATTTGTTAAATATTTATTATATGTGCTAATGGCTAGGGACACAAAAGAGGCAAAAAAATAGTTCCTGCCCTCAAGGGGGTTACAGTCTAATGGAAGAGACAACATGCAAACAAATACACACACACACACACACACACATATGCATATTCACACACATACATCTATCTATCTATACATATACAGTGGTTCTCAAAGTCTGGTCCAGAGCATCCTGGGAATCTCAGAAATCCTTTCAGAGAGTCTATAAATTCATAATTAGTTTTTATTTTTAATGTGATCAATATCTATAACTATAAACCACATAAACCAAAAACTCTTTGGACAGGTCCTCAATCATTTTTAATAGGATAAAGATATTGAGAACAAAAGTTTGAGGACCACTGTATAAGAAGTTCAGAATAAATAAGAAACAATGGGGGAAAGCACTAGAATTAAGAAAGGTTGGGGGAGGCTTCCTATAGAGGGTAGGATATATTTGGGACCTTCAGACTATGACATCAGGGAGGTGTTGACATGCAAGTGAATTGGATTTAAGTGAGGGGGGGCTAGACAGAGTCACCTGCCTCATTTTCTCTTCCAGAGGCATCAGAGTCCAATGGCCAGATATAGATCAGAAGTAGAGATGGCCTTCATTGAGACAGACAAGAAAAAAAGAAACAGAGATTTAATTTTTTTGTTGATTCATGGAGTTATTAACTCTGTGACCCATTATACTTTTCAAGGATTCTGCTGAATTGAGTTATTAATTCTTCTTTCAAGTGTTTCCTCCAAAGATATCATTTCTTCCTAGAGCTTTCCTCTGAATGATGAAAAGGATAGTTTTTAAAAAACCTGGAAAGATGCAGAGTGAAGTGAATAGAACCAGGGTGACAATTTATAGGATAATGATATATGATCATCTCAAGAACCCTGGCCAAAGCCGTGACCAGTAGTGATCTATGCATACTACTGATCTCCTTTAGAGAAATAACAAAGAAAATAAATATATGTGTGTGTATATATATATATATGTATATATATATATATATATATATAATATTTGAGATATGTGTGTATACACATATATGGGCATGTATGTATACATATATATATATATATATGCATACACACATATATTTGATATGGCCAATGTGAGACTTAGGACATGCAGTGGTATATTGACTAACGAATCAGTCCTGGAGTCAGGAAGATACATTTTCTTGAATTCAAATCTGTCCTCAGATACTTACTAGCTATCTGATCCTGGCCACTTAGCCCTGTTTGCCTCAGTTTCCTCATCTGTCAAATGAGCTGGAGAAGGAAATGGGAAAACACCCCATTATGTCTGCCAAGAAAACCCCAAAATGATGTCATAAGAGTCACTTAAACTTGTTTGCCTCAGTTTCCTGATCTGTCAAATGAGCTGGAGAAGAAAATGGGAAAACACTACAGAATCTCTGCCAAGAAAACCCTAAATGAGATCACAAAGAATCAGACAACTAAACAACAAAACTATTGTTATTTATAATAACATTATAGAGTTTTGTGGACTATAATGGAGTAGAGTGACTTTTACAAAGTCACACAGTCTGTGTCAGCAGCCAGTCTTGACCTCCAGCATCATCATATTTAGATAATCCAGCCCCTCCCAAAGCATGGATGCTTAACTCCTATTTTTAACCATATTGGTCTGAATTCCAGGGAAACAGGCAATGATCAGGCCATCATGGGAAAGACACCTTCTGATAAATAATAGACTCATCGGATTTCAAGCCAAAAGGCTTCTTGTAGCCCAGCTCTCCAATTTTACAGATGAAGAAACTCATTTATTAATGTACATGCCTTATCGCCTCTGCGAGGCTCTGAGCAGTTTCTATGGCAGAGAGGCGTTGAGATGCTTAATGAGTATCTGTCTGTTGAACTGTATTAAGGATTCCAGGCTCTTCCTCCAGTCTGGGGCTTATCCAGGTTGTCTGCTTCCCTCGGAACCCGTTTGCCCCGTTGGGCCTGTATACCTCAGCTTCCATGGGCCAGGAATGGAGGGAGCAGCCTTTCCATCTCTGCTCCCCTGCTCCAGATTCTGATAAAATCATTCTTGGAGGAATAGGATACAATAGCCACCCAAAATAATAATAGCTTTCATTTATAGAGAGCTTCCCATTCGAAATGAGAATTTGGGGGGTAATTGTGAGTCTAATTAAGCCTCAAGAGACTCTTCCCTCAATACCACAGAAATCCAGATGAGAATTAAACATAATAGAGAGAAATTTGGGTGGTAATAGTTCATAATAGCTCTTGTGAATTTCCCTGAAAAAGAATAATTTTAAGAGGATGGCTTTGGGCTGTATTCTTTTTGTCTCTCTGATCTAATGGTCTGAACATGCCGCCTAAGTCAGGGGAAGTCTTCAAGTACGTTTTTTTTTTTTTTTTTTTATTTCCGTCTCTGATGAGAGATGTGATTTCGGGCAAGCTTTTCATCTCGTTCGTCTTCATTTCTGTCTTGTTCCCCTGATTGTGACCTAGGTGGTTTGGGTTTTATTAATTCAGGGCTTTCAAAGTCCATTAAGGAACACTTCTCCCATTTCCCATCTCTCTGTCCTACTTATTTTAAATATTAGCTTACATTTTAATGGAATATTATTGTGCCCCAAGAAATGATCCCCTTGAGAAATTGAGAGAGCTGGGGAAGATATAGAAATCTCAAATAGAGGGTAAATGGGACAAGGAAGAAATGTGCATATTGTCTACAATGAAGTCAGCAAGAACAATAAAATCTAGTCTTTATGCATATATATGCATATATACATATTTTATATATCTATATGCATATGTGTGTATGTGTATATATATACATATATAAATATATACCTGTATGTAAATTTATATGTATACATATATGTAAATATATACCTATATATAAATTTATATGTATACATATATGTAAATATATACCTATATGTAAATTTATATGTATATATGTACATATATATATATATATCTATATATATAAATATATATATTTAAAACTATAATGACAAGTCTTAGCCCTGGAGAATAGATGAGGAAATGCACCACTCCTATTTTGTTTGAGAGATGGGGGAGCTACAGGTGTAGAATGCTGAATATGCTGTCAGATGCCATGGGTTTTATTTAATTGATTTTCTTTATTACAAGGGGAGGTTCTCTCGAGTTGAGTGTGGGAGAGGGGACTTAGCCAAAAATTACTGGGAAATCAAAATAAAAGAGAGTAGGTAAGTGATGGAAGGAGTAGAGCACTGGGTTTGGAATCAGGAAGCCTCATCTTCCAGAGTTCAAATCTGACCTCAGATAACTTACCAGTTGTGTGACCCTGAGCAAACTGCCTCAATTTCCTCATCTGTCAAATGAGCTGGAGAAGGAAATGACCAAACACTCCAGGAAAGCCCCAAATGGGATCATGAAGAATCAGACATGGCTAAAATGGCCCAACAACAATTATTCTATTATGCTGTATTTTTTTCTGTTTTCTCTGTATTCCAAGCACAATGCCTGATACATAGACATTGCTTAATAGCTGCCTGTTGGGATGAACTAAATTGAATATATATTACAGATAAGTTGTTAATCTGTATCCATGGAGAGAATTGACATGCCAAGAGTTTCCTACAGTGAGGGATGATAATACTAATAATAAACATTTGACATTTCTATCAAGCTTTGCCATACCCACAGATGGCAGACCTGGCAGAATTTGAATCTGTATTCCTTATTCTAGTCTTTATAATTTTTTCATTATACCACACTGCTTTTTACTAGTTTTAAGAAAAAAAGTATAAATGGTATCCCTTAATGTGAACTGAATCAAGAAAAATAGAAGGGCTTGGTACCCAGAAGAGGATGCTCTAATGAATGGATGCTCTGGTGAGCTATTCTTACTTTGTAGGTTAATAGGAAGATCATTAGGCCTCTTTTGGATGTCTTATATCATTTGCATGTTTTTTGAGTTGTTTTTTAGTTCTATTTGACTTGTAACCCATTTAGAGGGTTTTTTGGGGGGACAGAGAAACTGGACTGGTTTGCCATTTCTTCTCCAGCCCATTTTACAGATGAGGAAATTGAGGTTAATAGATGACTTCGCTATATTGGGAAATCCACTTGATACTTCAGAGAAGAAATGTGGGGTCCAAGAAGCAAGGAAAGGATTTTTGAAAAGCTCAAATATTAGTGAGTTGATTTTTTTCCAGGCTGTCTCCAACCTTCAGGATCTCTTGGCTATAACCACATGAAAAGGTCATAGCACCATGATGCTTGAAATACATTTAGTATTGCAGCAGCCTTCAAGAAAAAAAGCAGAGATCTGAAACTAGTTCCCTCTGAACTGGTCACAGCCCTGCCTGGGGAAATGTGGTCGTCCAATAGACTCGGCTGATTTACGCTGAGTAACGTAACCCCCACCAGCATTCGTGCCAACGGGAAGGGCCCTCCAGTGTTCGCCAAAGCCTGGGAGCTGCTCTCTGGCTCCACTAATGCTTCCTTTGATTGAATCTGCCTCTGACTCCTTATTTACATAGGTTGTAAAATAAAGCTTAACTTGACATTATTGTACGTCAACACAACCCAAATGTAGTCAGCAGCTGGACCTTCTCGGTTAGAAGCAGACTAAATAAAAAAAATGGGGGTGGGGTAAGAAATTGCCACAAAATGTTAGGGAATGCTTAATTATATAAAGGTTATGCTTGTATAATTGTCTAAGTGGCTTGATTGCAACAGCTGGCAGAAGGAAGCTAGATTTCCCTTCCATTTATGTATTTATCTGGAGACTGTCACCTTGAAAGCTACAGTTTGCCTGGATCTTTATTATTTTTGCCCACTTCCTTTTCTCCTCCTTTGTTCTTCCATAAGGCCCCCCCACCATGTCCCTCTCTAAATATAAAAATAAATGTTTGTAAGAATCACTGATTAAGAGTTAGAAGGAATCTCTGAATTCTCCTACTCCAACCTCCACATTTTATAGATGGGAAAATGGAAAAAAAAAAAAAAGGCAGTTGACTTACTCAGGGTCATAAAGCTGAATTCAATTCAACAAACTTGTAATAAGTAGTTCCTTTATGGAATACACTACCACAGGCAGAGAATACAAAGACTAAACAGAACAAAACAGTCCTTCCCCTCAAGGATCACACCTTAGATACAACCAGCATGGCATGGTAAATTGAGAGCTGACCAGGAAGCCTGGAAGTCTTGGGTTCAAGTCACATACATACATACATACATATATGTATATAAACATATACATATATGTATTTGTGTACACACACATTTAGGACAAGTAACAACGGAGTATTTAATATATTTCTATCAAACCTATGATAATGCCAATCCACAGTTTACTAATTGTGTCCCATGACTGAAAGGTAGCCTAGTTTCCTGGATGCTTGTTTTTTTAGGGGAAAAAAAGGACTTTGTGAATAGTGGTTTTTTAACTTTACTGAGCATTTATTTAATGTCTAAAGCCCAAACATGAGCAGAATTCTCAGATCTTTCCTGAAAGAAAAAAAAAATAACCAGAAATTTTCCAGTTAAGAGACTATGATCAGTCAATCAGCAAACATTTATTAAGAGTCCACTGTGTACCAGACAGTGGGGATGCAAATCAACTAGCAAGTATTTTCTAAATACCTACTGTATGCTAGACATTGTGCCAAGTTCTGGAAATATAAATCAGTCCACAAGAATTTACTAAGAAATCTATACTGTGCCAGGCAATGAGGATACAACCGTCACAACAACAAAATGAAATAATCTCTACTCTCAAGGAACTTATAGTTATTGGAAGAGATAGTGTATACATATGTAAATATACAAAAAACTATAAGATAATAAGCATAATTATTATTAATAATAACAATTATAGAGTATTTTAGGGTTTACAAAGCAGTTTGCAAATATCTCATTTTTTTTTTTGCAATAATGTCTCCATTTTACAAATGAAGATACTAAGGTAGAGTTTAAATGAGCTGAAATCACACAGTGTGAATTTGATTCAGGTCTTTTTGACTCCAAGCCTGGCACTCTATCTACTGTGTCACTTAGATGTCTGTATAAAATGCAAAATAGGAGTGGAGAACATACACAACTGTGGGGATCAGGAAAAATTTGATGCAAAAGATGGTTCTTAAGCTAAATCTTGAAGTAAAAGTGAAACTCTTTGAAGTGACAATAAATAAGGGAGTTCATTCTAGGCATTGGAATAACCATTGAAAAAGGCATGAAAATGGGAAATGGAATATCATCTATAAGGAACTTATAAAAAAATGTTGTATTTATGTTTCTTCTGAACTTAACAAACATCTGACAGAATGAGCATTTCCACCTACATTGTAGAACAGGAAGAGAAAATTGCTCTGAAACTGAGAATCTGTAAGAAACATAATTGTATTCCAATTAAATTTTAGTTCATCGAAAACTTCTATAATTTGTGAGACTGAAGTCTAGAGTTTATTTTTTGTTCTTTGTGGTCACAGTGACTGTGTGGAAATATGGCACAATATGTAGAATGATAAATTTGAAGTCTGGACCAATTGGGCTTAAATCCCTCTGTTGACATGTCTCAGTTAGTCCCATGGTCAAGGTCACTTAAAATCTCTAAGTCTCAGACAGCTTTCAGTTAATGGCAAGGTGTTAGCTACATCGATAGAGGGAGGGGACCTGCCATCAAAATGACTCTACCAGCAAAATCTTAGGTCCTTGATGTATTGACTTGACCTGGTCAACACTAACCAAAATGCCAAACACTTTGTTGACAGGGATTCTATCTATTTAGTAGAGGAACAAAACTAAGATCTTTTAATAGATCAAGAAACTAAGACCTTTGGACAGACAATGTGAAATGATCCCCAAAAGCTTTTACTCCCAATTCAGCCCTCTTATTGCCAAGGCCTTTCCCTCCTCCTGTGTCTGATTGCTCCATCGCAGCTGAAATGGCCCTGTGATTATATAGTTTACCTTTATTATGGACCATACTCCAGGACCAGGCAACTAACTGTCAAGATCCAATTCCTATGTTTAAACTAAATAGATTTAGAATCTTTGTGGTCCAGCAAATTCTTACCATTGAGTCACAATAAATGATTGTGATTCTTATAGTGTTTTTAAAAATATCTGTAGCTTCTTCCTACATGTGCAATCACTTGGATTATTTCAAGACATATGGATTAGAATTTCCTTCCCGATGTTGCTGTTTTGGGGGATGGGAGACATCTATTGGTCGTAGCTTCTTCTTTTTCTATTTGCCGTCACTCACAGTAAATGCCTTAAAAGTCCCCGTGGAGAGCAGGCAGCATGATACTGTCATTTTCTGGAATCCTTTGGAGAAATGTACAGATAAGGTTAATTTGAAGTTTCTAAGGGATTGGATGGCATTTTGAGGCATCTAACTATCAATTCGAGGCCCCCAGATGTTCCTTTGAAAAAGCTCCCCCGTTATTTGGATAGATAGGCTGTTTTCTTTCTTTCTTTTTTTTTTTTAAGACAGAACTTTAGAAAGAATTTTTAAATATTTTAGTTAAAGTTTTGAGTTTCAAATTTTATCCTTCCTCCTCGTCCTTCCCTTCCCCCTCCCTGATATGGTAAGCAATTTGATATATTATACATGTATAATTATATAAAACATTTCCATATTAGTCATTTTGTACAAGAAGATGACAAAAGAAAAAAAAGTGAAAAATAGCATGCTTCAGTCTCTATTTAATTAATGGATAAAACTTTAAAAAACATTAGAATGAGATATGTGGTTTAGTATACTGGATAGGGCTTGAGGTGAGAAAGGTCTCAGTTCAGAAGCCACCGTAGGGAATTACTATGTGTGCCTAGGCAGGTCATGTAATTATTCTGTGTCTCAATTTCCCTCTCTGTAAAATAAGGTAGGAGGAGCAAGATTCTCCAGACTCCAGGCCTTAAATAGATTAAAAGATAATTAGATTAATTAATAATAAGGGACTTCACAGGACATCTGGTTCAACTTTCTCCTCTTCAGCTGAGGAAAATGAGACTGAGGGAGATAGTAAACATCAGAGCTGGCATTCAAACTCAAGGCCTCTTAATCCAATTTAGCCCTTTTCACCACAGCCTCCTTCCGTGGGGTTTGCTCAGCAGTTCCCAAGCTGTTGTCTGGAGGCAAAGTCTCCAGATTTTGTTTTGGTTTGTTGTTTTTGCCAGATGGATTTCAATCTCAATTAGATATAGGAGCCTTCTTTCTAACAGTCCTTCCTCTACATCCAGGACTCAGGATTCCATTTGTGTCCTTTGCACCACCTTAGCCGCAGCCCACTCTATTCCAATCCATCATTCAAATCCATCCCTTTCCTTCTCCCTATTCCTGTGAACTTGATATCCTCTCTTCTCTCCTACCTTCCAACCAACCACCGTTGGATGCTTCCTCATAGGATAATGTTCTTTTTGTGCCTCAGATAAAGATGGCCAGTTTCCAATTCCCCAGCATATTTTCAAGTTCCCTTATGGACTAGAATCAATGTGGTACATGGGGGAAAAAAAAAAAAAAACTACTTTCATGACCTGATGCAAGACAGTTACCTTCAGTTTCCTCAACTGTAAAATGAGAGGCTTTCACTAGACAGCCTGAGATCCTTTCCAAGTCAGTGTGTGTGATCCTAAAGACTTTTGCCTCTTTCTTTGATGTAGATTCTTCCTCACTGCTCTTCTCCAATAAAAGTTCTGCCCAAGGAACATCATGTCCTTTTCCCAACTCTAGAGATTCTTAATCTGGAGTCTTTGATCTCAATTGTTGGGTGGTTTATGTATAAAATACATGTACAATTATATATATATATATATATATATAAATTAAATATAATATAATATATATAAAATACAGATGTATTTTGAGCATTATATTTCAATATATAATTCATTTCCTTTTGTAATCCTATATATTTCATTTTATACATATCGAAAGCATTCTTCTGAGGAATCTATTGGTTACACCAGACTGCTAAAGGGTTCAGGCTACAAAAAAGGTTGAGAAGCTTGCACTGGGCTGTGAAATTGCATATTACAATTACCACAAAGTCTTTGGATTAATCCCACTTCATTTTAGGAGGATCTCAGTGGATGGGCAACGTGGAGAGACAAGAGATGGTCCTGAGTTCCCCCTGCCAGTTATTTCTTTGAAGCAGGAATGTTTTGGGGTGTCACCAACCTAGCTTTCATTTTCTAGTTAGGGCTCATTAACACCTCTAATTGATAAGCTGGCAGTGTTGGATAATGGGAGGTCAGTGGTAAGCTAACTGGCCCTTTTTTAAAAGTCTGTGAGTGCCCCCCGTTTCCTCATGGTTTCTGGCATATTTGTGTGTTTAATTTCCCCTTTTTTGTAATTTCCTTAGAAGTTGGAGAGGGAAAAAAACTACTAGGCAGTTATAAAGTACAAAGTGCCCGTGTTGTGAGGCCTTTGGGGCCTCCACTGATTAAGTCATATAAAACATATAATTGGAGCATTCCAATGTTATGACATGAGTGAAAATCAGATTTCTTTGTCTCAGTAAAGAAGACCGGTTTGAGGGCCTTAATGTGAGTTTGCTTTCTCCTAAGTGTACTTTGTAGATGTTAGAAATTGTCGGTATACAGCTGAAAGGGACCTTAGAGGCCATGTAGTCTAAGTCATTTGTTTTGTTTTTTAACAAAATAAATTTTTAATATTTAAATTTTTTCTTAAATGAACAAAAATCCATTTTCTCTTGCTTATTCCCCCATCCCAAATTGGAAAGCCAAGAAAAACATTTTTTAAAAAAAATAGACATAGTCAAAACAAATTCTGTCATTGGTTGTATCCAAAAATGTATGTCTCCTCCTGCACCTCCAGTCCATCACTCACTACCAAAAAGTAGATTACATTCTTTCTTTTGGACCTTCTTCCCCACGATTTGTCATGTAGTTGGTCAGAGTTCTTAAATTTTTCAAAATTTGATGTTGACAAAGTTGGATAGATTGTGCTTTCTCTGATTACTTCCCTCTGCATCAGTTAATACAAGTTTTTCTCATTATTTCTTATGCTGCTACAATATGTCATTATATTCATCTATCACAACTTATTTAGCAATACCTTTTTGAAACAGATGAGGAAATTGCGTACCGGACAAATGAAGTAATATACCTAAAGTCAAACAAGTAGTAATTGGAAGAGCTAGACTTCAAGTCTCAGCCTTCTAATAGCTAGTTTAGCAGCCATAATATGGGAGTATGCTCTACGGGGGAAGGTAGAATATTATAATTTTTTGAAGAGAATAAATTCGTCAGAGCTCCTGGGAAATAGTTCTATTGGACTGCCCTCTCTCCCCTTCTTCAGCCATTTAATTCCTACCCTTCCTTGAAAGATTATTGCCAATGTCGCCTCCTTCCCTTATTCCTAGGGTTGTCATACTGAAGAAATTAGAATTCTTAGCTACAGAGGGAAGAGCTGGGAGCAGTGGGGTAGATGGGGTAGTAGATTTTCACTCCATGGAGTCTCTAACAAGTGGAGCTGTCCAAAAGTGGAATAGGTTCCCTTAGGAGACAGTGGATTCCCTATTGCTAAAAGTTGAGAAGATCCCGGGTGAGCCCTTCTCAGAAGTTGGAGGAGGGGATACTCATCAGACATGTGGGCTCTAGTTGGTTAGTCTGGTCACTCCCAACCATGATTCTGATTCATTCTTCACACTCCCCTCTCAGACCTCAAAGGACATTTTTTGTTTCATCCCTCTTCACTGTATTCATAATGTAGCATATTGTATTGTCACTTTCTATATTTGGATCTTCCCCTTTTCAAACTGATCTCAATAGGATGGGAACCATAAGTTCTGATCACAGTGAGAAAAAAATGGGCAATGTATTTTTGAGTTAAGGGGACTGAGTTCAAATTCAGACTTTGGCTCTTCCTATTAGTCACCTAATTTCTCTAGAACTCAAGGATCCTTATTAGAAAGGTTCTGTGATACAATGAATTTGGGGATTTTGTCTCTAAGGTCCAGATTATGGCTTTTACAATCTTAGTACTTTGGTCAACTTATTTAATATTTACTGTATATATATTTCCACCATGTTTAACATGTATTGGACTACTTGCCATTTAGGGGAGGAGATGAAGGAAGGGGGGGAATTGGAACACAAGGTTTTGCAAGGGTTAATGTCAAAGAATTTTCCATGCATATGTTTTGAAAAATAAAAAAGCTTTAATTAAAATAATAAAATAAATTTTTAAAATAACAATATTTAATGTATAACAGCAACAGCAAGATTATACGATGATCAATTCTGATGGATGTGGCTCTCTTCAACAGTGAGGTGATTCAGGCCATTTCCAATGGTCTTGTGATGGAGAGAGCCATTTGCAGCCAGAGAGAGGACTGTGGGAACTGAGTGTGGATCACAACATAGTATTTTCACTTGTTGTTGTTTGCTTGCATTTTGTTTTCTTTCTCATTTTTCCCCTTTTTGATCTGATTTTTCTTGTGCAACATGTTTGTGGAAATATGTATAGAGGAATTGCATATGTTTAACATATATTGGCTTGCTTGCCATCTAGGGGAGGAGTTGGGGAGGAAGGGAGGGAAAAATTTGAATATAGGGTGTTGCAAGGGTGAATATTGAAAATTATCCATGCATATGTTTTGAAAATACAAAGCTTTAATAAAAATGTTTAATGTATAAAAAAGGAAGTTGTGACTAGCCATCTTCTAAAATCCTGTTTCAGGTCAAAATTTCTGAACCTCTGAATTCCTCCAGAGGCTAACGTAGTATTCTTCATTATGGTAGCCCTTAATAAATATTTGTCTAAAAGAAGGAAAAGAGGCAAGGATAGAAAAAGAGGTAATACCACCGGAAAGGGAAAAGAGGTCTTAGAGGGGGAAAAAATTGCTTTTAACTAAAGTTTATAAGCCTGTTTGTTTGAAAAGATTATAGCTGTTCCCAGGCCAGCCCAGAATCCCTAGCTGTTGTTGCTGCTGCTGCTGCCCTGGGACCAGAATCAGCAGGACTGAGTCAATTCTGGATTCCTGGGGTTGGCCCTAGCATCTGCTCCAGTTTCTAAATGTCTCCAGGAAATCTGTGTCTTCTCTCCCTTCCAGAGGCGTTTGACCACAATTTCCCCAACTGTTGAACACAAACACAGACATCTCTTTGCCTTCCATATTTGGCAAGGAAAGTCGCTGCTCATTCAGCCTCCTCTCTGACTTGATCAAGCCCCAACTCTTAATTTGTGTTAAAGAATCATATTTAAAAAGCAATGCATATTTATGAGGGACTTCAGAATGTAAAGCAATTATATGGTTTGCAATTAAACTCAGAATGGGAATTGAAAGATGAATAATTAATTTTCTGTTTGTTTGTAGTAGAGTGTCTAGGCAAACAGTTAATCAGTGCTTATGTCAATAGTTAACCCAAGAGGGGAGGTGATACCGGGTATCTGGGCTCATCATCAGTGTTGGCGTTTAGAAACCCAGGGTGAGATAAATAAAAGATGTCAGTCAGTGAATCAGTAGTTATTTCTTCAGTGCTTACTAAATGCTGGGCACTGTATTAAGGGCACTTAGGGCATGGGACTACAGCCTGGATTTGAATTCGGAACCTCTAGACCCAAAGTCCAGTTTTTCCTGAAACGGTAGCAGATAGGTTTCCGAAGACAGAAATGTGCCGGACATATAGTAGATAGAACAGCAGAGTGGTGCAGTCAAAAGTTCCTGAGTTCAAATTCAGTTTCAGACACCTGCTAATTGTGTGATCCTGGGTAGTCACTTAATTCTTTTTGCCTCAGTTTCCTCATCTGTAAAATAATCTGGAAAAGGAAATGGCGAACCACTCCAGCGTCTTGTCTAAGAAAATCCCCGATGGAGTTGTGAAGAGTTGGACTTTCTGAAACAATTGTACAACAACCACAATAGATAGGGACCTAACAAAGGCTTAACTTATTTCTCAATAAAGAAAAGTGGGACTAGAAATTTTGGGTATAGTTTTTGAGATTCTCTGTGTGTGAAACACCCGACAGTCCTGTGAGGTGAGTATCTCTGGGAATATCATTCCCAGTCAAATCATTTGGCAAGTAATTATTAAGCTACTATTATGTTCTAGGCACAGGAGAACCAAAGGAAGAAGCTGAAATAGTCCTTCCCCTCAATGAGCTTATCTAAAAATGGAGGAGAATGGCTTGTATATAGTAACAGAACAGGTACAAAGCAACATGGAAATGCGGTAGGGGTAGGGCATTGCCCCGAGACTCTGGCTGCTGGGGGAGGTAGCAATGGTCTCCACAATAAAGAAAACTGGATTTGGAGTCAGAGGTCTTGGATTCAAATCTTGCTTTTTCTATTTTCAAGTTGAATGACCTTGGATAGGTCATTTAACCTGGTTCTCAATTTTCTTCATCTGTAAAATGAGACAATTGGATTCACTGACTTCTGAGGTCCCTTATAACTCTTTTTCACTGGTCCTGAGATCCATGATCCTATAAGCAATCAAAATTCTAATGCAGAGAGGAGAGATTTTCAAATACACAGTGATAGTGGACGCTTCTACTGCATTCCCTCAAGTCCTGTTTAAGAGGTAACCTCCTCCAGGAAACCCTCCCTTAGGTCAATGTGGCTCCTCCTTTCTCAAATTCCTTTTTGTCTGGACCATTCATTTGAACCAAGGCGACTTAGTTAAGTGCAGAACTTGAGTCAAAAGACCTATGTGATTACACATTTTCCATTTACCATCTGTGTGATTACAAATAAAACCTTCTTTCAGAGCCTCAGTTCCCTCATCTGCAAAATAGGACAAAATATTTTCACTACTCATCTTAGGAATGAAAGGAGGGAAAATATTTTGAAGATCTTAAAACCTTATAAAAATATGAAGTTCTAACTCCTCAGTTCCTCAAATTGTGGAATTGTTAAGAATAAAATAAAAATATTTCCATTTATATATTTTTTCCAAATAGCTACTAAGTCGTTAGGTTGATTACAAAGGGTAGTTAAGTTGTTTTGATCTAACTACATGATAAACAGAACTATTCACTATTTCTTTGGGCCCAGGAGCACCATGAAAAAATTACTAAGACCCCAACTGAGAAAATTTCAAAACATCTGAATCTCTTAGGATGATCATAGGATCATAGACCCTAGAAGAAATTTTAGTTTTAGTTTTTGAGATTCTCTGTGTGTGAAATACCCAACAGTCCTATGAGGTGAGTGCCTCTGGGAATATCATCCCCAGTCATCATTTGGCTAGAGGTCCTAGAAGAGACCTCCAAGAACTTCTACTCTAATCCTCTTATTTTTACAGATGAGGAAACTGAGATTTGAGAAGGTTAAGTGTCCAAAGTCAAGTTATCCAAAGTTACACAGGTAGAAGAGACAGAATATGAATGCAGATTCCCTGATTCCAACTCTATTACTCTCTCCACTGCCTCATGTCTTTCTCCCTTGAATCACGATGATTTATGTATTCATCCTCTCCACTATTATAATATGCTGTCCTTGAGAGCCAAAACTGTGTCAGTCTTTGCTTTCTACAGCCTAGGACAGGGTCTTACACATAGTAAACATTTAATTAATGTTTATGAAACTGAATTGAGAATTGAGCCCCTGCCAGAGGGAGATCAGGGGGCCAAACAATTGACTCCATTTTAGGAAAAGCCATAGAGAGGGCGTCACATCAGGCTCAAAATCAGGTGCATTTAATCCCATTAAACATAAAGGATCTTGCAACCAAATTTCCTGCAACTCAGCAGTTTGCAAATAAACATTACCCATGGAAAAAGACTGCTTTCATGGGCCTAGTGATTGAGATAAGGAGCATGCTACAAGAAAAAAAAACCCTCCAATTTCCAACTGTGGACTGCTGTACCCCTTAATCTTTTAGGGTCCAGGGCTGTGGAATTGTTTTAGTCTTTAATCTTCATATACCTCCAGAGCCGAACCATGCAAAATTACTTTAGTCTCAAGAGAAATGTTTAATGGGGACTAGCATATACATTGTAGGAGAAATGTGAGCTCATTAACAAATAAACTAATATATCAAAGATGCTTCCCAAATAATATAAAAATGGACTCTCCATCAGTGTTCTGGTTTTCCCTCAATAATCTTAAATATATGAGGCACAGGCTCAAATCTATAGAGAAAGGTTTATAGGAGGCTTTCTTTCCTGGGCCTAATTGGGCAAACCTGGACATGGGGCTATTTGGATTTTCCAGCTCTTAGTAAATTTCTGGTCACTCCTCTTCAGCTCTTCCCAGAGAGAAGTTGGAGTGGGAGAAAGGGGTGCTTGTGGTTCTTCCGTGCTTCCTCTACCCTTTGGCAAAGGTGAACCCCAGAACAGAACCCCAGTTTAATCCATTTCTGACCTGTGGCTCTACTGTAAAAGAAGAGAGGAAATAAAAAGTTATAAGAATAGAAACTTAAAAGGACCTAGTTAAAGGATAATTCTAAGCAAACTACTTCATATACCCACAATCAAATGGGCCCCTGCTAGAACCCAAGACTGGTTCTTAGCTCTAGCCCCAAAGGTAATGGTGACTCTTGTAGCGAGCCCGGCCAGTGGAAGAAGTCAGTGGTTCTCAAACTTTTGTTTTTAATATCTTTATCCTATTAAAAATTATTGAGGAGCTCTCCAAAGCGTTTTTGTTTATCTGGATTATATTTATTCACATTTACTATATTGGAAATAAAAACTATTTTTGAATTTGTAGAGCCTCTAAAAGGGTTTTAGAGATCCCCAGGATTCTCTAGACCATACTTTGAGAACTACTGGCTTAGAGCAAGGAGAATTCAATCCCCAGTAAATGAACAGAATTCATCTTAATCCATTCCATGTGACACCTTGGAGGGGGCCACACCTCTGGATCAAGAGAATCCTGCCCCCTTTTTTATATTAGAAAACCATCCTCTAAATTCTACAATTCATAGACCTTCTGCGCTGGCAGAAGTTGGGAGGGAGGTTAGCTGGAAAAGCTATTCTATTAGCCCCTTCTCATTCAACATTCAACCAGCTGGAAGATGGAAGTCCATAAATTAATATATTAGCAGAGAGGATGGATCTAGGAATATCTTTTCTCATCAGGTGATGAGTATCCCTACTTAAATAATCATCATCTAAACGTAGACATGGCCAAGGTTGAAGACCTTGCAACCAGTGAGAACCCCAAGGACACGGGTCTCAAATGTCTGAGTGGAGGAAAGAGAAATAGATGGCGGAAGTATACAGCAGTCTGCAGGAAACCATGTCAGGCCCTGAGAGAGCCACCGGCAATGTCTTAGCCATTCACTGGCTTCCTTCCTAAAGGAAGCAGGCGAGAGACAGAAGCTCAGACTAAAAGTGGATTAAATTCTAAAGAAAGACAAGGATGGTACTTGCAAGTTGCAAATTAATTCCTTTTCCACATCATGATGATTTGGAGAAGAAACTTGGTTTTTGTTTTTCCTGGATGTTACATTATTTATAGAGAGAGAAAGGCTTAGCTCCCTCAAGCCCCAGAAGCAGACTTTGGGGGTTCAGGTACTGACCCAGAAGAATCTGCCTTCAAGTAGGATGATTACATCCATCTGCATAAGCATTGAGCAAGAGCCATCCCTGCCCCCCAAGCATCTGTACCTTTCCTGGAAGCAAAATCCTGTTCGGAGGAAAACCAATTTAAATAATTCCAACCAAGGCACGTCCATAAAAGCATTTCAGAAGCGTCTGCCTTCTTTTTGATAACTCGGAGCTATTAAAGCAAGAACAACAAACGACTCATAATGTGGCTGTCTGGAGCACCTGCTTAACATCTATACCGAGCCAGGCGCTCTGGGAGGTACACAGGGGATATCATAAGATTATGAGCCCCCCAAGGAATTTATAATCCAATTGAGGCAGAGGAGACATGAAGTAATCAGAGAACAAGAGTCCATAATGTGCCTAATTATGTGGTACAGACAATAAAATACAAAAGATATTGGAAAAGGGGGAAATCACTGCCAACAGTCAGTCAGCAATCATTTGATTTACTGAGTGCCTGTGTTCGAGGCACTGTTGACCAGTCACCCAAGATGGCTTTGTATGAGCTTGTGGGCTTGAGGGTAGAATCTCACAGTTGGAAGGCACCCCTCATGGCCATCTGGTCCATCTTGTGCCTGAAAAAAATAATCTTTTGCATCCTACTTAGTACAAGTCCTTTTGGCCTTTTTTGCATGAAGATTTCCCATGGAGAGGGAACCCACCACTATGTGGAGTCAGGTCCGAATTCTAAAGACAGTCTTCTTCCTCCTCTACTGGGGTGGGAGTATAGAACTAACTGTTGAAGGGAGAGAATGGCATTTAAGATTTTTGTTTTGGTCAGGCAGGTGCCCAGGATCACACAGCTAGGAAATGTCAAATGGCTGAGGCTGAATTTGAATTTAGGTTTCTAGGACTGGTGCTCTACTGGAGCTGCCCTCCAAAATTTTTTTTATAATTGGTTACTTTTATAATCCTATTTTTATTAATTTATTATTAATTAATATATTAAAATTTTCATTAATTATTTAGCATTTATCTTATAGGTTTATTAATTAATGATTTTACTAATCAATCAAGGATGAGTGAGTTCATATAACTAATGGCTGTCTGGAGCACCTACTTAACATATAACTAATTAGTGTCTGAGCCCCGATTTGAACTCAAGCCCTTTGACTGCATGCACAAGAATAGTTAAGTAGAAAGGATATGGGTAATCATGGACAAGAGCAGGAAAAAAGATGGAGTGGCGTCCCTTCTCCTTACCAAGGCAAATCCATCTATGGATACCATAGATCCCATCCCTTCTCATCTTCTCTAGCAGATTAGCTCCTGTTTTCATCTCCACTTGCTTTAAGCTTCAGTCTCTATCTACTGGTTCATCCCCTTTCTATTGCCTCCAAACTCAAGTCTCCTCCATTTATAAAAACTCTTGTTTAATCTGACCATCCCCCCTAGGTAGTGTCCAGCATCTCTCCTGTCTTTCCCAGGTAAACTCCTTGGGAAAGCCAATGACTCATTCTCCTTCTGAATCCTCTGCAGTCTGGCCCCCAACCTAATTTAACCGGAGTATCCCTCTCCAAAGAATAATGATCTCTCAGTTGTCAAATCTAATGACCTTATTATTATTCTCATGCTTCCTAACTCTCTGCAGCCCCTAACACTGTGGGTCAGCATCTCTTCCCTCCAAGACTTCCCCAACCTGTCTGTTCCATCTTCACCTGGGCCATGCTCACTAACAACTGGTGTCCCTCAAAGCTCTGCCCTGGAATATTTTCTTCTCCCCTTCTATGTTACGTCTCACTTGGTGATCTCATCAGCTCCCATAGACCCAATTATCATCTCAAAGCAGAGATCTCAATGTCAATCCTCTCAAGCTTCAGTCTTTTTTTTAGTTAAAGCTTTTTATTTTCACAATATACACGTGGATAATTTTCACCATTCATCCTTACAAAATCTTGTGTTCTAATTTTTCCCCCAACTCCCTGCCCTAGCCGGCAAGTGATACAAAATGTGTTAAACACATGCAATTCTTCTATACAGATTTCTACAAAGATCATGTTGCACAGGAAAAATCAGATCCAAAAAAGGGGGGAAAATGAGAAAGAAAACAAAATGCAAGAAAACAACAATAAAAAGAATGTGGTCCACATTCATTTCCCATAGCACTCTCTGGGTGCAGATGGCTCTCTCCATTGGAACTGGTCTGAATTATCTAATTGTTGACAAGAGCCATGTCCATCAGAATTGACCATCACATCATCTTGTTATTGCCATGTATAATATTCTCTTTTTCTGCTCATTTCACTCAGCATCAGTTCGTGTAAGTCTCTCCAGGCCTTTGTAAAATCATCCTGCTGATCATTTCTTATAGAACAATAATATTTCATAACACTGATATACCATATCACCCATTTTCCAACTGATGGGCATCCATCAAGTTTCAGTCTCGCATCAAGAAATGTCTTTATTTATTTCAGAAAAGCCTAGAACGACTTACATCATCTGATGCTGCACAAAGTAAGCAGAACTAAGAGAACATTATACCCAGTAACAAGATTATGTGATGATTAGCTTGACAGACATGGCTCTTCTCAATAATGTGATTCAAGGCAGTTCCAATAGACTTGAGAAGGAAAATGCCATCCACATCCAGAGAGAGATCTATAAGATTGAATGAAGATCAAAGGATAGTATTTTCACCTTTTTGTTTTCTTTCTCGTGTTTTTTTTTCCTTTTTGGTCTGATTTTCCTTGTACAACATGACAAATATGGAAATATGTTTCAAAGAATTGCACATATTTGACATATATTAGATTGCTCACTATCTTGGAGAAGGGCAAGGGATGGGAAGGAAGGAGAAAAATCTGGAATACAAATTCTTTTAAAAAATGATAAATGATAAATCTGTTTGTCCTTGTTGCTGAAAGCTATCTTTACGTGTACTTGGAAAGATAAAATGCTACTGAGATTTTTAAAAAAAGAAATGCCTTTGGGACATCATGAACTAAATGTCCCATAGACACCTTGAACCCAACATGTGCAAAACAGAGTCCATTATTCCTCCCCCAAATCATCCCCTCCTCCCCCAACTTTTGTATTACTATCAAGCATGGAACAAGTAATCTCAGTGCCATCCTCAACACCTCATTCTTACTCAACCCACATATCCATGATGATACCAAATCTTATCATTTCTATCTCTGCAACTTCCCTCCTGCACTTTTCCCCCACACAAAAACCACCTAAATATAGGCTTTCATCATCTTTAACTTAGACTTGCACAAGACTTCTAGGCTTGTTCTTCTAGGCTCCTGTTATGAGCCTCTCCATAGCATAAACCATCCTCCACTAAGCTGCCAGAATGATTCTCCTTAAGCACCTGCCTAACCATGTCATCCCCCATTCTGGCCCACTCCGTTACATTGAATGGTTTCCTTTTATCTCCAACATCAAACACGACTTACTGTTTGGCATTTAAGGCCCCGCTATAACTTGGCTCCTTTTTACTTTTCCATTCTTCTTACACATCAATACTCTTTGTTCCCATATTCTTTGATCCAGCTACAATGGCCTTCTTGCATTTCTCAATCATTACACTCCATCTCCTAGCTCCATACATGTATGACAGCTATGTCTCCTTCATGGAATACTCTTCCTCATCAGGTCTCCTTCCTGGCTTAAGACTTAGCTTAAGTCCTGAAGTCAGGAGGACCCAAGTTCAAATCTGACCTCAGACACTTTATGCTTTCCATCTGTGTGACTCTGGACAAGTCACTTAACCCCAATTGCCTCAGCAAAAAGAAAGGAAAGAAGGAAGGAAGGAAGAAGGAAGGAAGGAAGGAAGGAAGGAAGGAAGGAAGGAAGGAAGGAAGGAAGGAGAAGAGAGCGAGACAAAGAAAGAAAGAGAGAGAGAGAGAAAAGAAAGGAAAAAAAAAGACAGCTTAAATCTATGTTCTTTGGGATTTCTTTCCTGTCCCTCCCAGATGCTATTATCTCCCTCTTTGAGATTCTCTTTTATCTACTATATATATAGTGTGCACCTAGTTAATGATGTACCTTCCCTATTAGAAGGTTTTCTTTGAGGGTAGGAACTGGTTTTTGCCTTTCTTATATACACAAAGTCTAGCACAAAGTAAGCACTTATGAACTGCTTGTTAATCAGTCTGATTGAACATTCAATTGGGTTTGGAAAAATCGAGTGAAACAAGATTAGAAAAGGCCTTGAAGGACAAATATAATTTGGACTAGATTTATAGGCAGTAGATAAGGGCCTTTTGTAGATCTTCAGCAGACAAGACGATTAAAAGGGGGCCATCTTTGTTTCAGTCTCCATTGTGCAGTGAGTTCGCTGCTGTGTAAAGAAACAGCCATCCTGTTCTCAGCCTTCCCCATCCAGGTGCTAATCTCACACCTTCCTGGAGCCACTACTGCCCATTCTCATGACTTTTTTCCTTTTTCCCTGGCCCAAATTGCAGGATTATGTTGGACATATCTCGAGGAAATTCACATTTCTGCTGGTGACTTAATTGGTGCATTGGCCATTTTTTGGGGGGGGGGAGAAATGTTGGGGTCCTCAAGGAAGAGGGTTAAAAAACAGATTGCTCTGCCTTCCTGGATCCCTCAGCTTAGCGCCTATAATAGTCTTTTCCTGCATTATATAGCAAGATTATCTGAAGGCTACAGAATAAAGGCACCAGCCCCCTACTACCAAACCCCACCAACGGCGGTACTACTACCACCGGCACCAGATGAGCCAGTTGATCACCCAACATCTGTCAGGAGAGAAAACCCAAACGGGTTTGGACGTGACTCCCACTTTTACTATATGGCTAGGGAAGACAGTCTGGGACTTTCTCCCTGTGGCTCTTTAGCCTCGTGAGCAGCTTCAAGAGCAGAGCCCCAGAGCCTGTGGAGTCCAGTGGGGAGCTGGAGATGGGGTCAAGGGCCAGATAAACAGAAAGCCCATTAAAAAATCCAGAGGAGAAATGCTCCTCCTGTATCCTCCCTGGTGAAATCCACCCAGACATGGGCCAAACGTCGATGGAGATAGCATGTGTTGTTGGGACTGAGACTTTTGTCAAATGATAATATTTTGTATTTATGTAGCAACTGCCTTCCAAGTTGCAGAGCTATTTCTAGTCCTTATTGTATTGATTCTTTGAGTCTTTTGCCTGAAGATTGAATTGGGGCTCATGTTAATGGGCTTTTTACAGATGAGACAGGAACAGGTTGAGAGACTACCCGTGGGTCAGAGCTATAACTAACCCAGGGCAAACAGGGATTTGGCCAATGTGGGGCGGGGAGTGGAAGGGGCAGGGAGAGGGAGAGGGTTGGCTTTGCCACTTAGTATACCCACCCTGCATTTCCCCGACACCTCCTGCCATTGTATGTGCCAGACTTTCTCCCACAAGCTGAGGATCTGATTTATTGGGGAGTACATGTGCTCATCGATCCTATGGGCCACCAGCTCTCCCACCCCAACCCATTATTCTCTCCCCTCAAACACACAACAGTTTTTTGAACCAGGTGGCAGTATCTCAAGCTGCATCTGTGCCATGATCAGAAAGCAAGTTAGAAAAACCTGTTCTGCTAATGAAGGAGGAGGATGGGTTGTTTGGCCATTGCTCTTTTCAGTTATTAAAAAAGGGAACCCTACTTCTTGCTCATAACTTGGTGTTTGGCTGAATGGCCATTATATGAAAAGGCAAAATTGAAAATAGGAAAACTGGGTTTGAACCCTTACTCAGCTGCAAGTCACCTGAACTTTGAACTTTTCATGTCCTCATCTATAAAATAAAGAGATCAAACTAGGACATCTCTGATGTCTCTCTAACTGTAAATCCATGAGCCTGTGAACGAAGCATGACTTTATTTTGATCTTATTAATCATCACTTAAAAATGGCCCCATGAAGACGGTGTAGTTATGACACTTTGTGCATTTAAATGAATTAATTGAAGCATAAATCATTATTAAACAAGGTTTGTTGATTGTATTATTGTCCACTATTAACATTTCAGTGATCTTTTTAAAACCCTCCCCAACCCCTGCCATAATGCATAGAATTTAGAACAAGAAGATTCCTTCTGAGCAGTTGTTTACCTTTTCAATTCTGACTCCTTGGATGTGTTTGTACATGGGGCCAAAGAAGGTGAAAGGCCTCTTGCCCTAAAACAAAAAGCAGAACCAGTCAGAAATTATTGATTAACCTAGACTATAAGAGTTGGATAAGGCCTTAGAAATCGAAAAACATAGAACCAATCAGAAATTATTGATTGACGTAGACTATAAGAGCCAGATAGGGCCTTAGAAATCGAAAAACATAGAACCAATCAGAAATTATTGATTAATGTAGACTATAAGAGCCAGATAGGGCCTTAGAAATCAAAAAACATAGAACCAATCAGAAATTATTGATTAACCTAGACTATAAGAGCTGGATAAGGCCTTAGAAATCAAAAAACAGAACCAATCAGAAATTATTGATTGACCTAGACTATAAGAGCCAGATAGGGCCTTAGAAATCAAAAAACATAGAACCAATCAGAAATTATTGATTAACCTAGACTATAAGAGCCAGATAGGGCATTAGAAATCAAAAAACATAGAACCAATCAGAAATTATTGATTAACCTAGACTATAAGAGCCAGATAGGGCCTTAGAAATCAATCAGTTAATCACTGAGCAAGTATTTGTTAGTTGGCCAGATCAGCACTGTGCTTGGGGAGATGATAGAAACCTGCAATATTTTTACTTAGTGTGGGGCACCTCATCAGTCCTGAATTCTAATATCAGAAAATCTGATTACTAGTCCCGGTCACTCCTCTGTCTATGTGACCTCAGCTTTCTGATCTGTAAAATGAGAATATTGGACGTGATATCTCTAAGATGATGGGAATCACCCACTTCCATTCCATTTAACCTGGGAAGTCCAAACTTCCCATTTTATGGTTAAAGGTAACTATGACCCAGGGAAAGAAAATGGGGAAATGCCTCAAAAGTCACACAACCAGCAACAAAGAGATTCACATCCTGGTCTTCCTGACACTAAATCCCAGTTCTCTTGCCATTCCACCACTAACACGGGAGGAACTTTAAACTCTATATTGTCCAAGCTTTTTACAGATGAGGAAACTGAGGCACAGATGAGACTTGAACAATCCTCCCAAGTGGAGAATTAATGTGTTAAATATTCATTGACTGCAACTGGCATTTGTCTCTGCCTTCCAAGAGCTTCCTCTCTTCCCTGACAAGACACATCACTCAACCTCATCTCTCTCTTTTTGCTGAGACTTAAGGCTTGGACAAAGCCATTATTTAAAATGTGTGGCAGTGCCATCTAGTGTCCGCTCAGCACCTCTAGGCTCCTTCTCTTCCTTTAGATTCATCCCTTTATTGAAATGGGTAAAGTTGTGAAGGATTTTACCAGCGGCGGGAAGCAAAATCTGGACTTAGAGGTGGCTTTCAAAAACACCATGGAGATCGTTGTCTCTTCCCATTAGCTGCTGTTCTTTTTGGGTGATAATCGCTTTGGAACTGAAAGCTGTTTCATTAGCAATTGGGACTGTATGTCCCTTTCAAACGCAGGCGGAGTGAGAATTCACATGAACCTCATAGTAAGCTCTTAAACGACTATTTTGCCAAGCCATTTTAAAAAGGAAAGCAGAAGGCAGAAAAGAAGGAGGAAAATATGGTGAAGAGTTCGTTTGCCAAGTCTCCTCCACCTCCCCATGCAAATTGCTTGGAGATACCAGTCATTTTAAAAACTCAAAATATATGACAAATGCTGGTTGGGGCTCAGATTGAGCGATCATCATCCTGCTTCCCTTGTGTGTCCCTAGACCACCTCAGCCCATGGCTACTTTGATCTTTGTGAACGAGTCTGAGGTTCCATATATTTTGTTTATTGATTTTTAAATTTTGTTGCTGCCTTTTGAGGAACATACCCACCCTCTACCCCACAGAATCCTCCTATATAACAAAAACAGTAAGGATGCTCAACTAAGAACTGTATCTGATCAGATATTCAGTATTCCACTCCTGTAGTTCTCTACCCTCTACCAAGGGGAAAGATGTTTCATCATCTCTTCCTATTAATTACCTTTTAGATTATCTCAGTAAATGTGGGACCCTGGGCAAGGCATTTATTTCCCCCAAACCTCAGTTTCTTGATATGCAAAATAGGGAACCTGGATGAACTCTTCTCTAAAATCCCTTCCAGCTCTAGTCCATGATCCCATAATTCTGCTCTCCTCCTGGAAGGATTTAGCTGCGGGGAAGTGTGGGCAGATTGGATTGGACAAGAGGTAGCTGGGACAATCCTGGTCCTATTATTTATTCACTGTGTGATCTTACACAAGTCACTTAACCTTGTCAACTTCTGTTTCATAATCTGTAAAATGAGAGAGAGTTGGACTAAGTGACCTCTGATTTTTCCCCAGTTTGTCATCATGGACCCTGCAGTTAACTTCTGCAGAAATAGTTGGATGTGAAATGGGTCCCATTGATGTTCAATAGGGATGCCCAACTAGAATAATAGAAGTTTTTTACTGGCCTGTTGCTTCTCATTGTGAAAACAAATTTGCTCATTCGCTTATTCCCTCCCCAATTCATTCATCCCCTGATTGCCCTTAACTCAAAGATCCCTCCGTTCAGTTTGACAACCTTTGATTTATATTGTAAGAGGAAGAGTAGCCGAGACTAAGCTCTTAGGTGGTCCCCAGTGGATGGATACTGCAAGCCTGCTGGGCCCTGGGAAATACATTAGCTTGGCCAAAACCAATAGATGATTGAGTGGAGTGGCAACAGGAATGGCCGGGGCACCTTTGTCTCCACTCCCTTTCTCTCTTCCTGTTGCCTTATTTAAGAGAGAGAGAGAGAGAGAGAGAGAGAGAGAGAGAGAGAGAGAGAGAGAGAGAGAGTGTGTGTGTGTGTGTATGGAGGGTGGTAGTCCATTCAGTGTGCATGTGGATCCAGCCAAAATAAGAGACATTTCCACAGAGACATTGATAATTTGAACATATCACCACTTTTAAAAAATCAAAATCAAAATTCTAGTCCTAAGATTTGCTGCTTGCTCAGTCCCCAGAGCTCATAGGGTTCAAATCTTACCTTTGACATTACCTATGTGATTTTGGAGGCGTCCATCTCTCAGGTCCTCACTTTCCTTGCTTGATAAACATCTCTCAGTTCCCTAGTCTCTTAAGACCCTATGTAAGTTATAGATGAGTTGCTGTTTGGCATTGGTGGAAAGTTTCTATCTCTGGGAGTTACCTATAGTTATTAATAACCCAAGTCCCCAGGTTTATCATCATCATCGTCATTGTCATCATTATCATCATCATCATCATCTTAGTCTTCTTCTACTCGGACTGAGTCAGAGACAGGACCAAGGATAGCACCCAGTATCCTAATCAGTAAAATAATTGGATTGGATTAGATGTCCTTTGCTCTCCCTTCAGGTTCTGGGTCTACATTTTGCACATGAGGAACCTGAGACCCAGCATTTAGCACAAAACCTGGCATACAGTAGGTACACATTAAGTACTTATTAATATATTGAAATTTTTATGTATATTTGTAAGTAGTCTAAAAATCAGGAGGAACAAGAGTCAAATGTACACACACACACACACACACACACACATTATATGATCCTCAGCAAGCAAGCAAATAGGCCCCTATGAGCCTTAGTTTCCTTACCTATAAAATGAAGAGAGACTGGACCCAGTGATCTCCTAAGTCCCTTCAGCTCTCAATCCTTGATCCTATCCTGACTCCAAATCTATTCTATTTGTTCTTCCTACTGTTTCTTCTTCTTACTTCCTACTGTTCAACTGTAATTGAACTTCCAACTGTTCAACCTAGTCCATGTTTACATACCCAGTAAGTTCTTTATAAATGACATAACAACCCTGAAAAGAAGGGATGTGTTCTGGCTCACTTTTCTCTACCAGCTCCTCCTTTGTCGGGGTCAGAATAAGGGTATGGGGAAAGCTTTACTGATAGATTCTAGTCCTGTTCATCCTTGTCCCTGAGAATGTGTTATGAAGCGTTTTATCCTTTCTCTTTTATTGAGATTGAGGTAAATCACAGTGGAGCCTTTTTTGCAAGCTGTCAGCCTTCAGGGGCAGCACCCTTCAGAGTGTTTCCCTCGCTTGTCCCCCAACACACAGCTGAATAAGGCTTTCAGCCACAGCCCGGGATTAGACTCCCATACATTTAATATCTTTGTAATAATAAGATCTGTTCCCCTTGATCATATCATCCAGCATTTTCAGCACATAGTAGGTATTTAACAAATGCTTGTTGGAGATGATAAACACCTCTCAGTTTCCTGATTCCAAGACCCCATATAAGTTATAGACAAGTTACTATTTGGCATTGATGGAAAGAGTTTCCATCTCTGGAAGTTCTCTACAGTGATTAAAAACCCAAGCCTCCTGCTTTATCATCGTCATTGACTGACTCAGACCAAGTAGGGGCAGGACCAAGGATAGCGATCAGGAATGGTGGATCATCATGGGCACCTGGTGCAAGCTCACCATTTCAGAGCTTTGAGACCCAAATGAGATTGTTGTGTACACAAAGCCCTTTGTAAATTGTAACATGCTGTTAAAAATATCTGTTATTTTTACTGGTTCTACTACAAGCAAGGAAATTGAGCCCCCTCCCCAAAGGGGGCCCTTTAATTTCTGTTCTGGACTTATTTCCAACACTATATTATTCAATCTCTTCCCACCTCACTCCAGTTACAAGTCTGATCTTTAACTAATACACAGTCCTGAAGATGGCCCAGGAGAAGCTGCCTTCTCCTTCTCAGTTGGCATTTCTGCGTGCTTATTCAATAGCTCACCTGCTACAGCAGATCAGAGGTCGCATCCTTCTTGTGAAGGAAACCCCTTGACAAACACACACTTCAATTGTAGGACTCGTGCTCAAATTTTACCCACCTGGTACCAATAACAGAACCACAAAAGACATATTTTGCCTCTGGTATGCCCTGACTGAATTTACAGGCTACCAACATGTCCCACAGATTGGACAAACAGTTTTTCAGGGTAAAAAAGACTGGGTTTGGGAGAGATAAGTTTTTCAGAACCCCGAATTATCCCCTCATCCTGAAATAGTCAGGATCACAGTATCGTGGGGCTTAGGTTTAAAGGGTTCAAGAGGGTATTTCAGTTACATGTGAATGCCATTAGTGCTGAGCCTGTGTTAATAAGCTTTTTGTGCCCGTGGATATCACCGTAGATCAATACCATCCATGCTCCCGATTTCTATGATTAATGAGTATCATTATGCCCTAATTAGCAAGACTCATATTTTGAATGAATAAATACCCTCAAAACCCCCTAATCTGAAGCCACTTCTGGTAAGATTCTCAAATGCAGTCCCTGTCTGTTGCATAAATGGAGAAGAAAAACATCCATTTAAATATTTATTTGCTCCAGTGAAGGGTAAACCTTTCTTCTATGTTAGATTTCTCTAACTAGGCTTTTCTCATTAATATTGTGTGTGTATGTGTGTGTGTAAGATCAATAACATTAGGTGTGAGCACAGACAAAGCAAATGCTGGTCTTGCCATTGGAGGGTGAGATTCACTCAATCACCTCTGGTGTGGGGATGCTGTGCCCACCTATGATTTGTGACGGTGGTTGGCTTGTCAGCCTTAGCTGGTATTAGTTTGTCTCAGAATTGAGACTGGTGACCTGCGGTTCTAGACCCATATCCATTAAACCTTGGCAGAGGTCCTTTTGTAACTCAGTTTTTTCCACTTTAAGACTCCATTACTTCTGGGCTCTGTAATTGGGTCAGTATGATTATTCTCTCCAATAATTCAGAGCTCTGGCTGTCTATAATAATGAAGTAAATTCATTTCACAAAATATGGGGGCTCTAAGATTCATCATCTCCCTGCCACACTGGTGATGAGACTCTGAACTCGGCAATCTTCTCCTGGGACAGCAGGTAGACATTTCACCAAAGGGCAGAGCTGGCTATATCACAAGCCTTTGCTGCCTGCTAGAACCTGCCAAACCCTTAGGCTACCAAAGCCTTTGGGAATCCAGAGTACCTCAACATCTTGGGGGATTGCTGGAGCATCACGATGGATCATGGATTTACTATATAAAGTTCTTGCCTTCTCAAGGAGGAAGAGAATCTGGAATTCATCATTGGAAAAAAATTAGTGTTTAAAAATTTGCTAACTTATTTTGTGTTTAACTGGAAAAAATAAAATGAAAATAAAATAAATGAGATTATAGGTTTTGAGGTAGAAGGAACTAAGTGGAGTCCATGCCCCTTATTTCACAGACAAAATAACTAAAGTTCTCTGCTGGTAAGTGACTTAATCAGAATATCAAGTCAGAATAGAAGTGGCAGAACCAGGATTTTCACCCATATCCTGAGATTTACTCACCTGATATTTTCTCCATGCTAGAGTATTTATCTTTCTAACTCCCCCAACAGTATTAGTCTCTCTCTGCCTAGAATTCTCTCCCCTCTGGATATCTGGACCCCCAAAGCCTGCTTCCTCCTTGATTGTTTTGGCCCTTTCTCATTACCATCCGCCTAGTGCCTCAATGATGCTTAGAGTATGTACCACGCCATTTAGTTCTATCATAGGTTGATCTCACTTCCTCAAAGGATGATAATCTTCTTGAAAGTAGAAATCATGTCTTGTACAGCTCCAAAGGACATTAGAGACCATCGAGTCCAACTCCCCTCATTTTGTGGATGAGAAAACTAAGATGAGAAAACAAGGGACTAAGACTCTGAGGCAAAATTCCAGAACACATGTGACTATTCCCCACACCCTCAGCCCCCTGTTACCATTAGCACAAAATGGGGCTGAGCACAGCCCTCGGGAGG
Source organism: Antechinus flavipes (assembly GCF_016432865.1). NCBI lineage: Eukaryota > Metazoa > Chordata > Mammalia > Dasyuromorphia > Dasyuridae > Antechinus > Antechinus flavipes. The sequence goes on from NC_067403.1 coordinate 230,442,466, forward strand.
CTTGATTGTGCTTGACTCAATACTTTCAATATTATCTATGATTCTGACATATACCACAGGTCAACCAGTTGTCAAGTCCTATATACAAACAGCCACTCACAAGTCTACCCACCCTCACTCATACTCACTATATATAGTGTTATCTCAGCTATAGCTGTACCCCAGGTATCCCAGCATAAAGACGTGGAGTCAGGGGAAACTGGAATAAATTTCCTTATTAGCCATTTGACCTTTAGCCAATCATTTAGTCTATTTCTTTGTCTGTAAAATAGTAATAATGATATTTGGAACAGCTAGATAGTGCAATGGATAGCTCAGACCTGATCTCCAATACTTACTAGTTGTCTGACCCTCAGCAAACCATTTAATCTTGTTTGCCTCGGTTTCCTCATCTGGAAAAGGAAATGGCAAACCATTCTAGTATCTTTCTAAGGAAACCCCAAAATGATGTCATGAAGAGTTGGGTATAAATGAATAGCCACAAAAGCTACTTTCCTCACAGGTTGCCATAAAAAACAAATGCAATAATAATACCTATAAGGTTCCTTATAAAATTTAAAAAATATTAGAGCTATTATCATCTTCATCACTAAAATCTCATTTTTCTCTTTATCATTATTATTATTAACATTTTGTGCTCCTTTTCTTCAGTGGGGTTCATATGGAAATGGTTCTCAGAAAAGCCAATAACCTACTATCCTGCTTTAGTATTGGATTTCTAAATACTGTTTTTTTTATTATTATTATAGCTTTTTATTTACAAGATATATGCCTGGGTAATTTTTCAGCATTGACAGTTGCAAATCCTTTTGTTCCAACTTTTTCCCTCCTTCCCCCCACCCCCTCCCCCAGATGGCAGGTTGACCAATACATGTTAAATATATTAAAGTATAAGTTAAATACAATATATGTATACATGTCCAAACAGTTATTTTGCTGCATAAAAAGAGTCGGACTTTGAAATAGTGTACAGTTAGCCTGTGAAGGAAATCCAAAATGCAGGTGGACAAAAATAGAGGGATTGGAAATTCTATGTAGTGGTTCATAATCATCTCCCAGAGTTCTTTCACTGGGTGCAGCTGCTTCAGTTCATTACTGCTCTATTGGAACTGATTTAGTTCATTTCATTATTGAAGAGGGTCACGTCCATCAGAATTGATCATCACATAGTATTGTTGTTAAAGTATATAGTGATCTCCTGGTCCTGCTCATTTCACTCAGCATCAGGCTGTAAGTCTCTCTAGGCCTTTCTGAAATCATCCTGCTGGTCATTTCTTACCGAACAATAATATTCCATAATATTCACATACCACAATTTATTCAGCCATTCTCCAATTGATGGGCATCCATTCATTATCCAGCTTCTAGCCACTACAAACAGGGCTGCCACAAACATTCTGGCACATACAGGTCCCTTTCCTTTATTTAGTATCTCTTTGGGGTATAAGCCCAGTAGAAACACTGCTGAATCAAAGGGTATGCACAGTTTGATAACTTTTTGGGCACAGTTCCAAATTGCTCTCCAGAATGGCTGGATGTGTTCACAACTCCACCAACAATGTATCAGTGTCCCTATTTTCCCACATCCCCTCCAACATTCTGCATTGTCTTTCCCTGTCATTCTAGCCAATCTGACAGGTGTGTAGTGGTATCTCAGAGTTGTCTTAATTTGCATTTCTCTGATTAATAATGACTTGGAGCATCTTTTCAAATGGCTAGAAATAGTTTCAATTTCTTCGTCTGAGAATTGTCTGTTCATAATCTTTTACCATTTATCAATTGAAGAATGGCTTGATTTCTTATAAATTAGAGTCAATTCTCTATATATTTTGGAAATGAGGCTTTTATCTGAACCTTTGACTGTAAAAATCTTGTCTGCATTAGTTTTGTTTGTACAAAAACCTTTCAATTTGATATAATCAATTTTTTTCTATTTTGTGATCAATAATGATCTCTAGTTCTTCTTTGCTCATAAATTCCTCCCTCTTCCACAGGTCTGAGAGGTAAACTATCCTATGATCTTCCAATTTATTTATAATCTCATTTTTTATGTGTAGGTCATGAACCCATTTTGACCTTATCTTGGTGTACGGTGTTAAGTATGGATCAATACCTAGTTTCTGCCAGACTAATTTCCAATTTTCCCAGCAATTTTTGTCAAATAGTGAGTTCTTATCCCCAAAACTGGGGTCTTTGGGTTTGTCAAACACTAGAATATTAAAGTTATTGGCTGTTTTGTCTTTTGAATCTAACCTATTCCACTGATCAACTAATCTATTTCTTAGCCAATATCAAATGGTTTTGCTAACCGCTGCTTTATAATATAATTTTAGATCTGGTACAGCTAGGCCACCTTCATTTGATTTTTTTTTCACTAATTCCCTTGAAATTCTTGACCTTTTGTTTTTCCATATGAACTTTGTTTTTATTTTTTCTAGATCACTAAAATAGTTTTTTGGGAGTCTAGATACTGTTTTGCAGTTAAATATAAAATAACCTCTTTTTGCTGTGGATAAAAGTAAGAGAACAAGTTCCTATTCTCTGCAGGCTCCCTAAGAATGGCCTCAGCACAGCGCCAGGAGCTGCAGAAAAGAGACAATAGACATTTCATCCTGTTTCCTTGGAATCTTGTTTTCTTTAGCCAGCTTTTTATGCTTTGAAAGTTTGCTTTGTTTTGTGTTGTTTGGAAATTATAAGCAGTTGAGATGGTGACATGGTAAAACATTGTCCTTAAGGGTTTAGGAAACAATATCCTGGTGTTTGTGGGGAGAGGGGATGATGATGATGATGATGATGACCTTCGTTACCTTTTTACCCAGACTATCACAATATATTTCTAATACGCTTTGTCCCAGTTCTCAATCTTAAGGAACATAAAATTGGCCACTTTCCCATCCCCAACCTGAGTGTCTAACTAACTATGAAGTTTATTAATAGTGCATATAGCGGGACAGCTAGATGGTACAAGGGATAGAACACCAGCCTTGGAGTCAGGAGTTCAAATCCTGCCTCAGACACTTAATACTTCCTGGCCGTGTGACTCTGGGCAAGTCACTTAACCCCAATTGCCTTTCCAAAATAATACAGTATATATGCCACTAATGAAAAATTTCTTCATGTAAAACGGATATAAGGAAATGAGTGTCAAAGCAATCCTTTTAAAGCATAATTTGTTTATATCACTCTATTGTTTGTCAACCTTCTATAGCTCCCCAGTATCCCTCAAATATTATCCAGACTTATTAGCCTTCTACAACTCGACTCCATCTTGCCTTCCCAACAGCTAACTCCCTTTATATAAAATGTATTATAATTAGAGTACTATTTGCTATACATGATGCAAATTTTCTCACTTTCTTGCCGTTGCTCACATTTTTTCTTAAATCTAGGCTGCCTTTCTTTTCTGTTTGTTTGGTGAATTCCACCCCTCAAAGCCTGTCTCAGATTCCTGAGTCAAGCTTTTTCTGATCTCCTTCTACTGAATTCATTGGAATTTTATAAACACTCAAAATATTCTATTTTTTGTTGTTGTTGTTTTTTTTTTTTTTTTTTTTTGGCTACAATTGTGTCTGTGTTTTATCTCTTTGCTAGACTGTAATCTCCATGAGTTCAGGGACTTTTTAACCTCTTAATCCTTCACAATCCCTAGCATTGTACTGTCACATATAAGAGGAAAGAAGAGGTATAACTGGGCAATAGATCATGTGCAGATGAACTGAAGGTTTTAATGGGCCACAAGCTCAATGTAAACCAATAGTGTCAATGCTGAAAAATTACCCATGCATATGTTTTGTAAATAAAAAGCTTTATTAAATATATATATGCTAATAGTGTGACATGGCATCCAAAAAAATTTTTTTAAGCTGATGTAACTTTGACCTGCATTCAGAAGACCAATATATGCAAAATAATTGCAGTGACAGCCCCTTAACTGCCTAGGACGAGAGTCAGAAGCTATATTTGGGAGGGCCCCTAAGCATTCTCAGACTAGGTAGAATTTTAAGTCCAATATACATGTGAATCTGAGGTTGAGCTGTGAGATGTAGAAACCATCCATCCGAAGCAAAGGAGTCGGGATAATGGCGAGGGCATCCTTTGGGTGAGTAGGTGGCATATGGTTTTTTAAAAATCCCTCTGACCTGAGAAACAGCAGCTTAAAAATCATAAATTCCCCCCGTGGCAATCCTGTTAGTTGTCCAGTCCAGGATGTGCACCATGTTTCGGTGTTTGTGATCTAGGCCCCGAGTGACCTTCTTAATCGGGTCAAAAACTGACCTGTCACTCATTAGACCGAACCTCGCCAAGGAACAAATGAATAATCACCCAGCAGCAGTGAAGAGAAGGTGGAAGCTGGTGTCGGTCTGGATTGTTGGTTTATTCATTTCCCCTTTTCAAAGCTATTTTTACCGCTCCCCAAAATACGGGCGTTTTGTTTGTTCTTTGTGTTTCCATAATCGTCTGTCAAGCTTTGCTTTGGCACCCAGCTAAGGAGCATTTGACTGGGGGCCTGGAAGGATTTGAAGTGATTTATACGTTCCCCATCTTTTGAAGTATGAAGTTCATGTTGGTTTGTTTTATGGAAAAAAAAAATCCCCAGAGCCCACAGTAGAGATGAAAGGTGAGAAAAAAGAAATATCGGATTTGTGTGTTACAGCCTTCCTAGGCTGGATGGAGCGGAGGGCTTTGGCAGGGAAGGGGGACTAGTTAGGAGCCTAGAGTGGGGAATCAGTAGGTACCCTCCTCGGTTTGAGCCCTCTGGTAGACAGTGACATTCTTTAGCTTTCTGTTGGAAGGAGGGGGAAACTAATACTCCTGAGGCAGCAGGGAGGAAGAGTAGGGAAGGGGGGATTAGTGAGATATGGATTAATCACTAGACATCTTGAGTAGGAGCTCCAAATGGGGACTTCTCTGACAATAAATGAAGTCAACTGCATCCCTGACTGTTGAGAATCTGGGGGTGCTGAGTTTGCATTCTCCCAGAGAAGGATGTTCCAGAGTGATGGGGATGGAAAGTCAATAAAATTTCTGAGGAGAAAGAGAAATAGATTAGGGTTCTATCTGCATTTTAAAAATCAATAGATTGCCATTCAAAACTCCATGACTGAACCACATTCTAGAATGGTGATAATAATGCTCTTTTGTTTTGTGTTTTCCTCTTAAAAGCTACCCAATTGTAGGTGAGATTTGCCTTCCATTCTCTGGTAGAGAGGTGGTGGACTACGGTATAAGATGAGGCTTCCTTTGTCAGACGTGATCAATTGATGTGGTGATAGGGAAAACTACTAGAGCCGATCAAATAGAATATAGTTATTACGAGACAACAGAATAGAAGTACTTTGGGATTAAGTAACATCTTGCTTAACTGCAATCCTAGCAGAGTGTCTAGCACTTAGAAGTTGCTTAAGAAATGCTTCTTGATTGTTGATTAAATGATTGGAGAAAGGAAGGGAGTCCCTAGGAAGTACATTATGATTTTTATTGTTAAAGAAGGTATCAGCTTTTTCATTGAATTTTAAAATTTCTTTAAAATCTATGTAACTGGGGCCATTTTCCAAGATGCCATTAGGAACAAATCTGTTTATAATTCTAAAAGATATGAACTTTGCTGCCTCCTTCACCCACCCTTAGAATAGCACTCAGTAAGTTTCTAAGTCTCTGCCTTCTTCTGTAAGAATATAAGCCTTGTTGAGGTCAGGTCTCATTTCATTTTCTTATCTTTTTACCCTTCCCTGGAAATCTATCTTATAACAAAGAACTGTAGTCAAGCAAAGAGACCAGAACTTTGGCAATGTTTGCTAACGTATGCCTTTCTCCATGGCTGTCATCCACCACCTCTACACACCAAGGGCAAGGAGACGGGCTTTACCCCACACGAAGCCAAGATTTTACTGCATTAATCAGAGTCCAGAAGTCCTTTACTATCATTTTCTTTATTTTATTATGATATTTTAGTCATTATATAGATTCTTTTCTTGGCACAAATTTTCTTTGGCCTTAAAGCTTTTCTAAATTCTTTATATTCATCAAATCAAGTCAGCAAGCTTTTGTTAAACACCTATTAAGTGCCAGATACTTTTCTAAGGACAGATGTTACAAAGAAAGTAAAAAAAAAAAAATCTCTTACTAGCAAGGATTTCACAGTCTAACGAGGGAGACAACATACAAACAATTACATACAAGTAACTTATAATCAGAATAAACTGGATGTCATCTCAGAGGGGAGGTGCTAAGATTAAAGGGAACCATAACCATTTATATACCACCTTTTGTTTAGCCATTTCCCAATTGATGGGCACCCACTGTATACTCCGTGGAACACTGATTGCTCATTCAAAACCATTAATAAACCATCTGCTCATCTGTCTGCTTCAGGCCTGGAGAAGGAATCTCCCTTTTTCTCAGGAAATTTTTGTCAGCGAAATGTCCTTTCCCTTCACTAATCATCTTCTCAGGATGTCCGAGATTTTTGGTAAAGCTGAAAGGTGTTGGGGGGGGGGGTAAAAACCCATTAAGAATATTAGAGGGCTCAAGTCTGTATCTCAGCTTTGCAGCTTACTGCCCAGGATACAATGCCAAGTGACTCCACCTTGGGTGAATAGGTTGAACCAGACTAAATCTATGATCCTAATTCAAAATTGGTACTTTGGCTTTCATCCCAAGAGAGGCTGAATGCTCAAAATCAAGGAAGCTCTTAGGTGTGGGTATAATCCAGCACTTAGCACAGTCGGACCGTGTTCTCCACTTACTCCATTTCTCTTCCTTTTTGTTCCCACACCCTCACATGTCAGCTCCCCTCTAATTAAGAGGTCCTGCTTTCTTTTCACCGCAAGATGAGCTCTTGTCTTGCCTTCTGCTTCCTTTTTAGGCCTCTCCCATTCCTAGAATGTATTCCTTGTGTATCAATCAATTTATTAAGCACCTGCTAGTGCTAGGTATTGTGCTTTACAAATATTATCTCATTTGATCCAAGGAAAGTTGGATGATCATATAGTAGATAGAGCAGAGAGAGAATTCTTGATCGTCTATGGTCTAAATAGCCTAATTCTGAATTTCTTATAACTGGCCCTACATAAAATGAGGTGCAGTGGATAGAGAGCACCAACCCTGAAGTCAGGAGTTCAAATGTGACCTCAGACACTTAATACTTCCTAACTGTGTGACCCTGGGCAAGTCACTTAACCCCAATTGCCTCAGCAAAAAATAAAATAAAATAAAATGAGCTCCCTCAAAAGATAGTAAGTAGTATATACACACACATACACATAAACATGTATATATGTGTGCATCCTGTGTATATACATATGCATATATACGTGTGCATATATATACATGCATGCATATATTTACATATTTTCTTATAAATATAGATATATATACACATATATGCAATTCACTATGATACCTATACCAGGACATCTTCAGAGAGAGATCAGACAGCCATTTGTTGAGCATAATATAAAGGGAAACACTATATCTATAATGGGATTAGAATAGATGGCCTTTGAATTCCCTTCCAGTGCAAAAAATTTATGATTCAAATACATTTGGGTAAAATTAGGAATGTCAATATCAGCAGGAGATCTGAAATTGCACATTGGGTATTGTAGTATGACAACATATAGTAAGGTTGCCATGTCCCTTAGCCTCAGTGTCTCCATCAATAAAATGGAAATAAAGATATCAGTGGGACTCACCTCAAAGAGTTGTTGGGAGGAACAAATTATTTATTATGTCTTATTGCCCTATATAAATATCAGCTGTCATTGATAAAGCAGAGCGGGAGTTAATTTGTCATGTTGGATTAAGAGCCAGTCCCATCATCAGAAAAGACCTGAATTCAAAGCTCTAATTCTGACACATGCTGGATGTGTGACTTTGGGCTAGTCATTTAACTTCTGGGTGTTCCAGGCAATCCTTTAGGACTAAAGTTCCAGACCAGACTCTGGTGGAGTGAGTTTTCTCCCTTGGAGTCAAATCACACGTCTGGCCCAAAGTGTGGTAGACAGAGAACAGATGAGTAAAAGACTTTGAAATGGAAGAGGAGGAGAAGAAATGACCCAATGCTAAAGACACAGGAGGAATAAAATTAGTCAACTAATAAATACATCCCAAACAGAGAGTCGGTGTCTTTGGTGAGATTATTATGAATGTCCAGTCAAAGCTGTAACTGGTAACTTTTTCCTTTGCGACAGCTGGGGTGGGGAGTTGAAGTTGGCTCCTCTGGAATGACACAAATGCATGTTCTGACTCATCGCAAGGTTTCTAAGTTGTTTCAGGGGGATAAGTCCAATTGGACATGAGGTCACTTCTTCCCTCACAAAGATGGAGCCAAGGGGAGGAAATAATCTTTTGAATAATACACTTGGCACCCTCTAATTTTTCAGCCCTGGAGCAAAGCATAGATGGCCCTGCCCTAGTTAAATCTCCACCTTTTATAGAGATATCTGCAGACTGCTAGCAGTGGGGGTGACAATAAAGATTTTCCCTTGGATCCCTGCTGTTGTTTATTTCTCAGTTCAACTCTTTGAAACTGCCCCTAAGCTACATGTTGGAAATCAAGGGTCAGTGCTTCCCATCAGCTTAGAATTCAGACTTAGAAAAAAGCCCTAAAAAACTAACAGTGGGGTGTTAAAAACACTTAGGCTCTAACCTAGATCTTTGTTAGAACAGCATAGGAGTGATGCTGAGCTCTGAATGGAGGGTCTGCACATATTTCCATAGGACCCTGTACATTTCTTGGCAAGGAACTCAGGGTCTTCCTCCTTAGGTTTTTCTATAGGCAGGGGAAAGGATCATCCATTTATCTAGGAACAACTTTGGAAGCCCATATGAAGCCACAGATCTGTAGAATTCTTGAGGCAATTATTCTTCTGTGCTGCTCATCCTCCAGGTAGGAAATACAAGGACTGATCAGAGACCTTTCTGTGCTGCTGCCATTTCCTATTCCTTCTGTATTTTTCCCTCAAGGGGAGGAAAAAATCATTTCAGACTAGGTTAAATGGGACTAGCAGTGGGGGCTGGCTTGTGCTGATACATTGTATTAAGTGGGACGTCTTGGGGAGGGGGAAGAAATGGGACATTTTGTGCTTGAAAATCCCTCTCCCTTTGACAGTGGTTTGATCACTGATAGATCATTGGTTCTCATGTCAAAGGATGGGAGGTGAGATCTTACCTCTGAAACTTCCTAGCATTGGACCCTTGGACACATCTCTGTACCTTCCTGAGGTTAAGTCTCCTCCCCTGTAAAAGGAGGTGATTGAGCTGGTTGGCTTCTGGATTCTCTAATATTTTTACCAGAAGCCTAAGGGGCAGGTGCTGTTATTTACTCATGGGGAAACTTTGAGAAATTAAATGGTTTCCTCTGGCTTACACAGCTAGTAACTGTCCATGGTGGGATTTAAAGTCAGGTCTTCCTAATGGCAAAGTCTACTCCTGCCCCTTATCCAGGAACCACACGTGGTCCATATTCCCCAGACCATCTGGTTATTCTATCAATATTTCCTCTATGGGGAACTTTCCTTTCTCTCCCCTTGTTTTCCAGCCCCACCACCCCATCTCATTGGAGTACCCTGCTACAAATATGGCCCAATAGCCCTGGGCTTATTTGACTTTCTCAAGATCCCCACAATAATAGGTCACTAACATAATATTGACCCTAACTGTTCTACCAACACTGTGCACCAACACTGAACGAAGCTATTTTTATCATTTCTTTTCAGATTTTCTCTTTCTCTTGTGCGACTTCCAAAGCCAGACCTTTCCAGCCCAATCCCCCACCTCCCTAAGCAGACCCTGAGTGCAGCTCCACAAAAATTGGAGAACTCTCTCAGATCCTAGAAGGAGGCGTACAAAAGACTCATTCTTAGACTCGGTTACTCACCGGGCCAGGATTTAGGTCAGAGACACCAGAGTTAATCATTGGCCCAATAAACCGACAGTTTAAATTAATAGACATAGCCAAAGGTGGGCAAAGATAGAAGTTCTCCCAAGGGAAAGGCCATTTAGAAAGTGTTGTTATCTTATTTCTTGGCACCACTACAAACTGTGAAATGTTTTAGACAGCAGACTGAGTGTCCTCATGTGTGGAGGCTCAGGATATTATATAATAATGGAAGTAGGGAACGCTTATTCGTTCGTATTTATCCCCCAGTGCCTACCATCTGGTAGGCACAAGTGCTTCTTGATTGATGGATGGATTGATTAATTAAGGGTTAGGATGTTCAGTCAGTTCTGGGCTCTGAATTGGAATTAGAGAGGCTGGAGAACTGGGTTTGAATCCCAGCCTACTTGCTGGGCAAACTTCTTCTTTGGGACTCACTTCCTTCATCTGTAAAATGAGAAGGTTGGATCAAGGGGTCTCTAAGGTCCCACCTTCCAACTCTAAATCTATGATTTGGGGATTTTATCCGTGCTTCAGCCCCTCCCTCATTGTGTGACTATGGGCTTGTCGATTAATTTCTGTGATCTCAGTTTTTCCATCAATAAAATATAGGGATTGGATGGAAGAAATGAATGAATCAGTCGCCATAAACTTGTACAATCACTGTGTTAAGTCCTAGGGATACAGATGCAAAAAGCAAGACAATTGCCCCTTCAAAGAGTTTCCCTTTTTGTAAGGACTTACATGGGGAAGGGGCAATCAAGGAGCTTTTGGTCAAGGAAGTCATCGGAATGGTCAATGGAGTCAGAGAACCATGTAGGAATGTTCGTGTTGATTTGATTGTGGTTTTTAGAGCAATGGAGAAAAGAGTGGGATGGAGAGGTGAGCTGGGTAGGGAACCAGTAACATAAAAAGTCTAAGTCACACTATAAGTGGTAAATTATCACCAATCACAAGATTGATTACCAGGGCTGAGCCTTGGAGGAAACACAGGATTCTAGGATAAAAAGAGAAACCAGATCATTAATAGAATGGGGATAAAGTATAGCTGGAGAGCAAAGTGTGAAGGGATTCCTGTGCCATAAGCCCAGAAAGGGAGACTGGAAACACATTGGAAAGGCTTTTAGGTGCCTGCCTGAGGAAATAGTAGATTTTCTCAAACAGAGAATGGCATAGGTTTCTACTCTTTGAAGCCGAAGTAATCTGTGTCTCTTCTTCTTCTTCTTCTTCTTCTTCTTCTTCTTCTTCTTCTTCTTCTTCTTCTTCTTCTTCTTCTTCTTCTTCTTCTTCTTCTTCTTCTCTTCTTCTTCTTCTTCTTCTTCTTCTTCTTCTTCTTCTTCTTCTTCTTCTTCTTCTTCTTCTTCTTCTTCTTCTTCTTCTTCTTCTTCTTCTTCTTCTTCTTCTTCTTCTTCTTCTTCTTCTTCTTCTCCTCCTCCTCCTCTGTCTCTCTATCCCTTCTACCCTCCTTCTTCCTCCCTCCCTCTCACTCTCTCCCTTCATTCTTCCCTTTTCCTCTCCCTTCCTCCCATTTTCTGCCCTCTCCCTCCTTTCCTCCCTCTTTTCCTCTCTCCCTTCCTCTTCCTCCTTCTCTCTCTTTCTCCTTCTCTTCCTCAATTCTCCATTTTTCTCTCTTCTTCTGGCTCTTTCCCTTCTTTCTCTCTCCCTTCCTCTCTCTGCCATTCCAAAGCTTCCATTTTAAATCCTCAGGCAAGTTGTTTTCTCTGTCATTTGGCTTCTCCCATTGATAAGGAAATAATGGATAGCTGAGGTGGCCCTGTACAATGGATCCTGGCTGTCTAGGAAATGTGCTGATCTCGAAGGATTTCCTGATGTTTTTAATGATCCAGGATGCTCACTGTCAAATGCTTCCTTCTCGCAATCTGCTGTTGGCGCTGGGGTAGATATGAGTCAACTTGTTTGTAGTGTGTGTCCTGTCAGTGATGTTCATTATTGATCCAGAGCCTTTGAAGCTCAGTCCCAACCAGTGCAGAAGGGCTCACTTGCTCTTCCCTGCCTCTTTCTTCTCCTTCACTTAAGAACAAAATTCCATATACAAACTTTAGATTATTTAATACTGGGGGAGAAGCAGAAATGTTGGTTCATGACTTTTATCCCCCCCACCCCAGCTACTGCCTATTTCTCTTTTTACCTTGTTCTGTCCCCTAGGTGGGAGTCTCAGTTGGAAACAAGGGTATATGGCCACTTCCTCTCCTAGAATGAGGAAGCTTCTGAAGTAGAAATTGTACGTTTTCTTTCCCTCCCTATGAGAAAGCGTGATGTAGGAGATAGAGCCTTGGACTTGCTGACAGGGAGACCTCAGTTCAAATCCCAGACCACTGTTTGCATAATGTGTAACTCTGGGTAATTCCTATCACCTTTCTATGCCTCAGTTTCCTCAATTACAGGTGAGGAAAAGGAGTGAGTACTACTAATATTTATTTCCCTTATAGTACTTTTGTGCAAATTATATCTGAAAACTGGAAAGTGATAAATGTATGTGTTACTATGCAAATGGGAGCCCAGCAACTATGTATATATGTATATGTATAACATACATATACATATGTATATACATACCTATACTTACATAAACATATGCATATATATATTGTGTATCCAGTCCATTATTGCACCTCAAGTCCCAATCTGCACATTGAGATAGTCGGAGATAATGATTTCTTAGTCCCCTTCCAAGTTTAACAAAATTCTATAAGTCATTAGGATCTGCATTTTGGTAATTCATAAAATCAAAAATTTAGAGCTGGAAGGAACCCTAATTCTAATCATAGCTTTTTAGATTACAGCAGAAGCTTTCAAGTTCAACCCCCTCATTTTACAGATGAGGAAACTGAGGCTGAGAGGTTGAGTGATTTGCCCAGAATTATGTGACCAGAAAGCATATAGGATTTGAACTCAGAGCTCTATCCCTTATATCACCTTATCCAATCCTTTCAATTGACAAATGAGGAAGTCAAAAGTCTATAACTTGCCCAAAGTGCTACAGACCGTTGATTGGCAAAGCCAGGATTCAAACTGTATCCTCAGCGGGCAAAGCTCATGTGCTTTCTATTGTACCACACTGCCTCCAGAACTGTTATTTTTTAGAAATAACGTATTTATCCTTCCTGAGCTATTCACACAACTGGCAAGAGACAGATGGGGATCCAAGTCACCATTCTCCATCTGCCCGGTGACAGTGTTGAGATTTTTGGCATTGGATCCATCCCATTTTCAGAAGATAACAAGAAAGATGTTTTAATGCAAAATGTTAGATGGAGAGACCGAGCCCATTTGGATGGAGAGCATCTCCTGAGCAGCCTAAAGTTGCCCCTTTACATCTGGCACAGCACAAATATTTTTCTCCAACACTGAGTGCCTTTGGGTTTTGTTGAAGATGAGCCACCGTTGGTATAGAACTCCTTAAGGGCTCCAGTTAACTTTGAGGGAGGTTTGGAAAGAGAGCAAGGGCTATAATTTTCAGCTTGGAACAGAAGCAGTAATTTGAAGCAATTTGAAAAACAAATCTCTTAAGGACAATTCATCGGCTGCCTGCTGAAGATGACAGTCTCCCACTTAGACTGTACTTGTTAGGGCTGTATGGGATTCATCAAAGGCCCTGTAGGAAAGGGTCTCTCCTCCACTATATATAGAGCATCAACAATTCCCTGCATCAAGAAAGGAGAAATTCACTAGCTCCCACCTCCCCCCTGGGACGAAAAACAGAGTTTGTTTGGTTAGCAAGAGGAAAGTTGAGATAGACATTTATATTGCAGCTTCAGAGTGATTATGTGGTCATTTTGATTTTAATTTTAATCTTTAAAGGTTCTGGTGTAAGTATTTCTAACAACGCTTTTGTGGTAGCAAAGAATTGGAAACAAATGGGATCACTAGTGATCGGGAAATGGCCAAATCATAGCATACAAATATAATGGAATATTACTGTTGCTGTAAGAAATGAGCAGTGAGATTGCACAGTAGTGAGAGCTCCAGACCTGGAGTTACGAATACTCATCTTCCTGAGTTCAGATCTGTCTTCAGACACTTATTAACCTGTGACCCTGAGCAAGATATTTTACCTTGTTTGCCTCACTTTCCTCAACCGTAAAATGAGTTGAAGAAGGAAATGGCGGATCATACCAGTATCTTTATCGAGAACACCCAAATGGGATCACTAAGAACCAGACAGGATTGAAATGACTGAATAACAACAACAAAGAAATGATAAAATTCATGTTATACATATATATATATATATATATATTATATATATATATATATATTATATATATATATATATATATATATAAAATATAAAATATATATTGAATTGAACTCATATACATGGATATTTATATATACATATATACACATATATTCATATATATATTCATGTTTTATATATATATAATGTATATATAATATAAAATATATATTGAATTGAACTCATATATGTGTATATTTATATATATACATACATATATACACATATTCATATATATTCATATTATATATATAATATATATAATGTAAAATATATATTGAATTGAATTCATATACATGTATATATATACATACATGTATATATACACATATATATTCATATAGTTATATATATATATATAAAAGAAGTTTCAGATAAGTCACAGAGAATTTGTTCAGAGCCAAGGTTGCTCTCTTTTTAACGACTCACCAAAAAAAAGCTTTTTAAAAAATAATTTAAAGTGGTACCTTGGTTAGCCCAAAGAAGCATTTTTTAGCAAATGGTGAGAGTTAAACACTGGATGAGGGAATGTCAGAGATTTGGATGTGCTAGGATGTGTTTTGTGTGTGTGTGTGTGTGTTTACACGCAGGGAGAGAGTCATTTGTGTCCAATCATGAATATACCTTTAGAAAGCTTCGCTCAGCATTACTGGGTCTGAGTTCTTTGGGGCTCCTGCCTTGAAAGAACGCTCCTTCGCAGCTGCCCGCATTGCCTACTGCTGATAAGCAGCAGACTGGTTGGATCCATCTCCACAGCTGCTGTCACCGACTTAGATAAGCAATCCCCCAACAAACATAAAAACTTTTTTCCTCCCCGACTGAGACATAAAGAGTCTGTTTGGTTAAAAAAATAAATGAAGTGAAGAGTTGAATACAAGTTCTATTTTCCTATTTACCACTTGAAGGGAAACACAGCAGGCCCCAGAGCTTGGGTTTCTCTGCACTTTTGGGGAACTCACCAAGGGCATCTCAGCTAACTGTCTTGACCCTCAAAGGTAAAAAGGAAAATGACCCCAGCAGGAAACAGTCTCCTTGATTTGCCTCTGGAAAAGGAGATAAGGCTGTTAGAAAAGTAGATTTCAACTTTATTCTGTTTTTTTCAAGCCAGTTGAACAAGCTCTTTCTTAAAACCTTACCTGAAATCTACTTTAATTCCAATATCCTTACATAAAAACATACTCCTTCTCAAAGTGTATCATTCAACAAAAATATTGCCGGAGAGCTCTTCTTTCTCAGATGGGCTTTTAGAAGGGGAATGCTTCTTTGGAGGGAGATATTTCCATAGTCTTTTGGTACAGTATAGGAGGCATAGGACCTATTAGACAATAGTGGACTTAAGAGTCACTTATACCAGGATTCAAATCCTTTCTTTGATCTATTTTAATTGTGTGACTCTGGGCAAGTTATCTAATTTATCTGAGAGTCCTGGGGCTCCTTTCAAGGTTCAGTTGTCATGTTCCTAATCCGCCCCATTCCCACATTATTAGTGTCATTCTCCCCATCCTTGAAATTATATTTATTGGTACATGTTTTCACAGAATTACAAAATATGGGAGTTCATAGGAACCTCAGTGGCCACCCATTGCAATTTATATATATATATGAATTCCCACTCTTCCATTCTTGGCTAATAATTATCCATTTAATATTGATGAATTCCAAGGAGAGAGAAGCTGCCACAATTCTGATCAATGGGAAGTATTTCCATACACCAAGATTAATTTTCCTCTGTATAACTTCTATCACTTGATCCTCGTTTTGCTCTTTTGAGACCAACAGAGCCAAATAAATCTTTCCTCCATATAGCAGCACTTCAGAAGACAGCTAGCCGTCCCTAAGTCTTCTCTTCTCCCGGCTAAACCTTCCAGTTGGTTCAACTGACCCTTAATGCTGTAGAGTAATGATCTTTTACCATCCCTTCCCTTGCTCTATGTTGTTCACTGTCCCCTGACCCCCAGTACAGTGAAAACTCCTCAAAAGCAAGGACTGTTTTAAGTTTGTCTTTTTACCCCAGCTATTGGTACAATGATTAGTACATAGTAGACACTCACTAAATGCTTATTACTTTGAATTATTCCTCAGTTTGCTCACTTGTAAAATAAGAATGATAGAGCCTTTCAGGTTTCATTGTAAGGTTTTTTAATAGAATAACTTATATAAAACATAATTGCAAACCTTAAAACGTTATCTATACATCAGCTGCCAAAGTGATATTCCTAAAATATAGATAGAACCATGTTACTTCCCTGTTCAAGAAGCTTCGGTGACTCCCTATTGCCTTTAAGATCAAATAAAAATTGAGGGCAGCTAATGGCACAGTGGACAGAGGGCCAGTCCTGAAGCCAGGAGGACCTGAGTTCAAATAATTAATATTTTGTTTTTGTCATTGTCTTTTCATTTCCTGGCGTGGCATGTTAGGCCCTTAACAAGTACATACTGATTGATTGATGGTTATGATGAGGATTATTATAAATACAACTTTGTGGTTAGTTCTCATTTGGCTATTAGGTAGCACAGTGACTTAGATTTCTGGACCCGGAATCAAGAAGACTTGAATTCAAATCCATTCTCTGACACTTAAGGGTTATGTAAACTGCTAAACTAGTCCTTTAATCTTGATAAAATATTTTGCATTTTGGTTGTGTCCAATCTTTGGAGTCAGATTGGGGATTTTCTTGGCAAAGATACTGGAGGGCTTTGCCATTTCCTTCTCCAACTCACTTTTACAGATGAGGAAACTGAGGCACACAGCATTCAGTGACTTCTTTGGGGTCACACAGTTCTGGAAACCTTAAGGAGATATAATTAATTGCTATCATCATCATCATCAGTCCTAAGAATAGACCTTTGAGAAAGGTTAGAAGGATATAACAGAGAGAGCTCTTGACAAAGCTGAAACAAAACAAAACAAAACAAAATAATAATAAGACTTAAGCCCACTAACTGCTAGCACAGCTATTTGACTAGCTATATCATACCTGGATATGAGCCTTGCCTCTGACACAACCATGTGAAACAGGGCAAGTAACCTTGATTTCTGAGGACTTATAGATAAATCTTTAAAATTGGGAAAGGGAGTTCCTTACTGGGAGCTCCACATGCTAATAAAATGGCAGTTCCTGTCTTCTTTTTCCCTACAGATGCAGTACTATTTCCTTTATGTACCTGACAGTGGTGACAAATTCAAATAAAAAGGGGCTATACATTGACTTAGAAAACCACAAATTAACATTGTCTGTGTTGCATTGTATTTTATTGATTTTGATAAATATTTCTCAATTATATTTCAACTATTTTGAATACCCAGTTTGATACCTCTACTGGACCACAATTTGTTTAGCTGTGCCTTAATTGATGAGCAGTTTCTTTATTTCTAATTGTACCAAAAAATAGTACAATGAATATTTGGGCTTATTGGGCTGCCTTAGGAATGGGTAGGCAATTTGGGGAGCAGTGGGCTCTCTGGGTCCAATAGTATAGACATCCTCTGCACCTAGAACAATGCCCGGCACTTAATGAATCCTTGTTGATTGATTGGGGTCACTTTCTTAGCTTAATTCCAAGTTGATCAGAAACATATTTTAACCAACCACGCTAACTGGCTATGGGCCCAGCTGACCCTTGTGGCCCCTGAAATTCCTCAGAGAGCAGTCTTTTTCATTCTAGCTATAATCACAAAATCAGTTTATTAAAAAACAAGGGAGCTTCCTTCTTAAGCAGACACAACTTGGGCTTAGGGCCAGCCTCACTAATAAAAGGAATCAATAAATCTTGTCACAGCCATGATTTACCATTAACCCTAACAATAGAAAATCTCATGATCTCAAAGCAAAAAGAGATTTTAGTATCCATCTACTCCCACATGAACTTGAGTGAGAATGCCCTTCACCGCATTCCGGATGGGTGGTCATCCAGTCTTTGTTTGAAGGTGTGGGGTGAGAGGGATCCCCCCATCTCCCCCTTCCATTATTGGACAACTCAATAGTTAGATTTTTCCCATCTCTCAAGCCAAAAGTTGCCTCTCTATAGCTTCCACCCATCATTACTTGTTCTACCTTCTGAGTCCAAACAGAATTAATTCTAATTGCCCTTCAACATGAGCCCTGGGGATTAGGGAAGGAAATGTTTACCTTCAATTTAAAGGATTGGTAAGAAACCATTACTGACTTTGCAGAATGACTGAGAAGAATTAGACATGAGAGCAGGGACTCTTTCTCCCATTTCCTCTTCTTCAAAATGCTCAGCACATAGCAAGTGCTCAGTAAGATGTGTAGAACGAGTGAATAAATATCAGTTAATGAATGAAAAGATGAATATGTTTTATGGATCAGCAGATGAATGACTGAAAAATTATGGCATGTAGAGAAAGCACATATTTGAGGATATATAAGAATTCACTCACATTTGTCAATAGCTGTGAGAATGACTGCCAAGGTGGGCTTCAGGTGCCATAACTGTAAAAGAAAAAGGCAGGATTAGAGGCTCCCACAGTCTCCTAGCTAATGCAGTCAAGTCAAGCATTTATTAAGCACGTACTATGGGCCAGACACTGTTCTTAGTAAGCATTGAGAATATAGAAAGGCAAACATACAGTTTCTTCTTTTGAGGAGATCACAGACTAATGGAGAGACAAGATTCAAAACACTATGTATAAATAAAATTAATAGCAGCTAAATAGAGCAATGAATAATGTACCAGACCTAGAGGCAAAAAGATCTAAATTGTAATTTGACCTCAGATAGACAAGTTATTTAATATCTGTCTGCCTCAGTTTCCTGATTGAGATAATAATAGCCCCTACCTCCCTGTTAAGAAAATCAAAATGAGATGATAATTTTAAAGTTTTTAGTGCACACACACACACACACACACACACACACACACACACACATAAAATATATGTGGTATTGCTGAATCAAAGGATATACACAGTTTTATAGCTCTTTGGACATAGTTCCAAATTTCTCTCCAGAATAGTTGGATCAGTTCACAATTCTACCAACTGCAGCAATTAGTACCGCAGTTTTCCCGACATCCCCTCCAGCCTCCAATATTTTCCTTTTTGTCTTATTAGCCAATTTGATGAGTGTGAGGTGGTACCTCGCTTAAATTTGTATTTCTCTGATCAATAGTGATTTAAAGAATTTTTTCATGTGACTATAGATAGCTTTGATTTCTCAGTATGAAAACTGTCTATATCTTTTAACTATTTATCAATTGGTAAAATGATTTGTACTGGTTTAAATTTGACTTAGTTCTTTATATATTATAGAAAATGAGGCCTTTATCAGAGATACTTGTTGCCAAAAAACTACTTTCCTTATGATTTTGGTTGTGTCGGTTTCATTTGTGTAAAACCTTTTTAACTTTATATAATTGAAAGTATATATTTTATATTGTATAATGCTCTATTTTCTTTGGTCCTAAATTCTTCCCTTATGCATAAATTTGATTGATTAACTATTCCATGCTTATGGAATTTGTTTATGGTATCACACACTATTTGTAAATCATGTATCCATCCTATCTTAGTATACTATATGAGATGTCAGTTTAGATCTAGTTTTGGCCATACCGTTTTCCAGTTTTCCCAACAGTTTTGTCAAGTAACAAGTTGTTGTTTCAAAACCTTGGACCTTTGGCCTTATCATATTCTAGAATATTATGGTCATTTATTGTGATATTATGTATATCTATTCTGATCCACCACTTTATTTCTTAGCCAGTACCAGATTATTTTAATAATTACCACTTTGTAATACAGTTTGAGATCTAGTATGGCTAGACCACCTTCTTTTGCATTTTTCCCCTTGATTCCCTTGCTATCTTTGATCTTTTGCCCTTCCAGGTGAATTTTGTTATTATTTTTTTCTAGCTCTATAAAATAATGTTTGATAGCTTTATTGGTATGGCACTAAATATTAACTTAGATAGAATTGTCATTTTGTTATATTGGTTCAGACTATTCATGAGAAATTCATATTTTCCCATTGTTTAGATCTGACTTTATTTGTGTGAGTATTCTATATAATTCATGTAGTTCCTGGGTTTGTCTTGGTATGTGGCTTCCCAAGTATTTTATATTGGATACAGTTATTTTAAGTGGAATTTCTCTTTCTATTCTTGGTGATAGACATGCTGATGATTTGTGTAGGTTTAATTTTTATCATGCAACTTTGCTAAAGTGTTTCATTTCGATTGCTTTTTTTAGTTGGTTTTCTAGGATTTTTTTTTTTAAGGATAACATCATATTTTCAGAGAGCTATAGTTTTGTTTCTTTGTTGTCTCTTCTAATTCCTTTCATTTCTTTTTCTTCTCCTTGCTATAATTAAGATTTCGAGTATAATGTTAAATAATTAATATGATGATGGACATTCTTACTTCATCCCTTATTGTACAGGGAAGGCTTCTAGTTTGTCCCCATTACAGATAATGCTTAGCTATGGTTTTAGATAAATATTATTTATTATGTTAAGGTAATCTCCATTTATTCCTACTCACGCTAGTGTTTTTAATAGGAATGGGTGCTGTATTTTGTCAAAGGCTGTTTCTTCAGCTATGGAGACAACCATATGATTTTGGTTGGTTTTGTTATTGATATGGTTGATTATGCAAATTTTTTTCCTAATAATGAATCAGACCTGCATTTCTAGTATAAAACTCACCTGCTGACAATTTATTTTAACCTTGTGCTCTTGGATAAGTAACTTAACCTGCTCGACCATTTCCTCATCTGGCCCTTGAGCTCCCTTCCAGCTCATGCTCCATTCACTAACATTTTGGATCTATCTACACGATGCCAATTTTTTAGTTTCTAAATCAACACCCTCTTAGAAGTAGTGCTGAATAAATATATTCAGCAATGTACTTATCTCTCTAATCAGTCATGAAACAGCTAAAGCTATAAATTTATTCCTTCCCATTTGGAAGTGAAATCCATTTGTAAGATGTATCTGGTCTTCGACATAATAAGCTAAGTTTTCACTTAGTATAAATGACCAGATGCAAATGATTTAGGTGATTTCCAATTAGGTGATTTTGCAGTCTTGAATAAATGAGTAGCATGGATTTTCAGAGATAAGGAAAGAAACGTTTACTTATTATTTATTTTTCATTTCCTTTTGTTTTGTTTTGTTTTATTTTTAGTAATTAGTATTTTTCCAATATATATAAAAAATAGTTTTCAGTATTCATTACTTATAAGACTTCATGTCTCAATTTTTTCTCCCTCCCTCCCTCCCCAAGACAGCAAGCAATCTGATATGTCATACATGTATAACATATTTCTACATTAGTCATGCTATGAAAGAAAAAATAGAACAAAAGGGGAAAGCTCCCCAAAAACCTAAACAAAATGTGAAAATAGTATGCTTCAATCTGCCTTCAGATTTCATCATTCTTTCTCTGGATGTGGATGCATTTTCCATCATGAGTCTTTTGGAATTATCTTGGGGATTTACAGAATTATTTGTCAATGCTTAACCAGCTTTTTAAAAGTTTTTGAAAAATTTCAAAGTGGAATACAAGGTTTTGCAAGGGTGAATGTTGAAAATTATCTATGTATATGTTTTGAAAATAAAAAAAACTTTAATAAAAAATAAAGCAAAAAAAGGAAAGAAAAATTTCAAAGTGCCTTCTGAAGTATTCATGGGATAATCCTGAGAACAGGCAGATGAGCACTTATAAACTGAGCTCAGCCCCTTCAGACTGTCTGAAGGCAGCTCTGTTCTGTGCACCTGATAGGAGAAGAAACACCTCCTTGTCACGCCTGCCTGCCTTCCTCCTACTCCCCTTAGAACTGAGCGGGGAAGGAGCCTGGGCAGAAGGTTAATGCTGGGGGCAGAATCCACGAGTTGGGACGAAGCCGCCGGGCCGGGAGGGAATGTCAGCCCCATCTCTGTTCTTCGCATTAGGTTTGATTTGTGAGAGGGTGCATGGAAAACCAATTGAATAATCAGATGCTCGCTCCCAGCTGCCTGTAACCCTACCCACTTGTAGCCCCAGACTCTTTAATCAGCTGATGTCATGAGTACTGCTAATGGTAGGGTTCAGTGAATGCTGGGTCTGGAATGGCCATCCAGCTTAAGAATGTCTCGGGGAATCGCGTGGCTTCCAAAATTACAAATGGAGCCCCTCTTCTCCCGAGAGAGTAAAACAACCCGTGCTGTGTTTGCCATGAAAACGTTCTCCAGCTGTGACAGTCCAAGAGGTCCCCAGCTCTGGGATGTACACCCTCCTCCTTGGGGTTCATGGAGGTCCAGAGCTTCTTGCACTTGCCATCCAACCTTTCTTGATTCCTCCCTCCATCCCCATTATTGGGACTCTCTGTCTCTTGAAACTAAATTTGTTTTTTTTAAATAACTTTTTATTGACAGAATCCATGCCAGGGTAATTTTTTACAGCATTATCCCTTTCACTCACTTCTGTTCTGATTTTTCCCCTCCCTCCCTCCACCCCCTCCCCCAAATGGCAAGCAGTCCTTTACATGTTGAATAGGTTACAGTATATCCCAGATACAATATATGTGTGCAGAACCGAACAGTTTTCTTGTTGCACAGGGAGAATCGAAGAAACTAAATTTGAATCCAAATACCAGGTATCAGAGGCAGGATTTGAATTTGTCTTCCTGATCTCAAGTCCAAATCTCCTTTCACTGAACCAATTACCTTACAACATGGAGACCCAAAATTTATCCCTCTACTCTACACATGGGCTGTAAGTGGGGAAAGTTAAGAGTACAGAGGGATCCCCTGTTGGAAGGCATGGAGATGGAGTAACTGTGCCATAACTAACTAGCACACTGGTGTTCCTAGAAGGGAACATGTGCACTGGGGTAGAACAAGAAGAAAGGAAGATGGGAGCCAGGCTGTAGAGAGCATTAAATATCACGTTAAAGGTGTCTAATATCCCAGTGATAATAGGGAGCCGGGGAAGATTATTGAATAAGAGAATGACACAGAGAGATTGATGCTTTAAGAATCTGGCTTGATTAAAGCAGTGGAGCTCTGCTTCCCCTCATCACTGCTGAGATTTCCTGGACCTTCCCACCATTTCTTCATATATTGCTGTGAATAGAGCACTGGGCTTAGAATGAGGAAGAAGTTCAAATCTAGCTTCAGAAACTTCCTAACTGTGTAATCCTGGGCAAGTTACTTAACCAGTCTGCCTCAATTTCCTCCTCAGTAAAAATGGAACTAATTCCAGCATTTCCCTCCTAGGGTTAGTGGATATGAAATAATATTCATAAAGTGTTTTTTGCAAGTGTAGAAATTCAACATAAATACTAACTACTACTGCAATTATTGCTATTATTGTTGCTGTTACCATCATTATCATCATCCTCATCATGTGTTGTTGTCTTGGCTTATTAGAATATAAATTTCTTGAAAACGGGAACATCTTGCCTTTTATATTTGGAGACCCAGCATTTAGCACAGTGCCTCACACATAGTAAGCACTTTCATTCAATGCACTGTGAATGAAATCACTTAGTGGGGAAATGCTTTGTGCATTAAACCACTCTCCATTTACCTTACCTCAACTGATTTCTCTTTTTAAAAAATACACAAATAAATCCACCACTTGAGTCCTTCCCCCAACATAGCTGTGTATGTTTTAATATTTCTCATTTCCTAGAACCAGATGGTCTGTTTCAAAGAAAAAAACTCTGCTTGAAGTGAGGTCAAGAGGCTAGGAAGGATGGCTTTAAAGAGCGTGGTTTTCCAGAGAAAAGCAGCAACGTGATTTAAGGCGATTGCCCCTGCGAATCACCATCCATTGCAGTCACCTCTTCATCTGTCCGGTTGTCTCTTCCTCACATCCACATGCCGGATCTGCTAACAAATGAGCCTCAGAGAGCCAGGAGATTCGGCTCCGGGAAGGTCTTTTGTTTGGTAGTATTGGGCTTTGACATTGACAGCTCTGATTTTCTTTCCCTTCCTGAGTACAATCTCTTGGGCAGATTTGTGATTTTTTTATCCAGAAATAGTAGGTCAAGGATTCTAAGTTTCTTGAAATGCCAGACCTGGATGCTAGATTATAATGTATTGTTTTTTGCAGATTTGTTCCTCTGTGGGACTGAGAATATCAAATCTCTTAAACTTTTTTTAAGTTAAGGGAATGTCAAGGAATAGTATTTAAAGGCAGTTGGAAATATTTTTAAATTAGAGAAAGATGGCCCTATTTCAATTGGCATTTGGGTCTCTCTTGTTTTCCAGAGTGTTTCATAATACATGAATTAAATAGGGTATATTTTGGTTCCTCCACTCCCAGGTTAATGGGATGGGGGGGGGGAGTTGAACACCCCTAGTAGTAAGTGAGTTGCCATCTGTTTTCCCTTGAGTGTTTGGTATCATTGTGGGGGCTTCCTTCAGCCACACTTACAACCCTCCTGGGTTTTAGTTGATTGGTTACTTCATGAATGGCTGTGACCCAAAAGCCTTCATCACCTGGTACCCAACCCTCTGGTGATGAGTTTATTGCAACTTAGCTAGGCTGGTTCTGGTACAAACTCCACCCTTTTCCCCACTACCCATTTTCTTTCTTGTGACAGATGGAACTTGGGGAAGCAAAACCAACTCCTGGCTCACCACATGTGTTGTTCCTCATCCTCTTAGGCTGAGAATGATTTATAGTCATTTGGCAGAAGGTCAGAATCTGATTCTGGAAATGGGGAAATATTTGATTTCTGTGGCTCAGTCCATTAAAAATTCATACATATAGATCTGAAAATGAAATATCTTTCCATGTCAACGCAAGTTACAGCAAGTGCCTGGAGCAAGAGTACAATATTAAAGTGTGACAGTCCTACAAAGTCATCGCCATCAATACAGCAGCCCTCTTCAATGAGAAGAGAAAGGGAGAAAAGGTGCTCTTTGGGCTATGGCTTGGGAAAATGAGAATATTCTCCTTTTTTTTGCCTTAAGGGTTTTTTTTCCTGGTTAGAAGTAGAAACCGATATTTTATAGAAAATTTTCCTTGCCAGGAGATCCTCCTGAGATGGTTTATCTTCCCAGCATCCTCTCTCCCCCACCTCTCTTCCTTTTCCTTGTACCTTTCCCCATCTCATTTGGCTTGCTTATGGCTTCTAGTTACTAAATAAAAACTAAATCTCATATAGTAGTTAAGATGATCCAAAGTAAAAGCTGGTGAAACAAAAAAGTTCATCTTGACGACATCCCAATTTGATTTAGAGGTCAACTAGCTGCCATTAAAGTGACCCCAGGCTTTGAAAATTCAACAAACACAAACGTGTTCACGTGAAACTGCCGAGCTATCCATGATGGAATCAGCTAAGCCTTCCCCCTTCCACGCCAAAGTCCCCAAGATGATCTGAAAAACCTCCTTCTCTTGCCTTTCCTACTTGCCCTGCTTTAGTTTTGCAGTACAGCTGGGTGACAGATGAGGAGGAATCAAATTTGTTTTCCTTTGAACAAACTGTACTAATTAAAATATACCCCACCGGGATTGCAGCTCACTATAAGTAGTACATATTTCATTACCATTTCCTTTAAAACCAACAGGATCATAAAGCTAAGATTGCTTTAGCCTAAATGCTATCTAAATTTAATATGCATGATAAAACCTCGAGGCATACGTCGCAATAAGTGTGGGCAGACAACTTTGGGCACTCTAGTAATGTTCGTTTTTAATGGGAGGAAAATCGATACTGGGTGTGGGCTCTACTAACAAAGTAAGCTGTCAAGAATGGAACAGATAATTAAAGTTATAATTTTTCAAAAGCTACACAGTCGTAGGGAAAAGATTGTTTTTCCCGCAGGCGTATTTGTTGGCATTTTCAGAGGGAGATAGAATCAGGAGGAAGGAATGTTTAAGTAAATGTCACTTATGATCAATTGGATAGCTGGAGATTGAGCTTCCACCAAGAAAAAGCAAAGCTGTAAATGTCATTCACATCACTTCTGCTGGGCTGCCAGAACCAACTCAGGTATCCGCCAAAGTCTTAACACCGGGCCACAATGATTTAACTGATCGAAATTCGCAGCTAAGGACCAAAGTGATACAGGAGAAAGATGTGTTTCTAATCATCACCTCCTGGTGGACGCTCAGAAAGAGGTAGGATGATGGAATCAAGAGAGAATTAAATTTTGGCATCGGCGACCTGGATTCGGGCCCTATTTATGCTATTTACTCGTTATGTGAAAGTGCATGAGTTAGTTATGTAATTTCTCTGGATATCAGTTTCCTTCTTTAAAATCAAGGAGATTGGATTCAGTGGTCCCTTGAGGAATTCCCCAATTTCTGCGGAGGAAATGCTGATTTCCTGAAAACATGATTGACATTATCCAGAAAACTTGTACCCTATGATGATTATCTGGATAACGTTGATTCCTCGGGGCAGATTTTAAATATAACACATATCCACAGAGTTTACACTTTGTTTTGTTGGGAGATGATTCTTCCCAACAATTTGTTCTTCAGAAATGAGTGTGTGAGCCAGAGTTCTGACTGCTTCTTCTGTATTCCTGGGAACTATTAAACCTTGGCCGTCATCAGCTTAATCTGTCCTTTGCATAGTGCAAACAACTCTACCTCAGAATCCTAGACACCATCCTTTCCCACCTGCTTTACTGGACATTTCAGACAAGTTCAGGGCTCTTATCCTATTTCTGCTTCTTGTTGCCAGTGTCAGCTCTCCATCTTCTGAGAAAAGCATCTTTTCATAGGTCCTTACAACCTAAACATTACCTAAATCATTCATCTACTCAGGCCCTTGGTCTCCCTCTCTGTAAAGTGAATAGAGGAAAAAAAGAATGAGTTGATCTTCAAAAGAGTCTTTGCCTCCATTACTTATAAACCTATTTAAATCATTCTTCCACTCTGGCCCTCAATTTGCTTCTCTATAAATTGAATGGAGGAAAAAAGGAATTAGATGATCTTCAAAATGGTCCTTGCCTCCATTACTTATAAAGTGTGTGACCTTACTTAAATCACTCATTCACTCTGGCCCTCAATCTCCTCTACAAATTGAATAGAAGAAAAAAAATTAGTTGATTTTCAGAGTAGTCCTTGCCTCCATTACTTATAAAATGTGTGATTTTACTTAAATTACTCATCTACTCTGGCCCTCAGTTTCCTTCTCTATAAATTGAATGGAGTAAAAAAAGAATTAGTTCATCTTCAGAGTGATCCCTGCCTCTAAAATTCTGTGATTCCAGGAACACTATGTAAACAAATCTCATTGTTGTCTTCTCATTTAGTGTTAAATATTATTTATGAGTCATATCTTGGACCTGGTAGGTTCAAGACTCCACCAGTTACTGTATATCCAGGAACTATAAAATTTTAATCTGACTAAGAGCTGAGCCCACTGAGTAGAATCTCTTCATCATCATGCCTCTGAATACACACCTTTTATGGCTGTGAAATGAGCAAACTACTTTAAATATTTCCCCATCACCATCCTCAGCACCCAAATTAAGTTAATGGAGTGGATTTTAACTGAGAATATTTTCATTAAGAAAGTGGATAGATTGAACGGTACTTTGTATACACGTGGACATCTCTGTGGATCTAGGACAGCACCATTGGGGCTCCAGTAGGCATCTACTCCTACCTTCCTATCCTAAGCTGCTCTTGTCCTGTAGTCTCTTGACCTGGTCTTCCTTCTCTCTTATTCTAAGACTGGTCTTCCTTTTCCCAAGATGCATCTCTCTGATGATATCCTTTACAAATGGACTTCCATGGATAATATGCTTCCCATTTCACTCATTATGTGAAAAATACACAAGTTCGTTATATAATTTCTCCAATATCAGTTTTCTTCTTTAAAATCAAAGAGATTGGATTCAGTGATTCCTCGAGGAATTCCTCAATTCTGTGGAGGAAATGCTAATTTCCTGCACACATGATCGACATTATCCAGAAAATGTATATTCAGCCCTGGGCTTCTTCATTGTCCGTAAGGCAACTTGCAATTTGAAACCTTTGAAGGCATCGTGTCTGTAGACAAGACATTTCACTGTAGGCTCCTCTAGGCAACTTTCTATGGCTGTGAATAGCAGAAAAGATGCTGTCTTCCATAGGTAGAGAAAGTTCTTGCAGTTCCCTCGACCAATGAAGTTCCAAGTTTTGTCCCCTTCCCTGCATTTGTATGTAATATTTGTTGAGTTCTACAATATCTTGAGCCTTCCTTCTGCTGAACTATCTGCCTGCTGGACATCCCTTCCAGGATCTGTATCCAAAAACAGATCCATCATCCTCCCTATGTAACTGTCTCATGCTTCTGACTTCCCATCTCTGTTAAAGGAGCATCTGTCCTCCCAGTCACCAAGGTTTGGAACTGCAGAGTTAATGGATACTCTTCCCGTCCCTACCATAGCCAGATCATTCCCGTTATGGTCAGTTCTCCCTGGGCCCTGCCGCCGTGCTCACATACAGCTTCCCTTCATTCATCGATAACCTCCCAATTGGTTTTCCCCACTGCCTTTCTCTCCCTCCAATCCGTCCCATGCGCAGACATCACAATAAAGCGTTTTCCGCGTGTCCCATTCCACACCCTTCAGGAGGCAGCTCCTGGAATTATTACTGGACGTTTAGCTCAGCTCGGCCCCCATCTGAGGATGTTAGGTAATGTATGATTTCATTTTTTGTAAAAGCTGCATAATTCATGATATTAAATACTGAATATCACCCCCACTCGGCAACTGAGCTTTGCTAAGTACTAGAAGCTGATGCCTTTGCAAAAGATTAAGGGGGAGAGAAGGGACAAAGAGGCAGTCTGGGGCCAAAACCTGAGTAATGGTTATATGATCCCCTCTGTCTCTCAACTCCATGATCCCATCTGTGTTTGTTGCCAAAAATGAAGACATATACAAGTACCCCAGTGTCTGCAAATCGGGTTTGTTCATTTTGACCGGCATTTATTAAGCTGTGTGCCAGGTATTATGCTAAATGCCAAATAAACAAATATAAATGAGAAAATATTACCTGCCCTCAAAAAGCATATATTGTATGGAAAGGGGGAGTGAGAGCATGTAGCAAAGTAGTTTAGTGTATAGAGTAAAAACATGGAGTCAGGAAAACCTGAGTTCAAATCTAACCTTAATCACCTGGGCAATTCGCTTCATCCTGTGTGCCTCAGTTTCCTCATCTGTAAAATGAGCTGGAGAAGTAAAAAACCCAGTATCTTTGCCAAGAAAATCCCAATTGGTGTCATACTACTAGAATAAAAAATAACTGAGCAACAAATAAGGGATAATGAAGAGCCTCTGATGAGAACTGGTTGATAGACCAAGTGATGGAACCTGCAGAACAGCAGATTTGGGCTGGGAGTCAGAGTAACTGCTTTCTAGTATTTGAAGGTCTGTAATGACTGAGAGACCAGGTAAAGAACTAGCTTCCAGGAAGACACAGATTCAAATTCCACCCAGACCACTCTCTGGGGAAGTGACCTTTTCTGCATCCTCAGGCAAATCTCTGCAGAGGAGGAATAGACTCATCTTGATAGAGGGAATTCCCCAGATACAAGAAACCACAGGACTTGCCTCTGTCCTCCATCTCCATCTCACGTGGAAGAGAGATGGGATATTTTGTCCCTTTCTGCTACCAGAGGCAAAACTCTAACCAATGGATGAAATAATAGACAACTTTTGATGTAAAGAACAGCTCCCGCACACTCTCCCCTACCTGAGGCCCTAGATAAAGTCTGCTTTTCTGATTAAATTAATTAGTGTGACTTTGCATGACTTTAAACAAGTCATAACTTGGGCTTCTCTTTCCTCATCTATTGGACTGTGTTCTCTCGGTTTTCTTACACTCTTGACATGTTATGATTCTAGTTTGCTAAGAGATCACCAGGGGCTACCCTTCAAATGTGTCAAATGTCCCTACAGACAAACTCCCAAAGCCAGAATCATCAGCATTGACAGAAAGGGGGGAAAAAATCTCTATTTGTGTCTCTCTGTTAGATAAAATGCTCTTCTTGTCCTAAGTCCTATATCTTTGCTTTGGATCAGCAATTCCCAGCTCTGCTTGTCCATCACCCTGGGGCCTCTTCAGTGACTACAAGTAGCCTCCCCCATCTGTCCTCCCTGAAAAAGAGCTGATTTTGTTTTAAAATAAATGAATGTCATGAACCATTTTTAGGAGAAGGGGGAAAAAAGTCAAAAAATGGGGTGCCCCATTTCCAGAAGAATATAGTTAAGATATAGTTTTCTTAAATCCCTGCCACATGCAAAGCACTATGACAAGCCCTGGGAATGCAAAGTCAAAGCAAAATAATTGTCCCTGATCTTAACGATGTGACATTCTAAGCAGAAAACTTCAGGAGAGAAAGGGTACAAATAATTAAGGAGATCAGAACAATAATAATAATAATAGCATTTATATATCACTTTGCTATACAAAGTACTGTTAAACCTATGTTGTCTTACTTGATCCTCACCACAATCCTAGCAGGTAGATGCTATTATTATTCCCATTTTACAGATGAGGAAACTGAGGCAAACAGGTTAAGTGATTTGCCCTGGGTCATCCAGCTAGTTAAATGACTGAGATAAGACTTGGATGCAAATCTTTCTGACTGTAGACCATACCCTGTACCACCTAGTTGCCTATTCAAACAAATAAACAAAATAAAGGCTTTTTATGAGAAGTGGCTTGTGAGTTTAATTCTGAAAGATACTAGAGATTCTGAAAGATAGAAAATTAAGTGGAGTGTGTTCCAGACATGCAGTATAAGCTTGTTTTAAAAGCATTTAGTGTTTTACATGACTGTGCATGTATATATTATATACAATTAATTACCATCTCAGGGAAGGCAACTGGGGGGGGGGGAGAGAGAGAGAGAGAGAGAGAGAGAGAGAGAGAGAGAGAGAGAGAGAGAGAGAGAGAGAATTTAGAACTCAAAACTTTTTTTAAAATTTGGTTTAATATGTAATTGGAGAAAAATAAAATTTATATCTTGTGTACTTATTAAAGGCATTTAGGTGGGAATTGGGTATACCAGTAAATTACAGATTCTCCAATTTGGGCAGAATGGAGAATGTGGAATAATATGAAAGCAGGCTAGATAGGCGGGCTAGAACCAGCACAGAGGATCTGGTCTCGAATATTTTTTTTTTGTGTTCCCAATGCTTGGCACATCGGCCAGCATTCAGCAAGCACTTAATCAGTACTCTATCAGTCACGTGTCTTTCTCTTCTCTATAAGTTGGGAATAATTATATTAGGTGGTGAGTAGAAAAGGAAATAAAAAAGAAATTAGGATCACAGAAACTTGGATTTGAACTTCACCTTAGATATTTGCTAGCTGTTTCACTCTTGGCAAATCAGTTAAGCTCTTTGTGCCTCAGTTTCCCCATCTATAAAACAAGGGACTTAAACTTAATGGCTCTTCTAGCTCCAAGCCTATGCTACAATAATTGGCTTATATAGTATCATACTACCCTCTCATATTATTATTCAATCTTTTCAGTTCAATCCATGACTGACCTCCTCCCCGTTTGGGGTTTTCTCAGCAAAAATACTGGAGTGGTTAGCCATT
Organism: Antechinus flavipes; assembly: GCF_016432865.1. NCBI lineage: Eukaryota > Metazoa > Chordata > Mammalia > Dasyuromorphia > Dasyuridae > Antechinus > Antechinus flavipes. Next base: position 230,474,112 of record NC_067403.1, read on the forward strand.
TCGTTCTCCAGCTTATTTTACAGGTGAGGAAACTGAGGCAAGCAGGATGAAGTAGCACAGCATGTAAGTGTCCGAGGCTGGATTTGAACTCGGATTTTCCTGATTCCAGGTGCACTCTCTATTCACTGATTCACCTAGCTGCTTTATAGACCCACATATATGGAGTAAATAACTGAAATTTTATTAAATACTATTACATCCTGATGGATGATCATCAGAAAGGACACTGATTTTTATTATCAAAAACAAATGGGCAGCTTGTGCCCATGTCTCAGATTTTCTGCACTTTTCCCATTCCCCAAATGGCTGGAAATGGTCCCTGGAAGTGAGGTTGCCTTCTGAGCCGCATTTCCTTCTGTTATATTTCCATTTGCCCTTCATTCTTCTCAGGAAAGTCACTCTAAGAAAGACACATTCCTCTCAACCTGCGAAGCCTGATTTATTTCCTCAGAGAAGCAACAAGATAAAAAAAAAAGCCCAAATCCTGGCTGTAAAACACTCTTATGCATTATGCTCTGTTGGTTTTGTGTCTAGACAGAGCTGGAAGACCCTACGGGGCCCCCACCGTACCCAGAGATGTCTGTATATTTACCAGTTTCATTTTGAAGCGAGAAATGTTCTTGACACTTTTATGTGCAATAGAGAGGGTCGCAGAAAGACAGCTCTGGCCTCTAAGTCAAGGAGTCGGAGACTTAACCGTGATTCTGCCAGCCTTCCCACCAGTGCCCCGACCTCTTTTACACCGGCACAGGCTCAGTGTCCCGAAGCTTGTCCTTGGCCAGCTTATGTGAAACAAGGTGATGTGCACTATGTCCCTGAGGGATGACTTGGGCTCTAGATCTCCATTTGAGGAAGCCCCTGTGCCAGCTGTGCTGGGTCAGCCCACGACTTCCTGTGGGTCCCTCCTCCTTCTCCTTCTTTCTGACTCTTTTTGGGTTCTGTCTTCCCCCATTAAAATGTAAGCATGGGCTGGAACTATCTTGCTTTTCCTTTGTATTTGTATTCCCAGTGGCTGGCACACAAGTATTCAATTAATATTCTATCAATCTGTCACCTACTTTTCTAATTATCTATATCATTTTTTATGTATCTGTTATTTATCTATCATTCATCTATATATATACATATATTCTTCTATCTATCTCTCCATCCATCCATCTATCCATCTATCCATCTCTCCATCTATCCATTCATATATATATACATATATATCATCTATTTATTCATCCATCCACCCATCCATCCATCTATCCATCTCTCTATTTATCTCTTCATCATCTCTATATATAATCTATTTCTTTACCCATCCACTCATCCATCCATCTACTCACCTATGCATCCATCTATCAGTCCATCTATCCAACTCTCTTTTTATCTAGTTTGAACGTAAGAATTGAGGTCAGAAAGGTCTCTTCTGGCTCTGAATAATCTGTGATCCTATGATCTAGATTTGAATCCTTTTTTGGGGTTCTTCCAATTATATGACCTCAGACAAATTGCTTAACATTTTTGAACCCCAGTTTTTCTCATCTATAAAATGAGGAGGTTCAACTTAATGACCTTTAAAGTCTTCTAGTTCCATGATCTCACTCATCCTTTCTCAATAACATGACACTAGGTGATTATTTGAGGGGAAATGAAGGAGTAGGGATGAAGAATAGGAAGCTATCAGAAGTTAGTGTTATACTTAACATGTATTGATCAACCTGCCATCTGGGGGCGGGGAAAGGAGGGGAAAAATTGGAACAAAAGGTTGGGCAATTGTCAATGCTGTAAAATTACCCATGCATATAACTTGTAAATAAAAAGCTATGAAAAAAAAGAAGTTGGTGTTAATGAGATAGAAAAATTTAAGAAAAGATGGTCCTAACTTGTAACTGGACCCGAATAGAAAAGATCTTTGAGGATAGGAAGGATGATATTTGCAGAGAATGGAAGAAAGCTATTCTTCTTCACCACCCAGGACCAACAAAAGGCAATGTGCTTAAGTCCTGGGAGGAAAAAACAAGGGCAGAATCAACAAAGACTTATTAAGTGCAAGACTAGCTAATAGGGATAAAGACAAAGATGACATGTTCCTGCCTTCCAGAGGGAAAATGACACATAGGCAACCATGTAAACAGCCAGAGTAAATACAGAACAGTTGGAGATAGAGGAGAGCACAGAAAATTAGAGACATTAGGGAAGACCTTTGAAGGAGATAGTGACTGAAGTGGGCATACTTTAAAGGGTCTCAGGGATTCTAGGACCCGGCAACAGTGAGGAGGAGGATGGGGACACGGCTGAGCAAAGCCAGAGATGGGAGATGCAATGTCAGAAAGTGAGGTTAGTTGATCCACAGGGTATGTGATGAAGAATAGTGTATTAAAAAAGCCTGAAAGGCTAAATCATAGTCCTTGTGAAGAGCTTTAAATGCCAAGCAGAGGAATCCTTGATCCTTGAGGTAATAGGGAGCCATGGGAGTTTATTGAGGAAAGAAGTGACATGATCAGACCTGTGAGCTCCCTTTATACCACAGGAATACAACATACAAGGAAATAGCTCATATGACCCACCACACACAAGGGCATAGTGAGGAAAATTCTCTGTAAAACCAAAGAGGATGAGGACTAGACTTGCAATGATTTTATTATGGTGATCATCCAAGTGAGGAAAATCCCCAATCAAAATAATAATGGAAAGTGTAAATTAGAGAGTTTCCTAAAGCACTGAAAAATTGAGGACTTGCCCAGGATCTTGTGGCTCAGAGGAGAGACTTGAATTCAGGTCATTCTAGTTTCTAAGATATTTCTTATTCCACAAAACCTACAATCTTAAAGTATGGATCCTGAGATCCTTTCAGAAAATCCACTAGATCAAAATGATTTTCATTATATTACCAAGATGTTTTCATTTCTAATTTGGTAATCAGTAGACTTAACCCACATAAATTAAAGCTTTTGGGGGGGTAAGTAATACTTTTTGAGAGTGTCAAGATATCCCAAGGCCAAAACATTTGAGAATAACTGTATCAAGCTGTGTTCTCATAAATCTTAAGACACTGTATATACATGCAATGACTATAATATCTAGCAATTATAGAGGACTTTGGAGTTTGTCAAGTGCTTTATCAATATTATCTCATTTGACTCTCATAACAATCCCAAGAGGCAGATGCTATTATTATCCCCATTTTACAGATAAGGAAACTGAGGCAGACAGATGTTAAGAGCCTTGGGTCATACAGCTAGTAAACTTCTGAAGATAGATTCAAACTCGGCTCTTCCTAATTTCATATCTAGGGATCTACCCACTTCTCCAGCAGGAGGAAGCTTAATGGAATGGAAAGAACAGGGGGAAGGAAGGAAGGAAGGAAGGAAGGAAGGAAGGAAGGAAGGAAGGAAGGAAGGAAGGAAGGAAGGAAGGAGGAAGGAAGGAAGGAAAGAAAGAAAGAAAGAAAGAAAGAAAGAAAGAAAGAAAGAAAGAAAGAAAGAAAGAAAGAAGAAAGAAAGAAAGAAAGAAAGAAAGAAAGAAAGAAAGAAAGAAAGAAAGAAAAAAGAAAGAAAGGAAAGAAAGAAAGAGAGGAAGGGAGGAAGGAAGGAAGGAAGGTAGGAAAGAAGGAAGGAAGGAAGGAAGAAAGGAAGGAAGGAAGGAAGGAAGGAAGGAAGGAAGGGAGAGAAAGAGAGAAAGAAAGAAAGAAAGATGAAGGTATGACATACTTCTTGCCAAAGTTAGGATACCTCTACCAGAGACTTGTAAGAATGTATTTGCTGTTTATCTTACAAGTCTAATCAGAAGGGCTTTAAAATAAAATAGAATGGATGGAAGAGTCATATCCGTGTATATTCCACCAAATTATATAACAGAGTAGCTACAAGAAAAAAACAGTTGAGACATCCAGAAATTTGCAGGAAAAAAATACCACAAAGGGACAATATTACTATCTGAGATATCTAAAGAAAAGTGCTCATTGATTGAGTAGGTAACAAAAAAGACCTACAAGACCCAATGAAAGAAAGCAAATCTGATCTGATAGGTAGCACTGAAATTTGATGGGATGAAATGGTAGAATTAAACCCATGAATGGAATATGACTCTAGAAGGGTACACCTTCTAGACAGGACACTTAATGCTTCTGAACCTCAGTTTACCTATCTGTTAAGTGGGAATAGTAGTGTCTATGGGATCTACCCCCTAGGATTGCCATGAGGGTCAAATGGGAAGTGCCATTATACTGGTGCTGGCTTTAGAATCAGAATTTTGCCTGTGTGTCAAATTCAGGGTCTATCACTTATAAGTCACTTCCCTCCCTAAACCTCCATTTTCTCATCCTTAAAATGAGGTCATTAGACTCGGTGACCTTTAACATCCCAAGATAGTGGTTGCAGGAATCATAATTGTGATTCTTTTGATTTATAGGCTTTATATATATAATATTAATATATTATATAATATATATTAATATTATATATTAAATAATATATAAATAAAATTTATATGTATAAATAATATACATCTCTATATAAAGTATGTATATATAATTATATAGATTTATATACCATTCTATGAATTTATATGCATAAATATATGCATATATTTTATATATATACATACAATTATATAGATAGAAATGATTATATAGAATTCTCTCAAATTATATCTTTTAATGTTCCTTCTTAGCATGGGGAACTTACTTGACCAACACAGATCTGTGACTTCCTAGGTTGTGGAACTTTCTACAGCTAGTAAGTGACAGAGATGAAATTGGAACCCAGGTCTTCTTGACCCCATACCAGTATTATATTCTCAATACTATTCTGCCTCTAAGAAGCTTAAAGTGCTACATAAAACATCAGCCAATAACATTATTATTATAATGTATTTTTCACAAAGTAACTAAAAGGAACAGTTAGTGTAATGACAATATCTCTTTTTAAAATTTGTATTCCAGGAAGGGAAAAAAATAACATTTAAAGCACCACACATAAGTCAGAGTCCATACATAGTCAAGCAGTTCTCCAGCATTTATTAAACGCCTATTATGTGTCAGTCACTGTGCTAGGTACATATACAATTCGATTCAATATGCGCTTAATGATTTAATTCTAATTTTATTTAATTTAATTTTAAGCAATTTATTAATTATAGGAAGTGAGCTTGCATACATAATTGAGATCAGTGTTCAGTCATAGCGTCCTAATTTGCAGCTACCCAAGGCTTTTTAACCCCAAACCTAACGCTCATTCCTCTGCATTTCCTTCCTGCCATAGTCACAGGCAAGAGAAAGATGAATCGGGCCTGGCCCATTTTTAAAGCTAAGCCACATGGAAAATCTGTGGGGAGAATGGAAGCGGGTGCCCTCATTGTACTATATTCTGTGCTCCTTCCAGAAATAGGATAGAGTGTTGCATGTAGCACCTTTCTTTGCTAACTTAAAACTTGGCCCATGCGCCCCATGATTCATCATTCTAACACCCCTGGAGATAATATTGATGAATGGTAATTGGTAGTATCTCCACTGAACAGGTGAGAAATTGCAGCATGGTTCAGGCAGGAGCATTCTAAGTGACAAGGCAAGCTTTTACAGAGCCCGGAGAGGTACCCAGGGGATCAAGCTCAAAAAGCAGAAGGCAAACCCAGGGTGGTTCCATCAGGGCATTGCCCCAGGGTGCAGCATTTAGTGGTCTCTGGTAGTCCTTGCTGACAGAAAGCACTTTCGGTACTCTCAACATCATATCTCAGTACCTGCTTTAGTTAGAGTAAAAAGCTGCCAGATGTCACATTAAAGGTGAATCCTTCCCTTCCCTCTCTGCATCTCAGTGACTCCCCCTGGCAAAAGTCTCAAATGTCTTGAGATTTTATTCTTCTTCCCTTATCCACTAATCCTATCATCAATTTCATTATTTTCTCATCGACCCTTCCTGTGTTTTGTTCTGTATCCCCAGAAACTATAAAAAGAGAATTACCCTTTTCAGGGTCTTTGACTAAACTGAGGAAGCCATCAACACCATTAATAAAATGTTATCCTGTTTGGAAAAAAAATGGTACTTTGCTGTCTGCTACCTCAATTAAAGATGTCTCCATTGCCCCTTGGCCCCAGAACAGTAGTTCATAGGCACAGCCCCGAACAAAGAGCTTTTTATACATTTAGTTCAATTCAACAAACATTTATTAATTTGGAAATATGCAAAAAAAAATCATGAAATGATCCATGCCCTTTGATTCAATGATATTACTTTTAGGCAAAGACCATCCTATCCTTATCCCCAAAATGAATAGAAATAGAAAATGAAATCACCATAAATAAATAATCATAATAGTATTGGAGGAAGAAGAAACTAGAAGGAAAGTGAGTATCTATCATTTGGGGAATGACGGAACAAATTGTGATATAAGTAGAAAGGAATACTTTTGTGCTATGAGAAGCATCCAGTGTGATGAATTCAGAGAAACCTGAGATTTATATGACTTGATACAGAGAGAAGTTAGAAGAAATTCAGAGAATGATACAGTGTCCGCAATAATAATGTAAGTGAAAAAAGGCACCAGATTCACATTGATTGTACTGATCTATACCAATCCTAAAGAACAGATAATGAAATTCACCTCCTTTGCAGCAAAAAAATGTTTCATTTCTGTCCTTCTCTTCCCAGTACCTACCATATAATAGACACATGGAAAGTAAGACATACCTAATAAATGCTTGATGAATAATAATTTGTATGTTATATAATATTTTTGTCATTTTTAAAGGTTTGTGGAGCTCTTTAGTATTTCACTTTATCCTCAAAACAACCCTGGGAACTAGGTGCTATTATTATCCGCCTCTTATAGTTGAGAAAAATTGAGGCATTCAGAAGACGAATGACTTGACCAGAATCACATCGCTAGAAGGCTTTCCAGCTAGCTGCCTCTCAATTCATTCCAGGATACTTTTTAAAATATTTTTTCTCAATTACATGCAAGCAAAAAATTTTTAAGATTTATCTTTTTAAAATTTTGAGTTCCAAATTCGTTCTTTTCCTTCCCCCCGACCTTGAGAAGGCAAGCAATTTGATATAGATGATACTTATATGGTCCCCAACACATTTCCGTGCTAGCCATGTTACAAAACAAAACAAAAGAATAATGGAAGTTTTACACAAAAATCCTTTAGTCTACATTCAGACTCCATCAGTTCTTTCTCTGGGAACACATTGTACTTTTCATTATGAATCCTTTGGAATTATCTTGAATCATTGTATTGCTGAAAATACTAAGTCGCTCACAGCTGCCTCCCTACAATATTCCTGTTACTGCGTACAATATTCTCCTGCTTCTGCTCCCTTCACTCAGCATCAGTTAATGTAAATCTTCCAAAACATTTTTTTCTAAAAGCATCCTGTTCCTCATTTCTTGTAGAACAATAGTATTCCAGAACAATCATACACAGCTTGTTCAGCCACTCTCCAGTCAATGGGCATCCCCTCTATTTCCAATTCTTTATCACCACAAAAAGAGGTGCTATAAATACTTTTGTACATAAAGGTCTTTATCCTATTATCTTTAGTCTCTTTCCATTGCTAGGTCCAACATGTATAGTTTTACAAATCTTAGGGTATAGTTCCAAATTACTCCCCAGAATGGTTGGATCACAGCAATCTTTAGTGCATTAGTATCCCTAATCCATTTTTTATTTTATTTTCTATCATAATAGGCAGTCTGAAAGGTCTGAGGTGGTACCTTTGAATTGTTTTAATTTCCATTTTCTCTAAAGTAATTTAGAGATTTTTTTTTCATATAAGTATAGAGAGCTGTTTTCTTCTTTTGAAAACTGCCTGTTCATATCCTATCACTATTCATTGGGGGAATGACTCTTATAAATTTTTATTCTTTTAAATTCATATAAATTTGACTTTATTCTATATATGCATATATAAGTATATATAACATATAAAGCTGTGAACACTTTTTTTTTGAGAAATGAGGTTTTTATCAGAAAACTTGTTCCTACTCATTTTTGAAGGAACAAACTTAATCTAAGTCTTTCCCACCTTGCAGCAAAGTGTTGTGACAGATACTTTCCTTGGCCCCCTACCCTTGTTTCAATTCATCCTACACACATTTGCCAAAAAAATCTTCTTTCAAATCCTTTTCATCGCTTCTGTCTCCTGATGATGATCACGATTTTTAAGACCCTTTGCTAATTAGGATGAAAATACTTGCCTTCCCTTCATCTCTCATCACTCATAGCCCTTTCTGTACCAGACTCCTGAGAGTCTCTCACAGCCACCATTTTTCTTTCTCCTCCTTTATTCTTCTCATTCAGGACTGTGCTAGAAAAGCCTCCCTAAAAGCTTCCCTTAACTCGTGGCTTCCTCCAGAGTAGTTCTCAGGTGCCATATTCTCTACAAGACATTTCCAGATCCCTCCTTTAATTATTATCATCTCCCAAAATTACTTTGATCAGTTTGTGAGTTTGACTCCTTCCTTCCTTTTCCTTCTCTTGCCCTCATTCAGGTGGGACTCAGTGATTTCCAAGTTCCTTTCCCTCTCTGGTACTCTTTATATCTCCATGTCAACAAGCTATTTATGTTCCTGGTCCTGTCATGGACCAAAATGGCAGAACACTTGTCCTAGTCTTGCCCTTCAAACTCTCTAGAGAAATCAAAATCTTAAAAGTTGTGGGGTTTTTTCTCCTGCTTTTACCGTGACTGCCTCAGAAAAAAAGTGTGACTCCATCAGCAGCTAACACAGCTTGTTTTTTTTGCACTTTGCTGGTTGGACCAGTTGTGCAGGAGTAATTATTTTTGCACGCTTTAAAATAAGGTCTGTTTAACCATAGCAAATGTTTAATTCAGTGGGGTTTTAACTCATCGGTATTCTGTGAGCACATGCTGTGAGCCTCCAAAAGAAAAAAAAAAGTGAGTGTGTATGGGTGTGTGTATGTGTGTTCTGTATTAACCCAGGTTGAAGCAGGCAAGTCGGGTTTTGCCCAGTGGATTTCTGTTCAGGTGAAAAACTTTCAGACCTGCCTTCTCAGCCAGGTCCAGAGTAATCCATTAAGTAGTCAGAATTTGTTCATGGGCTTTTGACTCCCTTTGCCCTCTATTCCACCGAGACCAAGCAAATGTAGCTGACTTTAGCTTGTTTTATTAGCAAAGAGATGATAATCCCACTCCTAACAAGGTTTCATTCAAATTACTACTGTGATTAGTAGTTGGCTCTTGACTTGTTTTCTTTTTATTAACCCCAGTGATGGCTTCCCATCTGCCTAAAAGAGCCGGACTTGAATCCTTTAAGCCCAAGCAGGTTCCCAATGAAAATTATCCTCCACTTAATTGGGCAGTCAGGGAAATGTTTGCTCTCTTCCGAGTTATTGGCGATGAAAGGAATCAGGATTGGACTTGGGATTTCACTGAGAGGGTCATCACCGTCCCTGCAATGCTTGCCCAGGGTCATATAGCTGTTCTGTGTCTGTGATAGGACTTTAAATGTGGATCTTCTTGATTAGAAGGCCAAGTCACTCTCTACTATGTCCCACTTCCTCTCTGTAAGTGCAGTAATAAAATCTTTCATAAATGAGCATTATCAATCTCCTTACTGACAACACACGCTCTAAAATATCCTTGAGAGTTCAACAAATAATATATATGGAAATAGACATGTGAACACAGACTGCTCACAATTACCCCAATTTAACCTTCAGAGTTTTATTCAAGTTCAAGATCATGCAGCCCAACTCTCCCATTTTATATATGGGGAAAGAGAGTCCCAGAGAAATAACGTGTCTAAACTCACTTTTATTCATCTCCAAAACACATGGAATGAAAAGCTTTCAAAATATAGAGATCTAACAGACAAAATCAAAATCATGTGGGTACATCCCTTTCGTCCCCATCATTCTGTCTGCTCCTGAAGGGCTCCTGAAAATGCCTTCATTGATCCTCGGATAGAGGGGTCTGTTTCCCTGAACTTTTCTTCAGTTATTTGCAAAACAAAGTTCTTTTATCTATCTATGTAACATGTGCAGAATATTCTTTCCAACTTCCATTTAAGAAAGGAACAGAATTCATAATTATAATAAAATAACTGATGTTTACCTGGCACTTTAAAGTTTGTAGAACACCTTGTGTACATGATGTGATCCATTACAAGAGACCTTCTAGTGTAATGGAAAGCAAGCTGGTTTTGAGTTCAAATCCTGTCTCTGAAACCTTCATGATGCCCAAAGATATTTCAACTTTCTAGAATTCAATTTCCTGATTGATAAAATGAGGGAGTTGGGCTAGATGGACTTCCAAGATCTTTTCCAGTTTTGTGTGTATGATCCCATAATTCCAGGATCCCATTCAGGTAGAAATGGCTTTCCCATTTTCACAGACAAGGGAACTGAGGTAGACAGAGGTAAAATGGTTTGCCTGAGTTACATAGCTCGTGTCAGAAGTGGGATTTGAGCATAACTTTTCCTGGCTTCAAGTTCAGTACCATTCACCCCAGTAATCCACACCTGTGCCCAAGACTGGGTGGGGATATTTGCCATTTAGTGGCTATATGATGTTCAAGAGTGTTGTAGGCAATTGGTCCAAAACTTGATTCTGCTACTATATAACATTGGACAAGGCGCTGCATCTTTCTGGGCTTCAGTTTGTTCATCTGTAAATTTTTGGGATTGGATTAGAATGATCTTTGGGGTTTTTTGCAGCTCTGAAGTTCAGATACTATGTATTCTCTTCCTCCTCCTCCTTTTTCTTTTTTCCCCTTTTCTTCTTCTTCCTCTTCATTTCTCTCTCCTTTCTCTGTCTCTCCCTTCTCTATATCTCTGTCTCAATCTTTTATCTCTTCCAAAGAGAGAAAGAAAAAAGAGAGAAATCAGAGAGAAACAAGAAAAAGCTAATATTCAGAGAGCAGTGTGGTGTTAAAAAGTCTAGAATTTTAAACTTATGCCATAGATACACAGCCTTCTGGTGTACAGAAAAATTGGGAGAAAAAGGCATCTGCAAAATGTCTGTTTGATAACCTTCCATGTGGTTTTTCTTATGATAGAACATAGTGGTCTTTAGGAAGAATTACTCTTCCCAAAGATCCCAGGTCTTTCATTTGTTCCTAATGCCAGTGCAGCCATGGGTAATGACTCTAGGGCAATCAGGCATCCCTAGTCCCCATGACTTATTCTGAATCTCAAGGTACAGAAAATATTCCAAGCTCTGTTGTTGGGAGACTTAGATCCAAAATCCTCATTTGGGTTTCTGGTCAGAGTTCAGGGTCTCTTCAGAACAAGTCTCCTCAGTTTATAGATTTGAAGGTTATATATGTATATATCCATTTCCTTCTCAGAATGCCTCTGGTCTTCAGTCACCCTGTGCTCCAAAGGTGCCCACTTAAGCAGAGAAGGCCTCTTGGTTCTCTTGAAGCTATCAAAGGGCACTTGCTCTCCCCAGACCTGCTGAAGTTTTAGTCTCTGAGGTCAGCTTTTCAGAAAACACTTTTATGACCATTCCCTGCTCTCTCATCTTAAATCTTTCTCCTAATAGCATCTTCCCTATGACCTAGAAACATCCTTAGAGCTACCTCATCTTTCAAATCCCTTCACTTGACCCTGCTATCCCTTCATGGTACTGTCCTATGGTTCATCCCTTTTCATGGCCATGAAAATCATCTGCAATCAAGGCCTTCACTTTCTTATCACCCCCTCTCTTCTTCACCCCTTGCAGTCTGGTTTCTGACCCCATCACTCAACTGAAAGTTTTTCCTCCAAGACTACCACTGATTTGTTAACTATTCAATCTGATGGCCTTTTCTCAATGCCTTTATAGACAATGACAGTATTGATCTCTCCTTTCTCCTGGAGACATTTCCCCGTGTTTTCTATGACTCTGCAATTTTGGGATCCTTCTCCCTCTTTGATCACTGCCTCTCAGTCACTTCTGCAGGACCATCATGGACCTTAGCCTGGGTATCCCCCAGGATTCTGATTTGTCTTGTTTTGTCCTTTCTTTTTTCCCTTTTTTGGAGATTTCCTCACCTTCTTTGGACTTAGTCATAAGTTAATTGCCAATGATTCCCAAATCTATATACCTAACCCTCATATATCTCCTAAACTCATCCCACATTGCCAGCTGCCTATTGAACATCTCAAGCCATATATCTCATCAACATCCTTCCCTTTCTTCTCTTTTAAACTCCCTAGCTCTGTTGAGGACGTCCTTATTATTCCAGCCTCCTAAGTTCACAAATCAAAGTTATCCTTCACTCTTTCTTTCCCTCGTCCTCCCCATCCAATCTTGCCAAAGCATTTTTCCACCTATCCCTTTCATTGTCCCCATAAAACCACCCTAATTCTGGCCCTCATCATTTTTTTAGCTTATACTATCCACCTTCTAATATTAATACCATTATATCACAGTAGTACCGGTAATTACTATATATAGTAATAGTAAAATTAATAGCCTCCTCCCCGATTCCAGATTCCTCTCTAACTCATCTTCCATACAGCTGCCAAATGTATTTAAGAATATATAATTTTTAACTAATGTAACAGTTGTAATCTGATTGAGAGTTTTCAGTGGCTCCCTATTGCTCCTAGGATAAAATACCTCTTTCACTATTTGTTAACGAAAGCCCTTCATAATCTGATTTCAGGCTGCCTTTCCAAACTAATCATGGAAAAAAAATAGGTAGGAAGCTGCATTATGGAGGGTCTTAACGACCTAGTTGAGATGTCTGTATTTATTCTAGAGGCCATAGGGAGCCAACGAAGGTGGTTGAGCAGAGAAATGGCATTATCTGATCTGTGCATAGAAATGCTGATTTTTTAGCTTTGTGATATCTCAGTCTTGAAGGGGAAGATATATATATATATATATATATATATATATATATATATATATATATATATATTTTTTTTTTTTTTAAATAGGGGCAGGAGAAGAAAAAAAAGCAAACAAGATAGTGGATTGAATCCAGGTACTAAATAGGCATTTGGAAGTTTTGGACAGCAGGGGATAAGTGGGATAACAAGGTCAGCTTATGTGATCATTGAGACCCCAATGGCCGAAGGTCAAACACTAGCTCGATCAAGAAGACATGAAGCCAGAAGTTGTCCGTCACGGCTACTTAATACTGATTAGAAATCTTTATTATTGTTGGTCGCTTAGTTTAGAAATATCGATACTGTCTGTGCTGTGGGATTGCTCTTGGATTTCAGGGTAAAATGCAACTCGTGGTGCATGTACTCTACAAGCAATTAACCAGCATTTTCATGCAGACCACAGTCTGGTCTACCATCTCTTCCACAATGATTTGGGCTTTTTGGTTGTGTTGTGTTATTTTTTTAAAATTAATTTCCAATTAAGTTTGAAAGGACAAAGTATAAAATTAACTAACTTGCAATTAATTTCAGCGGTAATTATGCAAAATTCCAGGCATGTAGAAGATGGAGATTGTGAAATAATGAGTTGTGGAGCGGGGATGTTGGGTTTTTTTTTTTTTTTACTACAATAATTACGGTGATGAATATGCATGAGACTGTTTGAGAAAGGGAAGAACAACTAGCAATTGTATTTAATTAAACTTTTAGCTGGCTTACTTTGCTGGGTGCTTCTTGTTTTGAGCTCTTCAAAACTCTCAGCAAAGTGCCCAGAACTGCTCATCCAGAAGAATAGGAAATGGACAGTTGCTTATTCTATTTCTGAGTGCACTGGTCTTGGAGTCAGGAAATCCTGCATTCAAATCCAGATACTTCTAGACCCTGAGCAAGAAACTTAACCTGTCTCAGTCTCAGTTTCCTCATCTGTAAAATAGAGATAAAAAAATGGCACAACCTTATTGGGTGACTGTCTGGATCTAATGAGATAACATGTGCAAAGTTCCTTGCAATGTTCAGTGCTATTTTCCAAGATAATAATAATAACTGTTGTTCCAGTTTAGGCAAACATTTCTGTCTAGCATGAACCCAAGAAGAAATGCTGTTTTTCCCATATACGTGTTTTCTCCTAAGAGAGAATATAAGCTCCTTGAGGGCAGGCAGCGTTTCATTTTTTAGGTATCACTTTGTATTGCTGTTAGCACAATGCATAGTAGGTGCTTAATATAAATGTTCATTCATTGATTGATTCACTGATGGGTCTTAGGAATGTGGACATGGGAGAGAGGAAAGTCTGGAGAATGTACTAAGATTGTGTATTGGCCCAGGCTCACAGTGGACACATCTAGTGTAATATTATTTGTGAGAAACACAAAGAACTTGGGTAGAGCAGCCCTGAAGTCAGGAGGACCTGAGTTCAAATCTGGCTCAAACACTTAACACTTCCTAGGTGTGTGACCCTGGGCAAGTCACTTAACCCCAATTTTGTGTGTGTGTGTGTGTGAGAGAGAGAGAGAGAGAGAGAGAGAGAGAGAGAGAGAGAGAGAGAGAGAGAGAAGAGAGGGGGAGAGAGGGACACAGAGAGAGAGAAGAGAGGGAGAGAGAGAATTAAAGGGAGGGAGAGAGAAGAGAGGGAAAGAGAGACAGAGGGAGAGAGAGAAAGAGAGAGAGAAGAGAGGGAGAGAGAGACAGACAAAGACAGACAGAGAAAGAGAGAAGAGAGGGAGAGAAAGAGAAATGAAGAGAGAGAGAGAGAAAGAGAAGAGAGAGAGAGAGAAGAGAGGGAAAGCGAGAAGAGAGGGAGAGAGAGACAGAGAGAATCAAAGAAAGAGAGAGAGAGAGAGAGAGAGAGAGAGAGAGAGACAGAGAGAGACAGAGAGAGAGAAACACAAAGAACTGAAAATTAGGTTGAAAGGAAAAGTTGTCCCACTGGCCCTTCACCTGATCTGGGTATGGGGAGTTTACAGAATTCCCATGGGTTTTCAAAGGCCAGCTTCCCACTTGGAAGATGGCAGCCATTGTTGGCTGGCAAATCAGCTTTTCAGATTTCCATGAATGTCTGTGGGATGGATAAAGGAAATGTGGCTTCCATCAAAACCATGGAGGAGATGATCCCTTTTCCCAGAATGACTAGGGAGAAAAGTTCAGAGAAAGGTGGGTGTAAATTGATCTGCTTCTCATATCTGAGTCATTTTTTCATTTGCCCATGTCAGGAGATAGCTCTGATTGATACCAGCCTCTTCGTACTGTCCTTAAAGCATTTCAGTCATTCACAGAATATTCTGTAGCCCAGACACTTTATATCCTTCCTCTCATTTGCCAAGAGAGATGAGAAGGCAACTGGAAACAGAACTTCCATCAGGCTGAAGTGAAAGGGGACGTCCTGCGAAGGATGGGACGTCATCTCCATAAAGGTTTGGAAGTGGGAGACAGAATGATGCTGATTCGGGGGAATAACAAATCAGCCACTTTGGGCTACAGGGAACGTGTGTAAATCTGTGTGACTCAGTTTCCCTGGTCTACATTCTCCAGGGTCGGTCCAAACCTTCAGCTGGTCAAGGGCATTTAGAACTCATTCCTTCCTAAGTCATGAAACTAAAATCACCGGCACTCCTTAAGCTGGTCTATAATCGTTGAAACCCAAACTAGTTATTCACATTAATTGGAAACCAGGGAAATACAACAAAACCCTCGTTCTTGCCTCCGTGCATAGAAATCAGTTCCTGCCCCCTGCTTTGCCTTGAACTCCCTCGATTCCAAGGCTATGCTTACCGCATACTTGAGGCTGTAATCGATATGACCAAAGGAAGCTTTTTATTCCATTTCTTCCTATGGTGGAAACCAGAGTGCTCCTTTTAAATTGTGTTTCCTGTTCCCCCTCCCTTTGGGGAAAATGAATGGAGAGGATAAATTAGAAGAGTTGTTGTGTCTGCTGTTTAAATTGGGACTCTCTGCATGGTGCCCTGGACCTTAATGATGAGAACCCAAAGGATGAGAACTTTTCTATTCCCAAGAATAGTAGGATTATTGATTTAAATTTTGAGGCACTTTAAGAGGCCTTTAGTTCAAACCCCCCCCCCATTTTACAAATAAGACTGAGATCCACAAACATCAAGACCCTGAGCCCGTAAATAGCAGAGAGAGGTCCTCTGCCCTAGAGCCAGCCCCCTTCTCACATGAACGACACTGTAAGTTTCAGGGCTGTCGGCCAAGTTGTGCCACGGAGAACTCGAGCTATATCACAACAGCATGGACAGCAATCACAACAACAGATGCTGGAGCTCATGGGATGTTTTGAGATTTGCAAAGCATATACATTTTCTGAACTTCAAAACAACCCTGGGAGGCGTGATTATCCCCATTTTATTTTTTTTTTTTTTATGATTATCTTAAGGAATCTGACATGAAGAGAAATTTTGTGATGTACTTACGGTTACAGAGTTTATAGCTATACAAGTAGGACTTGTGGTATTAGTAATATACCTCATAATAGTAACTAAAATTTTTTTTTATTTTTAATTTTTTTTTATGATTATCTCTATTTTAAATGTAAGGAATCTGACATGAAGAGAAATTTTGTGATGTACTCACAGTTACAAAGTTTATAGCTATGCAGCAGGACTTGTAGTATTAGTAATATAATTCATAATAGTAATTAATTTTTTTAAATTTCTTTTTAAAAATTTTTATGATTATCTCTATTTTAAACATAAGAAATCTAACATGAGAAATTTTGTGATGTACTCACGGTTATAGAGTTATTTATAGCTATGCAGCAGGATTTGTGGTATTAGTAATATAGCTCATAATAGTAATTAAAATTTTTTAATTTTTTTTACTTTTTTATAATTATCTCTATTTTACACATAAGGAATCTGACATGAAGAGAAATTCTGTGATGTGTTCACAGTTATAGAGTTTATAGCTATGCAGTAGGATTTGTGGTATTAGTAGTATAGCTCATAATAGTAACTAAAATTACCATCGTCTTTAACGTTCACAAAACATTTTATTTCATTCTTAGTCATACTATAAGCATTTATTAAGCACCTGCTAAGTGCTGGGGATACAAAGAAAGACAAAAGACCTTTAGGGAGTTCAGAATCAAATGGAAGAGATAACTAAGTATAAGCAAGCAATATTCAAAATATAAGGCACCGAATTAAGAGGGATTGCGAAAGGCTTCCTCCAGAAAGTGAGATTTGAGCTAAGACTTGAGAATAATCATTGGATCCTCACAACAACTCTATGAGTTGGTACTGGGAGAATCATCCCCATTTTATAGATGAAGAAACTGAGATTCAGAGAGTTATATTTCTTGCCCAAAAATATCTAGTAAGTATTTGAGCCAGGATCTGAACTTAGGTCTTCCTAATACCCCGTTGAAAAACGCTAATCCACATCTTCAACAAAGAGAAGATTGCAATTGCAATTTGATCAATGATGGACAGAATCAGCTACACCCAGAGAAGGAACACTGGGAAATGAGTGTAAACTGTTTCCATCTTTGTTCTCCTTCCCAGGTTATTTTTACCTTCTGAATCCAATTCTTCCTGTGCAACAAGAAAACTGTTTGGTTCTGCACACATATATTGTATCTAGAATATACTGTAACCTATTCAACATGTAAAGGACTGCTTGCCATCTGGGGATGGGGGTGGAGGGAAGGAGGGAAAAATCGGAACAGAAGTGAGTGCAAGGGACAATGTTGTAAAAAAAATTACCCATGCATATGTACTATCAATAAAAAGTTATTAAAAAAAAAGAAAGAAAAATCCTAATCCACACTAAACTAAAAGAAAGAAATCTATTTAAAATTCAGTTTTCATTTCCTCTTCTAAGAGACACTCATATAAAGAGCTCAGAACACACAATGCAGTAGTTGGAAAGGACCTGGGAGACAACCTGGTCCCATCCATCACTGGACAAGAACCCTACAATATGCTCAGTGAGAGGGGAATTCCCTTCCTCCCAAAGCAGTCCATCCCATTTGGGGATCACAATAACTGTTCGGAAATTTATCCTTCTGTCAGGCTGAAATGTTTCCTGTTCTCCCTCCCTTCTGCTTCTGGGAAAATGAATGGAGAGGATAAACCAGAAGAGTTGTTGTGTCTGCTTTTTAAATTGGGGTTCTCTGCGTGGTGCCCTGATCCCTGTTTAATGCTGAGAATCCAAAGGATGAGACCTTTTCGATTCCCAAGAAAAGTGGGATTATTGATTTAAAGCTTGAGGCGATTTAAAAGTCCTTTAGTCCAAACCCCCCATTTTATAAATAAGACTGAGGTCTTATCTCTCTTCCATCAAACAAGACCCTTTAGAACAATTTCCACTAGAGATTCAGACCACATGAGGAGTTTATAATCATGACTGATCCTGAATTCTTCTCTAAAGCAATAGCAAAGTGCTTCAGAGCCACGTTTTCCTTTATCGACATCATTGTGTGTTTAATTAGTGCGACTGAGCAGAGATGCTGTAGCGAGTTCTCTTCCTAGAGCTGTAAGGTGGACAGCAAATGCTCCTAGTTTTCCAGAATTCCCTGCCTTCATCATATCCTCCATCACACTTAATATTTCTTATGTTCATATGTTAGCTATTCCCCCTAATGATGGTCTGCCATCTTCCTTACCGTCATTTGCTCCTGCAAAAAGAGAGCTAGGAATATTTGTGTCTACAAGATGGGCTTCTTTTCAGCAAATAACCAAGCCTTTATAAGATGGACAGTGCCCGACCCCAGGAGTCTCCCAAAGATCTGGAACCCCATGTCCTGTCCCCCAGGCCTATACCTCCCTCCTCCCCTCTGCCTCCCTTCAGGAGTCAGCTCAGATACCACCTTCTTCAGGAGATATTCCTCATCTCCTCCCTCCTGCCTCCCAGAAAGCTCCTAGTACTTTCCCCTCTAACCTTTCTTCCATCTACTCAGTATATAATTTCATGTTGTTGTTCAGTTATTTTGGCCGTCTCCTATTCTTTGTGACCCCATTTGCGGGGTTTCTGGCAGAGATATTGAAGTAGTTTGCCATTTCTTTCTCCAGCTCATTTTACAGATGAGGAAATTGAGGCAGGTAGGGCTAAGTGACTCCATGACACCATTTTGGGGTTTTCTTGACAGAGATACTGGAGCGGGCTGCCATTTCCATCTCAAGCTAATTCTACAGATGAGGAAACTGAGGAAAATAATTAAGTGACTTGCCTGGGGTCACTTAGCTAGTAAGTCTCTGAGACAGGCCTAAACTCAGGAAGATGAGCCTTCTTGATTCCAAACCCAGTAACTGCTCACATAATCTGAGTGTAATATTAGCTCTCTTGAGGGCAGGGACTATGTTTGTTGTTTGCTTTGCATTTCTAGCACTCAGCACAAGAAATGCTTGTTGATTGATTATTTGATCGATTGGCCATCTCCGATCCCCATTATACCCGGTGACCCAGATCCAGCAGGATAATTTCAGAGTCGAGTTGGGCTCTCGCCTCCATCTTCCGGATGCTTTTCTTCTTCCTTGTAGGTTTTTATTGCAATATCTTCTTCCTTGTCTAGCTGGAGACCAGTATCCCGGCCCTTGTGAAAGCAGGCTTTCTTTTCATGGTTTGCTTGTTTTAACACTGGCTTCATTAATGTTTAAAATCCCTCCCAGAACTCGGCGGCCTTTGTGCCTCGTCTCGAGAATTTTTGACAGCCGTACACAGATTCTAATGCCGCCTCGAGGATGATTTGTTGTTATTTCCTCCTTAGAGAACAGAAGAGGTAGCTTTGCAGGCTCCCAGCTTCCTCCTGCTCCCCCTCCTCCCACACCCCAACATCTCTTCATCTATAATTGAGCAGATGGGTTCAGTGACCTCCAGCTCTGGAGACCCCAGAGCATGTTCTGTTTAAGCCTGCAGACCTTGCCTGGGAGAGCAGGAAACTGGATGGTGAAGACTTCCTTCCCGGGATCATAAATATGGAAGAGCCAATTGCTCAGCAATCTGGGGACCCTGGGACGCAAGGGCACACAAACCCAGACTGGGACGGTCTGCCGTTTTCTACTAGGAAATCGGAGGCTTTCTTGTCTCGTGTGGGGCGAGCGCCGGGGGCTGGGACCTACTTTGCAGGCTGATTTCACACGGCTCCCTTTCTCACGCTCTGCATTTCCAGAGAAGTGGCCCATTTGCAGCTCCTCGTACGTGACGTTCTGTTTAATGCCTTCGTGCTTTGGAAAAAGTTGTCTGCCATGCTGGGAGCTCTCTCTCCTTGCCTCCGTGTCTTAGAACACATCCAGCTTTTCTGGAGACTAAGCTCGAGCCCAATGCCACAAAGAAAGCCTTTCTCTATTCTCCCAGTTGTCAGCACATCCAGAATTCCTCTGTATGCGTGCAAGAGAAATATATATGTATGCATATAAATATATATAAAATGCACACACATACATACATACATATATATACCAGAATTCCTCTGTATGTGTGCAAGAGAAATATATATGTGTGCATATAAATATAAACACACACACACATACACATATATATGCACACACACTTTGGGAGGGATAGTATGAAGTGAAATAATGATCCTAAGTCAACAAGCATTGATTATGCACTTACTGTGTGCCAGATATTGTGTTAAGCACTGAGGATACAAGAAAAAGCAGAATCACTCCTTTCCAAGTCCTGCCTTTAACACCTTCTAGCTTTGTACCCTCGACAAGTCATTTAAACTCTTTAAGTCCCAGTTAATAGTTTTAAGACTATAAGTGGCAAAGCAAATCCTGATAGAAATTAGAAAGGGGAGTTTCTATTGATTAATTGATTGACATGTGCATGTATATATGTATGATATGTGTGTATTTTAGAACATATGTATTATGAGTCTATACATATGCATGGAATGATGATGATAGCATTTATGTAACATGCAAAGGTTTGAGAAATACATTTAGAAACATTATTTCACTGTAATGCTACAGCCCTGGGAAATAGGCTGGGAAATAGGGAAATATGTGTTACACACACACACACACACACACACACACACACACACACACACGAGTACATGTATATAGATTTACATGTTACATATGTAACACACACATACCACAGATATATAGATATATATACACAAATATATACATGTTGTATACATATATACACATACATTTCCATACATACATACATATATATATATACACATAAATATATACAAGTTATATATATAAATACACATACATGCATAGACACACTTTGTCTTCACTTATCTGTATATATATTGTTTGTTTTTCAGTAGAATGTAAGCTCAGTGAAAACAAGGACTGTTTCACAATGGTCTTGTTTTCCCCACACTTAGCACACTGCTTGCTTAGCATATGTTTTTTTCACTTTTGTTTTTTCACTTAGGTCCAATTCTTCGTGATCCTATAAGGGGTTTTCTTGGCAGAGATACTATAGTGGTTTGCTATTTCCTTCTCTTGCTCATTTTACAGAGGAGGAAACTGAGGCAAGCAGGATGAAGTGACTTGCACAGGGTCATATAGCTAGGAAGTATCTGAGGCCACATTTGGACTCAGGATGATGAGCCTTCCTAGATTTTCTTTTTATATTATTTTATTTTATTCCAACTTATTTGGTTTTTTTAATGTTCTTTGTTAGCACTTTTTTAATAATAGCTTTTTATTTTCAAAATGCAATCAAAAATAGTTTTCAACCTTCACCTTTGCAAAACCTTGTGTTCCAAATTTTTCCCTCCCTTCTCTACACCCCTCCCCTTCCCCTAGATGGCAAGTAATCCAATATGTTAAACATGCACAATTCTTCTATACATATTTCCACATTTATCTTGCTGCACAAGAAAAATCAAGTCAAAAAGGAAAAAAATGAGAAAGAAAATGAAATGCAAACAAACAAACAAAAAAAAAAAAAAAGATTAAAAATGCTATATTGTGATCCATACTCAGTTCCCAGTCTCTCTCTGGGGGCAGATGGCTCTCTTCCTCACAAGATCATTGGAACTGGCCTGAATCACCTCGCTGTTGAGCCATCAGAGATGCTCATTGCGTAATTGTTGTTGCTGTATCACTAAACTTTTGGGACCACTTTCAGTGACCGTTTCAGCCTTCTCTCTTGTTCCCCATCATGCTGTCTTGTGTAGTTCATTATGATTTCATAATTAGATCATAAACCCCTTGAAAATAAGAGCCATGTCTTGTGCTTGTTCTTGTCTCCCATAATGACTACCCATAATTACCAGCTCAGTGCTCACAAAATACTTGCCTTTGTGATAGAACACAAACTCTTTTATCTGAGATTTAAAATACTTCTCATTCTGGCCACTTAAAAGAGATCTACTGCTCAAGTGGTACTTGGGAGGCTTTGTCAGTGCTCTAGGTCCTTGTCTCTCTCAAATGAATTATTGCTGGAAATAAGTAACCGTTGGATCTTACCTTTCTCCTATACTCCAGAACCTCTCTTGGATGTCCCAGGGGCATCTCAAACTTGACAAAGTCCAAAGCAGAGCTCATCCACGCCCTGGAAGCCAACCCCTCCTTGTTTTCCTGAGGTTATTTCCTATATACTTTACATAAGAGAGATAGAATCTATTTGACAGAGAGGCGACTTTGAATCCATGTTTTCCTGGCTTTAAGCCCCTCTTCTGACAGACTCTGGCTCTCTGATCCTAGATTCTATTTAGGTGACACTCAAAAGCCATGAGTTGCAGAGAAGGAATTTCCTCACCTGGGAGTTCCCAATACCAATGAAGTCACAAGCTCAGTGTCTGCCTTTTACATGTATTTATCCTTCCAGTAAAATGTGGATTTCTTCCCCCCCCCCCCACTGCAAGGCAATTGGGGTTAAATGACTTGCCTAAGATCGCACAGCTAGTGTCTGAGGTCCCATTTTAAAGGTCCTCCTGACTCCAGAATTGGGACTTTGTCCACAGCACCACCAAGCTGCCCCAAATGTGAATTTCTTGAACATAGGAATTATCCGATTTTATCTTTGAATGCCCAGATAAGTCCATTCAAGCCAATAATCATTTATCAAGCACCTGCTCTGTTCTAGGTATTCTGCTGAGCACTAGGAATGCAAAGAAAGGTAAAAATAGCCACTGACCTATCGGAGTTTACAATATAATGGTGAGGACAATTTAGAAACAACTGTGGACAAATAGGATAGATACAGGATTAAAGGGGGATGGTAGCATTAAAAAAGACTGGAAAAAGGTTTCTTGTAGAAGGTGAAATTTTAGCTGAGACTTAAAGAAATCGAGGAAAGTCGGGAGATAGAAAACAGTAGGAAGAGCCTTCTGACCAGTGAACGTCCCAAGAGATAGAATGTCTTGTGTGGGGAATGGCAAGGAAGCCATTGTCGATGGATCATGGAATATGTGAAAAGTATGATACAAAATCGGGCAGCTGGGAGTACAGTGGATAGAGCACTGGGCCTAAAGTCAGGAAAACTCATCATGAGTTCAAATCTGGTCTCAGATACTTCCTAGCTATGTGACCTTGGGCTAGTCATTTTACCCTATTTGCCTCCGTTTCCTCAACTGTAAAATGAGCTGGAGAAGGAAATGGCCCTTTCCAAAAAAACTCAAGTGGGGAAGTCAGATACAACTAATAATAATAATAATAATAATAATAATACAAAAAAAGATACAAAAAATTAGACTGGTACAAAGGGCTTGGGTTCAGCATCGTATGTTCCTCAGCTGCTTGGTAAATGGTTTTTGACTTAGATTAAATAGGAACAAGGTCAGTAAATGGTTTCTGCCTGCTCATCTCACTCAGCCCCTGAAGATTTGATTTGATGGCAACCTGGTCAGAGAAAACTGGCCTTTTCTCTCTAGCTAACTTTTAAGCTGAACCCTTCTATAATTCAAGATTTTGAGTATTATTATAGTCCATTTAAGAGTTGATACTTTTCTGCCTGAATCATGCTTAAGCTAGCAGTCTCCCCGCCCCGGACCGCTGATGCTGCAGGTTCAATAAAGCATTGATTGCACTATAACTTGCCGAGGCTTATTATCGGACCAAGCACCAGTTGGCCATGCGGTTCATCGAGGGTCCAGTAAGCATTTAATTTTACAATCTCCACCTCGCAGTCAAGGAAAGCTTCTGCGGTAAGAAATAGAAATAGGACTTTTCTGTGAAAGCCCCTTTGCCAATGGATTCCAGACGTGTTTTCTACATGGTATGTGCTCTAGGAAACCTGAGAACATCATTACGGAGGAACTTTCATCTGCTACAGACACTTGGTGGGTCAGAGGGGAAATGAGTTTCAAGCCTGCCCTTTGATTGGGGGAGGGGGGAGGAGAAGGATTAGGCCATAAGTTCCATTCTGGGACCTCAGGGCAATGTCACCCTTTCCTTTTTCTTTACACATGAACTACAAAAACTGTGCTTGTCATTTAAGAGATGGTCATTGGGCATCTAGTAGCCATCCTGTTGGGATTAACAGATTCTACAAGACCAATTGCTGCCAGCAGAGGTATAGTTTTCTCCATGGCTTTGTGCCCCGTATATATTGGTTTGTAAGGTTTATTGATTTTTTTTTTATTCTAATAATTTGTCTTTCAAACACTCATCGTATTGCCTAGTAAATATGCTTGCTTAAGTCACAATCAATAAAAAGGCCATTGCAAGTTCAGAGTATCATAAGGTAGAAAGAATGATGGAGCTATTGGCCTTTTAGCTCTCAATTTCCTTTCATCAATGCACATATAATTCTCATTTCTATTAAAGAAGCTCCCCTTTTCTTACCTGGAAGAACCAGCTCACTCTCACCCTTGAGAGCAGTATGATCTAAAGGGAATTGGACGTGGAGCTAGAAGGCATAGCGATAAGCCCCAGATCATCTCTCAGACAGGACCACTGAGTCAGGAAGAAGTTTTGTGGATGCTACCAGATTCTAGCATCTGGGAAGGGCCATGGGTTTATTCATGATAAATAAGGCAGACTTTACGGAATCAGGTTGAATTCATCAAATAAATATTCAGCTTCCCTGGCAACTCCAGATCTTCCTTGCCTCCTGAAACTTGAGGCACGGATGTCTTAGTCTCAGTTTCTGCTTTGGCACTTGGTTTGCCGCTTGTCTCGATCTCCTGGTTGAATTCAGGGGCACTGTTGTGCCAGTCCGGCCCAATTTGGGGCATATACAGCTGGATCCTAATTGAATGCTCATGATATGGTTATTTGTGTTCAAAGTTGTATTATTTGAAGCCATGATCATGTAAAATATGGTCATTGGTTCCAGCACTGGAAATATTCAGTGTGAATTCAAAATAAGATACTTACTCCCTTCCTCATTTGTACCCCAGTCCCTCACCTCCAAAGGAAAGTTGCCCAAACCTTGGTTCAGGATTTGCTAAATCACCACCATGCATTTGCAGTCTTAACAAAACTATGCAAATTACTTAATTTCCCGAGACAAGGTTTCATCATGTGTAAAATGGAAATCAATCAATCTCCAAGCCGAACGTCAGTAAATGCACTATATTTAAATACTTACTATATATCAAGCATTATGCTAGGCTGAGAATGAAACTACTAGGAATAGGGACTAGGCGTGTCAATTATTCAGTATAGAAAACTCCCTTCTCCCTATGTAGGTTGGATCTTTTTCTTCCTGACAGGGTTCTCTTGAGCACTGATTGATTATCAGAGTCATACAGAGAGGCAGAAGGGACACTTGACCCACGGTCATCTTGATTTCAGGACTGGCTGGCTATCTACAACACCGGTCTGCTTCTAGCAGGGAAACGGAGGAAGGCAAAAACAACCCTTCCCCTCAAAAAGCTTATAGTCTAATGGAAGAGACAATATGACTTTTTTATAGGCATGTAGAAGGTACATACAGAAGAGATGGAAGAGGAATGGCCATCTTTATTTGTCACAGAGTAAACAAGATATATGCAAAAGCTAAAGATGCTACAGATTGAAATAGATATTAAATCGCTTCATCCTTGATCTGTAACTATACAAGGACCAATCTTTTCTGTTTTTAACAAAGAGCATCTAGCACCAAACGCCTTATTATTTTTATTATTAGAAAGAAAAGGGGGAAAAAACTCACTAACTCCCTACTCTGGTGTGAGACTTTTAAATATGATGAGAATATTATCTTGAATTGAGATGTTACTGATAGCGGGCTGCTTTCTTTAAAAAAAAGCCTACAGTGTCTTTCTTATAACTGTTCATTATGAAGACATTTGGTGAAGGGGAATGGATCATGTTATAATAAAGCTAGGGTTCATCTTGCTCCCCTTCCCCCCACCCCCCGCCAATGCCTCAGAGTGAGCAAGAAGAACACCAAAGTCTTTGACACTTTTGCATTCAGGAGAATGAAGTATTCTGGGAGAAATGTCTGTTATCTATCTTCAGGTTTGAATTTCCCCAAATATTTCCCCTTCTCATTTTGAATTTAATCAGGAGATCACTGCCTTGCTGATCCCCATGTCCTAGAGCCATAACTCATTCATGGCCAAAGTGCCCCCTTTTAATTTCCTCCCTGGCCCGAGGCCAGCTGTGAAGCATGTTTGGGTCTGTCTCCTGCCTGCTGGCAGATCAGGTTTTTACATTACTCTTCTTTAAGTTAATTTTAGAAACTTGAGTTGCCATGGTAATGGTTCAGTGGGGTTTTCTCAGTTCTCTTTTGATTTAGTCATTTGCTGGTCGGCCCTTTAAATTAAACTTTTTTCAATAAGCATCTAAATTGGGATGAAAGATGTGCTTGGAATGACGATCCTTGTAGTAGCTCCAAACTCATGGGAAAAAAAATTTAAGGGACGGCAAAACAGAAATGAGTTGGTGCTGTTGCTTCCCAGGAGGCAAAGCAGTTCTTGGACCAGGGTCTAGTTACTGAGAGCCAGAGACACGAGAAATAACAGAATCTCAGAACTGGAAGAGAGCTCACCCTGCTCACCCTTCACAAAAATCCTCTCTAGCACATAAGTGGCAAGAGGCCATCCTCTTCTGCTCAAAGACCTCAAGCAGAGCCTACCTCCTACCACCTAAGGCCACCATTTCTAATTTAGGTGAACTATGGTTTTTAGGAAGTTTTTCCCCACACAAGATAAGCTAAAATCAAGCCTTTTTCTCATTTTTTCTCATTTACACAAACTATTCTCTAGACTTTACCATCTCCTTACCAACAGCCTTGTCCCTCTCAAGATGTTTCCACCCTAGGGTCCAATTGGTGAGCCCTAGAGGGGACAGCCATTTCAAGAGCATCTTAAAGCACTCCCACTCATACTCAGTACTTCTGTGCCTCCTTGCTAGAGTCTTGCCCTTCTCTACCTTCCATCTCCTCCTTTCCAGTTCCGTTTCATTTTGTTTTAACCTGTTAGAATGTATGCTCCCCGAGAGGAAGGATCCTCCTGTTTATTTGCATCTCTAGAGTTTAACCGTGTGCTTGATACATAGTAAGCACTTAATAAATATTTTATCTACTTCTTTTATCAGTTTACTCAGTGCTCCTTTTTTGCCTTCTGGGGCCAAGCAGTACAAATCTGATCACTTCTCCATATGACAGTTGAAGGAACTGGTGGTCCTTTGCTTTGCCAGAAGAAAAGACTCAAGGGAGATACAAGAGCTGTCTTCACATTTCAAAGTGTTGTAGAAGGGGAATTAGCTTTGTTCCAAATGATCCAAGAGGACAGAACCAGGAGAACTGAGAGAGGGAGGAAAGTCTCCAAGAGGCACTTTCTAGGAATTAGAGCTGTCCAAAAGGGAGGTGCTGACCAATAATGGAACAGGTTGCTGCCAGAAGTGGTGGATTGCCTGTCCTGCCTTGGAAGTCTTTGGAGAAGAGACTAGAGGATCACTTATTTGATGTTCCTTTCTTCTATGATTAGGCTACATATCGCCAGCTTTAAAACTCTCTGATCTTTGTTCAAAAACACCAAAGGCAGATCTGAGCTTTGGAAGGAAAACACTGAAGATTTGATGGAGCCGGAACTCATATCTTCAGTGTCATTCACAGCTCTATTGGAACAGGAATCCAGACTAGTCAGATTATGGAAGTTTGGAGCAGATGTTTCTGAAACGAATGATGTGTCCCAGGAAAGCCGTAGAGAACAGAGGCTCAGAAAATATCACTAGACTCACGAATATGTGGAAGGATAAGAGTGAGGGGGTGGCAGGTGTTTTGTATTGGTTTTTTGTTGTTTTATTTTCCATTTGCTCTTAGGACCCAAAAGTGTTTGAGCAGAAAGTCAAAAGAGTGCTTTTAGGTTCGTGGCTCTTGGGAAGCAGTGTAAGAGTATTAGCTTGGAGACTGGGTTCAAATCCTGGCTTTGCCATTTACTATCCCTGTGACTTTCCTCTGTTTCCTTAACTGTAGAATGAGAAATTAGCTGGTCTATTCCAACTTTTAATTCTATAATCCTGTGATCCTATGAGCTTAATATGAAAGCCCAGGGAGAGTGTGGCATTTTCATCACCATAAAATTCTCAAGTTCAAACGGAGAACAATTTGTCTGAGTTACAGTCCCAGCTCCCCTCAGAGGAATGGGCCAGATTGGGCATTCTTTCACTGGGAGATACGTATCATAGAGTTAGAACTAAATGAGATTATCTAATCCAACCCCTTCTTCCTTTCTTTTTTTGCAAAGCAATCAGAGTTAAGTGACTTGGCCAGGTTCACACAGTAAGTGTCAAGTATCACCTTAATACATATGGAATATGGATTCAGGAAGGAAAAAAACCTTCATCTTACAGATGGTGAAACTGAAAATCAAAGTTCCAAGTTAGTAACAACTGGCATCTAATCTCAGGTGCTCTGGCTCCACTTCCAGTAATCTCTCCACTAAACCACATTAAGATTTTCTTTCCCCTTTCATTGTTAGTTTGTTGTTTTTGTTGTTGTTGTTGGGAGGTGACTAATCCTGTAATTTTATCTGTGTCAGGAGCTCCAAGTGAAGAATGTTTCTACCTGTGCTCATCAGCCCCCTCCCCAAGCTAGACATCCAAACTACCAAGGGCCCCTCCATTGTACATTCTTCTCTCAAAATAACCAATTTTTAATACAGAAGTGCTAATTTAGAGACACTAACTGACCTTATCTCAATCTCTTTGTTATGGGAGTTTTTAATCTCACCTCCATAAACTTTACTTTTTTATTAAAGCTTTTTTATTTTCAAAACATAGGCATGGATAATTTTTCAACATTGACCTTTGCAAAACCCTCTGTTCCAAATTTTCCCCTCCTTCCCTCTACCCCCTTCCCTAGATAACAGGTAGTCCAATACACGTTAAACATATTAAAATATATATTAAATGCAATATATGCATACATATTTACACAATTCGCTTGCTGCATAAGAAAAATCAGATCAAAAAGGAAATAAATGAGAAAGAAAACAAAATGCAAGCAAACAACAACAAAAAGAATGAAAAGGCTATGTTGTGATCCAGATTCAGTTCCCACAGTCCTCTCTCTTTATCACAAGATCATTGGAACTGGTCTCAATCATCTCATAGTTATAAAGAGTCACATCCATCAGAATTGATCATCATATAGTCTTGTTGTTGCCATACACAATGATCTCCTGATTCTGCTCAGGTCACTTAGCATCAGTTCATGTAAGTCTCTCTAGGCCTTTCTGAAATCATCCTGTTGGCCATTTCTTACTGAACAATAATATTCCATAGCATTGATATACCATAACTCATTCAGCCATAAGCTTTTCTTTTAAAAAAAAATTCTGATAACTATATTTCACTGTAATCGATATCCTTTGTACTCCTATGGATTTTATTTTATGCATTTAAAACTGCTATTGTGAGGAATCCTTAAGTTTTACCAGATTGCCAAAGGGGTCATGATAGAAAGTCATTGTGAGCCTCTGCTCTGGAGGTTGGCTATAAGTAGCTTTAGAAAGAGGAGAAAGTCTGGTTCCTGCTTCAGGATCAGCAGTTGCTACTACCTTCTTGTTTCACAAATCTAGTGCCCTGTTGTGATAGCACAAAATAGCTCAGTAACCTTTCTATGATAACCCAGGAAGTTTCCAGATTTTAACCCAGATCTCCTGACGCCCAAGTCCAGCATTCTTCCTCCCCCTCCCTACTCCATGGTTTGGTTCCTTATGATGGGTGGAGAGATGGATGAATATTGGATCTATCATTTTGGAGATGATGGAACACCCATGTGCCCCTCCACAACTCCAGCCCTGTTGGCGATTTTCCCAAAGGATTCAGAGAGAAGGTTTTATTATCCCCACCTGACTGAGGGGAGAAACGAGGACAACATTTCTGTAGTCCGCTCAGCGTGTGATGTTCCGCAGAAATACTGCTCACCTTGTAATATCTTGGCAAGCTTGGCGGATTTGTATTCCGAAGTTGGACCTATTTGGGAGCTGAGGAGCAGCTATCTATCACCTTTTAGTGGTAATATAGAAGGCAGAACTCTGTGGCATTTGTCATGTAGCTGCAGGATGTTGTGGAGAGAAAACCAGAAGTGATTCAGTAGAATTTGCATGCAAACTCTAATTCAGCTACTTATTGAGAGGTCACATAGCTTAGTGACTGAAACTGTGGACTCGCACCTCACAGAAATCATTTAATTCAACTCTCTCATTGAACATTCTCCATTGAGCCCCTGGGAAATGAAATGACTTGCCCAATGTCACCCAAGTCATAAATACAGAGGTAGAATTTGAATCCAGTCTTCTGCCTTTTTCCCTCCACCACCATGAATTCTATCTCAGATATGAATAACTGAATGTTGTTAGGCAAGTCACCTAATTTCTCTGCCTCACAGTTTCCTCATCTATAAAATGGGACAGTATCTCCTTCACAGAGGTGATATTGTTCAAATGAAATAATGTATGTCAAAGTTTCTTGCAAACCTTAAAACAATATAGCATTATGATATATATATATATATATATATATCTTGATTTAAATTTGTATTATAATTATTGTCAATGTAACCTTTAGGCAAGTCACATTTCTACTCTGGTCCTCATTTTACCTTTATGTAAAATAAGAGGATTGAACTAGATTTGTAAGCACCATGTTTGTCACAGAGTTGATATTTAATGAACATTGATTGCTTGACGGACTGATGAAGACACCTACTAGCATTAAGCCTAGTGTTGCAGGCAGGAAGAAGTGTCTGAATATAACCTATATTCAATCCAATATGGTGTCTTTTCCCCTTACTCATCAAAATACCTGAAATTCAACTATTAGAGGGGAATTCCTTTGGATCTTGAGGACTTTTCCATTTTGGGAATTCCTTATTAAAGAACAAACACCAGTGGAGTAATAAATACCTGAAGGCAGCTATCGGCTGATGGGATTAGCAGCGAGCCCAAGCGAGTTACCTTAGAATTCAAGTGGGGAGCTGGTCTCCAAAAGAGAAAAATGAAAGATCCAAACTTCATCCACCTCACATTTTGCTTGTGATGAATCCGACTAACATTCACTCCACCTGTACATTTCCCTCAATCCCTTGGCCCCTTGTTAGTGATGATGGTGTCTATTCATGTCCAATTCTTCTTGGCCCCAATTGGAGTTTTCTCTTTTTTTCCTTTGTTTTTGTTGTTGTTGTTGTTTTGTTTTATTTTTGCTGAGGCAATTGGGGTTAAGCGACTTGTCTTGGGTCACACAGCTAGGAAGTGTTAAATGTCTGACAACAGATTTGAACTCAGGACCTCCTGACTGCAGGGCCAGTGTACCATTTGGAGTTTTCTTGGCAGAGAGACTGGAGTGCTTTACTGTTTCCTTCTCCTACTCATTTTACAGATGAGAAAACTGAGGTAAATCAGATTCAGTCCCTTGTTCTTGTTAGTCATTTTTGTTCATGATCTCCCTGGGAGCTTTCTTGGCAAAGATACCAAATTGATTTACCGCTTCCTTCTCCAGCTCATTTGACAGATGAGGAAACTAAGGCAAATGGAGCTCGTGTGCATTTCTCATTCATCAAATGAGCTGGAGAAGGAAATGGCCCCTCCAGCTCTCTGCATGGGTGTGTGTGAGCTCGCACACCAAAGATACCTTGAGCAGAGGTGGCCGTGACTTATTCCTTTAAGTGCCTCAAGGACTCCTTCGTGACCGCTGAAATGCGAGCTTTCTGGGCTGGGGCAGCAGAGGATGAAGGGTGAAATAACAGCCCTCCATTCCAGGTCAGTGGGGCCCTGTACAATCTGTACTCCGATGGCTGAAAAACTTGAGAAACTGTGAATTTCTTCATGGTTAATAAAGCAACAGCGTTGAGTGCCACTTGTAATGTTTCTGTTATCAGCCCTTTTCCCTAAATTATTCAGAAAGTTTTTTACACTCAAAAGCTCCCTGCCTGCACCATCAGCGTTTCCCAAGTAATAAGATTTAATGGGTGGAAGTGGCGTTGATGAACTGATTCTGTACGGGGCGTCATCCGGATCCGCCGATCTAGGGAACAGAGAACCAAGGGAGGCTCCGGCGCTTTGGAAGTGGAATTAAATCACCCTGCACCTCTCCAGCCCTTGTCAAATGGAGGAAACAGCAGAGTAGGCAGAGGAAGGGAAACCGCCTGGGTGGGATTGCTCATTTAGCACTTCAAGGAGCTGGCTGCATAATCAGGTGAGCTCAACCTAGCGGCTCCACACTCCTGGGTGCTTAATAGATTTTATTTGATGATGATAATGAGGAAACCCAATGGGATGCAGGCCTGGTGTGTAAATTCTATAGCTAGACAGAGTGAAGCCGCAAGAGGATTCCCCCAAATCATCCCCCCTCCCTCCCTTATCTGTCTCTCTCTCTCTCTGTCTCTGTCTGTCTCTCCCCTTCCTCACCTTCCCCTCATCTGTCTCTGTCTCTCTCTCTCTCTCTCTCTCTCTCTCTCTCTCTCTCTCTCTCTCTCTCTCTCTCTCTCTCTTTCTTTCTGTGTGTGTATCTCTCTCTGTCTTTCAGCTGGGCAACTATGGTTATATTTCTCCAATCTGTAGCCATTCTGAAGGCCCAGCTTCACTGTATCTGTTGCTGGAAGGACACATCAGTAGGAATATGAAAGTAGGAAAGGTCCAAGTGGTGTTTTCCTCAGACTGTGTAGTGGACAGGGCATATATTATAGAAGTGAGAAGCCTTTGTTTCTATCCCAGATCCAACACTTTCTAGTCATGGGCTTCTGGAACCAGTCAATGTACCGTCCTGATTTTCAATTCCTTTATCTGAACAATGAGCTTGGTATTCTGTGTACTGCCTGTTTCCAAGGATTGGTCTGAAAAAGGGACTTTATAAACTCTTAATGGTTGATACAAACTAATTTCCTTGCTGTGTCTAGGTATAGCCTCACTTTGTTGATTCAATGAAACACTTAGTCAGTAAGCATTGATTAATCACCTATATATGCCAGATACTCTGCTCAGTGTCAGTTAACCAGCCACAAGTATTTTAATGAAGTTTTATTGATGTCTTTTTTATATAACATCATAATTGTCCTGAGTATCTTTCTCCCTCCCAGAGTCATCCCATATAAATAATAATAATGATAAATAAAAATAATTTTAAAGGAAAAAGAAGAAAAAAAATCATTTAACTAATCTGTACATATGAACAGGCTGAAAATATGGCCAATGAACAACTCTTGTGGATCTGCCACTTCTACAAAGGGATGGCCTGGAAGTATCTTCTCATATCACTAGCTTCTTCAAGTCCTATTCAGCAAGTAATGTTTACTATGTCTCGGTCATCGTACTAAGTTCTATTCCCAGAACAAAGAAAGGTGAAAACACTCGTTGCCTTCAAAAAGGTGATATTTTGCTGGGGGTAGAAGGTGCAGACAGGAAAGAAAAATCATGGCATATAAAGACATATCAATTATCAAGCATGTATTAAGCATTTACTATGAGCCAGACCAGTAGCGAGGTGACAAAGGTAGATAGATTACCTGGAGTCACAAAGAATCAGCTTCCTGAGTTCAAATCTGGTCTCAGACACTCACCAGCTGCATGATCCTGGGCAAATCCCTTCACTCTATCTGCCTCAATTTCCTTAATCTGTAAAATGAGCAGGAGAAGGCAATGGCCAATCATTCCAGCATCTCTGCCGAGAAAAAGTCAAATAGAGTCACAAAAAGTGGACGTGACTGAACAATAATAAATACATGTTTTTCCAAGCCAATAAACGGTGGCAGGGATTTTTATAAAATGGCTTAGTTTTCTACTTAAGCTTGACACCCCTGAATCAGACATCCTCTGAGCTCCTTGCCAGCTGTGATAGTGGTGGGATTCCACGAGAGGAGAAAGAAATAGCCCAGGAGCTCAAGGGAGAAATGGAAAGAGATGGAAACTTTCCTGTGATTTACCGTGCTTAGAGTTTGAGGGACAAGGCAACTGTGATATTAATAATTGGCCAGGAGACTCATTAAGCTCTTTAGAAAAGTAGGTCTAGTTAATGATTTAATAAAAGATGACATTTTGAACACAGTGGAAATTATACCAAGCACTGCTGAGTTATGCAATGTCATAATCTCCCAAGCATGTGTGATTTTTTTCCCCCTCTCCTGCCAAAGTGGGGAAATCTGGAGAGAGTCTGCTCTCAGAAATGTAAACGAGACTGTTAGAATATACAGCCATTTTACATTCCAGTCATTTTAAAGAGGAATCCCAGATGGACTCTTAAGACCTCAATCGCTTACACAGAAGTCGGTGTTCTGAAAACGCCAGGCGGACTTGTCGGCGCGGTGAAAAGTAGGCCCTTTCCCCGCCCCTCATCCACCTTCCTCCTTTCAAAATAACACACTGATAATTAATTGGCTCCTGAGCACCACAGAGATAATGGAATTTTTCTAGCCTTTGTCCATCAGGGCAACTGGAGAAAATATCAGTGGGTCCTGAAGAGAAGAGAAAAGAGAAACCCTGAAAATGGATTCTCTTTCCCCAAGTTTCCATATTAAATAGAAACATCTGTCAGAAGGTCAGGGATTGGGTGGGGATCTGGAGTGATATTTTGAGTTAAAACCCAGGTCTGAAATAATGACACACATGTACACATTCTCATCCATCTTTTCAGCCTCTAGAGGGTCTCCAGGAAAACAGTTTGTCAGAGATGGCGCTCTGTCCCTTCTTCCCAAGAGTTGACTGGCAGCTAACCATTTACGAGAAAATCTAAGATAGAATTTTTTCCCCCTACACAGACTTAATCCTTGGCATTTCTTCTCTCCGTGTAGCTCTTCCATCTTGTAGAGGAGATGTTTAAATGGGTTCCAAGCACTTGAGATTCGTGTCAGAAAATCTATCAGGGAAGCAGCGATGGTAGCTGGAGAGATGCTTCCTCATCATCATCTGACCACATCTGGGTAGTATCTCTTTGGAGAGGATGTGTCATTCTTGCTTTAGCTTGGCCTGGAGCCCCCCTGAAGTTAGTTAGAGAATCGGTTGGTAAACAGGCTCTTCTCCTTATGGCATGTGTGACCTTAGGCAGATCCAAGTAAAATGGATAAGTATTATAAATAAAATGGAAACTGGGGTTAGCTTTTCTTTTCACCGTTCCTTCTGTCTTTGGCTTTGGCTTAGTATGTTCCAGGTACTAGGTGGTACAGTGGTTGGAATACAGGACCTGGAATCAGGAAGTTATTGTTCAGCCTGTAACCCCATTTGGGCTTTTCTTGGCAGAGATACTGAAGTAGTTTGCCATTTCCTTCTCTAGTTCATTTTACAGATGAGGAAACTGAGGCTCACACAAGTTTAAGTTTAAGTTGGCCACTTGGTCACAAACTACTATCTGAAGCAAGATTTGAACTCAGGAAGGTGAATCTTCTGATCTCCAGGTTTGGCATTCTATCCATTGTACCACCTAGCTGCCAATAGAATCGGGAAGACCTGAATTCAAATCCAGCTTCAGATAGCTTTGTGATCTTGGGCAAGTCCCCCATCTGTAAAATAAGGGTGATGAAAGATGTTATGAGGATTCATTGAGAATATATATGTGAGGAGTTCTACAGAGCTAAAAGAGCCTGTAATGATGAGCCCACTATTAATAGATGGAAAGTACTTCACAAACCTTAAAGTATCAGAGATACCAGATATGTGTCCCATTATACTCCCAAAGTACACCTTGAAACAGACTAAAATAATTAGATAATATTTTACAAAATAAATAAAAATACAATATGACATAGATGTTCATTTGTCGTTTTCTAAGTCAATATCCGGTCTTATGTCTAGTTTAACAGCTCTGATTTCTATTTGTTTTTGATACCACTATTATACATGGTAGTCATTTTTATTCCTTGCACATAGTAGCTACTTATTGTGCCCATTGTTCTTCTTATTTATAGCATTTGATTCTCTGAAGTCAGGCAGACCTACTTGCTGCTGGCCTCTGCCACACAGAAAGAGAAGCCTTCAGTATCCAAAACATCCCCATGTGATGGGAAATTGAGGCAAGAGATTAAAAGGACTTGCCTAGACTCAAATGAGATAATAGAGTAGGCTTTTAATAAATGCTTGATTCCCCTCACCTCCAAGTGATGACATGGGAGTCCTGGGATTTGGAACCAAAAAAGGACTGGGAAAGGAAAAGCTATTTTTTTTCATATCCAGTCTCGTCAGAATGTTTTGCAGAGAGAGGGTGTACTCTATGGACTAACAAAGAACTTTGAGCCCTTGACCAAGATTGGTTTAGCGGTTTTTAATACAGTCTAAAGTTGCTTCTTGGGTAGCAATATTACCACTAACAGTCCTTTTCCTTTTGTCTCATCTCCTCTTCCCACGTGGCAGAGGCGGGCAGCGGGCAGGTCTACGTGACACCAGAGAACCAGCTGCTCTACTACCCCAGCATCACCTATGCAATCATCGGCAGCTCCGTCATCTTCGTGCTGGTGGTAGCCCTCCTCGCCCTAGTGTTGCATCATCAGCGGAAGAGAAATAATCTGATGACCCTGCCTGTACACAGACTGCAGCATCCCGTGCTTCTATCCCGCCTGGTAGTTCTTGACCACCCACATCGCTGCAGCGTCACCTACAACGTCAACAATGGCATCCAGTATGTGTCCAATCAGGTCTACCACAATTCCCTGGACTTGGACTCCCCTCCCTCCTACTCCGAAGCCGTGCTGGACCAAAGGTGGGCATCTCAGAAAGCATAGTGAACGCAACAGCACTCAAAACTGAGTCCTGACTTTTATTTTTAGTCTAATCCTAAGATTTCATTGGTGTAAGAAAAGCCATTGGCCAATTCTTTGTCTTAGTTTTCCTTTCTGTATGTAAGTGCATCTTTCTTGGACACTGGAGCAATCCAGCTCCCATGTTGTATCATAGATTTAAGGTTTAAAGGGGACCCTAGAAATCATTATACAGATGGGAAAACCAAGAGACAGAAAAATTATCCAAATCACAGTGCTTGTAAGAGGAAGGTAGGAATTAGATCCAGCTCTTCCAAGTCCAGCCTTGCATTCGTTACTCACACTGGACCGTTGTAATCTCAGACATTACAAGAGAACAAGCTAATTGTTCAGTAAATAATTATATGCCATAATGCGATGATATAAACTCAATCCATTATAATAAGAATGAAAGGTGGAAGGGACAGTGGTGATCCGCCACTCTCATTTTGTAGGTGAGGAAATTGGCCTAAATGTTGCAGAGAAATGGCCACAGGATCCAGAGAACTGGATTTGAAACCAGGATTTCTGACTTACTATCTTTGTGACTTACAGTGAGTCACTTAATCTCAATTAATGCTTTGACATGATAACAATTAAAATAATAATTAATTTAATATGGATAAATCTCACAGAGCCAAGTGGCTCACTGCTCAGCTCAGGCACAATGGGGGACCTATAAAAATCCAGTCATTTAAAAAGTCCATCTGTGTTCATCTCAGTTTAAATTAAAATCAATCCTGAGTTAATATGGGCTAATCTTGGTTTTCTTATTTGGCATGCAAGGGGATTGGAATACAAAAGGATTGTGCTAGATAGATAGATAGATAGATGGATAGATAGATAGATAGATAGATAGATAGATAGATAGATAGAAAGATGGATGGATAGATAGATAAGTGGATGGATAGATGGATGGATGGATAGATAGATAGATAGATGACATAGATGGGTAAATATATAGTTATATAGATACACAGAGAGAGAGAGAAAGAGAGAGAGAATCATAATTGTTGAACAAGAAGCGACCTCAGATATTATCTTGTCTAATTTCCCAATTTATTGATGAGGAAACAATTATGGTTAAGTGACTAAGAAGAATTCATATGATCTTAAGATTAAGAACCATAAGGGACCATTGTTTTTATCCCTCAGGGCTTCAACATCCATAGCATGACAGTATCTCTGCAGGCTTATATCAAAGGTGGTTGGCTTCCCTCCTCTTGGGGCATTAGGGCTTTTCTTTATGAATAATAACTAGGAATAAAGACACTGGGTCTTTTATTAAGATTATACTTTATATCAGTCTTAGCAAGTCATGGAAACTGAGACTTGGCTCCCTTCTTGAGCAGCAGTGCCTTCCTCCCTGTCTCGTGGATTACACAGTAGTGCCCCATGACAAGAGGGTAGAACAGAATGGCCGGCCTTGGCCCCATCACCTGAATTCCAACCCTACTGGAGATGTTCTTGCTCTGTGGGCCATCCACCTCACAGGGAGGGAGTCGTGTCTTGAGAGCTTGAGTTTACGGGAGAGACCATGTCCCTCGGCCCTAAGGAGACAGGAGGACAGAATATCTTCCTCTGTTGCCCAAGATACATTGTTTCAAAACCGCTGAAATGAACCGATCTCTGGGATCGTCTTTTCCATAAGAAAAGGACAAATGGACAAGTATCGATGAAACCCCTTCTATGTGCCAGGCTGGGCTGGCCCTCGGGGAACGTGCCGACGGCGTGTCAATTACTAGATATATACAAGATACGGGATACAGTGTAGAAGTAAGGTAACTTACAAGGAAAGGCTTTTAGTCCCCGGGGGGGGGGGGGAGGGGGCTTGGAAGGGCTCTGCAGAAGGTAGCGATTGAGCTGAGTCTTGAAAGAAGTTAGGAGAGGGTCCCCTGTTTCTCCTCTTAGGACAGCTGGAAATGAATGCTTCCAGAGAGAAGCATCCCTTTGCCAGGAGCGTAGTCTCTGACTTCTTCTTTCTCCCTCCCTTCTCTTCTTCTTTCTCTCCCTTTCCCATTTACAGCAGACCCCCGTGGTTCGACCTCCCTCCTCCCCCGTACTCTTCAGAAGGCGACTCCTTGAGTCAAACAGAGCTGCCCCCCTATCGCTCGCGAGCCGGGAGCACAGCAAGCTGCAGCCCGGCAGCAGACGGCGGCCTCCTCAGCCCCTCCGACGGTCAGCTCCAGGACAGCGGCAGCTACACCGACCACCCTCATCCATCTCCAGAGAGAACGCCGGAGCCAAGTGACTCACTGCTCAGCTCAGGCACGATGGGGAACCTATAAAATCCAGTCAGTTTTTAAAAGTCCATATGGGTTAATCTACTGTGGCTTGTTACCATGTTGCTATCTTTATGCTTATGGTTGGCCATTGGTCTTGAGATCACAAGGAGATGGGTCAGGGGGACTTGGAGGGAGGGAAATGGGGCATTTTTCCAAGGATCCCAGTTGATAAGCTTTGTGTTTTACCATTAGGTCACTCTTGTGCTATTTCCTCAGGCTCTCATGATCATAAGACTCCCTATTCATCATGCTTCTCTGGCTCTTCCCCTTCCCCTTTTGTGTGTATCTGTCTCTGTCTCTGTCTCTGTCTCTCTCTCTCTCTTTCCCTTTCCCCCATTTTTCTCTCTTTTATTTCTCTCTCCTCTCTCTCCTTTCCTCCCTCTTCCTCCTCCTTCTTCTTTCTCTCTGTCTTTCTATCTAGCTAGCTATCTCCTTTTCTCTCTCTCATTTTCTCTCCCTTTGATTCCTTCTCTCTCTCTTTCTCTGTGTCTCTCTGTGTCTGTCTGTCTCTCTCTGTCTCTGTCTCTATACACACACACACACACACACACACACACACACACACACACACCCCTCTGTTGTGGGCACTTGAATTTGTTGACAGGGAGAGAAATCTTTTCACAGAACAGTCTTCTAGTATGGTTTAACCTGATCCAAAGACCGAGATGGGTTAGTGTGCCCTAATGCTACTTAATCTTGCTGTGTGCTTCAGATCAGAATAGGGAGGACACAGTGGAAAATATCAGTGGCAAGCCAGGAAGCACTTAACTTTCTGTGTGTCGTGGACCCCTTTGGCAGGGAATCGTTTTCAGAATCATGTTTTTAAGAACTTAAAAGTAATAATAATAATAATAGCTACCACTTACATAGGGCTTTGAGGTTTATGAAATGCTTTACAAACAAAATCTCATTTGACCCTTGAGGTAGGTACTATTATTATGGCCATTTTGCAGATTTCAGAACTGAGGCAGGCACAGAGTAAGTTACTTGCCCCGGGTCACACAGCTAGTAAGTATCTGAGGCCGCATTTGAACGCAGGTCAGTCGTGACTCCAGGTCCACTCATTTCTGCTTAGCTGCCATACATTTTAATGCCAAATAAAATACAAAGGACATAAAGGAAACCAGTTATCATGGAGTCCAGTTATCAGGACATATTTTTAAAAAAGACAAATTCACAGACCTCAGATTACATGCCCCTTTAGTCTAAAGATGGTTAACTTTTTCCACAGGGCCTCTAGCTTAGGATGCTACACTTAAAAAATGGTGCTAAATGAATGGACTTTGGAGGGACTCTGAATGACAGTCAGCCCCGAATCCATTCCACTTGGGCCTCCTTTCCCAAGGCTCCCATTATTCTCACCACCCCATGTGGCTCCAGCCCCTAAAGCATGTTCTCTGGTCTCGAAATGATGAGTGAGCCAAGATAAAGGTCCAGAGCCTCTCATCCTTTCCTGGGAAGGTTGCCCCTCCAAGCTGAGATCAGGTCAACCACGATTCCCCCCCTTCTGCCTCAAAATCATCACAATGATCATGACTCATAAGTATAGTTCACTAGATAGAGATGACTTTAGAATCAGGAAGTCCTGACACTGCCCATATTGGATGAGTGACCTTAAGCAAGACAACCTTTGAAAACCATAAATTGTAGAGGAGGGGCCAAGTTAAATTTTAGGAGGTGAGAGTGGCCTTCTCCAGCAATTTTCCACAGGGATGAATTCACAGATCCAAAATTTATTTAAAAGAAAGAATGAAGGAAATAAAACCTGATATTCAGTATTGTGAAGGTTTCAAAGTGCTTTATGTAGATGATTTCATTTGATCCTCATAACAACCTTCTGAGGAAAGTACTAAAGTATTATTATCCCCATTTGCTTATGAGAAAACTGAGGTTCATGGGGAATGAAGTGATTTGTTTGTGGTCATATAGCTAGGAAGTATATGTGGTGGGGTTTGAACCAAGTCTCCCTGGCCCCATGACGACTGCTCTTATCCATTACATTAAACTGTCTCTATCATAGTTGGGCCAGGCTTCTGTTCTAAATCCATATCCCTAATTCAAAATATTCATTTGAAGACTTATCTGTTGGCCCCTGACTACAAGGGCCTTAAGAGTGTCTTAGTTTTGAACTCTCTTGAGAGCCAGAGTTCATATTAGAATGGAAGCTCCCCGAGGGCAGTGACTGTTGAGTTTGCTACCTTCGTCTCCCCCCAAC
Source organism: Antechinus flavipes (assembly GCF_016432865.1). Classification (NCBI taxonomy): domain Eukaryota; kingdom Metazoa; phylum Chordata; class Mammalia; order Dasyuromorphia; family Dasyuridae; genus Antechinus; species Antechinus flavipes. The sequence goes on from NC_067403.1 coordinate 230,515,486, forward strand.
ACATAGAACAGAGCCTGGGCCATAGTTCGCACTTAAGAAACTGCTCGTTGATTTGAACTGAATGGCTAATCCCAGGCGGATGGGTGAGCTTCACTCCCATAGACCATTTGTCCCTTCTCAGGCCACCCAGACGTTCTCTGAACGGGGTTTTGGAAAGTAAAGATGGCAAGCGGTGAATAGTTGGAATCAACCGTGCTCCATTTGGACTTCTTCCCATCCCTGCCCCCAACCTAGGCCAGAAATACATTTGAAATAGTGTGTTTGTGTTTTCCCTTCTAGTTAAGGGCCTATTTATATATGTACAGGAAAGGTGTACTTTTTTTTAAATGCGGTCCAAAGAGAGATAGATGTAAAAGGAGATCGTGCCTTTTTCATCCATAAACCTTTGGTAACAAGCCACACTGGACTAACCCACGTGCTAGGAGTTTGTGCACTTAATGCACTTTGGGGGCTATTATTTATCATATTCTTGAAGGAAGTAGAAACAGAAAAATGTTCCTCTCTGATCCGAGACGCTGTACTGGTAGACTTTTGACCTTGACTGGAGACTGGAGAGGGAGGTAGTGGGGACTTAGGGAGGAGAAGGAAGCAGTTTCTCCATGCAGGAATTTTAGGAGAACCAGCTACTCACCTCCTGGGATAGAGCCTTATGCAACATTTTGTCAAGTCACACTGATGCCTGTTACGACTGGAACCGAATGACGATGTCTTGGAGAAGCTCTGAGCCAGACCACTCACTCCCCTTCCTTGGATAAAGAAATGGCAAATGGTGTATTTGATCCAATGGCTTATGAAAATGCTAACTACAAGAGATGAGGGAGGGATGGGGGTGAGAGGGGAAGTTTGCTGAATTGACCTTGTTTTGAAGCAAATGATTTCAAGGTACTCATAAAAGAGCCAGCTAGACACTCTGGAATTTTTAATAAAGGACAACTAGCAGTGTGTCTTTGTTTCTCAGATAGCATCATCATAATTTTGTCTATAGCCCAATGATCAAAAAAAAAGTTCTGGTTGCAGCATGGATTTTGAAGAAACTTTGGCTGGATACAACATCGTCTTTAAGTTAGATTGATTGGTTTTATTTCTGGCCTTTGATAGTTCAAGGGAACATCTTCCATTGCTCTGGAAGTTGGTCAGGGAAAAGGATTTCAATTTTAATTAATAGGGCAGTGAGTTAATCTCATGCTCTCTCCTGCTTCTAGACATCTTAGGGAAGACAAATGGTCTTCATAGATAAGGAAAAACTATTAATGACGGAAGAACATAGGGACATTTTTATTACAGATTTGAGTTTTTTTTTAATGAATGCTGTAAAAATATAAACAGGGCCTCAGAGCTGCCATTTTTTCTTCTTAAATAGGCAAGCAAGTGGCCAGCAATCATTCTTAACTCCTTCCCATTGGGAGATGTTACTTCACACACTACAAAAGAAAAAGAAGCTGGACTCTATTCTAGGAATTGAGATCAGCCGCCTAGGCCTTTTATTTCCCAGGACTAACTTTCCCAGGATGCTTCTACTTCAAAGTCCCTTCCTCTCCCTCCCTACCTCAACGTTTGACATTTTATGCAAAAGAGGAAAAGGAAGGAATGGGCTGTAATGGTCATTGTGTGATGCTCAGAGTCACTGTAAACTGGAAAGGTTGTGTGTTTTAGGATTATTTTTTTTTTAATTTTTATACTCTCGAATAAACTTGCAATTTCACTCTTGCTAATGGTGTCGATGTTTCTTGACCTCTCCCTTTTCGACTCTATTACAGATATTTATTGGATCAAAACCAATAAATTGTTATTTCTGTCTGAGCCTGTTCCTCTGTTTCAAGCATTTATAATAGCTTTATTTCTGAACCATTTGCACCCATATGAAAAAGAAGGAATAGTCACAAATGAAGATGTATGAATATGCAAGGTAAACTGCTAATTATCTCCTCACTGTCTTTCTTATGCAGCCTAAAATTCTCTTCTTTAAGACACAAGAGGGCCTTAAGCACACAATAATTCTAATACTCTGGTTCCACAATTTACTACTTTGTGACATTAAGCAAGCCATTAACTTCTATGAGCCTCAGTTTCCTCATCTGTAAAATTAATGACTCAACTGATATAATCTCTCAGGTCCCTTCTACAAAAAGGAAGGGGAGAAGTACAGAGAAACAGGACAGCTCTGAAAGCTCTAGCTTCAACATATTATATATGTAACAAGAAAAGTAAACTGCTTGTGACAAAGATCCACAATTTTAAGCACATTTTTTCTTTTATTTTATATATAAAAACATCCATTTTATTTAGTGTTTACTAAGTTCAGAATAAAAAAATTTTAAAAACTCTCACCATCTTCTAAGTTCCAGCTATTTCTTCAGTATTTGGAAACTGTTGTTGGTTTTTTTTTTTTTAACTTTTCATCTAAGTCAAAAGCTTCCTTTAGTTAGATCGGTCTGTGACAAAAATAAACCTGAGGATATCAAATCCTGTGCTAATAGCAACAGGGTAGGACACAGCATACATTGCAGCCACCAAGGAGATGCTATCAGTGGCCTGATGCTCATGGTCTCCAATCCATATAGCGGCAGGGAGTTAAGTAGACAGCTGCTTCATGACAAGAAATGGTATCTTCTCTATGGAGCATCATGATTTGATTTCTTTTCAACTCTTTGAAAGCTCTAGATTAATTTTGGTGCCTGTTTGTGGAGGTACAAGAGAGAGACAGTCATAGATATGAGAAAGGGAAAGGGAGATATTGATTGAAAGAAGCTTCAAGGAAGCATGTGGTGTGTGTGTGTGTGTGTGTGTGTGTGTGTGTGTTTCCCAGAAGGAAAAAAGGCTGGGAGGCATTGTTGATGTCAACATGGCTGAGAGGTTGGGTTATTGATTGGGATTCTAATAAGGAGCTACTCTCAGCCATATGGATGCTGACTGGACACTTCTCTCCCAGGAGAATTCCCATGACCTCTCCTTCCTCTCCATCTGGGTTCATTTGTCATTAAGAGGCACAGTGAGAGAAAATTACACACTAAGTAATGACAAAGGCCTCAAACCCAAGCAGTCCAAGGCCAGGGCTCTGGATACCAGCCGTGACTGGCCCTGATTTGGTTCAGTCTCAGATCCATCATATTTCCTCAGTATACTTCACACATAGACATGGAAAACATGTTCCAGAACATCTGCTTTTAAAAATAAATAAATAAAGGTATTAGGCCAGATGGCCTCCAATATCCCTTCTTTCTCTAAGTATGATTCAGTCCCTCAACCATTTATGAATTCATCTAATCGTGCAACTCGGTGGACATGGTAGACAAGAATGTTATGACTTAAGAGGCAGGAAAATCTGAATTCCAATCTGGCCCCAGACAGCTTAGTAGCTGTGTGACTGAGCAAGTCACTTAACTGCTGCCTCAGTTTCTTCATCTGTAAAATGAGCTTGAGAAGGAAATGGCAAACTAGGCCAATCTCTCTGCCAAGAAAATCCCAAATGAGGTCACAAAGAATTGGGCATAACTAAAAAACAATTAAGTGACTTGCCTCAGTCTGCCTATAAAATGGGGACAATATTAGTCCCTACTTCCCAGTGTTATCCCAGTGAGGATCGAGCGATATAGTAAAATACTTAGCACAATGCCTGGCATATAATAAGTGCTATTAAATGCCAGCTATTATTAATATTATTGTTATTATTATTATTAACTTCTCTCAGTCTCAGTTTCCTGACCCCCCAAAAAAATGACAATAATAGCACTTATCTCTCAGGGATGTAAGGCTCAAACAAGCGAATATTTTTGAAACACCTTAAAAATCTTAACATGCTCTGTCAGTGTTAACTACTGTCATCAATCCCAGTGAAGGGATTGGAGGGGGAAGCTCTTGAAAGCATTCCTTTTCCTGTGATAAATTCTCATTTTCTAGGTAGAAAATACAGAGGCACGGAGAAGGGAGTTGATACGCTGAATGTCCCATAGCGATAGATGGCAGCATCTGGCTTTGCATCCAGGTCATCCAACCACAAATCCAGCCTTCCTCCATTGTACCCCAGATGCCTCTGTCCAAGTGAAAATATTCCCACCATAGATAGTCTTAGGGCCTGGAGTAGGCTGTAAGTCATAAGTCCCCACCAAGTCCTTTGGCCTCCCCAAGGGGGAGATAGGAGGCGACAGACAGCTTCCAGACGTGCCTTGTATCTTGAACAAATAAGTTGCATGTTGGGATTTAATTTAGACTCCCCACTGTTTTCTTGATGAACGCAAACCACACTGCAATTAGAGTGATGAAGAAGGCTGCTGGTGCTGCTGACAGGAGAAATTTGTCAACTAGGATGAGTAGGGGGTGGGAAATAGTAGCAGGGTGACAGCCCCGGGTAGTCTGGTGGGCTCCCCCAGAAACCAGGATGTTCCCTATGTCTACACCCTGGGGAAAATGCAATGATCCTTGGGGACCGATTGATCAATCAACAAGTATTTATTAAGCAAATACTAGTTGCCAGATGCTGAGTACTGATGGAAGGGAACTAGTACGGTTCACCTGCACCCTCCACATCATGTTTTATTTTATATGTTTCCGATATTTATTTTATTTTATTTTATTTTATTTATTTTTTAAATAACTTTTTATTGACAGAACCCATGCCAGGGTAATTTTTTACAGCATTATCCCTTGCACTCACTTCTGATATTTATTTTAAAACTTCTTTTATCTCCCCAAGACTAGGATACATGTGTATTTGAATCTCCAGCAACTAGTCCTGTACCTCGGATCCTAGGCACTTAACAGATCCATATTGATTGATGGACTAACTCACTGATTGATTGATCCTCAGGTCCCCTTAGACCACAGTTCCTTGTGGCAAACTTTACAAGATGTTAGTATGGCCCGGGCCATGTTTCTTGAATCACTTTCACTAGGTTTGTGATTATATGGCGATTCTGCGGGCCTACTTAGCGCCAAAACCTTCTTCAGACTTCTCTTCCCCACCAGCCTCCTTCTTCAAGGTGAAATCTTCCAATTTCTGTGCAGTCTTAACTCTTTAGAGAATAAGCAACTTGAGGGCAGGGCCTAATTCATTTGTTTCTATTTGTATCCCTAGCACTTAGCACAGTGCCTGGCACATGGTAAATGCTTAATAAATGCTCTGTCCAGCCATCCATCATTCTACATCTATCTGTCTATCTGTCTTCTACCCATTTATGTCTGTCTATCCATCTATTTATCTGCCTATCAATCAATCTATCTATCTATCCATCTGTCTATTCATCTATTTATCCATCTATCAATTTGCCAATCTATTCAAGCATCCATCTGCACCCAGTTTTTCATTTATCATGTATTTATCCATCCCTCTATGTTTCTGTTTATTTTAGCCACATACTTATCTGACCATCTCTCTATCATCTATTTATCTATATTTGTAGCTACATCTGTATCTGCCCATACATCATCTGTCTAGATAGATCTGTTTGCCTCTGTAGCTATTTACAAATCTATCTACCGAGAAATTCATCCATTTTTCCATCCCTCCATCTCTCTCTGTACTATGTGTCTTACCATTTGCCAACTGGTCAGCAGACCAGGTAGAATGCTGGACCTAGAATCAGGAAGAAAGACCTGAATTCAAATCCAGCCTTTAACATTTAGTAGCTGTGGGATCCTGAACAAGTCATTGCCTCAATTTTCTCAGCTATAAAATGTGAATAATAACAGTACCTACCTCACAGGATTGTTGCGAGGATCAAATGAGAGAACATTTATAAAGTGCTTAGCAAATGCCTAGTACACAGTGGGTGTTTAATAAATGCTTCTTCCTTTCCCTTCCTTCCTTTTTTCTATCCAGCCTCCATTTCTTGCACTTTTCCTAGCATTTCAGGCACCAATTTGTCTGGACTCTATTCAGTCTTCTCCCTAGTGATTTGATTTCATCTCACGTGTTCATTCAACCATTCAATCGGCAAACATTTATTAAATGCCTAGGACGCGCCAATATTCCAGTGGAGGATTATCAATGGGAACTTAAGCCCAACTAAAGTGCTTTCTCATTCCTGGAAGCCTCTCCTGATAGCTCCCTTTGTTGTTCAATTGTGCCCAATTCCTTGTAACCCTTTTTAGAATTTTCTCAGCAGAAATGCTGGAGTAGTTTGCCATTTCCTTCTCCAGCCCATTTTATATATGAGGAAACTGAGGTAAACAGTGATCAAGTGACTTGCCCAGATCAAACAGCTAGTAAGTATCTGAGGCTGGATTTGAATTCAGGTCCTTTTAACCAGCACTCCATCCAATGCACCACCTAACTAAGAAGCTTCCTCCCCAGATTGCACACAGCATATGGTTTTATAATTCTTTAATGAACCTGTCACACGATATTATTATGCATGAAAGATATTTATAATAGTGGATAGAGAGCAGAATGCATCTGAGAAATGTGACTCTGAGCCACCTAATCTAGTGCACCAGGAAGCATCGTAAGGCTCTGGAAAAGCAGATGCTGATCAGCACTGATGGAGGGAATATCAAACCTACTCCCCACATCCCCACAAAGAGCAGGGGGGGCAGCCAGCTGAATCAGGCTTGCTCTGCTCCTCTGTGTCCTTGGGCAAGCCAAGGGCTTGGAAATCACCCATGAGGCTTGGTGCATCTCACCTCTCCATCAGCACCTTTAGAAAGAACCACCTTTTTTTTGGAAGGGAGGATCCTCTATACTGTTCAAATGATCTGCCAGATGATGATTCATCTCGTCTTAGGGAGGGGAGAAGAAAGGGATGGAGGGAGACAAATTTGGAAGTCAAAATCTTACAGAAATGAATGTTGAAAACTATCTTAACGTGTAATTGAAAAAAAAATAAAATACCTTTAAGGGCAAAGCCAGCAGACAATGAAGCATCTTATGGGACTGAGCGTTCCGAAGGCCTGGAGTAGAAAATGGCACCACATTTCAGAGCTCCCTTTCCAATTTGAAAACAGCCGTAGGGAGGAGAACTGCCCAACCTGCAAAAGGTAAAGAAAGAATAAAACGAGATTAATGATCCAAATTATTCCAGTAGTGTCCGAAATATGTTCTGCTTCGAACTTAAGTGGAGTTGGGAGAGGGTGGGGAGAGGTGACAGGTGTCTGGCCTAATTTCTTCTGACAGTTTCAGTCATTCCAAGTGCTCTTGCTGGCCCCACAGTTCATTAATCACAGTTAAGTCACAAGCAGTTAGTATGATTAGATTCATCCAACCCCTGGGGTAATGGCTTCATTTTTTTCTCCTAAGCTTAATAATGGAAGTGGAGAGCTTGTAGGCTTCTGTTATCTATTCCAGAATATCAGATACTTTGGGTACCCGAAAGACATAAAATTGTGAGTTTTGACTTATTTTCGTCCTCTTGGAGAGAGAGAGATTTTCCTCTGTGTGAACTGGAGGCCTTTGAAGAAAAATAGATTTGAAGAGAACTCAGTTCCGAATTCCAGTTGGGCTCAACCTCTTTACTTTCTTGTCCATTCACCCCAGATGTTAGTGCTGTCCCCCCTCCTTGCATTTACTTCTCTATGTAGATGTCACATTTTCTTCATCCCAGATTTTAGTGCTATCTCCCCTCACCTTGGGATAACTTTGCATTTATTTCTCTATGTAGATGTCAGATTTTCTTCACCCCACATTTTAGTGCTGTTCCTTTTCATGAGATGACTATGCATTGATTCCTCTGGGTGAATGTTTGATTTTCTTCTCCCCAGATTTCAGTGCTATCTCCCCTTGTTGAGATGATTTTGTATTTACTTCTCTATATAGATGTCGCATTTTCTTCACCCCAGATTTTAGTGCTGTTCCCCACCTTGACATGATTTTGCATTGATTTCTCTGCCTGGATGTTGGATTTTCTTCTCCCCAGATTTTAGTGCTATCTCCCCTCCTTGAGATGATTTTGCATTTACTTCTCTGTAGGTGTCACATTTTCTTCACCCCAGATTTTAGTGCTGTTTCCCACCTTGACATGATTTTGCATTGATTTCTCTGTGTGGATGTTGTATTTCCTTCTCCCCAGATTTTAGTGTTATTCCCCCCCCCTTGAGATGACTTTGTATTGATTTTTCCATAGAGATATTGGATTTTTCTCCAAGGAAGGTTAGCTTCTTGAGAGCAGGAGTAGGTTTTATTCTGTTTTGTCTTGGTTTGGTTTTGTCTTTCTACCCTTGGTTTGTAATAAATTGCCTTCTATACCCTCCAAAAATGCTAAGGAACCATGGCTTTAGAATTGGGGAAAATCATAAGGCTAAAGTACCCATCACCTGACACCACTTTTATACACAACTATGGCAAATTTAATTTAAAAAAAAAGAGTTGAAATTGTATCGGGCTTAAATTATGTTGGATGCTTAAAAATTCTTGTTGAATCAAATTGCCATCGTTTCTCCTCCCTGAGGCTTGTTTTCCACATTACTCAAATGAGGGAGCTGGCTTAAATGATCCCCAAGGTTTCTCCTATGTCCCTTTCCCTCTGCCTCCTGAATGATGGCTCTGGAAGCCATGTGCCCATAGAATCCAGGGGTCACCTGAAGCAAAGGGGGTAGCCCCCTCCTTTTGAGCTGGACCTGTGACTTTTCATAGCATTAATAGTAATCATAGATAAATCATAAGTTTTCAGATTTGCAAAATTTGACAGTGATGATATTATTTGAGCTTGATAAAAATCCAGGAAGTTAGGTAGAAACTGGTATTATCCCCAGTTTACAAGTGAGGAAACTGAGGCAGTTAGATTAAGTGACTTGCCCAGAGTGACACAACCAGTAAGCATTTGAGGCTGGATTTGAATTTAAATAGTTCTGATGTCAGATCCATCCAATGATTATCTATTATCTCATTGGAAACCTGAAAAATCTATGTAAATGCCAGTTATTATAAATATCACTGCTTCTAACAGCCCCGGGAGATAAATGGTGATGGCATTATTATTCTTTTTACAGATGGGGAAACTGAGAAACACAAAAGTTAACTTGTGTTAAGTGACTTTTCCATGGTCAGAACAAGTGAAATAGTGAAATGAACTGTGGATTTAGGTAACTGAAATTTCTATTTTCTCCCTTGACTCTACCCCTTAATGTTCCAACATGCTGAGCCTTAGTATTCTGATCTATCAAATGGGAATAATCCCAGACTACCTTGCAGGGTTGTTATGAGTATCAGATGAAATGGCAAATGGGACAGAACTTTGAAATCCATGAGTTGCCCTCCAAATGTTAGAAAGAAAGTAGAAAGGAAGCTCCTTGAGCATAAGGACTATTTTTCCTTTTGTCTTTTTATGGCCAGACTTTAACACGGTGCCTTGAACATAGTAAATATTTTTAAAAATGCTTATTGGATCGGATTTCAAATCCTGCTTCAAATACTGACTAGCTGTGTGACCCTGGACAGTCATTTTAACATTTCTGTGTCTCAGTTTGCTCATATGTAAAATGAAGCCGTTGACCTCAATGGCCTGTAAGATCCTTTTCCGTTCTAAATCAATGATTCAGTAATCCCAAAGAGAGTCTTGGTATTTGACCCTGTGCTCCCAGATCTATAGCCTTGAACTCTGGGTTGTTTCCACTGTATTTTTCAGGGATTATGACAGCAATCCCCTAACTTGCCGACTCTCACCCTGACTTTCTTCAATAATGGGGGAAATTTCTCCTTGAGAATGCCATCTTGATCCATTCCTCTGAGGGAGCTTTCTTAGGGCCAGCAGATTAAGGAGCGCTCTAACCTCTCTCCACCAAACAATATCTGTTTGTTCTTGGCAAGAAAGGACTGAGGTCTGGGTACATCCCGGGGGGGACCACAAATGGTTTACTCTCTCAGACAACCTTTGGTCCCCAGGACGCTGCATGGAGCTGCCGACCGGAGACAGCGGTGGGAAGCGAGACAGTCAGGAGAGCGGACAATTCTTAAAATTCAGCAACAGGCTAGATCCGCCTCTTGGGAAACCTTAAACACCCTTGTCACAACTATAATACAACAATATAACATGTATATGTTTTATATGTGTAATAATATATATGTATTATATATAATGTAACACTACAACATAATATAATATAACAACATAATATAATGTAATATAACATAACATAATATAATGTAATGTAAGATAATATAATATAATGTATATAATATAACAACATAATATAATGTAATGTAACATAATATAATGTAATGTATATAATATAATGTAACAATAATAATGATGAATCTCCTTTTGGAAAAGTTTCTCAGCCAGCTTTCCCCCAACAAATGCCAGTCCAGGATCCAGAATGCCAGAGACAAAGGAAAAAGAAAGAACTGGAAATGAATTAACAGAAAGGCTGCCAACTGGACACAGAGTCCATCTGCGTCCAACATGGCCCACATGTCCTGGTCTGTCCGATAGCTCCTATCTTCTCTATATAGTAAAGGGGAGCTTCTGTCCTTAAGTCCTTTTCATCTTACTCTTTCTAATTGCAGACCACAAAGGAGGGGGCAGTGATCTTTGGGACGGGACAGTTTGCATTATGATGGATCATTTCTACTTCCTGTTCCAATTAGACGTGTTTAGCTGAGATTTACAGCTGACACCTGGGTGAAGCTTGAAGCACTAATTCAACACCATTTAGAGAACAGAGGCCCTTCCCTCTGCCTGTCCCCAGTGATGACTTTCCCCTGAGTTCTTGAGCAAACTGTGATGGGTTCTTAACTTTTTCTGGGTACTGGAGGCTATTAGCAATCAGATGATTCCCCTTTTCAGAATGTTTTTTTATATTTTTTTCCTTTATTTTGTTGTTCTTAAGAATGTTTTAAATTAAATTAATAAAATAAAATATGTAGGATTATAAGAAAATGAATTAAAATAGTTATCAGAATATTTTTTTTAAATGTCAGCATCAGCTACTGGTTTAAAAATCCTTGGCTTTACAAATAGAGAAATCTGATTCAAATCCTAGCTTTAACACTTACTAGCTATGTGGCCCTAGGCAAATGACTTTATCATGCTGGGCCTCAGTTTCCCCATCTGCAACATGGGGTATTTTCACTGAATGGCCTCCAAAATCCTTTCCAGCCCTACTTCTGTGAAGCAGGGGCCCATGGCTTCAGGAGCTTGGGTGAGCTATTGTGGGGCACTGCTTCCCCAGGGACACACTGTCACAGCAGCTTCTGGAGGGGCAGGAACCAAAGGCCCCTTCCCACCATCCAAGGAGTACATCTCCTGAGCTTTCTCCTAGATTATAGATTTCCCATGTCGCCATTCCCCTCCCAGTGGTCTTCCCGATAGACATGACAAATGGTTTGTTTTCCAGCAGCCCCACACTGAGGGTGAAAAATGTCCAGCTTTTCATGGCTGCTTACCCTGTGCCTTTGTGTGCTCTGGAGATAAGCCGCATCTGCCAGCCCCTCTTGTTAATCAGGCACACAGCTGGCTCGTGCGCCAACCGCCTGGAGCCGGAGCCGGAGCCTGAGCCACATCGCCATCTGGACCACAAAAGAGGCTGGGGAGGGAGGAATAGAAGGACAGAGGCAGAGGGGCAGAAAGGGACTGCTTCCCTACTCACTTCCTGACAGTAGCTCATCAGCCCAAACAGCATCACCTGAATGTAGAACCTCCAATTTGTTCCCTCTGAGGAGTAAGGCAACTGAGGGGCTTGTCAGCTATAGCAAGACATAAGAGAAGAGGGAGAGAGCAGAACCTCAAACAGGAGGTAATATGGGCGTCTGGTGTCCTAGAGCTGCCAGTGGCTCTTTTTAAAATCACTGGATTAATTATTCTTAGACTTGGAATGTCAGACTATAGAAGGAGAGCCATGTGGTAGAGTGAAAAGAACACACTGGCTTGAAGGTCAGAGGCTCTGGGTTCAAAACCCTCATGACATTTATCTACGTGAGTCTCTTAATGTCACTTGACCTTGGTTTCCTCATTTGCAAATTGGGCATTTTGGGTTAAACTGGGATTCTTTTGCTCCTCTGATCTTAAAGTAAGCAAAGAATATTTTTTAAAAGAAAGAGAAAGAAGAAAAAGAGGAAGGGGAAGAAGAGGAGGAAGAGGAGAAGGAAAAGGAAGAGGAAGAGGAGAGAGAGAAGGAGAGGGAGAAGGAGGAGAAAGAGGAGAAAGAGGAGGAAGAGGAGGAAGAGAAGGAGAAGGAAGAAGAAGGAGGAGAAGGAGGAAGAAGAAGGAGAAGGAGAAAAAAAGAAGGACAAGGAGGAAGAGAAAGAGGAGGAGGAGGAGGAGGAGACGACTTGGACTAGAGAGAAGACTTGGAAAGAACATAATAGCTATCTTCTTCAGGCAGTTCAAGAATTATTTTTGAGATAGAGGTTAGATTTGTTCAACTTTGGCCTCAGAAGGCCAGAATTCTGCTCAATGAGTGGGCAACTGGATCCACCTGGGAAGCATATATGGAGAACTTGAAGATCCCTGATGAATCTCACAGCTTGGAAATTCTGTGATTCTAGGAGAACTTCCTTACTGGGATTACAAGTTAAATGGACACACTGTACTACACAGGAAGCAGTCAGCAAACAATAGAGGATAATATCTACCTTTCCACTATCATCTGATCTATCACTTGCGTCTCACTCTTGTTCTCTATCCTCTATCATCCAGTTTTTTATAACTATCTCTCCATCCATCAATTCATCTATTGATTTATGAATCTATTCATCTATTTCTATCTTTTCACCGACCTATATCTTTTTGTCTCTCCCAACCCATCCATTCATCCTTCCATAACTCCTTTACCTCTCTCTTTCTCATTCTCTGTCTCTGTCATCTAACTACCTTCCTATATCTATCACTCTATCTATTCTCTCTATGTAATGTAAATATATATATATATATATAACTATCACTTTATCATTCTATCTACTCTATCTTTCTATTTCATCTACTCTTATCACTATCTATTATTCTATATACTCTACTCTATCACTCTATCTACTCTATTCCTGTATCTACTCTATCATTCTATCTCCTCTATCATTCTCTTAATCTATCTCCTCTATCACTCTACTGACTCTATCAATCCACTTTATTCTCGGTCATTCTATCTCCCTATCTACTCTATCACTCTACTCTATCACTCCAACTATTCTATCACAATCTAATACTCTATATACTCCTCTATTTACTCTATCATTCTATATCCTCTATCATTCTATCAATCTCTTCTATCTCCTTTTATCATGCTATCTACTCTATCATTATATTCTATCATTCTATCTCTCTACTCTATCTACTCCATCACTCTATCACTTTCTACTCTATTCTATCTTCCTACATTGTAGGAATTTCGTGGAAATTTGTATAAAACTAAATGTATAAAACTAAAATGTAAAAAACTAAATGTGGACAACTAAATGTAGGCATTTTGTGTAAATTTGTGTAAAACTAAATGTATAAGGTTTTTAAACACATGATTACCTGTCTACCTATTTATCTATACCTATAGAGTAATACAAATGTGTGAGAAAATACACATGTATATATGTGATTACAGAGCAGCAGTGAGTGGGGAACTAGACTTGAATTCAAAGACTCATCTTTATGAATTCAAATCTGGCCTCAGGAACTTAGTACTATGTGACTCTGGGTAAGTCACTTTGCTCTGTTTGCCTCAGTTTCCTTCTCTGTAAATGAGCTGGAGAAGGAAATGGTAAATGACTCCAGAATCTCAGTCAAGAAAACCCTAAAATTGGATCGTGGAGAGTCAGACATGACCGAAAATGATTGAACAACAGTACATGTGATTAGCTATTTAGCACAGACATACTGCTTCCAGAGCACCAAGGAGAGGAATATTAATGAAGGCAGGGAGTTCTCAGTGAATGCTATGTGGAAGAATTGGGACTTGAAGAGCGTGTTTGATGTGGGCAACAGACTAGTTTTAATTTCTATTCAATATGGACTTTGAAAAGGACAAGCCCTATGAAAATAAAGATGTTTTCAGGAATGCTTTTAAGTTGTTAGAAGAAGGCATTTTTTGGCTTCTGCTGTAGCCTCTGCCAGTAACTGTGGAAACTTCAATACCTCAGCATGGGGGTAGGCTCTCAGACCCCAGAATGGGAAATAAAAGCCAAGAGGAAAACTAAACTGAGAATCTTAACTTTACATCCTGTGGAGATGGCAAAAGTTAAAATATCAGCCAAGGGATGCTTTGTGCTAACTCAGAGAAAAGGCTGAATAGCCAAGAACAGTAAAGGTTTCCATAAATACACCTCAAAGAGATCGGTATCTGTGGTTCGGGAAGGCCAGTGTGAGCCCAGAAATCTCCAGGGCTGGGACAAAACTGGATCTGAGGTCAAAGAACAAGGGATGGGAGGATGCCAGCCTGGGTGACATTGGGTTATTCAGCCTCGCTGGACTGAAGTCCATCTGAACTCTCCATACCTTCTCTGTTCCCTGCCCCACCCCACCCCCCTTCAGCTTCCTCTGAAGGGCTGTCTTTCCCCATTAGAATATAAACTCCTAGGGAAGATGGGGAAAATGACACATTAATGTTGGTGGAATTGTGAACTGACTCATCCATTCTGTAAAGCAATTTGGAACTATATCCAAAGGATAATAAAATAATGAATATCCTTTAACCTAATGATACCCTATTTGCCATGTACCCCAAAAATACTCTTTAAAAAAGAAAAGGACCCACTTGTACAAAAATATTTATAATAGCTCTTTTCTTAGGATAAAGAACTGGACATCGCGGGGACACCCATCAATTGGGGAATGACCAAATAAATTGTGGTACATGATAATGATGGAGTTTTGTTGTTTTATAAGAAATGACGAGCAGGATACTCTCAGAAAACTTGGAAAGTGCTCCATGAGCTTATGCAGAGTAAAATGTAGTGAGTAAAAAGTAAAAGCCATGTTGTGGGCTGATCAGCTGTGAATGACTTTGCTGTTCTCAGCAATACAATGATCCAAGACTATTTTAAAGGACTCATGATGAAAAATGCTATCCATACCCAGAGAAAATATTGATTTTGTCTGAATGCAGATGGAAACATACTTTTTAAATTTTATTTTTCTCCAGAGTTTTTGGGGGGAGGGGAAGCTCTGTTTTCTTTCTTGACTTTTATAGAAATGTTTTGCATAACTTCACATGTGTTTTCTGATTGTGGAGAGGGGAAGGGAGGAAAGGGGAGAATCTGGAACTCAAAATCTCAAAAACAAATGTTAAAATTTGTTTTACATGTAACTGGGAAAAAATAGTAAATAAATGAGAAAAATGTAAACTCCTAGGGGCCCTAGAACTGCCTTTCTTACAGCTTGTATTTGTATTGCCAGCTTTTAGGAAGATGCCTGACATTTTTTAAATATTATTTTATTTTTCCAAATACATGCAAAAATAATTTTCAATATTCACCTTTGCAAAACCTTGTGTCCCAGATTTCTCTCCCCTCCTCCCCTCTCTCCAAGAGAGTAAGCAATCCAATATAGGTTAAACATGTACAATTCTTCTAAATATATTTCTATATTGGTCATGCTGAGCAAGAAAGATCAGCTCAAAAGGGGAAAAAACACCAGAAAAAAAAAGCAAACAAACACAAATAAACAACAACAACAAAGGTGAAAATACTGTGCTTTGATCCACATTCAGTCTCCATAGTTCTCTCTCTTGATGTGGATCCTAAGTCTATTCCAAGTCTATTGGAATTGCCTTGAATCATCTCATTGTTGAAAAAAGTGCCTGAAATTTTTAATAAATGGTTCTTGACTTGTTGACTAGGACTCAAATCTAATGACTACGTGGCTTATTGAACATGGAGAAAACGGAAAGGAAAAAAGCACAGTGTCCCCACACAGACTAATCTGTCTCTAGCCAAATGCCAAAAATGTCATCCCCCTTTTCCTCCCAATTCTTCAGGTTTGGTGAGAAGGTCCTAAACCATCTGTACCCACAAATCTCAGAAGAAAAATAGGAAAACATTTGTCTGTAACATTAGAACTGTGTCGAGGAAAAGAAAAGGGACAACATTGAGCAAAGTCATTTCTACACACCTTGCTCACTCCTGAGTTTCAGGACCTGGGAGGGGGGGGGGTCTCTCTTCCTTGTTACTCCCATCTCCATCTCATTTGCAGCATCTGAGTTACCTCCACAGGATAATCCATAGTCTCAGTCAATCTGGGCCCAAGAAATCTAATCCCGTGGCAGCCTCTGATTGCCTCAGTTTTCTGCATGGTGAACAGGAAGCCCTAGTCTCATGGGCAATGCAAGGAAAAGGATACCAGATTGGTGGGTTAGGTACATATCCTTCCCTATCAAAAGGTTTCTTGTCCTATATCCAGAGCATTTTATTCTGGATTCCCAGTGAAAGGAAGTAGTCAAATTTGCCTTTTTCCTCCTTGAATCATCATTGGACCTTTAAACCTAGAGGTTACTAATAATAATGATGATTTAATAGTTATAAAATATTGTCTCATTTAAATTTTCATTACAATCTTAGGAAATAGATGCTATTTTAAAATTTATTTTACAGCTGAGGAAACTGAGGTAGATAGAGACTAAGTGATGTTCCCACAGTCACATAGCAAGTCATCACCTGGGTCAGGATTTGAATTAAGGTCTTCTAAGTGGCACAATCAATAAAATGTCCAAGCTGGAGTCAAGAAGACTCATCTTCTTAAATTCACATCTAATCTCAGACACTAGCTATGTGACCCTTGGCCAGTCACTTCACCCTGTTTGCCTCAGTTTCCTCATGTGTAAAATGAGCTGGAGAAAAAAAAATGGCCCATCGCTGAAGTATCATGGAGTCAAAAAGAGTTAGATATGACTGAAATGATCGAACAATTTCTCCACTCCAACTCTAGCACTCTCTACTATGCAACCTTCCTCTAAATAATAATTCAATAATAACAATAATTCAAAAATAGGAAAATTCTGGGTTGAATTAAAATGGCTTCTCAAGTCCTTTTTTTATCTCTTGATCATTGATGCTATAACTTCTTCAGAAATAGAGTTGTGTAGCCCATTCTTGAAGATAAATCTCATGATTCTATTTGCATTGACCCCACCCTTCATCAACATCTTGCTTTTCCTTCTTACCTTCCCCAAGCCATCTCCACCGTCTCACTCCCATTACATGAATTCACTCACACAGGGTCTTGTAGGATCCAGTGGGGGGGTTTTATTTAACCTCCAGCCTGATTTCTTTACCAACTCACAGTGGTATTTATATTCATGGATATCCTAGCTTCCCACATACTTGGAACCTGCATTTCCAACCAGCTCCTCTGGCGCCTGTGTAAGTGTTCAAATGCTCGTTGGATTGAATTAAATCGAACTGTGTAAATGCATTCTTTTGTATTTTGTTGGACCGAGATGGAAGTTATTGTTATAGAGTGGAAAAAAATGGAGGGCTGGGAAGTGGGGAGTCTACTCTGTATTCCCCACTGCCACTGACTGTGACATTTTTGAGTGTCAATGAGATGGGGGAAACAATATCCTCTGCTCTTCCCCACCCCCCTGCTTACCCCATCACTCTGTCAGGACTAAATATCTCCTCTAGTAAGAGAATCCATTCTTCAGGGCAGGAGGAGGTCTAGTGGGAAGTTTCTTAATTTTTTTTATTTTAAATTTTCTATTTAATAAATCCTTCCTCTTCTCCTTTTTCCTTCCTTGACATTTCTGTGAATGAAAGATCTTTCCCTGCCTTAATATTTCTAGTCTGATCTTATCACAATAGAATGAAGGTCCCGTCCAAAGGGATCTGGATTCTCAGATGCCCAGGACGTCCATGTTCTCATTCCTTCCCAGACTGAACTCCAGACTGTTCCCTCGGGCTTTCTCTACAATGCCCCCAAAACCTTTCTGCTCTGGATGATCCCTGCACCCCAGATTTTACACATTGGAAGTACCTCTCACCGTGCAGGTTCTCTTTCTGATTAGCTGGAGGGTCACAGATTTTCCATTTTTATTTTTAAATTTTATTTTAAATTAGAGTCTCCGTTTAAAAAAAGAACAGCAACAACACTGGAGTGCTCTTTTCCTAGACTTTCTCTACAGTGCCCCAATAGATACCCTCACCCTCACTTTGCAGTGTATTGTCTTCTTCCATTAAAATGTAAGCTCCTTGAGGACAATCTTTCTGCTTATATTAATTTTCCTACTAGTTTTCTAGTGCCTAGAACAGTAATGGCACATAGTAAATGCTTAATAAATGTTTGTTGTTGGACACTTCCTGCTCCTCACAATCACTTTCTTGGCAGAAAGTCCTCTCTACTCTCCTTTCCTTTCCTCTCCTTTTCCTTCCCCTTTCCCTTTTCTCTATTTCCCTTTCCTCTCCCTTCATTCTGCCCTCCACTCTTCTCTCTCCCTTGACTGCCTTACACTCAGAAACACTCCCAGCAAAGGAGGCTCGGTGCTAGAAAACTGAACTAGATAATATAGACAATCTATTAAACTATTAAGCATTGGTTAAATAACAGACTATGTGCCAGCCCTTGGGAATTCAGATGCAAAGATGGAACAGACTCTTCTTTCAACGAATTTACATTCTATTTGGAAAGACAAATTATATACATCCACGTATGTGTATGCATTATATATACATATGTCTGTGTGTGCTTACATGCATATATGGGTATGTGTTTACAGGTACACAAATATAATATGCAGTACTCTATGGAGTATAGTGTCCCAAAAGTCTTAATGCATTTTTAAGCCTTACATATTTTTTAGATTTTTTTTAAAATATATTTTAGATACAATTTTAAATCTAAATGTATAGAATGTCCCAAAAGTCTTAATGCAATTTTAAGCCTTACATATTTTTAGATCTTTTTAAATATAATTTTAGATGTAAAATATGTATATATCTGTGAATGCATAGTATACATAAATGTGTTGTATATTAATTTATTATAATATTCATTTAAATGTGTGTAGAGTGTCCCAAAAGTCTTAATGCAATTTTAAGCCTTACATATTTATAGATTTGTTAAATATAATTTTAGATGTAAAATATGTATATATGTGTGAATGCATAGTATACATAAATGTGTTGTATATTAATTTATTATAATATTCATTTAAATGTGTGGAGTGTCCCAAAAGTCTTAATGCAATTTTAAGCCTTATATATTTTTAGATTTTTTAAATATAATTTTAGATGTAAAATCTGTATATATGTGTGAATGCATAGTATACATAAATGTGTTGTATATATGTTTGTATGGAGTAGATCTTTAAAAATACCTCCAACCCAGAAAAGAATCATAAAGTGTTAAGTAAATATTAGATTAATCAGAAGATTTCTCCATGCTCCGATCCCTGTAAGATATGTGAACATCCTTCTCTAACAGAATCACAAGGAGAAGCCGAGCCCGAGGGAATGCAACCAGTTCTATGTAGATGAGACTCCCTAGGGAGAGAAGAAGGGATTTCTCTCCCTGCTCCATCAGCCATGGTGTCTGACAGCAATTGTCAAGAGGGAAGCATCCCATACGTCAGCTCAAGTTCCTGTGTGGGAGGTAAAAAACACCCACTTCAGATGGACACAGATAGACAAGGAGGAAGCAGTTCTGAGGGAGGGGAAGAGTTGGATGGGGAAAAGAATACCTCCTCTGAACCTAGAGTATCCTGTCCAGCAGAGTTGCTTTTCCCACCCCCAGATCTTTCCCATATGTGTCCCTCACTACCTTTGTATTCTAATTTCTAGTCTCTCTCCCCATGAAGAGTGTGTGTATTTATGGGGGACTGCACCCCAAGTTTATGGCGAAAACATTTTATGGTGATTTTCTTCATAAATTATTTCACTAAGAAGACAATATCCTTTCAGAAAGGCCTGGAAAGACTTATATAAACTGATGCTGAGTGAAGTGATTAGAACCAAGAGAATATTGTACATGGCAACAACACAATTATGGAATGATCAACTCTTCTCAACAATACGGTGATTCAAGGTAATTCCAATAGACTTGGGATGAAAAATGCCCTCTGCATCCAGAGAGAGAACTATGGAGTCCAAATGTGGGTCAAAGCAGAGTATTTTCGCTTTTTCTGTTTATTTCCTTCTTTCTCATGATTTTGTCTGATTTTTCTTGCACAACATGACAAATATGGAAATATGTCTAAAAGAATTATGCATCTTTAACTTATATCAGATTACTTGCTGCCTTGGGGAAGAAGAGGTAAGGGAGAGAGGAAGAAAAATTTGGAACACAAAGTTTTACGAAAACGAATGTTGAAATGTATCTACATATATTTGGAAAATAAAATATTTTGAAAAAGAAGAAGATATTACGTCTAAATGTCCATTAATGGCAGCGTGCAGAGTGGCAGCTTGTGAAACATCGTTTTAGAAGCAGGAACTCATAAGGCATCCCTAAAATCTCTGAGAGTAGCAACCACCTTGTGGTGCTTCAATGTGGGTGAGCGAGTGCCATTGGGGGGAGTGATCCGAGGCCGGTGAACACAAAACAAATGGTTCTGTTTAAGAAGGAAAGGTACCAGAAATTCAAGGGAAAACCTGGTTTCCATATTTTGTCACCATCACTGGCTCACGGTGCCCTTGCCAGCCCCATTTTTCTTCTCTAGAAAAGAGAAATAAAATAATTCCTGTCCCCCTGTACTTCACAAAGACTGACAGGAAAATGGTCTAAGTTCTCGGAAGAAAAGAACTATTTAGAAAATACAACAATGAATTAGAGAACAGGAGGAATGGATTCTCCTACACACATTTCACCCACCAACACTGTGGTTTTTGTGAAAAGCCGTCCTTTCACTCAAATGCTTAATGCATCCTTCCTCCTCTCTCCATCACATTAGCTTCCATTCACCCTCCCCATTCTCGTCTAATGTTAAGAGCCTGTTCGCTTGCCATCCCCGGTAACATTGTCATCACAACGGACGCAAAATTATCTGCTAAGCTTTGGGGATGGGGGGGGGCAGTGAGAGCTCAGCTCTCCTCAGAACAATGGGAGTCACAAAAGTGGGGCCCAGCGGAGGAAGGAGGGGGTTTGCTATTATGAATAGGGAAAGATCGCTTTAATTCAAAATTAACTCATCCCTTGGAAAGTGTGTGTGCGTGAGAGTGTGTGTGTGTCAGTGTGTGTGTGTCTGAGTGTGTTTGTGAGTGTGAGTGTGTGGGTGTGTTAGTGAGTATGTCAGTGTATTGTGAGTGTGTGTGAGTGTGTGTGACTTGTGAAAGTGTGTCAGTGTATTGTGAGTGTGTCAGTGTGTGTGACTGTATAAGTGTCGATGAATGTGTGTGTGTGTGAATGTGTGTTTGAGTGAGTGTGTGAGTGTGCAAGTGCACTGATAGCCATGCCCTTAGGGCAGACCAGGGGAAGAAAACTCAGCTGTCAGGAGAGCTTGACACAGAGCAGACAGAGGCTGGCTCCAGAGCTCGGGGTAGCTAAGGACCAGCTGCAGAGTGCCTAGGACCGAGCCAGCGGAACCGGGAGCCGTGGGCCAAGCTCGATCAGTCCCCAGCAGCCTCTGCCCTCTGGGTTTCGTGCTCTCCACAGAGCTCAGGGAACAAGGCAACTACTTGCTCTCCCCTTGGAAGGCCTTGTGAAGCTGCCCATTAGCAGGAGTGAGCACTGGTCACTGTGCCTGGCGGGCGGGGACGCACCCAGTGCTCACGGCTCTCTCTTTCTCTGTGTGCTTCTGTCTGTATGTGTGTGTCTGTCTGCCTATCTATATAACTCTCTTACTCCATCTCTCTGTCTCTGTCTCTGTCTCTGTCTCTGTCTCTCTCTCAATGTGTCTATTTCTCTGCATGTGTACGTGTGTCTATCTTACTCTGTCTGTCTGTCTCTGTGTGTGTATCTTTCTGCCTATCTCTCTCTACGTCTCTGTGTCTGTCTGTCTGTCTATTTCTGTCTCTCTCTTATTCTGTCTATATGTCTGTCTCTCTGGCTCAGTGTGTGTCTTTCTATCTCTCCATATTTCTATCTTTCTCTATTTCTGTGTGTGTGTCTCTCTATCTCTTATTTTGTCTATCTCTGTCTTTTTGTGTCTGTCTGTCTTTCTGTCTCTATTTCTCTGTGTATGTGTGTCTATGTCTGTGTCTCTCTTACTCTACGTATCTATCTCTCCATACTTCTGTCTCTCTCTACTTCGACTTGTGTCTCCCTATATATTTCCTATTTTGTCTATCTCTGTCTCTGTGTGTCTGTCTGTCTTTCTGTCTGTCTCTGTTTCTCTCTGTGTGTGTCTCTATTACTCAATCTCTCTGTCTCTGTGTGTCTGTCTTTCTGTCTGTCTCTGTTTCTCTCTGTGTGTGTCTCTATTACTCGATCTCTCTGTCTCTGTGTGTCTGTCTCTCTTTCTGTCTCTGTCTCTATGTAAGTATATATTTCTGTCTGTCTGTCTCTCCATATTTCTATCTCTATTTCTCCATGTATCTATCTCTCTGTGTCTCTCTTATTCTGTCTGTCTCTGTCTCCCTCTGTGTGTCTGTTTATCTTTCTGCCTCTGTGTTTTTTCCTCTCTCTCTCTCTAGTTGGGAAACCCCAACTTGTGTCATAGTCCATAAAATTACTAGGACATGTAATCCATTACCATCCTCCTTTACAGAATTATGTGTATACTTTATACCTTATATATCTTCAGAGCTACTGTTAAGAACAATCTATTATCATTTAAAGGGGTTATTTAAATTGGTGTCTATTCTGTGACAAGCACTGTGCTAATCCATGAAGATTCAAAGAAACATAAATACATAAAATTAAATTTCATTAAATTGCTCTCTTCTCCTTTCTGGCTCTACATGACTTTTTCTGCCTCTGCCTTAGTCTCTGTATCTTTGTCTCTGTCTCTCTTTCTGTCTCTCTCTGTCTCTCTATTTCTCTGTCTCTTTCTCTCTGTGTGTCTCTTCTCTGTATGTCTCTCTGTGTCCCACTCCTTGTCTCTCTCTCTCTTCTCCCTCTGTCTCTTTCTCTTCCCTCCTCCTCCTCCTCCTCCTCCTCTTCTTCCTCTTCCTCCTTCTCCTCCTCCTTTTTCTTCTTCTTCTTCTCTCTCTCTCTCTCTCTCTCTCAAAATTGTCTATTTATTTAATGGTGTTAAGCCCATCAATTAGCCTATTGTCCATTGCCGAAAAGACCCCAAGGTACAGAGAACAGTTGTCTTTAATAATTTCTAGCAAAAAATATGTGACAATCAATTGTTAAAGATAATATTTCTCATTTAGGGTGGAGAAAAGCAAATTTTCCCTGTGCTTTAAGATTTGTAACAAATTCCTTCAAGTCCAAATGTTCTAGTGTTTGGTTTTTTTGTTTGTTTGAGACAATTGGGGTTAAGTGACTTGCCCAGGATCACACAGCTAGGAAGTGTTAAATGTCTGAGGCCAGATTTGAACTCGGGTCCTCCTGACTTCAGGGCTGGTGCTCAATCCACTGCCCCACCCAGCTGCCCCAACTCTAGTGTTTTTTTTTTTTTTAAATCATTGACTTTCACTGATTTGAATTCCCTCTTGAAGGGTCAAGTGCCAAATATCTGGCAATACAGGGAGCACCATAAGCAGGAGTTCTGGTGACCAGGGACAGACAATTCATTTGAGAGCAGAACCTGGTCATGTGGAGTGCCGGAAGACCTTGGGATACCACGTGCTCCTGATGGCTACTGATCACCATCCCTTCCTCTCTAAAATATGAGGTGCAGTCCTCCAGGGGAGGAGTTACAGTGCAGACAAAGTCGTTCCTGGGGGGAACACGGAAAGTCTAGTACATCTAACAACCTCTGGCCCCGATCCTCGCCCAACCCAGAAGAGGAAGTGAGGAAGGTGGACTCCAGATAGGAGGTTGACGATGGCAGGGAGGTGTTGGGGGGGCCAGCAAAGGATAAATAAGGGAATGATGGCGCCCAGAAAATGACATAATTTGCTTTAGAACCAATAGACACGTTGGGGGCACGTGGATGGATATTGGGCAAGACGATCACCTCAGGAAGAAAACTAACAGCAGCCTTTGCCTTGGTATTAAAAGCACCAAGCTCCATTCATTTCTTTTGAGCTTCAGCATTAACAATGTATAAGGCTTATTTCTCAGTCAGATTTTTTTTTTGTGCAGCAAAATAACATATATTGTATTTAACATATACTTTAATATATTTAACATGTATTGGTCAACCTGCCATCTGGGGGAGGAGGGAGGGAAGGAGGGGAAAAGTTGGAACAGAAGTGTTTGCAATTGTCAATGCTGAAAAATTACCCATACATCTTGTAAATAAAAAAGCTATTTAAAAAATTGTAAAATTAGAACACAGATTCATTCCAATGGGTGAATACATGCCCTCCAAAATGGAAATGCAGTTTTTGGCTAAGTGTTCCCAGCAGCCAGGATAGGTCATGGCTGTTCATCTGAGTTGGACCACGGCCTTTTACAGTATTATAGTCACTGTGCATACTGTGCCCCTGGTTCTGCCTTCTTTCTCTGCATGATTTCATACACGTTTTCTCGTGCTTCTCAGAAATCTGCATATCTATAATTAATTACGGCACATAATAATCAATACCCCCATTATCTGGCCATTATGATAGTGATGGGTAGCCGCTGTTTTATTTTTTAGGAGCAGAGGAATCAGATAGTGGGAGCCAACTGAAATTAAGGAGTCCATGACTCACGGAGCAATGTGTATTCATGATTCATAAAGCAACGTGTATTAAAAATAAACATTAAAAAAACTAATCAACATATAGAAAAAAAAAAAAAAAAAAAAAAAAGGAGACCATACCCATCAATCAACAGGCACTTGTGCTAACCAATCAGCGACTCACTTTCCCACAAAGAAGGAAAGGTTCCAAAGGGATCAGGGAGGGCCTCACACACTTCCAGATTCCAAACCCTCACTTTAGAGATAAGGGAACTAAGACCCAGGAGGAGAGGGGAAGGGGAAACTGTTACTCAGGCTCCCACAAGTGGCCGGGGACTGAGCCAGAATTCAGACCCATTTCCTGGAGGTTCTCTGCGTGGCCCAGCTCCCCACACTAAATGGCCCTAGCTAATTTTTCCTTTCCCTTCCAGTGCCCGCTCTTTTTGGCCATTTCCCCGTGTTTTTCCTTTAGCTTTTTTCCTCCAGGCGCTTCCATCCCCCAGGTTCCTCCGCCTTGTTTATTTAAAACCAGGTGGGGAGCATCCGAGGCAGCTCCTTCCTGTGCTGGGTAAGTGGAAGCCCCCGGGGAGCACGGGCGCCTTGGAATGGGCCCATTTGTTAAGGCTGACAGAGCAAAAATGGAGGAGGGGGAAGGAAATCAGAGTGTGCTCACATCAAAGGGAAGGTGAAATGATCCACGGGGACCCTGGGGAGCGGGTGAGGAAAACTGAACCCTAGACAAAGCGCAGACACCTTCCTCTGCCTCTGGTTTCTCCCTCCCCTCTCCTGCCTCTCCCTCCTTCTTCCCTCCCTCTCCCTCCGCCTCCCCTGCTGCACCTTCCTTCCCCTAGGCTGGGATCTCACCTGTCTGGAAATCCTGACAGATCAGGCCTGCCCAGGAGTAGGTAAAAGTCTGGGCTATCCTCCTCCACCTCTGCCTCCTGTCCCGATTTGGAGCTGATGGGAAGGAGTTCAGGTCTCCCTCCCACCTGCCTGGGCTGGCCTTGGATGTGGGCTTAGAGCATAGCTTCTCCATCTTCCCCCGACACCCTTAAGTGTCCTCCGAAAATGCAAGCGGTGTGCCAAGGGCCCAAAAGGAGGCAGACCAGAGGCTACAATACCCTCAAAGGAGCAGCATACAGTGCCAGGCCTGGATCGGGAAGATTCATCTTCTGGAGTTCAAATTCCCACCCTCAGACACTGACTAGCTGTGTGATCCTGGGCAAGTCACTTAACCCTGCCTGCCTCAGTTTCCTCATCTGTACAATGAGCTGGAGAAGGAAATGGCAAACACGCCAGTATCTTTGCCAAGAAAACCCCAAATGGGGTCATGAAGATAGACTGAAAAACAAAAATAGCAGCAACATCCTCAAAATGCTAAATTGAGGAGTTTCGTGTGTGTGTGTGTGTGTGTGTGTGTGTGTGTGTGTGTGTGTGTTTGGGTGTATGAGAGAGAGAGAGAGAGAGAGAGAGAGAGAGAGAGAGAGAGAGAGAGAGAGAAGGAGGGAGACAGAGACAGACAGACAGAGGTGAGAGAGAGGGAGAGAGATCCCTCTTCTACCGCAGCTATGACATTATTCTCTTCAAGGCCTTATGGAAGGCAATGTAGTCACTGGGGGAGAAAGGTAAGCCCCCAAAACAGCCACTGCAGCAAGTGATAATTCCAAGAGTTAGCAGACAAACTCGGGAGACAGCCAGAGTGAAATTATTTATGCACATAAAAACAGGCAGCGAGAAAGGCTTTTAAGCCTGCAAAGCACTTTATATCCATGGCCTCCATCAATCTCTGCAACAGCCCCACAGCCCTGGGAGGTAGATGTGCTTATTAGACCCATTTTACAGATACCAGAACTGAAATTCAAAGAGATTTACTTACTTGCTTAGGGTAAGGGAGGTCCGAGAGCGGGACAAACCCCAGGCCCTCTAACTTTGAGTTGGCCCTCTACCATCCTGCCTCATTGGTATCTCATTTGAGCCTCATAATAACCATTAAAGTATTTCATTGTATTGTGCATAATCTTTATCAGACTGATAACCATCTTGGAGAAGAGGAGAGGAGAGGTGGAAGGGAAGGAAAACAAATAAAAATAAAAATATTATAAAAGTAAATGTTAAAAATAATAATATTTTTAAATTTAAAAAAAAATTATTTCATTGTGTATTTTTATCCCCATTGTACAGATGAGGAAATTGAGGTTCAGAGAGGCTGCATAGAAGCTTAGAAGCTCAGCTAATAGGGTACCATACTTACAATCTGAAGTCCCTGGGGAAAAAATTCCTTTGGAAGGCAATAAATGATAGTGGGAAAGAGCACTGATTCTGGAGCCAGAAGACCTGATGATCAGAAGTGCATGGTATTGGACAACACATTTAATCTCCTCAAGCCTCAGTTTCCTTGTTTGTCAGATGAGTGGGCTAGATGGTCCTCTAGGTCCCTTCCAGTCATATGAGACTATATACTTCTCTAGTAAGTATGAAAAGGGGGCTTTATCCAGGGTCACCTGGCAATGTCCCCACTGTCCTTGAGACATCTCTTGCTTTCATCTTAGCATCCAACAGCTGAGAAGACCTTGCCATTGCCATCAACACTGGATGACTAATGGTGAAAGTTCCTTCCTACTAGAGGGGCTTGTTGATCTGGAGCTTGGGGAAGGGGAGATTTAGAAGCACAGAGACAAAGTCACAAAGCAACCCAGTGACCGAAAGCCTGGAGTTATGGGCTCTCCCTCCCCACTCAGTCCTGGCTGGCACTCCCCAGAGGGAGTTTTGACCCATATTGTTTTTATTGTAACACTTAAGCGCTCACAGCTTTCAGTCTGGCCCTTGTCATCCTTTCAGTTAGAAAGGAAAAGGAAATGGGAGATAAAAGGAAACTGAGGCAGGCTGCAAGGAATCCATTCACCCAGATTCCTCTGAGGCTGCTGCAAATCTCCTCCCTTCTACCCCAACTTCTGGCCAGAACCCCACTGTTCAGGTCATATCTACGGTTCTTTTTGCTCTGTTTTAGGAAGCCAGAAAGCAGTCAAGATGGGGATAGACCTTATGCCTTAAGAGGCCCACTGGGGATGTTTAACCTGGAGAAGATAACGGGAGATGTGACCGATGTCTTTCATTATTTAATATTATAGATCTACAAGAGGCCATTTGGTTCAAGCCTTTCATTTGATAAAGAAACCCAGAAAATGAGATTATGGGACCAACCTCCCACAGGTTATAAGGGCTAGTAGCAGGATTTGAATCCTTTCTACGCTACCAGATTGCTTCTGTAGGGCTTTGGAAGTGGAATCAGATTTGGGCTGGCTCGGTCTGGCCCAGAGCAGGACCTGAAACCCTGAGTGTAAATTTCAAAGAGGCAAATTCAGAATGCTGTCAAGGAAAATCTCCTTAAGAGAGGCCCAAGAGTAAAATGGAGTAAAATGACTTCCTCTTACTAGGGATCTTTGAGCAAAGGCTGTTTGGTCTTTGTCAGGTTTGTGGTACAAGATTTTTTTTTTTCCAGGGATGGGTTTTAACAGAAGAACACTTTCTGCCCCTAAAAGATTTGCTAAAGTAGCTCACTTCCCTTCAGACAGAGACCAATGGGGAAGTTGGCCGATTACAGGGCTTGTGAGGACCAGTAGGAGAGCCGATGATACCAGCTAGACATTAGGAGCACCCAGCCAGAAGAAATTGTCATCATTGTCATGGTGAACTTCCTTGGAGGGAGAGTGCTAAGAAGAGGTAATGTCCTGGAGCAGATCTGAAGTCAGCAAAGATCAGGTTCGGAGCCCAGTCTGATGTTTCCTAGTTATATGACCACTGGAGCCTCAGTTTTCTCAATTGTAAAATGGGAATAATAATGCCCATAGCACCTCCCTTAGGAGGCTGCTGTGGGAGATTCAAAGGTAATAATGCTACCTCTGGGATCAAATAGAAACCCCTTTGGTATTTAAAGCATGATCTTCCCCCTTTCCAGGATTCTTACTTTTTAATCCCCTTCTTATATCCAATATTGGATATTGGATAACTTCTTGACAATGTGACCATATTGTATCTAAGGCCTGAAATGTTTTGTTATTTCTCATGGCTGCCTACTGTTTTCCTTCAAAACAAAGGTCAAATCCTGGACTAAAGGGTCTTGAAGATTCATTTTTATTTTTAGCCTCAGTTTCAGATGTAGATCTGAGAGATTCAACCAATGAGCCATAGTTCGGTGCTTTCCTCAGGTAATACAATTCCTCAAGTGAAAGATATAGTTCATCTAAGTATCATAAATTTAAAACTGAAAGGGACTCAGAGGCAACTCATACATTTTACGGATGAGGAAACTGAGGCCCAGGAAAGCTAAGCAGCTTGATGAATTTGCATCACTATTGTAATTAGAGTTCCATTTTTGTTTTCCCTCCTATTAATGTTTTGGTCTTCAAAATATACATTTTAACTTGAACTAGTAACAAAAATGTCTATTTCCTCCCCACACAATCCCCTTCTGCGTTATTTTGTTTTTCATATTTCTCTGGATTTTTATTACTGCTGCTAATATTTACATTGTTCTGATTTTGCCCTCTTCTTTCTGTAATAATATGAGTATTTTCATATTCCTTTGAATTCTTCCTATTTATTATTTCTTGTGGTTTATAGTGCATCCCACCCATGGCCTTGGGCTCCCTTGCTATCTCCTGGATTCAGGGCTCTATTTTAGGTTATCAACCCATTAGAGTCACAGCTCATAAGCCTTCACCAGGGAGCTATTATAAGATATGCTCCAGGCAAATAAAGTCAATATAACATTCAAGCAAAACATGAAGCAAGGTAAATGACAAAGTGAATCCAGTAGTCTGATCCTGTACTGTTCCCATAACCAGATGGCTGCCTCTTCCCTCAACCCACCAAGATGATCAAAATCACCCCATCAGAAGGAAACAATTTGTCTCAACTCATTAACAGGGATAAGGGTGCTAGAGAGAATGGAACATGGAGAGTATCTGCTCAGTCATTTCTCTCTCAGTCTTGAAGGAGAAGCTAGTGTGGGGATTTTTAATGAGAAAAGTGAGAGACATGGACAGACAGACAGAGACAGAGACAGAGAAAAGAAAGAGATGAGTAGATAAAGATACATGAATAGAGAGAGAAATAAGAGAGCTATAAAAAGAGAGATGAGATGAAAGACATATCTGAAGATAGAGAAATCATAGAAATGATAGAAATGGATGGAACGATATTTACATAGAGATAGAAGTGATAGAGATGGACAGATCAATAGATAAAAATAGAGAGATGATAGAACTATGCCAGATGGTAGGTGGCTAGATAGATATCTAGAGATAAAGAGGTGTTATATAGATGGATTTACAAATGAATTCTACCATTTAATTCCAATAATATAATAAACTATTTGGGAAAAATATGGGAAGAAGTCCTACCAAATTCCTTTTATGACACAGATATGGTGTTGATATCTAAATCAGAAAGGGCCAAAACAGAAAAAGAAAATTATGGGCCAATTTCCCTAATGAATATTAATGCAAAAATCTTAAAATAAAATATTATCAAAGAGATTGCAACAATTTATCACTAGGATAATACAGTATGATCAAGTGGAATTTATACTGGGAATGCAAGAATGGTTCAATATCAGGAAAGATGGTAGAGATATCTAGACAGAGACTTGATAGATATCTAGGTAGAGATAGAGAAATGATAGAGATAGAAGATAATAACTGTTCTTCAATATAATAGGTTTCTTTTGTAGTTTTATGTATTTCAATTTATACTTTTAAAAACATGATTCTAAGAAGGGATCCATAGGCTTCATCAGACTGCCAAAGAGGATCTAATACACAAAAAAGTTAAGATCCTTAAGCAATTGCATTGTTTTCTCTGTTATCATTAGAACCACATTAGCTTTCTCTTTTCCCTCTTTCTCCCAGTCTGCTTTCTGCATCATGACTTCCTCCTTTCAAAGCACCAGTTTAGTTTCTTGTACACACTGGTTTCTCTTCCTTTGCTTCCTATCTTCTCTGGTTACTCTTCCATATGCCTTTTCCTTGTGAGATTTCCATCCCAGACATGGCTCTCTTCAACAATGAGACGATTCAAAGCAATCCCAATTGCCCAGTAATGAAGAGAGTCATCTACATCCAGAGAGAGAACTATGGGAAATGAGTGTGGATCACAACATAGCATTTTCACTCTTTCTGTTATTGTTTGCTTGCATTTTTGTTTTCCTTCTAAGTTTTTTCTTTTTTCTAGATCTGATTTTTCTTGTGCAGCAAGATAACTGTATAAATATATATACCTATATTAGATTTAACATATATTTTAGCATATTTAACATGCATTGGACTATTTGCCATCAAGGAGAGGGGATGGGGGAAGGAGGGGAAAATTCGGAACAGAAGGTTTTGTAAGGGTCAGTGTTGAAAAATTAATCCATGCATATGTTTTGTAAATAAAAAGCTATAGTAATAATAATAATAATAATAATAATAATAAAGAGATTTCCATTCCCCCAAACTAACATTAGTTGAGCTTATAGACAGCCTCCTGGAAGATGTAATTCCCCAAAGTAAACACATGGTTTGTCACCTACATCTACTATAGGTGTAATAATATTCCATTCTATTAATTCTGTCATTAGCCAATCATCACATACATGGGCTCTTTCTGATTCTTTCTTGGGAACTAATGATGCTGCTATCAATATTTTTGGTCAGATAGTCTTCTGAGGGTTGTTTTCTGCCAATAACATTAACACTAAGATATAGTCCTAATTCTAAAATCCTTGGGTCAGTGGTATGAATGATTTAAAGGCTTTTGTTACCAAATAAGTTAATGTGCATAAAACGCTTTGTAAATTTTAAAGTACCATGAAAATGTGAGCTCTTATTACTAGTTACAAAAAAGGAAGGAAGGAAAGAAAGAAAGAAGGAGAAAAGGAAGAAAGGAAGGAGAAAAGAAAGGAAGGAAAGAGGGAAGGAAGGAAGAAGGAAGGAAGGAAGGAAGGAAGGAAGGAAGGAAGGAAGGAAGGAAGGAAGGAAGGAAGGAAAGAAGGAAGGAAGGAAGGAGAAAAGGAAGGAAGGAAGGAAGGAGAAAAGGAAGGAAGGAAGGAGAAAAGAAAGGAAGGAAAGAGGAAAGGAAGGAAGGAAAGAAGGAGAAAAGAAGGAAGGAAGGAAAGAAGGAAGGAAGGAAGAAGGAAGGAAGGAAGGAAGGAAGGAAGGAAGGAAGGAAGGAAGGAAGGAAGGAAGGAAGGAAGGAAAGAAAGAAAGAAGGAGAAAAGAAAGGAAGGAAAGAGGGAAGGAAGGAAGGAAGGAAGGAAGGAAGGAAGGAAGGAAGGAAGGAAGGAAGGAAGGAAGGAAGGAAGGAAGGAAGGAAGGAAGGAAGGAAAGAAGGAAGGAAGGAAAGAAGGAGAAAAGGAAGGAAGGAAGGAGAAAAGGAAGGAAGGAAGGAAGGAAGGAAGGAAAGAAGGAAGGAAGCAAGGAAAGAAGGAGAAAAGGAAGGAAGGAAGGACAAAAGGAAGGAAGGAAGGAAGGAAGGAAGGAAGGAAGGAAGGAAGGAAGGAAGGAAGGAAGGAAGGAAGGAAGGAAGAAAAAGAAAAAAAAATAGTTACATTACTAAAATGTCAGCTTGCTTTCCCCTCTCCTTTGTTTTACAGAACAAAAATCTGATGAACAGAAGGAACTTGCTCCAGGATCTTCAGCTAATTAATGACTGAAAGGGTCATAATCCAAGTTTCCTGGCTGGCAGTCCAAGGTGATTTCTACTCATCCATGTACTCAACCAGGCAGGATATCAGCCAATCAATTATTCAATCAACAAGCATGTAAGAAGCCCCCCAAACATTCCAGACACCATACTTCCTCTATGAAACAAGCTCTGTCCTCAAGAGTTTGCATTTTCTTGAGAGAGACAAGTATACGTGAAGGTAACTGAAAGATACAAAGTCAGTATAAGAGGATTTCAGAGGGACAGAACTAGCCACTAAGGGTGGGAATCGGAGGGGAGGGGAAGGGGCAGGGCCCAGAAAAAGCCTCCTGCAGAAGGACTAAAAGAAGCCATTGGACAGAGGTGAGGAGGGAATGTGCTTTAAGCAGGGGGGCAGACAGCACTAAAAGGGCTCCAAGATGCGGCCAAATCAAGAAATCCCACCTACTGTGGGCTCTCTGTACCCTGACCCTCCGGGAGGATGGCTCTGGATGGTTTTGCCTCCATTGAGTCATCAGAGTCCTGCTCCAGTGTTTTGATATGGTCTCCCACTGTGGGGCCCTGTTCTCCGAGGAACGCTTAGGAACCTGACTTTTTTCCTCAGGAAGTCTTAGGGGCCTGGATGAGCCTGGTGGAAAGCAAAATCTCTCTGATGAAAGCACTGCCCCTCTGGTGACAGCTCCCGCTGGGTGCTCAGGAGGCAGAACAAGGGAGGGAAGCTGGCTTCCTGGCAGAGTCCTCTGAAAGCTGAGAGGAGGCTTTGTTTTCTTCCCTGATCTTTTGTTTCCTTGGGGACCAGTGAAAGCATCCTGACACATCCATGTAACCTAAGAGGGGGATACCTCTCCCCCAGCCTGTCTGCAGTGGGCTGGGTCATGGAGTGTTGACAGGTGGGAGACCAGGGGCTCTCCACACACCTCACCTAGCTGGGAAAGGCCAAAGGAGCATCCCCTGGGCCTTGAGTACTCAAAGGAAGTGTGGGACAATGGATGTCAATAAAAAAGAACAAGTTTTGTTTTTGTTTTGTTTTTTTTTTTTTACTTTTTCTTTTGCTGCTGACTGGGCAAACCAGGATGTGGGAGAGGCCGGCTGCAGAGGATTAAGCAGTCGGTCTGCTTTGTGGTTTGAGGGTTTGCTTTGGACTAGAACTATGATGTTATTAATAAAGAGAACTCCTAACAAAAAGAAATCCCTCTACCAGTATAGAACTTCCTCTGCAGCCGTGGTCCTGAAGAGTTTGCTAGAACACAGAGAGATTCA
This sequence comes from Antechinus flavipes, assembly GCF_016432865.1. Taxonomy (NCBI): domain Eukaryota; kingdom Metazoa; phylum Chordata; class Mammalia; order Dasyuromorphia; family Dasyuridae; genus Antechinus; species Antechinus flavipes. The sequence goes on from NC_067403.1 coordinate 230,548,930, forward strand.
GTTACTTCCATATAATTACAAAGCCAGGACTTGAACACAGATCTGCCAGGCTTCCAAGTCAGCTTTCTATCCACTATTCAACCTTGCCTCTTAAATAAGGAAATACAATATTCTCTCTCTCTCTCTCTCTCTCTCTCTCTCTCTCTCTCTGTGTGTGTGTGTGTGTGTGTGTGTGTGTGTGTGTGTGTGTGTTCTCCCTGAGGATTTCATCAGTACTTGAGAGTTCCCAGTCAGTATATGAAAAAGTATATAAAAGATCTCCAATCCCATGACCTTTGCTGCAGTCCCCCCAGGACTCCTAAATTGGAACTACCACTATAGAATATCCATCCAGCGCTCGGGTTCAGTCCCTTGAAATGTCTCTCTGCCTTTTGTGCAGCATGTTTGTGGAAATATGTATAAAAGAATTGCACATGTCTAATTTATATTGGATTATTTGCTGTCTAGGGAGGGGGTGGAGGGGAAGGGAAGGAAAAATTTGTAACACAAAAGCTTTAATTAAAAAAAATAAAGAAATGTCTCTCTGCCATGTGGGCCCCTTTTCCCATTGGTGAGTTCTGTCCAGAGCCTCTCTTTAGATCAGGGACCCAACACAATCAAGGTGCATCCCCCTCCTGGCTCTCCTTACAGACTTCAATACTGTACTCACATATAGGTATTTTTTCTCTTTTGTATGTTATCTTCTCTATTAGAAAAATACACTCCTTTCAGGCTGATTTCAGAAAAGCCTAGAGAGACTTACATGAACTGATGCTAAGTGAAGTGAGTAGACCCAAGAGAACATTGTACACGGCAACAAGATTATGTGATGATCAATGTGATAGACGTGACTCTTTTCAACAATGAGGTGATTCAAGGCAATTCCAAGAGACTTGGGATGGAAAGAGCTATCTGCATCCAGAGAAAACTATGGAGACTGAATGTGAATGGAAACATAGCACTTTCACTTTTTCTTTTCTTTTTTTTTTTTTTTTCTTTCTCATGGTTTTTTCCCTTTTGGTCTGATTTTTCTTTCTTTTTTTTTTTTAAATAACTTTTTATTGACAGAACCCATGCCAGGGCAATTTTTTACAACATTATCCTTGCACTCACTCCTGTTCCGATTTTTCCCCTCCCTCCCTCCACCCCCTCCCCCAGATGGCAAGCAGTCCTTTACATGTTAAATAGGTTACAGTATATCCTAGATACAATATATGTGTGCAGAACCGAACAGTTCTCTTGTTGCACAGGGAGAATTGGCTTCAGAAGTAAAAATAACCCAGGAAGAAAAACAAAAATGCAAGCAATTTATATTCATTTCCCAGTGTTCTTTCTTTGGGTGTAGCTTGGTCTGATTTTTCTTGCATAACATGACAAATATGGAAATATGTTTAAAAGGATTACACATGTTTATAATATCAGATTGCTTGCTGTCTTAGGGAAGGGAGAGATTAAGGGACAGAGGGAGAAAAATTTAGAATACAAAGTGTTACAAAAATGAATGTTGAAACGATCTTTATATGTATTTAAAAATTAGAGTACTAGTGAGAAAAAGGGAAAAAGAAAAGAAGCTTCTTGAGGACAGAGACTTTCTTTTTGGATGTATTTGCATATATTTGTGTGTATATGTATATGTTTATACATACATAGATAGATAGATAGATAGATAGATAAATGGATGAATAGATAGAAAGATAGAGAGAGAGATGGATGGATAGATAGATAGATGCATGAATGGATAGATAGGTGGATAGATGGATGGATAAATGGATGGATAGATAGATAGGTGGATGGATAGATGGATGGATGGATGGATAGATAGATAGATAGATAAATGGATGGATGGATAGATAGATAGATGGGTGGATGGATAGCTAGATAGATAGATAGATGAATAGATAGATAGCGAGAGAGAGATGGAGGGATAGATGGATAGATGAATAGATAGATAGCAAGAGAGAGAGAGATGGCTGGATAGATGAATAGATCGATGGATGGATGAATAAATAGAAAGATAGATGGATGGTTAGACTTGTATACATTTAGGAGGACACCACATGTAGATACTTAATAGATATTTAATTAATAAATAAGTACTTCTAGTCTTGCTTAATACCCTCATGGCATGATCTCCAGTCCCCATCAGAATCCCTCCTGCCTTTAGAATACAACACAGCTCTCCAAACTTGTCATAGACAGATACTAGCCTTTTTAAAGAGAGCAGTATTAAAAAAAATGGGATAAAAGAAGATCCTCATTTCTAACTCTTCAAGGTCTTGTGAGGTGTCTGTAAGTGCTTGAAGGAAAGAGGTCTTGGTCCAATTGGACCCAAAGGGCAGAATTAGAAGCAGTTGAGACAGGGATGGTTGGGATTAATTAGAAGAAAATCTGTTGAACTTTAGAGCTGCCTAAATCATCCTGGGCTGCCTTGAGAGATGGCAGCTCCCCTGCCTTTGGAGGTAGAAGCTGGATGACCGCTTGTGGGTAAGTTATCATGGGGACTCCTTCTTGGATCTGAGCTCATTTCCAACTCCCAAGTTCGGGACTGGTCCTGCAGGGTAGCACCAAGGCCTGCCAGCACGCGAGGGGCCCGGAGAGAGAGAAGTTCGTTTTTAGTTATTTAATCACTCCTCGATGGTTGATCGGAGACAGAAGTTTCCAATCTGGCTCCGACTTCTGAGTCTCACGAGGTTTTAAATCTTCCCGGCTCCCGGCTCTGGAGGAGCAGAGGGTGATGAATTGTGGCACCAGACTATTTCCCTGGGAGCCAGCAGAGATAACTTTAATCCAGCAGATAAACTGGACGTGGCTGTGGCGACGCAGGGGGAGCAGAGGCAGCCCAGAGTGAGGGACAGGGAGATCCATCGGTCTGCACACTAGCCACCAGGCTGGACGGCCTCCTCAGACTAGGAGGTGAAGGTCTTCTGCTCACCAGGGAGAACAGGCCCAGTCGAATCAGCATATATTAAGCACTTACTGTGTGTCCGGGATTGTGCTTAGCACTGGGGAAAGGCAACAAATGGAATCGCCCCTGCTGCAAGGTGCATTAGAACATGGTGCAGTACAGAGAATACAGAGAACCGGGGATTCAAATTCTGCTTCTCTGTGTGACTTTAGGGAAGCTACTTAACTTCCTGGGAATCAGTCTTCACATCTGTGAGAAGAGAGCATTGGGCTGGGTGGTCTCCAGAGACCCTTCCTCCTCCTTCTACAACCCTATGATGCTGCTTTAGGGAAAAGAACAATGGATTCAGGAGCTATCCGGGTTTCAATCTCACCCCCAATGCTTTCCTAGCTGGGTGAAAGTCATTCAGCCTTTCAAAGTCTCAGTTTTTTCATCCATGAAATGGGAATAACAACACCAAGAAAGAGAATGTCTATAAAATGCTGTTCTTGCTTCCAGGTTCTCTATCAAAGCAGACAATGGTCATCCAGGCTGTTTAGGGTCTGAAGCGAGGAGTTAGGGCTATAGTTTCTCAGGATATGCCTGAGCCATAGAAGCCTAAAAATTCCAGAAGAGGCAAAATTTTTAGAAGGTCATCTGGTCCAGTCCCCTGCTCTTGAGCTGCAGCCAGAAGGGAGGCAAGAGATCTCAGCTTCATGACTCTACAGCCCAGAGCATCCTCCTCTCGGCCAATGAAAGTCTCACCTGCCTTGATTTAAAACCAATTACTCTTCTTTGATCACAGATTTTTAAATAGAAGAGTCCACAGAAGTCACCTTCCTTTTACAGAGAAGAAAATAGGCCCAGAAAGGTGGAGAATAAGCAGTTTTGACACGGATAGCATCTGTCTATGACAACTCAGGATTTGAACTCAGTTCTTCTGACCCCAGACACAGTTACCTTCCTTCCTGGGTCCCTAAGGAAGAGGGAAGTGGGGTTTGGTGAATACTGGCTGTGTCTGGGGTAGGGAGGAGCATGCGATAGGGAACAGTGGAGCATGCATAAATGGGGGCCAAGAGGAAGCGTCAGGAGGAAGCTTCGAACAGGAGCCTCCGTCAGCTTGCTGTCAGCTAGGAGAGAGCAGCACTTGATACGTGCCATCTGTGACCAGGAAAAACCCCGTCATGAATGCCAGATGGCCACGCAGGCTCCCCTCCCCTCCCCCAAGGTCTGAAGGAGAGAGATGGGGGGATCTGATCCACCCTTATCAAGAGCTTGACCGTCATGGGCAAGAGGTAAGCCACAGAACACCGGTGTAAATGGCCAAGGCCAAGGGTAGGAGGCAGTGAGGTAGGATGGGGTAGAGTCAAGAGACTTGGGTATTACTCTGTTTGAATAAAGACAGGAAGGAAAGAAGCATTTATTAAACACCTACTATGTACCAGTCATCCTAGGAGGTGAATGTTGTTATTGTGACTATTTGACAGAAAAGGAAACTGAGGCACGCAGAGTTAAGTGACTTGGCCAGGGTTATGCAGTTCATACAAGTCTAAACTCAGGTCTTCCTGCCTTCAGGCCAATGCTCTATGTATTGACTAGTTGTGTGAACTTGGACTAATTACTTCCCCTCTTTGGTCTTAGTTCTTCATCTGTAAAATGAAGGAATTGGATTAGATAAGTTTTAAAGTTGTTCTATTGTCTATTTTTGCTTCTTACAAAAAAGGCAACTGCAAAATACAGACTTCTGCAACAATTACTTGTTTTATTTTAAAGTGAAAAGGACTGGGTGGGTCCAAGGAACCAGAATAGCACATCCTTGTTTTCTTCTTTCTTTCTCTCCCTTCTTTCTTTCTCCCTCCTTCTTTCCCCCTCTCCTTATCCCTCCTATTCTTCCCTCCTTCCTCCCTTCTTTCCTTTGTCTCTTCCTTCCATCCTTCCTTCCTCCCTTCTATCCTTTCTTCCTCCCTCCCTTCCTTCCTTCCTTCCTTCCTTCCTTCCTTCCTTCCTTCCTTCCTTCCTTCCTTCCTTCCTTCTTTCATTTCTTCCTTCCTCCCTCCCTTCTTCCTTCTTTCCTTGCTATCTGGAAATAAACTGGAGAGGGGCTTTTTCTTGTCCTGGCTGCATCTCAGTGCTCAGGTATCCCACTCTTGACCCCAACAGTGTCTTTTGTGGGATCTGGAAACGATCCTCTTCCTTTTAAGCACAGGGCCATGAACTCTTTAAGCCCTCAGTTCTTTCCACTGCACTTTGTTGTTTCTCTCTTAGTTTTGGTTGAATGAGAAAATACACCAAGACAAAAAAAAAAAAAAAATACTCTGCCTTCATCAACATTTTCCGCTGGCCTGAGATGTGATTCACTAGAATAGCATCTCTAGACCAAGGTAAAATCCATCTGTGGGTGACGTACTTTCCATTCATCTGCAGCAAGTCTGCTCCTATATAGATCCTACTCAGACCACTGAGGAGACGGACCTGTGGGCAGCACAGAATCATCGATAATCACTCTCCTGGGCAGGGTTGTTGACACTGGCACTCCCTCATGCCCCCCCAACTCTTCTCCCCTTCCCTAAGGAGGACCCTCCCATTCCTTCAGGTGACAATAATCATCCTAACAACCTGCTTTTGGGGGCTTAAGAGTTCACAGGGACCTCCAAGGTCAACCTCTTCATACAGATGAGGAAATCGGGGCTCAGAGGAAGGTGAAGGACTAGACCAAGTTCTTTATAATTCCAAGGGCAAGGACCACACTCTTGCCTTACAACTATGTCACCACAGGACATATTACTGTCACACTTTGCTATAAACAGCTGATATGGCAGGCCATATCTGGGGTGGGCGGTGGAAGAGGTCACATTTAATAGCACAAAGCTCAAGAGCAAAGGGGTAAACGAAACTAAACTAATTAAACCAAAGAGGTGAAATCTTTGTGGCAGAATTGCAAGCGCTTGGTCAATCGTATGGAGAGGGGATTGTTTTTGGGGGGGAGAGAAGTGGAGTTTTTCTAGTGTTTCTGAAATCCCCCGCTAATTTTGGGACATTTTTGCCCCTAATTTAGAGTTGGAAAAGCACTTAGAAGTCATGTAGATCCCAGATTCTTAAATTGTGAATCATAACTCCACAGGGGATCTCATAACTGAATGTGAGGTCACAAAATCATGATTTATTATCAGTGTTTGATTCCCTATTTTATATAGCTGTAGATCTGGGGTCACATAAACATTTCTCCTGCAAAAAGAGGTCTAGAGAAAATAAGTTTAAGAAACCCTACTTCAATCTTTTCTCTCAGTCACTTGATCCAAGTCTTCCTGTGTTTCTCTGAATTCTTTACATTTGTTCTTTCTCGATATACAAAAAATTCTCCTGATATAGTTGTATGCCCGTGAGCATAGAACACAATAGTCTCCCAAGAATGGGGGCAATGAAGAGGGCAATGGAGAGATGCAGATTAGGAGTCTGCTACATCATGTCACAGATAGGGGAACTTGGAGGTCAGGAATAAAGGATATGATTGGGGAAAGGCATAAGAATTAAGGAAAGATTGACCATATGGTGAGGGTCAGAGAGAGCTATGAATGCATGAATGAAAAAGAGCTTATTAAAGACTGAATACGTCCCAAGAACGGTCCTGAGTTGGGATGCCTCAAAGAGATGCACCCACACGTGCCAAAATGTTTGTGGCAGCCCTTTTCATAGTGGCAAGACACCGGAAACTGAGTGGACGCCCATCAGCTAGGGAATGGCTGAGTAAATTGTGGTATATGAATGTTATGGAATATTATTGTTCTGTAAGAAACGACCAGCAGGATGATTTCTGAGAGGCCTGGAGAGACTTATATGAACTGATGCTGAGTGAAATGAGTAGAACCAGGAGATTATGGTACCCAGAAACGATGATCAAATGAATACGGCTCTTTTCAGCAGCAAAGTGATTCGGGCCAGTTCTGAGCTTGTCTCCATCCAAGTCTTATGACAGAGAGAGCCATTGCACCCAGAGAGAGGATTGGGGGGACTGAATGTAGATCACAACCTAATATTTTCACCTTTTTATTGTTCGCATTTTGTTTTTTTCTCATTTTTTCTTTTTGATCTTAGTTTTTCTTGTGCAAAATGATAACTCTGGAAATATATAGAGAAGAGTTGCACATGTTTAACATTATCGGATTACTACCCTCTAGGGGAGGGAGTGGGGAGAAAGAAAGGAAAAAAAAAATTGGAGCAGAAAGTTTTCCAAGAGTGAATGTTGAAAATTATCTATGCATATGCTTTGAAAATAAAAAGCTTTAAAATAACTCTATGGATACTTATATATATCTATATATCTATATATGTATATAGATATATAGATATAGATATAGATATATTGTATTTAACATATATTGGTCCACCTGCCATCTGGGATAGGGGATAATTTGGAATACAAGTTTTTGCAATTGTCAATGCTGAAAAATTATCCATGCATATATCTTGTAAAAAAAAAAGCTATAATAAAAATAATAAAGAAAAGAAAAAGCTTTAATTTAAAAAAAGAACTGGGGATACAATCTGAAAAAAATAAGCTTATTCTTGCTTTCAAGGAACTTCAGCTCTAATTGGGGAAGAACAGTATGTTTTGCTTGAATGCTTGCAGGTGACAGAGAAAAGCAAGGATGGCTTCTAACAAATAAGATCGCTCCCAAGAGATCAACTCGTGGGAGAACATGGGAGTCAAAGGGAAATGTACAGTGCCGGGCCCTTTTTGACGATGATGATGGTAATAATAATAAAATCATGACTAGCAATCACGCTTTACAATATTTAATCGATCCTTCTAACTGAGAGGGAGAGCTATTATTATTCCATTTTTTTCAGATGAGGAAACTGAGGTCGGGCCAGGTTAAAGGCCTGCTAAGGGCAGACACTTAGGACTCCAGGTCCCAGGCTCTGTCCACCGAGCCGCCCGGCTGCATTGCCAAGTACAACTGTGGCAACGTGCTAAGATCGGAGAATCTAACATTCAAGACACCCACAGATGACAGTTTATTCAGCCGTTCCCCAACCACTTGGCACGTGTTGTTTCTGCTTTTAAAATCCCAAATGACGCTGCTATTAATATTTTTGCCCAGATGGATCTTTTTCTCACTAACATTAACCTCCTTGCCAATAGATCTAGTTTGGGTCAATGAGTATGAACAACTCAATAACTTTTCTTGCCTAATTCCAAGTCGTTTCCCAGAACGGTCAGACCAATTCACAGCTCCCCCAGCAAGCTGCTGTCTCTCACTCCCTTTTTTCAGCCTTTTTTGTTTGTTTTGGGTTTTTTTCCTAAATAAACTGGCCCATGGAGCAAGATAAGGTAGACAAGTTCGCCATCTGCTGGATGGAGTGTCTGTCAGTTCTCCCCATGTCCTTGAGCAACAGTCCCCCAAAGGACTGCCATCTTTTATTTATTTATTTGCTTCCCATGTGGATGAACCTGGGGGTGGAGGGGGTGGAAATCTGCACTGATGGAGTGAGTCTCCACACCTAAGATCACAGATCTAAGTATGAAGGTGTGAAAAAGCTAAGAAAAATAACAAACAGGAGCAGCGAGGTGGAGCACCAGTCCGGAAGTCAGGAGGATGCGAGTTCAAATCCGCCCTCAGACACTTCATGCTTCCTAGCTATGTGATCCTGGGCAAGTCAATTAACCTCAACTGCCTCAGCAAAATAAAATAAAATAAAGTAAAATAAAACAATAGCTAACTATATGTAGCGTTGATAGTATTTCCTCCGTCCACAGACACCCCCAAACACTATCCCTAGAGATCTGGGTGTGGAAGGGCAGGACAGAGCACTAGGTGACGTGCTGCAATTAGCAACATAGAAATCTAGTCCAATCCTCATGTTACAGCTGGAGAGACATATTCTTATTTATCTCCTGTTTTCAGGCCAATTGCTTCTCTGCTTCCCCATTTTGGCTCCTCCTCCTGCCTACTACTAGGTTGAAAACTTATATTTGACTATGAATGAAAATTTTATTAATTATGAATTTAATTAATTAAATCAATTTAGTAATAGTTCCAAGAACTACTAAGAATTGGGGATACATCCAAAGAGATCAAGAAAAAGGGAAAATAATCTGCATGTGTAAAAATGTCTAAATGACTAAAAATTTATTTTAATCTGCTGTTTTGAACCAGACAGTACTCAACTTGGGGGTCAGGAAGCCCCGAGTTCAAATCCTACACGAGGGTCAGATCAACATTTATTACTTGTATGATCCTGAGCAAATTGATCCCTGAACCTTCCTCAACCTGTTTACTCATCTACAAAATATGGTTTATAGCACCTGCCATGCTGAATTGAGCAAATGAGCTAATATGCATAAAGTGCTTTCCAAAATGCTTATTTGCATTATTTGTAATATTATAACATAATTATTGATACATTTTGCACTCAATTAGCGAGGGATACCTCCTGAACCCTCCCTTCTCCAGCACATGGTGCTCTCAGTAGCTCTAGTCAAGCATGGGAAATGGCCGTGGTTTATCTCGGGACAGCCCCACTGTCTACCCTCCCTCCCACTTTCCCACCTCCCAGTGCTCAGTCTTCTCATTGGACAAACTTTATGGGCTTATCTTCCAAGAAGCGTTGGCAGTTCAAAGGATGCTTCCATTTTAACAGGGGGAAAAGCTCCGTTAAAGCAAAGGCATGACTTATTGGGGGAGTGTCTCCTGGAAGCCCTTGAAATCCGTTCAGGAGGCAGCCCAAGGCCATCCCTGTGTTCCATGATAACTGACACTTCTAATGGGGATCCCAAGGCAACGAAATGTTCCCGAGTCCCTTCGGAATAATGAACGGTGGAATTATGCTTGGGTCGGCTCGTGTCCCTTCGTGCTAATTCTTGGAAAATCAGAAATTTGTTGGTAATTTAAATGGAAAATGGAGTGTCTGAAAAAGAAGGCCCTTGGATCCTCACTTGAGTTGAGGAAACTGAGGATTGGGGAGGAAAATAACCCTCTATTTCCCACGGAGAGCTGCTGGGACTTTAAAACCAGTAGTGTATGGCATAATGAGCAAAAGTGCGTCACGGCTTTAGAGCTGCGGAGACCTTCGGGGTCAAATGGGAGAATCGGAGCTCAGCGAGAAATGGCTTATTTCAGACAGCAGCGGCTCTGCCAGAACTTGAACCCACATTCAGCATTCTTCCAATGGCGTGGCAGGTTCAAGTCTTGACCTCTCTGTGTGATTTTGGCTAACTCATTGCTTTCTCTAACCCTAAAGTTTTCTCATCTCCGTAACCAAAGAGGGCAGGATCCCTTCCAGGTCTAAATCTGTGTCTAAGCATCTTGTTTTATGGATGAGGAGACTTAAGGTTCAGAGAGATAGGATCAGAGGACTTTAAAAGCTGAAAAACACCTGGTTTTCCCTGCCCATTTTACAGATGAGGAAATTGAGGTCCAGGGAGACAAAAGGGACTTGTTAAAGGCCACTTATGTACTATGGTGGGATTTAAAACGAGGTCCTCAAGTTCCCAACCTAGATCACGGCATCTCCTCAACCAGTCCAACTCCCTCGTTTTGTAGAGAAATTAAGACCCAAGGAGGGGGTGGGCTTTGCCCAGAGTTGCACTGGCAATAAGATGCAAAGCCAAGAATTGGAACTGGCCGGTTCTGTCGTCCAATCTAGTGCTCTTTCCACCAACCTGCACTCCAAAGTCACACGGCCATAGACTGATTCTGCATTAGAATCCCAAAGGCCCCTTGGTAACAATAAAGTAAAGCCCAGAAAGAGGCCGAGGCCGGGAACAAAAGCTGCGCGTGAGTTTTGTTTGGGGCTGAGAGTAAACACCGGTTCCTTGCTCTTCTCTTGGCTCTTTGCCTACTGTGATGACCAGGCTAGCACCCCAAACACCCCAGAATCAGCAGGAGTCAGGAAAGGCAAAAGTCCTTAGTCTTTAGTCTTGGTCTTTAGGGGTAGAAGTGAGTTGGATGGAAGCAGAATCTCCACAGCCTCCTTCTTCATTTACCACCCAGAAATGACTTAGGCTAGTCTTACTCCACCCCCCAGTCCCTCCTACAATTCTCTGCACACGCCAATTATCGAGCCGGCACAGGATGGTGGGAAGGGCCATTTTCCAAGCATATGCCCATAGAGTATTGTCCAATAGGTAACTAGCCTTAAGTGCTTGAACCAACCTTAGTGCCTCCACTCAAGAGTTTCAGTCCTTTACAACCTACAAGATAGAAATTGTGGTACAATATTCTGGCTGGGTCAGAAGCACTAGACTCAGGGACAATGGCCAAAACAGAGGCACAAGGGAACCCTGAAGGGTCACAGGAATCTTGGGAAATTCACCTCCTCCACCCTTAAGTTTCTACCTGAGGCCTGCCCGGGGAAGAGACCTGGCCGCCCCCGCAAGGCAGTAACTGGCACGGCTGGCCCGAGACCTGGGTTCAGAGGACACTGAGCCAGTCTCTGGGCCCACAAGCCCAGACCCGTGGAGGTCGGGTCCCTCTAAGGCACCAAGGTGAGGGCCTCCTCACCCAGGCTGATGCTGTATCACCACGAGTCATCACTGAATCCCTTTCCAGCATTCCCGAGGATGAGAAATTCTCCACCTTTTGTGCCCTGGACCCTCTGGCAGCCCCCGGCCAAGCCTGCGGACCCCTCTTGTGACGCTGCAATTGTAGCACAGACTAAATTTCAGCAAGGGAGCACTGAGATAAATTCCCCCATCTAAGGATCCCCATCCAGACCCCGGCAAAGAAGGCCAATGGATGACACCGGGCAGACAGCTTTCAGCACTGACGTTTATTCCCAATGGCCTTCAGATCCGACAGAGACAGCCTGCTCTGAGCACAGAGGAGAGCCCCGAGCTTGCCCCGGGCTCGCCCCTCACCTCCAGCAGCATTTCTGAGGCTGCCCGGGGAGCCCGGCCACAGAGACTCTGCTCCAGGCTCAGCCTGCAGGGCCCAGTGTGGCCCAAGGGTCCCGCTCGCCAGAAGCCAACTGCAGCCCACTCTGGAGCTGACATGGACGCAGGGTGTGAGGTGCTTGGAGCTCCGTCCCCCCCAAGAGACTGGGCCAAAGCTGCGTCCAGCCAGCTCTGAAGCTTCTCGATCGGCTCCGCAGCCCCTCGGTCCGGCCCCGCAGCCCCTCGGTCCGGCCCCGCAGCCCCTCGGTCCGGCCCCGCAGCCCCTCGGTCCGGCCCCGCAGCCCCTCGGTCCGGCCCCGCAGCCCCTCAGTCTGGCCCCGCAGCCCCTCGGTCCGGCCCCGCAGCCCCTCGGTCCGGCCCTGCAGCCCTGTCCCTCATCGCCCCAGAGGCAGGACTGCAGCCAGTAGCCCTTGTGCCCTCCCTCCTGCTGCCCCCATATTGACAACCAGCACCAGAGCCTCTGGGAAAGGGAGCCCTTTGGTCATTGATGTGAAGAGAAAACAAAGGGAAGAAGAGGAAGTATGATGAGAGGATGAGCTTGGGTGAGCGGTCTGAGCGCCCCGTACAGTCCAGCTTCCTTCTGGTCAGCACCATACCTGGTGAACCCCCTTTCCCAGCAAGGGTGCCCCAGGTGCTCTCCAGGCCCCTGGGGGCAGCAGGGGTGCCAGCAGGAGCGAGGCTCACTTATTGGCCACAGCCGAGAGCTGGTCCCGAATCCGGCCCAAGCCGTCCAACATGGTGTCCAGCGTCTCCTTGCTCAGCTCCATGGTGACGGCTGAGATAGCGGGCTTGTCCCCACACAGGCTGGCATCCTCCTGGATCTGGAAAGGGAACAAGACCCCAAGATCACAGTCTGTAGGGCAGAGGTGGTTAGGGCTCAGGGGCTGAGAGCAGGCTTGGGGGACTCCCCCAGCTCAGCTGACTCACTACCCACTAGTGCTCCGGGAGGGGGGAAGACCCCAGAAGGCAGCTGCCCCCCCCACGTCCATGGCACTGACTCCAGCCTTCAACCATAGAACAACGGGGCCCCTCTTTCCAGAGGGTAAACACCAGCCTGGGAAGGGCAAGGCCGGCCCCCAGATGCTGGGTTTTAATTTTACCATTAACTAGTTACTTGATCTAGGGAAAGACTCAAACTCTCTAGGGCCCTCAGTTCCTCCATCTGTAAAACTGGGGGGCAGGAGAGCGCGCATTTTCAGGGGTGTCCGATAGCCCACCTTCATCTGGAGCAGGCAGGTGGGCACGGCCATTCGGGTGATGCTGTCGGACGCCATCTTGACATCTACTCTCCAGTCCAAGTCAACGAGTCGAGGCAAGGAGACTGCAGGAGAGACACAACCCCACTTAAGCCCGGACCGGCTCGTCCCTGACACTCACCATCTCGATGACTTAAAAGGAACGAGTAGTTGTAGGAGACAGAGACACACGGGGGGACGGGCCCGGCTGAGACTCGGGAGCTCCTGGGCCAACGTACCTGGCCAGGAAGGACAACGTGGCTTCCCTCCCTGCCAAGGCTCTCGAGCCCAACTGCCCAGGGCTTTGGGCTCCTACTTTAATAGGCTTTAAAGGACCAATGAGCCTTATCTTTCCTGTAATGATTAGTGACCTATGGCACAAAATGGCGACAGGAAAAGGGAGATTGTTCTTGCTTCTACAGGAAGTCCCCTCCCCACCTAAACCCCATTTCTTCATTCCAGTGGGGATTTAGAAAATGGCTCCAAGTTGTTTATTTTTACAACATTGTGATTCTGAGGTTTTGCAAAGGGGAATACTGAAAATTATCTCTGCATGTTTTGAAAATAAAAAACTTTAGGGCAGCTAGATGGTGCAGTGGATAGAGTGTTGGCCCTGAAGTCAGGAGGACCTGAGTTCAAATCCTCAGACACTTAACACTTCCTAGTTGTGTAACCCTGGTCAAGTTACTTAACCCCAACTGCCTCAGTTAAAAAAAATAATAATAATAATAAAAAAAACACAAAAAACTCACTCTTGTGATTCTGCTCACTTCATTGGGTTCTCACTATTCTACATCTTCCCAGGATTCTCTGAAACTATGTCCTTCATCATTTCTATGGAACAAGTATTCTCTTCGGTTTGTATACCATAATTTGCTTGGGCCATTCCCCAATAAGGGAAGATCACCTCAGTTTCCAATGCTTTTCCACCTCAAAAAGAGCTACTAGAAGAATTTTTGTACAGATCGAGCTATTTCCTTTTTCTTTGACCTCTTCAGGGTAGAGACCTGGGGGTTGTACTGACCACAAGGTCAGAGGTGATTTAGTGATTTCCAGGTGTTGTTCCTAACCGCCTTCCAGAGTGGCCAGACCAATTCATATCAGTTCTACCCACAGTATATTCCTGGGCCTACTTTCCCCGAAGCCCAGGAACATTTATCATTATCCTTTTTGGTCAACTTTGCCAATCTGTGGAGCATGAGGTCAAAACTCCAGGACGTCTTAATTTGCATTTCTTTAATTACTGGTGAGCTGGAGCATTTTTTAATATGGCTGTTGACAGTCTGGATTTCTCCCCCTGACTGTCCCCAAGCAGTGAAGAACACCGACTGCCTCTGCAGAGTATGAGACTTGACATTGTGAGATATGTTTCTGGACATGGCCAATGTGGGCTACAACCAATTTGTTTGACAATAACAATCATCATAATAATAACTAGTAACTACAGAGCTTCGGCTGTGTGTTGATCCTCCTAACAACCACAAGAGGTGGGTGCTATTGCTATCCCCATTTCGCAACTGAGAACACAAAGGTAAACAGACTTTAAGTGACTTGTCCCAGGTCTTCCTGACTCCGGGACTAGCACAATATCCACTGCGCCACAAAGCTGTCTCATACATATGTTACCAGAGTTGTTTTTTTCTTTTTTTTTTTTAATGTAGGTGAGGTGGGGGAGAGAAAATAAAAGCTTGCTCCCCCACTAACTAAAGCTGCGCTCCTGCTTGCACTTCTCGGCTACTGCTCCCCAGTGTCTGAGACTCACAGCTGCAGGCCGGCGGGGGCCGGGGATGGGGGCCCGAAGTGGGGACCTCAAGCAGAGGGAATGATTGCTTTGCTGGAGATGCCAGTGTCCTGGGCTCAGGCAGACATAGGTTCTGTTGTACAGCACGCTGGCTCAGTGGGCTCTGCTTTCCCTTTAAGTAGGTTCAGTTCATGGGTCATTAAAAAAGAAAGCAATTAACACGTGAGTTGGATGGAGGGCCAGCTAACGAGGGGAGTCCCTTGGGCACGGAGCCTGCCCTTCATGTCTCTGGTCTCAGGCAGACCTAAGGGGAGCGGCCCTTCCCATACTCACTTTGATTGGCTTGGGCCTCCTTCCTCCATGCAGGCCTGTGAAGAGAGGGAAAAGGGTGGGATGGAGAAAACGGAGTCTTCTGATGACCAGGAGAAGCACAGAGATGTAAAAGCACTGGTGGGCTCCCTTCTCTCCCTAAAGGCAGCTAGAGGGCGCTCAGGCTGGGAATTAGGACGTAGCCTCAGACACCATGAGCCTACCCTAGGTAAATCACTTCACCCCATTTGCCTCAGTTTCCTCCTCTGAAAAATAAGCTTGAGAAGGAAATGGCAAACCAGCCCATAATCTTTGCCAAGAAAACCCCAAATGGGAGCCAAAGAGTTGGATGACAGGCCTTTCCAGTGCCGACAAATGAAAGGTTCCCAAAAGAAGAAAGGGATTCCCTTCCTTTCAGACGCAGGCTCCCCCAAAGGGGAGCTGGGCTGGAAGTGCCAGAGCTCTGAGTGGTGGACAGTGGAAATCTCCCCCTCTGGCAGAAGACAGAGTGACTTACCCACAGTCCCACAGCCAGCAGGACATATGGGATCTGAACCAGACCTGCCCAGTGCTAAGCCCAGGCTGCTTCCTCCCACCACAAGTCTCCATTTCCATACCCTCCCCCCCCCCATAGCCTCCGAGTCCTGGCTGCCTTTGGTACCTGGGGAACTAAAAGCCTTTGGACCAGGTGCCACGTTCTCCCTGAGGCTGAATCCTGGGCCACGGCAGAGTCTGCAGAGGGAGGCTCGAGGGTCTGACCCCTGAACTAGGCTCACCAGGGGCGAGCGGCCCTGCCGAGGGAGCGGGTGTCTCCCCCGTTTGCCTCCAGGTTTCACCCGCACCCCACCCTCAGGTCATCGGCAGAAGCTTCCCGATCAGCTCTGCTGTTGGTTTCGCTTTCTCTCTCTTGGTTTTCCTCCTCCCGAGCCCCTTGAGAGGAGGCAGGTACTCACACGTGCTCCATGATGATTTTCGTCAACAGGTTTTTGAGGTTTTGGTGGAAGTTTTCAGGGAAGAGAGCAAGAATCTCCTCCCCGGTAGTCAGGTCCTGATAGGCCGCCAGCCTGGTGAGGCGGTGCAGGGCACGGATCAGCTGGAAGAAAGGAGGGGTCCCTGAGTCCGAGAGAGGATGGGCAGGCGGAAGGGGCCTCTCATCCACACGTCCCACCTCGGACCTGGGCAAGTCCCTCCCCTGGGAGCCTCAGCTTCCTCCTCTGTAAAAGGAGCCTCGGGGCCCCTCCATCTGTAAGGCCTCTCTGATAAATGCCACCTAATCCTGAGCAAGCCCATCCTTCTCTGACCCTGAGATCACATCTTTTAAGAAGGTAAGTAGGGGCCTTACCTGCACCACAGCTTCTTCTTCAAAAGTGCAAATAGTCGGGGGCGGGCTGCGTTCTGTCTCAAGGAGGGGCTGGACCCTCTCCCCTGGAGGCCCAATGGAGCTTTAAATGCTACAATCAGGGGCCAAACACCTCCCTAAACTCTGGGGTTCGTGCCTGAAGTGCCAATGGCCTTCCCCCTGGAGGCCAAGAATTCCCTCCCTCCTGCAGTCTGCTCGTAGGAATCGGACTCTGAGCCAAACCCAGCCAGCATCACCCCCCGCACCCTAGCCCGAGCTCTCTCCTCCCTTTCAACAAGCGACTCCACACAAATGATTCTCAGATCTAGTTATCCAGCCCTAACCTCTTTCCCGACCTCCATGCTCTTCTCTCCAGCTGCCCAATGGACGCCTCCAGCCAGATGTCCTGTAGACACCTTACACTCGGTAACTTATCCCCCAAACTCTCCCCTTTTCCAAACTTCCCTATTACTGCGACGGGTATCACCCTCCTCCCTGTCGCTCAGGCCACCCTCTCTTCCCTCCTACAAATTAGGGCTTCTACGGCTTTTTTACCAGAGAAATGGGCCCAGATATATAGGTATACAAAACACGCATACAAATCAAATACCCATAAATCACCATTTTGGGATCCCCACATGCACTTACAAGACCCCATAGGAGATCACAACCCATAATTAAAGAAACTGGCCCCTATTTCATGTGCTGCCAAGTCCTGCTGCTAATCAGCTTCCCTGTTATTTGGTGGTGGAGCCTTCTGGGCCTCCAGGCTCACAATCTCAGGATCATCCCCACTCTCTCACCCAGTAGCCTTCAATCTTCTGCCAATTCTTACTGACTCTATCTTGGCAACATCTCCTGTCTAGGGTCCCTCCTTTTCCCCTGACACCATGAATTAGGGCCTTATGACCTAGGGCTTTTTCTTCTACAGTGTTTAAAGCAGTTACACAGGTAGGACCTCACTTGAGCCTCGGTTCCCCCGTGATGTGTGGAAGGCAATGGACCTCCTCCCATGTCACAACAGAGAAAATGAGGCTCAGAAGAAGGTAAGACACAAAGCTCCAAGACCAAAGCTTTTTGCACTGACCCAAGGCTACCCTCAGAACACACTCACTTGATCTGCCTCCTCCTGGGTCACTGACAAACTGGAACAAGTGATGTCCAGGAGTTTCTTGGAGCCAAGAGCTGAGCTGGAAAAGCTCTCCTGACACAGCTGTCTGACGACATCTTTCGAGGAGGCCTAGGGCAAAAGAAAGAGGAAAGACCCAGATTCAGATGGTGAGCGTGAAGTCCTGCAGAGCCCAAGGCACTGAGACGACCTCTTGGGACTCATTCTCCGGCCCGCCCACCCCCAGACTCTGAGAGGCCCGTTTGCTGAAAAGGCAAGTGGAATTAATACCTGAGGGCTATACTGGAGGAAGCGCCCATCTCCTGTAAAAAACCATGAAGGATCTCGTTACAACATACAAATGACATGAATGGGCAGCTAGGTGGCCCCTGGCCTGAAGTCAGGAAAACCTGAGTACAAATCCAGCCTTAGACATTTACTATGTGACCCTGGGCAAGTCACTTAACTCTGTCTGCCTCAGTTTCCTCCTCTGTAAAATGAGTTAAAGAAAGAACCTACAAACCACTGCAGTAAATGTCAAGAAAATCCCTTATGGGATCACACAGCCCAACAGAAATAAAAAATGATACAACAGGAACCAGTGATATGAAACAAGGATGGCTTGAAGAAGCAGGAGAAAAAGCAATAGATTACAGGAGTGGACTGGATGAGAGGTCATTTCTAAGGCCTCTTCCAAGACTAATATTCCATGGGAGACAAAGTGGGAGAGTGGAAAGAAAATTGGACTTAATGGTCCAGGAGTCCCCACTTTCAAATCTACCTCTGACATCTGATACGTATTAGCTAGGAGACCTTTCTGAACCTGAGGTCTATTTATAGAAACAGAAATGCCTGTAGCATTACTGTGAAGCTGGATCACAGGGATCAAAAGGGACCCTGGAAACCTTCAAATCCAATCCTGTCACAAGAACATGGAGACCAAATGATGTGAAGTCACTTGCATAGTGACAAAGACATGTAGCATCAGAGCCATATTACACATAAGAACTTCACAAATATTGAAACTTCATTATCATGTTTTTAGGTCCTGCAGAATAATGGTGAAAGTTTATAAGAGTAAATTCACAACTGATGTAATGAAAAAACCAACAACTTCATAATGATTACAACAAAAGTATATTCCTCTTTAAGGGTCTTAAAAGTGCTAGCCAATCAATTTAATAAACATTATGTGTAATTTTATATACACATATACACACACACAATACAAATGTCATATTTATTCATTAATTTAAATATTTACATACATATACGTATAATTAATTTCTGAGATTTAGAGCTATGAGGTAACTTGGTGGTCCAACAATTTCATGTTTACAGATGAAACTGAGGTCCCAAAATCTGTCTAAGATCACAAAGGGAGGATTGGTAGTTGGACAGCATGCCTCCAGATCTGGCCCTCCTTTAGCAACTCTCAGTCTTGGTAATACGCATTTATCTTCTGATTCGATTCATCAATCCTAACCTTCTAATTGGTCGGTCTCCTCTTCTCCTATTTCAATCATCCTCTCCCAAGCTGACAAAGTTGATTTTCCTCAAGTGCAGGTATAGCCAAGTTATCCCAATGCTCAATTAAATTCTAGTGGCTGCTGATTTCTTCTGGGATCAATACAGACTCCTCTGTTTGGCATTTAAAGGTTTTCACTGCGTGATCCCTTCCTTTCCAATCTTCCAGTACCCTATAAATGTCATGATCCAGTTTCACTGTGCTTGGGCTTCCTCCACCATAACACTGGCTGCCCCACCTGTGTGACCGTGACCGTGCTGTGTTCCACGTCTCCTGAGCCGGACAGACTCTTATCTTGTGTCCTCAGAAACTTAGCTCAAAATCCGGCTCCTGCAGATGGTCTTTCCCAGTCAGTGCTCCCGCCTCCCTTTCAAACTGTCCCTCAACACTCAATTACATATCTTCTCCTCTATCGGAAGATGAGTTTTCTGTGCTGGGATCTTAGTAAGACCCATCCCATTACAATAATGTCTACAATAATAATATTAAAACAATAAAAGCAAAATAATAGCAAGGATAGAATAATAATGATGTCAATAACAACCACAGTAATAAGACCCATCTCATTATGTCAACAATAGTAATGGTAAAACAATAAAAGCAAAATAATAGTAATAAAATAATAATGATGTCAATAACAACCACAGTAATAAGACTCATCTCATTATGAGAATGCCAACAATAGTAATGGTGAAACAATAAAAGCAAAATAATAGTAATAAAATAATAATGATGTCAATAACAACCACAGTAATAAGACGCATCCCATTAAGACAATACCAAACAACAGTAATACTAAAACAATAAAAAGCAAAATAATAACAGTAATAAAATAATAATGATGTCAATAACAATCATAATAAAAATGATACTGATGATGATGACAAATGACAATAAATGATTATATGGTAACAAAGTGACCCCACGAGGGAAAGGGAAAATAAGACCCTGGCCCTTGCAGACAGAAACTGTATTTTTGCCCCTTTGGTTCTGCTGGAGCTCAACACAGTCCTGGGCACACAGAGGGCGCTTAATAGATGCTTGATGATTGACGAACTGAGTCAAGAGAATCAGACTTAGAGCTGAAAGAGACTCTAAAGATAGTGGCCTAGTGGATGGCGCACAGGGCTTGAAATTCGGAAGCCCTGAATTCGAATCCTATCTCAGTTGCTTCCTAGACAAGTCACTGACTTGTCCAGCCTCAGTTTCCTCCTGTGTAAAAGAAGGATACTAGGGACACCCACCTTGCAGGGTTGTGAGGGTCAGAGGTTTAGGCAATGAACCCCGCCCCCCTCATATGGGGTCAATCATCGCTCCTGCTTGCCAGGCCTGACGTGGGCCCAAAAGGGTCACAGAGAGCCGGTCACTGTGGCAGGAGTTCTTGGGCACGAGGGTCGGAGGCGGGCGCGGTCTCAGCCTTGGAGCGAACACAGGCCGCGAAAA
Source organism: Antechinus flavipes (assembly GCF_016432865.1). Lineage (NCBI taxonomy): Eukaryota > Metazoa > Chordata > Mammalia > Dasyuromorphia > Dasyuridae > Antechinus > Antechinus flavipes. Next base: position 230,569,392 of record NC_067403.1, read on the forward strand.
TGGGGAAGGATGCTCGCCTCCCCACCACTACCTCCGAGCCTCCGCGGCTTCCCCCACCCGCCCGCTGACCTCGACCTTCTCTGCCTGGCGTCCGAATCCTCGGCAGAATTACCTTCAGCAAGCTCTGCAGGGCCGAGAAGTCCACCTGCGCCTCCGCAGCCATCTTCCTCCCTCCCCGTCACATGACTCAAAGCAGCCCTGCGGCCCGGAGAGAGACCGCGGCGCTGTGTCACGTGGCAGCGAGGAAGCCGCTTAGCATGCTGGGAGATGTAGTCTTGGCGTCGGGAGCCCCGCCTCCTCGGAGAGAGGCAGGAGCCGAGCCCGGCTTGGGGCTGACGCCGCTGGTTTAAAGGCAGAGGCGGGAGGAGGCTCAGCCAGGAGAGGTGCTGGAGTACGGACGCCCGCGCGCTGGGTGAGCAGGCGGGTCGTGATGGGCAGCAAAGGGGCGGGGCGGGGACGTGCGGGGGGCGGGGCTGGGGAGGAGAAGGTTCTGCTCTGAGATGGGATGGGAGAGCACCTTCCTCCCGGGCGCTATCACCTCTCTTAGTGTCCCTGGTGATCCCGGCCGTGAGCGTCATCGCTGGGACCGTAATTATCGCCGTATTATTTCTGTTGCCATCATCATCACTGCCCTCATTGCTATTGCCGTTATTGGCTTGTTACTACCGTTGGTATTCTTTTATCACTTTATTAGTGGATTATTATTATCACTGCTGTCATCATTATTCCTGTCGACCTTGTGATCATTGTTTTATTATTATTTATTTTACAGTATTATATACTATATATTACATTATATCATATATTATTATATTTATTATTATTATTATTATTACTCCTGTCACCATTATTCCTGTTGACCTTGTGATCATTGTTTTTACCATTGCTATTATCATTTTATTGTCAGTTATCGTCACCAGCATTATTTTTGTTACTGCTACCATAATTATTTCTATTGACATCATCATGACTGCTTTTATTACTATTATTATTAGTTTGTTCCTATTATTGGTATTATTTTATTACTATTTTTATTAGTGTATTGCTATTATTATTAGTTTATTACCGCTGTTATCTTATTATTCCTCTTCTTTGTAATCACTTTTTGCTATAGCTATTATCATTTTATTGTTATTGTCACCAGTATTATTTTTGTGATTGCCATCATTATTTCTATTGTCATCGTTATTGCTTTCATTACTAGTGTTATTACTATTTCATTACTATTATTGTTTTCATTTACTAGTTATCATTATCTTATTGTTGCATTTATTGTTAGTATTTCTTTATCATTTTATTGTTACTCTTATCACCATTATTATTTGTATTGCTGTCATTATTTCTATCATCATCACTATGGCTTTTATTACTATGGTTGTTATTATTAGTATTATTGTTATTATTTGACTTTTATTGTTTTCATATTACTATTGTCATTATTGTAATCATTTCTTTTACTATTATTAGTATTATTAGTACTATTAATTTTTTACTACTTTTATTGTGATCATTTTTATTCTATATTCATCATCATTACTGTTTAACTACTATTATTGTAATCATTTCATTTACCATTATTTTGATGCTATTATGTTCTTGTTTTATTATTACTATTATTATTGATATTTTTAAATTATTGTCATTATTGATAGGTGGATGAGGAAGAGGAAAGGGGACCAGTCTGGGATTTACTTGACTTTGCAGGAGAAACTGAGCTATCTACTGTAAAAAAAATTTTTTTTTTTTACAAATCTATACTTTATGCTTCCACCCCCACCTTCAAAAGATTATTATCCCTAAATGCATTATTTTTGAGAATAATTGAGAGAGCATCGGTCTTGGAGTTAGAAGAGTTGAACTTTGTCTCATTGGGACAGTGAAGAGACAAGTCCCTTTCTTTCCATTTTCCTTATGTGTGCAATGTGGGTTTTAATGCTTGAACTCAAAGCTGTCATGATGAAATTTTCTTTTAAATTGTAAAGGATTATGTGAGCATCAAAAATGATTGCTGTTGAAAAAGTACTTTAAAACTCTGAAGTTCTGAGAAAATGTAAATTGTTGCTATTATTTGTCACTTAGAAATATATAGATTGTAGCAACTAATAGAATGGAATATCCTTGAGGGCAGGGGCCTTCTAATCTTTAGATATTTCAGATTAATAGAGCTATCAGAGAATTCAGAGATCACCTAGTCCAGTCCTTTTGGCAGTTAACTAAAGCAGTTTGCCCAAAATTATTTAGCTAGTAAAAATATCCTGAACACTGGTCAGTAAGTCAGTAAACATTTCTTAAGCACCTGCCGTATGCCAGGCTTGGTGCTGGGTTACAAAGATAGCCTCGTCCTTAAGGAGCTCCCAGTCTAATGGAGGTAGTTTCAGGTAGAGTTCCTATAGTCGCCTCTTGATAAATGTTGCTTGGTTGATCAATCTCATTTCTTTCTGGTTTGGTGCCTGGGAATCAGGAGATGTAGTCAGGAAGCTCTAGTTTGGAATCTCACCTTTAACACTTACTGATTTTTTGATCCTATATAAGTTCCTGAATCCCTCTAAGACTCAGGATCTTCTTCTAAAATGCAGTTGGGCTTGTTCATCCCTAAGGTCCCTTCTAGAGCCCTAGCCCTGGCCCCGATGCCAGGCTCTTTCTGAGCCTCCATTTCTCCAAGTGCAAAGGAAGCCCATTGGACCTGTTGCTCTCCTTTGTCCTGCTGGTGGTCACACTCCCTTTTCTTGGCAGGACGAGGGCCAGACAGCAGGAAACAAAAATTTATAAATATTTGGGAGAGGAAGTGGACCTGCCTCAGGCCACCAAATGGTGGGGTGAGGTGGTCCCCTAGCTCCTAGTTTCCTATGTCCCAGGATGTGTGGGGTAAACAGGTTCCTCTTGTCCTCGCAGTTCCACCGAGAATAAGCAGAATTCAGTCAGATGGAGATGACAAAGGCCTTGCAGATGACTTTGGAACATAACAGCAATTATTCCTAGAACATAGGATGTCTTTGTTTTCAAAATACACAGAGCACCAGTTTTAACAAGAACCTTTAACTCTTCTTCCTCAAACACCCTGACCTTCAGAAATGTTTCTGGGTCTGGAAAATCTTTGTTTTTGGCTGCAGATGTTGTTTTTTCACATTGATTATAATCCAACAACTGTTTTGTGGAATTATGTATTTCTTAGGTGTTATAAATATGTACTTGGATGGCCTTCCTCTCTTCCATTTCTTCCTCTTTCCCTCCTTCTCCTCCATTTCTCTCTTGGTTTGGAAATAACCAAGTCGTGGTGTAGAGGACTGGTACTAGGTGAGAAAAAGCAAAAACTCACTTCTCAGAGCTCAGGACAGTTCCAGACTCCAAGGTCTGGGTCGGAGAGGAATGAAGGGTATGTTCGGTGAATGGAAACTGGCCAATTTGGTTCTAGTGTCAGCCTGAGTTCAAATCCAATCTCGGATGTTTACTCGTTATGTGTCCCTGGGCTCGGTTTCCTCATCTGTAAACTGAGCTGAAGACGGAAATGGCAAATGGCAAAGTACTCTAGTACCTTTGCCAAACAGTGGGATCATGGAAAGTCAAAACTGACTGAAAAATAACCCAACAATAATAAAATACAAATACATAACACAAAGGCTAGAAATACTGGGACAGGACATGAGGACCAGGTTATACAGCCTTCCGTGTCTGATGGGTGATTTTGATCGATGATGGGAGCCAGTGAAGATTTTTGAGCAGAGGAGTGATATGATCCAGGGTGGATCTTTATCAGAAGATCCAGTTGTCCTGCAGCAAAGTGACGCACCTTTTTAAATGTCATTTCCACTGACAATCCCACATCATTTTCTGATGCTGGACAATTCGACTTTCATGGTACACTTTCTTCTCTGGAGCTTTTCTTCAGGATCTGTGACTGTAACACCCACTTGCAGGCTGTATTTTTGTAAGGGATTGTCCTGAGGGGTAAGGCTGGAAGTGGGACCAGTGGGGAGGGGGTATTGAGGGTGGCAAGGATGGTGGACCCCTTCCCACAGGGATTGCTTCTCTCAGTGGTGGCTATGGATCCTGAGCTTATAGATGTTGCTCTAGTTCAGGGTGCATCTGTCATCTCCTGTCTCTTCTTCAGGATGTCTTACTGCTCCTCCCACTAACCTGATGATGGTGCCCTCAACAGAAATAGAGACAGGGAATTAGATAATGGATTCCCTTTTAAAATGGATTTATTAAATTAATTTATGGATTCCATTTTAAATTGGAAATGTCCCAGGGGCATGCAGCAGAAATATCCAGGAGGCGGTTTGGAGTGTCTTTGTAAATCCAAGGATGTCATGGACACAGCTCAGGGTGTGCAGGTTGGTAGGTGTGAATTCCAGGCAGGAAAAGGGCCCCTGCTTATTTTTGATGGTAAAAGCCAAGTGACAGTTTACCTTCCAGTCAGCTGATTTTCTGTTTTGACCACCTCTTTTCTCTGGAAGAAAAACCTACCTTAAAGGACAGGAGTCAAGTAAGGTAAGGCAGGCTGAAGGTGCCAGGCAAGGGGGCACATAGATGTGGGGATCTGGTCCTGAGAAAGGCCCTGCCCATCTTTGGGTCCCACATTTGGGCCAGATATGATCTCCCCTGCCAGAAAAAACAGCCAGTGCCCTGCCCCTCCTTCCTGGCCCTCAGTACTTCCTCTCCTTCCCAGACCTCCTAATTATGAAAACACCGACTCTCGCTCTGTGCCCACATCCTGACTCCTGTGGGTGGTCCACAGGGGCCAACCAGACTTAGCAGATGCCAGCTTTATTTGGAGGTAGCTTCTTTTCATCTTCTTAGTTTTCCGTTTTCTGTCATCCCAGGCTTTGGTCCTGCCCTAAATCTATCTCTCTCCGAGCCTTGTAGGACTGAGGTCAGCGTTCTGCTACCCCCTGGAAATCAAGGCAGCCCGAGCCTTCAGCCGGTGGGCGATCTGTGATTGGTGATTATCCTCTGGACCCCTGATCACTGGGAGTCAGGACGATGCTTTTGGCCACCCTGACCTTGTTCGTTAACCTCTATATTTAATCATTTGGCCAGTCTCTGGGTAGATTGTGGGAGGAGGGAATGGAAGAAGGGGGAAGAACCCTTCTGGTAAAGTTTAAGAAGATTCCTGGTCTCTCACAAGTTTAGAGCCAGGATTCAGGGATTCTCTAGAAGAAGCTATGATAAAGAGAAAGAACATGGTTCAGATCCCAACTCTACCACTCTTGTTGCCCAAGAGGGTTTCAGCTGGATGAGAGAATTACAGAATTTGAGAGTCGGGAGGGACTTCAGCCACCATGGTCCTCAAAGGGAATCTCTACTCATTGAGTCAGAACATGATGGACATGGAGTAGAAAAGATCTGAGGGCAAATTGGACCCCAAATCACCTAGCTATGTGACCAGGGCAAGACACCCCACTTCTCTCAGGCTCAGTTTCCCCATTTGTAAAACAGGGATCATACTAGCACCTCCCTTCCAGAGTTATTATGCATGATCAGCTGAGGTAATATAAGTGCTTTATAAGCCCTTAAAGTGCTGAATGATATTATTATTATTATTACTGTAACTTATCCTATAGGGAACACTTTCCTGAACCTGGATCCATGCCCCCACTCATATTTCTACTACCACCTTGTCTCAGTACCTGACAGTCTGCTGCTATAGTGCATGTAGACCTTTTATGTTGATATCTTTTTTTTATTAAAGCTTTTTATTTTCAAAACATATGCATGGATAATTTTTTAACATTAACCCTTGCAAATTTTTCCACATTTTCACCCCTTCTTTCAATCCTCTCCCCTAGATGGCAAGAAATCCAATATTTGTTTAATATGTAAAAAAATATATATGTTAAATTCTACATATATACATACATATATACATATTAATACAATTATTGTGCTACACAAGAAAAATCAGATCAAAAAGGGGAAAATATGAAAAAGAAAACATAATGCAAGCAATATGTTGATATCTTCATAGAAAATTGGACTAGATACGGACACTCGCTTCTTCCCCTATCTCTCAACCTCTTTCCTTTTCTGTGAAAATGAAGAGATTGAACTAAAGTGACTTCGAAGGCCATTTCCAAAACAAAATGATTCAGGGAGGCAATTTGTGCTCATTACCAATGAGTAGAGGGACAAGTAGGGGTGACATAGTGCACAGAGCCATCTTCCTGAATTCAAACCCGGCCTCAGACACTTACTGGCTGCATGACCCTGGACAAATCACTTCACCCTGTTTGTCTCTGTTTCTTCCTCTGCAAAATGAGCTGGAGAAGGAAATGGCAAACCACTCCATCATATGGGCCAATAAAACCCCAAATGAGGTCACAGAGAATGACTCTGTGGGGTTTTCAAAGATGACTGAAAACGACGAAACAATACTACTTGTGAAAGAATGGGATTCAAGTCCTGCCTCAGTCACTTACTAGCTGTAACATTAGTCAAGTCATTTAACCTCTCTTTGCCTCAATTTTCTCATCCACAAAATAGGGATAATAACACTTACCTCCCAAGTTGTTGTGCAAATCCAGTGAATTAATCTATGTAAAATACTTTGCAAACTTTAAAGCTATAGAAATGCTACTGTTCTCAGTATTACCTCTCCAGCCACCATACCTTGCAGGGCCTCCTCAACTATACCTTTTTTATTTTATTTTAAAAATTTCAATATTTAATTCAATATTTTTCCTTTTATATATAAAGATAGTTTCCAATATTCATTTTTGTAAAATTTTAAGTTCCAAATTCTGCAATCTGGCATAGGTTTTATATATATAATAATTTTAAACATATTTTTGTATTTATCATGTTGTAAAAGAAGACTCAGAACAAAAAGGAAAAAAACACAAGAAAGAAAAAGCAAGTAAACAAACAAAAAATTTAAACTAATATATTTCAATTTGCATTCAGTCTCCATAATTCTCTCTCTCTGGATGTGGATGGCATTTTCTATCCCAACTCTATTGGAATTGTCTTAGATCAATGTATCGCTGAGAAGAGCTAAGTCTTACACAATTGATCATCATATAATCTTGCTGTGTTTCCTGTTATCTCCTGAAATATACCTTCTTTATGAGTATCTTGTACATATCATGTATGTAGTGTGGTGGCTAGAATGCTGGGATTAGAGTCAGGAAATCTTGGATTGTCATCCCATCTCTACCACTTCATTATCTGTGTGATCTTTTCTAAATCATTTATCTTCTAACTGTGAAGAGATTCATTTATATGATAACCAATTATGTATATATATACATATACACACATACATATATAATAATAATGGGTATTCATATAGATGTTTAGAAATTCATTTTTAATTTTATCTTCCTATTTTTTCTTTTTATTAAAAAACCTTCTGAAAATCATTTATCTTCTCAGACTCTCTGTTTTTCTGTTAGTAAAATGGGGTGGGGAGTTAGGAGCACTGAACTAGACCAACCTTAAAATCTATTCTAGCTCTACAACTGTGGTTCTAGATATAGGCTTTTGTTATTCATGAAATACCAATTCGTTTAAAGGAATTACCAAGCTCTTATGTTTCTGGCCGCGTATTTCATCAATCTGCAGATACTGAGAAAATATAGACTAGAACTACACCTTGTAGAAATGGGGTATTCCCACGCTGCCCCTCTTTTACTCCCTAGGTAAAAGTTGAGCTCCCCAGAGTAAGTACTAGCGCAGTTTTAGCTCTGCCTTTCTTGCCTAGCTGCCTGTCTCTTTTGGGTAGAGAGGAGGGGATGGTCTAGGTCTAGGATTTCCTGTTTAGAACTCAGATTAGGGACCCTGGATGGCCATCAGAGATAAACCTTGACCTCAGGGCTTTCTGATACCACGGACAGCTCCTAATCCATGTCACTGAGCTACCTCTCCTAGATGATCCCTAGTATGAATTTAATAAATTATTATTGAATTTCTAGCTGTTGAGGGAGAACACAATGGGTTCAAATCCTGCTAAAACAACAAGAGTTTTAATTGCCTTTTCATGTTTAAAAAAAAAGTCCTCATGTTCAGAAGGGTAGAAGGAGGTAAAGAATAAGCATTTATTAAAACACCTATTCTGTGCCAGACTCTGTGCTAAATTCTTGGCAGATATTTCATTTGATTCTCACAATGAACATGTTGAGGTAGGTGCTATTATGATTTTCTTTTTACAGTTGAGGAAACTGAGGCAAAGATTAAGTAAGATCAGTGTCACCTGGCTAATAAACGTATTGAACTCAGTTCTTCCTGACTTCGTGCCCAGAGCTCTGTGAACTTTGGAAACCTCATCAAATACCATCTCTAATTCTGCTTTAAGCCTCTTATTCTATCCTTCGGGAGGGAATTCTTCTGGTGCTGATGTTGAGCATAAGCTCTCGCTCTTTGAGACCAAAGATAAATTCTATTTTGTTTTTGAGCCCCCAATGCCTAGCACAGTACTTGGCCATAGGAGGTGCCTAATAAATGCTTGTTAGATTATATGTAGAGCAACTGTCAATTGCCAGTTACCATTTTCAGCTTTAAAGCTTGAGTTTCAAGCATTCATGAGTGTATTTGAGGCTTCCTGTGGAGGGCGCATTAAAGCTGCCAACCTACCCACCTGCCCTCTTTCCCTTCCCCAGTCGGCTGGGTCATTTAGATCTAAAAGCGCAGGAAATGCAAGAAGGACTCTAAGTCTACCCCTTAAGCTGCTCCCCATGCTCTGCCCAGATAATAATAATGCTTGTTGAATTGTATTGAAATGGATTCAACTGGGACAAATTAAACTAATATTGAAAAAAGACTAGAGAGAAAACTCACTTGGCTGTGTCCTTCTAATGCTTATTGATTTTTCAGACCCTTTCAGGCATGAAAGTAGCGTTCCCATTTATTGCTTCAAATTGGATTCCTATTACAGTTGCAGGGTAGAATTGATTAAGACTAGAGAGGGAAGAGGCACCTTCACTGAACTTACAGTAAAGGGGTTTGCCTGCTCACTAAATAACCACCACCGAGGCTGGGAGCCCTTCTTTCTAGCACCTTACCTCCTCTTCAATCCTTCTTTGGATCATGATTATTGTGTCCGTATCTTTTCCCCATTGGGTTTTAAACTCCTTGAGAAGTAGCTTGGGCAGTAGAAATAATGCTAGAGTTAGAAATAGCAGACCTGAGTTCAAATCTTGACTCTGCTCCTCATTAGTCAGGTGACTTAGACTTTATAAGATTTTACCTTTCTGGCCTCCCTTTGCTTAACTAGAAAATCAGGGAATGTGGGCCAGATTATATTGAAAACCTTTTCCATCTATCTGTATAATCCTCTATTTCTGTATTTCTTGTTTCTTATACATGTGTTGATTAAATGGTGGTTAGAAGACCACCAAGGCTGTCTCTGGGGAACTTTAGTCAAATGTAGTTTCTAAGCCTCAGTTTCCCCATTTGTAGAAAAACCTCCATTTTGAGAAAAGTGCCTCAATCATTGATATCTTGATTCTTCTCCAGGCTTCATTCTTCACTCTGAATGTTTTTTCTCCCAGGCCAGAGAAATCTCCCCCACTCTAGAAGTTCATTGCATTTTCACACTTAGGTGAACTCTGCCTTCATGGCCCCTTCCTCTGATTGGCTGGTTCCTCCATTTTAAGAAAAATTTCCCCTGGTCTCCTTTCCAGGCTTCTCTCTTTACTTTCTCTTGGTATCTTCTTAATCTTTCCCATTGTTCTTTTATGTGCTGACTTCTCTATTAGCATGTAAACTCCCTGAGGGCAGGAATTATCTTTCTATTGTGTTGTTCTACCCAGTCTGGTTTTTAACAAGTGCTTTCTGTTTTTTTGACTTGTTTGTTTAATGAAGAGATTGGATTAGGTGAAGTCTGGTGTCCCTTCAATCTATAAATCTGTGAGTTTATTTTATTTTACCTGCTTAGTACAATGCCTTATACATAGTAGGTGCTATATAAATGTTTATTCCCTTCCCCAGAGCACTTATTTTATTTTTAATTTTTAAATATATTTATTTAAAATTAAAATGCAACATAAGAAAAAAATAGAAAAAGACAGAAAAAGAAAAAACCCAAAACATTGTCATGTACCCAGCAGAATATCTAGGAGGATTCAAAATCTGTAACAATAAATTTCCATTTCAAGAAAGCACATATGATAATAGAAGACCATGGATTGTCCATCTTTTCTTTGCTTGTAAGTTTTCTTTTGTTTTCTGTTGGGCACTTTTTATTTTTCTCACCTTTTTCTCCCCACCCCAACTTTCCCCAAGCAGCCTACAGTTAAGCAAAATATATTTGTGTGTATCTATATATATAATATATGTAGATATATGTAATATATATAAAGAGAGAGTGAGAGAGAAATATATATATAATACACACACATATATAAATCTATATACACATCCAAACATACACACATCCACTTGTATATCTATACATGCATATGCATACATCTAAAACAATATAATATAGCTGATATATAATATAAATTTGAGTCTTAATTGAACCTTTTAAAAGTTTGGCCTTGTCTGAAATCAAAGATTACTACTTTTATTTTTTTTCTAAGAAATTCTACTCGGAATCATTATTATTGGGTTTGTGTAATCTCTTATTTTCTGTCCCTGCTAACTATTCTACTATACTTCAAGCAATTAACTTGCTTTGCTATTATTTAGCCTCCTGTTCCCTCCAAGGTTCCCGCTCTTATCTTTTTTCTCCCTGCCTCTTTTTCTCTCTTTTTCTCCCATTCCTATAAATCTATACACTTATCCCACTTCTATTAATCTATATTCCCTTCTATACCTCACCATATCCTACTTCTTCCCCCTCTTACTTCTTTATACATTTTGGAGAGTTTTAGACCCTTTTAGATATGTTTTGTTCCCTCTTTAACCCATTCCCAATGTGAGTAGGATTCCAGAACTACCGGCCATCCTCCCAATCTAATTCCTCTAGATTAGTTCCTGCTCTTGTACCTTTTTCGTAGAGCATAATTACTATTTTTACCTTTTCCTATATAGTTTTGCTTTTTTAGAGTCACATCATACTCAGCTGTGCCCCAATCTCTTTTGGACTATCCAATTGCTAAAGTCAGTCTTAGATGTATGGTTTACCTTTTCATGTATAACCTTTGAATTTATGAATGGTGAACTATAGGGAAAAGACTATATCATTGGCAAGACACAGCTTGTAGCTCGCTGAAGTTGGATTCTTTCCTGGGTCTTCCTGGCCAGTTTTCTCCCCAGTAAGAAACCTTACCCCATTTAAGGTCTATAGCAGGACAGCCCTAGCAGAATAAGGGCCCACTGTGGAAGGCTTACCTCTAAACGTTTTAGATTCCCTAGTGTGTCAGGCTCTATCTGCCTTTTCTATTTTTGCCCACAGCTATTCCATCCCTTCTTTTCTCCTTCATCCCTCCAAATTTTCCCTTGACAGCATTGTCTCCCCTGTCACCAATATGGGACATGCATGAACTCCAAGAAAATGACCATAAGCAGAGCGGAGAGCAAGGATTCTTGGCCTGGGGCCCCAGTGCATGTCCTACCTTTTCAGTTCCTGTAAACTGAGGGAGCCTTTCCTATTCTGGTTACCGTAGGGCTTGGTACAGGCAGCTGCTGGCTGCTGTAGTGACAGATGTGTATCCTATGGTCCCAGAGGCAATGCCAGATGTTGATGCTCCTGAGAACACCAAGTTAACATTTATTTCCAGTATAATTAGAAAGTAACTCGTTTAATATGATCATGAAGAAGACACTAAAAGTTAATGGTTCATCTAAAAAAAAGATTTCTCCTCTCCTCCTCTTTTTTCCTCCACTCATCTCTTCTCCTTCCCTCTCCCCATCTCACCCCCAACTGCCTGTCCACATCGGGCTTCAGAGAGGCTCCTAGTTCTTTTAATTTGATTTGATTTGATTTACTATATTGCCTGATCTTTAGCAGGAAGAAGTTGGGTTAAATTGTCTCTAAGATGTTTTTTATCTCTATAATTATGTGATGGTCCAACACAGAATTATAGAGATAAAAATTCTGTGATTCAGGAGGAATCATTTAATCTCTTCATTTGGGAGTGGGTGGGGATGCAGACAAGGCTGTGAGTTCAAAACCAGGGTCGACCCTTTGCTCCCCAATTGACCAAGGACAATCACCAGCTCATTGATAAATGATCTCCAAGATCTCTTCCAGCTCTCAATCTGTAGGTCAATGAATGAACTATTAACTTATTAATTTCTTGTGTTTCTTTTTATCTTTTCATTCAACTAACAAATTGTGACTGCAACTTGTTAGCTAAATGAAATCTTCCTTGAATGGGTCATTGACTTGCCTTTAAAAGAGGCTTTGAATGTATTCACCTTATGTTTTAAATTTAGGGATCAAAACCCACCAAATACTTATGTGATGTTACTGTCTATTTAAGGGGGAAACGTTTCCCTTAAATAATTATCTTTAAGATTAGATCTGCAGGCAGGAACTTTGTTAATGACTAGACAATTTGCTCTGGTTCTTTGCTGGATGGTTTCTTGTTTTTTGTTTGCACACAGGTATAGACCCCAAGATTATGATGCATGCAATGCATTAGTCTTTATCAGTTTACCAAAGAATTATTACAAAGGTTTCAATCCATAAACACACTAGATATTGTTATTTCTTACCATCATGCATATTCTCAATTAAGGGACGCAAATAAAACAGCTATTATCAAGAGAGTCAGCAAGGATAGTGGGTAGAAAACCAGAGTCCTGGCCATGTGACCTGGGCAAGACTCCTAACCTCTTGACTAAAGTTCAGATCTGATTTTTCTTTGTAGCATGATAAATGTGAAAATATGTGTAGAAGAATTGCTTGTGTTTAACATATATTGGATTACCTGTTATCTATGGGAGGGACTAAGGAGAGAAAGGGAAAAAATTTGGAACACAAAAATTTTGCGAGGGTGAATGATGAAAATTATCTATGTATATATTTTGAAAATAAAAAGCTTTAATAATAAAAAATAAATAAAGTTCCTTTGAAGGGCTGTCTTTCCCCATTAGAATATAAACTTCTAGCGAAGGTGGGGGAAATGAGACATTAATGCTTGCTGGTGGAATTGTGAAGTGATTCAGCCATTGTGTAGAGCAATTTGAAACTATGCCCAAAAGGCTATAAAATCATGTATACCCTTTGACCTAACCCACTTTGACCTAAACCACTATTTTTTTTTTAAGAAAAAGGACCTATAATCAATTGTATGTCAATTAAGGGATGAAAATATCAGAGCTATTATCAGGAGAGACAGCAAGGACTCTGGTACAATTGATGAACAAAAATATTTATAGCAGCTCTTAACTAAGGGCAAAGAGTTGGACATTGAAGGGATGTCCATCGATTGAGGAATGACTGAATAAATTGAGATGGAATGCTATTGTTCTATGGGAAATGATGAGCAGGATACACTCAGAAAAAATCTGGGAAGTCCTCCATGCAAAGTGAAATGCACTGTGCACAAAATAATAGCAATGTTGTGGGATGATCAGCTTTGAATGACTTTGCTATTGTCGGCAATACAGTGATCCAAGACTACTCTGAAGGACTTATGAGAAGACATGAGCAGAAACGAGATAAGTTGGATCCCTGGGGAAGTCACCAATAGCATTTGTTCAATATTGCTTCATCTTCCTGCTCTGAACACGATTGTGAGTTTAAATTTTCATGGGGCATCGCTTCCTTAAATTGCTCCAGTGTTTTATTGGGAGCTGTCTTCTGCTCATCCAGCTGAGTGAACTGATGAGTACAGGGCTTAGCGAGGCTTTGCAAGTCACCAGCTCACACTCAAGCTGCGAGCTGGCCCTGCAAGAGCCTACACAAACATGCATCTCTCCCGTCTCTTTCAGCTCTGCCTAAATACAAAAAGCATTTGTTAAATCCTTACCATGCATGTGTCAGGCATTCTGCTAAGTGTTGGATAAATAAACAGATAGTCCCTCTTTCTATTAGTCTATGGGAGTGATAGCATGCAAATGTATTTGTGCATTCAAGATATATACATTATAAATGGGAGAAATTGCCAGGTAAAAGGCATTGATCATGGTGGAAGGAAGGAGAACAAGGATTGAAATGAATCCTGGCTCTGTTTTTCACCTCAGATTAGTTTCTTCCTCACAGTGTCCTCACTTAAAGCATGAAAGGGTTGGACTAAGTCCTAGACTCGGACAGCTCATGCAGACCATCCCACTCATTTTACAAATAAAGAAACTGTTCTGCAAATTGTTTAAGGTTCCTCAGGTGTAAATGGAGCATCTGGGATTTGAACCCAGGGCTTCTTCTACAGAATTCAGCTCCCTGTCCTTGTACTACAGTGCCTTCTTTAGGTAACCCAAAATATCCCTTCCCATTTCCAGTCCTGTGACCAGACCCATTAGCATCCCCTCTAGGGTTGAGCTCCTTCCTCCTTTTTTCCCATGCCAAAGGAAACAATCAGAAGAGAACAAGCATCTCAAAAGCAGAATCATGAAAAGTGGATTTGTTTTTCCTTGGCTTGTTGTGAGATTGAAATTAAATAATGTTTTTAAGGCACTCTGCATAGTGTCTGGCACATAGTGTATAATTTATTAAATAATAAATGCTCACTAGCATCTTCATCATCATCTTTATCATCGTGTTACCACTGGGTAGTTCTTGTAGCAATGAGTGGAAGATGCAAGGGAAAGATTGACTGAATATGAGGACCAGCTTGAGTTGCCCATCACTAGAAGTCTTCAGAGAGAGGATGGAGAAAAGGGAATTTCTGCTACAGTATAGCTTGAACTGGATGGCTTCTGAGAGTTTTTGATCCATATCCCCACCCCTTCTCTCTCTACTACCTGCAGCTACCTGTCTGTTACTGAGCATTTATTAAATGTTCACGATGTACCAGGTATCAAGCTAAATTTGGGGGTACCAAGAAAGGCAAAGTCAATCTGTAACCTCTAGGAGTTTGCATTCGAATGGGGGAGACAACAAGGAAGTCATTGGATCCATAAAAGACATATATAGGGTAGTTGGGTGGCCATCTCACTGGCAGGATTAGAACAGGTTTCCTCAAAAGATGGGGTTTGAGCTGACAGGACCTCAAATTTTGAGATCTATTAACCCAATCATTTTTTTACTTCAATTCATTCATTCTCTCTTTGGTTCACCCAATGATTTATTGAGCAAAGTGCTAGGGGGATAAAGGAAAGTGAGAGAAATTTTCATTTGTTCTCTGTTGTCAGCTCAGGAAGTTCTCAAATGGAACCTGTATCCCAAGTTAATCTTCCCTGATTTCTCTATGTGCTTAAGTGTTACCTAACTTTTCGGAGCATCATCTGGTAACAGGAGCTGATAATATCTGTAGTACATATCTCATTCATGCTGGAGGAAGCATGGTGTAATACAGAGGGGTCAAATACCCAGCCCCACAGGGCTCTGATTAAACCCAACCAGATTAAAATGTAATCAGTAAGAGGCAGCTAGATGGTGCAGTGGATAGATAGAGCACTGATACTGAAATCAGGAGGACTGGAGTTTCAAATCTGGCCTCAGATACTTAACACTTATTAACTATGTGATCTGGGGCAAGTCACTTAATCCCTATTGCCTTGCCAAAAAAAAAATTAAATATAATTAGCAAATATTTAAGAAAACAAATAAAAATACAAGACAGATAATATCACATTTTCAAAACAAGTCATCGACTGCCCAAAGGGTTCCTTACATACAATTAGTGGTCCAGATTTCTATTTGAGTTCAAAACCACTGAAAAGAATTAGATGTAAGGTTACCTAGGAATCAGGATACCCTAATTTTAAGTCTTGCCTCTGACATGGAATGGCTTTGAGACCTGAAGCTGGTCATTTAGCCTTTTAATTTCGAATCCCCCTACCCAAAAACTCTTTAAGACCTTATTTTGCAAAGAACGCTTTCTGATCTGTGTTGGCTGAGACAGTTTCCCAATCTGGAACTTCTTGCACAGGTAGAATCTACAGGACCTGGACTCAAGAAAGATATCCCTTACAAAGCCATTGGGAGGGTTCAAAGAGATAAGGATCTATATAAAGGAAGAATTTGCAAACCTTAAAGCAATATGTCAATGTTAGGGATGATTCTTTGCAGTTATAGAATCCTAGCATTATATTCTTCCAAGTCAAACTTAGCCTTCTTTCCACTATATTAAGGCTGTATAGCTAGCTACAGAGCAAGGAGTAGAATAAGGAATTTTGTTGCCTCACTGTGCCATCCGTTATATCCTATAGCCAGTAGACCACAAGTGTCTTGAGGTGGAGAAGTGGTACTCTCCAATACGGACTACTTAGTTGTCATTTTTTATATTTGTTTCTCTGGTACCTGGAATATAGAATTCATTAAATAAATGTTTATTGAGTTTTGTTTAGTTCTTATTTACATTGGGTTAGCCTAAGCCCTCTGAATTTATGTGGTGGACAGCAAAAATGATTTTCCTTTTTTGTTTGTTTTGTTATTTCATCATTTATATTCATTTATTTAGGAGCCAAAATTGAGACTCAAAGAATTAAATGAGTTCTCTAAGATCATGTTCCAGAAATATCCTGGATTTATCTAACTTTAGAGCAAATCAAAATGATGTTCCTTTTTAAAAAATCCTATAATTTAGATTGTTTTCTAGCTTATAATAAGCACATTGCCTCTTTATTGGTCTATTTGTGAGTCATACTATAATTGTCAAATGTATATTTATAGCATTTTATTGTTAGTAGCTAATCAATTTATAGCCAATGCATCGTGGGTAATAAAAACTCCATTTCTACAAAGGGTAGACAGAAAGTGAGAATTTATAATTGCATTTCTCTGCCTGGAGAATCAGCTGCATTTTATCCTGATCTAATACACCTCCTCATGAATGGAATTGCCTTGGAGGCTGAAAAGTGTTACTCTCCAATGGACCCATCCTTTGCCTAAAATCTTCCTAGAAGTTGGTTTCCCAGACCATTTTGCTTAAAATACCCTGGAAGATGCTCTGATGCTGGCCATGGCAGCCTTTTTCCTGACTTGGTATCTGTCAGAGCTCAAGAGGAGGCAATTATTAACTTTAACTTCTAGATGGGAATTCATAGACATCCAGAAAGGAAATAATCTGCCCAAAATAACCCAGCATTCCTGGGAACCGAGCCGCGAGCACCACATCTGTGAATTCCTCCCTGATTATGCTCTTCTCCCAGCAGCCCAAGCTAGGAAATGATACTTCAGATCATGAGATCAGTTTGGGGCCACTGGAGGGACAGTGAAGGTCCTGGACTCTGCTTCGGTGACATCCTTCCCCTCTTGTTATCCTGGGGTAACCAAATACCCCTTGCTCTCCAGTCTACTTTATAAAAGGTTCTTTTTCCCTTCAAGCTTGCCCTTTGGTGTTGCCCTGTGACACAGTTCATTTGTATAAAGGAACTAGAATTTGATAGGTATGATTTTCTTCAGGCCTCTGATCCCAAGGGATGACCGTGACCCTCCATATTCCTCATACCCCCACCGTGGTGTCCAGAAGTAATGTCAAAGAGAGGGGATGCTGTTTAGAATTTAAGAATGGCAGGAAGGAGATGGTCTGGCTCAGAGCCCAAATTTCAGAACGTAGAATAAAAATGTGTTTCAATGAATTCAGAAAATTAATTATTTGTTTGCTGGATTCATGTAGTTCCTCTGACAGATTTATTATTATTAAGAAGTGAATAATTGTAGTTACCTAAAGAAGTTTTTATATGGCATTCTGAGATCAATGTCACTTATGAAGCTGATGGCACAAATGTTATTATCCCCATTTTACAGATGAGAAAACTGAGGATTGGAGAGAGAATCCCACAGCTCATATGTCAGACCACATTTCTACACCAGGTCTTTGGATTCTAGAGCAGAATTCATTCCTTGAAGACACATTGCTTTTCCTGGGGACATCTGGATGCCTCTGTTCATGGGTAGTACAGCCTTCCATCACCCTCTCACAGTTCACCCATTCCCTCCCCCCCCAGTGCTTTAAAGATCCTCTCTTCTTTCAAGATCTAACATAAATGGCCATTTCCTTGGCCATCCTTGTTGACATTCCTAGGGACTTTCGTAAAATATTTTGTCCAGATCATTTACTTCTACTTTTTCTTGCATCATAATTGTTTTGCTTTTTTTTTTTTTTTTGTCTCCTCCAATATGTATCCTCCTGGCCCTCTCTCAACTTTAAGGGAGTGAATAAACAGATGAAGGAATGAATAAGCATTTATTAAGTGCTTCCTATGCATCAAGCACTGTCAAGTCTACTAATACAGGTCCCCTGCCTTCCCTTGTCTTCGAGTTGACATACTAGGGAGAGACGGTACAATTAAGGAAGCGGTGGTTAGGGAGAGATAATCTTGTTTTAGAAAATTCCACAGATGGTGAATGGAGCTATAGAAACTTTGTTTAAGGACCTTTTTTTTTTAAAGCAATTCAAATAAGCAACTACATATGAAGAGAGTTTTTGTGCCTTATTCTATAAATGTGGTCTTCATTTCTGCAAAGGAGATGCAGAATTTTCTCATTTTTTTTCCTCAAAAAAAATTTTTTTTTCAAAATATCAAGTGGCAGCTATAGGGCGCTGGGCCAGGAATCTGGAACATGCTTCTTCCTGAGTTCATATCCAGCTTCAGACACTTAATAACTCTATAACCTTAAGCAAGTCCCTTACTTCTATTTGCCTCAATTCACCTGTACACTGTCATTTCCTTTCAAGGAGGCTAAACTCAAAAGTTTATAGGATCCCCTCTGAACCTAGAATCTTTTAATTCAAATCCTATTCTTTCCCTGCTCACAATTTGCCAGATGCTCTTCCTAGTTTGCCACAACAGCCAACCTCCTCTCAATAGAGTTGCCAAATTTGGGGCTTTTCTCAGTTTTTCTCAGTTTTTCAGCCAGGTTGGGCACCTTCTGGGTCGGTTCTCTCCCCTGGGTTTTCAGGACATGGCTCTTTTCTACTTCTTCTCCTATAAATCTAACCTCTCCTGAGACACCTTGTGCTTTGCCTTCTTATGTCAAATTGTCTCCTCTGTTAGAGAGGAACCTTCTTGAAGGCGGGAATTATTTTCAGTTTTTATGTCAGTTGTCTCCTCTGTTAGATGAAAGTTTCTTGAGGGGAGGGCTGTTTTCATTTTTTTTTTATGTCAAATTATCTCCTCAATTAGAGAGGAACCTCTTCTTGAAGGCAGGAATTATTTTCAGTTTTTTATGTCATTGTCTCCTCTGTTAGAATGGAAGCTTCTTGAGGGCAGGGACTGTTTTCAATTTTTCAGCACCTAGCCCAGAATCCAACACACAGTAAGCTTTTAATAAATGTTGGCCGCTGATTGTCAAAATCACAAGCCAAGGAAGAGCCAGGAAATTTGCAGCAATTAGCATTGTTGGTCCATCTATCTAAAGCTGCCTGTGCTGTCGAGAGTCTCTTTCCTTGTTTCCGTTCACCTTGGAAAGCAGAGAAGTAATTAATTCTATTAAGCCTTCATGCAGCCTTCACCTGAAACATTAGGCCACCAACAAGTGCCATCCATCTCTATCACTTGACCGTTTCCCAGCAGGAGAGAGTGAAATATGAGCACCCGGCCGGCCCTGGTTTCAGGGAGGCTGAGCAAGGTTGCCGGCTAGACAAACCCTCCATCATCGAACTGTACAGCTCCCCGCCTGACAAATGGAGCCTGGCGAGCAAAAGTGAATTTGGTCCTGCCCGGGACCTGACCCGGCTGAACATAGCATCCCCTCAGACCCTCTGGTTTGGGTCAGGAAGGGGTCTGGAGGCCCTGATAAAGTTACAGGGGGTCTTTAATCTAGAGCCTCAGTGTGCCTCAGTGAGCTCACCTGCTTCAACCCCCTCATATATGACTGATGAGGTAATAAGACCAAAAAGTATCTGCTCCATATACACTTAATAAAATTTTTAACAATTATTCTCAAAACTCCCCCTATTTATATAAGTGCAAATTGTATCTTTGCTCTCGACCCAACCTATTAAAGAAAGTGGCTCTGTAAGACTGGGTGCAGAGTGAATAAAAAATAAAAATAAAAATGAAAATCAGGAAGTTTTACCCAGCAGTCAGGAGTTACAATATTTCATGTATTGCTTATCTCACCAGTAGGGGTCAATGTAGGCAAATATCTTTGAGTACTTGCCTAAACTAAATGGACCCGAGATTTTTAGACCAACTTAGATTTAGAAAAAGCTTACTCTTAATAAATTCATTTCTCCATTTCTCCAAGGTGGGGATCCCTCAAGCTGCTTTTTCATTAACTACCTTGTATTTATTCTCTAATTATTCTATATGTACTTATTTGTGGACTTGTCTTCCTTCTGAGAATGCAAATTCCCCTTTGGTAAGGATTGTTTCATTCACCGTATTTTTTTTTTTTTTTTACCAGAAACAAATACAGAACCTGCCATTTTATAGGTGATTACTAAATGCCTATTGATTGACTGAGACAATAGAAAAAGAGACGATCTCATAGAAAGATTTGCAGACCACCAAAAGTTCATTGAATGTGGGTTCTTGAAGTCTAGAGATCCAGAGAAAAATCTTTTGATCCCTGAGTGAAGTGGCTATGGAGAATGATGAAGATGTGATGATGAGAATAATCTTTTCCACCCCTCCCCAACAGATCTATAATTTCAGTGGTGCAGGGAACTCCTAGCTAAAGAAAATTTCTTTGTTTTATTTTTTAAAGAATGCTTTTATCTTATTTTCAATTACATTAAAAATTTTAATTTTTTATGGTTTTTGAATTCCAAATTAGGATAATTCCTTTACTAATGTAGACTTTATGCATTTTATAATTTTAGAGACCCATCTGGATTATTACTTGGGGTCAGAGATCAAAATTGAATACACATTGTCCTGATTCTTCAGCCAGTCCTGCAGCCACTATGGCAGAGACTTTTTATAATAATAATATTTTAAAATATTTTATATAATAATTATTATTATTACTTTAATTTAAAATTTTTAATTGACTTTTAATAAGAAGAAATAAGAGAACTGATATTCATATCTTATTTGAAGGTTTGAAAAATGTCTAATGTGTGTTATTTCCTTGGGTTCCCACAATATGGAGGCCAGTTTGAGTACTATAAATTTATTATCCCCTTTTACAGAGGAGAAAATTGAGAGTAAGCAAATGAAACGATTTGCACCTGATCAGACAACTATCAGGGCAGGATTGGCACCCAGTCCCTGCTGTCTTTAAATTTGACATTGCTTTCATGATCTCATGCTGTGTGTAAGAGAATAACATGGAAATTTTCCAGTGAGTTACTCATAGTGCCTTATAGCAAAGGAGAAACACTGGAAAGGGAAGTGAGTTTATCTTCTGGGGTCAGGCTAACCCAAGAACAAAGAAGGATGTGAACTGTGTGTCGGAAGAGAACCTTTGGAACACCAAGCAGAAGGTCAGGGGCATGTGACAGACCCAGAGCGTCAAGGAATCCCACGTGACACAGGGTGGTTTTGGCCACCCAGAGCTGGGTTGCCAATGAGTTAAGCAACAGCCTGAAATTAGTCTGATTGCAAAATCTCAAATCCCACCAGAGAGTTCACCTGCTGATGACAGCAGCAATAAATGGTACTAGTTATTCATGTAACAGTTATCTAAAAGACTTTAAATAATTAAAATTATGGGACTTCTCATATTCATTCAGTGTGAACTAAATCATGACCCTGAATCCAGCGATCTTCCCATTAATAGAGTACATCTTGTCTACCCCCAAATCTGTAAATACCTTTGCAACCTCTTTCTTCCTGATGTGATGTTCAGGAGCTTAGGATCATTCTTAAGCATTGTCACGGAGAAGGATTCAGTTCTCCCTCTCAAACTGCCAGATAGTTAATGATTTCATATATTTGTGCATGTATTCCCTTTCTATTTTGAGTACAAGGGGAGGAAGAGAGGGAGAAAGAGACAGACAGACAGATAGAGAAGAGAGAGACAGAGATGAGACAGAAAGAGACAGAAATGAGAAAGAGAAATGAAAGAGACACAGAGAGACAGAGACCGAGAGAGAGGGAGATGAGAGAGACAGAGAAAGAGACAGAGACACACAGAGAGATAGAGATGAGACAAAGAAACAGAAAGATGAGACAGGAAGAGACAGAGAAACAGAGAAATGAGACACAAAAGAGAGATGAGAGACAGAGAAAGAGAGAAAGAGACAGAGATGGACAGATGGATACATGGATGAAGACATGGAAGGATTCTTACTATCTCCCTCATTAGAACATAAGCTCCTTTTGAGTGGGATCATTCCCCTCTTTATTCCTGAATCCCCAGTACCTATTTGAGCTTGCGAAATATAGTAGCTGTTCAAGAAATGCTAATTGATGATTGCCTAAGGTTTGGATTCCTTAACTAGTTTTCCTCAGGTTACTTCTTGTTGCCCCAGGCCAGGATTTAACTTTAGACTCTTAGTCCTCTTAAGTAGTTTAATTCCTTCAAAGAAAGCTAGAAACTGCTGTTGGCTAAGGACAAGGGCCAGCACTAGGAACTGTACTTACTTCTCTGCATCTTTCTGCTTTTTGAATGAATGACAGTTGATCAGGGCCTGCCCCTGGAAGTTCCCATCTGTGTAGCTGGACTGGCCCACAATTCAAGATGTAATTTGACTTTTGAATCCCCTTCACTAGAGGAAGAGGCCCCTTACTGCTTAGTGAGGAATGGAGTATAATTAATAACAGGCCCTTTACAATTCAACAAATGAAAAAAAAAAAAAAAAAAAAAAAGCTTAATGTAATCAGGCTGTATCAGCAAGAGGCAGCCTCCTGGTAAAGGGAGGTGATAATCCCACTCTTCTGTGTTCCAGGCACCATATTTTAAGTGGGATGTTGACAGCCCTGTCAGATGGATGATAAAGAGCATTGAGAAGAGACTCCTAACCAGATCCTTAGAGAAGAGATTAAGGAAAGTGAGTAAGTTTAGCCTCAAGAAGAGAAAAGTAAAAGTAGATATGGCCGATGTGAGAAGGAAGGCAAAGGAGAAGAAACAGGGAGATATTGGATTTGGAGTCAGAGGACTTGGGTTCAAATCCTGCCTGTTCTGCTTCTCTGACCTTTCCTCTCTCTCCATATATGTGTGTATGGGTGTGTGTGTGTGTGTGTGTGTGTGTGTGTATAATACACATATAATATCTGTATGTATGTATATATCTGATTATATAATATATCATATATAATTATATATAATATATATACACATATATACACATTACATATAAATAATATAAAATGAGATAATTATTGTAAAGCACTCAGTAAGTGCTGTTTAATTGTCGCCTGTTATTATTCTATAAAACCATCAAGTCCAAGTGCCCTGGCTCTGTAGGTCTGTTTCCTTGACCTTGATGGCATCTGTGGCCTCCCTCCCTTATGATGCTGTTGAAGGTTAAAGACTTCTTTCCTCTTCTTTCAGATGACAGCTCTCAAAGAAGGAGAGGTTGCAGAGTTTTAGGAAACCCCCAGGAACGGAGCACAGATTTCCTCGGGCATGAGAATCAAGCTTTCTCAGCAGAGAAGAACATGACCTCCTCTCACAGCGAAAGAAAGGTGAGCAGTAGATTTGCTAGAGGGGCTGGTCCTCAGCTGCCCAGATGACTGGGAGTGAGTGAGTTCTCTCTCTGGACTCAGTTTCTTCATCTGTAAAAATGAGGACTTTGTAGTTCCTAGCCACCAAGGTCCCTTCCATCCCCAGATCTAAGCTGGTGACTAAGAGGCCTGGAAGGAGCAGGACCAAAAGGAGGGACTGCTCCTGTCTGATGTGTCATGGAGATGAAACAGAAGGAGCGCCATCAGTCTAGCCCAATGGGCTTGGTCAGGGATGCACCATCTCCCGCAGGAACCCATTTTCCAGGTGTGCAAGAAGCAGAGGAGAGCCAAGAAGAAATTCAGGATGAGAAGAAGTTTGGTAATCACTGCCAAAGGATCAGGGCTAGAGTAGGATCAGGAGCAGAAAGGGATGGTGCTGCTGACGGATGGGGACAAAATCAGAGAGCAGCAGCAATGTAATCTTGAGGTAACTGAGTGAGAGGCTGTGCACAGGAAGAGAGAATCAGCTTGCTATAAAATGGGGAACTCACAACTAAATAGCAAATGACTCGTCGGTCTGGAATTTGAAACTGTTTTCCAACTCCCAAACCAGCAAGTGCTCTTTAGTACCCTTCCCGCGTAGTGTTTTATTTCTAAAAGGTAATTAATTGGCTTTAAACAGAATACTTTAAAAATAGAAAAGCTTCCAGCAGTCCCAATCTGGCATTTTTTTTTTTTTTTTAGAATGCCATTCTCAGGGCCTGACTGGAGCTGCCCCAAGATCATTAAGGAAGAGGAAGCAGGAGGCCCTTTATTATAACCTGGGTTTCCGGTGGGGAAGTCCAATGGCAGAGGTGTCCTGACTTCCCTTGAGCCTATTGTTCCCTGAGCTGTTTGGCTAAGGAAGAAGCTTGGCCTTCTGGACTCTGCTGTCCCCAGCCTCCTCATAGAAGGGCCTCTAGGATAAGCGGGAGAATTTCCTTTTAATAGGGACAATGGCCTCCTGGCCTTGCACCTTCCGTCTTTGCTGGGGTGCTACAGATAGCTAGTGCCGTTTCCTTTCTCTGTCCCGGTGGGTCAGAAAATGCTGTTTCAGGCTTTAAGGTGGCAGGCCTTTTATTCTCCATAATAAGGATGATTCTGCACCATGTAAAACTCGGCTATAAACCCTTCCTCTCTCTCTTAGCATTTTTGTGATTTGGCTCAGCCACTCTGGACCTCAGTTTCCCTATCTGTAAAATGAGAGGGTTGACCTCCTAAGTTCCCTTCTGCTTCTGATTCTAAATGCTGATCTGCATTGTTGGAGGGAGCTCTCTGTATTGATTCAATCACGCGTCTAGTTAAAAATAAAGTGCTTGCCGCTCAGCTTCCTGCTGGGCTCAGATGGCAAACTATATATAAAGAGCTTTTTACAAGCCTCGTTGGTTAATGCTATTCTTATCATTCTTATCATTTATTTTTTGCTGAGGCAATTGGGGTTAAGTGACTTGCCCAGGGTCACACAGCCAGGGTTGATATTATTATTAACAAAACTTGTGTCATGAGAGATGGGACGCAAAGGTGCAACCTTGCGATGTGACATTTGGCAGATTCTCTATAGTCAGCAAGCCATCTAGCATTTATTAATGTAGGGAATATACAAACAAGCAAGAAGAAAGGTGGTCCCTGCCCCCAAATCCTGTTTTTTTGTCTTAAAGAGAGCCATTTCACCAGGGACGATCCCATTACATGGGAGTAAATTGGATTGCAGAGAGGGAGAGCTGTGCAAAGTCACCACCCTTCCTTTCTTCTCCTGATCTTCGTCCAGATCGGGACGACTGGAGATGGCCATTGGGTGTAGCAGGAGACTGTGGGAGCTGAGATGCCATTGGGGGTAGAACATTCCATAAAAGGAAGCTGAAAAGGGGGAAGTGGGGAGAAGGCACCCACTTGACGTCATGGTGGAGAAAATAGTCTTAAGCTTCAGGATGGTGTCTGGGAGAGTGTGGTGAAGGCCCGTGACCTTGGAGTCCCTGAGGTAAGCAAATTCCTTTTCCCAGGGCAGGGCAGCACCTTGTCTGTGACTTTTAGCCTTTTGGAAGTACGTGGGCCATCGGAAGGTAAAGTGACTTCCCTGGGATGACAGAGCCAGTATGTCTCAGAGACAGTTGGTTCTTAAACCTGAATCTCCCTGGCTCGAAGGCTGATGATCTACTCATTACGTGATACTGTGAAATGGACTCTTTCTCAGGGCCCTGGTCAGTTCTTACAGAGAACACCATTGGATAAAAGAGTTTCCTCATCTGGGAATCAAGCTCGTTTTCTTGTCTATCAGATGGAGATCTTGTAGATAATACAGGGGCTACCCATGTGGAAAGTACTTTGTAAAAAAGCCTCAAAATGTTATAGAAATTAAATGTGTCCATTATTATTATTATTATTATACATCCATAATGCACACTCATATGCTAATAGTGCTTACTATAAGACACATTCATCATTTCTGAAGCAAAGAGGCAGGAAAACAGAGAATATGGTTTCCATTTTTACTGAACTGACCCTGTAACCACAGTGAAAACAAAACAGGAAGTAATGTCAAATTTCCGTCTATCTGATGTACAGTTGCTTGGAACTCACCGATTGAAGGCGTGACTATAAGCTTGTGGTCAGTGGGTTTGAAACTGAGGAAGGGCCTGAAGTCTTTGTGGTGGGTTCCCAAATTATAATCCATCTAGAACAAAGTTTTGGGAAATACTACTGGATATGCAAAAAAAGATAAAGGAAATAGTAGCAGGAAAAACAGTAAATTCAGGTTTATGATTAAGCACCAGAAGTAGAACAATATTGATTACTCTAGAAATTTCAGCGTACTTTTGAATTAAAAAAAAAAATCATTTGTCCAAGGCATTAGGGATTCTAATGGATTTAGAATAGCTCACTAATTCATCATCTTTGACCACAGGTCTGTAAGTAGGAACCTAATTAATTTATTTGCAATTCAATTTAACATACTTTTTTTTCCCCCCACAAAGAATTGTGCTCAGTGCTGGGTGTGTGCTCCAGCTTATCTCAACAAATAATTCTTGTAAATCACATCCAGAGGAATTTATTAAGTGACTCCTAAATGCCAGGCATTGTGCTAAGCATAGTGGGGGATAAAGAAAGGTGAAATTCAGCCTCTGCCCTAAAAGGATTAGACAATGGGGAGGGCTAAGCGGGACTTTGTGGGTTGTGTTTGTTCAGTTTCACTTGTGTATGATTCCTCATGATCTCATTTGGGGCATTCATGCCAACTATGCTGAAATGATCTGCCGTATCCTTCTCCTGTTAGATTATGTGGAAGGGGCTAAATATACAAACACACACACACACACACACACACACACACACACACACTCCTATAAGGGAGCTCAAGTTCTACTTGGGTGGTAGGGAGAAAGGGGACAAGGCAACTGAATAAAGTTATCTTTATTCATGAATAACGTTGCATAAAGACAACTGAATAAGGTAACTGAATAAGGATGATGGGTTCACAGAATAGAGCTAGAAAACAGGGTTCTAGAAAAACCTGAGATGGGAGAGAACACTTTGAGCTTTGGTTGGAGCTTGAGAAAGCTGGAATCAGAGAAAGATTATGATGGGGATGGGATCAGAGGCAAACCGTGAAGGAGGGAAGGGTGGACTGTGCTCCATACATGCAGTATAATCTATGCAGGTATAAGGATGTGGGGATATTTCTGTTGACTTTAGGGGGACAGCCTCAGAGTTAAGTTTGACTGTAGTGTAGAGCGTAAGGATAGACATAGTACCTATGGGAACTCCCAGGTGAGGAACTGCCTTTAACAATGCAGGCTAGCACCATTTCAGCAGCCTTTGGGCTTAGAGAGTTGCCTTGAGGTCTACAAGATAAAAGAGGGGGCTTGAATTCATCTCAGTCCTCCATGTTACACTTCATAGGGTCTATAAGAGAGAATAATGTGAAATAAACAGGCTTTTTAGAGATCATCTTATCCAACCTCCTTGTTCTACACATGAGCAAGCCAGAATTGAAGTTATTTTCCTGGGGTCACCCAGCTACTTCATGACTCTCTAGGTGTCTAGATTTGAAGGCTAATATTTCCCCCTGACTTTACACTTCTTCAGGGCAGGTTTCTCTAGTGGACTTCCCCTTTATATCAGCTCTAGTAACCATTGGCTGATTTTTCTCACCTTCGGCTAACTCTTTGATAATGGAAGCCCTAGCTTCAAAGGATTTAGACAATTTTTAATGCTGCCCCATTGACAAGTGACAAGGAAAAGTCACGTACAAGTGACAGAACTAGTAAATAGCCAGCGGAACCCATGTCCTCTGGCTCCAGGTCTTGGGTTGTGTCCACTGTAGCATGATGTCATCCTCTAGGTGCTCCTGAACAGTGGACTGCCTTTGGAAAAAGAAAAGCAAAAGAACACCAGTAGATCCTTAGCAGTTGGTTCATGGGGACCTGGCCCATGAGGACAGATGGGGGGATATTGGTCCCCTTTGCCTGGATTTTGGTCCCTTTTATCTCCCTGGTGGATAAACATTGCTAAGACCCCTTTGGGTCTAGGTCATCCTGCCTCTCCCACAAGAACGCAGAGGAACAATCCCTTTTTAACTTCCAGCAGACTGTCCAGGAACCTCAGCCAGGAAACCCCAGCTGGACAGTGGTTAGTCATTAGAACTCCCCGATCCTTTTTCTACTGCCAGAACCTTGCAGATGGTCCTGCATTCATAGAAAGTACCTGTTCCATGCCTGCCTGGGACCTCAGTATAAGTTTTTTCCTTCTCTAGAAATTCTTCACTATTTGCCTGAAGTGGAGAAAGAACATGTGTGTACTAAGGGGAAAGAAGGGAGTCAACCAGATCAGGGGAAGAAGACTAGAAGAGAAGCAGGTCTTCCCACTCCACTGAAATGATGGAGCTCCAGTGGTTCCCAATAGTTTTGGAGGATCCCTTTTTAAATATTAAAAAATGGCACAGAGCCCCAGGTAATACAAGATGTACTCTTAACTGTTGATCTAAGAAAAGCTACCATGTATTTAATATTGCTTTTGAATGAATTTATATTTTA
The DNA here is from genome assembly GCF_016432865.1 of Antechinus flavipes. NCBI lineage: Eukaryota > Metazoa > Chordata > Mammalia > Dasyuromorphia > Dasyuridae > Antechinus > Antechinus flavipes. Next base: position 230,597,957 of record NC_067403.1, read on the forward strand.
TTAATTACATTTGAATCTATATAGAGCTGAAAAATAGTCATACATATAGACACAAGATATTGTTTGAGGCAGGCAGTATATTGGCTTATTTATGGTGAGTCATTTCATACTAATAGTATGTAAGCTCCAATAGGGCAAGGACTTTTCCATCTTTTGTCTTTGTATTATTTTCAATATCTACCAAGGTCCAGGCACATTGTAGGTTCTAAATAGTTCTAAGTAGTTCTAAATAAATGCATATGGATTGATTTAAAGAGAGAGCAATTAGGATTGTTTTGCAGATCTCAGAGATAGAAGTCTGGTTGAAATGGTCCAAGTTTTAACCTTAGATCCAGTTCCACTTATGGATTCAAGGATCTCTTGTTCTCCAGATATATCTTTTAATTCCCAGGGAACCATGATTGAGAACCCTTGAAGTAGATGATATTATAACATGGTGGAATCCCATTTGAAAGGACATTGTTATTCCCTGGCCTGCCCATGTATATGTAGTGGAAATTCACACTGACAGAACATTGAATCTGTTGGATGGAAAAGCATCCTTTATCCTAAGCCGGGAAGCCTTAGCACAAGTGTGGTGATCCTTGTCCCATTCCAATGAATTCACAAACTATGAAATTTTATCAATGGAAATGACGTGAAAGAAATGGCATTATGCTGCCGCACCCTTTTTATATGACTTGTAGCCAAAGCCTTCGTGTGTTGTTCCCATATGAGAATAGGAGCAGAGATTGTGTTGTTGTTGTTTTTTTTTTTTCTGTATCTCCAATATCTAGTAAGCATCTAGCAAAATATTTCATTTATTCATTTGATGAGTCAGCTTAATCCAGGGATGTCAATATTTCTAGCCAATTTTACTAAGCGTCAGCTTTGGCAGGCTAGTATAGGAGGACAACTGGGCTTTGAAACGAGGGTTCAAATTCTGGCAAATGGATTTTTTAAAAATTGTTTATGTAATATTTTCCCCCAGTTACATTAAAAACATTTTTAAAAGATTTTTGAGTTCTAGGTCCTCCCCCTTATCTCCACCCACAATTAAGAAACCACATGTAAAGTTATGCAAAATATTTCCATAAATGTCTAGTGTGAAAGAAAACATAGATTTCCCACCCTAATGAAAATAAAAACCCTCTAGAAAAATTAAGTTAAAGAGAGAGAGAGAGAGAGAGAGAGAGAGAGAAATAGAGAATGCTTCAATCTGTATTCAGATATAATCAGTTCCTTCTCTGGGATTGGTAGGATTCCTCATCAAAAGTCCTTCAGAGTAGTTGTGAATAACAAAGTCATTTACAACTGATCATCCCAGAACATTGCTATTACTCTGTATACAGTATATTTCACTTTGTTCATGGAGGACTTTCCAGGATTTGTTTGTTTGTTTGTTTGTTTTTCTTGAGAGCATCTTGCTCATCATTTCCCAGAGAACACTAATATTCCACCAGAGAAACTTGCTTCAAATTTTTTTTACAATTACTATTACTAATTGTATTTCCCCCCATTTATTCGCTTTCTTTTCATCCAGTCTCTTCTCAAAAGTGTTTTGCTACTGACCATTCCCTCTCCCAATATGCTCTCTCTTTTATCACTCTCCCTCCTCATATCCCATTCCCATCCTATTTTCCTGCAGGGTAAGATAGATTTCTATACTTCTATTGAGTATACATGTTATTTCCTATTTCAGCCAATTCTGATGAGAGTAAAGTTCACTCACACCCCTTTTCATCCCCCTTTTCCCTCCATTGTAAAAGCTTTTTCTTGCCTTTTTTTAATGGCAGATAATTTGCACCATTCTACTTCTCCCTTTCCCTTTCACCCAATACTTTTTTTCTCACTACTTGATTTCATCATTTAAAAAAATATACTATCTCTATATATACCCATCCCCTCTGTCTATATATACTCTTTCTAACTGGTGAATGAATTTAGAACTGAGAGCCTTTAGGGATGTTTGAGTCCAACTCTGCCATTTTATATATGAGCAGACTGAGCCTCAGAGACTTGACTTCAGTTATATGGCTCACTATGAGACATCTGAGATGGAATTGGATTATGGGTCCAGTGCTCTATCCATGCTTCCTAGGTGAATCCAAGCAGTTAATTTCATGAAGCTTAGAGAATTTCTACCTTGCTTCCAACAGTAGTATAACTCCCTTTTTACAGACAGGTGCCTTTCAAGCTCACTAAAGAGCATGAAACATTCAAACAAAAAAAGAGTGTATTCTGAAGTTGTTTCCAAATGTTCCATCTATAGTCAGTAGATAGATGATACTGGGGAGGCAGCCCACTCATAAAATGTAGAAATCAAGTTAATTGTATGCTTGACGGGTATATGCTAGTTCAACGTTAAATAGGAAGAATTAAATTCTAGAGTGGAGCTTTAGAGAGCCCGTGCATTGATTCTGTACAATATAAAGAAATAAGTAGCTCAAAGAATTAGAGAAGATCTGAGTTCAAATCCCAACTGTGCCCACTGCTTGTTTGACATTGAGCTAGTCATGTAATTTCTCTGTTTCAGTTTCCTCATTTACAATGTGTAGGAGATGGGATAGATGAGATCTTGAGCAGCCTTTCCCACCCAGACACAGCCTTTCCCACCAATGACACAGAATACAGTCCCTCCAAGTTTGTAGCTGGGCTCCAAATGTTGCTGTGGCCAACCAGGTGGTGATTTTTCTGAAACTTACCTAGGCTGGTCTTGAGCCACATAGAGGATGATACTATACTATATACTGTATACTATAAGCAAATTAGGAGAGCACAGGATCGTTTACCTGGCAGATCTTTAGAGAAGGGAGGAATTTATGACCAAACAAGGCATAGAGAACATTATGAAATGCAAAATGGATAATTTTGATTATATTAAGTTAAAAAGGTTTTGCATAAACAAAACCAATGCAGCCAAGATTAGAAAGGAAGCAGAAAGCTGAGAAACAATTTTACAGTCAGTGTTTCTGATGAATGGTCTCACTTCTAAAATATATGGAGATATATATGGAGGGGATTTCTTTTAGATATGAATGGAGCATATATGGTTATCCCTTAAACTTGACATCTCATTTAAGCAACAAGGATGTATTAAGTGCCTACCATATGCCAGGGACTATGCAAAGTAATGAGAATATAAAAGCAAAAATAAAGCTCCTGTTCTATCAGTATATATATATATATAACCCTTACTCTTTCTTCTATCCAATCTGCCCTTCACACTGCTTTCAGAATCAATTAATCAGCATTTATTGAATTCCTACTGTGTGTTTCATGCATTGTGCTAGGTGCTGGGGATATAGATATGAAAATGAACTGGTCCCTGTCCTCCAGAAGCTTATCAGTTATTGAGGAAGACATGTACTCATAGAGGTGTATATAAAAGTAATATAAAGTATTGGGGAAAGGCATGACTACCTGAGGGAATTAGTAATAGGCTATATAGTCAATGGTACTTGATGAGCTTCAGAGGAAACTAGGGATGTTCTTTCTAGATGGAGGTGGGGAAGGAGTCCCTTTCAGGAGGGAGGCACAGGCCCTGCAAAGGAACAGGGGTTAAAGATGAAATGATCCATGACCAGCCTATATCCTTTCTAGTCATAGCTATCTTTCAGATATATGTGTTTCTTTCATAATTATCAGTGGAAATTTGTCACAACCTGCCCACATGCCTCTTCTTTGCCCTTTGGATGACTCACAACATTGTTTTAAAGAAATACCTGATGACTTATGTAAAGAATAAGACTATATATTTGTATAGCATTTTGTGATTTTTTTACAATATTTTCATAAATTATTACAAGTAATGTTGATTGACTACATTGGATTATTTCATATAGCAACCATCCTCTTCCCCTCCCCACTATAATTATTTAGCATAGAGGATTTAAAGACTGGAGAGGGGGGCAGAGGATATATGACCAATCCATGAACAAGGGCTTACATTCAGAACTGATGATTAATTTCTAAAAAAAAAATCTAATTTTTCAGATGTTCTATTTTCAGATCAACTTAATTTCTAGCAGTAGCCTCCTATTTCCTTTAACAAGTGAATCATTCCTTTTAATAAAGATTTTTTTTAAAGTGGGGGTGGGGAAAAGTGGTTAAGCAAAACTAACACATTAAACATGCATGTCAGTATAAGCAATATTTTATACCCGTAGTGTCCCACCACTACAAAGATGGGAGGTAAAAACATATTTTCAACTTTTCTTTGGAACAAAGTTTGGTCACTATATTACATGTTGTTTATTTGGGGATTCTTTCTGCTGTTGTCCTTGTGTATATTGTTTTTCTGGTTTTTTTTGTTTCTACTCTGTATATATTCATGTGTCTTCCCATGTGTGTCTGACTTCTTCAGAATTGTCGTTTCTTATGGTAGAATAGCTTCCCATTACATTCACGTGCTATACTTTGTTTAGCCAGTTTCCCCAAAGAGTGAGCATCTCCAGTTCTTCATTTCTATCAAAAATGCTGCTATGAATATGAGGGAATATATAGGATTTTGTTTTGTATTGTTAACCCTCCATTAGATCAATGCCTTCTTAAGGACAGGTCTTCTTTGTGTTCTCAGAATTTAGCACGATACCTGGCGTATAGAAGTCATTTAATCTACTTGTTGATCTGACTTAGGGTATGTTGACCAGCTGTTTTAGAGGTAGGACGATGAGAGTGGAAAGAGAGTTTAAGTTAGGAAAGAACTGGATTTGATTCCTACCTCTTATAATTATTCTGTGTAGCTATGGAACATCAAATTTGTCTCCTCCAGCCTTAGTTTTCTCCTCTATAAAATGGGGAATAATACTTATAAAACATCTCAGTAGAGGAAGGATTAAATGAGACAATGTAGATAAAAATTTCTCCAAACTTCAGAAGTTACATATTGTCAACTGTTATTCTTATTTTCTAAATCTTCTGAGACTAGAACTAGTGAAAGAGGGCTTTTACGCTGCAGCAAGAGGAGAAACGAAGCAGATTCTGATATCCCCATCTGTAAAATGGGGATAATAATAGCATCTACCTTCCAGTGTTGTTGTGAGGATAAAATGAGATCCTATTTGGAAAAATACTCTGTTATTTTAATTGTTTTAGTTCTGGATTGAAGCTACTTGCTGGTTGTATAAATCTGGACAAGTCAGTTGGTCTCAGTTTCTACATCTATGAGAATGAAGTTGTGGGCGAGATGATTAGCTGATGTTCCATCCTTTGACAGCTTAAATGGGGTGGTATGCTTGTAGGGATAGACTATAGGATCATAAGACTGTCTACATATGGTACTTCAGAGACTAAGTCCAATCTCATTTTACCGATGGGGAAATTGAGGTCTAGAAAGAGCAAGTGGCTTTCTAGGGTCATAGGTTAGGTCTGAGGTCAGCGGTTCTCTTAATGATATGATTACTAAGAAACACAGGCCTGAAAGGAATACTTGACTAATATTATTCATGCTGCATGTACATGGCCTGCCATTACCCAGTACTCCAAAAGACAAAAGGGATTATTTAAAATTGGACATAAGGGGAACACCCTAGCTTTCAAGAAAAATGCTGCTTGGATACAAACAGGTTTTTCTTAAATCCCATCCAAAATACTCCCACGAAGTAAACCTTTCAGCTCCTAATTTCTCAATTGGGAAAGGTCTGTCCTTTATTCTTGAAGAAGACCAGGACATCAGGGAGGTGATACCATGATCTGTAAGTGAATTGGATTGAAAGGCATGAGAGCCATGCAAAATCCCCATTCTCCCTTTCTGCTCCAGAGCCATTTGGGTCTGATAACAACATAGAGATCAGAATGACTGGAGGTGGCCCTAAATATTGGCTTTTTTAAAGCAAAGGTTTTTTAAAGTCCCTGTTTGACTGAGGCAACACTCAATCAGTGATTACAGCTAGATGAGAAAAGAGGCAGAGAATATCAATATTTATCAGTCTGATGAGGAAAAGGAGTTTTGGTCAAAACAGAAACAATTATTTATATTCATTAAGAGCCAATCAGGACCCAAACAATAACCAAATAGGGCTTGGTCTAGGATCTGTGGCTGATCCATTTATGAGAGCCTTAATGATTAAAGCTTGGTCCTTAAGAAAGAAATCTAGTCCATAAACCCCAGCATATCTTCTGAAGTTCCAGGGATCAAAATTTATATTCCTTTGGGCAGAGTGCCTGCGAGTATGATACCCTATGTGGACAGAGAGAAGGGAAAAGAAAGAAGAAAGTAGTCATGTTGTCCAACTGGAAGAGCTAGAGAAGGCAAACTTGAACTTTAGTGACTTAGGAAGACTTCCTGTTCCTATCAAAGGTAACTGGGTTTGTGCTGGAAGTATGCAAATGGCAATTTTTATGGATGTATGGTCCCATGTGCGCTGTACTTTGACTGATTGTATAAGACATAGCTAGATGTAACTTTACAACTGCATTACCTTTTTGTTTGTGCTTGAAAAGGCAGCTGGCTCTCATTACATTGGAGACTTCAGCAAGTATGTCTGTGTTTCTCCTTCCCTCCGTATAGTGCTACAGGCAAGATTCTTTGGTTTTTTTCCCATCGATTAAACAACAACAACAGCTGGGGTATAGTAATTAATTCAGGAATGGAGCTGTAGATGGCAGTTGAGCTGGTGACATAGTGAGAGCAAAGGATAAGTGATAATGGTCTCTCCCGTTGGCATCCCTGCAATAACAAGCGAATTCAGGAAAAGGTCCCAACATGTTGGTGCATTTATGGTAGGAGACAGAGTGCAATAATGAGCATACTGGGATGGCTACAAGCACAAATCTTTTAGAGCATTGGAGTGGAAAGAGCACTAGTTTATAATCAAAGGGACCAGATTTAGCATCCTGGCTGTTGTGGACCCAGGGATTGGTAGAGCTGGGGAAGTGTGAGTGAAGTTGGCAAGGTGCTGTAGGGCATAAAGTATTTGTCTTGGAGGAAGATTTGAATTTGGATCTTGTGTGATGGTGAGCAGCTTCATCTCTCATGCTTCAGTTTCCTTATCAGTAAAATGGGCACAATAACAGCCTTTGTCTCCCAGAGTTGTTCTGTGGAACAAATAGGATTGCTTATCTTACTTAAAGTTCCATAAAAATGTTAGCAGTTATTGTGTTATCAAAACTATTATTAATCTTCTAGGTTCCCTCTCTAGGTGAAAGAGACCTGAGTCTACTTTGACCCCAAGTGGATTGATATTGGGTTCATTGGGCCCATTCAACTTGTTGAGAAGAAGTTGGGATAGTCTTGAAAGTTACCTAACTTAGCTGGGTTAACATTTATTGTCACAGAACTTCAGATCGCTAAAGTGGGAATCAGAATTTGAAGAGTTTGAAAGAGTTCTCAAAAACTAATCCAAAAATCTCATTTATTGCTGAAGATACTGAGGCACAGAAGTTTAAGAGACATGCCCTATATCACAGATTTAGGCTGTGGTAATGCTTGCATTTGAACACAAGACCTTTATTGCTGCTTTTTTATGTTGTTTGCCTAATTAGATTGTGGGGAGGCTGGCTCAAAATAACTTCTCTAAATCGCCCAGTAACTTAAAGCATGGATGGGGAGAACTGCAAATTCTTAGCCTATGGAGCAAGAAATCATATGGAAAATCGGTGATATGATGAAAAGTGACCTGATCCTGGTTCTGGGACCCAAGCTTGAAATGCACGCTTTTTTCCCCTCTGCCTTTTGCAAAGACCTTGAATCAGCCACAATTTTTTGCCTTCAATTTCATCTGTAAGTCAGCAAGATTGGAATGGATTGTTTTCCAATCACAAAATTATGGACTCTATTTTTTAAAAAAATTAGCCCCTTATAAATGCTACCCTGGGGTGACAAACATGGGGTGTTCACTTATTGATCATTATAAAAAGAAAATAAACTCATTGAGGGCAGGAATTGTTTTTCTTCTTCCTCCCTCTCTTCTTTCCTTCCCTCCTTTTCCCTCTTCCCTTCTCCCTTCCCCACCTCTGTCTGTCTCAGTCTGTCTCTCTGTCTCTGTCTGTTTCTCCCTCTATCTGTCTCTATTTCTGTCTCTTTCTGTGTCTGTTTCTGTCTGTTTTTCTCTTTTCCTTTCTTTTTTAATCTTTCTATCCTCACTCTCTAGCCCCACGCCTGACACATAGTAGACTCTTAATACTCAGTTGTTAGAGTAAACAGAATTCTTAAGCATTCAGTTTCAGATTGACCCACAGGCACATACACACACCCAAATGATATTTAAGACCCCCCCCCCCTTCTTATAATCAGGACACTGTTTTGGGAAATTACAGTGACACAAACAAGAGCTGAAAGGGTGACTAGCATCAGCGTTAAACAAGACAACCGCCTTTGCCCTTTTGCAAATGTCACCCTGGCCAGTCATTATTTGGGGGGAGCTTCTCATCAAAGGGTAAGTCTGATGTGTAAGCAGATAGCATTTTTTGGAAGGTTTCCTGCTTAACTACAGGGTGGCTAGAGCACTGAAATAAAGCAGACCAGTGAATTCTGCAGCCAGCTGCATGAGGTTCTTAACACCTGGAGCTGCAGAAAAGAAACTGGTTCTTGTTGTTTTTTTCAAATAACACTTTGGGTTCTATTTCGCCTCGTTCCCCCTTGGGTTGCTTTGCTTTCAGTTGTTGCAAACTCCATTAACTCTTTGAGTCCTGGACGCGCTGTGCCGGGAAGCACAGTCTATAAAGGAAAACTGCCACCCTGGAAGAGTTGCTCGGAAACTCGGCTGCATTGTGGTCCAGAAACTTTTCTCTGGGCTGAGGCGCCCTTTCCAGGACACGAGCAGACTTTGCGAAGTCTCCCATCGACCCCGGTGGGCTGTTTGTTTACGAGCCCACCGGCTGCTCAGGGTAATACCGACGGATTTCTGACGTTCGGCTGGGGGGGGGGGGGGTGGCAGGGGAAGGGGCGGGGCCCTGCGCCCAGACCGGAGGGCCCCGGAGCCCTCCTCCAGGTTTCTTAGACCTACTGGGTGTCCGTCCCTGCCCGGGACAGTCCACTCCCCCAATGCCCAGGGCTCGGTTCCCGTGCATGACCTCGCTTCCTCTGGATGTGCGATCTGATTGGCTTGGCTTGGGATCCCCCTGGCAGGCAGCGCTAGAGAGGCCCCAGGTTTGGGGGGAGGAGGGGTGTCTCACGCCAGAGAAATGCAGCCCCGGAGCTCGCTTGACCTGCTACATCCTCCCGGGCTTTTCAAGTCAAAGAACTCCGACTTCCTGAAATTGTTGCTCTGGATGTAAGCGCTGCCTCCTTGAGGAGCTTTGGCTTGGGGGGCGGGGGTGGAGCGGGGCGGGAGGGGGGGCGGGATGGAGAGACGCTTCAGCCGTGCACACCCCAGAAAAGGGTGAGCGGGAGGCTGCGCGGAGCCCCGCGATGCCGGAGGCGTGCCTGCCGCGCCCGGGAGCCTGCTTTCTCTCAGGGGGACGGGAGGCGGTCCCGGGCTGGCCCCCGGCCGGTGGTCCCATGGGTGTGATGTGAGCGCGGGCCGGCCGGGCTGGGCAGGGCAGGGCAGGGCAGCCGATCGCTGCCGGGGGACCCCGCACACTTGTCCGCCCGCTTCCGTGGCTGCTGGAGAGCCCAGGAGCAGGGCTCGCTTTCTCCTCGAGGCCCCACGCAAGGACCCAGGTGGCCCAGAGACCCGGTGAGTGGGAGCCGCCCCCCACGTTTGGGACTGGGAGGGAGGGGGCGGGCCGAGAGCGAGCGAGGTCCCAGGACAAAGCCAGCTCTGCCCCGGGACGCCGGCTCCAGCCGGCTCGAGGACGAGAGTAACCCCCACCCCCCGGGGCATCTGCGCCCTGGAGGGGCTCTCATTCTCGCTTCGGGGAGCACCCCGGGGCCGCCCGAGGGACAAAACCCATTAGCAGCTTTCCCGGGTGGGAGCGATTGAGGCAGGGCTCGCACGCCGCCCGGCTGTTTGTGCGCGAGTGTTTTTGTGGTGCTCTGTTTGAGAAGCGGATCTGAAAGGAGAGGCGTGGGAGGGGGAGCCAGCGGCTTTCCGGGGCGACCCTTCCCCAGACTCTGGGTCTTCCAGCCTCCCCTCCCTTAGCTCGCACTTGCGGGGTACCGCGAACCCCCGAGGGGGCTGGGTCCCCTCCGTGCCTCCAGACACTTCTCCGAGTGGGCTCCCTTAGATTGGAAATCATTTTTTCTCTGTTAAGACCCCTGGGTGTTCGGGTCCGACGTGGATTTAGAAGCCACATCCTCCGAGTCCAGATGCACTTTCCATTATGAGCGCCTCTCTGGGCTCTGATTGGAGACTGTGGTTCCCCTTCGCGGGTCCCGTCTCTATTGTTTATGTGTCTGCGTGCAGAGTGGGCTCGAGGGGAAGGACCTGTGCGGGATTCCATCCAACTGGGTCCGGGAGAGGGACGTTAGAAAAACCGGGCTAATAATTGGGGGTCCCGCCTCCCAGTCATATGACATCTCCTCCCTCTCCGAGCTCCTTTTGTGTTTGTCAGCAACAAGTAGGGAGTATTTATAGAAGGCTCTGCAATCCTGTGGTGCAGCAAGGTTTCAATTACCCCCATTTGCCCATATGACTAAATGCAAGCTCTCTGTGCTGTCTGCTGGGGGGGGGGGGCTCTTCGAAGGGGCCCACGCCTGAAGCTGGCACTTCTGACCAAGTGGGTGACGCGTCTGGCACAAGGGGACGGTTGGACCAGGGAAAGCCAGAGAGATAGAAGGGGACTCAGGGACTCCATCAATCCCTCCCCTTCCTCGAGGAAAACTCAGGTCCAGAAAAAGAAAATAGCTTAATTAAGTTTATACAAATTACAACCTAGAGAACTATTGGCATTCCCAAGCATGAGTTCCAAGAGCTAGAGCGAGGGCTAGGTCATCTAGGTTATTAAGCCTCCCTTTTATACAAGAAGAACCAGAATCCAGAGCAGGGCAGGATTTTCCTTTGGAAGGCCGTCAGGATTTCTAATCAAGTCCTTTGATAGCAAAAGCACTTTACATCAAGCTGCTTCAAGTTATTCCTTCCTCAATTAGTCGGAAGAATCCGGCCAGATTTAAGTCAGGCAAACCTGCAGTGCCCAATTTGTATTTGGAAGAAAATAAACAGAATTTTTGTGGGCCCTGGGAAAGGGCCAGCAAAGCAGGTTAAAGGCCCTGAATGATGGGGCCTGGGTCATTCATCGCTTTAACACAATGACTGCTGTAATAACATTTGTTTCATTGAGTTGTTTAAATTCTCTGGCCTCCCCAGGAGAGCCCTCACTTAGCAAGCCTGAGAAGCATGGGTTGGGTTGACCCGGCAGTGGCAATCCTAACCACAGCTTGGGGCAGGAATGGCATTTCTTTCCCCCAGATGCTGCTACATTTCACACACTACTGTAGGGAGCTGGTAAATTCCTCTCCTGGCTCAAAGGAGGCCCATTTTCACTAAACAAAGCAATAGGTCAGGGCAGGAGGCAGGGACAGCCCAACTTAGAAGTTTCTGAGAAGCTCCAATTACCCTCCAGTTAAAATTAGCTGGCTAGAGGGAAGGAGGTTCCCTTCTCCTTCCTCTCTCCCCAGACTCCTTCTGTGGTGTGTGCATGAGAAAAACTCACCTTGTCTGGACCTTTGTTAATTGGTGCCTTCTGGTTTTGATTTTTGTCCTTCTGTATTTCTTAAACTAGGTGGCCCAGTGGATAGAGCACTGGCCTGGGAATCCTCCAAATCCGACCTCAGTCACTTAGTAGCTGTGTAACACTGGGCAAGTCAGCTTAACCCATTTGTTTCGATTCCTCATCTGAAAAATGAGCTGGAGAAGGAAATGGTAAACCATTCCTTTATCTTAGGCAAGAAAACCCCAAATGAGGTCATGAAGAGTTGGACACGACTGGCCAACATTTCTTAAACTGCCTGAGAATTTGGCCTTGGAGCTGGAGATGCAGCTAGCCAAGATCTGGCCAGTCATTATAGAGTAGAGCCAGGCAGAGAGCTGGAGCCAGAACCATAACATTTTCCTCATTTCCTTCTTCTTTACAGGAGATGCAAAATTGAAATAATCCGCTCACGGGCACATGTAATGGAGGAGCCAAAATTGGGGGCCTGGCTCTTTGACGTGAACTAATTAATTGTAATATTTCAGCATCCCCTTGGAAGGCTGTGACCATCGGTGACCTAAAAATACATTGTATTGCGTTTCTGTTTTTATCCACTTTCTTTTTAGATTTCTACTTCTTTCACTTACAAGATTAGGACATGAGCAAGTCATGACAGCTCAGAGATTGAACATCCTGGTCAGGAAAATAGGGAAGATCACATGTAATTTTTTGGTATATATAATAGAATAATATAGTTGGTATATATAATACAATAGTGTCTTGCTAAGGCCAGACAGGATGAGAACCATTCCTGGGCCAGGTGACAACCCTCAAAGGTTGCCAAGGGATGAGGTGGGCTTATATTAAGGAAGCAGCTGGCTCGCAAAGCTACTGGAGTCGTTGAGAAGAGCTGAGTTTGAAAACTCATTGTTTGATCCTGGTCGAATCACTTAATCTGTGTTTGCATTGGTTTTCCTATCATAGCATCTATCTCAGAGGATTACCATGAGGAATGATAAAGCACTCTGTAAACCTTAAACCCTCTATAAATGCTACCCATTATTATTATCAGTGAAAGAGCCAGTGTCCTCCCCATTATGCCATACTTCCACCCAATGAATATCTCTGAGAATCAGCTTCATCATCTGGAAGTTTGGGATAGTCTCCTTACCTACTTCACAGGGTTGACTTGAGGAAAACATTAGTAAATCGTCAAAATGATGTAGAAAAGTCGCGTCATTATGGTTACATTTCTCCTGCAGCTTAATCTATGACCGATGAGCCAGAAGGAACTTTAGAAATCATTTAGCTAAGTCTCCTTATTGTACAGATGAGGAAACTGAGACCCCCAGGGGTCAATGATTGGCCACTGTCACCCCCATCTGCTTTGCCAATCCTGCATTTTTCTGTTTCATACAACATCTGTTTATCCAAGAGATCAGAGACCTTCCTCTGATTGTTTTAATATTTCAAGGGCAACCATGCAGTGATCAGATTTTCACAGGCTCTTGAGTTGAAATAGTTCTTGGCAATCAGCTAATTGAACCCATACCTTCCAAAGAGTCCCCCTCATGGCACACTGGAACAAGGGATGTAAGTATTTGTAACTTATCAATACAAATTCTTTTTTAAATTGATCATAAGCTCATTGATTTATAGCTAGCAAGGATCTTGGGGTTTGCTTTTCTACATGTTCACTGCTCTTAGCTCTGCCCTCCGAGGCTTAGCAAAGAAATGAAAAATCTCTTCTATGTAGTGATGCTTCCAAAACTTGAAGAGTCCTGTCACTTTCTCTTAAATCCCTCACTTTTTTCTCCAGCCCCAATGACATGCCCTGGAGGCCCTGCTCTAGACACTCCCAGGGGTTCTCAAACTTTTTAAATAGGGGGCCAGTTCACTGTCCCTCAGACGGTTGAAGGGCCGGACTATAGTAAAAACAAAAACTTTTTTTTGTGGCCTTTAAATAAAGAAACTTCATAACCCTGGGTGAGGGGGATAAACGTCCTCAGCTGCTGCATCTGGCCCACTTGAGGACTTGAGGGATAGTTTGAGGACCCCTGCATAGCCCTTCCTAAAAGGTGATAACTCTCCCTAACTCTATGGGAACAAATTTATAATTCATTACATGGGGTCTCCTTTCTTGCTCCTTTGTTTTAAAAGATATTCTGGTCACAGAGACTATTCTATTCCAGCATAAGTGGCTCTCCTTAAATTATCTTCACACTGGGCTGACAAATGCCGTTTGAAAATAATATTGACGAGCCAAAGTGAGAAGGTCTTGGGTATTGGTTCTGCCTCTTTGCAAATGCTTGTGTAAGATTTAGCAAAGAACTGGTGTTCTGTATGCCTGTCTTTGGAAGATCTAATCAGATTGAGAAGTTTGTGGATTTCTGGAACGACTTTTTCAAATCTGTATGTGTTTCCATTTGTTTTTATGGTCTAGGAAAATCCCATACTGTCCTGAGAACTTTTTTGGTATTTTTATTGTATTTTTTTTCTCCCTAAGAAAAAGAACCTACTGTGGAGCATCTTCTGATAACTTTTCTCTGATGGAACCTGCTGAAAAAAAGTTTGGGATAGTAGAAATAAAGTGTGCAGGATTTGATGTCAGGAAACTGAATTTAAAGGGGCAAAGGATTAGAGCTAAAAGGGACTTGAAAGGCCATGAAAAACTAACCTGCTCTTTTTCCATAAAAGGAAACTGACATTTAAAGACATTGAGTGAGTGGCTCATGGTCACACAGTTAGAAAGTATGTCTTGGAGGCAGATCCTTTCAAGCCAGGTCCAACATTCTAGCCCCATTCTGCCAGGGATATTTTTCCTTTAATTTATTCTATTTTTAGAAAATAATATTTTATTTTTTTCCCAATTACACATAATAATAATTTTTGATGTTTTTAAAAATGTTGACTTCTAAATTCTTTCCCTTCCTCTCTCCCTTCCCCCTTCCCTGAGATAGTAAGCAATTTGATATAGTTTATACATGTGTAGTCATGCAAAACGTATTTTCATATTAGTCATGTTGTGAAAGAAAACACAGACCAAAAGAAAATAAAGTGAAAAATAATATGTTCTAATCTACGTTCAGACTTTATCTGGAGGCAGATAGTATTTTTTATCATGGGTCTTTGAAATTGTCTTGAATCATATTGCCAAGAAGAGCTAAGTCTATCTATCATGGTTGATCATTGTATAAGATTGCTGTTACTGTGTATAATGTTGGTTCCACTCAATTCACTCTGTATCAATTCATGTAAGTTTTTACAGGTTTTTCTGAAACTGACTTGTTTGTCATTTCTTTTTTTTTTCCTTTAGTTTCTTTTTTATTATTTTTTTATTATTGCTTTTTATTTACAAGATATATGCATGGGTAATTTTTCAGCATTGACAATTGCCAAACCTTTTGTTCCAATTTTTCCCCTCCTTTCCCCACCCCCTCCCCCAGATGTCAGGTAGACCAATACATGTTAAATACGTTAAAGTATATGTTAAATACAGCATATGTATGTATACATGTCCATACAGTTATTTTGCTGCACAAGAAGAATTGGACTTTAAAATAGTGACAATTAGCCTGTGAAGGAAATCAAAAATGCAGGCGGACAAAAATAGAGGGATTGGGAATTCTATGTAGTGGTTTATAGTCATCTCCCAGAATTCTTTCCCTGGGTGTAGCTGGTTCAATTCATTACTGCTCTATTGGAGCTGATTTGTTCATCTCATTGTTGAAGAGGGCCATGTCCATCAGAATTGATCCTCATATAGTATTGTTGTTGAAGTATATAATGATCTTCTGGTCCTGCTCACTTCACTCAGCACCAGTTCATGTAAGTCTCTCCAGGCCTTTCTGAAATCATCTTGTTGATAATTTCTTACAGAACAATAATATTCCATAACATTCATATTTCTTGTCATTTCTTATTGTATTCCATTACAATTCTGTAACATGACTTGTTCCACTCTTGCCCCATTGATGAGTCTTGCCTTAACTCCCAGTTCTTTGCCATCACAAAAAGAGTCAGTATAAATACTTTTATAATACTTTATAAAAAGTATTAAAGACCAAACAGGTCTTCCCTCCCCCCCACTTTTAAAAAAATTTCTGTGTGGTGTTAGGTCAAAGGGTATATACAGTTTTATAGCCCGTTTTGGGTGTAGTTCCAGATTGTTCTCTAGAATGTATACCAGGGCTTCTTAACTTTTTTTGTATATCATGGATTTAATTAACAGTTTGGATAAAGCCCAGAGATCCCTTCTCAAAAAGTTTTTAAATGCATAACATACATGGAATTACAAAGAAAACTAATAATATTAAATTAATTAAATTAATACTATTAAAAAGGATCCCAGATTAATAACTTTAGCCCTATAATCAATTTTGCTAGCTAGAAGATTTTATCAAGTCTTCCAGTCTAGCTTTCCTCTTGAAGGGGAGGAGGGAGTAGCACAGGCTATGGGGACTTCATTTGTACCAGTATGTTGCCTAGCACTGAGTTAGGTATGTTCTTAATAAAAACTGATGTTGGTTGATTTGAGGGGCCATTGGAAAGGTGAAAATCTCCCTCTCCGGGACATTTTGCTACTGGAATTTTCATTCTTTTCCCAGTCTCTCTAGGCAACCTTTTTAAAAAGGTAAATATGACCTTCCTTGCAGGCTGCATCTTAGGCTATCTTTAAGCTGTTGACAACTCAGTGTGAATTAATTCATTTATTTCCAAAGTCTAAAGACTGGGGTAATGGGAATCTGAAGAAAAATTGGGGTAGGGCAAGGAATAATTTTGATAGTAAGGTTCATAGGAACATGAGTTTAGAACTGAAGGGGACTTGGATTTATTTGCAGAGATAATAGTGAAGGAAATTTTGGGGAATGTTTTCAGATTTTAAGAAAAAAGTACATTTTTATTGAGGCCATGTAAAAGGACTAACCTTTGTCAAGCCATATTTATCATATTTAAATTAATATATATATGTATGTATATATATATATCTTGATACATATATATATATCTTGATATATAGATTAATATATATATCAAAGAGTAGCAGCTCACCTTTATAAGTCTCATAGACAGAAAGAAAGTACATTTTTATTGAGGCCATGTAAAAGGATTTACCTTTGTCAAGCCATATTTACCTTTTAATTTTTCTAAAAAGTATCTTGATAGGAAAAGTAGTAAGCTTATATTGATATCATTGATTCATAGACTGGGAGAAAATGCATTTTTATTGAAGCTGTGTAAAAAAACCTACCTTTGTCAAACCATATTTATCCTCTTTTCATTTAAAAAAAACATATTTTTAGGAAGCAGCAGCTCAGTTTTATATATACTTGATATCATTAACTTATAGACTTGGAAAAAGTACACTTTTATTGAGGCCATGTAAAAGGACCTACCTTTTTCCAAACCATATTTATCCTCTTGATTTTTTTTTTAATATCTTGATAGGAAAAATAGCAGTTCACATTTATATATACTTGATATCATTGGCTCATAGACCAGGAGAAAGTACATTTTTACTGAGGCCATGTAAAAGAACTAAACTTTTTCAACCCATATTTATCATCTTTTAATTTAAAAAAAAATATCTTGAGAGGAAAAATAGCAGTTCACATTTACATATACTTGATATCATTGGCTCATAGACTGGGGAAAGTACATTTTCATTGAGACCATGTTAAAGGACCTACCTTTGTCAAACCATATTTATCGTGCTTTAATTTTTTTTTTTTGGCTGAGGCAATTGGGGTTAAGTGACTTGCTCAGGGTCACACAGCTAGGAAGTGTTAAGTGCCTGAGGTCACATTTGAACTCAGGTCCTCCTGATTTCAGGATTGAAGCTCTATCCACTGTGCCACCTAGCTGACCCTTAATTTTTAAAAAATATCTTGATAAGAAAAATAGTAGCAGCTCACATTTATATATATATTTAATATCATTGGCTCATAGACCAGAATCAGAAGAAAACTTAGAAATCAACAAGTATAATTCTTTTTTTTTTTTAAACAGATGAGGAAACTGAGGTTTGAAGAACCTAGAGATGCTATATGCAGGTTGGTTTGATTGAGTCTTGGACTTTAGAGATGAAAGACCTCATTGTTTAGTATAGGGAGTAGAGTTGGATCCCTTACTCAGGAGTTGCCAGAAAACCAGGTCTTCCTTAACTTCAGATCTATCATTCTGTCCTCAGCTTTCCATATGAAGATGAATTTCTGTATTTCCAAATTTCTTTGAGGTGGAGGTTGGGGAAAATGTATTTTCTAAGAGTCAATAACTGATGGTTTTAAAAAGAACATTTCTTTTCCATAAATTCTTCAGCATGATAAAGAGTACTTAATTTGGATACAAAATAGCTCTGGGTTCAAATTCTGTCTCCGATGCTTCTTAAGTGATGTGATCATGGGTGACTCTCCTATCCTCACTGAGTCTCAGCTTCCTCATCTGTAAAATCAAGACATCTATAGTGTCTGTCTTCAAAGGATTGTTGTGAAGATCAAGAGGATGTACTGTGTATGGGAGACACCATCTCTATGGATGGGGAGGAGAGGGGCTGAAGGGAAGAATCCACAGAAAGGGGAGGTGGGAAGGTAGCAAATGTTTATTCAAATTGACCCAGTCAGGCTCGGTTGGGTTGACATTGCCTTTGGAAGTCCACTCCAATATTTCACAAACTCATTTTCAGCAGAGTCTCAGAGACTGAAAGACCTTCTACCAGAAATGTGAGAGAAGTCAAGCATTGGGAAGGACACTGGATTTGGAGTCAGAGGATTGGGTTTGAATTCTGGCTCAGCCACTAGCTGTGTGGACTAGTTATTTCACATCCCAAAATAGTAGTTTCTTCATTTCTTGGTTGAATGTACCCTTTATTTCTAAACCTGTATTCCTAAGACCTGGGAGAGAGAAAAAAGAACAAAAATGGGGTTTAACAGAATTTTAAAATGCATTTGTCTGGGGCTGTAGGCAAGGTTAAGGATTGTGGCTCTCCTTAGCAAGCACTGTGACAGTACACACTTATTGGGCATTTTAAGGCTCCCTAAGAATTATTCTTCTAATAGCATTTTGTGATAGAGACAGTGTAAGTATAATACAGGGCAGGTGACCAGGAGGAGTTAGGTCAGGGAACTGTGTAAAGAGTATCCAGATCAGGTTCTAATTTGAAGATTGTACACACCTCTATTGACACCATCTTGGGGATCTTGGGGATTATTTTGTGAAGAGTATCTGGGCCCTGAGGCAGCCCACAAACTCTTTCAGAATCTCTTTGTCTCTCCTCTGTGTGTGTGTGTGTGTGTGTGTGTGTGTGTGTGTGTGTATCTCGCTGTCTCTCTCCTTGTCTCTCTGTCTCTCTCCTTGTCTGTCTCTCCCTCTCTGTATCTCTCTGTATCTTTTTCACTCTCTCTGTCTCTGTCTGTCTCTCTCTCACTCTCTCTGTACACACACACACAGAGACACAATATAAAGATGATAGATAGAGAGATATCCAAAAGAGGGGAAAGCTCTGGAATTAAGAGGGTTAAGGAAGACTTTCTGTAGACGGTGGGACTTTAGTTGGGATACAAAGTAGCTGGGTGGTGCAGTGGATAGAGCCCCAGGCTTGGAATCAGGAAAACTCCTTTTCCTCAGGTTTGGCCCCAGACTCTTATTGGTCACGTGACTTAAGTCACTTCACCCCTATTTGCTTTGAAATGGCCAGCCACCCCAGTATCTTTGCCAAAAAGACCCCAAATGGGGGCTGAAATGCATGAGCAATAGGAACAACCTAGGGCACTTGTGCAGTCCACAGAGAAGATGCACTTTAGGCCCTGTGAACTCGGGTTGCTCTTTCTTTATGGCTGGACGATTGATGTTTGAGTGAGACTTGGCTGGTGGCTCTGGACCACACCCTGGATGGGCCTTTGAAAGGAGGAGGGAGAGACTCGGGTGAGAAGTGGGCCCGAGGTGGAGAGAGGTCACTCAGAGCTGACTGCCCTCCCCAGCACGGGGGGACAGCTCAGGGCTGGTGTCTGCGGTCTTCCCAGATGAAGGGCTGGGGGGGGAACAACCATATCCTGCCCTCGGGACCCAGTCCTGCTCTCTGATCTCTGTTCTGAGGGCCAAGTCCAGGGTGTGGCTCTGATTCCCACTAGCCTTGACTTAATCTGTCTGTCTTTTCCAAATACCCTGACTCATTCTTCATTGCCTTCCACCCCCATCCCTTTGGCTTTTTCCTCTCTTTCTTTTTTTAATTCAATTTTTATTTTATTTTCTTACCAAATTTTCACTTTCCCACATCCCCTCCTCCACTCACCGAGAATGCAGGGTAAACAAAACCAGTTATAATTATATACAATCAAGTGAAATTCCTTACATTATCCATGTTCAAAACAAACCCAAACGAAAAACCCTCTTTTAATCTACACTCTGAGTCCATCATCCCTCTATCAGGAAGTCTGTAGCATGAGCCATCTTCTGGAATTGTAGCTGGTAATTGTTGTTGAAAAAAGTTATAAAGTCTTCCAGAGTTCTTTGTTTTTATGGTATTATTGTTATTATATAAATTGTTCTCTTGGTTCTGTTCACTTCACTTGGAATTATTTCATACAAGTCTTTCCAGATTTCTCTGAAACCATTTCTTTCATTGCTTTAAAAAATCCATTTGTTTCTTTGTTTGTTAGTTGTTAGCACACATTGCTTTATAAATTAGATTGGGAGAGAAAAATCAGAGGAAAAGGGAAGAACCATGGGAGAGATTAAAAAAGCAGAAAAAAGAAGTGAACATAGCATGTGTTGATTTACACTTAGTCTCCTTCGCTCTTTTTCTGGATGCAGATGGCATTTTCTGTCCAAAATCTATTTCATACAAGCCTTTCCAGGTTTCTCTGAAACCATTCCTTTTATTGCTTCTTTCAAAAAACCCATTTATTTATTTATTTTAACACACATTGCTTTATGAATCATATTGGGGGAGAAAAATCAGAGCAAAAGGGAAAACAAAAAACAAAAAAAAAGAAGTGAACATAGTATGTGTTGATTTATACATACTTAGTTCTTTTTCTGGATGCAGATGGTATTTTCTGTCCAAAATCTATTGGGATTGCTTTAGATCACTGAACCACTGAGAAGAACCAAGCTTTTCATAGTGGATCATTGCTTTTCATTGCTTCTTATAACACAATCATATTTCATCACATTTGTAGACCATAATTTGTCCAGCCATCCCCTCCGTTTCTAATAATTTACCACTACAAAAAGAGCTACTATAAACATTTTTGTACATTTGTGTTCTTCCCCCCACCTCCCTTTTAAAAAAAATCTTTAGGGCATTAGACCTAGCTGTGGTATCTTTGTTTCAAAGGGTATTCATAGTTTAATAGCTTTTGGGACATGATTCCAAACTGTCTTCTAAAACTGCTGAATCAGTTCACAGTTCCACCAAAAAATACATTAATATATAGCCCCTAACCTTCCAAAATTTGTCATTTTCCATTTTTGTCACTTTTTGTCAGTCTGATGGGCATGTGAAATGAGACCTCAGGGCTGCCTTAATTTTCATTGCTTTAATTATTCATGGTTTAGAGCATTATTCCTGTGTCTGTTAAAAGCTGGGATTTTTTCCTCAAAAAACCGCTTTTTTTTTTTTTTCATCTTCTGAACATCTATTAAATGATGGTCTTCCATTCCCAGATTGATTTCTTTTTTTTTTTTTAAACTAAGTTAAAAAAGGCCATTCTTTGTCTCATTTCTTCCCTATCTAGCCTTAATCACTGAATGGGTGATTGCCCAAATTGATACCTCTTAAAAGGACCTTTTCTTTAAAAAGCTTTCTTTAGGCAGTTTTTTTGGGACCAAACTGGATATATCCAATCCCTCTCCTCCTCTTGATGGTCCTTCTCACCACATCCAGGGCCATCTCCAGTTGTCCTGATCTGGCCACTGGATCCTCATGGCTCTGAAAGAGAAAATGAGGCAAGTGACCTTGTATAGCCCCCTCTCATTGAAATCCAATTCACTTGCATATCATGGTATCACCTCTCTGATGCCATGGTTCTCTGAGAAAGAAGGACAAACAACATCAATAATTGGGGAGTAATTCATGCATTCATTCATGCATTTGTTCATTCTCATTATGTAGTCAGTGAATCAAGGAGAAGAGACTTTTTATGTACCGTCAAGGAGATATGACCCCAGTCTTTGTGTGGAGATATCCAAACTATACATGAGGAAGATTAGCTTGAAGAGTCAGAACAAAGCTTCATCCACTGCCCTTATTCTTGACCAGTCTACTTCTCACAGTTCCTATAGATAATGAATATCCCCATTAAGTACATATTGTGTGCCAGGCCCTGTCTAACTGCAGGGGATAAAAAAAAAAAATAAAGCAAAAACAATCTCTGCCTTCAATGAGATTATATTCAAGCATGCAAACAATTACGTAAACACAGGATGTATATAGGGGAAATTGGAAAATTGGTTTTGGAAGAGATCTGAAAGGCTATTTAGTCCAGTATCCTCATTTTACAGATAAGGTCACTGAGGTCCAGAGAAAAGTAACTTGCTTAGGATTGCACAGAACATAGTAGAAGGATCCAGTTCCTCTGGCTCAGATCTAGAGCTCTTTTCACTATACCACTTTCTATAGAAGGTAGGTATCTCTGGCATTAAAAAGGTAGGCATTTATCCTTTAAAACTTGCTGTTCCCTGCATTATGTTGGGCCCCAGGCAGCTGCCCTACCTTGCTGACCCCTAATTCCATCTTTGGAAGGAAGTGATTACGGGGAGTCATGGACTGACTGACATTATTTGGTCCGTAGCATGGTGCTTTGGGTATCTCATAAATAGATGACCTAACAAATGTTTGTACAATTCATGTGAATTCTGAACATTCCTGGCAGTGACTTAGTGCGTGGCACATGGAAATACTTAATAAATACTTGTTGACATTTGTTGGAAGAATGTGACAGAGGAGGGGCCCTCAAGGTACTAGGAAATGAGAGAAACACTGGTTCTGTGAAGGGCCGTGAGCCCAAATCATCTGAGGATGGACCGAAGGAATTAAGGAGAGTTAGCTTAGAGAAAGCTGTAGTTGTGCTCCTGGTTTGAAGGACCATCAAAAGGAGGAGGGGGATTGGATATGTCCAGTTTGGTCCCATAAAAACCGCCTAAAAAGTCAGTACTATTCAGAAGAAGAATGGGTTTCCCTTCCTATTAAGTGCACGAGCAAAGACTGGAAGATGAAACTCATTGGGGAGGTGTTGGACATGAGTTGGAGAACATGGTTGCCAAGGATGCTCTCAACTGCGATTCTGCAGGTCAAGAGAGTAGAAGTTTGGTCATCAGTGGCCCCGAGTGAGTCTTCTTGGCAAAAATACTGCTGTGGTTTGCCATTTACTTCTGGCTCATCTTATAGATAAGGAAACAGAAGTAAACAGGATGAAGTGACTTGCCTGAGATCACACAAACATCCAAGGCAGAATTTGAACTCTGGAAAGTGATCCTTCTGACTCGCTCTATTCACTGTACCAACTAGCTACGCCTAATTTCATTCAATTAAGTTTCATTTAATTTCAGATGTTTTTTTCATTTTTTCTAATTGTATTAAGTTTATTTTTAATACACATTGTTTTATGAATCATGTTAGGAAAGAAAAATCAGAGCAAAAGGGAAAAATCATGGGAGAAATAAAAAAAAAAAACGGGAAAAAAGTGAACATAGCAGATGTTGATTTACATTCAGTTCTCCTTAGATCTTTTTTTGGATGCAGATGGCTGCCCCTAATTTCAGTTCTCTAGGCCAGATAAATGAAGTTATCAATTCTGTACAACTTTTAAAATTATAATTTAACAGGGTCCTTTGAAAATATGAATCATTTACTCTTTTTCCCACTTCCTCTTTTTTCTCCTTTATCCTGATGGTTTGTAATAAATAAAGTTATCAATGCTGTACAACTTTTAAAATTATAATTTAAGAGGTCCTTTGAAAATATGAATTATTTCATCTTTTTTTCCGCTTCATCTTTTTTCTCCTTTATCCTGATGTTTTATGATATGTTGGGTTTCCAAATTTCATTTTAGGAGTTAGAGTAGAGAGTTTTGGTGCAGAAAATGTTGGTGATTAAATCAACAAAGTTCTGTATTTTTAGAAAAATATCACTGGTTTACTGTCTGTCATCATTGGGAGAGTTTCAATGATCAGTTGTTTGACTCCTGACTTGGTTTGTGTTTGTGTTTGTGCACGTGCATACTTTTAGCTCAGAAAAGTTTTGTTTTTCTGAGACTAGAAGGGAAGTAGAGAGTCCAGGAGTTAGAAAAGTCTCTGATGAAAATGTCTTGTAAGGGAAACAAGAGGCAAGATTGGCTAAAAGAAAATAGGGAATAATGTGAAATAAGGGTATTCCAGGCCAGAAGAATTTATATTTAAATGTGGAGGAAAGAGGAGGTTATTGAAACTTCGTGAGCCAGGGAATAATGTGGTCAGACCTGGGCTGTTGCCTCTTCCAGAGTGATGGGCCTTCAAGGTCCAGTGCTGGCTCTCTGACCGGGATTGTTGGCAGTATATGAAGACTGAACAGATACTACTCTTTTCTGAAGTTGTTCAATTATTTGCATTCTTATGAAATGAAAGAGACATGGATAGGAAGAGACTGGTTCATGACCAACTCAGTGAAGTTAGAATTGGAGAACTTAGTGCAGATCCCGGTTGAATTTTGAATGCCATCTTTGCCCTTTGTTATCTGAATGACTTGGGTCAGTTAATTTGTAGGGCCTCGGTCTCCTGATCTGAAAAATGAAGAGATTGGATTAAATGACCTCTAAATTTTCCCCTTTCAGCTCTAATTGTGACTCCAGTTTGTTAACTCTATAGTTTCCGAAAATGATATTGAATAAAATTGATCAATTGAAGAATTGGAGAGATGAGTGCTGAAGGCCTTAGGATCCTTCTACCTGAGGGTCATTTGAATAAACTAGGAATTAACTCTTTAATTTCAGAAAACTATATTGAACAAAGTTTATCGATTGGAGAATTGGAGAGATGAGTGCTGATGGCAAAGGGCCTTAGGATCCTTCTACCTGAGGGTCATTTGAATAAACTAGGAATTAACTCTTTAATTTCAGAAAACTATATTGAACAAAGTTTATCGATTGGAGAATTGGAGAGATGAGTGCTCATGGCAAAGGGCCTTGGGATCCTTCTACCTGAGGGTCATTTGAATAAACTAGGAATTAACTCTTTAATTTCAGAAAACTATATTGAATAGTTTATCAATTGGAGAATTGGAGAGATGAGTGCTGATGGCAAAGGGCCTTAGGATCCTTCCACCTGAGGGTCATTTGAAGAAACTAGGAATTAACTCTTTAATTTCAGAAAACTATATTGAATAGTTTATCAATTGGAGAATTGGAGTGATGAGTGCTTAGGATTCTTCTACCTGAGGGTCATTTGAATAAACTAGGAATGCTTTAACCTGGAGAAGAATAGATGAAGTCTAGTGAGGATATGATAGTTGTCTTCAAGTATTTCATTTTCTTATTCTGGAAATCTTGTAGCCTCTTAGTGGTTTCCATGTAACTCCTCTATTGGAATGGAAGCTTCTTGAGGCAGAGACTCATACATTTGCCTTTCTCTGTATCCCCATTACAAAGCTTGGCTTAATAAATGCTAATTGATTTGAAACTCCCTCCACCCCCAAAAAAACCCTAACCTAATTCTTGAAAGCAAGAATAAATGACTTCTGCTCTTCTTTCAAGATCTGACTATGAAGTGAACTATGTGTGTGTGTGTTAATCAAATTTGTATTTGAGTGGTAAGAATCTTTGGGATCTTAGCACCTCATTTATTTATTTTTTCATGTTAATCTTTTTAAAAAAATTAATACTATTTTATTTTTTAAATACATGCAAAAATGATTACCAACATTTACCTTTGCGAAATCTTGTGTTCCAAGATTTTTTTTTCTCTTTTTTCTCCATTTTTTTCTCTTTGCCCACTTCCCCAAGATAGCAAGCAATCCGATATAGATTTAACAGGTTAGCACCTCATTAAAAAAAATAGTAACCCACCCAGATCTAGATTTGGCTACTTCTGAACAGCTCCCAGATATGTAGCCCCATAGTTCAAACTGAGCTTCTTTCTTTCCCGATTCCCTCATGAATTTATCTGTGTTTCTGATTATTTTTAGTGTGACAGGCTAATGAATTAGCACCCTAGAAGAGCAAGGGCCTAAGGATATTTAAATTTCTAGTGTGGGCATTTACAACCCTACCTCCCCAAAAGGGCAAATGCTACAAATTAGGACTTGGGTTTATTATTCTGTTGGAAGGTTAACATTGAGAGAGTGATGGAGAAAAGGCTAATTAAGAAGGCAGAGAATGTAAAAGTATTTTGTGTTTTGTTTTGAGAGCTGACTGTTAAACAGTCAGCACATCACTGGAAGAGGTGCTTCAGGTTGGCTATTTTCAGCATCAGTTATCCATTGTCAGATACAATGGATTTTATTTTTCTGATCTTAGATAATTGGAGAGGGGCTAGTACCAAGAACAACTCAAGCAGTGGGAAGTTCCAGTATTATTGGTCTTTTCAGTAATGCAAAGGCTGTTCAAGAAGTCCATTTATAACACTGGTGGGGACAATTTTTTTTGCCAACAGCCATTTAGATATTTATAACATCCTTGGTGGGCCATCTAAAATTATCAATTTATAGAGCTTAAGCAGTGAGGAGTTCCATTGAATAGGAGAATGCTTGCGCCTGATTATGTCAAAAAAGAAGGGGGACTGTGTAAAAGACCTTGGTGGGAATGAGGGAGGAAAATGAGGAAAGTGCTTTGTAATAGTTGAGATACAGACGTCAGTCGGTTGGTCACAAGCGTGTGCCATTCCCCGGGATGGGAGTGATCCCCATCTTTCCTATTATTGTCCGAACCAGTCAGTCTCTCCCTCGGCTTCCTAGAATTGCCACAGCTAAGTGTGCAGCTTTCCTTCTGCTCCTTCCTGGAATCACAGATGGAGATCCTTGGATCTTTGTGCCTCCGGCCCATTTTACAGATGTGGTACTTGAGGTAAAGTGGGGACAATTACTTTGTCAGCACTCACGTCTGACTCAAGGGCTGATGGCTTTCCCATTCCTGCCATGGAGACTCCCAAGGTGAAGAAACAAGAAGTGAATTCCGTGTTTTTCACCCCTAGTACTCTGATGGCGGTCCCCGGTCCCTGATGCTCTCAGAGTTCTTTGAGCCGGGCTCTTCTTGGCCCCCACAGATCTCAGAGCTTCGCCGAATGCGTTTGTGGTTCAGGTTCTGGCCAAGCCTGGAGCCGAACAGACTCGTCTGGATTTTTGCTCTGTGGTTTTCTGAGACGGGAGGAGCTCAGGTAGCGTTTTGTGTGTTCGCAGGATGAATACCTGAAGGGATTGGGCTTTTTGTTTTCTTTATGGTAGGAATGCAAAAAAAAAACTCTGAACGTTTTCCAAAACCTCACAAAGGGCTCTTAAGGTAATTTGGGATTAGACTGAGCTGCACTGCTTTAGACCTTGCCACAGCCTGCTGCTTTACCTCTCCCTCAAGTGGCCCCGTTTTAGGCTGGTCTCCTCAGGAGAACCTTCGGTACCGGTCTGCAGAACTCTATGCTGTCCTCCCCGGTTCTGGGAGTCCTGCTGGCCTCCATCTTGGCCCAGGAGCTTCAGTACCGGGCGTTACATTTTAGGAAGGACATTGATAAAGCGGGAGGCCATCCGAGATGGTCAAGGGTTTCAAGAGAAGAAAAAGACTTTCTCACCAGCTTCAGATATCATGTGGAAAGGTATTATTAATTAAGACTTGCTCTAAAAGCAAAAATCTCAAGAGAGCTTGGGACTTGATCTAAAGGAAGAATTTCCTAATAATTAGGGTGCCCCAACAGGCAGAAGGGAATAGGATTCCTTCCTTACTGGAGGTTTTTAGATTGAATTCAGATTAAAGTTTTTATAGATATAATTTAATATATGTGTTATATGTGCAGATATATAATACATTTGTATATATGCATGTAATACATATGTAATGTGTATATATGTAATATGTACATGCACATATAATATATGTATGTAATATATATGTAATATATATGTAATATATATATATATACATATATATAAAGTTGTATATATATATATATATATTTCTTTAGACTTCTGAAGAAATCTCCTTTCTCAATTTATGCTTGAGTAGGAGGTTGATTATTGGCACAAAGGTTGGATAGCTACTTCCTGAGTATATTGTAGAAAGGAACCATATTCAGATGTGGAACTTGATGACTACCAAGGTCATACCTAAATTGGGAGTTTCTCCGAGAGCCTTAGTTATATGGATAGCCCTGAAATATTAAGAGAATCAGAGAAAGGCCTTTAGGTCCTTGGAAGAATGGTCCATTTTCTGCATTGCCTGAGTTGACCGATGTGGAGGAGTATTATTACTGAGCGATTGCCCCTGTTTTCATGGGACAATACTTGCAGGGAGAGTTTGTGAGTAAATCTATTCAGAGGAAGAATGATATTACTTTACATGGGATTCTAGCAACTGTATCCAGAGGAAAAATATTGGGACATATGATGTTGTGGCCAAAACAGAAATATTAATACTGTTGTAGTATAAACTTCACCATCGTAAGAGGGGAGCGGGTGAATCTCTTTGGGCCACAGTCTTGTTGCTAGAGGAGCCTGTGGATCTCTTCGGGCCACAGTCTTGCTGCTAGGGGAGCCAGTGGATCTCTTTGGGTCACAGTCTTGCTGGTAGGGGAGCCGGTGGATCTCTTTGGGTCACAGTCTTGCTGCTAGGGGAGCCAGTGGATCTCTTTGGGTCACAGTCTTGCTGGTAGGGGAGCCAGTGGATCTCTTTGGGTCACAGTCTTGCTGGAAGGGGAGCCGGTGGATCTCTTTGGGTCACAGTCTTGCTGCTAGGGGAGCCTGTGGATCTCTTCGGGCCACAGTCTTGTTGCTAGGGGAGCCGGTGGATCTCTTCGGGCCACAGTCTTGCTGGTAGGGGAGCCGGTGGATCTCTTCGGGCCACAGTCTTGTTGCTAGGGGAACCTGTGGATCTCTTTGGGCCAGAGTCTTGTTGCTAAGGGAACCTGTGGATCTCTTTGGGCCACAGTCTTGCTACTAAAAGACATGAGGATTTAGTTTAAATTTCTGATTTATCTTG
The DNA here is from genome assembly GCF_016432865.1 of Antechinus flavipes. Lineage (NCBI taxonomy): Eukaryota > Metazoa > Chordata > Mammalia > Dasyuromorphia > Dasyuridae > Antechinus > Antechinus flavipes. The sequence goes on from NC_067403.1 coordinate 230,626,600, forward strand.
ACTTCCAAGGACTAATGAAAAAATGTCCTTCCCAGCTCCTGATGAGTTGGAATAGACTGTGGACTCAAAGATTGAAATACGTCATCAGGCATTATTAATTTGTTTCTCTACTGAACTTTTTACTCTTTTTGGCAATTAATATCAAGCTACCTTCTATTTACTTATTTACTCTATATATGTGTATATATATATATGCCCTTGTTGAATTTAAACTTTTTCTGAGTAGGGATTATTTCATTCTTCATATTGTAGTTTTCCGTACCTAGCACAGTGACTTACGTAGAATCACTGCAAGTTGATTGATCCATTGATTATGCTCTCTCATTTGTTTTGGACCATGTCAATTTGAAATTGATTGTATAGGTTTCACAGCTTGTTGTATAAGTAAAGCATTTAATCATTTTAGTTGTGTCTGACTGTGACCCCATTTGGGGTTTTCTTGGCAAAGATACTGGCATGAGTTGCTATTTCCTTCTCTCAGTCATTTTATAGATAAAGAAACTGAGGCAAACAGGTAAGTGACTTGCCCAGGATCACAGCTAATTAGTACCAGGATAGATTTGAACTCAGGAAAATGAGTCTTCCTGACTAGGCCCAGCTCTCTATCCACCGTGCCAACTTTCTGTCCTATAAATACTGCTAGATTCTGATTAATGTGAATAATGAATCCCATGAAGCAATTGCATATATTTCAGTTCACATTATTCTAAATTATATTTATTGTTATATTTCATATATTAACATATAACTACATATTACATTTATTATAATTATGTAAAATATGGCCATTGGTTCCAGTGGAAACATGCAAATAATGCAACGACCACGGGGGATTCATTTTTGCACTACTCACACCTAAGTAAGTATGGGCCCATGATGCATCTTATGCAAGGAAAAAGGAGGTCAATGACTGGATCATTTGATGGGGAGTCCTTTATAAATTTAGTCCTTTATAACTTAGACCTCAATTTCTTTTCTATTTGCTCCTGAAGGCAATAGGGAGCCATGGAGTTTATTGAGTAAGGGGTGACGTGGTCAGACCTGTGTTTTAGGAAAATGACTTTGGTGGCTGAATGAAAAATGGATAGAATGGGGAGAAATTTGAGTTGAGGTACCAGGAATTTTGTGGTTTTAATCAGTTTTGAGACATTGGAGGTTTGCACCAGAGGAATAGCAATGTCAGAGGAGAGAAGAGAGTGTATTAGAGAGATATTAAGAAGATAGAATAGACAGTCTTTGGTAACTGATTAGATATGGGATAATCTCATTTTATTTATTTATTTTCCCAATAGTTTGTATTTTCCAATTACATGTAAAGATGGTTTTCAACATTAATTTTTGTTTAGATTTTTTTTTGGCTTTGTTTTTTTTTTTAGATTATATTTTCTCCTTCCCTCCCTCTTCCCTAAGACAGCTAGCAGTTTGATATAGTTTACAGATGTACAGTTATTTTTAACATATTTCCATATTTGTCATGTTGTGAAAAAAATTGGAACAAAAGAGGAAAAACACAAGAAAGAAAAAGCAAACAACAACAACAAAAACGGTAAAAATAGTATGCTTCAATCTGTATTCAATCTTTATAGTTCTCCCTCTGGATGTGAATGGCATTTTCCATCTATGGGCTAATCTTTTACAGGAAAAAGACCGTATTGCAGAAAATGGAGTCTCAGAAAAGCAAAATAAGTTGGCTAAAGTCTCATAGCTTGGCACATGTCAGAGCTGATTAAAATTAAGCCCAGGCTTTCTGATTCCCAGTCTCAAGACACTTTGACATTGCTTCTCTAGAGCTGTTACTATTGCTGTTTGGAGGACAGCCTAGGGCACAGATAAGTCTTATTTATTTATTTATTATGTAGTACTTACATTTAGTCATCTGTGAATGAATGAATGAAAAGCATTTAAGTACTTCTTATAGGCCATGTCCTAAGCTAAGCACTTGGGATACAGATACAAAATTAGGGACAGCGGTAGGGAGAACCACTGCAGACTAGTGATCTTTGGTTTATAAAGAGAAGGCAAATGTTATTATATCTTTTCTCCAATTTACAGGTAAAGAAGCAGAGGCTGAGAGAGGTTCATTAACTTTTAGTTACTACTTCAATAATGAGAAGGAGAAGGAGGATGAAGATGAGATGCATTTCTTTATATAGCAATGTTAATTTTTTTATTATTAAAGCTTTTTATTTACAAAGCATAAGCATGGATAATTTTTCAACATTGACCCTTGCAAAACCTTGTGCTCCAAATTTTCCCCTCCTTCTGCCCATCCTCTCCCCTAGATGGCAAGTAATCCAATATGTAAACATTAACATTTCTAAGGCATTTTCTTCATCTCTAAATAATGAACTCTATCATCATTTCACAGATGAAAATGAGACTCGATGGGTAAGGGACTCAGATCTAAGACTGATGTTGATCATGCTGCCATGTCTTTTTTTGGTGGTATGGTCCATTTCTAATGATATATCAATTCACCAGTTTTCTCCACAAGAGTGATTCTGGCTAACTAATTTTTAATTAAAACTTTATATTTTCAAAACATGCATAGATAATTTGCAATTCACCCTTGGGTTCTAAATTTTTTTTCTTCCTCCCTTTCCTCTATTCCAATCTCAGATGGCAAGTAACTAATATATTTTAAACATGGGCAATTCTTCCATACATATTTCCACAATTATCATGTGCATAAGAAAAATCAAGTCAAAAAGGGGAAAAAATGAGAATGAAAACAACAAAAAAGTGAAAATATTGTGTTGTGATCCCCATTCAGTCCCCATCTGGGTGCAGATGGCTCTCTCCATCACAAGACCACTGGAACTGCTCTGGTTAACTTTTCACCTAAATGGGAGAAAATACATTTTTTCAGTATTTGAAACAACAGTTGGATGCTGACGTGACTTTTCACCATTTCTCCTTCCCTAGTGGGTTATATCTATATGTTATATTTTCCAGAACTGCCCTATTTCATCATTTAGGAAGTCCTCTTACATAACTATCCTGTCTAGACCTTGAATTTGCCTTCTATAGCCATGTCAAATCCTCGGGATTCTCTTCTTCCATCTCTTGGCCATTCTGAGAAAATTGCCAATTTGACACTTGTTTATCACACTTTTATTTTTTTTTTATATTTTATTATTGCTTTGATGTTTTTAAACATCACTCTGATTTCCCAATAATACCCCCTCTTCTGATTTAGCCTTCTTGCAACACTGAGGGGAAAAGTTAAGAAAATAAACAAATGAGTCATATCTGACAACATATGCAACCTTTTGTGCTGATAGTCTATTACCTCTCTATTCAGGAAAGGTCTTTTTTCTCCTCAGTTCTCTCAAATCATGTTTTTGATTTGAAAAAAACAACATTAATCTGAATTCTTATTCTTTTGGTGTGATATATATATATTTGGCCTGGAAGGGCTTTTTTCTCATCAGTCCTTTCAAATCAAGTTTGATCATAACATTAATCTGATTGAATTATTATTTTTTTAGTGTGTGTGTGTGTGTGTTTTTTTTTTTTTTTTTGGCCTATACCTGTGATTTTTATGAGTGTGGGGAAAGTTTTCTCTTCCAGAAGGATTGGCAAATTGTAATTTAAAATGTCAGAATTGTTTAGGGAATGCAAGTCAGGCAGCTAGTGTGCATCTAGATGGTTTGAATGCAAGTCTTTCCAACTCAAATACTGGTCTTCTCTCTGTCCCTCCTTTGTGCTCTTTTTATTTTACTTTATTGTAGTCAGTGAGTATAATATTCATAAAGTCCTACTTTTTTTTGCTCCTCTTCACTACATACAACTCTTCCCAAGTTTCTTGGATGTCCGCATTTTTGCGGATTTCTATGTTGCCATCTTGTTTCATTTTATTCATATTGATCATAGTTTGATCAGCTTTGCCTTGATAGATAGGCACCACTTTTTTTTTTTTTTGCTTTTGGTTTTTTAATTTAATTTTTATTTTTGAGTTTAACAAAAACAAGCAAAAAAAAAAACCCTTTCATGTACAAAATAGGCGACCCCATGAGAAACTATTTGTCTATCATTTCTTCAGTCATTCCCCAATTGTTAGACAGTTGACTCTTTTAATTTTTGGTCTTTTGATCTCTCAAAAAAGAGCTATTTACAAATATTTGGGGTATGGGTCTAGATCATGGGTGTGCTCAGTTGGGTGACGTTGGGGTCACAGTTTTTTGGAATTGCTTTCCAGAGTCGACAAGCTTCACCACTAATATCTCAGAATGTTTTTTTTTTTTTTAATCTCACATGCTTTCCAACAATGGTTATTTTTCTCTTCAATTATTTTGGCCAGTTTGCCAGTACAAAATTGATTCAGGGCCCTATATATATTCTTCAGACCAATCTATGTCCTCCTTAAACCTTGGTACCCATAATTGAACCCATTGCTCCAGTTGAAGTCCACAATGAGATGAAGATCATCTCTTAATTCCTGAATTTATGCTCTTTTCTAACGTAATATATTAGCATTTTTTGGTGGTCACATCACACTGCCAATGCATTTGGACCTTGCAGTCCATTCCAACCCTTGATCTTTTTCAGAACAGCTGGGGTCTTTTAAACTTAAACTTGTCAAAGTCCAAAGTATTATACATCCTTCATTTGGGACTACTTGGAAAATAACTGATTCTGTCCATAGTGCTAGTGTTTTAGATTAATTTACTCTAAAGAAAAGAATTTCTTATAGATTATTCAGTCTTCAAGTAAAGAAGACTCATTATAACATCATAACGAGTGCCTTCTGCTAATATAAAACTCAGTTCATTACATACAAATGCACTTATTGCAATAAATGGATTTAATTGTCCAGAGATACTCAGGCCTGATTTCTGCCTCCAACTCTTACTCAACAAATGACTTTAGACCTGTCATTCAATTTTTCTTTCTTTTCTTTTCTTTTTAAAATAATAATAATAGCTTTTTATTTTTCAAACAACATGCAAAGATAGTTTTCAGCATTCACCATTGCATGCTCAATTTTTCTGAGCCTCCCTTTTTTCATTATAAAATGCAACATTAATGCTGACCTTACAGATTATCTTAAGTTTTAAGTGAAATAATGTACATAAATTGCTTCGTAAACCTTAAAACACTATATAAATGTCAGTTGCTATCATTATTATGATCATTATTACTATATTTTCAGAGATCCTTTATTTCATCAGCCGAGGGCATTCCATCTACTGACTTCTATCTAGACCTTAGTATATATAGAGAGTGACCAAAAATTCATTATTGTGTGGCCAGCCATATAAAATGATAGTTTCTGGACAATGGATATTCAGTTAGTTAATCAACAGGCATTTATTAAATTTATTATCAACAGGCATTTATTAAATTTATTAAATCATTTCTATTCCCTATCAATTCTAGATACTGTATTAATTATCAGGGATATACATACCAGAGCAAAACAGCCCTGCCCTCAAGGAGCTTCTATTCCAATCTATACTATGGGGAAACAATGTGTAAATATATAAATAGTATATTAATTCGTTCATTCATAATAATAAAAAAGTCAAAGTCTTTGTAGATTATTTAGACCCGAGAGAGCTTATACTTTGCTGGCATGACTTCTTGAGAGCTCTTAGCCTAAAATGGTGCTTGATAAATACACTATTAATGCAAGTGGATTAATAGAGTAGATAGACACCCAGCTTTATAGTTTTATTTATCTATAATAAATATATATTTATAAATCAGAGATCTTAAGTCTTTGAAACTTATTTTTCCTTATATTTGTTGATCTCTTAGTTTTGCTCACTTTTATCTGCATTGGTTCATATAAATGTTTGTAGGGAACTGAAAAAATTCCTCTTTTTCATTTCTTGTAGTGTAATAGCATTCCATTAAATTCAAATGCCATAATTTCTTCATTCATTCCTAATTATTAGACAGTTGATCCTTTTAGTTCTTGGTCCTTTGGCCTCTCAAAAAGAGCTACTTATAAATATTTTTGTATATATGCCTTTGATCTCTTTGGGGTATTGGCCAAGTTTAATGTGTATGTATATATATACATATATTATACATAATATATGTATATTATATTTTATATATATAATAGATGTATATATACACACATTTTATTTAAATATACATATATAGAAATAAAATGTATATGTAAATAAATGTATATTTAAATAAAATGTGTATTAAATAAATATATAATAAATATAAATAAATGTATATTACCCTGTGACACCTTGGACCTGAATCACTTAAGCCCTGAGACTTAGAATTTTTTTGTTCAGCTGTTTTTCATTCCTAACTAAATCTTTGTGGTCCCTTTTGGGATTGTCTTGGCAATATTGACATAGTTGGCCATTTTATTTTATGCAGCTTATTTTATGGGTGAGGAAATTGAGGCAAACAGAGTCACACAGCTAATAAGTGTTTGATTTTGGATTTGAATTCAGGGATATGAGCTTTCTTGACTCCAGACCTGGCTCTCTATCTACTTTGCCATTTTATAGCAGCTATCTCAATGGATTATTGTAAGGATTAAGTGAGATAATATATGTAGAGCTATTTATAAATCTTGGAGTCTATGATAAGTATTTATTATTATTAATGCTATTATTTTTATTTTTAAAGGATAGTTTCTGGGAAAATGAATTAGATGTGTGTTGCTTGATTACATAAAATATAAAAATAGGAGCAATGGCTGGATATCACAATTTGGAATTACTAGGATTGGTAGAGTAGAAGGTACTTAATAAATTGACTTAAAGATTCATTGTTTCGCTTTAGCTAAGCCTTTGTTAAATGCCTGCTGTGTCTTAATAGGGGTACAAAAACTAGAATGGAGTAGTCCTTTTCTCAAGGAGTTTAATTTTACTTTCTACTAAAGCAAAAGTAGTTAAGGGATAAATAATTATATTTCTGTGCATGTGTATATAAGTATATGTATATACATGCATGTATAGATCTATATATGGACATATAAATATAATAAAACAGCATAATTTGCTCCTAATGCTCCCAGCAGGAAAGGTCCCCCAGAGCTGGGGCCATTTGCCTTGAGTCTTCAAGAGACTGAAGGATGCTAAAGTGGGGAAGTGAGAAGGGAGAGTGTTCTGGGTATGGGGAGAACCTGTGTGAAAGGCAGATGTGGGAAGTGGAAGCTCATTCGTTAGAGTTATCGAAAAGTGAAATGCGTTTCTAGGGAGGTTGTGGATTCTCTTCACAAAGCTTATAGAAGAAGCTTGATGACCACTTGGAGAAGTTATAAAGAGCATCGTTTTTCTGTGTGGGTTCTTCCAATGTGAGTCCTAGCTAGAATTAGGCAGGGATGTGCCAGATCATCCTTACACTTATTCTGAGTTTTAAATTGGAAGTCAGCAGTACTGAAAATCAGGGCTTGATTTATCATTTTGTTGAATTTCTAGACTTCAGAAAGTAATGGGAAAAAGGCAAGTTTCTTTCCCAGATCCCCAGGACCCTCCTGGAACATAATCCCAGAATCTCAGAATCGGACGTGTCCTCCAGGGCCCTCCAGTCCTACCCACACTTGAATATGAATTCCCTCTGCAAACATACCCATATGTGTCACATAAACTTGGCTTGAGGGAGAGGGATTTCCTCATCTCCCAAGGCAACATTCTAAGGAAGTCAGCTTTTTATTTAAATATTGGGGCTTAACTTGCTCCCATCCCACGTGGGTTTCTGATTCTCAATGCATTGTGTCCAGAGGCATTTCAGTTGTTTGTGGCAGCGTGGTCCATGTCTGTAACACAAAGCTCTTGGGCCATTTTCCATTGATGTGCCTGATCTTATTTTGAGTTCCAATGTTGCATCATCTCTTGATTTAGAAGGGTGGGAACCTGGGAGAGGAAGGACTTTCTTTAAAAAGTCATTTTATTATCAGGGGGATTCACAGTCAAGAGACACTGGCCCAGGGGAGCTTCAAGAAAAGAATTGACAATACTTAGTACAATGTTGTACCTGAGAAGAACAGCAGTTGAGTCAATTCGACAAACACTAAATTTTCATTCATTAAAGGCACTTGCTGCAATGGCTTTCTCTAGGGAATTAAATGAATACCAACCAGCTAAAAAAAAATTGAGTCTGAATAATAACAGCTAGGTGATAAAGAAACAAAAACCAGTCTTTGAGAGGCTGGCTTTCTATAAATTGTTCTGTAATTACTAGGAATATAATTGGTATTTGCTTATATGCAAACATGTTGCTCCTTTCTCTGTACTCCTCTCCCTGCCAACCCACCCCCACCCACCCTGTCCAATATATAGGCTTCTCAGGGGAACAATGTTTCCTATTTGTCATTGTAGTCTTGGTATCTAGCAAGTGATTAATAATGTTTACTAATTATTAATTAATTAATACTTGCTAATTAATGCATTGAGGTGGAGAGAACATTAGATTTCACATTGGATCTATGGATCAGACTGCCTTTGATTTTTACCATTTGTATGACTTTTTGAATCCTCAATTTCCTAGTTTGTAAAATAAGGAATTGGATCAAATAATTTCTAAGGTTCCTTCAAACAAAAAAATCTCTGATCCTGTTTACCGATGAGGACATAGAAAGTCACTTCCAAAGGGCAGGAATGTATCACATTTTCCCTCTATTGCAATGATTTATCCTTTTGACTTGTTAAGTTGTTAGCTGTATGGGGGAAAGGAGTAATGACTTTTATAAAAATAATTTAAAGTATATTTCCTCATTATTTTTGTTCATGCAGCACTGTGTATTCCCAAATTGCATATTATTTTTTTAAATAAAAATGAATATCCTTGGAGAAGGAGCAAAAAGCCCAGAAACAACTATGTGAGGGGAATGGCTTTTGAAGCAGACACTACTATACTTTTAATATCTTATAAGGATGTGTCAGGGTAGCAGCTAGGTGATAAAGTGGATAGAGTACCAGGCCTGGAATCAGGAGGACCTGAGTTCACATCTGACCTTAGCCAGACATTTAGTAGCTGTGTGATCCTAGACAAATCACTTTACCCTGTCTGCCTCAGTTTCCTCATTTGTAAAATGAGCTAAGAAAGGAAATGGCAGACCACTCGAGTAGCTTAAGAAAACTCCCAAATGAGGTCACAAAGAGTTGGACACCAATGAAAAATGATGGAACAACAACAAAAAGGAAGTGATTTGGTTTCAAGCAGAAGGAATCATTAATTTGGTACACTTGAACTCATTGTCCCCTCTAGAATGCCTTTGGTTGTAAGATCATAGGTTAATTCAAAACACATGGGGGAAATGATTTGGATATTTTGTGGTGTAAATTTTGTACCATTCTGCTCTAACCCACAAGAGGAGAAAAAGTCTTTATATCTTTGCAAGTGCCGGGAAAGGGGAAATAAGGTTGGCCAAAAATAGAGGAAGATTTCTCTTTGCTGTTAGGAAAAAGAATTGACACTTTTGAATTGCAGTTCCAGAAAAGACTTTTGAGAGCAAGGAGATAAAATCAGTCAATACTTAAAAGAAATTCAGACTGCTCATTAGAAGGAAAAATACTAAAGCTGAAAATTAAATAACTTGGCCATGTAATGAGAAGAAGGGACTCATTGGAAAAGACACTAATGTTGGGGAAGATTTAAAGCAAAGAAGGAGACAGCGGAAGATGAGGTGGATAGAGAATGTCACGGAAGCAACGACCATCAGGTGGGACAGACTTCAGGATATGGGCCTGGTATGCTCTGGACACAGTCAGACATGACTGAATCAGTGACCACCAACAATAGTTTTTTGAGAATAAGAGCTACCCCGGAAGGGAGTGGGGTCCCTCATGAGTTATTATGTGCTCTCTGATGGAGCACACTGCCATTTATTAACTCATTATTTCATCAATTGATTCAATAAGCACTAATTAAGCCCTTTTTGTATACCAGATAATGAAAAAGGACATAAAGAAAGCATAGGGTTATTGTTCTGTTTCTGACCCATCGCTGATATGTGTTGTTTTGGAGGAGTCATTTACTATCTCAGTCCCCCAAAGACCTCTCTCAGATTGAATTCTCTGCATAATAGCTGCTGAATTGTATTGGCAGAGGGAGTTTCCTAAATCAGTGAAATCTTAGATACATTCTCTCCTCCCAGAAATGGCGGACACAACATGAAGTTCTGAGTGAGAGCTCTTTGAGGTCGGGGATTACCTTTTCGCTCTTTTTGTATCTCAGCCCATAATAGATGCTTAATAAATATTATTGACTTATTGGACTACTTGCCATCTAGGGGAGAGGGTGAGGAAAGGGGGGGAATTAGAACAGAGATTTTTACAAGGTTTCTTATTATCCATGCATATGTTTTGAAAAATAAAAAGCTTTAATTAAAAACAAAACAAAACAAAACCCTTAAAAATAAATAAATAAGTAAATATTATTGACTGTTCAAGACAAGCTTTTTGGGAATGTTGGGTACAGTATGGCTTCAGAGACCCCTTTCTGAGTTTCAATGATGTTGGCTATTTCCCTGGTCGATTCCTAGTGCTGCATCCCATAGAAGTATCTATCTATATAGCTTTCCGCTTAGAAAAAGGAGGGAGGTTACTATTTGAGAGACTTTGCACTGAGTCTTGCTAATTACCAGTTTCTATATTAGAAAAAGCTTCAAGCACATTCCTTCATTTTAGACTGTACTTCTAAATCTATTTCAGGGTAAATTTTTTTTTGCATTAATTCTTTTTAATTTATTGTATACATATTTATATATACACAAGAAAAATCAAATTAAATAATGAGAAAGAAAACAAACCGCAAGCAAACAACAATAAAAAGAATGAAAATTCTGTGTTGTGACAGGGTAATATTGCTAGAATTATTTGCTTGGGATCATTTAATATTTGGATAGACCATTGCTCAGACTTTGGCCAATGAAGCCAGGCCTGAACTCTAAACACTTTTTCCTCTTTCCCGAATTATCTCCTCTTTTCTTTCTTTCTTTTTTTTTTTTTTTAATTTTCTTTGTTATTATTTTTTTTTTCCTGAGGCAATTGGGATTAAGTGACTTGTCAAGGTCATACAGCTAGGAATTATTAAGTGTCTGAGATCAAATTTGAACTCGGGTCCTCCTGACTTCAGGGCCAGAATTCTATCCACCGTATCATCTAGCTGCCCTTTCTCTTTTCTTTCTTTCCTTTTTTCCCCCTTTTCCCCTCCTTTCTTTTCAAGGAAGGTTTTTTGATATTTATTTCCCCTGTGATTTTGGACAACTCACAGTATTTATATCTGAGCCTTCAATCTCTCACCTAAAAAATGAGAGATTGAAGGCTCAGATATAAATAATGTGAGGGGGCTGGATTAGCCAGCCTTGGAGACCCCTTCCAGCTATAGATGTGTGTTCCAAGACTGGGAGGGGTGGCCCAGAGGGTCCCTAAGATCTCTTCTTTGGGGCTCCATTGATGATTCTCTTACTGAAGACCTCCTCCTCCACTCCCCTTTGCCTTCACCAAACTTTCCCCTCCTCTTTCACGGTTTGTTGCTTCTTATCTGATGTGAGTTGGGAAACCAGAGAGAAAACTTAGTCAGAATGTGTGTGAAAAGTTATTCTTGCTCTGAGGGAGGGCCCAGGCTCGTGGCTCATGACTCAAATGCCTTGTTTTCTGTGTGCCAGAGAGCGTGGCTGGGTTGCAACTGTCCAAGGAATCCTGGATATGTGTACGTGAGACATGGGTTAGAATTCTGGCTCTGCCCCTGATAGCTGGGGGCCTGAAGCAGGTTGAGCCCCTCTCTGGGCCCAATGTCTCTACAGTGTGAGGTGAGACTATTGCCCAGTTCTGCATCCTAGATAGTGGTAAGCTTGTTGAGTGAATAGAATCCTCGCATGGGTGTCCCCAAGTTCAAAGCCCACCTCAGATGCTTCCTAGTATGTGGCTGTGGGCAAATGGGGCCATTTATTCATCTTAAAGACAGAGATCATAACTGTTTGGATAAATTCTCTTAAATATTATAAAAATAAATTAAATATGAAAATTTAGAGGGTTGTTTAGGTTTCGGATGAGTTTAAGATGTATAAAGGGCTTTGTTTACCTTAAAATTGGTATATAAATGTCATTTATATGTTCTTCATCTCTCCTCTTCCCTCAGACTGCCTAATTGGGATATTTTTGGGACATTGAGCTATTGATAGGGGTCAAGGCAGCCCCAGAAAAACTGATGAGAAGAACCTTCCCTTTGCTCTCAGCAATGTATCATTGGTATTAGGCCCCATCTTGACGCGGACACATTCATGTATTCATTTGGTCATTCTCTACTTATTAAGTAGTAATTACTTATTAATAAAGTCATTTTCTAATTATTATTTGAGCACCATGGCCAAGGTCTAGCTAGCCCCAAGTCTGTCTTCTTTTTCTTTGCCTCAGATGCTTCTGTAAATTGAAGGGATCAGCCTAGACGCCCTCTCTTCTGGTTTAGAAAATCCTTTTTGGATTCTGGGATTACTCTCCTGAAATCAGGGCAGGTCTTTGTTGAGGGTGGCGGCTGGTTACAGGAGAGGTTCCCTTTCAAGGGTTCATGTCCACCCTTCTAATAGCTTTCTCTCCATTCTCTCTAAGGGTGAAGTTCCCCCGGGAAATAGCCCTTTGGAGGGGGAAAGAGAGACTTTCGCTAGATTCCCTTCTTTCAGGGTGACAGGAGAGCCGTGGGAAACGGGGGCCAGAGGCCCCTACTTGAACTGGCTCTAACAAGATCCTCCCATGGCCAGCATTCCCTGGCACTGGACGAGCTCACATTCCACATGGGCCGTCCCCTGCCTACTCAGACTGCCTGGAGTGGAAGCCTGGCTCCTGAGTGAGACTTGAGGGAGGAGAGCCCAGGTACCTTTCTTGGGCTGATGATTATTTCAGGGCCAAAAGCCAGGTCAACACCTGGAACTTTTGCTCATCCAGCCCTCTTCTCCTCCCTTACCGTCCACGTGCACCTTTCATAACACCCTCGATTTAAGATCCTAATAAACATTGTTAATAGCCTGTAATGACTCCAGAATTAGCTTTACAAGCACGTGTGAGGAGAGGAAATGAAATATATCTCTTCTTAACTCAACACTGGCCAAGCTGGCTTCTTAAGCAGGTTAGAACCGGGGAAGCATGAGTAAGAGTTTTGGTTTTGTTTTAAAGACTGGATTAACTTTGGGATTGTTCTTTGCAAATTCAAGTGGGGGAAAAATGAATATCTGTAAATTCTGGGTCTCTCTCTGACTTTCAGGAGCATCCCCTGCCATATATCTTAGGGCAGCCGGAAGAGGTTCAGGAAGTTATGTAATTGTGTTGCTATTTATTATTTTTCTTTTTTAAAAATAATTCCTGGAAAAGCTATTCCTTTTTCTGTTCAATGTTAAGTCTATAGATACTGATTCCTAGGACACTTTGTGTTCTTGGTGGAAGTTCACTGGGCCCAGTGTTAGCCTTTTTTACTCTAGTCAGAGCTACCATAATATGTTTCATTTAACTCTAAAGGAAGGGTAATGTATTTCTTTTAACTCTAGGGGAAGGGTGCCATCCATGAACTTAAAAAAAAAAAGTTGATAACTGTATTTCAGTATAATTGGTGTCTTTTACAATCCTATCTTATTGTTTTATGTATTTAAAAGCATAAGTTGGAGGAAGGGTCCATCAGAGTCCAGAACACAAAAAAGGTGAAAGAAATGATGTCTTATAGACTCTCATTCTTGTCCACATTTGGAGCCCATGTACCACTTGGCCTCTGAGATTTCTTTTTTTTTTTTATTATAACTTTTTATGCCAGGGTAATTTTTTACAACATTATCCCTTGCACTCTCTTCTGTTCAGATTTTTCCCCTTCCCTCCCTCCACCCTCTCCCCTAGATGGCAGGCAGTCTTATGCATGTTAAATATGATCCAGTATATCCTAGATACAATATATGTGTGCAGAATCAAACAGTTCTCTTGTTGCACAGGGAGAATTGGATTCAGAAGGTATAAATAACCTGGGAAGAAAAACAAAAATGCAGTTTACATTCATTTCCCAGTGTTCCTTCTCTGGTGTAGCTTCTTCTGTCCATCATTGGTCAGTTGGACTGAATTAGATCTTCTGAGATCTCTTTTCTAGTGGTTAGAATGTAAGCTCCTTGAGGGCAGGCATTATTGCTGCATTTCTTTGTATCCCCACCAAATGGGGGCAATACATGGTGCTTAATACATGCTCATTGATTGGTTCCAACTCCCAAGATTCTGTGTCAGGCCTTCTCTTTAAAATGGCACGTTTTCTTTCTAGAGAAATGGTTTGTTGTTGGGTGATGTTAATTGGTCCATGTTTTTGTACCCTGCTTCTACAAATGTGGTTCAACAAACATTTTAGGATGTGGATATGTAGGAGATAGACTTTCAGCAGTTCCTGCCCTCAGGGGGCTTCCCTCCTGCCCTCTGGTCCAGTGGTTCCCAGCTGTTTTCCCTCGGCATTTCAGAGGTAGCAGAATGGCTGTGGAGCCAGGTGCTGGTCAAGGCTGGCATTAAGTGTGTGGAGCCCATGTAATCTCCCCGTCCAGCAGCTGTTCTCAGGATATGTGGGCTGGAAAGCCCCAGTGGTTTCCTGTAAGATGTGGGTGAAAACTTGTTCTTTCCTTTCAGGCGTCTCCTGAACCAGTGGTTTTGAAAAGAGAACGAGGGTCTCCATGGGCCGGTGGCTCCGGACAGCAGAGGACCCTGTTAGCTGGGAGCCCTAAGGCTTTTGAGACAAGAAGGAGAGGAGTCGGCCCTTTGTCTGAACCTATGACCCGAGGCTCTGCTCCCGCCCTGTACCTGCCCATCGAGTTCCACAAGATGGGCTCCTTTCGGCGGCCGAGACCCCGCTTCATGAGCTCCCCTGTGTTGAGTGACCTGCCCCGCTTCCAGGCTGCCCGCCAGGCCATGCAGCTCAGTTCCAATTCGGCCTGGAACAGGTGAGAGGGAGCTAAGTTTTGGGATGGGTCTTCTGCTGGGAAAAGGGAGCAAAGGGACCATGTTTGACCTTGAGGAAGGGGGCTTGCTGCCAGTTTTGGGGTCTATCCCTGAATTCCCAGGATCTGGCCCTGAAGAGACACTTAATAAGGGTTTCTTGGTAGCTCCTTGCTTTTTGAATCAGTAATTTTCTAAACACCTCAATGGAAAGTATAAATAGGGTTTCCTTGGAGGAAGAAAAGTCAACCTTAGAACCTTTTTTTTGGAAGAGCTGCAAGGGCAGAAGGCCTCCATTGAAATCCTGGCCATTCTATCATTCTCTACACTAACCTTGGCAAAATTGCTTCAGCTCCATCTGCTTCTGAAGGGAGTGCAGTTCATAGAACATCTGCAAAGGCCCAAGAGGCCATTGGGTCCAACAAAAAGCAAAAAGTTAAGTTTTTAAATAAAAAGGGACAACTGAGAGTCAATGATTCTCCCAGGGAGGGCGTGTCTAAGGCAGAATTTGAACCCGAATTTCCTTGAAGATTTCAAGACCCAAGATCCCAAGGTGCCAATTAGTTCCATTTATTTTGGGTATTTGGGGCCAGACTATGATTCTGTATACATGGGGAGCTCCCAGTGAAGAAATGTCCCATGCAGGGGACTTTGGGCACTTGCTTTTCTTCCTTTGCATGGATTGGAGTTGTTTGATCAACTGGAAGAATTAATTTAGTCTAACGAGTGTTTATCACAGACTTGGCCTTGGTGATACAAAGAAAAATTGGGGACCAGGTCCTGCCTTTCATAAGCTTCCATCCCAGGGACCTGGAACATCCCCTTATCCTTGAAAGTCGATCTTGTGACCTTGTGACAACAAGGCATGTCATTACCAGGTGTCCCACGTCCCATGTTCTTCTTCCTCATCCTCCCTGCCTTTCAGAGGTGTTGTGAGTCTTAAAGTGCCCCAAGAGTAGTTGCTGTGGACCCTTGTTATCCCAGATTTAGGTCCAGAAAGCACCTTTTTGACGGGTTGTCACTTTATTGAGGAATATCAGCTTGCAGGATGAAGCTTGCAGGTTGTCCGGGAGATAGTAACAATGGAAATTCACACTGATTTTTGGTGTTGGAGAGTTTGGATTCAAATTTAATCTGGGCCATTAGATTTAGAACTAGATTTAGATTTAGATTTTTAAAGGGACCTTAGAGACTGTGTACCCCTTCATTTTACCAATGTGGACACTGAGTCTTGGGGCACTGAACTCGCACTCCCCCTTTTGATCCTGGCTGTGTCCGCTGTGACCACGGGCATACTATCTCACCCTATCATTTTTTTGAAAGCTTTTTATTTTCAAAACATATGCATGGATATTTTTCAACACTGACCCTTGCATAGCCTTGTGTTTCAGATTTTCCTCTCCTTCCCAACTTCCTCCCCAGATGGCAGGTAAACCAATATATGTTATACATGTTAAAATATATGTTAAATCCAATATATATAAACATTTATACAATTATCTTGCTGCGTAAGAAAAATCAGATCAAAAAAGAAAGAAAATGAATAAGAAAACAAAACGCAACAAACAATAACAAAAAGAGTGAGAATGTTATATTGTGATCCACACTCAATTTCCACAGTCCTGTCTGTCACCTTATCATTTATAAATGAAAGGGGGTGATTGGACTAGACACCCTTGAGGGTCCCGTGTACCTCTTGGTCTGAGATTTCCCTGGAAGAACGAGGGAAGGAACAATGGACTTGGAGATGAGAAGACTTGGATTCGAATTCCACCTTAGATGAGAAGACTTGGATTCGAATTCCACCTTATATGCTGATTGACTGGGACTCATGGCAAGGTGCTTGCTTCTGTGTGCCTCAGTTTCCCCATCTTCAAAATAAGATCCAGAGGCTGGATCTCTTTGACTGCTGATCCTTCTACTTCTTTTGGCTTTGGGTTGGTGCCTGAGGTCAAGTGCTCAGGGATTGGGCACATTTTGGGGGAGGGGGAGAAAAAGGAGGTATGGAGATTTTTGTTGCTGGTTTTTGAGAGCCTCATTCCTTTGTGTTTCCTGGGCAGTGTCCAGACTGCGGTGATCAATGTGTTCAAAGGAGGAGGCCTGCAGAACAATGAGCTTTTCCTGCTGAATGAAAACATCAGGTAGGACCCTGTAGAAGGAATGACTTTTATCTATGGGGCAGAGCTGGAAAGGGGGAAGGTCCCCAAGGCAGAGTTCTCTAAGAAGTCGGGGGTCCAAATCCCAGCTCAGATCCTCACTAGCTTGTGGGGGAGTGATTCACCCATGGGCAACCTGGGTAGAGGCAGGATTTGAATTCAGATCCCAGCAGGCTCTTTAATCTGTCCCGCTGCCTCCTTAATGAAGATCTGCCATTTCTCTGTTGAACCTCTGCCTCTATGAAAGCTATTAAGTACGTGCTCTGTCTGGGCCCCCGAGTCACTGACTGTGTTTACACTTCCACTGAGCATGTTCAGTCCTATTTCATACTGAGAATCATAGAATGATGTCTCAGGGAGCCCCAAAGCCACCGTCTGCTCCGACCCATTCACTTTACAGATAGGAAAGCCCAGGTCCCAGCGTCCTAGTCCCTCGCCCAACATCCCCAGTTGCTGGTCCAGGCCAGGATAATCCAGGGCTCCTGAGCCAGAATTCTATCTTGGGCTGGCCCCAGGCCCATCTTCCATGGTACGGGGGAGCTGAAGGTAAGAAATGGCAGTGAAATGGTATTCTGTTAATCCTGCTGAGAGTCACAGGGAAGGCTTCTACACTGGAAGCCCAAGGTCAGTTCCTCGAGGGCAGGGACTGGGTTACTTGGACATTTACATCCACAGCTCCTGGCCCAGAGTCAGGGCAGCTAAAGGCTTGCTGAGTGATTTCAATGACTGATTGAAGTCACCCTCACTTGTACCCCTAGCAAAGAATCCCATGGGCTGATGTATTTATTTACTTATTTTTTTTTTTTTTACCTTTGGGTTGCTCCAGTCCCTGCGTGCTGCTTGTATCCCAGAAGGCTCGTTTTTATTCTTGTCGTCAGTCCAGGGGGAGCTTATCAGCTGGGGGAAGGGTTATAGCCGGAGTCAACCAACTACATGACTCTGTCTTTGGTTATTAGCGGTCTAAAGGATGACAACAGGGGGTCTCTTGGCTTGTGGGGAATAGGTTTTTCTTTTATAGAATAGATTTTTCATTTATGAAACAGGTTTTTCTTTTGTGGAATAGAATAAGTTATTCTTTCATATGTTTTTCTTTTATAGAAAAAGTTATTTTTTATAAAATATGTTTTTCTTTTATAAAATAGATTTTTCTTTTATATAATAGGTTTTTATTTATAAAACAGGTTTTTCTTTTACAGAATAGAATAAGTAATTCTTTTATAAAATATGTTTGTCTTTTATAGAATAAGTTATTTTTTATAAGATATGTTTCTCTTTTATAGAATGTTATTTTTTATAGAATAGATTTTTCTTTTATGGAATAAGTTATTCTTTTATATAATAGGTTTTTCATTTACAAAACAGGTTTTTCTTTTATAGATTAGAATAAGTTATTCTTTTATAAAATAGATTTTTCTTTTATATAACAGGGTTTTTTTATTTACAAAACAGGTTTTTCTTTTGTAGAATAATAGAATAAGTTATTCTTTTATAAAATGTTTTTCTTTTATAGAAAAAGTTATTCTTTTATAAAATATGTTGGTCTTTTATAGAATAAGTTATTTTTTATAAAATAGGTTTTTCTTTTATAGAATAAATTGTTCTTTTATAAAATAGGCTTTTCTCTTATAGAATAAGTTATTCTTTTATAAAATAGGCATTTCTCTTATAGAATAAGTTATTCTTTTATAAAATAGGCATTTCTTTTATTTATACAAATGAAATTTTTCCTTGCATGTGCTCCTTTGGACCTTCCCAACTCCTACTCTTCCTCAAGAGGAGACTCGTATCTGACAGGGCTTGAAACCCTTTCTCCCATTGCAGGGAGCAATTCCTGGAAAATGGAAAGTAGACACAGGCATTCATGCCGAGTGGCGGTCTGGAGCTAAATACAGCATGCTGGCATGCACATGTGTCCACATCTGGAAGTACCCATGCTCAAGTAAACACAGCTGCCTTTCTTTAACAAGTAAAACACTGAAGCAAAAAATATGACTCTCCTGTTACTGTGGGGGATGTCGGTTAGTCAAGTTTGATTTTTCTCCCCCTTTTCTCGAAGTCTTGCCCTGCACAGTAGTCCCCGTAATTCAGCTGGCTGGTGGGAGAAGGGGAGAGACTCTAGGAAATCTGGGGAATTTGTGGGGAGGGGGTTCTGCCGTGCTCTCTTCAGGGCATTTTGATTTTGAGAAACCACAAGCTTGAAGCAGAGGAGGGAGGGCCAATTGCTTGGAATACTGGGTCGTTCCAGAAGGGACACCAGGACCATGGGATCGTCAACGAAATCAGGTATAATTTGGAGAAGAAATTTTTGTGGAATGATTCTCTTTCTTTCTACCACTACCTCTGGCTTTTATTCTCCATTCTTTATATTTTCAGCCCCTCTTATGACATCCTTTGACCACCAATCTCTGAACACAGTTCCTGATGTGATCTGACTAAGCAGAAGCCAATGGAACTCTCGCCACCTAGTCCCAGATTCTGTATCTTTTTAGGCAACTAGGGTAGGTGATATAATAAAACCCTAGATTTGGAGACAAAAACTGAGTTCAAATTCTTCCTCAAGTACTTTCTGACTTTATGAGGCTCCTTCTCCCTGCCTTGCCAAGTGTATTAAAACTCCCTAGATATTCTTTCAGGTGAACTGTCCTCTAGCCATCTCTTTTCCATTTTGTAGTTGTAAAATTAACTTTTGGAATGCAAGGGGAAAGACTTTACATTTATGCTTAATAAATTTTATCTTTAGATTCAGCTGTACGTCAAAATTTTTCTGGTCCCTGACTCTTCCTTGAAGTGTATTAGCTCTCCCTTCTAGTACTGGGTCATCTGCAGATTTGATAACCTTTGATAAAATCATTAAGAAGCTGAGGATCCAGTGCACATCCCTGGGGCCCACGTGCCAGAGAATCATTATTACTGACTTTTTGGAGGGACCAGTTATTCAACTAGGCCCAAACTTACTTACCTCTACTATCCCCAGCCCACCTCTCTCCATCTTATCCCCCAGAATAGCTTAAGATTTACTTAATTAAAATCTAGATAGATTCTGTCTAAAACCTTCTTACTTTGCCCATTAAGGAATCCCATCAAAGGATGGGAACTTTTCCAGCTCTTCATGATCACTACTTTCCTCTCTAGATGTTCATTAACCATCCCTCTAATAACATTCCACAAAGTTGTCAACAATTAAAGAGACACTCAATGGCCTCTTCCTTTTCCAAAAATTGATCTTTCTTAAATTCTGTTACACTTCCCCTTTTCCTTAGAGTTCAGAGATCACTGACTAGATCTGGTTTCATATTCACTAATTTTTTTGGTAGCCCAGAATATTTAGTTAGTTCCTCTGGATCTGAGGCAGTGAGATGGGGTAGTAGACAAAGAAGAGTATTGAACTTGAAATCAAAAAGACATCAGTTCAAATCCTACCTTAGACATTTACTAACTGGGCAAGTAACTTTTCTATGACTCGGTTTTCTGTCCTGTAAAATCAGAGAGTTGGACTCCATCAGGCCAGAATCTATGATTCTATGTTTTGAATTTATCAGTGGCAAGCTACCTTTTCTTTTTATCCTTATTTTACTTAGTTTTCAACTTTCTAATGGCCATTTTTGCTCTGTTCTTACCATTTGAAATAACGGTTCCCTTTCCAGAGAAAGTAGAGGTAAAATAAGAATTGAGTTGTTCTTCCTTCCTTATTCTCCCTTCATGATTTCTCATTTTATCTATATGGATTTCAGAACAAAGCAACTTTTTACTATTTCAATTTGACCTTGAGGGTAGAACTTGGTTTTGGGGGATCATCTTTCAGCTTGTTATAATGGAACACTTCCCAATGGGTAGAGAGCCAGCCCCAAATGGGCTTGATTCCTATCATGGAAGTACTCTCGCTGAGGTTGGATGACTGCTTGTCAGATGATATAGAAAAAATACCTATTTTAGGTGATTTAGATACTCTCTGAAGTCCCTCATCCCATAGATCTGTAGAGAGCAAAAGATCATTTTATGCACTTGCTGAAAGACAATTAACAGAGCCCTCTGGGAGCCCTCTTTTGCCATTAACTCATTGAATGATTTCTGGACACAAAAGTGCCTGATTCCTATTGCACTCCCTCCATGCCTCAGTTTCCCATTTTTAAATAGGTTAGACTAGGTGAGCTTTATGTCGTACAGCCCACAGTTATGTCTGTGAAGGAAACAGTGGCTAAGAATCCTAACGTAGAAAATACAATCTTACCTCTGGAGAAGCTTACGGTCTCATTGGGAAGATAATATGCAAACATGTGAGAGATTCAGCTCCAAAAGACTTTAAGAGAAATGACAATATAGTACACTAAGACAGGTAATCCAAAAACGTATGTAATTAGTTGTAAACAGAGAGGGAGATTATGGGAGCACAAATACAGCACTGAAAGGGACCTCAACTTCTTAAACTTTTTTCCATTTGCAATCCCTTTTTTTGCCTGAGAAATTTTTACAAAATAGCTCCAAATACAAATCAAACACTGATAATAAATCATAATTTTTTGACCTCCATAATCAGTTATGATACCCCATATGGGATCGTGAACCACAGTTTAAGAAGCTGGGAATTCTAATTCAATCCCATTTTGTAGCTGTGGAAACTGAGGACAGAAAAAGAGCTGAGCTATATCATAATACCTTGGAAAAATTGCTGGATTTGTGGTCATAGGGGCTGAGTTCAAATTCTTACCTTGCCACCTATCCTGCCTGTGTGAGCATGAGAAAATCCTAACGCTTTTCTCCAAATTATTTCCCTCCATTGTAAAATGAATGATCTCCTATCCCTTTCCATTTGGCCCAGGTAACATTGAGTGACTTGCCCCATATACCTGAGGCAAGTACCAGAATTCAGACCCCGGTCCATTCCCCAGCTCCCAGAGGGCCAGATGTGTGCAGGCTGGAAAAGCTTCCCAGAAGAGGAATGATGGGAACTGAATTTTAAAGTCAGCTTAAATTTATTTCCTGGAGAAACAGCTGCTCTTTGTATCTTTCTACAGAAAAAAGAGCAAGAAAAAATTATTGTCAGGATTCCATGACATATGAGCCTGTTCCCTCCTCAGAGGCCCACTTGAAGGTCCAGCTCAGCTTCCCCTGCCCACCCAAACCCTCACGGGATCATATGATCATAGAGGTAAAGCTGGAAGGGATGGCAGAGATCCTGGGGGCCTCCCCCTTTCTAGTTTACATATGAAGAAACTGAGAACCACAGTTATGCTGGTGGTATCTGTAGAGAGATAAAAACCAGGTCCAGTCCTGGTGATCCTGAGCCAACATACTTTCCCTGCCTCGTGTTGCCCATCAGGTTTATGTCTAGAGATATCAGTCAGTTTGGTTGTTAACACAGCACAAACTGTCATTACGAAGACCAATCTGTTTTGAGCAAAAAAAAATGTCCCTTGGGATTTTCCAAAGAAATATTTGTCTAGTATTATTGTATCTAATATCATAATTTATTATTGTTATATATTATCTTTATCATAGTTTCTTCCTTTTTTCATATTTCTTTCTTCCTCCTTTTTTTTCTTTTCTCCTATCTATTCCTTCCTTCTTTCCTTCATTAAATACATATAATAAAAATAAAAAGAGATGGAATGTGGGCTTAGTGCAGAGGAAATCCGTGTTCAAGCCCTGCCTCTGACACCTCCTGATTCCTGCCTAGGCAGGAGACTTGGAGTTCCACATTTGGAACTTAGAAGGCCTGAGTTGAAAACTGGCTTCAGCTATTTTGTGCTTTGTGATCCTGGACAAGTTTCGTTATTTCTGTCTGCCTCAGTTTCTCTCATCTGTAAAATGGGGGTAAGAATAGGACCTATCTCCTGGGGTTGTCATCAGGATCAAATTAAATATCACAAATAGAGCAACTCATCAACCCTAAAATCTTCTCTAAATACTACCTATTATTATTATTACAAGATCTGATACATAATAAACAAAAAATAATCAGTTAACTTAATAACATGATACATAATTATTGATCAGCCAACTACATGATCAAGATAAATTAGAAGGAAGTAAGAAGCTTTGAATTACTATGTACATGATGCTGTCCACATACAATATTACATATGGAATGGAAGTTTAATAAATTGGCTTTTCTTTTCCTTTCCAAATCTGATTGAATGGAATGGGAGTTGCCACTCTGATTCCCTTCTCTCTGGCTGCAGGAACTGCTGAGTTTGCCTCTCTGTGGCTCCCTAGACCACATCCCCACACCCTCGCTCTCCTACCCTCTCGGAGGATATTTCAATACAGAAAATTGACACAGATGGGGTTTCAGGAACCCCAGAAATGCATTTCCATGGAACTGGTCCAGGACAGGAAACTCAGATTTTCCCTCTCCCTTCTCTCTAACCCTCCCTGTTGCCCGTCTTGGAGGGAACAGCCCAAGACAAGGAAACCCCAGGGGTTTTCAAGGAAAGCAGAGGTTCCAAGAATTGTGCTCTGTGCTGGATGGCTCAGAACTGAAACCTGTGTTTAAGTCAGGCAGCTGCTACAAACCCATTTCTTAATTTTTCCATCTAGTTGGCAGGGCCTGCTGATCATAGATGGATTGACAGAGGCTTTTAAGGATCCAAAACCGTGGGGAAATTAGGGGCAAAAAAAAGACCTTTCCTCCTCGCCATCTCCCCACCGACCTGCCATAAGCATCCTGTGAGTCTGTTATGGATTAGGCTATAAATAGAGAGAGATTGCCTCTAAGAGTCATCTATAAGTATATGTCACTTGTCTAGGAGGGGAAGAGATAGCCAGGGAGACGGCCAGTGGGCAGAGCATAGAGATTTGGGATAGAAGCCCCAGGTTTAGATGTGAAACCTACTGTTAACTTCTTGGAGGATCATAAGCAATTCCCCTCTCTTTGATGGCATTCAATTTCCTTATGGACTAAATGCTTCTGAGGTTCCCTGCAGCCCCAAACCTGTGATTCTGGAACTTGGGCTTTGAGAAATAGAAGGAACTTGGGGTCATAGATTTGGAACTGAGCTGGAAGGACCTTGGAGTCACTAAGGCTAACCCTCTCATTTACAGGACATTTTTCCAACCCTCTCCCATTAGCACGGATTACTTCATCGTTCTCTCCCAGCTGCCCTAGTAGGGACAAGGTCAGTTTCTGTCTTTTTTTCCCCATTGTCTGGAACACAAGTATCAGAGTGGTTGTCTCACAGCCTTTTTCTGGCCTTGTTCCCTTCCTCCTGTTGCCTTCCCTACACACATACACACACACACACACACACACACACACACACACACACACACACACAAACACACACACACATATAAACACACCCTTTATTTTTGCATCACTTTTTATTTTACTAAAACTTTTATTTTCAAAACATATGCATGGATAATTTTTCAACATTAACCCTTGAAAAACCTCGTGTTCCAATTTTTCTCCCCCTTTCCCCATCCCCTTCCCTAAATGCAAGTAATCCAATGTATGTTAAACACGGTAAAATATAAGTTGAATCCAGGATATGCAAACATATTTATACAATAATCTTGCTGCACAAGAAAAATCAAATCAAAAAGGAAAAAAATGAGGATGAAAATAAAATGCAAGCAAACAACAGCAAAAAAGTGAAAATTGCGTCACTTTTTAAAAGAATGTTTACACTTTTTTTTTTGGATTTATTGCATCTTTTCATGCTCAGAAAATGCTCAAAAATTAGGTTCACCCGTTGAGCACTGAGGACAATGTAGAAATGCTGCATTTTGGGGAAGGGGGATTAAGGGAAAGAGTAGCAGGAAATGTGGCAAACCCTGGCCAACTGGGGGTACAGTGGAAGAGGCAAAAAAAGGCCCCTTTAGATCAGAGGATTTAAAGATGGAGAGACTTGAGAGTCTCCTCCAGTCCTTTGATTTTATAGATGGGGAAACTGAGGGGGGGACTGTGACCCAGATCAGGAGTGGCTCCTGTAGCTGATGCCTTCCGTCTACTCAGACATCCCCACACGCATCCAGAGTGCAGGGCCTTCCAGCTGCCCTAAAGCTTACGCTTAGCCCGGGTCCAGATGTTCGGTCCTCAGCCCCAGAGCCAAGAGCAGAGACCTGCCATGGACATGACAGCGAGCAGAGAGGCTGCTGCTTGTGTGACACAACAGGAAATCCTGTAAACAGCCACATGTGGCAGAGGGAAGGAGAGATTAAGATAATGAACCCAAGACCACTGCTTCCCTGCTTCTTGTTCCTGTTGATTGTCCCTGCCTGCCTCCCTGTGTGGCCGGTGCCCGATTTTGTGGGATCCCAGGAAGATTTCCCTTTTCTGTCGTGATCACATAGCCCCTTTTTCCTATCTGCTCCCTCCTTCCTCCTCACCCCCCCTAAGGAAGTACAGGACCCCATGGCTCCCTCTTCTCCCAGCTCATTGTATCAGGATGATCTGACCCATCTGGATGGCATCCTTTTAAAATGGCCCTTGGATCCCAGTTGGGGAAACTCCAGTCCAGATTGTGTGTCAGTGGACAGTAGAGTGATAGAGTAGATTAAGCTCTGGATTTGGAATCAGTGAGATGATGTATCTAGTACTTAGTACCTAGGTATCCTCAAGCAAATCAATTAGCCTGTTTGCCTCAGTTTACTTTTCTGTAAGATGTGGATAATAATAGCAACAGTAGTAGGATGTAAAGTATTTTGCAAACCTCAAAGCACTGTATAAATGTGAAATACTTAATAGTAGGGCTACGGACCCAATCTGTGATTTCATGTCTCAATCAACACCTTACTTGCACATTATGTCTTCAAAAGAGTTGACCTAGAGGTATCAGACACACTGGCAAACCAGATTAAAAGGTAATTGGGAAAGATTTAACAAAATAAAAAAATAATAATAGAACATAGATAATGTTATGATATGGTTATCTAAATCAGTATGTGACAGTGAAATCCTTATGGATGGTTTAATGGCCCCTATTTTTATTTAAGTCCTTGAGAAATTAAGTTTTTTTTTTTAAAGAACAATAGAAGAATGGAGATAATGTTGCCATATGATTTTCTAAGTCTATCCACAAGAGCAGGATCTTTGTGGATGGCCCCTGTTTTTTTAAGTCCCTGCGAAATTAAGTTATTTGTCCAGGTCCAGACAGGAGTTAAATCCAAGTCTTCCTGACTCCAAGACTTATTTCCTTCTGCCATGCCCCTCTAAATCTTAATTGATAAGGAGGATGGGAATGATAAATCGAGTCTTGGCAGAATTATGTTTTTTAGGAAAGTCTTGCCTCCAGAAAGTCAGTGTTTTTCCTTCTATCAGGGAGGAGGGGACATAGGAGGAAAGTTTCCAGATTCTGGGGCTCCCGTCTAAGGGGAACGTGATGGAGATTTTTCATTGTCAGAGACATCGGGTGTCCGACTTTTCAACTCTCCCACATCCCGAGAGCCGTTTATGACATTGTTATGTAACTGTTTCTTTCCAGTTTCTTTTCCACTTTATTCTCTCCGGTTTTGTTCTGTTCTACATGAGGGTTGCTGCCTGGGAAAGA
The DNA here is from genome assembly GCF_016432865.1 of Antechinus flavipes. Classification (NCBI taxonomy): domain Eukaryota; kingdom Metazoa; phylum Chordata; class Mammalia; order Dasyuromorphia; family Dasyuridae; genus Antechinus; species Antechinus flavipes. The sequence continues at coordinate 230,653,114 of NC_067403.1, forward strand.
GAAAGCTCAGCAGGAGGGGAGTTATGGAAGACTTAGGCTGGCAGCTTTTGGTTCCATTTAATTCACTAAACCTATTTGTTAGGTACTTTGGATATACAAAGCATTCTGCCAGGACTCAACTTACACAGACTTTTAAAGGGGCTTAGCCTTTCTGGAGCTTACACTCCACAAAGGGCACCCAGGCTCTGAGGAGATGATGGGGAAATCCTGGAGCTCTCTTAGAATATGAACCCCATCCTCGGGCAGGCGGTAGATGCTCGTGGAAGCCCAAGCTCTGTGTCTCAGGTAGGCTGCCCTCGGGACACCACATATATACATACACACATGGCAATTATTACCCTTTTCCTTAACACAGATGGCTGCAATGTCAGAAAAGCTAACGTGAGCCAAGGAAGGAAGTCATGGACACTTTTCTTCCTGGCATCTCTTGCCCCCTATTCTACCAGATTTTTTTAGCCTCATTTTCTTCTCTTAGAGACTTTTCTGTTTAGATGATCACTGGGCCCTTCTTTAAAAAATATTTTTAATCGTATTTTATTTTCCAAATACATACAAAGATATTTTTCAATATTCACCTTTGCAAAATTTTATGTTCCAAATGTTTCTCTCTCTGTTCATCCTTTCACTTTTCCCCAAGACACCGAGCAATCCACTATAGGTTAAATAAACATGGAACGCTGGATTTTTTCATAATCATCATGAGGAAGTCATTCAATAAAGTATCCATTTCCCCATTTTATAGATTGGAGATGCTTGCCCAGGACTTGATTGAACTTGAATTTTCTTAACTCCCAAATTGCCTCTTCCTCGTCTCTAAAGTTGAGGGTCAATTCCCTTTCCCCCTTAATTCTTCCAAGGCAAGTTTGGAATTTTTCAAAATGAACTTTTGCTAGGAAAAAAGAACAAATTAAAAAAAAATACAATTTTCAGACCATTTTTAGAAGCGAAGCTTCTCTCTTTAGCTGAAGCCTCCCCATGGATCCACTTTGGTCTGTACAGCAAGGGGACTGGGTGACCTGTGACCTTCCAGAGAAGAGGTTTGAACACCTTCAATGAAGGGGGAAGTTGTCGTCTCCCCAAGATAACCTCCATTCTTGGACAGCTCCAGTTACTAGGGACTTTTTTCCTAAACTGATATTCGAGTTTTGACAACTTTTCTCTCTGTTGATCCTAGTCCTATCCTTCCCTCAACCCTTTCCTCCTGCCTTCTTATTTCTTTTTGAATTTAGAAGACTTTTAGGCCCTTCTATATCTATCTGTTTGTCTGTTTATCTATATCTATCTCTATTTATAGAAAGAGATAGATATAGATAATCAGCAGATAAAGGCAGGTTTTAGGGCGATGGGAATAGGCTTCTTGTAGAAGGTAGATTCTAGCTGGGTCTCGAAGGAAGCCAGGAGGGAGAGCATTGTGGACATGGGGGCCGGCCAAGGGATACGTCCAGAATTGGGAGCTGGGAAATGGCCATTACCAATGGGGTACGAGGGAAGGTGTAGGGTAGATAAGTACTGGAAGGGGGTGTGTGTGTGTGTGTGTGTGTGTGTGTGTGTGTGTGTGTATTTTGGGGAAGGGGCAGCAGGTTAGGAAGGATTTCAATTGCCCCAAAATGTTGCATGTCAATCTGGGATGATGGGGAGCTGCCAGCTGGCATTTATTGAATTGAGGCCGGTTATTGGATCTGAATGTGGTCTGGCCGGGGAGAAGCCAGAGGACCGCCATCTCCCTAGCTGGGAGGATCAGGGGAGGCTTCCAGCACCCGTCCCCAATTGATTCTTTTGCTTCTTCCCCGTTTTATCTGGGTTGGGCACTCAGGCTGTTTGCCCAAGAGAGATTAAGTTTTTCCAGCCCTGGCCAGCGTCTCTGTCCCTTTTGGAGCCTCCTTCTTGGTGATCTCCAAGGAGGGCCTCCGTCACCCCCTTAATAACCCCTCGAGCTCTATCCCGGGATGAGGAACAAGGGAAGACTTGCCCACACTCACAGAGTTTTGGTGTCTAGATTTGAACTAAGGCTCTCCAGACTCCAAGGCTAGCATTCTGGCTGCTGCCCCATCCAGTTGCCTTGATTGTTTTAATGTAGGACTTAGAGTCACAAAATATAAAAAGAATGGGACCGGAAGCCGGTGCTTGCTTGATGTGTGGTCCTAAACTTCTCTGAACTTTGTTTTCCTCATCTGTAAAATGGGAGAGACAGCAGCTCCTCCCAGGGTTTTTGTCAATTGCTAATGAGATAATCCAGTGAGTGCTCAGTTTACCTTATGGTATGACATAAATGACACCTGTTGCTATTATGTTCAGGGAACCTATGGCTTCTCCCCCACCCCAGATCTGCTCGACATTCTGTCTCTGTAGTAGAAACTCCCTGGGATTATCAGATTCTTGATTTAGAACTTAAAGTGGAGGAAATCAGGCAGAATTGCTCATTATCACAAAGACAGGAAGATTTGAATCAAATTCTCTGACTCCTCATCCAACCCTTCCTACCTGTCTGACAGGGACAAGTTAAAATTCCCTGGACCTCAGTTTCCTTATCTGCCAAACAAAGGCTTTGGACTGGACGGTCTCCACCACACGACAGCTGCTTTCTTGGCCTGAAGTTCCTGCTCCCGGCTGGGGCCACCCACTAAGTTCCTCCCTCCCCGTTCGTGGCTCATTTGCCAGAGAGAAAGGAGGACTGAGTCCATGATCGAGCCCACATTACTGGCTCCAATTTCTTTACCAGATTCTCTTTAACAGCCCATAACTCAGGTCTCTCCTCCCTCCCAGTCCCTTCCCTCACTGCTGCCCTGATGGACTTGGATGATTTTTAGACCAAAGCTTGGATAGAAAAATATCTTCCAAACTCAGCAATAGCAGACAGAATCCCCCCCCCCCGAATTACAGGATTATAGGCCTCAGAGACCATCAAGACCAACTCCCTCAATTTACAGAAAAGGAAACTGAGGCCCAGGATGGTGAAGTTCCTGAGTTTTCACAGGAATTGGGATTTGCTAAAGAACCAAGGTGTTTTTCATGCTGCTTCAAGGAAAGAAAGGGCAGGATTGTTGCCTCCTTTTGTGATCTGTATCTGCATCTGTCTGAGACTGATATATGGAGCGTCATTTTTATGATTATTTTCCTTGTCTTCTCCCCACCCTTAGCGCCATTCCTGTTTTCTGCACGTAAGCTCCTTCTCCTTCTGGGTCCTGTGGGAACATGTCTATAGGAGTTAATACCACCCTGGGAGGACAGCTGAACACGGAGCTCTTTAGGAGGAAGCGCTGATAGAAAGGGCAACTGAAATCCCTACCATCCAGGCATCTCCCCTAATCCTGGAGAAGGTTACTCTTGTTCTTAAGATTGGCTGATCCTGTTAGGATGGATGCAGAGAAATGGGGAAGGCAACATCCATTAAGACAGAGTAGAAATTTTGGTGACTTTCACTCCTTGGACCTCACTTTGCTCATGTGAAAAATGGGGAGGAAGAGAAAGGAGGCTCGAGATCCCTTCCAGCTCTAGCTCTCTGATATTGTGATAAGAAGACAATTCCCATTTTCTTTTTTTCCCTCAATAATATTTGATTTTTCCAAATACATGTAAACTTAGTTTTCATTTTTGTAAGATTTTGTGTTCCACATCTTTCTCCCTGTTTTCCTTAACTCCCCTTTTCTCTAGACAGTTAAATATGTGCAATTAAAAAAATATTTCCGTATTTGTCATGTTGGTCAAGAAATATCAGATCAAGAGAGAAGAGAAACAAACAAATAAAAGGTGAAGTATTATGCTTCGATTCACATTCGGTCTCTATAGTTCTCTCCCTGGATGCAGGTGCCATTTTCCATCCCAAGTCTGTTGGAATTGCTTTCTATCAGCACATCACAGTTGATCATCACATAATCTTGTTGCTGTGTATAATATTCTCTTTTTTTTTTATATAATATTCTCTTGGTTCTTCTCACTTAGAATCAGTCCATGGAAGTCTTTCCAGACTTTTATCGACAGTTCTATTTTCTTCCCCAACTTTAAACTCCACCTGTCTTTCTTCTTCTTTAAGGCTCTTTCATCTACTGGTTTATATTGGGCACAGGGGGGCCTTGTTTCCTTTTTGAGGGGCAAATGTTGGAACCCTTAAGATGCTGCAGCAGCAAGCTCTATGACAGAGCCAGTCCAGGTGTAATAGGGCACCTCAGTCCCCATCTCTGGTTCCCTTAGCACTTTTCTGGAGCCCTGTGGCTTATGCACCTTGAATCAGAGAGTCCACCTTAGTAGCCCACTTATACAAACAAGTGACTCTTTTCTGAATGTTGTTTTTATTTTCCACAAAACGGGGATCACAATATGAAGCTCAAAAGAGATTATAAACGTCAACATCCTGGAAACCTACAGCTGGTACTGGGTGTTCTCTCCTATATATGGTGGAGCGGGGACCTCCATTTCATTGACTTGTAGATTTAGAGATTGGAGAATCACAACTAATCCAAGCTCTTCATTTTTCAGGAGAGGAAACAGGTCTGGGAACAAAGTAAAAGAAGGGAGAGAGAATTTGTCTCTCCTATCCTTGTATGCTCCCTGTCCTAAGCTGAAACAAGCCATGGGCTCAGATTGTATATCTCACGGACAGCTCGTACCATATGGGAGTGCAAGCAAGTTTCTGAGTGCCAAACCAGTGCCCAAGTCTTTGTTTGTTTTCTCCTAGGCGGCTGCTGAAGAGCGAGCTTGGATCCTTCATTACAGACTATTTCCAGGTAAAATGACATTTTATAGTGATGCATTGGGATGAGTGTGTGTTGGTGTGTGAGAAATCAGTGCCATACAAGATGAGTATATTTATATATACTCATGTTATTACAAATTATAAATATATAATATTATATATTTATATATGTAGTGTCTTTCTTCTCTTGGCTCACATACGTCCATGCCATTGGTCCAATAATTATTTGTAAGGACCTAATATGTGCAAGGCATTTATAGCACAGACTCAGGGCTTGAATCTATGAGGAACGGAAAGCTGAATACCTGCCACTTTTTCTCCAGGAGTCCTTTTTACCTCTCAACCTCAGGTAAGTCACCCAGTGCTAGTAATGGCTTCTTCCTATTCTTAATTTAATGTAGGAGCAGTACATTAGGTATAGTGATAAAGGTCTCTGTAAAATGGGGTTAATAATAGTCCCTAACTCATAAGGTTGTGGATCAAGTGAGTTAAGATAGGTAAAGTACTTTGCAAACCTTAAAGCAGCTTTCTACCTCCTCAAGTGATTAAAAAAATAATACTGCAAGTATGTTTTGTATGATTGCACATATATGACCTATATCAAATTACTTACATTCTCAATGAGGAGGAAAGACGAGGAAGCAGAAAATTGGAAATGAATGTTTAAAATTATGTTTGCGTGTAGTTGGGGGAAAAATAAAATATTTAATTAGAAAAATAATCCTGCAGATAATCCTCTGGCCTTTGGCCTCCTCAAACTTAGCAAGACTGGTTCTCCAACAATGGGCATTCATACTCAGAGCCTCTTATCTTGAGTTCTCTAATGCCTAACCTTGGTTCTGTTGATCCAACCTTGAGAAGCCCAAATCACCTTTACGTCCTGTATGCAGATGACCCTGGTATCCCGAGGCATCGATTTAATAGAACAACTCTTGAGATGTCCTATTCTTTATACCAGCATCCTCCCAAGTTGAAAGCCAGAGGTGGAGAACTGTGTGTCAAACGTTGCATCGAATGTTTGATGTCGAGTCAGTCAGTTGGCAAAAATGATATTTTTAATCCTATTTTTTATTCTTTGTCATAAAGGGGAGATTGTATAAGGATTGCTGAGAATTGAGGGTTTTATAAAAACAAAACAAAACAAAAGTAGCAATAAAAATCAGTACATATTTTTTAAAAGGGCACGTCCTATCGATGGATTGGGTTGTGTTCTCCATGAAGGAAAGATGACAGTCTTGGATTTTTGGTTTTATTTTTGCTATTTTAGACATTCAGGGGGCTTGAGAGAAAGCTCAGTCCGCAGAGCAGTAAAGCACAAAGATTAACAGAGAGATAATTAGTCAGCAATTGCATCATTTCAACTGCCCTTGACTCACAGGCTGTGCTCTTGGCTTTTGCGCACTCCTCTCCCACTGTCTCTGCGATGTGGTTCCAAATCAAACCACAGAAGAGTGTTTTGTTTTGTTTTCATTCACTCCCAAAGAAGCTTGCAGCCTCCTCCACTGGGTCCTAATTGACATTTAACATAAAATGGGATCGATATGTATTTTTGAACCAGTCTTCCTCCCCCTGTTCTGAAATCCCGCCGGCCCAGATGTGTGTGTCCCCTGTTCTTGGGGTTCCCTTCCTCCTCACCTTCACCCCTTTGGATCCTTATTTTCCTTCAAAACTCGGGTCAAGCACCATCTCCTATTCTGATCCTTCCTCTCCAGGTCCCCACCCCTTCATCCATTACTTTGTATTTTTATTGGCTAGTTGGTGTATATATTGCTTCTCCCCTCCCTGTCCCTAACTCAATAGTAGCAAGAATTGCTCTGTATACCCCATATGTAAAACAGTGGATGACGCACAGTAAACTTTTCCTAAGGACTTGTTGAATGGCTGAATGACTTTGATTTTCCAAAATTTTCATTTCCAAATTTTTTTCCATTTTCCAAAAAAATCAACCGGCAAACATTTATGAAGAGCCCACTATGTGCAGGGCACTCTGCTAAGTTCAGAAGGAGACAAGTACAAAGAGTAAAACAAACTCTGCTTGCACGAAGCTGACATTCTGATAGGAGGGAAACTCCCCATCTATGAAACCATGCTGCTTCCTGAGCCGCTTACAAAGTATGGCACGCAGACGATTTTTAAAAAATAACCAAATGGTGTGATTTATTTTTTGTATCAACAGCATGTGATAAAACATTAACCACAGCTCAAAGGGAAAAAATGAAGCTCTCACTCTCACTGGCTGCTGGGTTTCATGTCTTAGTTTTGTACAGGGGACTGGCTAATGGGGTAGGACTAAAGGGCTCCTCTCAAAGCCTTCACCCCAACTCCAACCTTGGGTAAACACAGAGCCTGATCTGAGGAGAAATAAAATAGAGCAGGATTTAGTATTCTTTAGTTAATTTATAAGCCGTTCTAATGTTAAGCAGCCAGCTACTTTTACAGAGAAACTCACTGAATTAGTGGCAACATTGGGATTTGAACTCTGGGTCCTTGGCTCTTAGTCTCCTGGGAGTTTCCACATTATCCTGCTCTTTGTTTTTCAACAAAAGGCTAATCAGTTAGCCAGTAAACAAGCTTTGATTCAGTTAATTTGTTGATTTAAGTTCCTAGATCCAGGGGCTACCAAAAACAAAGATGAAATGGTTCTTCCATTCAAGTAGTTTACATTCTATTAGAGAAGATAACTCTCTCATTCTCTCTCTCTCTCTCTCTCTCTCTCTCTCTCTCTCTCTCTCTCTCTCTCTCCCCCCCCCCCCCATATACATATGTGTGTATGTAGATGTGTGGGGCATATAAGGTAATCCAAGGCTTGACATCAAACTTACATCCAGAGGGATCAGGGAGACAGCATTTGAGCTGAGTTTGAACCCACTGGGGCTTATGTGGGGAAGCAGATGTGGAGGAACAATCAGAAGGCTATTTTGGCTAAACTGTTAGAAGCAGTTATGGAGAGTAAGGCTAGATGGGTAGACTGGGACCAGGTAGCCAAGGGCTTTAATAGCCAAACGGAAGAGTTTGGATTTGATCTTGGAGGCGAAAGGCATTGGGGTTAGAGACACTGAAAATGGAGTTGTGCAAAACCCTCTGCTAGCATCCTCGGTGAGACAGGGCCTTTTTATCCGAAGCTCTGAATCCATTGCAGCATAAAGGAAGCTCCTGCAGAATCTCTCCAGGCAGAGAAAGGTCAGTAGCTGATGAGGAGGTTTAAACCATCCAAGCAGATACATGAGCGGTTGGGGAGACGGCATGCCAGCATTGCCTCAGATGGTCAGGGAGGTGGAAATTGGATATTCGAGGCACTGAGCTCATTAGTTGATAAGGACTGGCAGAAACAGGCCAGGCAGACCCGTTCCCAAACATCCACTTCATTTCAGCCAAGAAGACCGACTTGCCCTTGGCTCCGTTCACCCCCAAGAGCCAACTTGAAACCTGCCCAAATGGCTCAGGTTCGAAACTGCGAATTTTCGTTTTGCTACTTCAGAGAGCATCTCTGAAAGGGAATGCATTCGGTGATGGATAATGAAAGTGATGGGGGCAAGGGCAGGTAGCCGTACCATAGGCTGCAGATCGCCTGCAGAGAGAGAGGGGAGAGAAGAGTATGATTTCCCAGAAAGGACTGACACATAGGTAGGGCCAGGTAAGTAAAAAACCAAAATCTGGGACTAGGTTTTTGTGATGGGACGGCATCGATGACCTCGTCTGCTCTAATTTGAATCGAGCCTGAGAAGAAAATTGAGTTTTTCCAAAGGCCCCTGGCAGGGGAGGGTAACTCTATACCTCCCAGTGCCAGCTACAATAATTGGGTCCTTATAATGCTTGAAACTGATAGTGTGAGCCACTCAGTGTTTTTCCACTATTTCGATAATTGGGTATTCTGATGGTGAAAGGCGTGGAGGCTGATGAGCAAATACTCTCCAACGTTTTCCATCTGCTCTCGACTATGTATTTATTAGACATTTGAGGTTTCATTCTCTTTGGGGTTTTTTTTTCTGACCGCTGAAAGTTAAACTACTTTTCCATGGAACAGAATTTTTGTATCATTCTCAAATTTGTTCTCAAGTCAATGACTTCGAAACTTCTTTGGAAGAAGAGAAATTCATGGAACTGAGATCCATGAGGTCACGGATCATCTGATCGCACTAATTATTTTTTTTTTCCATTTCCTGTTCATATCTGAAAGAATCTTAGTAAGATAATTATCCTACCACTTCATCATCATCAAAAACAAAAAGCAAGTGGTTGCTTTCACAATGGAAAGAGAATCGCATGGAGAGTCTGTCTCCTTGGAATCTGTGATCTGAAAAAGACCAGAAGCATTTTGGGAAGCAGGATAAGAGAAAGGAAAGAGAAGAATACTTTGAGTTTGAGGTTAAGATAAAGAGGGATTGTTGGTTTATATGTTGTATCTCCCAAAAGGAAAGGATCCATTTTCCTCTCTGTATTCCTCAGGGCTCAACACAATACCTGGGAACATAGTATATGCTTCATATGTAAATGCTTGTTGATTGATTGATTTTTTTTGACGAGGTGGTTGGGGTTAAGTGACTTGCCCAGGATCACACAATCAAGTCTTCCTGACTTTAGGGCCAGTGCTCTCTTATGCTATCTAATTGCCCGGATTGAGCGATTCTTGATGATGACACTAGCTCACATTTATATAATGTTTACTATGTACTTTATAGTTAACTCATTTGATCTTCATGACAATTCTGAGAGGGTATTTTACATTTTACAAATGAAGAAACAGAGGCTGAATTTGAATTCAGGTCTTCTTGACATCAGGGTCAGTACTGTATTCATTATACTACCTGGCTGCCCTCAGATAGAGTCCCCAGTGTTATAGCAAGGCCCATGAGGGTTAAGGTGCAAGAGTACAATAAAATCTAAGCCAACAAGGAATTGTTTGAGAGACATCGCTAGAACTATACAGACTAAAAACAACAAAAGGTGTCTGCCCTCAATGAGCTTACATTCTGTTGGGAAGATATAACATATAAACAAATAAATCTATGTTTGTATATATTATACAAAAAATTGCAGAGGAATGAAAGAGCCCAATTAACTAATAAAGGTTTGAAAACCATTTTTGTGGGAGCAGTTAAGTGGTGTAGTAGATGGATCACTAGCCCTGAAGTCAGGAGGACCTGAGTTCAAATCTGGCCTCAGACACTTCCTAGCTGTGTGACCCTGGGCAAGTCACTTAACCCCAATTACCTCAGGTAAAAAAAAAAAAGGAAAAGAAAACCTTATTTGTGTGCACTGGTTGTCCAGTGAAACCTATCATCCCATCTCATAATGGTTTTAAATATCATTATTTATTTATTAATATTAAATATTTAAAATAAAATATACAGGATTATAAAAGAAATCACATATACAAATAGCTATCCAAGTTTGTTTTTTTTTTTTTTTTAAACAAGTTCCTGGACCCAGATTAAGAATCCTTGATTTGGGATGATCCCAGAAGATCTTCTTATAGGAGACAGTGCATGACTTAGGCCTTGAAGGAATTCTGAGAGACCCAGATAAGTGGCCATTATCTATTCCAGGAATGGTGTATGTAATGGTGCATGTAAAGACCCTGAAGCCAGAGATAAAATGTAGAGTTCAGGGACCGGCAAGTAATCTAGTTTGGCTGAAAAGAATAAAAGAGTAATATATAATAAACCTGAGAAGGAAGTCTGAAGCCAGACAGTAAAAGCAGGAAATGATGAGGCCCTGGACTGGAGCATAGGCCAAAGGAATCATAGAATCTCAGTGTCAAAAGATAATTTAGACCCGCCCTTCATTTTACAACATAGGAAATGTCTGAGGTAGATTTCCTCACTCTACGTTGAGCCCTCTCTCTTCTGAGCCTTAAGAGGTAAATTTTGGGTAAGAAACATGAGAGCGAACATTAAAGATCCTTGGAACGTTGGTGTTGGAAGGGGCCTTCCAGTTCATTAAGTTTTGTCCATCCCATCATTTGACAAATAAGGAAACAGATCAGGCAAATCAGGTGTTTTTGCCCAAAGTCACAGTTAGCTGTGATGGAAAATCACCAGTCCTGCTCCCTGCTTTTAAAAATGAGGAAACTGAGATCTAGAAAGAATATGATTAGAATCAAGTTCCCCTGACTCCTGAGCCCAGAGCTTTCTCCCACCCCACCCCTCCCCCAGGCAATTGAAGTTAAATGATTTGCCCAGGGTCACACATTTAGAAAATATTGTGTCCAAAGTCAGATTTGAACTCAGGTCCTCCTGACTTCAGGGCTAGTGCTCCATCCACTGTGCCATCTAGCTGCCCCAGTCCAGCGCTTTAAAAAATACATCACACAGGTATTCTGGCTCCAAATTCAGTGCCTATTTCCATGAGGTAATGATGCTTTCTGTATTTGCCCCGAGATGACTAATCTTTAAGCAGCAGTTCCTAATCAATATCCTTTGCTGAATAGACAGACACTACAAGAAGCATCTCTGCCTACCCTGGGGTTGCAAGCAGTACTTTCAGTCCTGCCAGTTGCTAGCTGATCTTGAACAAGTTGCTTCCTCTCTTGGACTCAGTTTCCCTATCTTTAAAATATGGTTGTTGAATCTTAAGGTCTCTTCTTCTAAAAGCCTATGGCTCTGTGCTTTTGAACATTTCCAGAAAAATCCAACAGTCTTTACATTACCAGTGCCTACCGCCTGAATATAATCATCTCTAGAGCGATTTTAGGTTTACAGAGTCTTTTAGTGTGTTCACTGGTGAACATTTATTAAATATCTACTGTATCCCAATCATTGGTCATACAAAGACAAAAATGAAACAGTCCTTTCTTACATCCTCTGGAAAAACTAAGTGTACATGTAGGAGGGTATAATAAATTAATAGATAAGGTTTGCTCAAAACAACCCTGTGATGAGACTAGTATAAACATTGATATCCTTATTGCGTGGATGAGGTCAGATGTGAAAAGATTTGGCTTACATCACATGAGATGTGGCAGAATTGGAATACAGACCCAGGCCTCTCAATCCCCAAGTCCAACATTCTTTCCAATACTTTGTGAAAAGATCCGGTTCTAGAATATTGTCTAGAAGATTGTTTACAATCTAGTGGGAGAGATTCCCCTTCTCCCTCCAGTCCGTGCTAGAGGGATGGCACACCAAGCATCCGAAGAGAAGGTTAGAAGGGAGCTCAGTGGCCATCTCATGCAAATCCCTTCAGAATCTAGAATGAATATTCATTTCCTTATATCTTTGATTTCTTGGTTGGTTTTTTTGGTTGTTTATTTTTCTAGAGGTGGTTCTACTGCTCCGTCTCTCCCTTGGCAGGATACCCCTTCGAAAGCCAAGGCCTTTGTGGGCAGGAGGCATGTTCTTTCTGGCCTTGTTACATCCTGCAGACTCCTTTCCTCCCCTGCTCGCTCCCTCACACTCCCTCCTGCCTGTGGCATTGTTAGTGAGTGAAATCTGGGTCTTAGCTGCCCGTTTAATGACTGATGTCTGGGGTGGTTTGGATTACTCTCCCCCAGACAGTCTCATTTACGATTTTCCAAGCTAGCTACGCCTCATATTTCTGTTTGCAGCCCATATTTCTATCTGGAATAGTATAAACAAACATGACAGCTGTCCCCTGCCTCCTGACTCGGCTCTTCTGCAAACTTCATTAAAGAGTCGTGTGTCCTCCCTTCTGTTTCATTACTGGGGGGTTCTGGGTAACAGCGAACCCTACTTTAATTCTGGCTTCCTTGCCAGCTTCTGCTGCTAACCCTGCCTTTAGGCCTTTTCTTCAGAGATGCGGTAGGAGAAGCAGAGGCTTTTTGTCAAGAATGTCCTCATCCCCCATCAATCACCAAGCGTTGATTAAGCTTCTTCTGTGGCCCAAGCTGTGTGTGCTGGGATTATAGAAAGGATGAAGCAGTCTTTGCTTGGGATATTCTTGCATTCTAACAGAACATTTAGTATCCCCCTACTCTTTACCCAGGACTCATCTAAATTCAAAGGAATACAGTGGAGCATAAAACAAGAGCCCTTCTTAAGAGGCTAATGGACTGATTGGGATGAACCAGATGGATGCATGAAAAAACTAATAATTAATGAATAATTAGCATCTGCTGAGTGTTCAATAGGAAGAAGACTCTGAGATACTCAGGCGTCTTCCTGGTAGCTGTATAATCCCTATCAAATGAAGGTGACATTTCCCAGCATTTTTAGGGAGGTTAAAAGGCCTGATAAGATGTGCTGCATCTGCATCCAAGAAGGTCGTGTCAGGGATAATTCGCAGAATTAGGAAGATGCTCTGCTCCTACCACATGTGGAGTTTTGTGGTGGTTTCTGGGTGCTGTGGTTGAAGAAGGACATAGATAAACTTGGGGAGGTTCCTTAGGATATTCCTGTACTGCACTGGATGAAGAGTGGTGCTCTGTACTAGCAGAGTGACTTCTCAATGATGAGAATGTGGATCCATCAACGCGTCAGAAAAATGACATTTTTAGATACTACCAGAGAATCTTGGAAACTTCTCTGTTTGATGATTCCACTCCTTAAAAGTGCCCCTTTCATCTCAATTTAATTTTTTTTAATGTAAATTGACTTTTAGCCCCACCAAAGGGCTGGACATTTGCAAGTGGAAAGCCCCCTCTCTCTAACCTGGGTATCTGGAGGTCTGAGTCCTAGGCCTGACTCACCATGCAAACTACAACAAGTGTTTAAGATGCTAATGCCTCAGTGTTTGCACCTGCAAATTGGGGAGAGGAACACCTCCATGTCAGACTCAGACTCATAATGGAAGTTCCCCCTTTCATTTGGAAGAACTCTGAGATTTGATAAGTAGGTGCTGTCCCAGAAACTGAGTTCAGGAAATCCCAGAGTTCGTAGAATGGTTTGTGAAAAGGGCCCCTGAAAATGGCTTAACATTTTGATAGGGGGGCAGGTTATAGGGAGGCAGCAGAAAGAGTATGCAAGTTCTAGGGTCAGAGGTGCTCGATTCAAACCCTGCCCTTCACCCAGAAGTTAACTGTCCACTTCTCTGGGCCCTGGTTTTCTCATCTATAAAATGAGTTTGCATTTGATGACCTTTAGTGGATACAGCACTGGACCTAGAGCCAGGAGACTGTGAGTTCAGAGCTGACCTCAGACACTCCCTAGCTGGACAAATGACTTAATCCTGTTTGCCTCAGTTTACTCATCTGTAAAGTGAGGTTGGATTTGATGACCTTTAGTGGATAGAACACTGGATCTAGAGCCAGGAGACTCATCTTTGTGAGTTCAGATCTGACCTCAGGTACTTCCTAGCTGGACAAATGACTTAATCTTGTCTGCCTCAGTTTACACATCTGTAAAATGAACCGGAGAAGGAAATGGCACACCCTTCCAGTATCTTTGCCAAGAAAATCCCAAATGGGGTCACAGAAGGTCAGACATGACTGAAAAATGACTGCTCACTCCAGTCTATGATCCTGGCTCTTTGATCATAGGTAAAGCCATAGGCTTCAGGTTGCCTTTCTGTAAGACGAGGGCAGTTAAATTAAAGGATGTCTGAGGTTTCTTCCATCCCCAGATCAATGGTCTGGGGGATTCTTGAGGTCTAGGGTCCACAGGCTTCTCTCTGATAGCTGTTCATTCCAGCTTGGTTCTGATCCTCCTCTCCCCCAGCCCCAGGCTTCATTAACCCTTTAGCAGCTGCTGCCCTGATGTGGGTGAGTTCCAGTCCAAACCAGAATGTGCAAATGTTTGCACATAACATAATGGGGGAAAAGAGGAGCAAACTTGGGGTGGAAGGTCCATCCTCTGGGTTGATCATCCTGTGTGCCAGTTGTAGTTATTTAGGCAAGTCACCCTTCTCTCTGGGCTGATTTCTTTCTTTTGTTTTTAAAAATTATTTATTTTATATACCCATTGCTTTATGAATCATGGTGGGAGAGAAAAATCAGAATGAAAGGGAAAAACCATGTGAGAGAGAGAGAGAGAAGAGAGAGAGAGAGAGAGAGAGAGAGAGAGAGAGAGAGAGAGAGAGAGAGAGAGAAAGAAAGAAAAGAAGTGAACACAGCATGTGTTGATTTACATTCAAATTCCCTGGTCTTTTTTCTGGATGCAGAACAGGCAGATGAGAACAATTTGTTCCAAGGCTGTGAGGGCGGCTGAAGCAGGTGTTATGGAGTGACTGGGTCACCCACGGCCTCCTGGCCATCACCAAGCATCCTGGCTTTTGTCCTGCCCACAGGACTTGGCTGGGACGATGACTTTGTGCAGCTCTGTCTCATTGAATGCACTTCCTACACAAATCAAGTAGAGTGGATCTCAGGGTTCTAGACTCTAGATTCTTAAACTGCGGTTTAAACTATCCCATATGGGTGTCCTATGTGGGGTTGTAAATTATGGCTTATTATCAGCAAATGTTTGGCTTGTATACCTATTTTATATACCTATCTATCTGAGGTCACGCAAAATTTTTTTGGGCGAAAATGGTCATTAAGTAGAAAAAGTTTAAGAAGCCCTGCTCTAGACCAGGAGATAAAGGGAAGTATCCAAAGTTGCCTAGGCTGTGAGAGCTAGGCAGTTTCTCAAGTCTTCTCAGAGCCAAGCTGAGTTATTATAATTACATGGTGTTCAGTTCCCAAACTCAGTGCTTTGGGCCAGGAGAACCAAGTGAGAGGGAAATGAGCTCAGGGGTCATTGCAAAGAACAAGTCCCAACAAACATGGTAAAATGAGTACTTTGTTCGGTTATGTCAGGGGTGCTACTTGCCCATATGTCTGTCTTCCTTTTTGCAACACAAATCCAATTCAGCAAACACTTATGAAGTGCCTACTATGTGCAAAGTACTATGTGGGAGACTGAATCTATGGATTCAGAGCTAGAAGGGATCTTAGAGATCCTTGAAGCCAGTCTCCCCCTCTCCCTTATTTTATTTTTAAATTTGTTTTTGCTGAGGCAATTGGAATTAAATGACTTGCCCAGGGTCACACAGCCAGAAAGTGTTAAGTGTCTGAGGTCAGATTTGAACTCAGGTCCTCCTGACTTCAGGGCTAGTGCTCTATCTACTGTACCACCTAGCTGGTCCCTTCCCCTTATTTTAAAGCTGAAAGTTTGGGTCAAATAATAGGTGACTTACCCAGGCTTCCTCAGCTAGCAGGTAAGCGGAGCCAGGATTCAAATCTGAATCCTCACACTCTAAATATGGGATGCTTTTCATTGACATACTACCATAACTGGCTTTTTGAGACCCCCTTGATAAGATTGGTCCCTGCTCACATCCTTGACTTTAATCTTCTTCCCTAAGCTGCCCCTATGAGTTTTTAAATCTATCCTTCTCCCCACTGGTTACCATGAAATAATCGATATATTCTACTTAGACCTCGGTTTCTCCCTTCTCCAAAGCAGGTATGGAAGAGCTTTGGGAGTCATCCCAAATTAACCTTGAGGCAGAAGGAAAACTGGACTCACCAGCAGAAGAGATTCAAATCCTGTGTGTGTGTGTGTGTGTGTGTGTGTGTGTGCAAATATACATATACACACATATAAATTCCCATTGAATGAAAATGAAGATTGGGAACCACCCATACATATATACCTATCGTGTATCCTCATGGAACTATCGTGAGAAAAGTTCTTTGTAAACCTTCCCAAGTTCTGCCCAGAAATAGGAGATGGGGAATTTTATGTCCTTAACGGTTCTGCCCTTTTCAGGCTCTGTACCCTTTGGCTTTCATGAACCTTCCTCCTACGGTCCGTTCAGTATTAAAAGAAACAAATTCCAGAGTTTATCATGCATTTGTAAACAAAACAAAACAGAAGAAGTGCTTGTAATGGGATAATATAGTTATTTATCAAATATAATAATGCTTTTTATCAGATATGGCCCACCCATACCCCCTTGATGAGGTTCTCATGCTTTCTTAGGATATGCTTGCTTCATATTGGAAACCCCTGTGCTAAAATTTTCCCCTTTGGGGCACGTTAATCGCCTTTATTCCTTATGAGATCTGGAGCTTAAATAAAAGACAGCCCAACAAAAAGTAGAATTGTTCTAACTATTGAAACGGACAGATTCAGTGGTCCAGATGAATGGACAGATAGTTATATGGGGAGATAGATAGGGAGATAGAAGGAAAGATGGAGAGATAAGTGGATGATAAATAAATAGATAATAAATCGATGGGAATCCCTTTTGAATGCTGACTTTGTGCCAAGCAATAGGAATATAAACCAAACAGTGCCTGCCCTCAGAGAGCTTACCTTCAAATAGGGGACATGTAAAGAGGAGCTCTAAGGGGAGAAGGGATAAATGTCATTTGGAAGGTGGCTGCCAAGTAGAATGGGGGATAATTTTTGCCTTGCTTATAGAAGGAAAAAGCTAATCTCTCAGTTGTGGACCAAGAGGGACAGTAGAGTCAGTTTTTGTTACTATCATTAATTGCTATATTGCCTTCATTTCTGGAATATAGCTACCCTCTCCAGCAAGTTGTCTTGGAACAGTGAATAAAAGAGCAATTCAGCAAGATAACTCATCAGAACGGTGTGACACTATGCAATAATCCCTATTCAGAGCCCCCTATCTCTGTAAAGAAGGGAGGAAAATACATTATTGTCCATACCAGGGGTCCTCAAACTTTTAAAATAGGGGGCCAGTTCACTGTCCCTCAGACTATTGGAGGGCCAGACTATAATAAAAACAAAAACTGTTTTGTGGGTCTTTAAATAAAGAAACTACATAGCCCTGGATGAGGGGGATAAATGTCCTCAGCTGCTGCATCTGGCCCATGGGCTGTAGTTTAAGGACCCCTGAAATGTGGCATGATAATATATGCAATAATCCTTACTCAGAGTCCCCTGCCTCTGTAAAGAAGGGAGGAAAATACATTGCTGTATATACTATATTGTGGTGTGATACTATATGCAATATTCTCTACTTAGAGTCTCCTGTCTCTGTATAGAAGGGAGGAAAATACATTACTGTATATACTATATTGTGGTATGACAATATATGCAATATTCTCTACTCACAGTCCCCTATCTCTGTAAAGAAAGGAGGAAAATTCTGCGATATTGTTTTTCCTATGGGAGAAATTGGATATTTCTGATAGGTGAACACTCCAAGCCAAATCTCTGCCATTTTGTTACGTTCCAAGATCTTTGCTGGACTCATAAATATTCTCTGAAATCGCCAACGTTTCTGTTCTGTTCTTTCTTATTTCTTGGCAGAACCAGCTGCTTGCTAAGGGGCTCCTGTTTGTGGAAGAGAAGGTTCACCTGTGTGAAGGCGAGTAAGAGGGACCCTTCTGGATGTGGGTGGACAGAGGCAGCCTGGGATGTCCGAACAGCTGGGACGCATCTGTCCTCAGCTGTCCAAGATTCCTTGGCTCCTGGGAACAGAGCTTTCAGGGCACCATCTGACTTGTGCTCGTGATCTCTTCATGTCTTAATATGAACTGACCTAATTTCTTGGCCTCTCGAGAGCAAACACAGATCTCAATCAACTCCATTATCTAGGTCAATAAATAACAATTGATGTCCACAGGCTTTCCCCCTGCCTCTGGCAAACCATTATCAGCAGAGGTAAAGTCCCTTTCTTGGTTTTACATGTGGTGTGGGCTATACCTAGTGAGTCATGGGTGAGCCTTCTGGGAGAAAAGCCTAACTGCCCTAGAAATAACTGAAGAACTGGGGGTGGGAGAAGAGGAAGGGCAGGAAGGTACTTGACATTTTGCGTACCATCAGCTAGAGCTGATGAATTAAAGCAGACCTTGAGGTGAACATAAATACTATAGGATCATAAGACTGAAAGCCAGAGAGATATCTTAGCTGTAGTTACTCCTGCCCTGCATTTTACTCAACTGAAGCAGGGTGAATCGATCCCTTTGAGCTCATACAGTTATAACTAGAAGAACAGAAGCACGAACCAAATATTCTGATTAACCCCCACCCCCTGCTCTTTTTATAGCATCATACATCACAGATTAAATTATAATCTAACGAGTTTCAGGATTGCATGTTTTATTGTATGACAAGGCTTTAAAAACTGATGGCTCATTTATGGTAACTCTAAAGTAATCACAATATTTGATTAAGCCGACGGCTTCATTCATCGACCCTTCTGAATGAAAGGGAGTTGTTTTTCTGCCAGGGACTTTCTGTTCAGCTTTGTATTAGCTAAGATATTTTTGGACAATTATGGGTGAATCTGGGGTTAGGAGATGACAACTGTTGTGCTTCTCTCCGAGAGTGATGTGTGGCGGGGGGAACCTTTGGGGAGGCTTCAGAGGACACAGAACAAAAGCATTGTCTTTGCTCATTTGTTAATTCATTTTTCCATAGTTGGGGAAAACTCCGCCTCCCTTGTTTTGTTTGTCATTTTTGTTGTTTGTGGCAAACTAATTAGATTAAGTCCTGGTTCTCATATTTATTGTTTGGACAACCCTAGACAAGTCACTTTAACTTTCCAAATCCCTGGTTTATATGTTTCTAAAATGGCAATGATGGCTTTGCACTACCAATATCACCTGCTTGTTATAAGGAGAAACTTTTATGAGCTTTAAAGCAACAACAAAAAGGCATTAAAAAAAAAAAAAAAACTTTTGCTAGGTATTGTGCTCTGACCATACAAAGACGAAAATAAAATAGTACCTGCCCTCAGGGAGTTTACATTCTAGTGGAGGCGACAGCTAGATACATAGTAAACACATACACATATCTACTATGTATCTAGTTGTCTCCTCCATTAGAATTTGTGTGTGTGTGTGTGTGTGTGTGTGTGTGTGTGTGTGTGTGTGTACTGTGTGTGGATTGTAGAGAACATGAGGAAAGGCAATAATGTGTCATGAGAATGGAAAGGTAGGCTGGGATGAGGTTGGTAAGAAAATCAGTCAGAGGAGGTCGTCTCTGGTCCTAGGGGTAATATGGTGCCATTGCTAGTTATTGAGCAGGGAGGTGACCCAATCAGATTTACACATTAGAAATAATCATTAGTCACTTTGGCAGCTGAGGAAGGATGGATTGGAGATTCAAGAAGCCAGAGGCAGAGATACTAGGTAGGAGGTGATCACAGTAGTCCAGGTAGAAGATGAAAAGGGGCCGAAGTAGGTCGGTGGACTGTGTAAATGTGAGTTTTGTTACGGTTTTTGTTGTTCATCAGAATTGGCATTTCTAATCATGAATCACCTTTAATAGGACTTTTAAGAAAAAAAAAATTCCTTCTTCCACCAAATTATCTGTTCCCGTCAGTGGTACACTCATTAGTCATTCTCCCAAGTTTTAGCTCTCAAGGGTCATCTTGTTCATTCCATAGAAGGATAAGACTTAAGAACAATGACCTCAGCTCTCCACCCCTCGGAAACGAGTTTCAGATCTAAGAGAATTTAAATGAGGGCCTGAGGAAATTAGATTAGGCGCAAGGAAGCATTTCTCCTAGTGGAATGTCCTTCCCTGATGGTCTTTAAATAAGAGTCCCATTTTTAAATGATGCATTCTCATTCTCATAGGCTTTAATGAGTTTTAAGTGATGGACTTCATATGTTGTGTTATTAAGGTCCTGGAAGGCAGTTTGGAGTAAAAGGAAAAGCTTTGGTTTGGGAGTAAGGAGAACTGGATTCGAATCTCAGCCCTTCTACTTCCCCACTTGGGAGGAACTGGGAATTCACTTAGAATTACTCAATCTCTCTTTGCTTTGTTCTTCATTATAAGGGGACTACACTAGATGATCTTTAAGGTTCCCTAAATCAGTTTGCTCTATGAATGTTTCTTTCTTTGTACCCTTAAAAAATCCGATTCTTTAATCTGAACAGTTCCATTCTGGCTCTGTCAATTTTATTGTATTCTGGGAGCTGGTCTGCTTGCTGCATCTATGGACCATTCCATCTCCTACCTCCACATCTTTGACCTAGCTGTGCCTCTTGCCTGAACTGCACTTCCTCCGTCTCTTAGAATCCCTTGGTTGCTTCATTGCTCAACTCAAGTGCCACTTTATGGGGATATAAAAACACAAAATGAAATAGTCCTAAGCTTTTGAGCTTAATAAATTTATGTTCTACCAGGGGACAGGAATGAAGGGGTTGAGAGGGAAAATGCAGCAGATATACCAATTGAAAAGATAGAAATACAGACAGATGGATGGATAGGTGAATAGTCTAATAGGCAGACAGACAGTTGAATAGACATTTATTAAGTGCTTACTGCATGTCAAACAAATACAGAAATACAAAGTCAGTTTAAAATTGGTAAATAGCAGAGAGAGCCCCCAAAAGGTCTTACGTAAGATGTAACTGTTGAGCTGTGCTCTGGAAGGAAATTAATATGTGGTTAAAATGGAATTGAGGAAGATGGCGCACACAAATAATAATTGACAATTCTTTTCTTTATCTCTGATTGTCCTGTCTTCCCACATCTAGGTAAAAATCGAATTGACCTTCTGGCCGAAGTATGGGATCACTTCTTCACAGAGACTCTCCCAACCCTACAGGCAATATTTTACCCTGTTCAGGTCAGTTAAAAATTCATCATAAAATAATTGTGACTGTTCTTCCCATCCCATTGGCATCCAGGTTGTGTGGCGGAGTAGGAAAAGTAGTAGCCATAGCATTGAACGTGGAATCAGATGGCAGACCTGAATTCAAATCCTCCCTTAAACAGTGTCTAGTGGGATGACCATAAGTCACAACTCAATTCATTCATCTGTAAAATGGGTATAATTATAGTATCTCCCTCCTGGGATTATTATAAAGATCAAGTGAGACAATAAAGTAGGATATAAATGTTAGCTGCCATTATTGCTGTTTTACTAATTATTAATTAACTGGAATCTGTGAGTTGCAAGCTTAGATGTGGGCCATCAATTTGAGGTGTTCTGTTATCTTCCTCAGATCTCTGGTGCTGTTTTCAGCAAACAGCTCTGACTCAGAAGAGAACTATCACATTTCTTTGATTACTCACATCTATACCGTTGAATGCTGGGAGTTCTTACTCCCTATTGTGTACCCTACATTTCAAATAAAGTGTAGAAGGCAAAGAAGATGGGGAAAGGATTTGATTCTCTTGTGTCTTTTTTTAAAATCCTTGAAAATTCTCTTATTTTCCCCACCCAAACCCAGGAGGTAGACGCAGAGTTTGCCACCAATCTCAGAATTTTAGATCGAAGATAATTGTTGAGTCTTTCTGTTTGATTAAAGGATGAGCTGGCTCATATTGAAAGTATTCCCAAAATGGAGTGGGCTGGTTCTAAAAGTAGTGATTTCCTCATCCCTGGAGTTTGGGGGTACAAAAACATAAAATAAACCAGTCCTGGCCTTTGAGTTTATGGTCTACCATGGGACAGGAGGGAAGGGTGGAGATAGTGAATGCTGCACAGATATAAGTGAGCATAGTTGAAGAGATAGACAGAAACCCAAATGGACACATGGGCATATGTGGAGCTGAATGGATGGATATACTTTTCAGATGTCCTAGAGAGGATTCTTATTTAGTCTTTAGTGGAATGGGGGGAGCTCTGACATCCCTTGTACCCATATCCCTAGGCAGAGGAGATGGCTACATGCATAGGCAATAGGATTAAAGAGCCACTTTTGGCGGTTGGTGTGTGAGGGAGGGTATAGGAATACCAGCGTGGGGCATCTTACCCTTGCACATCTGGTGAAAGTCCCAAACATTCTTAGAATAAATGGGAACACTGTTTGTATGGGACATGATGGAAAAAAGCATTGAATTCAGAGTTGGCAGTCCTGGAGCTTGAGGCTTACTACAGCAAGTCTGTTTCTTCATTTGCAAAATGGAAATAATGTTACTTCTACCTCCCTTCCAAAGTCCTACCTTAATACTTTTGTAGCACTCCTATTGGCGATATTAGCTTAGCTTTCATTTGCATTTGTGAGTTGAATCTCTAGGGATTTGCTCCTAGAAGGAAGACCTGGGTCTATAGCTTATGAGCCCCCACCTGTATACTTCCCATTAACATTCATCAGTTACAATTTGTTGGATATTAAAAGAAACTTCCTAATCATTAGAGCTCTCCAAAAGTACAGCTGCCTTAGGAGGTAAAGGGGTTCCCCTTCACTGAAGGGCAATTAAAAATCAAATGGGGCGGGACTAGTGGGGCTCCCGACCAGGTTATTACTGAGTGAATGGTTCAGAAACCTTGAATCAGCTGATCTCCTGGACCCTAGTTTATCTACAATTTGTTAGCAGGATTGTTTTACCGGGATTTTTTGTCAGTTGCTACAAAAGCGTTAAGATAGAACTTTAGTAGGATTTTGTCAGTTCTTGGTTGGATTAAATGATGACTGAAGTCCTTTCCAGTCTCAGGTAATGACTTTGGGGTCCATGATAGTGCTTCAGGTACCTGATTCTACCTTATTCTTCCCTCACCCCCTAAATGTCAGCATTTATTCCTATTTGTTTTTGGTTTATATATATGATTTCATTGGTATAAGGAGCTCTTAGTATGAAAACTCCCTCCATGAGTATAAGTTACTAATTGGTGTATAGCACAGAGGGTTGCCTGGGACATCTCCTAATTATTTTTCCTGTCTGGGAATTTTTGTAATTTTGTCCAATCAAGGAGCTCCCAGTTGTGGAAAGTCCTTCCACAGCTGATGATAGAGTTGGGCCCCCCAATAGAGAGTTGTCTTGAGCACAAGGTTTAGTGACTTGTTCTGGGTCATCTAGCTAATTCATGTCAAAGGCAGCACATCAACCTAGCTCTTCCCTGACCCAAGTCTGTTCACCATGCCTTACTGTCTCCTCTTACTTTGATCCCATGAATTACTTTATGTTTATTCAAAATTTCCCACCACAAGTAGAATGGAAGCTCTTTGAAGGCCAGGTCTCCCATTTTTGGGTTTGGGAATCTCTAGGGAACCCCCAGGGGGACACATAATAAATGTGTTATGGAATTGACAGGGAGACCTTGTGTGTTATTATAGAGGCTTATCTGCCCTGGTGGAGGGACTTGCATCATTCTTCCTCCATAGGATAAGGAAAGTTGACAGGGTGACCCCCAGCACCCCTTACAAGCTCCGACTCTACAGTGCTGTGAGAGAACTCAGCACTTACCTACAGGACTTACTTTATTAATGGTAAACACTATGCAGAGGTGGGCTTTTACCATCATTATGTACCACACATATAATGGAAAGAGTCTTGGCCCTGGAGCCCAGGAATCTTGAGTTCAAATGATGTCCCTGTCTTTTCCTGTTATCATTTTGTTTATCCAACCTCAGTTTCTTCTATAATCATGCAATAGCTAGTATTTGTGTAGTATTTGACAGCTAATAATAAAATAAATAAATAAAAATAAGTAAAATTGTAAAACAATAAAAGTGCTTTACAAATATTGCCTTATTTGATCCTCAAAATGATGCTGGGAGATAGTGTTATTATTATTCCCATTTTACAGATGAGAAAACTGAGGCAGGCAGAGGTTGAGTGACTTGCTCAGGTAGTGAATATCAAGCCAGATTTGAATTCAGGTGTTTCTGGCACTCTTATTTACTGAGAGGCCTCCCTAATGACCTCGGAGGCCCTTTAGAACTATCTGGTAGTGAGGGCAGTACCATGGGAAGGAGGCCTGGGGATGGGGGCCCTGATTTCGAATCCCAGATGTGTTGTTTGTTACTGTGTGATAATGAGCACAGTGCTCGGTTTCTCTGAGCCAGCGTCAGTGAGATGGCGTGATTGGTCATCATGGGGTGATTGACACCCTGCTCACGGCAGAGCCGAGAATTCTTGGCTCACACCCTGCTGGAACCCACCCACCTCTTTTCCCCTGGGTCTCGTTTCCTGCTCGGTGACGTGGTGGGGCTGGAGGATGGCTTGTGAGACCCCTTCCAACTCTCGCTGTACGGTCCCCGACGTTATCATCTCACGTGTGTTTAATGAAACCGTTTGCTCTTTGCTTTTTGTCTTTCCTCATGCTTAACCAGGAGATACTGGACTATCCTTTGGGTAAGAGAGACTTTATGTGTTTTGGATTTTTTTTTTAATATATAAAAAAGGAGCTTAAAATTCTGGAGGGATTTGATGATTTGATGACTTTTTATGGCATTTTTCTTTAATGCGGGTCCTAGCTTAGGAGGGGGCTCTTTTTCATGGCTGGATACCCCTCAGAAGGGCTGCAATAATCCTCTGAGGAATGAATGATTAACTAGTTTAGAGTTCATATTGGTGAGCCCGGGACTCCCGCCCTACTATAAAATGACTCCAAAGCAAAATCCAAGGCCAGAGTTTTCCTGAAGAAAAGGAGTCAAAGTTAAAGCCTTTGTGCCTTTAAGGAATTCTAGGGGGTGAGGGGGGCAGGGCAGGGCAGGACAGACAAACCTTCTGCCACAGCAAGATTCCTGGTGTTGGGACACTGGATGGGATCGCACCCTTCTGGGGCCTCCAACTTTGGTTCGACCTTTTCTTTAAGCACCGGAAATACGGGTCACGATTTTTATATCCTCCCCCGGTTTGTTATAAATTTTAAGTCCTCAAAAAAAAATCATAAATGTAATATTTAACACGGACCCCGGAAGCCCTAAAGGCAACACTTTAACCTTTTTTTATAGGGCAAATACTGTAACCGTTCATGCCCATCCCAAGATACATGAAGAGACTGGATGGTTCCGGGAAATAACCAGAACCAGCCGGATCCTCCCAGGGATACCAGAAGCAATGTGGGGAACGGCTGACCTTGGAAGTGAGGAATATATGGGCCCAGGGTCTCCTTAGATATATCCTAGTGTCCTAACAATGAGCAAATCACTGGAAAGAGCTCTGCTTCTGCAATCAAAAGCTTGGGTGCAAATCCTTTTGCCTGTTGCCCATGAGATCTTGAACAAATAACTTGACCATCTTGGACCGCAGCCTTTTCTGTTATAAAATATAACCCCTTCAGATTCCCTTCTGTAATCCTGTCATCTCTGGGACTGTAATACTCTGAGATAACTTGCTGAACTTTATCCAGGGAGGAAGTTTTCTCATTGATGAAATCACAGGTCTCAACCCCTTACTCTTTCTCCCCCCCCATAAAAAAAAGCCAGATACTACAGTGAGACTATCTGGTTAATAAGAAGGTAATACTAAATTAAATCAATATTCTATATATTTTTTTTTAATGAGATAATTGGGTTCCGTGATTTGCTCAGTCACACAGCTAGTAAGTGTTAAGTGTCTGATTCTGGATTTGAACTCAGGTCTTCCTGACTTCAGTGCACCATCTACCTGCCCCTTCATATATATTCTTATATTTCCTATTGTATGCTTATATTCATATACTCATGTATTCAAATGTATATACTAATATAACATATTCATATACTCATATAATTAAGCATCTACTCTGTCTCAGATGCTGTGTACAAGAAAAATTGGGTGTGGTGAGAATAAGTACTGAATATGTCTTAGAAATTGGGCTAATCTCTGGGAATACAAATGCAAGAACAGGATACCAAGAGACCTCGGTTCAAGTGCCGGCTTAGCTCTAAATCCATGGCGCCATCTGGGGCACATCCTTTTATTTCTCTGGACCTCTCTTTAGTAGAAAGCTCACCAGCCTTAAGTCAGAGGATCTGGATTCAGATGCTGTCTCTTGATGACCTCAGTCCCATCACCTCTCTAGCTTTCAGTTCCCTCAGCCACAACATGAATGGTAGCCTCTAAAATTCCTCTTGGCTCTCAATCTGTGATCGCAGGCCTCTGGCTCAGTCCTTGGGAATTTTGTAACAGGATTTACAATATGTCACTTTGCAATAGCTCCTTCGTTGAAAGGCTCCCAAAGGAAGAACTGGACTGGGGTTCCAGCCTGGAATTCTGGTGACATTATGCAGAATTCCACTACTTTTGCACCTCATCAGGCACTAGGGATCCAAGAACTGCGTTCTCTTGCTTTCCTTTTTTTGTTTCCCACTTTTATTTTTGCTGAGAACCTTGTAGAGTTTGATGCCATCTCTATTTCCTTCCTCTTTTCCCATTTCTATAGACTTATGTTTCATCTCTAGCTCAAGCCACAAGCAGTAGCTCCAAGAGGGGTACACTCTGAAATTAGCCCTGGGATCTCTCAGGCTTGCGGGTTCCAAGAGCTGATGTCCACTGGTCCACGTTATTGATGGGTCTGTGGGCAAGTCTCACTCTCTGGGGCTCAGTTTACTTATTTTTAAAATGACAGATTTGGACCAGATTATCTCCAAGTGTATTCCCAGGCTTCAAAGTCAATTGTAGTGTTCAGAAAGTTCTTTGTGGTGGTAAAAACTACACCAAAATATTACAGATTTGGACCAGATTATCTCCAAAGACAATTATGATGTTTGGAAAGTTCTTTGTGATGGTAAAAACTACACCAGAATATCCAGATTTGGACCAGATTATCTCCAAGGGTACTTCCAGGTGTCAAAGTCAATTATGATGATTGGGAAGTTCTTTGTGATGGTAAAAACTACACCAAAATATCCAGATTTGGACCAGATTATCTCCAAGTGTACTTCCAAGTGTCAAAGTCAATTATGATGATTGGGAAGTTCTTTGTGATGGTAAAAATGACACCATAATACACAGATTTGGACCAGATTATCTCCAAGGGTACTTCCCAGGCTTCAAAGCCAATTGTAGAGTTCGGAAAGTTCTTTGTGAAGGTAAAAATTACACCAAAATATACAAATGTATTTCTGTGAGTTATAATCATTGTAATTACCCATAATTACCTAAGTGTGATTATGAATGATAATGGTAGTTTTTATTACTAATGCTTTTCCCTGGCATCTGCACTGATAATGCCCCCCCCTTACCTGCAGCACACGTGATAAGAATTCCTGGGTTTTGTGATAACATCTGATCTCCCCGGGAGAGGGTTAGGCCGGGGAAACATATAGATTACGTTTCTCAGAACCAAGTGAAAAATTAAACAATGGAAAGAATTTTCCTCCTTTAAAAATCTCTAATGCCATTAAGCCTTGTGCCAAGAGGCCCCTTTACTGGCTCTCCTCTGGGTGGGCAGCGATCCTAGAAAGGAGGGAAATGGACCCTGCCTCTGCCAGTTTTCTACCCCTCCTTCCCAGGTTTTCAGTTCACTCTGAGCTGCGGGCAGACGAGGGGCTGTTCTGTTAACATGAAGCTTGGGTGGGTGTTTATCCATTAAATGGTCAGGCTTCCCTTTGGTCTGATTTTTCTTGCATAACAAGACAGATATAGAAATATGTTTAAAAGAATTGCACATATTTAACTTATCTCAGATTGCTGTCTTGGAGAGGTGGAAGGGAAGGGAAGGAGGGAGAAAAATTTAGAACAAAACCTTTTACAAAAATGGATATTGAAAACTCTTTGCATGGACTTAGAAAAATAAGATACTGTTTTTAAAATGTCCATCAAGCACCTGCTAGGTTCCGAGCTTCATGAGTGGTACAGAGGTAACAGGCTCCTGTCCTCCAGGAGCTTTCGATGCAGGGTCACCTGGAAGAGGTGTCCCAGGGGCTGTGGATAGCGATTGAATGCTTGATTTTCTCCAGATGTTTTCTCCTGCCTCCATGCCTTGCCACAGTATGCCGGTCTCTCATGGAATGGAATATTCTCCCTTCTCATGGCAGAACTCCCATCTCTCTTGAAGACTTAGTTCAGTTACTACCTCCTGTACGAGGCTTTTGCTGTTTCCTCAGGTTGTTAAGGCTACCACTCCTCCTTGTATTCATTTTGCATTTGCTTCTCCTCTCTCCCCAACCTCCACATGATTTTAAGATTATCGAGCACATGGGACTTTTTTCGTATCTTCAGCAAAGGCATCTCTGTGGGCAAAGTGGATAGAGCCCTGGGCTTGGAATCAGGAAGCCTCGTTTTCCTGAATTCAAATCTGGCCTCGGATACTTGCTAGCTGTGCGAACCTGTACAAGTCACTTAACTCTGTTTACCTCAGTTTCCTCATCTGTCAAGTGAATTAGAGAAGAAAATGGCCAACCACTCCAGTATCTCTGCAAAGAAAACCCAAATGGGCCATGAAGAATTGGACACAATTGGACAGCAATCCTCAGCACCAACTTAGGCAAAGACAATGTAGACCTGTAATAAAGATTTATTGAATTGAATTGAATTGAAATTACAAAGAAGCAAAGTGAGACTTGTCAATGCGAGTGCCTGAGAAGCAGTGAGTTTCCCTTTGAAGATCTCTTGAAAGATCTGTCAGGAGTGTCTTAGAGATTAAGGACTGGACCTGGTGGTTCCTGGTGGCCCCAGGGCCTTCCACCTCTGAGTCTAAAACACAGCAATAATTGCAGTAAAAATTAGGAAGGAGCACATGAGCACCGAGAGCTCTATGTATTTGGAGAGGGGACATTCTCCAAGTCCAGGTGTCAGGGATGGTTACCTGCAGGAAGTACCGCTTAAGGTGCACATTGCTCAGAGATGAAGGAAATACTTCCCAGAAAGAACTCTGAGCAGTTATGGGATGTTAGAAGCTTTTTTGGCCTTGGAGAAGGTAGAACCATTTCTGGTTTCTAGGTAGCCCCTGGCCGTGCTCAGTTTCCTACATGAACAATGAAGGGATTGGTTTAGGGGATCTCTAAGGTCCCTTTCAGTTCGAAGATTCTTTGGTCCTGAGCCTCTAGCTGAACCTCTGTTTGGTTTTGGGAGGGAGGGGAGTCATGGAGATAGGCGAGATGAACTTTAACGACAGCCCTTCTTCCTCATTTTCTCTGACTCAGCAGCTGTGCCCTGTCCCCCAGATGGGTGAGATCACCCAGATATCACCCTTTTGGTCTGAGTCAGAGCTTCCCTCTTGCAATAAGCCGATGTCCAGGATCTTTTTGAGGAAACCCTGCTTCTCTGTCATAGAGCGAATGTGACCTGGAGCATTCCCTCCGCAGAAAGGAAACGGCCCCTCTCCCTGCAGCATTGGGAGCAATATTGCTAGCCATTAGCATTGACCATTTCCTCTGGTTTTTCTCAGGATCACAGTTGTAGAACTAGAAGGGACTTTTGAGGTTCTGGAATACTGAATTTAGAGACCCATATGACCTCATTTTAAATGAAATTGGAGGCCCACTGAGATGAAAAGACTTACTGAGTTACAGAGGGAATCAGAGGCAGTGGAGAGGCTTTTGCTCTCTGGACAGCTAACTTTTCCTCAGCAAAGACTTTTGGAATGAATTGAAGTAAATCGGAAAGAAATAGAGGGAATCCAGGAATGGACAGCTAACTTTTCCCCAGTAGAGACTTTTGGAATGAATTGGGGTAAATTGGAAAGAAATAGAGGGATAGAAGATTCTGGATGAGGAGGGAGCCCAAGAATAGAGAATGGAGAAGAACAGAATAAAGCAACATGGCGTCCAATGGTTGGGTTGGATTGGACTAGATGGGGATAAGTCCAGGAGAGTTGCACTCTGGCTCTGGAAGGTTTCCCGTGTCAATGAGGCTTTTTGCCTTCTCACCTTTCTCTCTGGTCCCCTCTCTTCTTCAGGGGCAGGAGCTGACTATCCGCCAAATTGCCCTGCTCGGCTTTCGGGACCTCGTTCTCCTAAAAATCAAGCTGGAGGAGATGCTTCCTGTGGGGCAGACCAAAGTCCCGGCATCCATCGTCCAGATGCTGCTCATTCTGCAGGTGAGTCTGGGTGCGTGATCTGGGTTGGCGAAGGGGGCAGGGCGGCCCTCTTGGACCGCCTGCTAGGTCAAGGTCGCTTTAACCTTTCCATGTTCTCATTCAGGGAGATGAGTTTGGGGGGGGGTGGTGGGAGGGGAGCTGAAGATGCCTTCCAGCTCAGGAATTCTGGGATTCCCCTCTCATTGTTGGGCATGGGACCCAGCACCAGGACATAATTAGTGTTGTTTGGGGGCTTTTTTAACCAGTCCATTAAATCTGTTATTCCACCCAGTTAAGCACTTTCTCTTAGTCTAATAAATGTTCATTATGCACCTGTTGGGTTCAGAAAACACTAGTTTGTGGAGTGCTGAAAAAGGACGACACAATCCCTGCCTCAGTGTGGGCAACTTGTCCCTTTATTGGATTCACCTTCAAGTGGTCAGAGACTCCCGGATCTCAGGATGGAAGGGTTCCGGGAGGTCCTTGAATCCAACTCCTACCCCCATTTTACAGAAGAGAAAACTGAGACAAATGGAGGTAAAATGAGGTGCTCAGGGTCACACAGCTTAGTGTCTGAGGAAGGGCTCCCTGAGTACTCTCCCCTCTGGGCTATTTGGTCTTCCTAAGACCCTCCCCAGGGAGAAGACAGGAGGATCAGACTTCTTTACTCCCCATCCCCTATCATATTAAAGATGGAAAGACAGGACATTCTTTGGCAGGGGAAGGGAGATTAAGTCCTGAGACAAGAAGGTTCCGGGATTGGGCCCAGAGCGCGGTGGGCCTCCCCAAGGGGTGTCAGATCGGGGGCAGACTCCTGGGACTCTGTCTCTCTCTGTGTTGTCTGTCTCTCTTTCAGTGTACATATCTAACCTAAACAGACAAAACAATTTATAGAAAATAAAAACAACTCACACAATATGTAGATATTTTAAAAATATTTTGATGATTTGAAAGAAAGTTCCTTTGATAAAAATCAATGCATTTGAAATAGTTAATCCACTAAACTCTCACCTTGATACTAAAATGAATAGTAAGATTACAAGATAAAAAATTTCAGAACAAATAACACTACAACTATAAAACAATGGATTTTTCAAAAATTCTCTGTCCCTCTGTGTCTCTGTCTCTCTTTTCTCACCATCTCTCTCTGTCTCTGTCTCTGTCTCTCTCTTTCTGTGTCTGACTTTATATAACCCAACTGGGGTTTTCTTGGCACAGATACTACAGTGATTTGCCATTTCCTTCCCCAACTCATTTTACAGATAAGGAAACTGAGGCAAACAGGATGAAATGACTTGCCTGGGGTCCCACAGATAGAAGTGTCTAAGGCTTAAGTGTCTTGGGCTTTCTGACTTCTCTCATTCATTCAATAAACATTAAGTACCTACTGTGTGCCAAACATTGCGCTTTACTTAGTTGCGTCCCCCTGTGCAAGTGACTAAAACTTTTACAATCTGTTTCTTCATTTGTAAAATCTATCAAGTTCTTACTATATGTCACTCACTGTAGATACATAAATTCAATTAATTAAAAAAAAGACATCCCTGCCCTTGAGGATCTCATAATTTAAAGGGGATGACAGCAGCCTCTCCCTCTCAAGGTTGTTGTGGGAATTGAATGAGGTAGCATACTTAAAGCACTTTGTAAGCCTTAAAGTGCTATATAAATGCTAGTTATTGGTATTAATATTTCTATAGTAATATTTGTATGGCACTGTGTGCCAGATTCTATGCTCAGTACTTTACTATATATTTATCTATAAAAATATTTTTCACATGTATATATGCCTATATTTATTTATATGAATATTATCATAATTATTATTTATTATCACCATTATTATTATTCTCATTATTGCTATTACACCGAATTCCCCCTGAGCTTACAGCCCACCAGAGCCCTTTCTGAGAAGCTCTCCTCCTGGTCTGTCCCAGCGGATGCTTGGACATAGCAGGTCTCCGAGGGCCTGGCCCGCACTAAAGTCGCCTTCCAGCCTGGCTGTGGCCCCCTGGGGAGAGGCCCGAGCCCGAGCACTGGGTGGTCCGTGACCGGTGGCCTGTTCCCGGCAGCTAGGACGGACACACTCTGAGGTGTTTCCAAGAACCGCTGCCGTTGGAGGGGCAGCCCCCACCCGGTGCTGTGGCCGGGCAGGGGCAGCCCCTTCCGGCCCGCTGACACTTTCTCAAGCAGGGAAAGGGCCCCCCTGCCAGCCTCAGTTCTCAGATCTCTACTTTCCTATCATTTATCATCTTCCATGAGGTTTCTGTGCAGGGTGGGGGTGATTGTAGCCGCTGTTGAAAGGGGGGGAAGGCACTTTAGAAATAACAAAGGCAGTAAAAGTGACTGAAAGCGATTCCTGGGCCTGAAAACCAGAGAAGGCGGTTTTGTGGTTGAAACTGCTCTCCTGAGGGGCACCTGTGGGAGAGAAGGCCTCTCCCCTCCTCCACCCCATGGGTCCCTTGGGAGGTGACTCAGAGTGACAGAAAGTGGCCGAGGAGGATGTCTGGTTTGAGCAAGAACCCCTCCCCCATATCTCCAACATGGGGCCATCTAGTCTCTGATTGAAGACCTCCACAGATAGGAAACTCAGTCCATTCCAAGGAGCCCCTTCTGCTTAAGGGGAACCTTGATAATTAGCAAATGGTTTCCTCTGGGAAGCCCGAGTGGCTCTTTTTGCAACCTAGGGGCCTGGAGCCAGAGCAGGGCCCATCCCTCTTTGAAGCCATGGAGCTCCATATCCTTATTTGATCTCCTAGTTCCTCAGCCTCATGTTTAAAGAGAAGGAAACAGAACCAGAAGCTTGGCCAAGATTATTGTTACTATTGCTAAAATGGGATTATAGATTTAGCATTGGATTGGACCCTCAGTCTCATATTTAAAGAGAAGGAAACTGAGACCCAAAAGTTTGGCCAAAATTGTTATTACTACTAAAAAAAGGATTATAGATTTAATATTGGATGGGATCTTAGTGAGCTCCTAGTTCTTCAGCCTCATATTTAAAGAGAAGGAAACTGAGACCCAAAAGCTTGGCCAAAACTATTGTTACGATTACTAAAATGGGATTATAGATTTCATATTGGATGGGATTTTAGTAATCTCTCAGTTCCTCAACCTCACATTTAAAGAGAAGGAAAAGGGCCAAAAGCTTGGCCAAAGTCACACTGTTTGCAACCTCACCATCTTGGAGTTAGTGTCTCTCTTTCTGGAACTTTTCCACCCTATCCTGTATTTTCCTTTTTGCCCCTTGCTCTCTTTTCCTTCATTGACCTCGTCCCGTACTATTTGTCACTACCCTTATTTAGGAGCCGCACGATCTTGATTGGCCATTTTCCTGTCTTGGGTGACAATTCCTCATTTGTAAAACAAAGGGGTTGAACCTGCTGCCCATTAGCATCCTTCAGTCCTGTTATTTTCCCATGTGTCTTGTACCTACACATGTATGTAACATGTATGAATTCCAAACTTCCACCAACTTTAACAAGCACTATGAAGGAGAGGGTTGGCAGTGAGGTGAGCATTATGGACAGAACAGCCAAAGTTGAGATAGTATTTAATAGAGCCCCTCCGGGATTGCTATGTGATGAGAGGGAGCTGGTGCTCCCCTCCCCGGGCCACATCTGTACAAAGCCAGCGGCCGCCTGGCTGAGCTCTGACCCTTGTTGTTGCTTTTCAGAGCGTCCACGAGCCCACGGGCCCCAGTGAGAGCTACCTGCAGCTGGAGGAGCTGGTGAAACGGGTTGTGTCTCCCTTTCTGGGCACCGGCAGTGGGGAGCGAGCCTTCTCAAGCGCTGCTTGTACACTGGGTAAGGGGTGCAGCTCCCTGGCTGTGGGGACCCTGGGCCTCCCTCCTTGGGGGACAGATGGAGGTGGATGTGGGGGGTTGGTGCTGGGAGTGTCCCAGAGGTCTGATGGTTGGGGCCGTTCTGGTTTGGAGGGGAAGGTGGGGACGGATGCTGTGCTGGGAGCTGATCTGTCCCAGGTCTGGCTCAGACTTTCCCTCCTTCTTCCCGAGCTATGTATGTTCCCGGGCTTGAGGTTTTTTCCCAGACACCAGTGACAGAGCTATGGAGCTGTATGTCTTATTGGCAGCTTGGCCAGTGGCTTTGATCCTGTCGTTGCTCCGGGTTCTTGGGTTCTCTCTATTAAATACTATGATACTGTCTCAGCTTTGACTGTTCTGCCCCATAAAGCTCACCTCACTGCCAGCTTTCTCCTTCGTAGTGCTTGTTAAAGTTGGTGGAAGTTTGGAATTCTGCTTAGCCCCAGAGGATAAAACTAGGAGAAGGGGGAGCAGGTTCTTGAGAGGCAGATCTCAGTTCTACGTAGGGAAACACTTAGTGCTGCCCCAAAGTGGGCTTCCCCTCCATGGAATTCTTCTAGAAGGGGCTGGATCACCTGATGTCAGGGATGTAGTTAAAGGAGTTCCTGCTCAGGCCCCATCTGGCTCAGATGACTTCTGGGGAGACCCTGTGGCTGTCATTTAAAATGCTTACTGCAAGAAGGCATCCATTAGGCTTTGATAGACTGCTGAAGGAGTCCATGTCACAAAACAATGTGAAGGAGCCCTATTCTAAATGGCCTCTTGTCTTAGCTACACTCAGATGATGGAGAAATCCCTCCCTGTGCCCAGTCTACTAAAGCTATCCAGGTGTCGTGACCACTGCCCACCACGGACGTCTCTCTGGAAACCCAGAGAGCCTGACTGGACCAGCATTAACAAGCCCTTGGCCAGCCAAGGTTAGTGGTTGGTCCTGTCAACAAAGTGCCCGGGCTGGATTTAAAACCTTATAAACTCCCTTTAAAACCTGGCACCGAGCACTGGATTTGGAGTGTGAAGCTGGGGTTGGCATCCGGGTTTGTGGATTTTGTCAGGTCACCTCACTTTGGGGGGGACCCTCCATTTTCCTCTCTCCAGCTCTAAATTTGTGGATGCAACGAGAGGAGGTTTGAATATGAACATTGTACCAGGCTGTGACTAGGAAGTGGTGGAGCCTGTTTCCAGCAAGGAGGATGTTAGCCGTCCCTAGAACTGGGCTATCTATCTGAACCTCAAAGGGTCCTTCTGGGCCATTGAGTCTGACTCCTTCTTTTTTATAAAGGAGGACACCGGAGACTCGGAGAGATGAAATCACTTGCCTGAGGCTGCATAGATCATTAGGAATGGAGGTGGGATTTCGAATGGGCTTTCTCTGCTTCCAGGCCCATACTCAGAAGCCCCAGAGCAGTGGGCATGGATGGGTGGGCAGGGTGGCGAAGGGGAAAGCCGTCTCTGCCCAGGACGTTCTTGTCCTTTCTCAGGGCCTCTTTTATCACAGGTGGGCAGAACTGTCATTGTTCATGTTCCTCAGGAGACACCTCCTTGACCACAGATGGAAGGATGCTGGCCTGGGCTTCTTGGGGCAGTCCCAGCCAGCCGCTTCAAGAGAGTAACTTTTCTGTCTCTTTAAAATCCAGCCTGGACACTTTGTTGGCAGGACCAACCAACCGCTATGGTAGCTGGCCAAGGGCTTGTTATTACCGGTCCGGCCCGGCTGGGAAATGTGGGTTTCCAGAGAGACGTCTGTGGTGGGCAGTGGTCACGACACCTGTGTAGCTTTAATAGACTGGACACAGGCAGGGATTTCTCCATCATCTGAGTGTAGCTAAAGACAAGAGGCCATTTAACATTATTTTAGGGCATGGAATCCTTAAGTGGTCTATTGAAGCCTATAGATGTCTTCTTGCAGTAATTTTAAATGAATGGAATAAAATATACATAATTACAAAGGAAATTATTTTGAAATAGTTATCAATTTTTAAAATTGGCAAACAAAAAATTGCACGACACAAAACAGGAAAGCAAAGGTGGATAGATCTGAACATAATATATAATATTTATTATATAAATTTTCTCAAGATGGAAATGTATTGCTTTATATTTAAAATTCTCTTCTATATTCTGCTGTGTACATTGTATAGTTTTTGCCAGATCACTTCACTTTGGTGGGAGGCCCCCCGTTTTCCTCTCTCCAGCTCTAATTCTGTTATCCTGTGGTATAAACACTGATAATAACTCATTGTACAAGGCAGAGTGATTAGGAAATGCTGGAGCCTATTTCCATCCCTTGTAAGTGAAGGACTCAGAGAAGAGGATGTTAACAATCCTTAAAACTGGGCTTTCTGTCTAAAACTCAAAGGATCTTTATGGGCCATTGAGTCTGACCCCCTCCCCTTTTTTTTTGAGGTAATTGGGATTAAGTGACTTGCCCAGGGTCACACAGCTAGGAAGTGTATCTGAGGTCAAATTTCAACTCAAGTCCTTCTGACTTCATGGTTGGGACTCTATCCACTGCGCCACCTAGTTGCCCCGACCCCTTCTTTTTATAAAGGCAATACTGGCAGCTCAGAGAAATAGTATTTTTTTTCCTATTTTGTATTAAACATATATATATATATATATAAAGAGAGAGAGAGAGAGAGAGAGAGAGAGAGAGAGAGAGAGAGAGAGAGAGAGAGAGAAAGAGAGACAGAGAGAGAACTCATGGATTTGAGGTTAAGAAGCTCTAGCTTAGAAGGCAATGAAAAAATTCCTCTAGAAGGATGGAAGAGGAGGTAGCAAAGGGGGGATGATGTAAGCAACGTAAAAAGAAAACATTATATTAAAAATCTGTTTCATAAAAAAAAGAAGTAAATATAGTAAGGATGAAGAGCCTTCAGTGAAAAAAAGTACAATAACAACCACTTTACTAATTTTTACTAATTACTACTAATAATAATAATTAGCATTTAAATGATGCTTTGTGCTTTACAAAGCACTTGATAAATGTCTCTCATCAGATCTTGCAGCAGTCCTATAAGATAGATACTATTATGATCCCCATTTTCCAGCTGACAAAACAGAGGCAGATGGAGATTAAGTGCCTTCTAGTTAGTGACTGAGGCAGGATTACAACTCAGATTTTCCTGACTCCAAGACCAAAGC
The DNA here is from genome assembly GCF_016432865.1 of Antechinus flavipes. Taxonomy (NCBI): domain Eukaryota; kingdom Metazoa; phylum Chordata; class Mammalia; order Dasyuromorphia; family Dasyuridae; genus Antechinus; species Antechinus flavipes. The sequence continues at coordinate 230,690,250 of NC_067403.1, forward strand.
TCAATGACTACCCCAGCCAACAGCAGAGGTCCTCCTGACATTTGTTGTCATACTTTCCTTGTGGATGGGATCCCTGTATTTTGAGTACCATAGAAGATCAGAGGAAAGGACTTAATTCTCAAGAACCTCACTTTGAAGACTTGGTTCTGCTAAGTTCCAGATCCAAATCAATTTCCATTTCAGCAAAGGATGGCGATTGCACTGGCCAGCCTTGTGTAGTAGATCCAACTTGAGGCAAATCAGTAAAACCTTAGTGGGTCTCAGTTTCCCCATCTGTCAAATGTGGGGCCTGGAATAGGTAGCCTGCAAGATCTCTCAGGCTCTGTCTTTTTGGCCTGTGGAGGCCTTCCTCTTGCCAGTGGCTCAGGGCCCAGTTTGAAGTGAGACCTAAGGCTTCAAAGGGATTCAGTAAGCCCTGCTGGGCAGGGTGGCGACGTGGGTGTCCTCCGCCCTGGGGCAGCAGGGTAGAGAAGAAAGGAGGCCATTGACAAGCGGTGGGGCTCGAGAAAGCGTGCAGTCCAAGTCTCTTATTTTACAGAAGAGGAAATAGAGTCATGGAGAGAAGGAAATCGATGTGCCCAAACCCCACAGATTGTGAGTGATGGCGTCAGGAAAGCAGTCCAAAGTTAGTTCTTTCCATTTTAAAAATAGAAGAGAAAAAAACATTTCTCTGAGGCATCCTGAAATCTGTGAAACTCTGGCTGTCTCCGACCCACAAATCCGAGTGCCCCAAGCTCCATTTCTCCTTCACAAAAGCGCCATGGACCACTTGCCCTCCATTGTCTGTCCTGATGGCCGGCTGGGTAGTTTTCTTTTAGATAATAGCAGCTCCATCCAGATATGGTGACATTTTTTTACATGACAAGCAGCCTATTTGTCTCTACCTACCAGAAATCGTGACTGGAAAGGAATGCCCCACTATGGGATTGGGGAGAGGCCCGACAATGGCGGCATTGTCCCCAGCCCGGCCCTGCCGAGAGGAACCATTGAGGCTGGGAGATCAAAGGCCTGGGAACCGGGAGGCCCCCACAAAGGGAATGTGGAACCTATCCTCGGAGCCGGCCGAGCAGAGTGCTCCCTCTTCTCCGGGCCTTTCAAAGGCACTGGAATTTTGGCTCCAGTGTAGTGTAATTAATTCCCAAACTCAGCGGGGCATCTGGTGCGGGAGGGCTGCAGGGAGGCCCGTGGGAAAGGGGTGAGAAGTGGCCTGGAGGCAGGTAGGAGCGAGCAGAGATGGCAGCAGCCCACTCGGGCCGATGGCCGGGGGCCCGCGGGCCCTTCTGGGACGGATGCTTGTTCGGGGGGTGCTCGGCCCTGGTCTCTCCTGCAGCCCCGGTTTCCTTGTTCTTGTCGCAGAGAAGAGGAAGAAGGGGAGGGCAGAAATAGGTGCGATTCCAGTGGGAGCTCTGGTGTCCAGGTCTGGCTCAGGGCCTCCCTTCATTCCACCTCATCCACATGAGCTGGACTTTTATTTATAAAGGACCAAGAGATCCAGAAAGGCAGAGAGAAAAAAAAAAAAGAAAAAGAAAAGAAAGGAAGGAAGAAAAAGAAAAGAAAGAAAACAACAAAATTACCAGGTAGTATAGACCCAAATAACACATGGGAAAAATAGGAACCAACACCAAGATGATGGTGCCAGTGGCTGTGGCCCTCAGACTTAGTTACTTCAGCTTTAAGATGAGGCCATTGGTCCCTAAGGTCCCTTTCCATCTCTAAACCTATAATCTGATGGTGATAATAAAAGAAACAATAATTAATGACATTTATATAACATCTTTCCTCCATGAAATCGGACTGAACAGCAAAGTTTTAGCCTGCTGGACCAATCACTCACTTATATATTAAGTAATTGTTGGGATCCTGGGATCATAGGTCTAGAACTGGAAGGGACTTTAATGATTATTGAGTCCAGAAACAAGCCCAGATAGATTTAATTGGTAGCTAACATGTATATAGTGCCTACTGTGTGCCAGACCTGTAAAATTATTTCATTTAATCAATACAACAAACCTGGGAGGTAAGTGTCATTATTAGCCCTATTCTACAGATAAGCCCTCGTGTCTCCCCCTTTTCACAGAACAAACAAAAGCTAAGTGGCTTGACCAGGATCATACAGTTAATAGGTGTCTGAAACTGGGTTCAAACTCCAGAATTCTATCTCCCACACAGGATTCAAAGACCACCACCCCCCCACTCCCCCCAAAAATCCCTATCCTTAAGGAGCTTATGTTCTGTTAACAATATATATGTATTATTTTATGTATATACATAATACATATATATATAATTATATATTTAATTTCTAAATATTTTCTACACATTAGTATATTTATTTTTTTTTGCTAAGGCAATTGGGGTTAAGTGACTTGCCCAGGATCACACAGCTAGGAAGTATTAAGTGTCAGAAGTCAAATTTGAACCCACGTCCTCCTGACTTCCAGGCTCTATCCACTGTGCCACCTAGCTGCCCCGTATTAGTATATTTCTCGATGCTTCTCTCTACCCCTACTAATTACCTAGATATGTTTAGAAATTAAATATACACATATTTATATTAGAAATTAAGCCTATAAATCAAGTTAATTAGCAGGGGTAATCAGAAAACGCTTTATTGCCAAAGATGATTTGGAAGGAGCTTTGAAGCACATTAAGGATTCTTCTCAAAGAGAGACTATGGGTGTATTTTGGGTTCTGAGGGCCTGAATTTAAACCCAGATTGCCCCATACTACCAGTGTTGATTTGGGGCAATAACTAAATTTTTCCAGCTTTCTGACTTTTGATCTTTAATGTGGGAAGTGGGAAGAGGATGACTCAGTCATCTGTGATCCAGCCCTAAGTCTGGGATTCCACAGCTTGAAATGTGTCCTGTTCTCTCACACAGCAACCAGTGGAGATCATCCCCTCTCTAAGCAGGGGCCTGTAGCACCCCTCCACTGTTAAGTGCCCATAAGTAGATCAGAGATAGTCAATGTTACCCGAAAGGGGAGACAAAAACTTGGGTTACATTTGCCCGTAAGTAGATCAGAAACAGGCCAGTGTTACCTGAAAGGATCGGGAAGGTCTCTGACAGGGAAGAGACCAAATTTGGGTTATATTCACATTAGGCCTCTGGAAGAGAAGGAAGGGGGCTTGGTCCTGGCCCACTCCCTCCGGAGACAGTAGGCACAAAGCACTTGATGGGCTAAAATGCTGGGCTGTGCTCAAGATGAAATTTGATGATGCTACATGCAAATTTTAGGTTTAGGAAAAAAAAAAAGCAACCTCACAAGTGCAAGATGCAGAGATGTGGTTAGTCAGCAGCTGGCCTGAAGAAGAGCTGAGATGTTTTTTTTTTTTTTTTGTTTTTTGAACTTGCAAGCTCAGCATGAGTCAGTAGTGTGATAGGAGCTGGAAGCGTAGGCTGCCTCTGTGGCCGGCGGCATATCACAAGCTCAGAGACCTTGAGCTGGGAGATTTGTTAGAAGCCCTCATGTTTCCCTCCCCCTTTTCACAGGTGATGCTCCTAGGACCTAGCTATACACAGCCAGTAAGTGTCAGAGGCAGGATTCCTCAAAGCCAGGTTCTCCTGACCCCAAATCCTGAGCTCTATATACTAGGGAAAATGTGCTGGACTCTGCTCTGGTGTGGAGTATTGTGCTTGGTTCGAGGTGCCATGAGATAGGAGAACATTCATTCTTAAGCTGGAAGGTGTCCATAGCAGGGCAGCCAGGATGGTGAAGGGCCTGAGGACCCACTGATCAAAATCGTGGTGTTTTGCCTGAAATATTTCAAAGCCTGTCATATGGGGAAGAGTTTCAACTTCTTAGCTCCAGAGTGCAGGACAAGGATCATGGATGTTGAGAGAGATAAGATTTGAGTTTGACTTAAGGATAAACTGCCTTCCACTTGGGTCCAAAAGGGGATGGGCTGTCCCAGGAAGCCAGGGCAGCTGTTAGCCCTAGATAAGGGTCAGTAGAGTATTCTATGCACGAGACATGGAGTGTTGTGTTTAAAGTTCAGTGATTTGCTATTGATTAGAGAAATGCAAATTAAAACAACACTGATGGATATAACAGATTAGCTAATATAGAAAAGGAAAATGATAAATGTTGGAGAAGATGTGGAAAAATTAGAACACTACTGCATGGTTGGTGGAGTTGTGAACGGATCCACCTATTCTGGAAAGCAATTTGGAATTATGCCCAAAAGGCTATAAAACTGTAAATCCTTTGAACCAGCAATAATACTACAAAAGAGATCAGAGAATTAGGGAAAGGCTCCATATGGATCAAAATATTTACAGCAGCTGTTTTTTGTGATGATAAAGAATTGGAAATTGAAGAATGCCTATCAATTGGGGAATGGCTGAATAAGTTGTTGTATATGGAAGTAATGGACTATTATTTTCTTTTTTATAGCTTTTTATTTACAAGATATATGCATGGGTAATTTTTCATCACTGATCCTTGTAAAACCTTCTGTTCCAATTTTTCCCCTCCTTCCCCCCATCCCCTTCCCCAGATAGACCTATATATGTTAAAGTATATGTTAAATACAATACATGTATACATATCCTTACAGTTATTTTACTGCACAAGAGAAATCAGACTTAGAAATAAGGTAAAAATAACCTGAGAAGGAAATCAAAAATGCCAGTGGACAAAAACAGAGGGAACGGAAATGCTATGTTATAGTTCATACTCATTTCCCGGAGTTCTTTCACTGCATATATCTGGTTCTCTTCATTATTGAACAAATGGAACTAATTTCATTGTTGAAGAGAGCCACTTCCATCAGAATTGATCATCGTCTAGTATTATTGTTGAAGTATATAACGATCTCCTGGTCCTGCTCATTTCACTCAGCATCAGTTCATGTAAGTCTCTCCAGGCCTTTCTGAGATCATCCTGCTGGTCATTTCTTCTTGGAATATTATTTTCTTTAAAAAATGATGAACAAGCTGATTATAGAAAGGCCTGGAGAGATTTACATGAACTGATGCTGAGTGAAGCAAGCAAAACCAGGAATACATTGTACACAGCAACAGCAAGACTGTGCAATGATCAATTATGATAGACATAGCTCTTCTCAGCAATACAATGATCGATGGCAATTCTACGGGACTTGTGATGGAAAATTCCATATCCAGAGAAAGGACTATGGACTCTGAATGTAGATTGCAGTGTCCTATTTTCACTTATTTTTGTTTTGAGTTTTTTTTCCCTTCTCATGGTTTTTCCCCTTCTGATTCTTTCACAAAATGACTAATGTGGAAATATGTTTAATATGATTGTACATGTACAATCTCAATCAGATTTCTTGCTGTCTTGAGGAGGGGGGAAGAGAAGGGAGGAAGGAAAATCAGAAACTCAAAATCTTACAAAGATAAATGTCAAAACTATATGTGTAACTGAAAAAAAGTAAAATATTATTAAGAAAAAAATGTTCAGTGATTTGCTTGAAGTCACACAAGGAGTAAGCCTGTTAGGCAAGATTTGAATCCAAGTCTTTTTTGACGCTAGAATCAGTTTTTTATATTGTGAAAATGCATGTGCACATTTTCTGTCACAGTGGGAACAGGAGCTGAAAAATGGAGTTGGTGCAATTGGGTAGGAAACCTGCCTTCCCATGAGATGGATCCCAAGCTTCCAAGAGTAATGGGATCCTCAGCTCCTTGAAAGGCACTGTGCTGATATGAAAGGTTATTTGGGGTTTAGAAGGGTGGACTGGGGCCAGGACCACCCCCCACCATGGGACACCCAATGAGTAGTGGGAGGAACAGCAGATGAGATGGCAAGGATCTCACTGCCTCTGTCCACTGACTCACTGCCAATGGCTCTGGATTATACCAGCAGCTTACAGCCAATACTGTGGTTTTTCCATTGGAAAACAGAACACCAATGGCTGGTTTCTACAAAGGGCACACCACGGTGGGATTTCTCACCCAGAGCCTCTGCAGCATCCTAGTCAAATGAGGTATCCCAGAGAGTGGATCTAAAACTAGGGTAGAGTGTTCAGAGTCTTGCCTCAGGTCAGCAAATTTAGGGCGAACTAAATTTAGCCAACATAGATAACAGAAGGCTTGCTGAGATGAGTGCTTGCCTCTGATTCAAAGAATCCTAGATCTAGATAAAGCTAGAAAGTTCAGAGGCCATTTAATCCATTTTAGTGATGAGGAAACTGAGGTCCTCAGAGATTAAACATAGACTTGTCCATAGGTTGCCCACAGTCTCCATGGGGATAGCATTTGCCCCTTTCCAGACTGAGAGTGCAACTAGCCCTTGGCGTAGGATTTCTTAGTTCTTCGAGGGAGCGAGGGAGAAAGTCATTTATTGAGATCCTTGGTAAGTAAAGAGCTTTGTGAGCCACAGGGCGCTCTGAGAAATACTGATCTCCCGGGAAACTTCAGAGTGGCCAGAGAGAAGTGTATGCTGGAAAACTGAGAGGAGAGAAAAGGCTCCTTGATCAGAGTTAGATAGGTCTTCAGCGATGGCCAGGATGGAGAGAAGCTGCTGCTTTATGGTTTCCAGCTGCTGTTAGGCCATAGTGATGGAGGAAAGTCCCATGGAAGCCCAAGATCTAGGGCTGGGGAAGAATAGAGCTGTCTCCCTACCTTTGGAGGGCCTGACTTTAGAGCAGATCTCCCACAAAGCACTTTGGAAAAGCCTTTTCTTGGCTAATTTTTGATGGATACCTTCATTTTATACCCTAGTAATGATTCAGGGTCTTGCAACATTCATGTCTTACTGAGCTGAGATGGGGGCAGACGGAATTAGATTTAAAGTGGGGAAGTGGCTTTCACACAGATGGTAACAGAATGGACAAAGGCAATTCCAAAGCTGGGAATCACTTCTCTTTCATGAGCAGGTGCACTGGGTGGATCAGCGGCCCTGAAGTTAAGACCTTAATTCAAATCAAGCCTCAGATTCTAACTAGTTATATGACTCTGGGCAAGTCACTTAATCTGCCTCAGTTTCTCTTATATAAAATTGGAATAATAGTACCATTCTCCCAGGGTTTTTAAGAAAAACAAATGAGGTAATATTTATGAAGCATCTTTTATGTAATGGATGCTATATAAATGTTAGCTATTATTACTATTATAATCATTATATATAGATATTATATATGTGGTATTTGTATCTATATACATATATATATATATATACACACACACACACACATTGTATGTAAGTGTATATTCATGTATATATACATGGTGTGTGTCTATATACACTTACATATATACGTTTTTTTTCCCCCAGTAAGTTTATTTGTTTTCAATACACATAATTTTATGAATCATGTTGGGGAAGAAAAATCAGAGCAAAAGGGAAAAAACAGGAGAGAGATTAAAAAAAAAAAAGAAAACAGGAAAAAAGAAGTGAACATAGCATGAGTTGATTTACAGTCTCCTTAGTTCTTTTAATGGATGCAGATGACATTTTCTGTCCAAAGTCTATTGGGATTGCTTTGGACATATATACATTGTATATGTATGTATCTGTATTCATTTACATATATACATTTTGTATGTGTATCTACATATTATTTATATTATAAATGTGTGCACATGCACAAATTTACAGTGCACATGCATGTGTCTACATACATTATACACATTTACATATATAGTTTGTGCATCATTGCATGTGTGACTATATATATTTTCATATATACACTATATGTGTATTTATATGCATTTATACATATACACTACATGTGTCTATATACATTTACATGTATACTTTGTATTTGTACGTATTTACGTGTATACATTGCATATGTGTATACATAAGTTTGCATATATACTCTGTATACGTATGCCTCTCTATATATGTATATATTTGCATATAGGTTGTGTGTATATGTAAAATTTACACATGCACATTGTATATGCATGTATATATAATGTACATTTACATATATACATAATAGGTGTAGTCTTCTACATATAAATGTGCATATATACATTGTACTGTATCCATATATTATACACATATAGACATTACATATGTTTTATATATATAAATGTGTATATATATATACATTGTATATGGGTATCTATATGCATTTATACACATACTTTATATGGGTATATACACGTACACATATTGTGCATGTTTATATATAGACACACATTATGTGTGTCTATATACATGATATACATTTGCATATACACATTACAATGTGTATATATTACATACATATATATGGGTTATATACATTTACACACATACGTTGTGTATATAGACACACATATATACACGTCTGCACTTACAAATACACATTGTATGTGGGTATCTATATACTTAAATGTATACATTGTATATAAGTATCTATATACATTATTTATTTTTACATGTATACATTGTATGTGGGTATCTATATATACATGTATACATATATACAAATATCCATATATATTATTTATTCTTACATGTATACATTGTATGTGGGTATCTATATACTTAAATGTATACATTGTATATAAGTATCTATATACATTATTTATTTTTACATGTATACATTGTATGTGGGTATCTATATATACATGTATACATATATACAAGTGTCCATATATATTATTTCTTACATGTATACATTGTATGTGGGTATCTATATACTTAAATGTATACATTGTATATAAGTATCTATATACATTATTAATTTTTACATGTATACATTGTATGTAGGTATCTATATATACATGTATACATATATACAAGTATCCATATATATTATTTATTCTTACATGGATACATTGTATGTGGGTATCTATATACTTAAATGTATACATTGTATATAAGTATCTATATACATTATTTATTTTTACATGTATACATTGTATGTGGGTATCTATATATACATGTATACATATATACAAGTATCCATATATATTATTTATTCTTACATGTATACATTGTATGTGGGTATCTATATACTTAAATGTATACATTGTACATAAGTATCTATATACATTATTTATTCTTACATGTATACATTGTATGTGGGTATCTATATACTTAAATGTATACATTGTATACAAGTATCTATATACATTATTTATTCTTACATGTATACATTGTATGTGGGTATCTATATATACATGTATACATATATACAAGTATCCATATATATTATTTATTCTTACATGTATACATTGTATGTGGGTATCTATATACTTAAATGTATACATTGTACATAAGTATCTATATACATTATTTATTCTTACATGTATACATTGTATGTGGGTATCTATATATACATGTATACATTTATACAAGTATCCATATATATTATTTATTCTTACATGTATACATTGCATGTGGGTATCTATATACTTAAATGTATACATTGTATATAAGTATCTATATACATTATTTATTCTTACATGTATACATTGTATGTAGGTATCTATATATACATGTATACATTTATACAAGTATCCATATATATTATTTATTCTTACATGTATACATTGCATGTGGGTTTGCATTATGTTACACTTACACCAGATGCATTTCCACATGTATATATACATTTTAGATCATTACTCTGCACTGAGCCACGTTTCCTGCAGGCATGACAGTGATGGGATCATAGAGTGGACTCTGGATCCTCAGGTTCTCTCCTGGATTCCACATCCTTCGACATGGGGAGTTCTTTAGCTCAGCTGTGGTTCCCCAAACACTTATTAAGCACCTGCTGTGTGCCAGCACTCTACCAGACCCTAAAAACATATAGAGTTCCAGAGAGTGCACTGCTGCCCCCGGGGGAGCTTATGACCTTCTCCTTTCTCTCCCACAGCCCGGCGCCATTCCCGATCCCACCCCAAGGTGACCGTCCTGAACTACTCGCAGGCGGCCGGGAGCCCCCGACCTCTGCACGAGATGGCCTTGACCCCCCTGACGGAACAAGAGGGGGAGGCCTACCTGGAGAAGTGCGGCAGCATCCGGCGTCACACGGTGGCCAACGCCCACTCGGACATCCAGCTGCTCGCCATGGCCACCATGATGCACTCGGGCCTGGGGGAGGAGCCCGACCACGGGGACCAATGTCTGCTCCTGCCGCCCAGCTTCCCCCCACAGCGGCAGTGCTCCAGCGAGCCCAACATCGTGGACAGCCCCGAGGAGCTGGAGGAGGGGGCGGAGGGCGTTCAGGAGCACGGGGAGCTCAGCTGCACGTCTCTGGGCTGAGCTGCGACCCCAGGAGGAGAACCCCCGGGTGAGGATTTCCCAGCGGCCGGAGGTGACACCAAAAAGTCTGTCCTGCTAAGTAAGGAACGTGCCTTTAGCTTTATTACAGGGAAGATCTGGAAGCGCGCCCAGCGTACTCCGTCCTCCAGGCCGGGCCCTTCCGTTCCCTTTGGAGATGGGGCCTCCACAGACCCCTCTGAATCCCGTCCGGCCCGGTTCGGCGACTCCCCGAGCAGCCTCTTCCGCCAAGAATCCTGTGGTGCTGCCAGGTGGGCCGTTATTCCAGCACTCGGTGGTTCGCTTGGTCGAGGACATTTTCTTGGAGTGATTTTTCCCGTTGGGGGTTTTGAGGCAAAGGATGATGACAAATGTACAGAGGAGGAGGAATGAGAGAGCTTACTTAGCTCCTTCTCTGCTGTGAGAGTGAAAGATGGGAAGACCCTTCTCATTTCCCAAGATTCCCAGGGAACAATGGCATCTTGGGAAGGCTTTGAATTCGGAACATCTTAGTGTGTGTGTTTCACGTGTCAGGGGATCGTCCCCAAAGGTGGGACCGGATGGAATTGGTGGGGGTAGCATTTCAGACCCAGCCAAGCAGGGTGCTGTGACCCGGAAGGCTCTGGGGGACCCAAACAGTTCCTCCTTTGGAACCCTTGGCAAATGCAGAGAACATGCGTGTGCATGTGTGTATGTGGAAGAGAGAGAACCAAGGCCTTTACCTTCTTACTTCAGACACTGACCCCCTCCCCCCCCATTTTGAGTGAAAATGACTGCCTGACAACTGTTGGACTATTCCTGGAATTGACTTGAATTTTTAAACTTGCGTGTATTTGATTAAAAATAAAAAGCTGTTTTTGTTCTTGTTTGCGAAGGTTTGCACGTAGGATCTTGCACTTTTCATCTATTGTCTTCAAACTGGAAAGAATATACCTTCCCTTCCCCACAGCTAGGGGCTGAGTGAGTATTTTAGGGATGTTGAGGTTTCCTTGGTGACAGCTGGTGGACCACAGCTCTTGAAACTAAAGTGAGACCTGTATGGTGGTATAGTAGCTTAGGAGGCAGAATCCCCACCTCACATCATCCTGGCTTCTGAGATCTTGTGGACAGAAGGCTGGCTTGGGTGCAAGTCCCACCTTGGATACATCTCAGTCTTGTGATGATGGGCATTGACCTTTTCATTGGTAATTGTTCAAGACCCGTTGCCAATCTGCATCTAAAGAAATTTCTACCCTTAGAGTTTCCCTTCTAGGGCAGGGGGAGGTGTTGAGGAAATGGGATCCACCTTGCCTTGTGGAGTAAGATGATTTTTCCCTAAGTAAATGAGACAGATGAGGGAGAAACTCTGGTGGATCCCCAAACTTATTGGACTAGCGGACCAGCAATTGTTCCCCATTTAGAAGTGGACGCAACATTATTAATCTTATTATTTACATCATTAAATCCAAAGCTATTGGGTGACTATTAACTGCAAAGTCCAGCCAGCCTTCTCCCCTTTCTCTAAATGTATTCCACTGTCCAAAGCCCCTTCAGATGACCTGATCTTCCCTTACCAGTCAGTCTGTGGAAAACTTCCTCTTTCTCCAGAAATAATAGTGACAAAAGCAAATCCGACTCCCTGGGGAAGGTGTTTAGAACCACCAGCAGGGGAGAAAGCATCCCCTGAGCTTGAGGCCTAATACATCACCTCTGTCATCAGCTGATAGTATCTAGGAAATGCCGTAATTTATTTGCTTTCTCTGTTCGTTGTGTAACTTTGTTCAATAATTTGGAAAGTGTATTTGTCAAAATTTGCTCGATTTAAAATTGTGTTTTTAGTGACTCTTAGACTTTGAGCCAGGAAGAGATCTCAGGTCATCCAGCCCAGCCCCCTCATGTCAGTCTTTCTTTTCCTTCTGTCCTTCTGCAATGAAAAATAAGTTTTCTGAAAGACATCTTTGAGAACTCAAAGAAAAGTTGTTTTTTTCAAGTGAAATCTATGTCTATGTCTTGATTAAGCTCTATGAACTGAACAGTGCCCACTCAAAATTAGAAAAATAATAGGTTGTGCTTCTGTTAACACTTCCAGTTTTCAACATAATGACATGTTTATAATTAACTGATGGCTGCTGTCCTTCACACATCGAACAAAAATTGTTTGCATGCATCCTAGAATTGTGCTAAAATTTTCATTTTAATTATTGAGGCAAAAGATCTGTTAAAATATACACAAACATAGCAGTGATATTCGAATAATCCTTAATGAAAATTTTAAAAAGAAGCCATCAATTAAATGCATAAGCCATTAGGTTAAGTATGAAAGTGTTCATAAGGAAAACAGTCCATCAAATCCTGTTTGCTGATGGATATGAGCCAGTTGGAAGACTTTACCCTTGATCTGTACATGTATATGATTATATATAATAGATCTTTATATTATATAAAATTATATATGTGTCATTCTGTGTATATTAAAGATCGGTTCATGTTTTATAGATAGGTTAGCCTTCACAGTTGTAGCAAGAATGTCCTTACTGATACGGCTGTTATTTCCTCCATTGTGGAGTGAGGGACCACTCCCAGTGTATTTGCTAGGGTTTTCTTATTGTTGACAGCAGCCAACACAACTATAAAGTCCAGGCCCATGAGCCCAAAGTCTTTCAAGTTGTCTATTTGTTGTGTTTCCCAAATAGATTCAATAAATACCATTTTGTATTTTGATCCTGTTCCTGGCAACGTTATTTCATTGTTGTCTCTTGTCTCAAAGCACAGCAGGTTTGTTGGCATCCCGGCCACTCTGCCTTCATGTTCGTGGTTTTTCCTTTGGGGTCCCTCTTCCTGTTGCCCCTATTTCTAGGAGGGAACAAGCTCCCTCAGAAGTTTTTTTTCTACCATCCTAGACTAAGTACCATTTCCTAGGGAAGCATAGATTGTTCTTGGAGCTGGGGAAACATAAAACAGAAGCTTTGAGAGATGGGGGCTCTTTTCATTCCAATATGGCCAATGGAAAGGGATGCATTTGGTCTTGAATGCCTGAGTTCATCTGATGACCAGATTTCCCCAGGAGCTGTTTGCTGGTTTGGAGCATAAACCGGGAGGAAGAGAAGTAGATTTAGCTCAGAGAAGCTCAGTTTGAAGCCTGATTCTGCCTCTTCCTACAGTGTGTGAATGGGGGCAAGTCCCTTAAATCTTGTTATTTTTGTTAAAAAAAAAAAAAAAAGCTAGATCACACAGTGGATAGACCACAGAAGAAGTAGCATTCAAATCCAGCCTCAGACACTTACTATGGTATGACCCTGAGCAAGTCACTTAACCCTGATTGCCTTTAAAAAAAAAAAAAAGGAAGGTAGATTTGAGATTCCTTCCAGTTCTAAATTGGGGAATCCTATTAATAATCATTTTGATGCTCTAGTTTTGAGGAAGATTTATCTTCCCTTCTCTTCCCCTTTCCTCAGTCTTTTTCCTCCAAATTGGCAAAGGCCATGGTAACAAAATCATAAACTGTTTTTGAGTGTAAATTTTCTTCCATGTAATAGGTTCTTATTTAGTCATCTTTACCTGTTCTTAGGTCCTTTGTGGAGTACTCTTAGGGTGAGTGATACTGGAAAAGCAATAACAATAAAGCTCTAGCCCACCAGCTAGTGGGTCATTATTCATTAATTCACCACCAGTGATTCAATAATCACCATCAGTGATAACCATTCATTTGTTTAGAGATTGTCCCATCTAAATCAAATTTATATTGGATCTACTTGGTGGCTGTCAGGGACTGCAATTTGGATAAAATGCTGTCTGTGATTGGGATAGTCAGGAAGATAAGCCCTGGGTTCCATTTTTACCTTAGAAAATTGTATGATTTAGAGCATGTAATAGCCCTTTTCGGCCTTTATTTTCTCCACCTATAGATCAGGATTGTAAAATCAGTCCCTTTTAAGTTCTGATGATTCTTAATCTATGGTGAGCAGTGGATGTTCCCTTCATCAGTACAGTACAACACAGAAGTGATTAAGCTCCTACTATGAACAAATAAATTTCTTTTTGGTAGTATTTTATTTTTTCCAATTATATATAAAGATAACTTTTAGCATTCATTTTTATAAGTTTTTAAAAATAAATTTAATATATTTAATATTTAATACTTTAAAAAATTTTAATAAAATTTGAGAGATTTTTCATCATCCCTGTGGCCCTAAAGCAAAGTTGCAACCCAACTATATGGGTCAAATGCATTAGATGAAATGTAATGTTGCTGCTGATCAGAGAGATCAAAAAAGTTTCTCTGGAAGAGGGAATGGTGGGGGCAGTTGGCGTAGTGATTAGAGCATCAGTCCTGAAGTCAGGAGGACCTGAGTTCTAATTTGACCTCAGACACTTAACATTTCCTAGCTGGGTGACCCTGGGCAAATCACTTAACCCCAGTTGCCTCAGGAAAAAAAAAAGAGGCAATGGTGGAGCCAGCTTCAGAGTATGGGTGAGAATTCAACAGGAGGAGAAAAGGGGCAGAAGGAATTCTAGGCCCAGAAACCTCACCTGAGTAAAGGCAGATCCATAGCATTTCAGAGGAGAGATTGCCCAGTTTGGCTGAAGCCCAAGTAGACATGGAGGTGAATAATACAATTTAAATCTGTAAAGGAAAACTATCACTATACTGGAGACCTTAAATGTCAGGAAGAGGAATTTTTAATTCCTCTTTAAATTTAAATTTAGAAAATCATTTATAAAAATTATAATAGAAGCTTGAATTTCACTTGTTAGACATGAAAAGGCATTGTAGAGTTGTTAACAGATCTTTGCATAAGGAAGATTTTTGTTTTTCTGGAAGCAGTTGGGATGAGGTGATTTGCCTAGGCCGCAGTGGTTCTCATACTTTTCTTCTCATTATCTTCATGTTGTTAAAAAAAACTATCGAGAATCTGTTCAAAGAGTTTTTGTTCACATGGGTTATATTTATAGCTATTTACTATATTAGAAATAAAAAATAATTTTGAATTTGTAGACCCTCTGAAAGGATTTCAGAGACCCCAACAATTCTTTGGACTATACTTTGAGGATCACTGGTAGGGTCACACAGCTAGTTAAATGTCTGAGACTGGAAGTCCAATCCAGGGCTGGTGCTCTACCCACTGCCCCACACAGGGAAGGTTAGTCTGTAGCCTAGTCTTTGAGGGTAAGATCTTTCTGGCTTTTGTCTGACAAGGTCAGCTCTATGCTTAAATGTCCTCAGTAAAATAGCTGAAAAAGAAGGATGGGAGAATTATGCAAATACATGTGGTCTACTTCCTCTCCCCGAGCATCCTTCCCTGGTTGCCTTTGGTGCCTGGAAAGTCCCTTCTGGCTCACCTTGGCTGCCAGGGAAGTTCCTGGCCGACCTGCCCATCTATAGGTTCCCGGGTCGGTGCATTATTAGGCTCCCTGAGAAGGTGGGGCAGTGGGAAAACAAGGCAAATGGAGTTCCCCCAAGAATTTCTGCCAGTTGGCAGCAGCGCTTCATTAGTGCAGGCTGGCAGCTGTAATTAGCACGCTGATTCCCCTTTGAAAATAATTAAATGCCATTCATCAGCCCCACTGGCACCGAGTTGCCATTTGTGGGTAGAGCAACCTGCTGAGGCTGCGGGGCCCCATTGGGGCTCCCATTCCCACCCCCGTGGCCAAGTGCCTTTCAGCCCTGGCTCCTTCCCCAGGGAGATTAAGGCACTCTGCTCCAGGGAGGGAGGGAGCTCCAAATGCCCCTCACTGGAAATAGGGTCAAGTGCCTTTGCCTCTCTGTGGGCCCCTGGAGGTCACCAGATTCTCTGCACATAGCAAGAGTCATAGGAAGGCTGCTGGTCTTTGCACCCAGAATTATGAATAAGGTATAAAGGTCCATAAAAGGAAGGAGATTTGGACGAGATCATCTGGGCACGTTAAGCCTAGAGAAGGGAAGTATCTGAAGGGCCGTTGGGTGAAAAAGGGTCTGGCCTCCTGAGGGAAGATGAATGAAGCCTTCTGTTCAATGATGGCTGTCACCCTACGTGTCCCAGTGAGTCTGAATCCTTCTAGGTCATCCAACCTTCTTCCCTTCCTCCCCTTCGAGTTCCAACCCAATACCACTCAGCCCTTCCACTTGGTCCTCTGGAGCTCCTGTTCCACAAACAACAAACTTCCCGTCATTCTACATCTTCTCATCTCTGATTCCGTCCATATTCTAGCTGTTACTGAAACCTGGCTCTCCTCTGATGACAGCTTCCCAAGCACCCTCGGCAGGACTGGCTGCACCTTTGCCCCTTCCCTTAGGCTCACTGGTCAAGGTTTGGGAGTTGGATTACTTCTTGTTCCCCAATTGCCATTTCCAAGTTTTCTCTACATCCCTCAGTAACTTTTCCTCCTTTTCAGGTCCTTGCTATTCCTACCACCCAATCCAAATCCGGGTGGCCGCTGTCTACAACCTTCCAGGTTATCCCCTTTCTATTCTCAATGCATTCAAGACATGGCTTACAATTCTTTGCTCAATCCCAGCTCTTATATCAGGGGACTTCATCATATATATATGCTACTCACTTCCTATGAACCAAAGGTGGTTTGCCATTACCTACAAAATGTACCACTTCCACATTCAAGAATCCTGAGACTGGTCATAATCTATTGGTCTTTCACCTCTCCCTTTGCTTTCCCTTATCAAACTCTACTTTTCATCCACACTATGACCTTCAATTCCTTGACCCCTCAGTTGTCTTCCAGGCTATCTCCTCCACATTCACTCCTTTTTTTTCTATCCTGACTCACTGATGAACCAATTCAGTCCTATAATTTTTTCTTGCTTGGGTTCCTACCCCCTTTATTTCAGTGATGAAGCTTTGGATCATTCTGGATCAGTCACAGGACTGATGGGAGCCCAGAAACCAGAGTCATTTCTTGATTGGTCTAGTACCAATATGTATAAGCATGTATGTCCTTGGAGCAGAACGGGCGCTCTGATAGAAAATGAGTAGAAGGCAGATTTTCATTTTCACTCATGCAATCTGGCACTCTGTTCTTAGGAAGACTTCAGAATATCCCCTGCATTCAAAGCCCAGACTTCAGCCTCTGATCTGGTCTTAATATGTCTTAAAATGTGGACAGTAGCAAGAGGAGAGGAGAAATAGGACTGTCTGGAAAGCAACTAGTACATATCTAGCACTGGACCAAATAATAAAATCGAAGAAATCCCTATCCTCAAAGAGCTCCCATTCTAGAGGGAGATATATGACCAAATAGAATTATGTATACAATATTTACAAAATAGACATAAGGTTTATCAAACATTTATTAAACACCTATAAGGCTTAGAAATTGTGGTGGACATTAGGGATATCAGGATAAGAAAAAAAGTTCCTTCCTCCCAAAGGACATTATTTTCTACTGGGAAGATACAATATACATAGAGATCAATACATATGGGGGCTATCAACATATGCAGGTGTCTAAAAAGATATGTATACATATGTAAAGGAAGAGCAGTAGTGATGAGGAATAGCCGGCTCAGGACGGCTTTTGCCACATAATTAGCTGTGTGACATTGGACACATCACTTCCTCCTCCTGAGTCTGTTTATCCAGTCTCATTGATCACAGACTGAAGGAAGGTGATCTGGTCCAGCTGCCTCATTTTGCGAATAGGGACACAAAGTCATGGCTTGCCTAAGGTCATCTAGGTGGGACTGGAACCCAAATCTTCTGTCTGTGTAGCCAGTGTTCTTTACAGGGCACCAGGCTGCTTCTGGATCTTTAGTCCCCTTCCAGTACTAATATTCTGTGACTTTGGGGTGGATCCAGGGTTCTGTGGGACAGGGAGGCTGAATAACCAGGAGATAGGAGGAGACTCTAGAGTAACTCAGGAAAAGGTAGGAGTTAGAACTTGGGACTTTCTAGAACCTAGAAGTTTGTGGGAATTTAGAAGTGGGAAGAAGCCTGGAGAAAATGTCCAAGTGAGGGCTGGAGAATGAATGAATGGATGTATTTATTAAGTACCAACTGGGTGAAGTTGACTAAAAGCTTGGGAGCCATTTGTCAGAATCCCCAGACTAGGGCAGCTGCTGAGTTAATCCTGTTTCTGCCCCCACTTGTGCGACGCTTGGCAAACCCGGCTTCCGGAACCGTAGGCTGGGCTTAACAATACAGCTTGGACGGCCAGAACAGGGTGTACTCTCCTGAGCATAGGTGAGATCCTCAGGTGAACAGTCCAGATCCCTCCCAAGTGCTTAGAGCGCTGCTGCAGTTGAGAAAGCCATTGAGAAATCCAAGTTTCCTCTTGGGTAATAACCACCCCCATTGTGATAAAACAGCAGCTAGAAAGTCAGGGGGAAGCTGGTGGGAGCGTGGAGGATGGGGTGGGCAGAACAATAAGGCCGGGATTCTGTAGCTGATTAGAAATGTCCCATCCGTGCCTTGTGGATCCCAAGCTTCCTGAAACAGTGGGCGGTTCCATTTCAGCCCTCACATGCAAGGACAATGTATGTACCAGCTGGCCAGAATGGAGATTTCCTCCCTCCAAATGCCAATGGGCTGGTTAGTCAGTAAATGGCCACCAAGAACTAGAAGGTTTTGCTGGCTGTGTTTTGATTCCTAGTTCATCTCTGCCCTAAGCCTCAGGATCTAGGGCTTATTGACCTTTGGGAAAATACCAGGATGAGAGTTGGGGTTTCCCCAAAATGATGATGTTGAATTTGGTTGTCCCCTCTCAGCGACCAACAACTCCTTCCTTCTCTCCAGATTCAGCAAGCATGGACCATCATTTATCTATCTATCTATCTATCTATCTATCTATCTATCTATCTATCTATCTATCTGTCTGTCTGTCTATCTATCTACATATCTATCTACTCTATCTATCTATCTATCTACATATCTATCTGCTCTATCTTTCTATCTATCTAATCTGTCTATCTCTCTATCTCTATCTATCTCTCTATCTACTCTATCTTTCTATCTATCTAATCTATCTATCTATCTATCTATCTATCTATCTAATCTATCTATCTATATATCTATCTAATCTATCTTTCTATCTATCTAATCTATCTAATCTGTCTATCTATATCTATCTATCTATCTATCTATCTATCTATCTATCTATCTATCTAATCTATCTGTCTATCTATCTATTTACATATCTATTTATCCATCTAATTTTTAAAAACCCTTTTATTTTATTGTATTTTTTGCTGAGGCAATGGGGTTAAGTGACTTGCCTGGACTCACAAAGCTAAGAAGTGTTGAGTGTCTGAAACCAGATTTGAACTCAGGTCCTCAAACTCTTTTATTTTCAAAACATATGCATGGATAATTTTTCCACATTGACCCTTGCATAGCCTTATGTTTCAGATTTTCTCCTCCTTCCTCCCACCCCTTCTGCTAGGTGGCAAGCAATCCAATATATGTTATACAAGTTAAAATATATGTTAAATTCCATATGTGTAAACATTTATACAATTCTCTTGCTGCACAAGAAAAATCATATCAAAAAGAAAAGAAAATGAGTCAGAAAACAAAATGTGCACAAACAACATCAAAAAGAGTGAGAATGCTATGTTGTGGTCCACATTCAGTTCCCACAATCCTGTCTCTGGGTGCAGATGGCTCTCTCCATCACAAGATCATTTGAGGCAACAATCCATCATTTATATAGGAACCTTAGAGCTGGAACTCCAGCCTCCCTTATCTTGATGAAGGGGAAGCCATTTGCCTAGGTCAGCTTGGGGATTTGAACCCATGTCTTTTCTTTCCAAATTAATAACCCTGCTATACCCTGCATCTTTTTTATGACCTTACAAATCACTTTTGAGCTGCAGATGACTCATAGTTGTATTGCTAGTCGGATTTAAGGCCCTGGAGAGTGGAAGAGGGTTCAGTCTGCTGGTATCTATTCACAGAGTGACCAAAATCATCTTGGATTGATTTTGCATATAAATGAGATATTCCTCCAGGGAGGGGACCATTTCATAGGCTCATAGATTTATATATGGAGGAGATTTTAGGGGCCATTTGGTGGAGGCTCCCTCATTTTACAGATAAGGAAACTGAGACCTAGAGCATTGAAGACAAATCTGAGATGGCCTAGCCAATAAAGTAGCAGTCAAAATGTGATTTGCACTCTTTGCCTCTAAATACAACTCCTTCCTATTGTACCAAGCTGTTCTGGCAGGCACTGGGGCTGGCTGCCATCAGATAAGAATCAATGTTTCCCCTACGGGGCTTGGCTAAATTTCTTTGTAAAGTTGGGAGAGGGATGGGGAGAGATGCTCAGCCCAGCTAGAAAATGGATCGTGGCTGCCACCTGCTGCCAGGTAGTTCTCAGGTTGGCACCTGTCAATTTCCCTGTCCTTTTCACTTTGGGTCTGGTCTGGGGTGACTGAAGTACCAGGGTAATCAGTCTTCCCCGGGGAAAACAAAACAATGAACCCACTCAGACTCTTACTCCCACAAGCTCTCCCTGCTTCCCAAGGCCCATCTTTTGAGATCTCATTGATGGAGTCATCCAGTTCTGGCTCAAAATCACAAAAAAGCACTTTGCTTATGGCAACTGGACACACTGTTTTAGTCCCATTTTACAGGTGAAGCAACTGAGGCACAAGGAAATTATCTATGATCCTACAAAAATTAGTACAGTGGGATTTACCGCCCCCCACCTTGATTTTATTCAAATAACTGTAGCTTGGAATGTATATGAGAGGTGCAGAACAAGAGAGTATGAGGTCCAAGGTGGGAGAAATATTTACCAATTGAGAGAATTAGGGAAGGATTTAAATGGAGGTAATGGTATTTGAGAGAAAATTTAAAGGAATGGTAGGAGACCAGTGAGGGAAGGGTGGGAACAAGAGGCTTCTAAGCATCATAAATAGCGGGGGCAGAGGAATAGGGGTAGCCAATAAACACTGATTAACTCCTACTATGTGTCAAGACTCGGTTAAGAATTTGAGATACAGAGTGGTAAAAAATAGTCATAAAAAATTGTTCCTGCTTTCAAGCTTATAGTGTAAACTCCATGTACAAATGAATTACAGATAGACAGGATATAACTGGATATAACAAACAGGACGATGCCAGAATTAAATAGGTTTCTTATAAAGTGGGATTTCATTTTATTTTTTATTTATTTAGTTATTTATCAATTGATCAATTTATTTATTTATTTTTGCTAAGGCAATTGGGGTTAAGTGGCTTGCCCAGGGTATACAACTAGGAAATGATGTTAAGTGTCTGAGGACAGATTTGAACTCAGGTCCTTCCGACTTCAGGGCTGATACTCTATCCACTGTTGCCCCTTATTTTTTAAATTATTTTTTTAATGCTTTTTATTTTCAAAACATATGGATAGATAATTTTTCAATATTGACCCTTGCATAGCCTTGTGTTCCAAATTTTCCCCTCCTTTCCCCTGCTCCCTCCCTTAGATGGCAAGCAATCCAGTATATGTTATGCATGTTAAAATATATGTTAAATCCAATATAAAGTGGGATTTTAAATGGTACTTGAAGGAAGCCAGGGAAACAAAGAATGGAGAGCTTTGGGGAGAGATTCCACGCCTGGTGGACAGCCAGTGAAAATTCCTGGAGTCTAAAAATGGAGGCGAGTCTCTGGATCACAAAATCCGTGGGGGGGAGAGGGGGGTTAGAGTGGGAGGAGGGATAATTAAGGTTAAGAATGCAATGCTATGGAGGGAGCGCGTGTTATGAAGGGCTTTGGATGCCAAACTGAGGATCTTGTATTTGGTCCTAGAGGTGATAAGGAGCTGCTGGAGTTAATTGAGTAGGGAGGTGACATGGGTGACTCTGTGCTTTAATAAGGGTGGACTAGAATGGGGAGGGACATGTGGAAGGAAATCCCCCCCCCACACACACAATATCCCAATAATCTAGGCATCTGGCTGTGGTAATGTCCATGAAGGGTACATTCAAGAGAGATGATGCAGAAGCAAAATGGCGGACCTTGTCAAGAGACTGGCTATGGAGGATGAGAGTGAAACGTAAAAGAGAATATCCAGGTTATGAGACTTGGTGGTGGGGGAATGGGGGTGCCCTCAACTGTGATAAGGAAGTTTGAAAGGGATAAATTTGGGAGAGAATGAATTCAATCTTGGACAAGTTGAGTAGAAGTTGTCCACCAGTACCCAGTTGGAGAGATCCAAGAAATATACTGGAGGTCAGTAAAGAAGTTAGGGCTGGATAAGTAGATTTGGGGATCTCTAGAATGGGGATGATCGTGGAATCATGGCAGTTGATAAGATTATTAAGTACTATGGAAGAAGAGGAAGAGGACCCAGGCTGTGGCTCACCCTGTTAGTGGGTCTGACCTGAATAAAGAACCAATCAAAGGGACTGAGACAGTAAGGGAAGGCAAAGGAGTAAACATTTATGTACTGTAGTTCCTACTATGTGCAAGGTAACACACTCGGCATTTTTCCTTTTATTAAAGCTTTTTATTTTCAAAATAGATGCATGGATAATTTTCAACATTCACCCTTGCAAAACCTTGTGTTCCAAATTTTCTCCTCCTTTCCCCTCACCTTCTCCCCTAGATAGTAAGTTATGTAATATAAGTAAAACATGTACAATTCTTTTATATCTATTTCTACAAATATGTTGCACAAGAAAAATCACATCAAAAAGGGAAAAAATGAGAAAGAAAATAAAATACAAGCAAACAACAACAAAAAGAATGAAAATGCTATGTTGTGATCCACACTCAGTTCCCAGTCTTCTCTCTGGGTGCAGATGGCTCTCTTCATTACTCTACTTCATTACTAACTGATTATTCATATATAGTAGTATAGTCCTTTGGAACTGGCCTGAATCACTTTGCTATTGAAAAGAGCCACATCCATCAGAATTGATCTTTGTATAATTTGTTGTTGCCGTGTATAATGATCTTCTGGTTCTGCCCATTTCACTCAGCATCAGTTCATGTAAGTCTCTCCAGGCCTCTCTGAAATCATACGGTTGGTCATTTCTTACCGAATAATAATATTCCATAATATTCATATACCACAATTTATCAGCCTTTCTCCAATTGATGGGCATCCACTCAGTTTCCAGTTTCTGGCCACTAAAAGAGGGCTGCCACAAACATTCTTGTACATGTGGGTCCCTTTCCCTCCTTTAGGATCTCTTTGGGATATAAGTCCAGTAGTAGCACTGCTGGATCAAAAGGCATGCACAGTTTGATAATTGCTCTCCAGAATGGTTGGATCTGTTCACAATTCCACCAATAATGTATCAGTGTCCCAGTTTTCCCACATCCCCTCCAACATTCTTCGTTATCTTTTCCTGTCATCTTAGCCAATCTGAGAAGTGTGTAGTGGTATCTCAGAGTACCTCATTTTTCATTTCTCTTATCAATAGTGATTTGGAGCACCTTTTCATATGAGTACAAATGTTTTCAGTTTCTTCGTCTGAAAATTGTCTGTTCATATCTTCTGACCATTTATTAATTGGAAAATGGCTTGAATTCTTATAATTTTGAGTCAATTCTCTATATATTTTAGAAATGAGGCTTTTTTTCAGAATCCTTGAATGAAAAATTTTCTCCCCAGTTTTTGCACTGGTTTTGTTTGTTTTTAACTTAATATAATCAGTATCTATTTTGTGATCAATAATGATCTCCAGTTCTTCTTTGTCACAAATTCTTTCCTCCTCCATAGGTCTGAGATAAACTATCCCATGTTCTTCTAATTTGTTTATAATATCATTCTTTATGTCTAAATCATGAACCCATTTTGACCTTATTTTGGTACATGGTACAATACCTAATTTCTGCCATACCAGTTTCCAATTTTCCCAGCAGTTTTTTTTTTTTTGCCAAATAATGAGTTTTTAATCCTAAAAGTTAGGGTTTTGGCGTTTGTCAAACAGTAGATTACTATAGTCATTGACTATTTTGTCCTGTGAGCCTAACCTATTCCACTGATTGACTATTCTATTTCTTAGCCAGTATCAAATGGTTTTGACGACTGCTGCTTTATAATATAGTTTTAAGTCTGGTACAGCTAGACCAACTTCGTTTGCATTTTTTTTTTCATTAATTCCCTTAAAATTCTTGACCTTTTTTTCTTCCAAGATGAACTTTGTTATTATTTTTTCAGGTCTGTAAAATAATTTCTTGGGACTTTGATTGGTATGAAATTGGTTAAGTAGATTAATTTAGGTAGTATTGTCACTTTTATTATATTAGTTTGGTGTACCCGTGAGCACTTGCTATTTTTCCAACTGATTAGATCTATTTTGTGTGGAAAGTGTTTTGTAGTTGTGTACATATAGTTCCTGACTTTGCCTTGGCAGATAGACTCTCAAATATTTTGCATTAGGTACAGTTATTTTAAGTGGAATTTCTCTTGGTATCTGTTGCTGCTGGACTTTGTTGGTAATATATAAAAATGCTGATGATTTATGTGGATTTATTATGTATCCTGCAACTTTGCTAACATCGTGAATTGTCTCTAGTAGCTTTTTAGTTGATTCTCTAGGGTTCTCTAAGTATAGCATCATATCATCTGCAAAGAGTGATAATTTTTTTTTTCTCATTGCTAAAGCTAGCATTTTTAATATAATATTGAGTAGTAATGGTGATAGTGGGCAACCTTGTTTCACTCCTGACATTATTGGGAGAAAAAAAAACAAAACTATTTTCTAGTTTATCCCCATTAAATATACTGCTTGCTGATGGTTTTAAATAGATGCTACTGATCATCTATTTATTCTTATACTTTCTAGTGTTTTTAATAGGAATGGGTGGTGAATTTTATCAAATGCTTTTTCTGCATCTATTGAGATAATCATATGATTTTTGTTAAGTTTGGTAATAATTTTCCTGATATTGAACTAGCTATGCATTTCTGGTATAAATACTACTTGGTTAACCCTGGGGATAACTTGTTGTAATCTCTTTGCTAATACTTTATTTAAGATTTTTGCATCAATATTCATTAGGGAAATTGGTCTATAATTATTTTTTTTTGTTTTCATCCTACCAATTTAGGCACCAGTACCATATCTGTGTCAAAATGAATTTGGTAGGAGTCCTTCTTTCCCTATTTTTTCAAATAGTTTATATAGCATTGGAATTGTTCTTTAAATGTTTGGTATAATTCACATGTAAACCCATCTATCTGGTCCTGTAGATTTTTTCTTAGGGAGTTGATTAATAGCTTATTCAACTTTTTTTCTAAAATGGGACTATTTAAGCAATTTATTCCC
The DNA here is from genome assembly GCF_016432865.1 of Antechinus flavipes. Classification (NCBI taxonomy): domain Eukaryota; kingdom Metazoa; phylum Chordata; class Mammalia; order Dasyuromorphia; family Dasyuridae; genus Antechinus; species Antechinus flavipes. Next base: position 230,715,610 of record NC_067403.1, read on the forward strand.
TCTTTTGTTAACCTGGGCAATCTATATTTTTCTAAGTATTCCTCCATTAAACTGAGATTATCAGATTTATTGACATATAGTTAAGCAAAATAACTCCTAATTATTGCTCTAATTTGTTTTTCACTGGTAGAAAGTTCTCCCTTTTCATTTTTGATACTAACAATTTGACTTCCTTTCTTTTTTCTAATCAAATTAAGTCAAGGTTTATCTACTTTGTTGGTTTTTTCATAAAACTCAGTTTTGTTTAATTCAATAACTTTCTTACTTTCAATTTTATTAATCTACCCTTTTATTTTCAGAATTTCCTATTTGGTACTTAATTGGGGCCTTTTAATTTGTTCTTTATCTAGATTTTTTTAGTTGTAAGCCCAATTCATTGATCTTCTCTTTCTCAGTTTCATGCAAGTCAGCATCTGGGGATATAAAATTTCCCCTAACAACTGCTTTGGCTGCATCTCATAAATTTTGGTATGCTGTCTCATTATTGTCATTCTCTTAAATGAAATTATCGATTGTGTCTATGATTTGTTATTTCACCCACTCATTCTTTAGGGTTAGTTTGGTTGGCAATTAATTTTTGGTCTATTTTCCTTTGGCCTTTTTGCTTGTAATTTTTATTGCATCATGATCTAAAAAAATTGCACTTATTATTTCTGCCTTTTTGCATTTGATTTTGAGGTTTTTAGCCCTAATATATGGTCAATTTTTGCAGAGGTTCCATATGCCACTGAGAAAAAAGTATATTCTTGTCTCCATTCAATTTTCTCCAAAGAGCTATCATACCTAACTTTTTTAGAATTCTATTTGCCTCCTTAACTTCTTTCCTATTTATTTTGTGGTTTGATTTATCTAGTTCTGAGAGAGCAAGGTTGAGATCCCTCACAGTATAATTTTATTGTTTATTTCTTCTTGCAGCTCTTTTAATTTCTCCTCTAGGAATCTGGATGCTATATCACTTGATACACATATATTTAGTATTGATATTGCTTCTTTATCTATGGTATTCATTACACACTCAGCTCTTTTTACAAATATCTCATTTGATCCTCACAACCACCCTAGGACTTAGGCATTACTAAGCTAGTTCTATTTTACAGGTGAGGAAACTGAGTCAAATACGGGTTAAGTGACTGGATCAAGTCAAGATGAGAGAGAGAAAATGTCTGAAGTTGAATTGTCTTCCTGACTTGTCTGGAGACTTCAAGCCAGAAAACTTGGAGAGGAAAGAGCATTAAAAAAAAATAGGTGATCAACAATGTCATTCATCAAAGTCCAGGGCCCAAGCAATGGTTTGACCAGACCATGAGGTCATAGTATAAAATAAGGCTGGAACAAAGGTGGAGTGGTCCCAGACTGGAATATAACAAATACCACATTAGGGAGTTAGAAACTTATTAGGAAAGCAAAAAAGGAGCCATTGAAATGCCTTGTTTGTAAGAACTGTTATAAACTGTTTGTAAGAAACTGTTATAAAGATAATAAATCGAAGACTGGCAGCTGAATGGACGAGGGACAAATGGAAAAGCTGATAGGAGGACCAGAAAGCTAAAAAAGAAATGTTTTACTTTTAAGCTTTCCTATTCTGTTCATCTGAGAGGTGTCTTCTGATTCCAGCCTATAATAAGGAGCAGGAAATTGAGTAGACAAATAAGAACAGGCTTGCTTGAGAATCTTCCAGGATCCCTGAGTCATCTTTAGAGTATGTTTAGTTATATTATTTGCCTTGGAATATCATAATTTCCTGGAAGATGAGACATATATTCAAATAGAAGCACAAAAACACATTCTGAAGTCAAATACAAATGTTTTGGGTTTCCCATTGCTTGTAATTATCACTGCTCTATTCTTTTAAGTATGGATAACTAAAAAGTTGACTCTATAAAGTAACACTACTCTCATTTCTTTGGTTTTTTTTGTTAAAGCAACTTTATATGGACTTTAAAAAAGTGACGAGACTAACAGAAACTGGACTAGAAATGACTGATTTTAAAGGCAAATCTTACCCCAAATAACTTGTTGCGAGTGTTTTAAAAATTATAGTCTTTGATGACTTTTCTTCTTGGAACATTCACCCCCAAAGGCTTTTTTGAAAAGCTCAGTTTTATTACAAAATGTCTTAGAAGTGTTTGTGTCCCTCAGTTCTGAAATTACTTGGTTCATTTTAAATGCAGTAGGTGGATATTTAGGAAGGACTATACAAATGTGTCTCCCTGCCATGGAAACTGTTCTTTAAAAAGCAAAAAAGAGGTGATGGTGGGGGAAGCCTGTTAAAAACGGTTCACAAATTTAGACCTGGAAGAGCTCTTAAAGCCACCTAGTCCAGTCCCCTGTTAGATGAGGAAAATGGGGTCCAGAGAGGTTAGGTGACTCGTAGAGAGAGGCTGGAATCAAACCTACATCTTCTGATCCAAATGCAGACTTTGTAATGTTACTTGTCTAGGATTCTTTCTTTCTACGGCCACTTGAAATGAGGCAGGCAGATACATTTTGGCAGAGGAAGAAGCACACATTATATGTGTCCTGCAAGAAAGCCGCCATCACCTGACACAAATCTGAGCTTCCTTCCTCCTCCTTCCTTCTAGCCTCCCTATGCTCTCCCCTCTTCTCCATGAACCAGGATGAATGCGCCATCATTTCCAAGATGAACCTAATTTCTGCTCAGTCACATGTGGTAAAACGAGGGAACCGCAGAACATAAATGAGTTCAAGGTCTCTTGCAACTTAGCTCTCCTGTACCTCTTCCTTATCAGTTTATTTACATTGTGCCCTTCCCCCAATCACAACAACTTGATTATAACATTAAAACAATTTATTAATTTAAACATTTTTTTTCTAGAAATGCTGGTTATAATTTTTCATTTACAAGGGAAAATACAAACTGACATACAGCTTTTTAGTATCAGACTAGTGCAATAGATAGACCAGGAAGGGCAAGGGGCAAAGGTCTCTTATCTTTGCCAGTGTGACACGCGCCTTTCCCAAAGACATTCATGAAAGTGAGGTGGGCTGGGGGGTAGAAAAAGGAAGGGAAGATGTTCAAGGATCACTTCTCCTTTTGTCCATTCTCTAGCTGTTTAAAGCTTTGGCCATCAGAGTCATGCGTAAATATCCTATCCTAGAACATCATGGTCTCTCCAGAACCAGAAACACAGGCTTCTTAAAAGCTACACTCACAAAACAGTGGAAAATTGGCTAATTATTAGGGTTCCTCCTAGCTTCTGAATAAAGAAAAAAACATTTGAAAGGGATTAAGCTAGGTAATTCTCCCCACTCAATCTATCATGGGGTCAAAGTGGGCCCAGATAACAAACCTGTCCAGGCTGGAGCTCACAACCAGGTTGATTCCCTGTACAATTTCTACAAATTCACAGCCTCTCTGGGTTCTCACAGCCAGCTTTTCTGCCCGTCCTTAATCCCCGTCCTCCTGGAATTTGACAATGGCCTCAGCCCCCTCAAAGGGCTGGTAAGGCACTTATTTACTACCTAAGAGTGAATTAAAGTTTTATTTGGAGGATTTTAAGAGATCTCTGATAATTAGAGAGCCAATGGGGTGTTACAAAACCAAGGCTGGGTAATTCTGCATGTGAGCAAACATAAATTAAATAGTAATTTGCTGCAAAGAGTTTCAGGTAATACTTAAAGAAAACTAGATCCCAGCAGTTATGTGGCAGGTTTATTTTATACATCATTTTATACATTTTAGAATCTACAAGCATAGATTCATATATCTATATCCCTATCTACACTTATGTGGTATTTTACACATATGCATCTATGTGTATATGTGCTAAGCCAGAAACTTCTAAAGCAGCGATCTCAAAAAACATGATCGATGGCCACTGGTGTGTTAATGTGCTTCATTTCATAAAAGGTCTGATCAGTTCTGAGCTTTTCTTACCATTTATGGATAAATGATTATTTTAAAAACATTCTTTGGATTTATAGGGTGTCTTTTCTTTAAAAGGCACAAAACATTTTCCCAGGTATATGACTTCCTTGCTCAATGTTCAGAATCCAATCCTTTGCTTTCATATGACGGCTTATCCAGTCAATATTTTCTCATCTCTCCTGATGCAGGATTTTGGGAACCTGGACACTTCACAAAATGAGTGCAAAAAGCTCCTCCAAGTCATTATTCATGACCAACAGCATTTGTTTAAAAGCAAATAGTTTACACCACAGTGATGTACAAAAGTATTTCTTCATGCAGAAATATAAATAAAACCATAAAATGCATTAGGTATGGAAAATACAAACTTTCTAAATCCATTTTAGAATCCTTTAATTACATCTTCAATATACATCCCAAATATAACTGTTTCATTTTCAATAGCAATGGAATTCAAGGGAACTGACCTCCAAGGAAGCCTCACTGAAAGTAAGCTCTGAAAATGTTACTAACCTTTGCTTACAAGGGAAATTAATTTGCAAATCAGTCAACTCTTTTCCCTTTGAAAGCAAGACGGCACTAAGTTTCATATTCCTCTGAGCACCAATGAAGGGAAAGTACTTGCAGAAGCCATCTCTGCCTGCTCCTCCATACTCACCATGGACCTATTTCAGTACTCACTTGGAGAATTTATGGGGTAGCTGTAGGGCAAGCTTGCAAAGATTGGGGCAACAATGTTTAAAACAATCTTCCTTTCAGAGAACTGCTGTAGAAGCACTGGAGTTATGCTTTAGTGCCAGGATCAATCCTACATGGAGAGGCAGGTTAGAATATAGGATATAAAGAATGTCCTTTGTACTACCTTGGAGTCGAATGTTCCCATTTTGCAGACTCCTTTTCAAATCTTTCCCAACCAGAATTACTTTTCTGTATGTGATTCTGATAGCTATTTTGAGAAAATAGCCTTACATTAAAACAAAACAAAACATTATTTCTGTAATAAAAATGAAGCATGATGACTAAGATGGAAAAGACGTGACACAAACAGCTAAATATCTCTTTACACATGTTCATTTTTGATCAAAAGATCTCCTTATACTATTTCAGTATGATTAAACTCATGGGTCTATATTGATTTGATTAGGTCTTCCAACGTACTGGCCATAAGGTACTACAGCAGAGTTCTACAGGAAGGATGAATGAAATTTATAGGAGAACTTAAAGAGGAAAGATGAGAGATAGTGAGAAGGAAATAAAAACACCTGTTGTCAGGTTGTCCGAGCATTAAACTGGAAGATGGCTTCCCAAGTACAATAATAGGTTTGGGGAATTTGTAATCACTACCACACTGGTCTCCATTAATAGTCAAAGGCTCATTTTTTAAAGGAGCAAAACTATGAGGTGACATGACAAAACAAAAACACCTCCAGATGACAATTTTTGTCATCTTCACAATTAAATTACATTTGCATAGCACAGTAGTTTACCAATTTTCACATTTGTATCTTGCTAATCCTCACATCACCTTGTGAGGGAGGGAAGCAATGAGCTGGGAAAGAAAGTAACACTCAGGAGGGTCATACTTTCCCAAGATCACACAGCTAATAAGGAGCATGGCCAAAAACACAATACTTAACAGAAAAGACATATCAATCTTGTTTTAAAGAATTTAGAACACATTCAGCTACTCAGGCCTAATGGAAATGGTCATCATGGAAATAGAGCACTGCAGTATTTTATTTAAAAAACAAACAAACAAACCTAACTGGAAAGGGCTTTTAAGGTACGGTATTTTTTTTCCCAAGAGATTAAAAAAAAGTGTTTCAGAAAGGGATTTAACTGTGGGCCTTGCCAATTCTATGATAATGAATTAAATGAAAAAAGTGAAAAAGATTTTTAAAAATTTTCTCCAGAAAGGTAAAATATGTATTAGTAAAACAGAAAAGATCCTAGGAACTTTGAGCAAAAAAACTTGTAAAATGTAGTGGGCAACTGGTTGGGCATGATATTTATTCTTTTTTTTTATGCTGATGGTCCAGGAGATTACTAAGCACAGGACTGGTTTATTTCAAACTGTTCTGGTTTGAAAATGATGAATAAATCTAGTGAAAGATTATAAATTTTGTGGCAAAAGCACAATTTTTCTAAATAATCCCTGGAGACTCATATTTCCCTTTTCACGTTCAACAATTCTCGCCAAGTTGGTCTTCATGATCTTATCTTCCCTATTCCCTAAGAAAAAAAGATTATCGTTATGTCACCAAAAAAAGGGTTGCTTAAGGGCAGAAGTAATTACTGACATGTAATTACCTCCCTACTCTCTCAGCCAACAACCCAATGTGTGACTTAGAGCAAGCCGAGGATAAACACCATCTTGGACGACTCTCCCCAAAGAGGAAGTGGCAAAAGGAGCTTATTTTAGCTGACCCCAGATGATGCAGAAGCATAAACTGGAGAGCAGCAACCAGTCTGTCAGTTAATAAAACACAAATACAGCCCATCTCTTCACCTGCCAACTTGTCAAATTAGGGAGTTTCCACTTTTTTTTTTTGGCACAGCAGGACTAAAAGAGGAAATTGGCTTGTTACTTAGCAGGTTCTGAATCAAGGTCAGCCTGAAGACCTGACCAAAAACATCTCTCCATCTTGGATGATGACTCCATCATCAGTCTCTGTAATGATCCTCATATACATTTAGGAAAAGGTAATGAGCGAAGAAAGAGCAGCCCCTAGAGAAGCAGCAGCCCAGCCAACAGGTACTTCATACACTGACAGAGAGCAGAGAGAACTGTCTCCAGATTTAACTGCCCAGTGTAAGCCTCCTCCTTCAGTGCTGTGATGGCTTCATGAGAACTGTCAGAGACAGAACTTAATTTCTGAAATCCCTTACTTTGAGATGTAAGGGGCCTTAGAAATGATCTAATTCAGGGATTCTTAACCTGGAGTGCATATGTTTGATTTTTTTATAAAATATTTTGATATCTGTATTTCAGGATAATTGGTTTCTTGCCACAGGGGTCCCTGCCGCTCACAGAAAGGTCTGACATACTGGAACCTCCTCATTTTAGAGAGGAGGAAACCCAAAGCCAAAATGGTTGTGGCAATCAAGCAGCACTTGCTTGGCGTCTCCTGGGGACAGGAAGAGGGTCACGGGTGCTCCTGAGCCAGGGAATCAGAGAGTGGTCTGGTCAAAGAGCAGATAACAAAGCAGTGAGGGAGTAGACCATGGGGGCCATGGATTATGTCGGAGACAAAAAGGGAAATCTACCCTTTTATTTTGCTTTTGGTACAACAGGGAAGGGGGCTTTCTCTTTAGCTTTGTTTCCCATCCTCCTTTTGTAACGATAAGTATCCTTGCTTTGGGGTGGGCATTAGTAAAATAAGTGATTGGTAGAAAACTTAATATAAAAATTAATTAGCCCCAGCTAATCAACATTTATCATTCTATTGTACTATTCTTTTCTGATCAGCAAGCCACTCTCTCTATTCAGCTCCTCGTGAGTCATTAGTTTGTATAAAACTCATATGGTAACGACTAATGTTCAGAACTAGATTTTGCTCCAACAGTCAAGATCCAATACTTCTAATACACTACTGAACACATTTAAACAAATAATCTATATGGGCCTCCACGGGCCCATTCCTTATGCCTGTCATTATTGTTCTAGAAGGATATGTAAAGAAATACTGAGTGAATTCAGTGTTACCTTTTTAAGCTTTTTCATTCAGATCCTATGGTTCTGATGAGGTGAGACAATCATTCCAAATAATGGACAATAGAACTGTCTCCACTCAGAAATTCCTACTTCCATTTAATGATTTCTAGGCTCCCTCTTAGGGGGATAATTGAAAAAATTATCAAAATTAATCTTAATCTGCCTTACTTAAAAAAAAAATAAAGTAACAGCATCATAAGTATATGACAAGGATTCAAAAAAAATCCTGTCATAAATATCCCAAAATAGCTTTGAATCACTGGTTTATATAACTGGACAGTGGATGTGCACTGTCCACACGTGCACGTGTGCAATCACAGGGGCTGTATACTTAAACAACCATAGGGGCTTGTATACTTAGTTCAGCATACTTAGGTGCAACCACAGGGGCTGTATACTTAAACAACCATAGGGGCTTGTATACTTAGTTCAGCAGATGATGACTAATGGGTATGCAGGGGTAGCATCTTATCAACAGAACTTAAAAAGATTCCAGAACTATTATCCATAAGGTTCTTGACACCAAAAAAGGCCAGTACAGAGAAGATGGAAAGCAAAAATGTTCTTATGTGTCTTCAAAGAAAAGTGCACTGAATTAAGTTGCAAGAATATTCAGCAATGAGTATTCAAAGTCTCTAACATTCACATGTGCAGTGGGAAAAGCCTTTTGTGAAGTTCAAAGTTCTTTATAAAAATACATATCATCTCAGTTTTAAACAAATCTAAGACTGCTATAAATGACTGTGCTTGCAGCTAGAAATTCCCTGGGAAAAAAAAAGCAGCAAATGGGAACTTTACCCCAGATCTCAAGAGCTAAAAGGTGGTCAAAATTTTGAGAACTCAAATTTCTATCTCTTCTTTCTGGGTAGGTAAGGCAGTAGTGATTATCAATCTACTTAAGTCTGATATCATCAAAATAACATGGTTAGAAGGAAATTTATGATTATCCAGAGAAGAAGAGGCTTTCAATTGCTTTACCATGGCTTTTGGATAATAAATAACATAACATCCTTTGGGTAAAGTTCATAGGAAAATCCTTTGGTGCTGATCTTCTGACTTGATCTGAGAAACAAGAAGAGACATCCTTAGACTAACAAAACAGCTAAAATACATTAAAGGCATCTCGGATTCCATTCTTTTGTAGAAGCAGACAAAGTGTTCATATCTAAGGGAAAACTGTTTCAATTTAGATTGTCTCAGAAAGAGTGAGGACTCGGGATAATGATACGGACTAAGACTTTTGATTAATGATTTTTAGATAATGGCACAGAATTTATGACCGAGTAATGAAATACTCTTTCTTTAAACCATTGTTTTGGTTTGTGTTTCATTGGTTAGAGGTTTTTAGAGAGCTGAGGCTCTTGAATTGACTTCACAGGCACCCAGAAATAAAGCCTAGAAGATACAATTGTGGCATAAGCCAGGTAAGGCGACCGTGGACTCTAGACGGTGTCTGTTTTCATAAGCCAGGGGCCATGCTCTACACCCCTGCGTCAGTACTGCGTGGCTGAAATCCCTCCCTCCGTAAGCTATTCATGTCCAAGCGTGTCAAAACCTCACAACGCACAAGTAAAGTATCATCTTTAATGAAGGTTCTTTGTCTAAGGGCTTGTAAGTGCATGAAAGTCACGTAGCCAAAGCCTTTGGGGTTCCGGGGGATGGTGGGTCTCTGGAAGGCCAGCAGATCTGGCTTGGCGTCCATGACCTCTTCATGATTCTGCCTCACCGGGGCTTCAGACTGATCGAGAATAGTAAGGCGTATCGTGCCCTGGAAGGGCCAGGGAAGATGGCTGTCATACTCACCTTGCATCGTGTGGACAAAAAGGGAAATGTAGTTAGCGCAGCGCTGAGCGCTGGGCAGCTGCAGTGAAGGCGCATGCAGAGCTTATAGCCGGGTTTGCCAGTGTAGAATCCAGGGCTGTGGATGACCACGGGCTTCTCCTCTTCTTGAGATTTCAAATGCATCCCAAAGTTGTTGATTTTCCAGATGTAAATGCCATTGCACTGCTGTGCCTCCATCTCAGCGATCCTATCCTCGAGGGTTCGAATGGTCCGTTTGAGGTCTCCTACGCAAGCACTCTGTGTTTCCATCTTGGCTGTCAGCTCTCGGATTTGATGGTCTTGCATCACAAGGCGACTCTCCAACTGCTGGATGGTTTCTTGGAAGTTCTGAACCTCTTGGTGGCATCCTGATGGGATCCGGGACATCCCCGGATCGAAAGCTGCAATGCTGATGTTCTGGATGGCCTGTGCCATCATGCGCATATGAGCCAGAGTATCCTCTTGCAGGTGGCGTGCCAAATGATTCCTCTGCATCTAGAACAAAAACCGATGATAGATGGAACAGTCAAACCAAAAAAGAATGAGGAAAGGGTTAATCTAAAAGAATAAAAGAGAAAAATGAAAATAATGAACACATCTATCACTCTAAAGTTTGCAAGGCATTTTATGTACACAACAACTTTGTGAGACGGACAGTTTGGTTATTATAAACTTTTATTTTAGAGAGCAGCAAAATGAGCCTCAAACCTCAAAGGTATTTCTGAATTCGACAATATCCTGTTGTCTCCTGAAAGCTGATAATTATGGTTTACTTAGAATTTCCAATGACCAAAGACTAGATTCTCTGAAGCATCTTGCTGAATAACATAAATGCCACAATTTAACAGGAAAGCATTTTTTTATTTTTATAATAGTTTTTCATTTTCCCAAATATATGCAAAGATAAGTTTTCAACATTCAGCTTTGAAAAACTTTTTCTCCCTTTCTTCCTCCCCTAGACAGCAAGCAATCTGATAGAGGTTAAACGTGTGCAACGAGAAGAGTTTTTCTTGATATTTAAAACAAAACTCACCTTCTCATCACACCCAAATGTACTGAATGTACATGGAATTGGAGCTGTTGGGCAATCTATATCATAGTGATTAGGCATCTGGAAAGAAACAAAACAAACCAATTTTCCTGCAAGAAATAATTTTCTCCAGACAGTAAAGATCACATTTAAAGTGACTATTTCAATTTCGAGTAAACCATCAGTAAACAATTTCAACATCAAACACTGCAGGTTAAATTGTATTGCGTCCCATAGTATTCCAACAAATTAGATTTTTGAGAAGACAAGAAACTCAGTCCCATTGTTGATATAGACTGCCCTCTAGTGGTTTTCAGAAGGAAGAGCCATGTCTGAAGGGACTGTAAAGTAACAGAAGAATCCACAGCTCTGGTGGGTAACAGGGTTCAGAGCCACCTAAAGCAGGACTGCTAGGGTCCAGAGCTGGGGACATTGCCAACCCTCTACCCCGTTTTGCTGCTCCTCCGTCCCTTCTGTCCACTGTCCCCAGGCTTGCCACGAGCGCATGGCCCTCTCAGCTCCACTGGCTAACTTCACACAAAGTTCCTGGCGCTGTGACAAATTCTAACGACACATATCCTGATTCTCATTCCTGATGCCCCATCTTGATGCTGTAGGAAGAGCAGACTTCTCCAAATAGTCCCTGAATGGCTGCTGCTTCTGCTCTAATGGCACACTCTACTTACAGGCTAAGGTTGGTGCGAGTAGTTATTTTGTGAGATCTCAAAAGTGATGTTTTTTTTCTTTAAAGAAAGAATAAATTCTGAGAAGAGAATTGGGAACTGTGATATAAGAAATGGGGAAAAATATGTAGTGTATTAAATGGATACTTTTGTCTTTTAGAAATAAACTCAAATGGTCATTTCAGCAACACAATCAATCAAATGGAAAAGTTGAGTTTTCCTAGTACTTGCTGAGCAAATTATTAGAAGATGATCTCTGCATTGGCAGATTTCATGCTGAATTGTCCCAAAGTCTTAAGACAGGAATGAGACAGAACTGTCAGAGACTCTGATCTACCATATTCCCATCGCACTTGGGATGGCCAGCATGATACCTAAGGCATACTTACGATGGACTAAGTACCAACTTCTTATTAGGCTTCAGGGCCTACAATTAACTGATAGCAGAAAGGAAAAGAAAGACAGGAAACTATGGAACTTGTTACACTTGCTCTTATCTTACACTTTCCTCTTCTCGGATGGATTCTATCTCTCTCAGGATACTTAGCAGAGCAGAGGCTTATCGAAAACAAAATTCTGAGTTTATTAACTTGAAGATGAGAATGCTCAGTGTTAATATCAGCCCAACCCTCTCATTTTACAGATGGTAACACTCAGGCCAGCTTGCCCAAGGCATGGCCTTGCAACTTCAGCCTTCTCTGGGCTCGTGCCTCTAGAGTTCTGAGTAATCCACAGAAAGTGATTGACACTGCTAGCATTCTCCACTACCCCCTGCTGTGCTATGAAGCCCCTCTACTTCAAATACTTGTGGATCTCTCATTTCCAATGAAGAAATCCATTGGATTTGTGAGAAAGAGGGAAATCGTTCTACCTGTTCGCGGATGAGCATGGTGTTGCAGTATTTACAGAAGACTGTTGCCAGTGGACAGTTCTGGTCATGGAACTACATTATGGAGAAAAAGAAAAAAAAACAAAAACAAAACAAAACATAAGCTCTCTTGTATCTTAATCCAACTAAGCAAGTATTTTCACCTAGCCCAAATTACTCGGGAATAGTAAGATTTATGTAGCACAAAATACTTTAATGGTTTCAAAGAATTTACTTTTCCATTTCCCCAGGATATTCATTAGGATATTCATAATACTGATTTAGCATTCTAGTTCTCTGAACAGAATACTGACCAAAATGCAGTAGCTCTTCAGCTTTTCCTTAATTACTAGCTAACAAGACACAACTGAGGCTGGTGGGATTTAGTATAAGCACTATTTCCAATTCCCCACAGACAATTCGTCCCCCAAATTTCCATCTTCAGCATGAAGCCTCCTAATGAAACCTTGTTTTATTAAATGGAATCATTCCTAGTATGAGTTTTGCTACATTTTATCTCCACTGTTGCAAGTCAAATCCCGTTATTAAATCCCCTTATCAACAGGAAGAATCTTCAAGTTTGGAAAATCAAATTCCATGCCTCAAATCAAACGATCTAAATCAGCATTCCATGTTGATTCTACATCTACTGATGTGGGGATGAGGAAGTTGATATGATTTTGCTCTAATTATGATGCAAGAGTGACTCTTCCTTAATATCTTCAGCAAGTCAGCAAATTTCATTTGTCTCATCGTTATGAAACAGAGGGAATGTAGAAAAAGAAAAATTATAATCAATATTTACATATTGCTTATTCTTCACCAGGCACTATATTAAAGAGCCTTACAATTATTATTTTATTTGATCCTCACAACAATCCTGAAGGGCAGGTGCTATTACAATCCCCATTGTACAGGTGAAGAAACTCGGGCAAAGAGAAGTTATGTGACAGGGTGAGGGTCACACAGCTAGTAACCAAGGTTACATTTGAACTCAGATTTTCTTGGCTCCAAGTCCTACCCTCTCTCCACTGCACCATTGACTGTCCAAGCCATTTTAGAGAGCAGCACCCTCTAAGGAACTATGTAACGATCAAGAGTTAACATCACCAGATAATGCAAACTATGAAAGTTAGTCTTGTGATGGGGTGGGTCAGGAGACCCAGAGTTTTAGCTCTAATTTTATCAATGATAACAGCCTCTCGGTGCTTTCATTCCATGATAGAACCCAGGTCAATACGTGCCTCTTTCTCTTCAAATGGCATCGGGGCAGCACAATTCACACATGACACTTGCCGCCTTGGACACTCCGTGAGCATATGATTGTGAAGGAGATATTTCCGAAAGGAAAGGTGGCACTGTGAGCATTCCGCAAGTGCAAACTCACAATGTGTCTGGTGATCCTATAAAAAAAAACAAAAGGAAAACTGATGACTCTCCGTCAATCAAGAATTCCACCTACCCTCAGCAAGCTGATTTACCTGTTATTCAGATATGAGAGAGCATGAGTATTGTGTAACCCAGAGAAGACCATAAAGAGTATGGCTGCTTTACTAAGTACTTTCAAACAGTAGTTCTGATTTTAAAATTCATAAACAAATGCAGATTGGCCAGGCACATCTATGCAGAGACAAAAGAGCTAGTCTCCAGATCAGAAGAAGCTGTGTTCCCACCTGGGTTCTGCCATACACAGGGCTGCATGGCCCCGGGCTGTAGGCCACTCTCCAGGACTTTATAGGGACCTGAAGAGCTGGAGAGAGAGTTCCTGGGCCAGGAATTCCTCACACCGAACCACCACAGGTCCAGGGTCTGACGCTATTATTCAAAATCCCAGAACAAAAGCACCCGCAATGTTCATAGTGAATGGCCTAAAGGAGGAGCTGCTCTAAGGAGCAGTGGAAAATTGACTACAAGTCATTAAACTTTGAGTGCAACATAAGCCTTGTAGTTAAGCCACTTATTGGCCCGAGTGGTATCACTAAAACTACTCTGGGTCAAAGCAAACGCCACTGGTACTTTCATGACTTGTTTTAACTCACAAGACATAGGGATATCCCGCCTCATTAACAAAGAAGTGCACAATTTAGGAAAGTGGCCAAAATGGGAGTCTGGGGATCAAGGGTGGCATCTGCAAGGCCTAGGCCAGCATGGCTGCAGATCGGACAAGAATATCTGGGGAAGGAAGAGGAAGAACCCTGGCTTTTCTTTCCTTGCTAGGTCAGATTCTTTCCAGGCGTATGTGGTAGCCCACCAACAACTGAAGAATTGCCAAGTAAACTGTTTTGGAAGCACGACAGAATAGCAAAGAGATTTACAGTCCACCTCTAGATGCCTCAGTTCCATCTTCAGCAGACAACCGTCATTTGGACATTTCACTGTAAGTGAGAGGATTTCCCGTTTAGCAAAATTGTCAGGAAATAGTTGATTTTCCAGCAGTATTTCATTGTCCACAGGGCATTTGTGACCCGCGTCTCTACAATAAATAGATGAAAAAAATGTGTCAAATTATCAGAGGGTAATTCAAACTTAACTATCATCCAACAAACACATATACTCTCAATTTAGTATCCATTATACAACATGGTATTGAATAACCAACTGTATTACCAAAACAAACAAACAAACAAAAACAACTATGGCAACCAGTGGAAACGGAGCAATCATATGCCATCTTCATGGTGTAAAGCAATAAGGGATTTTTAAAATCATGGGGTTGTTTGATACCATAAGCGATGTGGACCCTTTACATGAATAAACTCACTGGCAGACAGAATCTGGGCAGTGTAGGCAGCCTTGTTATTCAGTCACAACAAACCTAGTAACTAAAGGATATGCTAAGATCCCTGATTCAACTAAATAGGATCAGGGCATTTCCAAGAGTCCCACGTAAGGCTTGTCTAATCAAACTAGTGAGTTGTTTGGGGGCATTCTGATGACTGGCCATGCCTTAAAGATGATCCAAGCTTTGGCACAGGCAATGGGAGTGATTTCAAGAAAACCAACAGGAGGAGGAATGGATTTGAAGCCAGCAGGGGACGGGTAAGTTCTGCAGGTGCTCAATTTCACATAAATGTAGACAAGTCATTTAAGTTTTCCAGGTCTCAATTTCCTCATCTGCAAGCTGGAGGAGCAGAGTAAAGACTCCTTCCATCCTGTTAGACTTCACGGGATTATTGTGAAGAAAATACAGGATGAGCAGAGCCATTATGATTAGGGTGTGCATACCCTGGTGCCGGGTCTCACCTCTTATCCTCAGTCCTGATATTTTAGGACTTTCTCGTTTCTCGTGAAGGCACTTACCATTTCTGGCCTAAACTCTTTATCATTCTTGCCCAGCCACTGACTACCACTTCTATCATAAACTTTAAGCATACTCTTGATGCATGTTCTAGGATCCCTTATCTAGGCAGCATTGAGATTTCTTCATAGTGAATAAGGTGGTGCTTGAAGCATGAAATGATTAAGTATGGTATAATTAAAAAATTACATACAAATCACATAGAAAACAGACAGAGTATCTATACAAAATATCAAACCGTTACCTGGAGTACCAGAATTCCTTTCGAAAGAAACAGAATTAGATTCAGATGAGTGGATGCACTCCATTGGTTACATAGTGTTACAAGGGACCTTAAAGATCACACTGTATCCCCTCTCATTCTACAGATGAGGAAGCAGAAGCACAGTGAGACAAAGTGATTTCCTAGAAGTCATGTGAAAATGAAATGGTAGAACTGGGATTTGAATTCAGGTCTTCTAATGCTAAACAGTAGCTGGTGATGGTACAAGATGACATTATTTTTATGAGCACCAATGTGAGTACAAGCAGATAGCTGAAGTTTTAGAAGGGAATGTAGAAAAAGAAAATGCTCCAATTTCCTTTTGTGGGTTTTGCTTCTTTTTCTGGTCCCATCATGTGTTAAAAAAAAAAAAAATGTGTTAAAATTTTTTTTTTTTAAAGCTTCAGCTTGCCTTGCTTTCTAAGCCTGGATGACACCTGGTGAGACATCATACATTTCTACTTATTAATAAGAGGAACTCGATACCCACACCCTACTTCTATTTACTATGCACATTGCCTGATGGAGCATCAGGGGAATCAACAAAGGCAAAAGCTAAACCAACAAGCTTGGTTTCCTGGGAGCTTTTTTAAAGTAATGTCCTAACAGAGCATCTCAATTCACCCTGCAGATGCTGCTCAGGCTTACAGAGAGGGGTCCTGGGAAATATACCTGCCACAAAGTACTAAAGAAGTCATTGAAATTCAAAAGAAGATTCATTGCTTTAAAGTAGGAACCCAGAAGAGGTTATCAACTATTTATGGCCCCAAAAAGGTAGAGCATTAATTTGTACTTTACTTGTAAATAAAGATACCAGTTACTCAACTACTTCCCATAGATCTTAAAAGAATTTTGAAAAGGAGGAAGAAGAGGAAGAGGGGGCAGTAGTAGTAAATGTCATTGGAATGAAGCCATTCATTTTTTGTGTGTACATGTGGTAAGATTATCCCTTGTAATTTGTAGCAAACCATGGTGACTTATTCATCTATAGCTGAGTTTCTACTACTTTATAATTTTTATAAAAGAAACTTCCTAAAATAGTTAGAGATGCTTTTAGTATATAGAGATGCAGTAGAAATTAGTTTTCTTAGAAGGGGAACTTTAATGAATTCATAGAAATTCTATTTATAGCTGGAGTATCAATTGCTAATGAAAGGGTATATGGGTAAATTATTCTTACTACTGTGCATTACTAACATGGTCAAGCTGAGTCAGATATTAAAATTATACTGAAAGCTCATTTACAAAGAAAGCTGATTAACAATTTGATTTTTCACTAGTGCTCTAAGTTTATGGCTATTATTTTGTGTTCCAGTCTTGCCATGTTAGAAGAAAGTAAAGCTTTGGGGCAGCTTGCTGGTGCAGTGGATAGAGCACCAACCCAGAAGTCAGGAGGACCCAACTTCAAATGTGGCCTCAGATACTTAACCCATTCTAGCTGTGTAACCCCAATTGTCTCAGGGAAAAAAAAAAAAAAAAGTAAACTATGTATGATGATTTTTCTCTTTCTTCACAAGAAGATATGGAAGAAACGGTTTTATAAGCTGGGGGATATGGCAATTACCTTAACAACTGTTGCTGGAAACAGAATCCAGCTTTCTCAGCTTACTGTTCCATGTCCTATATTACCTATGCAACTTCTTACCCAGTAAAACTAGCTCTTGAGAAACTCAAGCTCTTTTCCATGTTTTGTTACCTTATTGACTTGACAATGCAGGCCTTGCAGAAGCGATGGCCACATGGGGTTTGCACAGCTTCCCGTAACGCCATCAGACAGATGGGACACTCATATTTGCTTTCAAGGGGAGGATCAAACTCCACATCATAGCCTTGAATCTCTTCCATCAGGGAGCTGGAAAGGTTCCCAGGAACGGGGCTCCCGTTTATGCTGTCCTCCTTGGCACCGGTGCTGCAGGCACTGGCCATGGCGGGGCAACAATCACTTTCCGGCTGGTTGCCACCACAGCTGTCTTCACAATTTAGCAGACTCATACTTGCTAAATGGCCACACAATTTCTCTGCAAAAATAGCAAGGAAAAAAAATGCTTAAAACTTAATTTACTTAGCATTTGTTGCCTTTAAGCAAAGAATTCATCCCTTCAAACCTCGGCTCAGATGTCGTTTCCCACCCCCCCCTCTTCAAACATCCCCAGGGTCCCCCAACTTCCCTTGGAGGCTTGTTTTTAGATATGCCTTTTCTCTGCTAAGTTTCAAGTTCCTTGAGAATAAGACTTTGCACCTCTGGATTCCCAATACCTCAAACACCCACAGGTACTTCACAAATACCAAATGAATGGTAATAAAGCGCAGTGGAGGGTGGGCTACGTTTGAAGGGGGCAGGCTTTCCTTGGCAGCCCAGCTCTGACCTTTACTGAGAGCCAGGTGATCCTGGGCCCCTCACTCACACTCTTGAGGCCACAGCTGAGGGGAATCATCTGAGATGACCCAGAGGTCCTGCTGGCTCTAACTCCATGAAGCTCTCTGTGATCGATAGCAGACGATACACAGAATTTACACTTAAACCCAAACCCAAACATCTCACAAGGGCCCTGAGTAGGGCTGCTATTTTCATCCTCATTCTGAGGCCAAAAACCCCTCAGGATCAGAGGATTAAGTAACTGGCCCCTAGTCACCTGGTCAAGTGTCTGCAATGGCCTCCTGCCTCGAGGCTGGCCCTCTGCTGTCCCAGCCCCTTCCCACACGGCCCTCGTCCTGCAGGGCAAAGACTGCTGGTTGCCCCGGTTCTCTCAGCCCTGCTCGTGTGTGTGTGCCAGAGCTTTACACATGCAGGCAGGAGCGCATGGTTGTATTTTTAATATCAAGACCAGGTCTCCCCATCTTAGCCGGGAGAGAAGTGGGGGATACTCCCGAGCCCATCCCCATCCCCGAGGAGAGAATCTTTATCTGCTTGCTTCATTTTGGGCCTAGACTGGCTCTTTCCTTCTCAGGCAGGCACCCAATGTCAAACATGGGGGGGGAGGGAGAGAGAGAGGGCGGTGTCCAATCAGCACTGTCTCCCAGCTCAGGACCAGTAGCCTGGGCAGCCTCTGCAGCTGGGGTTACAGGAGGCACTGCTACAGGGCCCACACAGGGCCCACACAGTGCTTATTAAAGCTTTTTACTCAAAGCTGACCTTGTGCCAACCCTGAGGATAAGAAGCCAACAGGAGAATGAGGAGAAAACATAACAATGATAAATAAGCTAGATCTAGCATCCATAAAACACAGAAGGATGGGGAGAGTGTGGGGGTTGGGAATCAGAGAAGACCTCTAGTAGAAGGTGACACACCTCTGAAGGGAGCATGGAAGCAGAGAGGGAGAAGGAGTATCTCAAGGGCAAGGAATGGCAGGCTGAGTCAAGGCGACAGTCAGGGCTGGTGTAGCTGGAATATGTTCTCAAAGAGGACCCTGACCTCAGGGAAGTGACGCCATGACATGCAAGTGACCTGGATTTAGCGGAAGCACTGGGCAAGGCCACCCGCCTCACTTTCCTCTCCAGAGCTGTCAGTTCATGGCTAGATACAGAGCAGGCGAATGGAGATGAGCGATTATAGACTTAAACGGTGTCTATGTCTGTAAAAATGTTAAGGGTCAATTGCTGATCTCTGAAGAGAAACTTGAAATACAGGTGAGCCCCTGGTGTCCTACATCAACTGCTATGAATAACTCATAATCCCTTTTTCAAAATGTCTTTCAATTAACTGAAACCTAGGAAACATGACACCAAGATTCTTTTTGAAGCCATATCCATAGTTCATCTAAAAACTTAAGATGTTATGACTTTTCACTCTTCTCATCTCTCTCCAGTGTTCTGAGTTAAGAAAACAGTCATCTGCAGTTCTAAGAGCCTTTAAGCTCACTAGTAAAATTATAAGTCACTTTCACCTTATTAAAAATATTTTACAGAAAGACTTTGTAGCTAAGATGAGAATATGTGACTTTATGAACAACAAAAACAGGTCCCTTTACCTCAGCAAAGAGGCTTATCAAGCTGGCAAAGCCTTCACTCCTGTCTCTTCCTCTTCCACTAAGGAAGTTCCTCCCAGAAAACCTCTCTTTAAAGAAGTATCTATCCAAGCCATACCCTCTTCAAACCTGACTCTGCCCAGGTTTCTCATTCTTCCAGCTTTTATTTTGTCCCATTAAATTGTAACCTTCTTGAAGTCAGGGATATCTTTTGGCTAGTACTGGTATTCCTAGGACTTAGCAAGGCTCTTGGAACAATCTTTGTAGTTAATATTAAGAAATGCTCTCTTGCTCCGTCAGTCTTTCTGTCTGGTGTTAGAAATCTGGAAGTTACAATTGTACCTTGTAAAAAATGGGAATGGGTCTAAATAGTGTATCTTTCTTGGATGACTTTTTTCCTTTGTTTACATGATGTTATACAATTTCCCTTTGTAAACAGCTTATTTGTTGCTGAGCAGATGCTTAGGAACTGGAATGATTTTTAAAAACAAGCCTGATTAATATTTCCTAGGAATCAAGCCATCTAGAATCATAGTTCAAATTAATCAAAGAACTCTGACAATCAAAATTTAAGCAAATGAATACTAAAATCCACTGACCACTGAATCCAACCCCTGTTCTATAGCTGAAGAAACTGAGACTCTGAGATAAATGGCTGGCCCGGGCCACATTGTCATTAAGGGTCTGAGACAGGGTTTGGACCCAGGTCATCCTGAGTCCTGTTGGGGGAAGAAAAGAGTAGTTACTACTGCTTAAATTTCTGCACAATTGATCTTTGGCTTCAATGGTTTTAGTTTCAGAGTCAAAGTTTTTTTTAGGAAAAAAAAAAAAAAAACCATAAACTAAGGTTTCTCTTTTATGTATATACATGCCTTTCTACAATACCCTGCTCGAATTTCATGTCATCTCTTTTCTGTGACTGAAATCAGTATTTCAAAAATTCAAGTAAAAATGTGATTTGCTTTAAATGTTTTTTTAATGAGTAAATAAAGCAAAATTAATAGGCAAAATAAATTCACAGTGACACGCTGCTAAAAAGCAACTGCTTTTAGCAGCCTTGTTAGAAACATTGTAGATGACTGCTATATATGACTTGTGCCACTCTTCGTGAAGAAATCCTGCTATTTCTTAAAGTGAGAATGGTAGTCTCCCCTCTTGAATGTATTTCTAACATTAAAGGACAAAATATTTTTTAACCAGCAAGACATATGTGGCCTTTTCTAGACTTTGGAGAAAATTACAAATATGCTTTAATATAATGACTAAGATAGCACTTTATAATTTACAAAGTACCATATATATATATATATATATATACACACCTCATTAGATTTTTTTTTAAAGAACAAAAAAGGGAGGAGGAAAGAATAAGCACAACTAAGCAATCCGGTAAAAAAAATCTGAAACCACTAGCAGGCCTCTCATCTCTCCAAAGGGATGATTTAGAGTACCTTAAAGTTTGCAAAAACACTTAGATACTACATGGACCACCACAATAACCAAGTCTGTCAGAAACATTAGTCAGTGGTTCTCAAAGTATGGTCTAGAGAACCCTGGGGATCTCTGAAACCCTTTTAGAAGGTCTACAAATTCAAAAATAGTTTTTATTTCCAATATGGTAAATATCTATAAATATAATCCAGATAAATAAAAACGCTTTGGAGAGATCCTAAATAATTTTTAATAGGATAAAGATACTGAAAACAAAAGTTTGAGTACCACTGCACTAAGTAATAGCTGTATTTTATGTATCAGAAAACTGAGGCTCAGGGAAATCACCCAGCTGGTAAATACCAGAGATAGAATCTGAGTCCATTTCTTCCTGAATCTGCAGCCAGCATTTTATTTACAAGACTAGCACTCATTTTCTTGAAATATAACTTTGAGGTAGTGTCGCTGATAAAATCCTAATTTTGAATAAATACTTGAAAATGAGTGCATTTTAATATTTCATACAAATTTCCCAGAGGGTAATGTCCCCATTTAATAATTGATTCTGCAAAAACTAACGGGTTGTTCTCGGTGTATGCATTCTTTCCTCCACTGGCACAGACTCCAACTTGTGCACAGGATAAGGCTGCAAAACTGACTTGAGGGCTGCTCTGTTTGCAAGATTGATGAGCCACTATTATTCCTGATAACACTCCCGGATGGAACTGTGCTCACCCTCAGACAGCATATACTTTGTCACTGGGCCCAGACCAGCTTTTCCAGTTCAGCAGGCGCTGCCAGAGCTTATTTTCTGATTCTATCTTTGAGAGCCCAGCATCATCTCTATGCCATGAGACCTCCAAAGATCGAGTGGGAGAGACTTGGAATTCATTTAATATAAATGAGAAGACAAGCAGCAATAAATCACAGAGCAGACAAAAGCTGCCAAATGAATATTTTAAAGTGCTTTTGAAGACAAAGATATTTCTCAAATTTCCTTGGAGTTCTAGCAATAAGGGTGCTGCCATCCTCTCCAAAAAACCCCCTAGACTTCAGAGATTGTGTTTTGGCCTTTTTTTGTAGACTCAGTGCTTTCCATTGTGGCTGATATGTAGCAAGAGCTAAGCAAAGGTCTGCTGACTATTCATTTAAGTCCATTCTTTCCTCCTCCAAATGTACATATTCAATGCATTCATCAAACAATTCATTTTGTTGGCAGTCTTGGAAAAAAAAAAAAAAAACCCTTAAAGGCTTTTCCCACAATTTAAACATCTTTTTTTTTTGGTGGCAAATGTGTTCAACAATCAGTCACAATTTGGTGAGGAGGGAGGGAATTCACAGTAAGTTTACAGCTTAAAGACATCAATCACATATTAAAAGAAAATACCCTAGTGACCCAAAAATTGTATAGATAAATACTCCTAGATTTAGGAATTAAAACTATGGACTCCCTCTGTCACTGTCTCCTTACTGAACACCAACTCTCTTCAGGGATAATGTCAAAAGGGCATTTGCTCTAACTTCAAAGAGAACATTGGAAAAGGAAACAAAAGTCCAACACAGAGCACTTAATTTCCCCATATGTTTGATTTCCTAGGTGAACACAGCGAGGAAATCATGGAAGCATATGCTACCAAGAAGGCAGGAAACAAGCATTTGTTAAACAAGAACTATGTGCCAGGCCCTTTAGGTTAGTACTTTATAAAAATTACCTCTATTTTCACAATTACCCTAAGAGAAAGGTGCTATTGTTAATTACCTCCATTTTACAATGGAGGAAACCAAGGCAGAAAGCAGCAAATGGTTCCTTTCCAAGTAATGTCTCCTAGTTACCTCTTTAAAGATATCACCTCTGTCAACAGAATGCAATCTCCACAAAGGCTGAGGTGAGGAAACTGAGGCAGACAAAGGTGAAGTCACTTGCTCTCCAAGTGTCAAGACCATATATGAATTCAGTTCTTCTGACTCTGGGCCCAATCTCAGACACATATTTGTTTACAACCTTGTAACAATTACTGAACTCCCAGCAGCCCATTTCCTCAACTATAAAAGAGGAACAATCATATCCTAGCATCATCCTCACAGGAGTACTTAAAAAATGAAATAAAATGTGTATAGTACTTTGAAACCCATGTGGTTCCATATAAATGAGAGCTATTATCATAAGTAAAATCCTGATCCCGTTGTTACTGTTTAGTCATTTCAGTCTTGTCCTACTAGTTTACCCCACTGGAGTTTTCTTGGCAAAGAAACTGGAGTAGTTGTTTCCTTCTCTGCCCTGAATGGCTCACAAATATGAGGGTAGATAACAACTCTCCTTTCACTAATATGATGGAACCACGGACTAGTGGGAGTTTCCTTTCCGGTTGGGACTCTGGGTTTGCAGCTTTGAATTCTGTACATAAGAAAGACTTCTTTAATTGGTTAGAAAGTCTGGAGGCAACCAATAGAAGTTTCTTTTGGTTCTACAATGTTTAGAAACACCTTCAACAAAATGTTCATACAACAGAGGTTCCCATTAATCACTAAATGTTTAAGTATCTAATAATATACATCAAGTTTCCCATAGTGGAAAGGGAAGAGGAAGAAAGAATAAAGAAAAGACACAAGATCTGATTCATTACTTCTAGAGCCACAAGTGGGGAGAAGGATAAGCAAAGATCAAGAAAGCTTCAAATAAGACTTTCAAATGTTGATTTTTTTAAGTCAAATCAAAGTTTTCACAGGATGTTAAACACACACACACACACACACACACACACACCCACCCACCCCTACCTGACACACAAAGCAAGAGACTGTAGGAAACAAAAGTGTAAACAATGCATTGTCAAATGACCATTAATTCTTTACATATTAAGACTTAGAGAAGCTATATGCTTTCACAGACATTATTCTTTGATGCAAGGACAAGAAGAGTTCATAAATATGTGCATTTTTAAGGCATTAAAGAGAGGAAATTAAAATTCAAAAGACTATATATAGGCTCTATACATAGGAATTAAAATACAGGAAACAAGAGAGAAGGAAGAATCACAATTGGTTCTCACAGTCAGTTTTGGAGAATAAAGTTTTCTTAAAAAATTAAATGTAAGGCCAACTGTGCCAAAATTAAAATTGCAATTCTAACATTCCGTAACATGGTGAAATGGAAGGAGTTGTTCTGAGTTTTGGTTCCAACACAAAAACAATCTGATCTCCCGGGGGGAGTCGATTTGCTCATCTGTAAAATAAAAAGATTGGACTCTCTGGACACTCCTAAAAGTCCCTTCTGTTGTTAATAGTTTACCATTCATGTAACATCTTATGAAAGGAGCATGATTATGGAAACATTTAATCAAATAAAGTATATGGGAGACCAAGGACACATTAAACTATTCTAGATTATGAATTCTGTACATTTATATGGCAGACACAAAGAACCTTACAAAGTGCTTTCTTTCCAACAACTTCAACAATCACTATAAGTAATAGATTTATTATCTTTATTTTACAAGTGGGGAAACCAAATTTTGGAAAAACTAAATGACTTGCCAGTTACAATCCTAAGTGTCAGAGTGTTCATCTGAAATCAGATGTTCAGACTAAGACCAAGAGTCTTCTCACTTTGTCAAAGTGCCAACCTCTCTCCAACTATCGGCAAAATACAGCTTCATAAACTGTCAGATCTATAAGGAATCAGAGACCATCTAAAAAGTTCCAAGAGTGAACTGAGCTGTGAGAGAGTTTAAGTTTAAGGTCTTAATGTTACATCTGGTATAAATGGCCAAGGCTATATAAATATAAATAAATAAATACACACATATGCATATGTGTGTATATATATGTGTGTATATGTGTGTGTAATATTCTCTTTAAAATGTAATGTTCTGTGTTGAGGTTTTCTTGGGGGTCTCTGTGAGCAGCCTTCGTTTCAGGTAAGTAATCACCACAGGTGCAGCGGATTAAGGTCCAAATCCTTTATTGTCTCCTTCAAAGTCTTGTCTCCTTCACTTGGGGCTCAGCTAGTTTTCTGGAGGTCTTCCTCTCTCCTTGGTTCCAAGAGCTTGAGCTCCCGCCTGCCTTCTCTGGCTTCTGAATCTCCCCGACTTCCAAGGGTTTGTGCTTGAGCCTCAGCCACAACAAAGGTGGATGATAGAATGAATCTGTCTCAGCCTCTGAGAGCTTCTACTGCACTTGTCTTTCTAGGTCTGAGAGCTGCTTGCTTATATGCTCCACACTGAGTACACACCAATCATTATATCCATTATATCACTAGGAAATCATTATTTGTTGGAGGATTAAATCAATGCTAAACTAGATTTAACCATCGTCTCCTCAATTCCACTTAGTACTTTGTTTCAAGTTCTAGCCCATAACATCTCCTGTGGGATCAGATCAATCATACTGAACCAGGCTAAATTAGATAACTATTGTCTCTATCAATTCCACTCTTAGCTCCTTGTTTCAAGTTCAGAGTTCTGGCCCACAACATGTGTGTACATATGTGTATGTGTATATATGCACACACACACCCATCAAGAAGAGTAGGACCATAACCCAAGGCTCCTGCCTCCAGCCCCCATGTTCCTTCTATGACGCCAGGCTCCCTTCACTACCCCAATGAAAGTCGGTTCAGTTCACAAAGAAGTTGGAAGTAACAACAGTTGTGATTTTTTTTCCTTTTACACTCCCCTTGGACATATTTGGTAATATGCCTTTCCCAAAATCAAAAGTAATACAAGAAACCTCAGGGAGGTCGGTGCAAGCGCTTTAGGTGCTTTCTGTTCAGTCCCTCCCAAATGCACAGTGGACTTCCCCTCCACCAAATACCAGGAACAGTACTACTGACCGAATCTGGAACCCTAAGGCTGAAACCCCTGCCTGCAGACCACGGGGAAACTTCCTCTGAACTCCGGAGGAGGCTCTCTCCAGGCCCCTCCGGAGTTAACCTGCCGGCCCCCGACTCGGGCCAAAGCGGGGAGGAGGTTGCAGACGTGCAAGTCGGGCTGTCAGACCAAGAACCCGCCCAAGCACAAGTAAACACGCGCCCCAGGACCGGCGCCAGCGGACACGGGCCCCCTGGGTGACTGAAGCCTCCGGAGAGCCCTTCTGGGACTGGGGCTCAGTTCCTCCTCCCGACGGAGATGCTGGCCGGGAGCCGGCCTCTTCTCCAAGCTCCTCTTCACAATTCCTCCAACCCGGGTCACTTCCCTCTGAGGCCGGCTGCCAGGTCCCACAGAGAGCCGGTCTGCAGGCTCCCTCCCCCGGAACCCGCCTCCCGTTTCCCTTTTCTTGGCTTCCCGGAGTCGGGGCAGAACAGGCTCATCCCCCGGACCTGACAAGTACTTGATTCTTCCTAGCCAACGGTTGACTTTCCCTAACACAAACACTGAAGCCGTCCAGCCCTGAGGAGTCCATCCAGCCAAGAGCCTTTCGGAGAGCGCCTGGTGCTTCGGGAGCGAGGGAGCCGCATGCGGGGGGGACCCCGGGCTCCAACGCCGCTTCAGGCGCTCAGTCCCTACGGGCCCCCACGGAGCACCGGCCCAATGTACTCATCTGGAAAATGGAACTGAGAATCGATACAAGACGGGAAGGGATCAGGCAATAAACATTTATTGAGCATCTACTGTGTGTCCAGCACGGGGTTAAAGGCTAAAAAAGAGAACGGGATCACAAGGAGTTAAAAAACTAACAAACCAAACCTCAATGCCCAAGTTCAGGGGGCTCGCCTCCTGGGGGGGGCCACGATGACATTACCATCATCACCATCATCACCGTCACTTTGCTAGGCCCTCGGCACTCAATCTCTCCCTAGAACCTCATCCCGACCCTAAAGGACTGCATCTCCGTTGGGGAAACTGAGGCACCCGGGTTCCGCGCCTTTCCCGGGCTCACAGCAGCGGTAAGCACGCCAATATCCGCGACACAGAAGAGAATCAACAGGGAAGCACCAAAACGAAGGGAAAGAGAGGGAGTCTAAGAAGACCCGAGTTCGAATGCAGCCTCATCCACTGCGTAAGCCACCTAACCCGCGCTGCTCTCAGTTTCCCCATCCGTAAAGGGGCTCCCCGAGGCTGGCCTTTAAGTCTCGGCTCTACAAATGCGAGCAGAGACCCCGGACCGCAGTTTTCTTCCCTCCCTCCGTCTCCGGCGCCTGGTCTGGGACTCCCCGAAGATGCTATTGGAGGTGCTACACGGCTCTCTCCGAGTCGTCTCTAGCCTTGAGCGCCCGGTACACAGCAGGTGCCTAATGCTTGCGGGTGACCCTCCCGGTTGGTCCCTCCTAACGTGGAAAGTCCTCTTCCTCCGGGGCTCGCTCCCCAGGGGAGGAAACTGAGGTACGGGGCGGGAGGGAGCCATTCTCCCGCTGCGCCACAGCCTGCCGGGCCCGAGACACTCACCTGCACTGCTTGGCTCTTTCGTCGCTCAGTCGTTCCTGGACGAAACGAGGGCGAAGAGCGCGGCCAGGGAGGAGCGGCCAGTCGCGGGGAGCGGGCGAGGCCCCTCCGGCCACCGCCACAGCTTCCGCCTTCCCAGCTCCTGGGCCAGGCATGGGAACGCGACTGCGCCTGCGCCGGTTACGACGGCGTCCGAGAAGGGTCGCGCTCG
Source organism: Antechinus flavipes (assembly GCF_016432865.1). Classification (NCBI taxonomy): domain Eukaryota; kingdom Metazoa; phylum Chordata; class Mammalia; order Dasyuromorphia; family Dasyuridae; genus Antechinus; species Antechinus flavipes. The sequence continues at coordinate 230,743,163 of NC_067403.1, forward strand.
CTCTAGCGGCGCAGCGCTCCCTACCGTCGTGGCGGTCCTCGGGCAGGCTGCCCTGCACTCTTTCCACCCACGGCCGCCGCCCAGGCGGGATTGCCCGGGTGAATTCCTTCCTTGCGCGTCCCTGGTCGACGCGTGGAAAGCGAGGTGCGGTCTGGGACTTTGTGAGGAGAAGAAGAATTAGGAAGTGATCCCGACCCCAGAAGCAGCAGGCGTCCCAGTCACATGCATGAAACTGATGGGAGGGAGGGGCAAGGACCCGTGATTTCTTTTTGGAGGGAATTCCCAGGTGGCGTCGCGGGAGAGACTCCCCGTGGTACTTCCTCTTTGTTTCCGTTGCTAACCTTTCCCCTTGTATTGTTCTTGTTATTTTTGTTATCTAACCCTCCAAAACAGTCTTTTAGGAGCCCGGCACAGAACCGAATTAAGTAAACTGATTCAGGAAATATTGCCGTCTCAGCTATACTAGCCCGCCCTACCCATGAACCCCTGATTCTGCAGTCGTTACATTTTTAAAAATCCCATTTCTGGTCCACATCACTGCAAAGAGTTTTGAGATACAAAACTTAATCTAATAGAATTTATTTGTTCTTACGTTCTGATGAACTGATCTCTCCTTCCCATTTACACTCCGCTCCCCACAAGGGCTCTTTTTTCAATGGAATTTCTTTCCCTTTTCCACGAGCTGCTCTACCCAGAAACTTTGCGCCTCCTCCAGGACAAACTCATCACCACAAATGGAATCAGCCTGGAGACTTACTTTAATGTCCCTTAGTATGCTCAGCTACCTCACCCCACTAATTGGAACGTTGAATGGTGGAGCAATAAACTCCCAAACCTTCCTTGATGAAGGGCTCGGAACTTTTCAGCTCCATTCTCCATTTCCCAGAGTTTCTTTTTCTTCTTTGTATCCGCAAATATGTGTCTCTGGCACATAGTAGGTGCTTAATTTTATATTTTATTTATATGCTCACAATAACTATCTAGTTAAATTCATAGAAACCCTTAGTGAATCTCAGTAGATACAGTCCCAAATGTTTTATGGCCTCTTATATTATTTTGAATGGAAATTCCCTTTGTACTTCCTCCTACTGAGTTTTGTTTGTCATATAATAAGAATGCTGATGATTTATACGGATTTATCTTGTATCCTGCAACTTTGCAGAAGGTATTAATTATTTCAATTAGTTTTTTTTTTTTTTTGACACTTCAGAGTTTTCTAAATATACTATCATATGATCTGATTGGAAGGGAACATGTTATTGTAAATGGTTTATGTAGTATTGGAATTAACCTTTCAGCATGTGGTAAAATTCACTTGTAAATCCCTTCTGGTCCTGGGGAAATTTTTCTTTGGAAATTAATTCCCTACTTGTCCAACTTCTTTTTTCTAAGTTGAGGTGATTTATAAGCAACCCAGTGATATTTTTATCAATCTGAGTATTTTATGTTGTTTGCAAATATTCAACTATTTTCTCCAACCAAGTTATCAATTTTGATAGCCTATAACTGGGCAAAGTAGTTTCTGATAATTTCCTTTATTTCCTCTTCCATTATTGTAAGTTCTCCTTTTTTATTTTTGATATGAATAATTTGGTTTTCCTCTCTTTTTAAAAAATCAAGTCAATTAGCTTACCTCATTTATCAATTTTTAAAAACCAGTTTATTTTATTTACCTGTTCAGTAGATTTTTTGTTTTCAACTTTATTAGTCTTTTCTGAATTTTCCTAATTTCTACTTTGTTATTTAGTTGGGGACTTGTGAATGATTATTTTTAAGCTTTTTAAAAAAATGTAATCTAATTTATTAATTTGTTTTTTCTTTTTGTAGATGAAAACATTTAAAGGTATAAATTTCCCCATCTGAAGTATTTTAGGTATATCTTATAAATTTTGTTTGTTGTCTCATTATTGTCATTTCCTTTGATTAAATTTTTGATTGCTCCTGTAATTTGTTCTTTGAATCACTGTTAATTTTTAATTTCCAAATACATACATACACATAAATATTTGCCAGTTACATATTTAACAGTTTTAAACATTCATCTAAAATATTAAGTGCCAAATTTTGTCCCTTTCTCCCACTCTTTGAGAAAACAAACAATATATCAATTATACATGTGAAGTTACATATGAAGTCATGCAAAACATATTTCCACATTAACCATATTCCAAAAGAAAACATACCACAAAAAACTAAGAAAACAAAGAAATATCCTTTATCTGTAATCAGAATTCATTTGTTCTTTCACTGAAATTGAATCAAATAGGTGATCAGAATGGCTACATCAGTTAATAATTCTTAAAATATCGCTGTTACTATATACAATGCTCTCAATTCACTTTGCATCAGTCCATATGACTTCCCAGGTTTTTCTGAAACCATTCTGCTCATCATTTGTTCTGGCATAATAGCATTCCTTCACAATCATACTGCAGCTTATTCAACTATTAACTAATTGATGGGCATTCAGCATCCCCTCAATTTCCAATTATTTTTCACCACAAAAAGATCTTCTATAAATTTGTTCAGTCATAATCTGACTCTTTGTGACCCCTTATGGGGTTTTCTTGGTAAAGATACAGGCGTGATTTGCCATTTTCTTAATCATTAGATTAAAGCAATCAGAATTTAAGTGACTCGTCCAGAATTATGATCCTAGGTCATTCTTACTCCAGGCCTAGTGCTCTTTCTACTGAACCTTCAAATATTTTTGTATAGATAGGTGTTTTCCTCTTTTCTTTGATCTCTTCTCCATCTCCTTTTTAATTCTTTTTAAGGTTCTCTAAAATAGACTTTTTGTTACATTATGATTTAGAAATGATGTATTTAGTATTTCCAGTATTTTTTGTTTATTTGAGTTCTTGGAGTGCCCCTTGAAGCAGCACATAAATAAAGTATGACCAAAAAATTGGTTTCTACATACATATCAAAGCTTTTTTTCCCCTTCTCTTTGACAAGAAGAAGGAAAAGTAATGAATTCTATTTTGAACAGGAGTTAAAATCAATTGTAGAACATGCATTTAGGAAAAACAGGCAGTTTGGAGATGAAGAGCTAAAACTCCATAGAGAGGTGAGGGTTGGATAGATAGTTTTGTTAGTCATCTGTTTAGAGACTATAGCTGAATATGTGAGAGCTGGAGAGAGAGAGAGGTGAGAGAAAGGAGGAGAAGAGAACCAGACAGAGGAAGAGAAAGAGAGGAGGGAAAGAGAGACACAGAGACAGAGACAGAGATAGAGACAGTCAGAAACAGAGACAGAGAGAAAGACAGACAGAGACAGACACGGAGAGAGACAAAGACAGAGGAAAAGAGGGAGGGAGGGAGATAGAGGGAGAGAAAGAGAGACAGAGACAGAAAGAGAGAGGGAGAGGCAGAAATAGAGCTAGGTGAGGGCTAGAGAGAGTCACACAGAGAGAGGCTAGAGACAGAGACTGGGGCAGGGGGAGAGGGAGGGAGAGACAGAAAGAGACAGAGAAAGGCAAAGACAGAGGCAGAGACAGATAGAGAAAGAGACAGAGAGAGGGGCAGAGAGGGAAAGCATCTCTTGATGAGGGATCATGAACCTGGAACTGGCCTATGATGTCTTTACTTTCTCTACTTAAGCAGAGAACACAATTAATTGGATGGGAAGGGGTAACTCCTGCAGCTGGTGCCCCAGGGTTCCTGGTACCTCCTGATGTTACCACCCCCTGCTGAGCCACTCCTGGATGGCCCTATGTGAGCAGGCTCTGCTGAGTGTCCCTCCTCACTGGTCAAATGTGCCCAGAGATGCTCCACTGGCCTTAGGGTCCCTCCGGGTTCCTGCCGGTCGTTCCCTTGCTTTGACAATGCAGCCAGCTTACCAGCTCCTGCCTTCAGCTGGGATGCTAGCACTTGGCAGGAGAGTAGGAGTAGGCGCTGTTAAGCCCTTTTAAAGACCAGAGCTAAGAAACTTCTCTGCCACAGTTCTTTTAAAGAGGCAGAGTGCTGACACATCTAATCAGTGGATCAGGGAGAAAATCTGGGGCTTTTCCTCCCAAAAGGAAGGTTTTTCTGTATCTCCATCCATTAGCTGGAATAGGTCTTTACTCTCTAGAAGGTGATCATTGTTCTCTGACCCAAGCTCTTTGGAGCTCTAAACCAGAGTCCCCCCAGTTAATTAGCACCTTGAGGTTTAAGCATGTTTTTGACATGGTATTATGTGGTTCCTAAGGGTCACATCTCAATCAGAAGCCTCTCTCTATCTTTGGGCCAGAAAGTAAATGTTTGATTTCCAAATGCTAAACTGCTCTCATTTGTCATCAGTTTTCTTCCAGAAAATTGCTTCTAGGGCCATCCTCAACCCTGAACTTTTTTTTTTTAAACAAATGAATAAGAGGTGAAGACATATTGAAACAAATCTTAAACACAGGAGTCAGGGCCATTATTTTCCCCCAGCCTAGCCATTTTCCTGAACTTTCTTAAATATATGTTATCCAACTATCTTTGAGTCCTCTCCAGTAAAGAGAAAAATAACCAAGTTAAACTGAGGAAGGAGAGGACTTCAGCAATTCAACTATAAACCTTAAAGACAACTAAATCTTCTAAGCAACAAAAAAGGAGGGAAAGGGCCCTTCAGGCAAGGAGACCAGCTTGTGTGAGGGCAGAGGGGTGAGAGAAAGATGAAATTCCAAATTTGGATAACAGAAAGTAGGCCTGAATATAAAATGCAGGTGAAAGACAGGCTAGAGCCAGATTGTAAAGGGTTTTAAATGTCAAACTGAGAAGTTTGTATTGGATCTTAGAAGCAATAAAAAGCCACTGAAGATCCTTGATTAAAGACTTACATGGTCAGAGCTAGGTTTTAGAAGGACTCTTTTGGAGGTTTTAGGGAGATGCATTGAAAAGGAGAGAGACTAGAATCAAAAAAGAATCAGATAAGAGTCATAATTGTTATTGGTTAGGAGTCATGATTGTTATTGGTTAGGAGTCGTGATTGTTATTGGTTGTCCTTCATCCTCCAAGAGGACCAAAATGACATTACTATGATATGTGCCCAATCTTGGCTGACCACTACAACCTCGGAATGTTCTGCCACAGGTCAGACACAAATAGTCCCTGTGAACATTTGGGGTGCCTTCTCTAACTTTGAGTGTTTTGCTTTTCTTCTAAGCTAATTCATAGATCAGGAGACAGCGGGGAAAGGCATGAATTGGGGGAGAGAGGATGGCTGTGTAATTGGAACAAAGGGTTGGATAAAAATAAATGAGCATGTTAAGGTAGACTTGCACAGAGAAGATGAGAAAGAAAAAGAGTTTTTGCAATCGTTGTAAGTCTGGATGCCAGTAAGTCTGCTGGTATTTTCATTAGAAATGAGAAAGGAAGGATGAGATTTGGAGAAGATAATGAATTTCACTTGGGAAATTTTGAGTTTAAGCTGTCCTCAGGACATTTAGTTAGAGACGTCTAACAAATAATGACAGATGGAGCTAGGTTAAAGAAATAATGGTTCTAAATAATAGTCAACTGCGTAGATATAATCATTAACCATCCTCCTCCCCATCTCCGTCAGGGTTCAGAATTGGAAGACTTCAGAAATTCAGCTAGACAAGAGGTCATCTAGCTTCTGCATATGAAGATCTTCAGTGAATGAGTATTCACTACCTACTAAAGTAGTCAATTGCATTTTTAGGTAACTGTGATTATTAGGAAATCTTTCTTTAAGTGTATTCAACATCTGCATTTTTGTGGTTTTAACCTATATTCCTCCCCTCAGTGGCCAAATCAAATAAATTTAGTCCTCTTTTTAAAAAGAAAGATATATATTTTTTATTTCATAGCTTTATAGTTACAAGTTATATGTATGGGTTATTTTACAACATTGACAATTGCCAAACTTTTTGTTCCAATTTTTCCCCTCCTTTCCCCCACACCCTCCCCTAGATGGCAGGATAACCAGTAGATGTTAAATATAATAAAGTACAAATTAGATACACAATAAGTATACATGACCAAACTGTTATTTTGCTGTACAAAAAGAATCAGACTCTGAAATATTGTACAATTAGCCTGTAAAGGAAATCCAAAATGCAGGCAGGCAAAAATATAGGGATTGGGAATTCAATGTAATGGTTCTTAGTCATCTCCCAGAGTTCTTTTGCTGGGCGTAGCTGTTTCAGTTCATTACTGCTCCACTGGAATTGATTTGGTTCATCTCATTGTTGAAGATGGCCAGGTTCATAAGAACTGATCATCATATAGTATTGTTGTTGAAGTATATAAGAATCTCCTGGCCCTGCTCGTTTCACTCAGCATCAGTTCCTGTAAGAAGAAAGATTTTTAAAAAAATCAATCTTTTGTTTTTTACATCGCCTTAATTTCTCCTGTGTCCCTCAATTTCATCCCTCTTCAACTCTTCTCATGTTTGAAGATTATATCCTTCCTCTACTCTACCCCATCTGGGTCTTCTTTTCTCCAGCCTAAATATCTCATTCTGTCAACTGCTTATGGTTTCCAGGATTGATAGTTTCCAGAAACTATGCTTTTTCTGATTGTATTTTCTGTATTTTTCCAACTTGACAACAGTTTTCCTAAAATTTGGCCTACAGTTGGAGAGTCAATATTCCATATGTTGTCTTATCAGGAAAGAGTATCATATCCTTCATTCTGGAAATAATATTTCCATGATACCTGCCCAGAGTCTCTTTTAAATTTTGAACTGCTGTGACTTCTCCCCAAAGTGACATAGAGATGACCATGTTTTCTCAAAAGCCTTGTTAGGAAGAATACAAACCCTCCTCCTAAGCTGGATGCTCGGAGCCCCCATGAATTGTATGTCTTTCAGTCCAGGACCAGCTAGCTTTACTAAATCCTGGAAAGCTCATCACCAGAAGCTTGGCCAACATAGAACAATTTTGTTTTTCTCTTTGGCCTCCATTAGTCAATAAATTGTCTGCCAGCATGTGGAATGGGTTGTAATTTTGTCAGCAAAGGGAAGACCTACACAGATGAAGTCCCAGATCCTTGAAGTCTGTCACACTGTTGGGTTTATAGTAAGATCAAAACAAAACAAAACAAAACCCAACAGTATGTAAATGTCTCCTCGTGGCTAGGCACTGGATAAAATGCCATTTAAAGCTATCACTTAGTGTAAAGGCTGTCTCTGAAAGAATAACTGATTTAGGAGCATTCCTTACAGATAAAACTGCTGATGAGGGGGGAGAATCCTGTCTTTTGGTTTGCTGAATCTGATTAAATTCAGCTGAATTGCTGAGGACGGAGGTATTTTTCATTATCTGTTCTCTAGATTTAGATTGGTTTTTACAATTAATCAGGGCTTTATTGACTTTCAGCATTGTTTTTTTTGTGGACAAATATTTAGAGGAGTTATCCAGTTTAATCCCCTCATTTGACAGTTTTGAGGAATTGATGCCCTGAGAGGAATGTGAGGAACTGAGAGGAATCTGAGAGGAATGGTTTATAATCATCCAAAGTGCGTGACAGAGCTGTGATATGACCCTAGTTCAAATGTAGAACCAAGAGAATAATTTGCAGCTGTGTGGCTCAGTAGGCAGAGCACCGTCCTGAGCCAATTTAGGGTTTCTTGGGAGAGATACTGGAGTTGTTCACCATTTAGAGCTCATTTTGCAAATGAGGAGACAGAGGAAAGTTAAGTGACTTGTTGAGGGTCACACAGCCAGTAAATGTCTATATAGGCCCATGTGTGTGTATAAAGGCATATACCTGTATCTATCTGTCTGTATCTCTGCATCTATCTATATTCATACACTCATACACACACACACATATACACACACACACATATATATACATACATATACACACACACATATATTGTTGTAGGTATTAAATGGGGTAAATAAATGTAAAACCCTTTGCAAACCTAATACTTGCTAGCTATTATTATTATCATTTAACCTCACCAGGTCTCAGGATTTTTTTCTTTTCTTTTCTGTGATGTAGATTTGATACCAATAGTGTTACCAACCAGGTTTTTGTACGGCTTAGATTAGATAATATTTATAAAATGTTTTTCAAGTTTTAATACAATAGATAGGTGGAGGAAGTTTGGAACAGGGGAAAGAAACTACTACTTGAATTCAAATCCTCTCTTTCAATGCTCATTACTCAAATAAGTTCCTTGCCTTCTTGTACTCCAGTTTCTTCATCTGTAAAATGAGAGGGGGCAGTGGGTGGGAGGAGGATTATGTGCCCAGTGAAGTCTCTTACAGCTTATACTAGTTATTGATAATAACAAATTTATTGTGTTGTTTCTATGTCCCAAGAGTTCTAAGTAGGCCGCTTAGAAATGAAGTTTTTGGTATATAACCTGTCTGCAAGTTGGGAAATGTCTGTATTGGGGATTTATTGTAAGCCTTATATAAAGTAAATAAGACCCTGGCTTAGTCTATAGGGGGACTGAGGATTTTTACAAATAGCAGTCCAGCCTTTATCTTGGTCTCCTATATAGAAATTTGCTTCAAGACCACAAAGCCCTTTCTTTTGCTGGACTGGTGCTGCAGCTAATACCTTGAAGGGGTTTTAAAAAGAAAAGAATTTTAAATCCCAAATTGACTTTTCAGTACTCCTCAACAAAGACCATTTGACTTTGATGATTTAGGTATGCTGGAGCGGAAGCAGTAGGCTCACCATGGGAGCTCCTCTGTGAGGAGAAACTGCATTATGACATTACAGTGTTTATTTTTTTTTACAGCAACACCATCCTTGAGTCCTGATCAACTGCTCATACCTACCTTCATTGCTTTATAGATATACATCACATTCTTTGAAGTGAATTTGAATCTTGAAGTTAGAAGACCTCGATTAAAGTCCTGTTTCAAACATTTTCTAGCTTCATGACTTTGGACAAAACATCACTTTTCTGAGCTTCAGTTTCCTTGTCTGCAAAATGAGAATAATAATCCTTGTATCACTTGTCAGAAGGGTTTTTGGTTGATTCAGTCACCAAATTCAGTCTAAGAACTGAGCCACTATGATAATGCCAGGTACTTGGTACTATGCAAACAGCTCTTCCCCTCTAGGAATTATGGGAGTGTGGGAAAGAACATGTATCGGAGAAAAATATCAATCAATCAAAAAGCACTTATTAGGTTCTTATTAAAAACCAAGCTTTTGTTGTGCTAGGAGTAAAGGAAAAAATAGTTTCTCTGACTTCAGAGAACTTACATTTAAAGGTGAGGTTGACATATAAATAAATAGGTTAATATAACCTATTATGGGTGAGGTGAAAGCTAACAGAGAGAAAGTTCTACAAAAGTTGCAAAATATATATAAAATAAATACAAAGTAAAAGTTAACAACTCCATCCCACACATCCAGTATTACATTCCAGGATGATTTGAATAATTGCCATTGAGAAAGAAATAGAATCGTTTAAAAATACAGGTTTAACCAGAGTGACTTTTACTCTGCTGGCTTGGTGTGACTGTAGGTTTGACTCACAAAAAAGCTCCATGGGTCATAGATCTAGAAAACTTCAAATGCTATTTGGTTCAACCCCCTCAATTTATAGATTAGAAAAGAGGAAAGGGAAGTGACTTGCCCAGTGGTATATATAGTACACACTTAAAAGGGGTCAGAAATGGGATTTGTGCCCAGGTCCTTTATTGAGCCATTAATATTTCTGCTGTATCTATCTTAATAACTTTTAGCTATAGGCTGACTCACAAAAAGAGCTGTAAATACTTCCCTATGAATCAAAAGTCAGTAGCTTCAGTTCCATGGCAAAGCAGGGAAGCCACAAATGGTGACTTCAAAGAGAGAAAGGCATTTTCCTCCTAGGGACAAAACTCTAGGAGGCTAGAGTTTTTGCCTGCAATCATGGGAATCTGTGGAAGACCGTCCATTCTATCTATAAAAATATTTTTCTTGTTATTTACCTTTTTATTCTATTTATTTAAGATTTATAAACATTTATTTAAGGATAAGCCTTTGTTTTCAATTATCTCTTCAGAGGTATCTTATTCCATCCTTCCCCAATACTTTCCAGCTTCCTTTTAAAAATATATTCTTTTCTTCCATTATAATACAAACTTCTTGAAGGCAAGAATTGTCTTTTTGCTTTTATTCTCATCCCTAGAGTTTATTACAACCTCACAAAGTGTTTAATAAATGATTAATAAATACATTAATAAAATAAACAATAAACAATTATTTCTTACCTTGACTTGCATTGTCTTTTTTTCTGTTTAACTAGACGATTTAGTCTGGACAAAATCATTTAACCAATGTGGGCTTCAGTTTCCACGTTGGTAAAATGAAGAAATTGAATTAGATGATCCTTAAGCTTCTTCTCAATTCTTCTATATAACATGCAAGAGAACATTAGGAAAGATCTTCACCTGTGGAGTTTGTAGCTCATCCTATTTGTCTCGAATTTCTTTTTCTTTGCCAGCTGATGTGTTGGAAAGGAAATGTGACATAATTTATTGAGGTCATAATATTTAAAGCAGGAAGGGAGCCTAGATAAAGAAAATGAAACCTTGATAATGAAATTCTTTTGCTCTCACTCAATATCCTGAACTCCTTATGACAATTTTTAACTGTTAGGTTTGATAATTCTAGATTTACCAGGAGTCTCCTTGAATCTCCCTGACTTCCAGGTGCAGTTATTTTTCTCTTAAAACCTCGGGAATAGACTAAAACAGCATGCTGCAGCTCCTATGGGGAGTTTCCTGAAATTGTGCACTAGGAAAGGGTCCTTATTGGCCACTTTCTCTCTGTCTAGTGACACTGACATAGACATTTGCCCTTCTCTACTGTATTCAGGAAAGATGGTGTGGTGCAATAAAAAGAACATTTGGACTCAGAATTAGTTTGGTTATACTTAGTTAGGGGGTACTGGTCTAGAATCAGGAACTAGCTATGTGACTGAGCAAGTCACTTATTTCTCTGTGGATCAATTTCCTCATCTAAAAATAGGAAAAATAGTAGAATCTATCTTTCAGGTGGTTATTGAGGATAAAATGAGATAATAATAGAGTATTTTGCAAACTTTAAAATACTTATGTAAATGGCACCTATTTATATCACTTTTGAGATAATGATCAAAATATCTAAACTCTCACAGAATTGTTTTATTGACTTAGTGGGGGAGGAGGCTGAAATCTTTAGAATTTTTATTTCTTTTATTTATATCTTTTGTTTTTATTTTATTGATTTAATTTAAAAATTCAAGTTAAACTTAAAATTTGTGTTGGTATCTTTTGTTGGTTCCTCCCTCCTCCCCTACCCATCGAGCCACAATTTCTGGGTTGTTTTAAGAGCTAAGTGGGATAGTAAATGCAAAAAACACTCTTGAGAAGCATAAAAACATTATACACAAGTAAAGGATAATTGTCACTTACTGCATGTACCTGTCTTTTACTCAAGGTTTTTAAGATGTGACAAGTATTTCTTTTTTTTTTTTTTTTTTTTTATGAGGAATGCTATTAATTCTCATTTAGGGATGCTTAACTTAAGCTAAGTGGTGGGAAAGTGGGGATCATGACAACTATTCTGAAATATTTCAAGGACTATCTGTCTTGAGGAAGAGGAATTATTCTTGCTCTACTTGGTCCTAGAGGGGAGAATAAGAAGCAGTGGGTGGAAGGTGCAGAGAGGTGGATTTATGCTCCATGCTTCATAGATGAGAGCTATCAGGCTCTAGAGCTTGGATAGTAGAGCTCTCCAAGGTAGTTTTAAGGATGTTCTTAAACAGAAGCTGGGTGATTCCTTACCAGGTATGTGTGGTAGAGGAGACTCTTGCTCAGCTAGGGGCTGACCAAGCTGGCCACTGAGGTCTCCTTGACACTGAGAATCTCTGAATTTTTCTGTATTATTACTTAAGCTAACATCAGCATTAACCATGGCCATATTCAGATTGCTGATTGAGAAATCATACTATTTCTAAACCAATTGAAGAATTAAATCTATGTATTTGTTTATTCGTGAACATGTTTACTCTATAGTTTACTCCTTCTTCTCTCCCAGCCAACCTTTAAATCTTCTCCTTCTGGCCATCCCATAATTAGAGGTTTCCCTGCTCATTAAACCACAAGAAGGATTATAGATTTAGAGCTAGAAGGGGCCGCAGGTGTCATTCCACTTCCCTCTCCCAGAATTTTAAGAATAGGAGCTGAGACCCAGATAGGTGAAATGCCTTGCTTGGGGCTACAATGTAGTACAATGATCAGAATTTGAATCCTAGACCTTTGATGCCATCCCCACCACCACACCATAGTGCCATGCCCTCACCACAAAAGGAAATGCCAATGGGAGAAACCAGAAAGAGGGAATTGTATTTTGTGATGGATAGAGGGGCAAGAGGTAAAGAATTGGAAACAAACTGAGACCCAGATAAGTTGTGATTTGTCCAAAGTCATACAAATAAGGGCAGGGCATCAATCTGATTAGATTTTGACCTCGCTTTTCTATCTCCAAATCCAGTGGTTTTTCTTTGGATTATACTCAAATACCAGGAGACTGCCTCCCTACTTTGGATATCCCATACTTTGACAGCACATATTAGACAATGTTTTTAGTGAAATGGTTTGCCCAGTTACCACACTCCCTCTCTTATCTCAGAATATACAGGTAGAAAAGTATCAGAGCCAGGGTTCACATTTAGTGGTTTTTTCCTACTAATCATCAGTATTTTATAGGGTTTTATGATGGTATCCTTGATAGCAATAAAGAAAGTGAGAGGAAGGGTGGTTTTTGGGGGAAAGAGAATGAATTCTGTTTTTGAAATGTCGATTCTGAGATACCTATGAAACATCCATTTTGAAATACAGTTGATAATGTGAGATAGAAGCATGGGAGAGAGATGGAAATGGATAAAATAGATCTAGGTGTCATTAGCATAAAGATGATAATGGGAACCATTAAAGTTTATGGGTAAGTAAGAGTGTACATGGAGAGAAGAAGAGGACCTACTACAACCTAGATGAACAAGTTTCTTTTTTTTAGGTAAAGAATATTTACTTAAAACATGCAAAATGACTAACATGGAAATGTTTACATGATTGCACATGTAAAACTTATATTAGATTACTTACCATCTCAGGGAGAAAGGGAAGGAGGGATAGAATTTGGAACTCAAAACTTTTTAAGAAATATTAAAATATTGTTTTAACATGTAATTGAGGAAAACATCAATATAAAAACAACAACATGCATGCTGAATGGCATAACCTTAAATTGCTCAATACTGATTTTCTTTTTTAAAAAAATTTATGATAGCTTTTTATTGACAGAACATATGCATGAGTAATTTTTCGACATTGACCCTCACAATCACTTCTGATGAACACGTTTCTAAATTTTTAGTTCCTATTTCTAGTTCTAAATTTTGAGATCCTATTTAATTTAAAGTAGTGCTAAAACCACCTCAAATATGATAGCAAAAGCTGATTGTTAACATTTTAATATGAGGATATACACTTCAGCCACCCCTAAATGTTACAAATCAGGACTTAATTTATTGTTGTGTTGCTTTCTAGACTTAAAAAAGTGATGCAAAAAATGTTAATAATGCAGAGTAAGCTTAGAAAGTATGTCCTGTCTTTTCAGGCTGGTTGTTAAACATTTACCAGTACATTGTTGATTTAAAGTTTAAAATGTTGAGAGATTAAAATAGTGAAGTGCAAACTAGCCCCAGGGGAAAGGAAGAGTTGGTTTTAAGTCCTTCTGTTGGCAATACTACAATGTTTCTCTGGGCAAGTCACAGTAACCTCTCAATGCTTCAGGCAATTCTCTGAAACTACACGTTACTGGCATGGGTGCATTAATAGAGGGAATTTCCTTTACCAATATGATTAGTGAAATCACAGCCTTGGTCCAATTTGTCATTTCTTTTAAATTTGTATTTTTTTCCAGAGCCAAAGTTTCTAAGAGAGTGATTTGAAGGTATTAAGGATGTTTGATTCAAAAAAGAATGATTCAGGGAAGATAAGAAGCAGTTGGAGACCTAAGCTTCAAGGCCAACCTTTATCTGTGTGATCTTGATCCCTTAGCATCCCTCTCCCAAACTTCAGTTCCCTGCTCTATGAATGAGAGTGCCAGCCTAGATAGCCTCTGAGACCTCAGCCCAGCTCCTTAAATACTTAAAGGGAATTATGTAGAAAAAAGAGCAGACTTATTCCAACTGGCCACAGGACAAATCTAGGAGCTATGAGTAGAAATATCAAATGGGAGCTTTTTTACTTGGTGGAAAAAACTTGTTAACAATCAGAGTCATCTCAAAGTGGAACGGGCTGCCTGGGAGAGAGAGAGAGCTCTCCTTCAATGGAGGTCTTTAGGAAGAGGCAGGTTGGCTAATTGTTTTAGTAAGGATTCTTGTTTTAGTGTGGATTACCCCAGCTGGGACCCCTTGCACCTACCTCCATGATTCCATGAAAATGGAGACCATAATTTCACATGGTCTTCATGTCTAGTCTATGGATCCATATAACTCTCCTCACTCATTTACAGACTGAGACTACTTGGCAAGGGTCAAGCAATAATAATGAAAAAAAAAAAAAAAGGAAATTAATTTCCATTTTAGTCAGGGAATCCACCAGTGTCTCTCCCAGTAGCCTTAGCCAGAGTTTTTCTCCCAGAGCCTAATAATGCAGAATTTTCTCTTTCCACTTGGTGGTGCTACTTGTTCAAGAAACAGTCCGCTTGCAGACTCCTCACCCATCTACAATGCTCTAAAATTGCTAGGAAAGAGCAGCCACCAGTGCTAGTGCAATTAATAAAGCATTAGAATTTTTGCTGTCAGAGATAATCCACATTAACTTAACGAGGAGGCAGTGTCCAGGATGGGGGGAATTTGGTGGTGGGAAATGGAAACAGGAATGTGGGGGTAGCCGGTTAAATCCCTAGCTCTCCACTCCCTCACTGATGTGCAGGAAAGTTTGAATCACCAGGGCACTGACCTGATAATTATCTGTTGGGGTTCTGGCTTTACGGGGAGAAGCAAACCAGACCAGTCTGTAAAGGGGATTTCCACTGGTCTGAATCAGCTTCATGTCCTGGAAACATCTGGAGTCAGAGGACTGCTCTTGGATCTTGAGTTAGCTCTTTACTATCTGTGATCAGTTTCCTCATCTGTAAAACAATCAGGTTGGATTAAAGTCCTTTCTAGCTCTAAGGTTAAATGAAGATTGATATTGTAGGGACTCCCTTGTAACTATATTTCAAATAATATTATTGTGCTTTATGTTTTATCTTTTGGGATGATATATGTGAATAGGAAATAACTATAGAAATTTTGGGGAAAACCCCAGATGAACTCTTGTTTTTGCTCTAGAAGTTTGTGACCTCTAAGGTTCCTATGACCACTACAAAGTTTATAATTCTATTCATTAGAACTCAGGAGATCCAACTGGCATTCTGACTTTGCCACCAATTAACTATGTATTTACAGGATATAGAATCAGATAGATAGATGATAGCTAGGTAGATGATATATAGGTTGTTAGATGATAGGTAGATAGATAAATAGTCAGAGAGATGATAGAAAGATAAACAAATAGGTAGATAAACAGATGATAGATAAATAGGTAGAAAAGATAAAGAGATGATAGGTAGATAGATGAATAGATATGTGAAAGGTAGAGAAATGATGTTAAAGGAGAAGGGAAAAAGAGAGGATGAATGAGGAGAGAGAAACAGAGAGAGATAAAGACACAAACCCAGAGACAGAGACAAAGAAATAGAGAGACAGAAGAGATACATACACAAAGACAGAGAGACACACAGAGAGGATAGGTAGGTAGAAATTGTAAATGATAAATAGATAAATAGACAGATAGATAGACAGGCAGATAGATTGACAATAGGTAAAGAGAGAAGTTAGAGAGTTAATAGGTAGATAGATGAATAGATATGTGATAGATGATGAGAGAGACATACAAAGAGGATAAGTAGATAGGTAGAGATCATAGATGATAGATAAACAGATAGATGATAGGCAGATAGGTAGAAAGAGAAATGATAGCTAGATGAATAGATATGATAGGGATATGATAAGAGAGATGTAGACATAGAGAGAGATAAAATCAAAGAGAGAGACAGAGACAGAGACATAGAGAGAAACAAAGAGACAGAGACAGAGAGAATAAGTAGACAGGTAGAGATAATAGATAAATAGACATACAAAAGTTGTAGAGACCTTATAGGTCATGTTGGTCATTTTATGAATGGGGAATCCTGAGGCCAATAGAGGTTATGTTGTTGACTCATTTGACAGATACTGTTGACCAGAGAGTTTAAGGGATCTGCAGAGAAAAGATTTGATAACAGGTCTTCTAACACTGAATTCAATGGTGTTTTTTGCTAACCATGCAGTGAGTTCCTTCATTTCTCCAGAACTCGTTTCTTTTCTCTAAAATGAAAGCATCAGAGAACTCAGGTTCTTTCAGCTCTAAGATTTTGTGATGATGGAGCATGGAGAAAGTGTACTAGCTCGATACAGTGTGTGTGTGTGTGTGTGTGTGTGTGTGTGTGTGTGTGTGTGTGTGTAGATACAATCACACTGTCCATAGACTGCATCTGTGGGATTATGATAAGCTTGGAAAATGCAACAGTGATGAGAACTGCTCTGCTGGTGTGTGAGATTTTGATTGGTATCAGCAACTGGAGTTCATTGCAGTCTATGGGGAAAATATGTTTGAAAAAGGTCTCTGAAAGGGCTACTGGGTAGATAAATCCTGGGGACTTGGGGTTGGGAGGAGTAGCTGGGCAACAGGAAGGCAGGGGGTATGGGCCTTGAAGAATTGCTCTCGTTAAGGGTCTCTCAGCATTTCCAGGATTATCCAAAGCTAATAACTCAGCTCTGAGGGCTTTGCTTCTGGCTGAAACTTGGCACTGAATTTCCCAGCCCACAATGTGCCCTTTTCCATTCTTTGTCTCCTGCTAAATTTGGCTCTTGTCTGCCGGCAGGTTTTTATTTTTAATTTCCTGGGAACAGTATGGTGCCCGTAGGTAGCCTGACTTTGCTGGTATACAGAGGAATTCCAGGTTTTCTCCGGGGGGGGGGGGGAAGGGGCTGTCAGCATCCACTAATCTATGGAAATGTTTTGAAAACCACATCCAGGGAGTGCAGTGGCCAAGCCTTGCTGGCTAATTAAGGGGTTCCTATTTGGAGTGAGAAGACAAGTTCAGCTCCCAGAACCAGCTGAGTAACTTTAGGTAAGTCCCCCAACTTTTTTGGTCCTGTTTTCTCATATGTAAAGTGAAGGAGGTATAAATTGGCCCACTGCATGGAGAGCTGACCTCAGAGAAAAGATCTTAGTTGGGATTTTCTCTCTGACACCTACTGGCTTTGTGACCCTGGGCAAGAAACATACCCTCTCACTGTGCCAGCCAGTTCTCTAATGTGTTAAGCTGCAAAGCACTTGCTGATCTGTGGTAGCTGTACCAGTTCCTACATTGTAAAATCACAATCTAGCCTTAAAAATGAATGGGTTTGATCTTTAAGGTCTCTTCAATCTCTGGCAGCATATGAATGATGCACAACGTTTGAAGTTGGGAGAAATCATTTGGTCTAGAGATTCTTAACCAATTTTTTTTTTTTTGTATTCTGGACTTTTTTGGACCATCTGGAGGAAATCTGTGGATTCACTCCCTCTCAGAGCAATGCTTGTAAATGTATAAAATAAAATACAGAGACTTAGAAAGGAAATCATTCATTTTTAAATGCTATCATCAAAATATATTTTTTTAAATGCCTAGGTTAAGAACTCCTGATCTAGTCTAATGATTTCATCTTACAAATGAGTAAACTGAGGCTCAGAAATAGTAGATGACTTGTCTGGGATCACATAACTAGTTAGTAAGAGGGTTTGAATTCTTCAGGACAAAATCCAGAGATCTTTCAGGCATATTAAATAGGGGATTATTGAGGTTCATTTAATTTAAGATGACATTTCTCCCAGGAATACAGTTTTTAAACAGAATTCTTTTTCAATCATTCAGTTAATCTTTAATATGTTGGCTTATCTTCTTTCCAAAAAGAATCAGAACCTCTATAAGAACAAATGTTAAGATAAAATTTTTTCACCTTAAATAAATTCATATTTTTGGTTTCTAGACCAAACTGGGGAAAATTCCTATGAATAACTTTTCTTTGAGGCAAAAAATATTTTTCATTATTTGATATTCTTATCTAAATAAAATACTTATAAATATAACAGCTCTCTAGAATGAATATAATTTGTTTATTTTAACGAATTTTGACTTATATGAGACTTTGCATATTCATAAATGATTTGAGATAGAGATGAAGCTGCATATATATACACATATGTATATATAATGACACTTTTTTAGCTTAATTTGTATTATCGACATTTTCTCTATCACTTCCTAAGTTTGGACAATAAACAACAATAACAAGCCTTGATTCGTAGCATTTGCTAATTTCTGAGTCATAAATGCTCAAACTAAAAGTTTAACTATGAACTTCCACTGTTCTGTTTAAACTGGCTTTAGCAAGCCCTTGGGGAGAATTCATATATTCTTTGAAATTAGCTGTGTCTTTGTATTTCAATTTACATAAGAGGTTTGTATATCTTTAAGAAACCTTGATTGTATCTTCCACTGAAGGTTGTAGGTACATCAAGGAGTAATTTTTCACTATATATAACATTGTGTTGTAAAATATTGTCTTTAAGTGAGTCTTTGAGTGTCTCTGTTCAGATTTACAACCATGTGTATGTAGAGTCAAAAAATTCTCTGATTTCAGTAAGACATTAGAGTCAATCAATCAGTCATTTAGTAAGCATTTAGCATGTATGAAGCACTGAAGGTATAGTGAAAAACAAAAACATGTTTGTTCTCAAGAAACTCATATTCTTTTTTTCAATCAACAAACATTTGCTGAAGTTCTACTACGTACCAAACACTGTGCTCATCACTGGAAATATAAAGAATGAACCAATTCTTGCTCACAAGGCACTCACATTTGAATGGGATGTTTTCATTTCTTTTTCAGGTCTGTTGACCATGAGGGCTCTGTATTTTCTTGCCTTAATTGTTTTGTCTACTTTAAACTAGAGTAAGCTGGGTGGAAGCAGCATCCTGAGATAGATGGCAGAGTCACATAGCCAGAATGGAATTCCCCTATGTGGGGACCAAGATATGGAAATTTATTATATCATGATGGGCAATTGCAGGATCTACTACTAAATTTTAAAAGAATAAAGCAAAGACCTCTTGAGCATTATGGACACCTTTTTTACAAAGGATTTAGGAATGAGGAAGAGAGCAGTACAGGATGAGAAGGAATGGGAGTGTGGTATTATCTGCACTAGGAAGGGAGTCTCCACATTGGATGGATTGGAGTCTTGCAGCATGATATAATAACATCTAAAATAGGCATTCTTAGACTTTTTTTGTGTGTCATGGAACTAAAGAGGTTGTAGGAGCCCAATTTTAAAAATTCAATTCAGCCAACATTTGTCAAGCACCTAACTGTGAGCACGTGTAACAAAGACAAAGACAAAATAATCCTTGCCTTCCAGGGGCTACCGTGTGTATGCAAGTAAACAACTACCAAGAAAATACAAAGTAATTTCAAGACTGCTAGCCACTGGGTGTGATCCCCTGAAGGAGAGCTCAGGAGGATCTAGGGATTTTAAGAGAAGAGAGGGGAAGAGTGAGCACATTTCAGATATGATGGAGAGGGCTTCTGTAAAGGGATGGAGGCAGGGAATGGGATGGTATATGTAAAGACTCATTTCACTAGAGTAGGATGTGTTAGAAAAAGAGGAATAGGAAATTGAATTGGAGAGGGAAGTGGGAACCAAATTAGGGAGGATCTTTAGTTTTGAAGAGTTTGTTTTTTAATCTTCTCAAAGATTTGAATTAAAGAATATAAGAGTAAGACTTGTCTTTTAAGAATATCACATTGGTTGCTGTGGGTTACAACAGAGAAACTGGAAGCTGGGAAGCCAAATAGGAATTAACAAGTCTTCCCAAGACAGTGTATCTCCAAAGTCTTAGAATCAAGGGGTCCTCAAACTACGACCCGCGGGCCAGATGTAGCAGCTGAGGACGTTTATCCCCCTCACCCAGGGCTATGAAGTTTCTTTATTTAAAGGCCCACAAAACAAAGTTTTTGTTTTTACTATAGTCCGGCCCTCCAACAGTCTGAGGGACAGTGAACTGGCCCCCTATTTAAAAAGTTTGAGGAGCCCTGTGAGCAATTTTAAGTTATCTTGAGATTCAGGGGAGATTTTGTAAGTATGTTCAACAGTAAATGAATGATTGTTGCTTTGGCTTTCGCAGAGTTGCCCGGTTTGTTGGGTTCCCTTTCTCAGTAAATAGAAGCTAGAACAAAATTAAAAAGTTCCAAGAAACCCACTGAGAGATTAGACCTGCAGTACTGACCTGTTTCCCAAGGGGACCCAAAGCAGCCCCTCTGCAGGGCTCCCACAGAGCTAAGCTTCCTAAAGAGCCAGGTGCCAGCTGGAGTTGGGACTCCCAGCCTCTGATTGGCTGAGAGTAATTTGTGGTTAACCCCACCGGGGTACGGGGAGGCTGGAAAGGACAGCAGAAAACTAGATAAATAACACAGCTGCAGTTTGCTCTATGGAATAGGTGAGAGTGAGATGGAGAAAGGCATTGTGTTCGCTTCTAAGACACCATATTAGCAGCTGAATCACAGACTGACATCAGCCTTTACCAGGCAGCTCCTAGTGGAAGGTAATACTCTTTTCTTAGGTTGTGGATGTGATGTTCCACTTATCTCTTTTTTATTATAATTTTCTTCTTCTCAATAGAAATAGATGAATTGTTATTTGGAATGGTGAGGCATTATAGGGGAAGGCCCACAGTTCCTTTCTAATACCCAAGGGACTGAGACTTGACATAAAGAAAGGGACAAGAAATAGTTTTGGCTCCTTATGGAGATGAATTCTATTCATGATTGTTGTCTAGTAGAATGCTGGTATACACAGGGTGTCTAATGAGTATATATTGATTAGACAAATAAATGATCAAATAAATTAATTGGGTAGGGATGAATCTAAGACTTTGTAGGTAAGTACTACTTAATCTTAAACTGTAGGGAATGATGAACTTCTATGGAATCTCAGGAAAAGGATAGCAGTTCCCATCTATTTCTTTTCTTTTCCTTTCTTTTTTCCTTCCTTCCTTTCTTTTCTCCTGTGGCTGTGCTACTATGTGATTTTATTCAAATTACATAAATTCCCTGGAACTCGTTTTTCTCTTTTGTGAAGTGAAATGCCTCAGATCATTGATTTAAGGCTGAAAAGGACTTCATATGTTATCTGGTTCAATTCCCTCATTCTGCAGATAAGGACACTGAGGCCCAGAGAGATGAATTTATAAGCTTGGAAGTAGTAGAAGAATTAGAATAATGATGGTCCTAGAAGTAATAGGGTGCCATGAGTGTTTATTAAGTAGAATCTGAGTGTGATCAGACTTTTGCTTTAGGAAAATTATTTTAATGGCTGTGGGCAGTATAGTCTTATAATTGGTGTTCTGCTTTGGCTCTTGTTAGCCTAAGTTAACAAGGGTAAAAAGTGATGAAGAATCTATATTTGAAGGTGTTCAAAATAATCATGTGCGCATTTCTGCCAGTTACCAGTGGCTTGACCCTATGGTAATGTACATTTGCTCAAAAACTTGGATAAAATAGCTAAATAGAGGATGTCCTGATCAAATCTGCAGATGTCACAAAATTAGGAGGGATGGCTAATACATTGCATGGCTAGGAGATTTGGACCAATCTCATGTAATGAAATTTTATAAGGACAAAGATTTGAAAAAGTCAGTTTCATAATTAAGAGAATATAATTTAAAATATTATTAGAGACAGATTTAAGCTACTAACACTTAAATTTAATTTTGGCTAACAACAGTAGTGGCCTTAATTAGCACAGGCTCCCTCCACAGATAGTGGGTTCCTCTCCTAAAAAGTAAGAAATGATCATTTGAGGTGGTATTTTGTAAGAGAAATGTTCTTGCAGTCCTGATTTGGTTTCTTCCAACTATGATTTGGTGATATCATAAATATAGTGGATTGTAGCTTACACATGACAGAAGAGTGTATTGGGGTCAGAGGATGCAGATTTGAATCCCATTTGTCCTAATTACCATTTCTCTTTGGCAATAGTGATAATGATCATTATAATAACTAACATTAGCATAAAGCATTTATACAGTACTTGAAGGTTTGCAGAGCATTAACATATATTAGTTTATTTGTTTCTCACAGAAATTCTTTGATGTAGGTGCCATTATTCTCCCAATTTTACAGATCAGGAAACTGAGGCAAAAATTAAATGACTTTTCCAGGGCCACATAACTAGTAGACAAAAAGTGTCTGAGGAAGGATTTGAAGCCAGATCTCTGTGATTCCAAATCTGTCATTTTATTCTTTGTGCTATCTACTTGTTAACTTATTTCTTTTCTGAAAATTGATGTATTTAAACTGAATGATCTTTAAGTTTTTTTTTTTAATTTTTAATTCTAAGACTACTGACTTTGTTTTTATATAAGATTGTCTCTCATGTACAACATGGAGTCATGGAATTAGAGCTGAAAACCATCTTTGAGAACATCTACATTTCTTCTTTCTTTTTGGGGGAGTAGGTGAGGCAATTGGGGTTAAATGATTTATTCAGGGTCATACAACTAGTAAGTGTTAAATGTCTGAGGTCAGATTTGAATTCAGATCCTCATGACTTTAGGGCTAGTGTTCTATCCACTGTACCATCTATTTGTCCCATGGGATCATCTTATTTTTACAAATAAGGAAGCTGAGGCCCAGAGTGGTTAAGTCAAGATCACATTGATTTCAAGTGGCAGAGCCAGTGTCCTTTCCCTCAAAATCCAGGTTCCTTCCCTACACTATGCTGATTCTCATCAAATTTTACATACTTCAAAAATATTAACAGGCTTAGCCAGAAGTCTGCTAGTGTGCTCTAGATAGGGTTGTAGAAAAAGCAATGGAAATAGAATAAGACAAGATTGGGCTCTGCTCCTCTTCCTGCCACTGAATATCTTTCTGATCTTAAAGAGCACTTTACATTCTCCCAAACTCCATTTCTTTTTTCTATAAAAATGGGGACAATACAGGGTACCCCAAAAGTCTTAGTGCAGTTTAGAGTTATTCAAGCTCAAAGTAAAGTTCGTAGGAGGAGTTAAGGAGACAGATTTAAGCTACTAACACTTAAAACTGCACTAAAACTTTTGGATTATCCTATATATTCATCCTAATTTACTATCAGATTATTGTGAGGATCAAGTTTGATCATGCATGTAATCATAAAATGCTCTAATAATGTGCATTATTTTATGGCATTTTTGTGTAGCTTTCTGGACCTGTAGTTGGAAAGGACCTGCACTCAAATTTTGCCTCTGTATATTAACTATGTGACCTAGGAAAAGTCACTTAATTTCTTTATACCTGAATTTCCTCATCTGTATAATGTAGTATAATGAAGTTTAAAGGGTTGTTGGGAGGCTCAATTGAGATTATATATGTGAGGAGCTTTGTTAGTTTTAATATATGATGTGGATGTCACTTTATAGTGATCATTACCTGAAAGAGGCTAGGAGGGGTACAAGCCAAAGGGATAGAAAATGATTGTTTCAGGAACTGTTAAGTGGGATTGGAAAGGGATGCCCAAAACAGTTGTCACCTGAAGCTGAGGATTGGAGTTGAGAAACATGAATAAAGACAGGCTCTGAGAGTGTGACAGACTGTGTTTAAGAGGTGAGGGAGGATTTTGAAATCGTTCAGGGTTTTCTGGAGAAAGCATGTTACCCTTTTGCAAGGAACATTCAAAGTGTAGATTTCTTTTAAGCATCTGTAAGAGAATTGCTTTTAATTAAAAAAAAGTTTCCATAATGCATGGAAGATCGATTAAATTTCAGTAGTTTAAAGGAACAGCTTGAAAGTAAACTACTGGTAGATCTTGGGAACAGCCCTTTATTCTCACTAAGAGGTATGTGAGCTTGAGGCTTTGTCTCTCTGATGATCAAAATCTCTAGTCAATGTAGTCAGTTAATTCAATGAAAAATACTTGTGGGGTAGCGAGGTTGCGCAGTGGATAGAGCACTAGCCCTGAAGTCAGAAGGATCTGAGTTCAAATCTGACCCCAGACACTTAACATTTCCTGGCTGTGTGACCTTGGGCAAATCACTTAACCCCAACTGCCTTAGCACAACAACAACAACAACAACAACAAAACAACAACTAAAACAAAACAAAACAAAAAAACTACTTGTAGGATAGAAGTGGTTGGTCACAATGGTTGACCTAGTACTTCAGAATGGACACAACTAGAATTTTAGGATAATGATCGACAGACAGTTCAATTTAATTAAATACATATTTAATGGTCAATCTAGTAGCTCACGATGTGCATGACCTGAATCTTAGGACATGGACTGATAGTTCAATTTAACTCAACACGTGCTTATTGAACTCCTACTATAAGCCAAGCATTATGTCAGGTAGTGGGGGAAATACAAAGATCAGTTAGACATTATATTTGCTCTTATGAAGCTTATAATCAAGTGGAAGAATTTGACATATACACAAATGCATATACTTTCAAAAAGGTGTGATTGGAGAAGTGTAGAAAAAGTATAATGTAAAAAAATATATAATGTAGGGACTATGAGAAGGGAAAACTCAGCTAGGTGGCACTATGGGATGGAGGCTGAACTTGGAGTCAGGAAAATCTCAGTTCAAATCTTGTCTTAGATTCTGACTAACTGTATGGCTCTAGTGTCTCTCTCTCTCTCTCTCTCTCTCTCTCTCTCTCTCTCTCTCTCTCTCTCTCTCTCTCTCTCCCCCCCCTCTCAATTCTCCTGTCTATAAAATGGGATAATAATATCCCTTGCCTCCCAATGAAGATCAATATGTAAAGCTCTTTGCAGATTTTAAAGTGTCATGGAGATATTAAGCATTATCTTTGATGGGAGTTCTAGGAAAGGTACTTGAAGGGTATAGAGTTTGATAAGTGGAACTGGTGGGGACAGGGGATTATAGGAATAGAGAATGATACATATGGTGTGAAAGGATATCAAGACGGAGAAGTAAAGAGAAGATGTTGAATAAGTTCAACTTGGCTAGAGGGTAGTTTGTATTTTAAGGAATAGTCTACAATGCTTAATTAGGAGAAGAAGTTATTGCTTTCCCACTTATAAACTAAGGGGATCTGAAGCTAAAGGGTAAGGGATAGGGATCATTAGGTCAGCCTCTATCCCAATCAGGAGAATTCTTTGGTAGGTATTTGCTGTGCTATTGATGGCATGTCACAAGGCACTTGCTGGGGGATCCTAATCACAGAACAATAACCACTCCTCCCTTATTCCACTTTAAAGAAAATCAAGAAAGAAAAAAGAAAAAGAAAACCTCACAGTAATAAACTATTTGTCAATTAGATAACAATTGGGTGGAGCCATGCTAACTCTTCAAAGGCTCATCTTGGTGGAGTATTTTCAAGTGGAAAATTCTTCATAGGGCACCACAGAACTCAGAATATGGCACAGAGCCCTCCAAGTTGGAGGAATCCAGGGATTTTTTATAGCCAATGTAGATACAGCCTTCTAATTTACATCAACATTCTTTAATTAAAATTGCAAGCATAATTACAATTCATAATACTTATTAGCTTGCATTCATAAAGCTCAAGTTGGCTTCATCCTTTCACTTGGTGAATAATTATTTTCTTTGGGTCTGTAGTTTTATCTCCTCTTTATGGCCAGTTTGGAAGGAATAAACAATGAAGCCCTTGAAAGTCTGTTTTCAAAAGCTGGAAATGGAATATCTAGCTAGTGCAGTGAGGGGAAAATCAATGTGGAGAATAATAATAACAGCAGGGATTGATATAATGGGCTAAAGTTTGCAAGAGGCTTCACATACATTATCAGTTCAATCCTCAAGCATTTATTAAATGCTTCTTATATGTGGACTGATTTGAGCCACTTCGACAGCCCCTAAGGGTAAATACAACAGGTGGTCTTTTTTTCTTTCTCTCTCTCTTTCTTCCTTTCTCTCTCTCTCTCTCTCTCTCTCTCTCTCTCTCTCTCTCTCTCTCTCTCTCTTCTCTCTTTCTTTCTTTCTTTCTTTCTCTCTCTCTCTCTCTCTTTCTTTTTCTTTCTTTCTTTCTTTCTTCCTTCCTTCCTTCCTTCCTTCCTTCCTTCCTTCCTTCCTTCCTTCCTTCCTTCCTTCCTTCCTTCCTTCTTCCTTCCTTCCTTCCTTCCTTCCTTCCTTCCTTCCTTCCTTCCTTCCTTCCTTCCTTCCTTCCTTCCTTCCTTCCTCCTTTCATTCCTTCCTTTCTCCTTTCCTCCCCTCCCTCCCATTTTCCTCTCCTTACCTCCCTCCCTCCAATGACTTTTGCAGAATCTCACAGCTAGTGAGTGTCAGAGCCAAGATTTGAACCCAGGGGTTTCTAGTCTGGCATTCTTGGTCCATGACACCAGGAAAGAACAGGAATTAAGGCATTTTTTTTGTAACTGCCTCTTTTTGTTTTAGTATTAATGTAGTAACAGCTTTTGTGAAGTATTTGGCAGTAAAGTGATCCTTTATCATCCACTGCACCAATTTCTACCTGATCTGATCTTCTCCATTTGTTCCCAGGGGCCCTCATACTTGCCACCATGGAAATACCAGTGGCACCTGGTCGAGGACTTAGCTCTGCCCCAGATGAAATCCAGCACCCGCATATGAAATTTTCTGAATGGAAATTCAAACTCTTCAAAGTGAGATCCTTTGTGAAGCCCCCTCCTGAAGAAGCTCAGGGGCCAAATAAGAACATGGGAGAAGGCCAGGCGTCTCTGGAAGAGACCCCAGCGGTCATAAGCAGCGCCAAAATTCTAGCACCAGAAAAGCCGGCCATGATCCAGCCAACATTCTCAGCCCTTCCCAAGTCTTTGGAGAAGCCTGCTGATGTTGGAAAGGCTCGGGAGAAGGCAATTCACCTGGCCAGCCTCCGGCAGCTTTGCCGTATCTGTGGTGTTTCCTTTAGAGCTGATGGACAGAATAGGAGATACCCTGTCCATGGTCCAGTGGACAATAAAACTCAGGGCCTCCTTCGAAAGAAGGAGAAGAAATTCACCTCCTGGCCAGACCTGATCGCGAAGGTTTTTAAAATTGACGTGAAAGGGGATGTTGACTCCATCCACCCCACCCAGTTTTGCCACAGCTGTTGGAATATTATGTATGCGAGGTTCAGCAATGCCCCCTGTGAGGTACACTTCCCAAGAAACGCTGCCATAGAGTGGCGTCCACACACCCCAGCCTGTGACAGCTGCCAGGCAGCCCGCCGGGGACTCAAGAGGAAAGGCCATCAGTCCAATCTGTCGCTCAGCAAAAAGTTCAAGACCGTGATCAAACGGACTGGGAGAGTCCATCCTTCCAAGAGTCAAGTCCAGCCTCGAAACAGCAGCAAAGATCGGATGAAGAAGATTACCAACTGCAGCAAGATGCACTTGAGCACTAAGCTGCTAGCTGTGGACTACCCTGTGGACTTTGTGAAGGCCATCTCATGCCAGATCTGTGAGCACATTGTGACTGACCCAGTGGAAACCACCTGCAGGCATGTATTCTGTAGAACCTGTATTTTGAGGTGCCTCAAGGTCATGGGCAGCTATTGCCCTTCTTGCCAGTATCCCTGCTTCCCTACAGATGTGGAAAGCCCGGCGAGGTCCTTTGTGAACATCCTCAATTCCCTGCTGGTGAAATGTCCTGTGAATGATTGTGACAAGGAAGTCAGCTTTGAAAAATACAACCAGCACATCTCCAGCCACAAGGAACCGAAAGCGTCCTACGTGTACATTAATAAAGGTGGCCGGCCCCGGCAGCATCTGTTGTCCCTCACCAGGAGGGCTCAGAAACACCGGCTGAGAGAACTGAAGATGCAGGTCAAGGCTTTTGCAGATAAAGAAGAAGGCGGTGATCTGAAGGCAGTGTGCCTGACTTTATTCCTGCTAGTACTGAGAGCAAGGAATGAGCATCGGCAAGCGGACGAACTTGAGGCTATTATGAAGGGCAGAGGCTCGGGCCTCCAGGCAGCTGTGTGCTTGGCCATTAGGGTCAACACTTTTCTGAGCTGTAGCCAGTACCACAAGATGTACCGGACTGTAAAAGCCATCACCGGGAGGCAGATATTCCAGCCCTTGCACGCCCTTCGAAATGCAGAAAAGACCCTCCTGCCTGGATATCACCCGTTCGAGTGGAAGCCCCCTCTGAAGAACGTCTCCGCTCGCACAGACATCGGCATTATTGATGGGCTTTCTGGCTGGGCTGCGTCTGTGGATGACTACCCAGTTGACACCATTGCCAAAAGGTTTCGTTATGATGCGGCCCTGGTGTCTGCCTTGATGGACATGGAAGAAGACATCCTAGAAGGCCTGAAATCCCAAGACTTGGGGGACTACTTGAGTGGCCCTTTCACTGTGGTGGTGAAGGAGTCTTGTGATGGGATGGGAGATGTGAGTGAGAAGCATGGGAGTGGGCCAGCTGTGCCTGAGAAAGCCGTTCGCTTTTCCTTCACTATCATGAATATTACCATCACACAAGATCAGGAGAGTGTGAGGATATTTGAAGAATCCAAGCCCAACTCTGAGCTGTGCTGTAAGCCCTTGTGCCTCATGCTGGCTGATGAGTCGGACCACGAAACCCTGACAGCCATCCTGAGTCCCCTCATTGCAGAGAGAGAAGCGATGAAGAGCAGCGAATTGCTGCTTGAGATGGGAGGCATCCCAAGGACTTTCAAGTTCATCTTTAGAGGAACTGGCTATGATGAAAAACTTGTCCGGGAAGTTGAAGGTCTCGAGGCTTCTGGCTCTGTCTACATTTGCACTCTCTGTGACGCCACACGGCTGGAAGCTTCCCAAAATCTTGTCCTTCACTCCATCACGAGGAGTCACGCAGAGAATCTGGAACGTTATGAAGTCTGGAGGTCCAACCCCTATCAGGAGTCAGCAGAAGAACTGAGAGACAGGGTGAAAGGGGTCTCAGCAAAGCCTTTCATCGAGACAGTCCCTTCCATCGATGCTCTCCACTGTGACATTGGCAATGCAGCAGAGTTCTACAAACTCTTCCAGCTGGAAATTGGGGAAGTTTATAAGAATCCCAATGCATCCAAAGAAGAGAGGAAGCGATGGCAGGCTACCTTGGACAAGCACCTCCGGAAAAAAATGAACCTGAAGCCCATCATGAGGATGAATGGCAACTTTGCCAGGAAGCTCATGACCAAGGAGACGGTGGAAGCAGTATGTGAGTTAATTCACTGTGAGGAAAGGCATGAGGCCCTGAGGGAGCTAATGGACCTTTATCTGAAAATGAAACCTGTGTGGCGCTCAACATGCCCAGCCAAAGAGTGTCCAGAATCACTTTGCCAGTATAGTTTCAACTCACAGCGCTTTGCAGAACTCCTGTCTACCAAATTCCGGTACAGATACGAGGGGAAAATCACCAATTACTTTCACAAGACCCTGGCCCATGTCCCTGAGATCATCGAGAGAGATGGCTCCATCGGAGCATGGGCCAGTGAAGGGAATGAATCCGGTAATAAACTCTTCCGACGTTTCCGGAAAATGAATGCTAGACAGTCCAAGTGTTATGAAATGGAGGATGTCCTGAAACACCATTGGTTGTACACTTCCAAATACCTCCAGAAGTTTATGAATGCTCATAATGCTGTGAAGAATACCGGTCTCATTATCAACTCACAAGCAGGCTTTGAAGACTCTTTAGGGCTAGAAGACTCACTGGAAATTCTTAATTCAATGGAATTCTAAATTGAGCAAATTTCTAAGCGTAGGTTTTCCAAACCAGTCTGTCTCTGGCTTTGCAAGGGTCTTCTCCCTCATGTAGTATCCTTCACTTCTACATGTTTTGGGGATCACCATCCCTGAGAAGTGGTTAGTTGTCACGAGGGTCAAAGATAGTGTAACAGCATCTAATTAATGGTTGAATAACGGGTTGAGTATGTTTGAAAGGATTAAAAGGGAAGCAATGGCTGTTAGTCTTTTGAAGGTTCAGTAATTCAGGTCCTGAGTAGTTACAGGAGATGAGAGATGGACAAGTTTGTCCAAGTGACATGGATGTCAAGGCTATAAATGCAGAAGAGGAATCCATAAAACCAGTCAGGAACTTCTTGTCATTCCCACTGGTTACATTTTATTTGTGGTAATCATTTATGATAATATCATTGTACTATTATTTGCATTATTATTACTATAGGCTATTATTATTTTTTCTGGGTAGTCAATCTTCCTATGTGATATGTTGACTTTAGTCAACACAGTTCCAAAGAATTGTTCAATTTCACAAAATACTAGTTCTTTGTATTTGCCTAGCTAGGAAGGATCTGCCTTGTAGTCAAGAATGTAAAGATTCAAATCCTGCCTCTGATTCATAGTCACAGTGTCCCTGGCAACCTAAGACTTTCAATTACAGATGAGTTACCAATCAGCATCTGTGGAGGAAGTTCTTCCATTAGGAATGATGAAATCACAGGCCTGGGTCACATTTTTCTAGTGTTTTATGTTTTTGAAAGTGTTTTACCAAATATTATACCATTTGGCACATATAGTCTTAGCATGGTAGAGCTGGAAGAGACTTTAAAAACCTAGTCTGAGCTTTATATTTTACAAATGAAGAAAATGAGACCCAGAATGGGAAATTGACTACATAACGTCCCAAGGCTAGTTGTAAATTCAATGACATAGAGAGAAATGCTATATTTTAAGACTGCCTTTACAGAATGACGTTGATTAAAAGTGTGCCTGTATTAACCAGAACATTGTACAATAAAAGGGATGTCTTTCGTCCCAAGGGAAATTCAACCCTATTAACTCTACATTATGTCCATAAGTCTGGAGTTTGGGAAGTCATGTACAGACAAAATTTGCAGTTAAAAAAAGCATTAAACTGTCTCATGAAGGGGTAGAGTTTTATGGAAACTCTCAGTTCCAAAATTTGGTTAAGAATGGGCATCTAAGAAAATGTAGTATTTTTGGTTGGTTGGTTGGTTGGTTAGTTTTTTAAGTAATCCAGGCAATCTATAGTATCAAGAAGCATTTCTGGGATTTCCCAAGGTCAGGGAAGCTTTTAAAAAGTGAGATTGCTCCCTGGATATAGGTACACAATAAAGTGCTTTGCTTTGAATTTGACTGCCAATTTTTCCATTGGAAACATTGTTCAGTTCACTAAAGTCAGGCTTAATATGATGTTTTCCTTCTATTGTAGAATGCTGTTTCTATTATCTCCTATTCGCTTTCTATAGGGTTAAATTTTTACTCATATATGATACTCTTATATTTTTTTCTTTCCTATGTTAAGTAATTACTTATCAAAATTACCATGACATTGCCAACTTTTCAACAGGCAGGAGTTCTGAGACTGATTTACATGGGCTTTACCTCCTGGAGTTCACATTTTTGGATTAAAATTCTGTGGGTGAATTTGCAAGTTTGGGACCCACCTAGTAATGAATGGGAATTAAGCTGAAGAAAAGGCCATTCAAATCTAGAGTCTTTTCAGTTGTCTAGAAGCCCATTATTTGTGTTGTTAGTTTTTAAAAAAGAACTAGGCAATTTGTAGTAGGCATGGAATTTTATGTTAGTGATTTATAAAGATGTTAGTGTTAATTATGATTTTTTTCTTGAAATAAAAATGCTTAGTGGCCATCCTCTTCATGCTTTACACACAATATATCAGAGTTTTGTAATGTAGTTGTCAGCGATGGAGCAGTAGCATTGTCTACCACTATTATATTTTTGATGCCCTTCCAGGTCTTGGACCAGGAGGACATTTCTGACTTTTCTGATGGATGGTGTTTTCATTGCTTTTGATATACAGTGTGTAAAAAAATTATATATTTAGTATATGCATTTATTTTTACATTGAGAGGCAGTGGGGTATAGTGGATAAAAGGCTGGCCATGGCATTGAGAAGACATGGATTCCGATCACAGTCTGGGTATTCTCCCAGTGTCCTGGGGAACATCTTTGATTATGTAAGTTAGAGATGAGTTGCTGATCTGCATGGGTTAATGGAGATTCCATACTTAGTGTTCCTCAAGCACAGTGAAATTGTGGGCCTATCCTCATTTTTCCACTTCCTCATTTTTTTAAACTTTGCATTTTCAATGAAAACTATTAGCTTTGCTTTTTAGACCCCATTGCAAAAAAAATATTCATTTTAGTAAAAGTTATTTGATCTCTACAGCAATCCTTGAAGCATTATATAATCACATAGCCACAGCCCTCAGTGGTATACGGTATATTAGTTTGTATCTTTGTCCCTTTCCATTTATGGTGTGTTACATGACTATACATTCTTTCCAATATTAAATTCTAGTTCTCCGACTCTGTGGGAAACTCTTTTGAATGCATGTGGCTAACAGTGTGATTTATAGCCCAACTTTTCCAATAATCTGCTAATCAAATCACATTTTTGCTAAGCCCGGGAACATTTGGCCAAGGGAACATTTCCATATGCAGAAAGGCTACAGATACAGTTGTTGAGTCCCTATTGTTGAGATTGCAATATCCTCCACACTTGTTTTCTACTCAAATTTTATTTTTAACAATGCCTCTTGTAAATGCAATAACATACTCCGGGGAAATTCACCACATTGAACAGAGCTGCTTTTTGAAGCATGTACTGGGACTTGGGAAGGGTAATGCATTATTCTCTGAGCTCGCTCATCAACCCACCAAGGCATACTGCAGAGACCAGTGATAATGCTTGATGGAAATTGATGAATGCTTGGCATGAGGTCAAAAAGTGGTTTGGGATTAATAAACATGTACAGAGATGCTAGAGCAGGAGAGACATATGTCTTTTTCTTCTAGGTGAACTGAAATTTTGTCCTGTCTCAATTTGTTTTTGCAAGATTTAGATGAAGATAAAGATTTGTCTGGTTGAGGGTTTGGGTCTCATATTATATCCAAGAGAATTCAAATTCCATACACCTTCTAGGCAAGGTTTGTAAACAACAGCTAGACAGCGGTCTGGGGAGAAAGGAGCCGACCCTCATTTGGATGCAAGTGATTTTTGATTGCAGAGATTCATTGTATCTTCAGTCATTTTGGGGGAGATGATCTGTTCTTCCAATTTTTAGGTCCTTTGAGGGCGGAGAGATACTCATTTTACCTTTCAAGATTCAAACTTTTTTTTCTGCTATAGTAATCTGTAAGAATACCTCAGGTGATCATTTGCATGTGATTGCAATGGACTTCTTTTGTAGGTTTGCGAAAAGAAACCATTTAGGAGTTTGTATTGGGGTTTCTTCCTTAAGCATTTTTCTTGGGCTTGTTTTAGAGAAGGAAAACTTATTTACATGCAATGAATTCAGTGCATTGGATTGGGGGAACCTACATTTACAGCCTGAGCATTTTTCAGTTAAATAAAATGAATTTACAAGTTTGGTTTCTCTGTATTGTTATCATTGTTGCTAAAAGATTTTTGTTTGAATATTTGAAATAAATGTTTGAAGTGAAAAAAAGTGAAGCATCTTCATTTGTCTCCAAGGGATAATACAGAAATGCCCAGGCAGAATACGTGTCATTAAAAAAATAAAAATAATCTTGGGAATGGAGGTGGAATATACATTAATATTTCAGTTTGCTTGAACCTGAAAGTGGAAAGAATCTGTGATTGTGTCAGTGAAGGGAACTCCCAGAGTGGGAACTCATAAGCAGCTGGTGATGTATTTGAAAGAATGATGGACTTAAAATCAAGATCTTAGAGCAAATTCTGCCTCAAGCACTTTTTCATTTGTGTGAATTGAGGCAAATAATCTGACCTTTTGATTTTTCTTTTTCCTCACCTATAAAATGGATGGACTCTAAAGTTGCTTCCAAATCTAGCTCTACAATTCTATGAAATAACTATACAGGATGCTTTAGGTAGCCCCAGGGTGAGCTATATAGTTTGTAAATGAGTTTCCCAGAGTCACATATCTAAGTGTCAAAATTAGAGATCTGAACTCCAGTTTTTTGAGATCCAAGCCCAATAGACTTTTTTCATTGTGGGACATTAGCCTGGGTGTTCAGTTAAATGATATTTCAGCATGATTTCCTTGATTTTCAAGGCAAAGTTTGGTTACAACAATCCTACACTATCACTGGTTTAGGATGTTTAGCAGTATGCTTGTTTGAATATAGTATTTAATAGAAACAATATCCTTTTTCCAAGGAAAAATGAAGACAAGTCTAATCAAGTCAACAAGCATTTATTAAATGTCTACCATGTGCCAGACCTTGTGCTAAGTTCTAAGGATATAAAGAAAAGGCAAAATGGTCCCTTTTCTCAGATCTAAGCAGACAATGGCCTTGAGAATAGCAGACTGTGGAATAGGAGTGCAGAGGAAAGGAAAGGGAAGTCCTGGTATTTAAAATAATCTATCTTATCATAAATGGGTTCCTGTGATTGGAATATTGGAAGGAGGGCTGCCATTTTGAAAAGATATGGTTAAGTATACATCTATATTTCACCTAGTAACTCAACCCTGTTTTAGATGTGTGAAAACTTTTGAGTTCATCTCTAGGACTGCCTTTGAGTGAAATCTCAGCTGTGAAAGACATTTTTTTCCCAATTATATTGAATCGTTTAGTTCTAATATTTTGTGGATTTGTATGTGAGTGTCTGTAAGTGTGTACCTTGCCTCTTGTAGTGGGATTGTATATGATAATGTGGCCCTAGAAAGCTTAATCCCAGTTGTTGGATTTTTTTTCATCCAGGGATAGGAAGAGAGAAAGGAGGAAATTGTTGTTTAATTTTCTTTTTTCACTTTCATGGAGGCGCTCACACTAGCCCTGCCTCTGCCCTTATATCAAACCAAAATCTGCCTCTTTGTAACTTCCATAGGACCCTATTTCTAGAATTTCAACTAAACAAACTTTGTGTCTCTTCATAAATGCAGCCCTTTAGATACTTGAACATAGCTGTCTTATCCCTTTAGTCTTCTCTTCTCCAGCTCCTTCAGCTAGTTCTCCTATGGCATGGACTTGAAGTCCCTTACCATCTGGGATGATTGTCCTTCTCTGGCCAATCCTCAGATTCCCAATCATCTTTCTAAAAGGAGGCAGGTAGAACTCAACATAACGTTCCAGATTCTGGTCCAACCCCAATCTCCTGAGTCTCCAGTTTCTTATTGCTTTCCATCCCTATCTTTCTTGAATGCTGACTGTAATTTCAAAAGAGGTTTTGGGGATTGGAGATGGATTTTGTTTAGTAGATGGAGAAACAGTGAGTGGGAGTGAGTTACTTGAAATCCAGGAGAAGATAGAGGGATCATTTCCAGAAGGTCTTGGGCAAATATTAGCTAAATTACTTCCATAACAACTAATTTACCACTTTATCCAGTTGATTCATTGGTTCTTGAGAGATCAAGAAAGACAAATCTCAGTGTAGGAATCTCTAGGGAGATAGTCTAGGATTAGGACATGGAATGTTAAAGAAGAAACCCAGAAATCATGAAGTCCAAATGAAGCCTATAGTTACAGGTTCAGATTGTTTAGTGGTATATTTGTATTGAATACTATTAAAATAGCATTTTAATAGAAACAACACCCTTTCCCCAAGGAAGAATCCAGGTAAACCTAATGAAGTCAACAAGCATTTATCAAATTTGCCTAGGATCACTTGGATTGGGGGATCACATACACAGAGATAGAAGCGACCTGAAAGATTATCTACTCTAACTCTCATTATGTGCACAAGACCTAAACTAGGATGACAAGAAATTGGCAAAACTGGGACCAAAATTCTGGCCATTGTCATATTTAGGCCAATTTTTTTTCCTAAACAGAAAATGATCTCTTTTGAGCCAAACAGAAGACTTTCTCTTTTTTAAAAGTGTATTAAGGATGTATGAAAGAACTGTACATGTTTAACATATAATTGGACTTGCTATCTAGGGGACAACCAGCATTGAATCCAGATTTTCTGAGCCAAGTTGCATCTCTTTTTCTGCCTTACTATGATCAACAAGCATTTTTAAAGTACTTTCTATGTATCAGGCATTAGGAACATAGAGACAAAAAGTGGTTGGTCCTAGTCCTGGAAGAGTTTACATTCTATTGGATAGGGCAACTTATATAGACATAGAGATAGGCACAAACAAAGCATATACAAGGAAATTTGAGAAGAGAATGCTTCAGAAGTTGGATGGATGGGTGGGGAAATGGCATTGGGCGAAATGCCTAGTGAATAGATTGGTTCTGAAGCTGAGCAATAAAGAAAGGCAGGGACCCCCAAGGGGTGGAGGCAAGGGGAGAAAGTTTTCCAGTTATGGGGCATGAACAATGTAAAGGCATGGAGATGATGGGAGAGATGCCTTTGGTGCCAGAGGATTGAAGTTCAAATCCTACCTGTGCCATCTGTTCTTTGGGTGATTTTGGACAAATTGTCTAATCTTTCTGAGTTATATTTTCCTCCTCTGTAAAATCAAGGGGTTGCACTGAAATTACCTCTCAAGTTTCTTAGAGCTCTAAATGAAATAAAATTAACTTTGAATTTTCCTACTCCCTGTCTGTTTATACAGCTTACATGGGTTATATTAGTCTATTCCAGCCCAGGTGGACATGGTAAAACAAATGCCTTTGCAATTATTTTTAAAAAACCTAAAAATTAATGCCTTAAAATCACATTTTTTCCAAATATATTTCTTTCCTCTATTCTTCTCACATTTAGAGGACTATCCCTTGTTTCAAAGAATAAAAATTTTAAAAAGAAAAAAATAGCAAAACTATCCAACTCCATGGCAGCTAAGGTGCTGGACTTGTAGTCAAGAAGATTCATCTTCCTGAGTTCAATCTGGCCTCAGACTCTGACTAACTATGTGATCCTGGGCAATTTATTTAACTCTGTTTGCCTTAGTTCCTTCATCTGCAAATGAGCTGGAGAAGAAATGGCAAACCACTCTAGTATCTCTGCCAAGAAAAGTCCAAATGGGGTCATGAAAAGTTGGATCAGATCGAAAAACAGCTGAACAACAACACGCCCTTCTTGGCTGCCGATGAAGACCAATTCTATCTTGTTGAGGCTCCCACCATGTATGCTCATCCATACTTTTAGTACATTATCTGATAGATCTTCCAGTAGCTCTTCCAGCAGCTGATATGTTAATACCTGTTGATGCCCTTGAGTAGCATCCCCATATTGGTACACACCTGCTCAAACCACATCATGTCATCTTCCTTCAAACTGATGCCAAATCTGGGTCTGGAGCCACAATCAGCTTTTCTGTGTTCTTCAATTCACCATTTTTTTTTTTAGCACAGTATTATTCCATTACATTCATGGACCACATTTTATTTACTTCTTCCCCAAATGGGGACATCTACTTTGTTTCCAATTCTTCGCTCCCACCAAAAAAGTTGCTGCTATCAATATTTTGGTGTATATGGATCCTTTTTTTTTTGTGTCCCATTGCATCATTTTCAATGTGACAAACTTTTCTGTTATGGGAACTAAGTCATCCTACTTTTGTTAGCAAATAAAAAATGCATTAAAGAAACCAAAGTGACTGACATTTATGCGATATTTCAAAGGTTACAAAACATTGTGTATAGTTCAGAGGCTGCTTGGTACAGTAGAAAGGAAGGTAGACTCGGATCAGGAAATTTGGGGTTGTTTCAATCCCAGGTCTACTTTTTACTTCCTAGTTGACTTTAGGCAAACAGCTTCACCTCTGGAACTCAGCTTCCTTATCTGTAAAATGAAGGAGTTTAATTTAATGACCTCTAAAAATCTTAACCAGCTTGGATTGTATGATCCTATGTTTTTATGGGTTACCTATCAAAAACCTTTGAGGTATGTACTTTAGATGTCGTCCCCATTTAACAGATGAACAAATTAAGACTAAGAGATGGAGTCACAAAGCTTCTGAAGCAGGATTCAAACTAAGGTCTCTTCTGAATGTCATTTTATTAATGACTAGGACAAAATTCCATCTGCATATGTCTGCAGCCTTTCAGGAAGGTACCGTGAATCAAAGATCAATCTTTGTGTAGGGCTCTTGACTCCCATGAATTCTGTCTTCCATTATCCATAAGAAGAGAATGACCATTCAGATGGGCTGAATATAAATTCTAGAAAATCTGTTATCATGTATCTCATTTCAGGAAAAGGCTGCAGAGAATCCATTAGGTTTGCTCAACTGGCGTATTCTATTGCGTGCCATCTCAACAATGATGCATGACCATTGATTGTCCTTCTTCCTGCTCTCTTAAAATATTATACTATTTGACACTATCCTGGTTTTTTCTTTGTTTTTTTCCCTAGTCCTGCAGATAAGCTTTCTCAGTCATTTTATTGAATCTGAAATTGATTATACATGTTTAACACTTAGAGCTATCAGGGAAATGGAAGGAACTAGTCTACTCTCACCTGATGCTCTGAAATGATTTTGTGAATCACTGTTAGGTAGCCTGTTGGTGAAGGACAGAGGCTTCTTCTTTTGAACAACCCCGCTGGAACCCTGGCAGTCAAAGGGGTCAGTTTGAAGTACTTCAAAAGAACCCTGTCTTCTTTATTTTTCTACTCCGCTTTTGACTTCTAACTATACTACTCATCCAAGTCACACACCTTACTTACTTGATTTGGCACTGAATGACATTTTCACAAATCATTCCACCCTCCAGGGCTGAAGATTTGTCATCATTGCGCACATTTAAGAGGATGTGAAATACTTTCTGAATTCCATTTCCATGGCACTCCAAAAATGTTTTGAGCAATCCGTTAATGACATAGGTTGATTAAACATTGATTAAATAATACGTGTAAAGTACTATGCTAAGTTTGCTGGGGATGTAGGTGGAGAAAGGCAGTCTTTGATCTCAGAGAGTTGGCATTCTAATAGAAAGACAATAGATAAAGGTACCTGCTTCCTTTTTGTAAGGCATTGTGCTAAGCACAAAGAAAAAAAGGGGGAAAAAAGAGTTCCTTCTCTTAGAAAACTTATATTCTTTAAGGGGGATATAACATGTAAGCCCACAGGTATTGTTTAATATTAAAACATATATGTAACTCATATATAATTCTTCCAATGATGTAGATGGCAACCTGCCTATGCTTGTCTATCTCTGAAATTTTTGTTCAAGTCCTCCCACTGGTTCAACACAGGAAGTCCATACAATATGTTGGAGATCTACGTCCATTTCTTTTTACATTAAGTGGGCAGCAAAGAGCAGACTGATTGTCCATCTTTCACCTTTTGCTCTCCCCATATACCCAACCTATCTTTTCTTCCTATCACACATTTCCCCTGATGATGATTTTTTCCACTTTGGATTAATGAATGCCATGATCTGATAACATTAACCAGTAAAAATCAGGAAAGGTTTTCTGTAGGAGAATTCATATGAATTGACCCTTAAAAGAGCAAAGGCAATATATCTGATAGAAGGGAAGCACTTCAAGAGTATGACAGTATTTTGGTTTTGTTTTGGATGTTCTGCACTTAACATAATGCTTTAAGGTATACATAATAGATGCTTATAAACTCTCATTAGATTAAGTTGGAAGTGGTAAATATTTTCTCAAAATGACTTGTCTACATGAGGAGAGGTTTATTGGGATATTTAAGTTCTTGTATCTTCAATTTTGTTATATTATAGTCATATAAGGTAGATTTTTCTCATTGCCATATATTGTATACTAGTTTTTTTTTCTCACCAAAAAACCAAGCAATTTCTCAATTTAACTGGTAACTAAAAGCACCATTTGTGAGATGTATATTTGACTATAGATTATAGTCCATAGGGATATGAATTACAATAGTGATTTCACTAATATAAGGAATTAATTCTTCCAATATAAGTCAGCCCTTTTTTTTTTTTTTTGTTGCAAATTAAGCTTATAGGATTGCCTGTGGCACTGAGAGGTTAAGTTCCCAGAGTCCCAAAGTCAGTAAGCTTATATAATGACCAGGGTAGTCTCCCTATCCTGTAGAATGAAAAAAGCTTCAGGAAGTCCAAATTTCCTGAGTCACTTCGTGAAAGCTATGTCCCTTTGAATGGCCAAAAACTGTTTTCCTTTAGCAGAAAGTTTGAATATCAGTTAGCTGCCAATTCTCAGGTGGGGAACCCTCTCTCCTTCCTTCCTCACACCCAATAACAGCTTGAATTAGCATCAATCTGAGCTTCTCATTCTTTCCCACTGCTTGATCATGCTTAATCCAGGTGAAAACCTTATGAAACCCACCAGATTTTACTGGTTTGGGGTTCCTTTGGGTTCCAGCTAACTCAAACTCTTCCTGTGGTCTCTGCCCTTATTGTTATTTATTATAATAATTATTTATATATTCCATTTATTGTTATTTAGTCACTTTAGTCACCATGTCCTACTCTCTGTGACTCCATTTGAGTTTTTCTTGGCAAAGATATTGAAGGGGTTTCCATCTCATTTTTTTTACAGATGAGGAAACTGAGGTAAACAGGGTTAAATGACATTGGCAGGTTCACACACTAGTAATTATCCAAGGCTGGAAGAGTCTTCCTGATTCCTTCCACTCACTATGCTTCCTAGCTATTCAGTTTACATTTATATAGAGCTTTAATATTCTAGAATCAGGAAGACCTGAGTTCAAATTTTGCCTAAGACTCTTACTAGTTGGGTTACTATAGGCAAGTCACTCTCTTCCAAACTCCAAGCTCACATTCCATCCATCGGGACATGTAGCTGCCCTTATGTTGTGTGCTCCTATGTTCCTTCTACTGAATTCTGGGTAAGATATCTATCCTTTCTAGGTTTCAATTTCCTCATCTATAAAATGTGAATTTTGGACTAGTTAGCCTCTGCCCTCTAGATTATGATCCTTTTGTATCTTCATTAATTAAATCAATGGAGGAGGTCAGTCCACTCTCTGTGAAGGATCACTTCCTTTTCTGAGTTCTTGTCAAAAAACCTCAAGATTGCAGCCATGGTAACACTGCCACGTGATATCTATAAATATAATGGGGCATAATGACTGAGGTCTGTGGAGAGAATGACATAGCAGAATTCTGCTCACTTATGAATGACTGTGAATAATTGGTAAAAACAACAGAAACAGGGAAACTCTTTAGACTTTATTAGTTTTATAAGATAGGATTATCCACACTGGCAGTTGAGAATGAATACCATAAAGAAGAAACAAGCATTTATTAGGCACCTTCTATGTATCAGTCACTGTGTTGAGATTTTTTTTTTTTTTTTTACAAATTTATCTCACAAGATTCTTATAAAGAATGCTGAGAAATAGCTTTTGTTGTTATTCTAACTTTACAATTGAGGAAAGGGAGGTAGATAGGATTAAATGGTTTGCTCAAGGTTCCCAAACCAGTAAGACTAAGGCCAGATTTGAGATTGGTTCTTTCCATGTCCAGTGCTCTAAGCTGATGGCATTTGGAATGAGCACCACAATGTAAAGAATCACTTAGAAGTCACAGTCTTCGGATCCTCTTGTCGATGGTGTTTGGAGATGAGAATCAGAAGTCATATTCTTCTTCACACCATAAATACGTGCTGTTTTGGCTACATTGCTGATCTTTGGGAGTTGGAAGATGAAGCTACAGTGGAAGAAATGTGGGTTGTCTTGCTCCATCTCCACAGGGTTTGGGTCTTTGTGGCATCTGAGAGGTGTTTGATGAAGATTGATAACCAGCCATGGGAGGCTGTTTTTTAGGAGAAGATGCAATTCTTTCTTAAGA
The DNA here is from genome assembly GCF_016432865.1 of Antechinus flavipes. Lineage (NCBI taxonomy): Eukaryota > Metazoa > Chordata > Mammalia > Dasyuromorphia > Dasyuridae > Antechinus > Antechinus flavipes. The sequence goes on from NC_067403.1 coordinate 230,784,823, forward strand.
AAACACTCCATCAGAGGGGAATGTTTATTTCTAATCCTGTCTAGTGATCAATGGAAACCCTGGAGCCTCAAAATTAATAGTCCTTGCCAGTTTCATTCTAGCTAGTACAAAGATTTTTTTTCCTGTTAAGTGTCTAATTGAACCTTACTAAGCTCCCTGATTTTACAATATCGTTTGGCATCAACTGTATAGGTTAACTAGGTACTAAATAAAAAAAAAAGAGATTCCCTCACTTTTGCCCATTTTTAATCACATGCTTTTTAATTTTATCAACTATCTTTAGCTTCTCTTGAAAGAATTCAGTAAAAATGTCTGACTGGCCTTTACACTGGTAATTTCATTAATACCCCTCTTAACCCTATCTCAGTTACTCCTCTTTCATTTTCATAGGGCTCAACAGTCCTGATCTTCTATTTCTTGTGAAATTGTCTTCAAAGGCTTGGGATTTATAAGGGAGGAGTTGGGGCCAGAAAGGCCCCAAAGATAAAATAGTCCAGCCTCCCATCATTTAGGGATAAAGATACTGAAACCCAGACAGATCACTCTCACCTGGAAAGGTCAGTAGCAAAGCCAGGAACAGAACAAGTTTCTCTGAGCCCAAGTGTATGATCTTCCTGGTACACCTGGTGATCTGCTTGAGCTTAGCATCTGAATTCATTGTAACTAAGTCTTTAGCTCAGTGCTTTAGCTCAGAGCCTGAAGCTCTGGTGATGAGTAGGGTATAGACACTTAGGGATGGTGACTGATGTTGACTAAAACTGGAAAGATGTTACAAATAATTGTTCCTTTTTCCCTATGCCATTAAATAGACATTAAAAATGAGATCCTAGACACAGACTCTAGGTTCAATGTGATGTTGAGGAAAGGTCACCAGGAGTGCTGGGTTCTGGTCGCAACTGTGCCACCAATTAGCTGTTTGACATTGGGCAACAGAAGGCATAATTAGGGTGGGGTGATCAGAGTTTTACCCCAAGGTGGTGAAGTTTAAAGGGCATTTCTTTGCCAATAGATGGCTGGCTTTCTTCCCCCTGGGTATCCTACACTGTGTATTATCTCTGAGTTCTCCACTCTGAGCAGAATAGTTTTGCTCTATGCCAGAATATCTATCTTTTCTCCTCCCAAATGAATGTCTTAAAAATTTATATTGGGGGCTGTTTTGTACTTCTTGCTTTGGGGAATGTTCTGTGAGATTTGGCCTAAGTTTTTTTTTTTTAAAGCTCTATGTCACAGATGTCACAACTGTTCCCTAAATCTCAATCTCATTTGTCAATTAATCCTGTCTCATGGGCTTGTTGTGAGGAGAGAAAGACCTAACACAGTGGTGTCAATCTCTAATAGAAATGATAACTCCTAGAAAATGAGTAGATGCTTATCAATTAAGGAGTGGCTAAATAAGTTATGGTATATGAAAATAATGGAAAATTATTGTTCTATAAAAAATGATGAACAAGCTGATTTTAGAAAGATCTGGAAATATTTACATGAATTGGTGTTGAATGAAATAAGCAGAACCAGGAAAACAGTGTATACAACAAGAGCAAAATTATGCAATGATTAACACTGGCAGACTTGGTTCTTCTCAGAAGTTCAGTGATCCAAGGCAATCCCAATAAACTCTGCATGGAAAATGCCATCTATATCCAGAGAGAGAGTGATGGATACTCATTAATACCCCTCTCAACCCTACCTCAGTTACTCCTCTTTCATAAGGATCCCTCCATACTGCCATGTTGATTCAGAAAACTACATATTAACATTATCTATGCTCTTTTGTGCTTTTATTTATTTAGTCAAATAATTCCCAATTACATCTTAATTTGTTTTGGTTACTTTCAATGTTATTGATCACATATAGCGCATCTCTGGCCAAAAAGGCATGAAAAATTTTAAAATAAAAAAATTAAAAGTTCTATAAAAACATAAGCTATTATAAGTATATTTCTACATTTAAGGTTTTTCAAGGGTAATATTCAGATGTGAAATTCTCAACAAAATGGAAATGAAGGGGATCTGAGTTCAAATTTTGCTCCATTGCTTACTATCCCTGTGATCACAGATAAATCTTATAAACTTTCTAGGATTTTAGTTCCTTATCTGTAAAATAAAGAACTTGAAGATTTCTTCTAACTCCAAAGTTATGATTTAGAAGCCTCTATGTGTATTACTTGCTGAACTTAGTTTCATTAATAAATATATTTGGAATTGGATTTAATGAACTCTCTCTCTCTCCTCAAGGACTAAACTCATAAGGGTAAAAAAAAAGATGCACTTTTTTTTCAGTGGACAAAACAGAAATTCCCTGTGTTAGAACTGTGATTTTTAAGCTTAGGTCTAAAAAATTGATGTGTAGAATTTAAATCCCAAAATGTTTATAATTCTAATCAAATAACTTTCTGAAAAATGATTTCTTGGCTGGAGTTATTATTTTCACAGGGGCTTTCTTGCGGAGAGGTTTCAATGGGGTTCTTTTTAAAGGCAGAGTCTTCTTTGGTGTTTGTAGGCCCCTTGCCATTTCTACATGCTCATTGCAGAAATATTTACTGCTTCCTTCTGACAGATGAATGAGCAACTGCTCGGCCAAATTCATACACTGGGCATGGACCCAGTGGCCATCTCCATGAGAACAGTAGATCATGGCAGGCTTGTTGAGTTCAGTGGAATAGAAGGGTACCCAGGTATTGATGTCAACATCACAGGTGGGGCAGCAGATGATCCAATAACCTGTTTCTGATTCATCTTCTTCGTCATCTTCATTATAGGTATCAATATCATCGTCCCCACCAAAGCTGTTGATTTCTGCACTGAAACAAAATTCTTCTGAGTCTTCGAAGGGAGTGGAGTCACCTGGGTCTTCTGCTGATGTTTGACTGCAGGAGACTGTTGCCTGTTCTTCATCCATTGGGTCATCTCCACCACACTTCAAGGTGTAGAAGTAGTGTGCATCTGACATAGTTTGCTTATTATCCCCTGGTATACCAAGAAAAACGGTTCCATCTCCCATGCTGCTTCCAAACCATAACTTGCTGTGTTTAATATCAGGGGTCCAATCTGGAGTCTCCATATCTTGGATCTCAATCTTGTTGTCCTCTACCGTAACAATGTTGCAGACCATCCTTTTTTGATTTTCAAGCTGGTAGCCCCCCACAATGACAAACTCATTGCTTTTAGTTTGAGTCAAGATGGCACTGGAGATCGAGACTCCTCCTGGTAAGACAGTACAAGTCACTGCGGGGCTCCCCAATGGCAGATCCACTTTGAGTTTGTACAGGTTGGGAGGTCGGCTATTATTAGTGAGAGAATGGCCCCCTAGAATGTAAATAGTATCATTTTTGGCAATGGAGACATGAAAGGAGAGCCCATCCTGGAGCTCTGGAAAGTTGTAGGAGGTACAGCATCCAAATTCAATATCCATTAAGAAGACACATGGAGAGCAGTCAATGACACTGTTCCATTTTTCTGTGGTCCTCTGGGCAGATGGCATATAAGACCTTCCTCCAAAGATAATACACCTGCTCTTTCCTCGGCTATAAACCGCATCAATAGTGTGGCCGTATCTTGCCTCAGGAACATCTCCAACTAATTCTTTCTCTGTACAACGAAAAGTAACTTTCTTATTATTCTTGCAAATGGCACTCATGATGTAAATCTTATCTGACAGTTCATTGTTTGGGGTTTTTCCTCCATGGATGATATATTGTTTTGTCTCTGACTCAAGACTACTTTGGAAGATACATGTAGCTGGATATCGAAGAGGGGGGAGGTAACAGGAGTCCTTAGAGAAAAGAGCAGGCTTCAGTTTGAGCTGGTTCCGTTTGACATCGAAGAGAAAAACACCAGTGGGGCAAGACCTCTTGGGCCAGCCCTTTTGCCCAAAGAAAAAAACTTGTCCATCAAAATTCATCAAAGAGAAACCTGGTTGGATTAGGGAGGCATTATTATTCACTGTTATCATCTGTAGGGACATGTTGACTGATGATGGGCAGATCCTTTATCTAAAGAAATCACAGAAAGCAATAAACAGTAAGAAATCACTTTGATATAGTATATTTGTTGGTTGTTGTGGTTGTCTTTCTTTTCAGGTTATGTTCAGTCTATGTGACCTCATCTGGGGTTTTCTTGGCAAAGATTCTGGCATAGTTTGCCATTTCCTTCTCCAGTTCATTTTACAAATGAAGAACTGGGACAAAGAGAGGTTAAGTGACTTGTTAAAGTTGCATAGTTGCCAAGTGTCTAAGGTGAATTCCTTGAATTTAGGAAGATGAATCTTCCTGAGTCCGAACTCAACATTCTAGCCATTGTGCTCCCTAGATGCCCTTAAAGTAAATACATATGGATATGTGTGCATATGTATGTGTGTGTGTGTGTGTGTAAACACAAAAGTTCAAATGACTATGTACAGGGAAAAATACAAATTCCTACACACACACACACACACACACACACACACACACACACACACACACATTAGTTAAATACAAGGGTTTTGGGGATGGAGCCTCTGAATAGTGAAAGGACTTGACCAGGATCTCACCACTATTGTGAGCCGGCATTCTAACCCAGCATTCTTCCTTGAGTCTCTGTCCAAGGTACCTGCCACTACCTAGTGACCCTGGAGGTGTAGATTACTCCTGGCAAGGCTATAACTTCTAGTGAGCTCCCCATTGGGATAGCCACCACCAGGGTTTGCCTTGTCACATTTGAACCCAGTCCCCTCGATGGGCATCGAGGCGCAATGGAGAGAGACGGCATTGAACTTGAAAGTCAGGCATGGAAATTCAAGTTCATTCGCAGAAACTTCATTGCAGCCAGCGGGACCTCGGGCCAGTTGTTACTTTCCCAGTTTTAGGAACTAGATGTCAGCTTCTTCTGCCCTTGGACAGCTCTTTCCTGAATCTCCGCCTGGGGGAAGGGCTCCACCTTGGCCATCCCAGCTTCCCAAGCCTTGATCATGAAGTCCCCGCTCAGATATTTCCCCTCCCCCCCCTACCCCGTGTCAGCGTCATCTCCGTCACTTGATTGTAAGCCCCTCAAGGGCAGGGACTGTCCTTTTGCTTTTATTTGTATTCCCGATGTGACTGTGACTGTATACTGTAAGGACTTAATAAATGCTTGTGACTAACTGGTCTTTCAGCATTGATTTCCTTTTCTGTGAAAAGCAGATCATAATAGTACCTGCCTCCCTGGGGGGTTGAGAAAATCAAATAGGACTCTTTAGATGGGACCTATTGGTCAATACATACTATCTTAAATAAATCATTCTATTAATGTGAAAGACCTCTAGGAAGTTAGATGGCACAGCGCATGGACTTTAGGGTCTCCACTCGGGAAGCCCTGAGTTCAAATTCTGCCTTAGATACTTAACTGTGCGAGCCTGAATAAGTCACTTAACTCTATTTGCTTCAGTTTCCTCATCTATTAAATGAGCTGGAGAAGGAAATGGAAAACCACTAGCATTTTTGCCGAGAAAAACCCTAAATGGGATCACAAAGTGTCAGCTACGATTAAACAACGACAACAGAGCAGCCAACAGGAGCTAAGAATGAATGTCCCCCCCTTTCCTCCTTCCCTCTCCTTCCTGTTAAGTCAGGAGATGCAGAACCTTCTACTAGAGCTTTTTCACCCGGGGACGGATTTAAGGGTAGGACTTGGTTCCCTAGGAATTCTGGGAATTGTAGTTTCAGTTGATCAAACATTCCCCTCAGTCCTGCGGGCGGGACCGAAACTACATTTCCTAGAAGCCTTTTCGTTCAGGGATGCGAGGCTAACGGACAGCGCAGGCCTCGGCCCTGCTCCCACAGGGAAAGAAGCCTGGACTCCACTCGGCTTAAGATCTAGGGACACCGAGTGACGAGGTGAGCGTCGAGGCCGATTCCGCCGACATTTGCCCGAGGGGGGCCCAGCGGAAGGGGCGGCTCCAGGCGGGGAGCCGCCGTTGTCATGGCGACGCGAGTCCTCTCTCCCTCCTCCCTCGCCACCTCGAGTAGCCGCGGATGGAGGAGCCCCGAGCTGGGGGTGACGGGGGAGTACCTTACAGAGGGGAAAACCGAGGACCGGACGAGGGACTCTAGAGCTCTCGGAGGTTGTGGGACTCAGAGGGGGATACAGAGGCCCAAAAAAGTAGTGAGATAGAAACTCCTCGCTCTGTCCCCGGGAAGGATCCCAGCAGTCACTGATTTACCCCCGCGCATCTCCCTCTCCCCCCCTTTCCTCCCTTCTGCCCGTGTTACTGGGGCCGAGTTGAGGGAGGAGACTTTTCTAAGACTGTCCCGCTGGGGCGTGACAGAGGATTCGAACCCAAGCCCGTGGGCTCCAGAACCAGTACCCCGGCGCCTCGGAAGGAGGCAGACTTAGAGGAGGAATGACCTGGATTCAAATCCTACTTTTGGCATTTCCTAATCTAAATCACTGAATGGGTGTTGCCAAAGTCAAACTTTAGACTCGTTAAAGAGTTTATTGGTAAAACGTCATCGCCTTCCCCCCTCCCCCCTGCGTTTGGTCATCCGGTTCTGTATCGGACCCAGGTGGCTCTGGAGGAGGAAATGAGGCGGCTGACCCTCCCTCACTTAAATCCAATTCACTTGCTCCTCCGTGACTTCAAGATCATCTTCCAGAAGGAAGGAGAAAAGTGACTCAGAGCAAACCACTGAATCTCTTTGAGCCTCCACTTGTAAACATTAATAAAACGAAACAGGTAGAGCGGCTAGACCTGGGATTTCCTGGGTTTGGAAAATTCCCTTTATCACTGTAGGTCAGTAATTGCTCTGCGAATTTAGGCAGTTTATCGCTACCTCTTATTCTCACTATCCTGCTTTGTGAAATGCGAAGGTCAACCTGCCCAGGCTCACTCAGTATGTGTTTTAGGCAGGACTTGAACTCAGGACTTCCGAGTCAGTTCTCTGTCCTCTAAGCTAGCCTGCTTATCCTTAAACCGGCTTCATAATGCCTAGAGTCCCCAGGCTTGCGTCCTGGAATTCTCGTGAAGTTTAAGTTTTCCTTGCAAACTTGAAAGCACCGCGTGCTTTAAATGTCTCTGTCAATCATTATTAAGAATAAAGTCTCCTTTCGAGACTCGGTGGGGTGAGAACCCAGCTGGGGTTTGAATGGCTTCTATCTACACAATGGAAGTAAGCTGAACTAAAGGAACCCTACTTTTAACTTATCTTTTTCTTACCAGCATATAATGGCTTCTACATACACAGTGGGAGTAAGCTGAATTAAAGGAACTCTATTTTAAAATTTATTTCTTACCAGCGTGTGTGCAACAAAACACATACATATATGTACACTTGCATATTACACATATATGTATACATACATATGTGTGTATATATATACACATATATACACACACACACATATATATGTATAGTTTCTTTTGGTTCACCTTTCTCTTTCTCTCTCTATGCTTGTCTTTCTCTGCTCTGTTAGAACTTAGTTCAAATCTGAGCCCTGACATTATTTTACCACTATGTGGGCATGATCAAACCATAGAGTCTCAGTCTGAGCTCAGTTAGTGAGATCATCTAATTCAAGAATCCTTAACCCCTTTTTTGTGCTTTGACAATTTGGAGAAGCCTTTGACCCTTCCCTGAATATTTTTAAATTCATCGTGTAGGATTATAAGGGAAACTGATTCTATTGACGCATAATTATCAAGATACTAACAGGTTCACGTTTCTGGCTAAGAACCATTGACCTAGTCTCAGTTTTATGTTGGAAAAAACTGAGACAGAAAGTGATCTTTCCAACATTAGATAATAAAGAGCCAAACGCATCGAAGTTTTTGACCTGAAGTTTAGTAGTCTCTACCACACTTCCTCCTAGTGAATCATCCTGACCCTCAATTTCTTTCTCTTTCAAATAGGGGTCATAATACTTTCAGAAACACCTTATAAATAAAACTTATTGTTATAAGGTAAGTCAGTCCCCCACTCTTTTCTCTCCTTTTCTTTCTCCAGAGAAGAGCCAGCACAATGGTAGAGAGGGATTTAGTTTGTTGCTACCTCTTAGTCTTACTGTCCTGCTTTCTAAAATGGGAAGGGTCTAAGAACAGATTGTTATTTAATAAAAAGAATGCTTTCATATATGAGAGTGCAAATCTAATTCAATTCAGTAAAGAATAAGCATTAAAGACAAAAGCAAAACTATCCCTGTTCTGAAAAGTTTACATTTTACTGGATGTATATGGCAAGTAAACAGAGGAATATAATACCAGTTAATTTGAAGAAGGAGGAGGGCATTTTCATTTGGGAAGGCTCCACAAGAAGGGACCTCGCATCTCATCCTGGCAGGAAACCAATTTTTACAAGGGGCCAAAAATGGGAGGGACAGGAGCCAGGGATGGGAGGTGGCTTATGTCAGTACCTGCAGGTAGGAGATGTAATATCAAGGCCTGGCTGATATCTGGGTTAGATTGCCAGGTCGATGTAGAGGATTATTCTGAAATAAGGCTGAAAGGTGGGTTGGAGGCAGATTATGTTGGGCTTTAAATGCCAGCCAGAGAAATATGTATTTTTACAATTTGTTCAGAGGTAACAAAGCTTTTTGAGTTGGGTCATGATGAGGTTAGACCTAGGCCTTAAGAAGACGCTTTTGGCAACTGTGTGGACAATGGATCATAGAGGGAAGAGATGGAAAACAGTAGCACCGAGTGGGAAGCCCTCACAGAAATCCCAGATGCATCAAGGAGGGCCTGGACTAGGGTATTAGCTGGGAAACATAGAGAAATGGAGACCTGAGGGGAGGGAGGACTTTTTAGCAGTTAGGGGCAGTAAGTGATCCAGGATAAGCTCTAAATGGAGGGAGCCTCATTTACTGAGGATGGATACCTGCTGCACAGAAAAGGGGAGATGGAAAGAGATGACTTTTTTCCAGGGAGCAGAATGACTTCCCTCTTGAGCATTAAGTTGACATGCTGGGGAACATGTAAACGAAAAATTTTGGGAGATGGCAATATGGGAGTGGAGTTTAGGAGTGCGATTATGGCTGGATACATAGATAAAAGGAGTCTTTAGTATTTAGCCATGGTAAAGGAAGATCAACAAGGAGAAACAGTGTATAGGGGGAAGAAAAGAAAGAACAGAACAGAAATTTGGGGTGATTAGAGATGGGTGATACTACAACAAAAGTGACTGAGAAGTGGTGCTAGAGAGAAATCAAGAGACGGAAGCAGCTGCTTTCTCTAAGCCAAAGTGGCAAGTAGGTACCAAAATTGACTGAGCTTTTAATATTTATTTCTTTTGTGAAAATAGGACAGTCTCTTTCCTAAAAATGCTTATAATCTAATAAGGCGAAAGATTTATGTAATACTAACATTTCTATGGCATTTTAAAGTTTGCAAACTTATACATATGTATGTATATGTATATACATATTTGCACACAAAAATGTGTACACATATATGTGTGTGTATATGTACACACACACACACACACATACTCATATATAAATGTATGTGCATATATACACTTCTATCTAATAAATAAAATCTTTTATTTGGAATAACCTAGACAAATCTGATTTAAGGTAAAATATGATAAGGGCATTTCTTAAATACCTTCTACCATCCAAAGTAAGTATAATTAGGCCTTATTTAGAAGATGAACTTTAGAGGGATATTGGGGTCCGTGAATACTATATGCCATCTCTGTTTAAATAGCAGCTAAGGTCAAGAGGTTCAGGAAACAAACAGAATCAGTAGTGTCAGAGAGGAGCAGGAAAGCATGGCTTGGATTTATTGGGTTCTTTTTTAATATGCTACTAAATCTCTATATCTGAATCTGCCACAAGTAGTGCTGTTAGTGTATAATAACGTGTCACATTTGGAGGATGATGGTCTTAATGTTGACAGGTGATTACTAAGCTTTGGAAACTGGGACAACTGGTTATTGTGTACAGATTTTTGACTTTCTGGGCTAAATAGGACCACTTAGGGATAGAATGTAAGTCACCTTGAGTGGTTCCCATTGTGATACCTATTGAGTATGGTACCCATTCTCATAAGGTAAAGATCAAGTTACTTATTTTGGCATTTAAAGGAAGACCATAGTACAGTGGCTAGACCATGAGACTTGGAGTTAAAAAGACCTGGGTTTGCAAACTGGATTTAAGATTCTGGACAAGTTACTTGACTTCTTTGTACCTCAATGTCCTCATTTGTAAAATGGGGATAATAATAGCAGCTATCTCCCAGAGCTATTGTGATGGTCAAATGCAATCACATATATAAAGCATTGTGCAAACCTAGAGTACCATGGAAATGCTACCTATTATTAGTCACTATTAAGGCTTTTAACAGTCTAGCTTCAAACTTCCAACTACCTTATTTGACACAACTCTCTATTATACAGTCTGCGCTCCGGGATAACTGGATTTCTGATTGTTCCATTTACATCTATGTATTTCTATAGGCTACCTTGTCCCACCCGCCTGTTAAAATCCTCCTTTTCTGTAGCGCCATGTCCTCCCTCAAGTCTTTCTTGAGCATTTTTTCCCTACTCTCTCCCCATCCTTGTCACATTCCACTTTGTATCACACCTAAAGGTGCACCATATATTTTTCTTCTTGGATTGGAAGCAGATTGCATGTTGCTTTTCACCTACAAGGTAAAACGTAAGCCTTACAAATAGGAAAGTGCTTAAAAGTTATTAGATTAAATGTGTGGTCCTGATAACAAGACCAGTTCAGATAACATGATTTAGTGCCTTCCTCTTAGGTACTTTCCCCTTAGTCTTTCGTACCACTAGTTTATTGTCTTTATCCAGACACTCAGGGTCTGAAGAATCAGGAATTCCCTCAGTGAAGAGCGAAAGTTTCAAATGGTTTGAGCGACAGTTTCAAATGGTTCTTTCAGATTCTTAGAATTTCTGATTCTGTGATCAGTTTACCACCTACACATCTTTGGAGTATGGAGATGGTTTCCCAACAGTAATTTGTAGTTCTTTTCAGAACTTTTCAGAGAGCAGTTGGTGCTTCTGCCAGAATAAATACTCAATATTATATCTTCTTAATCATTGTATCAATATTAAATCTTCTCTTTTAGCAAGTTTTGGACTGAAAAGGGACCTTTAAACATTCTTCTGAATTCTCCAGGGTGGAATCCATTGCTAATAATCTTGGTCCTCTAGCTACTAATAGGGCTAGAAATGATGTATAAGGTGGTTTTTTTTCCTTACCAAAAAATAAAAAGAAATCTTGGTTTTCTTTTTCCTTAGAAAATAGAGGATATGTGGGTTTAGTGAGGTTTTTTATTTATTTTCCTATGTATTTGTTCTAGTGGGCAGTTTTATTTATTACTGACTTATCCTGGCACAATGGCACAAGAAAGAATGGCAGCCATGTAATTAAGAAGGTGCTAGCTATGAATCCATAATAACTGAAAGGAATTATTACTGGTCCTCAATTCAATAAACTGGAACACATAGGTGATTATAAACAGCAGTATGTACATCATTTTCTCCTAGCTGCATAGCTCTGGGGCACAGCCTGCAAAGAAACCAAAGGCTGGTTGTTTCTAACACCTGGGAAGTCTGTTATTAAACTAGAAAATAAATTTTGCAGTGGGGAATGGCTTCCTGATCCCATGGGTGAGCCAGATACTATAGAGCAGGATGGTTTTTGTTCAATAAGGCTTTTAAAAAAAGTTTTCATTTGAACCCGTTGGCATCATTTTTTGGGATGTCATAGGGATTTTAGACTCTCGTATATGAAAGCATGATTATTCTTGATAAAATAAAAAAATTGCTCTTGGATAAGAATCAAGGAAGACTCTCCTCATCCCTACTAGGTTAGGGTCACTGAAGATTTCCCTAGCAGCTTTGGAAATGAATATTTGACAATATTGAATTTTTGACCTGCTCTCCCTTTGATCCCCTGTTGGTAACTTACCTCATTGTCATTGCAGGGCCCTCAGAACAGTGGCAGAGATGACAAATAAATAAGGTAAGTTTGCTTCTGTGTTTTATAGCACTCATCAAGTATTTTTCTATTCAATTAAAAAATACTCCCTATTTAAAATCATGAAAGCAACGCACATATATGTAAATGATCAGATGCATTTCATTTGGGCAGCTCATGATTTTGTTCTATTTTTTGGTTAGTTATGGCTCACTTTACTGGGTCATATATATTTTCCTTGAATTAGGCAGTTTAACATTTTCCGCAGCTTTCATATATTTGCCATGCCTTGGTTTTTAAAAGAATATTGAAAATAAAAATACTGTAACAACGATCTTTCTTTAAAAAAGAATAAGTTAAAATGGGCCAAATTTTAAACAAGACACTATCCTTCAGCCGAGGGAAATTTCAAAGTGAGCACACATTGAAGAGCCTTTCTAAAAGACAGAAATCTCATACCATTACACTTCTATGGTTTTTCTAACCCCATGCTATCATTTCTCAGTGGGAGAATTTCATTTATTCATTTTGAAGCCAAGAGCATACATTATACTCAAAGCAAGCCTACAATATGAGGTCTGGGTTGGTAGTTTCTCATGTCAGTCCTCCTTCCTCCTCCCCACTGATTTTTCCCTTCTTGAAGGGGATACTGGACTCTGGATTAAGATCAGATTTGATTGGTCAGTATTGCCCATGTTTTCAGATCGCCCCTTAATAGCAGATAAGTTTGTGTAACCGCAGGCATTTAGTGTATGAATTAACACCATCTTGCAAGGTTAATCAGGTTTGATGCATACATTATTTGATTTTTGCTAGCAGTAAAACTGGGATTAGTTTTTCTTTCTGACAGTTCTGCCAGGGAAGCATTTGTGCACTAAGATTAATACACAGCTCTCCAAAGGCGCAGGGATTAAATTCCCGCAGTGTGCTGAGCCAGAAAAGCAACCCAGCTTCCCGATTCTTCATTATCCCTTCCCCATCTGGACACCCAGGCCACTTGAAATGAATAAGCTGCTGAAGTGTGGCGTTATAATTTCCCCCAAAGTTTAGGAAGTGGCCCCCAGCTTTAGGTTTGGTAGAAATGAATGGATTGGACCTACCTGAGTGCCAGAGGGGCTGCTTCCCCCTCCCTGAAATCTTTGCGTCTAAACCAGGATTAAAATGTCAGCACTTTGGGAAGCTTCTCTGCCTGCACACTGGGACCGTGGCAGCAGAAAGCTGACAGTGAGAGAGAGTGTGTGTGCTTACAGATGTTCTAATGAACACTCCTCGAATGTGGGTAACTGGCTGTGACCGTTTTTTTTCCTCTTCAGATGGTTCAGGAAGATACCCAGCAGAGTATATGGTGTATGTTCAAAATTTAACTCTTTCATGATTAGTCAGAGAACAAGGAAGGATGGTGGGGCGGGGTGAGGAAGGTGGGGGATTCAGTTTGAGCTTGTGAAGATTTGTTCCTTTGATGTGAATTTTTATAAAGAGCATTTTAGAGAATAATAGCAAAAAACTAAAGTTTTGTCAAATTGTGAATTTTTCTCCTAAAGTAAGACACTACAGACAATCAATCAGCAAACGTTTATTAAGCCCCCACTATGTGCCAAGAACTGGGCTAACTACTGGGGATACAAAAAGGCATAAAGCCTTTCCCTCAAAAAACCTACAATCTGATACAGAGACTGTGCAAATGAATATATACAAAACAAGCTATATGTAGGATAAATAGGAAACAATTAGGAGAGGGAAGGTGCTGGAAGTAAGAGATGTTGGGAGGGCTTCCTGGAGAAGGTGGGAACTTAGTTGGAACTTAAAGGAAGCCATGGAGGTCCGTAATCAGAGATGGGAGGCAGAAAGAATCGACAAGACTTGGAGAGTCTTGTTCATGGAACAGCCAGGAGGCCACTGTCACTGCATTTAGGAGTATGTGTGTGTGGAGTCAGGTAGAAGAAAACTGGAAAGGTCAGAGGGAGCTAGGAATGAAGGGCTTTGACTGCCAAACAGAGTATTTTATTTTTGTTCCAGAGGTGACGGGGAGGCCCTGCAGTTTATGGAATGGAGGATGTGACATTACTGGTCCTGAGTGCTAGGAAATCATCATAATGGAGGAAGGACTGAAAAAGGGATAGACTTGAGGCAGCAGTCCCATCCACAGTAATTGCAGTGATCCAGGCATGAGAAGATGAGGTGGCAATCTCAAAGGAGAAATGGACAAAGGGGGAATCAGTAGGCCTTAGCTTGGCTGTGGAGAGTGACAGAGAAGGAGGAGTCTGAGATGGCTCCTAGCTTGGGAGCCTGAACCACTGGGAAAGAGGGCTGTCCTGAACAGTAATAGAGAAGGCAGGGGTTGGAGCTGGGGAGGAAGATGCAGTTAGGGGAAGAGGTAATGAGCTCTGTTTTGGATGTATTGAGTTTGAGATGTCAGCTTGATATCCAATTCAATATGTTTGAAAAGGAGCTGGACATGAAAAAATGAAGGTGAGCAGAGGAATTGGAGTGGGAAAGGTAGATTTGAAAATCATCAGCATCCATAGTTAAATATTAATATAGATTTTTAAATCCTATGGAAACTGATATCATCCAGTGAAGTAGGATGGGAAAAGAGAGGAGGATCAAGGACAGAACCTTGGGGGATACCTGTGGTTAGAGGATGTGATCTGGAAGAAGATCCAGAAAGGGAGAATAGAAGGAACAGACAGGAAGAAAACCAGGAGAATGGTATCCCAGAAAGATAAGAGAGAGAGAGAAATGGAGGATGGGAGGGTGGGGGGGAGAGAGAGATGAGGGGAGGGGAAAGGTAGTGGGAGGGGGAGGGAAGGAGAAAAGGAGAGAGAGGGAAGGAGAGGGAGAGATTCAAGAAGGAGAGAGAGATATTTATACTGTGTCAGTCTGCAGAGAGGTCAGGGAGAATGAGCCTTTAGATTTGACAGTTAAGAAATTATTGGTAACTTTGGAGAGAACAGTTTTAGGGAACGATAAGACTGGATGCCAGAAAAGAGTGAGAAGAGAGAAAATGGAGGTACCTGTTATAGATGGCCTTTTTGAGAAGTTTAGCTACAGATAGCAGATGAGAAATAGAATTGTATTTAGGAGGGATGGAAAGGTCAAGTGAGGGCATTTGTTGGCAGAAAGAATCAGCCAGTAGCCAAGGAGAGACTAAAATCATTGAAAGAATGGGGATGATAGAGGGGACCATCTATTGGAGGAGATTGTTTGAGCAATTAAGAGGGTTTAGCCTTGGTAAGAAATAAAGCCAGACAATGATGAAGGAGAGGATATCAGAAGATATTAGAGAGATGGGAGGTAAGCAGGAGTGGAGAAGAGGAACCTCAGAGTGAATGGACTCAGTTTTTTTTTTTTTTTTTTTCTGCACAATATGAAGCAAGATTCTCCAGGTGCAAGAGCGAAAGCAGAGGGACCAAGGGAAGTTTGAGAAGGGAGGAAAAGGTTTGGAAGAGTTGCCACAGAGAGCAAGAGACTGAGTTAAGATCCTGACAACTTAGATGTGTATTTCTGATGACTTGTTTGTGGACCCGAGGAAAGGGGACTTACCTAGAGCTCTAGTACCCTCAGCAGCTGGAAGCCAATGGTCAAAGGAAGAGTAAGCCAGGCTGGAAAATCGGAGTAGCACGTTCTCATTTTCTTCAAGAATCAGTGTCAGCACCAAATGGCTGATTGGTTCTCAGAAACGGCCTGAATGCCATCCTAAAGGATCTGTAGTGCAAGAAACAAGGTTGGCCAGCCACATAGCGAAAATTCGGGGATAACACACGGCCTCAGAGTTGCCTTCCTGTCCATGTGCAGTTAAAACATTCAGAACAATGCCATTGTCCTGCGGCTGTATCCTTAATGGAGGATTTATGGAGAGACACAAACAAGAATTTTATAGTGGGAGAAAGTTGCCTAGATGGGTTGCAGTTTGCATGGGCAGGCTGATCAAATTACAGTTCAATTGAAATGTCGTTTCCTTTGATTTGGACATTTGCCCATACCTTTAAAAATGACAATATCTATTCCAGATATTTCTTCCACATTATCTTTTTGGTTTGGTGGCAAATAGATTCCATGGGATCTTTTTCATGCTGTTTATATTGGCATGTAAGAGCTATGATTGATTTCAAGCAGAAAGCAGAATGAGAAATTCAAATGAGGAATATCAAAGAATTGGCAAAGCAGGTGTTCCATGGTCTGAATTTATCAACACAAATCAAATAGCACAGAATAGAAAGAATTAGTAGCTATTGGCTAGTTTCTGAGATGATGGATTTTAGTAATACCTAAATTTTTCATTATTGAGCATGATAGTTGCCTTCTAGGGAAGATGAGAATTAGCAAAAATATAGAATTATAGAATTCAGAGCAGGAGAGAAGGAACCTCAGTAAGCAGATTGCCCAACCCTTTTGGGCATTTTTTTTGTACATTTAGGAAGTTGAGGCCCTGAGAGACAAGGCAAGTCCTTCAAAAGTCACCCAGGACTCAGGCTCTGAGATGCTGATTCCAAAGCCAGGACTCTTGGAGCTTAAGGCTCTCCACGTGCCTCCTCACTGAGGGTTAGCCAGCTTTAGAACTGCCCTGACCAGAGTCAGGCCGACTGACCCGCTGACATCTTGTGCGGCCCCCAAGAGAAGGGGCCAGTCAGCAGCAGGCTGCCAGCACTCACTGGGGACTGACCCATCGATCAAGGGTCTTAAGAGAGTTAGAAAGGGAGTTGGATATAGTGGGGGCCTCTTAAGTCCTCAGAGAGTGTTGGGAAGAGGCTGCTTCTAGCTGTGGTTATATGTGATCTGAATGATCTCCGCTCTCCTTTTCCTGCCTGATCTGGCATTTCTGAGTTAGTCACAAGTAGGCAAATCACTGTTATTACTTAGATGTTCTTCCCCAGGTCTCCAGGCAGATTAGAATTCAGACTTACTGTAACATGTTTCTATACCCTTGTCTCGAATCAGTAGCAAATGAACATTTGTAGAATGGGAGTAAATATAATCCCCAAAGTAAAAAAAAAAAGTCTTTGCATCTGTGTGTATTTAGAAAGCTTAACAAGGTGATAACACTGACATCCTTTGATGCTTGGATGGAGCTTGATACGGACAAGGAGGACACTCTTTCCCCAGTGCAGATGTTAAGTTCTCCACAGATTCTCATCCTGTGCCATTTCTGTCCATACCTTTTCTGAAATCCATCAGAGAGGCTATACCTAAAGAACAGGAGCTTCCTGTGATTCAGTTACTATTTTAGGGTCACCGCTAGACTAGGGATTGTCCACCACTTTGTTTATCCTTTTTATTGCATGCCCAGTCCCCTTCCTCTTAAATGATACATGTCCTCAGTGCTATCTTCTGTCACTTCTCATGTATGATTTATTTTTTAAAATTAAATTAAATTAATTTACTTTTTTACTAGTCACCTTTATAATATATTGCAGTATCTTTGTACCAATCATATGTTTTTATGTTGTTTTTTTGGGGGGGCTGCTTATAATTTGTTGCTTCTGAGATTGTAATCTTCCATTATTTATAGTGAAATAACATTGGCAAGAAAATATTTGTATTAAAAAGATGGCCTTTTTTGGCAATAAGAATTTTGAGATCTTTGAAAACATGGGATACTATGAGTTTCCCAAATAAGATTCAACTTAATCTCCTTTTATTCAATTCTAAACTTTGAATTAAATTGGTAATGAATTGTCAATGTACATTTCATTTTTCATATGCACTCTGGCTCATATCTGTGGGTTCAAAGTACTTGAGAAATTTTATAGTACTTTTAGTGACCCTGAGCTTTTCCTGGGATAGGGAGAGATTTTTTTTGGGGGGGCGGGGATGAGACAGTCACAGTTGTGACTTTCCCAAGGTCACACAGGTAGCATGTATCAAGTGTCTGAGTTTAGATTTGATCTCAGGTCCTCTTGACTCCACTGTGACACCTAGTTACCCTAAGACCTATATAGACAGCAGTCACATAGAAGGAGGGAATGTGGATGGATTGTGATTGGCACCTTTCGAGAGAATACTCACACCATCCATTGGTGATAGTACTATTTCTGATTAAATCACTAGTAAGGCAGTTACACTTAGTAGTTATCCAGTCTTCTTCCTGCTTGCAAGCAGAATGGAATTTGTACATATATGTACACAACCTATATACATCTAATATATATCTACATACACAATATATGTAAATAGTCTTGCTCAGTATCTACAAATGATATGTGATTGCCCATCCAACTTGATGCGGTAATGAAACAAAAGGGAAGAGAATCAACAATAGTAAACCAGAACTATGGAAGAACATTTTGAATGAGAAGGGACTTAAGACAAGTGTACCCTTTTTATTTCATAGATGGGAAATTGAAGCCCATGGGTGTGAATTGATTTGTCCAGTGTTACACATTTAGTGAGTGGGAAAGAATTGGGGGGGGGCAGAAATCCTTTCATGAAATTATCTTAGTAACTATCTCTATAAACCTTGTAAGCATTTTTTCCACTTATAAATAGTGAAGCAGTTTAACCAACAAGATGCATTTTAACAGAAAGAGATGTAAAATCTGCATTTGAGTTAAAACTTTTAGCTGCATAAGTATTTTTGACCAGACCACCTAGTTCAATGGAAAAATTCTGGAGGCTGGGGTTGATCTCCAACTCAGTATGAGCCAGCAAGTTGGTGTGATGGCTAACAAAGGGAATATCTTCTTAGTCACTTTCATAATAATAGAAAAATTAAAGGTCATAATTGCTTCATTTTGCCCTGAACTAATCAACCCACAGCTGGTATTATATTGTACATTATATAGGAAATAGAATTTGGCTAAGTTGAGAAAATATATAGATTCCTCTATATTCAGAATTTTGAGGGGTCCAAAAATGACTGTGTTTAATAGTTGGATCAAGGGAATCAGCAATTAAGTGCTGTTATTTGGAAGAGGGAGTAGTAGTTGATTATGTGTGATTCCAGAAAGCATATTTAGGACCAATAAGTGGAATTCTATAAAGGCAGAGTTGGGCTTACCATGACAAAGATCTTTCTAATAATCAAGGCAGTCTGGAATGGATTGTGTCACAAAATAGTGATTTCCTTGTTACTAGAAGTGTTCAAAAAGAGATGGACACCTGTCGAAGATGTTTTAGTAGAATGGATTCTTTCACTGAGAAAAATGTTAGATTTGATGACCTCTAAGGTATCTTCCAATGCTAAGATATTATCATTTTAAGATTTAGTGTTGCCCAGTAAGTCAATAAAAGTACTTAAAAATAGAATCAGTGGCAGTTTTTCATAATATTTTAGAATAAGCTAGAAAATTGAATCATTGCTCTCTGTTAACAAGTGCCTGACCTGTCAGGAAACAATATAACAGAGATTGGAAAGGGAGATAGTTTGGCTTGTTGAATGAATGATTATTACTATGAGGACCTTCTGAAACTGGCAAAAAGAAGAAAGGAGGAAATGAAGAGAAATCCTAAGAAAAAGGCAATTTCTAATTATCATGATGGATTGGTAAGAGGAGAAAAAATGACAGTTAACGTGCCAATTTCATTTAAAACAATTAATTAAATGTAACTAGCTGACCAGAATGACTAGAATAATCTTTCACAAAAGAATTCCATGATATCTGCTTCAAAGATAGGCCAAAATGATACTTGTAAATGAAGAGGAAATCCAAATTCTAGGATACTTTTGCAGTGGTGACTGAAATTCCTTTTCCAGAGGGAGAAAGTTTGTCTTTCTACCCTTTGAGTATGGAGAAAATGTTGGCAAAGTGAAACTGTGGTTTTTTTTTTTTTTTTTTTTAACACATTGAGAAAGTGAAATCAAAACTGCAAAAAGAAAATATTGAAACCAATCTGTTTCAAACTTTTAGAATTTTACTTCCTAAAAATTTGAATTCTATAGGATATGCAGACACATGCGTAAAGTAAAATCACCAAAACTTATGCATATATCATATCCTTTTTTTTTAGAAAAGATGATAAACAATTTTATTTAGTAATGCATTAATGATATACATTTTCAATTTATATATTTTTTCTTTAACATTTTTTCTTTAAAGTTTTGAGTTCTAAAATCTTATCTCTCTCCCTTCTTCTTTCATGCCCTTCCTGAGGTACTAAGCAGTCAGATATAGGTTATACATGTATAATTATACAAGCCATTTTCAGATAGTCATTTTGTTCAAGAAGACAAATAAAAGAAAGAAAAACAGGAGAAAGAAAGTGAAAAATAACATACTTCTGTGTGTATTCAATCAATGACAGTTCTTTCTCTGGAGGTGGATAGAATGCTTCATACTTAATCCTTTGGAATTGTTTTAGATCATTGTATTGCTGAGAATAACTAAGTCATTCATAGTTCTTCATCAAACAGTATTGCTGTTATTGTGCACAGTGGCCTTGTTCTCTACATTTCACTATCCATAAGTTCACTTTATTCTCCATCAGGATCCATGTAAGTCTTCTCAGATTTTTCTGAAATCATCCTGGCTGTCATTTCTTACAGCACAATAATATTCCATTACAAACATATATCACAGCTTGTTTAACTGTTCCCCAATTGATGGGCATGCCTTTGATTTCCAGTTCTTAGCCACTACAAAATGAGCTGCTATAAATATTTGCTACAAATAGGTCCTTTTCCTTTTTTTTCAATGTCTTTGGGACATAGACTTAGCAGTGGTATTGCTGATTTAAAGGAAATGCAACAACTCCACCAATAGTGCATTACTGCCCCAGTTTTCCCACATTTCCTCCAAATTCAGCATTTTCCTTTTTTTGTCACATTAGCCACTCTGGTGAGTATAATAGGTTGTTGTTGGGCTTTATTGGTAATATGTAGAAATATTAATGATACTAATGGTTTGTTTTGTATCCTGTACTTTTGCTAAACTTCTTAATAATTTCAAGTAGCTTTTTCGTTGATTATATGGGATTTTATAATCCAATACTTATCTGTAGGAGTGATAGTTTTGTTTCTTCATTGCTTACACTAATTCCTGTATATAATAAAAATTTCTTTTTCTTCTCTTATGGGTATAAGTAACATTTCTAGTACAATATTAAACAATAGAGGTGATAATGGACATCATTGCTTCATCCCTGATTAAAGTGGGAAAGCTTCCAGCTTATTCCTATTACAAATAATGCATGCTGATGGTTTTAGGTAAATATTACTTATCATTTTAAGGTAAATTCCTTCATTTTTGGTATAAATCTATCTGATTGTAATGTATAATCTTTGTGATATATTGCTGAAATCTCTTTGCTAGTATCTTATTTAAAATTTTTGAGGCAATATTCATTAGGGAAATTGGATTATAATTTTCATTCTCTGTTTTGGCTTTTCCTGGTTTGGGTATCAGCACTATGTTTGTGTCATAAAAGGAATCTGGTAGGACTCCTTCTTCACCTATTTTTCCAATAGTATATATAGTATTGGGAATTCTTTAACTAGTAGAATTTGCTTGTGAATCCATCTGATCTTGGGCATTTTTTTTTTTTTTTTTACAAAATTCATTAATTTCTTTTTAAGTTTCTTTTTCATAGATTTGATTATTTAGGTATTTTATTTCTTCTATTACTCTGGATAATTTATGTTTTTGTAAATACTCATCCATTTTATTTAGATTGACAAATTTATTGTCTATAATTGGACAAATAGCTCCTAATTTTATCTTCATTGGTGGTGAATTCACTGCTTTCATTTTTGATACTAGTAATTTTATTTTCCTCTTTACTTTTAAAAAATCAATTTAACCAATTGTTATTTTATTTTACTGTTATTTTCATAAACCAGCTTTTAGTTTTATTTATCAGTTTAATGATTTTTCAGAATTTACAATTTGATGTTTAGAGATTTATAATTTGTTCTTTTTGTAGTTTTTTTTAAAGATACGTGCCCAATTCATTGATCTGTTTTTTCTCATTTATTCATATAAGCAATTAGAGCTATAACCCTCCTCCCAAGTATGACTATATTCCACAAATTTTTGAATGTTGTCTCATTGTCAATTTTCTTTAATGACATTATATGTTATTTCTATGATTTGTTCTTTGACCCACTTGTTTTTAGAATTAGATTATTTAATTTCCAATATTAAATATCTCTTTCCATTGTATATTATTGAATGTGACTTTTATTGAATTATGATCTGAAATGGATGCATTTACTATTTTTGCTTTGCTGCATTTTGTTGTTAGATTTTTGTATCCTGATGTGAGGTCATTTTTGTGTAGGTGCCATGTACTGTTGAGTATATTCCTTTCTCTTCTCATTCAGTTTTTCCCAGAGACCTATCATATCTAACTTTTCCGGAATTTTATTCATCTCCTTAACATTTTTTATTTATTTTCTCATTAGATTTAACTAGTTCTGAGAAGGAAAAGTTGAGATTCCTCCACTCTATAGTTAAAGAGGGAATAATGTACACATACAGTTGGATATAGAAACCTATTTTATAAGAAACTTATAAGGAAGTAAAAAAGGAACAAGGATAATAAAAGGGGAGAAGAGATTAAAAGGAAAAGAAGGAGGGCATATTGAGGAAGGTAGTAATCCGAAGTAAAACAACTAGTGAGGAGGGAAAACTAGTATAGTTTTGTTATCTATTTCCTCCTGTAATTCATTCAACTTCTTCAAAAATTTAAGTACTATACTTAAATTGGTGTATATATATATATATATATATTTGTTTAGTATTAATATGACTTTATTATCTACGGTACCTTTCAACAGGATATAATTTATTTCTTTATCTCTTTTAATTGGATCTAATTTTTTTTTTTTGCTTTTGCTGTGTCTGAATTTATGATTGCTACCCCTACTTTCTTTGCTTCAGCTAAAGCATGTAGATCCTTCTCTAGCCACTTACACTTATCCACTGTGTGTTTCTCTGCTTCAAGTGTGTTTCTTTTAAACAACATAATGCAGGATTTGGGTTTTTAATTCTTTTTGCTATCTGCTTCCATTTTATAGGTGAGTTCACACTATTAACATTTATTGTTATGATAACTATGTATTTTCCTCTATGCTATTTTGGCTTGTTTATCGTCTCCCTCCCTCTCCCCCCACCTTTTCCCTCCTCACCAGTTGTTTTACTTCAGATTACTACCTTCCTCAATATGCCCTCCTTCTTTTCCTTTTAATCTCTCCTCCCCTTTTATTATCCTTGTTCCTTTTTTACTTCCTTATAAGATAAAATAGGTTTCTATATCCAACTGTATGTGTACATTATTCCCTCTTTAAGCCAATTTTGGTGAGAGTACATATTTTTAATTCAGTTCTGTTTTTTAAATTAGAAATACTTGAATACCCTTGATTTTGTTAAATAGCGATTTTCCCCTTGAAAGATTATGTTCAATTTTTTTGGGTAGGTGAGTCTTGGTGGTTGTAATACTGACTCCTTTGCCTTCCAATATATCATATTCCAAAAAATGTGGAAGCTGCCAAATCCTGTGTAATCCTGACCGCAATTCTACAATATTTGAATTTTTCTTTTTTGACTGCTTGCAATACTTTTCCCTTCATCTGTGAATTCTGAAATTTGACTATGATGTTCCTGGGGGTTTTCATTTAGGAATCTCTTTCAGACTGTGATTGGTGGATTATTTCAATTTTTATTTTTCCCTTGGGTTCTAATATATCTGAGTAGTTTTCTTTGATAATGTCTTGAAAAATGTTATCCAGGTGGTTTTTTTAATCATGACTTTCAAGTAGTCCAATAATTCTTATTTTAGCTTTCCTGGATCAATTTTCTAGGTTAGTTGTTTTTCCAGTGAGAAGTTTCACATTTTCTTCTTCTTTTTAAAAATTTTGTTTCTTGATGTTTCATAGAGTCATTACTTTTCAGTTGTTCGATTCTAATTTTTAAGAAATTATTTTCTTCAGTAAGCTTTTGTACTTCTCTTTCCACTTGGCCAATTCTATATTTTAGGGAGTTATTTTCCTTGGTTAAGTTTTTATATATATTTTCAGTGTTATTATTGACTCTTTCTCCCATGATTCTCTCGTAGTATTCTCATTTCTTTTTCCTTTTTTTTTTTTTTTTTTTTTTTTACTTCTATAATTTGCTTTTAAAAATTCTTTTAAATCTCTTCTAGGACTTCTTTCTGGGCCTGAGACCAAATTACAGTTTTCTTCAAGGTTTCACATGTAGCCATTTTCACACTGTTTTCATCTAAGTTTATACCTTGATCCTCCCTATCACCATAGTAGCTTTCTATAGTATAGATTTTTTCTTTTTGCCTTTTTTAGACTTTCTTTGTGACTTGGTGATTTTATGTGAGAGTTGGATCCCATTCTTGCACTGTCCCAGGTTTTTTTGGGCTGGGGCTGTGGATCTCACTGCTAGTTTTCATTGGACATCAGGTTTTAGCTGCTTGCTTCCTTTGGAGGGTAGACTGCCTTCTGGCCTGGACTGAGGGGAGAGGTAGGGCTTCTCTGCTGACCTCCCCTTGGTGTGGCCTAGTTGTTGGTCAGCTTTAGCCTCTTTGTCAGTAGGCCTTGGAGGAGTAAGGGTGTTGCTGAACTTGCTTAATAGGGTGCGATCTCTTCTGTGGAAACAGTGTCTTTGCTGGTAAGCCCCAGGGGAGGGGGTCTTGCTTTTGGCCCACCCTAAGATAGGCCTTACTACTGGTCAGAATTGGGGGCCTGATGGCTTGTGGTGGGGGTGGGATCACTGGTTTGTGGCTTTGCAGCCCTGCATAGATTGGTCACTTGCTCAGGGGACTGGTGACTTTCAGGAGGGTGAGATCTTTCTAGGGGATTGCCCGAGGCTTAAAGCCCCCTGCTATGAGCTTAGGTGCCTGCTGCTCTTTTCCCACCCCAGTGACAGACATTTCCTGCATAGCTGCTAAGCTGCTCCTCGGCTCATAGATGGGTTCTGAGATAGTTTTCTGGAGGAGATTTTGGAGGGCTTCAGAAGGTTCCTTTTTCACCCCAACCCCTTGGGATTAGAAGTCTTCTTCTTATTTTTAATAGCTAATTTACTATTGATAGGAGATAATTATTTATTCTTAATCAAATTATTCTTCTCAGGGAGATTTAAAAAGCACAGTCTTTTTGAAATGGTCCCTGGGTAGCTGTAGGCATTTGGATAAACTAGAGGACTTCCTACAAAGCATTCCTATTCCCTGGTTAAAAAACAGTTACTTGATTTGAATATTTCTTTTCTTTCTCTCAGAAAACATACATCTCTAAAATTTACATTCTTAGCCATTAGGCCTCAATCCCTACTACTAAAAAGTCCAATGGGATTTGAGAGAACACTTTCTCCAAAATTCGCTTCCTGAAACTGAATTGATTGGGGCTCACCCTAAGGAGCTCTTAGAGTTCTGCTTAAAAGTCTCCTTTTGTGTGTTCCTGGTCAGTGCCGCCTGCTTTGCTAGGTATTTGATGGGTGATGGAAGTTGGAGACTATAGAATAGCCCTAACTCTGGTCTGCAGTTTGAGCTTCCATTCATACTCCCTGCTCAGCCCTTCTGGAGAAGAGTAGCAGATGCTGATATTTTGGAGATTGAGGGATCATGGTTCTACCGAGTTGAGGCTGGTCCTGAGTGCTTTTAAGTCTTCCAAACATTAAGTCCTAAGAGTGGAGAGGAGCTCTCTCCTTTTGCCACTAAGATGAGTTTGAATGTGAGTGAAATGTGTGTACTGTGGACTGAATGCAGAATATATGTCACTTGATGGAGTGTTGATTTCTGAATTTGCTAAGGGGTAGTTTTGGCTGGGGATATTGTAGGTTTATTTGATGCAGATTACATATACCTCTGGTATTTCAAAAGTTCAAGTATTTTAATCTACTTAATTAAAAGATAATGGATTTTTACAAGATTTTGTTTTATAGGCACATAATTCAGGTTCCTTGGACTCAAGAGAATTTTTAAAAAGAGGAATCTCTAGTGCTTAACTATTTTTCTTTGTTTAATGGAATTAACAACTGTGTAATTGAAATCACACTAATATTCAGCTGACCTAACTTGGTGATTCAATGCAGACATTTCTGGTGTGGTTTAAACAGCTGGGAGGAAGACTGGTTTTTTTGTTTTGTTTTGTTTTCTGTTTGAAATAAAATTGATTTTATCCAATCTGCTGATGATCAGTAAGACTTAATGAATGATAGCCTCAAGAAACTTAATTATTATTATTTGGATGGGTAAGCAGGAAAGGAAAGCACATTTTTCAATAAGAAAGTTTCTGTTTGGCCATATAATTTTATAGGCTAGCTTTCTTTTCATTCCCCACAGCTTTCTGAAGGATAAAAACAAGCAACCTTGAACTCTTGTACTATGTACACAGGTAGCAGAGGACACTGAAAGAAGGTTGGATATAGAATTGAGAGAACTGAGTTCAGATTCTGCTACTGGAACTTAGTTATGTGCCCAGTACCTTTTAATTCTCCCAACTTCTTAACTTTCTCATTTGTAAAACAAGAACAACCATAATAAGTGATAATTTCTTCACCTATTTCATAGGTTTGTTTTGAGACAAGTGCTTTGTAAAGTACCATATTAATGCAAAATATTTATATAAAATTTTGGCTAATTTGAACAACATATTACTTTGCCTGCAAAGTTGGTTTTGTTTTGTCACTGATCTGTGTCTTGTTTTTTCTTCTAATTTTATCTTTTTATATCTCTTCCTTTATAGTTTTTTGACTTTTCTTTTAATATAATGTTGTTCTGATTTATATAGTCACAAAAAGGATTATCCAAGCAACCCTGTTATAATACTAAAGTCTTGCTAAATAATTAAATAGGTTATAACCCTTTTGAAAACAGGTTCTGATCTTTCTGTACGATTTGCTGCACCTATTCTTACTTCAAGGTAGCTAGGTGGCACAGCAGATAAAATGCTAGACTGGAGTTAGAATTATCTCCTTGAGTTCAAATGTGGCTCCACCCTGTTTGCTTTAATGGACTGGAGGAGGAAATAGCAAACCACTCCATGACCTTTGTCAAGAAAACTCCAAAGGTGTCATAGAGAGTGGGACATAACTGAAAAATGACTGAGATTTTTCACTTTGATGTGGTCTTCCTCTGCTAGGTCAGGCCTCAGGTCATCTAAGCTTTCTAATCCTGTGCTATTCATATCTGTAGTTGTTTATGAGTCTTCTATGGCTATCCAGTATGAAGGATATTTGTCTACATAACTTTAATTGGCAATATTTTCAGGTATAAGGATCCTTTTTAATGTGAAAAAAATTTTCAGATTGTCCTTCCTCACCACATGATAGTCATTGTACTATTACTATTCATTAAGAAAGTATATAGCCAAAAATCCTAGGAATTCAGTAATACTATGAAATAGCATCTGTATTCATTTAGAAAAGTTTTACTTATATTGTGAGGCATTATTTATTATATTGTTTTGCATGTGCATTTTAGGACCTTTAGGTCCTTCCAGGTTCATATCTTAAAAACTGGGATCCACTTCTGTGCTTTTCAGTAGTTCATGGGCACCAGTGTTGCACTCACATTGTCTGCCCATTATTGCTTGCCCGTATTATACAACTGACCCACTTCTACTCTGCAATGTGTATATTTTCTTTATGATGTCTTTTATGTCACTTCTGACATGTAAATCATTACTGTAATAAGCTGAAGCATATTTAAGCTCAATGATTAATGTGCTTGATGATTTTAATTCTTAAGTGACATGGCAGCACCATGTTTCATAATGATGATAATATAGCTTGGAGAATGTTGATGTTAAAAAGATGATCTTTTGTGTTAGGAAACAGCAGGGACATCATTGAAATCTCTCTTTAGTTTCCCAGATATAGCCTACCCTCCTCCTCTTTGTCATTTCTCTGTTCAGTTCACTGTCCCTCTGCTTTCTTTGTCCAAGATAAATGTAATATTTCACTAACTCAATAGACTGCCTGGTCAAAAATTGAATATCAATATTTGTGCATTATATATTCTTCACCTACTATTTTTCTCCATGTAGAGTACTGGGTCAATTCCTTTTGAATGACCAAGAAGTTTAAGTGGGAGATCTTTTGGTATCCTGCGGCTTAATATAATCAGTACAATGTAATCTATAGACGGGAGCATTTGGAGGATCTCACTATCAATGGGAAGCTTGTGTTTTTTTTGGACTCTACTTGGGACTCTACCCACGAAGAGTATAGCTCTTAGCTCTTAGTCTTAGTTCCATTTCCTCCTCATACTATAGAGGTGATCCCACAACCTCTGATGCTTTCCTGATGGTTCACAAAGCTGAAAAGGCAGAAGTGTGATCTGTTTGCTATTGACAGGCTAGCCTGGGAAGATGTAGCGCATGGACCAGCTCATGAGAGTCACTGGTCATGGAAACATGTCACCCAAAGGAAAACAGAGTCACCCCCAGCTCTCCATGGCCACGTTCTTTTTCTATAATGATTATAGTAGAGTGGCTGGGGAGAAAGAAAGTGCCAGGCCATCTGCAAGCACCATCTCAATACAAAAACATTTTTAATTAGTGCTTTATATACACTAACCACTGGCCTAGACATTTGAGAGGAAAAACAAAAGCAGTTCCTGTAATTTAGGAACTTAATACTTCTGTAGGGGAAACAGCACAAAGCCACACTTACGGTGGAAAGAGCCCAGAATTTCAAATCAGGGAAAGCTGATCAAGGTTCAAATGCTGACTCTACTACTTACTACTTTGCCTACTACTACTTAGAATATGTGAGCTGGGAGGGAAAAATAATAATTGTGAGTATTCTAAAAATGCATCCTTGCCTACCTACCAATGTCAACATGCTATTAGAGGAATCAAGTCCTATCAGTATTGACATTATCTCTGTAAACGAAACCGGAAAACATAAGGAAGTTAAAGGTTGATGATTCACAAATTCTTTTTGTAAAAAGAATTAAAAGAGTTGGCCAGATTGCTTCCATTTTATACCCAAAACTCCACAAGAAATATCATTTCATGGAAAAAATTATTTTACCTTGCTGTGTTCATGATACAAACAAATTGTCATAAAAGAAAAGTGAAGAGAACAGACACTTATTGAGGAGCTACTATGTGCCAAATGCTGTGCTAAGTACTTTACAATATTATCTCACTAGAGCCTTACAACAACCCTATGAAGTAGCTGCTATGATGATTCTTATTTTGTAGCTGAGGAAACTGAGGTAAACAAAGATTAAGGAACCAAGGCCACCAAGCTAATCTGTCTGAGGTCGCATTTGAGCCCAGGAAGGTGGTCTTAACTCCAGCTCAATCTTCCACACTCTGTGCTATCTAATTGCCCTAAACTAAAAATAGGTGTGAGAATGCTGAAAGAAGACCTCAGTACTTACTGACTTCAGACCTGGTATTCTATTCATTGGGTCACCTAGCTGCCTATCTGAGAGTATACATTGATTTTTAGAAATCTTGATGTAAAAGATTGCAAAGAATAATTGGAAATTTCTATAATTCAAACTAGTTTGAGATTAAGAAATGAAAGAGGCCAAAGGTCTGTAGACCAATTACACATATATTATGGATGCTTTATTTAAGAAGTGGACATGCTGAGCATTGAACACACACACAAATTAAATTGACTGTATTTTAATAGACCACTAATAATTGGTCACTGTTGTGTTATTCTCATATCAGCTGCTTATATACACTCAGCTCAATTTGAAGGAATAAAGCTATACAATTGCAACAGTGCCAGCCTGATTCATTCATGATGGGAAATAGATAAAAAGCAAAAGATGTTGGCATGGACCATGATCATTTCCATTACTTAAGTCATTACCATAGTGAGGACACTGGAGAAGCCAACGACTGCTTCTGTTGGCAAACACTTGATTTTAATGAGAAGAGAAATAAGGGAATCAAGGACAATGTTGTTTTAGAATAGAAGCTATTTTGCAAAATGTTAGGGAAAAGAGTGAGAGAAAATTTTATGCAATATTAACTCACAAGAACAAAACAACAGTGAAGGAGCAGAACAAGTCTGTGGAAAGGTTGGAATTAGACTTTACTAAGCCACATTATCTGAAGAGCAATTACACATGAGACTAGAAGGACATCAGATAGTTGAAAATGGCGTAGCTCTATAAGAATTCCTTTCACAAACTTTTCATCATTGTTATATGAAAAAAACACACTTGAGCTTCATCCTTCTTAGATACTGATATGCTTTGTGAAGTTGTAATGGCAACTGTAAGAGAAATGTAGAAAGAACAGCTGCCCTAAGCCAGATGAACTCCAGAAAACCTTCATGCTGGAGGGTCAGTGTTGAACACATTGATGGATCATATGTTTTTTAAGATATGTGAAAATAAGATACTGAGAAACTAGAAAGTATAATATCATTAAAAAAAGATGATTGAGAAGATTTTATTAACAATTCATTTGCCTGTTTTCTCATTTCTATAATATCATTATGAGAATGATCCACTTAATTTTAGAGTGTATTCTTTTTTTTTTTTTTTTGTTAATTCTGAGGCAATTGGGGTTAAGTGATTTGCCCAGGGTCACACAGCTAAGAAGTATTAAGTGTCTGAGACCCGATTTGAACTCAGGTCCTCCTGACTTCAAGGCTGGTGCTCTATCCACTGCACCACCTAGCTGTCCCTAGAGTATATTCTTGATGAAATTATGAAAAGCTGAACAGACAAATATTTTTGTAAATTATTTTTAAAGACTATGTCTTCAGTCACACAGTTGAATGAAAGGTGCAGATACAAAATCCTGCCATTTATTGCTTGCTGATTATTATAAAAATTTACAAAAAAGAACAGAAGGCATCTTTAAAGGTCTTCTATCAAGTTGTCTCCCATGTATACGTGAAGATAGTATGAGATTTCTTGATTGATACAATCTTAGCAGATCTCAGCAATCTTCTAATTATGGACATCAAGCAAGACATAAAACAGATAAACATACTTTTGAGGAGGATGTCCAGTGTGGAATCCAAATGAAAGAGGGTTTCCCTGTAGACTACTCCTCCAGATAGCATTGGGCTAATTATCTCAAATACCAGAATAATACAAGATTTCTTCATTGAGCCCCACAGCCACTTAAAAGAAATCCTACAGGGAAAACCACATGGATTAAGGATGTCCATCACTTTGTAATGGGGGAGGCAACAAAGGCAGAAGGTATGATTTGAGCAGTATTGAAGGAAGATGTATAATAAGAAGCTAAGGTGAGGAGAACATTCTAAGCATGGCTGACAGTGTAAGGCATAGACAGGAGATGGAGGGTCAAGCAGGCCAGCATACCTTGATTGGATTAAGTGAAAAATAAGAAGGGGACGGATTATAAAAAAAACTTAAAGGCCAAATAGAGTCATTTATATTTGGTCTTGGAGGTAACAGAAAGCTTCTAGAGCTTATCATATAGCTTATTGTATAGTGACCTGGTCAGTTATGCTTTAGGAAAATTGCTTGATTTGGGGGATAGGAATGCAGGAGATTTATGGCAGGGAAGTCTAGGGGGAGAGGTGATGAAGGCATAAATGAGGGTGGAGAAAAGATAATTTATGTAATAGGTGCCAAGAAGATAGAAACATTTGCAATGGATTGTATATGTGAAGTGAGAGTGAGTGATGAGTTAAGGACTTCACTGAGGTTATGAGCTGAGGTGATTGGGAGGTTGATGATAATAATTGGGCATTTGGGAAGATATTTTTTGGGAAAAAGAATGAGTTCTGCACTATGGAGCCAGAATGTGGATCGAAGCATAATGTTTTCACCCTTTTTTGGCTTGCTTTTTCTTCTCATGGTTTTTCCCCTTTTGGTATGATTTTTCTTGTATAATAGATATTCAGATATGTTTAAAAGCCTTGCACATATTTAATCTCTATCAGATTGCTTGCTATCATAGGGAAGTGGAAGTTAAGGGAGAGAGGGAGAAAGATCTGGAACACACAGTCTTACAGAATGTTGAATGTTGAGAATTATTATTAACTTGTATTTGGAAAAATAAAATAATATTGCAAGAAAAAAAAAAAGAATGAATTCTGTTTTGGACACGTTGAGTTTGAGATGCTGTTGAGACTTCTGATTTGAGATTCCCAAAATGAGGTAGTCAAGTACAAAGATTTGTATAGATTCAGTCTGGGTAAGTAGTTGGGGAAGCATAGCCACAGTGATGATAATGGTACCCAAGGGAGTTGATGAGATCTCCAGGTGAGACTGAGGGAAAAGAGAAGAGGGCCCAAGACAGTACTTTGGGGAGTTATTCATAGAGAATGTGACTTGGGTGAATGAAGATCCAACAAATGAATCTGAGAAAGAGTGGTCAGATAGACAGGAAAACTCAACTCCTGTGAATTCTACTTTTACTGGTAATTAGCCTAGAAGAGTGAAGGAATATGTTTTGCTTATTGTCAGTACAAATAGATAAAGAGAATGTTACCAGTCATCAACAGTCATTAGCTATCATTAATGTCGGTGGTTTGAATCTCTCTTTTAGCTGAATTTTGTGCATCCCCTAAAATGTATAATAATGAACATTCTTTTTAAAAGAGACCTATAACACCATCAACCAAATACTTCATACCTTGGGGCTTGTTTGAGAAGGCCTAAATGTTAGCTGTTGTTTAGTTGCACATGACTCTTTATAACCTCTTTTTTTTTTTTTTTTGGCAAAGACACTATGGTAGCTTGCCATTTCCTTTTCTGGCTCATTTTATAGATGAGGAAACTGAGTCAAATAGGATTAAGTGATTTGCCCAGAGTCATACAGCTAGTTTTTGATGTCAGATTTGAACTCAGAATACCTTCCCAATTTCAGATCCATCACACCACCTTGTTGCCCAAATTATTAAGTTTTATAGCATGCTCCATTGAAGTTCAATGTTAAGATCTTGAAAATCTACCAGTGTTATCCTGAATTTTAGTATTTATTTCTTAGGGCTTTTGGTGTGAAGATTTTTGTGATCTACTTTATTTTGGAAAGCTAGAGCAATTGAGAATGGAAGCACATCTCACTGACTTTCATCATAGGGGAATTTGCAGGTCATTACTCCTTAATAGAGTCATTAATTGATAAAGACCCCTCCTGATCTTTCCCATAGTATTCTATTTTATTATTAGGAGACTCCCCCCTCATCTTCAGTATAACCCTAAAGACATAATAAACATTAGATAGTTGCATCTCAGAACTAATGCTAATCTTAACTACCTTTTGAATCAGTCAGTCCATTTATAATGCATTTGATTTCCTTGGAGTTTGGTCACTTGGAAAAAAGAAAAGTAAATTACATCGAAAATTACAGAGGTTACTTGCTTAAAATTTCCTTAGACAAAGTGAGTTATTTTCATAATATCTTTTTGCATCTCTAATCCTAGCAACAGATTCCTATTGAACTTAGAACCATCAAAATTTGAGAAAGTGGGCTTTAACAGCCCCTTTAAAATCCCAGGAAAATGTCATATTATTTATTACTTCTAAGCAGAAGCAATAAGCCTCAAGTTATATGTTTCTTTTAAAAACTTTTTTTTTAATGCAGATACACAATCCCCTGTGGTGTTAAAAGGAGTTTGCACTTTGAGAGGAGACTAGTCTCCAGGGGGTTTAATTTCACAAAGTTTCTGGCACTTTTTTTTGAAAACATGACCCTCCAGGTGATTTTTCATTTTTATGATAAGTGGGAATCTGAATTTAAATATGTTAGAGGAAGAAAGTAAGGTCCTCATAGCTGGAATACTAATATTCAATCTGTAGTGAAATTAATGATGATAATTGACAATTTTATAGGTGGGATTGTGACATCATTGATGTAGTTTGCATTCATTCCAAGCTTTTTCTCATGGAAGCATTGTAATATGGTGGAAAGAGTGCTTTTTCACCCTGGGGGCAAGCCACTGTCCTTCAGTTTCCTCATTTGTAAAAAAAATGATAATATCGGGCCTATCTTGTGTACCATTTTTGTTCCAGTATCTTCAGGATAGGGATTGGTGTTCAATTTGAGCTCTGTGAGGCTCAGTTTCCCCAGCAGTTTGTCATTCCTTTGGTCCTTGGAAGATCACACACAATCAGGGTATTATTATTTAAATGATCATTTACAGCCAATCCACAATCCTGTGAACCATTTCCTAGTTTCTGCCATTCTGGTCATTGCTGCTTTGGAATGAAAGAAGAATGAACAGGTTTGAAACCCATTTTGTAATTTTTGTCGGTTTTATAGGTTGCTGTGGCCAAAAATATTCCCCACTTGGTAGTCAGTCTTCTGCTAACGAGCCTCTTCATGTTCAGCTTCTCTTGTCCAAATTTTAGTGCTGGGCCTGGCTGTATTGGAAGCTTTACTGAAACAAGCCAGAGTTTGTGCTGTATTGGCAAAACCTTGGAAAATGTTGGGTTTCCAGGAAAGTGAGTCTTTAATAGTTTTTGTTGTCCTCATGTTCTTTTAGTAATTTACTTCCAGGGAGTACACTGTTTCTAAATATCATCTCAGGTAGTTGTTTTTCTCTTTTGAAAGATGGGGAAATAATAATGATGGTCATTATTTTATATAATCACTATTATAGATAAATATATTATAGATAAATAAATAAATAAATGTTATGTTTTTATAACAGCACTATGGAATGCTTTAATGTTCACTTTGTTGGTTTTTTTGGGTGTCTTTTCCCTTTTCTTCTGTTTCTTTTTTTCACAACATGACTTATGAGGAAATAGGTTTCCATGATTGTATATGTATAACTTCTTTCAGATTGCTTGCCATCTTGGGGATGAGAGAGGGAAGGGAGAGAGGAAGAAAAACTTGGAACTCAAAATCTTATGAAAATGAATGTTGAAAACATGTAATTGTAAAAAATAAAATACTATTTACAAAAAATGATAGTTTTATTTTGTCATTGTTTTTATGACTTCAATTTCTTTTTCTTATTTTATTTCTATAGCTAGCATTTATACTGCAATATTAAATAATAATGGTGATAATGGACATCCTTGCTTCACTCCTGATATTATTGGCAAGGCTTCAAGTTCATCCCCCTTACAGATATTGCTTGTTCTTGTTTTTAAATAGATGCTACTTATCACTTTTAAGAAAGAGTCCTGTGATTATGTCTTTTAGTAATTTTTAATAGAAATGACTGTTGTGTTTTGTGAAAGGCTTTTTCTGCACCTAATATTTATATATAATTTGTGTTGTTAATGATTTGGTCAATTATGCTGATGGTTTTTTAAGCAATATTGAATTAATCTTGTTATCCTAATATGACTCTCACCCAGTTATAGTTTATAATCTTTGTGATATGTTGCTACAATCTCTGCTAGAATTTTATTTAAAATGTGTTGATCTTTATTTAGGAAATCGGTCTGCAGTTTTGATTTTCTGCTTTTACTCTAGCAAAATCATATTAGAGGTATCATAAAAGGAATTTGGTGGAATTCCTTTACTTGTTTTTTCAAATAGTTAATATAGTTCATGGATTAATTGGTTCTTAAATGTTTGGTAGAATTCACTTGTGAATCCATCTGGTTCTGGGGATTTTTAATTAGGGAACTCAATTATGGCTTGTTCAACTTCTTGTTCTATGATAGGGTTATTTAAGTATTCTATTTTCTCTTTTGTTAATCTGGGTAAATATTCATCCATTTCACTTATATTGTCAGTTTTACTGGCATATAATTGGGCAAAATAACTCCTAAGAATTGCTTTAATTTCATCTTACTTGTTAATGCATTCACCCCTTTCATTTTTGATATTAGTAATTTGGTTTTCTTTCTTTTTAAAAAAATCAAATTAACCAAGGGTTTATCTATTTTATTGTTCTCCCCCTATGAAACCAGTTCCTGGTTTTATTTATTAGTTCAGTGGTTTTTAAACTTTCAGTTTCATTAATCTCTTATTTGACTTTTAGGATTTTCACCTTTTTAAAATTGGGGAATTAAAATATATCCTCTTCTAATTTTTTTTTTTTTGAGGGGGATACATGCCCAATTTACCATTCTGCTCTTTCTTTCCTTTATTGATATAGATCAACTAGAAATATACATTTTCTCTGCAGGATTACTTTGTCTGCATTCCACAATTTTGGGAATGTTATTTCATTGTCATTCTTTGTAATTATGATTGTTTTTGCAATTAGTTCTTTGATCCACTCATTCTTTAGGATTAGATTACTTAGTTTGCAATTAGCTTTTAATCTATACTTCCATGGCTCTTTATTAAATGTAATATTGGTTGCATTATGGTATGAAAAAGGTGTTTAATATTTCTGCTTTTCTGCATTTGGTTCTGAATAGAATGTATGCTCTAGAATACATGGTCAGATATTTTTTGAAAGTGCTATATACAGCTGAGAAAATGGTATACTCCTTTTGATTCCTATGATTAAATTTATCCAGCTTTAAAATGGAAAAGTTGAGTTTCCCCACTAGTATAGTTTTACTGTTCATTTCTTCTTGTAATCTACTTAACTTTTCCTTTAGGAATTTGGATACTATGTATCTGCATAGAAAAAAAAAAGAAGTAACTCTGCTTTGCTTTTTTTGAAGGGGTTTCTAGGACCTTGTACCTGCTTCTGAGCTCTGTTTGCTTGTATTTTGTACTAAAAAAACAACCCTTAATTGTTGAACATGTTGGCATTGTTACCCTGCCCCCTCTTTTTTTCCTTTTCAGAATATTAGAAGTTAGTTATTTTTTTCTTTTGTAAACTTTTTTTGTTTTGTTTAAAAATGGCTTTATAAAAAGACTTTTATAATCCATAAAAAAAAAAAAAAACAAACAATTTGGATACTATGCTATTTGGTGCATCCCTGTTTAGTATTGATATTACTTCATTGTCTCTGGCTCCTTTTAGCAAGGTGTAGTTTCCCCACTTAAATTCTCTCTTTTTGCTTTTGCTTTGTCTGGGATCATAATTACCATCCCTGCCTTTTAAAATTTTGGCTGAAACATAATAGATTTACTCCAGCTCCTCTTCTTCCATTTTATGGTGAATTTTTCCTATTCACATTCACAGTTATGATTATTAACAGTATATTATTTCATGCTATTTTCTTCTGCTTGTCCTCTCTTTTTATCCTATCCTTCCCCTAAAGTGAGTTTTGCTTCTGACCATTGCTTTCTTTTATCTGTTCTCCCTTTTTATCATCTTTCCTTGACTCTCTTCTCATTTCTTTTCTCTCTTACTTCTCTATTGAGTAAGATAGAGTTCTCTTTGCAGTTGAGTGTGCGTATGTATAAATGTGTGTATATGTTATGTATGTATGTATACATACATACACACTATATATCTATATCTATATATAATTTCTCCCTTTTTGAATCAGTTTAAATGTGAGTGAGATTCATTCAAGTATTTCCTTATCTTCCATCCATTCATCATTTTCACTATAAAAACTCTTTCTTGCATGCCTCTTCATTCTTCTCCCTTTCCATGCTCCCAGGATATTTTTCTTTCTTGCTTATCCATTTTTATGTCATTCTAACATAATTGGCTCACTCCTATGTTGTCTTTCAATTTAGAACTTTTCCAATGCTAAAAACGATCAAGTTCTTAGAAGTCACACATATTATTTTCCTGTATAGAAAAGTACACAGTGTAACCTTATTGAATTACTCTTTCATGGTTGCCTTTTTATGTTTCTTTAGAATTTTGTATTTGAAAACCATCTGTTCTGTTGGGCTCTGCTCTTTTCATAAAGAAGATTTGAAAATCCTCTAATTTGTTAAATATCTATTTTTCCTTGAAGGATTATACTCTGCTGGATTGATTATTCTTGGTTGTAATCACACCTCTTTTGCCATTCAGAATGTCATATTCTAAGCCCTCTACTCCTTTAACATGGTAGTTGATAAGTCTTGTGTGATCTTGATTGTGGCTCCATGGTATTTTAACTGTTTTGTTTTTCCTCTTGGTTCCAGAAGTATTTTCTTCTTGACCTGGGAGACCTGGAATTTAGCTATAATATTTCCAGGAGCTTTCATTTTGTACTTTCAGTAGGTGATTTGTGGAGTCTTTTAATTTCTATTTTATCCTTTGATTCTAGGATATTGGGGGCAGTTATCCATGATTATTTCTTGAAATGTGATATCTACTCTCTATCTTTGATCATGGTTTCCAGGTAACCCCAGAATTCTTAAATGATCTCTTCTGGATCTATTTTCCAGGTCAGCTGTTGTTCCAATGGGATATTTCACATTTCTTCTATTTTTTCATCCATTTGACTTTGTTTTATTGTTTCTTGATGTCTCATGGAATCATTAACCTTCACTTGCCCAATTTTAATTTTTAAGGAATTGTTCTCTTCTGTTCTCAAAGAACAAACATTCTTTTGTATGGTTTTTTTTTTTTTCCATTTGGCCAATTATTCTTTTTTAAATAAGTTTTTTTTTTTTTGAAGCTTGCATTGCCATTTTTGTTTTATCAACAATAGCTATGTTTTTACATAGTGTTTTCCCTCCCTTTCTCAGGGACTTCAAAGTAGTTTATACAAATTATCTGTTTTGTCACATTAGCCTTGAACCAGAGAAAAAAAGTATCAAAGCCCAGATGAGAAATCTGGGCTGAATTCTCAATATACAACTAAGGATGGATTCCCCATTTCTCCAAGTTCTAGGAATAAATAAATCATGGAGACCTCAACATCATAGAATGTTAGAATTAAAAGAGTACTTCAAGATCTCTGAGGCCTTACTTCCCAAAGATATGCTCTGGTCAGAAAGTTAAGGTCAAAGCCAAATCTGGATCCCTGGCAGCTTAACTTCCCTGACCACATTTAGAAGGTGAGAAAATTTAAAGTTATTTTCATTATTGGATTGTTCTCTCTCTTTTTCCCTTTGACCTAGTCTGCTTTTTAAGGTATTTTCTTTAGCAGTTGTGACTTTTTTTTTTTAACCAGAGTGTTAATTGTCTTTCCCCAATTTTCTTCCTCCACTTCCCTTTGTTTCCTAATTTCCTCTCTACTACTCTTGTTTGATTTTAAAAATTTTCTTTTAGTTTTCTTTCCAGGAATTTTTGTTGGGCTTATATCCAATTAAACATTTTTATTTGATGCTTTGGCTTGTAGCTGTTTTGACATCATTGGCTTTTTTTAAGTTTACATCATCATACTAGCTTGTTATGGTCAGATTATTTTTTTTTCTTTCTTTTTGTTCCTTTTCACATTCTGTTTCTTTTATTTTGAATTTTATGTTAACATTGTGCTCTGTTCCAGATTGGGGATTGAGGGTGGGAGTAGAAGGACTCATTCTTAAACTTTAAGCATTTTCATTCTGCTATTTTCAGGCTAGTTTTTGGAGTGTGGAAGTTTTCAATACTTTCAGGTTGGTATTGTCTCTGTTCCCTTGTTCAACTTGCCCTTCCTGAAAAAGGGCCCAGCTCCTTGGGTTTGCACTCGCATTGCTCCTCAGGTTCCCTCCTCCCTCGACAGTAACAGGGCCTCTCTGCGGCCTAGCTTCCTTGTGGCTGGGAGGGATGCTGCCCCTCAGAACTTCTACTTTCTCTCTGCTCTGGAACTCTGACCCCAACGTGGGTGTGGGCCATAGGCCTGTATCTAGTGCGAGCAAAAGGGTCTCCTTATCGTTGTGAAGGGAGAGCTCCCGAAAGCAGCATGTTTCTGTCACCCAGCTTAGTCCTGCCACATGGGCTCCGGCTGGGGGCCGCCAGTCTCAGCTCTCTTTCTATCCTCCTACGTTGTCTTGCCCGGAAGAACATTTCACTGTGACTTTTTTGTGGACTCTGCCACTCCAGAATTTAATTTAAGGAGTGATTTTAAAGTTGTTTGGAGGGCAATGTTGGGAGAACTGGGGTTAGTGCTTTGCACCATCTTGGCACTGCCCCTGGAAGTTTGACATAATATTGATGTTAACACATATTAGTCACATGGTATGCTATGAAATCTTAATTTAGAGCCCTACCAAAAAGACCCCAGAAGATATTTCTCAGGGCAAAGCATTTTTCTCAGATAAATATCTTATGGTTAAAAACACTAGTAAGTGTATAGTGCCTGAAAGAGCATTGCTTCCTTCAGACAACCACCACAATTTGCATAAACCACTTGTACTGTCTGGCAAAGGATTATTTGCTCTGTCAGTCCCTGGAGACTTTCTTAACATTGGTTATTTTTTAATAGATTTAAAGAAAGTTTGGAATTTCCAGATATATATATATATATATATATATATATATATATATATATATATATATATATATTTGTTAAACATTTTGAATAATGACATTTGTGAAATAGGATATTCCAAAAAACTTAAAAAGGTAGTAAAAGCATTGTTATAAATGCCCCCTCCTCCCTCTCTCAGTGATAACTACATGCATAAAATAAAAGATTATAATGGATTTTGCAGTTAATTCCTATTAATTATTTGTTATTTGTGTCACTGAAATATCATCTAGAAATGTATGACATGAATTTCAGTTTGAGAATTGGAAGGAATCTTTTAAAAATATTTAAAATATTGATCTTGAAATATCCTTAAGGAGACACAGAGAGTCAATTTAAATTGCAAGATAGTTGCCTCTTTCTGATACTTGGTACCCTTGATGTAACAAAAGAAAGTTTATCATTGAAATCTTGTCTTGTATCAAGCAGATTGATAGAAATTCTTGAAGCAATTTGTTTTGGTGGAAAGAACATTAGAAATTCAGTGGACCCAGGTTCTTGTGTTTTATTTTTCCTTTTTAGAGCTACTAGTTACCAAGTGACTTTGGTCTAGTTATGTTTACTCTCTAGGCTTTGGTTTCTGTAGTTATAAAATAAGGAAATTGAATTTAGTGATTTTTAAGATCCCTTCAGTTCTTCAAATTCTCTGATCCTAGTAAAAAGATTGTCTCATTGACAGATGGCTATTAGACATTTTTGTGTGTGTTTTTTGTAATATTATTACTATAGCAAATAAATTTTGCTGAGGCCAGATTACTATATTGTACATTTCAAAATTTTTCCAGTTAGAGTCATTACTGATATAGTATCTAATGTACATATCATTATATCAACACATATACATATGCACATAAAATGTCTGCTTCATATGCAAATATGTCTAATTGTACACAACTTATAACTAGATGATAAATCTAACTTTACATGTAATATATACTTCATAGTATATATCCATACACAGATGCCTGTAAAATTATCTTTAAAAAAGATCATTGAACTGTTCATTACCATCAAGTCTTTTCATTTAAAGTTATTATAGTAGAAAAAAGTGGAAGAGGCCTGAATTTGAAACTGACTTTTATTACCATTGTAACTTTGGACAGCTCTTTGTCAAGTCTCTATGCCCTTGATTTCTTTTCCATAAAGTGGATAATGAAATGTATAGAATCTACATGGTTATTTGGGATATTCATGGAGGAAGGATGAAATTCAAGTTGGACAGATTAGTGCGTCTGGTGGGAGGATTTCTTGAGCCCTTTTCAAGGTAACTTATCCAATTTTGGTATATGCCTGTCACTGTCACTGCCACATACTCAGCTGCTGTACCCTGGTAAACTGTCTTAAGTGCACAAGCTAAACCAGGTTGATGATAAGCAGTAGCCTCAAAAACCCATTAATTAGTTCATCAAACCCATGTGCCCCAGCTCACGAAGGCTTCCTCTGGTGGAATGGACGTATGAGAACAATTTGTTGTAATGGCCAGGAAGTCAGCTGGTGCAGGTGCTGGGGAGTGATTAGAGTTTGGTCAGATTTTGAGGGTACCTCTGCTGCATTCTGGGGCCATTGCTAGTCATCTTGACCTTTATTTTGCCGCTGGCTGTTAATGGTTCAGGAAGAGAAAGTGAGGCTGACTATTTCCAGTAACTCTGGCCTCATTTAAATCCAAATCATGCATAAGTCAAGAAGACATCAATCACCCCACAATATCTTTGATTCTTTTTGAAAATGAAGGACAAAAATGTTTGTAGCAGCCCTATTTATAGTGGCTAGAAACTGGAAAATGAATGGATGCCCATCAATTGGAGAATGGCTGGGTAAATTGTGGTATATGAATGTTATGGAATATTATTGCTCTGTAAGGAATAACCAGCAGGATGAATACAGAGAGGCTTGGAGAGACCTACATGGACTGATGCTAAGTGAGATGAGCAGAACCAGGAGATCATTATACACTTCAACAACGATATTGTATGAGGATGTATTCTGATGGAAGTGGATTTCTATGACAAAGAGACTTAACTGAGTTTCAATGGATAAATGATGGACAGAAACAGCTACACCCAAAGAAGGAATACTGGGAAATGAATGTGAACTATTTGCATTTTTGATTTTCTTCCCGAGTTATTTTTACCTTCTGAATCCAATTCTCCCTGTGCAGCGGGAGAACTGTTCGGTTCTGCAAATATGTATTGTATCTAGGATATACTGCAACATATTTAACATATATAGGACTGCTTGCCATCTTGGGGGGGGGGTGGAGGGAGGGAGGGGAAAAAACGAAACATAAGTGATTGCAAGGGATAATGTTGTATAAAAATTATCCTGGCATGGATTCTGTCAATACAATGTTATTATTAAATAAAATAAAATTAAAAAAAAAAAAAGAAAATGAAGGACAAACAAAAACATATTACAGGGCTTTTAAGAGGATCAAATGAAATAGTTAAAATTCTATCAATTGTGAGCTATAAATATTAATAAAGAATAATAACAATAATTCAATATTAGGCCACATATATTAGTTGAAACTTATTTCCTTATTGAACAATACCATTATTTTGTAAACTGTCATTTAAGAGTTTGAATATTGCCTTGATGTTTTTTTATAAATTCTAAAAACATAGGACTACATAGACCTAATAGATTTATTTACTTTTTGGTTATCAAAGGAACATTTTGGATAAGACTTCTAACTTTATTTCCTTACAATAAAAAAATCTTTATATCCATCAAATTTCAGACTTAATAGTGAGGTATAAAAATAGAGGGACCATTATACTAAAGTGGGGAAAGTACATAGTAGAAATGATGATTCCTACTTTCTCTTAGTGTTGTATATTTAAATACTGCTAATTCCTGAGGCCCATTTGCCCACAGAACCATGAAACAGTTTGCCTTCTGATAGTTTCTCCTCCTCCTCCTACTGCATAGGTCCCTTGGACAGAGATTATATTGTACCTAAACTTTTTATACTGATCATACCATAAAGCTTTCTAATGATAACTCTTAGTGCTAATTTTACAAATTTCTTATTTAGAATGTTCAGAATAGTTTCATAAACTTCTTGGAAATCAGACAGATATTTTATGGAAAAATTAGAGACAAAAAAGTTTAATGACATGAATATGACAATTATCAAAGGAGTCTTAGAGAGTATATAACTTCTTCATTTCTAAGTTTCCCTGCTATCTCAACTCTTTCCATTTCTCCTTTGGCTTATTAAGTCTACAATTCTTCATATACCTTATTCAGACAATTTTCAGAAGGGCGGTAATTGTGTGTCTTGGTCTTAGAACTCATTTATTTCTTTTTTCTTTATATTACAGATGAAGAGGCTGCTCAAATAGGTGTGTCTGTGTTCAGTTGTTGAGAGTGGGGATCATGGATGACGATCAGTTAATTGCAGAAACCCTGGATCACTTTATTAATTGCCGGGAATCGAAGAAGGAATTATCTGAGAACAGTTCTCTTTCAAAAGGTAAAATTGAAGTGTGATACTTTTATATTTTAACACAATGATGAAAATCTAGTATTTGAATCTAGTTCTTGGTCTGTCTTGTGTTGTCTCTTTATAGAGGCTCTCTGAGCACTTT
This sequence comes from Antechinus flavipes, assembly GCF_016432865.1. Lineage (NCBI taxonomy): Eukaryota > Metazoa > Chordata > Mammalia > Dasyuromorphia > Dasyuridae > Antechinus > Antechinus flavipes. The sequence goes on from NC_067403.1 coordinate 230,828,362, forward strand.
GTAAATATTCATTTACCCAATTCACTTTGTATTCCCCATTTCTGCATAAGCAGCAAACTTTGACTGCCAACAAACCTAAAAGTTGAAAAGACCAAATTAAAAGGTTATCATTGGTAAAAAGCATATATTAAGCTTTCCTTTGAAATGATTCAGTATGAATATTTTGATTTCTTTGGACAGGCAATTAAAGGTTAGAGAAAAAAGCTGTCTGACCCTCTTCACTGGCTATACATGGATTAGGGAACATTTCTGATGTCAAACATATATATGTATGTATTTATGGCATATGTTAAAAATGGCGTATCATTATAGCCACATTTATTTATTCTTTATTCTTGCTTTATTCTTGCTGTAAATTGTTGCAAAAATTGAGCTTAAATAAATGAGTTCACAAATCACCTAAACTGCATTTCCATGCACAGTAGCTTGTTTTTTTTTTCTCCTTTTAATATATCCCAAGGCACTAGTTCACATTATAAACTAATGACCTGAAAAAAATCCACTTAACGCACAAAGTATTTCTGAGTTGTAAGTGTAAAAACATGTCCTAAACAGTAAACTTTCATTTTTTTTTTCTGAAGCATTTAAAAATTTTCTGAAGTTACACTGCTCTTAAGCATAGGACCTAATGGTTGGATAGCGAGCAGCATAATTGACCTCTCTGAAGGAAACTAATTCACATTCCATCTGCATGAGGAGGACACAGATGTCAGTGCTCCAAAAGACCTTATTCTTTCATTTTCCCAAGCCCTTCATTTGTCTTACTGGGTTCTGTTGCCTCACTGATATGCAGGAGAATCAGTTTTGTGTGAAAGTGGTTATCACCCTGCATACGTTTGCATATTTCTCTAGTAAGTTTTAGTTTCCCAAGTCTATTACCATTTCAATTCAAAAAGAGTGACTGTTCTATTTATTGTCATAATACTTATATGTCAGGATGCTCATGGGATTCATTTTCTTTCCAAGATTGTCAAAAGGGTCAATAATCCTATTAAAAATATTTTCCAGAAAAAATTAAACTATAGCTTTATTAAAAGAAATTCACATTACTGATTCAGAATCTTGGAAATCAGGCTGAAACTGTTAATATTGTAATATAACCCTCACCTATGGTAGATTTATTTTAACTAGTTTTTGCAGTTTTTATTAGTTAGCACTTCTGGCTTGCTGAACTGTGTAAAGCTGACAATAAATATTGAGCTCAGAATGAATTGTTTAATAAGATGATTCACTCAATATTTCCGAATGACAAAAACATCATTTAGTGTCTTTGGTTTTCCAGTTGTTGGCCAGGTCTTTCTTTAAATGTATCTTAGAAAATCAAGATGTAGAATTTGATATCATTCATTGGTGATGACTATGTAGTGGAAAGAGTCAGAAGGCTTGGGTTCGAATCTAAATTCAGTCATTTAGTAGTGAAGGTTACTTATTTCTGAGTCTCAATTTACTCATTTTTAGAAAAGGGATAATAATACTTGTATGGCCTGTTTTACAAAGTTGTTGAAAACACTTTATAAACCTTAAAAAAATCCTTAAAAAGTTTCTATTGTTATGAATTATATTTTTAATAATAATAATGATGTATATAATTATTAGAACACTAATATTGTTATGAAGGATATAATATAAATGACTTTCACTCCTTTACATCTTAACTACTTTGTAGATATACTTCATTAAAGATGTTTTTAAAGGCTTGGCTTCAACTCATCTTTCCAGACTTATTACCCATTATTCTCCCTTCCTGCTGGCCTTCTTATTCTTCAGGCATGACAGTGTTATCTCTCATTTCTGAGCTTTTATACAGGTTCTTCTCCAGGTGTAGCATCTACTTCCTTTCCCCTTCACTCACACACACACATACACTCTCACTCTCTCTCTCTCTTTCTCTCTCTCTCTCTCTCTCTCTCTCTCTCTCTCTCTCTCTCTCTCTCTCTCTCTCTCTCTCTTTTTCTCTTTCTCTCTCTCTCTCTCTCTCTCTCTCTCTCTCTCTCTTTCTCAGACAACACATAGACACACAAACATACACTCACACATATACACACCACCCCACCCCATGATCCGTTGTTTCTTTTCAAGCTTAAAAGTGTCCCCACCCACCTAACGACTTTTCCTGTGAGGTATTAGTGCTTCCCTAGGCCGCTAGGTGGTTAACTCAATGCAAGTCACCTTGCCCTCTTTGTCTCAGCTTCCTCACCTGTAAATTGAGCTGGAGAAGGACATGGCAAACCACCATTCCAGTACTCTGCTCCCAAAAGGGGTTACAAGGAGTCAGATACCAGGGAAAATGACCAAATGCCTCACCAAATTACCTTGTATTTTCTTTGTAATTGTTTTAATGTTGATTTCATATGTCCTAATTGCCTTCCCTTGTATAACATAAGCCCCTTAAAATAGGGGTAAATGAGCTTGTTTTCATATCCTTAGCAATTTGTAATGCCTGGCACAAGGCATTAATAAATGCTGATGTTTCTTCAAATTATTGATATAATGAAAAATGTTATTTAAAATCATTTAAACATTCTCGACATTTTTTTTTATTATATTTATTTTTAAAAAACAAACTCATAGACTTGGGTATAGAATCAAAAAATACAGAACTTTTGACATCAAACAGAGCCATTAACTTGAGTTTTGCTGGAAATATGAGACCTATAATTATTAGATCATAAAAGGCCTTCATTGACAATGACTTTCTCTGACCTAATTTTATTTTTTTGTGCTAATGTAGATAGATCTCTCAAGAGCAACTCTACTAATGTTGCTTTGTTCAAATGTGGCTTAGTGGCTATTCTCACCTGTTGTAAACCTTGAAAACTTACTTTTATTTCAGTTCAAACCAAAATTGTCACATGATCCAATTTGGGAAGCATTCACATCATCTTTCTGAATTGTAATTATTGGTCATATTTCTCACACAGAGAAATTGTATATTCAGAAAATCAGTGGCTTAGAAACTGGCATTAAGCCTCTTCAACCCCATTTTATTGCATCTGGTGACCATGAAGGGTTGCATCACTTATATTCGCTTCAATATCTCTCAATTCATTCTTCACAAAAAGGCTAGTTGTACTGATTTCATGCTTCAGCCTGAAATGTAAGTCAGCTCCTAGAAAAGTTGTCTTTTTTACTGATTATCTGTCAGTGGTTCAGGGATGAGGATGAATCTATTGTGCCCCTCTGATTAGCTCTTAAATTATTTATCCATTCTTTGCTTCTCAGTATCAATTCTTATGATTCTAAAAAATTCTGCTTTTCCCAAAGATGCCCAATTTTTAGCTTTTTTTGGATATTCTTTCTATGCAATCCACACATTCTTATTTCTTGCTATATTCATAACCATGAATATAATTCCTTGTGCTTGGATTCAAGACTTCATGATTTTTAAGTGTAATTTTATTTTCAGTAGTTTTATTGGTCTGATTTTCACGAAAGCATATTGTGCTTTCAGGACTTTTATTGTTCTTTTAGATTATATCCTTATTAAAAAAACAGAATTCCTCTCTTTACCTCCTTTCTTCAGTATTTAATGTTTGGATTATTAAATTTTTGATCTGATTATTGTGTGTCTGAATATTCAGAAATGAGTTATTTTATCTTGTGATGTGTAAACTGATTTGGATTTAGGATTTTCAGGTTATTGACATTTTTAAAAACTTAAATTTATTTAAAATTTTCTTTTATTAAAAAACAGCTAATATAGACTGCAGAAGATTGAATCCATATGCTTCTTATTTATTCCCTTCCTCAGTGTCTGTAAGGAACTGTTTTGGTGAATGAATGCAAAAGAAAAGGAATTTATTATATTTCCTATACAGAGCACCATGCTTAGACCTATAGATAACAGATATAAAAAGTAAAACTGTCTTGGTATCATATGAGTCTCTATCTTAACAGGAGGAGACACCATACACAACATAATCAGGAGCAGAGGATTGGTGATAGAAAGACCTCATGGTCCATAGGCTTTAGCAGTATGGTATCTGGATAGCAAGGCCTTTCGTTTCAGTGTTAGAACCTAAGTTTCCTCTGTCAAAACAAGTTCAGAATTGAGCAGTTTCTGTGTAATTTGGGGCTGAATGGGCAAGAAATTCAGATAGACCTACTTTTTAGTGATTGGACCATCTCCATTCTCTCAAATCACTATGTAATTGTCCAACCTTTTTCTTCATTTAGGCTGTAAAGAGCTTGCTTTGGGGATATTTTGAAATACTTTTTTAACCAGTGAATTTTTCCACTCATTTTCCTAAGAGCTTAAAATCTTGGAATTGGAGTTTAGTTTGCAATTCAAATATTTTCACTTGAAAATTTGAGAGAAAGGCATTAATAATAGGTTGGTCACATCCCACATCCCACTTTATAATATAAACATTTTTTCTATCCCAGTATTTCGCCCCCTCCCCAATCTTCTTGAAAGTAGGACTATTATTTGTGTTTGTCACTTCCTAGGTCCCTATCCTAGTACATACCGGGAACTCAAATCTTTGATGAATGCTGAATAAGTGGCTGAAATTTAGCTCTATTCACAGCATATCTAAAACTGACCTGTCTCACTTGGGCACCCCAAACTGTTTGGAGTTTGAACATAAAAACATATCTTTAAACTTCTATGGGATACAAAGAGAAGCTTTTCCCAATCTGAAGAATAAATTTGAAATCTGCTATAGAAAAATACCACAGAGAATAATATAAGAAAGCAGCTGGGCCTCTTACCAATTTCAGAGCAGGAAGGGAATTTCAGTAGAGCATAAAAACAGCTTTCCCTTATTTAAAAAAAAAAAAAAAGCCAACAGAATAACAATCCTTGCAGTGTTCTCTTTTGCTATTGTTTTCTATCTAGGGCCAGACCGAGACAGGAGCCTTACCCATGTTTTGCTTTGTCTGCATCTGGCTGTTTTCTTACCAGAGGAAGTTGGAAACGGACTGACCAGTTTGGGGCTACCAGGTGGCTCTGTCTAGCTGCCTTCTCTGTGCTGTTGTTATCAGTCATTTAATTCCCTGCTGAATATTGAGCCATGTTTTGAGTTCATAATCCCTCTGCCAGTGTCTTTTCTCCTGCTTCCTTTAAAAAAATTTTTTTAAAAGCCAGATTTGAAAGCATATTTACAAATGTGAATTTTAGCAGTTAAAAAAGGTTCCACAGAAAATAACACATTGAATTGTAATAAGCTTATTTTAACTTAAGGAATAGACTGATGGGATAGTGTTAACCCCATGAGAAATTTGTCGAAGGCATCATGTGAGTGGACTTGCCAATAAAAGCAACTAGGCAGTTCAATAAAACTAATTAAATTAATCTGGTATCCCAAGGGAAGTTGAGCAATTCTTGGAATTAAAGAAACAATGTAATTTCAGGACTTTAAAAATTGATATGTTTTGTCATGTTGCCAAAAAAATCAAATGAGAGAAAAAAAAAGGTTTGCAATTTTCAACTGATCATAAATTCAGCAGCTATCTATATGTAATCTATCACCATGGAAGATCGTCTTGAGGAACATTGAAGAGAAGAATGTTAGGGACAAATGAAATGAACAAATTTATAAAAGATTCCTGTGAAAAACCATGACTTCAGGAGTATTAACCTCTTTTACCTCTTTGGGGAAACATCTGTAAATTGTAATTAAGCAATTTTTTCTTGCTTCTTTATTTCTTTTTTCATCACCAAATCACTACTGTTAGGGAACAAATCCGACAATTTATGAAACACAGAAAATCTGCTGGTTCAGTTGCAGAAGGGAATTTTCACACTTAAAATATGACAGATTTTGAGCTGACAGGGGCTTTTTGTTTTGGATAATTTGGCATAAATCTCTAGCCACAGTTGTTAGAATTCATTCCATTGTTCACATGACAGTTTGTCCTATAGACACTCATTTGTTCCTTATGTCTGATATAGCTTACGTGTAATTGTTCTCTGTTGGCAATTTTTAATGTAGTGATGCTATTATAATATGTAACTTTTAAAAATATGCCTTCTGTCAATCAAGCCAGATGTTATAAGAATCAAATAATTGTTTGTTTTAGACAAATATTAGGAATCATCTTGCCAGATTCTATCCTTATAAAGACGTGTGTGTGTGTGTGTGTATGTGTGTGTATGTGTGTGTGTGTAGAGAAAGATAGAAACAGAGAGAGAGAGACAGGGAGAGAAAGAGAGAGAGAATGCACATGAGTGTCTTCTTTGTCAGGGAAACTTTTAACTTCAATAAAATACAGGTCAGACCTTACTGCTGTTGTTGATATAACTACCACTGATTTGTCTATGTGTCTATTCATCTCTCTCCCCATTTGAAACAACATGAAACATGGCTATTTTTGTATATATTTTCTTTCTCACTTGAGAATTATTTTTAGCCATGGTTATTATTTTTTCTTCTTTTGTGGAAAAATCGTGGATTGCTCACCCAGGCAGCTGAAGTAGTCCTAAGGATATGTTGTGTGATTCAACCCAATGGGCACATATTCAAATGTGAGTGATTTTTAGCAGAATGCCCTTTCAACCATAGAACAATAATATTTTCTTTGAAATGGTCAACTGAATGAGAAAGGACACAAACAGGAAGCTGTCTGAAACAAACTCATATACTTACACGAAGAAAAATATAGGCTATCTAGCATCTGGTTTCATCAGATATCTTCAGTATCATATAGTTTATTATCTAATCTACCTGGCTTCTAGGCATAGAAAAGTTTAAATGTTGTCTGTTTTAAAACTGTTTTTAACTATTGTTCTTTGTTGATTTTACTGGTTCATTAAAACACATAAGGATAATTTTGTTTGTTTTCCCTATATATATAGCTTAAATTATATCATTATAGCAGGGAGTGTAGGAATTTTGAATTAAAAATCTTATTTTCATTTTCCTGTTTAATCATTGATGAGGCAAATTTCTGTTGAATTTGCTAATCATCTAATCTCTTTTGATAGTTTAAATCCAGTTCTTGATAATTTTTTAGCCATTTGGTTTGTACAATTATTGTTCCTTGATTATAGTGCTAAGACATTCAAATGCTAAATGTCAGAAGTATAAATTTTTAAATTTAGGTTTGCAAAAGTAGTGATTGATGGGTGGGGTCCCTGACAGTCATCCTTTGTATAATAATTTTGATAAGATTGTATTTGTAATATTTCATTTTTTCTTGAAAACCTCTACTATTGGAATGAATACATTACCCAGTGGCTTTGAAAAGAGTAGCAAGAAAATATGGAACACAAGCTTTTTCAAGGATAAATGTTGAAAACTGTCTTTGTATGTATTTTGAAAAATAAAAAAGGTATTATAAAAAAAGAAAAAAAAAGAAAAGAATAGCAACCATGATAGTTTTTCAAATTGTCTTCTTTTAAATTAAAACTTCTGTGAGGTATCTCTTAAGGATTCCTTGGAAGAAACATGAATATCTCTATTGTCTATAATTTGAGTTTGCCTTAGCCTTCTACCAAAGATTTGAGTTGGATCATTTTAAGAACAATGTATAATGCTTCTATTATGGTGCAAATGAAAGAGAATTGATTTGTGATCCAGAGGGAAGAGCATATCCATATGTGGTTGAAACAGGTTGGTGTCAGTGGACTTAGTTATCTCTACCTTGTTATGGAGTAGGAGGATTGTACCATGATATCCAAGATACTTAAGGTCTCAGAGAGGTCCCAAGTGGGGATAGAACCGGGAGCAAAGTGAGCACCATCTTCTCAGTTCCAAAGTGGGTGATCTTCTTCAAGCACAGGTCTGAAGCCACATCATCCTCCTCCTTTTTCAATCGAGGATTGGCTACAAAGTTATCTGTTTGACTGTTCAGCCTCTTCACAATGTAGCCCCCTCCTGCCATTTCGGTCTTCTTCCCCTTCTTCCCATGTTGTCCTTGATATTCCAGCTCTGCCCACCTTCCTACAGTTCTGTGCAAATAACCCTCCATCTCCTTACTCGTATTTTTAATGGTTGTCCTCCATGCCTGGGATGCTGCCCCTCCTCACTTAAGTCTCATGGCTCCTCTGGCTTCCTTTAAGTCTGAGCTCATGTCCCACCTCTGGCAGGAGTCCTTTCCCAGTCTCTCCTTTTGTTGGTGGCTTTCTTCTAAGATCACCTTCTGTCTACTCCCTTTATGTCTGTCCATAGTTGTTTACATGCTGTCTTCCCCATTAGGATGCGACCTCCTTGAGCACAGAAACTGTGTTTTTGCCTTTCTATGGCTCCTTGGTGCTTGGCACATATTAGGCACTCAATAAATGCTTATTACCTGATCTGCACTGATGACTCTAGTTGATTGTGAAGCCATTCTTAATCCTCACTGAAGACTTCCTTCAGTAATGGAATCTCATGTGCCAAATGAAATTATTCCAAACCCAGGATAAAAAATCTCATTTGATACTGGTTGAAATGTATCCTAAGTAAGTCTTGAAGGTCAATTTTTATGTCAGTAGGGCTCTGTCCTCCTCCCACTTCCAGTTAATAACCAAGAATTTTTATGTCAGGCAGTGGGTAAAGAGGCCTTGGAACTACAAGACAAAAATAAAACTTCCCCTTCCCTCAAGGAGTTTACATTCTTTCAGAGAGTTAGCATTCATGAAAAAAGTGTATACAGAAGAGATACAAAATGAATGGTGCTTTGCTTTTGAGAATCTGTAACTAACTTCTCTTTATAGCGCAGGAGGAAAAGAGAATTGATATCTTAGCATATTCTTCTGAAAAGTTTGATGATCCCTGAATTATATTGTATATAATTATATTGATTTTTGTGGGAACCCCTGTCAAGAGGATTAAGAGGCTAGGATACCAGAAGTATGGATGGCCAGAGTGAACTTGCTCTCAATCTTGAATATTGCTCTCAATCCCTACTCAAAGGGATGATGAGGCAGCTAATTGGTGCAGTAAATAAGAGTGATGGACTTGGAAGTCAAGAACTGAGTTCAGATCTTGCCTCAAGACAAATTGTGACCTTTCCCAGCTTGTTTTTTTTATGTATAAAATGAAAGGATTGAAATCAATAGCCTCTTAAATCTCTTCTAATTTTCTGATCCTGTGATGGTTTCTATTCTCTGACCTCTGAGAAAAGCTTGAGATAAATAGGTTGTCTCAGCAGGGCTATGATAACTCTTCTTGGAATGGTGCACTTGTAGTGGGTGATGGATAGGGGAATTGAGAGGGGAATATTACAAGGATGATGTAGAAAGAAAACATGAAGGTCACAAAAGCTCAACATTTAAGAACATCTTGCACATATAACCTTAAGAAATTGTGCAGTATTATCTCTAGTGGATGTGATGATAATTGTGTTCATTGAAATAGTCAAATCCAAATTGGATAGAGTAGTAATTCTCAAAGTGTGGTTAGCAGAACCTGGGAAGATGGGGGTTGGGAGAAGTATCCCCACTATTCTTTTGAACTTCCAGCTCAAAACTATTTTCATAATAATACTAAGATTTTATTTGCCTATTAAAATATTCTTCCCTTTTCCAACTATATGTATGTGAATGCTTTCCTTCAGATATTACAACAGATTGACTGTGGAAACATATAATCTAACCATTTTCTATTAAATCAGGTATTAGATGTGCAAAGATAAATAAAACAATGCTACTCTTTTCAGTATTTTTTCCCCCAGAAAAGAGTTATTTTTTCTTAAAAATGTTATTTGTGTTAATATGTAATGGAGTTTATTGTTATTATAGATAATTGTTTAAAAGTTATGTCCATTTTAATTTCCAACATATTGATAAACAGATACTCTTTGGGCTCCTCAAGAAGCTTTAGATTATAAAGAGTGCTTGAGATCAAAAAGTTTGAGAACTGTGGGGATAGACTAAGGGATAGTCCTACACTGGCCCCTACTGGAGGGACTAAGCTACTTTGTCTATGAATATTATTTAAATATAGTGCCCAGTAGCTTTTACCAGTCAGCATTCATATGCTTTGACAAAAAGATATTTCTTTTGCATCATACATTTCTAGATTGTGATGAAAAATTGATTTGGAAAGGCGATGAGGTTATAGTTCACTATTATATAATAAGACAAGTTGGCAATAAAAAATGAGGTATTTTAAGTGTTATTTTATTTTGTTATTTCTGTCTTTGACCTGAAGCTTGAGATGTAAAAGACTATTGCCTCCTAGAGCAATAGGTCCTAGCTCCTAGGGTCTGGCCCAAGAAATGGTCTGGCTTTTGTTGGTGGTATCCCTGAGAGAAACTCATGGGATCAGAGAATATCATAGCTTTAAGGAAGCTCTGAGATCATCCTAGGTCAGCCCCCACCTTTTAGAACTAAGAAAATTTTTATCAGGAAGAGTAAAATTTGCCCAAATTTATTAATATTAAATATTTTTTAAAATTTGTATTATTTTATAAACATTATATATATAATTATATAATTGTTAATTAAGTACTAATTTAAAAGAATTATTAAAAAGAAGAGTTGTAATTTGACCTCAGTTCCTCTGATTCAGATCCAATGTATTTCTACTGTAGCACGCTTTTATTTTTCTCCTAAAATTTTCTTCTCCATGCCTTATAGAGAACTGTGCCCATGATTTTATGATCCTGTGGGCAGGGATCATAGCTTTCTGTATCCACTCCTCTTTTTTCTTTCCTTTCTAATTTCTTATGTAGAGCCTAGCAAGATACTAGGTCTATAAGCAGGCATTTAGTTAATAAATTGGTGGGGTTGGTAACTTCCTATAGCCATTTTCTTTGGTCTGGAAAGCTACAAAGTTTAGTTTTCAGTCATTGTGGAAAGTTGTCTGCATGACTGAAATCCCTCTTTGATTTTGTATACTAAACTCTTGTTCCTGGTCCCATTTCTTTCACTAACTCATGAGATTGGCTGTGATTAACCATCATCTATTCTTTTACTTAAAAAGTGCTAAGGTTAGTTAACCTGGGTGATCTCCAACGTGTCTTCTGGCCCTAGGAATCTCTGAATGTGATAACTTTGTAGGGAATCTGTACTCTCTATCTCTCTGGGTTGGAGTGCTAATAGGATTGAAATAACTGATGTGATATTTTATAGTCTACTCTGTACAGATTAGTTCATTTGTTCCTTCATAACTACTAAGTTGTTCAAGGGTGATTATTTTTCTTTAAAGGCGAGGACCACTACTCTGTGACTGCCTCCCAAAGTGGAGTCTAAGATGATATTTCTGTTCTCCAAATGGGAGTGGGGACAAAGGGAGCCAAGATTCATTCTTTCTCTTTTTATTGCCAATACCTAGCACAGGACCTAGCACACAGTAGGCACTTAATAAATGTTTGTTGATTGATTCTGAAGAATTAAAAGTATCACCCAGAAGGCAAAAATGTAAGTTCCTTGAGGGCAGAGACTATTCGATTTCTGTGTTTGTACCCCTAATATCTGACACAGTGCCCTGGCACATAGTAGATTCTTAATAAATGCTTGTTGATTGATTGATTGCAAACTACCGGAAGAAGTACCATGATGAATATAGTACAATTCTTGGGATCATGAATCCCAGGTCAAGAACCTCTGACTTCAGAGGACTGGCCAGTTGGAATTTGACTGTGTATTTGGAGTTTCTCTCTGCTCCTGGTGATGGTGGCCATTACCCTGTTCTACTATGTCAGAATCCGAATACTGCCACCGAAGAGGAAAGGATTCCTCCACAGACTATCTCTGATCACAAGCAAAAGGGAAGAAGTAGTGGAGGTGGCAGGGACAGAAACAAAGTAAGCCTTTTATGGTCTGTAGAGAGAAGGAAAAATACTGAGGTGGATGTAGTCTTCTTAATTACCAGCCTTAGAAATGTCTCAGGTGACCCTTTTGTGGCTTGAGTCACAGAACTCACTCAGCACTGAGCCAGACTGACTCTCCCCCCCTTCCCACCAAATCTTGCTGTTAAGTGACTTCCACTCCCATTTCAAAGTTCATCCCCTTCTTAGCTTGCTGCTCTTGTGGCCCTCATTTAGGGACTCTGTCACACATTCTCCAGGCCACGTAGTGTGTGGGGTGCCTTGGCAGGTTGAGAGCTACTGTGAATAATGAGTCAATTATCCCCTAGCCCGGGGGAAAGCACAATTATTCCTGGCTGCCCAGACTGAGGTAATTCTCTCCTCCCCATGCCCTTTCAAAGGAAGACCATAAAACAGTTGGAATTCAGAGCACCGAAAAGGAATTTAGAGGAGACGTTTGTCTGCTGGATTTGGTTTCTTTGGGTCTATTCTGATTTATGATTGATTGGTTTTTAAATTGCTTATTTAATTCCAGCAACTACCACCTTGGGGGAGGCTAGTGACCAAGGGGCCTGTGATCAAGGAGCAATGAAGGGAGTTTGCCTCGATGGACAAAGCCAGAGTTGACTGGCCCCTGGCCAAGAATGTGAGAGTGTAAGCGACCCCTGCTTCTCAGAGTACCTGCCCTTGTTACAGACATAAGGACTTGTCCCCTATTTTCTTTGCTGTAAGATTTTTGCAACTCCCTAGGGATGCACAGAATTTTTTCCTCGTGTTTTGTTTTGTTTTGTTTTGTTTTTTTCCTTTTAGCAATAAATCCAATGTCTCTTCACTGAGAAGATGTTTTTGAAATACACGATAGTGACAAGCACTGGGCAATTGTGCCAAAGTTTTTGATAGGGTCTGCTCACACCGAAATGGTGGTTGTCTCTATCTGTGAAAACTGAGCTTTGATTGCCAGTGGCCCATCCATCCATATTGAAAGTTGTCTGGTTTCGATCTATTTTCAATCTATTAGGGTTGAAAGATTTTCCTATGAAAATCAAGGAAGTTTGCTCCACTTCTCTCAGAAATATCACTGCTTTCTGGAAAATATATCATCAGGCTATGGTTAGTATCTAATTTTTCAAGGAATCAATAGCTTCAACCTTTTCAAGGAAAGTAACCTTTTTCTTAGATCTGAAATTAGATACTGGTTGCAGTGGTGGTCTTGGAAGGGCGATCTATTGGAAGCTTGCCTGTTTGGTATCAAAAGGAAATTGAAATTCCATTGCTGCAGAATAATGAAACCTTTTAAAACCTTTAGAAAAACTTTTGTTTCATCTGTATTGAAGTTTTGACTCAGAAATGCCCAAAGAAAAGCTCTTTCAGGTCTCAATAACCTTCTTGTGCTCTGAAATATTGCTGTTAGATTTATAAAGTGTATTATGTCTGACACTTATTTCAAAGCAAGAAACATTAGGCATGAGATGAAAGAGTGGGAAAGGACTCTGATGAAAAATAGAAACAGAAAGAGGATGAGAGGAACACTTATGTAGCAAATTTAGATTGCTTGCATTCATATAGCTGTGGAAAGTGTCTGGCTACAAAAATGTACTTTTGGGCCACCTGGAATTTAACCAAATTGCCCAAATCTGCCTTTTTCAACATTGTCATGCTGAAAAAGAAACTTTTTTCTCTCTTTTTGGTCTGCCAGAGGTTAATTCTTTTTTGCTAAATATACATATATATATATATATTATATATATATATATATATATATATATATATATATATATAATATATATAACTATTTATTTAAAAAGTAAAGAAAAACTACTGTAAGGAGAACTCTGAATTTGAACGGTGTAGTGTGGGAGAGAGGAAGGGAGGAGAAAGAGAGAGAGAGAGAGAGAGAGAGAGAGAGAGAGAGAGAGAGAGAGAGAGAGAGAGAGAGATTGAGATTCATTTCCTTTTTGTGTGTTTTTTTGTCATTTAAAAAATGAAGACTTTCTGCTTATAAAAGGGAATAATATTTGCATGGCTAAAAAATTTTAGAGAAAATATCCAGAGACAGGATGGAGTAGATGTTCTAGAGCTGGCTTAGAGTCAGAAATACTTCCGTTCAAGTACTACCTGAGATGTATTCTGATTGTATGACTGGTTGAGTCACAACTTCTCAGTGCTAAGGTAGATAGCTGCAGCCTACAATAATCTTAGGTGGCTCCCCATGACTCTAAGTCGAAGAAAAAGTGTAAATAGCATTGAAAGTAGAAATTCATCTCCCAAGATTTCCTGACCAGTGAAATCCTCGGCTCATCCCTGCCCCTAGCCAGTTTCCAATACTATAGCTAATAAAATTTTGTCGCGTCAAAGACCTTAGAGATAATGACATAGTTTACATTATATTGGGGGGATATAACATGTCCATTGTCAGTTTTTGAATGTAAGTCACCATCATTCCTGGCCCAGTTAGGCCCTTTGTGTGGGAAGGAGCACCTGAGCTGAGCCTTGAAGGAAGGTCACAATTTTGAGTGTGGGAGATGAGGAAGGCTTGGGCAAAGTCTCAAATCCATGGAGGAGGAAGGTAGAGCGCTGAGTTTGGGGAACAGCCGGCACTCTGGTTTGTCTGGAAGCGAGAGGCTGTGAAGAAGGGTACTGAAGGCTTCGAGGAAGGCTGGGGATGAGAGGCTGAGGAGAGTTTTTTAATTTAATGTCAGGAGCTTTTAGAAGCTTTGGAGCAGGGAGAGCTAATGGTCAGAAGCAGTGTCTTAGTAGGAAGTTTATTTTAATAACTGGGTGGAGGATTGAATGAAGGACTTCAGGAAATGACTCACCAGGAAGCTTAAAATAGTCCAGCCAGGAGATAATGAGAGCCCAGTGGAGAGAAGACAGCAGAGGACAGCAGCTAGATATATGTAGAATTGACAGCTGTGGGGGAAGAGGGAAAGCAGAGAGGCAAGAATGGCCTTGGGCTTGCAGAGAGGTCCACAGAAAGAGCAAAGTTGTCAGGGAGCTGGGTTTGGGGCAATGTGTGTGTGTGTGTGTGTGTGTGTGTGTGTGTGTGTGTGTGTACATTAGTTTAATTTTAGACACTGGGACATGAGATCCCAGATTTAGAGCTGGAAGAGACCTCAAAAACCTTCTAGTCCAGTCCCGGAGGCCGATAGAACAATAGTGGGACAGCAGGATTTGGAATCAGGAAGAGTAGAGTTCGAATCCTGCCTGAGGCACTTACCAGGATTGTGAACCTGGGCAAGTCATTTAGATTCCTGCATTTTCCCTTATTCTCATGTACAACAGGACAGTTGGGTTTTGTCTCTGATCCATTTATTCTTCAGATTAGGCAGTAAAGGCTTGGGGAGGTCTGATGCTGGCCCTTGGTGAGGTTTGACTCCAGATCCTCCCATTGACCTCAGGATGGATTTGAGAAGCTGAGGAGACCTCCAGGTGGAGGAGAAATGTCTAGTGGACAGTTAAAGGTGAAACTTAGAAGCGATACTTTTATTGTTCAGTCATTTTTAAGTCATCTCTGACTTTGTAACCTCATGTAGGATTTTCTTGGCAGAGATACTGGAGTGGTTTGCCATTTCCTTCTCCAGCTCATTTTACTGGTGAGGAAACTGAGGCAAACAGAGTGAAATAACTTGCCCAGGGTCATTCAACTGGCAAAATGCCTGAGACTAGATTTTAGCTTAATTCTTCCTGACTTCAGGTCCATCCCTCTATCCCTCTAATTTATGACAATAGACAGAATTTACCAAGGGAATTCAGTGAAGAGGGTCCATAACAAAGCTTCCAGCAACACATTTATGTTGATTGCTTGTGCTAGAGATAAGATATAAAGAAGAAGGTCTGAAACATATCTACTTCTAAATAATACATGGTGACTTTTATGAAAAGACCCAATTATAATTCCAGATTGGTAAAATTTCAAATCTGTGATATTTCTTGCATTAACACGATTCAGGCACAGATATAATTCCTTTTGAACTCAACACACACAGGCTGGTGAAAATGTGACCTAGTGTTTGTTGAGGGTCAATGAAAAGTTTGCTTGGGAAGGACTGTGAGTCTCAGTAGTTGTGAACACTCAAGATGATGATTTCTCTTGTAATTGTAAGGAATCCATCATAGTAATATTGGAAACACTCAGTAAGTGCATTAGAAGCCTCCACATTGCATTTCTAGGTGTTATAGTGCTTTTTAGTAACAGATACCCAAGCTGATTTTAGCAGCAGTGAGTTCCCCAAATCCCCTATTTGAGATTTTGCTGTTTGTAAGTGAATTTTTACCAATTAATAATTTTTCATATCTTTAGACCGCACCCTTAAATCTCAAAATACCTTATAAATACCGGCTCGTTATCTTCAGAACATGTCCTCGGGAAAGATAGAACATCATGAAAGATGAGGAGAGCTATTAGACCGGGGCACTTCTAATCATTGCTTTTAGGAATGGGACAAAAAGGGGAATTTACTTTTTTGAATGTACAAACAATGGATTGTTAAGTTGCATCACATTTTTGATGCTAAAATAAAAGTTATATCCACCAGCTGGATATAGGTCCTTGAAATAAAGGAATTATAAACTTTAGGGGTTTTCTTTATGATGAGAGGTGTAAGAAAAACCAAAAATGAATTGAACAGAAAAAAAAAAATCATTGCCTCCTTCCTTTTCTTCACTTCCATATTGAATCAGTCCCCAAATACTTTCATTTCTACTTCTGAGATGTCTTAATTATCAGTTTCATTGTGCTCCCATCACCACTAATCTGTAGAAGGGGAATAGATTATTTGCATTATATGTAATTGGCTATTTGGGAAGAAAGTATTTTGTAAATTTTAGTTTTTTCATAAATGTGAACTATTGGGAATGATATAGGTAGAGATTCTTTAGTGCAGCCACTTCATTTTACAAATGAGAATTGATAAAGGAACTTGGTTCAAGTCACCCAAATAAGGAGTGTAGATCCTATGTTTCGACTCAGGTTCTCTATTTCCTTTCTACCTGTAGACTGTCATCTCATTCTTTTCATGAAATCTTAATGAAAGAGCTCTGAGACAGGTCTCTATTCTGTTATTATTCTTTTCTTAATTATTTGTTTTGTTATAGTTCAGGTGTGGATGAATGTTGGGTTCAGTTTTGAGAAAATACATGCTCTTTATTTCAGCAGTTCTAATCTTTCTTTACACCAAAAAGTTGCTTGAAAAGTCTGATTTGGGAATGAATTAGTTTACGTTAAAATCTGTGGTCACTTCATTAGGTAATTGGATTCTTTAAATCAGAATTCCAGTTTCAGTTGTGTTGTAAGATTAAATATTTGTGTTATATTCTCTTTGGCAGTACATATGAAAAGTAGAATGATAGAAATAGAAATAATTAATACTATTCCTCCAGGGCTCATGTAAAGTCATTTAGGGTCCATATTTAAAAAAAATAGGTTCTTGTTGCCAACCATGACTAATGTGACAAATGGTGGTGTCCCTTTAAATTTCTGTTGGAAATTAGTAATATTTGGTAAGAGTTGGGAGTTATTTCCACATTCCTAGAGAACTACATCCCACTGGTTGGCAACCCAAAGGTTGTGATGTTATTTTTCTGGCAGCTGTTAATTTTGATTTCTACTTTTATACTGGACTTGTATTTTAATTCTTCAATGACTCTGTGATCTCATAATCAGAGATCTTCTTTCAATGAGTACAAATACATCATTGATATCTGGAGAAGAGAATCCAGGGTAGGTACACGTTTGTTGCCATCGAGGCCTGTAAGCATGGGCTTGCCGTAGGGGAAGCTGACGAGTCGTTCTGCTTGGACGTACTAAAACTATGTGTCACATCTGCAAGGAGGTCTTGCTTACAGGATTTCTTATCCTAGGATGGGAGCCTAAGTTTTGTTGTTTCCTTGTGATTTGATCTCTTCACATGCTTCTACTTCATTACCTATTTAGTAGAAGTGTTAAGGAGTCACACCATAAGTGGTATGCTCATCAGAAGGTCTGCATCATGAAAGGATTGCTTGTGTATGGGATGAGAGAGATTTTCTAATAGAAGATCATTTATCCTTCCAGATGATCAAGAGACCAAGGAGCGAACACCTGGCCCAGATGCTTCAGAAAACAGCGTTGCCTCAGACTTGAATTCTCAGCCTAAGCCCCTCGAGAATGAACAGTGTCCTGTGTTTTCTATGGCCAAGCCTCCAGAGGAAGAGCAGGTAGGATTGCAGGCACCTTCACTGATCTGGGGACGCAGAGCCGGAAATTGGCCCCGAGCTCTCTGTTAAAAAGAAGTTAGACCTGTAATTGGTCACAGGTCAGTTTGGTCAGAAACCCTGGGTCTATATGGGTGTGGCCTACTTCTGGCCACGTGGTCAGTGAGCATCCTCATGGGCATGTGACTCCAGTTGCAGAGTCCTTTCTATTGGACCGTGTACCTTCCACGCCACCCTTCAGCTGGGTCACCAGGACTAGGCATTGGTTCTCTTGTAGGCCCCAGCTCCCTTCAAAAGCTGCACTCCCTGTCATTTTCTCCAGGAAGCATTTCCTGTTTCTTCCACTTCTACCTCTCCCCATCTTTCTCTTGGGTGAATTGGGTATGTGTGGTCTTACCTCTGATCTGTCTCCCCAGGAGGCAGGACTGTTTAATCCATGTCTTTGTATTCTTGAAGCCTGGTTTACTCGACTCCTGCCTCACCCCAGGTGCTTAATAAAGACCTCTCTGATCATTAATTGGGATTGTAAAATGTTCTACTCTCACAGATTGCCTTATAAAACTAGAGTTCTTAACCTCAAGACCCTGAATTTGTTTCTTAACAGAAAAAAAAAAAGTTATTTCAATGTAATTGACTTCCTTCATAAATCCATGCAATGTATTTTATGCATTTGAAAGCATTATTCTGAAAAAAGGTACCTAGCTAGGGGACCATGGCAATAATAAAGAGGTGCTTATTCTGCTCTAAGGTATTGATCTCCAGTGGTTATGGCTATCCCCTAGACTTCCTCCAAAGCCTATGAGGGCTGTCTCACACAGGATTTTCTCTTGAATCCATTTATTAATTTGTACTTGTATGTCTACTTAGAGTAATATATTCTACTCTGTTAGTGACCTGGAGGAGGGGAAAAAATCATTTTTATGGTCTTAAAACCATCCATTTCAAAGGGACAATCAAACTCATATTCTTCATAGTTTTGTGAATTTCATTCTTATCTCTCATTGTCAAGAAAGCTTTTTTCTTTTTTTTTTATTTTTTCTGTAATAATCTTATTTTCTCTACTTACATGTAAAACAATCTGTTACATTTTAAAAAAAAACTTTTGAATTCCAGATTCTTTCCCTCCCTTCCCACCAGCTCTGTTGACAAGGCACAGAAGTTATGCAGAGTTTTTGTATAAAGCCATGTTGCAAAAGAAAACATAGACCTTCTCCCCCCTCAAAAAAAAAAAAACTCAAGAAAATAAAATTTAAAAATATGCTTCATTTCTTTCTTTTGAGTATGGATAGTTTTTTTTTTTTTATCATAAGTCCTTCAGAGTAGTCTTGGATCATTGTACTGCTTAGAACAGCAAAGTCATTCACAGCTTATCAGCCCAAACATTGTTATCTCTTTGTACACAGTACATTTCACTTTGCTTGAGTTCATGGAGTTCTTTCCAGGTGTTTCTGAGAGCATCCTGCTCATCATTTTCCATAGAATAATAACCTTCCATCATAATCACATACCATAATTTATTCAGCCATTTCCCAATAGACGGGGATCTCCCCAATTTCCAGTTCTTTGAAAGGCTTGTTTCATTCAATGTGTTAGCTTTCTTTTTATCTTTTTCATTTTTGGAAATCGGTGCCCAGGATTACACATAGTGGTTTAGCTGTGACCACAGAGAAGTTTTGCAAAGGGTCAGAAAAGAAGGTTGTATGTAAAAAAGATCTGTTTTCTAAATAACAACAGTGCCCTTTATAATTATTTAGCACCTAGGCCAGAGAAGAACTCACAGGATTTAAGATTATAGGCTTTTTGGGGGGATGGAATGGGGTAGGGGAGTGCAGAGTTCTTTTCTTTCTTGCCTTTTTAAATGAAGCAGTTTTTATTGTCCTAGCTCCCTACCCTCAATAACAAGTATAAGAGGTAGGGAGAGAAAGAAGAAAGAACAGGTGCAGATTTCTCATGGCATGCCCTTGACTTGTGAGAGCCTCTTGGATTTCTGCATTAGGCCCTTGGGGGGCACTTGGAAGGACTTTGGGCTTTCCCCAGAGAGCCCTAAGAGGCTGTATTCTCTGCACTAACACCATCATTTGTCCTTTCAGCCTTCCTTGTGTTATTCCCACTGTATACAAGAGAAACTGAGTTGGAGTAACTGAGGCCTGCTTCTGCCTGGATGAGTGGGGGGGACAGAAATAGTAGCTGGACCTCAATGCCAGTTCCTGCAGATTCTGCTGCCATTGAGTGGAGTGGGCCCTTCATTCTCATCTAATTAACAGGGAGGAGAAGGGAAGGCTGGCCAGGGCTTTGGGGAGAAGCATGTATAACCCATACTGGGCTTAATGTGATTTCATTTTCCATCTTTCTATTCTTCTTGTATTTACAGATAATGCTTGATGAAGGCAAGAGAGTTGGCAATTCCACTGAAGGTGACCTAGATCGGGCAGGAAAGGTAAAGGTGAGGAATAATTTATATCTTTTTTTAGCCATCATATAACGATTTTCCTTGCTTAATCTCAGGCACACTCAGGTGAGTATGTAGCTTTCATCTTTTTTGCTTTAATGATCTTTATCTTATTTGGGCAGCTTGATGGCTCAGTGGATAGAGGCCCAGCCCTGGAAGCAGAAGACCCAAGTTTAAATCCAGCCTTAAATATTTCTTAGCTGTGTGACCCTGGGCAAGTCACCTAATTTGCTTCAATTTTTCATCTGTAAAATGAGCAGAAGAAGGATGCAGACACTTGGCAAATGTAGTATCTCCGCAAACAAAACCCCAAACAGAGTCATAAAGAGTCAGATATGACTACAATCACTGAACAGTGAGAGCATTTCATTTTGAGATTGGGTTGAGTTGAGGAGCCTTCCTTCTAGATGCTTGGCAGATGGAAGAATTATTTTTGATAGAGAAAAGTGACTCTTGTTCCTCATATAATATACTGAGGGAGAAATGTAGAAACCCAATAAATGCCTAAACGACTCTCCAAAAGCATTTACATTGAAAATAAATGGAGGGGGACGCCTTTTGAATGCCAACAAATGACTACAGTTAAGCATGGAAAGAAAAAAGATGTAACTCCAGTTACTTTCAGGATTTTGAAGTAACCTCTTATTGTTGTCTGGGAAATAGCAGACTGATGAAAAAGAAGCTGTGCTATGTATTTTTAAAAAGCCTAATACTATTTGTGAGGTCGTAACTGCCATTTTAAAGCACTTTGTCATGTATAAGCTGTTACTCAAGACGGTATTGAGGTGGGTTTTGCCTTTACTCCTATAGGTCTTACGCTTGCGGGTGGTGAAATCATTTGATCATTTACACCCTCTGGTGTGTTCCCCTGAAATGAATTAGCCTGGGTCTGAAATGTTCTCATTTTGTCTGTGTATTGTGAGAGGTAATATTTCACCTGCAATATTTCTTTTTCAGTGATGTGCTGCCATTATGTCTGTAAAGGTCACTTGCTCTGCATTTTACTTTAAAGACATTTTCAGTTGTATTTGTGTGAGAGAACACGTAGATTATTTATTTATTTATTTATTTGGCCCTCCTTCTCCTTCGTGTTATGTTCCTGAAGCAGGATGTTTTGTTTTGCAGATCTCTTGCCTCAGATGATTATTTAGCTGTATGACCCTTGGCAAATCTTGTCCCCTGTCTTAGTCTCAGTTTCCTGATCCATAAAATGGGGATAATAATAAATAGTACCTACCTCCCAGGGTCATTGTGAGAACCAAAGGAGATAACTTATGAAGTGGGGTTTATAAACCCTAAGGTGCTCTGTAGATGTTGACCATCCTTATCTTTCCTTCTTCAAGTACTCAGGGAGAATACTGTGGGGCCTTGGAGGGGGGCTTTGGCAGATGCTTTAAAACTTAATAACACATATAACTGTGCTCTTTGGGGCTCCTGACCCTACTCCCACTCCCACCCCCACTGCCATCCCTATCAGTCTGCAAAGTTTGCTGTTGTTCGGCAGCACCAAAGTTTCAGCTCTGGATCTCCCCCTCCCCCCAGCAGGAAGATTTCTAATTATTAGACCAGTTCCCACAGACCCAGACAGAACCCAGATAAAAGAACAAGAACTCCCATTTAGAAAGTGCTTGGAAGGGGCCCAGAGCACTTGGCTTCATGCCATCGTGACCATAGATGCTGGGATTGTCCCTATTTAACAGGGGACCACAGAGAGGTTTAGTGTGGCTCCTGACTTCCAGGGCTGCTCATCAAGGATGGGATTACTGATTCCGGTCCCAGCACTGGGTCTCCTATTCCACGGGGCCTTTATCAAAATACAGATGACACGAGACAATCCTAGCAATGGAGCTGAAAGACATCTCACAGGGAATCTCCCAAGCATGTCCTCACAGCAGCAGCAGGGCAGGGGCAGGTTCAGGCAACATGTCCCCTTCCAAAGGAGTGACATTTTTCTCTTCAGTACACATAACCTGAAGGTTTTATTTGTCAAATGATCGAGTCAGCAAGCACTTATTAAGCACCTGCCACATGCCATGTACTGTACTAAAGCAAAGACAAGCTTGTAATGGGGGAAGAGAGCACATCAGAGGGAACTGAGAGGGATGAGGAGGGGAGAGAAGGCAATTGGGCTCCCCGGCCATTGTCCTAAAAACAGAATTTCTGGGAGGAATGAGACCAGAAGAAGAGACTGCAGGGCTGCAGTGAATGGCCAGGGTGAAGAGGTTTCTGGGGCCAAGTAGAGATAGTCTAGGAGTCCTTAGGGGAGCCAGCAGGGAAAGTTTTAGCCCCTGTACCACCTGGGCTATCCTGTAGCTCCAGAGATTGTACTGGACAATGGGAAGGGCACTATGGACGGGAAGACTCAGAATCTGAGGAGAGAAGTGCATTTGCTTATTCAATTCCAAAACTTGTTGGAGCTGGATTTCCTTATTCTTGTCTACAGTAAACATTGTCTCTGTCTCTTTGGATCTCTGTCTCTCCCATCCCCCTCTCCCTTTCCTGCTCGGTCTATCTCTCTTTGTGTCTCTCTGTCTCTGTCTCTTTGACTGTCTCTGTGTCTCTTTGTCTCTCTTTCTCTCCCTCTCTATGTTTCTCCCTCTCCCCCCCCCAATCTCTCTTTGTCGCTTTTTTTTTTCTTGGCCAATATATACATAAAGATAGGTTTGACTTTTTCTCTTCCAGGTAGACAATTTCCTAGATTTAGAAGATTTTGACATGGATGAAGAAATTGATCCCAAGTCGGTTCCAGGTATGATTTTTTTCTTGGATTTTTCTCAAAAACTAATGGATCTCAAGGTGGCCTCTTATTTCTTTTTTTTTTTAAGTGTAAATTTTTTTCATGTTCATTTTTTATTTTTTATTACAGCTTTTTATTTTCAAAATATATACATGGGTAATTTTTCAACACTGATCCTTGCAAAACCTTATGTTCCAACTTTTTCCCTTCCTTCCCCCCACTCCTCCCAAGTAATCCAATATATGTTGACATGTTAAAATATATGTTAAATTTAATATATGAATACATATTTATACAATTATCTTGCTGCACAAGAAAAATCCAATCAAAAAGGAAAAAAAAATAAGAAACCAAAATGAAAGCAGACAACAAAAAGAGTGAGAATGTTATGTTGTGATCCACACTCAGTTCTCACAGTCCTCTCTGTGTGCAGATGACTGTCTTCATCACAGGATCATTGGAATTAGCCTGAATCATCTCCTTGTTGGAAAGAGCTATGTCTATCACAATTGATCTTTGTATAATTTTGTTGTTGCTGTATACAATGAACTCCTGGTTCTGCTCATTTCACTCAGCATCAGTTCCTGTAAGTCTCTGCAGACCTCTCTGAAATCATCCTGCTGATCGTTTCTTATAGAACAATATTATTCTATAAAATTTATTCTTCAACTGATGGGCATCCACAAAGTTTCCAGTTTCTTGCCACTACAAAAAGAACTTCTATAAACATTTTTGCACATGTAGGCCCCTTTCCTTCCTTTAAAATTCCTTTGGGATACAAGCTCAGTAGTAACACTGCTGGATCAAAGGATATGCATGTTTGACAGTCCTTTGAGCATAGTTCCAGAATGGTTGGATCAGTTCACAATTCCTCCAACAATATATTAGTGTCCCAATTTTCCCACATCCCTTCCAATATTTTTCATTATCTTTTCCTGTCATTGTAGCCAATCTGAGAGGTGTATAGTGGTACCTCATAGTTGTCTTAATTTGCATTTCTCTGATCAATAGTGATCATATAACCTTTTCATATGACTAGAAATGCTTTCAATTTCTTCATCTGGAAATTGTTCATGTCCTTTGACCATTTATCAATTAGAGAATGGCTTGAGTTTTTATAAATTTGAGTCAATTCTCTATATATTCTAAAAATGAGGCCTTTATCAGAATCCTTGAATATAAAAACAAATTTTCCTCAGTTTATTGCTTCCCTTCTAATCTTGTTTGCATTAGTTTTGTTTGTGCAAAAACCTTTTAACTTAACATAATCAAAATCGGTTCTTCTTTGGCCACAAATTCTTTCCTTCTCCACAGATCTGATAAGGTTCTTCTAATTTGCTTATGGTATCATCCTTTGTGTCTAGGTCATGAACCCATTCTGACCTTATCTTGATATACAGTGTTAGGTCAATGCCTAGTTTCTTCCATATTAATTTCCAATTTTCCCAGCAGTTTTTGTCAGATAGTAAGTTTTTATTCCCAAAGCTAGGGTCTTTGGATTTTTCAAACACTACATTATGATAGTCATTGACTATTGTATCTTGTGAACCTAATCTATTCCACTGATTGACTATTCTATTTATTAACCAGCATCAAATGGTTTTGATGACCTTTGCCTATATAGTTTTAGGTCTGGCACAGCTAGTGGCCTCTTATTTCTAAGCAAAGCATCTTCTTTCGGCTCTCCATAGAGATAATAACTTTGGACTAGTAAAACCACTTTGAGTAATCAGGGTTCTAATTCAGGATCTAGGATGAATATCTTCCCTCTTATCAGGGATTTACTCGGCCTTAAGGATTATGCTAGACAACCATGTTTCCCTGAAGATCTTAATGCCTTTTGAGAAAAACTATCCCCATGACAGTCTCAAAATATTGACATTCTGAAAAAGCTTCTGTTTCCTAAGCACTTAATTGCATATGCAAATTTTTCATGATTTCTGGTTAGTCTCTTAACCTGGTCATCTCAGAAATAAGAAGAAATATTAGCTCTGAGACTTTGAGCTTCAGTTTACTCATTTGTAAAATGGGATCTATAAACTTAAAATATCTAATTCAAAGTGAATGTGAGGTAACAATCAGATGAAATACTATATGTTATAATAAAGTGTACTGTAATTGTAAGGACTCCATAAATGTTATTATCACTATTATATAAAATTTAACTTTTTGTAGGGCACATTAATGAAGATAGCAGTGTGAGAGACTTTCTAGTTTTTATTTCCTGCCAGGATTGAGAGTATCATATTGATTGGTGTTGATAAGAGTTTTATATGCATTAAATATGACATTATTATTTGCTTTAGGTTATATCACATAGATTCAAAATAGCTAAGAGGTGCCACAGTATACAGAGCACTGAGCCAGGAGTCAGGAAGGTTTCGCTTTGAATTTGGCCATAGACATGTCCTAACTGTGTGATCCTGGGCTTTTCCTTTACCTCTGTCTGTCTCAGTTTCCTCAGCCATAAAATGGGAATGATAATATCACTTCTCAAGGTTGTTGTGAGGGTCAAATGAGCTCATATTTATAAGGTGCTTTGTGTACCTGAATGTGCTAGTTAATGGCTAGCTATTATTTTTTGTTATTATCATTACAAATAGTGGATTTTTTGGTTTTTTTACCTTTTTGGTTTTTTCCAAGTTGCCTCAAAATATTTAGGAGTTCTTTTCTTTCATCAGCTTTTCTCGTAGTTTCTTCATCCTTGATTTTTTCTAAAAACATCTCTGCCTGCAATCCTTCTTGAAAGTAGCCAAGAGGCCCTGCTGCAATTGTGGGGCAAAAAAATCATTGGGATTGACCCAAGTCTCAACTGCTTAGAATGAGGGAGTCACAACCTTCCCACCCTGGGGGAATAATATTGGAAAAAACCTTTTGAAAAGTGAACAAGGCACTGCTGAACTATTACAATGATTAAAAAGACCAGTGGGACTTGGGTGTTTCCCTTAATGTACAATTTCAGTCATTTGGGAAAAAATAAATAACCCATACCTAGGGGAATTGTGGTTTGAACCTCATTTGTAGCCTTCAGAAATTTAAGCAGAAGGCAGATTTTTATTTCAGATGGGGACATTTTAAATAGGCAACTGACTGAATAATTTTGGCAGCTGGAAGGCTGGCTGATTAGATTCTGTTGTTATTATTTAAGCAACAGCTTTGCCTGAGGTGACAAAGAAGTGGCTTGAAGATTGTTTTTCTACCCTTACTTTTTTCCAGTCATAAAATATTTTCCACATTCAGGCTCATGATTCTCTTTTCACGTTCGATTTATCTTTTGGGTTTCTCTGGTTGAGAGGGAGCTTGAACACATACCACCTCAGGGCAGAGTCACTGCACAGTCAGTCACCTGAAGCTATGCTGCAGGTAGAGCATCAGGGCCATAGTCCGTGTCCTGCCTTGGTTTGGACTTTGTTTGAGCTGCTTTTTCTCTTTTGGTTTCAAGGCCGACTAGTTAACCTGATGGTATCAGGGGATTATAGAATGGCTACCCATGCCCCAGACAAGCGGACTCCCAGTATCCAGCCAAGTCCCTATTTGCAATGCTAGTGTTTTACTGAAGCCATTTAAGGGAAAACAATCTCTTCTTTTCATCTCTGTTTTTGTTTCCTTTCTGGCACAGCCCAGATGGTCTTGTGACTGGGATGAACTGAGTGTTCCTTTGAGGCCCACTCCCTCACATTATGCTAATTTGAAGAAATCAACTGTCCCTTGGGAGCACATTACTTGTGGGTGCCCACGCCAGACCAGAATGGGCAGGAAGCCTGAATTGGGGACTTTCTATGATGGGAATATAGCATGACTTGGTCCTAGCAGCTACAGTGTCATCTGTGTTTGATGATGTCCCCAACCCAATTATCTTTTCATCTCCAACAATTGTCAGAGATGCGAAAGCTGAGGAATGGCTTTTCTTTATTGCTTAATTTCTATATACAATTCAAGGGGGCTTGCAGTATTCATGAAATTCTTAGCTTTTATCCATCTTGTGCAAATAGTGGCTACACATTTACAAAATCTGCAGAATATAAGCTTTTTGAGGGATCATTGTTTCCTTTGGTTTTTATATTCCTAGCTTTCCCACATAATCTTCCTTACTGTAATTCAACTGTAACATAGTAACGTCATTTTGATCCTCTTCAAAAATGAAGGACAACAATCAACTAGCTTTCATATATAGGCTTCCTTGCTTGCAGTAGGCACTTAATAAATGTGTGTTGAATTGTAAATCTGTTTTTTTTTTTTTTTCACTGCTTAAAGAATGGTTCAATTACTTCATCTCTATTATAAAATTGAAAATGTTAGGAAAAAAATCTTCCCTTATTATAAATTTTGAAGACCTAAAAAGGTGAAATGTCATGGGGTTTCTAGACATTGTTTGATGCAAATTAGGTAATAAAATGAATTGTATGTGCAACATCCAAATAGAGGATAAGTTTCAAAAGAACATCACATCTATCATTGTATATTCTGGAATCCCTAAGTAGCCGTTCATTAATCATTTGAGAAGAGATTTTCCCTAACCACACTTTGGGAGATAAGGAAATAGAAAGAATTGATGATTTGCCCATAATTCTATAATGAATCTCCTTGGCACAGTTTGAATCCAAATGCACACTTTTCATCTTCTGGGACAGGCTTGGCCCACACAAATTAGAGACACTGATTTTGCTCAAAAATGGTTTTAACGTCATCCACATCCATTTCTTTCTTTTCCTTTTCTTTAAATTCAGGAAGAAATATGGTAGACAAAAAGAAAAGGTTAGAGACAACATATTCAGAGATAGCTATTGGTCACATTTTGTTGAGTGAGAGGGTATGGGAAAGCAGGAAGGAATCTTTTCAAATTAATAGAGTGATGTTTCTAAATGAAAATTTGTCCTTTTTTCTATGTTTTTTTCAGTTTATATACTGCCTCAGATCCTTTTTGCAAGTAGTTGCAGTCATAAGTCATAAATAAATACATTAAAAATAAACTTTATCTGTTTCAGAATTTATGATTTATAAAAGGGTAGCAACAGCAACTGTATACAATAATGGGCCTCTCTGTAGTTCTTCTTTTTACTCCAAAGCAATTTAAATTGGTCAAACCCTCTGTGATTTAGGAAAACAATTTCTAGTTCTAAATGATATATTTGGGGTTCAACACCAAATGTTGAGATTGATATACACACCAAATATTGGGGTTCTGTCATGTGAAGAAGTCATAGTGGTCATTCTCTTTGGCAAAAGATAGATTTATTTAGGAGAAGAGGTTATAGTTAAAATGATGAGATACAATAGACACCAGAAATGTTAAATATGAAATAAAATTGGGAGAGCATATTCTTAGCAAGAAAGGGGTTTTAATAATTAATGATGGAAAAGACAAGTCCCCTAATGAAACTCAACAGTTATTCAGGAGAAAGGGAACACCTTATGAGGTTCAGTAACTTAAAACAGTTAGTTATAAGAAGAAATTATTTTTTTTTGTGGAGGGGGAAAGGAGAGACACCATATAGTATGAGTGACAGGCAGAGGAAGATACCATCAGGCAGACTGACCCAGAAGGAGTTGAACAAAGATGGTGTGAGCCATGGATAGATTTATAGGGAAAATGTGACTTCAGGCTGGAAGTGACTGAGATTTCTGAACTGGACCTGGCAAGGTGGGCCTAGCTGTGATCTTCACAGAAGGTAGGCCTAGGAAGCCAGACTGATCCCCATCCAGGCCCTGCCCTGCTTGCCTCAGGGTGCTTCAGCCTTTGTCAGCCAACTACACTCAGCTCCTTAGGTCCTCAGTACCTCGACTCACTGCTTTTTTAGAAAAAGTAGATTTTTATGTGTGGAAAGCTCAGTGAATAGAGTGATGGACCTGAGGTGCGCAGAGTGTGAACGTGACGTCAGGAAGACCTGAGTTATCCTTCTTTGGACACTAACCAAGGTGTGAAACCAAAAACAGATAGACAAATCCTTGGCCATATGTTTGATACGTCCAGTCTAGATCTCTAACAGTACAATCTGGGGAAGGGGAATGGAAGGGAATAAGCATTTGCACAGAGCCTATTCCGTGTCAGGCACTGTGCTAAGTGCTTCACAAATACCTCCTTCTGTGAGATGCATTCCATTCTGGTCTCCATTAAAGATGAGGAAACTGAGTCCCAGAAAGTTTAACTCATACATCTGTGACTCAGGAAGGTGCATATCAGGTAGATGCAAAGTTGGGGTTGGCCTGCAATATTCTCGACTGTATGCTCAGCACTTCATTCTATTATACCACACTGCTCTTTTTCTTCAAAAGACCATTTCTCTTAATAGGTTCTACAGAGCTCCTTGCCAGGATTGTGTTGTTCCTGGTTGGTTTCATGCCACCCAGTGTAGTGGTGTTTTTGAATCTTACATATATGATTTGGGCATATAAAAAGCTAGCATCTTAAAATTGACATTTTATTGTTGTTTTGCACTATTTATTTAGTATTTTTTCCCACTATATATAAAAGCAATTTTTAAATTTGTTTTTAAAACTTTGAGTTCCAAATTCTCTCCCTTCCTCCATCTCCATTCTCCCTTATTTAGAAGCAAGCAATTCCAGATAGGTTTTACATGTGTATGTAAACCAGATGGCTTTACATGCAAAAATTTTTCATAATAGTCATGTTGTAAAGGAAATTATAGTTACCTTCTCCCCCAAACTCCCTAGTAAACCAAAAACCTCAAGAAAAATGAAGGGAGCAAAAAAAGCATATTTCAGTCTGTTTTCAGGTATCATCTTTTTTTTCTCTGGATTTTTTTCATTTTTCATCATAAGTCCTTCAGAGTTGAAACTGACATCTATTTGATGGATAACAAAGGAAATCAATTATTTTGAAATACATTTATCAACTTATTAAAAAAAAATCATAGTCCCAAGGTTAAGAATCCTTGACGTAATAAGACATTACTATTCAGTTGGTCCCTGCAGCTGTGCATGTGGATAGATGGACAGCTCTATCAGACTCTCGGAGTTGCATGGAACTTCAGAGATATTTCTTCGTACCCAAAAATGAATCTTTACACAGGCTGCTGGACTAACCTTGGTAATGAGACAGCTCGTTCCACTTTGCCTGCCTTCCATTGAGCCACCATTAAAAATAAAAAAGAAAGGAAAGACAATCAGAATTGTCAGAGCCCTACTTAAAGAAGGCAGGTTAGCCTGGCTATGGCCCACACAATTCGCCCTGTAGTCAAGTCTGAGGACTTGTAGTTGCACAATTAGAAAAGTTACTCTCTGGTAGGAAGCAAGGTGCATTTCCAATAAACCTCTGTGTTCTGATATCAGTACTTTCTCTGTTATCTCTCTATTTATGCTGCCATTGGCAGCAACAAAGACATTTCTCTTCATTAATCATCTCCTCTGAAAACTTAATTAGTGGCTTAATTAGGATCATCCTCTAACCCTGTAGCATCATCCTAGCTAGCTAGCCATGTATCATTGGATATGCCCTGTGAACCTGACTACTTCCAGAGAAAACTCAAGTCAAGGAAAAAAAAAATTTCTTGTTTTTCACCATCTTTCCTTAGTCCCAGAGAGGAGGATCTAGGAACAATGGATGAAAATTGCTGAAAGACAGCTTTTTTTTTTTTTTTTTTTTTTTTTTTTATTTGAGGAAAAACCATTTCCAACATTTAGAACTGTCTAAAATTAGAATAGAATTTTCTGTCATAAAAGGTCTTGAAGCAATTGTTGCATGGCAAGATGCTGAGGGTGTTGTGGAGACAGTTCCTGCCCAGGAA
Organism: Antechinus flavipes; assembly: GCF_016432865.1. Classification (NCBI taxonomy): domain Eukaryota; kingdom Metazoa; phylum Chordata; class Mammalia; order Dasyuromorphia; family Dasyuridae; genus Antechinus; species Antechinus flavipes. The sequence goes on from NC_067403.1 coordinate 230,859,164, forward strand.
GTGGTAGACCCTGTGACCTCTGACATCCCACTCCAACATTCCGTGGTCCTTTGAGAGCTTTTTAAAACACTCGTTTTTCCCATTATAGCACTTTATTGGTCCTGGACAGAGAAATAAGAGGAAAGAATTCACTTTTGTTAGATCTATTGGGAAACAAATAGCAGTTGCTTATTCTGAAGACTATGATAAAGAAGCTAAAAGCAGGTTTCAGTTGTTTGCCAGAGCTAAAAATTAGACCATGCATTTTGAATATGACAATTTTCTTTTTGCTGAAAGTTAAAATACTTTTTTTTCTGCCTTTCTGATTTTTTCAATGTTATCTTTTTTGAGAGATTGCCAGATTGTTGCATGATGAATTCTATACTCCCTCTTCTCCTCTTACTTTGGCTCTCTCTTTGGGAGTGGGAAGAGAAGAACTAGAGGGCAAATGGGGGAAATAGTATACACTAGTATAGGAAAATCCTCACCCATTCCCAAACTAAACTCTTTCAGCTGTGATATAGCTGTTGATGTGCCATCTAAAGGTGTGAGGCTTTCTTTTTCTCTTGCATCACTTAAATGATCCATCTCTTTTGAGACTATATGATTCTTGTACACAGCCTCCCAAAGATCCTCCCTAGGATGTGTACCCACTGTGCCAGAGACCTTTCTATTGGGGCAGTGGGTCACATCGGTGCTGTTCATTTATTACTCTCTGCTCTGGCTATAAGACTGGCCCACATTTCTGGTAACACATGTCCTTGTTTATACTGGGCTCTTTTGGGGGGGGGCCTCTTGCCTGTGTATACTGTCTCCTTGGTGTTTTGCTTTGAATATTATTGGCTAGTAGGTGATTTAGCGAAAGGTCAAGTGAACTCGTCCATATTCCACAGAATTGTTGCTGCTTCCAAGAGAGGTAGAAGAGGAGATCCATTTCTCCTTTTTTCTTTAATCATAAATTACCATTGGCATGTGTCTTTCCATTATCTTTTGGATCTCTTAGATTTTGAATCTTGAGATTTTTGTTTTGGTGATTTCTAGGCATGAGTTATCACTGGGAAAAATGTGTTAAAATGATGTGCCTTTTTTAAAATCAAGTAGTGGCTGAGGGTCCCTGACAATGTTATAGTCTAGATGGATTGTTTCTGTCTCCTCCTCAATTCTGGGCCTATTTTGTTCTCTATTCTCAGGATGTTTCTAAGACATTATATACAAGCATGCATATACACATATAGGAATGTATGATTATATGTATATTCATATTTATGTTCACACTGATTTCACATTTATAAAATATACGTATATATATATATATACATATATATATATTATATATATATATGTTTGTCTATGTGTCTATTTCCCCATCCTGAATGACTTCCATTCAACTTGAACATCATAATGGCAATTTCCATGTATTCTATTTCCTTTTAACCATGTGGATTGCTGGATTGATCTATTTTGAGTGGCCATGGATATCCTTGAGAATATTGTGATCCAGGGTCCAGTGCTACTTGGAAATGCTATCAATCAATCAGCATTTATTAAGTACTTACTGTGTATGTGTCAAGCATTGAGAAATGGAAGCAGTATAAGCTATTCCATCATTTAAAAACAAAACTACTTAGATAATCTTTCCTTCTTTTAAATAGAATATAACTTCACACCTTTCAATAAATCTGTAGGTTGTAACTTACTTTTTTGGTAAAAATGACTTTGAGGTCAGAACCTTCAGCTTCTTATTAGAATTCATTCATGCTCTTTGAACTGGGCTTGTGTATAGTGTCTATTTGTTGTTTAGTTTTGAACATCAAATAATAGATGACAATTTAATGAAGTTGTATACTCGATTAAAAGGTTCAAGTGAGCTATTTTTTTTTTTTTTTATTTTGCAGAGCTGCTACTGCTTCCAGGAGAGGTAGAAGAGGAATACCATTACTCTACCTCTGGCTACATTCCTTCTTTTGACCAATATTATCAATCTGAATCAAAGACTCGTCCACCAACAGAACACCTGGTGTTTGGACATTTCAAGGAGGTACCCTTCCCTGCAACACATTCATTTCTCTCTCCCACAGAATCAGATGCAATGGCATGGAATGGGGTGGAGAGGGATTACAGGAAGATTCTTGGGATTATCAGGGTTCCGGGCTTATAATTTTTTTTTGCCAAATCACTGGATGGACTTGAAGATTTTTACATTTCCTCTCCATCTTTATGGATGCTCAAAATTAAAGTTGCTTCTTCCATACTCCTCACTGCCTTTCATATTCAACTTATTAATTTCCTTTGGAACATTGAGTGCAATCATGCTTTTTTGTAGAGCTGATTTTCACTTTATGTTAGCATTATGCTGTGAGTCAGTCCTATCTGGACATTTTCCAACAGAAAAGACAATTTCCTGGTCTATCTTTACTTTCATCTGGACACTTTTTTTGCTCATTGTCGCATTTTGCAGACCTTACATTTCTAAAGTCATTTGTTTGAGGTCTTGGTATAAGTCTTAGAAAACAGGCTTCCAAGAGAAACCAGCTTTTTCCTTGGGTTTCAGAGAGCGCTTGACCTCATTTCACCCCTTATATTGTGGGGTGGGAGGTGAAAGGCTTTTTCACAAAAGTGACCCAGAAGGAAGAGAATAGAATTCGGAATTGATGGATTTGAATTTGGATCTTGATCAGTACCTAAATAGCACTAAGAGTCCAGGTGAGCTTGTCTGAATATGGAGACATTGGATGAGAAGACCTCTAATGTGCTTCCCAGCTCAGAATCTCTGAAACCGGGTTCCTAAGGTTTCCTTAATTACCTGGTTTCTTTAAAATATCCCAGGAGTATTTCTTGGTTGTAGGTGGTACATTGTCATTGGGAAATGTGAAACATTTAAAAAAATCTTCTCACAAATTGATGTACAATTGGTGTGAAGAGGTTGCATTATGAAGCTCAATCATTCAATTTGAAGCAATCAATGCATCATAATTTAAAATTGGCCTTTCCTCTTGGAACTTTTGTTGCACTCAAATCACAAGGGAGGGACTAGAATGCTTTGGACTTCTATTACATTGTTAAAGTGGTTGACAAACCAACTGGTAGGTATGGCCTCCTTTGAGTATGATTTTTTAAATTAAAAATTTCTCACTTCCTCCAAGATGCAAGAAGCTCAAATTACAACATTATTTTTAGCAGGATTCCATTTATTTTATAGGTGTCTTTCTTTCTTGACTTGAAACACAATTACAAAATATATTAGAACAGTAAGTGATTGTAGCACCTGACAGAGTTTTGACAATTGTTATAAAATGATTTTAGTTATTGGGCAAAAAAAGGATGAAATATTCCTGGAGCCCTTCAGGTAGAAGACAAAATGCTAGCAAATTCCATATTTACACTAGTGTTTTTTGAAAATTGCTTCAGGTAAAAGCAAAATAATATGGACAATACTTAACATTAGTAGCATGCTGACTGTGTGGTATTATGGGAAAAATCATTTACCTTTTCTGATCTTCAGAAAAAGTATTTTTTGTATTTAAAATTTTGTCTCATTCGTAAGTTGGGAATTATAACAACTTTATGTGTACATAATACCTATATATACATAATACCATATATGCCCATATTCATATGTGTGTTTACACATGTGTGTTTATGTACACATGTGCATATATAAACTTTCAAGATGATTTTCTTGCTGCATTTCTCATATTTATGTGATATCTTCTTGGAGTTATAAAGATGGACTATAAGGTGTTTTATAATCATAAGGTGCTGTAATAATGTGAGTTATATTTATTTTTTATTATTATTGACAGACTTGTGGCCCGTGGACCAATATTTTTAGATGAAACATATTGTAACATTGCCTCTGTTGGATTTTTTGATTATTATAAGCTCCCTTTATCAATGGGGAACTTCCTTGTGATCGCTAGGGAGGGGACCTTCTTAGATCCACAGCAGTTCTCCTGACTCTTCCCATATTTGCCAATCCTTCTCTTTTCCCCTTTGGCACCTGCCACCTTCTTCTAGTGCTTCTATGAAAGAAACTAGCATTTATTGGTTCTTGTTGCAAAAATAACTGAAATGAGGCAGTTGGAAGTTCTGAGGATGCTAAATGTGTTAGAAACACGACCTGATTTTCTCTGATTTCATGTTCCAACAGGAAAAAAAAAGTAAATCTCTCCAAAATTCGGTAAACATTTCTTTCATTTTAGTAATATCACTTGGCATGATGGGCAGGATAATTTGCATATGGATATACTATCCAATTGATCCTGCTAAATATTGAGAAAGGGAGAATAAATATCCTAACCTCCTTTCAGAGTTGTAAAGACAGCTCTGGGAATACACAATAAATGTGCATTTACTGGGCACCTACTGTATGGCAGACTCTCTACTAGGCATTGAGGGGACAAGTATAGAGAAGGAAATAATCCCTACTTTCCTGGAGCTCACAGTCTGATGGAGGAGGCAGCAAAAGCAGCTTAGAACAAGATACCATAAATATAAAGAGAAAAAACAGATGTACATGAAGCAAACATAAGGCATTTGGAGAAAGACTTCATTCAGCAAGAGATGTTATATGAGGCAGAAAGGAACCTTAGGAGCCGGAGGTGAGGAGGGAGTATTTTTCCAAGCCCAATCACTGGTCAGTTTATTCTGAGATCACTCTTCGAAGGCATGGAATGAGAGATTCATTTTTATATGTGATAGCTAGAGACAAGATCTGGTGGATTGAATTGCAGAGAAAAGGGAGTCAGTATCCAGTAAGACAACAAGTGGGTTGGGGCCAGGTTGTGTGGAGTTTTAAACACCAGAGAGGATTTTATATTTTAACCTCAAAAGAGTAGGAGACCACTGAATTTGAGCAAATTTGGGCTCAAAGAAAATTACTTTGACAGCATGGTATGGGAGGGATTGCAACAGGAGTGACACAGGGAGACTTGCTTGTTAGGAAGTGCACTCTGATAATGGACCAACATGAGGACAGACTTATGATAGGGAGAATCACCAGAAGAAGAGTGTTTGGGTGTGGAGTGATGAGGGCGTGCTCCAGGAGGGCAGCCAGGAGAGAAGGGATAAGGGGCTGGAGAGATGCAATAAGTTGGCTCTGGGGGGAGAGAGGAGCCAAGAAGGACTCTTAGGTTGGGAGCTCACTTGACTGGGAGGATGATGGCACCCTTGACAGTCTTTGGGAAGTTAGTAAGAGGTTTTTGGAGGAAGATAACGAAATTAGTCTTGGACGTATTGAGTTTTAGATGTCTGCTGGATATCCAGGTTGAGATGTCTGCAGTGAAGCTGGGGCAGGATAGGTAGATTTGAGAGTCATCAATGTAGAGATGGTAATTGAATCCATGGGAGCTGATCAGGGCTAAAGATATGTGATTTCATTAGACCATTAGTGCTAATGATATCCGCACCATATTTACATAGCTTTCTGTGACTATAGAGAACTGTGCCTATCTTATATCCTTTGTTCCCTACAATGATCCTGTGAGGGAGATAGAGATGCAGTTCTCCTTATCCCAACTCTTTAGATTAGAACACTAACGCCAAGAGAGGTAGCAGCCAACCTCTTCCATGGTCATAAACTTCATTCGTCATCTTGCTTTACCTCTCTGTCAATCCCTCTCCCCTCCCCCCCTCACACCCCCCCCCTCCCCCAGCCATTGAAGGAATTTCCCAGAGCATGAGTCTGACCATATCACTCTGTTGCTTAATAAACTGTAGTGATTCACAATTGCTTCTAGGATTAAGAATAAACTCTTCTATTTGGCATTGAAGGACCTGTAAAACCTGGTTCAAAACTACTTTTCCAGCTCACTTAGCCATAACCCTTTATATGTTCCATGATCTGCACAAACTGATCATCTCACTGTTTCCTCAGACAAGTCATTCCAGCATGCATTTCTCATGCTTTTGCATATAGTTTGATCCTCTCAGTGCCTCAGATGTTCTCCCATCTCCCTTGGCCTCTTAACTACTTTCTTTTTCTTCTTCTTCTTCTTTTTTTTTCTACCTAGCTTCTTAAAGTTCAAAGCATTGAACATCTTAAAACTGTGGGTTGAAGCCACAAATAAGTTCTCATAGCAATATGGGAGTTATGAAATTATGATCTATTACCAGTAAATATTTGATAATGTCATATATACCCAGGGTCACAAATGGAAAAAATTTAAGAAGCTGCATTTTAAATGAAACCTTTTATGATTCTCTTACCTATTAGTGCCCTGACTTAATTACCTGTTGCTTCTCTCTGTCTCTCTCTGTGTGTGTCTCTGTTCAATTGGGGTGGGTATATATGTTGCCATATATAAGCTCCTTCAGGGAAATTGTTTCATTTGCAAACTTTTTAGTGCTTTATAAATTCTAGCTATTATTAATTTTTTCCCTAGTGCTTAGTAAAGTTCTTGACAGAGAGTAGGCATTTGATAATTGCTTTCTGATGGAGTTTTTGAAGTAGTCACTCTAATTTTGCTTGAATTTTGGCACTATTAAATTTTGCTCCTGATTTTAGCTTTATATATGTATATGTATACATATATATATATATTCCATTAAAGTCAGGTTTTTTTTTCAAAAACCTGGTGTTCTCCATTTGTGTCTTGCTTATTGTGTTTCAAGGAATTTGAGAACATTCAACCAGCTCTATTGGGCAAAAAGAGTTCACCTTAGGGAGGTGAAAATTGCATGCTTTTAATTCAAAAGCATGAAAAAAAGGTAATCTATGAAGAGCAAAGAGGAGGAGTTCCTTGGTGTACAGTAATATTAGTAACCATTTCTGTGTAGAGGCAAGACTGCTTTGCCTATTCTTAATAGACTTTGAAAGTTCTCATCTCCAGATAGCTTATTTATACCATTTCTCTGCAAAATAACCTACAGCTAAATGCTGCTGTTATTGATATGAGCATTAAGTTCTTTTCCCTTAATTTGGACGTGCGGTCCTATGAATGAAAATGATTCTTTCCTTAACACCCGCTCAGTTAGAGTAAGTCACATGGGCAATTTTAGAGAAACTGGCAGTTTTTCTAATAGTGCACAAATTCTATTCCCAAAGAGTGTACAAAAAGATTTCAATTAGATCTGAAATTAGACACCTGAAATCCACATATTTCTCTCAGCTCCTTAGGCAAAAATAACAAGTTAATAACTTGGTTCGCAGTTGTTTTTTTGTTCAGTGGCAGGGGATTCAGTGTTCCACTGTGCAAATTCTTCCCTTTGAAATAAATTAGAATTTCAGTTTGTAGTCTAAAGGTACAGTCTCCTTACATAGGAGGCTGAACTGAACTAAAGCTTGAAAGAACAACTCCCAAAGCATTTCTTAGAAGAGATACTGTGGCATTGGATCGTAAAAGCTTTCACTGGGGATGCCAGAGGGTATAGACTGGACATTACATTTCTATCCAGTTTCATTTTGAATTTATATCTGTGTCTTTATCCATCCATACACACATATATGTGTACGTATATATCTTTTGGGGGACAGAATTTTAATTCATTCAGTTGCATGTTCCCCAAAATAGTTAAAATGCATCTCAGAAAACCTTTTTTTTTTTTCTCCCAGAACTACTCTTCTAAGCTGGGTATGTGTCTAATATACCTAACACTGATATGAAAAGATTGTTGTGGTGGTAGATAGGTATTTTTAGTCTTTGTTCAAAGAATATTTCATACTGATGAAAACCCTAAGATGTGTATTGTCTTCTTAAAATATTGCTGTTTATTGATGTCTTTTGCTTTGTATCGTGGTCCTTTCAGATCCTCCACCAGCTCTAGAAGGAGTCCTTTATTGTGACAAAAATATTAAGCAAAAAATGCTCTGCAAAAAATTATTTGTTTTATTATATACACCATACTCTGTCTAGCTTTCCTCTGCTTTTTTTTTGGCTGCAAAGGGAAAGAGATGTTTTACTATCTGTTTTCTGACACCTTCACTGGATTTTCAGTTACTTAGCATTTAACTTCATTTTGATTTATTTTTTCATTTACATTATTGTAGGCATTTTGTTCTCCTGGTTTTGCTTATAGCATCCCACAACAGTTCGGAAATCTTCTTATTTTTTCCTGAACTCTTGCTAGTTGTCTATTTTTACTGCACAGAAATATTCTATTATATCAATAAACATTGTATTTTGAGCCTTTTTTTTTTTTTTAGTTTTTCTAAGTTTTGGCTCCCACAAAGCACACTGCTATGAATAGTTTGGTATATAATGGCCTTTTCTTTTTGCATTTATATTCCTTGAGGTAATTGGGTCTCTAGGGCAAGTGGTATGAACAGTCTAGTCACTTACTGTATAATTCTCAGTTGGTATCAGAATGAATGGGACAATCCACAGCAATAGCTGGAGTATTTATATTTAAGGAAGGAAGATATTCTTGCATTTTAGCCTAGCTTTTCCTTAGGAAGTTCTTTTCTAAAAAAAAATGTATTGGCTTTGGTACAGTGTCCAAACAGTTCTGACATCCACAGTTAAACTTGTTTAAAAACTACTGAGTGTCATATTTTGGCACAGAAATATGATAATCTATGACTGTTCTTGGCTGCGTGCTTTTTAATTTCATCCTTTAATTGATTGCCCAGGAAATTATTCTAGCAACAGTTGCTGTTAATGACTCTTCTTTCTGGAGTGGAGAAAACATTTATAGCTCTTAGAGAAATATCAGCTTTCTCTGTGTGAGAATAATCCTTTTGCTAGAGTTCTATTTACTGACTTGCCACAAACAATCCTTGCTTTTGGTATGATCAACACTCTGTGACCGATGGAGAAAACCATGTGGTCCGGGAAAGAAATATTTAAAGATTGGAATGAAAACATCGAAGGGGAAGCAGGTAATGCTTCCATTTAAAAAGAAAGTGCTCCTAATCAGACAGCCAGAAGTGTTCTGGCTCCTTGTATGTTTTAGCCAGCTTAGGAGTTGATTGATTGCTGTGTGATCAGTTTGCCTGTTGTGACTGGAGCAGTGCACAGAAAAGACCATTGAAGCATGAGCCCTTCATCAGTCAGTCCGGTTTCCCTGGTTTCTTTCCTGCATAGAGCTGAAAGTCCAAAGAGACCAGAGAAGCCATGGAAAGAACCTTATAAAGAACCTCCATCTAACTCCCAAGAGATCTTGGCACAAGTCTTGGCTTTGTTTGTAAAAAGTCATTTCCTTTCTTTGAGCTTCTCATTTTTCTTTTCTTTCTCACATTGACTTGGATGGCATCTTACATCACTTTTAAATTTTGTGATTTTTTATTATATATATAGATATGTATATTATACACACACACACACACACACACACACACACACAGTATTATATATTGTTTTGTGGCGGGTTATGGGAATATTTCACTATGTTAAGAGAGAGACTTTTTTTTTTTTGGCAAGGCAATTGGGGGCAAGTGACTGAGATCATTTGAACTCAGGTCTTCTTGACTCCAGGGCATGCTGTATCTGCTGGGTCATCTAGCTGTCCCTGAAAGAAGTCTTTCTTACAAAGATCTGTTGCATTGTCTTTGTCTTTTTTTAAGGTAAATTTTTATTTGCATTTTGGAGAAGAGGAAAACTGTTAAAGTATGCTTTGTAGATGATTCTTTGATACCAGGTTCCTTGGATAGTTTCATGAGGGCAGGAGGGTGATTTAGAAAGTTGCACAACTAACCCCTGGAGAACAAACAAACAAGGCTCTGTTTGTGTGGGGGCTACCTTTCTGAAGACCTGCTGTGAAGGAGGAGGGAAACCATCCTTTTCATGGCTTCTTTTCAATATTAGTTCTGCCCAGTCATTTCTGAGCCAGGTATTTTTCTTTCAAAATATTCCAGAGATGACTCAGCAATCACCTGGTGTACCCATCAATTGAGGATGACTTCATCCTGGGGTGTTGTGCACTCTCACATGAGTGTGTAATGCATGGTCACTGGGTGAAAACCAGATATTGTCTGTCCTCATTCTATCCTGCTCCCAGAGTGCTGAGTCTTTGTTGTGTTACCCACATTACACATGGGCTTTCGCAAAGAGCCAAGGAGAAGATGCATTGAGAGTTGAAGCAATGTCTTCCTAGTTGTTTACTGAGAATATATTTTTTAATCTGGTATCTTTTTTAGTAAGCATGTTTTTAAAGAACATGAATGAGGAAGGCAATTTATTTTATTTCTTTTCAACAACCCTGTTGTATATATAAAAAACCCAAACAAACCAAACCTATAGCTTTTCCATGTTTTGGATATAGGGATAAAGGCATCTGGATCTTGCAATTGGATGTGATCAGTTTCCCAGTTACTGTTTTCATCTGTTCAGTGGGTATAGTTATCTGAGGATATGCAATCTGTATATAATAGAATGCATTGTATTCATTCTTAAAGAACGTGTTTCATTGAGACGAGTCATTTTTAGGTGTTAGTCAAAGAACAGTTAAAACTTATTATGATCTGAAGGCATGTGTGCTCCCAATTTAGCATAAATTCTAATTTTCCCATAGCCCTGCAGCCTTGCCACTATGACTGGTAAAAATGGAATGGATATGTGCAGGAGAGACTTTCTGATTCTTTGCCTAAAGCCAAATTTGTTAATGATATTCATTCAGATATAGTATAGTACAAATGGGGCCTATTAAGAGGCTTAAATTAGGTCAAATTGAATAATGGAATTTATTCTTTTACTTAAAAACAGTTTAATCATTTGAGAGTGCTGAAGTCTAAAAAAAGTTTAATTAAATATTAATAGATAGTATGTGTTTTTAACTTTTTAAATCTTCCTTTAGCATCATTTCTGCATATCAAATATTTCTTTTTATCCCCCATTATTATCTTAGGTATCTGGGGATGAAGTTCAGCCATTCTCACTTGATGAAGACTTTGACTACGACAACGTGATCCTAACCCCCAAGTACTCTAGTGCAGAGATGAAAACATTTGAAGAAATGTCCAACCAAAGTAAACCGAGCCCTGACCCGCAGGCCAAAGAATCAAATAACTGATTTGTAACGATATTTGTTTGTTTGTTTTTTCTCTTGTTCTTATCAAGCAATTTTAGAATAAAAGGCAAACCAGCTGTTACACGTTAGGAGCATATATCTGTATTAATTGTCTATCTTTTGTGTGTATGTCTCTACTTGCCTCTCGTGGAATGTATACTCCTCATCGTCAATGGTTGTTTTATTTTTGTCCTCATATTTCCAGGATCTAGCACCGTACCTGGCATAGTATTATTTAAGTTTTGTTAATTGAATGAAAAAGCACATGCAGCCATATATGTGGAAATATTTAAAAACTATGTCCCTGCTGTCAGGGGAATCTGAGAATGGGTGAGGTCGGAGGATGGCAAAGGGCCGGAAAGATTCAGAGGGAGATAAGATGTTGAATAAAGCAGGAGAAGAGAGTTAGACAGAAGCAGGCATAGAGGAGCAGACGAGACAGGACCACAGATATACAGAGAGAAACAACACAGGGACCCAGAAAGACAAGGAAAGAGAGAGGAAATGAGAGAGAGGAAGAGAGAAAAAAGACAAAGAGACAGAGAAGACAGAATCTAAATCATTACAGGGCTGAATGTCTGGAATTGAGTGAGATTTTGGGAACATTAATTGTGATAATATGTGAAAGTTGACAAAAATCAACATGTAATCATTAAGTGGCTAGCACATTTCTATTTTGGGAAGTGAAATGGAAGTAATACGAACTCTTTTCAAGAAGTTTATAAAATACTTAGGGAATCAAGAAATATAAATGTGAAACCATTGTAAAAAGTGACCACGTTTAATCAGTCATTAATCCACATGTATTTATTAAACACCTATTATGTTCCAAGCACTTTGCAGGTATAAATGCAAGGAAAGAAATTCTAATCAAGTGAATTAGGAGCACAGATCTGGCTTTGGGGAGACTTGAGAATTCTAGTCCCTACCATAGACAAGGAGGGCAGTCCCTAGAGCACTATGCCTGAAGCTAGGAATATTTGAGTTGAAATTTCTCTGGATGCTCGCTCTTATTATTTGTGTCTCCCTGGACATGTTGTTTCACCTCTGTCTACCTCAGTTTCCTCAACTGTATAATGAGGATACTAGCTGCACCACCTCCCAGGGTTATTGTGAGGCTCAATAAGATCATTTTTGTTAAAAGCAGTGTCTGACCCATAGGAGATTCTCTAGAATGCTTATTCTTTGTCTTCTTCCCCTTTTCTACTTCCCTCCCATTGCTGCGTGACCTGAAAGACCATCTGGTCAAAGGAAAAGAGTGCAGAATTTGAAGTCAGGGTCCAGATGGGATCCAAGCTCTGTCATTTACTTTATGAAGACACTTTAACAAGATCTTTCCTGTCACTGGGCCCCATGTTCTTTGAACTTAGTTCTTCTTGACTCTATGACCAGTATTCTATCCACTGAACCATCTAACTGCCCCTATAGTAATAATAAGAATAAGAATAATTGTAATAGTAATAATTTTACCTGGACCTGTTGTTTCTTCACTCCGAGTAAGGAAATTGCTTTGCAATTTAGGGTTTTAGAGTTTTAGAGTCCGGGAAGGTACAGTATTCACTCAGAGCCACACGGCCAGCTTGTGTCAAAGGTGGGATTTGGACCCCAGGAGACCAAGATTGCCCTTCTAGCCACTTGGATATATGGTGTTTGTGTTAATAGAAAAAGGTCAACGTATTTTACTCTGTGTGTGTGTGTGTGTGTGTGTGTGTGTGTGTGTGTGTGTGTGTGTTGTATTGGGCACATTTCTGTAGATAACTCTCACTTGGCATAGGTAACAAAGAAACTTTTTCTGTTGGGCTACATATATTAGAACTCTTCCCTGTTTTCCAGATTCTTTTCTCTTAACATCTTTTGATACATGTCTCTATTTGTAACAGGTTTGCCTGATAACCTCACTTGATTTACCTGTAATCTTCTTGCAGAATCATAATTGGAGTAGAAGTGTTTTCACTATTTTTATTTCCTGACCCCCTCTGGCAGTCTTGTGTAGTTCATGGACTCCTCAGAATATTGTTTTTGAATGAAAAAAATATATAGGATTATAAAAAAAAAATCAAAGTGAAAATCAAGTTGTAATTTCTTCCTGTCCAAGTAAACAAGCTCTCTGAAATGTATTTCTGGACCCCTTAGGTGTCCATGTACTACAAGTTAAGAACATCTGCTTTTGAGGTTAACTGATACAACTCTTCTCTGAAACACAAATTCCTCAATACAACATTTTTGATTTTTTGAGAAAAGTTATATTGGGGAAAAAAAAAAACTTTTCACTTGAATGAATGTATTTAAAACCCTGTGAGTGAAAAATCTTTGTCTTGGGACTGATGAGGAGAACAGTGATAGTGGAGAGGAAGGGTGTTGCACCCCGATATTGCTGCTACTCTGCTGAGAAATCCACGAATCAAAGAGAGCAGCACTGCACTTACAGAGAAAGTAATTTGTTTCAGGCTGGTTCACAAATGGGAGCCGCACATCTTTGGCAGTAGCATGGTCTTGCTTTGATTGATAGATCCCGCCTCGATGGGGCGAGTGTCAGTTCAAGTCAGATGAATCCAAAGTGAGGGGAAGGAGGAAGCACCTGAGTGTAACAGACCCAATGGGAGAGAAAAACATCAAATTTCCCAAAGTGCCTTGAAAAAAATGTGAAAGTAGTAGCTTCAACTGGCCAGAACAGAGAAATTTAGCTCCAAGGCCAAAACATCAGCCTCTACTCTGTCACATCTGTCTTAGCTGATTCTCTTTGGCAGCACACACTGAACATTCAAATCAGACCCATTCCTTTCACTTACAGTGTGTCTCATAAAGGGTAACACAGCTCTGACTCTGCATTTCCCCCTTTACTCAAGAAGAATCTTCTAGTTGTTTCCTGTGAATGTACTATATCCTTGAGGACTTTCAGTGAAAGACTTTTAGTTTTGTTGGTTGCTGAATGGTCAAATTATAAGGTTAAACAAGATTAAAAAATACATCTGCAGGTTTCCTAGAAGCAACTGAATAAGGTAATAGTAGAAATAATGGGTGTGTGTGTGTGTGTGTGTGTGTGTGTGTGTGTGTTGTATTGGGCACATTTCTGTAGATAACTCTCACTTGGCATAGGTAACAAAGAAACTTTTTCTGTTGGGCTACATATATTAGAACTCTTCCCTGTTTTCCAGCTTCTTTTCTCTTAACATCTTTTGATACATGTCTCTATTTGTAACAGCTTTGCCTGATGACCTCACTTGATTTACCTGTAATCTTCTTGCAGAATCATAATTGGAGTAGAAGTGTTTTCACTATTTTTATTTCCTGACCCCCTCTGGCAGTCTTGTGTAGTTCATGGACTCCTCAGAATATTGTTTTTGAATGAAAAAAATATATAGGATTATAAAAAAAAATCAAAATGAAAATCAAGTTGTAATTTCTTCCTGTCCAAGTAAACAAGCTCTCTGAAATGTATTTCTGGACCCCTTAGGTGTCCATGTACTACAAGTTAAGAACATCTGCTTTTGAGGTTAACTGATACAACTCTTCTCTGAAATACAAATTCCTCAATACAACATTTTTGATTTTTTGAGAAAAGTTATATTGGGAAAAAAAAAAAACTTTTCACTTGAATGAATGTATTTAAAACCCTGTGAGTGAAAAATCTTTGTCTTGGGACTGATGAGGAGAACAGTGATAGTGGAGAGGAAGGGTGTTGCACCCCGATATTGCTGCTACTCTGCTGAGAAATCCACGAATCAAAGAGAGCAGCACTGCACTTACAGAGAAAGTAATTTGTTTCAGGCTGGTTCACAAATGGGAGCCGCACATCTTTGGCAGTAGCATGGTCTTGCTTTGATTGATAGATCCCGCCTCGATGGGGCGAGTGTCAGTTCAAGTCAGATGAATCCAAAGTGAGGGGAAGGAGGAAGCACCTGAGTGTAACAGACCCAATGGGAGAGAAAAACATCAAATTTCCCAAAGTGCCTTGAAAAAAATGTGAAAGTAGTAGCTTCAACTGGCCAGAACAGAGAAATTTAGCTCCAAGGCCAAAACATCAGCCTCTACTCTGTCACATCTGTCTTAGCTGATTCTCTTTGGCAGCACACACTGAACATTCAAATCAGACCCATTCCTTTCACTTACAGTGTGTCTCATAAAGGGTAACACAGCTCTGACTCTGCATTTCCCCCTTTACTCAAGAAGAATCTTCTAGTTGTTTCCTGTGAATGTACTATATCCTTGAGGACTTTCAGTGAAAGACTTTTAGTTTTGTTGGTTGCTGAATGGTCAAATTATAAGGTTAAACAAGATTAAAAAATACATCTGCAGGTTTCCTAGAAGCAACTGAATAAGGTAATAGTAGAAATAATGGGTGTGTGTGTGTGTGTGTGTGTGTGTGTGTGTGTGTGAAGAAATATATAATTAGGCTTTTTTTTTTTTTTTGGAGGAAAAAGCATCATCCATATACAGAAGAGAAACCTGGAAGATTGAGTAGACTAATTATTTTGCATTCCTAAACTTAGATCCTGCTTTCTTTTAAAGAAGTTCAGAATTAGAACCAAGCTGATCTATATTGCAAAGCTTAACCAAGTTGAGGAGCCTAAGAAAGTCTGGGGTGGCAAGTTGTTCTTAGGTTGAAACATATGCATACATATACATTTTCTTTCTCTGAGAATTTAAGCACACGAATGCCATTGTATTCAAAAACAAAAATTAAAAAAAACCCAAAAGAAAACCTTTTGTCTTTATTGGAAAATTTTTATTTCTTTGAGCTAGCATTTCCTTTAGATAGATATATGCTGAATATATGATAGCAGATTTCCTAAAAGGAGGACTAATAACTAATAGAAAACAGGCAATGAAAAAGTAAATCATTTAGAGAGAATTGTTTGGAAGAGGAAAAATTCTAACTTGGATTCCAGGTCTTGAAATCAAGTTCATTCATTCACTCAACCAATATATTTTACACCCCTGGGGTATACAAGTGAGGCACTAGGTGTGCTGCAGCAGATTACAAAAATGAGTGAGAAATAGGCCCTGCTTTCAAGGAATTGACTTTGATATTTCAGTGAATCGGGCATCTAGTCGATGTGGATCCACCCTTTGTGGCCCAGGGTGTGTAATTCCTGTCCTTGTGTTCTCAGCAATTTGCCATGTGCCCTGCTGAGGACCTTCATCTAAGGCTCTAGACAAAACACAGGTCCCAAGGGAGCACACCTGATCTATTTTTCCATTATCACTTCTCTTCACTATAAGTTTTCTCCAATTTTTCAGTCATACTTTTTTTTTTTTCTGATGCCAACTTTTATCCCATTTCTCCATAGGAATTCCATAATAATAACATGTGCTATTCTGTTCATGCCCATTTTGTGTTTTTCTATTGCCCTTTTCCTGATCTTCAGCTTGAATTCTTAGAGATGGTGGATGTTTATAGTGTCTCTTAAAAGAACCCCAGCAACAACAAATTAAATCAAAGGATCTTAACATTTTTTTCCTCTTATGGGGCTCTTTGGAGGCCTGGTGAAGCCGATATATCCTTTCACAAAATATTTTAGTATTTTAAAATATTTAAAAATATTATTTTATGCAAAAATAAAATAAAGATAAAGGAAAT
Source organism: Antechinus flavipes (assembly GCF_016432865.1). Lineage (NCBI taxonomy): Eukaryota > Metazoa > Chordata > Mammalia > Dasyuromorphia > Dasyuridae > Antechinus > Antechinus flavipes. The sequence continues at coordinate 230,875,668 of NC_067403.1, forward strand.
AATATTGAAATTAAGTTATCAAAATATACATGTGTATAAGTGTGTATGTATATGTATTATGTTATGTGCTATATATACATTATACACAAGTATATGTTATATATAAATTATAATATATACATACACATGTAATACATATATATGTGTGTGTATATATATATATATATATATATATATATACTTATCTATCCATCTCTCTACCTATCTATCAAACTCATGGATCATCTGAACCAAAGCAATTCTTTAGCTTTCTGTCTGTTTAAACACCAGGAATCAAGCTCAAGAGGTGCTGATACATTTTATTTATATACTTTTTTATGAAAACAACAGCCATGATATCCTGCAATAGTACAAAATGTGTCACCCTGGATAAAAGCTATATAGGCAGACATCAATTTGTTGAAGGATAGTGTTTCAAAAAGATTGTTTTATAAATACCCTTGTTTGGAACATGATACACACTTTCCCATAGAAACAATGTTATACAGGATGGTTTGGTTTCCAGACCTGGACAACAAAAGGCCTCATAAACCAAAATGAGAAATAACCATCATGAATAACACTGGTTCTAAGGGAACACTGACTCATTCAGAATTTTAACTCAGGAGGGGTGCCAGGAACACATTTCAGAGAGGGAAGACAGTGCAGTGGAATGAACACTGAATTTAGAAGCAGGGGACCTACTATTCCTCACTGTATGAATTTGGGAAATTTACTTAAACACTCTGAACCTTAGTTCCCTTAGATATGAAATGAAATTAGATTAAATTCTCCTTGAGGTCACGTCCACTTCTAAATCTATGATCCCATGACCCATACTTTTAAGATCTTCAGTCTCTGAAGTGCCTTTCCATATAATAGGTGTTCAGCAAGTGTTTACTGAATGAAGAGAATGATCTCTCATGTTGCTGACTCCATCAGAAAAAGGGAGATGGGGTCTCTGGGCTTCTCAAAAAGTGGTAGGAAAGGACTGTGCTATCTGCAGTAACAGTGAAGAGAAAAAAGATCTTAGATATACCAGAGTAGGGGAGAAATTGGGAGAATTGAATCCCAGTCTAGAAAGCTATTTCATATGAAAGATATTTATAACTTGAATGTTTGTAAATGGGAAAAACCCAATAAATTGAGACCTTTAACATAATGGATTACATTTAAATGGATTCTTGAAACAAGTGCAGTCAACAGACAACTCTATGTTCTTCAAATTACATTTTCTTACTTTTGTTATGGAAACAAATGATTAATTTCATGATGCAGCAATCATTAAGGATTTTAGAAAGAAGTTAATGAAAAAGCAGCTGAAGTTGTCCTTTGGACATTGATTTCCTGAAATAGAAATGGGAACAACTAAGTCCAATCACTGAAAAAACAAAACGAATTTATATATGAATAGTATTATTCTAAATCATCAGTTTGTTTTTGCATAGAGGAGTACAAAAAGATTCAGTCTGTTGTATTTTCCTATTGAAAATGTGGCAAGCTAGCAATATAAGTTAAAGCACATGATACTTAATTATGTAATGCATTGCCTTTCCTCAGCAATGCAGTATTTTCCCCAGATATTTTTGTTGGTTCCACATCAGATCACATTACATTGCTATCTCCATTGTGTGCAGTTGGGATATCGGCATCCTTGTTAAGATTAAAAAATAAATCCAATAACTCTTAAAATTGTGTTAATATTGGCTATGTTCTCAGAAAGAAATTAGCATCAATTTTATTTGAGATTGAAAAGTATTTTCAAAGGATAGCTTTGTGCAAGTGGCGGTAAATGGCGCTTGAAGTAATTAGGGTGTTTAACAACCAGGCAGAAAAAAGCCACTAATTACTCTCAGCTTCATTTTGCCCCCTGTAAGGAGAGGAAAACCTGAGAAGGACATGGATTTTATAAAGACTGAGAATTTATTATTATTATTATCATTTTATTAACTATGCATGATCAGGAGGGCAGAGGGAAAAGGGAACACTTTTCACATGTACTTTGTGATCATCATTCAACATTTTAAAGTACCTGCTGTATACTGAGCACTTGGCTAGGTACTGGGAGAGATATCAAGTTGACATTCCTGATTTATACACTCTCTCATGAATGATTTTGAGAGTGTGATGATTTGGGATTTAGAAGCTTTATGGATACTGTTCTGCTACTAACATTCTTTGCCATCTTAGCCAAATCATTTCCCTACCCTGGGTTTCAGTTTTGACATATGTAAAATGATGGGGTTCCTCCCACCCCTAAGATTCTGTACCATCTTTGGCATTTGAATTCCATCAAGGAAGACAATTGTTTTCCATTGTTTCTAGAGAAGGACTAGAATGGAAACTTCTGCTGGGCAAGGATCCTTGATTTTTACCTTTGTCTTGTATATAGTAAATGCTTAATAAATGATTGTTGAATTGAGCATCCCCATGGATTTTCTTATAATCCTACTACTGGCACAAATGATGACTTCTGCTAGGCCACCATATAGTGTGGCTCTGTTAAGAACAAAAACTAAATTGGTTTCAGATTTCCACAGGATTTCCACTGATCTCTCCTTTCCCTATGCCCCTCCTTTCCACTGGTCTTTCTATTATTTCTTACAAAAAACAATGATACCTATGTTCAAGTTCCTTTAACTCTTAAGTTTATTGATCCTGCAAGTCCACGACTAGAGTTATGTAGGATTGGGTTTTTGTCAACTACATTTCTTTTCCTACAGGAACATTATTTTTTTTTTCAGCCTGTGGTTCTGTGTGTACTGACTGGTTCTGCTTGCCTTGTGTCCTATTTTAAAATCTTACATAGAGATGTTTTAAAAAATAAGCTATGTTTTTTGACACCTGTTAATGCAGGTGCACAGTATTTGAGTATAGGTTTTTGGTTACCAAAAGTCCCTAACAACTCTACTTCTTTATTGTATCACAGGTGAGAGGTTGCAGTGTGAAACAAGAAGCTTGACTGGGTTTTTTGTTTTATTTTATTATTATTATTTCAAAGAGACCCTCACAATCACCTTGTCCAACAACCTCATTCTACAAATATCAAGGATAAAGTCCAAAGAGATAAAGGCACAATAAGAAGAAAACAAAGATCACACAGCAGAAGAAAGCTTCCAAACCATGACTTCCTGCTCCAAATCCAGTAGCCTTTCTTTTTGACACTGTAACTCCTTTAGGTATAAGGCTTGCAATGAAATTTCTGAGTCAAAGAATTTAGGCATTTTAGTCACTTTGCATATTTCCAAATTGCTTTCTAGAATGGTTGGACCAATTCACAGCCCCATCAATGATACATTAGTGCACCTATCTTGCCACAACACCTTTAAAACTGACTATCCATGTCTTTTCTCATTCTTTATCTATTCCTATCTTTTGTTAATTTACCGGATTTGATATAAAATCTTATCTTGTTAAATTTAATATGCATTCTTAAAAACAAACAATATAACAGATATTAAAGTTTCACATAAAATCTTTTTGTTGTTGTTCTTTGTATATGGAAAAGGTTTTTACTTATTAATGATTAAGTTCATAATAAAAAGATAATCTTAAAGAGATAAAAACACTTAAGGAAAAATAAACTAGGCATATATGGACTGACTTAGGGATGACTTACCAACTAAGTGTGTGGTTACTGACAAGTTTTTTTTATTATTATTATTTCAAAGAAACCCTCACAATCACCTTGTCCAACAACCTCATTCTACAAAAATCAAGGATAAAGTCCAAAGAGATAAAGGCACAATAAGAAGAAAACAAAGATCACACAGCAGAAGAAAGCTTCCAAACCATGACTTCCTGCTCCAAATCCAGTATTCTTTTCCCTATACTATGATATCCTGATATGCTTCTCCATTAAGAACAATGCAGCCTCTAAAAACAGAAAGTTTTTTCAACAGCTCAGCTCTTTTTAAAAAATGAAGGATATATGAAAGAGTCATGAAATGAGCAGAGTATAAAATAGTATGAATTGCATTTCCAGTTCTGTATTGATTTATCCAACAATATTGAGCTGATATGATTATATGCCTCCCTGGGGTGTTTTAAAGTAATCCCTACAGTACCCAAGATAATGTTGACCACACAGTAGACATTTAATACTTAATTGATTTGTTGTGCTATTATCATTATTAATATTGTTATAGACTTGGGGGAAATGTCCCATAGGGGAATGCTAACTGCTAGGTTTACTATATTTCTTCCCTTATGCTAATACATCCACTTTGGAATTGGTTAAATAATTGGTGTAGTGTTTTCCTCTCAGCAAAAAAGAGAAGCATTATGGGTAGGAACACTTTCTGTAGTCCTGGCAAACAATAGATATTTTATAAATGGAAAAGGACCGGATTGCCTTGGATTTGCTACAAAAGGAACATCAAAATAGTTCCCATTTCTAGGAGATGGTGTTGCACAGTGGATAGAGCACTGGACTTGGAGTCAGGAAAATCTGAGTTTGAATGTGGCCTCCAGTACTTCCTGGCTTTGTGACACTGATCAAGGAAACTGTAGTTTCCTCACATGGGGATTACTTAAAAAAACCCAGGGAGATATAATCATATCAGCTCAATATTGTTGGATAAATCAATAAGAACTGGAAATACAATTCAGACTATTTTATACTCTGCTCATTTCATGACTCTTTCATATATCCTTCATTTTTTAAAAAGAGCTGAGCTGTTGAAAAATCTTTCTGTTTTTAGAGGCTGCATTGTTCTTAATGGAGAAGCATATCAGGGAGATCATAGTATAGGGAAAAGAATACTGGATTTGGAGCAGGAAGTCATGGTTTGGAAGCTTTCTTCTGCTGTGTGATCTTTGTTTTCTTCTTATTGTGCCTTTATCTCTTTGGACTTTATCCTTGATTTTTGTAGAATGAGGTTGTTGGACAAGGTGATTGTGAGGGTTTCTTTGAAATAATAATAATAAAAAAAACTTGTCAGTAACCACACACTTAGTTGGTAAGTCATCCCTAAGTCAGTCCATATATGCCTAGTTTATTTTTCCTTAAGTGTTTTTATCTCTTTAAGATTATCTTTTTATTATGAAGTTAGTCATTAATAAGTAAAAACCTTTTCCATATACAAAGAACAACAACAAAAAGATTTTATGTGAAACTTTAATATCTGTTATATTGGTTGTTTTTAAGAATGCATATTAAATTTAACAAGATAAGATTTTATATCAAATCCGGTAAATTAACAAAAGATAGGAATAGATAAAGAATGAGAAAAGACATGGATAGTCAGTTTTAAAGGTGTTGTGGCGAGATAGGTGCACTAATGTATCATTGATGGGGCTGTGAATTGGTCCAACCATTCTAGAAAGCAATTTGGAAATATGCAAAGTGACTAAAATGACTAAATTCTTTGACTCAGAAATTTCATTGCAAGCCTTATACCTAAAGGAGTCACAGTGTCAAAAAGAAAGGCTCCATTCACATTGAAATATTTATAGCAACACTTTTTTTTTGGTATGAACAGAGAAATAGTGATGGTGTTGGGGAGTGATATCCATTAATTTAAGAATGGTTGAATAAAGTACAGAACTTGAATGCAATGGAATATTACTGTGCTGTTAAAAAGTAAAACAATATCATGAATATTGAGATGCATGAGAACTGATGCAAAATAAAGTATGCAGAACTGGGAAAACAACATGCGTAACGACCTTAATGAAATAATGGGAAAAACCCCAAAAGTAGAACAATTGAAATTGGATGCTGGAAATTATAATGATTGAGCTTATTCTTCCCCCCAAAACTATAAGACAGCACCTACCACTCACCATTTCTTTGCAGAGTTTGGGGCTCTAGCTATGAACAATGCCCAATAATTTTTTAAATATTAAAAATATTTAAGTAAATTATAGTTATATCTTAATTATACTACATACTATATTAGATATAATTATATTGATTAACAATAGTGATATATATTATTTACCATATTTTAAAAAGTATTCTTAATAATTAATAATTTAAAAATTCTTAATTTAAAATATTTTAACTTTTAAAATATATTGATTTATTTTATTGAATAGATGTTTCGCCACCCCCAACATATATATTCTTTATTGTAAAGAATATCCTGGGATGAGGGATAATATTGGGGAGACATATTGGAAAAAAACAAAAAGATATAAATAGATTTTAATTTGTGAAAAATGAAAGTTAAAAATTGTTTTTACATATAATTTTTATTTTTAAAATAAGAGAAATCTGAAAAACTGAGGTCCTGTTTCTCTTCCCTTCAGATCACTTTGTTGTTCTTCAGCTCCAAATTCTTTTCTATCCCCTTTTTGACCCATTGAGATGGCAAGGAACGTCTATTTAGTATATTTTGATGTTGTATTGATTTCTTTTTCTTCTTCTACATCTTTATTACTAATGACTAATTTATCTCCCTCCTTCCTGAATTCAAAGCCCTTCCTTGAGACAAAAAAGCACAGTCAAGCAAAGTACACCAACAAATTGACCATGTCTGAGAAAGTGTCTGATTCTGATCTCTAGGCCACTGCCTCCCCAGGAGGCGAGAGCAGTGCCCACCTTAGAAGGTAGAGCAATTTGGGCTCGCCAGCTCCCTTTGGTATCCGAATGCTGCTGCACAGATGGCTGCAGGCTCCCTTTGTAGTGGTGCAGCCTCAACATGAAAGACAGAGAATCCTTTGACAGCCATCCCTCTCCACCCCACAAGAACAGCTCCCCTTAGCCACAGAGATGAAAGCTCGAGATAGTGGGGGCATTCCCACCACTGATGCTGTCTTGTGGGTGAGTGACAGTTGACACAGGTGGGCGTATGGGGCTGCCTTTCTTTTGAAGTCTGTCTGTTGAAAGGTAGTGCCACCTGTTGGTGATTTGGGGGGTTTTCTGGTCAGCTCAGCCAGGTGGCCATTACCTATCCATCCATGCTGAGAGCCATAGGTGGTTGTCAAAAGATCCCATGGGGGTGCAAAGTTGGGACGAGGGGCGAGGTAGCAGGTCTGGCAAGTCTTGGCGGTGTATGGCCGTTGAAGGTGATACCTTTGCAATTTGAGTTTTCAGGAACTAGGACAGGTGTCTCATCTCTATCTCTCTCACTTTGAGCTGGTTCAGAGAAAGCCAACGTTGACTTCACTTAGAGTACATGTTCCCGATGTTTGGAGAAAAAAAATCACTTATTAAGTGACACTGCCATTTCTCTAAGCAAATATCATTTGTTGAAATTGCCCAGCCTTATTTCATCTTGATTCACAGGTAACAGACCTGAATTCAAATCTGGCCTCAGATATTTAACACTTATGAGCTACATGATCCTGTAAAAGTCACTTAATACCAATGGCCTCAGGGAAAAAAACCAGACAGATAGATGTACAGGGATTAGAGCAAGAGCCCTGGAATCAGGAGGACCTGATTCACAAGTAACAGAAGTCTCCTGTAATACAGTATGGCACACAAGATGTTTAGTTCATTAATTAAGCCCTGGGAAAGGGAATGAAACTCAAGAACCTGCATTGTGTTATATTGAAATCTTGTCCCACCTCTTGTTTATCAATATTCTCTCTGTACTTATGGCCAAAATTAACTAGCCCATAAATCCTCTGGTTCTTGACTTAGTAAGAAGGGCTTTAGGGCTGTGGTTTTTAAAGTAAATTAAAAACAAACAAACCTCTAGATTAGCAGCTAGACAAATGGCCTCTGAAGAAATATCATTTGCCAGATAATCCAAGCTTTTCAGAAAACCTCTGAGGGCAAAAGCTGGGTTGAAGAAAATGTAGTCAGAGGTGTTGACTTATGTGATTTTCTGTCATTTTTTTCAGCTTTTCTGTAAAAGCACAATTAATATTTCATGCTAACAAGCCATAATAGTGTAGTGAAAAGAAGGCTGTATTGGAGTTATAGATAATAAATTGTTTGCGAGCTTGAAGGCACCTCAGAAGCTATTTAGGCCAGTCTCCTCAATTTTAGAGAAGGGAGATGAGGCTTGGGGAAATTAGGTGGCTTGTCACAGGCTTGTCTCACACAAAGTAAGTGTGAGAGGTGGGATCTGAGCCCAAGAAAAGCCCATGATCTTTACTTACTAAACTAGCTCCCCAAATCAATCAACAAGCATTTACTAGACACTTACTATGTACTAAGCATTGGATTAAAAACAAAACAAATGAAACAGTCTCTACTCTCCATATTACATTCAGAAGTACTGGGTTCAAGTCTTGGCTCTATCAATTTTAGCAACTCAGATAGTTTCTCTGAGCTAAATTTTCCTCATTTGTAAAATGTGAGTAATAATCTTGAATGACATACTTCATGGGGCAATTGTGAGGATCAAATGAGATACTCCCAGCTTTTTGATTAGCGTGAATACTCAATCCCATGAAGTAATCACATATATTTAAATTCAGGTAAGTTATAATTATGTAAAATTTGGTAATCAGTCCTAGTCCAATGAGATATGAAGTAGAAATTCAAATAATGTGATTCATTCTTAGCATTAATCAGCATTGTTCACGAAGTCCTCTGAAACTACTCAATGCCATTTTCACTAGTGTTAAGGATCTGTGATTTCATGAATGTAGTAATTTCACCAACAAAACTGGCATACTTGATCAAAGTTATAGTTTCAAAATGTTGCCTTAGGTCCATGGTGTAAAGTGACTTGCCCCTGGTTATACAACAATGTGTTGGAAGTAGAATTTGAAACCATGGCTTCCTAACTCCAAGTATAACACTATATCTAGGCTATCTCTATCAAGTGCCATACAAAGGGAATTTATTTATCCATTAGTTACTGTAGTTTATCCATTAGGACTGTTGTCATTATTCATTAAGTGAGTCAATGTGCCCAATCCAATTGACCCTTATAAAATCTGAATCATCCCACAACACTATATCATTTTGTGGTATCTAGTCAATGACATGCTTTTATTCCATTCATCTCAGCTACAATTGGGAATCTCAGCGACAATTAGCAAACGACAAATAGGGGGCAGTTGATACATCACCAGAACTGGTCAAGAAGACTTGAATTCAAATCTTAAGTATATAACCATAGGCAAGTCATAACTTCTGCTTCTGTTTCCTCATCAATAAAATGGGGTTAACTATATCAGTATGTCCCATGGTTATTGTGTGTATAAAATGAGATATTACTTACAAAGTACTTTGCAAACTATAAAGTACTATATAAATCTTAGCTGAGTGTGCCTGATAGTTTCCCCCAGAGAGATTTTTACTTTATTATTATTATTATTTTATTGTTGTTGTTTACCAACTGAGAAGTAGACACATATTGGAGTCACACTATTTGTTAGAGGTTGCTAGGTGCATTGGGAATAGAATATATTTGGGACTGGGCAGGACCAATTGATTACTGAGTATGTCCAGACCTTCCATGGAGTGCATCCATGACTAATGAGATGGAGGAAAGTAATTTGGTACCAAGATAGTATTGTAAGGAAATTAGTGGCAAAGAAAGTACTTATGTAAATTGGAAGATGGAATTTTCCTCACTTAAAAATTTCTGAAACAAATGACATTACAGATCCCTGTGAGAATCTATATTTTCTAGACCAAAGCAGATTACTCTAGGGGCAGCTAGACAGCATAATCAATAGAGTGTAGGATTTAGAATGATGAAGACCCGAGTTTAAATTCTACCTTGTACAGTTCCTAGATGTGAGACCTTGGACAAGTCAGTCACTTAACCTCTCTCTTCTTCATTTTCTTGAAAAATTAATAGCCTCATTTACATCAAAAGGTAATAAAGATCAAAGAAGTTAACATTTGCAAAATGCTATGGAGAATTTAAGATGCTATATAAATGTTATCTATTATTAATTATTATTATTATCACCATTATTCTTCAAAACATTATTCTTTCTGCCCTTTTATATTCCCATGTTTTTGTTCACACTATCCCCATACTTAGAATAGAATTACTATTTGTGCCCAAGTGGCTTTTCTTTCTATGTCCCTCCTCATCTCTGTTTGAAGCCCAACTTAAAAACTGCTTCCTTTTCAGTTAAAAATGACCTTTTGCTTCCTCAAATTTTCAAAGTTGACCAGAAGTATATTTTCTTTGCTTTTATGTCATTTTCTTATGTTATTATTTGGATATTTCTCCTTCCTCCTCCCCCCATTAAGTTGTAGTCAACTTGAGGGCTTGGTTTTTTAATTAAATTTATGTATTCCTAGAACTTAGCACGATTATTTTGCACAGTGAGCACGAAATCCATCCATCCATCCATCTATCCATCCATCCATCCTTCCATTTGATAGTAAGGTGGTATAATGGCTAGAATGTTGACTTTGGAATCAAGAAGACTTGAATTAGAATCCTGCCTCTGAAAGTTGCTATCTGCGTGACCTTGAACAAGATGACTTAGTTCTCTGTTTCAGTTTCCACATCAATAAAACAGGGATAGCAATTATCTACCTAAACATTCTTATTATCAGGATTGAATGAGATAACGGAGAAGAAGACCTTAATAAATCTTAAAGAGCTATGTAATTTTAGTTATTGTTATTTCATTTAATAAGTACTGTATATATTAAATATCTACTATGTGTTTGGGACTAGGGATAGAAAGATTGCAATGGAAGAGTTGGATTTCTTGTAGATGGACATATCCACAGAAAAGTAAATATAACATGTATGCAAAATAGATTTAAAGTGATTTCCCAGGATGAGAGGATTAACTGGAGGAATCAAGACTGGCTTCCTATAGGAAGTGCTTCTATAGCTGAGCTAGGGATTCTATTTATTGGCTTAAAAGATTTAAACTATATGTTTAGTTGATGACAGCTTGAATATGTTCTGAAAAGTCCCTGGGCAGCAGTAGCTGATGACTTTTCCGAGGTCATTTATGAGCCAGTCTTAATGCATAGCTCAGGAGTGGTCCAGCTGTTTTGAAAAAAGATATGTTGAGGAAAAAATCCTGACTGGAACTGAGGGATCATGGAAGAGGGGGACACACTGATCTTTTTCAGCTCAATCTCTGCCAAGGCTGTGGATGTTTTTGTCACAATGCTCATTTTTCAGGGCTGTGATTTTGATCAGCTTTCTTCACAACTCCACATCTCTGTGAAATTGGAACCCATGAACCAGCCTTTGGTCTCCTTGTTTTATTAGACGTAAATAAAACAAAGGCTATGATAGGTTTCTGTGCTGGAAAAATACTGCTATGTGCTTCAGAGGGGCTGTCTCCCTTCACTGTGTAAGGGAAGCATGGCCAGTGTCTTAACAGAATGCTCACTCCTTGCTAACAGAATGTGCACTCTTCAGGTCTCTCATTAGGTCAGCTTCATTCTTCTGTGTGACTTTAAGGGATGTGGCTATTGCCCCCAAATGATCAGCAGTTTCAGAATCACTACAGATGGGAGAAAACCCTGTTGAGGCTTATGCAAAGCCCATGTCAGGAGAATTGCTTGCTTGACTTTAGGGGTCCTAAGATATTATTTGAATCACTAAAATGATTGAACTTAGTTCCAGTAAATAAAAATAGTTAAAAAAATCTATTATCACTTCTCTTATTAGTGAAAATACATATCTACAGAGGGAATGGATTTTAAAGGTCATCTAGTACTCCCCCTTCTTTTTACAGATAAGGAAATTAAGGCCAAAAGAACCTGAATGATTTCTGAGGTTACACAACTAGGAAACTATTTGAGATAGCATTAGTCTCTACCAGAGGACTACCAGAGCTGCCAGTGCCCTTTAAATTTTACTGTGCTGAGGCTAAGCCCTGATTGCCCTGCCCTAGTTATGGTTTCACCCATCATCAATACACTGCAGCCTTAGCCACATTCAGTGCCCCAAGTTTCTCTGTGGGCTCTGTGTTCCTTTTGGTAGATGATGTGATCTCGTTTCCAGCAGTGCCTCAGAACTCAGCTGAGAATGCTTCAGAAATCCCAGCCTTTTATGAATCCTCATTTGAAAACTTAAAAAAAAAAGAGATATAAAAATCAATTAACTTCACACATGAAAAAATACCTCATATGGTTAATCTTCCTTTACATGGTTTCCTGATTATGTTTGGAAGTAAATTGCCTTGATTATACCTTGGATGGAAAGGAATGTCTTTTAATTAATTTGATACATGCTGTAGTAATGCTGATTTGTACCAAAGAATGATAAATTGGGTTGGAAGCAGAAAGTCTCTTCAGTAGGACTGAGTACAGTTCAGATGGCTGCACTTTAGTTTTAATTTTATTTTTGGTTGGGTTGCAAAATTCTCAGCTCTACTTTTTCAAAGGAAAAGATGGCAAGGGTCTGGAAAATCAGTTTGGTAAAATGGAAAAAGCATCAAACTGGGAAACAGGAGATTGCAGTTTTAGACTTAGATCTTCCCTCTAACTACCTGTATGATTTTGGGCGCGCCCCAAATTTCTCTTTCTAAAATTTCTCTCTCTCAAATTTCATTTTTCATTTCTAAAATAAAGCCTTTGTAGTATGAAAGAAAAGAACAATCAGGTGAGATAGTTACATAATCATAATAACCAATCTTGTCCTTGAAAAAGAAATGTAGAAAGTACATCTCTCTTTTCTCTGGTAGAAGATTATGGCTGTGGAGTGTTGTATACACTCCCACACAATTATCATTATTTTTCATTTGTTGTAAGGAAAGGATAACTAGGGAAGTTCAAGGGATGGCAGAGAGGGTAGTCATATCTGAACAAAAGGCATAAAAAATTTTAAACAGAAAGGATTAAACTAGGTGATGCTTAAGGAAGTCTGTTTCTATTAAGAGACTTAGGAGGTACATCATCACTTTTTTCAAGTATTTGGAAAACTGTTCTATGGAAAAGTAGAAGAGAAGTTGCAATCGGTAAAGGGGATTTTTGTCTTTTTACCCTTTATGTCTAATATAGCCCATTCATATTGTAGGCACATAGGAAGAAGAATAAGAACAAAATACACTTGTTGAGTTAACATTTTTCTTTTTAGTACCTTGGCTCTAATATGGAACATTCACATTATAGGCATTTAAAAACCCCCAACAACAAACACTTGTTGAATCAAATTGAGCTGAAGAAAGATCAGAATTGTTCTGTTTCCAGAGAGAGGACCTGGGAACAATGGATGGAAGGATACTGAGAGAAGTGAATTCATATGGATGTCCAGAAAAATTTCCAAAAAAAATAGTATCTTTCAAAAAGGGAATGGACTACCTCACTGGTTTTGCTTTTCTGAAGGTTTTCAAACATATCCTAACTACTTGGGGACTTTGTAAAGTGGAATCTTGCTCAAGTATCTAGTGGATGCAGTAGACAAAGTACTGGATTTAAGAGTCAGGAAGACCCGAATTTGATTTCCATCTCAAATAGGGAATAGTTGTGAAGAAATTATCAAGCCTATCTCTTCTCAGTTCCCTATCCATAAAATGGGGGCATTAATAGACTCTTTCTCACGGGGTTGTTATAGGAATGTGATGCTTTGCAAATCTTAAAGTGTTCTATAAATGCTAGCTATTCTTGTTCAGGTACAGATGGACTAGATGTTCCTTCACCTCCCAAGTACTTTCCATCTTTGAGATTCTATGACTACAGACCAGACTGATTTCCTTGAATTGGGCACCATTATAGTTTTAGGGAGAGAAGGCAGTTTTGATACCTTCTTAAGGCTGGAGATCTTTGAATGATTGGATTTATAAATTACTGCTCTTCTAAATACGAGAAGAAGATTCAGTGCTGTAGGTACAGTTTTAGATGAGGAGATTCTAGTGACTGATTCCATTTGGATTATTGGGACCTTGCGAATGATTGGCAATTAATTAAAAAAAAACAACCCATAGTATCTTACTTGAAGTGATAAATCATTACACAAATTTACCCCACAGGGATTAAGATATTGTTGCTGATTGAATTGGACAAACTTTGAATTATGAGGTTTTAGGAATCAGGAGAATACCCCATTTTCTCTTTTCCCATGAACATTTTTGATTTGTCTCTGTCTTAATCTGGACCTGATGGAACACGTAACCCAAGGAACAGGATAGATATAGATACAGATATAGATATAGACATATAGATCTCTCTGTCTGTCTGTCTGTCTGTCTCTCTCTCTTTCTCTCTGTTTCTGTCTCTGTCTCTGTTTCTGTCTCTGTGTCTCTGTGTCTCTGTCTCTCTCTCTCTCTCTCTCTCTCTCTCTCTCTCTCTCTCTTTATCCATACATATTTGTCATGAATCCTCTATCCATTACCTTGACATGGTTCAAATATACACAAATGAAAAATATTCCAAGTATTTATGCCACAGTTTCAAAGTACACCAAAACTGAAAAACATCTTCCAGGGAATCTGTATATTTTTCTAGGCATAAATATTCACGACACTTGACATATGCTGCTGTGGTTCATTCTGGAACATCTTGCCATTTCTTTTTCCAATTCATTTTACAGATGAGGAGCTAAAACAAATAGGGATTAAATACCTTGTGGAGGGTCACAGAGATACTGAGTATCTGAGGCTAGATTTGAATTCAGAAAGGTGAATCTTGACTTCAGGATCAGAGCTCTGTGCACTATGACGCCACCTAGCTACCTCTGATAGACATATAGCGAGTGCTTTATAAATACTGTTAACTTGGTTTTTGTATCCTGGTTCCTCAACCATCCCAACAGCATGAATGAAAAAGTTTGAAATTGGAGGCTTTGGGGGGCAAATTCTTGCTGTGCTCCTTACTTCTTGTGGAACCATGAACAACAAATTTAATCTTTTCCCTCATTCCCTCTTTTGTAATATGGGGTAGAGTGGGGTTGGATTAAATCAGAAGAGCTTGATCCCTTTTGGTTTATGGACTGCCCCGGGTCTCATGAAACCCATGACCCCTTTCTGGCACTATGTTGTTAAATGCATAAAATAAAATATGAAAGATTTCAAAGGAAATCATTTATATTAAAGTACTCCGTGTGTGTGTGTGTAGACAGCTAGATGGCTCAGTGGATAGAGTGCTGGGCTGGAGTCAGGAGCACCTGAGTTCAAATCTGATCTCAATTACTGGCTGTATGACTCTGGGAAAGTCACTTAAATTCTGTTTGCCTCAGTTTCCTTATCTGTAAAACGAACTAGAGATGGAAATGACAAAGCATTGCAGTATCTTTGCCAAGAAAACCCCATGGACAGTATGGTCCATGGAGTCACAAATAGTTGGATACTACTGAATGACTGAAGAATAAATGTCTGTATTTATGCATCTCTCTCTCTCTCTCTCTCTCTCTCTCTCTCTCTCTCTCTCTCTCTCTCTCATTCTCTCCCTCTCTTTCTCTCTCTGTCCTTGACTCTCTTTCCTTTCCTCTTTCCCTTTCTCTCTCTCTGTCCTTGTCTCTATCTCTTCTCTCCCTCTGTTTCTCTCTCCCCCTCTGTCTCTCTTTCTGTCTGTCTCTGCTTCTGTTTTTTTCTGCATCCCCCTCTCTCTGTCTCTCTCCTTTTCTTCAAAGACTCCCAAATTAAGAATTCCTAGACAAGATAATCTCTGAAATTCTCTCTAGCTTGAAATCCAGTGATCTAATTTTCAAGTCTTATCTTCCATCAGAAGAACCTTTACTTTGAAAAGAAGCTTTTTTCTCTATTTCTTCCAAAACAGTTCTGGAAACTGAAGGATGAGATAGAAAAAATATTGTTATGAGTAAATCAGAAAAAAAATTTTGTTACATTTTCTTTGACATAAATTGGATGCTTAAAGCAAGCAATCTCTCCTCTAAATTGATTTAGATTTATTTTTTACTTAGGCCCATTCTGAAGAAGTGGTGTGGGATAGTGGATTGGGCATTGAGTATACAGGCCAGATCACTTGGACTCAATCCTTGTCCTTCAGCCTTATTAGGTGTGTGATACTGAGCAAGACATTTAATCTATATGAACTTCATGCAAGTCCTTTGGGCTAATATGGGGAAGCTAAGTGGTGAAGTGGATGGAGTACTAATCCTAGAATAAGAAAGATTTGAGTCCAAATATGGCCTGGTCACTTATAGCTGTGTAATCCTGGGCAGCTCTGTTTACCTCAATTTCCTCATCTGTAAAATAGGGATAATAATAGCATTTACCTTTCATGGATGTCGTGAGGATCATAATACTTAGCACAGTTCTTGGCACATTGTAAGCACTGTGTAAATGTTAGAATTATTATTATTATCAATTAAGTCATAGGTTGAAATCTATATTGTTAGATAGAGTTCTATCACTAAACATTTCTTGTGTGAATGCTATTTTGAATTCATGCATTTCCCATACTAGGAGATCCAAATGTTAGTGAACTCACAGATCCTTAGTGTATCCCCCTATATATGTATATGCATATGTATATATATATATATGTATACATATACATATATATATATATATGTGTGTGTGTGTGTGTGTGTGTGTGTGTGTGTCCCCTCACTATACATGTGAGAAACAGAGGTAACATAATCTGTTAGTAATAGTCATAAAGCTCATTTAGATTCTTGGATCCTTTTCTTGATTCTGAGTCTTGAGTAATGGCAGTTGAATAAATTTGTAGGGGTTATTTCATAGAACATTGTCACAATTAGATCGCTGGTTCCATTTGAAATCATGGTAGCTTTGGGGCCAGTTCTCAGTCATATATGACCCAGACTTTTAAACATGACAAAGTATCCCATTACTGGCTGCAGAGCCAGAATAGCTGAGGACTCAGTGGATTTCCTATTTTAAAAAATTTTTCTTCCCCCTTTAATTGATCTTGGTAAAGTCATGACATTTCATTTGGTAACCTGCTTATAATTATAAAAATCATTTCACCCGCTCCATATTGCCCTGGGCAAAACTTCTAGGCAATTCCAAACCCATTCGGCATCGTTCTTAGAAACTGTATATAAAAACAATGTCTGCAACATCATAGGTGGAGAAGAATTCAATGCAATACATATTGGAAGTAAAGATGATGATTATGTCCTTGACAAATCCAGGTTCTTTATCTTGAGTATCCTGGCCAGCCAATTTTCTCTGGTAAATGATTCTTCTAGGACATCAAACTCAAAATCTTTGTTCCCAATCTAATCATTTCTGACTCTATCATAGTCCAGTGGATACTTAGATTCTGTGTAGAAGCTATTCAAAGAAATAGTGACACATCTTATATCCGAGGTAGTTAAGGAACAACTGGAACTCCCCGGTTGGAGTATAATAGTCAAGCTCTTTGATGTGCTTGTCTGTGTCTGTGTTCCCCCAATCTAGAATATCCATAGAAACTTGTTAATGTCATCAGGAAAATACCCAATGAAGATTCCAAATATGACAAGAACATAGCTGTCATCAAACTCGCTCATGATCTCACAGGCCTTCTCTTCTGTAGATGCCATGGTCTGCCCTATTTAAGAAACGTGAGTATTGTTCCAGATATTGTACATTAAGACTGTCCTGTTTGCCATAACTGTGATCTGGTAGCCATAATCCCACCACTATATGATCTTTGCATCCCCTGGAGAGTTGTGCCCAAGTACAACAAGTACGCCTCTCGGAAGTCATCCTATAGGATCCTACTTCCATCTCTATCTCATGCAAAAAGCACAGTGGGAAAGAGGAGACTTTCTTGATGATTCATGTTGAGTGGAAAATGTAAGTGATAAGGAAGCCATGACCAAGGTTTTTCTCACTTGTCAATCTCATTCTTGATTGAGTAGGTAGAATCTTGTTGCTTCTTGCTGTTCTTATCTGGATGACTAATATCCAGATTTTTCATGGAGGTGGAGAGGCTCTGAGAAACTCCAATGCCAGAAAGAATATACATCATGGGAATTAAGACTAGCATCAGATGTACTATGACAGCTGATAAGTACATACTGGCCACACCATACATGACGATAAATATCCAGGCATTGGACAAGTTGCTAGAGCAGTAACAGAGGCCGATTGGGAATGTGAAGACTAAGTGTCGTGGCAGCTCCAAGTAGTAAAAAGAACC
Source organism: Antechinus flavipes (assembly GCF_016432865.1). Lineage (NCBI taxonomy): Eukaryota > Metazoa > Chordata > Mammalia > Dasyuromorphia > Dasyuridae > Antechinus > Antechinus flavipes. The sequence goes on from NC_067403.1 coordinate 230,893,546, forward strand.
AGGGGGCAAATTGCGGCTCAGACACAGAGACAATAAAGGGATGTTGTTTTTAGCATAAGAAAGATCCAGCAGAGTACTAGTACATGAAGGGAAACCAAGTTGATTAGAAACATATCACTTCCCCATGAGAGGACAGAGTAGAAAGTGGGCAAAAGCATAGGACTGGAAAGAGGCTTTTAACTTAGGTATAATTTTCCCCTTGGGCCAGATTCATATTGTTTATTCATTTGGAAACAGCTTTTAATTGTTATTTTTCAGAATCCGAGTGACATATGGGCTTACGAACCTCGAGGTTGAATGGTGAGGGGTATGAAAGAAGCATGATTCATCCATGGGCAAAATTGAATGGCAGAAAGGGAAGAGTCCTTGGCATTTGTTCCAATGCTTTTGGAGAGGATGACCACCAAAAGGAAGAGGCTTACAAAAAGACTGGTCGTTTTACCAGCACGTCTGTTTAGAAAATGTCAAGAAAGGTGAAATGTAAATTGTCTGATTGGCAGTCTTGCATACTGTTTATGTTCTGATGGGATTTAATATCAACTTCACGACACATTATAATAGTAACCAATTGCTAGTTAATTCTAATTTTCTATGAATACTCACTGTGATTCTTATGTTTAGTATTCTTTTTGTGTATAAGAATTAATTACCTGTCCCATACCATAATTTATGTTATCTAGGGAATGACTCTTTTATTCATTCCTCTTGGCAACTTAGACATGAGCCAAAATTTAATTGTGCCCTGGGTACCAGCATAGAGAACACGACTAGTCAGTGATTGTGAAAAAAGGGAGCTTTCTCTCACCAGAGATCAGGCTCCCAAGGAGTGAACTTGGTTCAAAGTACTGATTGACTCATAAAAAGTGCTGATTGACTCAGTGTCTCTAGCCTTGGTGGTCCCGCCAGTGAGTCTCTTAATGGTAGTCTACCTTCCACCTCGCTTGTCAGACTATCAGACAAATACATCATATTTAGATATGTTGGACTTCTTGACAGACTTATATTGCTCTTTTAAGGGAGATTTCTTGAATCAAAGTAGATGTATAAATTCTATCAGTACCATCAGTGAAGTGTACTTTTTTCTTTTGTAGTCAAAAATCCTTCCACGTATAGAAAGCTGGAGAGAAACAACAGGCTTTGCATAATATTTTAATTAGAGGATGTTTGCTTTGTAAAACCTTATGTGATCCATGAAATGATCAAAATAATTATGGGCACAAATTGCATATGCAAAAACAGAGACCTGGTAGGTGTTCTCTAATCCATAATGTTTATACCACAGGGGACTGCTGGATAATGACACCAAAAGTATCTATAGTCACAAGTATACGGGCCCTGCTTCCTGTGGGTATATTCAAAAATACTTCTATCTATTCCCAAACAGATAGACAACATCTTGGACTTACCTAGAATCATTGAATCTTGAAGAATCATCTGAAATCTCTCAGTGTCTATAGCAAATATTGTTCATAATTGCTCATTCTGGATAATGGAAGGGTGATATAGTTTTAAAAAAAACGCTAAATTTGGAATCAGGGAGAACCTGGGTTCAAATTACAGTAGCAACATTTGTTAGGTATGATCCTAGGCAGTTTACTATAAGTCTGACTTTGAGGTTCTTTTGCTATAAAATGGGAATAAGAATACCTGTGGTCATATCTCTGAAGGTTGTGGTGAGATTCAGATGACATTGGGTAATAAAGTTCATTTGAAGTCTTAAGACACTAGCTAAAGATCAGTTCTTACTGTTTTGGACTTTACTGTCTTAAAAATACTACTTACATTTTTGTAATTACATTCCATTCAATGAACATCAAGTACCTGTGTGTTTATGGCAGCCATAAGAAAACAGATGTAGAGTCTGGAAGACCTGGGTTGAGGAGCATTTCTGACCCATGCTGGCTAGGTGAGCTTGGGTAAAATTATTTAATAGCAGGTAATGATCTTCATTGATAGATTCGATATGGAGCTCAATATTCCAAAGAAATCCCATGTTCTCATGTTCTCCATCCCTATCCCCCCACATTTCACTAGATATCTGGAACACAAAAGATCATTTAGGGTCCTTCATTATTACTCATGCTTATCACACATATAGTACTTGATAAAATACTTGGTGATAAACAAAGTATCATAGCAGCATAGATATGGATCTTGAAGATACCTTGAACTCCATCCAGTCCAACCCTCCCATTTTACAGATGAATAAACAGAGCCCCAGGATACATGAATTCCCAGGGCCACAGAGGTAATGAAATATCAGAGAAAGGCTTTAAACTTTGGTATGGTTTTCCCCTTGGGCCAGATTCATATTGTTTAATCATTAGGAAACAGCTTTTAATTGTTATTTTCCAGAATCCGAGTGACATATGGGCTTACAAACCTCAAGGTTGAATGTTGAGGGGTATGAAAGAAGCACATCCATGTCAAGGGCTTTACCCAGTCATGTAAGATGCTCTGGGGAACAGAAAAAAAATGAAGGGGTTGGTGCTGTCCACAACTAAGAAGCCACAAGGTGGCAGTATTACACCATTCCTGAGGCTGGCAAGTCTTAACCAACACAGCTTCTAAGAGGATGTCAATTCATTTGTAAAAGAAAAAAAAAAAATTGGCAGATGCAATAATCCAATGTTGGTTTAACCAGTGAACATTACACTTGTATGTGGTGCCACTGATTGTGTTTTCCACGATAAAATATAGCAGACAACAGAAAAAGTAACACATCCTTCCCCTTCCTTGTTCGAACATGGATATAATTCAGGTAAATAATAAACATGGACACAGTTTGAATTCTGCAGTCACACCGACTCAGTTTCACCCAAGATTAGATCAGTCTAATTAGTTTTATTCCACTCAGCCAACACCTGCTTGAGGAGAACATTTAATGTAATAAAACAAACCACCCACCAAGTTGCCAAGCAAGCACACCGATGTCTCGGCTCTAAAACAAAGCTTCACTCTGCACCCTGTTGCATTCTCTTGATGGAAGCTTCATTTTCTCCTAGAAGCTCTTTGTAGCAAAAAGTTCTTTTGGAGCTCCTGAAATGTCCTTGAGCAAATGACACTGTGGGAGACTACTTGCCATTTCATTAGGAAACACTCTGGCTGGATCACTCTCAAGGTTCACTGATGTTTGGAAGCACCAGAGATTTCCAATTAGCAATGGTCTATGGGGAAACAGAAAATGAGAGTCGTTGGGTGTTTTGACTCTGTCTCCTGTTTTGGATTGTTTTGAAAAGAAATTAAAACTAAATGATAAATACTCTTTCAACATGGTAAAAGTCAGATTATCACAAATCTGGATGTGAGAGGTCTTTTAGTCTAGTTTCCCAAATGGGAAACTCAGAACCAGCTACATTAAATGGCTTATTCAGCACCACTACTCTAGTAGAAAGCTCCTTTCTCTTCAAATTATCATGTGTACTTTTAATCTGTTTATAGGTCTTTTAGTTCAGTTTCCCAAATGGGAACATTTAATGGCTGATTCAGCACCACTACACTAGTAGAAAGCTCCTTTCTCTTCAAATTATTATGTGTATTTTTAATCTGTTTACAATAATACCTAATACTTACATATCACTTTAAGGTTTGTGATGAATTTGATATGATTGTTCCAACAAATCATTAATATCCCCATTTTGTAGACGAGGAAGATGAGAAGTTAAATAACTTGTAGAGGGTTACAAAGCTAATGGGATTTTTAAAAATATAGTTATCAATTTATATTCATCCATTTATTTGTCTTTATTATTTATTTCCATTCATTTCCATTATTTTATTTATTTTTAATTTTCATTATTTATTTAATTCTGATCTTGAGAAATAAAATAAGCATTTCCATAAGTAGTATAGAAAAAGATGGTTGTATATGAAACTGTAAATCTATTATGTAGAACTTTCAGTTTCTTCTAAATATGTAATAAAGGACATCATGTAACTTTCTTTCCCCCTTTTTTCTTCCCTCTCTCTGCCCCCATAACTACCATTAATGGGAGCTGAGTATAGGTGTTCTTTACTTATTGTCTCATACTCTGTTATGCTGCTTTGTTGGTTTCATGTTGTATGTGGTCAGTAGAATGTTAACTTTTTAATGTCGGGGATTATTCACAGAACCATAAAGTTGCAGAGTTGAGATTTAAAAGGATATCAGAAGGCATTTACTCCCATCCCTACCCCAAAGAATTGCCACTGTGGTACACCATGACATGACCAGCAACTATTCTTTCAGCCCCTGCTTGAGGAGAAAACTCATTTCTGAAGGCAATCCACTCCACTTTTGAACAACTCTAATTGTTAAAGAGTTTTCCTTGTTACCAAGTTTAAATTTATTTCTTAGCAACTTCCACTTATTCTGGTTCTTTTTTCTGGGGCTGAAACAGAGGGAGTACTTCCTTCTCAAAAGAGAAGAGTTCTTTTATTTTGCATTTTTTTCTTTTGCATTTATTATCTAGAACAGTGCCTTGCCTATGTAGGTAATTAGTAATTGCTTATTGGATTGGGACTGAACTATTCAAACCTGATTCTTGTTACTATCTAATGTACGACACTACCCTCTAGTTAAAGTTTAGAGTATTATCTTTTAGGTAAGTTCCAGGCTTACCTCATTTATTCTTGTGGAATATGTTCAAGGAAGAACATTCTCCATCACCAGCACCAGGTATTTTCCATTTTCATTTAGCACGCGGCAAAGGGGAAGAATTTTATGACTAAGTCAACAAGAGATCACCAGATCATCTACTTGCACTGTAAGTTTTGGTTATACAAAGATGCTCTTTTGGAAGTGATCAGCTATGGGAGAGATTACTCAGGATTTAGGGAGAAGCATTGCTAACATAAAACTTGAATAGACACTTCTCTTTTTTTGATATTGAAGATGAGAATAAACAGCTAAAGGAAGTTCTGTAGCTCGATGGATTGTGCTTGATTTAGGAAGCTCCAGGTTCAAGTCCTGCCTCTGACATCAGCTAGTTATATTGCTTTAGACAATTCAATTAACTTCATTAACTATACTAAGTAGCAACTACAATCTGTGTTGGGACAAGAGTTGCCATAGTGAGAAAATCACAGATCCTTGACATATTAAGAGCCATGACATTCAATTCAATATCTTTTTATTAAGAGGCAACTATGCTTCATGTAGTACACTAGATATTGGGAATGTAAAGATGAAAAAAAGTAATTCCTGTCTTCTAGGAGCTTGCATTCTATTGAAAGTGTGTGTGTGTGTGTGTGTGTGTGTGTGTGTGTGTGTGCTTGCATGTGCAAAGGGATGGAAAATCAAATGCAAAACAAATGCAAACTAATTTTTTGGGGGTGTACAGTGTGTTTCATGGATGATTAAATATCATCCTGCTCAAAGAAAGGATTTTGTGTCCTTTGTTCCACTCTATCACCCAGCTTCTTAGGGTTCTTGGCCAAGAGCTGTGCTTGGTGCACGTTTTCTGATTCAAAGAGTAATAGATTTCTGTCTTCAGAGGCTACCCACATGATTCCAACATGATCAGTTGCCTCTGATGCTCACTCCCTGTCTGACAGTTCACATGACCTCTCTGCACCGCATCTATAAAATGAGGAAATTGAATTTGATGAATTCTCAGGTACAACTTTAGGTTTAGGGTCCTTTGGAAAAGAAATGAAGTCAAACAACAGCAAACATTTATTAAGCACTTACTGTTAGCAGTGTATTGGGCTAGATGGGAAAGGGAAGAATATGAAGTTTAGGGAAGACCTAGTCAATATTTTGCCAAATAACTGGTTTAATGAATTTTTTATTGGGTTGAGAGTGATTTCACTAAACTGGGCAGATAGCAATTCTTTTGGTGCCATGTGACCAACCAGTATAGGAAATCTAGAGCAAGTTGTTCTAATTTCTCCAGATCACAAATAACTATTTTTTGGGGGCAGACAGAGAGTTTTCATAAGAAAAACCATTCTTCTTAGGACTAATCATGTGTGATGTGTGTTAAGCTGGGGCTATGCATTTTGGCTTGGTTTGGGGCTGGCTCTTGACACAGTTGCCTCCCATTGCAGAAGATCAGGGGGTAAGTTGGCACCTTTTGGTGTGGCAGCCCATCAGCACTATTGGACCCATCCCTGCAGACATTGACAGCTCACTGAGCGCGGCAAATTGCTGTCAGCTTTTCACAGAGCAGACTGTCCCTTTGATCTTTCTTGGTTCATGTTCAGACTGCTCTGACATTGCTCTGGCCCTTTGTCTGGTCCAGCTGCTGGCTTCTTATTTCATTGCATTCTTAAGCAAGCACTTATTCAGAGCTTGCCCTGTACAATTCAACAGATATTCCTTCACTGTCTACCAACATGCAAGGCACTGTACTAGGTGCACAAAAACTCAATCATCTTTGTCCTCAGGGAGCTTACATCCTATTGGCTCAGTGGTAAATAATGGCCTTACAAATGATATTCTACCAAATTTTGTACATGGCTTTGGGTAAACAGTATAAAACCCTCCCCATAGCTCTTAGCTTCAAGTAGTTTATAATATAGTGAGGGTAGGAGGAGTGGAGGGGTGCATCCGGGGGAGGGAAGGGAATACCTATAAATAGTCATTGTAGTTATCTCCACCCAGAATCTGACATAGGATGTGAGCAAAACTGGCCATGTGTTCTTTTAAAAACAAAACTTGTCATGTATTCTCACCTTCCTTCCCCCATTCTGTCTGCTGTTGTCTCTCATATTAATTATTTATCACTCCAGGATCAAGTAGTCTATGGGTATATTCTAGAATTACTTCAAAATTACTTAAAATATAAAACTTCTAATTGGTTTGGTCCTCATCTGGACAATTCAGTTATAAGCTATCTTTTCTCTTATAGTACCAAGCCTTGAACATAAAGGCTCTTACGAGAAAATTTGTTACTGGGTATGAGATTTATTAATGGAAGCAAGCAATTAAAATAAGAACAAGAAGAACAACAATAGCCAGCTAATAAATGTCTAAACAGCATGCATTGGATTCGGTGGAGTTCATATCCAGAACCATTTCGGTGTTTTAGGAAATTAGGGAAAGACTAAGATCCATCATAGGCTTTTCTCAGAACTGTTGGTTCTGTCTGGTCTCCCATACTGTCACTGTTATCATGTACACATTGTTCAGAGTGCTCATCTGTGTAATCCTGGACAAAGTTTTCTGGCTCCAAAAAATTGTCTCAGCTTTGCTGAGAAATTCTCTTTAGAATAACAGTTCTGTCAATTCTGCCAAATTCCTCACCTCTTTTTTCTAAAGGCAGTTAACTGTATACATCACACAAAGACTTTTCCCCACAACAGTGTACTGCTAATCCCAAGATTGTCTGTGTTTTTCTCAAGGAAAAACCTCAATATTCAAAGTCTCTGTAATCCTGGATCTGGGCAATACCAGGACTCTACTACACAACTTCACTTTTTCAAAGATGTGTGACTTTATTGATGTGCTTAATCCATCCCTTGAAGCACTTTGCAACTCCTCTACAACTTTGTCTAGAGTCAGAGGACCTAGATTGAAATCTTTCTTCTCAATACTTAATGCTATTTTATCTTGGAAAAGTCATCTTAGAGCTCTGTGCCTCAGGTTCTTTGTCTAAAAAATGATGTAAATATTTAACATGTATTGGTCAATCTAGGGGAGGGGATGGGGGGAAGGAGGGGAAAAATTGGAACAAAAGGTTTGGCAATTGTCAATGCTGTAAAATTACCCATACATATAACTTGTAAATAAAAAGCTATAATAAAAAAATAAAATTACTATAGATAATAAAAAACAAAAAATGATGTAGATTGTACTAGATGGCCTCTACCACCCCTTCCAGATCTGTAACTATGATCTTATGATCCTATATATTTAGTAGATAATCTACAAAAGTTTTTGTGACCAAGAATTTCATTACCCTATGACCAACCTGGTGATGAACATTTTGGGACTATTCTGATCTTTGTTTCACAGATTATACAATCCACCAACTAAAATCCGACTTTTTACAGTAAGATTTTAAAATTTTATTTTTACCAAATTTGTGATTTCAATTGTAAAGGGAAGTCCTGAATGAAAAATCTCCCTTTATTTATGACTGTTGGCATTTATAATTTTAAAGCAAGGATTTTTAACCTGCTAAGTGGTGCAATGGATAGAGCCATAGGCCTGGAGTCAATAAGACCTAAAATCCAGTCTCAGACACTTAACTACTGTGTGACCCTGAGCAAGTCCCTCAGTCCTATTTGTCTCAGTTTCCTCATAGGCAAAATGAGCAGAAGGAAATGGCAAACCACTCCAGTATCTTTGCCAAGAAAACCTGAAGAGTCAGATGTGACTGAACAACAAAAGATGTGAACAAAAAGTAAAATGGTAGCTTCATTTCAATATCATTCGTTTCCTTTGTGATCTTTTGTATTTTGTTTTGTGCCCTTAAAAACATGATCCTGAGAAGGGCACCATAGGTATCACTAGCCTTCTAGAGAAGTCTATGACACAAAAAGATTAAATATCCCTATTTAATAAAGTTTCCCAGAGCACTGAGGGGTTAAATAACTTCCCCAGTGGTAGCATATCTCAGAAGAGGGATTGGAACTTTAATCCCCATGACTCTGAAGTTGATATTTTATCTACTATGACTGGTTGCTCTAAACAAAATCATACTAAAATGTATATGACTGATAGCAGCTTAATGTATCAGTTCTCTCCCAGTGGTATTTTTGTTCTAAGCAGGAAATGAGACAATTAAGCCAAAGCACAGAATTTCCAATTCTGGAACTTCAGTCACCAGTCTCTGGTTGAAATAGGTTGGGGGGTTTATGGATATCTTCCACGTACCCATTCCATCCCATTCCATTCTATTCCATCCCATCATGCTCATTCTGCTTATTCTCATGAAAAAAAGTGTTATTCCTTAGTCTAATTGTACCATTGGCATAAATAGCATCATATTTACTTGTACTCCTTGAAGAGCAAGCATGCATTAACCTGTGGGATTGTTTTTATAGTAATGTAGTGATAAAAACCCTCTTAGAGGCTAGAGTTTATCAGAGGCTTTTGTGGTTGATTAACAAGGGAGTGAAACTGAAAAGTTTAATCAACACAGGAGTTGCCAGGTTCAAGTACACACCAGCACCCTGGATAGCTCTGCATTGGAGGGAAATTTTCCATCCCCGGCTCATCTAATGTGTTCTATTTCTGGCTCACTGCAGTTGAAGAAAGAAGGCCCTAACCACTGCCCATCTGCCTTCCCGCTGGTGGTCTCTCCTGATGTGCTGACCTCACAGCTGAGTTCGACTCTGCTTGTTAGCTGGCCATGTCAGTGAACTCAAGGTCATAAGGATGAGTTTATTGCTGGGGAGACTCTCCAAACTTAGACTATGAGCAGATTGTTGAGTATAATTTCAGAACTATCCTAGATTTCCCCCTTTTTTCCCCTTTCATATGTATTCAGTTGCTGAATTTATTTCCCTGTTTCTAATCCCTTTCCTCATCAAGCCAGCACCAAAGAGCAGGACAGAGTGGAAAGTGAACTGGTGTTAGAGCAAGACAACTACTGCTCAAGCCCTGCCTTGGCTATGTACTGATGTATGATCTTGGGCAAGTCATCTTTATTCTCAGTAATTCTTATGATTATAGGATGCAGAACAATCATCCTTTGGTATGGATGAGAGAAAATCAATAGTGAGTTGAAGTATTTTTATATGAATATAGATGGTTTCAATTTTTTCATCTTAATATTTCTCCTCATATCCTTTGACCATTTATCAGTTGCTGAATGACTTGTATTCATACAAATTTGACTCTGTTTTCTCTATATTTTAGAAATGAGACTGTTATCAGAAATACTGGCTATAAAATTGTTTCCTATATTTCTGCTTCCCTTCTTTTTTAATTTGAATGTTATTGATTTTATTGCTTCTAGATTTTTATATTATTATTTTTATTTTCTGAAATCATACATAAAACTTTTTTGTTATACATTGTAGAGGGCTGAAACTCTTGAGTCGATGCACTGAGGTCAGGACAGCACTAGAGGCTAACTACCGATTGGACAATACTCTATGGGCATATGCTTGGAAAATGGCTCTTCCCTCTATCCTGTGCTGGCTTGATGATTGGTGTATACAGAGGATTGTAGGAAGGACTAAGGGGTGGAGTAAGATTAGCCAGGGTCACTTTGGTGGTAGACAAGGAAGAAGGCAGTCATGGAGATCTGCTTCCATCCTGTTCACTTCTACCCCTAAAGAGACTTTTGCTTATCCTGACTCTGGCTGATTCTCAGGTATTCTGGGTGCTAGCGAGGTCATCACAATACATATACATTCTTTTTAACATTTCCATATAAATCATGTTGGGAGAGAAAAATCAGAACAAAAAGACAAACCACAAGAAAAAAAAAGAAGGAAAAAAGGGTGAAAATAGTATGTGTTTCTCTACATTCAGTTTCCATAGTTCTTTCTCTACTTCCAGATAGAGTTTTCCATCCAAAGTTTATTAGAATTGCCTTGGATTACTGAACCACTGAGAAGAATTGAGTCTATAATACTTGATCATCACACTGCTGTTTCTGTGTACAATGTTTTCATGGTTCTACCTGCTTCACTCAGGATCAGTTCATGAAAATCTTTCTAGGTGTTTCTAAAATCAGCTTCTTCATCAATTTTTATAGAACAATAATATTCATTACTCTCATATACCATAACTTATTCAGCCATTCCCCAATTGATGGGCATCTACTCATTTTCCCAATTCCTGGCCACCACTACAAGAGCTGCTACAAACAGTTGTGTCCAAGAGGATCCTTTCCCCTCTTTTATTATTTGAGATATAGACATGGTAGTGATATTGCTGGATCAAAGGGTATGCGTTTTTGGGCATAGTTCCAAATTGCTCTCCAGAATAGTTGGATCAGTTCACAACTCCACCAACAATTTTGTTTCCCCTCTAATATTGATTTCATTGGCTTTATTTGTGTAAAACTTTTTAATTTAATGTAATCAAAATTATCCATTTGCATTTCATAATGTTCTCTATTTCTTGTTTGGTCATAAGTTCCTCACTTTTCCAAAGATCTGACAAGTAAACTAACTATCCTTTGCTCTCCTAATTTGCTCACAGTATCAACTTCATTAATCCATTCTTAAATCACAAAACTCATATCTCTGACCATATCCATTACCTACTTAAAAATCTTGAGGGGTTCTCCAGTGCTTCAAGGGTGAATGAAGGAATGGATGAATAAAAAAAGGCATTTATTAAGACCTGACTATTTGCCAAATGGGGCAGATAGGTGGCACAGTGGATAGAGCAGTGGGCTTAGATTCAGGAAGATCTAAATCTAAATCCAGTCTCATACACTTATTAGCTATGTGTCCATGGGCAAGTTACTTAACCTGTTTGCTTTAGTTTCCTCATATATAAAATGAGCTGGAGAAGGAAATGGCAGTCTCTCTGCCAAGACAACTCCCTAAAGTAGTCACAAAGAGTTGGACATGATTTTAAAAAGAACTAAACAACAACAAAATTTGCCAAACACCATGCTAGATACTGAGGATACAGAAAGCCAAATCCTTTCCCTCGGGAGCTTAAATTTTGATATAGGAATCAACAAAGGGTTTATGTCCAGAAACAGAGACTTATGGCTGGAAATGTTCCATGAATATTATCAGTGATATTATATGATATTACAGTGAGGACACCAGGTAGAATGATACCTTCTATCTCTTATTTGTCATGTAAATCCATCTATAATCTGACTCAAGTCACTATAATTTCCAGTCTTATTTTATACTCTATATCTCATTCTAGTTGAGCTCCTCCCACCCCCTCTCTCTTTTTATTTCTCTCTCTCTCTCTCTCTCTCTCTCTCTCTCTCTCTCTCTCTCTCTCTCTCTCTCTCTCTCTCTTTCTCGCACATTTTTTTATTGGGGTAGGAGAGCTATGTTTTCTTTCACAACATGACTTTTATGGAAATGTTTTGCATAAGTCCACATGTGGTTTCTTAATAGGGACTGGGGGTGGAGATAAGAGGGGGAATCTGGAACTCAAAAAGTTTTAAACAAATGTAATACAATTTATTTTAAATGTAGCTAGGGAAAATATTAATAAATTTAAAAGACAAAAAAACTCAAAACAAAATATGCACCATTAAATGAAACTCTTGGCAGAATGAAGATTAGTAGGCATGGTTTCATCCTACCTCCACACATCACTATATATGTCTTTATGGACAGCAGATTGGTTGATTCAAATTTGAGTATAGGGTTAAAAAAGCAGAGATCTGAAGAAGCCTTAGAAGTCACAGAACTCAGTTGGTATCTCCTCAGTGGCTTTTCCAGGAGAAAAATATGAGAATTTATTAAGTGCTTACTTGGTGCCAAGTATGGCACTAAAGACTTTTGCAAACATTATCTCATTTTATCCTTATAACAACCCTGGGAGCTGTGTTGCATTATTTCCTTTTTACAAATGAGGAAATTGAGGCAGATTTTAAGTGACTGTAAAAAGTTCACATAGCCAGTAAGTGTCTGAGGACAAATTTGAAACAGATTCTCCTGAGTCAAGGCCCAGCACTCTATTCACTGTTGCAACTAGTTCTACCTTAGGGTTAAATAAACAAGTGACAAATATGAAGTACAATATTTATTGCTATTGTTAACTGAATACTTTTACCAGGATATTGTTAAAACTAGGTCTGGTATATGTCAAAGGAGTTTTATCTTTTTTTTCAAGAGAAAAGGATTTTATGGAAAATAGGACTCATAATAACTTCTTTTATAACTATGCTTGAAGTTATTATTAATAATCTTTCTAAGCTATAAATTCTGTCTTTTAATAGTTAGAGACATAGAACATTGGTCTTATAAGAGGATTTCTATAGAACCTCCATGTTCCTACAAATGCTTAGGATTGAAAGGGTTTCAATCATTGAGAAAGAGGTTTGGATCCCAAAAGGTTGTAAGTAGTTTCTTTAGCACATGAGTTTTGAAAAGCAAAGCTTTAAAATGGCATGGAAGCCTGCAAAGTAAATAGAATTAAAAAAATAGCATAGCCAGGAGTAGCTAGGTGGTGCAGTGGATAGAGCACCACCCCTCATATCAGGAGGACCAGAGTTCAAATCTGGCCTCAGACACTTAACACTTCGTAGCTGTGTAACTCTGGGCAAGTCACTTTTGCCTCAGCAAAAAAAAAAAATCATAAAATAAAAAATAGCATAGCCAATCCCATGGTGATGGAAGGAGAAGATAGAAATTGGAAGAAAGGACAGTTTCTCAAGACCTTCCTTAGGTAGTAAGTAGAGAAAGACACATGGAGGAAAAAGGTTAGATTCATGTGGCCAGAGGAATAGAGGCTTGGTGAAGTAGAGAAAGACACATGGAATAAAAGGAATTATGTAGTCAGAGGAAAAGAGGCTTGGTGGAGAGAAGATGGCACATAGACTTTGTATGGCATACATGAACTCCAGCATCATGTCTGAAGTCTGATGTGGTTGGGTGCAATGGCCAAGTATCATTACCAGAGATCTCATCTATCAGGCTGAGAGTGAGAGGCGAATGATTAAACAGTATATTTAGTTATAATTCCAGCACTTTGCTTTTTTTAAGTATAGATGACATCTTTGTGTTTACATCATCTTTATTTCTGAGTAGATCTCTCCTTCCTCCTCTGTACAGAAATCTAGTCTTTGTAAAAAAAAAAAGTATGTGGGAAGAGCAATTCATCACAATTAACCAATGTATCAATCAAGACTGACAGAGTATGATGGTCTACAAGCATAGATTCCCACTTGCACAAATAAGGGAAGAAAATGCATATTTCCATTTCTTTTTTGGGGCCAAGGTTGGTTATTATAATTACACAGCAGTACTGTGAATTTAAACAAGCTTCATCCTTTATCCTGCTGTGTTGGAAATAAATAGGAGAATGGAATGAAGAGTTGACTCATGCTCTCCCTTGGAAGCCAGAAAGGAAGCAACCTAGGTCTGAGTGTCAGGAACACTTACTGCTTGATTCAGTTCTTTACTTTGCTATTGTGCTTTATTAAATGCTTTTTTTTTAATTCATGTGTCATGTAGTTTGGTCTGGTAAAATGGAACATCAGATGGGGGCTCATGCACTTTGAGGCATGCATGTGGGGGCATAGCTGCTACAATAATTGGAGGCTACCTCTCAATAAGGTACCAGGCATTATTCCTCTCACTTCCCCCAAGATATCTTGCTTTTCTGTATACCTTTCTGTCAGTGTGATAAAATAGAATATTGGATTAAGGACCTGAAACTTGAATTCTGATCTCAACACGGCAACTAAGTGCAGTTAGTTTTTTGGGTGGGGCTCTCAGTTTCTCCATCTGTAAAATGAATGGGTTGAATTAGCTGATTAATAAGCTCTCTTCTAGTTCTAAATATCAGAGTGATATTTCTGAAAGTATTGTCACATTGTCACATATTCTAAGTGCTTAAGATTGATTGGAGAAGGTGAAGAATTTTTTAGGACTTGTCCCACAGGGATTTCTTCCCTGAGAAGCGAGAAAGTTTGCTGAAACAATTTTATTGTATGTTTTAAGGCTGTAAAGAACATAAGCCCATGGACTATTTGATCATATTATATTGGTGAGCCATGAAAAAGAGTTGCAAAAAGGCTACCATGAAAGCAATTGTAGCTTTTGTGCTGACATTGGTTGTAAATGAAGAAGTAAAAAAAGTTCTGTCTTGCATAGATAGAAAACACCTGGCTCTATAGGACCCATTGCTTCTTAATATATTGATTAGACTTTTAAGACTAGAGCAGTATTTGAGGAAGCAGCTCCACTATGGAGCTAACCTATCAATTCTAACACACAAATTAAATTCCACAAAAACACCCAAGGAAAAACACAAATATACCTTCAAACTTTTAAGACAAATTCAGTTTTTTAGGGGCAGATTTCAGACCTAGGAGAACAAGGACCTGTGGAAGGGACCCTACCTTTTAAGAAGATAGATACTTATGGAATACCCAGAAGCCTCTGCTCTGAAAGTAGGATGCATGTGGGGGCTGGATTATGTAGGAGCTCCCCTGAGGTGTAATTGCCAGGAGAGAAGGTATCATCATCTAATTACATCTTATTTAAATCAAATATTCTTTTTAGAATATTTATTGTGTGGACTTGCTGATAGAATTCTAAGGATTATAGGACCTTTTCAATTTTGGAGCCCTGTAACTAAAGCTCTGGTTGTTGTACCTGTCACCGCTCTGCTGTTTCATCAGGACTGGATTCTGAGAAGAAGCAAATGAACACAGGATCAGAGACTTTGAACTGGAAGAGAGCTGAGATTTTATTGAGTCCAATTCTTTCATTTTACAGATGAGGAAACTAGCAAATCATGGGCCATATTCTTGCGCAAGGTCACAAAACTAGGAGAGATGTTCTCACAGAATAGAATAGATGGGATTTATCTTCTAAAACACAATCTTATTTTGAGAAGTGTGGTTGAAATTTTAATAAAAGTGGAAAGGATAAATGAAAGTTAACAGAGAGTAGGAAAAAGAAAATGCATTAATCTGGCTGAAATAGCTATATCTTGATACCGATTTCTGTTTTGGGGGTCCACTTATGTGACTTATTGATATATGGAACTCCCTCTAAGAGAACAGATGGGTATCTTTTCTACTACTTTAATTCTTAGAGGGTTGATATAGGAGATTAGGAGAATTGTTCAACTTTATATAATCAAGGTGTGTTGTTGGTACTTGAGTTTAGGTCTTCCTGAGTCAGGTAATAGCTCTCTGATGACTCTGCCTCAGTGATACACACTCACACACACACACACATGCATGACTTATCACTGATCCTATGGGAGTTGTATTTGCGAGACCATTTTTTCCCACATGGATATAGGTATAGATATGAAAAAAAACACTATCATCTCCATTTCTATGTCATCTCTTTCTCTTTAACTCTCAATACATATACATACATGTAGATACATATAATATATACATTCATACTATAATTATATGTATATATACACATATGATATATCCTATATTTATGTACTATACTATAGTTATATATACTATATATGGATACATGTTATACAAGTATACATACTATAATTATATATACATATATACATTCATACTATAATTATATAAACTATAATATATACATTCATATACTATTTATACATATATCATCTATATTTATGATTACAACTAGATCTCTGCTATTTATGTCTATATCTTTACTATCTATTTCTCTGCCAACAAACACATACTAGTATAAATATATATATGTGTATCTATATATACACACACACACATATGCATACATTCATTATATATGCACATACTATATATGTACATAATCTGCTTACTTCTCATCTCTCTGTCAGTTTCCTCTCCCTCCCTTCTTCTCTTTCTCTCTTTCCCTTTCTGTCTCTGTTTCTATTCCTCTGTCTGTCTTTCTCTTTCCCTAATTTAGATATACATTGCATTTATTTTTCTCATCCCATGAAGCTTTTCATGCTAGAAGCTCATCCCAGCTCTGAAATTCACAAATTGGAAGTATCTCCCACCACTGTGAACTCTTACTGTGATTGAGTGACTCCTTCCTAAACTTTTATTTAAGGAAAGCATCAAGGACAGGCATTCCTGTACAGGTGACACTCTATCCTTCTTCTCTATCATACCTCTTGAGCGTCCCCCTTTCTCTTTTCTGCTTCCTCTCATGTGTTTGCTTGCCCATTAGAATATAACCTCTATGAGACTTTCTTTCTGTTTGTATTAATAATCTGAACCCTCAATGTTTACTGTGCCTGTAACATTGTAAGTACTTAATAAATAATTGTTGACTGACTGACAATATATGTATATATGGACATGTATGTGTATCTACACAGAGACCCATGAATACAGAATGCCTGTATATATAGTGAGTGTATATGTGTACATGTATTATGAATATATATTATATATAGTCACTATATATTCACTCATATCCTCACAAATGTGGATATACATATTATACAAATACATACATTTGTGTGTGTGTATGGGAAAGTATCAGTGAAATGAATTTTCCACTGTAAATTTGAGGCAAATCTATATATACATACATACATATAATTATACACACACATATGTATATACACATTCATAGTTAATAATCAGAATTCATTGATCTTCAAGAAACATTATTAAGGAATGAATCTTCTTAAAGCTGCTGTTTTGCTTAACTCAGATGCATTGTTTGGTGGCTTTCCAAAGAAAGGTGCATCCTTGACTCTAATTTTGCCTAGGGAAATAACTGATTTTTTTTCTTTTCCTAATTAGAATAAATGGACACCCTTTTCCTAAATCCATTTAAGTTTGAGTTAAAACCAAGCAAATGAGGCGGGGGGAGAGGCATTCTGAAATCCATGGTACATGAGAAAAGGGTTTTTCATCACTCATCCTCAGGAGAGATGTTCCCACAATGCAGAATAGATGGGATTTACCTTCTATCACACCATTGTATTTTGGGAAGGATGGTTGAAATTTTAATAGAAATGGAAAGGATAAGTGAAGGTCAGCAGAGAGTAGGAAGAAGAAAATGCACTGATCTAGCTAAAATAGAACTGGACATTTCAAAGGTTACTAGACAGATGCCAGATGCAAGGGAAAAGAGAGTGGTTTATAGACCTAAATAACAAAGCAGTCTTTTTTTTTAAGTAGAAAGAACAGGGAAGGCTATTGATTCAAGCTGGGTCAAAGGGGGTCCACCATGAGAGTGGTGGTGGTCATGAGTTTATCTTGAATCTTTTGTAACATATTGTCATTCACTGATGCTATAGGAATGGCATCTGCTAGACCAGCATATCTTAAGCAAATGGGGCCATGGAATCCATTGAGGCTTGAAAAATGCTAATGAGACCTATAAATGCATATGGAATACCCCCAGGATAGAGGAGGTTTGGAAAAATGCAAAATGTGGTTCTGCAGAAAGAACATGAGCTCTAGGGGCAGAAGATCTAGATTCAAATCTGACCTCTGCCATAGTCTACTTATACAACCTTGGGAAAATTACTTCTCCTTGTGCTTTAGAGGTCTCTTTTACAGAAAATTACTTCTCCTTGTGCCTTAGAGTACTCTTTTGCAGAAAATTACTTCTCCTTGTGCCTTAGAGTACTCTTTTGCAGAAGGAGGGGTCTGAATAGATGGATTCTGAAGTCCTTTCTGGTTCTAGCTCTCTGATCATTCAATGAGCATTTATTAAATTTATATTTTTATCTCTCCCATAGCCTTCCTTTAGAGAGAGTTCAGAATGCCAGTTATCTCTTCATTTGCCACTGGCTGCTCTTCTTCATTTGAATTCCATCCTCCTCATCATTGTCATCAAGATCATCATTGTGTAATGCCAGAGAAACTGAGGCAGGATAGAGATTGGAGAGTTTTAATATTTTATTTGAGTTTTTGAGAAGGAGAGATTTTCTGGGGGGCAGATCAGAATCCGTTATTCCCCTTAGGGCTGAATTGGAATTTCATCTCAAAGAATTCAGCATCAAATGTGAGATTCCAATGATTTTTATATGGCTCCAAGTGATCAGGGAAGACAAAGGTAAGGAGTGGCATCTGAACTGAGCATGGGAATTTCCAGGCAGGGATCATCAATTTGGTTCTGACAGGTTGCAGGTAGGGTCACAAATTCTGATAACTTAGGAGGACTTAGGAGTCAGGATGTCTGAACTCCCCTTTATCTGAGATTAAACATTTATAGTTTATGACCCTAAAATAGCCAGCCCTAAGTTATATCAGTCCTAATCATCAGGAGGGGGGTTGCAACCAAGAGAATTGAGGCAGGAAATTCAAGGAACGGAGGCAGGACAATTTAGGGAAACTGAGGCAGAACAATCAAAGGAAACTGCGGCACAATTGTCATCATAATCAAATCATCATCATCATCATCCTGATGTATTCAAGATAGCAATTCCTAGCTCCAAATGTTGTGTTTGGGGTTTAGCACCAAATGTTGGGATTTGGTCATGTGAAAAATTCACAGTGACCATTCTCTTTGGCAAAAAATGGATTTATTTAGGAAAAGAGCTTGCAGACCAAAGGAAGAGATACAACAGACACTAGAAATGGTAAATATAAACTAGATTTGGGAGAGTATAAGCTTAGCAAGGAAAGGGATTTTAACAATTAATAATAGAAAGGGCAAGTTGCCTAGTGGAACTCATAACTAACCAGGAAAAGGGGAATACTCCATGAGGTGGGACATATTCTTAACTGACAGGCTAAATCCTAAAAGGGATTTAGCACCCTAAAAGAATTAACTAGCTATAAGGCACCATGCAGCATGGGAGAGGGCTGAGCAGAAAGACACTGCAAGGTGGAATGCTGTGGTGGACTGAGTCAAAAGGGATTCGGCAAAGATGGTGTGAACCATGGGCAGATTTATAGGGAAAAGTTCATCTTAGGGGTTTGACATAACTTGGATTTCTGGCTGAATACACAACAAAATGGGACTACTCAATATCTCCAGTAAAGTAAAAGGTTTAATTGATGCCCATCAGTCCTCTTCCATGTTTGCCTCAAGGAATAATTTTATCAGACTCTCTATGCTAATCCCACTTAGTAAATCCAGGACCTGTCTCCTCCCCAAATGCTGTAGCATTCTCCTCTGCCTTTTTATTATTATTATTTTTTGGTGTATTACCTTTTATTGATTCTAAGCTCCTCAAAGACAAGAGCTATCTTTCCTTTTTTTCAGATTCATACCCCCAGTTTAGCTCAATGCCTGGTACATAAGAGATCTTAATAAACATTTATTGTATTGTTATTAAGTACCTACTGTGTGTCAGGTACTTGTTAACTTTTGAGGATAAAAGAACAATGTGAAATGATTCCTGTCTTCAAGGAGGCTTGTATTCTACTAAAAGAAACAACACATAGAAAGATCACAAATATAAAATAAATACAAATTAATTTCCAGGGGAGGATAACTTTAACAATTAGGAGAATTAATTTGTTAATTTCATGGAATCGGGAAAGGCATATAATGAGGTTTTTTTTTAAAATTTCATTTCTAATATTAAGAAGTATTTCTAGCCTTTGCATTTTCTTATAAAATCTATAATAACGACAATAGCAGCAACAACAATAACAGTGAGAATGATGATGATGAGAACAATAACATTTGATTCTCCCATAATCCTTTAAGTTTCCAAACACTGGTATATTTCACTCTAGAGAATGTCATGGTTCTTCAATGCTAAGATGTGACATATAGGGGACAATAAATAGGCAAAAGAATACTGAATTTAGAATCTGAAGATTGAGGTCAGTTAACCTCTCTGGATTCCAGTTTTTTAATTTGTGCAATCTGGGGGTGGGTCTAGATAATATCTGAAGTCTGTGAGCTTTAAGGTTAAGGTCCTTTTGTGGGTGTCTCTTTGAGTGAATTGGCCCAAGGCAGCCATGTTGATTTTTTTGCTAAGCAAACTGTCTCTTTTTGTCCAGTCATTCCACTAGGATTTTACCTTATTGAAAGCAAGAGCCACCACTCTACCTGATGAGGCAGAAAGATGGGTAAAGGTATTTAATAGCAGCCAAAGAATATTAGGTGAACAGCTTTGGGAAGTTAGCAGGAGCTGGCCTTTTCTGCTCTATTTGATAGTTCCATAAGTTGGGTTGGCTATGACTATTAATTTCTTGGTGTCTGGCTTTCTGGTGACAAACTAACTCTTTGAGAGCAGATTTTTTCTACTTTTTCATTGAATTCTGAGCCTTAGCAATTAGCTAGAATACAGTAAGTACTTAATCAATATTCCTTGTTTGATTACATAGACTAATTCTCTTGTGAGAATATCCTTACAGGCTCCATTGCTAGGCTAGGCCTGTGTTCAGAGCCTTTCAACTCAATAAAGTCCCACCACAGTTTGTACTTTCTAAGTATAATCCTTGAAACCATAGGTTCACTTCTGTACTATACCATGATGGGATATTATGGGCAGATTTTAGTAGAAAGGCACCCTTCCTTAAAACATAGGCAAGGTCTCATTTAGGAGATGAGGCAGATTTGTGCAGAGGAGGACATATAGGAAGAAGAGCATCATCCCAGCAGTCCCAAAAAGAGCTCACCAATGTCTTTCCTCTTCTCTTACATCTTCAAATTTTAAAACGAATAAAGAGAATATTAAATGCCTCTTTACCTCCCGTTGTCCTTTTTTCCAAACTCTGATTCTAAGCATTATATTTAATCATCCTGAAAACTACTGGTTCGGTCATTGTTTGGAGACAGTACTGAACCCTGAATGGGTATCCGTTTCCAAGAGGGTTGTACATAACTGCCCCATGAGCATCTCATAATGAGCGTTTCCTTACAGAGGTCTGGTCCCCATGGACCTTTGGAAAGATCCATACCATATGATGAATTAAGCAATAATTTATGGCTAGGTGGACGTTTATGCAAAAATGTTTCATAGTTTGCAAAGATTAATGCATGAGCCAAGTGCAAATACATTAACTTAACCAACTATCTGGAAAGCCAGCTTAATGAGCGCTGGAAATGAGTTTGATATGAGATAGAAAACGATGGGAATGTAGAGTTTAGGCTATATGCTGGGAACTTTTTCCATAGAAACTTTCTTTTCAGGAGTGCTGAACTGAAAGATACATTTAGATAAATCTCACCCACTGTCCTGTGAGGAAGACCGGTGACCTAGAAGCTTCCTACTCCTATGATTAGGTCTATATTGTAGACATTTCTAGAATATTCTGCCATGGTCAGATTGCATCTGGACCATTGCCTTTAGTTCTAGTTAATACATCTTAAGAAGAACTTTGATGATCTGTAGTTTAAAACAGAGGAAAGCAGTAAAAATAGCAAAGGATTTCGAGTCCATGATATATGACAACTAATGGAAAGAAATTGGGTTTTTTTTTTTGCCTGATTAAGAGAAGGAGTTGTAATGTGAAATAGGAGCTGAGTTTATTCTGCTTGACTTCAAATGGCAGAACTAGTGTCAATGATAGGAAATGAAAGAGAAACAATTTGTGCAATATGGTTGGATACAAATATAAAAATGGGTTTTTATTCCTACCTCCAATTAAAGCACAGAGACCTTAATTGAATCAATCATCAAGCTGTATGGACTAGATATTAAAGTTTTTTTTTATATAATCTCATTTTAAGGTGCTTATGGACAAGCCCATAATTAATTTGAAAAGACCAAACGATCAGGGCAGTTACATGGCACAGTGGATAGAGTACCAGCCTTGAAATTAGGAGGACCTGAATTCAAATCTGACCTCAGACACTTAATACTTCCTAGCAATGTGACCCTGGGCTAGTCACTTAACCTCAGTTGCTTCAGAAAAAAAAAGAAAAGAAAAGAAAAGACCATAGGATCTTGGGCTATTGAATGCTAAGTAGATGATGTCACCAAGGAAACTTCTTGTGATTGGTTGAGAAGACCAAGTCACATCTCTTGACTGTGTATATAAATAGCCAGTCAGTTGAGTGGTAAATCAATCAAATGGCAAGCCAGAGAGTTGGCACTGAGCTATTTAGAGGGACTCATCTTTTGGGTTGATAGTGGAGGAGAGAGTTTTTCCCTATTCTTCCTCTCTGCCTTGTTATCGAAAAAACTAGACCAGCAAAAGGTAAATATATCTAATTA
The DNA here is from genome assembly GCF_016432865.1 of Antechinus flavipes. Classification (NCBI taxonomy): domain Eukaryota; kingdom Metazoa; phylum Chordata; class Mammalia; order Dasyuromorphia; family Dasyuridae; genus Antechinus; species Antechinus flavipes. The sequence continues at coordinate 230,916,158 of NC_067403.1, forward strand.
GGAACAGAGAAAGGCAATCTAACAGCAATCTAAAGGTGTCTCAAGAAAAGGAGAGGGCATACATCTATTCTCATGTCTCTTATCTTAGAAGCAAAAAAGGAAGAGAAACTGCCCTGTATCCTACCTGAAAGTGACAGCTGTGAGAAGAAGGCTTGGTCTATTGTATTTGTTATTGCTTGATCTTAGTTAGCCAAGCATTCAGAGACAAAACTGGCAACTTGTGACCTATGGCAATAATAATTCAGCTCCTCAGGTTACCCTCAGACTTCTGAGGATAGTAAATTGTCAATCGACCCTCTGGAAACCTTAATCTATGAACACAAATTGAGAGAGAAGCCTAAGATTGAATAAAATTAAAGAAAAAATTTCTGCCATTTGATTCACTGTAGTGTTGGTAAATGTCTAACACCTGGCTTTCCCAAAAGATTTGCTTGACACACTCTTAAATTTAATCTACACCGTTAATTTCTCTATTGCTTTTTTAAATCTGGGAAGTCAACAAAATCATTTGTAGCATTTACCATTTTTGATGGGACAATTTGGGGTTAAGTGACTTGCCCAGGCTCACACAGCTAGGAAGTGTTAAGTTTCTGAGGCTAGATTGGAATTCAGATCCTCCTGACTTCAGGGCTGGTGCTCTATCCACTGCCCCACCTAGCTGCCCCACTGTTCACCCACTTTTGAAACATAAATGCTCAGACAGAACATTTTATGATCAGGTCACATAAGATGATTCAAGCTGGTTCCAACACATCTCTGATTAGGGTTGTCCAAAAGTAGAATGTGCTGTCATAAGTAGTTTTATATATGGAGATCTCCTAAAAAAGACTAGATGACTACTTGTTGGATATAATATATCTAGGGGATCATTGATTGGGTATGGATTAGACTAGAGTTCTTTTTCAATTATGAGATGGGCTTATTCTGAAGTAGTTGCAATCTTTTGGGAAGGCCAGTTGTTAAACATTTACCAACACAGCATTGAATCTAATGGCAGAAATTTTTCTTTAATTTTATTTAATTGAGGAGATTAATCACTCTCTTAATCATCTTTCCATAAATCAACACCGAGCTCTTTTCATCTTTATAAGAAGAATAAGAGTAGTGGGGTCAGTCAATTGCCAACCAAGCCAAGCTTGAAATGCATCTTTAGAAAAAAAAAGTTTTATAAATTTGATGAAGAAATCAAGACAGAGGGATCAGGAAGTTTGTTTGTGAATGAGGCCGGTTGGACACCTGTGAATTGAATCAGTTAAATTGAATTCAACATACATCAACACACATATAGGTATTACATCACATATATCACATCAATATTTCAAACTTAACCCTTCTGAAGTGGAACTCATTTTCTTCTCTAAAAAACCAATCTTCTCTATATTCTTTTATTTCAGTTAAGAATTAGGGAATAAAAGAAATACCTTCTTCCCAATGTCTTGAGTTTGGATCCCTGATACCCTTGACTTTTTTCTGTTGTCCTCCATCCCCCCTCCTTATTTCCATATCCCACATCTTCTGTCATTTGCTAAATTTTATTAATCTAATCTACATTCACAGCAATGTCCTCAGTCATCTTATTGAAGAGAGTCAGCAAGGTTATTTTTTGCTGGTTATTCTTTTGTTTAGATCTATGAAGTTTATCCTTACCAGTAGAATCACTGATAGGAAGAGAAAGACTCTTCAGTTCTTTACAAACAGAGAGCATCTTGACTCAGTTTCAGCCTGGGAATTTTGCTTATGAACTTCTGAATAGCCTTGTGAGGAAGATGTCCTTGGCCATGTGGCCTGAAGGAGTAGTTTGTGTATCATATTCTGGAGGCTATTAGGATGCAGGAGTTTTGTTAACATTATTAACAAGCTACCCTCTTAGGCCATATGAGCAAACTACACGTCTGCCTTTGCCATGTGCCTTTGTAGGAACTCTATTAATATTCCTCTCAGGTCATGAGTATAAATCCATGCAACTACATCATGTGTGTCTGTGCTAGCGAGGGAAGGAGACTCCATGTACTCAGGTCATAGACAGCTTTACTTTGCTAAGCTTGGGGCTAGAATCTGAATGGGGGAGGGTGAAAAAAGGAAAAACAAAGTCAGAAGAGGGTCAAAGGGATCCATCCTGGTGATGTCTAGGCAGCCCAAGATCTTGAAGGATGGTTCCAGTCACTGAAAATCAATTAGGAGTTTTTAATTTTCTTCTTAGGGTGCCAGAGCACATATTTATGGTTCCTAGGGGCAAAGAAGTATTCAAACTGATTGGGAGCTAGGGATTGAGGGAAGCTCCTGATGGATCCCTTACAAATAAACCTGAGAATCATATCAACTAAGAATGTAGCTGGCTTTTTCTCAATATCTTGGCATTTAGCACTGGACTTCTTTACTAGCTATGTGATCATGGGGCAGTTTCTTCATCTCTCTGGTTCTGAATCTGTAGACTGAAGGAACTGGGCTCAGTAACTTCTAGATCACATCTGTCATTCTATTCTTCCTTCCTTGTTTCAGGAAATGTCTACACCTGGCTCCTGCTCATTCACTCCAACCCCTCCTTGTCCAGTTTTGGGACCTATCTAGAGTTAATACATGTATGGCAAAGGATTTTATGTCCTGCTGTGTTCATTCAGACTAATAGAGAAGAGGTCTTTTGAAAATAAAAATTGGTTCTTCTCGGCATCTAGTGTCAAAATCACCAAAATATCCAGCTAAGTCCCATTCCTGCTTTGAATGTTCTTAACAATTTCTCATTTCTCACCTGTGGTGTATATTGGCTTCATTGATCCCCAGGGGTGCTGTTTAAATCCTGCATGGAAAAATCTATTTCCAGCAACATTTATTTGCAATTTCTGTCAGCCTTGTCTTTTCTCTTTTCTCTTGAGTTCTTGGATACTTAAAAAGCACATTTAAAAGGAACCCCCCACATAGACTTCTAATGTGGAAGTTGGTAGATGGGTTATAAGAGTACTTAAAGCTGCAATCACTTGGGTGGGGGGGAGGGAGACAACAAATGCTGGTTGACCAGTGAGTCTATAATGAAAGACTGGGTTGGGAGCTGAGAATGTCGCTAACACCACAGGTGGGCTAACTCTCCACAAGAACAAAAATGCTCTGAGACTTATTTGGCAGCCTGAGTGGGGTGGGCGTGTTTGCAAATGTGCACAGAGGTGGATGCATGAGCCAATTTAATAACTACAAATAATTAAAATGATAATAGATGTGTAAATGATATGAGTCGAAACCGCTTACAGTAATACCATTAGTTCATGCTTTCTGCCAAGTGAGTCATGGCCTTGATGCCCAATACAGTAGGTGCCAGTTATAAATAGAAGCCCTCATCCATCTAGTATACACGAGAGACTCAATCTAACTGTCTCCCCCAATAGGGAAGTACCAAACAGATAACCTCTGCCTCAGTTTCCTCATCTGTAAAATGGGAATAATACTACTCCTACCTCCTAGTGTTGTTAAAAGGATCAAATGATATAATTGTAAAGTATATTTAGCATAGTACCCATGTCTTTTGCATGTGAATGGATGTGAGAGTGGAAGGGGCAGCTTTTAATTGCAGTGACTTGAGACTCCCCTTTTGCTGGCCCTGAGGCTGTGTCTATTGCTTCTGCTGTAGGCAGATGCTACCTCTTCTTTCATCACCTTCATGGAGAAAGGGCATCAAAAAGGAAATCCAAATGCTCTGTCCAATTGGTTCAGGATCCTGCTAAGGAATAAGACCTACTAAGTAAGAAGTTTTCTTCAAGCTGAGACTCTAAGTATCCATTTAAATGATGATTTATTTTTCAAATACTTAAAAGAATTCATTCTTAACAATTAAGAAATCACTATGGTATAGTGGATAAAATGCTGCATATAAAATCAAGAAAACTTGGGGCAAATGCCCTGCCTCCTATATTTTTGATCTGGGGTACAAGCGCTCCAGACAAGTCATATGACTTCTTAGTTTCAGGTAACATTGGCCAAATTTGAGGTTTGGCTTCCAAAAGCCTTTTTTGGTCCTAACTACATATCTATGCCTGAGGTTTACCAGTAAGTGACCAGGCATTGAGTCATAGCCTCTTTGACAGACCCAGGGAACCGATTGCCACAATTTTTGTTCTTACTCATAGCTCCTGGTCTGTATCATTGAAGAATTTCCACACTTACAAAATCGTAGACTACTTAATGATTTTCTTAGTCAATTTTGTAAAAAAATCAATGGGTTTATCTTAGCTTGATTTCACTCTTGTAGAAAACATTAGGTAAAATTGTTTTTTAAAAATTATACATATTTATGTATGTATACATACATATAGACACATAGACACAGACTTACATATACATATATCTTATATGTATGTGTGAGTGTATATAAACAAATACAAATGCGTGTTAACGAATATTTTATATGTGTATATGTATGTATGCACACGTGCACATATGTGTACATGTATACAGGCATGCATATATACACATATGTATATATGCACACACATGTGCATGCATATGATATAATAGAGGACAGACCTTGGAATCAGCAAGATGTGTCCCATTGATTTATTGTGTGACTCTGGACAAGTTACTTAACCTTTTAAGTTACTTACTTACTTACTTAAGTTACTTAACCTTACTTAAGCCCCAAGAAATGAATAGTGATACTATTGATCAGAGGAATGCAAATTAAGACAACTCTGTGATACCACTACACATCTCTCAGATTGGCTAAGATGACTTGAAAAAATAATGATGAATGTTGGAGGGGATGCGGGAAAACTGGGACACTGATACATTGTTGGTATAGTTGTGAACTGGTCTAGTCATTCTGGAGAGCAATTTGGAACTATGCCCAAAGGACTATCAAACTGTGTATGCAGTTTTGATCCATCACTGTTTCTACTGGGCTTATACCCCAAAGAAAGAATAAATGAGAAAAAGGATCTCACATATGCAGAAATGTTTGTGGCAGTCCTTTTGGTAGTGACAAGAAATTGGAAACTGAGTGGACGCCCATCAGTTGGAGAATGGCTGAATAAGTTATGGTATGTGAATGTTATGCAATATTGTTGTTCTATAAGAAATGATCATGAGGATGATTTCGGAGGGACCAGGAGAAACTTACATGAACTGATGCGAGATGAAATGAGCTGAACTAGGAGATTATTGTAGAAGGCAAAAGCAAGAATATGTGAAGATCAATTCTGATGGACGTGGCTCTCTTCAACAATGAGGTGATTCAGAACAGTTCCAATGATCTTGTGATGAAGAGTCTGCACTCAGAGAGAGAATTGTGGGGACTGAGTGGAAATCACAACATAGCATTTTCATTTTTGTTATTGTTTGTTTGCATTTTATTTTCTTTCTAATTTTTTTCCTTTTTGATCTGATTTTTCTTGTGTAGCAAGAGCATTGTATAAATATGTATGCATATGTTGGATTTAATACATTTTACCATGTTTAACATATATGGGATTACTTGCCATCTGGGGATGGAAGGAGGGAGGGAAATTGGAAGACAAGGTTTTGCAAGGGTCAATGTTGAAAAATTGTCCATGCATATATTTTGAAAATAAAAAGCTTTAATTAAAAACAAATCAAAACGAATAGTGAGTGATAGGGGGAGGAGTTCTCCCTTTCAATGAAATCACAAACCAGATCTGCATTTCATGCTCTAAAATTCAAGGGCCAGGTAGTTTTTTCATCAGTTAAATGAAGGGTTTGGACTAAATCAGGGGTTCTTAACCTGGAGTCCATAAATTTCTTGGAAAAAAGTTTTGATAATTGTATTTCCATATAATCAATTTACTTTATGCCCCTATATATTTTATTTTATGCATTCAAAATATCATTCTGAAATGGGCCTTCTAAATCGCATCAGAATCAGGGTTCCATGATATGATAAAGGTTTTTCCATCTTGCTTCATCATCTGTGAGATGGATGGCACAAATCTCTCTATTGCCATTTTTATAGATAAGGAAACTGAGACTCAAAGAAATTAAATGAAGGGTGGTTTGATCCTAGGCAAGTCATTTCACTTCTGTTCGCCTACTTTCTTTGTGTATGAAATGGGGATAATACTACTACCTACCTCTCAGTATTGTTAAGGGGATCAAATGATATAATAATTTTAAAGAGCTAAGTGCAATACCTAACACAGAGTAAGTACTATACAAATATTAGTCATTATTACTATTATTATTATCTTGATATAGTAGAAAATGATTCATTCACATTAGATTCTGGTTCTAGTACCTATTGTTTTATTATTATATGATTTTTGTAAGATCCACATAGCTACTAAATGGCAGAACTAAGGCTTATTGAACTTTGATCTTCTGATACCAGATCTCATGCTCTCGTCATTATACTTTGCGTATTTGATGGTGGTGGGGACCAGATGTACTCTTTGAACCATTCTAAAATTTAATAGAAATTCATCATTCATCCTCATAAGAAAGCTGCCACAATCAAATTAATGTCACTATGAGCCAAAAAGGACCTCCCTATGCTTGGTCACTACTTACTTATAAAGAAAATGAAAGAAAATAGGTAGAAAATAGGGGAGAATAGGGATAGGAAATCAGGACACTACTTTGAGAACAGCTGCTTGCTCTTTTGTCAGACAATGGTATAGCAGAACATCTGCAGACTGGAGGCCAGTTGTTTAGGTCAGCTGGAACTGTGCACACACACAAGCTGTTAATACTCATCCAGCTGTTTCACTGTGACAGCACATCAATATGCCCTGCTGGGCTGATGGCTTAGATTCATTTAGAGGGTTTCAAGGGCACACACAGAAACCAAAGAGCTCACTATTGTGGACATACACACACACACACACACACACACAGAGAGAGAGAGAGAGAGAGAGAGAGAGAGAGAGAGGAGAGAGAGAGAGAGAGAGAGAAAGAAAGAGAGAGAGAAAGAGAGAGAAAGAGAGAGAGAGAGAGAGAGAAAGAAAGAGAGAGAGAGAGAGAGAGAGAGAGAGAGAGAGAGAGAGAGAGAGAGAGAGAGAATCTGCGATCTTAGAAAGCTGCTTAGAGCATTGAGACATTAAGTGATTTGCTTACTGTCACACCATCATTAAGTATCAGAAACAGAACCTGAACCCAGGTCTAGCACCAAGGCCAGCTCCTGACCCACTGTTTCCAACCTCAGAACCCAAAAAAGTCAGGAAAGATGATTGGAATTTATGAAAAATAGTTCTGTTGGGATAATATAAGGCTTCCTATAACTGATTGATAGGCTCCTTCTTTTTAGTTCTGTTTGTTTTGTTCTGTTTGGCCAAGACCAAAGGGCTAATTAAAAAAATTAAAAAAGAGATACATTGGAGAAGATTCATACTACATTAGAGTTGGAAGAAGTCTTGATCAAGGCCATCTGGGCCCAGACTTTCATTTTATAGATGAGGAAGCTCTGGCCCAGATATGGGCAGTAACTTGTCCATGATCATTCAGTATCTTATTAACAGATCCAGAACTAGAAGCTTGAATTAAAGTTCTAAATCCATAGTCCAATTATCTCAGAATAATAATAGCAGATATTTCTATCAGCACTTTAAGGTTTTGCTGTGCATTTTACTTATGCTGTCTTTTATGGTCATCACAATAATTCTAAGCCATTAGATATCACAGACATGATTATTCTGATTTTACTGATGATGAAACTGAAGTTCAGAGTGATTAAGTGATTTGGTCACAACCAAATAAATAGTAAGTGTCTGAAGCAAGATTTGAATGACACATTTTCCTAACCCTAAATCCTGTGATCTTTTCATAATACTAAACGTCTATTTACCCATGATGCTGGCCCTATTTTCCCCTTATACCCCATACCTACTAACTTATTCTTGCTTTGTCTATAATGACTAAGACTCCCAAATTATATTGCAGTTAAAATATTGGAACCTAGTGTTGTTCCCTGTACCTAAATTCTTGCCTGTTTATGGTCTAGTTTTTTTTAAAAGGGATCCTGCTTAATTCTTCAGTCTATTCAAAGATCAGATACCAGAATCCTACAGTTGGGAGTAAGTCTCAGGGTCCTGTGACCACTTATGTAGGCATGCCTGAGAGAATACAGAAGGGTTCTCAAAATATTGTCAGAAATGTAACTGTCACTTAGCTCTCTGTGTCACTTAGACCCCAGGCAGGTTTTTGTCACAGCTCAGCACACGGAGCTTTCTCCAAAGATACATGCAGAAGAAGACAAACAAACATACTAGGAATATTAGTCGGGGAACCAATTTCCTCAGGGTCACACTAGGGAATGAGGGAACCATGACTAGATGTCTCCTGACTTTCTTATCTTTTTAGCTAGCATAAATAATCAGCTTCACATTCCTTATATTAAGAACAATCTAGGAATTGTTAACAATAGGCTGGGTATTCTGGGTCTCCTTGTATTCATTCATTCATTTTACTTATGTATTTATTTATTATCAAGAGGGAAATATTTTATTATGCTGCTAACAGTGGACTAAATATATATATATTTATTATATGTAACACACACATATATCTATTAGCAAAGAAAAAGAGTTTTAGCAATTAATTGGAGGGGAAATACACAAGCTAAATTCCCTAGCAGAATTCACAATTAACACTAGGAAGATACTATCAAGGAGAAAGGCATAGCAGGTTCCTAATGAACCCCTGACTCCATAAGATAGGCTAAATTCCTAGAAAAGGATTTAGTACCCTAAAAAGAGTTAGCCACTGTGGATGCTTAGCAAGTAGACTAACCCTAAAAAGAAATCAGTGGTCTCCTTGTATTTAGAGAAAATCTCCAAATGATGCAGAGCTTGGTGCTCCTTTTAGGACTGTGGGAAACAGCTGCTTCCCTCTACCTCCCCACACTATAACCCTGTTTCTATGATTATGAGAACACAGACTTTGAGGCTAGGTCCCCATTACTTGCTGACAGACTTGTCACCACCTATCCAGCATGCCTGAGTCATATGCATTATTTGTACCCAACCTGTAGTAAAGCCTTCCCAGCTCATATTGGTCTGATGGACATAGATACTCTGCACTTTGGCCCCAGGATTGTGATGTCATCCTGGTCCTCTTTGAGCAGGCAGGACAAACAACATCAAAACATCCACCTGTTCTCTATCTAGCTACCAGAACATCTGCCTGTTGTTCATTGTTGCTACTCCCTAATACTCATTCGTTTTCATCAGACTATTCTGATGAGTTCTCAGGAACAAAGAAATATTCCCACTCACTACTGTTTGCTTTCCCTCTCCAATACATTAAAAGAGGTAAGTTGTACTGTTAGAATTATAGAATGTCAAGGATCACATTAAGGATCCACTTATTTTTACAGATGAAGAGATTGAGACCCAGAGAGGAGGACTGATTTGTTCAAGATTTTATAGAATCCCATGAGCAGATCTGGGATCAGAAGTCGGTTTTCTCCCATAATCCAGTGAGATTATGGTGACTTTACACAGTGCTCCATCACTTAAATCCATTTCAATTGCATGTCATGGAATCACTTCTCTAATGTTAGAATTTTCTTTGAAAAAGAACAAACGCCAATAAGAACAATCTCTCCTCACTATACATGTTGGTTATCTTCAGTAGTGTATACTGGAGCCACCTTATACCAATTCTAAAGAGCAGATTGTTAAATTTTCAGAGTGCAGATTTAAACCTTGGGAAATTACAAATGGTACACATCAGGGCTTGATTTATTATTGAGTTATTTGTTGACAAAAAGTGATGGAGAAAATGTGATAATCCAGATTAAATTGAAAAGTGTCTCATGAACATATTTTCCCCTCAGAGCCATTTGTTAAACATTTACCAGAATATCCCTGCTTCTTTCCCATAAGGATCAGACCTAGAGAGAGAGAGGAAAAAAAGGAATTTAAAAACTATAAAAATAACACTAAAATCAAGTTGATGTGGATTTCGAGATGACAGGTCTCAACTTATTCCTGCTGTTACAATTTATGGAGTACTTCTTATTTTTAGGTGCTTTCACCTCTGCTGTCTCATTTTGTCCTTGCAATGGATATCTCTCTTGAGAGAGGGAGAGAAAATAACTTCTTAATTAGTCTCCCTAACTTGTCTGTTGCCTCTGCTATCTGCCCTTCATGCAGCTGCCAAATTGGTTTTCCTAAGTGTAAATCTGACCACATTATTCCTCTACTCAATAAACTTCAATGGTTCCCTGTTACTTGCTTGATCAAGGTAAAACTCCTCTGACATTTAAAGCCCTTCACAACCTGGCCCCCAGCCTGTGTTCCCAGGCAGTTTGCACATTACTTCCTCTTCCACACTGCTGTTTAAACTGAAGAGTTTTCTTCATCCTGAGGTCAAGTCCTGGTCTTATTCTTTGGGATGGGCAATATATTCTAGAGAATATTCTGACCAGGGACCAAAAAAGTTTTTATTGCATGTCTGACACCAGATGGTAGTGATCAAAATCTGATATTAAATGACAGTAATACAATAATGACTGAGTTCATTATTCTGGACTCATTAAGACTTCAGTAAATATTTGCTGATTCACCATGTAAGTATTCCTAGAGAAAATGGGGGTTCAGGTGGGAGCAATTTCACATGCACGGGCTTGTGTGTCTCTTTGTAAATTTCACAATTATATAATGATGATAATAATAACAATAGTAATAGCTGACATTTGTCTAACACCTATTTTGTGCCTGATACTGTGCTGTGTTTTACAGATCTTATCGCATTTGATATTCCCCCAAACTCTGGGATGTATGTGCTATTATTATCTCATTTTTAAAGTTGAGGAAACTGAGGCAAAGAGAACTGAAAGTGACTATTATTCTTAAAAGATGGATTCTGAGCTTCTTCCATGTAAAGATGCACTTTGCAATGGCTGATGCAATCTTGAATTTGTATTAGAGTTGAGAACATTAAGCCCTAAAGAAAGGTATCAGATAACATTGAGAGGCAGGGTCAGAAACAGAAGTAGAGAGAAAGTTGAAAGTTCTGGCTGTCATATTGGCTTATGTATGTAATTATGTTTTATTAATTGTAGTTCTATGTCTCTGCCAGTAACCAGTGTGATCCTGAGGCTGCAGAATAGAAAATGACAAATGGGCATCATTTTTCAATTGATGGGGCTGTTCTTTCTGAATTAAAAAGGATCTCATTAAAGCCCCAAAGCCCAGTAATTTTCACAGGATCTTTAAAGACAGTATCATAAAAGCCTGGGAAAATGAAACACCTCCTATGGTTTGAAGGTGAGCTCTAGAATTGGTTTCACAAAGCAGGTGAAGGAACAACTATCAAGATACTAGGTTTGACTATCTGTTCTTTGGGTCACTATTGCACTGGCTAATCCAAAGCCAGTTATTTAAATATTTTATATGTATTTGTATTTATTAACTTCATATTTCTTCTCTGCATATTTGTATAGATTATGCTTGTCTTCCTAATTTGACTATAAACTCAGTGAATTTTGAGAGTAGTTCATTGTGTGCACTTGATTCCTCAACTCTATGTACTATGCTTGACTCTTGACACATAATAGGTGCTTAACAAATGTTTACTTGATTAATGATGAATTTCAATGTACTCTAGATTTAGTAAGAAATCTTATAATATATTTTCATTGCCAAGACTTCCTTTAAATACTTTTCCTGTAAAAAAAATGTACATTTTCATATTTGCTGTCATAATTCCTGAAATCCTATGATTATGTGAAATTTTTTTTAATACTTTTTCATTTTATAACCTTGACTAAAGGGAAATGTTCTTTGAATCTCTGTGTGAGAGATGAACTTATATTTGAAGATAGTCATCAATTTGCTATGTTAGAATGAAAAATATTATAGATCCAAAGCAAGTTGCTGTACAATTCTTCCTTTTTTCCTATGGATTGAGATTTTTAGCCTTCTTTTCTTTTCTTTTTTTTTTTTCCTGAGGCACTTGGGGTAAAGTGACTTGCCCAGGGTCACACAGCTAGAACATATCAAGTGTCTGAGGCTGGATTTGAACTCTGTTCTGGCTTCAGGGTTGGTGTTCCATTCACTGCACCATCTAGCTTTTCCTGCCAATTAACTTAAAAAAATTTGTTTTAGATTTTTTTTTCCTTCTCAGTTACAAATATATCTAAAAAAAGCAATTTCCTACATTGGCCACATTCACAAAATATGTCTCAATGTGCAATGTGAGTATCACTTCTCTATAAGGAGATAAGTGTGTTTCATTTTAAGTCCTCTGGAACTATATAGTTGGGTTTGTGATGGTCAGAGTTTCTAAGTCTTTCAAATTTATCTCTATACTGTTCTTATTGTATAAATAGTTTTTTTTTTTCTGGTTCTGCTCCTCTCACTCTATCAGTTCCTACAAATCTTTCTAGGTTTCTCTAAAACTATCTCCTTCATCATTTCTTTTAGCAACCAATTTCATCAAGTTTATATAATTCAATTTGTTCAACAATTATCCAACTGATGGATACACCTTCAATGTCCAATTTTTTGTCACTTCAAAAAGAGCTGATAATGTTTTTGCACATTCTTAAAATTTATTTGATTGGGAACTAATTCCTTCTGTGATTTTCCCTTTATTTTATCCTCCTTCCTTATTTCCTTGCTTTTCCATTTGAGGGAAATGTATTTCTATATAAAAGACTGTGTGTTTTATGAAATAATCCCTCCTCCAACCAATTCAGTTGAGAGACTTGAAATGTGCTTGCTGACACTCGGGAGAAAAGAGTTCTTTTTAATGTCTTTCTTGTGTTCTCTTAATTTGTGGTTTTCACTGGTACTGCTCATAAACATCTGAACTGCATTCACTGGGTGTGCCTTTCTAGTCTTCCTTATAGGCATCCAATGTATTTTGTAGAAACAATGTCCTGTTGACACTGTGGTCTTTTAGTCTCATGGTTTCACAATGGCTATAGTTGATCTGACTATTTTCGATTCTCATATTCTGGCAACTATAGTACTCTTCTGTCCTGTTTCTCTTTCACCCCTTTTTCATAGGATCATGGTTATAAAGGTCAAAGGAACCTCAAAGCCATAAAATTCAACACATTCATTTTAAAGGTGAAGAAACTGAGAACTTATACAAGATTACAAGATACTATCAGAGATAGGTCTTCTGACACCAGAATCAATGCTCTTTGCTCTGGATGATAGCTACCTGAACCCAAGTGATATCAATTACTCCAAGTTTTGGTGAATTTTTTCCTCTTTGTGAAAGCATATGGTTCAGGACTTCTTGCAATGGTTCTTCCTCTGAGTAAGTCTTCTTAGTTCTCCTTATTGGAAAAGCTGATTGAATCTGGGAAAGAGGTTGTTAGAAACCCACTGCTCCTAATGAAACTACAGATTAATCAGTCCAATTTAATTAAAACTGTTGCCAGCAGTTCTATGGCATGGAAGACAAAGAAGTATCAGAGGTTTTTTTGGTAAACTGTCCTTTTCTTTGGTTCACTGGTCATTTCTGGTATGGCTTTCCAGGGAAGATCAGCACCTCTGATGTGAGGGCCACTGAGCCCTTTTCAGAGCTGCTCATTCATCTTTGGTGTTTACTTGCCATCTGACTCTCATCTGTGGTTCCAAGAAGCTTAGCATGCTCAGTGGTCATCCCAGGTAAAACTGTCTCAGTAAATGGGTTAAACCAGGATGAGGATAACTGATGGGTTTTAAATTTGTCTGTGAGTTAGAGGGGTGTTTACTCCTATAAGGAATCCTAGTGAATAAGAACTCTTAGATAAGTCTTAGCCAAATCTTTTGTGGAACTTCCTGCTGAGAACCTGAGAACATGCCTACAGTTATGTTAGAATTCCAGGAAAAGCACAGAGAAGTTAAGGCTACTCTTCTGGTGCATTAATTAATTAATGAGTATCCTTTATTGCAGACCTGTGTTTACCTCAGAAACCTGGACATTTCCTTGAGTAAACATAGTCCTCCTAAAGGAACGAACAAATAGTCTCCTTAGTGAGCCTCTTGTGAAGAAATATTCTGTACCTGAGAGACTGCTATGTCTCAAGAATTATGCATCAAATGAGAATACTTAGCCTAGTGCCTTCTTTGTTCTTGGTCTATAAAAAAACCCTTAGTAGAAAGGGACTTTGAAGATTTGGGCTACAAAGTCTTGTATAAATTTTCTAGCAATGGCTCCTCCTTGGGACTTTGAATAGCTGTGACCATAAGTCCTCCTAACCAAGGAATTCAGATGCTGGTGCTTCTTCAACTGATGTGATGATGTATGTTTTTTTTTCTCTCTTTTTTTAAAATTTTATTTTATTTAATAATAACTTTGTATTGACAGAATCCATGCCAGGTAATTTTTTACAACATTAGATGATGTATGTTTTGATATTGTTTGTTAAGAGGCCACTATGTTTGTCAATTGTGTATTACTTTTGTGCTATGAGTTTCCTCTTCTCTTATGTCATTTAAATGAAGGTTCTGAGAACTAATAAACTTGTACCTACCTTCTTTAACACTATGTGAATTCTAAACCTAGATTAATTTTACAACCCCAAGCTTGTGAAAATTTTCCCTGATAAGATTAGGTAGGTATGAAATTTGTTCTCATGGGCCATGAAAATAATGGAGTCAGGTTCTGTGGAGCATTTTGAGTTTAGTTGGACAACAAAGTCATCCCAAGTCATTGCCGGTCAGAGAATTAGGGCAACTTCATGCAACCCTGTCTCACTTTAAATTCATTGATGAGGGTCTCTAGATCTTCATAATTTTATTTGACCTCATCAGGTTTCATCACTAAGAGCACACATACCAATGGTAGTGACAAGGTGCTTTCCTGCAAGTGGCAACCATAGTCATAAATGTGTCATTTACTCCTTTTAGGAGATGTACATGTTTGATAACCAAATTTGGTTTTAATTGCAAAATCTACACCAGTTTCATGGTGATGAGGTTTTGGGTAGTTAGAGGGCATTAACAAAGAGCCAAAATTATTGTAAACAATCTGGAAATCTAGCAGGGAGGAACAATGATAGGATTATAAGTGGCCTTTTTGATTTTAATTGGGCTTTTATTATAGCCTCACAACAGGTGGAGATCTCTGGCAGAATATTTAGCTGAATTCACTGCATTGACAAAACCATCTTACCTTCACAGTTACTGTATCCAATCAGAAAGCCAAATGATGATGTCAAATCCCCAGGTTATATTTCTTTAATAATAAGACTACTCTACTGTAATTACCTTGTTAACTCTTTTTCTGGTGCTAAATTCCTTTTAGGATTAGCCTGTCATAATTCCCTTCTCCTGTTAATTCTTTTTTAGGGTTAGTCTGCTTGTTAAGTATCATAATAGCTAACACCTATTAGGACCCTAAACTTTTTTTAAGGTTAACCCCGTGATTTCCCTACTTGCCCTGCCTTAATAGTATCACCTTAATATTATCTCCACTAGGGAACTTGTCTTTCTCCTTGTTGATTGCTAAACCTCTTTCCTTGCTAAGGATCCTTATGAGTTTAGCCTGGTGGTAGTGTCATTAAATCTTTGACCATTGATTTGGAGGACATTTCCTTTGATTCCTTTGAGATACCCCGTGACACCAGTCTGTAACTCCAATATATTTTGGGATATTACTTCCTATACCCATCACCTCAACGACTTCAGAAAAAGGATATACAGCTCTGGCTTTGGTAAGCCAGTGTTTATTTGCTGGCTTTGTCTCTCTCAAGATGCTATTTGGATATGATACACCTGCTGAGTTCTCTTGCAACAAGAGCCATCCATCTTTTAGGTTTACTGGATTTCGTGTTATCCATAAATGTGTGCACATTCCATGTAACTATGGTAAGTCTAATCATTTTCACAAATTTTTTTTTTTTTGGTTTGTTTTGATTGTAGGGCAGGATGCTTGCATGTCATGGTAAGCAGGCCAGATTTAGGTTAGGTAAAGCAGGTAAATTGTAGGGCACCTTTTTTAGTCTATTCCATATACTACGAGTGAACAATGTGATCTTTTAGAAGGCTTCTCAGACACCTAGAGGACTGCTGAGTCCTCTGTTGCTTCAGTTCAATGAGAAGACAACTCTATTGAAGTAGTCTAATATTAAAAGAATACCACGCCATTTTGTGGGGGGAGAGCATAGATATTCAAGAGATGTGAAACAATCACAGCAAACATTTATCACAGGTCATAGAGATTTTCCATTTATTATGTGAAATAATTTATGGGCTCAAACAAATATGACTAAGCAAAGCAGAATCATGTAAGAGTAATCCAAAGTGTTTCTGGGTTGGGGAAATTTTGAAGCCTCAGGAGAGAAAAGGAACAAGAGCAGAATCTAGGGAGTAAGGGGAAGAATTAGGGAGGTGTTAAGGATGGGTTAGGGAGGGACTAGGAAAGAACCAGGTGGAGTTTATATGACTGGCTCGGGCCCCAGACTTGCTTTATGATATGCCAATGAAAACAGTCTCCAAAGTCACTCTTTTATGAGGCAAAAGAAACCACATGGATATCTTGAAGTTAATGATTGAACTTCTGGTGTCATATCACTATGACCTGGATAAGCAGTGTACTGAACTGTGATTACAGCTCCTAGTATATCTGCACCTGCTGCTTCATCACTTGCCCATCACCACAGGATTTTGAGGTAGATAAAAATGGTAAAATGATATAACTGGTGTCTTTTGACTCGCACATAAATTGGATTTAAATCAGTCAGTTGATAAGCATTTATTAAGTATTTACTATTTGCCAGCCACTATATTCAGTGTTAGGGATACAAATATAAGTGGGGGAAAAAGAGTGCTGACTTGCAATGAGCTTGCATTTTAATGGGAGAGAAACCATGATCATATACAAATATGTAGAGAGTAAATGTAAAGAGGATAAACATGAATTAGTTGGGGGGATTAGAAATGAGATCACAGATTTAGAGTTATTAGATATATAAGGAACTTGGACTCAGTGAAGATATTGGACTTATCAATGTGTGTGTGTGTGTATTTATGTGTGTGTGTATACATATATATATGTATATATGTATAAGTGTGTGTGTATATATGTATATATGTGTGTGTATGTATATATGTATATATGTGTGTGTATATGTATTCATATAAATTGGAAACAGCTGGCTTGATAGTCTTCAGTTAACAGAGATTATCAGTGCTATTGGAGCCACATGTGGTTGGGTAGCACTAGCCCCAATATGGTCCTGCTGTGCATTTTACACTCATTGTTAATTCAATCAATCCATGCCTCCCTTTTCCACCGGGTTATTCACCTGGTTATGTTAATTCCCTGAGGTGAGGTGAGTTTCTGTGTTGTTTTCTGATGGAAACTCAATTCAAGTCAATTCAATAAACACTTATTAAATGTCTATTAGGTGCCAGATGCTGTGTAAGGTGCTGAGGATACAAATAAGAGGGAAAAAAACCCCATAGTTCCAGCCCTTAACGAGTTTACTATCTAATGGAGGAAGTTAAAATATAAAAGGAAAGTCAGAAGATTGAGAGTGGGGGAGATAGCATCTAATTCCACAGAGTTTAGTCTCAGCAGAGCTGCAGATGGAAAACAGACTAAATTGCAAAGTTCAAATTCTGTCCCTTTTAAAGGAAAGCTTTGGGTGGAGTTTAGTGCTTCATTCTCCAGCCCTTCACTCAAGAGAGGAGAGGAAACTGAGGGAGCCAGGAAGGTACCGGAGTTGAGATAAACAGCATAATTTGATTTTCTATGATTATCTTATCTTGGGAGAAGCATCTTGTTCTGTGGGGTTCAGAACAAGCAGAACTGAAGATGGAAAGCAGAGTGAGTGTGGATATATATTTTTTAATCTGTAGGAGTTTTAAACTTTTTTTTAAATGTCCTGGGCTCCTTTGGCAGTCTGGAAAAGCCTATAAGCCCTTTCTTAGAATAATGTTTTTAAATACACAAAACAAAACTCATAGAATTATAAAAGAAACCAATTATATTGAAATACAATTATCAAAATATTAAAGTTCATGAACTCTAGATTAAGAATCTCTGATCTAAGAGAAATCTCCTATCCATACTGTAAGAAACAAAGTTCTTACCAAAGAACTCCACTGACTCGATGATGAATGCAGGAAAGATTTATTTTGAATTCTTGGGTGTACCCAATTCCATGGAAGGGGAACATACTTTCAGAGGACAAATCTAGCCTTTTTATAGGGTTTAGTTGACTCTACTTCTTCCTTCAGGATCCTTTCCAGTTACATTCTCCCTTGTAAGGTATGTAATATATCCATTTTAAAGCAAAATGTGACCAAGTCAGTTCTTCCTTTGGTTCTCTGAATTTGAGTTGTTGGACACATTTTCACTCTCCCAATTCTTCCTTGTCCAAGAGACAAACTTCCCTTCTTTACCACAGAGCCAGTCCCAGCCCCCCAAGAAGCTTCCATTCTTACCTTCTTTTAGGGTAAGATAGCTTGAGGAAGGGTAGGACAAAGTCTAGAGAGCTCCTGTTCAAATCTAAAACCTCCATTCCTGATTATTCTTTCATGTCTTTATGAATTTCAATTTTATAATTTGTTTTCATATTTCTAACTTAATTTTCATAGCTGTGGAAACTAAATGTCCATTTTTTTTTACTATACTCTCTTTGGGCCAGTCTTCTCTTTAATAGTATGACATAGTTTCCTAGATTGAGAACTGGAAGAGATGGCAATGCCATTTAGTGTAATCTCATTTTACTGACAAGAAAATAAAGCCCTTCCCCTCATCCCCACCCCAAGTTACACAAGTATTTTATCTCAAGACTGGGATTGGAATCCAGATTTTCTGACTCCAATTCCAGTGTATTTTTCATTACATCCTACTTACCTGATACTTCAACAGAACATTTATTGCTACAAAACCTACTGTGAAGGTAACACCTACTTTTTTGCATTATCATATCCCCTGGACCTAAATTTTGGCTTCTCTTCAGCAAATTCTTATTTTAGATAGTAACAATAGTAATAAATAATCAGTATATTTCTCAAATACTTTAGAAGAAGATAAAGCATTACCCTTGAATTCAGAAAGACCTGACTTCAATCCACACGTTTAGCTGTATGACTCTGGGATCACTTTATCTTTCAGGAAACTCTCTAAGAATATAAATCATGGATGAATTGCTGATGTGAATTGGTAGAAGGCATTTCCAAGCCAGAGCTTCCCTATATTGATGAAGTCATAGATCCAAAGAACCAAAAAAGAAAACATAACACCAAATCCTAAATACCTCAATAACTCTGTGGTTGAATCACGGGAGATATTTTTTTCATCACTGCAGATCATAACCTATCCATGAATGATGATGATGATGATGATGATGACATAGAGTACTAAATATAGAGGACCTGATTGGAATTCTAGGTCTGCTGAATAACTATGTGATTTACTTCCCTTTTCTAAACTCAGTTTCTTCATTCATATAATGATGAGATTGGATTACATGGATTCCTGCCTTAATGTACAGGAATGGAATTTTAATGGGGTTATATCAGATATGAGGGATTGGTTGGTTGGGAAAGTACTTTTAGAAAAGGAAGTATTTCAGGACCTCACCAGTCTCACCATATCATAGCCCTCAAATCACTTATAAGGTAAACAGGTGCTGGAAATAGTTACAACTGCAGTGGAGAAGAAAGACAGGAAGATTGCTGGTGGAAACCATTGGAGCAGGGCCTGAAGGATGGTCAAGGAAGAGGTAGAGGAGGGAAAGAGACAAGAGTAATTGGGACAGAATAAAAGGAGGCCATATTCTAGGCTAAAACCAATAACAGTTTGGAAAATTTGGATCATAATCATGTTTTCTGCAGTGAGATACTTGCAATATATCTGCTATAAATTGCAGTTTACAAAGCAGTGGATTTGCCAGGGGGCCTCTTTATTATAGCAACTGGGTGAATTAATATGAATGATATTAGCAAATTAGTATTTCTGCTCAAAGACAGACTTTTCTTAAACCAGTCTTTCTTTGCTCACTTTCTCCTATTTCTGCCAAAGACCTGACTCCAGAAAAAGTTCATTAGATTGGATCTTTTATTGCAATTGGTTTTTATTTCTTCCTGTGTTCCTCTGTAGACTCAAGATCCAATTTTCTACCTGCTAGTGAGATCATTTCAGCACCAGAGACAGCTCCTTGCACAGATCACTTTAAAGAAGCTGTGTTTCTTTATTCCCTTCTCTCACTATCTTATTCAGTCTTTTAATTATTCTTAAGCTGTTAGAAAAGAGATGCAATATATTTTACTTTGTGTCTTTGAAGAGAACTAAAACTTGCAACTTCAGAGGGTTATATATCTTATTGTTACCGTGCTATGGCTGTATTTGTTAATGCTTCCTTGGTGGTAGTCAGAATTGAAAATAAAGATGGAATACGAGGTTTTAGAACGAATGTTGTTGATGTTGGCCATCCTCATAGAGTAGTTTGGTCTATTGAATAATGGATTTAAGTTTTATTCAAAATAAAAAGAGGTTCCTAGGCTTATAAAAGGACTCTCTCCTGAAGTAGGTGCCAATCCAAATTCTGATCTCTTCTAGTAACTTTGCTGTTTATGCCAAATGTTGAAAAAAATGCAATACCACCTTTTTCTTTGGAAATTTAGGAACAATATTCAATTCAATAAGCATGTTTTAAGTTCTTGCTTTTGAATATTACTTAATATAAAAGAATCTTGCCATGGTAAATCTAGGTATAATAGAATATACTCTCTGGAGTAAAAAGTAGGCATTTTTCTCCATTGACAAAGGAGCTGATGAGGGAATTCAAAAGTGCAGAATTGAATGTAACTCCTTTCCCAAAGCCCATTGGGAAATGTTAATGAGTAAAGCCATATCTTGTCCTTTGAGAAGGGGAAGATGGAGTTGATTAGAGTTAGAGAACTTCAGTTTGGAAGAAGTCTTCTTTAGAACTCTTTGTATACTTCTATGTTAGAAGTTGTACAAAGTCAGCATCCTTTCAGATTGTTGAAGAAAAAGACTTTGGGAAGACATGAAGAAACTGATAGTCTCTGTCACGTTCTTATCCCTAGCTTGCTTCTCAAGAGACTTGGTGGAATTTCCCCTTGGGTGAGATCTAGAACTCTCTTCTTGGTTGAAAGGAGTTATCTCACTCTCAAAAGGAGAGCTTCTTTATTCTGTATTGCCAAGCACATATCTTCCTATGTATTTATATCTTCTCTGATTTATGTTTTCCTATGATTTTGATAAATAGGTTTCTTTACTATTATTATATGTAGTCATTAGGGAACTAGTATTTGGTGGAAAAGGGGTAAATCCCTGAACATAGAACTTAGGGTCTTCCTTCCCCCAATAATATTAGTATAAGAAGTTAGATTGCATCCAATAATAGCCCCTAAATAAGCAACATTTAAGGAATTTACACAACATATAAATACATACATAAATATGCATGCATAAATATGTATATATACATATATGTGTGTATCTTTATAGATATATTTATATGTGTTTATATCTATATTTCTGTATAATATGTTCTCTCTCTCTTTTTTTATTCTATTTCTTATTCTCAGTATCTATCTTTCCCTACCCCAGTGAACTTCAGTCCTAACTTCCTGCTTCCTCTCCTGTCATGAATTAAAGTTTTTTTTTTTCCAGTGGGGGAAATAGGTAATATAGATATCTCTAGCCTATCTTTGAGCCATCAAGGACAGTCTCTGCTAAAGGTCAGGGGATAGCACCTTGTAATATATGGGTAATTTTGCACATGAGCCCAATCTCATTATATATGGAATCTTGAAGTTGCAATGGGGATTCAGAGGCCACTTGCTTTCACATCTGAACAAGAATCTTAATTCCCAACAAGTATTCATGTAGCCCTTGCTTAAGAACCCCAGTGAGCAGGCACTAAAAGCATCCTATTCTATATTTGGACAATTCTGATTTAGAAGATATTTCTTAAAATAAGTCTCAATCTGCCTCTATGGAACTTTTATCCAGTACTCTTGGTTCTCCCTTTGAGAAACTTTCAGAACAAATCAAATCCCCTTTCCATTTGATAGCTATTCAAATACTTGAAGAAAGGTGGAGATACCAATTCGTCCCCCACCAATTCTTTTAGAAAAACATTAATTTTCCCCAACATATTCTCACATGACATGATTTAGAAGCCTTTTTACCCAGATAGTTGTTCACTATTGGATTTTTTTCTAGATTTTCAGTGTTCCCCTTAAAACCTTATACCATTTCTATTATTGCAGCTTAAGATCATATTCACTTTTTGGGATATCACTTACTGATTCATAATAATTACTAGCATTTACTTAGCACTCTAAAGTTTGAAAAGCTCTTTACATATTTCTCATTTGATTTTCACAACAATCTCGGGGTAAAGGTCTTCAATCTACAAATGAGGAAATGGAGTCAGATAAAGGTTAAGTGACTTGCCCAGGGTCACAAAAATTGTAAGTGTCTGAGTCTAGATTTGAATTCAGATCTTCCTGACTCCAAGTCCATTGCTCTGCCCGCTTAGACTACTTAAAGATCATATTGAGCTTTCAATGCTTCCGAGACTTAGGTAAGAATTAAAATACTTTTAAATGAAAAATTTGGGCAATGTCTAGTCATATTTCTTATTTAAATTATTACATATTTCTTTTGCAGAACAGACTGAATTAGTAAATGAGTTAAATCTTTGTCTCTTGGGTATTTGGAAATGGAAATGGAATGAATTTCCAAAAATACATGGTCAAAAAGAGAAACAGTATAGCAGAGTAGATGAGAAGGCCATCCCTGGAATAGGAGGAAGTCCTACCTTTGACAAATCCTTTATGTTGGATTATAGATAAGTACCCCCAGATAGCTCTTTAAGAGTGCAAGTTACATAATTAAATCAGAATTCCAGACCATAGACAAGAAATACCACATTACCAGGTTCTAATTAGTGGTTCGTTTTCACAAATTAAACAAGTCAAATTCTTGGGGAAATGGATTGACTTTTGCCTGTCTTAAATATGTTTTCTCCGATCTTTCTTCTCAAAGAGGTCAGATCAAAGTTGCTTTGAATACCTAGATTCATTTGAGTGGTATGGATTTCAAGCTGATATCTATGCAGAACTGTCATTAGCATTTCAAAAATGTGTCAAAATGTGTGTTGAAACGTTAGTTGTCCCAGAAGGCTGTCTCAGTATTTCAGAGGCTGATGGGAAACAAGTTTTGTGTGAAGACCAGGGGGTACTCTGTCTTAGTTCTCTGGAATGCAGTGCAACCCTGGGGAGCTGTCAAACCAATGACTGATTATATGTTTATATGCTTATGTCTATAATTATGAAAATACAAATTTATGCCAAAAGGAAACCTCCACCCACACTTTTTTTCTCAGTTTGTTTCTAGTGAATATAAAAATAGACAGGAATTAAAGTTGTGTTTGAAATTGAGTAGTTAGGTGTACCTGGGTTACCAAAATCTTCTTCCAGTCTTCCTACATTTAATCACTTCAGTGTACTTTATGATCTTATGACTCTGACTTTTTTTTGTCCCACTCACTTGATACTCCATCTTCTAAATCTGTTGGAGTTCAAATTCTGCCTCAGACTTAGGCAAGCCACTTTGCCTCCATATGTTTCAGTTTTTAAAACCTGTTAAATAGAGATAATACTAGCACATATTTCTTAGATGTTGTAAGGACCAAAATGAATTAACATATATAAAGCACTTTGAAAACATTAAATACTACATAAATTCAAGTTATTATTATCATCACCACCTTTACACTAGCTGTCTTCCATGCTGTAATGATCTTTAATTTTATGATGACCTCCTGGTTTCTTTTAAGACTCAACTCAAATCCCAACTTCTAACTTTTGGGGTCTCTTGCTATTCTATCTCCCACTGATTTCTGAAATGTCTTCCCATTTACACTGTCTGAATGTACGTGGTTTTGCATGCTTGACTCTCCTGTCAGATTGTGAGCTTTTTAAGGGCCAGAACTCTGCCTCTCTTGGATTCCCCAATGCATAGCCCCAGTGCGTGAAACCTTAGAACATTGGAGAAATGATTTCACTTCATTGTTTTCTCATCTGTAAAATCAAATAGCATAAAATAATGGTAAGAACTAAGAGTCAGAAGCCCTGGGTTTGAATTTGCCACTGATGTCTTTGTGAAAGAGTAAGCAAACCATTTTTCCTCTCTAGGCTTTGGGTTTCTTGGCTAGAAAATAATTGTGTTGGGTTGAAAAATGATCTTTAAGATTTCTTCTGGCTCAAATAATCCAGTAATTAATGCATTTAATAAGCTTCAAAGTCCATTTTCCAGCCCCTAAAATCTCTCAGATTTCTATTCCTGACATTCAATGGGACAGTTGGGTAGTGCAATGTTTAGAGTACTGGCTCTGGAATCAGGAAGACCTGAGTTTAAAATCAGCCTCAGATACAAACTAGCTATGTGACCTTAGGCAAGTTACTTACCTCTTTGCCTCAGTTTCCTTATCTGTACAATGAACTGAAGAAGGAGATGGTAAGCCACTCCAGTATTTCTGCCAAGAACACCCCAAGTGAAGTTAAACATGACTGAAAATGACTAAATAACAGCAACAAAGTTATTCAATGATTTCATCTTCTATCCTAGAGCTAGAAACAATTTTAGAGAACGTGGATGGTTGGCTAATTAGGAAGCATGCTGAGCAAATTGTGTTATACGACAATAATGGCATATTATTGGGCTGTAAGCAATGGAAAATTAGAGAATGCAGAGAAATTTGAGAAAACTGGTATGAATTGATGCAGAATAAAATAAGTAGAATCAAGAAAGTAATTTACACTGATTATTATGACAGAGAAAAACATCACTGAAGGACATTAGAACACAGATCTATTAAATGACCTGTTCTGACTTCATGCCTGGAAGCAATTAAGTGGTGCCAATGATAGAGTTCTGTGCCTAGAATATGGAAGATCTCCTATAGCCTCAGGCACTTAATAGCTTTGTGACCCTGCATAAATCACTTAACCATTGTTAAGTGCCTTAGTTTCTTCACCTGTAAAATGGGGATAATAATAACACCTACCTTGAAGTATTGTTGTGAGGACCAAACATTTGTGACACGTTAAAAGATAGAACATGGCACACTATTGGTACTATGATAAAAATGCTTCTTCTTAATTCTAGGGACTATGAAGGTTTCTTATCTTTTGTCAAAGAATTGGGGAGATATAGGTATGAAAGGGAGATGTGCTATTTCAATCAGAACTGTTCCATTGATTTATTTTGTTTAATTTGTGTTATTCACTAATGAAAGGCTTCTGTTAATAGGGGTGTATAAATGTAATATATGCTCTGAGGTACCACTCTCATCTTCATTCCCTCTGACATGTCATCTCCCCAAAACATAACTACCACATCTACAGAGACCTCTGAGAAGTTGAGGATGCTTCTGCCAATACTATTTATTGGCTCAACCCCCATTCTCTTGTGTTCTACCCAATATCAACTACCAGTGATTGTTATCTTAGTTCCATTTAATCAAGAAATATCAGTTATCTTTTAACAAAATTTCACTTCTTACAGCAAGTCTTTCTCAATCTCTTTAAAGTCTCATGTCTTTCCTCTCAATTATTTCATTTTTATCTTGCATTTGTTTGTACATATTTCTTTACTTGTCTCTCCTGTTAGCTTGAGAACTCCTTGAGGGGAGTTTTTTTGCCTTTCCAGTGATTAGAAGGTGCTTAATAAATGCTTGTAAAGTCACTGAGTGACAAAGGGATATTTATTGAGAACCTATAAGAAAAAACAAAAGTGGACTTCCGGTTAAGATGGCGGAGAGGAGGCTCACAGTTGCATAAGCTCCGCGCTTTCTCTCACTATCCACTTCATTACAAGCCTCTGAATCAATGCTTGACTGAAAAAAACCCCACAAATAGTTACCAAGAGAAGCCATCCTTGAGATCCGCCAAGAAAGGTCTGTCTTTACTGGAGGGCTGGGGCGGTTTTAGATCGGATGCAGGCTGAGGGCAGCGGCAGTGAGAGCACGGGAGCAGACTGGAGAGGGGGTGGGGAGTGATCGCAGCTGTCTCTGCGGGGAGAGCTTCGCTACAGGTTTGGAACCTGCAGCAAGTCAACAGCCCAGCAGAGAAGCTAAAAACACCGGGGCTGAAGAACACAACCGCAAACAGCTGGAGTCTCTCAGGACCTGGCCGCCCCCCCTTTCCCCCCCCTCAGTGACTCAGCACGCTTTGGGATCTCAGAGCGCAGGCGCAGCACAGTCCTGCTAGTGCCTCACTGCTGCCACCTGCAGTCTGTAGAGGAAGCTCGATAACACACCCAGCCCCCCCCCCAAAGAAAGACTCCAGTTTTTTCTGTTTTTCTTTGGTAGTTTGTCTCTGATTAATAGACAGAATGAGCAAGAAGCTGAAGAGGACTTTAACCCTAGACAGCTTCTACACAGATAGAGAGCAGACTCTAAATCCTGAGGAGACTAAAAACAGGCAGTCCCCAGGTGATTCCCCAAAGGAGGAGATCGTCTGTTCCTCAGCACAGATGAACCTCATAGAAGTGATTAAAAAGGCTCTCACAAGGGAGCTAGAAGAAAAATGGGGAAAGCAGAGTGAGGCTTGGCAAAAGGAGAAGGAAGCTTGGGAAAAGGAGAGGGAGGCTTGGCAAAAGAGCCTGGAGAAGTCAGTTAAAGAGAGAGTGGATAAAGAAGTAAAATCCTTGAAAAATAGGATTAGTGAACTGGAAAACAAAATTGGCGAAATGGAAAAAAATTCCACAGAACAAAAGAACTCAATTGGACAATTAGAGAAAGATTTTAAAAAAGTGAGTGAAGAGAATACTTCACTGAAAATCAGAATTGAACAAGTGGAATTGAATGACTCGAGGAGACAAGAAGAATCAGTCAAGCAAATCCAAAAAAATCAAACAATGGAGAAAAATGTGAAATACCTTCTGGGAAAGACAACAGACCTGGAAAACAGATCCAGGAGAGACAATCTGAGAATCATTGGACTCCCAGAAAAACATGATGAAAAAAAGAGCCTGGACACTGTCTTCCAGGAAATTATCAAAGAGAACTGCCCAGAAGTCATAGGAACAGAGGAAAAAATAAACATTGAAAGGATTCATCGATCACCCACTGAAAGGGATCCTAAAATCAAAACACCAAGGAATATAGTGGCCAAATGCCAGAACCTTCAGATGAAAGAAAAAATATTGCAAGCGGCTAGAAAAACCCAATTCAAGTATCAAGGAGCCACAATAAGGATCACCCAGGATCTGGCAGCATCCACATTAAAAGATCGAAGGGCCTGGAATATGATATTCCGAAAGGCTAAGGAACTTGGTATGCAACCAAAAATAACTTACCCAGCGAGAATGAGCATCTTTTTCCAGGGAAGAAGATGGACATTCAACGAAGTAAGCGAATTTCATCTATTTCTGATGAAAAAACCAGAACTTAACAAAAAGTTTGATCTACAAATATAGAACTCAAGAGAAATCTAAAAAGGTAAAGATTAATCTTGGGAACTATATTTTGACTATATAGATGCATAAAGAATACATGTATACCTTGTTCTAGAAATTGATGTGGAAAGGACATTGTACCAGAAAAAGGGTAAAGTGGGGGTAGTACATCTCATGAAGAGGCATAGGAAACCTATTATATCTGAGAGAAAGAATGGAGGGGGATGAATATAGTGGGTATCTTACTGCCTTCAGAATTGGCTTTAAGTGAAAAATCTTAAGACATATTCAATCTATGGTGAAACTTCTCCCATCTCATTGAAAAGTGAGAAGGGAAAAGTGGAAAGGGAAGGAATAAGCTAAGCGGAAGGGAATACGGGAACTGGGAGGGAAAGGGGTAAGATAGGGGGAGGAACTCTAAGGCGGGGGGAGGGACACTAAAAAGGGAGGGCTGTGAGAAACAAGGGTGCTCACAAGCTTAATACTTGGAAGGGGGGAAAGGGGAAAGAAGGGAGGAAAGCATAAACCGGGGTTAACAAGATGGCAAGTAATACAGAATTGGTCATTCTAACCATAAATGTGAACGGGGTAAACTCCCCCATAAAGAGGAAGCGGTTAGCAGAATGGATTAAAAGCCAGAATCCTACAATATGTTGTTTGCAGGAAACACACCTGAAGCGGGGAGATACATGCAGGTTAAAGGTAAAAGGTTGGAGCAAAATCTACTATGCTTCAGGTGAAGTCAAAAAAGCAGGGGTAGCCATCCTGATCTCAGATCAAGCTAAAGCAAAAATTGACCTAATTAAAAGAGATAAGGAAGGACACTATATCTTGCTAAAGGGTAGCATGGATAATGAAGCACTATCTATATTAAACATATATGCACCAAGTGGGGTAGCATCTAAATTCTTAAAAGAGAAACTAAGAGAGCTGCAAGAAGAAATAGACAGTAAAACTATAATAGTGGGAGATCTTAACCTTGCACTCTCAGAATTAGATAAATCAAACCAGAAAATAAATAAGAAAGAAGTCAAAGAGGTAAACAGAATACTAGAAAAGCTAGATATGATAGATCTCTGGAGAAAATGTAATGGAGACAGAAAGGAATACACTTTCTTTTCAGCAGTTCATGGAACCTATACAAAAATTGACCATATATTAGGACATAAAAACCTCAAACTCAAATGTAGTAAGGCAGAAATAGTAAATGCATCCTTTTCAGACCACGATGCAATGAAAATTACATTCAACAAAAAAGCAGGGGGAAGTAGACCAAAAAATAATTGGAAACTAAATAATCTCATACTAAAGAATGATTGGGTAAAACAGCAAATCATAGACATAATTAATAACTTCACCCAAGAAAACGATAATAATGAGACATCATACCAAAATGTATGGGATGCAGCCAAAGCGGTAATAAGGGGAAATTTCATATCTCTAGAGGCCTATTTGTATAAAATAGAGAAAGAGAAGGTCAATGAATTGGGTTTGCAATTAAAAATGCTAGAAAAGGAACAAATTAAAAACCCCCAGTCAAACACTAAACTTGAAATTCTAAAAGTAAAAGGTGAGATCAATAAAATTGAAAGTAAAAAAACTATTGAATTGATTAATAAAACTAAGAGTTGGTTCTATGAAAAAACCAACAAAATAGACAAACCCTTAGTAAATCTGATTAAAAAAAGGAAAGAGGAAAATCAAATTGTTAGTCTTAAAAATGAAAAGGGAGAACTCACCACTAACGAAGAGGAAATTAGAGCAATAATTAGGAGTTACTTTGCCCAACTTTATGCCAATAAATTCGACAACTTAAATGAAATAGAAAAATACCTCCAAAAATACAGCTTGCCCAAACTAACAGAGGAAGAAGTAAATATCCTAAACAGTCCCATCTCAGAAAAAGAAATAGAACAAACTATCAATCAACTCCCTAAGAAAAAATCCCCAGGACCAGATGGATTTACATGTGAATTCTACCAAACATTTAAAGAACAATTAACTCCAATGTTATATAAACTATTTGAAAAAATAGGGATTGAAGGAGTCCTACCAAACTCCTTTTATGACACAGATATGGTACTGATACCTAAACCAGGTAGGCTGAAAACAGAGAAAGAAAATTATAGACCAATCTCCCTAATGAATATTGATGCTAAAATCTTAAATAAAATATTAGCAAAAAGATTACAGAAAATTGTCACCAGGATAATACACTATGACCAAGTAGGATTTATACCAGGAATGCAGGGCTGGTTCAATATTAGGAAAACTATTAGCATAATTGACTATATCAATAACCAAACAAACAAAAACCACATGATCATCTCAATAGATGCAGAAAAAGCATTTGATAAAATCCAACATCCATTCCTAATAAAAACACTTGAGAGCATAGGAATAAATGGACTTTTCCTTAAAATAGTCAGGAGCATATATTTAAAACCATCAGTAAGCATCATATGCAATGGGGAAAAACTGGAACCTTTCCCAGTAAGATCTGGAGTGAAGCAAGGTTGCCCACTATCACCATTATTATTTAATATCGTATTAGAAACACTAGCCTCGGCAATAAGAGTCGAGAAAGATATAAAAGGAATTAGAGTAGGCAATGAGGAAACCAAACTATCACTCTTTGCAGATGATATGATGGTATACCTAGAGAACCCCAGAGATTCTACCAAAAAGCTATTGGAAATAATTCATAATTTTAGCAAAGTAGCTGGCTACAAAATAAATCCCCATAAATCCTCAGCATTTTTATACATCACCAACAAAACCCAACAGCAAGAGATACAAAGAGAAATTCCATTCAGAATAACTGTTGATACCATAAAATATTTGGGAATCTATCTACCAAAGGAAAGTCAGGAATTATATGAGCAAAATTATAAAAAAGTCTCCACACAAATAAAGTCAGACTTAAATAATTGGAAAAATATTAAGTGCTCTTGGATTGGCCGAGCGAACATAATAAAGATGACAATACTCCCTAAACTAATCTATTTATTTAGTGCTATACCAATCAGACTTCCAAGAAAATATTTTATTGATCTAGAAAAAATAACAACAAAATTCATATGGAACAATAAAAAGTCGAGAATCTCAAGGGAACTAATGAAAAAAAAATCAAATGAAGGTGGCCTAGCTGTACCTGATCTAAAATTATATTATAAAGCAGCAGTCACCAAAACCATTTGGTATTGGCTAAGAAATAGATTAGTGGATCAGTGGAAAAGGCTAGGCTCACAAGACAGAATAGTCAATTATAGCAATCTAGTGTTTGACAAACCCAAAGCCCCTAACTTCTGGGAAAAGAATTCAATATTTGATAAAAACTGCTGGGATAATTGGAAATTAGTATGGCAGAAATTAGGCATGGACCCACACTTAACACCATATACCAAGATAAGATCAAAATGGGTCTATGACCTAGGCATAAAGAACGAGACTATAAATAAATTAGAGGAACATAGAATAGTTTATCTCTCAGACTTGTGGAGGAGAAAGAAATTTGTGACCAAAGATGAACTAGAGACCATTACTGATCACAGAATAGAAAATTTCGATTACATCAAATTAAAAAGCCTTTGTACAAATAAAACTAATGCAAACAAGATTAGAAGGGAAGCAACAAACTGGGAAAACATTTTCACAGTTAAAGGTTCTGATAAAGGCCTCATTTCCAAAATATATAGAGAACTGACTCAAATTTATAAGAAATCAAGCCATTCTCCAATTGATAAATGGTCAAAGGATATGAACAGACAATTTTCAGAGGATGAGATTGAAACTATTACCACTCATATGAAAGAGTGTTCCAAATCATTATTGATCAGAGAAATGCAAATTAAGACAACTCTGAGATACCACTACACACCTGTCAGATTGGCAAAGATGACAGGAAAAAATAATGATGAATGTTGGAGGGGATGCGGGAAAACTGGGACACTAATGCATTGTTGGTGGAGTTGTGAACGAATCCAACCATTCTGGAGAGCAATCTGGAATTATGCCCAAAAAATTATCAAAATGTGCATATCCTTTGATCCAGCAGTGTTTCTATTGGGCTTATATCCCAAAGAAATACTAAAGAAGGGAAAGGGACCTGTATGTGCCAAAATGTTTGTAGCAGCCCTGTTTGTAGTGGCTAGAAACTGGAAAATGAATGGATGCCCATCAATTGGAGAATGGCTGGGTAAATTGTGGTATATGAATGTTATGGAATATTATTGTTCTGTAAGAAATGACCAGCAGGATGAATACAGAGAGGCTTGGAGAGACCTTCATGAACTGATGCTAAGTGAAATGAGCAGAACCAGGAGATCATTATACACTTCGACAACGATATTGTATGAGGACATATTTTGATGGAAGTGGATTTCTTTGACAAAGAGACCTGAGTTTCAATTGATAAATGACGGACAAAAGCAGCTACACCCAAAGAAAGAACACTGGGAAACGAATGTGAACTATCTGCATTTTTGTTTCTCTTCCCGGATTATTTATACCTTCTGAATCCAATTCTCCCTACGCAACAAGAGAACTGTTCGGTTCTGCAAACATATATTGTATCTAGGATATACTGCAACATATCCAACATATAAAGGACTGCTTGCCATCTAGGGGAGGGGGTGGAGGGAGGGAGGGGAAAAAAAATCGGAACAGAAATGAGTGTCAATATAATGTAATTATTAAATAAAAAATTTAAAATAAAAAAAAAAAAAAAAAGGAAAAAGAGAAGTAATATAAAAAAAAAAAAAAGAAAAAACAAAAGTACAACTCATTTATCTACTTGTGAACACTTTCATCAGTACAGAGTCCAGGAGAAAGTAAATTTCATATTCAGTCTTATTTTGGCTTCCAGTATAGCTCATTTGCCCATATGACTAAGACATCTTTGGAAAGGTGGGAAGTCAAAAATCTCTGGACTCTTTGAAGTGTGCAAGGTCTTTCTTCTCTCAAAGATGGGGAGAGAGACTTAGGTCATTGCAAAAGCCAAGGGCTGTACTTGGGGTTTCAAATGGCTCATGCTTGGTCTAGGTTCTAGATTAATCCAAATTTCGAACTATTTAGATATTTTATAGTGTCCTCTAGATAGTGAACACATTTTCTCATTCAATCCAAACTTGATCCTAGTGATCCCTCCAGTTCTAAGAACTTTTGATACTTAATCTAAGATCTATGATTAATCAATTAAAATTAAAGCTTGGGATTCAGATTGATTGAGACTTATTCTCACCTTTTAAGGTATTAAGGTATCTTATTTTTAGATTGAATTATTATTATTTTAAACATGATAAAATATATACAGATCCAATATAAGCATACATATTTATACAGTTATCTTGCTGCACAAGAAAAATCACATCAAAAAGAAAAAAATGAGAAAGAAAATAAAATTCAAGCAAACAACAATAAAAGAAGTTATTCCCAGAGACCTCCCTCTTGGTATAGATGGCACTTATCATCATGAGATCGTTGGAATTGGTATGAATCATCTCATTGTTGAGAAGAGCCAGGTCCATCAGAATTGATCATTGTATAATCTTGCTGTTGCCGTGTATAATTTCACTTAGTTCATGTAAGTCTCTCCAGGCCTCTCTGAAATGATCCTGCTGATCATTTCTTACAGAACAATAATATTCCATAGCATTCATATACCATAACTTATTCAGCCATTCTCCAACTGATGGGCATTCACTCAGTTTCCAGTTTCTTGCCACTACAAAGAGGGCTACCACAAACATTTTTGCACATGTGGGTCCCTTTCCCCCCTTTAAGATCTCTTTGGAATATAGGCCCAGTAGAAACACTGCTGCCTCAAAAGGAATGCATAGTTTGATAATCTTTTGAGAAGAGTTCCGAATTGCTCTCCAGAATGGTTAGTTTGATTCACAACTCCACCAACAAGATATTAGTGTCTTAGTTTTTCCACATTCTCTCCAACATTTGTTATTTTTTCCAGTCATCTTAGTCAATCTGAGAGGTGTGTAGTAGTATTAAGTTGAATTATTTGATTGATTAATTTAACCTCATTCATAAAAAAGAACATCAATAAGCTATGAAAAAGATTGCTTCCTTTAATCCCTTCATTTTACAAAAGAGGAAACTGAGGCATAAAAATGGTAAAATTCTAGAGCCTGGATTCAAACCCAGGTCTTCTAAAACCACCTCCAGAACTATTTTCACAATATCACAATGGTTAAAACTTGGTATTATTTGATCCAGTAACTGGTCTGTGTATCAGAGTATCTGGCTTATAGCCCTGGCTTTTTATGTTTCTTTGGGGGAAGTCATCTTATCTCTTTGAGCCTCAGTTTCTTCATCTGCAAAACTAGGCAGCTGGACTAATTGATCACTAAAGTCTCTTGCAGATCTAAAAAGCTGTGCTAGTTACTTTCTTCCTATAAATTGAGGATAAGAGGCTATAAGATGGGCCCTCCCTTTTCCTAAGAATCAGGAAGATTTTTCCCTTAAAGAAAGCTAAAACACAACAAACAAACCATGAAAATGCTGAATAAATGCATGATGTCAGCTAAACAATTATAGAACCTTTCCAATGTTATTACCTTTCAAGAAATAACTCAGATTCATGGAGAAAAAATGAACCTCATATTCATTCTGTCCTCCACACTCAACCAATAGGCTGAACGAATTTTGACAAACATTATTACAAACTTATAGCTTGGGTGATTCTCTTCCCCCCGCTAAATCTATCTCTCCTGTTATCAGCAAGTCTAATCAGACACAGAGCACAAGGGATAGCCTTTTTATTTCTGTTTCATTTTTATGACATTGCTGTTAACAGTAGTTTACAATTGTTTCAGAGTTCCTTATATCTATCTGCCACTTGGAGCTAACATCATTCCAGCCTTGGATACTTTTGTTAAACCGAGACCTTTGGAATGTCACTGAGTTCTCCAGTGATTTGTGAATGATCAGAAATTTCAAACAAAGAACAATTAAATTTGGCAAGAGTTAAGAGTTATTAAGCCCTTAGCTCGGGTTTCCATTGACATTGTGAGGCAAGATGGGGAGAAGACAAATGAAAACTCCACTCCTTGGACCCTGTCTTCTTTTCTTCATTGTGTTATCTAGAACTCAACAGAGAGAGCTGAAAGAGATCCTGCCTTTAGTTACTATGATAGTGGGCTTTTGGGGATGTGCTGGACTCATTTCTGGGTCTCTTATTGTTAGATTCTCTTCCCCATCTTGGTAGGTAAGTTGTAATAAAAATAGATAGTCCTCTAAGGCAGGAGATTTTAACCTGAGATCCACAAATTCTCAAGTGTTCTGAGGAGATGTCTCAAATTCCTGTGAATTTGGATGGGAAAAAAAAATCTTTATTTTTCACTGACTTTTGGCTTCTTTTGTTTCATGGGCTTTATTTTATGCATTTAAAAACATTTTTCTGAGAAAAGGTTCATAGGGTTTACTAATCTGCCAAAGGGACCTGTGGCTCAAAAAGATTTAAAAAACCCTTCTTGAACTAGCATTTGATAATTGTCCACTGAACTCTGTGACTCGTTTTTCCCCCCTGGGTCTTAGCTACTCTATAAGGGCATTGGATAAGATAGTTTTTGAGTCTCTTTCTAGATCTAACATTTATATGTTCTAAGAACTCTTGAGGTCTCTTCAGCTTCTATATTCTATGCTCATAAGCTCTATGACTTACTATTTATATAGTGATTTGAGATCTACAAATGACATATATGTTCTGTGTTCTTCCTTACAAGGACTTTGTGACATCAGAACTACAAGAATTATTAACCTTATTTTATAAATAGAGAAACTGAGTATCAGGGAGAATATCAGACTCCTATAATCACACAATTAGTGTCTAAGGCCAGATTTGAACTCAAGAAGAGGAGTCTTCCTAACTCTAGGCCTTACATTCTATCCCTTGTGGCCAAATTAAAAAATATAAATACTCAAAATGTCTTGTGATTTCATCACTTTTGAATTTCCTATAATGAAACAGATTGCAATCTTTCCTTGCCGATCCAGGCCTAGCTTGCCCTGCAGCACTTGAACAATAACCTCATCTATATTCTTGCTAGGGAATCTAAGTCACCTCCTTTGCTTTTCCCCAACCCGTACTGGGAATGTACTAATGGATCTTTTGTCCCTTGCTCTTGTCATGTATCTAGCCAATCCTTTCTGTGTCATATAATTTTCTTTTGGATGAAAACTTTTACTCCTGTCCTCCCAGAATTCCTCATACATTGCAGCATGCTCACATCCACCACTACTAATCTTTCCATTGTCCTCTGTGTGATGGACAGTCAAGTTTTCAGAGGCAGTGGTATTCCATGGCTCACTGCCCACTAGTAACACTGATAGAAAGTTAGGATTGAAAAGATAGTCTTTGGCTGTTATGGGAAGTTTGGGGTCAGTAAAAGTGCATTGTATTTTCTTGAAGGAAATTCAATCTGTTCTTATCTTCCTGTCTATAGAAGCAATATCTATATCATCTATCTATCTACTACATATGTGCATATACAATGCACACATGCATGCACGTACACACATATGTATACATGCACGTATATGTATGTGTATATGTAGATTTATGTATATATGTATATTTGTATATGTATGTGTATATGTATATACATACAAACATGATAAGCAGAAAATCTTCTAAATTATAGAGGATATGAAGAGGATCCCCAAATCTTAATTTAGTTTTAAGCAATTATACTTTTGGAACACTCTGTATTAGAGCTAACAGGTACCGTAAATGTCATCTAGTCCAATATCCTCATTTTACAAATGAGCAAAGTGAAGACTTTGAAGGTAAAATGACTAACCCAAAGTCAAGCAGGTAGTATCAGAAGTATGATTCAAACTCAGATTTTTTTGGCCCCAAAGAAAATCATTTTTTTTTTCTGCTACACCACACTTCCCTAATTCATCAAGAAAATTAAAGGGTTTCTTTTGTGGGAGAAATAATTTCAAAATGGAGGACATGGTGGAAGGAGCAGGACAAACCTCTTGTCAAAGGTAGTACTTGAACTCCATTGGATGTGAGTTTCTATTTGTGACTTTTAAAGGAGGTTTTTCATAAAAGAATTCTGGACAAAATTAAGGCCGAGCTGGTTAATAATTCTGTTAAAAAAAAAAGCAGAAGACTTTCAGGGAGAAATAACATATGAGAGAGAGAAAATGAGACTGATTTCTTTTGAGACATTAAGCTTCCTGAGGTGAAAGAGTTTGAGGGCCATTGTAACTAAGCCAAGAGGACCTGTGCCAATCCTTCTATGTGAAACCCTAGTAATTAATCTATGGAGACACCCATGAAACCAATCAAATTCCAGATAAGATATTTCTGGGCATCAGTCACATTTGATCACTGTTAAGAATGGGTATAAATTGGCATGAAAAATGGCCTTTTCCAATGATGAGCAAAGCCTGGGGGGTGAATATGAACTCTTCCTGTCACATCTATCTGCCTCTGTCTTTCCTCTTATGGGGATATAGAGCAGGGTGAAGTTCCATGATGCAATGCTCACCATATTATCCTTGGAGGACTTTGTGGAATGAGGTATGCATTAGAATCCTTAATATCTTCAATATTAGAGAAGAGAGAAAACCTCTGGGCTTTCATAGTAAGATCATTTTCCTGGTAATCAAAATATATTGGTTTTCAGCTTTGTTACCAAGTAGCTGTGTGACCTTGGGTTCATCATTTTCTTTGCTTGGGAGATGAAGCAGACCATAGTAGTTGTTTGATGATAGAGAGGCTTTCATTTTTACTTGAAACATAGTAAATTATGAAATTAAAAAAAATTTACTAAGTTTCAAATATTTGGTAATTTTATTTATTTTTATTTATTTAAAATTTACATTTAAAACAACTTTTTACATTTGTTTTGAAAACTTTTGAGTTTCAGATTCTTTATCTTCACCCCAACACCCATTAAGAAACCATATGGGAAGTTTTACAAAACATTTTCATAAAAGTCATGTGGAAGAAAACATAAATTTCTCACCCTAAAATATCTTAAACCCTGAAAACCTTTTAAGAGAAATAAAATTAAAGACATATAGAGGAGACACACACAAAGAGACAAAAAAGGACAGAGATAGACAGACAGACAGACAGACACACACACAAAAGAGAGAGAGAGAGAGAGAGAGAGAGAGAGAGAGAGAGAGAGAGAGAGAGAAAGAAAGAGAGGGAGGGAGGGGAGAGAGTGAGTGAGTTTCAATCTTTATTCAGATATCATCAGTTCCTTTTCTAGATATAGGTGGGGTTTTTCATCATAACTCCCTCAGAGTAGTTGTGGATCATTGTGCTGCTGAGAATAGCAAAGTCATTTACAACTGATCACCCCAGAATATTGTTATTACTTTGTAGACATCACATTTCACTCTGCTTGAATTCATGGAGAACTTTCCAGGTTTTTTCTGATAGAATCCTGTTCATCATTTCCTACAGAACAATAATATTCTGTCATAGTCACATAACACAATTTATTCAGAGGTTCCCCAATTGATGGGCATCCCCTCAATTTTATTTCTTTTTGCTCTGAGAAGAAAGCTCCTATAAACATTTTTGTAATATAAGTTCTTTTCCTTAAAAAAAATCTCTGTCTCTCTGTGTGTGTTGGGGTGTGTGTGTGTGTGTGTGTGTGTGTCTTTCCTGTGTGTATTTCTGTCTGTCTCTCTCTGTGTCTCTGTGATTTTGTGTCTCTCTTTTTTTCTCTCTCTCCTCTCATCTCTCTGTGTGTCTCTGTGATTTTATCTCCCTCTGTGTGTGTATACACACACACACACACACACACGTTCCTTCGAACTCTAATGAGTTTCAAGTATCATCATACCATGTAAGAATATAAAGAGATAAACCTTATTAAGTCCCCTATGATATAACTTTCCTCATTATTCTTTATGCTTCCCTTGAGACCTGTATTTGAAAATCAAATTTCCTATTTAATGCTGGTCTTTTCAGCATGACTGCTTGAAAATCCTCTATTTTATTGAATTTCTACCTTCTCCCCTAAAGGATTATACTTAGTTTTTTAGGGTAGGTGATTTTTAGGGTAGGGTAGTTTTTAGGGTAGGTGTAATCCTAGATGCATTAATATCTAGCATATCATATTCCAAGCCCCCTCTAGGTCCTTTGTAGAAGCTGCTAAATTTTATGTTATCTTGACTATAGCTCCAATATACTTGAATAGTTTCTTTCTGGATGCTTGCAATATTTTTTCCTTGACTTAGAAGTTCTGGAATTTGGCTATAATATGTCTTGGAGTTTTCATTTTTGGAATCTTATTCCGGGGGGGGGGTTGGTGAATTCTTCCAATTTCTATTTTACCCCATGATTTTAGAATATCTGACAGTTTTTCTTGATAATTTCAGGTTGACCAATATTTTTAAAATTATTTCTCCTGGATCTATTTTCTAGGTCTGCTTCTTTTTTCAATGTGATATTTTCCATTTTCTCCATTTTTATTTATTTTTTCCTTTATGGTATTTTGATTTCTCATATATTTGTTAATTTCAATTTACGAATTCTAATTTTTAAGGAATTATTTTTCTCAGCGAGTTTTTGTACCACCTTTTTCACATGGCCAGTTTTGCTTTTTAAGGCATTCTTTTCCTCATTAGTTTTCTGTATTTCCTTTTGCACCACTCTCAATTATTTTCCAAATTTTTCTTCTATTTCTTTTACTTTATTTTCAAAATCCCCTTTGAGCTCTTCCATAGCCTGAGAACAATTCTTATTTTTTTTGGAGGCTTTGAATGTGAGAGAGAGCTTTGACTTCGTGACCTTTTTGTGAGTGTGCATTTTGATCTTCCTCTTCACCATAGTAACTTTCTCTAGTCAGAAACTTTTTCTGTTGTTTGCTCATTTTCCTTTCCTGTTACTTATATTTTGTTGCAATATTTTGTTAAAATCGGACTCTTGTTTCCAAGGTGGAGGGTGCCTTATCACAAGCTTCAGAAAATTTCCGCAGTTATTTTCAGAGATCTTTATAGGGACCTGACCACAAGGACTCTTTCTGTCATTGCTAACACTTCCCATGCCTACTCTTCGTCCTCTAATTATACTCACAAATCTTTTCTGCCAATCTTCAAAGTCATCTTTGGTGTTTCTGTGCTGAGAGGTTTAGAAATTGCCAATATTGCTGCTGTGATTCAGAGGTTCTGCTTTGATGGCACTGGAGTGGGACTGGGGCTAGAAGTGTGTTAATGCTGAGCTGGGACTGCTCGCTGGACTCCCACCCTGATTCTACAGACCTTTCCTGCTGAGCTCCTAAGTTGTCTTTGGCTGAAAAATGTTCTGCTGCCTTTTTGGGTATTCTGACCTCCTAAAATTTGCTTAGAGTCATTATTTAAAGGAATTTGAAGCAGTTTTGGGGAGGGGTTGTATGAGTTTCTGCCTTTATTCTACCATCTTTGCTCCATCTCTCAACACAGTGTTAAGTAAATGCTCTATTGAATACATTAATCAGAAGCTTCTAACTGGAAAAAAAAACCTTAAAAGCTATCCAATCCAATACTCTTATTTTACAGATGAGAAAACCAAGGCTAAAATAGACTAAGTGAGTTTACTCATGGTCACACAGGTAATAGATGAAAAAACTGGGATTGAATTCTTCTCACGTGACTAAATTTCAGTATGCTTTTGGTTGTTACCCCTTCTTGTTCAAATATTTTGTGATTCTGGATCTAGGTTTTAGTCCCAACCTTGTCTCTATTTAGATGTGTGATATTAAACAAACTATTTCTTTCCTCTTATATTTACTTTCTCTATCTTTCCAATATTGATATGGTGCTTTAATACTTGCATAATGTTTTACTTATATCATCTCATTTAATTTTAAAACAACCAGCATTTTTGAGGTAAATGCTATGTATTATTATTCCCACTTTACGGATGAGGAAGTTGATACTGAAAAAAGGTAAATGATATTTGGGCTCATGACTACTAACTTAGTAAGTATTCCAAGGTGGATTGTTGCTGATTCTAAGTTCAAGACTCCAAGCACTATGTCATCTAGCTAGTAAATGAATGATTGGACTGAAATATCTTTCAGGATATTTCCATATAAAATTTTTTCATTCTCAGTTTTACTTCATAAGGGAGAGAAATACAATCTACCTCTAGGGGTGTCATTTGGGAAATGGTATCCTCCTATATTGATTGGGTGGCATTTGGATTTTTCCCTTGATATTTTATGGTACTTAAAATATAGGTATTTATTAATATCTTTGGTTTTTGTATTATCTAGATTTCAATTTATTCTCTACCCTGATTTCCTTCTGCAAAAGAACATCTCTTAATAATTTTTAAAGGAAGAAGAGAATTTAACATTCTGAAAAACAAATGACCATATAAAAAAAAATCTCACCTATAATACAATGTTTAGTGTTGATAGTCCCTTAGCACTGCAAAAGCTGAAGCAAATGAAAATATTTTTCTCTTAATTTCCTTAGGATTAATTTTATTATTTATAATTCTTTAACACTGTGTTTTTTGTTTTGTGGTTATTGCCTTTTTGTCAATGCCTCTTTAGGTTATATGCTTAGCAATAAAATGTCTGAGTTCAAAGGATATGGACATTTTAGTTTCTTATTTACATAATTGCAAAATGATTTTAAAAATGTTATACCACTTCATAGTTCCACCAACAATGTAGTAGTTTGTCTGTCTTTCTATAACATCTCCAACACTATTACTCCCATCCTTTGTCATCTTTGCTGATTTGCTAGCTGTGAGATGAAATGTCAGTCT
Organism: Antechinus flavipes; assembly: GCF_016432865.1. Classification (NCBI taxonomy): domain Eukaryota; kingdom Metazoa; phylum Chordata; class Mammalia; order Dasyuromorphia; family Dasyuridae; genus Antechinus; species Antechinus flavipes. The sequence continues at coordinate 230,957,238 of NC_067403.1, forward strand.
TGATTTCATTTGCATTTTTCTTATTAGTCAATGAAACATTCTTTTCTTATGCTTGTTAATAGCTTCCGGTTCTTTTGAGGACTGTTTATATTCTTTGACCACTTTTCCATTGTGGAATGATTTTTGATTGTATATTTTTATTAGTTGTTATTAGATGTCAAACCCTTTGTAGATATTTAATACACTTATCCCCCCACTTGACTGCTTCCCATCTTATTGTAGATATATTAATTTTGTTTGGGCAAGAGCTTTTCAATTTCATGTAATCAAAATTATTTATTTTCTCTACTATAATTGCTTTTTTCCCTTGTTAGGTTCAGAATTCATGCCTCATCCATAACTATAAAACCTAGATGATCTCCTTATCTTTTAATTTTTTGTGATTTCATCTTTAATCTGGTCACATTTCTATTTTGAATTTATTGTAGAATATAGTATAACATATAAGCTTAATTTCTGCCATATTGCTTTTCATTATTTTTTTTAATAAAATAGAGATTTTTTTTCTCAGTGAATTTGCTGTTTAGAGTTAATTGAACACTGAACTATTGAATTCCATTATTTATGACTCATCCTTGTTTAGTCTATTTCATTTACCTACTTTTTAATTTTTTAACCAAACTGTTTTGTAGATTTTTGCTTTTTAAAATAATTTGAGGTTTGGATATGTTCCCTTTCATTCCTACCTTTTTTGGTCATTTTCCTTTCTGTTCTGTTCTAAGAGTTTTTAATTTGGGGTGGGGTTTGGACCGCTTTGATGGGCTGGTAAAAACCATGTTCCCCTTCTCAGAAAAATGTTTTTAAATGTATAAAGTAAAATACTTAGGATTCTAAAGGAAACCAGTTATTTTGAAGTAGACTTATCAAAATGTTAAGAATACAAATTCATGGAGTTTAAAATAAGAACTCTTGTGCTAGATCTTTTTTTCCTCCAAATGAATTTTGTCATTAGCATAAAGACTGTAAATGAACTTTAGTGGTATGGAAATTTATGTTCACGTGAGTGGATTATATTAGGTATGGCTCTGTTGTGACAGGAGGTCTTCAGAATGTAGGAAAATCTATTAGTAGTTTATTATTAGTAGTGACATTAATATTGTATTTTCAAGTTGGTCAGGCACAATGAGACATTATCTCTTTGGAGCTATGGTCTAGTTAAGGGTGGTGTGGTAGAGTCCTTGTCTTGACAAGCTAGCATCTTAGGGCCTTGGAGATGAGCCCTCTCCACTATATTTTGTAACTATTGGCACAATTTTTCTATATCTTAAGTCCCTTTCTACCTACATTTTTAGTAAAATCTATGAAGGTTTTAGTTAGTGTTTACCAAATGAGTGGCCCCTGCATGAAAGGAATGATAAAAGTAGCAAGGTCTTTTGAATTTAGATAGAGAAAAATAGCTCTCTTAAAAGGGAATGTTAAGTATAAGCTTTTTCCAAGTTGCCTTGTTTAACCAGCAGTGCATTTCATCTCTCCATGGTGCTGATCATTGGCTTCTGTGCTAGCTGAATTTGACCTCATTCCTTTCTGGTTTTGGAGATTTCTTTTTTACTTTAAGGGTCTTTAATTATAAAAGCATCTGGGCCATGAGATAGTGCTCTAACCAATCAATTTGTTGAACTGAAACCCACCTTTCCACATATGTACCCAAGTTTTTGTTTCTCCTCAAAGAAGAGAAGCAGTGGAGTAAAGTGGAGTGGATAGAGAGTCAACCATGAGCTAGGAAGACCCAGGGGAATCTTTAAGACTTTAAATTGCAGAAGAAAGTGTTGACTGCATTAATAGAAAAAATTCCCTATAATGATTAGAATCATTGGGATAGACCTTGTCCCTCAAAGAAGGAAGCAGAGGCTGACTCACATGTAGAAAAAACTATTAATCTAAAGTACAGAAAACTCAAGTTCAAAGCCTACCTCACTAGTTGTGTGACTGGCTAAGTAGTAGTAAAATGGGGCCAAGAAGTGCTCCTACTTCATGGGTTGTTGTAAGCATCAAATGAGATATCTAACATAAAGAGCTTTGCAAAGCTTAAAATGCTGTATTAATGCAATCTATGCATGTTGAGTCCATCCATGAGAATTGAGTATTTTGAAGTGGCTAATTTGATTCTTCTTGGCTTGCTTTTGGGTCCTCCAGGGCTTGCTCATATTTGTGCTGTCTCACCAACTGGGAGAAAAGTGACTTTATCCATTAAATAAAGAAAAGAAAAACAAGAAACAACAGCAGATGGTATAATTCCTCCACCCCAACCACCATTTTCTCAGGTGGTTTCATGCCAGGATTCATGCTGGAGCTTAAAGGAGCTGATGACTAAGCAGAGGCCAGTCATACCTTCCAAATGAGGTAGTGCCCAAGAGCCCAACAGATAGGAACTCTCACATATCAAAGGGTCATTTCCCATCTGCCTGCTGTGAACTGAGAGTTTGAAGGGCAGAAGATCTGTGTGATCCTGAGTTGTGTTAAAGGTATATATGACATACACAACTGCTGCACACAGCTTGGTTTTGGCCTTCAGCAGCCCAGATATCTACTCCTACCTTTATTCTCTTCCCAATTCCAAGCCCATTGCCTGGCTCTCTGCCTTTTGTATTGAATATTTCCAGACCAGGTGCATAGACCAGGTGAAGTCACGCTTTTAGATTGAAAAACAGTATGTGTATTTCCTGACAAAAGATTTCTCTGTGATCAAAGCATGGATGCAAAGGTATTAGTCCAAACTCATGATTTTGAACCACCACGATAGCTTTTTGAGCTATCACAGAGCTTATATGCCCCCAAATCTTAAGCTTCTCAGCATGGTAAATAAAGCTCATGGGGATTAGATTCAGAACACTTGGCTTGTGTCTTCCAACACTTGCTAGCTGAGTCACCTGGAACAAATCATTACATTCCTTGAATTCATTTTGATGGGGGAAAATCAACAAATTTAAAGCTTAACATTGTGCCTGTTATATAATAGGTGCTAAATAAGTAAGTATTTGATGACTGACTGATTGATGGATCCCCATCTTCTAGAGAGTAGAAGAAAAGAGTTACTAGTCTAGGTCCTAACTGCTCTCCCTTCCCTCTACAATATAACACTTCTATATATTCTCTACTAAAGAAGTTTATATTCCTTGGGTAATAATCAAAACCTCTAAGACAAAGTCTGCTTTCACTTTATCTTTGTTTCTCAACAACTTAATACAAAGTCTTCATAAATACTAGGGAATTTGTAATATTACAAATGGATTGATTGTAACAAACAACTAAGATTAAGCCAAACAAATCAGCCCGTTGGGCTATGCCTGGAAATGTGTTCCTTTTCCTTGGTTGTCCTTCATTTTCAAAGAGGACCAAAAATGACAACAGTCTGTTGGGGTCAAAGTGCATAGTGTCCTACTGTGGCTGATCAGACCACAGATTGGACACAAATAGTCCATGTTTGGAAGTGGGAGACTTGTTTTCAAGTCATGTTAAGCCCATGGTCATGATTCTCTCCTTTCACCTATCTTTTTAATCATATCCCATCAATACGTTTTATGTAGCTGTAGCTTTCCTCCTCACCATTTTCTCTCGGACTTATAATTTCAGTGAATTGCTTCCAAAGGCTGCCGGGCACTGGGCACTGTCCAAAAATGATCACTTCAGAAATTGGCAAATGCGGCAAATCAGAATTTGATTTAACATTGTGTTGATTGTCTAGACTTAAGAAAGTGAGGAAAAGAATGTTAATAACACAAATTAAATGAAAAAATGTGTTCTGGATGCATTTTCTCCCCAGTGAGATGGTTCTTAAACATTTACCAGCAAAGAACTGCTTGGCTTCTCTTGAGCTGTCTCACAGTCAGGAAGGTGGTCAAAGCCGCCTCTGTAGAGTGGTTAGTATTGGTTGGAAATCAAAGATGCCTAAATGCGTCGTGGGCCAACGCCAGTCATTCTGAATTTTGCCTTGTCATTCATGATTCTGGAAGAGAGAGTGAGGAGAATGACTTTGAGCAGCCCTGTGTCACTGTCATTGATTCTCTTCAAAAAGCACAAATAGCAACCATCTTATCAGATCTTGAAAGGGACCTTAGAGGTCATCTACTGTAACTGGCCTATTTTATAGATGAGAAAACTGAGGCCCCAGTGTGACTGGTAGAAATGCTGGAGATTGAATTAGAACTGATATTTGACTTCACACTGTACTCTGATTTCAAATCAAGTATGCTTTTCACCTGAGCAAAACTTCCTCTAGGATTACCCGCCATTCCCTTTCCATGTGAGGTGCTTTACTGTCCTCGAGTTCCTCATTTTAACAGATTCCCTGACCATACTTTACACGCCATTGATTGCCTGAACCACATCTTTGGCCCACCTTTGACTATCCCCTCTGCTGGGATGATGAGCTCTGGGCAGGTGGCCAACCCTCTCCTCCCCTGGCTGAGTCCTGTTTCACACATGTATTTCCAGTCCAAACTCCACACCTGTCTGCTTCTTTTACTGAAGCTGTCAGTACATAATGGCAGCTTAGAAACAAGATCCTGGAGTCTTCTTTTACCCACTGTTCAATTCCTAAGGAGAAGGGACAGAGTCTAGTGTGAAATACATAGAATGCTAAACTTGTGGTCAAGAAAAGAGGGCTCAAATCCTATCTCAAACATTTACTCGCTGTATGATCAAGGATATCTCACTTTTCTTCTCTGTATTCCAGTTTCTCCATCTGTAAAATGGGTATGATAATAATTGTATTACCTAAATCATAGTGTAGTTGGAGGAAATTCTTAAAACCTACATAAGTTGGAATTAATAATAATTTTCCTTTTGTATAGTCCCCCAAGTAATCATAAAATTTTAGTTTTAGAATTGAAGGGACCTTAGAAGTCAGCTAATCCAATCTTCTTTTTACAAATGAAGAGGAAGTTCCGAGATAAAGAATGGACCATGGGGAACAGTAGACAGCAGAGCTGGGATTCCAAGCAGGTATTTGAATTCCAGTCCCAGCACAAGATTTCTGTTGATTCAAAGCTGAATCAGCTTTAGAAATATTATCTCATTTGAATTTTTAATTCAAAATTTTCTAAGTATATTAATTCAAATGATAATTACTGTCATTTCTATGACTCTTTAGGGCATCTGGGTGGCGTAGTAGAGTAGAAAGACTCATCTTTGAGTTCAAATATGATCTCAAACACTTAGTAGCTATGTAACTGTGGGAGAGTCATTTTCCCTCAGTTTCCTCATCTGTAAAATGAGCTAGAAAAGACAGTGATAAATCACTCCAGTATCTCTTCCAAGAAAAGCCCAGATGGGGCCATGGAAAGTCAACCACGCCTGAAATGATAGGACAGCAATAACCAATATGGCTCTTTTTACATAATCAAATTTAAACCTTGTTGGACATTGCAGATATTGTTATTTCCATTTTAACGATCATGTACCTGAGCAGAAATGAATAATAGTTTGTACATATGATCTCATTTGATCCTCATAAAAACCCTGAGAAGCAGATGCTATTATAATCCTTATTTTACATTTGGGAAAAATGAGGCAGACAGTAGTTTAAGAGACTTGCTAGGTTCCTATAGATACTAAATATCTGAGACCAGGTTTGAATTCTAGTCTCTCTAAATTTAAGTTCAATACACCTGCTTTAATCTTACAACTTTCGAGGATTTTAATTACTGTGACCTACCCCTCAAATTATTTGTCTTTGTTTTTTGAATGACAAATGCATGAAAACCATTTATTAAGTCTTCTATCTGCAGAACTTTGTGCAAAGTGCACATGGTGGCAGGGAGCTAGAAAGATAAAAAAAAGCAGGCCCTGTTCTCAAGGAACTTACAGTAAAATAGGGAGCTAAATTCTTTATATGGGTAACTACGTATAATTGAGAATGTTTTAAGTCTCTAATTAGAAAGAGTGCAAAGTGTTATTAGAATAAAACATTTTGATTCAATTATTCACTATCAGGTAATCTACTGATGGACACTATCAGTTCTTTCTGGAACTTCTCAATAAATCTTCCTACCAAAGTATCTTTCTTCTCCCTTACAAACAGTCTGGCTTCTTGTACCTCTTCCTTCTGTCTGCTTCCTCCCTGCTCCCTTCAATGTGATCCTGATGAAAATCACAGTAGATAAATTGCATTACCTTCCTTCTTTTCCTTTCTGTTTGTCATTCACATTTTCCCCTCCCTTCTTCCACCCTCTTGAAATTCCTCAGCTTTCTTTCATCTTTTATCTTCTTCATACATTTATATTTAAATTATTTTTTTCATTCTACTTAATAAACATGGACAAAAACCCAAATATCTAAATCAACAAATAAGAAAAGAAGAAAAACAATAAAAATGATTGTACTTAAGCATATATAGCGTCTTCAAAGTCTCCATTTGCTTCCACTGATGATTGAGGCTAGGAAGGAAAAAAAAATTGGAATCTTGTGCTTCCAAACAATCCAGGTCTGTTTTACTTGGCTATTTTTACGGTTTTTCTTACTCTACCAGCTTTTCCCTAGTGTGGCCTGAGCCAAGCTTTTTGTTTTTCTCTTCTTCCTCTATCTCCTCCTGAGCCTCTCAATTATAGCTGTTGCAAAACCTCCTCTTTCAGGGCTTTCGCATTGGAATCTTCCCAGCATGCTGCATTCAGGCGAAGCACCTTTGGTCTTCAAAGGAACTGGGCAAAATTCTCAGAGTGGATCTTATTATCCCATTTTCCAGTAGGGGAACCAGAGTACATTGAGGATAAGTGGCCTGCTCAAGGTCACTAAGTAGATTGTGGCAGGATGAAAATTAGCTCTTAGAACTTGACTGATAGCATACTGCTGACTCTATTATGCTGTACTTCTTCTGTTTCATAATATTAGACAATTTTATACAGTGTTTACTATGTGCCAAGAACTATACTAAGAACTTTACAAATATCTCATTTGATTCTCTCAACAACTACTGGAGGTAGGTGCTGTTCTTAACCCCATTTTATAGATGAAGAAACTTAGGCAAGCAAAAATTAATTTGTTATTTGTTACACAGCTTGTAAGTATTTGAGGATGGATTTACATTCAGGTTTATTGTCTCTAAGCCCATATCTCTATCCATTTCTTCATCTAGATGTCTCAATCAATAGTAGGAATCAAGCAAGCATTCATCATCATTATCAATCATCATCATCATCATCATCATCATCTCTAGCATTTGTATATCATCTTAAGGTTTGCCAAGTGCTTAACAAATGTTATCTAATTTTATTATCCTCACAATAACCCTGAGAGATAGATGATGCTGTTGTTAAATGCCAACTAGATGTAAGATATGGTACTAGCTTTTCAGAATACAATGACAAAATATAAAAGGGTACTTGCCCTCAAGAAACTTACATTCTATACCATGTCCTTCAGCAGGTTATCTCCAATGTCTAGAATTAATCCTTTAAAAAATTCATCTCTTAGAATTCTAGGTTCTTTCAAAGTACTGCTCAGGTAACTTCATTATGAGACCTTTCCCATTCCTCAAATGTTAGTGCCTCCCCTTTAAAAAGTTATCCTATTTATGCTTTTTTGGGGGCATATACAATTAGGATGCTAAGTAGTATAGTGAATAGAACTCTGGCCCTGGAGAAAGGAGGACCTGAATTCAAACGTGGCTTAATATACTTACTAAGCTGTGTGATCATGAACAAGTCATTTAAACCTATTTACCTCAGTTTCTCCCTGTAAAATGAACAGGAGAAGGAAATGGCCAACGATTCTAGTAGATATGCCTAGAAAACCCCCAAATGGGCTCACAGCCAGATATGATTAAAATAACTCAACAACATAATGTATCTCCCCTAAAATGTAAGCTCTTTGAGAGGGGGGAGTCTATTTTCTATTTCTTTTTTGTCTTTGTGTCTTCAGAATTAGGCACAGGGCCTGGCACAGAGGTGGCACTCAACTTTTGTTGACTGATTGCATGAAGTAGCTTCCTTGTATCTATGGGACAAGGAGAAAGATTGTTCTAGTAGAAATGGGAAGTTCAGAGGCAACTTGTGCTCCAGAAGCAAGTCCCAAGGCAAGAAATAAGCAAAAAGAACTGAATTTCCTCCATTGAACAACATTTCTATCTCCCTCTAGTATCTTTATGCACAGGTATTAGATGCAATAAGGGAACCTGCCAGTGAATTGAAAACCAGGGTACCACAAAAGATAATCAGAAACATGAGGAATTGTATTGAGTGGTTCATCTGGGCCTCAACAGCACATTATAAACAATCTTTACAGTCAGTAAAGGCTTTCTTTTTTTCCCCCTGAAAGCAGATGGAATGTCAAGCAGGAGTTGTAATTGAGTGATGTGATTTACATATAGATTAATCCATATTAGTCCAAGGGAGAATCTTGGCTCAGCAAGAGGATATTTGTCATCCAGTTGCTTTGCTCACTTAATCCAAAAGAATTTGTAATCTTACTTGTATTGTATGTTCTAGAAACATTCCCCATGATTACTCTGTGTTTGAGATAATTAGGCTATAATGAGTCCTACCAGTTTTTAAAAAATATTGTTATTGGAGAAATTAATAAATGACTTGTTTTGGCACTGGGCTTGACTTCATCTGGCATAAGCAACTTTCCCTACAATATGGATCTTCCTGTTTAAAGAGATCTTGAGAGAACCCAGGCTATAGATATGTTTCCCTACAAGATATGTGCCATCTTCTGAGGGTAGCAGAAATTTCTATTAATAGACCAGGAAGAACTTATTAAATGAATGAATGAATAATAAACAAACATAAGTTAAGCAATTACTATGTGCTTAGTGTACTGGGGATATTAGTGTTGGGATACAAATATGAAACAGTAGAAAGCCTTTCCCTCAAGGAGTTTTTATACTTTAGTGGGGAAGTCAGGGCACGGAGTGGGAGGCTGTATTAAAGAGAAGGATGCTTTGGTCCTGAAATCTTTAGGGATGATGAGTATTTAATCCCTTAGGACTTAGAATTCTAGGTTCTCTCAAACTCAGATCAAGTTCTTGAGACCTTTCTCCTAACAACATGCCTAAATCATAGTAGACAAACTTTTTCAGGAAAAATTCAGCCCCTCATTTCACTGCTGACTCCTCTTCAGTTGCTTTGCTGATACTCCCCTCTCCCAAAGGCATTCTTTGCTTTCCCTCCTTGCCTTCCCCTTATTTTCGGAACCATGATTAAATAAACCATGTCATGACTTCATTGAATGTACAATCTAGGGGCAGCTAAATGGCGCAGTGAATAGAGCACCTGCCCTGAAGTCAGGAAGACCTGAGTTTAAATTTGGCGTCTGACACGTAATACTTCTTAGCTGTATGACCCTGGGCAAGTCACTTAACACCAATTGCCTCAGAGGAAAAAAAAAAGAATGTATAATCTATTGACCCTACAATCCCTGCTTTCAAAGTTTACATTCTCCAGGGAGAAATTATATATATCTTGATATAGTTGTTATTGAGTAACTTCAGTCATCTCTCATTTCCAGATGTTTTCACAGCTGTGTGGAATTTAAGAGTTGGATAGGACCTTCTTGGTCATCTGATCCAGCCCTCACTGAATGAGAGCCTTTCTTTTGAAGGAAATCCCAATTATAACATACCCACCAGGATACTGGTTATCCAGCCTCTATTCAAAGATCTTCATAAAGTAGGAATAATCCTTTCTTCAGTGGACTGTGTGAGCTCCCTGGAGAATTAAATATTAAAACAAAGGAAGATTTAGAACTTTTTATGTTATACTTTTAAGCTGAGTCAGAAGTGGCACAGAGGCACGTAGGTCCTCCTGACTCCAGGGCCAGAGTTCAAAACCAATATCAGATATTTAGTAACTGTGTGACCCAGGGCAAGTCACTTAACCCTGATTGTTACCAAAATAAAAATAAACATTTCTTAAGCACCTTCTATATTCCAGGCATGGTGATAAGTTCTGGAGAACATTCTCTCACTGAAGAAAGCACTGAATTCTCCTCCCCCCCCCTTTTTTTTTTTTTTTTTTGCTGAGGCATTTGGGCTTAAGTGATTTAGCCAGGGTCACATAGCTGGAAGTGTTATGTCTGAGATCAGATTTGAACTCAGGTCCTGCTGACTTCAGGGCGGGTGCTCTATCCACTGCGCCATCCAGCTGCCCCAAATTCTCCTATTAAAAAAAAATCCAGCTCATACATTTTAGAGCTGGAATCTAATTTACCCCTCTTTCCCATGTTACAGGTAAGGAGACTAAAACACCAAGAATTTAAGTGACAAGGTATAACCAGTAATGAATGTTAGAGTCTGGATTTGAAACCAGGACATCTGACTTAGAGATTCATAGATTTGGTGGTGATATTTGGACCCTGTTCCTGTGACTCTTGAAGTAGTTCCATTTTCACTGTATCACATTACTTCCCATAATTTTAAATTGAGAGAAACATAATGCGGCTTTTCTCGGTAGGTATCTCCTTGGGAAGCCAAATAAGGACTCCTTAGAGAATGAAGTAATTAATTTTCTATGACATGACATTTTCCTAAGTTTGAGGCTTTGAGTTCTGCAATGTAATAAAGCTTCCCATCTTGTCAATTCCGAATTCAAGAGATATGTTTATTTTTTGAAATTTATGACTTGTCTTCAGAAAGGCAACAGCCAGAGTGTACAAATTCATATCCAAGTTGGATCAATTTATTGTATACACAAAATACAATAGAAAACAGAATCAATCTACAGCAGACAATCCAGAAACTGTCAGTTTGAAGAGCTATCATGAGATTATTCCTAGATTCCCGTTCTCTGACAGATAGGGTTTTTGTCGTATTGGGTTTGTGAAGTCAGCCTATTTCAAAGTCAAAGCCAAAAAAATATGGCACATGTAATGTAGACCCAAGCACCTCATACTGTGTTCTCTATGATTAATGATCATATTAAAAGGTCAACTGCAGGCAATGGCCAATTCAATGTAGTTCAATCTAATCAACATTTATTATGTGGCTTCTTTGTTCAAGAAAAGGAAAAAAAAAGGAAATAATCTTTGCGTCAGGGAATTTTCCTTCTACTAGGGAAAAAACATGTAAAAGGAAAATAAAGAAGAAATATAAAGTAATATGGGGGGTGGAGTAGATAACAACTGGAAAGGGCTCAAATAAGTGACACTTGAGTGGAACCTTGAAGAGCGCTAACAATTTTAAGAGGTAGAGGTGAGGAGAGAATTTATCCCAAATATGGGGACACAGCCTATGGAAAGGTCCTGAGAAACAGCCAGTTGATCATTTGACTGGCACTTAGAGTGTGAAAGCAGCCTGTAACTGTAAGTTGGAGAAAAACTGTGACTGTCTTTAAAGGCCAGACAAAGACATTTGTATTTGATCTGCCTAGAGGCAAAAGGGAATCTCTGAAGCTTCCTGAGCAGGAATGTTCATAGTTATATGTTTTTTTTAAGGTATATTTCTTTGGCAGCTGTGGGGAGCATAGATGGAAGAAGGGAAACACTGACGATGGAGATCCAATTCTGGGAGGTTCTTACAATAATTCCAGTGAGAAGTGATGGGAACCTAAACTAAAGTAGGGCTGTGAAAGTAGAGAAAGGGAGAAGAGGTGAGACATAATTTGAAGGTACAAGACATAAGAATTGGCAACTGTTTGGCTATGGGGACTGAGGGGAAGTAAGGAATCAAGGATGATTCCAGTGTTGTGATTGCAAGGATAGTCAGTGCTTATGAAAAAGGTGCACTATTTCATTGCCAGTAGAAAAACAAGATTGGGGATTTGACTGCTGATTTTATTTATTATAGGGATTCCTGGATGAGGAAATTCCCTCTACTTATGCAAGTTGCTACTTTCTCTGCAATTGGTCCTAGAGAGTGGATAAGTAACTTGCTCAGAGTCACACAGTCAGTTTGTGTCATAAGTAATTCAGGTCTTCTTGATTTCAAGCTAGCTTACGATGCCAAGCTGCTTCTCCAATGTAATGGAAGCTAAACAAAAATAACCTATGTCCCATGGGAGTAGGGAAAATAAAAAAAAAAAAACACTTCTTTTTAATCCCAACTTTGAAGATAAAAAAGAGTTCTAGGAGAAAAAATACTACTAAGTAATTCTGTCTCTAACCTGGGCTGAATTTAAAGTATCTCCAAACTTGTTAATTCATTTTAAGTGGTCATTTCCAAGCGATCTCAGTCCAGTGAGTTGCTATATTACAGGAGGAACTGAAGCATGCTGATAATGACATTGTTTCTACAAAAATCATCAGAAGTTGTTGCTAAATGTAAGTAAAGGCAGTTCACAGATCCTCCAAGGAAGAGGAAATAAAGCAGCTGACTGAGCTGGTTTAATTGTGCTCTCAATACAAAGGAGCCCTTGGTCACTTTACTTTGCAATGTTCATGGGAGCAGGGGAGTGAAGTGGGAAGAATATGAGAGCCAGAGTCAGATGAACTCTATCCCAATCTTGAGACTGCTATGACTTACCTCTCTGACTTTGGACACATATCTTCACCTGTCTGCGCCCATTTCCTCATGTGCAAGATGAAGGGGTTAGACTGGATAACCTTTGTTTCCTTTCAGTTCCAATTCATTGATCCTCCAATGATCATAAGCAACAAAATCACCCAAATAATTTCTTGTGCACTGATATTTATTGTAGAGGATGGAGACACATCTTTAGAAGGGGCCTCCAGAACAAAGCAACATAGACTATGAGACTTATGGACTTGGGTGCAAGCATGGAAAGAGAGGAGGAGGCTAAAATGTGTTAGAAAATACATTTTGAGATTAAGAAATAGAAAGGTTAAAAATGTGTAAAGTACTCAGGAACCTCCTATATTTGTATTGTAGTCTCTAGAGCTAAGACTGATTCTTCCAGTCTCACTCTTACTGGCATGTTGAATGTCCAGAGGGTGATTACTATTTCTCATCCTCAGAACTTCAGGGATACCTCTGTGGAATTGAAGATGTCTAGTGCTATTGATCTTGAACCCCCATCCACCAAAATAACTTGACTAGTTGACATCTCCCAAATGCCAATAAAGAAATTGTCATCCATCAGCTTTTACAAAGGGATATTTATTTAGAAGACATGGAAGGGACCAAAGAAAAACAATACCCCAAAGCAAGAATACATTCTCTCCCTCTACAACTTGTTTCCTAGAAAGAATGAATTTAAACTTTGAAAACTTCCTCCCTCCAAGTCCACTTTGGGATATAGTATTGCCAAAGGATGAATAGATTTAACTGCAGTACAGTTTCCTGGCTGCTGGGTGGATTCATTGCTGGGATGGGTCATTACCCAGGCCTGGTTCCTCCCAAGACTTTGCTACTGCTGTTACTAGATCCATTTGCTTGAGGGGAATTTTGATAGTTTTTCCAATTTAGGAAACTCATAAAGTTGTACTCTGATACATTCTGTTTTTGATACACATTCACCTAAGAATAACATATAGAGACAAAAGAAATAGTAGCACCATGCATTCATGACCATATGGCAGTTGGGTAGAAGAGGGGACCGAAGTCTACTTTCCTCATGGAATGTCCACATGAATTCTTGCCTCACTCGCCATCAGGAAAGAGAGAGAGTTTGAGTGTTTTATGTGCATATTCAGCTCTATCCAAAAGCCAATCAATGGTTATTTCAATATCACTCAGTAAGCCAATGGGAAATCATTAGAAGACACCTGTCACTGCTCAGAAGTGGGGAGAAAAACTCTCCATTATATGTTTTTGGAAATCTCCACATGGATTGGCAGAGATAAAAAAATATAATAGACATTTTAAGGTCCAGGACCTCATCTGCCATCCCCACATGAAGATAAAGATCAAACCTTAGTACCTATATGACTTTGAGCAATCATGTCATCTTTCTATATTCATTTTCTCATCTATAAGATGTAGGGGTTGAGCTAAGATGGCATTGGAGGTCTCTTCCTGCTTTAGGTCCATGCAGGAAGAGACCTCCAAGGCCATCTTAGCTCAACCCCTTGTTGTGTGCTTAGCCTGGTGCTTTAAACAAATTAAGTGCCTGACAAATGGTTGTTCCAGTGAATGAAAGAACTAGCATTAATTCCAATTCCTTGGAATGAGACCAGTTTTTATGAAACAGCATGGTGAGTGGAAAACACTGATGGCTTAATCAGGTACAGGTGTTAAAAGGTACCCCCCCCCCCAATCTGGCTTGAATCCAGCTTGTTTTCCTTCGCTATCACTTTCAGCTATGAAACTGTCTTGTCCTTTTCTATCTCAGTGCTTCCTGTAGCCCTGAAACACTAGCCTGTCTATGAGAAACAGGCCACTTAATGTGATATAAGACCTCTGCATTCTAGAGTCAAAAGCAAGCCTGATCCCTCTTCCGTAATTTGCTTCAATAGGATGCAATATGAGAAATGCATCCTATTATGGCAGGATATTTCCCTTCTTTTTATACACGGTCTCTGGAGTCGAATTACAATGGAATACAGTCATTAAAAGGTTATCTAGTGAATAACCTCACCCTTGAAGGCAGAGCAGAAGGCTCTATTCCTCTGTGAGTTGTTTTAGAAAGTATCTCATGGCTGACAATCAGTGAGCTAAATCCTTTGACAAGGAGAGATTTACAAGGACTTGTCTGTGGAGACATAGTATTTCTATAGACTTCAGGCAGTTCTGGGACCAGGGATTAGTAGCACAGCACATAAATATTGCTTACAGCTCCTGAATGCCCCAACTAGGAGCATTCAATAGGCGGCTATGTGTAAATATGCCTATGGAATCAGGAACTTAATAACAATCATGTTACATAGATTTTTCATGCTTTTCCAGTACCATACATTGGGTTTTAAGAGACATTCTCCCAACTACTGTATCACCTTTAGAATGTGTGAGTGACAGCTCTTCCATCTCACTGTGAGAGAGGGCTCCATGGTTTACTTGCCTCCAGACTTAGCAGATAGGAGGTTCCTTGAAGGCAGGGATGATTTCATTTTGGTTTTTTTTTGCCCATATCTTATTCTTGCTGGATACATTTTTATTCAATTTCATCTTTTCTGGGGACATGGTTATATCATCCTTGGTCCCCATGGATTTGATGATAATATATGACTACCATTGCCAAAGAATTGTGTTGAATATTGGCCAAATTCATTTCTTTTGAGCTTTAGTTTCCACATCTCTAAAATAATGGCATCACTCTTAAAATCCTAAAGCCTTTCAAAAATTCATTAACAGTAAAATTGATTTCATATTTCTTATAGAACATAAGAAAAAAGGATGCAAAGGAAGGAAGAGTTAGTATCAGTGATTTACACTTGAAGGGAGGGCCTGTAAGCAACTTGAGGACAATATTAAAAACCATGGATAGATTTTGCAAAAATGACAATTTGGGTTTGATTGAGAAATTCTCAACAGTTGGAGCTGTCCAAAAAGTAAATGGACTATGTTGGGTAGGAGTACCCTCCTCTTTAATGGCAGTCACCAAGCAAAAATTAAGGACCCCTTGTCAGGTATATCATAGAAAAAATGGATTCTTGTTCACGTGTGATTTGAACCAGATGGTTTCAGAGACTCCTTCCATCTGTGATTCACATTCTCAGATCATTCCCAGGGCTCATCATAGTGCATTGCATAGAATATATATATATGTGTGTGTGTGTGTGTATACACACATATATATATGTATATATACACACATATATATGTGTGTATGTATATATATATATATATATATATATATTTGTAAATAAATGAGTGTACTGATTTACTGAGTTTGAGTTTTAAATAGAATTTAATAGCTATACATATATATCTCTCTTTCATATTTTATTTTATTTTCAGTTTCTGTCCTTCTGATCTCTTCTTCTCTCTCTCCCTCCCCTTCTCTCTCTTTTTCTCTTCTTTCACACCTCTCTATCTCTGTATGTGTATGGGTCTGTCTCTCCCTTTATGTCTCTTTCTGTCTTGTTCTCTTTGTCTTTACCTCTCTGTTTCTGACTGTCTCTCTTTCTCTGTATACCTACTTTATACAGGGTATCTCCAAATTTAATTGAGCCCATACCGACTAATATACAAAGACACATATGTATGTACATATATAGAATGTCCTAACAAAAATTTACACATATAGGAAGGGAGAAAAACAGTGTCTTAAGAGTTTTGAAGTGAAAATTCTCAATATCTGTGTGATTTTAAGCAAGTGAAGCTGAACTTTGTAAATCTTAATTTCCTCATCTGTCAAATAGAGATAAAGGACTATTTTCTGCTTATGTCACAAGGTTATTTTTGGATTAAATTAGCTAATGGATGGGGAGATGACTTTGTTAAATAGTAAAATATTATATGATGATAATAATGATACTAACGATAATTATTAAAACTATAAAATTAGTATCAAACTTTTTTTTTTTTGCTGTGCTAAACCAAAGAAAGATGTCATTCAAGTTAAGCTCCTGATTTGTCTGGATCAATGATTCTCTGCTAACCTTGGCAGCTAGCATATCCTGACATACTTTAGGGAAGAACAGGTCTGGGACATGCTGTCTCCATGAAGTCATTTCTTACAACTGGCCTCTTCAAGAAAACAACCAGTCAATTCAGTAAACTCTGTAGATGCAATAGCCCATGGAGACTCAACCAAAATGGATGAAGGAATCCTGGTTGTGATGGATTATTAGTCTCTTGCAGAACAAGAATCCTCAGAAAGTGCGGTACCAGGCAGAAAGACTGATAAGGAATGAAAGCTCTAAAACAGCCTAGGGAGAAAGAACAAATTCTAGAAGATAAGGATGGTTCACAAGTGAAGCAGAAATGAAATCTGGGCATCTGAATCATGGGATCCAAGATTTATTACCAGAGAGGGACCTCAGTGGTTATTCAGCCCAATTCTTCCATTTTATGTAGGAGGAAACTGAGGGAGCTATGTCAGTTCACCAATTTGCTGTATGACCTTGGACAAGTGATTCCATTCTCCGTGCTTCAATTCTTTCTTCTGTAGTGTGAGGATGTAATGTTAGCTGATTTCTAAGTTCCCTTCTATGTCTGAAATTCTGTTATTTGCTACACTTGTCTTTAAATAGCAGGACGATTTTCATTTAGAGAAGGGATTGGGTTCATTCCACTTACTCCAGAGAGCAGAATAAAGAATATTTGGTAGAAATTACAGAGGGCTAGATTTGAGGTCAATAAAAGGAAAAAATATAAAATGAGCAGCAGAAGGAAATGGCAAACTACTCAAGTATCTTTGCCAAGAAAACTCCAAATAGAGTCATGAAGAGTTGGACATGATTGAAACAATATACTACAATATGACTACAAAAATAAGGAAATCTAAAGGGAAAAAACTTACTTAAGAAGCAATCCAAATAAGTCCAAGAATTAAATATTCTACTTTGAGAAGGGTATAGGTTAAATTGAGATCTGTAAAGTGAAGGCTGGATGACCAATTGCTGGAAATAATACATGGGGAATTTTGGTCAGTTATGGATCAAACAAGAAGATTTTAAGCTTGAAAGAACCTTATAGGAAATTCAATAAGGCTGGAGTCCAGAAATGGAATAGCATTCTTGATCTATAGGTAGTATAAGGGACTTCAGAATTCAACTCCATTCTTTTATAGATGAAAGAACATTTCCAGAGAAATAAAGTGACAGATACTCAAAAAGTTATACAGTGAGTAAGTATCAAAGGTAGTATATGAACATAGGCCTTCTTATTCCAAACCTAATGCTCTTTTCATCAGGATACAATAGTTAAAACATTGGATGTAGAATCAGGAATACCCGAATTCTAATGTAGCCTCAGGCATTTACTGTGTGATTTTGGACAAGTCATTGAGCTTCTATTTGTGTCGTGTTCCCTTATCTGAAAAATGGGGATAATAATAGCATTTTTCTCCCAGTGTTGTGAGGATTTAATGAGAAGTATGGAGTATGTCTTAAGCACAGTGCTTGGCACATAATAAAAACTACATAAATGTTAGCTGCAGCTGCTTTTGTTGGTACTGTTGCTACTACTTCTTACTTCTACTATCATACTACCATTACTAGAATACTACTAATTATTCCTACTACTACTACTTTTACCATTACCACTACCACTATTAGTATACTATTACTACTACTACTACTACTACTAGTATACTACTATTACTACTACTACTACTAGTATACTACTATTACTACTACTACTAGTATATTACTACTACTACTACTACTAGACTACTATTATTAGTATACTACTTCTAGTATACTACTACTACTACTACTACTACTACTACTACTACCACTACTAATATATTACTACTACTATTATTTCCACTACTAGTATACTACACTATATACATAGTGTAGTACACTATAGTAGTAGTATGCTACTACTACTATTGCCATTCCTACTACTATTATATTTACCATTGCCATTATACTATCACTATTAGTATTATTATACTACTATTTCTACTACTTCCTTTATCCTCACCACTACCACTACACTATCATCATTACTGTTGTGCTGCTGTTATCACTACTAATAATACTACTACAATACTGTTCTCATTGGATAAACTAGTCTCTTGAGACTTCTTTTACATTTGAGATTCTGTGATTTGGTGAAAATGAATCAGTGATGTGGTGAAATTATTTTAAAAAATCCTCATAATCCTGGGATATTGAGTTTCATGATTATATCAAGCTAGAACCTGCAATAAATTAACCTGTGTTTATTTATTACTTGCTATGTCTCAGAAACTGTACTAAATGCTAGGGCTACTGAAAAAAGAGTGAAAGTAGTACTAACCCTCAAGAAGCTTATATTGTAATGAATCGTATTTCTTTTTCAAATCATTTATCAACTAGCTAATGATCATCACACATTTGTCAAGCTCTTACTACATGCTAAGTACTTGCTAAGATGCTGAGCATACAAAAGAAAACAAAATAGACCTTGCTTTAGAGAGATTTTCATTTTTGTGTGAGGAATAACCTACACATAATTTGGTATTTACATAATGCAAAAAATTAGGTGGAAGATTTTTATTTCCTCTATGCTGTCTGCTAGTAACTCTCTGCCCTCCCTTCCACCACTTCTTGATTATCCTCTCATGAATATGGGTTCGTAAGGGCCACAATGCTTTATTCATATGATTTCATTGGTAAGAAATTCATAGAGAAATTTGAAGAAAATTGGTGTCTGTGAGCAAGGTATGGAGAAGATAGGAACCTCAAATCCAAAGTAGAAAAAAGACAAAATATTTTTAGGACACATCCTTCAAATGCATGAAAAAGCCAGCCAATCCTTTTTTCCTTTTAAAACCTTGTCTCTGCTCTTTGTTTCTGTCCTAAGCTAAGAAGAGAGAAAATACGTGGCCCTGGGCTGGGACGGTTTAGACATGCTGGGGAATGAGAGAAGTATGCAGCTCACACTATGAGAGAGGCACAAATACAGTCTTGGCAGTCAAGCAGAGTCAGCCAGAGGGCTTTGAAGTGTGTCAATGGGTTTATTTTCCCCCTTCCCCTGACATTGTTGGTTTTATAGGTCAGTGTTTATTGGAGAATACTGGTAACTAAGAAAAAATTGTATCACAAAAGGTAAAAAGATAGATTTGTTGTAATAGGAACACTCATTCTCATTTTTTTTCTCTCTCTCTCTCTCTTTCTCTCTCTCTCTCTCTCTGTGACTCTGTGACTCTGTGTCTTTTTCTTCCTGTCTCTTATTCTTTCTCTAAATATACACATTATATATATTTTATGTATGTTCTATGTGTCTATCACATATATATATATATAAATAAATAAAATGTGTATTCTCTGCATATGATCTATGTGTGTATTCTACATGTGTATTCTCTTTAAGTTTTATATGTGGGAATATTCCACATGTGGGAAGTTTAATGTATATGCATTTTATATGTGAATTCCACATATGTATTCTATGTGTCATATATATATATTCTATGCATGTTCTCTGTGTGTATTCTATGTGTATATTTTACTTGTGTATTCTGTATGTAAGAATTTTCTGTGAGAGAAGTGTGTGAAATTCTACATGGGTATTCCATGAGTATTTTATGTATGTGGTCTATATGTTCTATGTGTATTCTACATATGTATTTTTGTGAATTCTATAAGCATATTATATGTGTTTATTCTATATTGGTATCTTATATATACTATGTATGTATTCTACATATACATGTCTGTATTCTATGTATATACACATGTATATATTCTATATGTGAATTCTATATATTTTTTCTATATTCAATGATATATCTATGATGTCTGCATTGTGTATATTCCATGTATGAATTATGTTCAATAATGTTTAATGATGTGTTTAATATGTACATATATGTGGCATATATACATGTATATGTATCAGTCTGTCTGTCTATCTATCTATCTATTTCTCTCTTTCTTCCAGACCGCCTACCTATCCCTCTCCCTTACGCCTGTGTTGACATTCTGGAAGAAAATACAAGATTGAACTAGAGGACCCAAATCTGTTAATCTTATTAATGACTTTTTTTTATACTAAATAATGGTGAAATTTTCCTTGCTTCTATAGGTAGCACGACAAAGTGCAAAAAGTAAAGAATCTCTTATCAGAAGATTCAAATCCTGTGGGCTACATAGACTCTGTTTCTCCAGGAACAAGTTCCTAGGGCCTCTGGACCTCAGTTTCTTCATCTGTAAAGTGATTAGACTCTCTAAGGCCTTTTCTAATTCTCATTATTTGATTCATCTTCTGCAAATGTCTTTTGTACATGAAAGATGGAGGATGAATGCCCTTTGAACTTAGATTATTCTCAGAAAAATCAGAGTCCCATTTATTCCTCATGGGTATGATTTGTCTTTGGCTTCTCAGTATTTCATTCTTGATCATTTCTTCTCTCTCATGGACTAAAATCCCTGGCAAAATTGTAGGTAATGGTAATCTACATGTAGAAATTCTTCATGAGAGTTGCCCCCCTCCCCAATTGTTGCTTTGTGTTCTTACATTTTTTGCAGTTTTGAAGTGGTGAAGGGATTGAGGCTCTCATTCAGCCATTGCATTGGGAATATCCAGCTCTGCTTTTGACAGAAAAGGGAAACGCTCTAGCATACATCAGTATAATTGAAGGTCCCCATCACACTATATCATACCTGTATGTTAAGCTTGTAATCCCAACTGCCTCTTCCTTTTTCTCCCTCTTATCTAGATAGACTGTAGTGCTCTGATGACAGTACTGCTTCTATTTTTGCCTATTTCTTTTTTTAAAGTAATAATAGATTTTTATTTTTCAAAATACATGCAAAGATAGTTTTTTTTTAAACATTCACCCTTACAATATCTTGTGTTCCAAAGTTTTCTCCCTCCCTCTTCGCCTCTTCCGTCTTCTAGACAGCAATTAATCCAATAAAGGCTAAATGTGTGCAATTCTTCTAACCATATTTCCACATTTATGATACTGTATAAGAAAAATCTGATCATTGTGATGATGAGAGCCATCTACACCCAGAGAGAGGACTGTAGGAACTGAGGATGGTTTATAACATAACATTTCCACTCTTTTTGGCTTGAATTTTATTTTCTTTCTCATTTTTTTTCTGTTTAATTTCATTTTTCTTGTGCAGCAAGGTAATTGTATAAATATGTATGCCTATATTGGATTTAACATATATTTTACCATGTTTAACATATATTGGATTATTTACCATCTAGGGGAAGGGGTAGGGGGAAAGGGGAAAATTGGAATAAAGGTTTTTCAAGGGTCAACATTGAAAAATTATCCTTGCATATGTTTTGAAAATAAAAAAACTTCAATAAAAAAGAAAAAAAAAGTAAATTTTCTATACCAAAAGAACCATCCCCCAAAAGAAAAATCAGATCAAAAGGGGGAAAAATGAGAAAGAAAGAAAAAACCCAAGCAAACAACAAAAGTGAAAATACTATGCTGTGATTCACATTCCATACCCATAGTCCTCTCTCTGAATGAAGGTGACTCTCTCTCCATCACAAGATGGAGATTGGATTTGCCCCAAATCACCTCATTGTTGAAAAAAAAACTGCCTATTTCTTAAAGCTCTCTACCATCTTTCCCCTTTCCTGCAAGTTTCTGAATTTCCTCATGTGAGAGTTTTTGTCTTTGAAAAAATATAAAAGTCTACTGTCTCTATTATATCTCTTTTACTTATCTTGAATAACGAATACCCTTTTTGTACCACAATGTAGTAACTAGGGTGAGGTCATCGAGTCTTTATCCTAGGATATAGATAATTAGAGAATGGCCATTCCATTGATATTTCTCTGAGTATTAGTATCTGAAATTAGTATGCATAGAGAAATGGGGATCTATTAAATAGAGTACATTTTTTATCTTTAGCTCTCAGCTTTAGCATGCTAAATGAACATCTCCCCAAGTCAATACAAGATTGCCCCTCTCGCTGCCCTGTGGTCTTACACTCTCTTAAGGTTACCATCAGGGGAGTGGATTCTGATGCTTGAAATTGCCCCTTTCCCAAACATTTTTTCCAACTGAATTTTTCCTAAGAAGTTAATTTGAGGTTAGCTGAAAAGCCACTCGCCCCAGATCCATCCTTTGGTGCTTGATGCAGGTCCTTGAACTGTTGATTTTGCCTCTTTTTATGTTATATCAAGTCCTAGGGATTCTTGTGAAGTAAAATTTGTTGTCTTGTTTTATAATCTTTAGTTTACATCTATTTTGTAGACTTGTATATAGATGGAGGTTTTATTGACTAGTTATTGTATTTTTTTTTGAAATTTTTGAAATTCTAGTTACTTCTCCTTTGATATTTATCTTTCTACTTTGAGAGTCCTCTATATGGCATCTATCTTGGTAGATCTTCTTAGGTAGCTTTCTTCTTTCCCCTTCCTTTTCAGTCCAAAGTCATTTTGATTAAGTATACAAAATTGTGGGCAAAAGTATTTTTTAAACTAGCCTTTTTTAAGGCATACTCCATTACTGATCAAGGATTTTCATTCTTATATTGTAAATAATTCTTATCCTGAAATTCACATTCTGCTCTCTTATACCATCTTATAAACCATCTTTTCATTCCCCAATTTTCTTTCTCTTTTGAAGCCTTTGCATTCTTTTATTAGTGGCAGCCATGAAAATACCCTTTGTGGACTTAATTCTCAAGACTTCATCATCCTTAGTAATGGCAGGATGTTTTGGCTATGTCACTTATGACTAACTGAATCATCAGAAGTAGGTAATAGTCATCATCTTTTGACGAGTTTTGAGAGAATCTCCATCTCGAAGTCCTTGGAATATAGTAGAAAACTATAATTAACATCAGGTAAACCTGTGGTCTATATAATTAACATCAGGAAAACCTGTGATCAAGCCTTTGGAAGTGTTGAAAAGATGTGTTTGTTTTTTAAAACTTTTTATAAGCTTTTAGAAATAATCAGAAATTACTCAGGATAAGTATTAATTCTGGGGATAAATTATTAATAGGGATAGTTCAATTATTATCAGAAGATATGGTTCTATTAAGCTATTGTCCCTCCCCGCCATGTAGTTCAATGCAACAGTATTAGTTACAGAAAAAAAAAAAAAAAAAAAAAAACCTTGATGGGAGTGATCGTCACAATAGCTTGAGCAAGCAATGTGGAGATAGACAAAATTAGAAGGAAAACAGATAACTGTCAAAAAATTTTTACATAAAAGTTTTTCCAAATAAAGTCTGACTTCCAAGATATCTAAAGAAAGGATTCATATTTATTAAAATAAAAGCCATTCTCCACTTCATCAATGATCAAAAGATATGAACAGGGAAGAATTCTAAGCTATCAAAGAACAGACCAAAAATGCTCCAAATTATTAATTAGAAAATTAAAATTAAACAGTGGAGAGAGGCTAGGCTTGAAATCAGGAAGAGCTGAGTTCAGATCTGACCTCAATCACTTACTGGCTACGTGACTCTGGGCAAGGCACTTATTCCTCTTTGCCTCAGTTTCCTCTGCAAAAAGACCTGGAGAGAGAATGGCAAACTACTCTAGTCTCTTTGCCAAGAAAATACAAAATGAGGTTAGGCAGAGTCTGATAGATTGAACAACAATTGATTTAATGGAATACATCGTGTGCTTCAGTGTTAACTTGCTGGGTTTTTTATTTTGCTGGGAAGGAGATAAAGTTTGTACTTTTACAACTATCTTTAAAGGCTTATTATCTAGTTGGTGTCATTAGGGTAAGTGTGCTCAGAATGTAGTTGGGGAAGACTAGAGCTATTCATATGGAAGTTTAGAGCTTCCTTTTTTGTGGCTACAACTGCTGTTTATCTTCTGTTTTCCACATTTATAAAGATCCTGTTAAGAGAATGAAACTTTTTCTTTATTATCAGCGGTATAATTAAGTAGACACTGTAAATATTTGTCTCTCTTATTTTACTAGTTTGATACCCCAAATGTTTGATTTTTCTCACTAGAACCAACCCCCCCCCCAGAGTTGAATGCATTTCTTTAATGCTGTATAGACAGCACAACATCTTGATGGATGAAGAACCTACACAGTCCAATATAAAGTGTAATAGAAGATCAGCTTTTAAACCTCGAGAGGACATTAAAATTGTCTTAGCTTGGGCTCCATAGACCCTTTATTTCAAGGAGACTGTGAATTTGGATAAGAAAAAAAATCACATCTTTATTTTCACTAACTTCTAATTGAAAATTGAAGTTTTCCTTTAATGGTGAGTCAAAACAAAAGCATTATTATGAGAAGGGGATTCATAGACTTTCCCAGACTACCAAAAGTGTTTGTGATACACTCAGGGTTGAGAACCCCTGTTCTAGTCCATTTTACAAATGGCAAAACTGAGACCCAGAGAAGTTTAACAATTTGTCTGAGGTTGCACAAAAATTATGCTTCAAGCATTGATTTAAAACTAGGTGAGTAGGTTCGATGACCTAAATCTAGAAGCCAGCTAGTTAAACTGTCCTTTGGCAGATGGAAGTCTGAGTCCAGAGAGTTTAGATGATCTGCCTAAATCATGTAGAAAGTAGGTAGCAACACTAGTGTTTGGGATACAAATTGTACACTCTTTCATCACCTAATAATGCTGATTCCCCTGCCTGGAACGCCATTCATTACAGTTCCACTTTATTTATTTATTTATTTTACCTGAACTAAATTCTTCCAATCCTTCAACATTTAAATCAGGTCCTTTGTCTTCTTTAAAGCTTTCTCCCATAATTCAAAGCCATCTTGATCTCGCCTTGCTCTGACTGCCTGGAGTAGTCTCACACTTTGCTACTCAATCAAATTCTGTCATATATAAAAGACATCATAAAGTACATGTATGATTGGAAAAGGAGGTAGGCTGGGAAGGGGGGGGGTGGTAAACTCTTCCCAGTAGAATGTAAATTCTTGAGGGCTGGGATTGATTCTTTGTCACTTCACCTGACACAATGCTTTATATGCATTAGAGCCTTAAAATTCTTGGGGATTTGGTTGAGATATAGGGAGAGTCAGGGATAATAGACAAACAGCCCAAATGCTGCATGAGTTGGTATACTTGAAAGTCCTAGAGTTGTCCTTGACATTCTACAAAACCCAAAGTTTTGATTATTACTGATCTATTTTCTTCCGTTCAATCCTATGGAACAGAGTAGCACTTACCCTCTGCATTTATGTCAGATTTTTAAAAAATGGATACAAGGTTTTATCATCATCAATCATTGACCATTTATTATACACAGTTATTCTTATTTACAATAACATACATATTATATATATATACACATATATATTTCTCTAAGAGAAATGACTATTAAATTGTTAATATTGGGGAGACACAGGATTTATCCTTTTCTGAAATCCTATTTTCTACTAGACCAAGACAGCATCTGAAAAACATTGATTATAATGAAATTGGATTAATTCACTCTTCCAAGTGATTCAGACCCCATCCAGGTGAGAAAGCCCATGGTATTCTATTCAGGTTTGGATGGGGATAAATTCTTTGATTAGATTGCCCTAGACTGGATGTCCTTTGGAAGTAAATGATGTAATCAAAACCATCTCCTCCAGCCCCTTATTGGAATAAGTCTATTTCTTTCTCTGTCTTTTATCAGAGTAGATTGCTATCTTCAGGAACACCCATTCTTCCAAGGGCATATAAGGGTTAAGTGGGTTCCCTGAAGGTTCTTTGTCATTTGAGAGTGTCACTGATCCTCTTTATTAATTATACGTTAGCATTATTAACAAAATGATTAGTTACTCAGAAAATGTTTCTCAAACTTTTTGTATATCATGCCTCCTAAATGCTAGACATTATGCTAAATGATGCAGTAAAAAAACAAAAAAAGGAAATAAGTCATGAACTCGGAGAATATGCGTTCGAATAAAGATATAGCACTGGATGTGTGTGTGTGTGTGTATAGGAATGACCCTTGACAATTCACTTGTCTGGGGCATGAATGTGTTTCTAAGAAAAAACAGTTGCTGACAATTCACTTTGATAGTTCACTTATTTGAGTCTGCCTCATAATTTTAAAATTCAATCAATTTTCTTGGGGGGGGTTACATTTTCATGTCTAAATTGTCTCCCTCCCCATCTTGAACAAGAAAAGGTTACCATTTGATACAGCTTTATAAAGATGTACAAAACCATACTAAAAGTACTTTTAAAAAATCAATTCTTTCTCTTTAAGAGATGGAGTTATTGAGCTAAATTGGACCTAGAATTTTGAGATAGCAGTTGTTCATTTGTATACGATAAGCTATAAAACATTGGCACCCATGGAGAACCCAGTCTGCTTCGATGATTTGCATATGAACAATTGAAGAATTAGAAAACTTTTTAGGTTGATAACTAGGGAAATAAAATTACCAGAACTGCTGTATGATTATGAGACAAATGTAACTTACCTGATTATAGATAAAAAATGATAATTTATTTGCTAACCACAAGCTAAGGTATAATACATAGAAAGAACCCTGCTGAGTAACCAAGAAAGGTTAGAAAAAGAGGAGAAACATAATTTTTCTTTCTGATCTGATTTTTCTTGTGCAACATGATAATTGTAGAAATATGAACAGAATTGTACATCTTTAAAATATATTAGATTACTTCCTGTCTAGGGGAAAGAGTAAGAGGAAAGGAGGGAAAAATTTGGAAAACAAGGTTTTGCGAGGGTAAATGTTGAAAAAATATCAAAACATATGTTTTGAAAGTAAAAAAACCTTAATAATAATAAAGATTAAACATGAGATAAAAAAGAGGAGAAAGAAGTAAAAAATAGATTTCAGAATGTCAAAAAGAGGCCCTAATTCTCTCTGCATTGTTAGTTGTTGCTGGAAAAATTGATTGGCCAATGAGATAGAGGACTCTCTACTGCTCCCTGCTGCTGTAAAATGTATTCTCTATGATTTGCTGATGGGAACAACAGAAGAGAAGAAAGAGATAGAATATACTTTTTTGCAATCCTGATTTTTTTTTTCTGAGAGTTGTAGTTGGAGAAAAATCTTGCAAAGAATCAGATTGGAAGAGGCTTCCTTTATTTATCCATTCATTCATTAATTCATTCATTCATTTATTTTTACCAAGTTTAAGATAAATGCCACATTTTTTATAACCCTATTTCAGGTGAAGGCATCAGTTAGAGTTGAAGCTGGAAGTTATAGACACCATAGTTGCTGCTGAGGAATAAGTACAGCTAAATAGAGGATGATTGTAGAAGCTGAGAATCAGAGAATTAAACATCAGACTAAACTTTGCACCTTGTGAGATGTTAGTGAAAGAATCTATCCATATTGTGTGCATGGAGGGGCATCTAGGTGGTACAGTGGATAGAGCACTAGTCCTGAAGTTAGGAGCATCCAAGTTCAAATCTGGCTTCAGACACTTAACACTTACTGGCTGTGTGACTCTGGGTAAGTCACTTAACCCCAATTACCTCAGCAACAAAACTAAACTAAAAAAGAGTGCATGGAGGGAAATAATTTATAGGAAGACTAAAAAGTAGGAAGGGGGCAGGTTGAAAACATGCCTTCTACTGAAGTTCACAAGTTGTCAGCTCAAATGAAATAATGTCTGTGAACGCACATTATGAATTGTGAAGAGCTAAGATGAAAAGTGTGATAACAGTTTTATATTTTTTCTTACCTTCTGGTATGTGTTGCTAAACAAACTATGATATTAAGTCTCAGATCAAGAAAGGGATTTCTGAATATAAGATTGACTCTAACTGATGATATTTGTGTGAAGAAAAAGCATTGCAATCTGTAGAATCCCCAAGTTTTTAAATATGAAAGCTCCCTCTACTTTTCTTCTGAAGACAAATCACTTTGCCTCTCTTCTTACATACTACTAATTCACATGAGGGTATGTGTATATACACATGCAGTTATCTTATTTACCTCACTAATGGAAATATATAATTTTTCAATATAGGATTTTAGCAAAAGAAATCAGAACTCCACATGTTTTATGAGATACAAGGTGATATGAGTCATTTGTTGCAGAAGTCTGTGGCTGCATTTTCACTTTGGTAATTGAGCAGGAAGTGATTAGAGAGCCTTTGGAAAAAGATAAAGTTATCATTTCATGGGCCTCTGCTACTCAGACAGGCAAAAAGAATATACATTTTTCGGAATCTCTGCTTCAGATGTATGTTTAAACAAACAAACAAACAAAAAAAAACAAAACCTTAACTTGACGCTAGGCACATCACAAGAAAATTTGATTTTTCCTGCTTCAAACTTTTTTCCAAAAGCAGAAATATTTATCAATCAACATTTATTAAGCACCACTATGTACCAGGCACTGTGCTAAGTGCTGGGGATACAGAAAAGCAAGAAATAGGCCCTGCCCTCAAGGAGCTTGCAATCTAATGATGGGAGACAACATGCAAATAAATGTATACAACAGGCTATATATAGGATAGATTGGAAATACCAGATGGAAAGGCATTAGAATTAAAAATGATTGGGGAAGCCTTTCAGGAAAAAAAAAGAGTATATTTGGGACTTAAAGGAAGCCAAAGAAGTCGGTAGGTAGAGCGAAAAAGGGAGAACATTCCAAATATTACCCTTAAATGGATGAATAGTGGTTACAGAGCAGCACTCATTTCGATATCCATTTATGTATATAAATCCTTAAGCTTTGATCACTACTTGTATACAAACCCTTATATTTGTGTGGTCTATATGTATATTTGTATGTATTATTATTTTACAATAATACAAATTATCGTATTAATTTCTTATATTCCTATCAAATGGGGAAACTCCACATTTCTCTTTCATAGAAAAATAGAAAGATCAAAACAAAGATCAAGAGATACCCTTATATAATCTAAAGACATAGAGTATCTCAGAACTGGGACGGGTGGGTGGATGAGTGGGAGTGAATGGGAAAAGAAATCATTTTTACTCTTTTAGTACAGCTAGAACAGTTCTGGCAAGAGTTGGACAGACTGCCGCCTTACAAGGGAGATACATGGCTGAAGACTCTGGGAGATGTATTTCTAGCTTTTGAAGAGAGGAAGTTCTTTTTTGAAGAGGGTGAAGTTTTTGAGACCTGATGAAAAAAAGAAAAACACCTGTAAAGTGACATTTTCCTCTGGAGTCACTTGGAATATCAGTGCTGATGGAAGCAGGAAGTAGCAATGTCAGCATTTGCTGTTCCCCTTCTCAGTCTAACTTTCTCTGTGTCTCTGTCTCTCTCCTTCTCTGTCTGTGTCTGTCTCTGTTTTAAATTTCTAAAGCCGAGTGTAGTAACTCATGATCCTTATCCCATTCTTCTAGCTGTGTGACCCCGGGCAACTTCTGTCTGTCTGAATTTCCTCAACTAGAAAATGGAGGTAGTAACTATACCTCCTTCCCAATGGTGTTGTGAGAAATAAATGAGAAAATATTTGTAAAAGTGCTTTTTTACAGGCATATAACTGACACTTAATAAATGCCAGTTTCCATCATCAGGAACCATTCTTATATTTTATAATTATACTTGCAAGGACAGTATATCTACAAGCTTGGCCATTTAAATCTGACCCTGAGCATAAACCTGCTCTGACCTCCTAGAAGTCATACAGGACTTAATGGTAGCCATTTCTAAGACAGGGAAGAGAGGGTGGGTAGGGCAGAAAAAAAAGGGAGGAAAAAGAGATTTTCCTGATAACTTTTTTGTATGTTTGGAGGGAATAGCAAATTTTATAGGGCAGATTTGTGGTTTCATGAGCAATCATCTTTTTTTAATACTGTGCTGTGAAATGCTTATTTTGTTCTTTGAATTGAAAATAAAGCAAGTTAAAAAACCCAACAACTCCTTCTAGTATTCATGATAGATCCATTAGACCAGGAATCAGATAAACTCCAGAAAAGAATCATTTACCCTCTTTTCTTCTCACTTGTTCTTGGATAGAAACAGTTCCCAATTTATTATTATTATTATTATTAATTTTCCCAATAGTTCTCAACTTTAAAGGATCTATATTTCACAGGCCTGGGTACTTTCTCCACCAATAAAGGTTGCCATCTTCTGTATTCTTTTATACTAGGTATGACCAAACAACATTTACTTTCTGGTGGCCCACAACCTTGTAGTGAGTTTTGTTGATCTTAATTTTCTTGATCCCTGGACTATCATCCTATTCCTGAAAACTTTTCTAAGTTGGTAGGACCTAGTAGTGTTTATGTCCAACTGGTATAGTCTTTCAGACTTCAGACTATATCCTTTTAGATCCAGGAACTCAGACTCACTTTTCATCTCATGAAGCAGCGCTTTAAGGGAACTTTATTAAATTATTCTAGTTTCTCATACTAGAACCCTGGTCTTCCTGGCTTCAAAATAAACTGTTCACCATATGACACTGTCTCCAGTTTATTAGGAAGGAAAAATGATGCTAGGTAGAGAACATTGATCCTTCTTTTCATCATAAGCCCATTGCCCCTGATGAATAAATTTACTTTCTTTTCCCTGGTAATTTTAATTGACTTTTATTGAACCATTGGCCTGAGCATCCCCAATTCTGGTGATGCAAGATTAAAAACAAAAATCTCTGTCCTCAAGGGGCTTATAGTCCATTGGAGTCGGGGAGAGAACATAGATAATAAAATAAATGAAATGTCTATGCAGTATAATACATGCAAAGGAATGTCCAAGGGATGATGTACTATTTTCTGGGGATAAGCAAAAGCTTCCTGGGGGAAGTAGGAATTGAGTTCTGGCTCTGGAGGATGACCTGAGTTTTAATATTTGTAAAAAATCTCCCATATATTCTCTTGTTTAATTCTCACAAGAAACTTATAAGGGAGATCTTGTGACTATTATTGTCCTATTAGTAATAGCAATAGCAACAACAACAACTGACATTTATGTAGTATTTTAAGAGTTGCAACATTATTTGATCTTTATGACAACCCTCTGAAGTTAGTCGTGTGACTATTATTTATCCCCATTTTCCAGGTGAAGTGACTGAAGTTCAGAGAAATGAAACCAATTACTCAAGGTTGCTCATATGATTATGTTGCAGAACTAGGTTGGTTGTTGTTCATTTATTTCAATGATATCTGACTCTTTGTGACCCAATTTGGGGGTTTCTTGACAAAGATACTGGAGTGGTTTGCCATTTCTTTCCCTGGCTGATTTAACAGATGAGGAAACTGAGACAAATAGAGTGAAATGACCTGACTACAGTCACACAGTTAATAAGTATCTGAGACCACATTTGAACTCAGGTAGATGAATAGCTAATGACCTAGATTCTCTTGCAGAACTGAGATGTGAACCCAATTATTTTTATTTTAAATGCACTTCTGCAAGAGAATGCTCCCAACATTGTAATGAAGGGTCAGGATTGTGACTGTGTTTTATTGGTCATCCTTAGAGCAGCAGGCACTTGGGCTGTCTGCACTCAGGGGGAGACTCCCATGTTGTTATTCTTGCCCTTATAACCTGAATGGTGTCCTCGTGTTGTCTGTGCATGGGGCAATTTCACACTTAATGGCTCTGTTCATGTTTCATTCTGGAGAGCTGAACCTCTAAATTAGCATTTCATTTATCATTTGAAAAACATACTTGGCTTATGCTCTCTTCCTGTTATTCATAAAGCCTTCTATTTGTCTCTTTTCTAAACACCACTGCATCAACCCACCTCATTAGCTGTAATAGACCTTTTAGCTCTTAGTGGTTTATGGAGTCCTAACGTATTACCAAGTAATTCCTGTCTCATTTAAGCATGATGTTGGATGTCACGACAGCACTTTTTAAATAAACTTCCCTCCATCTCCCATTTTTCTCTCCTGTCACCTTATAAGATGTAGAAGTCAGCATCCCAAGTGGCTTCTGACTGAAGGACTCTGGGTAATTATTTTTAATGAAACTCAAAGATTCTGCTCTAGAAGGTCTGTGTGAACTTTGTGGCTCAATATACATCCTCCATTTTCAAAGAGGACCAGTAACATCGTGGGATGATGTCTTGACTTGGATACAAACTGGATTTCAATGAGGCAGAGTTGTACAAAGTCATCCCCTTCATTCTCTTCCATAGTCATCAGCGTTCAATGACAAAACAAAAGTCAGAATGAGGGCAATATCCTGGGATGGAGTGGATGACCTTGGGTTCTTCAGTGTCTGACCAAGCACCTGTATCAGCTGCCTTCATGGGCATTGGAATAAATTGTTCTCATCCACTCATTCTGCTGGGAGATGTCTTCACATAATTATGGTCCAGTGTGGGTTATAACAGAAATGCTAAAATGGCATTGAAGAACACCTGATGTTAGACACATGAGAGATCCTTAAAGGACTCCAGATAATCACCTACAGACACAGGTCACTTATATTTCTTACCACTACATGGCTGCATCTTTCAATGACATCCGTCTGTGGTGTTCTCAGAGTGGCTTAAGAAATAATTCTGTTCAAGAGCTAGATGGTGCAGTGGATGGATCCTCAATTTATGTCTGACCTCAGACACTTAACATTTCCTAGCTGTGTGAACTTGGGAAAGTCACTTAATCCCAATTGCCAGGAAAAAAAAGGTCTTCACAAGGAAATGGTTAGTCTCCTTTGACATAAATAGTAATAGCTAACAATTAGTAGTAGTATAGTGACTGCAGCTATTCAATTTTACATGTATTATCTCATTACTTCACAACTATCTTGAAGATTAGGAGAGGTTAGCTTCACTTTACAGATGAGGAAACTGAGGCTAAGAGAGATAAAGTGACTTACCTAGGACTTTACATCTAGGAAGTATTTGAGGCAGGATTTAAACTCAGGTCTGTCTTCCTGTCTCCCAACTCTTATTCATTACACCTTCTGGCTGCCTCCATTGATGTTTCCAGTGATGGAGAGACCAATCACTGTTTTCCACATAGGCTTTCCAGAGTAGAAACATTGAGTTTCATTAAATAGAATTACAATATTGAGTTTTGAATTGGAATGAATGTTAGTAATCAACTCATAAGTGCCATTTTATAGATGAAGAACTTAAGATTCAGTAAGGGAAAGTGATTTGCCTAAGGTCACTGGAGTGGTAAGGATCAGAATTGAGAATTAAGTTCATGGACTCTGGAATGAGAAGAAGCCATAGACTTCACTTCACCTGATTCCTTCCTTTCTGAGTGAGAAACAGAGTCCCAAAAATGACCTTGCCCAAGTTCATACAGTAGAAGACAAAGCTAGAATTCAAACCAAGGTCTTGACCAAGGTTCATTAAATTAGAACCTGAAGAATTCTTAGAGATCTACCATCCATCCAACCATCCATTTCCTTTATTTATCTTAATGGAATCTAGGTTTATTCAGTCAACAAGCATTTCTCAAGCTTGTGCATGTGCCAGCCACTTGGCCAAGTGCTGGGATTACAAAGACAAAGTTAAAACAAGTCCTCCCTTTAAGGAGTTTACTTTGTATTAGAAGAAACAATATTTGCAAAGACAAGTTTTTGCAAAATAAATCCAAGGTATTTTTGAATATCTTACTAGCAGTGGGGAGATTAGGAAAAGCCTTTTTGGAGCTAAACTCCCGAGCTAAGAAGTATTGGTAACTATTGCTCTTCTTCTATCTTCTCCAATACTTTGCCTTTTTACCAAGTCAAATAATTCTGGTGCCTCATTGCCCTTGGAATGAGGAAGGGGGTGGGAGGAGGAGGATCCTGTAATTGGTTTTATATTCATGATTATATTTCTTAATCTCATTAGAATCTTGGGGGATGTAGCAAAAAATCATGATTGAGCTTCTGTTGAAAGGATTAGAGGTATAGGATTAGTAGTATGGTATTGTGGGATGAGTAGTAAACTGGGAGTCAGGAAACCTGGGATCAGGCCCAAAAGAAAACCATATAAACTGTTCGACCTAAGGTTAATATCTTTGCCTTTCTGAGACTGAATTTCCTCATTTATAAATGGGGATTAGACAATTTCCACTAAAAATCTCAAAATGCTATTGGGAGATTCAAATGGGACAATGCAAAATACTTGGCAACTATAAAGCAGTCAATAAATACATCTAGGTTATAATTAAGAAATAACACTAGCAACAAATCTTTCTCTAATGCTTTATTGTGGTAAAGAGAGTATCTATATTATCTCTTTTTCCAAAATGGTGGATGCTAAATGATTCAGCTTTGCCATCATTGAATCTTACTGCCTAAAATTTTCCAAGAATATTTTATTGGCTTTGCAGGTCTCATAAAGCTAGGAAAATGGAGGACAAGCCTAGCTGGAATCTAAGTGTCTTATTATTCAAGGACCAAATAGCCAGATTTGGAGAGGCTGATAACAAGATCAATTGAACAAAGATGAATTTTTCAACTGTGTCAACTTGTGAAGACCATTTTTAAGACAGAAGTTGTGAGTTGTGTGTTCTTGTGGGAGGAGCCACTGGGGTTCTTCAGGATGAAATGCTGCTTAGAAAAAGAATCATAGAGGGGAGGCAATCACACAGGGCATTGGTTCTCAAACTTTTGTTCTAAAATGAAAATAGAATAACAATAATCTTAAACGAGGATGACAGTGGGTAAGCAATGTCATGCTTCATTTGGAATCGATTCAGTAAAGTGAAAAGGGTCAGGATATTGACTTACTGCCTCCTTGTGGCCAACTAGAAGGGGAGAGAGACTGAGTAGAGCTAAGTAAATATTCTTTTTCTAGGCCACCTGAAGATAAGAGAGGGGAAATCTGGATTAGTAGCAGGAGGTTGTTTTCCTTGCTAGTTAAAAAAAGAGAGGGGGGAGGGAGAGAGAGATTGGGGTGGGGGAAGAGGGACAGGGGAGAGAGAGAGGAAAGAGAAAGAGAAAGAGGGGGAAGAGAAGGGGGAAGGAGAAAAGAAGAGGGAGAGAGAAAGGGGAGAGAGGAGAAGGAAGGAAGGAATGGAGGAAGGAAGGAAGGAAGGGAGGGTAAAAGAGAGAGACAGAGAGAGACAGAAAGAGAGACAGAGAAAGACAGACAGACAAACAGCTACACACACACACACAGACAGAGACAGAGACAGAGAGACATACAGAGACAGAGAGAGAGAGAAAGAAGAGACACAGAGAGAGAGAAGATAGAGAGAGGAGAGAGAGAGAGAGAGAAGAGAGAGAGAAGAGAAAGAGAGAGAGAAGAGAGAGAGAGAGAAAGAGAGAGATAAAGAGAGAGAGAAGAGAGAAGAGACAGAGAGAAGAGAGAGACAGAGAGAGAGGAGAGAGAAGAGAGAGAAAGAGGAGGGGGGGAGAGGGAGGGAGGGGAAGAACAAGTTCCAGCTGCAACTTTCTGGTCAAACTAGATCATATCATTCTGGCTTTCGGCAGTTTCATGAGGCTCCACCATTTAGTCTGACTCCAAAAGATGGGGCACTTTCCATCCACACTGGAAGTCTGCCTATTAAAGACCATTTGGAAAAATTGTGTCTGTGTGTATATTGTACGTATGTGTATGTGGTAGTGGAGGAACAGAAAGCTATATCTCCCCATCTAATTCACATAACTCTCTGGGGACCAAAGTGAACCACCAGAGTCTTATTCTATTTTCCACATAAGGACTCCCCTCGAAGCCTTGAGAGTTTGGAGAAGTGGGTGATGTGGTGATTGGAGAGCAAGGGAGCAGAGGAGCCCAAAGCCCACCTCTGATATATACTAGCCGGGTTATACTGGGCAACCAACAAGACATGGTGGTGTCCTCTCCTGTATACCAGTGTAATCACAGGAGTCCTCCTCTCTATTCTGTGCAGGCTGATGCTAGGTAATAATCACAAGAGCTAATTTTTATATAGCACTTTACAGTTTCAAAGCACTTTGCTAATACTAATTCATTTTCTCTTTACAACAACCCTGGAAATAGATAGTATTATTATAATCATTTATAGGAAAGGAAACTGAGACAGACTGAGGTTAAGTGCCCAGGAAATAGCTGAAGTAACATCTAAACTTATCTTCCAACTCCAGGATTTAGCTTCCTTCAGCCAGGCAAGGGATCATTCGACCATCTTGAAGGTGACAGTGGACCAATCCCACATTATCAAAGATATTGCTAGTAAGGAGTCCTTGCTGTAACCCCTAGGAGGTTTGTTCTTATTGACCTCCTAGATACAAAGATTCCTAGGCAGATTCTCAGGGATGACATCTTCATTTCTGAACCATATTAAAGCCTGATATTCTTGGCTTGCTCTTTTGCTTTCATTTTCTTTGTAGAAGAAGAAGAAAAAAATTCCCATCTGGAAAACAAAGAAGTTGAATTTATAGCAATGATTTTTACAGGATAGTTGGAAACTAAGTAACTGTTGCTTATCTTGTTTCTAATCATAGAATTTTATAATTGCTTTATTACTCAGTGGCTGTGTTTATGTGATGGTGAAATCACAAGTCGATTCAATTACTCCGGGGAGGAAAAATCAATCAAAATGATTGTTTGGTATTAGGAATGAAATTTGCTTTGCAACTGCATGGAAACAATCTTTGTATATTTCAGGTATGCTCTATCTGGTGTTTTTAAAGTATTTTTTAAAGCGGTTTTAAAAATGGCATCAGGACTTTTGGGACACCCTGTAAATAGAGAAGAGACAGAATACTAGAAGTGGCCATCAATCATGTGCAAACAGGTGTCAATCAACATTTGTTAAGTTCTGCTATGTGCCAGGCTAACAGCCAAGGATACAAAAAGACAAAAAGGAAATGCCTCTCCTCAAGGATTGTAAAATATAAAGGAACATGACTATTCTGAGACTGTTTTACCTTGATTTTCCCTCTAGTATCCTGGGGTGATAGAAGCTCTTGCTTTACAAATTCTAAGACACTGGGGAGTCAGAAAGTGTAATTTTTTAGTGATGTCCAACTCTTTGTGACCACATTTGGGATTTTTTTGTCAAAGATATTGAAGTGATTTGCCATTTCCTTCTTCAGCTCATTTTACAGATGAGGAAACCGAGGCAAACAGGGTGACGTGACTTGCCCAGAGTCACACAGCTAGTGTCTGAAGCTGGATTTGAACTCACTTTCTGGCTCCAGACTCACTATGCCCTTCATTGCCCTGTAGTCAGGGAGATTTGTGTGAACCTGGACAAGTCATTTACCCAATTTCCCTTAATCCAATGGAGAAGAAAATAGCAGACTACTCCAGTATCTTTACCAAGAAAACCCCAAATGGGGTTATGAAGAGTTAGACATGACTGAAAAACAACAACAACAAAGTAGAGAACTGGATGGAGTATAAGTAAGCTCTTGCCACTTGGCTTCAGTCCTTCTTTTGTGCCAGCAGACCAGGGCTGCTATTTCTATAAATTCTATCATTTTCAGCACTTTCTCAGTATGTGTCTATACGTTATAATCCAGATGGCCATTTGAATCTGAACCAATTCTGCTTATGTGAATCCTAGCTATAAAACATGGAATGGAGCCATGTCCAAAACCCAAGGGGACAGCAGATTTTAAATATTGTGGATTGTCCCAGTTCCACCCAAGTTAAAGCTGTCAGATCAAGATTTCTTTCTGTGAGTTTAAGGACTGGAATGTGAACAGAGACTATAGTCTGAGGGAGAAGGGAGCTCAGTATCTCTAGTACATAAGAGCTTGGCAGACATTTGAGGGATAGATTTAGTCTCAGTATGTTCCCATCTCTTTCCTTTGTCCTGAAAGTTTGCACTGGGTTTAAAAATGGTACGAAGAGGATGGAGAGTGAGTCGTAAGGCTCTAAGTGGTCTTGGATTTAGTGGGTGACTGTCAGCTTTGATCACTAGTGCTTCCAGAGGTTCCTATATTTTGTAATCCTTAAAGCATTATATTAATTGTAGTTAAAATAGTCGATAATATGAAGATAATAATATTTGTACCATTTTCACCGAATCTCAAAATATTAGGTTTGGATGGTCCTCAGAGACTATCTCGCCTAACCCATGTCATGTACCAGAATGCCCTCTTAAAACTCATTGACAAGTAGTCATCTCAAGTAGCCCCCTTTTCCAAAGGGGGACAACAAGTTTTTTTTTTTTTTTTTTTTAAGAGGCAGCCCATTCTACTTTAGTTCAGCACTAATTTTTATGATTTGTCTTTACATGAACTCTAAATATGGCTCTGAAGACTTTCATCTCTCTCTCTTTTTTTTTTTTTTTGAGGTGGGTCCTCAGGGATTAAACAGAAGGAGTCTAATCCCCTTTTTAATACAACCCTTCAGATATAGCAATGAATTTAATAACAGGGTTTTAACGTTGCCATTGGGAAAGTGCTTAGAAAGCTCTAAGCACTATGTAAATGTGAGATAGCATTTATTCCACAAGTGTTCATTGAGTACTTTCTATACACACAGTTCTCTGAAAATCTACATGATGTGAACCATTCTCTCCAGTAACAACTTCAGATGCCCAGAGAGGCCTTTGTACTGGAGACCTGGGCTGCTCACCTGAGAAAAGTTGTTTTCTCTAATTTATGCATTAGAATGAATTTATTTAAATTTGTTATTGCAAAGCAAATTTAAAGGTTGTATTGATCTTTAAAGTAAAATTTATAATACATCTCTTTTTTAAAGAAAGAAGGCTCAATATGACTCCTGCTCCCCAAGCACTCATGCTAAGAGCTAATTGTGCTAGCTCAAGTTAAGATTCAACAAATATTTGAAGGTTCCACAAGTTTTGTTTTCAAAAGTGAAATGCAGCAAATCAAAGGAAAAATAATATATGCTAAGTAGGATGAATCAACTTCCTAATTGCAAAATAGTCCTTTCCCAAATTAGATTTTTGCCTAGAGGTAGCTAAGAAAAATGCCTAAAAACTGAAAAACAGAACACAACTTACCTTTTTCCTATGAACTCAGTTAACATGAGTTTCCAGATTAGTTGATTTCAGCTATAATTCAGAATTTTCCTCTTTCTTCTGGAAGGGCACAAAACAGCTACTTTTTAATATATGTACCTTATCATTTATTCACTTATCAATTCATTCACTCATTTATTTACTTATCCTTCCTTCCTTCCTTGCTTCCATCCTTCCCTCTTCTCTCCTTCCTTCCTTCCCTCCTTTCCTCATTTCTTCTTCTTCCTTCCTTCCTCCCTCTCTCCTTCCTTCCCTTTCTTCCTGTACAAATTAAATCATGATTCCTATCCCTATAGATAATGGTACAAAGTAATTGTAAAAGGGAGAATATTCAAATCACTAGATGATCAAAGAGGGAACTAGATTAGGAAAAGCACCATGTAGGAGGTAATATCTAAACTGTTTTTTAAAGCAGATGGGGATTCTCTCAGGCAGAGAGGAGATAGGAGTGCATTATAGATATAGTGGACCACTCATACAAAGACCAGAGGCAGGACATATAATATCTTGTACTGAGAATGGCTGGTAGAATTGGTGAAGGGGGGGAGCATGAAAGAAAATTGGAAAGAGAAATGGGAGCTAGATTAGGAGAGTTTTAAATACCAAACTTTTTTTGGTATTTTTGTTCTAATAAAAAGTCATTAAGAGTTGAGTAAGGGTATGACATGGATAGATACATAGTCCTAAAATATCAATTTGCTTACTTTGTATCAAGTAATGCATATGTATTTCAGATAGTAGGGGAAAAGATATTTATTTGAGAAAAAAAGCATTAATGGGAGAAATTTACAGTATAAATGGAGTGATCTTTGTCTCGAAGGTGAATAAAATTTAGATTGCATTAACTATAACATGGAATGAAATTATTTGCCAACTTCAAGTCTGGTATATATTTTTATTCTTTTCTTATGTGGATTAGATTAGTTCATTAGTCCATTCCAACTTTCAAATTCTGTGATTCTATGTCATACTCAAAGAAGAAATCTTTTTAAAAGGATTACAATTGATTAATAGCTTTATTTTTACCGCTTCTAAATTTCCCTTATATGTTTCTCCTCATTTTCTCCATAAATCCATCCTTTATAAAGAATATATTTTTTAATTATAGCTTTTTATTACAAGTTATATGCAAGGGTAATTTTACAGCATTGGCAATTGCCAAACCTTTTGTTCCAATTTTTCTCCTCCTTCCCCCCATCCCCTCTCCCTGATGTCAGGTTGACCAATACATGTTAAGTATGTTAAAGTATAAATTAAATACAATATAAGCATACATGTCCTAATAGTCATTTTGCTGTACAGAAAGAATCGGAGTTTGAAATAGTGTACTATTAGCCTGTGAAGAAAATCAGAAATGCAGACAGACAAAAATAGAGGAATTGGGAATTCTATGTAATGGTTCATAGTCATCTCCTAGGTTCTTTTGCTGGTTGTAGCTGGTTCACTTCATTACTGCTCTATTGGAGCTGCTTTGGTTCATCTCATTGTTGAAGATGGCCACGTCCATCCGAATTGATCATCATATAGTGTTGTTGTTGAAGTTGAAGAAGCATGATCTCCTGATCCTGCTCATTTCACTCAGCATCAGTTCATATAAGTCTCTCCAGGCCTTTCTGAAATCCTCCTGCTGGTCATTTCTTACTGAACAATAATAAAGAATATTTTAAAGAAAAGAAGGACAAAATAGTAAAATTGATTAATACATTAAAAAAAACAGAAAAAAACACTCTATGTCTACAGACTCTCACCTCTGCAAAGGAGTTGGGGATGGAACAAGAGGTTCATTCTCTTATCTCTTCTTTTGGTTGCCACCCACAACAATTCAAATTGTCTGTAGTGAGCTCAATGTGTCCAATACATTTATTCACTGTTGCTTGTGTTGATGATTTTGGTAAGCAATTTGGAATTAAGTAAATAAGATTACTAAACACTTCTAAACACTTCTTATATTGTGATCTAGAGATTCTATTCTTGATTATAGAAATCAAGGACATCATTGGCAAAAAAGAAAACGTTGTTATTTGTGATTTTGTAACCTCAAGTTTCTATCATTTTATGGTAGTTGTTCTTTCTTTTTGCATTTTTATAGTTTTGTTTATTGTTTTCTTGGCCCTACTTTCTTAATTATGCATTAGTTCATATAAGTCTTTCTATTTTCTTTGTTTTGCTCATATGCATAACTTCATACATAACACAATAATATTCCATTATATTCATATGCCAAAATTTGTTTGGTCAATTACCAAATGATTGTCATGCTCTTTGTTACCAGTTTTTTGCTTCCACAAAACTATTATAAGTATTATGCTATATATGGGGACTTTGTTTTTGACAAAAAAGTCCTTGAGTTCTATATCCAACAATAGAATCTTTAGGTCAAAATATATGAAAAGTTTTATGTTCTTGTTAATATAATTCCAAATTGCTTTCCAAAATTGTTGTTCTAAATGTCAGCTCCACCAACAATGCACTAATGTGTTGGATACACTGAAATAACTACAGACAGATTGAAATGATCTGGGTGGGATCGATTTCTAACTGGCTGTGGGTTGACACACAGGCACTGCCAATTGTTACTGCCTTCTGGATTTTTTGGATTTGCAACTAACCTTCCACAATTCCCTGTCTGCTTTACATTCCACTTTACTCACTGGAAAGTGAGACAAAAGTCCTTTTTATCACGTTGGGATTATAGGAAATAAAGGCCAGTCTTGTCACACCTTCATGATGTCAAGAAACATCTGGTAAGCTAGGTGGCCTTCATGATCATGCTGAACTTGGAGAAATGAAGACTTGACTTCAAGCCCTATCTCAGATACTTATTAGTTCTGTGGCCCTGGGAAGTGACGTGACCATTGTGACCACTTGCAGCTTCATTTCCTCATCAATAAAATGCTTCTAATAATAACACATACCTCACAGATTGTTGGGAGGATCAAATGAAATAATGTATTTAGGCTTTGCAAATCTTAATTCACTTTATAAATATTAGCTATTATTATTTTTAATCATTATTAATCTGGTTATCTTAGTTTGAAAAGTTGATTTCATTAGTTCCATATAGCCACAACATCAGTCTTATGAGCATACATAATATAGTCTAGGTTCTTTTACATTTTCCTTTAGTTTTTGTGATGTCTACAGACTAATTTATTTTGCATCTATTTTCATTATTCTTGCAAGTTGTGAATCACTGTGCTCCATCAGCAGTAGATTCTCTTTTTAAATCAGATCGATATATCTAAGAGACTTTCATAACGGGTGCTCATGATCAATGTGCATTATTTATCACAGAATTGCCTGTATGCATATTTTCTTTTTCCTTGAAACAGTTTTTAAAAGGCAACACACTAGGTATATATGCCTTGTGTGGCTAATATGCATATTAATCAGAAAGTGAATAATTTATAAGTTAAATATTAAATTGAGCTATGGAAGTTTTTCACTTTCCATCTAGTTCTTGCTATTTTTTCCAGCTTTTAGGATATTCTCTTGGTTCCTCAAAAAGTTTTCCTCCCATAACTAATATGAAAGGAATAATCTTATTGAGTCAATTATTCAAATTATTCCATATTTTCCAATCCTTGAAGGCAGGGATCATTTTTTGGTGCCCTTTAAAATGGCCAGTGTATTGATCTGCACAGAGTATGTCTTGAGTAAATGTTTGTTGAATGGATATGTTTCTTTTAGCCTTCCTGGATGTCAGAAATGCTTCTTAGACATTAAAGACATACAGAGGTGGAATGGGAATAAGTCAATTTATTTACTGATGTTTAAACTTATTTGCCAGCTAATAACTCTTAGGGAACTCCCTTCAGTGTCTGTCCCTCCCTCCCCCTTCTCTTTTCCCTTCCATCCCTCTTTTTCTTCCTTCTTTTCTTCTTTCCCTTCTTTCCAATCTAGCCAAGGAGAATAGAAATATATAAAATATTAAACAATATTACAAAATTAGAATAGTTCAAGACAATATTAGAGAAGCATATAAGATTGTCTGAATTTCTCATTCATCATCTAAATTATTCTCTCTAACTATGGAAATAGTATAAGGTTTTGAATAGGACCTTTATTTCTCATTCTATACTCTCTCAACTGGTGACTTCATTGACTACCTTGCATTTAATTATCACCTCTATATGGGTGACTCTTAGTTCTTTATATTTGGCTTCAGAATCTCTCCTGAACTCTAATCCCACATCACTGACTGCCTGTTGTACATTTCCAAATGGCAATGTCCCATAGACTTTTAAAATAGAACCCATCATTTTTTCTCCCAAATTCATCCCTGCCAAACTTTCCTATTTCTGTTAAGTGTGCCACGGGAATTCCTTCCAGTTATAGTGGTTCATTGCATTGATTTCTCACCATCTTTCTTGACTTTCATGGCTCTTCTCCACCCATATCCATTCAGTCACCAAATCTCATTTTTCTCATACTAACACTTCCGACTCAGTTGCTGTTGGCACATGGGTGGACGCCACCACTCCAGGGTAAGCTCTCATCACCTCTTGCCTGGAATACTTAAATAATTCCCTACTTTTTTTCTTTTTTACATTTGGCCTCGTTTTAAACAAGGATGCATTTATTAAGCATTTAATACATGACATGTATTGTATTAAACACAGGACATACAAATACAAAAACAAAAATAGTAAATTGTTTTCTCTAAGGAGTAAATGGCATTATGGAGGAGACAATGCACAATGGGGAAAAGTGGTCAAGGTGCCCTGTTGGAATCCTTACAAAGTGTTAAGTCATTAGAGTTGATAGAGATAATAATTATCTAATTTAGCATGGTTCAGTATGATTGATCTGATCTTATAAGGAGATGTTATAGGCCAGAAGAAACAAGGTACTAAGTGTAACTGATAGAAACAATGCTTGTGTTCACCCCTTTAGAGAGCTCATATAAGCAAGAAACTTTTAGGGCCAGAGAGCACTCTGGGAAGAAACCCATAATCCCACTC
Source organism: Antechinus flavipes (assembly GCF_016432865.1). NCBI lineage: Eukaryota > Metazoa > Chordata > Mammalia > Dasyuromorphia > Dasyuridae > Antechinus > Antechinus flavipes. Next base: position 231,001,321 of record NC_067403.1, read on the forward strand.
TCAGATCCCACAATCTCGGAGAAGGAGCATAAATAGAGCTTCAGTGAGCCAGTCAGAGTTAGTTCAGCTGAAAAGACTGAGAGGGGAGCGTTGGTCAGTTCAGAGAGAAGTCCTCTCTCGGAGGTGCAGCCAGATTCATTCACTTCACTGTGGTGACTGGGCTCCTGCACTTCCCACACTGAGACCAAGGCTGGTCTGAAAGGCTCTCCAGAAAGCTGCCCAGCCCTGGGCAAGGAGGCAAGAGAGATTCATTCCAACTTTCACCTGGAGTTGAGCTAGAGGAGTCAGATCCATTCCACAGTCTACCTTTTTGCTGGCTGGAGGCAGAAGAAAGCAGAGGCAAAGGATAAGCTGCAAGAGCTCTGGGAACGAAGAAAAGCTGAGGCCTCTATTAAAGCTACCAGGGCCCAAGGAAGGAGAAAATAAACATTTGCATTTTATCAGCTGGCTGCATTTGGGTGATTATTGATCTGAACTGATAGTAGGGCTATCTCCCCAAGAAACCTGCTCCCAGAGAGAACCATTTTTATTTTAAAGAAGAAAAACACCACAGTGCCGATACATTTTTGTCTGGGAAGTTTCAATATAGTAATTATAAATAAGATTGTTGGAGATTAGATTAACATTAGATTAATTGGATTCTTGTAGACTGGGGGTGGGGATGGGGGAAGAGAGAGTATATCCTGGCTGTAGTAATTAATCCCCTTTAGCCTTCTCTTCCTCCTGTTCTTCTTCCCCCATGGAGAAGTTGACCAGTTAATGTTATAGTAGGTAACGAAGTAAAGAATGGGAAGGAGACTGCCTGAAATGGCGGACCATGTGAGCCATCACCAATTGGGACAACAGGAACCTGAGGGCAGATGTTCTAAAAAGAAATGATCTAACTTTGTATTATCCACTCTGCAGATCATCTATTTAAATAACAGAATCCTCAAGCAGTTTCCCAGATCAGGCAACAACATTCTTAGAAGTGCTCTTTCAAATTAAGGATAGTTGAAGACAAACTGAAGTTAATAGTATCAAAGCCTCCAGTGAAAACACCACACTCTAGTTACTAATAGCTCTTATATTTCAAAGTCCAATTCTAGACATAATAAATTTCTAGAAGTCAGGACTGTGAGGTCTCACTTATAGGTCAATACTGGGAAGTGACTCTTGGAATATGCTTTAACTTTTTTTTTTTTTTTTTTTGGTGGAAGATCAGTGATATGAGTAAAGTCATAGATTGTAAACTTATCAGATATTCAGATTTCACACACTCTTAATGAGGGTGGCTGAAATAATGATAAACTCAGGGAATCTTTTCAAAGATGGAAAACATGTCTTATTAAAATAATTCTCTAATTTTAAATTTCTTCCACTTCAATCTACTCTGGACACAGTCGCAAAAGTTATTTTCCTAGTATGGATCTCACCATGTCAGTCCTCTATATAAAAAAACGCCAGCTATTTCCCATAGTTTTTTGATAAAATGCTGTATACATTCTTATCAATGGCATTTAAAATCCTTTTAAAAGGGAGGCCCCAGCCTCCATTTCCATCTTATTATACATACTCTACTTTCATTAGTCTATGTTCCAGATAACTTGGCTTTTCCCCTGTGGCTTACACATGACATTCAACCTCCAAATGATCCTTCATGACAATAATGTGCTTCCTTTTCATTAATGCCTCTTAGATTCCTTTATTTATTATTCTAAATCTAAACTCAAGCATTACTTTCCATCTGAAATATTTCCTCATCCTGAATCTCTTACTATCTGCTTTCCAAGATTACCAAGAAATCACTTTGGATATCTATATTAATGCGTATATTATCTCCCTGATATCATGGAAGCTCCCTGAAGGCAGCAACTATTTTTTTTAAGTCTAGAGCCCAGTATAGAAGCTGGCATATAGTAGGTACTTTAATAAATGCTTGTTAATTGCTGTGCTCTGTGCATTGCATTAAGTAGGAGATATCAAATACATGAAATATAGAAGAAACTATTATTTATGGACCCAAGAAAGGAAGATAAGACAATGGAAATTCAATACAAGGAAAATCCCATGTAGGTCTTGATTAATTAGAAGGAAGATGGGGAATTATTTTTGGAAATAAAAAAAAACACAATGTGGGAGGAGATGATAAACTTATTTTTCTGTGTGTGAGACACACACACACACACACACACACACAGAGAGAGAGAGAGAGAGAGAGAGAGAGAGAGAGAGAGAGAGAGAGAGAGAGAATTGGCAGAGACTTCTGAAACAGGGACTTGAGAGTTCAGAATAATTAACTGAAAAAGTTTGTCAGTTTTACCTCATATTCATTTTATTTAAACACTGTTGGATGATATGAGCATGTTTTCAAAATCTGAGCTATTGCATATGTGTCAAAAATTTTCAGCATAGCATTGGGGACTTCATGGCTCAAAAGGACAAGCCCAGCAGATGTTTGAAGATGAAGGGTTTGCGGAGGATCCAACCACCAGAGCCCAGAGTCCTGGGCGTTTCGCCAAGTCTGATTCATCAGGATTCTAATGTCAGGTATGAACTGAAGAATTCCAGTGGCATATGTTTATCATTTCATGATAAAATTACAGATATACAGTAGAAAAGAACTGGTTCATTGTAAGCTCAGTGGCTGAACTATTGCAGAAATGTTGAGGATTCTCTTCTGAGCTGAATATGCAAATATTCAATCTTAACACCGTTACTGCCTATTGGATTCAGCAAAGTCTCAGTTTCCTCCTTCATAAAATGAGGAGGTTAGACTAATTGATCTTTGCCTTAACGTCAAATCTTATGATCTGATAGTATAAATATGTGATGACTTATCAGAGATTAAGAGAAAAGAAGTATAGCCATTAGCCCATTTTTTGCCTCATTTCTTACCTAGCTTAATTTTTGAATGGGCATTGCTTCAGTCAAATTGAGACCAATTAAAGCAAATACTGAAGCATTCTTGAAAAAAAAATAGCATAATAAAAATATTTAACAATATGCTGCTAGGTGGCATAGTAGATAGAACATTGGATCTTTTGTGAGTTCTTTGTGAGTTGAAATCTGGCCTCAGATTTGATCCTGAGTAAGTCATTTAACGCTCTTTGATTCAGTTTCCTTATTTGTAAAATGGCTGGAGAAGGAAATTGTAAAAAAAACAAACAAACAAACAACAAAAAAAAACAACTCTAGTATCTTTGACAAGAAAATTCCAAATGGGGAAACCCAGAGCCAGACACAATTGAAATAACTGAACAATAACAACAATGTGAACCACCATTTAGGTCCCTGTTCCTCATTATGGGCATTTCTTTCCCAGGAGTCTGAAGTAGATATGAGTCATGTACTAGAACCAGTATTAATACACATTCATCCAAGGCACAGCTCCAAATGTTAAAAAAGCATGGATGTAAGGACAGATCTTGTTTTCCTTCCCAGTTACTTTCATCAATGCCTACATTTTGTGTTTACTGAAATCCCACTAAGCCACAATTTATAGGGCCAGCATTAGACAATGTCCAAAAAGCAGCCTTCAGGAACTGGAAATTGAGTGGATGATCATCAGTTAAGGAATGGCTGAATAAGTTATGGTATGTGAATGTAATGCAATATTACTGTTCTGTTAGAAATTAACAGGCTGATTTCAGAAAAGCCTGAAAAGATTTATGTGAACTGAAGCTGAGTGAAATGAGCAGAACCAGAAGAACGTTGTACATAATCAACTGTGATGGACTTGGCTTTTTCAATAATGTGGTGATTTAAGGTAATTTAGTAAATTAAAATTTTAATTATAATAAATTAAAATGCCATCCATCCCCAGAGAGGAAACTGTGGAGGCTGATTGTGAATTGAACATAGTTTTTGAACCTCTTTGTTGTTGAAGGAGAAGGAGGAGGAGGAGGAGGAATTGGCTTATAGATGATGAAATATGCAAACCAAATCAGCTCATTAAATTATTTTCTAAGCTATAGAACTGTTATATTTTCATTATTAGAGGAAAAACAAATAGTGATGTTATAAAATCGACAATTTGAGAGAAACCATCAGGTGGTAGCATTTAGAAGCTTGAGGAGAACTTAGATAATTTCATTCAAACTCCTTATTTTATAATTGCAAAGACTGAAGCTCAAAAACCCACAAATGACTTGACTAAAGTCACACAGATAATGAATAGAAGATTTGAATTCAGGTTTTTAGATCTCCTCATCCAATGCTCTTTCCATCATTGTACATTGACTCCTTCATACTTACCTTTTCTAGAATAATTGGCAGCATTTACATGTAAAGATAATTTTCAACATTCATTTTTGTTAGATTTTGACTTTCAAAATTTTCTTCCTTCTTCCTTCCCTTTCTCCTCCCCAAGAAACAAGCAAACTGATATAGGTTATACATGTATAATCATGTTAAACATATTTCCATATTAATCATTTTGTGGAAGAAAAATCAGGACAAAAGGGAACAACCACAAGAAAGGGAAAAAAATCTCTTCAAAATAGTGAAAATTGTATCTTTTATCTCCATTCAGTCTTGATAATTCTTTCCCCGGATGTGGATGACATCTTCTGTACAAGTCTATTGGACTTTTTTTTTTTCTTATTGTGTGGTTGAGAAGAGAGAAGTCTATCATAGTTGATTATCACATAATCTTGCTGTTACTATGTGCAATGTTTTCCTGGGTCTTACTCATTTCACTCAGCATCAGTACATGTATGTCTTCCCAAGTTTCTCTGAAATCTACCTGTTGAGTTGAATTTTGGAGGAAATGGTACAATCTAAGAGGCAGAATTGAAAAGGAAATATATTTCATACTAGTGAGACAAACACTGTAAAAGTGTGATGTGCAAACAGTGAGCATGGATGGATGATGGAGGGCACGAAGGGACTTAAAAGATTTTTCAGCATAAGCTTTAATGGGAAATGAAAAGTCAATCGGAAGAAGAATCAGAAGTTGGAGATTCTTTTAGTCCTGGCTCTGCCACAATCGGTCTCATCTTGGGCAAGTTTCTTTCTCTTTCTGGATTTCATTCTCTTCTTAAGACAAAGAAGTTGGATGAGAATGGAGAAGAGAAGCAGTGAATATGTAGAAGAAGATGAAAGAAAGACTTAAGAACTTATGTAGCTACTATTTGTGTTGTTTCTTTCTATCAGGCATTTTCTAATTACAGAACACTGTATGAACTTTTCATGATTACAGAGAAAAAGTGGGAAAGTATAATTAAAAAAGACTTGCTCAGGAATTCTTGGCAGAGACCCTACCCCACCCCACACTGTGAACAGATGTGGCAAATAGACTTTTTGCAATGGCAGTTAGCAGCATGAGTTAGCAGCAAGAAACACAGCGATCTGAATTGAGGAACTTGTTTTCAGCCAGTGGGAAGGGTGAGAAAAATGTGCCAGTGACCTGTTGAGAGTGTTCTATGTTTGTGTTTTTTCCAGAACCAATTAATAACTATGCGTTACATTTGCCTTTCCTTCAAGAGGAGATTGGGAAAAGATCAGATGAATGTTTCTTTCCTTTCCTGGCTTATCACAAAGTATTAAATTTTGTTTGAAAGAATTTGAACAAATGTTTGAGAGAAAAATAAGGAAGGAAAAGAATCTGAGTGGCTAAAGTAGAACCTCACATGTGACAGCTGGAAGGTGAAAAAATGAGTGAATGAATGATTGGAAAAGGATTTATTAAGAACATTCTATGTTCTGGTTGCTTTGTTAAGTGCATTACAAATAACAGCAAGCAAGAGCATCCTTGTCTTCAGAAATCTTACATTCTAATCAGGGAAGCCTACATATAAAAGAAAGTGAAGGAATAGGTGAATTAATAGTGGCAAGGTTGGGAAATGGCCAGTTAATGATGTGAAAGAAGGATAACTGAACTTTTAGAGTTTTATAGGTTTAAACTTTCTGTAGAGAATGGAAATGGGCCCTCTGAGAAGGAAGCTTAGAATAATGATAATGATACATAAATATTAGCAAGAAAAGTGATCATCTAGTACATCTCACAGGAAGAAGGGAAGTTCTGGTGATCAGCAGAGGGCTATGGAAGTGATTATACAACATCCAAAAGATTCTCTGTCTTCCTAGGGCAAGTGAATTTGAAGTGTTGATGATGCACTTCCTCTTCTGGTAGAATAATTTGTGTTTATAAAAAGAAAGCACAAATCATAAAGCAGCATGGGATTATTGTCGTTATCATTCATAAAAAATAAGATTTTGCATGGATTGACAGATAACAAATACCCATAGCACACATAGAGTATAATATTTGTAAATGTCAAAGTATTCCTTGACTTCAAATAGAGCAATATTTTTGTAAATGTCAAAATATCATAGAGAACTCAACCAATCAGAACTGAAGCATTAGGATAGAACTAGAATTGTTGTTATCTATAATTTTTAAGGATATTATGGTTGTTGCTATTGTTAAATTGTTTTTCAGTCATGTCTGACTCATTGTGACTTCATTTGGGTTTTTCTTGAAAAAGATACTGAAATGAAAATCTGGATTTTTAGCACTATTATCTCCTGGTTCTCCTCCTACCTACCAGATCATTTCTTCTCATTTTTCTTTGCTGGATTCTTATCCTGATCATGGACTTTAACTGTAAATGTCGCAGAGGGTTCTGCCCTGGATCCTCTTCTCTTTTCCTGCTGTACTACTTCCCTTAATGTTCCAATCAGCTGCCATGAATTAATTATCATTTTTCCTTCTTTCACTCTTCAAGGCAAAGACTACATGGCAATTTATTAGATATGTTATAAAGGGAATTTTTTTCAAGTATGCTTTGTACCAAAATGGTTTCTGAAGTTCTTTCCACCTTAAAGATTTATTTACCTATGATTTTGAAGGCTGTTCTAGGAAGATACGGCTGTGGGAGATTCCTAGAATGCTGAAAAGGTTTTAATCTAGATACAATGATGACTTGTAAGCCATGTAGTAACCAGCCTAGATAAATTTGCATAATCTTACATTAGAGGATATCTTTCCCATTTGTATCAACTCCCTGTGACTTTTCAACTTGGAAAAACTTATGTGAACTGATGCATAATGAAGTGAACAGAAGTAGGAGAATGTTGTGCACAGTAACAGTAATATTTGATCAAAAAACTGCAAATGATTTAGCTATTCTCAGTAATACAATGATCCAAGAAAATCTCAAAAGGATTAATGATGAAGGGAAAAAAGAACTGATATTGATTGAATACAAACTGAACCATCAAACTTTGCATTTTCGTTTTTTCTCTTTTATTTGTGTCATCTTATACAAAATGGCTGATACAGAAATGTTTTTACATTTAAAAAAGTTAAGGGAAGATTGTGATTTGCGTTGCTTGAGGTTATATTCTCTCCAGTAAAATCACCCATCCTTAAAGTATCAATGTAAGTAAATTAATATAGTGTTTTCATATTACATCCCACATTCTCATTTGTTCCCACAGCCACTTTGGGGGATCTGTCCCCCTAGTTAATTAAGAACGGAAAACAAGAGAAAGAAGAGAGACCAGGACAGAAACTTGAGAATGGGAAATGCTTAAATTTAGGGGATGAGACTTGGATGATGTCAGCAAAAAAGAATGAGAAATTAGGGTCATGAAAACACAGAATTAAGAGAGAAAATCCAGGAAGAAATGGTCAATAGTGTAAATGCAGCAGAGAAGTCAGGAAGGATGAGAAAAGGTCATCGGATTCAGATTTAGCAATTAAGAGGCCATTGGGGAACCTTGAAGAGAACAATTTCAGTTGAGTGGTGAGCCTGAAAGTCAGATTACAGACATTAGCAAATGTCCCATTACAGACATCATCTGGCTTTCTGTATTTAGTTGTGACTTTGATGCTGATTAAAGGGATAATCAGGAAACTTTGTTTTTATTTCCAGTTCTGTTGACTCATTTTGTGACCTTGGATATGTTACTTCTAGCCATTTCTGTGACCTAATCTATAAAGTGGTTGAAATAATACTTCTACTCCTTGCTTAGAAGGATGACATTTTTGTTAAAATCTGAGCATCACATAAATGAAATTTCTTGAATAAAGATGATATTTAAGAAGGACCCATAATTTGATTTATATAGGGAAAAGATAAAGCTGAGAGCATTATGTAAGATCTTGCTTCAGGCAGAAGTGTTTGCTGTTTGGAGGAAGAAAACAGAATTCATATGTTTTTGATATCCCTGCCTTTGAGAAGTTGTACAGTGAGTGCTTGAAAGACCCCAAAGTTTATCCCTGAAAGAAAATTCTATTTTAAAAATTCAATAGTTTGCCATTGGTGCTGCAAGTGTATGGATGGGAGTACTGGACTGCTACTTAAAGCTGAGAATCATTCTAAAGACCACAGAGAGTTGCATGGTACGTGTGAAAAGGCAGCACTGTTTTACTGATGGAAAATTATGCAGGACAAATCATGGAAAGGGGGCATCAGAAGCAATGATAAGTTGGCAAGTATATAGCAAGTGCCCACTTTGTGCCAGGAATTATGTTATGTGCCAGGGTTACGAGTACAAGAATGAAGTAATTCTCACTGGCAAAGAGAATATATTTAGCAGGGGAGACAATGCAGATATATCTATATATCTAGATATATAGATATATCTCCATTGTCTCCCCTGCTAAATATATATATATATATTTCTTGAACTGAACACATATATATGTATATATATATGCATCTATACATCTATATATCTCTGTGCATATATACCCAATAAATATACATAATAATAATTATGTTATAGTCCAACACATATATAATAACATAACAAATATAAAGCAGTTAAATACAAAATAGCTTGGGAGAGACAACACTATCAGAAAGATGTTATGAGTAGAAGAAAAAAATGTAATGAGAGTAAAATTTAACCAATTGGAGGACATGTGCTCTATTTTTATTCATTCAGCTTCAAGAAATCTAGAATAATTCTTCAGTACATGTGTTGGTCCATCTCCCCCTTTGTAAGATTTGTGGGAAGGGAGTGTATAGAAAGGGCACAAGCATTTATTAAGCACCTACTATGTGTTGGATATTATAATGAATGCTTTATAAATATTCTCTCATTTGGTTTTTACAATAACCCTGGGAGGTAGATGGTATTATATTCCCTATTTTAGAGTTGAAAAACCATGGATAGAGATTACATGACTTATCAAGGGTCACATAACCAGTAAAAGTCCAAATTGTATTTGGATCCAGGTCTTTCTGACCATAGAACCAGGACTCTCTATATAGGATGAATAGGCATACTCCCTCATGGGAGGGAGTGATCATATCAGTGAGATCAAAGATACATTGAATCAACACATATTATTTTCACCTTTTTTCCTTATGTTTTCCCCTTTTGTTTTGATTTTTCTCTTCTAACATGGTTCATATGGAAATATATAAAATGAATGTATATATATATATATATATATATATATATATAAAGTTTCTATAATTGGGGAAAGTTTAAAAATATATATTAAATTATCTAAGCAATTTAGTATATACAATATAAATATATGCTTTTTGATAACAAAAAGATAATCTAAAAGTTCCTGGACATTGAATAGAATTCTTGAAGCAAGAATAGATGAAGAAACATCTAAGTTTATTTATATATATATATATATATTTCTTGAACTGAACACATATATATGTATATATATGCATCTATACATCTATATATCTCTGTGCATATATACCCAATAAATATACATAATAATAATTATGTTATAGTCCAACACATATATAATAACATAACAAATATAAAGCAGTTAAATACAAAATAGCTTGGGAGAGACAACACTATCAGAAAGATGTTATGAGTAGAAGAAAAAAATGTAATGAGAGTAAAATTTAACCAATTGGAGGACATGTGCTCTATTTTTATTCATTCAGCTTCAAGAAATCTAGAATAATTCTTCAGTACATGTGTTGGTCCATCTCCCCCTTTGTAAGATTTGTGGGAAGGGAGTGTATAGAAAGGGCACAAGCATTTATTAAGCACCTACTATGTGTTGGATATTATAATGAATGCTTTATAAATATTCTCTCATTTGGTTTTTACAATAACCCTGGGAGGTAGATGGTATTATATTCCCTATTTTAGAGTTGAAAAACCATGGATAGAGATTACATGACTTATCAAGGGTCACATAACCAGTAAAAGTCCAAATTGTATTTGGATCCAGGTCTTTCTGACCATAGAACCAGGACTCTCTATATAGGATGAATAGGCATACTCCCTCATGGGAGGGAGTGATCATATCAGTGAGATCAAAGATACATTGAATCAACACATATTATTTTCACCTTTTTTTCCTTATGTTTTCCCCTTTTGTTTTGATTTTTCTCTTCTAACATGGTTCATATGGAAATATATAAAATGAATGTATATATATATAAAATAAAGTTTCTGTAATTGGGGAAAGTTTAAAAATATATATTAAATTATCTAAGCAAGTTAGTATATACAATATAAATATATGCTTTTTGATAACAAAAAGATAATCTAAAAGTTCCTGGACATTGAATAGAATTCTTGAAGCAAAAATAGATGAAGAAACATCTAAGTTTATTTATATATATATATATATATATACACACACACACACACACACATCTGTACATTTAAATATATACATTTATACATACAGTTGTATATTTATATATACAATTTCCCCTTGACTGTATTAATGGGAGAGTATCTTACATTTTGGGGAGATCAGTGAGTGATTCTTTCTGCTAAGTACTTTTATTATGAGTATTAAATACTTTTTTCCCCTGAAAGCTAATTCTGGCTAGCCAATCACTAGAAGCACATTGGATGGGGGCTTGTGAGCTAGAGCATTAGAAAAGTAGTGTGAACCTCTCAGGACTATCTGAATACCTTGAGGTGATATAACCTGTCTCTGAGGACCTAGACTATAAGTGCAAATGTGATTTGGAAAGAGTGGCTTTAGAGTATGTATTATAGAAACATTGGATTCTAATTCACTTTCCTTTACCTTTTCAAAGTTTGCAAAATGTTTTAACTCACAATAAACTTAAGAGATAAGTAACATTGTATCATCCCCACTTTAAAGATGAATAAACCAAAGCAGAGCTTGTATTTGAATCCAAAATTTCTGCCTGAGTCTAGCATTGTTTCTTTTGTTTTGTGCTGCTTCCTTAATTTCCAGGAGTTTATGTGGTGAGAGGATAATTCAGTTAAACTTGCACTCAGTAATATCACCACAACCCCAAGAAGCAGTTCGTAAAAGAAAGTTATCTCTCCGAAATGACTTTGTTGACTATCACTGATGAAATTGGACTGGAAGAAATGGATGAATGATATTTAGCCATGGGATAGTGCTTTTTTCCCTCCCAGATGACAACTTCAGCATCACCAAAGTAATCCCATGTGATTTAGATCTTTGTAGGAAAGCATATGAGCTGAAAGGCCTTGGGGGCATTCAGGCTTCCATGTTATTGAAATAGAAACATTAAAAAAAAATCTCCACTCCATGGCAGCCATTTGACACTGGTGAAGGGCTAATTTAATCCAGTAAAGTTTGGGTGACTCAGAAGATGGAGATACCCATTTAGTCTCCTACCATGGGTCATGCAGCTCGAGTTAATATCCAAGCCTAATTGAATGCATGAATCAGAGAAAATAATAATTTGTCACAAGTGTGTGTAAGCTTTAAGAAAGCCCAGGAATAATGAAAAACCAACACAAGACAAATTGTGCTGTGATACTTTTGTAAATGGTTATTTCTGCCCAGAAAAAAAAGAATAAGAAATAGATTTGAGCAGCCTTGAAGATCCCTAGCTGAGCTTCTAATATTTTTTCCTGGCATTTTTTTCAAGTACTGTTAGATATAATAAATAAAATTACTCCCGCTGGAAAAACTCAAAAACTCCAGGAAGAAAGTACAGACTGTTACTTGTCAGGAATGGAAAGGTGGTAGTTTCTAGAAAAGAATTATTTGTTGTGAGATAGGTCCATGCATGGAGTCATCTTTGTCACAGATGTTAGCTTCCTGCACAGTGAATCTGAGGATCAGCTTACTGTTTAGAATTTCTATAACTGGATTTAGTACCCAACCTGGAGCTCTAATGCTTTCTAAGTGAGAATCTTATTTTTTTTAAATTCTTCCCTCTTATTCATTCATTCATTTGTTTATTTGTTTTGGTTATACATGTATATTCATTTAAAAAAACACATTTCCTTATGCATTATGTTGAGAGATAAAAGTCAGAACAAAAAGAAAAAAAACTATGAGAGGAAAAAAATGGAAGAAAAAGAAAAGTAAATAGAGCATGTATTGATTTACATTCAGTATCCTTAGTTCTCTCTTTGGTTGCAGATGGCACACTTCATCCAAAGTTTATTGGGATTGCCTTGGATCACTGAACTGCTGAAAAGAACTAAATCTTTTATAGTTGATCATTTCACAAGCTTGCTCTTACTGTGTTCAATGTATTCTTGGTTCTAGTTGTTTTGCTCAGCATCAGTTTGTGCAAATCTTTCCAGGCTTTTCCTTTGTTTATCATTTTTTATGGAACAATAATATTCCATTACTTCCATTAGATTTCATCCTGATACTACCATAACGTAGACTCCTATCTTCAGGGAAAAGGCCAGGAAAAAAAAGTTTGAATAGAAGGAAGAGTCAGAAAATGTGGAATCTGTTCCTCTTTGTCATTTGTTATGTGACCTTGGACAGGTAATTTTATCTATGTCTAACCCAACATCTGTAAAATGGAAATAACAGCAACCTCTCAGAGTCATTTTGAAGATATAATGAGACATTATTTGTTGTGTTTTGCAAACCCTAAATCATTAAAACCATTTAAAAATAAGATACAAATGCTGCTGTACTTGCTGCCACCATCCTTCCTCCTCCTCCTCCTTTTGTGACCAATTATAAATTGCTTATTTTTTCTTAATTTCTTCATTTTTTAAAAATGAGTATGTTGGTTTAGGTGATCTCTGAGATTTCTTTCAGCTTGAAATCAATTGTCCTTTGACTCTATAAGGTTTCATCTTCTCTAGTCATTAGAAGGTTCAATGGTACAATTCAATAAATACTTATGGAGTGCCGGGTATGTGCAGTGCTCAGTGCCAGGTGGTAGAGATATGGACATGAAAAAATCTGTTGAAGATGGTTCATTCAGGCTGAACTATTGATCTTATTGTGGTCCTAGGATGAAAGAATATGGTAGAGATGCATGAAACCCTAGAGAGGATCAGTTACAAGTAATCCTTCTCCACCCCCACCACCAACTTTAATAAATTCAGTGTCAAACACTTTGTTCTTTCTTACAAAACTTGGGGCTTGGAAGGATTAGACATGATGATCTCAAATAATAGACGTGTGTGTGTGTGTGTGTGTGTGTGTGTGTGTGTGTGTGTGTGTATGTGTGTACACACCCCCCACCCCCCCACACACATATACTGGTATTTACAAAGTGCATCATTGTTACTTCTACAATGTTACTTGTTACTTGTGACTGACTTTCCATGTTAAACTATTTATTCAAGGAAATCAGGGTGTATGGGAAGAGATGAATAGGATAGTACATCACATGTTTCTGACCCAAGATGAGGCTCTCTATGACAAAGATCTTTTAAGAATTGTCAGAATCCAAAACTAAATGTTTTTGTTGGACATGTAGGTGCAACACTGGAACTGAACTTGTTGGTGAGCAGCAGGGTTGGAGGTAGAAAAAGAAATAGAACTCTTGAGAGTATGGGGAAAGAGAGATCCTTTTCTTAAGAAATAACCTGAGGCCTTCCAAAGAAGTGTCAAATCACCCATAATTTTCTTATCAATTTTCCCCTTAAATAAGCTCTTTCTTTCAACTTTTTTTATTTCTATTGATGACAGCACCAATGATTCAAGATCAAAAGTTTTGATTCATCCTTCACTCCTTTATCCAATTTGTTGCCAATATCTATCACTTCTCCATATATATTATCTCTTAGGCTCCTTTTTTCTCCACTCATCATTACTACCATAATTCATAATACCACAATACCATAAATAGAATCCCGGCATCACTGATTTAGATTTGAAAGATATCAGGAAGGTCATCTATTCTAACTCCTTTAGAGATGAGGAACTTGAGGTTCAGACAGAGTAAATGGTGTTCACATTCATACAACTAGGAAGTGTTGGAGAGATTTGAACCCATGTCCTTTTGACTCTACAAAATCAGCAAAGTATCCAAAATATACTATGTTGCTTGCCATTGATCAGGAAATATTCACATTTAACCTAAAAAACTTAAAGGAAAACCTTTCCCAACATAGTCTAATTTAGTGTTTTCCAAGGAGTGCTTTGGTGAACTTGTGTCCTCTGTGCAATATAAATGGGGTTATCTATGAGAAAATATTTATGCCAAAAATATCCTGCCTTCTCAGATGTTTGTACATTTATTTCCTAATTGACAGTAGCTGATGATATTTTATTATTGGTTTTGAGAATTATGAAGAACTTAACACATATAATCTTATTTGGTCCTGACTTCAACTGTGAGAGAAAAGTTTTATGGAAATTATTGTACCCATTTTACAGAGAAGAAAATGGAGGCTCACATAACTTAAGGGACTACTCACTATTACACAACTAGTCTGTGCTAGAAGAAGGATTTAACCCATATATTCTTGACTCTGCTACTCTCTGTCCTATGCCAGACTACCCCTCATTACTATGGGTATTCCTTCTAAGCCTGCTTGACTTGTGATGCTTTTCAACTCTGTTCTTTCACAAGTCTTCTGTAGAAGACCTTCACGATTCACTGATAATTTCTTTTGATTCTCTTAATATTTCAGGGGGTCAATCCAACAGTTAGATATATACTAGCGTATTTTCTTTTGCAATCATACATATTCTTAGTAATGCTATTTATACCACATCTTAGATATGGGTCATTATTAGGATAATACTACAGTCTATTCACATGCACTCAACAAACATTTATGAAACACCTACTAAGTACTAAATACTACCAGCTCTCTGGAAATAATGACAAAATGAAATGATCCCTACTCTTGAGGTACTTAAAAACTAGTCAAGGGAGGAAAAACTGAATTATAGGTATATACAAAATAGAACTTTGGATCATATTTTCTTGTGAAAAATCATCATCGTGAGGTTTGTGCTGATATTTCATCTGGTACATACTGTTAATAGTGGCAAGGCATCTTGGGAAATCCCTTAGCTCAGTGGAGAATGGAGGAAACATTACGTAGGATTTGGTACTATATGATATATGGTAGCATGTGGAGCTTGAATAATAGTATTTTGTGTGGGGGGAGAGGAAAGAAGACATAGCTGTTTCTTTTCTTCAGGAGTTTGGATTCTGAACAAGTGACATTAAGCAGTATAAAATGATGGGGGGGGGACTTTGGAGACACAGACTCTGCTCTGATTGTGGCAGCTTGTTATATGACTGAAACTCTGGTTGGGTTGCAGTTGCCTTTTAGAGAACATGGAGGGACAAATCTACCTGCATCCAACTTCTTTCCCTTTTTCCACTTGTCTGTTCATCTATAAGCATTATGCTAAGCTGTTTTCTTCATATTGACTTGTGATTTTTCTTATTATAAAAATTGGTCAGCCAAGACTAGTATTTACGTATATGCTGTTACTTGTGTTCAGGATATAGCAAAGGTAGGGATCTGAGGGTGATTTTTCTTATAGATTATTTAATCTGGAAATGTCTCCCTAATAAATCTTTCTCCAACTCCTGGAGCTTATGAGCTACAGTTTAGTTTTATGAATTAACTCTCCCAAGAAGCTTTAGTTTAAAATGTGATATGTGGGATCAATTTAATGCTAGAAGGACCAAGCATGACATTCGATCCAAAATGCTATAATTTAACTTTGAAATACATGTTTTTACTCCATCATTTCTATTTTCTCAGAATTTTGGATAAAAAATGTACGGCATGAATTAGCATGAGTTGTTCTTTTAGAATATTCCTAAGTTCTTGTCCTATGAAAAAGAACTGGTTGGAACTATGGCTGTGACTTGTAAATATGGCATACATATTTGGCAAGTATGATGCCAAAGGGTGTAGGTATGTGTGTGTGTTTGTGGGGGGGGAGTGAATGAGGAGGGACAAGAAGAGAAAATCTTTCCTCCAAGAAAATCCATTAAGATGGCAATGGAATAATGTGTCAAGATTTGATCCTGTCCCTTTCTGGTTGAGAGGGTTAATAGGAGGAGCACATATATCCTGTACTACATCGTGATAAGTAAAAGTTACACTTGTAATTATAAAGGTTAATAAAAATTTGAATGGCAGGTAGTAATTTTTTGGAATAAAAATGGATGTAATTTTCTCTGTTCTATTTCAAAAATTTCCTGATCCTCTTTTATTCTTCTATACCTCTATTCTCTCTCTGGATAAGCATTTCTGTCCATAGAGTTTCAGCTCCAAAATACTCTAGTCAAATGAGTTTGGGAAATACTGCTCTAATTAATTTCCATTATTGGCTTTTAAAGTCTTTTTCTTCTATGAGCAATCCATTAATTCAGTGTCAAGATGTATTTGTTAGCACTTTCCTTATCATGTTCATACCACAGACTATTAGAATTAATGGCTATTAGTGTGATCTTTGAGTACAGTGATGGAACCAGGGCTTTCTTCCAGAAAAAAAAAATAGATAGAAATGACCACTCTGACCCACTTAACAAATAAACTTTTAGTTTCCAAGTCTGAAATATCTATCTCTGTGCATACTTTTGTAATACAGAACTTAGAAATGAGAGAAAGCAATTTGGAAGTAAAGGACTATCAAATACTGATAACAACACCTATATTTGTTTTAGTGCTTTATTGTGATTTGTCTTTAGGTGTAGCCATTACATACAAATGAATTGAATTTAAGGGAAGGTGGGCTGTGCAAAGTCACCGGCCTCACTTCCTCCAGAGCTATCTGGATCCAATGGAGTGATATAGATCAGGATCACTGGAGATGGACATAGATGCAGCAGGAGACCTTGTCTTTTCTTATAACTTATAAAGAACCCTTTTTTTTGAATTAACTCCCTTAGATAGTCAATTTTACTATCTCCTTTTGTTTTATAAAGAAATAGACTGAGAGGGATCAGAGGATTATAGATTTAGAATTGAAAATGCCATCTAGTGTCATCTTCTCCACCTCTACGCTATAGATAACAAAACTGAACACAAATTTATTAAGTAACTTGACCAAGATAACTCCATTATAAGAATATATTATGGGAATAGGGTATAGGATATAAAACTTTGGGAAGACACATAAGCTTATATAAATAGTCTCTTCTTTGAAATTCCCTGTGTTTTACCTCTTGATGCATGAATGACCTCCCTAGATTATTGTCTTTTCTTGCAACTGGTTTCCCATTTCTGTCTTAAACTATTTAGTTTTTGAAATTCTGGTATTAAGATTCAGATTCAGCAAACCTAGTTTCCACTGTTGGCCTCTAAAGCTGATGATCTTTCTTGCTCAAAGAGACAGCTATGTATCAAAATGCTGGAATTATAATTTGGAATATTGGAGTTCAAATCTTGGTTTAGGCATAAGATGTGTGATCCTGGCCATTCTATTTAACTTATGCCTCAATTATCTTTTCTTTAAAATGGGTATAATAGGGCTTTTTTGAGGATCAATTGTCATAATAAATATAATGATCCTTGCAAACTCCAAAGCTCTAAATAAATGTTAGCTTTTATCACACTGCACTGGATTTTGAAAGTTACATAATTTAAAATGAAATAAAAGAGGCAGGTAGGTGGTACATTGGAGAGAACACTGGGCCTGGAGTCAAGAGGGTCTGAATTCAAATCCAGTCTTAGATACTCCCTTGCTGCTTGATCCTAGCAAGTCACTTAAACCCAGATTGTCTCAAAAAATATAAAGAAAAAATTTCAGAAAATCAGAAAGCTAGAGAGTTGTGTTCATAAATCTCAAGTTCCTAGGACATTAACATGGCCCTTGGAGGTTTTGGGTCATCCTCTCCTAATTTATTTTGAAACCTCTGGTTCCAGGGGAGAGTGAAGATGGACTTTTAAAAAGTTGGGTTCCCCAAAAAGAAGAGTATGATTCAGAAGCTATCCTTAGTCCCAAAGGGTGTTGACATATTGGAGGCAAAACAATGAAGATTTACAGGAGCCAGCGGAGAAGAATAATAGAGAAAAGGCAATTGAGAAATAACAAGGGGAAGAGTAATTATTTACCAGTGGTTGGCAGGCCATTGTTTAGGTGATATAAAGGCAGATAACCAGGAAGAATGAAATGGGATGGAGCCAAAGAAAAATCTTCTCTGCTCATCTGGACAAATATCCTAACAAAGAGACCTATTAGGCTGAGTTATTAGAAAATTTAGCCTTTCAGTTCATTAAAAATGATAATGAACAAACCTTACCCAAATATGTTAAGGGGAAAAATATTTAGGAGGCATGGTGGGTGCTAAGGAAGTTACCTCTCTAGTATATGTTGCTTGTGATCTGGAAACATTAGAGTAGATTGGTGCTTTGGAAGGAAGAATAAATCCTAACATACAATCTTTCAAATCCTGAGATATCACTGTCATGCATGAAAAAAGTCACTGAAAAGTTAAATGAAACCAATACTATGGATAAACATTATTTTTCATAGAAGGGATGATTGGAGTTAGGAGCCTAAAACTGAACTTTGATAATATAGCTTCAAACTATGATAATAATTGCTAGCATTTATATAGTAATATAAGATTGGCAAATCACATTCTATATGTTATTCCAGTTGGCATTTACAGCAACCCTTGTGAAGAAGAAGCTATTATTATCCCCATTTTACAGATAAGGAAACTGAGGGTATGAGATTAAGTGATCTGCTCAGGATTACATTTGAACTGTCTAACAGGCTCTCCATGATCCAGCTACTTTCTTGTTGTTTCTCTCTTTACTTCATAGCTTCCCAGAGCAATGAAATCTTTGCTGAGCATTCCCCAGAAACTCAGAAATGAAATCTTAATTCAAGACTCAGCTCAAGTGTCTTCTCTTCTATAAAACCTTCCCTGTTCCTTCCCCATGTCCTGCCAAGAAGGGAATTATCTTTCCTATCTCTGATATTGCAGGATACTTTATACTTCTCTCATACATTATTGTGTTCTCTGCTGCATCTTAACTATTATTGAACTATGCACAGTCATGTTGTCCTAGATGGTATGGTCTAGAGGATGGGGACATATTGTTGTTAACAATTTCTTCCTTATCCTTGAATACAACAATTTGCACATAGTAATACCTCACATTTATGTAGAAGTTTTCTTTTAAAATACATTTCATCACTGTGTTTTCTTTGCACATCACCTATATTTCCCAATGTAGGGAAGTAGATGACTTTTCTATGGTCAATATTAATGAGATACAGAGCTTGAACCTACATCTTCCTACTCCATGGCCAATGATCCTTCTACCATATTGCCTCTCACCTTGGAAATATGGATCATATGGATAAATGAATTCGTTAATGAGTAAACAACCAGGGGGGGAAGGATAAGTGTTGAGATTCAAATTCATCTCTAAATAAAATAAATCAGCATATAGCAAATGATTATTAAGTTTTTATTGGCTGATTCTATACTTGGAAGCCATTCTGTGATAAATATATATTTTTTAATCTTGCTAATACACATTAGATTATAAAGTAATTTATTGGAGAAACATCTTTATTTCATTGACTCACAGATTTCGAATTGACAAGGGACTTTAGTGGTTATCTAGTCATACCCCCTCATTTTACAGAAAAGCAAAGTAAGATGGAAGGAGGTCCAGTGACTTGCCATTGTGACTCAGGTAATATTTATCAGAGATAAGATTTGGAACAATTTCTCTGGTTTCAGAACCAGTTTGTCTACTGTAGCATGCTGATTCTTGCTATCACTTCAAAGTTGTATGTATCAATTATGATGTGTGTGTGTGTGTGTGTGTGTGTGTGTGTGTGTGTGGTTCATCCATAAGGTTTGTATGATGTAGGACGATAGATATCTGAAGCTATGTCTTTGAAGACTGACCAATGATCACTCTTATATAATATCACAAGATGGGAGAAGAGAATATTACAGTTTGCTAAAGTTTTAGGGAGACATATTGAGTAAAGCAAATTTTAGCTTCTGTATATGGCCTCCTGAATCATAAATGACTCCCCAAATTCAATATCTTCTTTTGCAACTGATTTCCCATTTTTCCTATCAATTCCTGGGATTTTGATGTGCCAAAGAAACTTGGTTTGATATTGTGTTTTTTTTTTTTTTACTTGTATCTTAGTTTTTATCCTCTTTCCTTTTTCTTAGAGAAATCAGTAATATTGATTATCATCATCTTTGGCATATGTCAGCTTGTCTCTGGACAAGGAAAGACAAGAAATTCTTCATTGTAGTGGGGGGGGGGGTTCTAGCAAAATTCCTTGGAAAGATTCCAAGCCATGTATCTTACACTGGTCTCAGCTTACAGGGAATAATGTTAAAGCAAGGTTCAAGGATAAAATCCTCTCTTCAACAATATATTTGGTTTACACTGAATAAAAACACTTGTTGTACTATAGGAACTAAGATATTATGATTAGCATTTTAATCGCCATCCTGGGGTTAACTAAAATCTTCATATGGCTGAGAAGGAAATCACCTGAAAAGACTTTAAGAAATTAAAAACAAATTCTTATTGGAGTCATCTTTTCCTTGCTGTGCTGAACATCTGCCCTGCTTAGATCTCTGCTTCAGAAAAGATTTCTAATAAAAGATGGGTCAAGCAAATGACTACCACTGTGGGGGGGCGATGAGTGGTGATTTTTAGTCAGACAAGCTGCATTTTCCATAATTATCCTGCTTGGTAAAAACCAAACTCAAACCTTTTTTGAGAAAACTTTGCTGCTATGTAAAAACCCAAATTATATCTTTTTAAAAGCATCTCCACTCCTTAAAGCATCATCCACTTGGATGGAACTACCACCCTTTTAATTACCCATTAGAATCAATCTCTCTTCCAAAATTCCATTTTTTGTATTAAAAGGCACCCATCTTTCCAGGCACCCAGGTTTCCTTGAGATTCTTTGACTTTTCCTTGCAGATGGAAATTTTGGCTGGAACTCAAAAGAGTATATAGGAAGAATGGGATGAGAGAAAGCTGTATAGATTCAATGAAATAAATGCTGTGGGGCCTTGAATCCACAGACTAAGAATTTATATTTTACTTGACAAACAATGGGGAACCCCCTAAAGTTTTTGAGTAGAAGATATTGTCAGTGTCTTCGGGTTTAAAAAGGTTTTTGTGGGGCAACTAGATGGTGCAGTGGATCGAGCACCAGCCCTGAAGTTAGGAGGACCTGAATTCAAATCTGGTCTCAGACACTTATCACTAACTAGCACTATGATTCTGGGCAAATCACTTAACCCCAATTGCCTCTACAGGAAAATTAAAAAAAAAGTTTTTTGTTACTCTGAACATGACAAAAATTTTAAAAAGCACATTTCAAAAAAATAAAAGAAAAAAAGAAGAAAGAATAGGAGTAGCTAGATGGCACAGCAAATAAAGCACTGAACCTGGAGGCAGGAGGACCTGAGTTCTAATCTGATTTCAGAAGCAACATGAGTTGTGTGACATTGGGCCAGTCATTTAATCCCAATTGCCTCACCAAAACCAAAACCAAAACGAAAAAACATTTCCTTATTCAAAGAGCAAGAAAATTGTATTAAATATGAAACTGAAAATCTATGCATGTCATGTTTTTGTTTTTTAAAGAACATCATAAATTCAGCACATTAACCTCCCAAATGGCTTGCTTTAAACCTCTCTCTGTTTTATTCTATACTTTTAAAATGATTATCGATAGAGAGGTCCAGTTGTGACATCATGATGTCAGTGTGATAAAGGACTGATGGGAGACCTGCAGGGTTCACTTCAGGGTGTTTGTGCTTCTTCAAAAGAGAGAAGAAACTGAACTTTGTGGCTGTTTAGTAAGAATAATTATTTACATTGGAAGCTTTCACATGGCTTGTTTCCTTGCTTTGCATTGACTGCACCACAGATGAAATCTCCCTTGTTCCTAAACTACCCTCTTCCCTTTATGTAACTGTCTCCTAGTAAGTTCCAAATTAGTGTCTCCATGTCTCTTCTCTGAGTCTCGTTTCTAAGTCTTTTGCCATACTCTTCTCCACAATAATTCAATATTTAAAGACAGTAATCATTTCCTGTCTGTTTTACCTGCTCCAGGCCAAACATTTCTTCAATAGATTCTCATTGCCTTCCTTTGGAAATGCTTTATCTTGTCAGTGTCCCTCTTAAAATGTTATAGATTGGCTAATAAAACAGTCATTGGGCAGCGTGGCGAGAAGGAATTTCTTCCTGGAAAATGAGGATGCAAATCGGGAGCCAAATGAATATAAATCCAAGTCCAAGTGGAATTGCTCTAGATCTTTGAAATGTAAGTCTGAACCAGACTACCAGGCCAGGTATGGAAGGGAAATCAGACCTGTATGCCATCTACAGGGCATCTAAGCAGGTTGACCATTTGTCTGGTTCCAAATGTGCCCCTTGAACCTCTGCCCTTTAGTTCCATGCATTTTCTACTGTCTGATATACCAAGAAAGACTTCCTCCTTGTCTTCCTTAGTCAGAGAAACTATAGGCAACAGGAACATCTACTTCTCTTGTAATCTGTCCAGAAAAGAAGTCATTCACATGGAAAAGCAAGGCCTTTTTTGGGATTAGGTTAGGGGGCATTTTGTATGACATTGAATTTTCAAATGTCTATTCTTTATGTTTTAATGATACAGACAGAGAGGTTCCATCTGTTTGGATTGGGACCTTATTATTTGGTAACTTTAGCTAAGGAATTGATGGTGATTGTTAAGTGATAAATTTGGCTTATAGATACAAGTTTAAGATATCTGTGATCTCATGGTTGTGAGTGTTATCTCTAAATATTAATGATTATATTGGCTGAAATATGAGTACTAATTGCCATTTAAATCAACGTCCTAGGAGACACACTATTCTATTCTATATAATTCTATGTAAAATCAGAGATTCTAGGAAACATCCATTCCCCAAACCAAGCTATTGATTTGACTGATCCAAACATACTGTTTAGAAAACAACTCTAAAAATTAAATATGAATTTTGTTGATGTATTTGCCTATACATCACTGTAATTTCTGGATATATTATACTTAACTTTCGCTAAGTCCCTTATTACTAAGAAAAATAACTAAACAAAACTAAATGATAGAGGTACTATGTCTGACAATATATACAGCATTCAATTCCAGTAGTTCCCTATCTCACTGTTAAGAGGAGGCAGTTATTTTTCCTTACTTTTTGTTTTGGATCATTTTTAACTTTTCAATTATACAATGTGAATATTTTCTTTTAGTTAGATTTTCATTTTCATTTTATTTTCCTGTCAGTGATTTTCTTAAGTTCATATCTAATCATGTTATACCCCCAATTCCGGTGACTAAAAATTGAGTCTTTGATAACATATAAACTTTTCTAATTTTTTCACTTCCCAAACCTTTTACAACACAATATCTTTCCAGACTTATTAAACAGTATTTCCCCTTTTGTATTTGACATGATCTTTCCAGGGAAGGGAAAATAGGGAATAAATAAAATTAATTAATTAATTAATTAAAGAATAAAATTAAGTGCTGACTATGTGCCAGGCATTGTTGAGCACTTATCAAATATTCCAATTCCATCTTTACAACTCTGTCAGATAGATGATATTATTTTCCAGTTGAGGAAATCAGGACAGACAGTTAACTGAGACAGAGGTTAAATGATTTATGTTGAGTTACACAACTAGTAACTGTCCATGGTCATATGTGAAATCAAGTTTAACTGATGTAAGGTCTAGCTCTCTATCCCCTGTTTCACCTAATTAATCATAGTCAATCAGCTAGCAATCAATCAAGAAGAGGAAAGTAGCATCTGATGGCTACAAGATCCTAGATTTTTTCCATCATAGATGTAGTGCTGGAAATAATGTTGGAA
The DNA here is from genome assembly GCF_016432865.1 of Antechinus flavipes. Classification (NCBI taxonomy): domain Eukaryota; kingdom Metazoa; phylum Chordata; class Mammalia; order Dasyuromorphia; family Dasyuridae; genus Antechinus; species Antechinus flavipes. Next base: position 231,025,299 of record NC_067403.1, read on the forward strand.
CCCATCAAGTTTAATTCTCTCTTTTCATAGTTGAGAAAATTGAAGTTCAATGACTTGCTCAAGATCATATATGCAATATCAGAAGTGGGATATGAAGCCAGATCCTTGGATTCCAGAGCCAATACCTTTTCTATTACTACATGATTTTGAGCTAGTTGAAAGATCCAATATGTACATATTCCAGGTTATTGTTATTACTTCTTGTGTGATACCTATTTCCCAAGTTAAAATAGTGTCAAAATGATGCATTTTAATATTAATCTGACTTTATATTTGTTTTATGTTTTACAATTTATTATTGTAGTAAGTCACATTTGGGCTTGCTCAAACTCTCTGGTTAATGATCTTAATTAATAGTCTCAAATCAGATATGTCCAATGTATTAGATTTGTTTTTGGTTCTTTAATACTAAAATTTAATTGTGATACAACAGCTCAAGTCTTTCTTTTCTCTCTTCCTCCTCCTCAGAGCAGATTGTTCTTTTTTCTTTTTTAGTATTTTATTTTTCTCCAGTTACATTTAAAAACAATTTTAACATGAATTTTTTGTCAAACTTGTGTTCCAGATTCTCTCCCTTCCTTCCTCTACACTGCCTCTCATTGAGAAAGCAAATAATTTGATATAGGTTATATATGTGTAGTCATGCAAAACATTTCCATAATAGTCATATTGTGAAAGCAAACCGATAAAAAAAATCTCATGAGAAATAAAATTTAAAAGAATATTCTTCAATCTGAATTCAGACACCATAAGTTTTTACTCTGGATATGGATATTGCATTTTTTGTTAAGTCCTTCAGAGTTGTCTTGGATCACTGTATCACTGAGAATAGCTAAGTAATTCATAGTGATCATCTAAAAATTTGCAAATAGTACATTTCACTTTGCAACATCTTGTAGAAGTCTTTCTGGTTTTTTTGACTACTAATCATTTCTTATAACACAATAGTATTTCTTCAAAATCACATTGTAATAGGCTGAAGCTCGAGTTGATGCACTGAGGTCCCAAGCACGTGAGGCTAAATAGTAATTGGACCATACTCTATTAATATATAAGCTTGGAGAAAGAATGGTCCCGGCCCACTCTTTGTGCAAGTTCTGATGTATTGTATAGGAAATGGCGTAGCGACAATTTTGGTGGGTGGAGAGAGAGGGGCAGAGAGAGAGGCAGAGAGACTGCTGGCCAGGTTCGTGTTGTGGCCGCTCACATTCCTATCGCTGACTCTGGCTGATTTTAAAATACATGGTCATCACATCACATAATATAACTTATTCAAATTTTGCCCAACTAATGAGTGTTCCCTTAATTTCCAACTCTTTATCCATAGAAAAGAACTACTGTAAATATGTTTATACATATAGGTCCTTTTCATTTCTTAAATCTTTTGTAATATAGATCTAGTTGTGGTATTGCTAGGTAAAATACCTATAGTCCTTTGGGCATAGTTCCAAATTGCTCTACAGAAAGGTTGAGTAAGTTTACCACTCTACCAACAGTATATTAATGTCTCATTTTCTTTACATCCTCTCTGCCATTTGTTATTTTTCTTTTCTGTCCTATTAGCCAACCTAATACATATAAGACAGTAACTCAGAATTGTTTTAATTTGCATTTCTCCAATTATTAGTGAATTACAACATTTTTTATATGGCTATAGATAGCTTTATTTCATCTGAAAACTATTCAACTATTTTTATTATTTATCAGTTAAATAGTGATTTTTTTTCTTTTTTATAAAGTTGACTCAGTTCTCTTTAAGTTTGAGGAATTGGACCTTTATAAAAGAAATTTGTTTCAATTTTCCCCACAGTTATTATATCTAATAATATTCCCTCCCTGCCTTATTTGTTCTATTCTCTCTTTTATCCTATATTTTCTTAAGCGTTTTGCCTCTGAGTATCCCCTCCCCTAATTTGTCTTCCTTTTTTTATCACTACCCCACTTCTCTTATCTCCTTCTTCTCCTACTTTCCTTTGTGGTAAGATAGATTTCTTTGCCCAATTGAGTGTATATGTTATTTCCTTTTTAAGCCAATTCTGATGAAAGAAAAGTTCTCTCAACTGTTCCCCAACCTCTTTACCTTCAATGTAAAAAACATTTTCTTTGGAGTATAAGCCCAATAGAAACACTGCTGGATCAAAGGGTAGTATTTCTACTGGGCTTATACACCAAAGAGATACTAAAGAAGGGAAAGGGACCTGTATGTGCCAAAATGTTTGTGGCAGCCCTGTTTGTAGTGGCTAGAAGCTAGAAAATGAATGGATGCCAATCAATTAGAGTATGGTTGAATAAATTGTGATATATGAACGTTATGGAATATTATTGTTCTGTAAGAAGTGACCAGCAGGATGAATACAGAGAGGACTCCGAGACTTACATGAACTGATGCTAAGTGAAATGAGCAGAACCAGGAGATCATTATATACCTCAACAACAATACTGTATGAGAATGTATTCTGATGGAAGTGGATTTCTTCTTCAAAGAGATCTAACTCAGTTTCAATTGATCAAGGATGGACAGAAGAGCTACATCCAAAGAAAGAACACTGGGAAATGAATATAAACTGCTTGCATTTTTGTTTTTCTTCCCGGGTTATTTATACCTTCTGAATCCAATTCTCCCTGTACAACAAGAAAACTGTTTGGTTCTGCAAACATATATTGTATCTAGGATATGCTCTAACCTATTTAACATGTATAGGGCTGCTTGCCATCTGGGGTAGGGGGTGGAAGGAGGGAGGGGAAAAATCGGAACAGAAGTGAGTGATAATGCTGTAAAAAATCACCCTGGCATGGGTTCTGTCAATAAAAAGTTATTAAAAATAATAAAAACAAAAATAAAAACAAAAAAATTGAAAGAAAAAACATTTTCTTGCCTCTAATATGAGATAATTTACCCCACATTATCTTTCCCCTTCCCTTTCTCCAAGTGCATTTTTCTCTTATCCCTAAATTTTATTTTTAAAGCTATTATTCCTTCATATTCAAGTCACATTTATGTCCTCTAACTATATGCCCTTCTAAATGTCCTAATAATGATGAGTTCCAAGTATCTTCCCTGTTTATCTTTTTATGCTTCTCTAGAGTCTGGTATTTGGAAGTCAAATTTTCTTTTCCTTTCTGGTCTTTTCTTCAAGAATACTTTAAAGTTATTCATTTCAATGAATGTCTATTTTCCCTCTGAAGGATTATGCTCAATTTTTCTGGGTGGATTATTCTTAGTTCTAATCCCAACTCCTTTGCTATCTGGAATATCATATTTCAAGACCTCTGATCCTTTATGGTAGAAGCTGGTAAATCTTGTATTATGCTAATTGTGGCAAACAATTTGAATCGTTTTTTTCTGGCTGCTTGCTATATTTTCTCAGAGCTTCTGGGAACTCTGAAATTTGGGTATAATATTTCTAAGAGTTTTAATTTTAGGATCTCTTTCAGGAGGTGGTTGGTAGATTCTTTCAATTTCTATTTTACCATTGGATTCTAGTATGTCAGGGAAGTTTTCCATGATAATTTCTTGAAATATGATGTTCAAGCTCTTTTTCTTTTTTGATCATGACTTTCAGGTAATACAATAATTTAAAAATTATCTCTCTTGGATTTATTTTCTGCGTCAGTTGTTTTTCCAATGAGATATTCACATTGTCTTCTAATTTTTTATTCTTTTGGTTATATTTTATTGTTTCTTGATTTTTCATCATGCCTTCCATTTATTCAATTCTAATTTTTAAGGAATTATTTTCTTTATTGAGCCTTTGTACTTCCTTTTCCATTTGGCCAATTCTATCTTTTAAAAGGATTTTTTATTCAGTGAATTTTTGTGCCTTTCTTTCCACATCGCCAGTTCTGCTTTTTAAGACAGTCTTCTCCTCACTGACTTTTGTTATGTCTTTTATCATTTAGCTGAGGATATTTTTTAAGGAGCAATTTTCTTTAGTGTTCTGTATATGTGTGTCTAACAAGCCGTTGACTTGTTTTTCATGATTTTCTTGCATTACTCTCATTTCTCTTTCCAATTTTTCCTCCCTCTTATTTGATTTTAAAAATCTTTTTTTTTTTGAGTTTTTTCATGGCCTGAACCTAATTCATATTTTCTGGAGGTTTTGGAGGTAGACGCTTTGACTTTATCATTTGTTAAGTGTGTGTTTTGATCTTTCCTGTTACCATAGTAACTTTTTAGTCAGAATTTTTTTCTGTTGTTTTGTTCATTTTCCTAGTCTATTTGTTACTTGACTTAAAACTCTTTGTTGAAATCGGACTCTGCTTCCAAGGTGAAAGATGCATTGTACCAAGATTCAGATTATTTTTTGGCATCTGTTTTCAGAAATACTTGAGGGATCTGTACGTTTTCAGTTCTTCCAAGGTGATAAGATATAAGGAGAGATGTTTCTACTCTCTTGACTTGTGCCCTGATCAATGAGTGACTACAAATACACTTTTCTTCCCTGGAAGTGTGAGTTGGATATCTACTCTACTGTGACCACAAGTTCTGATGTGTTAGTGTTTCTCCTCACTTTGGCACTGTTACTTAGGAGTTTGACTCTTAACTTAGTATGGGAACAGAAACAGAGCCATGTCTCAGTGCTAGGAAAGAGATCCCTATAATCTCCTTTTGACCAGTTGTTCACTCCAATCCCATACCATCTGTGGGATAACTATTGCCATTCCTGATTTAGTGGCTTCAAGGTCTGCTTCTGGTTTGTTGGGGACTGGTCTGTGCTGATACAGTCTGTTTTGGATTGCACTCCACTTTCATTTAGGTGTGACAGAGATTTTCTGCTCTCCTCTTAAGTTGTCTTTGGCATCTACAGGTTGGAAGTATGAAAACCACCTCTGTTTCTACTGATTCAGTCACTTTAGAGCTCACTCCTGGTTTGCTTAGATGTAATCTGCACTGGACTATGCTCTATTCTCACTGTGGTATAGCAGACCTTTCCTGAAATCTTCTAAGATTTCTTCTAATTCATGGGCTGTAAAATTGTTTCTCCCCATATTTTGGTGGGTTTTGTTGCTCTAGAATTTATTTAGAGCAATTATTGAAAGGTATTGGGAGAAGTTTGGGGGAGACAGCTCAGGTGAATCCCTGCTTTTACTCCACCATCTTGACTCTGCTTCTAGCAAATTGTTCTGAGACAAGGTGTTTTTGAGATATTTTTCCAGTGATTTTAATAAATTGATAGAAGGAAATGAGGATAATATTTTTCTGCTGTACTTGTCACAACCTGTTGAAATGCATCTCAAAACAGACTACTGCAGAAAAACATTTTAAGCAACTATTACAATGGAAATGTCTTGGCTCTTTGCCTTCCTGAAGAGCAATACATGAAATATTTATTCAGAAAATGAGAATATTAAGAACTAAGTGATTTTAAACCATTACAATTACCTTTCTAACAATTATTCTATGGCTTAAAAAGCTACACACCATTTGTAATTTTTTTTTGGTTGTGAAAACCATTGGTTCCTGCAATGGTTGAACATATAAAAATCAGTATAGCAAGTACTTTTATTGCTGTTTTCCCATTCAATTCACTAAGCTTTTGAGAGATTTAATTAAATATTCCAGGGAAGTATAGACACAACCATTAGAATTGTGACCAAATATAACTATAGAATGGCTTTTTGAGAACTCTTTAGGTTATCCCCTTGCATGAGGAGTTACTATAGTATGATAGTTTTGTGCCTAAGAAACAGAATAAAGGAAATTTCAGAACTTCCATGTATACCACAGCTACTTAGTCTGACCTATAATAAAACTTCTACAGTTTTATCAACAAAAAAGACATCTAGACTGCTTCAAGATCTTGAGTAACTGAAACCATTGCCGTCCTATGATAGTCCTTTTCATAATTTTGTGTCATTTTCATCATGCAGATATTTTCCCCCCTCAAATGTATCTCTCAAAATTTCCCACCCATTGTATTTAGCTCTGCCCTCTAAAACCAGTATCATGTACAAAACGAAACATTAGTAAGGACCTAGTATATTCCAAAAACTAATCTAATATCTGGGAATACAAATAATAAAAAAAGAGAGAAAGTTTTGCTTTCAAAGACCTTAAAATTTAATAGGGGAAGACAATGCATAGGAGGAAGCTGAAAAGTGTGTGTGTGTGTGTGTGTGTGTGTGTGTGTGTGTGTGTGTACATGTGTATATGTGTATATGTGTAGGGGAAGACCTCTGACTCAGGGCCACAGTCCCAAAGTAGTACATCCAGGTAAAAAAAATGACATAGTCTGAGCTGAAGTTCTTTTTAAAATGGAAGTTTTGGATACACTCTCCAGTCAGAGAGGCAGAAGGTGTTGATGAGGTGAAGAACCAAGGCTGATAGGATCTTGAAGGATTATGAAGTTTCCACAATAATGAACTTCTTGGGGCAGATGAAGAAATCAGATGGGTCAAAAAGTGAGAAATGAGAACAAAGTAGACTATAGGCCTTGCCTGTGAAACTTTTGATGACCTGGCAAAGACTTATGAATTAAACAGGGCTGAGGGTTCTGGTCTCTTTTTGCTTATGAACTTGGTCAGTCTGAAAGTGACCAGTTTTGAACTCAAGCATGAAAGATGCCAAATATAGTCTTTTTATTATACTAAGTCATCTCTCATTTGCTTTCTGTTTTCTGTGGTTTCCCTTTCTCTAAATATGTAGCTTGCCCTCCTAAAGAGAAGGATAGGTTGAAATTAATTGATTTGTGCTAATGAATTGCTTTGATCTTCATAGTGAACTATTAACATAATTGAACAGGTTGAAAAATTGTATCTATGTGTTCAAAACAGGATTGAATGTGACTGATGAAATTCAATATGTTATGATGACGAAGGTGCTCCTTTTTTTTCTCATAGGATGGTCATAAATGCTACAAATTGAAAAGTCTTGACTCTAATTTTTTGCCTGATGACAGTTGTGTGGCCAAATGCACACGCATGCATGGAGATGAGCGAGTTGTCCATGGTCCTGAAAACTATTAATGATGAGAAGAAAATGTAGGTTTTTCTGGTTCCCAAGTCTGTGTTCAGGATAATTAACTTTACGTAGAAGGAACTCTTGGGAAAGATTCCCTCTTGCTTAATATTGACAGAAGATTGGGAAATAGAAGCTGCCAATCAAGCCGATTAGCAAATACACTATTGATGGCTGAATAGTAATACTCTTTGAAAATGTCTGTCAGCAAAATCAACTAAAAATCCAGTGGAACTATCTGGGAACACACACACACACACACACACACACACACACACACACACACAGAGCAATACATGAGCCAGCACGAGGTGAGAGAACCAAAGAAAAACTTGTATGATCAATTTAAACTTCTAACTTGACTTCTCTCGCTTTTCAACTTTTCTTTATTATTCTAGTTTTTTTCTTCTTCCTGCCCATATTTAGAATGCACCCATTCTTCAATTCCACCTCTTAGAATCTCTAATTTAAATTAAATTAAACATCTAGGTGGTTTCATGGATAAAGTATTAAACCTTAAGTCAGGAGGATCTGTATTCAAATCTCATCTTAGATATTCACAAATTGTGTGACTCTGGAGAAAAATCATAACCTCTGGGAATAATAGTAGTACATACTTTTAAGTGTCCTTGAGAGGATAAAGTGATGTAATATTCTGGGTTTGACTCCTAGTATATATATAAAAAAAATCAAAAATAACTCCCCAAACAGACAAAACATAAAAGATATATTTCCAAAGTTGTTGCAAACTCCAAAGTGCTATGTCAATGCTTTTTATTATAATTATTATGGCTTATTTCCTCCAAGATCCATTTCACATCCTTTTTTCTACATGAAGCCTTTCCTCATCCCTCACATTTTAATAACCTGCCATAACCTCATCTTTTTTTTTCTATTTTGTATACACCTATATATGATGTGATTTCCAATAGAAAGGAATTTCCCTGAAGGGGGTATAATTTCATTTTTGTAATTATAACCCTAACAGGTAGTACAGTTCCTGGCACATCAAAAGTACATAGCAAATGCTTGTTGATTGACTTTAGGAATCTGGCCAAGGCCCTTTCTGTATGGGAATAGGTAGAGAGTCTCAATTCTGAAAGAGACCACACCTGAGGAGCACAAAAGGCATGTCCCAAATTGATTATTTTAATAGTAGCAATGGTAATAACAACTAACATTTATGGGGTATTTTAAGGTTGGAAAGTGATTTTCATATATTATTTGGGCCTATTAAAAGCCCTTTGACATAAGTACCATTATTATTTCCATTTAAAACTGAGGAAACAATGACCAAGAGAAGTTGTGATTTTTCTAAATTCATACAGCTAGCAAGAGTTTGAGGTGGTATATAAACTTAGGTCTTATTGAGTTCAGGTCATGCATTTTATCCATGTCCCTATCTAGTTTCCTTCATCTATATAAGCAGTACAACTAGTTCCTTAATCTTTATATTTATCACAGATACAAAGGCTTTGGATTGATGGTCTTAAGTTTGAACACCAGATCTGTTATTTTGTTCCAGCTCTGCAAGGTTGGGCAAGCCAAGGTTTTTCTCCACTATTAAATGAGAGGGTGGTACTAGCTGATCCCTAAGCTGCCTTCCATCTCTGAGTCTCAGCTCCTACGAAGTATTGCACAAAGGGACTATATTAAAGGAACCAGGCTGCTGTGAATCCAAGCAGAAAGAAACCCTCTTTCCAGTGAAGCTTGGTTTACTTAATTCTGTTCAGATTCTAATCTTCTACTAATGAGCAATTTCCTTGAGTCCTATAGAGAGCAAAACCAAACAAGTCAATTCAGAGAGTTACCCAATAATCCTTCCCATTAGGGGACAATTGAACAAATCACAGCTTAGGTATATTTTCCAGGTCATTAGGGCACCAATTAGTACAGTGAAGCAGTACCCAATTGTGTCCTGCTGGCTTGAAAGTTAGAACAGTTTGCCAATATCTTAGTTTAAAGTTGAAGAATCACTTCAGAAGAAGTAATTATTAAGTGTTTAATTTATTATGTGCTCAATAGATCAACTGCCTTGTGCTAAGTTTTGAGGATACAAAGGAGATGATTTCCAAATTCTTTTCTACTTTGAAACTTGTAATCCTACTTTGCCATACCATAGCGATATAGTAGAAACAACACAGGGCTTTGAATCTGAGAATGCAACTTCCACCCGTGACTCTGTCTTCCACTACTGGTATGACCTTTCCTTAGGTAAGTCATACTAGCTTTTCAGCTTTCTATTTCCTCATCTATAAAGTAAGAGATCAGACTAGGTGTCTGTTAAGGTCCTTTCCAATTTTCAATTTTATGTCCTGTACTTTTAGATATGGAGAGATTTTGGGTTTTCCCAAGTTATTTCAATAAGAGCTCCCAATAAAGATAGTAAAGTATAAAAAGCAGGTCTAACGTTGTAAGAAAATTTAACCATGAGGCAGATAGATAGCACACTGAATAGAGTACTGCTCCTAAATTCAGGAGGACCTGACTTCAAATCCAGCCTTAAATTCAGGACACATTTAACACTTACTAGCTTTGTGACCCTGGGCAAGTCACAATCTCAATTGCCCAGCCAAAAAAAAAATTAAAAAAGAAAAGAAGTAAGAAGATTTAACAAGATATGAGAATCCAATGTTATACAAAGGCATATTTAAGGCATATTAAGAGAGATTGTCTTGTGGACTGTTTCTCTCTATTTTTTTCCTACAATTTATAAGCTATGTTCCTGTATTGCAAGAATATGAGAAAATAAGCATACCATGACCATGATTATCCCAGCCATCACCTACTATTATATTTTCCCTCGTTTATAATTTGTCTTTCCCTTCCATTATGCATATTTGGATTTCTCTTTGTCTTTTGTGTTATCATATTTGAAGGTGTCCAATGTCTAAAGGCAACAGTAAATAAAATATCTCTGCAGATGAGTTACTTTATTCAAAACTAATATTGTGTATAATGACTAGAAACATTATTTCAGATGTTTGTTGACAGTTTTTGATTTTTCTTTTGAAAAAAATATTCATTTTACTCTGTATTTATCTTTATGTATCCACTTATTTACATATTACTTCCACCATTAGAACATAAACTCTTTGAAGACAAGTACTATTTTTGCCGTATTTTATCCTAAGGACATAGCAAGATTCTTGACTCATAGTAAGTACTTAACAAATGCTTATTGAGTAACTGACAAATTTCTTTTAACATCTAAACAAATCAAATGTTTTAAAAATGCTTAAATTACTGTATTTTCCCCCATGGGTACCAAAAAACTTAGTATCCACTATGATAATTAATTCATCTCAATTGCCTGCTAGCATCTATTCCTTTTCCTTTAATTGATTTCTGTTCTGCTTTTTAAAATTCCTGTGTTTAGTTTTGTTTGAGTAATCAATTAATTGTGTTTGATTTTGTAAGTTTTGTTAAATCCTCTTCAGAAGTATGTGTAGAAAGAAATCTTAAATAAAATAAATAGGACAGAGGAGTTACCAAGGCTACTTTTCCAAATATGTAAAGTATGATGACTTCTGATTATCCCAATATCATAATTAGATGCTAATTGGAGATAGGAGGGTCCTTAGAGATCTCTTTAGCAAAAGGTTCTTATTACCATAGAATCATAGTTAGAAACGTGGAAGAGACCACAGAGACCATTTAGTCATACTCCTTCATATAATAAAGAAACTAAGGCATAAAGATAAGTGATTGCTTAAATGTAACTTACAAGTAGTAAGTCTCAAAGATTTCAAACCAAGCTCATCTGATTCCATATTCACACCTGTTCTATTAATCATGATGAAATTTGTTGATAATATTTTCCTATTCAGCAGTTCTTATTTCTCCATGACCAAGTAATCAAGTTTAGATAATGATTATTGTGCAAGTGCTTTTTTCTGGATCTAATTTTCCTCTGGAATCATTCAATAGATATACTTGAAACTAACCATGATTTTTTTTTTTTTTGAGGCAGAATTAAATGATTTGCTCAAGGTCACAAAGCTAGTGGGTATTTGAGACTGGATTTGAACTCAGGTTTTCCTGACTCTAGGATTGTATCCACTGCTCCACCTGGCTGTCCTAATCATGACTTTGTAGACACTAACAATAGCACAGTCAGGCTCTGTACTGCTTGAGGATATGCAAAAGCAAGGTGCACTACTTTTCAGGGTGTTTCATAATTATCCCCCTTTTACTTAACTACTATTCTAGTTCAGACCTTAATCATCTCTCACTTTGACACCTACAACCTCTTAATTGATATCCTATGCTTTAGTGTTTCCTTTCCTCATTCTATTCTCTAAGTTTCTAAATGTGTGTGTATGTGTATAAACAATTTTTGCTCAACAAAATACACTGGTTCTCTCTTGCCTTTAGCATAAAATTCTGATACTTCTGTTTAGTTTATAAAGCTCTTTACAACGTATTCTATCTTGCCTTCCCAGAGTTATCACACATAATTCATTTTAACTCCCTCAATATTCCAGTCAAACTGGCCTACTTTCCATCCTCCATACACTAAATTCCAATTCTTGTCTCTTTATCTTTTCACAGGAAGTCTCCTTCATACCTGAAATGTGTTCCCTCTTAACCTTTACCTTTTAGAAACATTCCCTCCTTTTAAAGCTCAGGTTAAGTGCCATCTCCTACAATAAGCTTATACTGATTTTCTATTCCCCTCCCAGATAATAATGATTTGATCATATTTCTACTCTGCTCAAAAATCTTCAATGATTCTCTATTGTCTCTCATGAAAAGTTAAAATCCTTTGCCTGACAGTAAAGGTCTTCCTTCCATAATTAGATCCCATATTAATCCTCCAGGTTTACCTAATGAATTTTCATGTATGTTATGCCCAGTCAAATTGGACAACTTATGCCTATGAAACTCACCCATCTCTGTGTCTTTATTCATATAATTTGATGTGCTTATTGATTAATTAATTGTAACAGACTTATTGGGTTTAGGAACCAAATTTCAGTTTAGTATTAAAAAAGTTTTTATTTTTTTGGCGACACATGTAGAAGATGGCAGTGAAAAATGGACTGTCAAGTTGGTGCTGTTCTAATGTATCTCTGCAGTAAGCTCTGTTAAGCATTAATGAGCAGGGTGCATAAAAACAAGTTATTTTGAGATGCAACGTATGGTTTCTTTAGAATAATACAATCATCTCTGAACCATCTCGGGCAAATCAATCCCCTGAGCTATAAATGCCTCCTGATTATTTCATGAGCAGCCATGTGAAACAACAGAACAAAAATTCCTTCCCATTAAACTTGTGCTACATGACAAACACAGGAGTATAAATGACTAATTACCTTTAAGAACATCCCTATTTCTAGCCCCCAATCCAATCTGTCCCCCTTTTCAACAGATGTCTAGATGAATAATTAGTAATTATAAATTCAGAGCAACAGATATACATTGGGTGCCTATTATATGCTCAGCACTGCCTGAAGCAATATGAGGGTTAGGAAAGTAATATTTTAGAATGAAGAATGAAAAGTCATTTATTAATAAGTGCTTAACATGTGTGACACATCGTGTTAAACTCTAAGGATAGTTTCTTTCCTCAATTAGAGTACAATCTAACAAGGAGGGAATAATACGGGGATTGGTATTTTGGTTTGGAAATTTGCAGGTAACCAGTGGGGAATATATTGCTATACTCTTTCAGAGAGTGATAACAGCATCGAGATCCAGGCTAGAAAACCAAATGGATGTGTTTTGGGGAGGAGTGAGGCGAAGGGAAAGATTTGTATAGAATAACTATTTACAATTTATGAATTGTAATCTCCTTCCCCTCTTTTCAAAGATAGGAGATTGTATGTGTACAACATTGACTACACTATCCTGTTAGGAATTAAATTTGAGATTAAAAAGTGCTGGCTAATTTTCTAATTTTCTCTCTCTTTTTCTTTTGTTCCTTGTATCCTCTGAAAAGAAAAGAGATATATGTATAAATGAAGGTGAAATAAAACCAAAATTAATTAACAAATAATGGTTAGAAAGAGAAATCTTGGCTCCTTCCTTCCAATCCCATCAATTATTGTTGTTGTTCAATGATTTTAGTTGTGTTCAACTCTTTACCATCCCATTTTTTTTGGCAAACTTTTTTTTATTATTTCTTTTTCTAGCTCATTTTACAGATGAGGAAACTGAGGCAAATAGGGTTAAATGACTTGCTCAGAGTTATACAGCTAGGAAGTGTCTGAAGCCAAATTTCAACTAAAAAAGATGACTCTAGATCTATATAAAGAGGTTCATTATCTCATCGATTTGGATTGCTTCTATTATTACAAATCACAACCCTTTCATACATTCATAGAATTGCAGCCCTAGAGCTTGAAGGGATCTTGGGAATTGTCAAGTCCAATTTCCTACCTTTCAGAAATGAGCAATCTGAGTCTAGGAGAATGAAGTGTCTGACCTAAGTTCACATAAGCAATAATAATCAAAGCTTAGATTCAATCTCAGGTACAACTCCAAGTTCATATAATAATTTGTTGCTGCTTACCTGTTTTCATCTTGTGAGATTCTCTTTTGTGACCTTCTGTGAATATTTCCAAGTTAGTCCCCATGGGGTATGGGAGATTTTATCTTGTTCTTCTAATTTCTTTAGGATCTTGGGCTATTCATCTATAGCTTCTTATTCTTTTTTATTTTATTTTATTTTTTATTAAAGCTCTATTTTCAAAACATGTATAGATAATTTTCACATTCACCCTTGCAAAACCTCCCCTTTCAAATTTCCCCTAGATAGCAAGCAATCCATGTTCAACTCTTCTATACATATTTCCACAATTATCATACTGCACAAGAAAAATCAAATCAAAAAGGAAATAAAGTGAGAATAACAAAAATGCAAGCAAACAACAGCAAAAAGTGAAAATACTATATTGTGATCCACACTGAGTCTCCACATTTCTTTGAGTACAGATGCCTCTCTTCATCACAAGACCGTTGGAACTGGTCTGAATCACTTTGATCATTATATAATCTTGTTGCTGTGTACAATGTTCTGCTTTTACTTACTTCACTTAGCATAAGTTCACGTATGTGTCTCCAAGTTTCTCTGAAAACCATCCTGGTGATTGTTTCTTATAGAACAGTAACATTTATATACCACATCTTATTCAGTGACTTTCCAATTGATGAGTATCCACTCAGTTTCCAGTTCCCAGCCACTACAAAAAGAGCTGCTACAAACTATTTTTTGCACATAGGGGTCCTCTTCCCTTTTTCATGATCTCTTTGGTATAGCCTCTCATTTTTGATCCATGACTGACATCTCTCTTTTCTAGTCATATACAATTCCAAATGATGGCTATTTTGCCATGTGTCACATCCCAGTCTGTGTTGGTGACATATTTCAGTTATCTTCTGCCTACTATGTGATTTTCTCTTACTTATTGGGTCATCTGCAACTGACAAACTTAGTGTGCTCTTGAGCTATGTTGATTATTTTATCTAGAGCCCCCAAAACTTGTTTTGCTTTGTCTTCCTAAACTCAGGAGTATGCTTTAAAAAAGGACACAAAATAAGGAAGCTGTAATGCTATATATTTAAAGAGCATCTGTTATTTATCTATATATTTTTTATGGCTTTAATTTTTTGTTGTTAATTTCGCTTACTGACACAAAAATGATTATTCATAATTATTTTGGAGGAAATGGAAAATTCTTTGATTTCTGAAAAATTATACAGAAGATATAAAGAATTGAAGATATGCCATAGGGTCATAGGAGGAAACATGCTATTCTTATTTTCTTTAAGAAGAAAAAAGTTGAATTTACAAACTTGACTAAGTTTTAGGGCATATAGATAGATAAACTATTTTTTTTGATAAACTATTTCTTAAGTACTTTGTGTGTGTTAGGTGCTGGAACAAGCATTGAAGATACAAATACAAGCAAACCAGAAGCTGATATTTTACTAGGGGAAAGATAGCACATAATGAGGACCAAGAGTATGATGTGAACAGTAACATAGCATGGAGTAGTCCAGGAAATGGAGTAAAGACTTGAGCACCAGTGAGAAAAGGTGAAAACTGAATTATCAGAAGTGAGGGACCCAGGGGGCAAAGACCTGGTAATTAGTGTAAGATGGAGGAGATGATCAAAGAGATTAAACATCTGTAAAATAAAAGGAAGTAATGATCCTCCAAAGCCAGTATGGTTTCATCAAGAACAGGTATGAGATATTAATGTCATTTCATTTTTTGATTGATAGATCAGGGAATACTTCTAGATAATCATTTGTATTTTGATAAAACATTTGACAAATTTAACAGGCTAGTCAATTTTGAACTTAGAGAGATTTGGATCTGGTCAGATGGCCAGATTTAGAGTAGAATCATTTATAATTTTATATCAACATGGAAAGACATGTTTATTAGAATGCCCAGGTCTGTTTATCTGTGATTTGAGGGAAGATATAAATGACATGCTTATGAAATATTAAAATAAAACAAAGTAGGGAGGGGAAGCTAATCTGTAGGAAGTTAGCATTAGAATTCAGAAAAGATTTTGACAAGTACATTGAGCTAGATAAATTAAATTTAATTGCAATAGGGTTGAAGTCTTACAGTTGGGTTCATAAATAAAATTTACAACTCCAAATCAAGCAGTTATTTTTGTCAAATTATTACTTTTCCATATCATTCTTTCAAGCTGTCATTTCCTTTAATATTTTATTTTGGATCTCTTGTTTCATTTTTCTAGGTATTCTTATAGTTGTTGTGGTCAGGACATTATTTTTCCTGAGAGTTCATTTTGACTGGCTGTTGAATTACTTTCTTCTACTGGACTCATCTTTTGGACATCTCTGTCTCTACTATTTGTGTTTAACCTTATTTTCTGTTTACTCATATCTACAACCTCAGTTTTTAGACTGGGGTTTGTGCTTTGGTTAGACTCTTTTGTCTTTTACAATCTTTAGTGGAATTGCTTGTTCGTGGATTTGGTGGGTAAGATCAAGCTGTGCCTTCTGCAAGAATTCTTTCTGCAGGATTTTGGCTCAGTCTTCTAGCAGTAAAATTTAGGTTTGGGCCTCAGGCCACTTGCTACCTCCTCGTTGCATAATTCGGAATGGAAACTAAGTCACTGTAACCACCAAAGGCTTTCATCAGATCTTGTTGACTATGCTTAGAGTAGATTCTCAATAAAATCCTATGTGTTCTATTTTCCTGGTACTGACTTGGCCATTTTTCCTGCTGTGACTTGCTTGTGGATGTCCCGGGTCACTGTCTGACTTTTCTCTGGATATCATCCAAGCTGGAATTCCTGGACTCTGTGCTGAGTGCTGACTGCTTGGATTCTGAGTCAGTCAGGAGCTGGCCCTGGCTGTTGAGGTGCCTGGGGGCAGACCTTGGGCTAAGTGATAACTTGGGCTCCTGAATGACACCATAAATGATGCTCTGATCTACTCTTCTTCCATCGCTGGGGATAGGCTGCTCAGGTAGACCTAAACTGAGTGCTGGTTTGAATCTCCTTTTTGTGAAGGGTGGGAAATGGTCTGACCTCATCTCTGCTTTGCATCTATGCTAATTGTATAGTCGGATTTCCACTTATAGTATTTTATCTGAGCTGAAATTTTGTCAGGAACCTGACAGTCTTTAATCTAGCCTCTCCTTGATGGAGAAACTCATGAATGTTTTGCTTTGGTTTTCTTTATTATTGTTCCTTCTGGTACTCTTTTGGAAATTTCATGGAATGTTTATGGGAGACCTTGGCTCCTTTGGGATCTAAAATAATTTCTGATAGCAATTCATCTGAAAAAAGATCTGGAGATTCAAGTGAAGCTCCATTTGCACCAGCAATATGAAAAGAAAACTCTCTGACTATAGACTGCATTTAACATAGATAGCACATAAGGAAAAAAGTGGCTTTTCATGTTTTTTTTCCCAGCAAAACCAGCTATATCTAGCATTTATATAGTTCTTTAATGTTTGCAAAGTGATTTAATGATTATTTGACAACAACTCAGGAATGGGGGTGATTACTGGTACTCATTTTACAGATAAGGAAATTGAGGCAGACAGGCTAAATCACATTCTAGGGTCATGCAATTAGTGTCTGATACTGAATTTGAACTGAGATCTTTCTGACTCCAGGCCCAGCCCCTTATCTACAGAGCCACTTGTTTGCCTCAGGATGGATTATTATATTCATTTCCAGTTGTCATACTTTAAAAAGGCATTTATTTATTTAAGCTGGAAATTATATGGAAGAGGACATCAAGGATGGTGAAGAACCTGGAGTTGATGCTATATGGATATATGCTGGGCTCCTCTCTTGAATGAACTGGGGATGTTTAATTCAAAGAAAAAAAAGATTTGGGGGTGAGAGGATGAGATATTCATGTTCACATATTTTAAGGACTTCACATAAAAGAAGAATCATATTTGTTCTGTTTGATCCGAAAGGACAAAACTAGAAGCAAAAGGTGGAATTGAAAATAAACAAATTTACTCTTGACATTAGAGGATAAATTAAAATTCAAACTACCTAATAATTAGGTCAGTTCAAGAATGAAGCAGGTTACCTTGGAAAAAGATGGCTTCATCTTTCAAGGTTTTATTCCTCATGCCCTATAGTCACCAAAGGCCTGCTCTTAGCTAGCTCTCCTATTAGAAAGATTGTAATAATCAAATTTCCACTAAGTCTTTTGAGACATCTGATATAAAGTCATTTTATGTGCAGGTAGCACTCAGGAAGAGTGTTTTGTTACACACTGGACTTGTTCTTTGAAGGTGTCTAGGATGTCCAGAAGTAGATGTGAGAATGGAAATACTCCAAGTATGGGCAATAGCCTGTTCAAAGGTATATAGATTGGTCATCAAATATTGAGTATAGAGAGATGAAGAATAGCAGGGTTCAGGAAAGGTGGCACTATCAGGGCAAGAAATCAGAATTGGAGGGGGGATAACAGAAGGTGTATAACCCAACCAAACCTGAACAAGAATCCTCACTAAAGAATATTTGACAATTGGTCCTCCAATCTTTTCTTGAAAGTCTCTCGTGGATGGAAAATAGAGACTGGATTGCTCTCTTTAGTCTTAGTTTGGACAGATTGAATTGTTAGCAAGTTTTGAGTCAGAAGACCTCACTTGAATCCTGGCTTTACTGAATACCTGGATGATATTAGCCAAGCAATTTCACTTTTTGAGATCCCAGTTTCCTCATTTGCAGAATAAGAAGGCTGTGTACTGAATGGCATCCAATGTCCCTTCCATTGAGTCTTTGATCCTATAAATAGAAGCTTTGAGAGCTCTTGGCAATTTCCTTGAACAAGGCCTATATTTTCTTTACATTCTTTTGAATTGTCAGGGCCCTCTCTTCCTCCTCTCTTGAGAAATTAATGTTTTACCTGCGCTTCAAGCCTGTCTAAACTGAAGTTACCTAACTAAATCAGGGACAATGACAAAAAATAAAGTACTTAGTTCTCAGAATGGGGTTGGAGACCAGGATGAGAGTTTGAAATGAAGGATGGTGTGGATGAGGGCAAAGGCATTTTGGGTCTTTGCATTTTTTCTCACTTGAAAGCAATAGCAGGAGATTTGAAGGGAATTAGAAGAGTCTTCTTAGATCCTTTCTCTCTTTCCCCTTCTGATCACATATGACATCAACCTTAGAAACAACCTGACAATTTGGATTTTAATGGAAAGAGATGACAAAAAAGATAGGAATAGTTTAAAGAGCTCCAAGGCCTCTCAGATCTGGTGTATGTGTGTGTGTATGCATATGTATGCATCTATCTATATCTATCTATCTATCTATCTATCTATCTATCTATCTATCTATCTATCTATCTATCTATAGATAGGGCCAGAACTCTGAGAAAAGTATACTTGAAACAAAGATGCTTATAACAGGGTGTTTACTCTGGTGAGCTATTATCTCTTTTAGGCTTAGCTCAAGCACTTACTTTAAGAGACCTTATTCCTCTTACTCTTCCCCATGGATATTGCTACCTCATGCTCATCATTAGAATTTATTTTGTATATATTGTATATATCCCATATACCTCTCTTTGAACAGCTGTGTCTTCCTAATTGATGGCATACACTTTCATTTTCATGCCTTTAGACTTTGAGAGTCTAATCTAGTTCCCATACTAGGTCCCATCTTGAGGTGGAAGGGACTTTGAGGTAATCTCGTAAAACTCCCTCATTTTACAATTAAAAAGACTTTGAATTCAGGAAGTTGTGTGACTTTACTACGTTCACTTAAGTGAGGAAGGAATAAAGCTGGTTCCATTATCCTCTGAATCCAAAATCACTGCTCTCTCCCTTTTACCTCTCTACCTCCTACTGGAAGAATTGATCAGTGAGATTTTAAATTTCCTGCTGCTAATAATTGGTACATCTGTCAAATGGAGAGACTCATACTGGAACCCACACCCAGAATCTACTTGAGACAAATTTGTCAGCCTATAGGACAAAGTGGATTCCGGGAAGCTGACTTTTCCAGTGTGTCTTGCCCTGCCACTACACTAAGAGCTCTCCACTGTGATTTGCCACTATCCACGGTACTGAAATTTGTTGGAAAAAGAAGCTAAATGCGAACACCTTTTTAGCACAATCAAGCTGAAAGAAAGGTTATTTTTGGTTTTCTTAACGTTTTGACATTGAGTTCCCTAATGGAATTTCCCTCTCTTCTATGACTTTGTAAAACAAAGGTCTCTTTTTCCAGAAACTCTGAAGTGATCTTTAAGTAATATGCAGTTGTTTGTCAGTTTTCAGATCTGTTTGATATTCTCAAATGTAATGAAAAATCCCATTCCCTCCAGCCCTCTTTGATTCATTTTCCTGATCCCCTTACACTTTAAAAGATCCAGCAATCTAATCAATCCTCCCATTCTCTGCTTGGTGGCTTCCATATTTAGTGTGGATTCATTTCTTTGGGAAAGGGCTTTGATATCTATGTAGGGCAAAAAAAAAAGATGAACCCCTGATCCTTTGCTTTTTTGCCATGTGACTGTGTGAATTGGGAAGCTCAAGCCTTTAGTGTTAGGCAGAAGTTGGGTTAGAATGATGGGGGCTTCCTCTTGGGAAACTTCTAAGGATCCTAGGATTATAGAACCTTTATCCTCAAACAGCAAAATTGGAAAGGAACACTGGAGGTCATTTAATTCAGTCATTTCATTTTACAGCTGAGCAGACCAAGGCTTAAAACATTGAAACAACTTGGCCCAAAGTCACACTAAGTACATAGTAGATCTAAGATTTGAACCTTTTGCCTGCTTATCCAATATGCTTCCTTAGCTTCCTTTGACAATTCCCTTCCCCACTTTGTCCTTAATGAAACTAAACAAAATTAACTCAAATCCCACATCTTCTAGGATGCCTTTCCTGTTACTGTCAATTGGAAATGAGGGATGTTTTCTCTAGATTCTTGGAATGTATAATGCTCATATCTTTGGCTTTTGGCTTTTAGAAGGGTGGTTACAGGATATAGTGTGTATACATCCTTAGAAATATAAATGCAAATTATGAATCAAATTAGACAGAATAGTGCCCAAGGAAGACATAAATGACAGTGCAGAACAGAGGAAAAAATTTCTTGTATATGGAACCTGAGTTTGACTTTGCAGAGAGAAGGATTTTTAAAGATAGAGGTGAGGACCAAAAATTTTCCAGATATGGAAGTTTCAATAAATTTTTTTGTTCATTAAAGTCAATAAAAAAACCCATGAATTTGGTCAAGTCAATGTCTCACAAACAAGACTGATCATAATTTTTAAAATGCTTGAATTGTTTACCATGTAATTATAGTTTTGTGGGGGGTAAAATAATGATATTTTTCAGTGACCTATGATTTAAACATTTTTTCCATAAATGTAGATTATAGCCAATTTTCAGTTTAAGAGATTTTTAAAAAAAGATTTCTGTGCTTAAACATAGTCACCTCCTTGTGAGATAGGTTTTTAGATGTAGGGAAGCAATAAATATTTCTCCAGATCTGTCTTTATTTTTGTGAAAAAATGTGAATTGTTTTGAAATTGTGTTCATATAGTCTCTAGATTATCTTACCAGGTAGACTCATAAATATCAGATATGACTTTGATGCTAGCTGTCTGTGTGACTTTGGGTAAGTCACTCATTGCCTGCATCCTTGATTCTCTCTATAACATGAGAAATAATTCAGTTGGATCCCTACTCTATTCTAAGCAGTAATAATCAATTTGAGATGATTCCATTGAGTAGTGATTATAAGTTTTATATATTAAGCCCTAGAGTTCTGAATTGTAGATTCTAAGTATACTTGCTTAATCAAAGGAAATTCACTAGAGGCAATCCATATTTACTTTCCTTGTCATAGGGGCCAAGCCCACAACAGAAATGACTCAATTACATGCAAAGTCCTCCAATTTATTTTTGTATTTCCAAACCTTTCTCTTTTGTTCAAGGGCAAATGACACTCTTGTGACCACCTAGTCAGAAGAGATATTCCTTGCTTCACTCAACTCATGACCTTGTCATCACAAGGTCATTTTTGTCCCGCAAGAGCAAAGTCTATCAACCAATGAAATTATGTATTTTGCCAAGACTCTTTTTTTTATGCGTATTTGCATACCTCTAAAAGAAGGAGAAATCCATATTGTGAGGAAGAGCTGAAGTTCACTTTTGAGGGAACTATGGAGCCTTTAATAAAGTGCCATTGGTTCAGCATTGTGACTAAAATTAATCATTTTAATCTCCACAATAAAATAATGAGTTTGGACTAAGCGGCATTTGAAGTCCCTCTCAGCTTTACAGCTATAATCCAGTGATCCCCTTATTTTATTTTTCCATTTAGAAAGAATAGCCAAAAAAATGTCAATGAGACAACTGAAATGACTCATTTTTTGAAATTGTCCTCAAGAGTTCATATCCCCATGGGACAGATAGACACATAGTAATAGTTCTAAAATTAGTCAAGTTAAAACCCAGCTTAATTAAAAATTTAATGTTAATAAAACACTTAGCACAGTGCCGGAAACTTAGTAGATACTTGTTGACAACATGAAAACAATGTTAGAATATTCATCTCTGTGATCTTTTTTTTTCATTTTTCTCTCACTCTCAATGTTTCTAGAGCAAGCTGAATGCTGTTCAGCTCCATCAGAATTAGAAGAGGTTTAGTAGAAAGAATGGTAAGTCTAGGGTCAGTCTGTGAGTCTGGCACCTGGCTTCACCCCCTAAATAACTAAGTGATATTGGGATCTTCTTGACCTCCTCAGTGTCCTTATTTGTTAGCCATGATAATTGAAATTTATATGATGTTTTACATTTTTGAAGATATTTTGCAGAAATTTCCTTATTTCAGTCTTCTGCAAAATAGTGTACAATAGCCAGAAATTATATAGTACTTCAGGTTTGTCAAGAACCTCAACTCATTTGATCCTCACACCAACCCAGGGAGAGGGATGGGTGCTGTTATTATCCCCTTTTACAGATGAGAAGACTGACACTTAGGAACATTAAATGATTTTCTCAGGACCACATAGCTAAATGAGTATCTCAGATAGGATGAGAATTTAGGGGTTCCTGACTCAAACATTTTATTCACTGGGTCTTTTCATTGTCAAACATGAAACATTTTGCATGTGGTCTCAGTCAATATAGATAAGAGTTAAGAGTTGAGTCCAGGTATCTTAACTCCTGGTAGTTTGGGTGGGGAAAAGAATCCTTGGATTGTAATAAGGAGGCCTGGGTTGTTATGGCAGTAATTCCCTTCCATTAGTGGAGGCTTTGCTGCACATGCTTAATCATTGAATGGAGCATCCTGCTTTGGGGAGGAGACATTCTGCACTGGCCTGCCACTTGGATGGTAACATCCTCTTTCCATTGGCTGTGAAACTGGAACAGTCTCCTGAGACTGAGACAGTCACACTTTATTTCCCAGGTGTCCAGAGGGGGTCCAGTTTAACCACGTTGTGGGCATCATGTATTGACAGAAGGAAGTACTACTCCTTCCTCCCCCCCTCCTTTGACATCACTGAGAAATAGTGATTGTTCTGGCCTATTTTATTTGTCCTCTTCAATTCTAGGTACAATAATAGAATTCCCAGATCTGGAATTGAATCATGGGACTTTAGAGGGCAAAACTTTAGGCTGGATATTGTAGCCTGAAAAGCCAGGGTATCTAGGAATTGAGCCCTAGGGAGCCTTTGGATTTGGATCATGGTAGAATTGTGCAATAAAGTCACTCGAGTTAATCTCTTTCACTTCCCCAAAGACTGAGGTGGAGTGACCATATGCATTATGCTCCCAGGTTTTGTGGGGTCTATGTGATTTTTTTTCCTTGTTATATCTTTGAAATAAACATTTCTTTATAAAATTTGATCTGACTGTGTTTGGGCTAAATGGAATCAGGGTATAAGAAACCCCTAAAATTAGGAGAACTCTTTCAGTGAGTATTAGAGTCAATGGTGGCGAGCCTATGTACTCCCAAGAGCCCTTAAGGGTACCAGAAAAATTTGGCAGAGGGGTGAAATGTAATACAATTAATCTTCAAGCAGTGGGGCCAGAGTGGTGACTGTTATAGTGGAAAATCTATTTGAAGAAGGAAGCAGGGCAGAATAAAACCAATGTTGCATTTTTGATTGCTATCAGAGGAAACCTGCTACAGAGGGAAGAGGGATGGATTTGAAGACAGAGAAACTAGCTTTAAATTCCTGCCATTTCACTCATTAATTGTGTCACCTTGAACAGATGACTTAAGTTTATTGGACCTTAATTTCACCATTCTTAAAAAAAGTAGTTTGACTGTGCATATCTTTTGATCTAGCAGTCTCACTACTGGGTCTGTATCCCAAAGAGATCATAAAAAAGAGAAAAGGACCCACATGTGCAAAAAAAAGGTTGCAACAGCCTTTTTTGTAGGGGAAAAATTGAAATCTGAGTGGATTCTCATCAGTCAGAAAATGACTGAATAAATTATGGTATATGAATGTTATGGAATATTAGTGTTCTATAAGATACAATCAGCAGAATAATTTCAGAAAGGCCTCGAGAGAGTTACATGAGCTGAAGTGAGTATAACTAGGAGAACATTGTACACAACAAATATAAGATTATACGAGAATCTATTCTGATGGACATGGCTCTTTTCAACAATGTTGTGATTCAGGCCAGTTCCAATGGTCTTGTGATGGAGATAAATAGAAAGAGAACTCTGGGGACTGAGGGTAGATCACAACATAGTATTTTCACCTTCGTTATTGTTGCTTGTTTGCATTTTCTTTTCTTTCTTATTTCCCCCCTTTTTGATCTGAATTTTCTTGTGCAACATGATATTTGTGAAAATATGTATGTAAGAATCACACATTTAACTTATATTGGATTATTTGCCATCCAGAGAAGGGGGTGGAGGGAAAGGAAGGAAAAATTTGTGACATGAGGTTTTGCAAGGGGTGAATGCTGAAAATTATGTGTATGTGTTTTTTTTTTAATTTATGTGTATAAGTTTTGAAAATAAAAAGCTTAAATTAAGAAAAAGAGTGGTTTGGACTAGACAAGTCCAATCCCAGAATTAAGAAGAACTGAATTTACATCTGGTCTCAGATAGTCATTAACTGGATGATCCTAAGTAAATCACTTCACCTTGTTTAACTCAGTTTTCTCATCTATAAATTGAACTGGAGAAGCAAATGACAAATCACTCCAGTATCTTTGCCAAGCAAACATGATACAGGGGTCACAAAACATTGGACATGACTGATCAACAACAAGCTCCTGTCCAATTCTAAACCTATGATTCTGATTGCAGGTGTAGTGTTTCATCGACTACACCACCTGCCCTATAAAATGAGGAAATTCGACTGGATGTTCTCTAAGGCCCCTTCTAGTTTTAAAGCTCTGTGAACTGTAAGGAATAATGAGTCAACAGATCTGAAAAACAAGGCATTGTTTTAAAGATGCCCTGATTGATTGGCTGGGGATCTTGGGAGCTCTTGGTGAATATCTTCTGGGAACTCAAAACTGCCTAATACCATTTGGGGAATAACTGAAATGAGAGGCCAGCCCAAGTGGGAATCAACCCACAACACTAATTGATAAGCACTTCCAGGTGCTGGTATAGCTTTTTGGAAAATGCAATTGGAAATTTAATGGCTACTGTGTGGGTGATAACCCTTCCACAACACCCACCAAATCCCACATCTTCCATAATGAAGGCAGCAAGTTTCTCTCACTGGCATTTTGCTGGGTACCAAATGACTCTGAGTTTCTTAACAAAGGAGAAGAGGAATTTATAGCAATCTTTAAAACCTACAACAGAAAGGAAGAATCCAGAGAGAACTGTTACTATTCCAACTTCCCTTTCTAATGCTGTTGCTAATAGGCTGTTTCTATTTTCTCACCCCTTCTCTTCTTTGTGTTCTAAGAGTCTCTAGCAGTTATTACCACACTACAATTAAATTTTTTTGGGGGGGGTTATTTGAATTACTTCTTGCATTGACGTATCATAAGATTGTAGATGAAGAGATCTAGTTCAGGTCCATGGGCATCATGGATCTCTAGGGCATTTAGAGGGTCTGTCAACTTGGAACTTTGAAGATCTCAGTAACTATTTCAGTATAATTGACTTCTAATCCTATGTGTTTTATTTTATGCCTTTAAAAACATAAGTCTAGAATTCACTAAATTCAACTCATCAGGGCTCAGTGAAATATCAGAGATCATTACTGGCCTCCCATTTTCTAGTTATAGAAGTGAGGATGAGGAGAGTTTAAATGGCTTTCAAAGATCTCATCAGCAGAAGGAAACATCAGTCATAGGGTTTGACTCAAGAGCTAATATCTCCATCACACCTCACACCAGCTTCTATCTTATCTGATTTCTTTTTTTTGCCCACTTCATGCTTTTTATTCTTCAAATATCCCAAAGGTTGGTCTGTAGCCACACAGTCCTCTAATCCCTTCATTTCAACAAATACTTAATGAGCACCTGCTAAGGAAGAAGTTTTGTGTAGGTGCCAGAGGAGATAATAATATGGGCTTCTTGTCCTTAGAGAGATCATACCATAGTAGGTTGGATAAAAGAGCCTCACTAAGAACTATAATATCAGGATAAGCAAAGTGCTTTGGCGTTGTTGGGAGGAAGAGGTGGTGCTTGAGAGACAACTAGATGGCTGTGTGGATAGAGCACTGTACTTGGGATAAGGAAGACCTGCATTCAAAATAGGACTTAGAGATTTACTAACTGTGTGACCCTAGGCAAGTCACTTAATTGTGTCCTCATCTGAAGGAGGAAATAGCAAACCATTTCAGTATCTTTGCCAATAAAATCCCATGGACAAATGCAAATGCCATGATCTCCTTCCATGTAATTAACATTAATTTGAAAAGATTCCTCAGACTCCCTGTGTTTGTTCAGTCTTCGTGTCCCCCAAGAACTGTATTAGATTTTTAAATGATTTTTATGTGTGAACCATAGGATCAAGTGTCAGGAGGGACTTGTTCTCTCTTGTATTCCAAATCCCAATTTTACAAGTGTGGAAACTGAGGCCAGTAGCAGAGCTGGGATTCAAACTAGAGTTGATTCTTTTGATCCTTTGAAGGAGGTAGTGTGGTTTGGGGGAAGAACATTGACTTTAGACTTAGCAGATCTTGGTTTAAAGAACTTTTTTTACCCATGTGAATTTGAATCACTTCCCTTTATGGGACTTATTTTCCACATATTGTTTTCCTTTCATTCTTGAAGAGGACCATGATATCATGGAGAATGGAGCTATTTCATGAAGAAATCAAATAGCTTATTTGGAGGCATGTGGAACAAAGCATATTTGAATGCTTGCATTGATTTTCCATCATTGGGTTGTTTCATTCTAGTTGTATTCAAAACTGGATGAACAATGTGGAGGCCCTGAACTACCTGAAAAATTAATATCTCTAATGCTTTAGAACCTTCCTTCAATTCCCTCCTAATGTGAGGTCTTAAACTAACTCTAGCTTCCTTAACTTACATTTCAATTTGGCCTTGACTCTATTGGAACATAACCCACAAGTAAGTATAAATAAAAAGACTATGGCTGTTTCAAAGATGCCCAGCTCGGTCATGATGGCAATCATACTAATATCATAAAAGTTCCTTAAAAGCAAGACCGTTTCATTGCTTGCTTTTGAGTCTCCCAACAGCTAGCCTAGTATCAGGAACAGAGGAAAGTTTAATAAAAGCTTGTCAATTGATTGAACTCTAGTTTGGGACCAGTTTGTCTCATATGGGAAGACATGATCCATTTATCTAGAGAATGAATGATTTCTTCAAGTCTGAAAGAAAACAAGGTAGAGAATCTTGGCTTCAGTCACACCTGTGTTATGATTTATGTGGCTAGTCCACTTCTTTAGGCTTCAATTTCCTTTTCTGGAAAATGAGGAGCTTCACTAGACAACAAGATCCACGGATTTTAGTAATTTAAATTATTATCACTTGAGATTCATCTTCACAATAACCATGTGAAACAGAGGTCATGGTGGTTTAAAAAAAATATTTTTCCAATTACCTTTAAAGATAGGTTTCAACATTCATTTTTGTAATATTATGAGTTTCAAATTTTCCCTCCCTCTGTCCCCTCCAAATACAGCAAACAATCTTATATAGCTTATACATGCAAAATTATTTCAAATATATTTACATATTTGTCATATTCTAGAAGAAAAATGTCGGACAAAAGGGGAAAAACACAAGAAAGAAAAAAATAAGCAAAGAAATTTTCAAAGGGTGAAAATACTCCTTTCAGTCTCCATAGTTCTCTCTCTGGATGTGGGTTGCATTTTCTATCCCAAATTTATTGGAATTTTCTTGGATCAGAATACGGTGATATTTACAGAATTTTCTCAATGGGAAAAAAAAAACCTGAGGTGCAGAGATTTAGTTATTTAACAATGATTATATAGCTAGTAAAAGTAACAGTTAAGATTTGAATCTAAGACTAATGCTTTGCCTCAGGAACAGCTCTACAATAACTTCTTGTTTTTTAGAAAAGATTCGTGGTTTTATCCCCATGGGGAACTCCCACTGTGTGGATTCTTTTTGTAAGTTCAGATCTTACCCTTATGTAACAAAATTTTAGAAATTTACCTAAGAAAGTCAAAAAAGTCACTTGTTCATGATCAAATTTAGCCAGTATGCTTTACAAGTACATATTGAACCCAGGTTCTTTCTATCTTCAAAGCTAATCCTTTGTCTATTACTCTACCTGGAGTCTGATGCTGTCAAAGATTGGGAATAAAAAGAAACATGGCAGACGGCAAAAAGAATCTCTCTCCTGCAACACTGAATACAAAAGCAATAGTGGCCATGTTCCATCTAGGGCTCCAAGTGGGATAAGGCATAGGGTCATGGAGAAGAGGATCAAGATATGAATGAATAGAGCTCAGAAACCCATGGTCCAGGAATCCAGGTCCTTGATTTAAAAAGAAAAGTGAGCTAGAAGGAAGAGTTCTGTTGAGGTGAGCAGTCCTATATGATAATGTAAATGACTTAAAAAGACAGGCAGATTAGAGTCATAGATTTACATATGGAAGGGACCTTAGAAGTTATCAGATTCAATCTTCTAATATTACAAATAAAGAAAATGAGACCTAGAGAGGCCATAAGGTAATAGATTATAAATTATAAATCTTGTAGGGACCTTGGAGGTTATTGTTACTTAAGTTAAAGATGCAGAAACCGAGACCAAGAAAGACCATAGGATTTTAGGATCATGAATTTGGTAGGGAACTTGAAGGTTATTGCTTCTTAAGTTATAGATGCAGAAACATGAGGCCATGAATTTAATGGCCAAGGAAAATTCAGAGATCATTTAATCTAATACCTTCTTTTTACAGGTGAGGAAACAGATCCAGATTTGATACCAAGTGGCAGACTAGGTATAATTTAAATCCAAATCACATGACATTTTTTTTTGGTTTTAATGAAAAAAATTAGAAAGTTATTAACTTCCCTATTAAAGATTTGTGACTATCACTTCAGGATCTCAAAATGATCCTCATGCATGCTGGAGTAAATCTTGTGATCGGTTTATGATTCCTTCCCTAATCATTCATCCTCACATCAGATGGCTATCTCCTCTTCCTTTCTCGCATCAGCTAGCATACAGTACATAAATTGATTTACAAATCCCATAATATCAAATGTCTAGTCTCATCAGCCTTACAGTCTTTTTAATATTTATATGATTTCTTCTGACAGAGATTTGGATACCTTAACTTTTTTTTTTCTCTCTGCTGATGCTGGAGGTAGGGAGAGATTGGGAGGAGGAGGAGTATAAAGGAATGGGCCCAAAACTGAGTGGCAGATTTAGTGACCGCTGGGCAAAACAATTGGGTTTGACTTGACAGATGTACTGTAATGAAATGTAACACAGTCACTACTCTAGCTTTGACAGCTCCGGAGAAAGATATTTAATGCTGTGACAAAAATGTCACCACGGTGATATTGGGATTGCAACAACCCACAAACTAGAGGATGACTATATATCAAGGACAAGAAAGGGTTTTTTAAAAGCAGTTAGCTTGTATACATCCTCATTAACCAAATGGCAGTGTACTATACTGCATAGCAAATAGGCGTGGGATATGGAGGAGGTAGCATACGTAGAACATTAGTCAAGGGGGAACAGCAGGTACGAGCATACTTCCTTTTAAAGCAGTGCATCTAAAGCCACTCGGGGCATACAGAAGCAGCTTAGCACTAGTGATGGATTGCTTTTAAGGGAACTGACGTGTTCAGGAGTCATGGGCTTAAATAGAGACTCCTTCCTAAGAAAGAAAAAAAGTACGGTCCAAATAAAGCATGAATGTCAACCAGACCTAGCCCAGAACTGGTTAAAAACCAGAACTCAGGATCATTGAATCCAAGGGGTAATAATATTTTAATAATAATAATAATAATAGTTAACAATTATAATCTATTTCCTATGTGCTAGGCAGTTAAGTATTTTACAATTAGTATAACCTTTTTTTCTTTAGAACTAATATGTATCATAAGCAAATTATCTTTATTTTCTGGATGAAGGAACTGAGGCAAACAGAGGTTAAGTCACACAGCTAGTGTCTGAGGCTGGATTTCAAATCAGGTCTTCTTGAGATTCCAGGCCCACACTCTAACTATTGGAAGCCCATACTGAATCATCCAGATACCAAGGTAGAGACAGGAATGAGAAGCTAAGAGGTAATATAAGAATTTCAAGTCAGAGGAGTCTATATAGAGATCAAAGGATCCCAGAATCTCAAAGTTGAAACCCAGAGCTGACCTGAAATCCACTCTGTAGCTAGGCCATCAGAAATTTCAATAAAATGAATTCCTGACACAATTTTCTGCTTAAAGCTCTGTCCTTTGATTTCTGGGTCACATTCCCTGCCTCCATCTTGCTTTGACATGTCAAACCACAGTGGCCATTGGGTTTTAGCTCTCTAGTGATGGAAAACCTCCCATCTTTAGGATAATTTGGGAAGTCTTTCCTTACGTGAAACCAAAATGCAGCATTGCATAATGGGTAGAGTTCTGGATTCAGGAAAATCTGGGTTCTGCCTAAGACATTCACTGGCTCTGTTATCTGAGCAAATCAGCTCTGCTTTCAAGGCCTTCCATCAGTTCAAATCTGGCCTTCAACACTTATTGTGTGAACCTCTGATTCCTTTTTTTTTTTTTTTTTTTTGTTAAGAGACAATTGGGGTTAAGTAACTGTCACTATACCCAGGGTCACATAGCTAATAAGCATCTGAGACCAGATTTAAACTCAAGGTCCTCCTGATTCTGTTCATTGTTCTATTCACTGCATTACCTAACCATCCCTATTTTTTGTTAAACTTTTCTTTGTTTAAATAAACAGGTTTTTTTCCTTTAATTTTTTTTGAAATGAATTTTTGATTATGAAATAAGAAACTAGGCCCTAAAATAGTTTTAGAAAATGCTAGCCATTGGCACAGGATAGAGAAGCTCATAGATGATGGAGAGAGGTAGGAAGTGGACATAGTGGGAATTTTGGGAGCAGCTAAAGCTATCCAGAGAATTGTGTCCTAACACCAGTACACATGAGTACACTAGTCTAAATCTTGGTGTATCAGAGTGGTTTGGACTCAAGAGTCTACACATCAACATTAATGAAGGCTTTACCCATGATTGGGTGGGAAGGAACTTGTTGAAATAGATGTTTTGATGGGACATTGGGACCCCTAGATATTGATTCTGATTGTGCTGTTATTATTATTATTTTATAAACTTGTGCCGTAGTCATCTTCATTCACTATGCCTTCATTCCTTCATTTGTAAATGAAAGAGAAATGGATTAGATAAACTTTTGTACTCTAAGCTTGGTTTGATTTTCCTAATTCTTGGCTACTGACTTTATATTTGGAATAGTTCATCCTTTAAGATGAGAGCTCAGAAAAAAGAGGTCCATTTCATTGATATAAAAGAAAAAAAATTGCACAGAATCATCTAAGAGATCCAAAGGATCAAGTAATACTTCCGAGTTTTGTGAAAGGGAAGGAAGAAGATGATTATGTGGTGAAAAATTGTTTAGCTGAGATCCATATCTTCAGCTAGGGACACCTCTGTGTTTTGCTGGAATAAGTATCAGACCGTGGGATGGCTAGCTTCCCCACTGACCTGTCACAGTGGCTGTATATTTCTTCATTTACTGTTCTGAGTCAGAGTCACCAATTCTTCGCTCTTTGACATGTCGATTATGTTTTCCATCTCAACTCTTGCTGTGAAATTTTGTGGCAGTATCACAACAGAGTCATAACCAGTTGAAATTGTAACTTGGATAAATGGAAGGGTGAGATGAGGACCCAGAGGACCTTCTCATTGTGGGACCAGTTGTACTGGGAGTGGACAGTCTATTCCCCACAGTGGCTGACAAAAACTGTAAGCACAAGGCACAAGGCTCCCTGTACTTTTGGATAATCGCTTTGCAAGAGGAAACATGCTCCCTGAGGAGAAAGATATTGTTATTGTTCAGTTATTTCAGTTGTGACTGACTGCTCGTGATGCCAGTTGGGATTTTCTTGGCAGAAATATTGGTACAATTTGCTATTTCCTTTTTCAAGTCATTTTACAGATGAAGAAACTGAGGCAAATAAGATTAAGTGACACACAGCTGGGAAGTGTCTGAGGTCAGATTTAAATTCAAGAAGATATCTTCCTCATCCAGGTCTGGTGCTTTGTACACTATGGCACCACTTAGCTGCCCTCATGCTGGTACCCTGGACAAATTTCCATTTGTCCCAGATTAGTTATGTCTCTCCTAGACTGGAATTTTATTCTAATTTCCCTGCAAACCACGCTTTGTTTTGTGGCCTGGCTTTTTTTTTTTCTTAAATTGCCATAAAATCACTGCTACTCTTTCTGCCTTAGAATTCTCTACGGCATATCAGAATCGATTCCTTCTTGTTATATTTATCAGGGCTCTCAGAGGCCCTCTAATACAACCTCTCCCTGTAACAAGAATCCTTTCTATGATATTCTGGACAAGTGGCTATCAAGTGTTAGCTTGGTGATCTCTAGTAATGGGAAACCTATGAAGGCAATCCATTGCCTTTTCTTGTTGGAAAGTTTTTCACACTAGGTCCAAAAGGCAGCATAGTAGAGTGGATAGAATGGCAGAATTGGTACAGGAAGACCTGAATTTCTAATCCTGCCAAGGAAATTCACTAGCTCTGTGCAATTAGGCAAATATCTTTGCTTTCAGTTTCAGAGATGCACCGGCTATGTGTACCTCTGCTTTCAAGACCCTCTATGGAGTTCCAATCTGGCTTCTGATACTAATAACTTTCTATTATAATAACTGTGTGAGCCTAAATAAGTCACATAATCTCTTTATACCTCAGTTTCTTCAACTGGAAAATGGGCACTATGATAGCACTTATCCCACAGGGTTGGGAGGATAACATGAGATAATAATTGTGGTGCCTGGCATATAATAATTGCTCAATAAATGCTTATTCTACTTTATGTTAAACTTTATCTCCCATAAATCCCACTCTCTGATCCTCATTTCTTACAGAATTTATTGTCTATCCATGCTGGAGAAAAGTGAGCTAGAGAAAGGATAAGGAATTTACTTAGAGTGACATGGTAGTAATTGGTAGATCTGAGGTTCAAATTCATGGCATTTGACTCCAAAACTAATTCTCTTTCCTCCTTAGATACTTTTCCCTTCATTCGACAGATACGGGGTGTCCCAAAAATCTTGGTGCAGGATTAAGCTATTAAAACAATGCTATTAGAACTTAAAGTTGCACCAAGATTTGGGGGACATTATTTTTAGTGATTCCTATTTGCAAGATGCTGTGATAAGTCTTGTGAAACAAAGACTTATAGTCAGGAAGAACTGAATTGAAGTTCTGCCTCAGATATTTCCTAGTGTAATGGATGTGTGTTCCTGAAGAAGTCACTTGGCTTTTCAATTTCTTCTTATGTAAAAATGAGGAGTTTGAACTTAATGGCTTCAAAGGCCCCTTCCAGGAATAAAGGTATGATCCTATGAGCTTTGATGAAATACAACGACTCAGAGGTGACAAGGGGATGCATTCTAGGCATGGCGTGGGGTGGGGGAGGATGTCTACAAAGACATGGAGGTGGGAAATTAAATAACGTGTGAAGAACAGAAAGGAAGGCAGTTTGGCTGGAACAGTGAGTGCAGGAAGGAAAGTTACCTGTGAATAAGCTTTGGAGGGTTGGCCATTTTTGTACTTGTATTATAATTATGTGTACACGTTTTATTTCTCCTACTAGATCATAGATGATTCTTGAAGACTCTAATGGGGCAGAACAGGTGTGATATGTATTGGTACAGTCATTTTCCTTCTTAAATGTTCCCTACACCATTAAACCATAGATTTGGTTTAATAAGCACCAAGAAAAAACCCCACAAAAAACAAATAAAAAACCCCTCCAACTGAATCTCCTCAAATGCTTACATTATAAATAACTCAGAGGCAGAGATTGTGTTTCATATGTCTTTGTGTTGACATCACAGATTCAATCCAATTCTCTGTTGATTATAAGTCCTTAATAAATATTTTTAGGTTAGTTAAAGACTTGTAGTTGTTTAGTTGTTCATCTGTCTGACTATTTGGGGTTTTCTTGGCAAAAATACTGAAGTGGTCTGCCATTTCCTTCTCTGGCTCATTTTACAGATGTGGAAACTGAGGCAAACAGGGTGAAGTGACTTGCCCAGTGTCCCACAGCAAGAATGTATCTGAGACTGTATTGGAAATAAGGGAGAGGAGTCTTCCTGACTTTAATTAGACCCAGCACTTTGCCCACTGTGGCACTACCTAGCTGCCCCATAGTTGAAGACTAGGGATCAGGAATATGGAGAGAGAGTAGAAGAGCAAGAAACCATTCCATTGGGAGCTTTCAGGTCATAATATGAATAATAAAATAATAGTAACAAATGCATTTCTATAAAACTTAAGTTTTAAAGACTCTCCTCTCCTTTTGCCTCTCAGTTTCTCTGGGAAGTATTACCGGTATTATAATTCTCATTATAAAGGAAAAGAAATTGCAACTAATGGAAGTTAAGTAATTTGCTTTTGGTCACTGTTAGTAATTGTCAGACTGTGGCCAATGAGCCAAATCGTTATTCCGTCCTTGAAGTCTTCCAAAGCAAACCGTTGTCTAAAGCCACATATTACTCATTAAAAGTAATTTGCAGTATGGTTGACAGGCTCAATTTGGATCAGGTTTCTTTTCTCCATTTCTCATTGAAAATCTGCATCTAGTTTGTCATGTAGGCATCAAGCTTCCTGCGTGTGTGCATGTCAGGTAATTGCTCCAAGGCCCCATTTCTAAAAATACCCAGTGATGTGCAGAGAGAACACACTGGTTTCACAGGTGCAGACTCGTAAGTTAACAACCCGAATTCCAAAAGCTAATACATATTTGCCCATGAGACTAGGCGTGCTGATTTGGGTTGATAAAGCATGCTTCAGAATCGCTTATAAGCATTAAACAAAGAAAAGAATAAGATGAGCTGGAGAAAATGACTTGTAAATCAACATTGGGTTATGGTGCAAAATACTGTTGGCAAGAGAAGGAAAAAAAAATGAGAAGTTAGATTCATTTCCTGCCCTATTATCAGCAGAAGTAATAAAAAAATCCTCAAATTCTAGAAGAAAAACATTGTGCCTTCCATATTATAATTTTATACCTTCCATAATAATCCCTTACTTTTCGTTTGATGCTTTTCCACTTATAGGAAACCTACGGCCCAGTGAGCTAAACTCTGGTATTACAGGGACTAAATTCAGTCTTGGAGGTAGTCCTTGTAAAACCGTATCTCTTTGGCTCATTTGTCCCCACTCAGAGTTTGCTTTGTGAAATCTCATCATATACCTCACATCAAAGGCTGCACAGATGTGAATAAAAGGGCTCAGTGTTATCAGTCAGTGTAAAAGTGCATATAAAGCACAGGAGGTCCTTTATTTTACCCCACAGGAGATGAGAAAACAGAAAGTGCTCGCAGTGGCTATAAACAATTGGTATAATTTCCCCCCTTCTCTGGTGAGCTTCATCTTCATTTCAGGGCTATATAGCACCCAAACCTCTGTAGTTAGATCTTTCTTTAGAAGGGAAACCCACTTAACATTGTGATAAAGACAAGCCTTTTTTTTTTCATTATGGTGAGTTCTACCTGCAAGGAAAGTTGGTATATGACTCTAGATTAATGCTGTTTCCCTAAAGTCAAAGACTTAGGTAGGTAAATTAAATTAGAGATTCTCAGCGACACATTCTCATGCTCTTTGATATTCTAGTGGATCTTTTGAAGCCTCAGGAATCTCTACAGATCTCTACTGGTTGATTGTTGTCCTTTGTTCATTGAGGACCAAAACTCGATTATATTAGAGTTGAGTTGCAGTGTGTCTGACTGTGTTGCTCAGAGCTCAGAGGGCTCTGCCACAGATTGGCCACAAATGATCCCTATGAACATTTGGGGTGGATTCTCTGATTTTGTACATCTCATGTTTCTTTTGCGTTAATTCAGTTCTACTTGGCTCATAGAGGACAGCACCTTCTCTGATGAGGGCACGCCATTCTGGGTGGTTCTGTGCGTCTCCCATGTCACACAATCAATTCTAAAGTTCTTAACAGATACCTTGAGAGTGTCCACTGCCTTTCCACAGGTGCTTTTCTTTGAGAGGGATGAGGAAGGTTCAAACTTTAGCATAGGGTCACCCTACTCTCCCTAGGGACCAACTTTTGGAGCTCATCTCAGCTCTCTCTGAAAAAAGGTGGGGAAAGGCCAAATTTGTGTTCAATGAGGCACTGTGGTACAATGGAAAGAGCCTTGGCTTTGGAGTAATAGGACTCATGTTAAAATTCCAGTTGATAATACATGTATGTAACTTTAAGTAAATTAATGAATCTTGTTCAACTTTGGTTTCCTTATCTGTATGATAAACTGATAGTTCTAGATAACCTCTGAAGTTTCTTTCTGCCCCATATCTAGGGGTTCCTTTTTGAAAGCCCAGTACAATGTGGTGGCTCTGATCCATAAGAGTTCAAGACAACCTATTCTCCTCATATTCATGAGGCTTAGAGAGTAGTCTTTGTCAGAGATGTTATTGGATCAGTTCCACTGGATGTCTCCCAGTCCTGTTAATGCAATGACTGATCATCAAGGACAAATTTTCTTTAGAAAGATACAACTGAAGTTCCAAACAAAGGTTCTACGTTTTGTAAGTTCATCATATTGACTGGGCAACTCCCCTGCTAATGCCCTTATAAATGAAGCATTTTGAAAAATTTGTGTCATTCACAATAGAGAAGAAGTTTTTTGAATGCATAATAGTAATAGCATTGAGGTAAATATGGAATTTTTCTTTAGAGTTTACCCGAATATCTACACAATGGGGAGGAGTGCTTTCCCCCAAAGCACTTGTTTTCTGAATAGATAGCCATCTCCTCAACTGGTTTGTGATTATCTGTTGGCAGATCCCTTAAAGAGATGCTGCTCTCAGGTCAACCTTCTTCCCCCCTTTGCCGGGAATCTTTCTTCACATGGCCTTTCTACCTTTACAACAATGTTGGGCTAAGAACCAGACTTTACACCAATATTCTTTTATTTATTTTTCTTTTGGTCCTGGTTGAATCTTACTGGTTGTGATTCTGATCTCTAGTGACTTTATATTATAGAGATGCTAAATAAATATTGGATGAATTAAGAGATAGCTTTATATAATAGAATATATGCTGGATTTGGAGTCAAAAGTTGATGTTCAGTTGTATTAGATGGGCAAAGCTACTGGAGTTGTTTGCCATTTCCTTTTCCAATTTATTTTACAGAAGAGAAAACTGAGGTAAAGGGGTTAAGTGATTTGTTCAGGAACACACAACCAATAGGCATCTCAGGTTAACCCTTGACTCCAGGTTTGGCACCTAGGTACTCCCTAACTTCCCAGTTTGAGTCAAATAATCTGAATTAAATTCTTGTCACTGTCACTTGCTATGTCACAGATAGCTGTGTCACCTTGGTCAAAACACTTAAATGATTACCACCATAGTTTCCTCATTTGTAAAATGAAGGATTTGGATAAGATGGTTCCTAAAGTTGCTTCCAACTTTTGACTACTCTGTAACTCTAAGTAACAAAGGATGGGGCTAATTTGCTTCTACATTTTAGTATCTGGATAGTATTTCAGATCAAAGTCGGTTTTGTTTGGGTTAAATTCTAAACCTTAGATTCTCTATTTAATATCCAACCCATCAGAAAGTGACACGAATCATTGTCTCCCCCCATTTTGGGAAATATTATGATTACTTATAATAAAATAGAGATGAGGCAATATTTTGAATTTGCTTCTTTAGGAAATAAAACATACGAGGAGGTAACCATTAATTAGTTCTAAGTTGTTGTAACGTTAGCTTACGAGCAGGAATTCTCCAGGGTGATTGATCATGAAAGCAGAGTGGTAATTAGAGTGTGGATTTAGTGTTCTGGGTGGGGAGCCAGCAGGAGAAGCAGTCAGTAGGGCCTTCAATGTCATTGGTTAGCATAGTGAGAAAATAGGAAGGGAAGGGAATCATTTTGCCTGGAGTGCTTTATGTCTCCAGATTCAGTGAAAATTGTCAATTTCTTTACAGTATGCAAATGGAAGCAAACTGAATATTAGGTTCAATGTGTCAAAAATGTTAAGGTATTTTAGTAATAATAAGAATAATGTAAAATAATAATGAAATATTTGTATTCGAAGGGCTGATAGTAGAATAGAGGTTATGTGGAGTTTGGAATGGGAAGATCTTGCCTTAAATCTTAGATTGAGTTTATAACCTTGGGCAACCAGTTGCTTAATGGGATTTTCAATCTCAGATTTCTCACCTGCAAAATGGGAACAATTCTATCTGTTCTTGATGTTCTCAAATAGATGTTGTAAGTGAGGTTGCAGATTTTACAGATGTGGTAAACCAAAGAACAGTGCAGTGGGGAAAGGGATAATAGGGGTGTCATTGTGCTTAAAGAAAAAAGTTCTGTCTAAGTGAATCCAATGGTCACAGGTATAATCAATCACCTCAGAGGACTGGGGAGGGGCAGGGTGTCCAAGGAATGACTGACTGCACAGATTCCCTTCTCTTATTTTACCATTTCTCCAAGAAAGTGTTTGTGACATGTTTGTAAATTCATATTCTATGTAAATGTATAAATTGAATAGGCATATGAATATTTGTTTATATATGTACATACAAATGTATGAGCATACAAATACATATATGTATATATATATAACATATATATATATAATAACATTAGCAACTATATTTAACATTCATATTGTGCCTAATATTTGCCAAGCATTGTGCTAAGTGTTTTACAAATGTGATATCATTTGTTCCTCACCACCTCCCTGGGAAGCAGGTGTTGTTATGCTCCCTTTTACATTTTACAAAACTGAGGCAAAAAGAGGTTGACTTTCCATAGTAATGCAGCTATTGTCTTAAGCAAGATTTGAATTTGGGACTTCCTGACTCTAGAACCTTAAAATGCTGCATAAATGCAAATTGGGTAACTAGATGGCTTAGTCTGCTTTTGATATCGTCAGAACTTAGCATAGTAGAGGGTCTTAATAAATGCTAATCTTTTTCTTGGGTTAATATTTGGGAGAAGGGAAGAAAAATGGACTTCACTTTTGGAATCAGGAAGACTCATCTTCATAAATTCAAATTTAGCCTCAGATAGCACACAAATAGCTGCGCGGCCCTGGGCAAGTCACTTAATTCTATTTGCTTCAATTTCCTCATCCGCAAAAACGATCTGGAAAAGGAAATAGAAAACCACTCTAGTGTCTTTGCCAAGAAAACCCCAAATGGGGTCATGAAGAATTGGACATGACTTAACAATTGAACAATAGTAAAATGTTAGTTATTGTTATTAGATGGATGCTAAAACTCTAATATACTTGGTGATTGCATAGGTATGGAATAAAAAAAGCTTGGATTTCAGCCCAGGTCTCTTGATTCCAGATCCAGGATTTCTTACTTCATGTCATATGGCCACTTCCACATTCTGTCACTGCTTTTGCTTTCCAGTTACTATTTCATTTCCATATCTGTTATTCCTGGTTGGAAGGTGACCTCCTTGAAAACAGGGATTGTCTTAATTTTCTCTCAGTATCCTCACAATTTATCACAGTGTTTTGCTTATTGCCTTCTTTAGTTAATTTAGTCATGTCAGACTCTTTGTGATCCCATTTGGGATTTTTTTGCTAAAGATTCTGGAGTGGTTTGCCATTTCCTTCTCCAGCTTATTTTACAGATGAGGAAACTGAGGCAAACCGGGTGAAGTGACTTGCCCAGGATCTGAGTACTCAGCTCCCCATCCCAAAGTAAAAACCCTAAAAGAGTATCTGCATTCAAGATGCTTATGAGAACATATACATAGATATATATATATATGTAATCCATAAGAGTAGAAGTGAGAAAATGATTATTAATAAGCAGTGATTTGAGGAGATCCAAAGTTCCCTCTCTTTCTATAGTCTTCATTTCAAAATTCGATCTCTTGAAGGACATTACTGATAATGAGATTGAATTAACTCTCCCCAGTCAGATCTTACCCAACTTTACAAGGAACTAAATCTAAGGTGGGGAAGCCCATTGTGTTCTAGTCTGGGGTTGGGGTAGGAACACATTTTCGATTAGATTGCTCAAAGCTGGGTGAAAAGATAGTCTCTTTGTCTGAAGGTGACAAAATGTAACTATCAGCCCCTAATTGGAGTATATCCACTTCTCGTGATAATATTCATTCCCTTATAAATTGTTAACCAATCAGAAATGATTGCCACCTTCCAGAACACCCACTTTTGCCAAGGCAAATAAGCATTTGCCATTCCCTGACCTCTTATTAAATGCTAACATTATTAATAAAATGACTAATTACTTCAAAATTATGCCTCTCAAATCTTTTAGA
The DNA here is from genome assembly GCF_016432865.1 of Antechinus flavipes. NCBI lineage: Eukaryota > Metazoa > Chordata > Mammalia > Dasyuromorphia > Dasyuridae > Antechinus > Antechinus flavipes. Next base: position 231,065,661 of record NC_067403.1, read on the forward strand.
CATTGGGGAAGGAAAGTAATCTTAGAGTGGAAAACTCATTGACTCAATTTTCTCAATCACACAATTTTTCATGCACGTAAAATAGCAATTCAGTTATTTTCTCCTCTTTGCCCCCCGCCCCTTTCATCATTATTTTTCTCATCCTTTTCTCCACATTTAAAGCATAGAACAGAGATTTCTACTCTGATACTATGGAAGCCCTGCAATTTTGTCCTTCCACCCTTAATCCTGAATTATTTTCAGCTTCTGCTGTTAATGATCTTTATTCACTTGGCTCATATTTGCTGCTTTTATCACTGACTTGGAGTATTGAAAGAGATGACTCAATTCATAGCAGGTGGATGACAAGGAAAGAATTTAGGAGGATAACCCATTTCTGGAAAAGTATCCACAAAAGCCCAGGGTCAGGAGATTTATCGATGCCTGTGAGTTTACTATCAACAGGAGCAACATGAAAAAGGGGGCCAACCCCCATATATCTTTCATTAACGAGCCACAGGTGTGCCTCCCATCCATTCCAGCCAACTAGCCCATTGTCCAGAGAGCATTTTTTTCCCACACTTTCCAGCTCTGCGGGAACTATGCAAACTGGCAAATGACAAATGTTTTGGAGAAAAGTACAATTACCTTCAAGTGGAAAACTGGGGAAGTTGATCAAAGAACAAAGAAAGAATGACATTAAAAATTAATCATCCTGGGGCTATAAAATCAGCTGCAAACCCCCAGCAATAAAAAATTAAATGAAGGAGAAGTTTAATGTTTTAAACAGAGATTTAAATTTTCTAGTGGAGAACTCGATAGCTTCAGTAGCTCTGGCCTCTTGTAAGATTTACAGGGGGAGCCTGGAGTGTCTCGTCCCACCAGAGGCTGCTGAAAAGCATAAACCAGTCATCAAATAAACCATCATTTATATTATTTAGTATCATCCCACAGAACCTTGGCTGTAAAAAGGAAATGGCACTTTTGACCAACTGTGAATATTGTTCTTTTCAGAATAGATTAAAACAGCAACAAAATGAAGAAATGCTTAAAAAAACTCATTAATTCAGACAGGAGCCCAGTGGAAATATTATAGGAATATAAACTATTAGAGAGCTTCATGGTTCAAAATTGTTATATGCTTTTTGCTTCTGTATTACTGTTGAAACACAGCCTATCTTTATGAAGTCAAAAGACAGGGTCTACATATGGGTACTCCTTGGTTGAATGAACTAAGGGGAATCTTGATGAAATTAAATTGGGGTTTGGATATGCTAATAGAGTTAAAACTGTGAAAGTAACTTGGAGACCATCAAATTCATTCCTTCATAGTACAGATAAGGAAACAGATCCAGGGAAACAGAGAGACTTGCTTAAGGTCACACAGTTGGTAAGTGGTGATGGAAAGAAGGAATAGTATTTATATACTGCCTACCATGTGCTAGGTATTGTGCCAAAAACTTTACAAATATCTCATTTGATCCTCACAACAATCTGCTGAGATAAGTGTTTTTTATTCCCATTTTATAACTGAGGAAACTGAGGTAGGCAGAAGTTAAATAGCTTACACAGGATCACTTGGATAATAAGTGTTTGGGATGGAATTTAAACTTATGTCTCTCTCCCCCTCCAAATCCATTGCTCCATCCACTGATCCACCTTGTTCCCTCTGTAACAGAAATGGGTTCAATCTGCTGTCTGTGTCTCTAAACCTAGTGTTAGTTTCACTAAACCATTGAAGGAAAGGAAGTATTTTCTCCCTTCTTTCCTAAAATCAATCGTTGTTTATATTCATTCATATTCTTATTTCTTATATATCTTGCCTTCTCTTGTTACTGTTTAATTGTATCTGACTCTTGCTGATACTATCTGGGGTTTTCTTGGCAGAGATCCTAGAGTGTTTTTTTTTTTTTTTTTCATTTTCATTTCCTTCTCTGGCTCATTTTAAAGGAAGAGGAAATTGAGACAAACAGGGTTAAATGACTTACCCGGATAATTAAATGTCTGAGGCTAGACTTCAGGACTTCTGACACTTTTACTTTGATGATGTGAGGGAGTTCTACTGATGAATGTTCCTGTGGGTGAAAGGAGATGATGTCTTTACTTTGCCTGAGATTTGGGGGTTGTGGCATCTGGAGGAATGGGAGATCATGGACCTAGGGAGTAGATTCTCAGGCAAATGAACAAAAAGGAGGGTATTGATCATGGAGAGATGTGCCCTACCAGGGCTACCTAGCTGCTAGAATACAAACTCTTTAAAGATACCATTATATCTTTGGGGATGCAGAGGGTAGAAAAAGAATGATGAAGTTGGATTCAGAGCACCTAGATTCTTATACTATCTGTGCCCTTGTAAAGTAATGTAATGACTGAACTTCTCAAGTTGCTTCTTTCAATTCTAAAATTAGTGATTAGGCTAGAAGCCCCTGAGGTTCCTCTTAGTGTTTAATCTTTGAACCATAGTTCATGGCTCATAGCATCCATAGTTCACTTGAAATTTTTCAAATCACTTTACAAACATCTCATTTAATCCCTCACAACAGCTCTGGAAGACAGGTACTATTATTATGCCCATTTTACAGATGAAACTATTGAGGGACTTGGCAAGTGTTTGAAGCTAGATTGAAATTCTAGATTTTCTATTTCTAAGATAGGCACCTAGATGAAGTACCGGGTCTGGATCAGGAAGATGAGAGTTCAAATGTGACCTTAGACACTTACTGGCTTTGTGACCCTGAACAATTCCTTTAAATACTACTTTCATAAAACTGGAGGAAGAAATGGCAAACCAATTCAGTACCTTGCCAAGAAAACACCAGAGACTCTTGGTCCACAGAATGATGAAGAATTAGACATTATTGAACAAGTTCTAAGATAGGTGTGGATATCTCTAGATGTTTGTCCTTTATTCTGGAAAAGGAGGACCATAGAATCAGGGAGTTAATGCCATGACATGCAAATGAATTGGATAGCTCTACTTATATTATAGTAGAAATGAAGCTTCTTGACACTCTGGATTGTGTTGGTCTAATTCCTGACTTCTGTTAGAGTTGTGTAGTCTGCTTTTTTGTCAGGTTGTATATTTGTACTTCTTTTTTTTTTTTCCTTTTAGACAAATTCCCCCTTTTCTCCTTTTTAACTGGTCCTTTTTCTTAGATTTTAAATTTCATTTTTATATCTCTTTCCAAAAAAGAATTTCCCTCACTGCCTTCATTATCCATTTTCTCTTTCTCTTTCCTCTAGATTATAATTCTCTGATTTATGACCCTTAAAATGACCTGGTCTCTTGGTATTCTTCATATAATCAAAATTTATCCATTTTAATTTCTGTCCTCTAGGCATTTTTGTCACTGTTCTGTAAGCTTTGGCCCATAGATGCCCCTTTCCCATTGTGCTTCACTCTCAGAAAAATCCCAATTATATTGCAGATGTCAGAGAGGATACTGTCCCTTGATAGGGCTTGTCTCTCCCTGATCTATACTCTCTCTTGTTCATTTGCCTGAAATCTTCTCCCGAGGTCCATGCTCTCCCACTCCTCTGGATGTTCTATGCCCCAAGAGTTTGAACTCCTCCCTTTCTAGGACAAATAGATTTTTTTGGGTGCCAAAAACCCCAGACTTTATCCAATGTAAACACTTCATCTCCTTTTACCTACTTTTTCTCCCTCCTTTTCAACTATTCCCCTTTAGGCAGTTCTCTTTTCAAACCATTCCCCATATTGTTAGCCCTTGATTCCAGCACCTCAATCTCTCCTCTCTCTCCTTTTCTTCTCTTCTGTTCCTTCCATGTGCCTTTCCATGTTTTAACATAGTTCTTAAAAAGAAATCTTGACCTGTAGACAGGGTATCACCAGGTTTTGTTCATTATGCCTCCTTTCTGCCTCTTCACTGTTACCTCTCCCAGATTTCTGCCTTCATCCTTGCTTCTCTAACATTTAGAATGAAATCTATTATTGGTCCTTCTGGTGTCACTCTGAGTTTGTTTGCTTTTTTTGTTGTTTGGAATGTTCAAAATGCAAACAAAACAAAACAAAGCAAAAGACCAAAAGAAAAAAAAAAAACAAAAAAAAAGCCCATCAGTTATAGTTTTTTTTTTCTTAAAATGTTTCAAACTCCTTTTTTTTTTTTTTTTTGGCTATTGAAGGCCCAGTTTTTTGTCCTCTATGGTTAAATTTAGGATAAATTACCCTGGACTCCATTCTGATCTCTGCTGCTCTCTGGAACACATTATTCCAATTTCTCCTCTTTTTTCTCTAGTGGACACAGAATAGTCTTTTGTTATTTGAATGTCTTTTTCTTTGTATTCAAAGACTTCCAATGGTTTGCAGAACTTGTTTCTGAATTGATAAGTTTAAACACGATGTATCTTAGAGTTTATAGACTTTTTTCATTTTCTTTTCTGGAGATGTTCTGTAAATTCTCTCAATTAGAATTTCATTTTCTGTGTTCAAAAGTTATGGACAATTTTTTTTCTTATTATGGTGGTTTTTTTGTTCAGTTGTGTAATTTTTTAAGATATAAAATATGTATTCTATCAATCATATTTCTAAGTGATCCTGAGGTTTTCACCATGCATAAGATCTTTCAGATCTATAAGTTATGCTTGTATAGGCAGCGTATCTTGTTTTAATGTACTTGTTTTATGCTTTTCTTTTCTGTTTTTCCATTCCCAATATATTGTTCTCTCTGCTTTTTTGGGGGTGAAGTTTACCATTGCAGATGGCAATTTTTTTGTTTTGTTATTTTGACTGTGAACAATATAAATTCTGTTCTCATGATTCTCATCTTTTTTAAACATTCAGTGTATTGTAGTTGCATATTCTCCTCAGATTTGACAAGGTCCTTTATCTTATGAGTTAGATCATTTTCCTTTATTTTGCAGTATTTATTCATGGAGCCTGAATTTACTTACTAGATCCAGAGGCACTCTATTATTACTGTTTTTCCTGTTTGTTTATGTTCACAATCTTTGTATTTTTTTCTTCTTCCTGGAATCTCTGATACTTTTAGTTTTTTTTTTTTTTTCCTTCTTCTCCCTTATTTTCCCTATCAAAAGGAAACTAGGGGTGAATATGAATAGAGGTCAGGCTCTGGAGTCAAGAAGACTCATGTTCCTAAATTTAAATTTGGCCTCAGATACTTACTACTTGTGTGACCCTGGATAAGTCATTTAATTATGTTTTCCTCAGTTTCCTTATTTACAAAAGGAGCTAGAGAAGGAAATAGCAAATGATCCCAGTATCTATGCCAAGAAAACATTAAATAGGGTGGAAGAATTGGACATAACAAAAAAAAAATGATTGAACATTTTTCTTATCACCAGCAGTCCAGAGCTTTGCAGCACTGTTACTTGTTGGTAGCCCCTGCCAAGTTTTTTTGCCCCTGACATCAAAGTGGCTATTAAAACCTGAGAAAACTTTCATACTGGGAACCAAGATCTTTACAGCATTGGAAAGAGAGAGATTAGACCAGCATTTAGAGGTGGGTTTTGATGTAAGCTTGTGTTATGATATGGGGTGTGCTATTGCAGTCTTGTAGTAGCATGGGAGGTAGAAAAGGGGTACTAAGTGAATTCAGGGTCAATGAGAATCAATTCCTGTTTTTAACCTTCTGTTGGATTCTTGGAGTTCTTAAACCATGGAAACAACTGAATTCATTATTTTTGATACATAATTTAGGGGAAGTTTAAGAGGTTATGGGGATTATAGAAAATGTGTGGACTGCCATCTTGTGATGGCTCCTTCTTTGGGGGCAATTGAGAGGATTGTGACAATATAGGGTTTGTAATCTGTTTCAGGTGATAATTTATCCTTCTTGTTTCCCTTCAAATATATCTTTATTTTGAATTTAATGAATACTAAATAAAATGAGCATTTTTATATAAAAAAATAGGACACAAGAGGACTGTGTATAAAACAGAAAATATCATATATATATATATATATATATATATATATAACTTTTTCCTTTAAATGAAATTCAACATGTAACCTTCAAATCTGTCCTGTTTGTTTTCCTTTAGACCTGCTTTCTATTCTTTTTAGTATGTATGTATTTATTTAGTATATACATGTATATATTTATATTTATTATATAAAATGCAGAATGAATAAATACTTTCAAAGACAATATAAATATTTGTTTTGTTCCATTCTTCATATCTGTTACAAAGTCTTTTTTTTTCTTTTTCTTTTTCTTTTCTATTTGTAAAAGGGAGTTGAGTGAAGGGGGAGTAATAACAAAATTATAACCCCCTCAAAAGAAAAATAGATGAATAGGTCATGGAAGCAGGATTTTATATATCTCTATATATCTGTCTATATAAACACACATATATATTGTGTATATATATATATATGTGTGTGTGTGTGTGTGTGTGTGTGTACTTGCATACACACATATGCTTATTATATATATGTATCTTTATCATCTAAAGTTAGGGGATTAATTCTTAATCAACCAAGAATAGAGATAAAAAAGATAAAAATATGTTTTAATTAAAGATTTTTATTTTCAAAATATATACATGGATAATTTTCAACATTCACCCTTACAAAATCTTTTGTTCTGAATTTTTCTCTCCCTTCCCTCACCCCTCCAGATGTCAAGTAACTCAATATATGTTAAACATGTGCAATTCTTCCATGTATATTTCCACAAATATCATGATACCCAAGAAAAATCAGATCAAAAAGGAAAAAAAAAATGAGAAAGAAAACAAAACGCAAGCAAACACCACCACTTTGCTGGTGATATAATGGATTTATCCAGCCTTTTGGGCAGAAATTTGAAATTATGCAAATAGAGTGACAAATATGTCCATTCAATTTCACTTAGAGATTCCACAATTGGCTCCCATACACACCAAAATATTTACAGCAACATTTTTTTTTTTTTTTTTTTGGTGGTAGCAAAGCAAAGTAAATATCCATCAGTTAGGAATGACTAAAGAAAATTCTCAATTTTCAGATAAGAGTAATGATAGAAAAAATGTTTTAAGTTTTCCAGGGTCATACAGAGATGTAGTAGCAGTGATACAATGGAAACATTGTTGAATTTATAATTGTAGGAGCTGTGTTCAAATCCTAGCTCTGCCATTTGCTATCTGTGTGATCTTGTGCAAATCTCTTGGTCTCTCTGCGCCTGAGTTTTCTCAATTATAAAATGAATAAGTTGGATAAAATACCCTTTGAAATCATTCTCAATTCCAATTCTATGTTGAAGAGCTGTTCACCTATGTTTTCAGTGTGACTGAATAAGAATGTAACTGCCTCATATTTCTTTTTGAAAAATCATAACTCTTCTCCATTTGCTTTCATTAATTATAGCTGTTGCCCCTAAGACATCTGTGATTTTCTTGCCCTCTCTACTTTGCTTTTAGCAGACCATTTTCCTGTTGCATTTTTGTTAATCTTTTAGTATGCTTTTATGATTTCTTTTCAAAAGAAATCATAGGAGATAATTTACTGCATAGCCTGCAAACTAATGTAGTAAGACGGTTGCTATGCCTTGACTCCAATTCCTTAAATCTTGTGCATTTCAATAGCTCAATTCCTTAAATTTTCTGACCTGCTACTAACTTGACATATAAATTTTCTTTCTTTTTATTTCTGGGCAGGGATGGCTTTAAGGAATGAAGCCAATTTCAAAAAGATCATTAATTTAACATTTCACGTCCTTCATTAGGGAGCTCATTTTCTCTTTCTTCCCTTCCTGTTTATGTATATATGTATGCATGTATGTATGCATCCTCTCTGTCTATCTTTTGTTATTCTTAAGATCTTTTGCTAGGACCAATTGATTTTCATTTTGCCCATCTCTTCCTGTCATATTTTTTATTCTCATCTGAATGATTTTTCATTTTCTTATTCTTAATAGAACTAAAGAATGAAATTCCCCAATTAGTAGTTTCTGTTTTGGTGGTGAGTCTAGGGGTTGGGCAAAGATATATTTGTGTCTGAGTCAGGTGAAAGAGGAACATTTTGGTGGTATATAAAGTGATGAAGTGGGAAGGAAATAATAGATTCTGTTGGAATTTGAATGGGAGCCCTTAGGACTGGGAAACCATGAAGAAGAAAGAATGCTGGATTTGCAATAAGGTGACCTAAATTCAATTCTTAATACTTCTACTTACTCTCTGTATAATCTTGGGGACTCAATTTCCTCTTCTGTACGATGTGGTGATTGGATTGGATTCCCTCTGAGGTCCCTACTAGAGTTGATTCTGTGATCTCATGACTTTTTAACTCTTGATCTATGGTTCTATAATTTCAGTACTTGGGAGAACCTTAGTGATCATGTAATTTAGCTCTTCATTTTACAAATATGGAAATTCTAGTCCAGGGAAGTGAAGTGCTATATATCTATTCATATGGGTAGCAACGGACAGAGCTGGGATTCCTGGTTTTTAAATTTTTAAAAAATTTCTGATCTAGTGATTTTTTTCCCCCTCTTCCCATTACTCACTCTATTTTGGGAATTGATTTCTCAGAAAAGTAAGGAGGGGCATTAAAGATTGGTACTCTTCTGGCTTAGAGACTAGGTCTTATTCCTCTTTATTGATAATAAATAGCAGACACTTCCATATCAAGAGTCAAATCATGATTATAGGAGAACATGGATGCTGACCATCAAATTCATGGACAAGATTTATTGGGTGCAAAAGAAAGAGCACTGGTGTTGGGATTAGGAGTAGATGGATTTATGGACAGAGTTCCTCTCAGGCATATTGTTTCTTACATAGATGGACTAGTCTGGGATTTTTCTGGCTGAATTCTTTACCCCCTTCCTCACTTTTTTGCTTTCATCTGTGTTTTTTTTTTAATAGATTATGTATGAACTTCTGGAGGTCACGGACAGGCTTTCCTTTTTCATATTTGTACCCCAATGGGTTAAGCCAGTGCCTGGAAAATGGAAGCTCTTAATCAATGCTTATTTATTTGTGTTTGTTGATTGATTGTTTGATTCAAAGTCCATGTGTGACCCAGAATTATCCTGAGCAAGTCACTTATCTGTCTAAGATGGCTGTATAAAATGGCAATGATAAAACTTGTACTTCCTGTCTCATAGGATGGATGTGAAGAATGTACTTTATAAACCTTAAGAAGGCTACACACAAGTGAGTTATCATTGCAAGGTCAGGTTGTAAAACGATTGCCTTTGAAAGAAAAAAAAATACCAGAATTTACACATCTGAGTAGATGTTAGCCTCATTAAAATGGTCTACGTTAGAGGTGATATTATTTCTGTAGGAACATGTTGCTCAAAGCATGCTTGCAGCCTTAGAATGAGTTATAAGCAAGGATATGTTGGATCCAGATCCAATTGGAGAGCTGATTGTTATATGTTCAGTGTGAGCATTTACATCTACATCTCAGAAATAAACAAATCAGGGTTGCTTTGTTTATTGTTTAGACATCAGAAAGTAATGCACAAAATATCAATAATATAGACTAAATTTAAAAGTGGGTACTTGGAGCTAATTGTTAAACAATTACCAGTAAATTCTGAGTTATAAGGATGTTGTTTTCATTTTTGGAATATGTTTATAGGATTCATTAAAAAAATCAGATTTATTAATTTATAATCACACTTCATATTTTCTTTTCTTTGAAACTAGGACCCGTAAGGGCTTTGAATTTCTAAGTATGATACTGAATCTTTTTGCAACATATAAAAATTCATTCTAATAAATCATTTCTAATTGTTACTGTGTGTAGTGTAAGATGTTGGGGACATAAAGGTAAAAAGTGATATAAAATCACACAGTCCTCTCTGGCTTGGAGGAACTTATGATTTAATAAGAAGGATAGAATACAGACACAAATCAGAATAACAAGCTAGAATTTGATAAATGCTTGGAGAAGTCTGCAATGGAAAGACTGATGGATTTGAGAAGACCTGGATTCCAATTCTAAAGTGGAAGAACTGGAATCCAGTTCTAAATTTAAGATACTATATGAGACAGGAAAGAATATCTTCATCTGGGGATTATCAGGAAAAGCTTCATGGAAGTGGCAGAAGCTGAGGTGGGACTTGAAAGAAGAGTATTTCAACATTTTGAAATGCAGAAGAAGCAAACATCTGGAATAGACTGGCTAAATATATGAAATGGGAAAGAGAGCACGGGGGCAAGAGACAAAGAGACAGAGAGAGACTAATAGAGACACAGAGAGACAGAGAGATGCTGCTGCTGCTACAATCTAGGAAGAGCCCAAGAGTCTTATTTCAGTGACATATTGTTTGTTATTGAGATTGGCTGACCTCATATTAATTGCAATGCTTAATTTTGGTTGCAGAAATAATTAATAAAGCATACTTCTTCTTGCTAGATAAATGGAGACCCATGATTAGGATACCTCACATATATTGTCAGATATGGTTCCTTTGCAGTTGCTTTTAAGCAATTGCTCTTCTTTGTTAAAAGGAGGATTCTGTGGGAGGTGGTAAATTAAGAAATAAGCATTGTACTCAGAGCAAAAGATATAAGTAATTCTTTATTCCCCCTGGATCTATCAGGGTCTTGCCCAGGGTCACACAGTTATTGTGTCAAGTGTCTGAAGCTGGATTTGAAGTCAGGTTCTCCCCACTCCAAGATATCAGTAATACTTAAAAAAAAGATTTTAAGTTTATAAATTCAGAATATATTTTTCATTTTTTTAATTAAAAAATATTATTGTGAGGGAATTGGGGTTAAGTGGCTTCCCCAGGATCACTCAGCTAAGTTAGCAAGTGTAAAGTGTTCAAGAAAATCAAGTATTTGTTTAAGGAACAGTGTTTGAATCTGAGGCATCAGGTCCTTCTAACTCTACAGCTGGCACTCTATCCACTGCACCACCTACCTGTTCCAGGAATGTATGTTTCGAAGGTTTTTTAAGTTTGTCCAGGAATTTATGTGTCAGGCAAAGAAATTGAATTTCTACCCTATAGATCAGTAGGGAGCCACTGACCCTTTTTGAATAAGAAAGTAAAATGGTTAGACCTGTACCTGAAGAGGGTTATTTTAATATCTGCATGAAGGATGGATTATGGAGGGGAGATTAGAACAGGGGGACCAGAAATGAGGTCATTAGAGAAGGGTAGCTACTAAAAGTGCATTCAGCCGTCTATTTCAATAGACATTTATTAATCACCTACTAATGTCTCTCTGTGTGTCTTTGAGAGAAAAAGAGAGAGAGAGATAGACAGAGAGAATATATTCAAGGAGCAGAAATTCTACTTTAGCATCTGTTATTCATTCTATATCTGGGCATACTGTGTCTATTTTCCTTTAAATCAAGAGTCCCTCACTGTTAGATGCGTCATGGACTCCCTTAGCAGGCTGATGAAGCCAACAGATTCCTTCTCTGAATAATATTTAATATCTACATTCATAATTGAAAGAAATGCTAAATTTTAGTTTGAACTAAATGAAAACACAAATGCAAATTCCCCCCCTGTAAGTTCTTACCCTCCCCTGTCCCTTATCTAAAGTGAGATCCATGGATCCCGGGTTAAGGGATTCTGAAATTCACTTCAGCTCCTTCTGAGTAGCTCGTTCACAATGTGGGTTTCTGGGGAGAACAATTGCTTCCTTACATATAGATTTTAAAGTTATTTTTGATTCATTTCATCATCTTGGCAAAGCCCTCTGTTAATAAGTAAAACTCTTGGCTGGTATTTTGGGAATAAACAAGGGAAAAACATTCAAGAGAAGATAGAAATTAATTTCAGTAGCAATATAATGCCATGCCAGGCCTGGATCTTACAACAAACCATCGAGTTAATTTAATTCCTCAAACCCCATTGCTCCAAGAAAATGTTGTTTAAATCAATTCATTCTTTCATTACGCTGCCTAAGAGCACCGTGGAGTGATGAGATATTACTGCGATGACTTTCATGTTTCAGAATCCCCTCAGTTTCACTCCATTTTCCACCCTGACATGGGATTAATGTTCTGCATTTGCATGCTCAAATAGTATATTTAATTGTAAAAGTGGTGTTGTTAAATTACCTTCAAATGAGTTTATTTTAAACGGTTCATTAAAGTTTTTGAAATCACTCACTGCATGATTGCATCTCTTCTCTGCTTTGATGTATTATATCTCTTGCCCAAATACTGGCATGCAGGGGAAAGCCTGTCTAGTAAGACTGTGATTTCATTATGGAAAGGGCCTCCAAATTTTATCCAATCAAGAAAGTCAAGGACATTTTCTCTTATCTTAACTGATGAGACATGCGGGCATATAGGCAAGGGGTCATGTTTCTGTGTTCTTCAGTGATGACAGAAGCTTTCAAAGGCATGGATCAGCTCAGTTAAGGACAAAGAGCTCATAGACTGTTTTCAGATTCTAAACGTGTTGCCATTGAGTAAGTGGCTTCCTACTTGATAGATTTTGATTTTCAACATTTCTGTCTTCATGGTTCTCCTGGATATCATTTGGAGGAGATTTCTCTCAATGAAACAGACTGTTAGAAGCTTTCATGCTTGACTATTCTTGGCTTCTTTTAAGTCCCAACTAAAATTCATCTTTCATAGGAAGCTCTTTCCAATGCCTCTAGTGCCTTCTCTCCATTGAATATTTTTTTATTTATTTGTTTCATTACACTCCCTATTAGATTTTAAGATTTTTAAGAGCTGGGACTGTCTTTAGCCTTTTTTTATCCTCAGTAGTTAATACTGTGCTTGACTCATTTGAGGCACTTTATAAATATTGGTTGATTGGTTAATTGGTTAATTATTACCTTCTATTTGGAATAGAGTGTAGGATGTAGGTATCGTGGAGGAGGTAGTTAATAACTCACTCTTGACACACAACCACAGTCAGAATAAGTCACTGAAAAATGGACATCAGTGAATCATGTGACTAGATTGAAGAATTAACTTTCTAATGTTTAATAGGTCATAAACTTTCTAATTCAAAATTGGTAGCTCTAGCCATTGCAAAAACTTCTCATGTATTGAGCTGATATTGGGATTCTTATAAATTTCCTTACTTTCTCTTAAATCTACAGACAGACCTCTGCCCTCTCAACTCACAGTTCCTTTAGTTGATTCTCTGTTTTGGTGATGAATATTCTCATCACTCTTAACACTCTTTGCTATACCAACTCTGCCTTGTCAATGTCCTTTCTAAATGGAGGACTTCAAAACTGAATACTCTACTTTTGATCTGACCAGGGTCAACTACAGAGGAATTATCATATGTCCCACTCTGAATTTTACACATCTATTAAGACATCGTAGGATCACATTGAAAGGCAGTGTGATGTAAGAGAGAAAGAGCTAGCCCTGGAATCAGAGAGACCTGGATTTAAGTTTTACCTCTGACTTATAATAACTATATGATCCTAGTTAAGTCATGTAACTTTCCAATGTGCCAGGAAACTATTTAATACCATAAATCAAGTCTGCTTTGATAGAGAGAGCTTCTTAATTGTCAGTTACTGAACCAAAAAAAAAAATCATAAGTCTCCATTCTATCTCCTCCCTGACCCCAAAGAGATCACTTTGCTTCTTTTGAAGACCATATTCTTCTGATGGAACATATTGTAGAAATTGCAAAAAATACAAATTTAGGATTGACATCAGGAAAAACAAAGCTTTCTGACAAGAGTTAGCTAAAATTAGATCGGCCTACTTTGAGTTAAGTTAGTGGCCTTTAGCCGGACTCTGCAGATCCATTATTTGTCAAATCTGTTTTATTTCCCTTTCAGTAATGGGTTAGCCACTGAGCTTTTTTCTCTCTCTCAAAATTCTGTGATTCTGGGAAGAGCTGCCATTTTACTAAAAAACTCTAAGTCATTTTTATGTGAACTCTTTTAAAGCCATGTTTTTCCATTCTGTACCTAAGCCGTTGACTTTTTGAAATGAAGTTCAGCATTTTTCATTTATCTCTTTTAAAATTCAATGCATAGTTTTTGGCTGTACAGTTCTCTTTTGGTTTCTGATGTTTGTTCTTTAAGTTTTCTCTCCCAGGTATGGATCATCTGTATATATGATAATTATTTCACATATATTATAATTCAAGATTATATGACAATAAGACAATGGATATATATGTATACACATATAACTGTTGGTATGTATATATAGACATTTATAATTTGTTTATGATACTACCACTTATGTCTAAATCATGTACCCATTTTGGACTTATCTTGGTATATGCTGTCAGATTATGCTCAGTTTCTGTCAGACTTTTATGGTTTTCCCGGGCATTTTTGTCAATTGAAAGTTCTTGCCCTCAAAATATGAATTTTTGTTTTTATCAAACATTGGATCACTTTTTTCACTTTCTTCTCTATATAATATGTCTAATATATTCCATTCATCAACCACTCCATTTCTTTTTTAGTATTACCTTTTATGTGTATGTGTGTAAAATTTTTATATCCAACTATGTATGTATATATAACGTGTATATATCTACACACATATTATATATATATATATATATCACATTTTTATAACTCTTAAGGTTTATAAGGCTCATTATAAGTATTCTTTTATCTTGATAACAACTCTAGGAAGTAAGTAATATTTTGCAGAGATGAACAGTTTCTGACCTGTGTCTTTGGAAGATGATTTTGGCATCTCTATGGAGTATATATATTGATGAGGGGAATGACTTGAGGACTTGAGGCAGGGAGGCCATATATTGGCTATATTATGATATAGAAATGAGGCAAAGTGCATGAACTAGGATTGTGCTTATGTGAAAGGAGAGAAGAGAATGGATGCAAAATGTTTTTGAAGTTAGAATCAATAAAACTTGACAATTAATTTATTTTGGGTGAGGAAGAGAGAAAAATAAAGACAATTCTTATGTTATGAATCTGGATTACTAGGAGGAGGATTACTTCAATAAAATGAGGTTTAGAAAAGTCACATTTAGAGAAAATATAAATTCTCTTTGGATAGTAAAAGTTTGAGATTCATTTTTCATATTTATATTTTTGTAACTAATGTCTAGCACAGTCCCTGAAATATAATAAAATTCTGTTCCTTTATTAATTGGTTGATATATGGCATAAAGGAAGATAGGTTCAGCTGGCAGGTGATGATGTGGTACTAGAGTTCAAGAGAGGAATTTAGGGCTGGGCATCTAGATTTGGAGATTATGATCAGAGAGAAGATATTTGAACACTTGTTATCTGATGAAGTCACAAAAAGAAATAGTAAAGAGAGAAGATAAAAGGATACAGGATAATCTTCTGAGAAATTATTGTAGTGATCAAGAGATGAAGATTCACCAAAGAATAGAGAAGACTTGCCAGATAAGTAGGGAGAAAACAAAAAAAATAATCAAATTTATAGGTTTTATATACCCACTATATTTAAATGTACACACCAACACATACACACACACACATATACAAATGAACACATACATCTTTTTTTCTTATTGTTGTTCGGTTGTTTCAGTCATGTCTAATTCTTTGTGATCCCCCTAGACTTCTGTCCATGGTGTTTTCTTGGCAAAGATGCTGGAGTGATTTGCCATTTCCTTCTCTAGTAATAGAGGTTAAGTTACCTGCTGAGATCATAAGCTAGGAAGTTTCTGAGGCAGGATATGAACTTTCTTCCTGACTCTAAGCCCAGAACTCTATTCACTCCATCACCTAACTCCCTCATCTACATATATATACAATACATAACACACACACACACATAATGCCTATAATGCGTATGTAATTATATACATATTTATGAACATATGTGCATATTTACATGTGTGCATATGTTTATTATATACACATGCATATACATACACACAGAGATGATAGACTATTCAGGAGGAAGGAGTGGATATCTTTGTCAAAAATGTCAAAGAATTCTAAAAGGAGGATGACTATATAAACTAAAACACACACAATCCAGCTAAATAGAAGTTGACTGGTGAGTATGGAGAGAGTAGGATGAGTGATATGGCCGGGTCAGAAGTCACAAATGCAAGAGTTGTTCTAGGTGCTCTCCATAGTCCATTAGCCATAAATTTGTGATCTAAAAATGGGTGCTTTTCCTTCCCTGCCTGAGGATTCAGTAAAGTCATTCAAAAAGGGTTAACAAGCACAGTGCTTAAAGAGCTTTAGATTCATGCTGACTTTCACAAACACCCCACACTGAGTCTGACCCAGCATCAATTGTAATCCATTTACCTAGAGTTTAGGTACCTTACAGGCCAGTGGCACTTAGTTACAAATCCAATTTATCATGGTAACTTGCAGATGTATTTAACAGTTTGGAGAATGGAAGGTGAACATGACAATTCTACTGTTAATTAACTCTCTGGGAGAAGGATGCATGCCCTAGAGTTATAAATGGGTGTATTTGTATTAGTCGAGCAAGAGTTACATAGGAGTCTGACAGTCAATCAACAAGCATTAATTAATTAATTTTGTGCAAAGTGCAGGGAGTACTAATACAAATAAAAATAAAGACAGTCCATTACCTCAACGATTTTAAATTCTAATGGGAGAATGCAATACATAAAAGGAAGTAATATAAAAAAGGGGACAAGAGAAATAAGGGGGATGATGAAGAAATCCAGAGGTTAGCTTAATAAGAAATGAAAGATGTGTAGGTAAACCTCTTTAAATGGAGGCTCTGGGAAGAGCCATCCAATAGAAGTTTGGGGCACAGGGATAGAGAGTACTTCCTAGGTATAAATTTCACAACTGCATTAATTTTCCAGAATGAAGAAAGTTTCTGGGCCATTATGGAGATATTTGGGTCAAAGTGGGTAATATCACTGAGCTTCTTAAGATGTTATTTCCTTCAGTATCCCTAGACTTGAATTCTGAATTCAGTCTGGGAAAGAACCAGAGAAGGTCCCAAAGAATAATTTAGTATGAGATAGATTGGTCACCTCTAGAGACACTCATAGATCACTTTTTGTCCATCATGCTATAGCATATAATGTGCTTTCTTAATATCCCTGCATTTAATAATTATTATTACCTGGTATGGGCTAGATAATGGTATAATTGGGGGAGAGCATGATTGAACTCATTTCCAATCCCTACAACACAAATGGAGATTATTATGGGCAAAGAAGTTGTTGGGAAGACCAATGGCAATTTGTCAACTTTTTTCTCACGTGGATCAATTTTGGGGCCCAGAAGTGTATTCTTTAGGCAAGAAGTTTGTAAAAAGTGTTTTTTAGGACTTTGGTAGCAGGCTCTCAATATTTTAAGAAACCTATGGGTCAGCTGTTTTCATCCTTATTGCTGGGGAAATTATCTATTATTATATGCTTGATAATAGCATTATTATCATCCCAATAATTTTATTAATTAAATTAATTAATCTCAAATTAATTCAATAAATTAATAAATAATTGTTTATTATATAATTATAGTTATATATTTAAATAATAATTAAGAATAATGGATAAATTAATAAATAAGATAAATTTAAAATTAAATTAAATTAAAATATTATTAATAAATAATAATAATATTCTTCCTGAATAGCTTTTAATTACCTTGGGAACCTGCTTCCACCTGGGAATCTTGGAATATGAAAGAATTATTTGCTTGAAACACAAGGCTCTGAGTGAACCATTATTTCAGATTTGGAAGTGCAAGAGGCAGGTGGAAAAAACCTGTGAAGTTTAGAGAGAGTCATTTGGTTTGCTTATATTTACATGTCTAATACATGGTAGAGCTGGAACTTTACTATAGGTCCTTTTAAGTCAATCTGGTTTCTCACTCCACAATCTCATACTGCATCTCCGGGAAAGGACTGGATATTTCCAAACATTAAGGCTATTAGTAAGCTAACTTAAGTTTGAAATGAACTGGAACTATAAAAAGATGTTTTAGGTTTAGTCTTATGGATCCCAAATTCACTAACTATTCTCCTCCTTCACTTATGCTACTAGAAAATCACCATCTCTCTGCTGAGGGGGTACTGAAGCAGTTATTGTCCTGATAACAATAGAGAGAATACTGTCTTCCTGGATTATTAATCAAGATGTAACAACCATCACTACCACAAAACCTCTTAATACTTTTTAGATATAAGGACTTCTTCCCATCTCCAGGAACTGACTTAGTATACAAGGTACAGCATGCAGGAATCTAGAAGATATTGATGAGAATGATGAAGCTGTGGATAAAAAACTGTAGGTCTTAGGGACAAGGTGACATTTTAATGCTGTCACTGAAAACAAAGGCTTCAGAAGAGAAAAATGTGTGGGAGGTCAACATCTAGCTAAAATATATTATCTGAGAATGAGATTGGTAGCTTCAGATTCAGGACTAATAGATCCCTGGCCAGGATAGAGTATACTTAACAAAGGTGAGTAAACATGTAACAAAATGTGTGTGTGTGTGTGTGTGTGTGTGTGTGTGTGTGTGTGTATGTGTGTGTGTGTAAACCTGTAGTTTTACAAATATAATAAAAATCATTAATTAGAAAAGCTAATGCTTTGTTTAATTAAAGGAAGGGAGAAAATTGCTGGTGACTCTATCTACTAAGCTGGAGATCACAGAGAATAGAAAAGATGTAGGAAGAAAAATAAGTAAAAAATAAGTAAGAGATATATCCCCAAAATGGAACCAACAATAAAACCTATGGTCTTAGAAGTCTATAGACAAATGTATAAAGAAGTAGGGTGAACCTGGAGATCTTTATTTATGTAGGAAAATTTGACATGACTGACTATATGTCAGTGTCTGGAATATAAATATAAAAGTTTATACCTTATTTGAAAGAAAAAATGTAAAGGCACATAGTATAACACTATACATTTAAAGACATATTCATGTAAATACTGCAGAAACTACATCTGAGAAGCATAGTGCAGAGCATTTGGTTGATGCTTAATGGAATAATCAACAATGAATATTCTTAACATACTATATTTCATATCAGTTGGAGAGAGAGAGGAAGTAGATGAGTATCTTGGGAAACATGGAGGAAAAGTGATGATAAAGATATTATGATTTTAGAACACATGTAAGTGTTTTCTCAGTACAGTTAGGTGAATAAATGCTGGGCCTGGACTTAGAAAAACTCATTTTAAGTTTAAGCTGACCTCCAGGTTTACTAGTTGTGTGATGCTGGACCTCAAGTCACTTGACCCCATTTCCTTCATGTTCCTCATCTTTGTTGGAGAAGGAAATGGTAAACAACTCTAGTATTTTCATCAAGAAAATCCTGAATGGGATCGTGAAGAGTGAGTCAACTGAAATGACTGAACAAGAAGAAGCATTTTCTCATCATACAAAGCAGAGCCATTATTAATTTCTATTTTGTTTTCATAATGATTTCATTCTTCAGAAGATATGGGGAAGCACAATTTTGTAGGTGAAGCTAAGCTATATACCTAGCTCATACTGCCTTTTATTAAGTACCTACTATACATGAAATACTATTACTGTGGTAAGCAATGGCATTACAAAGCAAAACAAAAATTAATCCCTATTCTCAATGATTTTCTAGTCTCATGGGGAAAGATAACATGAAAATAACTGTGTATAAACAAAACACAGCCAATTCTTAACTCTTGTTGGACTATGTTATTAGAAAGTGGTGCAAAAGTAAAAAATCCAAATGCTGGCACATTGATCCTATGGGAAATAAAGGGTTAAGTTCCTTCAACTACCCAAGACTTTAATCTTTTGCTAAAGATTTCTTGAAATACACTTTTCTGCATATAATTCTTTATAATAAAACATGAATACTGATAATATGTACTTTTCCTAACAGTAATCATGAAATAACCCATAATATGCAGTACACAAAATAAAATTGATAACATGCAAAACGTTTTCTTCTTGGTAGTAATTCCCTAAAATTCTGTGACCTTGTGTCCTAACATCTCAAAAAAAAACAGTGAATTTAGACAAAATACATTTTTCATGATACAGAACATCTTTGCTATCACAAATACTGTTCAGAAAATAAAATTCTTAAAACAGAAACATTTTAAACTTTAATCTATACCATATGGTGATGTAAAGACATTGTTCTATATACTATAGAGTTGTAAACCTATCTATCTTCGCTGCCTTCTGAAAACCAAGAGAGAGATTGTTGAAAATTTAGTTGTTTTTCTTGGGGGAGGCTGAGACTGGTAAGGTCTTGTATGGACTTGGAGACTAAAGGACTTAAACTTTATGTTGATGGAATAATGACAATGCAAAACTTACATTTTAAAGGCAAACAATGAAAATATGCAGTGAATGCACAGGGGATTCTTTACTGTGGTGCGGTGAACAAGACCAGTGAAGTGCTAATAGGATCCCAGCCATTCTACAAATCTGCATATATCACACCTCTCATTTATTTCCTCTATTGCACATAGCTGAAAATGTGTATGGTCCCCAACATGAAAGTGAAAATGAGGTTGCTAATAAAATCATGCAAATACCTGAAGTCATGAAAATAGAGTATTGAATACACACACACACACACACACACACACATATGGTAAATTGGGAGTAGTCAGAGGGAAGACATAAAAATTAATGGGGACTTGGAAAGAGGTCTTGAAGAAAGTGGAACTTTAGCTGAAACTTGAAGAGTTGGACAAGTGAGACAGAGATGAGAATGGACAGAGTTACAAGCTTGTTATAATATTCAGAGTTGAGATATAGAATGTTATGTATGAGAAACATTAAGGAGACTAATGCTCACAGAAAAGAGTGAGAAGTAAGAAGAATTAAAAGTTACTATGGGGCAGTATTGTATGAAATATTTTTGTAGTAGAAATAATGAGAAATTTTGGGGAGAAGTAACTATTCTATCCCTGAAATTGTAGAGAAGAACAAAATTTGATATGCATCCTAGATATGGAGGAAGTATAATTGAAGTTTCAGATAAAGTTTCAGATTAGTAAATTCTTATGGTGTTAAATTCTAAAAGGGAAAATTAGCCCAGAAGGCATAAGATAATTACTCTCCTTCTCATTCTTATTCATATATATGTGTATGTGCATGTGTGTATATATATATATACACACATGCACATACACATATATACATTCTAATATTATTCTCATTTAATTGAGGGTAACAGAGGTAGAGTTTAAATGATTTGTCCAGAGTCACATGCTAGGAAGTATCTGAGGAAGGACTTTGAACTGAAGTTTTCCTGACTTGAGACCTAGAGCTCTGCCATATTACTTGACTCCCTAGAAGTTAAACTAAAATTGTTCAGCTTTATTCTAGAAGGCAGCACTGGGACCAATGGGTAAAAATGAAATAAGGTAGTTTTAAACATAATTAAAGAAAAAATTACTTAATAATGAGATTCCAAAGTGGAATGGCTTGCTTTGAGTTTCTCTTCCCTTGAGGTCTTAAATCAAGGATTGATGACTACTTGGGTAAGCTGTAGAGAGGATTCTTTTTCTAGTTTGTTAGAATGGCTAGCTTCTGAGGTCCTTTCGACCTCACAAGAATTTTGTATTTCTATGAGTCTATGTATTCACCATAGAATGTGTACTCTTTTATAATGAAATCTGCTTTCAATAAGTCAGAAGAAAAAACTGTTCCAATTCACTTTTATATAGGCATATTAATTATTGGCTAAATAATTTAGCAATAGTGCATCTTTCACCTGCAGCTCTAAGCATGGCCCTCAGAAAAGGCTTATGTGTTTAACATAGTAAGAATCGATACTTGCAATTTATATCCAAAGATTTCAGAGCACTGGCTGACAATTAAATACCAGTCAGATCCAGGTAAAGGCTCCATTTTGCCCATGTCACTAAAGAAGAGTTAGTTTCAGACTTATTGTATTTTCATCCTTTTGTTAATGTTAACAAGAGGGAGAGCATGTTTCACTGGCAGATGCCTCTGGGTGGCCAATATGACAGCTCTTTCTTTTTAAGATTAAATGTCATAGACAATTATAGGAAGAGCTTTTGGTATAATGAAAATGCTGCTTCTTAGTCCTAATTTTTGGGCTTCTAAGTGATTCAAATTTTATAGCCATCTTGAGTGTACCTTTTTGCTACTTAATTCAAACTTTTTTCTTTAACAATCATTAAAGGAGGGTTTCACATTCCATTTTACTAAAGTTTTTCTGTGATGAGATACTCTATTGCTTTTATCTGACCAAAATATTTCATGATTCACTGTCTTCCAGGAAATTTCCATTTGGATGCAGCATTGTCCTCTCAGCATCAAAAAGTATAAAATCAAGATTCTTATCTTTTCCTTTGAATCTAACGACTTTATGATTTAACTTTGTTTCACTACTGTTCACGTGTCTTCCATGTTTTCCACTCTAAGATTATTTTTGACTTTCCCTTCTCTCTACTTAGTTATATTTAATCAGATGCCAAGCCCTGTACATTTTCTCTATTCAACATCTTTTGCATTCATCTCCATCTTTTCTTTTGTTTTCTTACTTCCCTAACCCTATTACTTAATTACTTATTACCACTGGAATTGATGCAACAGTCTCTGACGGGTATTGCTCTGCTCTTGACAATCTGTCCTCCAGTCTAATGCCTAAATAACCTTTATTTTGCATGTATCTGGTCACATTTCATTTGATCCCTATTGCTTCTCTTTGGGGGGTACCTTTCTGTCCCATTCTCATATTACTCCCCTCAATCAATAAGGAAACATTTAAAAAAGTTTACTTGTGTCTGGCATTGTACTAATACTTAGGAAACAAAGAGAAAGCAATATTAAAACAGTCCCTGCTTTCAAAGAGCTTCTTAAATTCTATTGGAATATATTCTTAGCTTAAAGCAAATTGACTTTTGCTTCATGAATATGGTCTCTGCTGTCCAATATCACTTCTTTTTTCTCATACTATTCTTTAGTCCTGAAATGCCTTCTATCAATGTCTTTGTTGATTTTGGTTCTTTCTTTTAAAGTTCAAATGAAACCTTCATGTAGGTTTTCCTGATTCTCCTTGTTGGTTATCCTTTTCCCTCTTGTTCCTCCTATAGCATTTTGGATAATTTTTCATGATAAGAGAATTTTCCACAAAATGTTACATATTACAGATATTGGTCTTTTCCAGCTAGGCTGAGTTGTGTAAGGAAGAAACAAACACTGTATTATCTAAACTTTACAATCATATGACAGTGACTTTTATACAGCAGCTGATCATTACATGTATAGTGAACGAAGGTATGAATTTGAACCTCACAAGCATTTATTCACCCATCCATCCTTCCATTCATTTTATCTCATTCCAAATTAATGTCTACAACTTTTGCCCCCTTCTGGTATAGACAAGCAGTGATCTAAATCACATTAGTTAAATTATATTTAATGTGTTTGAGATCCAGCTTTGCCATTTGCTAACTATGACTGTAGGACAGGAGATAAAATCACTGGGTAATAGATTTATAGCTGTATAATACATGTGTTTATGCTCAGCTGGCACTCAATATATATTAGCTGAAAGAAATGATGGTGGGGATTGAATCTATAATCTTATGATTTACCAAGACTTCACTGAGAGACAAGAAGATAGAAAGGGGGAAATGTGAATTAGAAATACATACCTGGAGAAGAAGGGGCATTTGAAGGGATATTGAGTCATTCAAGAGAAAACTAGTCCAAGGGGGAAAATATATTGGCAGAACTTAATTAAATCAAGAAAGAGGACTCTAATAGATATTCTCGTGGGCAGGGTCTTACTAACTGTGACCTTTGGAAAATAATCCATTTACCCTCTCTCAGTCTCAGTTTCATAATCTGCAAAATGGGCATTACAATATTATGTAGTTCATAGGATTGTTTTATCCACTAAGAATAATATATAAAGCTCTTTTTAAGCTTTAATACACTATATAAGTGTTAGCTATACTACTAATAATTTTTGTTATTAGAGGGAAAAAACCTACAAAACACAAAGATCAGGTATAGGATTTAGTCAGCACACATTTCTAAAGTGCTTGAAGGTTCATTAAGTATTTCTCTGCAAGAAAGACTTTATAAAGTAGATCATAACAATAATTTTAGCAAAAAGTTGATCAAGGCTAATACACAGAGACTGGTTTTTTCCAAGTATCATGCTAGAAGATAATTGTTTCAGGTGTTGAAATAATTAGGAAATATTAAAAAAAACTTATTTTAATTCATGGGAATTCTGGATTTGATTATTGGGTTGTATACAACTAAAATTGGTAACATATTGAAAATGTGGGGTGAATGAGTAAGAAATAAAGGATGACATTGAATTTGCAAAATTAGATGACTGGAAGGTTGATGATATCTTCACCAAAAGAGGAAATTTGGAAAGAAATGGGTTTGGGAAAACAGTGATGAATTTGGTTTTGACCTTGTTGAGTTGAAATGTCTTTGGAATATTGGGTTTGAGTGGAAAGTGAAGATTAGGAAGTAGATGGGTTGGATGAACTAATCTAGGAGACATTTGCTTAGAAGTTATAATAAAGACCACTGGATAGACCAAGTGACAAAGGGTAAAGAGAAAAAAGAAGACCCAAGTGGAATCTTGGGCAACTGTCAAAGTTAATTGATGTAGTATGGATAACAATCCAACCAATTGGATTAAGAAGCAGCAGCCAATTAATAGGAAAACCAAGAGAGCTCACAAGACTCAAAGAGAGGCAAGAAAAGAAGAGGAGATGGGCATTAGCCATGTTTAATTCTGTAGAAAGATAAAGAAGAATGACAAATGATAATAGGTAGAATTTAAAGGTAAGCTGGGTATTTTCTCTACCACTACACTATCACAACAATTACCATTTTATATGATGTTTTACAAATATTCTCTCATTTTATCCTCACAATACTCCTGGGAGATAGGTGCTATTATTATTTCCATTTTACAGATGAGAAAACTGATCTGCCCAGCATCATGTAGCTAGTAAGCATCTGAGATTATATTTGAATTTGGATTTTTCCCAGCTCCAGACATAGCTTTCTATCCACTGTACCAGCTAGGTCTTTGTTTCTACAGTTTCTCAGTTGGAGAATCTAAAATAAGAGGCCTAAAACCATATAAAGAGACCATTGACAGATTTTAGGGTTGAGGTCTTATATTTTTTCTAACCAACTTCCATCATGATATGGTTTCCCATTGTCAAAGTCCAAATTGAAGAGCAGAATCCCTGATTGTCATTAAAAATAGAGCGGGGGAAAAATACAAAACTAAAGTCAAAAATAGCTAGACTTAGCTTGTGTTACTTTCTATACAACTCTTTAACTGGTACCCGAGATTCATTTTCTAAAGAGCAGCCATGGAGACAGGTGTGACACTTTATCTGATGCATGAATAATTGCTCAGTAGCTAGAGCCTGGACATGCTGCAAACATCCAGCTTTATGTTTGTTTTCTTCTTTTGTTTAACTAAAAGTAATTATGTTTGCATCAGATTAAGTATTGAGTTTGTTCTCATTCAGTACAATGGAGACCTTTAAAAAAATGTCTTGCTTGTTCACCACCTGATCTTGACAAGAACTCAGAGCAGTTAAATCATGATCTTTTCAAAGAATTAGAAATCTGGTTTCAGAGATACTTTTGCTTACCTGAAGAATGAAACAGCTCAATAGGCAATAGGTAAACCAAGCCAAGGAATGTTCACTGTGGAGTGAATCTTGACTCATCAATTTGGAGAGAACAAGTTCTATTTCTTTCATTAGAACATGATTTTAAATTCTTCTTCTTCTTCTTTTTTTTTTTTTTTACTGGGAGCTCATATGGGAGTTGGAAGGGGAGGCTGTACTCATCATTTACTTGAAATTATATTTAAATGAATGTATTTTTCTTGAATTGGATATTTTCTTGGATCTCATGCTCCTTTTGGTAAAAGACACATAAACTGGATCTCAGGTGCTGTGGATGGCTCATCCAAACTTGTCTTGCTCCTAGGATGGCTTTTAGGGGATCTATGATGGGGGAGGATAGTGAGGTATAGAAAACAGAAGAAAAGACTCATTGTGAAATCCAAATATCCACCTTGTTTCTGCACTCAGCAAGACTTGCCTTATGCTTTTTTTCTCTGAAAATTTTAAGAAAGAGTTTTTTATGCAGAAATGGTAGTGCATAACAATAATCTCTGCTGTCTGGAAGAATGAGGTTGGAAAATTGCTTGGACTTAGGAATTCTGAGCTGCTCTGGGCCAAGCTGATCAGGTGTTGACATTAAATCCAATTCATCACTACCATGGTGAGTCATTACGCTATATTTTAAGGAGAAGTATATACCCTTTAATTCAATTTCTCATAGGAAGATATGCTACATTGGGAGCATCTAAAGATCTTTTTTTTAATAATAACTTTTTATTGACAGAACCCATGCCGGCGTAATTTTTTACATCATTATCCCTTGCACTCACTTCCGTTCTGATTTTTCCTCTCCCTCCCTCCACCTCCTCCCCTAGATGGCAAGCAGTCTTATATATGTTAAATATGTCGCAGTATATCCTAGATACAATATATGTTTGCAGAACCAAATAGTTCTCTTGTTGCACAAGGAGAATTGGATTCAGAAGGTAAAAATAACCCGGGAAGAAAAACAAAAATGCAAATAGTTTACATTCATTTCCCAGTGTTCTTTCTTTGGGTATAGCTGCTTCTGTCCATCATTGATCAATTGAAACTGAGTTAGGTCTCTTTGTCAAAGAAATCTCCTTCCATCAGAATACATCTTTATACCATATCATTGTTGAAGTGTATAATTATCTCCTGGTTCTGCTCATTTCACTTAGCCTCAGTTCATGTAAGTCTCTCCAAGCCTCTCTGTATTCATCCTGCCGGTCATTTCTTACAGAACAATAATATTCCACAACATTCATATATCACAATTTACCCAACCATTCTCCAGTTGATGGGTATTCATTCAATTTCCAGTTTCTAGCCACTACAAACAGGGCTGCCACAAACATTTTGGCACATATGGTTCCCTTTCCCTTCTTTAGTATCTCTTTGGGGTATAAGCCCAATAGAAACACTGCTGGATCAAAGGGTATGCACAGTTTGATAACTTTTGGGGCATAATTCCAGATTGCTCTCCAGAATGGTTGGATTCGTTCACAACTCCACCAACAATCATCAGTGTCCCGCTTTTCCCACATCTCCTCCAACATTTATCATTATTTTTTCTTGTCATCTTAGACAATCTGACAGGTGTATAGTGGTATCCTCAGAGTTGTCTTAATTTGCATTTCTCTGATCAATAATGATTTGGAACACTCTTTCATATGAGTGGTAATAGTTTCAATTTCATCATCTGAAAATTGTCTGTTCATATCCTTTGACCATTTATCAATTGGAGAATGGCTTGATTTCTTATAAATTTGAGTCAATTCTCTATGTATTTTGGAAATGAGGCCTTTATCAGAACCTTTAATTGTGAAGATGTTTTCCCAGTATGTTGCTTCCCTTCTAATCTTGTTTGCATTAGTTTTGTTTGTACAAAGGCTTTTTAATTTGATATAATCAAAATTTTCTATTTTGAGCTCAGTAATGGTCTCTAGTTCATCTTTGGTCACAAATTTCTTTCTCCTCCACAAGTCTGAGAGATAAACTCTCCTATGTTCCTCTAATTTATTTATAATCTCATTCTTTATGCCTAAATCATGGACCCATTTTGATTTTATCTTGGTATACGGTTTTAAGTATGGGTCCATGCCTAATTTCTGCCATACTAATTTCCAGTTATCCCAGCAGTTTTTATCAAATAATGAATTCTTATCCCAAAAGTTAGGATCTTTGGGTTTGTCATACACTACATGGGAGCATCTAAAGGTAGAGAGACCCTCTAGTTCAACCTGTTAATTTGGCAGACAAAAACAAAACAAAACTGAGGACTAAAGAAATAAATGATTTGCCCAAATTCATTCATATCTGAGGAGGGATTTCTACCAGGTTCTCCTGCTCCAGCGTTAGTGTTCTTTTCATTATAATGGAGTAGAGAGGGATGGAAATGACTCTCTGGCTTAGGTATTCATCTGTATTCCCCAAAGAAATGAGCCCTGATCACACCATCCCATCCAGCAATGTAGTCTCCATGATCTCAGAAAGCCCTTTGTTTAGTAAATTACCACGTGTCCTTTAGCTACATGATATGTTCAGAAACAAGGAGTTTGTGTGCTAAATTTGAGTAATGGAGTGAAATGAGATAATTTCTCTCTGCTGACAATATCCCATTAGCCACTCAAACACGTACACAGCATTCTTCAGGGCACAACTGTGGGCTTTCATAGGGGTAATTGGAAGACAGTGAGCTATAAAAG
The DNA here is from genome assembly GCF_016432865.1 of Antechinus flavipes. Taxonomy (NCBI): domain Eukaryota; kingdom Metazoa; phylum Chordata; class Mammalia; order Dasyuromorphia; family Dasyuridae; genus Antechinus; species Antechinus flavipes. The sequence goes on from NC_067403.1 coordinate 231,093,799, forward strand.
AGATTTGGAAGGGGGAAAAGCCACAGATGATTGACATACTTGATAAATTGGTTATAAAATTGCCTTTTTGTCCAGAATAATTTGACATAATTAAGTTGGCCTTTGTCTTTGCCCACTATGTAAAGCTGTAACCCAATGTTGCTTCACAATACCATGCCATTAGTCTAATAATTTTTCAGAGCACTCAGGAAAAGTACCACTTGATTGTCATGCCAAGTTTTTATAATCTTTCCAAATTCATTTACAGGCTGAGAGGGAAAATAAAATCATTATCTCAATCAACAAACATTTATTAAGCACCTATCATAAACCAGATACTTTGAGAGATATTAAGGAAAAGGAACAAAAAATGAAATAATTTCTGCCCATAAAGAGCTTATATTCTGTAAAGGAAGGCATTTACACATTAAAAAAGTATATATGACAGACATAAAATAAAAATACCAGGTGACTTTTTGGGTCATGGGAGGCACCTCATAAGACACTGATCCTATGTGATCTGATGTGGCCATAGAATACCTAGGATGGGATTTAGGTTCCCTGATGGTAAGGAAAAATCTTAAAGTGGAGTGTATTTAGGGCAAATTATGAGGGAGTAAAGACTATCGCTATCATTTCCATAGTGATCAATTGAAGGAGTTGGAGGTTTTTTAACTTGAGAAGGGAAGAAGGTACATATAACTATCTTTAAATACCTGAGATGATTTTAATATGGAAGAAAAATGATAATAGCATTGGTATAGGATTTTAAGTTACTTAACAAATATTATCTCATTTTATCATCACAACAACCTTGAGAGCTTGGTGCTGTTATTATATACATTTACAAATAAGAAGACAGAGGATGAGAGAAGTTAAATGATGTATTCAGGGTCACACAGTTAATAAATATCTGAAGTAGAATTGGATCTCAAGTGTAACTGACACCAAGTGCATTGCTCTGCATCGACTAACTTTTCCAGCAGAATTATTTTTGTCACCAAAAGGCAAATATAGATGTATTAGGTATAAGTTGGAAAACAAGTTGACTAATAATTGGAGTGATTCCAAGGTGGTTGAAGTAGTAGACTCCTCCTTATTGAAAGTCATCAATCAAAGGCTACATGACTTCTTGTTGAGTACATTTTAGAGGGGATTTTTATTCTCAAAAGGTAGGTTAAATGCACATTGAGTTTCTGTCCCACTTTGACATTATATTCTCTTCCCCTGCCAAATTCTCATATTTTAGCGTAGTAGGAAACCTGTACAGAAAAAATGGAAACATAATCAGGATAACCTGATTACCATGATCATGCTTCTCTGTTGTGTAGCAGTTCTATCTCTTCCTCCAAAAATTAAAAGGTTTGCCGTAGAGTCTCATTTCCAAGCAGCAGGGAAATCCTGCTTTTCTATGCTTATATTTCTGGAAGAAGGCAGCCCTATTATGGTGAAAAAAACACAATGTTTTCCTAAGGGTTATTGAGTATAGCTATCGCATTTTGACTGTTATAACTCATCTACACTTCTCGTCTGTGTAGGATGAAGTATCATCATTTGAGCATAAAAATCAGACCACCTCTTTGTCTATTTCCATAGGAATAAATAACAGCTTAAAAATGGAAAATGAGAGTTTCATTACATTTTTATCTTTATTTTTTTTTATGTTGGTAATAGAAGGCTTATTTATCTCTTTTCTTGCCTAGCCTACAAGGACTTTCTCTACTGACTTTCAATGTATCAACAAATTAGGAATCTGGAGATGTTAATTCAATTTGGGATATCTTTTGGTCACTTGGATTAAAGCATTCATTCACAGTCTAGGTGACATAGTTCATTGGTTCAGATTCATGGGTATTTACATTATTAAACCTGGAAGTGACCTTTAGAAAGTATGTTTTTGATTTTATAGATGAAGATACTGAGTCACAAGATATTAACTGGATTTTCTAAGATTTATATGGAGCAGAGCTAAAAATTCAAAACCAGGTTTTCTGATCTCCAAATCTAAAGTTCTTTCCAAATACTCCCATGTGAATTACTTTAACAGGGAACCCTCATAAGATAATAGTTTTGATCTAAAAATAATTTTAGAGACTATATGGTTCAATTCCTTCATTTTATAGATGAAGAAGGAGAGGTCAAAAAGGTTACTTAAATTATCTAAGGTCACTCAAAATAAAAGTAGAGATAAGACCAGTCTCTTTTAAAGTTTCAAAATCTCTTTGCCTCCTTTTTTTCTGCTTACAAACATATTTAGATTTGCACTTATCTCAGATAAAATTTCCCTCTAGTAAATGCTTGATGGTTGATAGATTGAATTACTATGTTTCAGTTCTTTCAATATCCACTCATTGGTTCAATACAATGAGTGTTTAGCAAGGAAACTTTAACCTGTTCTGTTTCTGAACTGGTCCAATTTTCCCATCCTTTCCCCATCATCCCTTCCCATTCCTTTCCCAAACTGATAGTCCCATTCTTAAGGCCTTGCCATGTTGGTTTTGGGATTAGTGGGTGATTAATTTAGCCCTACTATCACTTAGGAGTCACTTTAGTTAGTGACTTTAGCGATAATGTCACCCAGAACTCTTGAGCGATCCATTAGCCTCAGCTTCCTAGTAGGATGAATCAGAGACTTCATGTTCAGCTCTCCTCTCTTTTTCAGTACCCAAATTCTAGAATACCAAGTTCTCCCTGAATATAGAATAGCTCTATACTTCCTGAATCCTCTTTTCTCATGCTTTGGAATAGGACTCTTACTCCTACTACTTCAGCGAAATCTCAGTGAACATGATCCATATCCCTCTTAATTACCAATTCCAATAGCATCTTCAATCTACTTAACTTAATCACAGGTAAAAAAAAAAACCAGGACCCCCCCTTCTTCTTTTCTTTATTTTTATGATACTTCACTTCTATTGCTTACACTCTGATTTCTTTTAATCTATTTTTTTGGTCAAGGTGCATTGGGGTTTCCTCTGCCTCTTCCCAGACAATAACATTTAACTGTCTTTCTTCAGTTTTGTTCCCTTCTTTCTTTATGCTCTTTCCTTCAGTGATCTCATTTACTTCCATAGTGTCACTTACTACCATGTTTGCAGAATACATCTGTCTTTTTCAATAGATTTAGTCTCACCAAGAACTCTAGTCCTGTATTTCTAACTACCCAATAAATACCCATTATCAACTGGGGGCCTTAATTTCAATTTCAACACATTTTTAAACCAAACCTATCATCTAGGCTTCATATGTTCTTACCCAGGAAGCTTTTCCTCCCATTGCTTCAATTGTGTTGATTGATTTAGCATTCATCTAAGGTATCCAAATCAGAATCTTGGACTTGTTTTCAAGTTCTTTTTCTCTCTTTCCTGTAAATTAAAGGTAAAAAAAGGTAAGACCAGATGTTCATTGAAGTCCCAATCAACTAGATTTATAATTTTATATTCTTAATGTTATTGCTCGGGTACTCTGAGCTTGGTCATTTCATGTTCATATTTTTGATCATATTTTTATTCTTTCTATAAGTTTTGATGCCTTTTGATTTTACTCTATTATTTCTTTTATATTGCTGTATTTTTGATTTCTTGCATCTTTCTCTTTTTCAGTGGTCACGGGATCATAGATTTCAGGCTATTGAATGGTATTCTACTAACCTTCCATTAAAAGTTCACCATTGCTAGCTAAAGAAATAAGAAAAATCCCAATAAGGTGATAAATGAAATGATTTCAGTCCATCTGTTCTTTTCTTGTTCAGGTTGTATATGCCTCATGGGGACAGCTGGCGAAGGATTTGTAGTCGCACCTGTTGTAAACATGCTATTTATGGTTGCACCTGTATATGAAGGTTTGGGAGCTGAATTCTAGCTGAATTCTCTGTTCTCTTTAGAATAATATGTGTGAGCCACCTCAAAAAGAGCATTCTCTTTAGAGGCTAAGCTAACTAAGGCCTCCAAATATAACCATGATCATGACTATGAGTTGATGAGACTTAGAGCCTCCAGTCAATCCTTGCATTATGAATGTGGAGTTAGGTGGGACCTCAAGGGTTTTCTAGATTGACCCTCTCATTTTGGATCATAGATTTAAAATTAGAAGTGACATTAAGGGTCATATAATCCAGTGATGTCAAACTCAAGTAGAAACAAGGGCCTCTAAACCATGATTCTTGCAGGTCACACAATGATCTAGGAAAATCACATATTGATATTATCTATGTTTCATTTATTTTTTATTTCTTTGGTAAATATTTCTTACCAAATCATCAAAATCACATTTGATGTGATTTGGACTTCACTTAGGAGTGCTGCGGGCCATATATTTTATATCTCTGATCTAGGCCACTCTTTTCATTTTGTGCATCAGGAGTTCTTGCATAGAGAGATTATGTGACTTGTCTAAAGTTATATAGAAATTATTAGAGAAAGGATTTGTCTCCAGGTCAACTTACCACAGAACCATTGCCCCTTTCCACTTTAAACTTAATAATGTCATGAATCTTGCATAGGTATCATTAAAAAAACTAGTCTATTTACTGCTCCAACAATAATCTAAAAAGAACAATGGACTCCATAAATGATCGAGGGAATTAGAGGAAAACTATGATGGGTCATCTTTCCAGCCCAAGATCATGAATCTCTCCTAGAGATAAGTAATCAGGGAAGGAACTGTGGGATTGGGGGAAGTAGGGATCATGACCTCAGCGTCCAGAGTTCTGAAACAGCTAAACAATGCAGGGATACCAACACCATCAACTCAACTCCCACACCAGATCAATAGTAAAGAGTCTCTTAGAGTGTCCTAGAGATTTATTAAGCCTCAACTATGTGTCCAACACAGTGTTAAGAGCTGAGGGAACAAAGAGAGGTAAAAGGTAATCTCTGCTCTTAAAGACCTTACATTCAAATGGGGGTGACAACGCGTTAAAAAAAAAAAACATGCAGACAAGTAAATCAAATAAAAAAAGACAATTTTTTTACACTACGGAATAAATTGGAAATAATCAAAAGATGGATTTGAGAAAAATTTCCTATGGAAAGTGGGATTTGAGCTGAGACTTGAAGGAAATCTTGGAAACCAACAAGTGAAGATGAGGAGGGTGATCAACCAAGGAGGGGACATAATCAAAAAAGATGCTAAACTTGAAATAAGAGCGATAAAGGAAAACAGGAAATGAGAATTATGCAGAAACTTAGAAAATTTATCAGTTTAACACAAGAGGTACAAAAATCTAACCCCTAGTACCAGATTCCCTGAAAATTATAATAAATCCAGAAGAAGTCAATGACTCCATGAGATAATAAAAAAGATTAAAAGTACATCAGTGGATTGAAAATATAGAAGAAAATGTAAGGTATCTCATATTTAAAAACTGACTTGGAAAGCAGATTAAGGGGTGATGATTTAAGAATCATTGGACTACCTGAAAATTATGACCAAAAATGAATAAAAACTTAAATATAATATTTCAAGAAATCATGAAAACAAAGTTGTTCAAACTTCTTAGAACTAGAGGATAAAATAAAAATAGAAAGGTTTTGCCATTTGCCACTTGCAAGACACCCCAAATGAAAAGTCTCAGAATGGCACAATCCCAAATCAGAGTTAGATCAAAGGAAAAAAAAAATTACAAGATGCCAGAAAGACAGTTCAAAATTGAAATCACATACAATTTAGCAGATTAGTAAAAAGAGGAGTTTTGGAAGATCAAATAAGATATTCCAAAAGGCAAGAAATCTAATTTTATAGAAAAGACTAATTTATCCAATGAGACTGAATTCAATCCTAAAAGGGAAAAATAGAGCCTTAATATAGGATTTTCACAATCCTGATGGCACTGAGTAGAAACTTTCAAATACAAACATGAGAGTGAGGAAAAAAACAAAACAAATAAATACAATCAAGCAATCAGAAAAGACTGTATAAGGATTAGATGTTTGCATTCAATAGGGAAGAAAAAGTATGATACAAACATCCCTAAACAATTGGAATATCAGTAGGGAACATTGGGGCAGTAAAATAAAACGGCCTGGGAAGGATTTTTTGCTATGTTGTGATAATTTTAAAAGAAGAAAGGAAAGAAAAAAGATACCCAGTGGAATAAAAGATAAGGAAAGGAAAGGGGGAGGAAGGATATTTTCTCACATAATCAAGCCTCTTTGCAACTTTGACCTACCGCTCTTGGTCCTGTTCTCTGGGGTCAAACAGAATTCATCTAATCCTTTTTCCACAGGGCAACTCTTCAAATCCTTGAAGGTGGTTTGATTTTGTAATTCGGGAGGTATACTGTGCTCTGGAGAGCTGATTATTTAATTTTCAATATGAGCATTTACCTCTCAAAAATTGGCAAATCCTACAAATCAGGGCTTGATTTGTTATTGCATTGTTCGTAAGGAATATTAATAATGTAGATTAGACTAAAAGTGCATTAATGTACTTCTCCTCTCCTCTCCCCAGAGAGTCAGTTGTTAAATATTTACCAGCATGCCTGTGTTCCATCTTTCTTCCTGGCTAAATAAACCCCCATTTTTCCAACCTACTCTTACCTGGCAAGATCTTTGCATGGGGAGAAAGTGCTGAACTTGGAATCTTGAGAACTAGTTTCATCAAGTAGCCACGTGGGGAAATCTTTGCTTCCATTCTCTGTGTTTCATTGTTTTCTAGACAGTGAATTGGATTCAATTGTTTAAAATCTTCCTTCTAGATCAAGCATTCTGTGATTTGGGAAATGATCAATAAATAGCAAAGCTCTGTTTCTAATGGATTAATGGTGTAATGAAGGCAAAAGGGAAAGGGGCAAGTATTTATTAAGTGATACTTACTTTGTGCTTTACAGATGTTATCTTATCTGATCCTTACAACAACCCTGGAAAGTAGCTCACTATTGTGATTTACATTTTATAGATGAGGAAATTTAGGGTGAGTGACTTGCCTAGGATCATACAACTAGTAAATATTTGAGGTTAAATTTGAACTCAGGCCTTCTTGGCTGCAGGTACAATGCTTTACCCACTGTACCAGTGTAGCTGTTATGTAATGAATGTAAGAAATGCTTAGGAGGTCCCAAGGGTGAAAGGGAAGCCCACTTAAAACACTCATCTAAGGTCACCCATTTAGGACATGGCTGAACTAACTTATCAATCCAGATATTCTATTCAGTACTTTCCCCTTTTCCCCCCAGTACTCTGACTTTAAAGTCCAGTATCTATTTTCCCCCATAGAGATTTTAAATTTTCATTTAATTATTGTTTGTCTAGAAAGAACAGGCTATGACTCTTTCTATGAAGGTAGAGGGTTGATGTCCAATATGTAAACAGTGCATTCAGAAAGTTTAGGGCTCAGTGCCATGGTGTTACCTTGTTTTTGTAAGGGTCATTTTTTTATACAGTTCCTCCTGCTGCCCACCAACCCACCTGCCAAGTATTCATTCAATCATATTCTTTTCAGAAATTTTAGAAGAGGAGAAATGTGAGTTGGGGTACAGCATGATGATTTACTTCCAGATCCACTTCATAGATCTCAGAGGCCATCCCATAGACCCTCCTCATTTAACACATTAGTTACAGGGATGTCCAATGATTTGCCCAAGATCACATAGGAAGAAGGTGTCAGAAGTAGCATGTGAACTCAAGTTGTTTGGCTCTTGAGCCAAGGTTGGACTGAGGCTGAGGCTGAGAGGAGGAGGTAAGATCATAGATAAATAACTGGAAGTAGCTTTTGAGGTGAACTTGACTAAATCTCTTATTTTTCAAATAAGGAAACTGAGACCCCCAAAGGTTAAGTGGCTTGAGGAGGATTTGAATTCACATGGTTGAATATTTAGCCCTCTTCTCAAGGCACCACAATTCCCAGAGGTTTTTGTTATTTGTTCTGAAGTATGACCATGACTCCAAGTTGATAATGCTATGACAGGCAGGTGAATTGGATTTAAGGGAGGAAGGGCTGTTCAAAGTCACCACCCTTGCTTTTACCTGTTGCGACATCTGTGTCCAGTGGATCAGGGCCACTGGAAATAGCCCTGGATGCAATGAGAAACCTTGGCCTTTTTAAGCTAAACCTTTGTCAGTTCTGTTTTACTGAGGGAATATTCATTCAGTGATTAAGGCCAGATAAGAAACTAATGAGGCAAAGAATGACCTTTTTTTAGAGAGAAGACCTGGAAATCTTGTCATTTAGCCATCTACACTGGTCACTAGCCAGCAGATCTTCAGAACAATATTCCCTTCTTTAAATAAATACTAAGTACAAAGATTTTTTTTAATGCATAGGGTTGTAAAATTTACAAATGCTTGTTTTCTTATAATAACATTTTAGTATGCACTGCCAACTTATCATGATTTGGAGAAATTTAGGCTCATAAAGAGAATTCACTTGTTCAGGGAGAATTGATAGTTGGTTAAGTGAATTGAAAACCACTTCTAGTATTCTGACTCCAAATCCAGCCTCTACCACGTGATGTAGGAGAGTAGGTATTTATTTATAGATTACATTCTTATAAATAGGAACATATTTTTAATGCAACAAAAGACCTAGCATTTAAAGGAACTCTTGAATGTTTTTTTTTTCCTATTGTAAAGCAAAGAATACTTTTCCAAACAAATAATCATTTGCTTTTTATACTTGGATATCACAGTAGGGCAAAATTTTTTTTTTAAAGTAAAACACCTGTATTCCAAGTTGTGATCTTATTCTATATTCTCAAGAAACAGATCTAGTCAATCAGTCAGCTGATGAGAGACACCCCACTGTGGTGTTAGGAAAACAATTTTCTCAGCAAGAAATGTTGCTTTCCAATCAGATTTTGGAGATAGAATTTGGAGATTTTAGTTAATGGCTAGTTCTTAAGATTAGTGATGCAACAGTCTGGGGCATTCCCAGAAAGAAATTACAATTTTTCTGGGACCTGTTTCCCTGACTTCCAGAGAAGGGAAGTAATTGTTTTTCCTAATTCTCAGAAAAACAAAAATATAAAGAGACAAATATAGGAACAAATCAATGCAACAGAGATCTTCTAAGTCTCTACTAAGCTTTGTGTTTTATGGAGTATTCAGGGAAAACATGCTCTGGTGGGAAGGTTTGCTGAGTCTTCAATGCTGCTCATCTGCCTTTGGTGTCTACCTGTCCCTCAGCTCTCACTCGTGTCTCCAAGAAACTGTAGCACATGCAGCATACTGATAAGCTTTCTCAGTAGATGGGCTAAACCAGATTGAGGGTAACCAACAGGTCTCAAATCCGCAGTGAGGTAGGGAGATGTCTATGCCAAGTATATGAAGATTTCCCTTGGTGAAATGGGTAGATGAGAACAATTTGTTCTAAAGGTTGTAAAGGCAGGCAGCTGAAGCAAGCACTGTGGAATGCTTGGTCAAATATAGAAGATGGTAAGGTCATCCACTGTATCCATTGCCATGCATCTTCTGTTTTGTCCTGTCACTGAACTTTAATGACTCAAAAAGAAAAAAAAATGAGGTTGACAACTTTCTGTTACTATGCTTAACTTAAATCCAGTTCATAAGCAAGGTATCCTTATTGAAAATAAAAGATGAAATCAGTTCCAATTGAGCCATAATGAAAAGAACCAGCTACACCCAGAGAAAGAACACTGGGAAATGAGTATGGACCATAACATAACATTTCCACTCTTTCTGTTATTGTTTGCTTGCATTTTTGTTTTTTCTTCTTAGGTCATTTTTACCTTCTTTTTAAATCCTATCTTGTGTAACAAGATAACTGTATAAATATGTATACATATATTGTATGTAATATATATTTTAACATATTTAACATGTATGGAACTATCTGCCATCTAGGGAAAGGAGTGGAGGGAAGGAGGGGAAAAGTTGAAAAAGAAGTTTTTGCAAGAGTCAATGTTGAAAAATTACCCATGCATATGTTTTGTTAATAAAAAGCTATAACAACAACAAAAAAAGAAAATAAAGGATGAACAACAACTTTATTCAAATCCCTGAGAATAATTTTGATTCTAAAGATTTTATAATCTGATAGGGGAAAGATCCTTGAAATTTAATTGGTGAAAGATGCAAATACCATCCAAATAACCTAGGTAAATCAATCTATTAATCAATACATATCTATCAGCATGTAATACATGCCAGATGTTGTGCCAAAATTCTGGGAATGCAAAAACAGAAATTAAACAGTTTTTGGAGCCAAGAAGGGATTCAAATATCCCACTTCCTTGTGTTGCTAGGAACAAATACATCCTCTTTGAAATTCAAGCACCTAAAACTAGTTTGATGGCTATGAGTAAAGAACTTCATCTTGTAAGATCTTAGGATTCACTCCATTTTATCTCTTAAGTGATAGATCCTTTTGCATTATAGCTCACTATTCAATCAGTCAATGAACAAGTACTTATTAAGCACCTATGATTTGCCTAAAATGCTAGATACTGGAAATGCAAAGATAAAAAGCTAAACAATCCATACTCTCACACTATTCCTAAGCTCACAGAGTCAAGATTTAGTGATAGAAGGTGTAGAGGGCTGAAATTCTTGATTCATTGCACTGAGGTGGGTTCAAGCACTTAGGGCTAATTATTTATTGGACAATACTCTATGAGCGTATGCTTTCTAAATGGTCCTTCCCACTATCCTGTTCTGGTTCAATGATTGGTGTATATGGAGAATTGTAGGAGGGACTGGGGGTGAAGTAAGACTAGCCAGAGTCACTCTTTGCCGTAGAGGAGAGAGAAGGAGGTCGTGGAGATTCTGCTTCCATCCTGTTCCTGTGTCTAAAGACCAAGAATAAAGACTAAGGACTTTTGCTTATCCTGACTCCAGCTGATTCTGGGGTGTCTGGAGTGCTCTTGCAGTCGTCACAAGAAGCACCCTTTGATGCCATCACATCTAACTTTTGATTTGACAGATGAAAAAACTAAGAGCACATAATGATTAAGTAACTTAGTTGCATGGCTAGTAAGCTTCTGGGTGAGAAAGAATTCAATTCCAGCTCTTCCTGACTCTAAATGCACTGCTCTAGGTGATATTTGCAAAAATATAAGCATTTACAAAACAGGGATGTAGCATATGTAAAGTCATCTTGGGTAGAAATATTTGCCTTGATTCATTCAATAAGTCTTTCTTTCTTTCTTTCTATCTATCTATCCATCCACCATCCATCCATCCATATATTTATCCATCTCTCCAATCATCCATCTACCTGTCCATCTATCCATCCATCTATCATCTATTTGTCTGTCTGTCTGTCTATCTATCTATCTATATCTTTTACTTAGCCAAATAACTTTTTTAACCCTGTGAGATAGGTAGGGCAAGTATCAGTATCATTGTCTTCATTTTACAGATGGGAAAATTGAGGCCCAGAGAGATTAGCTGATTTTCCCAAAGTCATCCAACTGGTAAGTGATAAAATGGAATATAAATCCATATCTTCTTATCTCCCAGTCCATTATATTCTATTGTCTTTCATGTAGCAAGGGCCTTATATGGACTAAGCTGGCTTTCATTCCTCTCTGCACTCATTGCCTTAGCCTGCAGGCTGAACTCACTCTTGCATATAAAGTAATGTTTTTGAAAAGTCAGGCATTAACCTTCAACCTATTTTAGTAAGCGCACATAGGGGAGAGGAAAACAGCACAAATACCTTCCAGATGTTCCTAATATGCGTGATACATCACATGCGTATTTGTGGGGAAATGTGCATAAATATTTTTAGACTCTTACAGAATTCATCACTAAAATACTTCATATTAATTTAAACACTAATTGAAGTGTGCCACCTTTTGGTTTTCCAGCTCTTCATGATGAGGTCATGGTTATTTAACATAGAGGCAAGGTTGCACTGCAAGGGGCTCCCGGATAAAGTAGATTATAGACTGTTTTGCCTCAATATGAAAATGTGTTTGAAAGCAAGCAAGCAGCTGAATTCTGTCCAGAAACTGGTGATTAACCAGTAGCTAGTTGATAGTTTTTTAGCTTGATCTACTTGGGCTGAAGTACATACAGACTTGTTTGTCTGTGAGTTTGTACATACAGACTGACTATATAGACTGACTGTTCATTGGATATGAGAATTATGCTACTTGAAAGTCAACCTTTGAAAGTCAAAGAGGGTAGACCCTCCCCTCCATCATACACCTTTTTAGGTTGACTTTCAAGTAGCATAATTCTCATATGTTTATGGAGGGTACAGACCCCCATATCAAAAGACCTGGGTCATCAATTGCCTAAAGGACTCTTGACTTTGCTTTTGGAAAGGGAACCGGGTGCAGGCTCAGCTGTTCCCATGATTCAGATAAGTTGTTCTGCACAAAGTGGTATCAGAAATTCAATTCTATTTTTATCTTGATATAAAAAAATCCAGTCATTTAATCAAAACAAATTTATTAAGCACTGACTATATCTGGACATTGCTCAAAGGCTTACATTCTGATAGGGAAATCAACATGTAAATAATTACATCTGAGATATATGCAAAAGAGAGAAAAGAGACAAGAAGAAAAGACACTGGTGGCTAGAATAAGGAAAAACCTCCTCTAGAACACAGGACTTGACATTAGAAGGGAAATACAAGATAAGTTTTGTAGGAAGATGTTTTCAAGGCAGGTCTTATAACTGCCCAATACTTATATGAACATAGTATATATATATGACTGATATGTGTATATATGTATATGTACATATGTGTTATTTACAAATAGGATCATTATATAGAAATTATGAGATGAAGCTGTAACTAGAGAAGTGTAACTAGAGAATCATTTTCAGAGTAACAAAACCTAAATTTACATTTTGCTTCTCATACATACTGGCTCTGAAAGTCTTGGAAAGTCACAAATCTCAGTGTCCCCAGGAAATTCCCAAAGTTTAAGAATTTAGAAGTGTCACTGAATCTCCATTTAATTTATTTTGAAATATAGTTTTTGTTTTTCCCTATAGAAAATTGATTTAGCCTGGAATTCCTGAACTTGTTTTAAAAAAATATTTTTAAAACTAATTCTTTTTCCTTAATATTTTATTTTTCTAATTACATGTAAAGATACTTTTAGACATTAACTTTTGTAAGATTTTGAGTTCCAGATTTTTTCTCTCCCTCTCTTACCTCTCTTTGATCTGATATATATGTACAAGTACAATCATTTTAAACATATTTCAGTATTAATCATATCAGAAAAGAAAAATCAGAACAAAAGGGGAAAAACATAAGAAAGAAAAAGCAACAAAATTGATAATGTTGATAATATTAAGTTAAACAGTTTTTGTACAAACAAAACCAATGCAGATAAAGTTAGAAGGGAAGCAGTAACTTAGGAAAAAATTTTATATCTAAGGGTTTGTCTAGTCAGCCATAGTTGGACATTCTGTGTATTGAGATCACCATAGTAATGTCATTTTGATCTCTTCAACTAAGAGAGCCAGCAACTACCTGAGACATAGCAGGTATTTAATAGATTCTTCCTGATTGGTTGGTGGGAAATTTTTTCTCTTTTTTATTTAAAATTTTTAAAATAACTTTTTATTTTTAAAAATATATGCAAAGATGGTTCTCAGCATTCACTTTTGCAAAACTTTGTGTCCAATTTTTTTCTACTCCCCTCCCCTTGACAATCCAATATATGCTAAATATATGCAATTCTTCTAGACATATTTCAAAATTTATCATACTGCAAAAGAAAAATCAGATCAAAAAGGACAAAAAAGAGAAAGGAAATCAAAAGCAAGTAAACAACAACAAAAAGGTGAAAATATTTTGTTATGATCCAAATTCAGTTCCCACAGCTCTGCACTCTCTGGGAGCAGATGGCTGTCTCTATCACAAGTCTATTGGAATTAGCCTGAATTACTTCAGTGTTGACAAGAGCCATGTCCATCAGAATTGATTATCACATAATCTTGTGTACAATGTTCTCCTGATTCTATTCATTTCACTCAGTATCAATTCATGCAAATCTTTCTAGGCCTTTCTGAAATCATTCTTCTTATCATTTCTTATAGAACAATAATATTCCATAAATCCACATACCATACTTACTCAGCCATTGTCTAACTAATGGATAATCACTCAGTTTCTAGTTATGTGCCACTATAAAAAGGGCTGCTACAAACATTTTTGCCCTTGTGGTCCTGTTCCCTTTTTATGATCTCTTTGGAATACAGGTGCAGTAGTGAGACTGCTGGATCAAAGGGAATGCACAGTTTAATAGCCTTTTGGGCATAGTTTCAAATTGCTCTCCAGAATGGTTGGACCAGTTCACAACTCCATCTACAATGTATTAATGTCCCAGTTTTCCACATCCCCTTCAACATTTATCATTATTTTTTCCTGTCAATTTACCAATCTGAGAGGCATATAAGGGTCCCTCAGAGTTGCCTTTAATTTGCATTTTTCTGATCAATAATGATTTAGAGCACTTTTTCATATGACTAGAAATGGTTTTAATTTCTTCATCTGAAAATTGCTTATTCATTTTTGACCATTTATCAATTGGACAATGACTTGTAATCTTAGAAATTTGAATTAATTCTCTATATATTTTAGAAAAGAGGCTTTTGTCAGAACCCTTCGACATAAAATGTTTTCTCTAGTTTTCTGCTTCCCTTGTAATCTTATTTGCATTGGTTTTGTTTGTACAAAACCTTTTAACTTAATCAAAATTATCCATTTTGCAATTATTAATGTAAAATTTAATTTTGTGGAGTACATTTAACAATGTACTCTAGTTCTTCTTTGACCATAAATTCCTTCCTTCTCCACAGCTCTGAGAGGTAGATTACTCTTTGTTCTCTTAATTTGCTTATAATATCATTCTTTATGTCTAAATCATGAACCCATTTTGACCTCATCTTGGTATAGAGTGCTAGGTGTTGGTCAATGCCTAGTTTCTGCCATACTATTTTCCAATTTTCCCAGCAATTTTTGTCAAATAGTGAGTTCTGACTTCAAAAGCTGGGGTCTTTGAGTTTATCAAGAAATTTTTTCTTAAAAGGAATTTCTTACAATGATGAAATCATATCTCTGAGTAATAAAAATATAGGAAGATAGATTTCTGCTATAATATTATATTTGGAATATGCCAGTAATCTGCAGAGAATGCTAATATCTGGAAATTGAACAAAGAAAGGAAGAATGGATAAAACCTTTATTAAGTACTTAATATATGCAAATCTCTGGGTATACAAATAGGTAAGTTTCTGATTCATGGAGCTGATGTTCTTGTGGGGGAAATAATACATATAGAATGTTTCAGCTGTAGGTCAGATAGAAAGGTCCCATGGTCCTCAGAGGGAAGAAGCAACATAGATGTTCATACTTCTCCTTTAATACCATTAACACTGATAAAATCATATCAGTTACCGAGGTTCAACTCTTTGACAGTGCAAGGTCTTTGTTTTCAAAAACTTACATTTCTTTTCAGGGTTTTCCGTAGCTGTAATTGAAAGATCTTCAGGAATAGTTTATATAAAGGTTGCTTCCAAGAATGATGGATGCAGGATGTGGGCTGGACATATTCATAATCTCAAGGTTTTTGGATTCAGAATCCTTAGTTAACTTCATTAGCAACTGAGGGGAAATAATGGTCCAGGGGTGATGGTGGTAGGTTGACTTGCCTGTCAACATGCTCCCTCATTGTTTTCCCCCCAATCCTCCCTCTACCTGCTCCTCTATCTAGGCTGTCTTACCTTTCTGTGTGTGACAAGTATAGATGGCTGGCCCCTTTTCCATGGCATTTACTTCCCCAGATGATGGCTGGAAAACTGGACTGGAAGTAGGACTAGCAAGCAGTTTGGGTGGTATTGCCAACACATGGGTTCCTATACTTGTTGGTGGCAGTCGGTCAGCAGTTGCTGCTGGTAGTGGTGAAGATGATTTATCTCCTAAGTAATGGTTGTGGGAGCTATGCTGGAAGTGTTTCTGGTGGCTTGATGTTCCTGGAGTTCTTAGACTAGGTTTCCTTGTCTGTCTCCATCAGGTTCTGAGGGTAGATGATATCAATATGGATTGACTTGCCTGGTACATGCTATTTCATGTCCTTCCTTCCTGGAGCTGCATTATCTACAGTGGCTTGCCTTCCTTCTATACAATAGATAGTAGACAGTGGAGATTGTCCTTTCCCCAAAGAAGTTGCTTCCTCAGTGATGGCTGTGAGGGCTGACAAGGGAAAATGGAGAAATCTCTGACTGTGATTATAGTAGTGGTTATTAAGCTCATGCTATATGTGAGGCATTCTGGTGTGTGTGTGTGTGTGTGTGTGTGTGTGTGTGTGTGTGTGTATAAAAAATAAACAAATTAATTTTTTTCTCTAGGCTAACTAAGCACATTCAGATATTTCCACCTATTCTTATGCAAAATTGTCTCTCATTTCCTCAATATCATGGCCATCAGCCCGGGTACATTGCTATTTTTCTTTTTCTTTTTTGCTGAGGCAATTGATGTTAAGTGACTTTCACAGGGTTACACAGCTAGGAAGTGTGAAATGTCTGAGACCAGATTTGAACTCAGGTCCTCCTGACTTCAGGGCTGGTGCACAGTGATATTTTTTACTGTTTTCCCTAACCTATGGCACACAGAGCTAAATAGTATCTTCCTATGGTGGTCTGCTCAAGGCAGATTATATTGGCTCCATCACAGCCCTAGTCCCAAACACTGTCTATTTCAATATACCTAATTATCATATTTGCTTTTCTGGCCTATATGGGACACCATGGACTCTTACTGAGCTTGCCTGCCTTTAAAACCCCAGTATCTCACTGGCATAAGATTTTTCCAGCCTTATGTCCTTCATACACACTCGTAAAGGTGATTTTTTGAATCCAAGTATTAGATTTTGCTTTGATTCCTTTTAGTTTTCTTTTTATGTGAACATTTCATGTTTTCATTGAGGAAATTAAAGGCAGCTTACACATCTTTTGACTTCCTGTAGTATCTAATAGAGCATTTTATTTATGGTAGCTTAGTCTGTAGCCCATTAGAAAAAGCTGTTCAGGAAAATAGGCACAGGCTCAAAATGGTACCCCACTTATGTTTCAGCATGTCCTTGTAGTACTTTGCATGTCCTGCTTCTACAGCTCCCATTTCAACTCAGCCAAGCAGGATCATTTTATTGCAGGAATGTTATATCCTAAGGTTCTGAATCACCAGGAGTTCTGATACTTCTTTATGTTCTAACATCCATCCAAGCTCCTTGAAATCACTACTAATCTTCTAACTTGTTATAGATCCCGAAGCCAGACAAATATATGGTTCACTTGACTTTTTAAGAAGCTGTCCTGGGTGATGTAGCATGGGAGTTGTACTATGGTTGGCTGCATTATTAGGAGAAGAGAAACAAATATTTTACAAGTACAAGAGGTGGGTGGATATCAAATATTAACAACGGCCGCCAAAGCTGCTAATTAAAAGAAACATATGTTTGGGTAAGAGGCGATATGTGAAATGCTTGTGTAACCTTTTACTTTGAACATAGAAAAATAGACAGTGGAAATTCTCTAGGGCCTTGGGTGGAGGGAGTAGAGATGTCTCTTGAAATTGATTAAGCAGATGCTATCAGTTTTGAATAAATAGTAGGAGAAGGAAAATTAATTTCTGTTCTTCATAGCACTGCCTGGCTCTGCATGGTTTATTTAGATATGGTTGCTAAGAGCTGGTGGGCTTGATTCTGCATGGTTTATGAAAACATGGGTAGCAGAAGAATTTTAGATTTCCCATTCCAGCTGTAAGTTATCTTTTTTTTTTCTACAGAAAAGAAGAAAATAAACATTTATTAAGCACCTACTATGTGCCAGAGACTGAGTCAGGTAGTTTCTAAGGGAATGGGATGGGAGGGAAGGTAAGAAGCATCAGTAAATAACAATGTCAATATCTTCCATTATGTTAGCTTTCTTTACAACAATACTGTGAGGTCAACAGTATTCATAGTATTTTCCCAATTTTACAGATGTTGAAAATGTAACGGAGAGAGCGGTAATAGTCAACAAATGTTTGCTAAACATTTACAATGTGACAGGGCAAATCTTGCAAAGCTACTAAGTGTCAGACCCTGTGATCCAACCAGGTTCTCTATAATAAGTCTCATACTCTTTCTATTGCCCAGTTTCTTAGACTTTGGGAATAGTCCAAGCTTGAGAAAATTATTGACAACATGGAATATTCTTCTCCCTTTTCCTGTTCTCTGAGGCTTGCTCTTTGCTGGGTGGCAGTGGGTTAATCAGATAAATCCATCCTGATAGTTGTATTAGCTAATGTATTTCAAAATGCCTCCAACTAATGAAAATATATTTCCCTACTTAAGAGGGTCCTTAATAATAACAGCTTATTTACTTAATCCTTAAAAATTTGCAATGTTTTTCCCCAAACAACACTTTTTGGTAGGCTATGCAGGTATTACCTGCCCCACTTTACAGATGAGGAAAGTGAAACTTTGAGATATTAAGTAACTTGCCCATGATAATATATCTAGTTTGTATCTGAAGTAGGATTGAATCTAGACTTTTGGACTCCAAGTATCTACTTCATATTTTTCCACTTATTCTAGCTCTCTCAGGTAGTTCTAATTCTAAGAACTTGAGCCTTGGGAAGACCAGGGGATGAAATGTTTTTAGTTATGGGAACCATTTGTTAGATCTCTGTGTAAATCATCATCATATGGTATCTAACTTGTTTGATCATTCCCATTGTACAGATAGCCTTCCTATTATGCAATAGATAGAGGGTCAGGACTGGAGTCATGGAAGACTCATCTTCCTGGGTTCAAATGCATCCTCAGAAACTTCTTAGCAGTGTGATCCTATGGGAGTCACTTGATACTATTTGTTCCAGTTCCTCATCTATAAAATGAGCTGGAGATGGAACTTCTACAAAGTCTTTGCCAAGAAAATCTGAAATGGGAAGAAGTTGTAAGCAACCACAGCAGCAGCAACGGCTCCTTAATCACTATATGCTATTTGATAGGTGGGATTTTATATTTCACCTTTCTGTCTCCTGTGTTCAATATATTTATTTGAACATAATAGCACTTAATAAATGTTTGTTAAATAGAATGAGACCCATTTGAGTTGACTGGCAGACTGTTCATAGAATTATGGGCTCTTATAACTGGAAGGGACATCAAAGATCATTTAATTCAAGCCTCTTATTTTAGGGAAAAAACCAACCCCAAAACTGAGGCCCCACGTGGAGAGAGTCATTTGTCACATCCCTCAGTCTCCTGGGGCTCACTGTAGTGATGCCATCTTGATATAGTCACCTGGTCAGCACTGCTTACGGAAGCTCAGAACTCTCAAACAACCTACCTGGTAGCTATGTACAGTCTGCCTGACCGAGACTTTCCTATCTTTATTGACAATACCACCAATTACCCTGTCACCCAGGTTCAGAATCTTCCTTGTTTCTTCACTTCCCCTCATTGCTGACCTTTGAAGTCAATCGATTACCAAATCTTTCATGTTCTACTCTAGAATCTCTTTTGCATCTGTGTCCTCTCTACCCACAAAATCTCTCCTGAATTCAGGTCCTCATTACCTCTTAGCTGGACTATTGCCGTGACTACCAAATAGGTATTTTTACTTCTAATCTCTCTTTTTTACATCCTTTACACCACTGCAAAAATTACATTCCTAAAACACAAATCTTGCCATGTCACTCCCTTACTTAAAGATCTTCAGTGACTCCCTATTGTATTTTAATTTCTATGATAAAGTCATTTAAATAATATTTTATTTTCTCCAATTACATGTGAAAACATTTTTAAACATTCAATTTTTAAAAAAAAATATGTCCCAAATTCCCTTTCTCCCTTTTTCCCTTCCCCACCTCAGATGTAAGCAGCTTGATATGTTACATATGCAATGTCATGCAAAACACATTTCCATTTTAGTCATGTTGTCGAAAAAGCTACGGAAAAAATTCATTAAAAAAGTGAAAAATAGTATGCCGATCTGCATTCAGACCTCCTTAGTCCTTTCTCTGGATGTGAATAGCATTTTTCTTCATGAGTATTTGAAATTGTCCTAGATCATTGTATGGCTGAGAATAGCTAAGTCATTCACAGTCCATGAGTGTACCACATTGCTGTATATAATGTACTCTTGGTTCGGCTTACTTCATGTTGCATTGTTCATGTAAATCTTCCCAAGTTGTTTTGAAATCAGCCTGCTCATTATTTTTTATAGAACAATAGTATTCCATTACATTCATATAAAGAACTTGTTCAGTCATTCCCGAATTGATGGACACTTCTTCAATCTCCAATTCTTTATCATCACAAAAAAATACTGTAAATGTTTTTGTACATTTGTGTCCTTTTGTCTTTCTTTGATCTCTTTGGGATATAGGCCTAATAGTGGTATTGCTATATGAAAGGGTATGCAATGTTTTATAACTCCTTGGGTATAGCTTCATAATGTTGAGCTTAGCATTTAAAGAACATCATATTATAGCTCTCATCTAGTTCTTTAGTCTTATTTCATATTCTTTCTCTTTATTTACTCTCCATTTTCAAACTGTCCTGCTAGTTGTTTTCCATACTAGAAAAAAAAAAAAAACAAAAACCTTATTTTCTACCTCTGCACCTTTGCTTAGGCTGTGCCAGTCTTGTTTGGAAGTTGCTCCCTCCTCATCTCTACTTCTTAAATTCCCTAGCTTACTTTGAAGCACAGTTCAGAAATCATCACCACTATCTCTTCAATAAAGAGATTTAATTCAGTTTCAATTGATCAAGGATGGACAGAACCAACTACACCCAAAGAAAGAACACTGGGAAATGAATATAAACTGCTTGCATTTTTGTTTTTCTTCCTTCTGAATTTATACCTTCTGAATCCAATTCTCCCTGTGCAACAAGAGAACTGTTCAGTTCTGCACACATTTATTTATGTATTTATTAATTAATTAATTAATTTATTTTTGCCTTCTCAATCCTGTTCTCCCTGTCAACAAGAGAACTGTTCGGTTCTGCACACATATATTGTATCTAGGATATACTGTAACCGATTTAACATGTATAGGACTGCTTGCCATCTCGGGGAGGGGGTGGAAGGAGGGAGGGGAAAAATCGGAACAGAAGTGAGTGCAAGGGATAATGTTGTAAAAAAATTACCCTCGCATGGGTTCTGTCAATAAAAAGTTATTAAAAAAAAAAAGAAATCATAACCACTAAATAAATCCTATTTGTTCCCATTAGTTTTCAGGGCTTTTTTCTTCTTTTAATGACTTTGCATAACTTTGCATATTTTCTATATTTATTTATCTTTTTATATGTTATATCTCCCCAATAGAATATAAGCTCTGAAAGAACACAGACTTATTTTTTCCTCAAACTTTATTTTTCTTTGAATTCCTGGGGCATGGATTTTTAACCTGGGAAATATAAATTTATTTAATTTTTAAATACAATTTTTTCCCAATTACATGTGTAGATAATTTTAATATTTATTTAATTTTAAAATTGTCTTAAATACATTTCAGGATGATTTGTTTCTTTTGTAAGCTTATGTATTTTATATTACATATTGAAAAAATATTGTTCTGAAGAATCCATTGGCTTCACCATCTTGCCAAAGGGGACTATGATTTACATCCATATTGAGAAGCTAAACACAGAACTATGCACATTTGGGGAAGTGAGGTGTGCCATGAGGGGAATTTGGGATTTCATCGGTTCATGAATCTCCCTTTATGGAAACTCTATTCACTGATGCAGACTGTTAATTCATTCCTCAAATAATACTTAGTAAGTACCTACTATGAGCTGGAAACTATAATAGGTGCTAGGGTACAGAGCCAATAAAAAAAATTGTTTTTCTTTCCTTCCCTTCTTTTCCATTTCATATATATATATATATCTCCTTTTCCTAAGGAGTTTCCATTGGAGTGGGAAGGGATACACAACCTGAAAATACTAAATGCATACAGAATAAATTCAAAGTGATTTGACAATATCTGTAATTTATAATCAAAACACTAGAGCACTAAAAGGTTTAGCCTGGGGCTATTTGGTTAGAATGTGTCAGAAGAATTGTCACCAAGGTCTTTCTGGATTCAAGGCCATCTTCTTCCCCTCCACCTCCCTTGTTCATTCTTGCCTGTAGTCCATAGTAGCCTAACAAATGTTTGTTAAATTAAATTCAGAATTTGTCTATGCAAAGTTCATCTGTACAACCTTTACTCGGGGCTCCTTAGGAATGCAAGGCTGTTCAGAGTTTGCTGGAGAGGTTGGGTTAATTAGCCAACAGATAAGCAAAATTGAACACAGTAGGAAAGGGGCCTTTGTTTATTGGCTTCACATGCATGTAATTTTAGCCAGTTAATTCTATTCTGCTTAATTGATTTCATATTTGATGGGAGAGAGAACATTTGTAGATTATATATCTGGCTCATTATCTAAAAACTTCACACAGCCCACCATGAAGGCATTTCTATTTAGGACAACAAGAGGTGAGCATGGCTCCAATAGCTTGTGCACATAATGATGCTGAGATGCAACAATTAATTTTCCCACCTTAAAAAAAACCAGGCAGCAAATCTGGGTGCCCACATATTAATCATTTAGCTATTGAAAAGGAACACCCAGACAAGTTAATTGCTAGAATGTGAAAGTCAGCAGACTAATCCGATTAAACATGTAAATGGGGCAGTAGCATTCATTTTCAGTATCCTTTTTGCGCTAATAATTAAATGATGGATTTGGAAATTAATTGCTCCACGGAGTCAGTTCCTCATTGAAGAAAGGACACATCTCTAAGCCAATAGGGTCAGGGGGGAATCCTTGATTTGCCAAGTCCAAGAGTTTTCTGGTAAGTCACTGAACTTGTGTTTCATTTCCTTATCTGTCAAAAGGTGGCATTGGACCAGGGCAGGGGTTACTAACTTTATGTATTTGAATGAATGGGGAGTAGTGGTGGTAGTAGGGGGAGCAGTCTTGTAAAGTCTATGGACACCTCAGATTAATGTTTTATAATACGTTCTCTTTGGAATCCAGACCCAGAAGTGACAGGCAATTAATGATTGTGTAATCATGAAGGAAACCAATTTTATTGAAATATATTTATCACAGTATAAGACAGAAAAATAGGTAAGTTCATGTATGTTGCCAATCAAGAAAACTTGGACTAGATGTTGTTTTGGTGAATTTAATGTTCTAAACTTATCTAATCTTTAAAATGGGGATGATCATAAATGGGATGTTTATGGAATGTTTTTTCCCCTACCCTCAAGAGTATTTTATTTTTCCAGTTACATGTAAAAATACTTTTCAACATTCATTTTTGTAAAGTTTTGCATTCCAGTTTTTTCCTCTCCCTTTCTCCTTCCCCTCCAAGACAGCAAGCAATGCAATATAGGTTAGACACATACAATCATTTAAAACATTTTTATATTAGTCATGTTGTGAAAGAAAAGTCAGAACAAAATAGAAAAACTAAGAGAAAGAAAAAAAACAAAAAAAGAAAGGTGAAAATAATATGCTTCAATACACATTCAGTCTCCATAGTTTTCTCTCTCAATGCAAATGATATTTTTTATTCTAAGTCTATTGGAATTGTCTTGAATCACTGTGTTGCTGAGAAGAGCTAAATCTATCATATTATTATATAATCTTGCTATCCTTTGTGTAATATTCTTTTGGTTCTGCTTATGTCATCCAGCATCAATCAGTTCATGTAAGTCTTTCAAGGTTCTTCTGAAATGAGCCTGATGATTATTTATTATAGAACAATCACATTTTGACCAACAGGATGATTTCAGAAAGGCCTGGAGAGATTTACATGAACTGATGCTGAGTGAAATCAGCAGCAGGACGAGGAATCATCATATACTTCAACAACAATGCTATATGATGATCAATTCTGATGGACGTGGCCCTCTTCAACAATGAGATGAACCAAATCAGTTCCAATAGAGCAGTAATGAACTGAACCAGCTATACCCAGGGAAAGAACTCTGGGAGATGACTATGAACCACTATATAGAATTCCTAATCCCTCTATTTTTGTCTGCCTGCATTTTTGATTTCCCTCAAAGGCTAATAGTACACTATTTCAAAGTCTGATTCTTTTTGTTCAGCAAAATAACTGTTTGGACATGTATACTTATATTGTATTTAATTTATACTTCAACATATTTAACATGTATTGGTCAACCTGCCATCTGGGGGAGAGGGTGGGGGTAAGGAGGGGAAAAATTGGAACAGAAGGTTTGGCAATTGTCAATGCTGTAAAATTACCCATGCATATAACGTGTAAATAAAAGCTATAAAAAAAGAACAATCACATTTCATTATATCCATATGCCATAACTTATTCAGCCATTCATTCCCCAATTGATGGACATTCACTCAATTTCCAGTTTCTTGCCACTACAAAAAAAGAGCTTCTACAAACATTTTTGCACATCTGGGTCCTTTTCCCTCCTTAATGATCTCTTTGGAATCCAGACCTATTAGTGACAGAAAATTAATGATGAGCTTCTGCAAACTTTTTTTTGCACATGTGGGTCCTTTTCTCATTTTTATGATCTCTTTAGAATCCAGACCCAGAAGTGACAGGCAATTAATGATTTTTACTAACCACTTTGATTTGCTTGATCTCCCCAACTATCTAGAAGAGCTCATACAGTATTTGCATTCTGAACCTGTAACTTTTCCTGCTATTCCACAGAACTTTGATTAGCTCATATCAACTCCTGGGCTAGTGACCTGATATGGTCACTGAAAAACAACTCAATCCAAGGAATAAGACCACTATGTGATTCCCCTTATTTCCTGATCTACAATTTTTATTTTGATCACCTGATCAGACTGTTATTGAATTACACTGCTGTCCTACCTTATGATTTTTGTCTTTATAACCCCTATTTCCTATGTCCACCCTGAGCTCAGTTCTAACTGTGCTCATACATGCATACATATTTAGTCTTCTTAGGTGGGCTAAACCCAAAGATGTACCATACTTTGTCTTACTTTGACTAAAACCCGAAAAAAAAAAAAGGTTGACATTTATGGTACTCTGACTTGGATAGGAAAGTCCTTGATTTGGAGACTTTGGACTCTTCTTTTGACAGCTTCCATAGGACTTATTTTTGATTTGACACCCATAGGACTTATTTTTCCTGAAGTCCTGGATGTTGATGTGTGAGTGAGCCCCTTCCCCAAATTTCTTGCTCCTATCATGGACTCCTGTTTGTTCCATAGATACAATCTTAGACTTTCTTCAACTGAACTTTTTTTTAAAAGCTTGATAATCATGAAAAACTATTGTTATTATTGATCATTCAAATCCAAGAAGCACTTATTAAATACCTACATAATATGCCAGACAGTGTGTTTGGTATTGGGGAATCAAATAGGAAAATGAAAAAAATTCTTACCATCAAAGAGTTTATTTCAATTAGCATTTTAGTATGTAATGACACATTTTTTTCTCTTGTCTTGGAGTAGAATTACTTAGATCTCATTCCTATATGGAACTTCCAAGAAAGGAAAATCTCTATTAACGTAAGTCTAGGGCAGATAAGTAATATAGTGGATAGAACTCTAGATCTGAAATCTAGAAAACCTGAGTTCAAATTTCACTCAGACACTAGCTGTGTGACTCCAGGTGAGTCACTTAACCCTCATTGCCTTAGTTTTCTCATTTGTAAAAGGAATTGAAGAAGGAAAGGCCAAACCATTTCTTTACCAAGTAAATCCCAAATAAGGTCACAAAATATCAGATATAACTGAAGAGTGAACAGATAACATCAAATGTAAGCCTGCTTCTTTCTATAAACTTATTCTCTTAAGGGAGCTATTTAACACTGTTAATACAGTTTTAGAATTTTTTTGGGGTGGGGGGGAATTTGTGATTTTATTAGTATAGATGATGTGCCTGAGGTACTGAAGGATGTGGTTTTAGGCACAATATTAGAAGTCTGAAAAAATTCACAATGGCCATTCTCTTTGGCAAAAAAGTATTTATTTAGGAGAAGATGTTATAGACAAAATGAAGAGATATGATAAACTCCAAAAATGCTAAATACAAAATATGGTTGGGTCAGAATATAGTTAGCAAGAAAAAGATTTTAACAATTAATGATGGAAAGGGCAAGTTCCCAGTAGAACCATAAAGCATAGTGGTGGATGAGAGGACATACACCAGGAAGAATGGTGGGGAGGGGCATGAGAGAAGAGATATTTTGTGGCATGGAGAAGGAATGAAAAGGAAGATACCATGAGACAGAGTCTCTGGTGGGTTATATCCCCAGAGGGATTGAGCAAAGATGTCATTAGCCATGGACAAACTTGTAGGGGAAATTTAACCTCAGGGATATGACTCAGATTTCTGACAGGACATAGCAAGGCAAGACTACCCATGACCTCTACAGAGGGTGAATCTCAGGGCTTTGATATTTCTTAGATTTCTGACTGAAGGACCTCCACAGAGAATGGGATCATGAGGCTAAACTGATCTCTACCAGAGCCCTTCCCTGTCTGCCTCAGGGGCCAATTCCATCAATATTTCTTTCTTCCTTTGCTAATCATACTCAGGACCTCATCATAGGTAACATCAATAAAGAAACTCTCTCTATGGATACAGTTCAGCATCTGTTTAGAAGTGAGTATCATAGAACTATCTGGAGACAATGAGACTTTAGGTATCTTATCTGAGATCACATAACTAGTTTATGTTAGGAGCAGAATAGGTCTTGCTGGCTCCAAGGCCAATTCTCTATCCACAGTGCTCCATACTCTGCCTCTGTTACTATCATTAATGATTTATTTTGTTTTGATTGCTTTGAGATTTATTCACTGTATTCCAGTCCTATGTTAATCCATAACTAGATAATTGACTTTAAAGCAAGGCAGCTCTCTCTGTTTCCTGTTGCCTAGTGGATCTTTAAAGTTCCTTTCAATTCTGATATTCTGTGATTAATAAGTACTAAGTGAATGTTAACTGAGTGTCCAACCCAAAGTTAGGGAATATTGGAGGAAGGGGGAGGTGAAAAAAATACAAGGAATCCTAAGGATCAAACCCTTTCCTTGAAGAATGTGCAATCCAGCTGAGAAAACAAGTCATACATATATAAAAGGTTAAATCCCTGCCTTGAGACAGTGGCAATTTGATGGCCATGGGCAAGTCACAGAGCCTCCCCGAACCTCACTTTCTCATTTGTAAAATGAGGATAATAATTATAAATACACAGATTACTATGAAGAAAATACTTTTTGAGACACTTCATTGTCCTTTTCATGACTCCTTGTTCATACTCCTGAGGGAACGCTCAGGAGACACTGGAGCCAGACAGCAATAACTTTTTGATGTCTTGGGTAACGAGTAATATTCCAAAGTCCTTGAAACACATTATAGCCTGGTATAAACATGTGTTTCAGTAAAAAGGGATTATGTGAATATTTTAAAGAATAATTAGTCATTCATAAACTAGAGAGCATCCCAAAGAAGACAACCAGGATTAAGGGATTTTAGATCATGTCATATAGGGATCTGCTGAAATAAGTGGGAATGGCTAGTCTGAAGAAGAGAAGCCTTTGGGGATGCAAGTGAGGGATGGGAGCTGTCTTTGCTTGAAAAATGACTTCTTTCTTTTCCCTGGAATAGGGATTAGATTTGTTTACATTAACTCCAGAGAGCAGAACTAGGAACTATGGGTAGAAGTTGTCAAGTGTTTGATTGTATCTCTCATTTCCTTGCATCTACATGAGAATTCAAAGATCTTGGCGGTTTAATGCATTTCTTCCCAAAGGCTGGATCTTGGTACTTTGTTATGGAGTTATTTCCTTACTGTCAATTTTTGGCCAGGGAGAAGAAGAAAGCTGGATTAGGAAATGGGGTTTGAAACATTATAAGAGAGAGGCTTAAGATAATAGTGATTATAATGGCTTGGAAGGGTAATAATAAAATAATAATAATGATGAGATTATTAGTAATATTATAATATTAATTAATAATAATAACTAAGATAATGCTTTAAGGTTTTCAAAATGCTTTATGAATTATATATCATTTTATCCTCATAACAACCTTGTAAAATAGGATAATGATGTGTATGTGTGTACAAAATCAATTGTAAGGAAAGCTCGATAGTACAGAGAATAGAGCACTGACCCTGGAGTAAGGAGTACCTGAGTTGAAATCCAGCCTCCACATTTGACGCTAGTTTTATGACTCTGGGCAAGTCACTTAACCCAAATTGCTTTGCCAAAAGAAAAGTCAACTGTATACTAGAGAAGAATTTCATTAGAATGTAAATGCCTTAAAAGCAGGGACA
The DNA here is from genome assembly GCF_016432865.1 of Antechinus flavipes. NCBI lineage: Eukaryota > Metazoa > Chordata > Mammalia > Dasyuromorphia > Dasyuridae > Antechinus > Antechinus flavipes. Next base: position 231,122,008 of record NC_067403.1, read on the forward strand.
ACTCTTTTTTTGTTGTTTCTCTGTAGTTTTAGCACATAAAACAGAATGTGGTGTAAAATAAGAGATAATCAATGTTTGGTAAATTAATTGGATTGGATGTAATAAGGGGATTATATACACAGAGGCATAAATTCAAGAGAGAGATGGAAAAATGATGGCTAGTTCTCAACTGTCTTTAATGTCTTGGGTCTATTGGAATTAAAACTGAATAGGCTGCTTCAGGTCATTACTAAATCTCTCAAAAAGGGTCCATCTTCTGGCTAAAATCCAAGTATCACATAAAATCCATGTATGGAATGAACAATTAGCAAATTCATATCATGCACCAGTATATGAAAGATTAGCTTTTTGGTTTCAATATATTCTATCTGTTCCTTAGTTTCCTTTTTCATAAAAAGAACTAGCCTTTTGTAACTCAGAGTCCTATGTAAATATAGTTATGACATTTAAATATACTTTTCATATTTTTATTATACATTTTATATTATTATAGCCACTGAGTGGTCTGTGAAAGAAGAACATTATATATATATATATATATATAATATATATATATATATATATATATATATATATATATATATATATATTTTATTTGCCTGAAGTGTAAATACAAGATAATTAATGGATTTGCTAATTATTCTTTCTAGCCCTCTTTTTGTTAGTACTAACCATACCACCTACACATGTCCAATGTGATTAGCGATTTTAAGAGATACAAGTTTTCATATAATTTGGATTGTAAATGACTCAGACCTAATGTCAAGTTTCTGCATGATATGGAGAGCATTACCAATTCCCACCCAGTATGATGATTTCTACTCTTATTCAGATTGTGTTAGCTTTGTTGATGGACAGGATTGAGAAGACAATTCTTTTTCTCTTCATGAGATCTGCGTACAAGGTTCCTGGGGATATTTTACATTTGTCCTGCACGTGTCTCTCCATTCCAGCTCCAAAAATTGCTTCTCTTGGGGGAGAAGGAAAAGTGAGTCATGTTTTAAGCCTCCCTTAGCTCTGGTTTTCTAAGCAGGAGTTCAGTGCTTTGCAATGTTTTAATGAGGAGTCCAGAGGATTTGATATTTAAGCTGATTTTGCCTTCATTCTCTCCTTTATCAAAGCTGGTAAATATCTTTCCTTTTGCAAGAAGAGTGCAGGCTCAAATTTCCTAAGGGGAAGAAGATTCTTTTCCCAAGGAGACCTCAGGACTCAAATTGGCCTTTGAGATTCAAATAGGAGCTACTTGACTATGCCTTTAAATCTGAATCACTCTGTCTCTTACTCTTTAGCCAAAGCTAAGTCATTTGTTCTTGTTTTTGGATTTTGGTAGTTCTAAGCGAATCTAAGTAGTAATAGTTGCTGTTCAGGCCAGAAACTTGGAGGATCTTCTCCTTGTAATGCCCGAGAAACTGAGACAAAACAGAGATGAAAGAGTTTTTAATATTTTATTTGGATTTCTGAGAGGGAGAGATTGTATGGAGGCAGAGCAGAATCCATGTCTCAAAGAATCCAGCCTCGAATCCAAGATTCCAATGAATTATATATGTTTTCATAGGTCAGGGTAGTCAAGAGGGTGGATTCTGAACATTAGTAAATGGCAGGAATTTCCAAGGAAGGACCATCACTCTGATTCTGACAGATGGGGATTCTGACAGCTTGGTAACTTAGGAGGACTTGAGAGCCAGAATGTCTGAACTCCTCTTTATCTGGGGTTATACATTTATAGTTTATGACTCTTTTGGAATGCCAGAGTGGCCAAATCTCCACAGCCCTAATTAACTCAGTCCTAATGAATAAGAAAGGGGGGTTGCAACCAGGGGGATTGAGGCAACAATTTAGGCTATCAGGCAGGATAATTTAGGGCAACTGAGGCAGGATAATTTGGGAAACTGAGGCAGGACAATAAAAGGAAACTGTGGCACAACACCCTCCCAACTTGATTCTTTCGTGAAGTTGGTCATCTTTTACCTCAAAGTTATTGCCTAGTCTTTAGTTGCTGAATGGGTGTTGCCTCAGACTGAGACCTGGGAAAGATTTTAGCTTAAAAAGACCCAGGTTCCTCACTGTACCTCGCGCTATCATCAGTCATCCTGACCTATGTTTTGTCTCTGAACTCTGCTAACACTAGAGAGAGTGAGGGTGATGACTCTGCACAGTCTTGCCTCACTTTAATCCAGTTCACTTTTCCTGATGTTGATGAAGTTCTGAGTAACTATGTGGGATTGGCAGGGAAAGTCTGAAATATTAATAGATTTATTCCCTGAAACAAACAAGGAAAGGTACTGGTGGGGAATCAGTTTTCCTTCCCTCTGTGGAGGTGATCTAATCAGAAATCTGAGTTATGTCAAACCTCTGAGGTTAAATTTCCCATAAATCTGTCTATAGTTCACCCCATCTTTGCTAAATCCCTTTTGTGGTTGTTTCCCGCTATGATGTCTTTCCCCTCACTTTTCCCCATTTCACATGGTATCTCTCCTTCCATCTTCCATCATGTTTCTTTTTATTCTCCTTCTTATAGCTAACTAACATTTTAGGGTGCTAACTTCAGAATACTTAATTTGGATTCAGATTTAGCTTGTTAGTTAAGGACATACTCCAATTTCTTGAGGGGTTCTCTTTCTTTTGGTTCATTGTGAGTTCCACTAGGGAGCTGATCTTTTCTATTATTAATTGTTAAAACCCCTTTCTTGCTAAGAATATGATCTGCCAATTCTGTTTCATATGTACCATTTCTGGTGTCTATTTTATCTCTTTATTTTGTCTGTAACCTCTTCTCCTAAATAAACCTACCTTTTGCCAAAGAGAATGGCCATTGTGACTTCTTCACATGATCAAAGCCTAACTTTTGTTGCTGGAACCTCAATCTCATCATTAGAAATTGCTCTCCTGAATCTCATCACATGGTGCCTGTGAGTACCCCACATCTTTTCTCAATAGATAAGGGTATTGATGATGTCATAGTTTTTACCAATATTGGAATTAAATGAGGATAATGAGATTCATAGAGCTTGACTGACTTATCCAAAACAGCCTGGGATAGGAAGTGTTAGCAGTGGGACTAGAACTCATGGCCTTGATGGATGAATCTTAACTTCCTTGGAAGTTTGTCTATATCTTCACACAATTTCTATCTCTCCTACCTTATTCCCCTTTTTGTTTGCTATTTCCTTCCTAATGAGAATGGCAAAATCCCTGAAGGCAAGGACTATCTTGCTTACCGTATGCAGCCAATGCTTAATGTTTTATCCATCAACTTTTGCACTTAATCCCACTCCATAATTTCATGTGGGGGGGGGGAATTGATTAACCACAACACATGAACTCCAAATAAAAATGGATAATAGAAATATCATTGTACTTCTTTCCATTTCCATTCTTTCATCCAACTTGGAACAAAGTATTAAGTTCCTGCCATTTAGAGTGAAAAGACAAAAGAATGGTAAGATGAAAAAGTGTCAAACGCATAGATAGGAACTAAATTAAAATTTAATTGGGAAATCCTTGGCAAAATAAATAAAAGTTCAATAGAGTGAAGATAATGTTAATTTGTGGTTTTCCAAGTTAATATTTGGCCATTGCTTATCGTTGCTTATATTTGAATTTGACAGTACTGGTAGAGTGAATAGAATACTGAATTTGGACTCAGAAAAATTGGATTTGAATTTGCTCTCCCACATAAGGGCTGATCTTGGGCAAATCATTTCTCTTTTCTGGGACCCAATTTCCTTTTCTTTACTATGTGTGTCAGGGTAGATATTTTTTAAGGTGCTTCCCGACTCTGAATGATCTGAGTCCAAAATCTTCTCTCCTGCTCCTTAACTGACCCAGTCTGTCTCCTCCACAACCCTGTTTCCTTCACAACCCTCTCTCCTGGGAATGGAGCTGGGTCAAATGGGAAAGGATACCTTAGCAGATGGGGAGGGACATTCAGGGAGCTAAATATGATCAAGTTTGCTTATCTGCCTTTCCCAGGCCCTGGTTCCTCAGCAGCCTCATCGTCCAGCCTTTGTTGGGTCATGATGGGAAACTGTCTTCAGCAATAGGGCCCCTATCTCAGGAAGCTTAGCTGTTCTCAATTCATTTTTTTTCTCAGAGTGACATTTCTCTGCTTGCTGAGCGAATATCTTGGCCCCAGGTGGCCCAGCTCTTTCATTACTTGGAAAATCCCCAAACTCTAAATCATAAAAGACCACAGTTAAACAGATTTCTATCTAGCCTGACACCTTTCTCCCCATCCTCTCTCCCCTCCTCACAAATGCACAAAAGCATTAGGGGGTAAAGTTAAATGTCATGGTTGCTGGACTGATTTTCCACAGAATTGTGATTTTTTAAAGGCCTGCAAAAGCCCAGCTGAGGCAGGAAAGAACTTCACTTTTCAACAAGAGGCTGGGACTTCCTGTTGCCTTGTTCCCCTGGCATACTTAATCCTTTTGTTGCTAAACTTTAGTCTCATGTCCTACTTCAGGAGAGTTGGCTTTTTGGACAAGAGCTCCCAATCCAGGTTCCTGAAGAGATCAGATCCTTCTGGGAGGGCATTCTGTCTTGCCCGGGTCTTAGGCTATATACCCCGAAAACAATAAAGTCCACAATCTCCAGAGGAACTTGTAGAGAGAAGGCTACTTTAAAATGGTCTGTGCCTAGCTGGGGTGATGCTTTTCTCTTTTGAAAACCATACAAATAAATATAATTTTCATTGAATTTCAAAACAACTTGGGAGGTATGAATAGCAGGTTAACATTACCAAGCTGATTTTTCTGGTCATCATAAATCATTTATTGAACATCTTTTTTGAATCACATCCTACAAGAGACCTTATTAGCTGATACCACAGTAGTGCTTTTCCAGGAAAATTACTGTGTACATTTGTAGCATATTTATATTTTATATTTCTATGTAATTATGTATACATTTTTACATAGAAATTTGTATTTCTATATATGCATATAAGTATATATTTCTAAATACACATATATGCTTATATATTTGTGTACTGTATTTATATGTATGCATATTTCTCCAAATAGAAGGTAAGGGTCTAAAGGAAAGCGACTGCTTCTGACTTTGTGTCCCTGATACCTAGCTCACAGCCCTGGGTATTGTACTAAATGCTTGTTGAATGATAAGTGATTGTGAATTTTTTCACTCTGAATTTTGCACTGGTCTCTGATCCTTATGTTATTCCTTGGTTCCTTAGAGTTTGATTTTGACTCATAATTTTGGTGAACAGAGCAATCAACAATCCCAAAATGAATTTATAATTTATGATGTGAAAAGAATGCAAGAATTTAAGAATAATTCAATAAGAAAGGAGAGAGAAGTGATTGAATATTAATTCACAAAAGGAGTGTGTGTGTGTGTCTATGTTTGTGTAAACAGTTTTTTATTTTTTCCTGTTAACATGTAAAGTTAGCCTTTAGCATTCATTTTTAAAATAAGATGTTGAGTTCCAATTTTTTCTCCTCTTTCCTTACCCTTCCCCAAGATGGCAAGCAATCTGATACCGGTTATACACATGCAATCATGTTAAACATATATCCAATTAATTATGTTGTGAAAGAAAAAACAGAACAAAAGGGGGGAAAATTAAAAAAAAAATTAAAAAGTCAAAGCATTGTACTATGATCTGCATTCAGACTCCATAAATCTTTCTTTGGATGTGGATAGTATTTTCCAGCATGAGGCTTTTGGAATTGTCCTGGATCATTGCATCATTGAGAAGAGCTCAGTCTATCATATTTGATCATTGCCCACTGTTGCTATTACTATGTACAATATTCTTATGGTTCTGTTCACCTCCATCCTCAATTGATGTAAGTCTTTCCAGGTTTTTTTCTGAGATCATCTGGCTCATCATTTCTTATGAAATCATCATTTCTTATACATTATGATACATTCTTATATATTATGAGATCATTATTTCATATACTATAATAGTATTCTCTTACATTAATAAACTATGCTTATTCAGCCATTCTCCAATTTATGCCCATTCTCTCATTTTCTAAATTGTCACCACAAAAAGAGCTGCTATAAATATTTTTATATATGAATGTTCTTTTCCCTTTTATGACCAGAAATGCTATTAATAATGCTTGATGGATAGATTGCTCTTTGAATGAATTCTTCTGGCTAACTATATACTGCAATAGAAAGGCAGTAGAGCAAAGCTTCTTAATGACCCCATATGGGATCAAGTAACTGATTGTGGCCGTCATGAAAGATTTAGCAACAGTAAAAGTATCAAATATTCTGCCAAGATTTAATTATTTATGTAAAAATAAAAAAGCACATATATCTCATTAGTATGCAATTTTTTTCATCTTTAGTAAATGATAAAATTACATATATAGCAAAGGTTTGTTTTAAAACAAATTTCTTTGTGATTAATTATCAGAAAAGTTTGATCTGCATACCTATTTTATACACCTATATACTCTGGGTCCTGCAAAAATTTCTTGAGCTAAAAAGAGAAAAAAATTAAGACACTGTGTTAGAGTAAAGATAGAGCCAGTGTTAAGCCAAACAGATCTAGCTCTGATACATTCAGTCTGTATTGTCCTGGGCTAGTCACTTAGTATTTCAGTTCTCTAAGTCTGTAAATGACAGTGTAGGTGCCCAAACTATATTGATAGAGGAAGTTTCCTCCTCTGGAGTTGCCGATCCCAGTGGAATCAAAGATCCAATTGCTCTGAGGTGCTAAGCTCTTTTTAAAGAAGCTATTAAAGAAGCAAATTAGTAGAGCAAAGGATAGTCTACTTGTTGGATCTGTGAAGAAGGAAGGAATTTGTGGTGAAAGAAGAACTAGAGAACATATAAAATACAAAATGTATGATTTTTGATTACATTAAATTAAAAAAGGTTTTGCACAAAGGCAAAACAGCAAAGATTAGAAGGAAAGCAGAAACCTGGGAAGAAGTTTTTACAACTAGTGTTTCTGTTAAGGGCTTCCTTTCTAACATATATGGAGAACTGACTCAAATTTATTAAGAATACAAATCATTTTTCAATTGATAAATGGTCAAATGAAATGAACAGACAATTTTCAGATGAAGAACTTAAAGCCAAATTTTATGAAAAAAATATGAAAAAAATGCTATAAATCACTATTGATTAGAGAAATGCAAATTAAGGCAACTCTGAGGTGCCACTTCACACTTGTCAGATTGGCTAAGACGAAAAGAAAATATAATGATAAGTGTTGGAGAGGTAGTGAGAAAACTGGAACACAAATGCATTATTGGTGGAGTTATGAAATGATCCAGCTATTCTGGAGAGCAATTGGAATTATGCCCAAAGAGTTATAAAACTGTACATATCTTTTGATCCAATAGTCTTATTTATTATTGGTCTGTATCCCAAAGAGATAATTAAAATAGAAAAAGGACCCCTATGTGCAAAAATGTTTGTAGCAGCTCTTTTCATAGTATCAAGGAATTGGAAATTGAGTGGATTCCCATTAGTTGCAGAATGAGTGAATAAGTTATAGTATATGAAGGTAATGGAATAATAGTATTTTATAAGAAATGATCAACAGGCTGATTTCAGACTAGCCTGAAAAGTATACATGAACTGATGCCGAGTGGAGTGAACAGAACCAGAAGAACATTGTACATAGCAACAAGATTATATGATTATCACTTATCATGGACCTGACTCTTTTCAACAATGCAGCGATTCAAAGCAATTCCAATAGATTTGGGAAAGGAAATGCCAATCATATCCAGAGAGAAAACTATGGAGAATTATGGAGACTGAATGTGGATTGAAGCATACTATGGCCACCTTTTTGTGGTTTTTCATCTCTTTTTGGCCTACTATCAACTATTGGTCCAACTTGTGGTCTATCTACACTGATGAAGATTTAGTAAAGTGATCTCTCTAAAGAGCTTATGTTTCCTGAATTATAGGCATTTGAAGAGATGGTTATGAGTACGGATAAGAATTCAAGACTTAAAGTAATTTAAGGCATGTGACAAAACCTTCCAAAGTGTTGAATAGGAGGAGAGGAGTAGACTGGATTACATTCATGAAACTCTTTTCCTGATTTGAAGATTTCCTGTAAAACAACAGCCCATCTATCTTTTAAATGCTAACACACAGATAGTATCATAGAGACAAAAAAATGTTAAGAAAAGACTGTAGCATATAACCAAAAAAGGTTGCTAAAGGATAACAAGATGTTTAAAATGACATCACGCAACTGGAGAAAAGAAGAGAAGATGGGTAGACTGTGGGCAAGGAGAGATAATTGATGGGCAGCCACAGTACCACAGCTACCTTCTGTATATTAGTAGTGAGGATGAGGTCCACTTCATTGAGTAGACTCAAATTGGGGGGAAACTTATAGGAAACTGTGATCAAGACTTTCAAAGAATGGACAGTCATGGAGAAATCTCAATCTAAGTTCTTGTAGGAAACACACAAGTGAGTTCACAAATCCTTTTGTGCTATTAAGAGAGTTAAACTAGAATAGTCAGGCATGTCATATGTCAATTAATGAAATAATTTTTAAATAGTTTAAATATATATATTTATATTTTACTCTAATTTCTCATGTCTGTGCAAATGTACTTTAAATAATTTAATTGTATTACCCTTGAGGATTATCTATATTTTATTTTGAAATAAAATTCATCTTTACCAGTTCTAGAATGTACAGAAGCACTGACTATCATTTGATACAGCTCAGTTCTTCAACATACTCTCAAATTAGACAGGATGGACTTTTATGGTTTTCTAGATATGTCTGTGATGTACTCCCTGATGTCTCTTTTGGAACACTCTTTGACACTTATAGATGGGGGAACTTGCATCCCTAAAGGGAGCTAGTCTCAATGATCTTTCCAGCTAGAGCTGTACTAAATGCCTGCCTTAATGATGAAGGCAGTGAAGGGTGAGGCAATGGTACGGTACTGTGGGACAGAGTAGACTTTGGTTCTTTGATTATCCCTTGGCTGTTTATAGAAAGATCCTTCACAAGGGAGTGAAGTCTTTTAACCAGGAGGGAGGTGACCAAAGGAGGAACATCAACTCTGCTACTATTTTATCATACAACTGTGGGGGCTCTGGGTAGTAACTGATGAATTTTTTTTTGACTCCTGGAATAAAAGAACTACATTGGTGGGGAAAGTAGGTTAGGAGTGATGACTGTGTTCTCCCAGCTGAAGGGTTGGAAGAAGCATCCTCCCTGAAGCTTAGTAGTTTGCATTTCCAGCTATGGAAAAAGCAAAGCATTTGAGCTAAAACTGCAGCCAAGTGTCAAGTTGATGGGGTGGGGGGGAGTATAATATAGGTTAGGAAAAATTTTCTTCTTGATTGTTTTGAATTCAGGTCATAAAGCTTTAAGAAATTTATGTGGGAGGGGTATAGAAATGCTATCTTCTCTGTCCTGCCCCTCACCAATTTCTCAAGGAGCAAAGATCCTTTTTAGCAGATGCATAACAACCAAAACCTTTGGTCCTTGCTTCATCATCCCAGCACCTGCATCCTACTTTAACCTGGTCTCACAATTAATATCCCTTTCTTTATATCCCCAGTATCTGGCATATAGTAGGTGCTTAAAAATGCTAGTTAATAAATGCTAAGTAACTGACTATTATTGACTGGATATTTTTAATCCATCAGAGCTTCTTCCTGTAGGCTTAATTTTTCCTTAATTGTTCAGGTCATTGCCAATAAACTATTCACTTATTTACAATGACTCTCCATTACTCACAAGAAAAAATTAAAAATTTCTTTGGCATTCAAGGCCTTTTTCAAGTTAAATTTCACTTACTTTTTCAATAAGATCTCAGATTATTTCCCTTTAAGGACTCTGCAGTCTTTTGGTAACATCGGAGTAGGGAACTTCTGGTGAGGAAAATTTTTCTACCAATGTGGATCATTGCTCTGCATCATAGAATTCTAGGTTGATTAAAAAAATTCTGATGTGAATTATTAATAATTTGTTAAGTGTTAATTGTATTCTGGGTGGTAAGAGGAGATACAGATGTTTAAAAAGACACAGATCCTGCCATCAATCGGATAAATGGGCAAAGGGATGAATGACTGGATGAAAACATATATATATATATATATATATATATATATATATACTAAGCTCCTTTAGAACATAGATTCTGTCCTGCTTATCTTTGTATTTACACTCTTGTGCAGGGTATTATTATTATTATTCAACATATTATTCTTGGTAATATTAATAGTTAACATTTATTGAGAACTTTAAAGTTTATGAAGCATTTTATGCTGATTATTTTGATTGGTCCTCATAACAATTTATTCCCCCATTTTACAAATCAGGAAACTGAGGTTTAGTGAGGTGAAGTGATTTTACTATTCAGCATTTAAGCCATCCTCAGATCCCTGAATCCACAGTGTCTTTGATAACTCCCCTTGCAGAATGGATGATTCAGGAAGGTTTGGAATGTGTCTTTTTCTGCAAACGAGTTCCTCCCACGACCTGGGAGTTATGACAAATTGCTGTACATTTTGCTGAACTTTTCACAGTGACAGTAGAGTAATCTCGAAGGGTAAATTGGAACCAGAGCTTTGAAACACTGTGAAGAAGAGGTCTGGTCTATCCAATCACATTTACAGTGAGGCTGAAGGGAAAGGAGATGAAAATTCAATAATTTTTCTACCTTGCTTGAAAATCCCATTTCTTTCTATAGGATAAAATAGGTTGTGTCTATACCCCTCCAGCACAAGCAGTTCATTCAATGAAGAAATTCAATCAAACCCATAATCCAGTGTTGTATAGACTCCAAAAAAGGAGGCTGGCTGTAATTTTTTACTTGGAATTAAATTAGATTCAAAAATTGTTTATAATTTACTATAATTTCTCCTACCTGTGCAAATGTACTTTAAATATGAATAATTATATTACATATACAACTAATCATATATAATTATGTTATATACAACTAAATATATAATAATTATATTACATGACTAATTATATATAATAGTCATATATAACATATAATTTTATTTTGAAATAAAATTTTTCATCCTACTGTCTCAAGCATGTACAAAGATTCTGACTATATCAATTTGTGCAACTTACTCCTCAGTTTTCTCAAATTATACAAGATAGACTTTTATGATTTTCCAGGCACATCTGTGATGTGGCAAATGGCACAATGTGCTCCCTGAGCATCTGGGTCTCTTCAGGAAACTTCTTTCACAACTGTAGATTGGGGGCTTTGTTTCCCTAAAGGGAGCCGGTCCAATGATATATACAGCCAGTCTATATTAAATGTCTATTATAACAAGGAAGATACTAAAGGGGAAAGTTATGGTATGGTGATGCAGAACAGAATTGATGGAAGCATAGATGACAATCAGAATCAGAATCAGAATTGATTCCAGAATGAGAAACAAAAACAAAGTCAGTAAAAAAAAAATCCATTGATCTCTTTTATTTTGTCTTAAGGAAAGGATTACATTAGACAAATTTTGACATGAAAATTTGTATCTCATAACCTCCCATGTCCCCATTTATCTGTAGAATGTAAGCTCTGTGGGCAAGGATTGTTTTATTTTCTATTTTATATCTCCAGTGTTTAGCAACACCACATAGTAGGTCATTACTAAGTGCTTGTAGGATTGTAGTGAAATTATCTCTCTCCTTCCCCCAGGTACTTATTTTATCTTTTATTCTCAAGGGATATTCTTCTTTTCAAGTGTTAACTATTCTTCCTAAATATATTATCCTTCCCAAGATTATTTGCATTGCAGTGAAATGTTCTCACAGACTAAAAAGGATTTGAGACCTAAAAGGATAGATTTCTATCACTGGGATCTAAGTACATATCAAAAATATAAATGCTCATATTAACATTTTACCAAGTTCTATCCTAACAACAATCTTATGTGATATTTTGGGTGATTGATCCTTTCTTGGTCCTACATTTTAATATGGAAGAGTCCTAAGACCTCTAGATATGGTGTGACCAAGGTAGAGTCGTAGAAGGAGTTGTACTTCCCTAGTTCTGGATATAGGGACTCTTAGTCTCTGAGGTGATTTTAGTGCTTTATTTGCTTTTTGGTCATAATTTGAATACTATGGCTCTTTGATAACTTGTATTTTCAAATTTCCCATGGTTCCCTCTCCACTTACCCTCTCAGTTTGCAATCTTATTTTATATTTTATAGAAAAAAATTGAGGCCATTTGCTATGAGCTCTTGCTTCTCTCTTCTTTTTTATCTCCTGTCTCTCAGATGCCCAATGCAATTGTCTCCTCTTTTATTCCCATCTCCCATGATGAAGTAGCTTTATTTCTCACCAAGACTAAACCTTGTAGCTCTTTTGCTAGATGTTATATAAAGGTCTTAATCTCAACATGTTCAAAATAGACCTCATTTCTTTCCCCTCTCCACATCTATCTTCCTTATTACTGTAGAAGTCTACACCATCCTCCCCATGTTAAGGTAAGGGCAAAGGGCTTTGAGTTACCACCAACCATGAACATTCCTCCACCTGCTGTTTTCCCACCTTCTCTATATTTTAGGAAAACTAATCATGTGAAGAGTGACCAAAAGAAGGTGAAGAGAAGATTTTGCAAGGAATATTTGAAGATCTGTCAGAGGAAGAAATATTTATAGTATAATATATATATGTATATATATAATGCATATATTTATAGATCTACAAATATTACATACACATAAATACAGACATATATGCCCCTTAGAGGGCAGGATTAGGAGTAATTGGTAGAAGTGGCAAATGGGCAAATTGAGATTTGGTGTCAAGAAAACAAACATTTCCTCCAAATCTCTCCCAACATTCCCTCACATCAAGAACAAGCAAATTAGAGCCATTCCATTTGGGAATGGATGTTTCAGAAGAGAATAGATGTAGATTCACTACAAATTTCCAAACAAGCAAGATGGTTGGGGATCTGTGGTTAAAGCATAGAAGGAATTCTTGCTGAGGAAATCCACTCCTACCCATACCGATATATATATATATATATATATATTATATATATATATATATATATATATATATATATATATATATATATATATATATGTATGTATGTATACATATATACACACATGAATGTATACACAAATATATGTAAGTATAGAAGGCATTGACATACATATGTATATACACAAATACATGCACAGAAAACACATACATATATATATATATATATATATATATACATACACATATACAGCACACATATAGAATCCAGAAATGTACAAATATATATATGAAGATAAATATATTTTATATATTTATATAAATATATGTATATATATATATGTGTATATATATATATATATATTTAGAGAGGGGGGGAGGGAGTCATAAACCAACCCAGATATACTACCTATGACCAAATATTTATAGTATACATACAGATAGTACATATATCATGCATATATTTATAGATATACACATATACACATAAATATAAGTATATATGTGCACATACACACACATGTGAGTGTGTAAATTTGGCAGCCTGGCTTCCTTTACTCTCATTACCTATATGACAAGATCTGTGCTTTCATTGTTTCATTAGAAAACTTCCAGAGAGAGAATGCAACTTGCCAGTGCAGATCAGAACCTGCCATCTCAAACACTAGCTCTTTAGACATTTGCCTGAGGCACTGTGAATTTAAATGACTAATCTAATAGCATAAAGTCAGTATATGAGAAAGGAAGGTTTTGAATCCAGGGCTATCAGAGCCAAGGACCGGCTTTCTATCCATTATTCCTCACTATCTCTCTAATGGTCATACTTTCCATTTCCATAGAATTTTTGAGATTTGTAAAATTCTTTACATATACTATCTCATTTAACTCTTAAAACAGCTCTGTAGCATTAGTACTCTTACTGTCCACACTTTACACGTGAAGAAACTGAGACTCAGGGAAGTTAGTTGATTTTTTTCCCCGGATGACAAAGGCAGAAAGAATCAGATAGGATTTGAAACAAGATCTTTCTGATTCCAAATCCTCTGCTTGTTTTCAAGCAAAAGTTGGATTAGATGACCACAGTGGTTCCCTCTGACTGAAATTCTAGTATTCTGTAATGAAATTCTGTCTCTCTTCCTGTTTTCCTTCCCCATCCCCACCCATCACTTGTCTCTGGCCTTTTCTTCTAGTCAGCGCCCAGCACAAATTAGCAGTTGCACACACTTCCAAGAAAATAGTAGAGTCCTGAACTATCCCACCTGGGATTCATTAGGTAGAGCCCAGGGCATGGCCTATAGCTTTGCTAGTAGCTGGGGAGTCCAATAGTGAAGTCTGACTGAAGCTTCCCTGACAACAGTAATAATAACTGCGCCCTTCTCCATACTTAATAAGCAAGGCTGGATGGTCTGAGCTTTGCAGAAATGTTTGACATAGGCCCAACCCTAAATGCTAAGTGCCCGCTTAATGTTTTTGTGGGTCTTCTTAAATGTGTTATTTTCACAATGGGAAACTAGAGAGGTTGGGATTCAGTCTGTGATTGAATTGGCTGCAAAATTATGAATATAAATAACAGTCCCAATTTTACTAAAATGACAGTCAAATATATACATTATGCACAACACACATATACAAATGTATATGCATGTAAACTTACATATATTCATTCATTTGTTCTCCATATAGAATTTCAGAACACAACTGTTTGGGTCCTGAAGGGGGCAGCAAGATTCAAAAAAGTATTTGGAGAAATAAGCTTTAAAGTTGGTATCTGGGTGGGTGAAAGTAGGTGGATAGGAAGGTGGGGAGCAGTGAGGGACTAATGCTTTCTGAGCTGCCTCTATAATCCTCCATTTTCTGCTCAGCAGAATCATATTCATAGCTAGATTATTCATTATTAAGAGCTTATTTCAGATCAAACTCTGTATGTCAGTAGATTAGGACGCCTGGGAAGATTAGCTCCTCGCAGGAGGTGGCTGAAATAAGTTCCGTATCTGATCATTACCGTCAGTGTCCGTAGCTTTTTTGATCAGAATTATGAATTCTGCCAGGAGGAGATGGCTTGAGGATTAGAATCCAGCTATGTGTCAGTGAAGTCAGGCGAACACGCCAGAAGTGAGGGGTCACTCTCCTGCCAGCTCCTTAGCCCAGGACAGCCAATTACATATACTTCAGGAAAATGTTCATCTGTTTGGGGGAAATATAAAAAGTGTGAAATCCTGAAAGTAAATCATTTTTGTGGGCTTAGGATTACTTTTTTTAAAAAAAAATTGTCCAAAAGTGGGTATAGCAAATGTAGTTTGTTTTTGTAGATGAGCAAAGTAATTACTGTAGTTATAAGCTGTTGGGGCATTTATAATAATAATAACAATAATAAGTATTATAATTACTTTCATCATCTTCATCATTTTTCATCACCAACTAAGATGAAAGAAAAAATGGATGAGAATCTGTGAAGTTGGAATCTTCCCTCCCCCATAAACCCCCCTTCCTTAATGTTTCTTTGCAGATTTATAACTAGGAATTATTTTGCAAAGGGAAAGTTGAATGAAGTTTTCCCTTGGTTGAAGGTAAAGAAAATGAACATCACTACATAGAGGAAAGCAGAGACTATTAACACCTCTGTGGAGTGAAAGTATGTGTGGGGAAATAGCAAATAGACTCAGGAAAAGGAACTCATTTCTAACTTTGCAAATGGTAGTTTCTTGTTTGAAGAAATTATTCTTAATGTTTGGGTGCTAGATGCCATGGTTTCCTCACTGTTCAAGGCTATCAAATGTTGTCAGTATCCTTTAAATTCTCTATCTAGGGAAAAACTTCAATTGCCCCATTCTGGTTCATATTCCTTGTTCATATTTTAGGAATATGTGCCCGAGAAATTGATCAGAGGTATTGAAAAGTGGTAAGAGGGAGTTTTCTGATTCATCTAAACTGTTTGACATCTTGAGTGGTACACAGGACTTAATAAAATCTGATATCTTAAGACTGCCCACTTACCAACAACTAGATAGAACAAAACATACCTTAAAAAGGTAAGAAACTGCTCTAGTGACAATCATTCTCCTGTTTTATTGGTAGGATAGTGGCTACTTGGAGGTAGGTCAGATTAGAGACAGGAAATCAAATACAGATTTATTAGAGATCATGAGGGTTATAATTCGAACATCTCTTCCTCTAACTTTGAGACAAATATCATTTTTCCTTTTGGTGAAGCAATTGCATAATCACTTCTGATTGTTTTGTTCATCCATACATTTATTCATGCAATAAACCTGTATCACTTCTCTGCTATTTGCTGAAAAACAAACGCCAGTATTCAACATATAAAGTCCTTTATAATTTGGTCCCAACCTTTCCTTCATAATATTTTTTTCTCATGAATTTTGCGTTCTCAACAAACTGGACTAAATATTGCTCCTTATACATGGCATTCTATCTCCTTCATCCAACTTCATCTCTAGCTTTCAAAATCCCTAATTACTTTCAAGGTTCAGCTCAAATTCTACCTCTGAAATATTACTTTTCATGCCATTTCTCTCTCCCAAATTTTAATGCTTCCTCCATGAAATTTTCAAAATTTATTTTGTATTTAATTTGTATGTATTTATTTGTATACAAGCCATCTCTTCCTCTCCTCCAATAGAATGTAAACTCCCTATAGGCAGGAATTATTTACAATTTTACCTTTTAATCCTCAGAGTCCATTGCATTGAACCTCAATGACTGGTCCATAGTTAATATTTAATAATAGCCTTTTGGGACCCACAGGTGCAAAAGTGTTTGTAGCAATCCTTTATATAGTGCCAAGGAGCTGGAAACTGAGTGAAATTATACATACATACATATATATATATATTATATATATATATATATATATATTATATATATATATATATATATATATATATATATTGCATTACTTGTTGTCTAGGGGAGGAGGTGGGGGAAAGAAGGGAAAAAAATAAATCTCAAGTTTTTGCAAGTGTGAATGTTGAACACTATCTATACATATGTTTTGAAAATAAAAAGCTTTAAAAATACATGCCTTTTGAAATTAATTAAATGAAATAAACTTGAGAGAGTCCCAGAGGATTTAAACAAAGGAACAAGGCAGATTCCTATATTCAAAGAACACATCCTATAGTCAGAGATGTTTTGTGTGTGTGTGTGTGTGTGTGTGTGTGTGATAAATAAATTCTATTCCTTTGTCAACTAGATTCTCTTTAAAGTTCTTTAGAGCACTAAGATTCTATATTCTTGAGGTGAATAATGCCATGTAAATGCTGAAATTTATTATTGAGTGATGTTCTTTATTTATAACTTTCATTAGATCGTAAGCCCCTTGAGAAAAGGCACTGCATTTTGTCTTTTTGTATCCCTAATGATCAGCACAGTACCTGTCACTTAATAAAAGTTTGTTGATTTATTGATTGATCCATTTGCTGTCCAAGTTAATCAACCTCAGATCAACTGTATAACTTGATCTATTAACTATCCCTGACATCACTTTACTGGGCATATACAACCATGGCTCACTTGTTTCACTTAACTGGAATGAATCCAACACTCACCTATCCACTATATATATGGTAAGTCTAAGCCCAGTTATGTTCATTTTAGGTATAGGAGATGAATCTTTGAATTTATTTGTGATGACCGCGCTAGCACCCCAGACACCCCAGAATCAGACAGAGTCAGGATAAGCAAAAGTCCTTAGTCTTTATCCTTGGTCTTTAGATGTAGGATTGAACAGGATGGAAGCAGAATCTCCACGACTGCCTTCTCCCTCTTCTATGGCCAAAGTGACTCTGTTTAGGCTTACTCCACACCCTAGTTCCTCCTACAATCCTTTATATACAACAGTCATTGAGTCAGCACAGGATACTGGGAAAGACCATTTTCCAAGCATATGCCCATAGAGTATTATCCAATCAGTAATTAGCCCTAAGTGCTTGAACCGACCTCAGTGCAACAACTCAAGAGTTTCAGTCCTTTACATTTATTGGTAGAGGGAGCTTTGTAGTAACACAAAGGAAATGTGAGATGTGCAGATCTAGAGATATCACCATCCCAAATAATCAAACAGACTATTTGTGCCTGAGCTGTGGTAGAACTTTCCAAGCTCATTTGGTCTAATTAGCTACAATCAGACACACTGTAAATTGACCCCATCATCATGATGTCACTGATCTGTTTTGTTAGATAACAAGAGAGTTGCCTATATGACTTGAACACTGTCAGAAAACTGATATTAGAGATAGAACTTGATCTCAAATATTCTTAGGTTTGAGGCCAGTTCTCTATCACACTATGCTATCTCTTATCTTCTGCAATTTTCTAAATGAAGAGGGATTTTATGGCTCCTGATGATGCTCTAGGGCTTGTCGACAGTAAAAATCTCACCCCCCTTTACCTAGCTTTCACATTTGACAAAAATCTTCCCTGATCATATACAATCTGTCAAAAAATTTTACATATATGCCCATGTCTTTGTGAGAAATTTGAAACACCACAGCTTACTACATTTATCTTTCCAGAAAGTTGATGGAATCACAAAATACCAGAACTTGGAGAAGCAAATTATCCAAAGATATAAACCTACTTAATGCCAGAGCTGGAATTAGAACCTAGGTCTCCACACTCTCAATCCAGTGATTTTTCCATCATTATCATCATCATCACCACTATCAGCAGCAGTAGAATGACCACTAAGTACACTACCACCACCATGGCTACCAGCAAACTCACTGTCACTGCTATCACCATCACCACATTATCATGACTCATTTTATTTGACATTGATGCAAACCATTATGACTAGATTCAGTAAGAGGACTAAATTTCAGTCTGTTTTACCATTTGATATCTGAGTAACTTTGGGGAGATCACGTAAGCTTCTTAAGATCTAAGTTCATACATTTATTATATATCAGATGCCATGTGAGGGCTAGAATACAAACAGGTAAAATTGACTCTGCTTCAAGGAGCTTATATTCTAAAGGGGAAGACCATACAATATATACAGTATGAATGGTAGGCAATCACAGAAAAATGACTTGAAGAGGGATGGGAATCAGGAAAGACCTCCTTTGGAGGCACTAATTCTGTTGTCATAGGTTCTGTGATCCTGTTTCTGTTGCTTAATACCCATGTGATCTTGGGCAAGCATAGTGAAAAAAAACCATTATGACCTTAATAAGACAATATTAAGGTGTCACCTTAGCATAACTAACTCCATTAAGTTTTACTCTCACATTTTGTGAGTTGTTTTGAATAAGCTATTTTTATAAAGCCTTTTTCAAGAATAAGATGAACACTTATGGGTTATTATCTAGTAAATAACATGTATTTTTAAACTGCTGATAAGCAGTCAACCTCTAGTTAGATCACCAAAAGAAAATATAATAAACATAATGTAATAATAATAAAATAAACTTTAGCAGTAGTTTTTATTTTTAAAATTTACCAATCAAATTATGTCATAAACAAATTAGAAAGCCACGCAAGGAACTCAGCAGAGGCTCTAATCATCAATCTGTTTCTGGTTCATGACTAGAACTGGCTTCTGCATTCTCCTCTGCTTGAGAGTTGGGCAGCCCTTGCTCACTTGGAGCCAGTGTTGATTGATGGAGACTTTCCAGTTGACCACCTTAGAGGGAGATATATGGTATCTATCTGGGAAGAAAGGGAATCTTTTTTTTTTTTTTGTTTAGGTTGTAGGAACGAATTTATTCTTGCAATCACCATTTCCAAATAGGTAGGAGGAGGAGGTCTTGGACTCCCATCCAGAGTCAATATACTAATTTTCTAATCCATGAAATACACAAAATCTGTGCATTTTTAAACTGTCTTGCTTGAATATTTGTTTGCTTTGATCTTTAAATACTTGAATCTCTGTTGTTTTTGTTATTTTGAGTAATTTCTTGAACTCCAGATTCAAGGTTTCCAATAGCTTGTTTTTATTCAATCTTGGTGACATTTGCTATGAAATTTCCAGCCTATTAGTAGATTATGATATCATAGCATTTCAAAGATTTGGCTATTTTTGATACTGTGTAGTTTCTCATAATATGGATGAATATTATGTGATTGTTTTGGGGGGAGCTAGATGGCACATTGGATAGAGCACCGACTCTGGAGTCAGGAGGACCTGAGTTCAAATCTAGCCTCTGACACTTAACTAGCTCTGTGACCTCTCTGCAAGTCACTTAGTCCGAATTGCCTCACCCCCACCAAAGAAAATAATTTTCAACTGACCCAAGGACTTCATAAGAGTACCCACTAGACCAATTGAGATGGTAACTTTTTTTTTTTTTTACCATTATTGAGAGTTCGTAGAGTTTCTGCAACCTGAAAAAAAATTGTCCATTTAGTGGCTAACATCATATGATGATGAGCCTCTCTGATTTCTTTTTTTTTTTTAATTTAATTTTTATTTAATAATTACTTTATATTGACACTCGTTTCTGTTCCGATTTTTTTTCTCTCCCTCCCTCCCTCCGCCCCCTCCCCTAGATGGCAAGCAGTCCTTTATATGTTGGGTATGTTGCAGTATATCCTAGATACAATATATGTTTGCAGAACTGAACAGTTCTCTTGTTGCATAGGGAGAATTGGATTCAGAAGGTAGAAATAACCCGGGAAGAAAAACAAAAATGCAGATAGTTCACATTCGTTTCCCAGTGTTCTTTCTTTGGGTGTAGCTGCTTTTGTCTGTCATTTATCAATTGAAACTCAGGTCTCTTTGTCAAAGAAATCCACTTCCATCAAAATATGTCCTCATACAATATCGTTGTCGAAGTGTATAATGATCTCCTGATTCTGCTCATTTCACTTAGCATCAGTTCATATAAGTCTCGCCAGTCCTCTCTGTATTCATCCTGCTGGTCATTTCTTACAGAACAATAATATTCCATAACATTCATATACCACAATTTACCCAGCCATTCTCCAATTGATGGGCATCCATTCATTTTCCAGTTTCTAGCCACTACAAATAGGGCTGCTACAAACATTTTGGCACATACAGGTCCCTTTCCCTTCTTTAGTATTTCTTTGGGATATAAGCCCAATAGAAACACTGCTGGATCAAAGGGTATGCACAATTTGATAATTTTTTGGGCATAATTCCAGATTGCTCTCCAGAATGGTTGGATTCGTTCACAATTCCACCAACAATGCATTAGTGTCCCAGTTTTCCCGCATCCCCTCCAACATTCATCATTATTTTTTCCTGTCATCTTAGCCAATCTGACAGGTGTGTAGTGGTATCTCAGAGTTGTCTTAATTTGCATTTCTCTGATCAATAATGATTTGGAACACTCTTTCATATGAGTGGTAATAGTTTCAATTTCATCCTCTGAAAATTGTCTGTTCATATCCTTTGACCATTTATCAATTGGAGAATGGCTTGATTTCTTATAAATTTGAGTCAGTTCTCTATATATTTTGGAAATGAGGCCTTTATCAGAACCTTTAACTGTGAAAATGTTTTCCCAGTTTGTTGCTTCCCTTCTAATCTTGTTTGCATTAGTTTTATTTGTACAAAGGCTTTTTAATTTGATGTAATCAAAATTTTCTATTTTGTGATCAGTAATGGTCTCTAGTTCATCTTTGGTCACAAATTTCTTTCTCCTCCACAAGTCTGAGAGATAAACTATTCTATGTTCCTCTAATTTATTTATAATCTCGTTCTTTATGCCTAGGTCATAGACCCATTTTGATCTTATCTTGGTATATGGTGTTAAGTGTGGGTCCATGCCTAATTTCTGCCATACTAATTTCCAATTATCCCAGCAGTTTTTATCAAATAATGAATTCTTTTCCCAGAAGTTAGGGGATTTGGGTTTGTCAAACACTAGATTGCTATAGTTGACTATTCTGTCTTGTGAATCTAGCCTTAAGAAAGGGAATCTTGTCCTGAGCACTTGTATGAAAGGTGTTTATTGAGACTTCTAAGAAATAAGTGTATAGTTTGCTCTGAGAGGGGCTAATGTTTCTATTGTTTGAATGCTTTGACTATTAGAGTTTGATTGCATGAAGTGGGGAGAATAAGTCTCATGAATGTTTCTGTTATAATAGTTTGCATAAGTAATATTAAATTAGCTATAGGCATGCCCATACATAATAGGAAGTGACCTCTCTGTTCTTTAATTTCCTCCTTCTGAAGTGAGGAGTTCTTATTAAATGAGACCTAAATAGTCTCTAATATCCCTCCCATCTTTGGATCTATGCCTTATGGGTTGATTAATAATAATAATAATAATAATAATAATAATAATAATAATAATAATAATACTGGCCTCACAGGATTATCTGAAATCTCACAAAGTGCTCTGTAAATATCAAAGCATCATAAAAAACACCAATCTCTATAGTAAGGTAGATAATAAGATTTGCAGGAAGGAGAAATGGGTTCAAATCTCAGAACAGATATTTCTCAGCTATAAAATCCTAGGCAAGTACTCAGTTTCCTTCTGCTTCAGTGCCTTTATTGAAAAGTGATAGGATTGATTTTGATGCTCTTACAGAACTAAATATATGAAAATATATATCATTCACAATGTTACTTAATGTTATAGTAGTTTAATTTTCTCATCTGTAAAATCAGGTTTGATAATAGTATTATTTCTTCTAATTATTATTGTTAAAAATGCCCAAAACATAGTAGATACTTAATAAATGCAGGGTTTTTTTTTACTGCCTGATTGATTTATTTGAAAACCTAGAAGCCACATATAATCATGAGTTATTTTCAACTTCACACCATGGGAGTGCTTTATTATATTTAAAGTATGTATATGATACCTTTGGAAGAACATAATGGAAGATGATATAGATGGTGTTTACTGATTGTTATATCATGAACTTGCATAGTTGGTACTTAACAAGTTGGTTTTGAGTGAATAAATGGAAGATTCTTTTTATTCTAGTTTTAAGTTGATAGCTCTAGGATAAAAGATCCTTTCAAACCTTAGAAAAAAGCAGCAGGAAAAGTTTAATATAGGGGTGTTATGGATCACATCAGGGTGATCTTTGACATTCTGTGAGTCTGTCTATACTTTAATGAAAACATAACCTTGGTTTCAATAGTCTTGGGGTCATAGAATCTATCTGGAGAGTTTATTTCTGAGCAATACATGAAACTCTTTCTAGTTATCAGACTGACCAAGATAGTGGGGAATGATACAAAGGAGAAAAAGATTTTAAATTTAAGAGATAGGTCCTAAACCAGTCATCAGGCTGATAAGAAATAGATGTAAAAGCTATTGAAGTACAAGATAAAATGGCAGGTTTATATATGGCTTCGACTATAGAAAGTCAAGGTATTGGGAATTCTTAACAGCTAATGTTGAGAATTCTAGGAAGGTGGCAGAGTAGGTGGGTAAATTTCAAGTTCTCCAGATTTCCCTCACAAATAGAAGAAATTTACTTCTCAGGGTAAACATAAACTGGTGAAATATCAAGAAGATTTGGGGTAAACTACAATACAACTAAGGAAAATCCTAAAAAAGAGTTGGAGCCAGGATTAGACTATGTGAAGTGCAAACACTTCCTGCCTAGCTCAACAAAAGTACCAAGTGGAAAGCCCTGGGATTAACTGAGTGAAGCTGGAGCTTCAGCAGGAACCATAGAGACTTTCACCTCCTGGATTGTTTGTGGAGTTGGGGTCTGAGTCCTAGAAAATTGAGATAACCTGGGCAGGGCAGGCCCATCTGGGTTGTTGTGATGTGGCCCTGGGTGAGAAGGAATCAGCCCCCAGTGCAGAAGAAATGGGATAGGGATGCTGCCCACTGTGGGCACCTGCTGGGGGGAGCTCTTGGTTTGGGGTTCCAGGTTAGAGTGGAGAGCTAAAGGGAAGCTTGGGCCACCATCCCCCAACTCCATGATTTTAGGTGCTTACACTTAACACCTCTTATTTTAAAAAAGGAATTGGCAAAGAAGGAGGAACCCCCACCAGAGAAACTATGTGAACAGGGAAGACTGGGGTTCATCTTCAGAGGAGGACACTGAAGTAAAAAAAAAAAAAAGATACTACTCCGAAGAGTAATATGAAATAGCTCTCTGTCCAGAGAGAACTTTTGGAAGAACTAAAAACAGAATTTAAAAATCAAATGAAAGACATTGAAAAAAACTTTTAAAAAATCCAAGAAAAACAAGAAAATTATGAAAAAAAAATTAATCAACTAGAAAGGGAGATAGATTCTCAAAGCTGAAAATAATTCTTTGAAAATAACAGTTGGGCAAGGGGAAGCCAGTGAAGCTATGAGATACCAAGAAATAACAAAACAGTTTATAAAGAATGAGAAAATAAAACATAATGTGAAATATAAGAAAAATGACAGATTTGGAGAACAGATCAAGAAGAGAAAATACAAGAATAATAATAATAATAATAATATATAGTAATATATTTAATATAATAATAACTGCCTGAAAGTTATGATGTAAAACAAAACAAAACCAAAACCAAAACCTTGACAGTCAGTTCCCTGAGCAAAACTATTGTTTCCACTATAACACCAGTTTCAAAAGAGGAATTAGGATTTCAGTATCTTTGATATTAAACCTTTTCAACAGTGAGATGATTCAAAACAATACCAATAGAAATAATGGAAAGTGCCATCTGCATCCAGAGAGAGGATTATGGAGACTGAATGTGGATCAAAGCATAGTAATTTCCTCATTTGTTGTTGTTTGCTTGCTTTTTTTTCTTTCTTATTTTTTTTTCCTTTTGAGCTGATTTTTCTTGCACAGGATGATGAATATAGAAATATGTTTAAAAGGATTGCCCATGTGCTGTCTGAGATGGGGTGAGGAAAGGGAGAAAAATTTGGAACACAAGATTTTTGCAAAGGTAAATGATGAAAACTATCTTTACATGTATTTGGAAAAATAAAATACTATTAAAAATAAAGAAAACAACTTTTTCCCCACCAAAAAAAAGAACTTAGAGAATTTCTCCCCCATCAAAACAAAAAAGAACTGAGACATTAAAAAGAATCCCTGAATTAGAAAATCACAAATTAACATTATATTTGATTTATTATATTATTGATTTTGTTCATGATTTCCTAATTACATTTTCATCTTGTTTTGACTTTTGTGGGCAGTGTTGCCTGCCACATTTTCAGAGTAGCTTGTTTGACACTTTTGAAAAAAAAAAAGGAAAATCCCAAATGTTATTGAGGTTATTGGGAATTAGGCACCTTAATGTACTATTGGTAGAGGTATGAATTGATAGACATTCTGAAAATAATATTGTTGCTGTTTTTTGTCTTTTGTCCTTGAAGAAAACTGATGATATCACAAGGGCGATATTTTGCATGTGAATAGAATTTAAGAAAGGCAAAGCTATGCAGTTGTCAGACTCACTGTCTCCTCCAGAGTCATCAGAGTTGAGAAACAATTTCTTGACTAGATCTACACCTCAAATAGATCAAGGAATGGAAAAAGGACTTATTTATGGAAAAATATTCATAGCTCCTCTTCATAGCATCAAAGAAAAATAGTTGACATTTAATAGTGCTTTAAGGTTTGTAAAGCATTTTAAATATACAACCTTATTTGATACCCCTAATAATTGTATCAGGTAAATAAAATTTTTGTCCCCATTTCCCAGTTGAAAAAAATAAGGCTTAGAATTTAAGTAACTTGCTTAGCCTCATGCAACTAGTATCTGAGGCAGAATTTGAACTTGGAGTTTGGGGTGCCAGTCAAAATATAATGGAATATTATTATGGTATAAGAAATGATTTCAGAGAAGTTTGGGAAGAATTCATAAACTGATGCAAAATAAGATGAGTAGAACTAGAATAGTGTATATAACAACAACAATATTATAAAGACAAGGTTTAAAGAATTAGGTATATATGGAGCAGCCAGATGGCACAGTGGATAGAGTACCAGCCCTAAAGTCAGGAGGACCTGAGTTCAAATCTGCCCTTAGACACTTAAGATTTCCCAACTGTGTGACTCTGGCCAAATCACTTAACCCTAATTGCCTCAGCAAATAATAATAATAATAATAATAATAATAATAAAGATCAGTGTGATGACCAATCATTATTCCAGAGAAGCAGCAAAGAAGTACATTTCTTATATTCTGACAGTGATGGACTAAAGAATTAGAATGAAGCATATATTTTTGGACTTGGACCAATGGGACAATATATTTTAGTTTACTAGCCATATTCATTATAAGATTTTTCTTTTCATTTGGAAATACAGTAGAAGAGAAAATAAATACAGAGAAAAGGAAGGAAAGTTATATTGAAAAGAAAAAATCAACACTGAAATATATAAGAATAGAGACCAATCTGTCTTGCATTTGTATTGCATTGTATTTTTGGCCAAACATGATTCCAAAAAACGGTAAAATATCTTTCCTTCTTGGTAGAGAGGTAGGTAGTATGTTGGTTGGAAGTACATGTTTTCAAGCATAGATAATATGATGAACCATTTTACTTATCTATGTTTCTTTGTTATCAAAGAATATTATATATTGGGAATAATAAAATTGGGAAATAAATATGATATTAAAAAAAAAAGTGAATAAAAAAAAGGCAAGTGAAATTGGAGAAGACCAGAACAATGTATTTATTTGCATGCCCAAGGGAAAAGTTGAAAACTTTGTTTCTATCATACAAAAGTAATATCCTCTATGTATTACTATTCATTGGAGCCTTTGAGATAATCTTATGTTATTTTGTCCCAAAATTTATTATAATGCAGATAATTGGATTTATTTTGTCATTAAAATTATTTATTTTAATAGATAAATTTAAAATCAACTCTTGCTGTATCCCTAAATGTTGTTTCTGAGCCATGCTCTGACAATATCTTGTCTGGTCTTAGTCTTAAGTAAAAAGCCAAATTTTATATTTAAGAAAGATATATGGTGTAGTTGCAGAGAGAAAATTGTGATGGTCCAAAAGGCAACAGAACAAGACTGAATGTTAGTAGTAGTGACTTGGTTGTGAGTTTTGTAAGACATCCCTGAGGCCATGTTATAGCGAAAAGAGAAGCTGGAACAGTCATGTTCATCAAGAGAAGCAACCAATGATAATTCTATCTAAAGACCATGTGTTGCCTGGATAGCGATGAAATACTAAAAGAATTCAAATCATTCTTCTCGCAGCTTGGAGAGCTCTATGAAAAATTATAGAAGACCATTCATAAGAATAACATAAGCTGAGAAAAGATGGAGGGTTGCAATTTACACTGATTGAAGAACTACTTATTATAGTAAAATCATGAATCAATTAAAGTAGAGAAGACATAGACACTGAGAAAATCAACTATTTATTGATGTAAAATGTAAAATGATTTTAATTCTATTTTAAGACAGTCAAACTGATGTAAGTTTAAATGCTCTGCTACAGGACATTGCTAGTCTAAACTCCTTATCTTTATAACTTAATTCTTCATATTCCAGAGAAAAACTGCCTAAGTCAAACTTTTGTCCTATAATCACTTTCATCTTTTGCTCTGGTAGCCTCTTCAATTCTATTTATTTAATTTATTTATCCATCCTGATATAGATCTACTCTAGTAGCATCATCCATTAACCACTCTAATTCAAGTTGTTCAACAAAGTTGCTGTAGACTACACCCATTGTCTGCAGCCTAATCCTATTAACTGAGAACTATTGCCATTTGCTAAACATGGTACAGCTGAGGTGACTCATTAAAAATTCTTCCAATTGGGATTTGTCCATTTTTGCAAAGGGAGATCCAGATGATGTGTGTAAGGTCAATAAGAAGGAAGACACGGTGAGGTTTAAAAGACTCTATGGGCCCTTTCCCTTGGTGTCTTTCTCATTGAGAGGTCATTGACTTAATTTTTTGATTATTTCTAGTTTCACTAATAAATTGATCATGCTCATCCCTTTATCTCTCAGTTTACCACAATTTCTAAATGTAACATTAATCAATCAACACACATTTGTTAAGTAATTACTGTGTGTGTGTGTGTGTGTGTGTGTATTTATAATGTTGGAGAATGAAATGAAGTGGGCCTTAGGAAGCATTAGGAATAAGATTCAAGCAGTTTGGAAATATAGGAGGAGCCTTTGAACTTCATTCAAAGTTATGAAGAGCTTTGAATGCCAAACAGATCATTTTGTATTTGCTCCTAAAAAAAAGCAATAGGAAGCCACTAGAGTTTATTGAAAAGGAAAGTGAGATGATTGGACCTGTGGTTTATGGAAATCACATTTGTGGCTGAATGGAGGACAGAGTGGAGTGGTGAGAGTCTTGAATTTGAGAAGTTGCAAAGATGAAATTGATAGACCTCCCCAGTAGTTTGGATATGGGGGGATGAGAGACAGATATTCAGGAAAACTCTTAGGTTGCTAATCTAAGAAACTGAGAGAGTAGCGGAAGGTTAGGTTAATTTAAGATGTCTACAGATATCTAGTTTGGGATGTTTGAAAGTCAGTTGGAGATATAGGATTGGATGTCAGCAAATAGATTGGGACAGGAAAGGTAGATTTAAGAATCATCAGTGCAGAGTAGCAAATCCAGCTTCATTATGGTTCTTAAAGCAATAGTGCTATCAGATGCTGAAAGTCCTTGCAAGTATATTACAATGACTAATAAAATAAGATTGCATAAAGGATAAATTATAAATATTATTGAAAGCAAAAACTCTCAGGGAAATATTCTGTTTGCTAGGCTGAACCACTGTGGTCCATTGTTATCTACTATGATTCCTCTTGCAAATTGATATTATACAATAACCATTTGTATGGTAAACTTAACTATCAAGTATTCTTAGGACTTGGAGCATTTTGACTAATCACTTTGCACAATGTCTGGCACATAGTAGGTACTTAAAATGTTTATTGATTGTTAGAGTCATATATACACTATGTGCAATGTATTTTTAGGGTGGTAGAATTTGATAAGATTAATCTTATAAAATTATTCATAAGGAATTAATCTTTCCTTGGGAAAAAAACAAAAAAAAACAAAAAACCCTCAGAACTTTGTGGAGCCTCAGGTCTACCACTTATGAGTACTGCTTAGCAATCATTAATGGAGATGCTGAATGCCAGTTCAGGCAGGACTCTGAAAAAGAGATTGTCCAGTGACAGAGGGTTTGCTGTATTTGCAGAAAGGAACACACTCTACGTTCCTGTAATAGTATGTTAATCAGAAACTTAACTTGCATGTATTATTAATGGCCTGGCTGATCAGCTTGAGAATATGGCTGTTATATGGAGAATCTAATATATGATTCATAAAAAATAGATGAGTAGCTGGGACACACTTTGAAGGCTCCATTAGTAGTCTTATCCATGGGGATCTCGCCTTTTGACAGAGGAAAACACCCTGAATGATGTCAGTTCTAGGTCTTCAAGGCAGTTTTCTCAAGCTCTCCTACCCTGATAATGATAGATGATAATTGCTGTTTCATAAGGTCACTGGTTTTTGTGTAGTTTGGTACTGTGGTTATCCAACCATCTTAAGCTGGCAAGAGAATCATTTCCCACTTGTATGCTGTGCAACACTAATCAGGGCTCCACAGACAGAAGATCCAACTGTTTAACACTTACAAGAGAAATAGGAAGATTCATATACCCCCATAGCACTTATCCAAACTGTCATATCTCCACATCTCCCTCTCTCTGAGTTTTTGAAAAAATACATCAAAAGAAGTTTATGTAAAAAAAGCTGAGGACCATATATTGAAAGGCTGTATCACCTCGTGACCAATATGTTCATCCATTCATTCAGTCAATGAACCCACAAACATTTGTGAAGCATTTATTATATTCAAAGCACTGTACTAAACACTGGGGATATCAACAGAAAGCTGAAACAAGTCCTATTCCTCAAGAAGAAAAATGGGCACACTCACTATATCTCCTGAAGAATATGACATTTCCTGTGTATCTTTCAGGGTGGTCCCCCATATCAAGAATGTTCTCTCCTTCCTTCCCTTTTCCTTCCTCTTGAAATCTCTATTTTCCCTCAAGACTCAATTCATGCTTTTTAGATAAGGACGTTGATGATTTCTCTCTTTCCCAGTAAGAATGTAAACTCTTTAAATATATATATATATATATATATATATATATATATATATATATATATATATATATATATATATATGTTTAAGTATATAAGTAAATTCTTTAGTATAGTACACAAACAGCCAAGGTTTATTACATCCAGGGGCATCTCCCCAGGTCCTTATCTATATCTGGCCATTGCACCAGATAGTTCTAGAGGAGAAAGTGAGCTTGATGACTTTGCACAACCCTCCCTCCCTCAAATCCACTTCACTTGAATGTCATCACATTACTTCCCTGATGTCTCATAGTCATCTTTGAGAGCAAAGGACAGACAACAGAACATAGTAAATGCTTAATAAATGCTTCTTTAATCATAATTACTTTTTTACTTCTCACTCCTATAGCGACTTTATATTTTATATCTGTTTTAGATATGTTTATTGATGTACAATGATGTTTCCACCCCCAAATCACAAGTTCCTTGAGGATAGGTGCTGTTTCCTTTTTGCAGCACCCAGGATAATGTCTAAACTTAACAGATGAGCATTGAATTCAATTGGAGTAGGCAGTTTGTCTTTCTTGGAAATCTAGACAAGATTTGATGACCATTTGTCAAGTCAGAGTCTAGGGTTCTGATTCAGGTGGTGATTGAATTGGGTAGGTTCTATTTAGCTCTGAAACTCTGAGATTCTGTGATTGTAGGTTTTTCAAAAAGGGAGATAATTGGTTTTCAACTTAAACCTACAAAAACTGATGTATAATTCATGTGACTTTGGCATATCGCTAATTGAATTACCAGGATTCCAGTACCTGTGGTTCAGTTAGACAATGAACCTGTAGAATGGGATAGGCAGGAAGATTTCTGTACATTTGGACTTGAGACAACTAGTTGGCCAAGTGAATTATTGAAGGCAATGAAAACTCATTTGCAAAGATTTAGAATAAATATTAGTCGGGAACAAACCCAATAGAGTTCAGGGTTTGTAGACAAATGAAGTGGAGTGGTAAGCCTTAGGAAGGACAAATAAACTATCATTTCTTGGGAATGGTAATTTTTTTAAAATATGGAAATAAAAAGATGTTCAGCATTGATGAAGGATACCCTTATTTTATCTATAGTCAGGGAGCAACTACTGAGGTGAGGTGAGGAGTATGATTAGTCAGGCTTACGAGTCACAACAGTTGTGGGGCAGATTTCATTATGGGATCTTAGAGTCATACATCAGCATTGAAAAATACATTTGAAGTCATTTAGTATAGCCCTATCACTTTTCATATGAGAAACCTGGGGCCAAGGGAGTTTGGGACTTGTCTAAAATCATATGGGTAGTGGCAGAAATGAGATTTTTAACCAATATTGGATGAATCCAGATTTAGAAACTAGAATTAATATATTTGATTCTAAAACCAGTGCCAGGACCAGATCACTATCTACTTTCCTTGATTATTATTTTTAAAATAAATTTCAATATTATTTTATTTTCCAAATACATGTAAAGATAGTTTTCAACATTCATTTTTGTAAGACATTGCATTCCAATTTTTTCCCCCAGTCCTGCCTTAAATTAAGATTAACTACTATAGCTCTTTCATTTTAGACATGAGAAAATTGTGTTGGAGAAGTTGATTGATTTGCCTAAGGTCACAGGTGTAATTAGTAGCATACCTTGAATTTGAACCCAAGTCCTGTGACTCTGAGTGCAGCTCTCATTCTATTTTATACATATAAGTGTAGGCCCAATAATATACAATTGCATTTATGACATATGACAATTGACATAACTGTTAGTGTTGAATTTGCAGTCAGGAATCTTGGATTTAAATCTTACCTCATATCACTACTAGCAAGTAACCCATTTCCTAGGTCCCTGGTTTCCCCAGCTATAAAATGTGGCATTTTATGGTGGCAAATATATTTGTGCAATCCATATCATAGGCTTGGAGTGAAG
This sequence comes from Antechinus flavipes, assembly GCF_016432865.1. Taxonomy (NCBI): domain Eukaryota; kingdom Metazoa; phylum Chordata; class Mammalia; order Dasyuromorphia; family Dasyuridae; genus Antechinus; species Antechinus flavipes. The sequence continues at coordinate 231,153,918 of NC_067403.1, forward strand.
AATACAACTTAAAGTGCTATAGAATTGTGAATTGATTATATTGATGATTCATTGTAACTGCGATACAAGGACTCTTTCAAGGTCTCTCTGAAGAACCTTGTGAGACAGGAGAGATACTTGCTTATGGCCATTCCTTATGGTGTACTCATATCAAATAAGGTACTGTCATATATGACAAGACATAAGGGAGCATATGACATAAGGGAGTCATATATGAGCAAAGCAGGAGAGTCACTCAAAAGAAATGTGCGATGCGCAAGCTTAGCAACATCTCCTTCCCATATATTCACATGAAATGTTTGTGCCACAGCTAGTGAAGAGCCTTCTGAGCTCTTATTAGTCTGATCCCGTCACAGTAAGGCGTACGGTATGTGGACCCTAACATTGTGATGTGATTTTGGTTCTCTTTGAGTACAAAGGGCAGTAACAATGAAAGAGTGACTAAATGCCTTCTGAGATTTCTTTCATTCTACATCGATGATCCTATAAAGGTTGCCTCAGTAGAAATAGAAAGATTTGATTTCTTAAAAGAAAGTTTCAGTGGGGACAGAACTTGGGGACACTAGGCTTAGTGGGAGAGCAAGAGAATTTTCCCCAAGGAAACAGAGAAAAGGCAAAGACAGAAAAAAAAAGCGGGTGAGACCAGAATTTTAAAGGAATTATGAGAGTTGGATGGGACCTTAGAGACCTGTTGTCTAACCCAGAACTTACAAAGAATGTGTCTTTGCTTCATGATCTCAAATAAAGGAAACCCTCACTATCTCTGTGGCCATTTTGTTCAACAGCATCATTTTATGAGGGAGCAACAGATGAAATAATGATTAGATGTATGGGTACATATAGCATTTATTAAATACTTATATTGCACCAGATACAAATATAAGTAAGCAAGATAATCCTGGTCCTCAGGGAGTTTATGTTTTATTGGGAGAATACTCTAATCCAATCCAAAAAATATTTATTTAGTTTCTGTGGCATGCTGTGCATAATGCTAAGTGCTGTGGATACAATCAATAAAAAGAAATATCATCCCTGCCCTCAAGGAGTTTACAATCTGAAGGGGGATACATCACACAAAAGGAGGCAGCAGGAAAAACAGAGGGACAGGAAAGCAAGGGGTAGCCGGTCTACAGACATCTTGCTCCAAAGAGTTGAAACTAAGCCAGAAGCCAATGCAAAATGGAGTGATCTGTGAGCAATTTCTGCATTGGGAGGAATTTGGCCCTCCAAACAAAGAAGAGAGGAGGCTGAGGGTGATAGTAAACAACCAAGGCTTCAGTTAGCATCATTGGTGGTGAGTTTAAAAGTGATGAGCTTACTTACCTGACAGAGGCAGCTTGTTTTGTGGGAGTGATAACCAAGCAGGGCAGAGATTAAATTCTGCTTTGCAGGCAACACTTAAAAAAGGATCTGGAAAACAGGGAAGGAAGTGGCTACTTCCCTAAAGCAGGGACATACAACAGACAAAGACTAGGAGGCTTCCAGAGAGAATTGTATAAATGAGGAAACTTAAGCAAAAGTGATTTCCCCAAAGTCACATAAGTAAACATTGGGAGTTATGATTTGGATAAAGAGTTTTTGACTCAATAGTACCAAGGGTTTTCTGTGGGAAAGCCCTTTAAACTCCCTCTATTTCACTCTTTAAGCAAGGGCCAGCTTTCCTTGACACTCCCTTATGTCTTGTACTATCTTTTTATGCCAGTTGCTGCAAGTGTTTCCTCCTAGTGACCTCTATTAGTTTATTTTGGTTTTCCATCTTCTGGGATATATAGAAGGTAATGCATCAAAAAGTGGAGACAAGTTTTAGAGGTGTGAATCTAATTGGATTAAATCAGAGTCCAAGAACTGAATACAGATGATGAACCATAATGTAGAATTGGAAAACTGCATTTTCTGAACTAAGACAGCAAGAGTTAGTGTTAAGAGTTTAGTCCCTGAGGAAGGATAGTTTTTCAGTGGACAAAGTACTTTCACATCAAATGAAGTGAAGCCTCCTGGAAATCTCCCATCATTTGGATAACAACTTGAGGTTAAGATCCCCAGGTATATTTCTTCATAATAAGAGTTCCAATTTTTGAGACTGGTTTTTTTCATCTAAGGTTAGCCTGCTAACAAATCAAGGGAACAAATTAGTTTTTAAAACCCTTTAAGAAGTGGATAAGAGGGTTGGTAGAATAGGGCTCAAGGATACAAAATATCATAACTTTTCCTTAGTTATCATTAATCTTAGTGCCATCCACTCCGAGCAGAATTCTTTCCCTTCTTTGATCTTCCATTCTTTCCTCTTATTCTTTTCCTCCATGATACTTTTGATTGTGCTAAGTAGGAAAAACCATGTTTCCCATTCACCTGCATCCCACTTGCCTGCTTGGCTGACCTTCATTGCCCCTTTCCTCTCTTCTAGATTTAAGATCTATTGTTTTCTTACATTAGAAAGCCAGGTTCTTGAAGGAAGGAAATTTTTTCTTTTATTATATTTGTATTGTATTGTATTTATTGTATTTGTCTCCAATCCTCAGGACTGTGCCTGTACATCTCAAGTACTTAATAATTGATCTCTCTCTTTCTCTCTCTCTCTCTCTCTCTCTCTCTCTCTCTCTCTCTCTCTGTCTCTGTCTCTGTCTCTGTCTCTCTCTCTCTGTCTCTGGCTCTTTGTCTCCCTCCCTCCTCTCACTGTATCTCTTTGTATCTTCTGTATTTCTGCCTGTCTGATGTCTTTCTCCCTGTTTCTCTTTCTCTCTCTGTCTCTCTCTCTGTGTCTTTGTCTCTGTCTCTATTTCTGTCTCCCTTTCTCTTCTGCTCTGTCTCTTTTGTCTCTGTTTCTGTCTCTCTCAGTCTCTGCTTAAAGAATGGAGAAACAAGAATAACCACCTCTCTAATAATACAAGACTAAAAGGGCATTGATATCCTGGCACTGATTCTGGTAACTGTGGTCTCATAAGACACTGCCCCACTGAATGCTACTGGGTACTGCCTGGCTAGATAGTCTACCATCTGCAGCTTCTGTCTTAGCTGAAATCTTTGGTGGCATTGCATTACAAGCTTGATAGTACATAATAACTGAGTGGATTTTTTCCTTCCTTTTCCAAGAGGAGAAAGAATTAGGAAATTTCCCTTTGTAGTAACTCCGTAGGAACTGTACTTGGAACTCTCATAACTCAGGAATTTAGGTGCCTTTGAGGCAACTTTCCCAGAATTCACCTTGCTCTCCTAAAAGCCTAGTTTCCAGATTCAGGCTGTTAAAGTTTTTGAGAACCCTTTTTCTGCTTCCTCATCTCTATGCAGATATTTGAAATTCAGGAAGCAGAATTTTTGAATTTACATTTCAGACTATTTTCAGGCACATGTCTCTCTCTTATGACCTGATGACCAAGTGACTGTTGCCATTATTGCTTCTAGTGAAGGAGAGAATTCTCTTTCTCCTCCCTCCCATGACATTATAGTAGTTACAAAGAAAAAGTAAAGAAACCCAACATCAAGAACTTAAAGCTCAACTCTGAATTATGGTTCCAGATGGTTCCACTTTTTAGTGCTGAATGACATTTCTCTTCTTTCTACCAGATTTCCTCTTTTTAAAAACTCTCTGTGTCATCCATTCATCCTCTCAAATGAGTGTGTAGCAAAAAAAGGCACCAAGGGAATCCATAACCAGGGTTCAGGTCTATTATTTCTACCAATTGCTTGGTTCCTGACTCTTCCCTATGTAAACATTCTCAAACTTGATCACACTGACAAAGAACAAATGGATTACCCAAAGTTGACAGGAGCAAAAAATGAAAAGGGTTTTGACCCACATCTTCATATCTCTGATTCAAGCATCCCTATAGATCTGACATTCTATATTCTAGGTTCTAAGGTCCCTACCAAACTGGAATTCCAAAATTCATACCTAGAAGGAACTAAGTCATTCATTGGAGTAAGGAACTTAAGATGCTCCGATTTGAAGTTTAGAGGAACTAAGTGTCAATGCCATTTTCCATTCTAATACAAGTTCTCATTTCTATTCTTTTTTCTTCTAAAAGTGGAAATCAAACCCATACTACCATTGCCTATGGAAAGCTTTTGGCTACTTTTTCAGAATGTAAGCTTTCTGAGGGCAGGTACCATCTCTCTCTTTTTTTTTTTTTTTTTTTTTTTTTTTTTTAGCACTTAGGACAAGGCCCGACACAAAGTAAACACTTAATAAAATCTCTTGTTCATCAATCTTGATTCTGGTATTCCTTATTCTATAATTTGAAGTTATTCCCAGCTCTAAAATCAAAACATGCTTTTGTGGTTCTGGTTTTATGTGCCAAATATATTGGTGACTCTATTAAGCCCTCACTAATATGATACATACTAGGCAACTGGGTGGAATAGTGAAGAGAGATCCAGGTCTGGCATCAGGAAGCTGTATTTTTTTCTGAGTTCAAATCTGTCCTCAGACACTAGCTGTGTGACCCTGAACAATCTTGTTTTCTTCAGTTTCCTCATTTGTAAAATGAATCACAGAAGGAAATAACAAATCCCTTTGTTATCTTTGCCAGGAAACCCCCAAATCGGGTCACAAAGAATTGTACATGACTGGAATGACTGAACGACAACTATAAAAATGGTGTTTTTAGTGGCAATATATTTATTTATTCTTTTAGGGAATACATTTCCAGAATCACCCTCTGACAATGGTGGAATTTTCCAAATGCTCTCAGCACTTATTCTCACCCTAGAGATCCCAATTCTTTGCCTAGATGCTATGGACATTGATGAGAAGAGCTCAGTTGCCTTCAGTTGTTGGAATTAGAAGAGATTGACTCAAACCTGGATGAAGTCAATGCTGGCTGAACTCCCCCTCCCCCCCCCCAACTCCTGGTATGTGACTTTTCACATAATAAACTCCTTTAATGGACACACATAACAGTAACTTATCTTCCAGTGTGACAGGCAAATTTTCTGGAAAAAAATCAATTTCCCTCTTTCAATATTTCTTTTAACAAGGTTGTGAATCGTATATCTTAAAACACAATGTTCCCAAGTGCTGTGATTAACATGCAGAGCTATTCCTTAACAGTGCTCTCTCATTTTAAAATGACATTGAGAGCTTAGAGGCCCTTGTTCCTAATTTTTAAACCTACTAATTTCATTGTGCCTGACACAAGGCAGAACATCTTTGCCATAATTACTGTATAACACTTATTTTTCCGCAAAGTTGTAATTTTCCTAAAATTAGCTGGACTGCCTCAATTATGTAAATTGAATCCTGAGACTATAATGAGTGTATTTGTAAAAGCACTATAGACTTTTACAGGGAAATAATGGGGAAAAAATCCCCAATGTTTGAGTCCTCTTTTTAATAATACCAGAGGGGAGTGGTTTGACTATAGGTGAAATCTCTCATGTGGGCGACTGGTTTGCTGGCAATTTGCTCAGTTGCCTGAACTGAAAAGGGTTATCCATGAATCGGGAAAGAAGTCTTGAGCTTTTATCTTTCTAAACTCTCAATTTCCAGGAAATTCAAGCTCCAAGTGAAAAATCAAGAGATATCTTGTTATCAGACAAGGCAGTCCTGAGTTTCGATTTTTACATTTTACTTCCCAAAAGGCCACAATTGGTATCTTATTCAACTCTCCCTTTTTTCTTTCCCTTTCTTTCCTCTTCTCTCTCCAACACTTCCTTCTTCACTCTGTTCCTCCTCCCTCTCTCTCTTCCTTCTTTCTTCCTTTCTTCTATCCTTTCCTTCTTTATCCTTTCCTTCTTTCCTCTCTCCTTTCATCCCTCCCTTTCTCTCTTCCTTCTTTCCTTCTCTCCCTCCCTCCATTCCTTCTTTCATTTCTTCCTTTCCATTCATATATCCTATCTATATTGATAGGAATATATCAATCAATTGATAATGATATCTATATTCATGCATTATCTTTCTCTATTTCTTTATCTCTAGCTAATCAATTTACTTCAAACTTTATCGATTTTCTTTCTTCCCTTGATTCCCACAGCATTATACAAAATACAAGAAGTAACTAAAGAGGTATGAAGAAAAGTGTACTGTTTTCTTTATACTCTTTAGTTATTCCTTGAATCTGTTATTGACTTTCCTTTCTTTTTTTACTTTTTAAATGTTGATATTCCTCTGAGTTATATTCTTGTTTATTTCCTTTTTGTCTCTTTGGTACTCTCTCCTTTGACTATTTTACCCATTTCCATGGCTTTTACTGTCATCTTTATGAAACTAAGTCTTACACCTTCACCTCTACCTTTGATATTTGTCTTGAGCTCCAGTCCCACATTTACAGATGTCATCATCTTGTTGTCATCATCATCATTATCATCATTTACATTTATATAGAATTGTATTTATTATGTTCTGGGGACTGTGCTAAATACATTGAAATTATTATCTCATTTAGTTCTCACAATAACCCAGGGAGCACAGGCTACTATTATTTTCTTTTTATAGATGAAGAAACTGGGACAAATTGAGGGGAAGTGACTTGCCTAGGATGGTACTGAGTCTGGATTTATGTCTTACACATTTGTACCTTAATGTCCACTAAGCATCTCCAAATTTCATACATTCAATTCCAGTTTCATCATCCTTTTCCTAAAATCCCATTTTCCTTCCCATCGTTTTTTGTTCTTGCCTAGCACTGTCCCAATCAACCAAGCCTGAAACCTTAGTTAACTTTGACTTTGCTAATTCTCTTGTTGCTCACACTTTTAAAAGGCACTTGATCATGCCATTTCTGAGTTTACATTGCATTCCACATTCATTTTCTTCTCTTGAAATTGAGTGCCAGAATATCAGTTTTTTTTTTTAATCTGGACTATTGATGTAAGTGTTCTCACCTTGAATCTTCTAATTCTTTCCTTCTTCCTTCAATGTGTGTGTGTGTGTGGGGGGTGAGAGTGTGGGGGTGTGTGTGGGTGTGAGGGTGTATGAGAGAGAGAGAGAGAAAGAGAGAGAGAGAGAGAGAGAGAGAGAGAGAGAGAGAGAGAGAGAGAGAGAGAGAGAGACAGACAGACAGACAGACAGAGACAGTTAGTCCCAGATCTTACTTCAAGGAAAAATCACCCTACTTCTCTATTGTAATAAAACTGGGATTACAGCAGTGTTTCTATTGGGCTTATATCCCAAAGAAATACTAAAGAAGGGAAAGGGACCAGTATGTGCCAAAATGTTTGTAGCAGCCCTGTTTGTAGTGGCTAGAAACTGGAAAATGAATGGATGCCCATCAATTGGAGAATGGCTGGGTAAATTGGTATATGAATGTTATGGAATATTATTGTTCTGTAAGAAATGACCAGCAGGATGAATACAGAGAGGACTGGCGAGACTTACATGAACTGATGCTAAGTGAAATGAGCAGAACCAGGAGATCATTATACACTTCGACAACAATATTGTATGAGGACATATTTTGATGGAAGTGGATTTCTTTGACAAAGAGACCTAACTGAGTTTCAATTGATAAATGATGGACAAAAGCAGCTACACCCAAAGAAAGAACACTGGGAAACAAATGTGAACTATCTGCATTTTTGTTTTTCTTCCCGGGTTATTTCTACCTTCTGAATCCAATTCTCCCTATGCAACAAGAGAACTGTTCGGTTCTGCAAACATATATTGTATCTAGGATATACTGCAACATATCCAACATATAAAGGACTGCTTGCCATCTAGGGGAGGGGGTGGAGGGAGGGAGGGGAAAAAAATTGGAACAGAAACGAGTGCAAAGGATAATGTTGTAAAAAAAAAATTACCCTGGCATGGATTCTGTCAATATAAAGTAATTATTAAATAAAAATTTGAAAAAAAAATAAAGCTGGGATTAGGGACAAAATCAAGGTAGCAGGATCTCTACATAGGATTCTTTGAGTAGGTTGTCTTTTTAATGGAGAGACCTTTCTCTGAAGAGAATCTGGAAACACATGTGCCATCTTTATTTGGAAAGGAAGAGACCATTATCTTTCTATCTCCAAAAGTCTTGACAACTCTACCCCTCTCATAAGGAGGGAGCACTGAATAATCCATCTCTGTCAACGAGGAAATTTATGCAAATGAACTTTTAACCAAAGTTTATGAATAGTATCCAAAGATCTTGAACCAGAAAAGGCCAAAGAGAAAATTTAGTCCTAACTTTTCATTTTAGAGAGGAAAAACTGGCACAAAGTGGAAGTTAATTACTGAGAAAGCATCAGAATTAAGATTAAGGCCTTCTTCCAAATATTCCATGCTTTCCATTGTACCATGCAAATTATCTGTAAATAGAACAATTGTTTAGTTAGTTTTGCTCTTCTTGGATCCCTTTTTTAAAAACAAGGGACACGAGGAATTAGTGATCTCTTGGGCCCTCTTACTCCATCTTGTTAGTCTAAGAAATGGTCAACTTTCTTCTGGCCCCACACAATAACAGGAGGATTTATAATCTGGTGATAGGTATACGTGTTAGGAGGGTGGGTAGGCGGGCAGTAATTGGCAGTTGCTAGTTTTCAAAGATCTTATTTTATGAGAAATTTGTACTTGTAATAAAGGTAGAAGAAAAGCAGTCTCCGGAGGTGTGACCCAATTTGTATCCTGTTGCTTCTCAGTGGGAACAAATATGTGGCATGTCTCCCAAACAAGCTCATACTCTAAAAGCAGAACCCTTGAGTAGTACAGGCAGGAAAGGCTTCCCTCTGTTCTTTGAAAAACTGGATTATACAGTAGAGCTAGAGGAGACTTTAAGGCTTTTGAATCTGTCTCATCAGTTTGAGGAAACTAAGGTACAGAAATGACAATGAGGTCATTAGTAGCAGACTGAATTGCCTAATGTCACTTAGATGGTAAATATTTGAAGTAGGCTAGAGATCTGGGACTAAAAACAAGAAGATCTGAGCTCAGATTTTCCTTCAGACACTTATTATTGTCTGATATAATAATAATAATAATTATTATATATATATATATAATATAACATAATATATTATATTATATAATATATAATATATATTATATATAAATAATATTATAATAAATATACATATAAATATATAATTATAAATAACAACAACATTATTATATAATAATAAAAATATATAAATAAATATAATATATGAATAATATATAATATATATATAATATAACATATAACTTATTATATTAGCTGTTTGACCTCAGGTGTATCACTTAATGTCTGTGTGCCTTAATCTTTGGAAAAGGAAATGGCAAATTAGTCCAGTATTTTTGACAAAAAAAACAAAACAAAACAAAACAAAAAACCAATCCTGGATTGTATTGTTCATGAAGATTCATTGAACATGAATCTGGACACAATACAACAACTGAGGAAGAAAAAAGAGGAGAAAGAGAAGGAAAAGAAGGAGGAGAAGAAAAATGAGAAGAAAGAAAGAAGAAAGAAAGAAGTAAAGGAGAAAAAGGAGAATAACAACACCAAATTTCTGACTCCAATCTAGTGCCTCTTCAGTAATACACTTTACTTTTCAATGTCCCTAGAATTGGGGTGTATGGTTTACAGTAGCAGCTTATTATCAGAATAAACTAGACGCAGGGGTCCTCAAACTACGCCCGTGGGCCAGATGTGACAGCTGAAGACGATTATCCCCCTCCCCCAGGGCTATGAAGTTTATTTAAAGGTCCTTTAAAACAAAGTTTTTGTTTTTACTATAGTCCGGCCCTCCAACAGTCTGAGGGACAGTAAATTGGCCCCCTATTTAAAAAAGTTTGAGGACCCTGATCTAGAGACTTTAAACATCTCTAAGTCCAACTCCTCTTATTAAGGGATGGGGAAGAGACCCAGTGAAGGGAAATGACATATTAAAGATCATGCTGCTATTTAGTGACAAAGGCATGATTCAATTTTCATGTCTGCCCCTCTAGTTAACTTTTGATTGTTCTGGGATTCCTTGGTTTTCTATACTTGGTGCTTTTAAGGTCATGGAATGAATAGCTACCTTTCTCTTCCCCATCATCTCTTTTTCAGGGAAAGCTTTTCAGATTGTAGCATGCACATGAGTATGAGATTTAATAGATCCTTATTTTCTAACCACACATTCCTTGGATTTATCAGTTTTAAATTAGGCATTTGTTAGGAGAGTCTTCAGTGACAAGACAGGTAGTCTACCCTCTGTATCCCAATGGAATTCTCCCCATTAACTTAGAGCAAGGAGAAACTCTCTCTAATTTAAGCCCCCAGCATCAGGATATGTTTTTTTCCCTTGTAATTTAGCACCATCTCTGATGTGTATTGTTGTTAATCATTCTCAAGCTACTTAAAAGCATAAGATAATAGATGTTAAAAGAATCTTTTGATTACCTGGCTCAACCTCTTCCTTTTGGGCAATTCAGATGGCCCTTTTGAATTCTGTATTTTTTTTTAACTTAAAAAATTATCCTTCAAAGAATTTCCAGAAGAATTGGTAAATGAATGGAAAAATACTAAACAGATTAGAATTAGGAAAAAAATAATTTCAGTTGCAATTCAGTCTGAGAACATCTTTGGGTATGTAAATTGAGTGATAGATCTTTGGGTTCAGTGATAGGGAAAACAGTATTTTTTGCCATTGTTTGGTGAGCTATGTTGATCAGCTCTCCCCATCCTTATTATATAAATGGTAGTAACCATAGTGAGAGCACAATTTCAAGAAAAAAAATTGCTGAATGAAAGATGACATAGGGCTAGTGGAGAAAACCTTAAGTTTGGAGTGACAAGGTCATGTGATTAGAGAATTTTGCCATTTATTTGCTATGTGACCTTGGCCAAGCCACTTAATTTCTTTAGTGTTGGTTCCCCATAAAATAAGGGAGTTATATCTGATGATCTCCAAGGTCTTTTCTACTTCTGAATCTAAAATGCTTTTATTACTGAAAAATGAGGAGCAAAGGCTGGGTATAGGGAATGTCACTGTATTTCCATATGACTTTGAATCCCTAGGGCTTACACAGTTCTTTGTCCATAATAGGTGATTAATAAGAGACTTTATGTTCATGTTTAAAACATCAATATTCTCTCACTTCTTATTACCCCAAGCTATCCCACAATTCATCATTCAATGTGCATTTATTTAGCAAGTCTAGTGCTAGGCTCCAGGGGTAGAAAAGACAACTCATATTCTGTAGAGACAACACAACAGCTGGATACAGTAACCATTAAAAACCAAGTAAAACCATACATTCTTGAAGGTCTAGTTGAAGTTTCATCCATAGGAGACCATAAGTATTAGAAAACACCATATTTTTTCTCTTGAAACTGGTAGGGAATTTACTTTCTAAACCACAATGCTTTGCATTTAATTGAAAGCTTTCTTACATCATTATCTAATTCTTTTATGTACATTATATTTTTTGGCTCAAAATGAAGTTTTTGAAAGTATGATACTTTTTTGTGTTCCCCATAGTAAGCTCTCTCTGTTACAAATCAGCTCATTAATTTTTGGCTAATTAATTCAATATCTATTTGAGCGTGTACTATGTATGAAGAGTAAAGCTAACATTGTATAGTCCACAAAGGATTTTCATAGACATCATTTCTTTCAGTTCTTGCAACAACTCTGTAATGTATGCAGAGAAAAATATATTACCCCACATTGAGAAATGAAGAAAGCAAGGTTTTTGAATAAATTAAGTAACTTATCCAGAATCATAAGTGACAGAACCAATTAATGTCAGAGCTGGAATTCTAATCCATTTCCTGACTTTTTGTCTGGTATTAAAAAAAAAATTATGTTGTTGTTGGGAGAACTTGGTTTCCTCAATGGAATTTTCATATCAGAGGAGATATTTTTAAGTCTTATACCCTTTTAAAGAATATTCTTCAAATACATGTAAATATTACTTAATTTTATTTATACTTAAAAATGAAGACAATTTCTATTGACCTTATTTTCTTTGTTATGAATTTGAGGAGGTTGGAAAAGTGGATTTGTAAGGTCCATTTTTGCATTACCAAGCTATGTCAATGGTTTTCAAAATGTGATCCAGAGAATCCTGAGGGTTTTTTTAAAGGGGTCTACAATTTCAAAAATTTTTTTTCTAATATGGTAAATATAATCCAAAGAAACAAAAACTCTTTGGACAGATCCTCAACAATTTTTAATAATATAAAGATAACAGAGAACAAAAGTTTGACAACTACTGGTCTAATTTATAAAGTCTTTCAAATATTTCTTTCTAAAGTCTTTCTAATATGTTTCAAGGTTCCTTCCTAATTCGTCATTTTTGCTTCTATATTCTGTAATTCTATACAACACAAATATTCTATGTTCTATGCTCTATGATTGTTAATAATTAAACATCAATTTTCTTTCTATTCTAAGGTTCCTTACAGCTCTAATATTCTTCTACTATGTCCTAAGTCCACTTCCATCCCTAACCTTTTCTGTTCTCTGTTGTATGATTGCTTTGAGCTCTCACAATCTATGTTCTCTGTTCTAAAGTCTCTCATAGATGCAGTGTTCTATGATCTAAAGTTCTTTATTACTCTAATATCTGATGGAAGATTCTAAAAAGAATCTACTTTTTATGTCTCTAGTTCCATAAACATATTCTTCCATATTATTAAATGTAGAAAGGGAGAATGTCAGTAGATTTGACAATTAACTTCCCTGAATTTACCTTTCTTTTTTCCCTAGGTGTGAATACATAAATTAATAATCTTGAAAAAGTTACCCTTTATTCCTCACCTTCACAAGATGTTATATTATCATTAGTAATTATGACTGTTATTATCATTATTATTTAAATAGATGAGGGAACCTTTCACATTAGAAGAATCTGCAGAAGAAAGAATCCTACATGCCCAAGGAGAACTTTCTGTCTGGTAGGGTGTTTTTTTGTTTTTTGTTTTTTTTAGTTAATATCCTTGTTTAGTTATTTTTGACTCTCTGAGCTCTGAATGTTTCCTTGTTCACAGTCTGACTCCACTCTTTGCCTGATCCTGCAGTGAAGTCATACATAATAATAAAAATGTGAAATGGAAATAAAAACAACATAATTAACCTGCTGCTTTCCTTCTGGCAAATCGGAGGCACTAATGCTGGATAAAGCTTTAGAAACTGATGAATCATACTGAACTTTGATTGCTTCTCCCCTTAAAAAAATTATGTTCCAGAGAGTAATAGCATTTTAATTAAGTCAAAACCAAAGTCTACTATCCAGTTAGGCAGTTGGTCTGTGTGTGTGGTTTTCATTTAGTTCTTAGGTTACTTCTCTATATATTTTGATTTAATCTGAAGCAAATTCAGTGGTTATCTTTCTCCTGTTTTTGCTTTGAGGGTTTATATGTACTGATCATGTTCTGCAAAACCACCAGTGATGGCAATTGGTGAACAGAGAGTTTGAAGTCCCCAACAAGCAAGTACACACTTTGGATATGGACCCGAGAAGCCCATGCTTGTGGAGGGAGATTCAAAAGTATATTATATGATCCCTATCTTTAAGGAGTTAAAATTTAATTGAGAAGATAAGATTTTTTTTTGTTGAAGCAATGAATTTAATCTGCTAAATTTCACATTTAGGCCTTCAATGGTCTCCCATTACTTGCTGAAAAATTCTTTGTTTGACATTATCAATACTATTGTTTGATTTGGCACAATCAATTTTTTTAAAACCAGGTTTATCTGCAATGGTTGAGTGCAACTTCTATTCTTTAATTTTGATTCAAATTTTATTTCCTAAATATTCTATATAATTATCTGCTAAATATCTATTTCTCTTGTGAGAAATAGGGAAATAAATGATTTATTCATAGCTGGGACAACTCTTTTAGAAGAATTCAGCTACAGATTCTAAAGTTAGAAAAGACTAAGAGAACATCTAATCCAAGCCATTCATTTTTATAGACTGGAAAACAAAAAGATTAAATGCCTTATTCAAGGTCACATTGGTAGTTAATAGCATAACAAAGATTCCAATTTATCTGCTAACCCATCCAATGTTCTTTGCACCATGCTACTTCCCTCTTACCCCCTGTCTTATTTGAATCAAAGATTCAGATATAGAACTAGAAAGGAACTTAGATGATAGAAAATTAAAGCATAAAAACACTCATAACTGAAACATATCCTTGAACTTATAATATAAAAGATTAGAGCTGGAAAGAATCTTAGAAAATAGAATGCTAGATTTGGAAGAAATCTTTGAGCTTTGAATGCCAAAGCTGGAAGGGACTTTAGAATCCAGAATCTTAGAATGTCAGAACTAGAAGGAACATAAGAACCTAGATTATCTAAGTTGGTATGAGATTCAGGACATACAACCTAGAATGTTAGACCTAGAAGAACATAGAATGTCAGAGGTAAAAGGAATCACAGAATATACAATGCCACAGCTGGAAAGGGACCAGGAATATATGTCAAAGCTGGAAAGGGATCTTAGAATACAAGATATAAGAGTTTGATAAAAATTTAGGAGATCATTGATTTTTATCTGAAAAGAGACTCAAAAGTTTTCTGCAGTCCAGTTTTTCTAGTCATAAAGCAAGTTGGTATCAGAATCAATTTAAGAATTCATGTTCTTGACTGGAGTTCCATTGTTATTACCATGTTGCCACACGTCTCATTGTTCTTCCTTTAGTGTTTAGTTCACTTTCTTACATAGCAAAAAGTTTATAAATCACTGATCCCCTCTTGGACATGACTTTAGAATGTTTCCCCGAGAACCTTTACATTCCAGTCTTGGCCCCATGTGTAATAATACCTCACAATAATTTATTATTATTATTATTATTGTTAAAGCTCTTTATTTTCAAAACATATGCATGGATAATTTTTCAGCATTGATCCTTGAATAGCCTTGTGTTCTAAATTTTCTCCTCATTCTTCCCATCTCCTTCCCTAGATGAATGCCACTTCTTGAAAGAAAAAAAAAGTTTCATTTTCCTTCATATTCTTAGAACCTAGCATAATGTCTGGCACTTAATATTTGCTGAATGAATTCCCAGTTTGGTCCTGGGCTTTGCAAAACATTGTATGCCTCTTCCTTAGTAGCCTAGCAGGTGAACAGAAGTTTATTATCTTTTAGCCATCTGGGAAGCAGCTGAAAGCTGTTCTGTGTTGTCCTATGCTGACATAAAGAACAATAGGTCCAGCATGAATACAACGAGGGAGCTTCCAAAAGGACCCCGGGAACTGGCAAGTAGAAAAGACAATAAGCCCTGCTGATGAGACTGCCATTTGATGGTCTCAGTACAACACTGAGATTGGGTAAATTGGGTAAACTTGAAGAAAGGTGTATGAACCTTGGTTTAGCCAAGGGGCTAAAATGAAACACATAGCCATACTTGAAAAAGGTAGGAGACTTTACATGAAGAGGTAAAGTGGAGCTGAATTAGGAGTACAACTAAGCAGGAAAGGTTAGACAGATACCATGAGTTAAAGAATTGGGTCTAGAGTCAGTAAGACTCATCTTCAAGAATTCTGGCCTCAAGCCCTTACTAGCTATATGATCTTGAGTAAGTCATTTAATCCTGTTTGCCTGAGTTTCTTCATCTATAACATGAGTTGGAGAAGAAAATAACAAATGATTCCAATATCTTTGCCAACAAAATCCCAAATGGGCTCATGAAGAATTGTATAAGACTAAAAATGACTGAATTTGACTTTTTGTGATTGAAAAAATCACAGACAGAGAATCAAAGGATTAAAATTTCAATATGGTTGGACACTTATCGGCCTTTGTGATTTAGTACAAATCATATACATACTTGTATATACAACTCTTTGGGTTACTTATCTTCAAGATGAAGAATTTAAATCAAATAATTTTTATGATTCTCTTCTATTTTTGTTTTATTTTAATAGGATTTTATTTTTCATAGGCAATAGTTTTCAACATTCATCTTTGCAAAACCTTCCTCCTCTCCCTTTCCCCAAAACAGCAAGAAATCTGATATAGGCTATTTCTTCTAAACATATTTCCACATTTGTTATGCTGCACAAGAAAAATCAAATCAAAAGGGAAAAGAAAATATGAGAGACAAAAAAGGGCAAACAAACAATAAAAAAGGTGAAAATACTATGTGTTGATCCACATTAAGTCTCCATAATTTTCTCTCTGAATGTGGATGACAATTTCCATTCCATGTTTATTGGGATTGTCTTGGATCAACATCATTGTTGAAAAGAGCCAAGTCCATCCCAGTTGATCATCACATACTCTTGTTGCTACTGTGTACAGTGTTCTCTTGATTCTGATCACTTTAAGCAGCATAAGTTTCATGTAAATCTTTCCAAGTTTTTTCTCAAATCATCCCACTTATCATTTCTTATAGAACAATAATATTCCATTACAGTTATATGCCATAACTTATTTAGCCACTCCCCAATTGATGGCATCCCACCCAATTTACGATTCTTAAGATCCCTTCTAATACTAAAGTTCTACAATTCAAAATTATATCTATAATATAAAATGAGGCTAAGAGAAGTTAAAATTAAAGGACTTACAATTTATTAAGTTGCAGAGCCAGGGTTGTAGTCTGGGTGTTATGACTTAAAATCCAGAATTCCTTCCATTGTTTTATAAGACAATGCTAGCTAAAGAATGGAAGAACAAACGATGCCAATAGTACTGACAGGAAGATGAAGTTCTTGGTTAGGATGTCAGCCAGTCAAGAAGATTATGATAAGAGGATCTCTGAATTTGTGGCAAGGGCTACTGGATAAAGATAGACTTTATTTCAAAAGCTTATAGGCTAATTCCTCTCTGATTGATACAGGAACAGATTATAGAATGACCTCATATAAACTGGTAAAAAGTCCTTACTTCTCAGTGATTTTCTAACCTCTTTTTGCTGGTCATACCTATCTATGAAAAAGTTGGAGAATGTACTGGGATAGAGTCTACTTCAAGAAAAGAGATAAGGCAATTAGCCCCTTTCCTTTTGGACAACTGCTTTCATTTCAACCCATTAGTCATGTCTATAATTGGTTGATGGGAGCAGAATTTATTAAACTTTTTTTTAATCATGACCCTTTTTTGCCCAGGTATATGAAATAGGTATATAATTCAAACATTTACTGAAAATAAATCATAATTTCCCAACTCTCACATTCAATTATGTGATCCCATATTAGATTGTGAACAACAGTTGTAGTAGCTAGGATTTAGAGTATAAGGTTAATTAAACAAAGATTGTAATCTCAAAGAATCACAGAATACTTTATTGGATCTGGATAGAATCTTAAAGCATATCTAGTGCAACCTCCTTATCTCACAAAAAAGGAAGCTCTAAAATAAGTGTCAGAGAAATGAAATAATTTTTCTAAGATTATATGGTTAGTTAGTGATAGAACTAGGATTAGAAACCAAACCTTCTACTTCATTGTCTGTTGTTATATTCATTGTGTCACATTCAATTCCCATGAAGTCTAGTTTTCATTTGGTCTCATGACTACACACTGCCTCTCTCAAAACCAGGCTAGCTTCTTAGCAAACTGTTGTGGTTTAAAAGCAATGATGTGTAAAAAAAAAAAAGTGGGTATAATATTTCTTTCATCTATCATCTTCTTTCTACTCTGCTACTACTGGATTGTCAGACCTTCATCATATCTTGAGTGGACCATTGTACTATAATTGCTTCCCCACTCTTCCTGTCTTCATTGTTTCCCTTCTCCAACAACATCCTTCACATCACTGACAAATAATTTTTTAAATACACTCTCCTCCAACACCTTCAGTGGCTCCAAATTGCTTTTAAAATGAAACACAAAGTTATTTTGTATAGTATTCTGGCCTCTCTGCAATCTGGCTAAAGGTAAATACCTTTCAAACATATCTAAAATTGTTTTCAGGACAAACTTGAATGGTCCTCCTCCATGAAGTCTTAATGACACTACTGCCTATTAGTGGGTTCTCTATTCAAATCATTGATTGCCTTTTTTAATGGTATGAACTAAGTAAATCATTTCCCCACTCCAAATTTTAGGTTCCTACTCTTCAAAATAGAGTCAACAGAGGAAGTGATCTCTAAGAGCCCCCTCCAGTTCTCCTTATATGATCTCATGTTTATAGATTACATCACTTTTTCATAGTTTGCTCCCAGAACAGCACTTCTTTTGGTTCATATCTGTGATCACAATCAGTATACGTTTATTAAGCACCTACTGTATAGCAGATAGACAATTACATGGTGCAGTGGATAGAGTGCCCATTCTGGAGTCAGAGTGATCTTAGGACTAACTTGTTTAGATGAGACTCTAGCACATGAACTGATGCACAAATAAATCAACTTAACTTATGTTAGAAGGAACAGAGAGGCAGTATGATGTGGTGGAAAAAGAGAAAAAGCCTCAGGATTAGAAAACTTCAATTCAAATCTTATCTCTGCTACTTAATTGCCTATGTGGAAAATTCCATAAATATCTGAACTTTAGTCTCCTTCCTCCCTCCCCCATCTCCAACTAGGTGGGGAAATAATATTTGTATAATATAGATTAGAGGTATCAAACTTTCTTACCCCCTCCCCATCGTGTTCCTTCTTCCCTCATGAAACAGCAAATTACTGAGTGGAACTGAACCAGAAATAGTTATAATTGGGAAATGTTTAACAAAATAAATAAAATACAATAAAGCATAGATAATGCTGGTGTGTGATTTTCGAGGCAGCCAGCAAGGATCAACTTCTGTTTGAGACTGATATCACTGACCTACATCATGACGTTGTTGTAAGGAAATCAAGTTGTGTAAATGTTAAAAAAAAAAAAGGCCAATTTAGATTTTATGTAGTCGTAGGATTATTTGCCCAGTACTAGTATAGCTTTCATTTTTTAGATAAAGAAATTGAGGAGCAGGTAAGTTAAATGACTTGCCCACAGTCTTAAGGATAAGAAAATGATACTTGGGAGAGAAACAATCCCTTGTAAAGTTTTCTAATGTGACTCCACAAGCACATATACTTTACAATAACAATATTTATAAGGCAGTGTGCTACACTGGATAGGGAACCAATCTAAAAATTAGCCTTAAGGATCTGGATTCAAGTTACACTTAACATATATTCAAGCACTGTGACTCTGGGCAAGCCATTTACTTCTCAGTACTAAAATCCTAATCTGCAGAGGAGTGCCATACTAAACTGGTAAAAGGGATTTCTTCAACAGAGCTTCCTGTACCAATAGACTTAAGAGACTCAATCATATCCTATCAAAATAATAGATTACACTCATCCATCTTGCACCTGGGCATGGTCCTAGGCTATATCTCATCAGTTCCCAAAGCTTAAAACCACACTTGTAAATTTTGGTATTTAGCTTGTCATCATGCTTTGATAAAGCTAACACTTTCAGTACATATTCCATATCAAATAACCAGACAGAAGCTCTTGGCTCAGGCAATAGGATGCAGAGACTTGCACCTGGAAAGGAAGCACACTGTTGTCAGATGATGGGACCCTCTGGCCATCTGCTGACCGTCAAGCACAGTGGGGAGGAGGCAACAGCTGCTTCTTGGTGCTCCTGGTAATTGTGATGGAAGAGGATTAAATTCCACATAGGTTCTAGTACCCGAAGGGAGCAATCTGGTGTGAAACTGTGGGTACCTAACGAAACAGCTTAACTTGCTCCGCAATTGTCTACACTTGTGAACTGAGATATCTATTCTTACAAGTGAGAAAACTGAGAATGGGTTAAAGAAAACAAAATTAAAATACTTAAACCACCAAGTAAAACTCAGTTCCTTCTTCTTCCTTTTCAAATAAATCTTGGTCCCTAAATGAAGAGTCTAGGGTAGGAATAATGATTTAAATTCCATTCTTTTATATGTTATCTTTTCTACCATTTTTAGTGGCAGCACTGTTGCCTCTAGCCTAAGGACAATCAGAATCAGAGAACTTTGGAGTTGGAAAGGAATTGACATGACAGTTAATCCAAATTCCATCTGAAAATTAGGAAAAAAATATGTATAAGCTGGAGATTGGCCAGTGCAGGGCAACCAGAATGATATTAAACTTTGAGTTCATGCTTTGCGAGAATCAGATGAAGAATCTGGGTGTGTTTTGCCTGGTAAAGACAATACTTTTGACAAAGAGAGGGGATGATGGAAATTTTCAAGTATTTTCAGTGTTATCCCTGGAGGCAGCCATTGGTTATGTTATGAATTGCCCTTGATTGCAGAACTAGAACTAATGAGTAGAATTTGGAAGAGGCTAATTTGTGGATGAGTAAGGGGAAACTTCCTAATGATTAGAGCTATCTCAGAATGGAATAGGATGCTTTGGAAGATACTGAATTATCTTTGATTGGAATTATTTAAGCAAATGTTGTCTAAGAATGTTTGGTACGTCACAGGATGGTTGCTTTTTCAGGTGTAATGGCTGTAATGAGATTGCCCAGTGTGGTTCCTTTTAACTTTAGATCTATGGTCCTATGATCTATTATATAACTCAGGTAGTACTTTTCCTATTGAGTAGTAGTCAATAGCCTCTAATTGAAGACATCCAACAAGGGGGAATCTACTATCCAACAAAGCAGTGTGTTCTACTTTTGGAAAGAGCTAATTGTTTTCGATTCCTACACCCACTCCAGACTTAGAGCCTAAAATGGTCCTTTTTAGTATTAGTAGTCTCATCCAGAAGTGGCTGTTCAGATGCATTTTATCCATTTCACAAATCCTGCATTTGACCATCATGACATGAGTGTTTTGACCAATGTTTCTATATAGGATCATCTTTCCACTGTCCAGTCAAGATAAGCTTCAATTTAGATGCATATTGACCCTCTCAAGCAGCATGCACAGGCACTAATTGACTAACAGAACTAGTGTGCCTTTTCTGATAAAGTGATTCTTCCTGTAGTTTTCAGTTAGCTGTATTCTACAAAAGCTAGTCAGTCAATTGCTGCAGGGGAATTAGTCTGTTAATTTAATCAAACAACTGACCAATTCTATCAAGTACCTATTATAATGATGATTACCATCCTTGAGTTGACTGTTTGATGAAACTGATTAAGTCAGCTGGTTGTTTCAGCATCATATAGACATTCAGCTATAATCTAATCTGTCAGACTAATGAACATCAAAATGAAGAGATAAAACAGCTGTTTCCCATGAAACAAATGATAAGGTATCATGTGAGCCACAACTTTTTTTTACCAAGTGTTAACATAGGGGGATGTTAGAGGAAGCTATCTTTACTTAAAGTTCTGGGAGTGTTTTTTAAAGTCTCACTAGAATGTGCTTAAATATCCTCAGTTTATCATTGGGACAGTTTGTCTATTGAACTGTATGAAGTAGTAGAAAAAATCTTGAATTTCAAATCCAAAAATTGAGAGCTGAGTGCTAACTCTGCTACTTTCTAATTGTGTCACTATGGGCAAATCATTCTATCTTTTGGGACCTCGGTATCTGTATTTGCAATATCAGGAAAACTTGGCTGATTTCATCGAATTCTAAATCCTATGATTTTTGAATTGAGAGTTATGTATGAAAAATAGCCATGAGGTGGATTTGTCCCCAATGTAATGAAAACATGTTCCTAACAATGAAAAGTAGCCCAAAGTGGAATAGGCCATACCTTGTTTTTAAGTGTGTTGGCCTTTGTTAGAATCTTCAATTGGAAGCAAAATGGCCATTTGTCATTTATGGAGGAGATATGGGCTGAGTTATATATTGGGCTAGATGCCCGCAAGAGTTTCTTTCTCCTCAGGGATCTTGTGACTTACATAAGGTGACATGGTGCAATTGTGACAAAACAAAACAGAATCTAGGCTTCAAACTAGAATGGCCTCCAGAGGCTATCTTGTTCAACTTCCACAAGGAACAAACTGAAGGTCAAAGAAGTTATGTACGTTGTCAATTTATATAACTGCTGTAATTTCCTAATACACATATACCTCTCTATCTTCCCTCTTTCAGAGGGGCATCTTTCATAAGGAAAAGTAAAAATAAAAGCAGAAAAACAATGAAACCAATCCATCTACTTACTTAAATATATATTATTATGTATATATTGTTTCACACCCATGGTTCTCCACCTCTGCAAAGACAGAAGGAAGGTAGATCTTTTTATCACTTTTTTTTGGACAATATAATGAAAATGTTCCTTATAAATTGACAAACATTTAGTTATATTGTTAGTGGACATAAGAATTGACAAGACTGTGAGCATTCAAGTAGGTAAGGAGGCACAGAGAGTAGCCTCAGTTGATTAAATTGTAGTATCAATTGAACACTGGGTAAGAATAATTATTGGTCATGATACTTAACATTTAAGAAGTGAATATGAATGAGAGAGATTAGGAGATTTTGGGTGCTACTATATTGGGTTTTGGTTCTTTCCCCTCTGTGTGATCATTCTGTCATGTGGGATGTGATCACAGGTGCCTATGTTGGCCCTGATTCTTGGCTCCATATACTTGGGTACCCATGCAATCTGGGAAGTCAGTATTATAAAGCTGAAAAGTGAGATCTGGTCTAGCCTTGCCTTTCTGAGTTTTCTCAGCTGCCCTGGCTTCCAGTTTCCTATCCTTACAGAAGGCAACTCTGGGGCACTGAGCCATGTAACACACGTGGAGAGAGATTGCCATGATTGATGAGCTCTGAGCTAAATGGAATGCCTGACTCCTTGTTTGCCCAATGTGCTGGATAACATGAAAGCCTGTCTGATAAGACAGGCTTTACTCTGTGTATTTTTGCTCATCCTGCCTCCAAGTCTTTGGTCCCCATGGAAAGTGAATAATCTGCTTCTTGGCATTTGCTGCTGGCTCCAAGATTCATGGATGGATGGAACTTGTGAAGAATATGGCCACAGGACTGGGAGCTCCAGCATAAGCTTAACTAAAATGCTCTGGGGGTGCTTCTTTTGCAATTAAAATGAAAATCCCTGAATCCTGAGACAGAAGTGCTTCCCTATATCTGAAAAAAGAATATCTGACACTTAGCACTAAAGAGAGGCGGGAGGACTGGATTAGCATCTAATTCAAAAAATCAATGATATTGTGTCTCTTAGAAAGTAACACACTCTCTGAACTTCAACTTTCTTATTGGTAAGATGAAGCTATCAACATCTTCTTCACAGGGTTGCTATGAGGGTCAACTGTGATGCCATAGTTTATTTTTTAAGTGTCTTGTATATTTTATCTAATTTCACTTGTACAATCTTCTGATATGGTAGATCAAGAATGAAGGACAATGAACACTATCACCACAGTAGACTATTATCTCCATTTTACAGATAAGAAAATTGATGCTCAGAGAACTTATGTTAACTAATAATACTTGGGAGAGATTATGAGTCCTGATTTTTCCTGGCTCTAAGTTCCTTATTCTTTCTGATGATAAGTGTTTGTTGATTGACTTTGTCACACTTCATCTCTTCACAAGATTGCCTGGATGGGGAAAGAGATCTGGATGAACACAGATTTTTGTATTACTTAAGCTACTGTTCTTTTCCATATTCTAGGTCTCTCAATGCCTCTGCTGTGTCATTAAGATCTCTTGAGTCATTGCTTAAATAAATGTTAACTGAGCATTTAACCTTTTCATAACAGTCTTGTTCTTTTTTGAATTTTATTAATTTCTAGTGCCAAAGAACATACATCATGTGCTTCTTGATTATCTCTTCTGTCACAAAAAATATCAATAAATTTAACCAAGTGAACATAGTGATCATGGCCTAAAAAACAAACAAACAAAAATTCCTTTAATCCTTTTTTCTTGACAAATTGAACAAGCAGGTATAGAATATTCTCATATCTACCCAGTTGGGCTTTCAAACCTTGCCAGGATCCCTGGTTCTTTATGCCCTCTACTTGTTAGCACACTTAAGAAGGTGATCTGAGGACCTGTTTAGAAGGGGGACAAAACTTAGTCCTTTAACACAGGACTCAAGTACTTTGTGTCTTTCCCTAATGTGCATAACATATTCTAATATTACTAGCTGTTGTGTCCAGGACCAGCTATCTGAAGGATCCTCACAGCAGACAACCATGGAGTCCATTTATTTCAAATTCTCTCAGCCTTTATACTCTAATATCCTTATATAACTAGAGCAACACTGTGCATATTCTAACTATATACTGCACATGCCACACCACATAAACAACTTGCTATTATATGTAGATGACTCTTTGCCACTTGGTATCACTCTGCTTCAATTACCATACAGGTTGTCACCTCCTCCTGACTTCTCAGGAAAGTTGAGTGCCCTTAGGGGAAATGGGGAGCCGAACCAGACATTGTCAGCATGTTCCCTCTAGGCTGAAGGGTATTATACCTCACCCAGAGTTCTCCCACTATCTGTGGCCCTCTACAATTAGGGGAATTAATGTGCTGTGTTTATGTCTTTATTTCCCTGGATATTTTCTTACCTGGGACCTTCCTTATCATTAGATATGTATGTGGGTTTAGTCATTGGAAGTCAACCTGAGATGAGGATTATTTTAAAATGACTAAGTTTTAAAATATTTCTAATCTAGTAATTATGTGTTGTAATACTACTTCATTCTTATAAGACTGAGAGCTCAGACACAAAACCTATTCTGATGTGTTTTATGTGTCTTTCTAATAGAAAAGCATCTCAATGAGCAAGTCATACAGAGACATTGAGTGATAACCAATAGACATCTTATATGCTCCATTCATATCCATGTGATGTTAAAGGAAAAACCTCTACTATTTGGGGTGGACCCATTGTTCAGGATAAATGACAAATATGGACAATAAATGAATAGAATTGGAAAAGACAGATGAACTATATTGATATAACTAGCTCGTGCAAAGGATTGAACTCTGGACATAGAATCAGGATAATTTAAGATCAAATGCTTCCTCAGATACTGTGTCACATGGGCATGTCATTTAACTTCTGTGAGCATCTATTTCTGCATAATTAAAATGGGTATAATAATAGTACCTACATAATGTAAGTGAATGTGAGGAACACGTATGACAAACATAAAGTGCTTTGTAAACCTTAAAATGTTATATAAATACTACTTATTATGCTCCCAATTATTAGATCTTGCATTTTCCTCCTCTAAATACTTATATTTATTTATATATGTATAAGCTTTTTCCAGTAGAATGTAAATTTCCTGGGGGAAGAAACTATTTCCATTTTTGTCTTTGTATTATCAGTGCCTAGCATAATGCTTAGTAACTGCTTCTTGAATTGAATTGAATTGAACACTAGGTTCAAATCTACATCTCTTTACATTCCAAACTGATTTCACTATTGGATGATATCCTAATTTTTAAGCAATTGATGTAGACATTTCTGTTTGTTTTCAAAAAGAAAGTTCAATCTTGAAAGAATGGGCAAATTTACCTACTTCCTAATTTATTGCCCTAAAATGCATAGTCCATATGCCAGTAGAATAAACAGAATTAAGCAAGAATTTGTAACTATCTCTATACTCCCTTATCAAAGACACCATTTGTGAATAAAGAATTGAATTTGTTGTTAGGGTCAATATGAGACTGGAACTGAGGAAAACTAATTGATTCACAGGGAACCCAACTAATAATCTTGATTTCTTTGGCATTGACCTTATTAGAACTATCATGATACTAGTCACGAGCTGTGGACTTTATTATCCCTCTTGCATGTAGTTTTTACATCTTTCCCAAGTCTTCTATTTCTTTGTTGGATATCCCTCACTTTTTTCAGCTGTTCCTCTTATAATCCAGTTTGAGAACCTGAAAATGTTTGACCTGTAGTAAGAGATAAGGAAAGGAAATTTGATAGCTAATTATATGATGGAATTTGAGGTAAAATAGTATCTTGGAAAGAATACCATTAGAAGTCACAGGACCTCTGGATTTGGATTCTGATAGGGCATACAGACTTGTTACAAATCAGTTTGTTTCTCTGGACTCTGTTTCCTGTGTCTGTAAGATGGCTAGCTGGTCTCTATGGCTATTAGAACTCTTTCCAGCTTTTGTTTGTATGAATTCAGTAAATTCTGACTATTTAGAGAATGGCTCATACTTATTAATAGTAACAGAAGAATTAAACAGCTAAGTAAATTAGATATGAGTCTTGCAACTACTTTTCAAAAGTGAAGGATTTTCTTTGCAGAAGTGTGGGGCATGGCTATGGGAAAGTGCATATAAAGTAGTCTTTTCATATGTTGATTAGAATTGCTGAATTTTTTTTTTCTTTCTTCCCCTTTAATTTTTTTTTTTAATTATAAAGTAAAGATCTTGTTGTAAGGAGTCAAACTAGGTCTACAGTGGGAAATGTAGATGTTATTAAAAACAAGAGATATCAATAAAATTAATTTTTTTAAAATGAAGCATTATTTGAAAATCTTTTTGGGGAAGTAATAATATAGGAATGAACAATAATTTTCCAATTAATGTTTGAAAACATTAGATCTTTTTATCAAATTGCTATAAATGCCTTTAAAATTGTGTTTGTAATAGAAAAAGGAACATATATATCTTGTCCAAATAGAGGCATATATCACTCAAGCTCAGTCTGCTTTCTCTAAATAAGGCATTATTGATCAGTAACAACTGCCTTCTTGAATATGGAAATTTAAATCTAACTCTCTCCAAAAGGCAAGTCTTAATCAAGGTTACTTTGCATGGATCAAATAAAACTTCAATTCTCCTTTCTAATATATCAGTACTTTTAACTTATTATATTATTTAAAAAGCAATTCTAGCAAGAAATATATATTTGAGATTGTGATATAATTGATATGGTGCTGGATTTGAACCTGAGTTCAGCTTTAGCTCAAACATTGACTAATGTTTACTTAACCTTTATTAACCAGTCTTCTTATCTGAATAATGGGAACAATAATGATGCCTACCTCAGAACTGTTGTGAGGATAAAATGAGATTATTATATATCCCTTTTAAATATTATTGTATGAATTTTAGCTGTTTTTTTTATATAATTGTTATATTTTATATAATGTGGTCTATCTGTGTGTGTATATATATACACATATGTACATGTTACTCATGATTTCAATATTATTTGTATGAAATAAAAATTTGAGAGACATATTTTCTGGATAAATAATCATTTTATTAATTAATGGCAACAGATAATTTATGAAAATGGTAAATGGAGCTCAAAATTGTCAGACACTCATCATGGAGCCCATTCAACACCCTTAAAACAATGCATATTACTAAAAGCGGCACTCAACTCTCATTGGTCAACAATTAATGAAAAGAATCAATGTTGTAATGAAAAATTGGATCTATTATCATAAAGGCCTTGGGATATGATTTTAATCACTTTTGCTCCCAGGCCACGTCAGCCTCAGAGGACACAGACAAAAGATTTACCCTTCTGCCCAAATGAAACACAAGGGGCTGGAATTAACTATAGGTTTAATTCTTTCGATTTAGGCGGGCCAACAAGTCCATTTAGATGATGTGGTCTATGTAGGGTAAGTGGTCTATGTGGGGAAAGGTCAGGGATCTCCTTGATAATTTTTTTTTAAATAAATATTTCTTTCATTTGGGTACATCAAACTATATCATTATTGTTAATATTTATTTAAACAAGTAAAGTTTGGGGGTTTTAATCTGAATGCCCAGAGTCAAGAAGAATGGGGCTGAATAGAGTTGCTTTCCAGTGTTTCATCATGGTCAAGAATAGGCACTGAAAGGATTTACTAGGAGGACAAATTCTGTCTCATAATACCAAGCTGAGAAAGCCTTGAGAGTGTAGTGCTAATGGATATATCAGCCAAAGATCAATGCATCAATCAGTTGGTATTTATTAAATACCTATTTTACCTTAAGTGCCTTAAATATTTCATAAATTAAATACCTTACTAAGTACATGCAGTTTTTATTAAATGACAAAAGGCATTATGACATAGAGAGCTGGCTTCAAACTCAGAAGACCTGGATTCAAGTCTTATTTCTGATCTGTCTAGTTGCATGGTCTTGGACAGTTCACTTAGTGAACTTTTAGTGTTCTAGATACCATCTAGAAACACTTTATTGGTGAAATTTTGTCATCACCTGGAAGATCTATATACTCATGGACACATAGGTTTTTTCCCTATCTTTTCTCTTCTGATTTTCCAGACATTGAGATAGATTCTGGGAATAGTTACAAAATAAAAATGTTCCTTGCACTAATATGTGCTAGAGCAGGGGAAACTTTTTTTTTTCTGCCAAGGGCCATTTATTATTCATAGGTCATAGAAAATTATCAGTTGAAGCAGTAGTAGGTTATTTTATCTTGCTTTCAACATATCATTGCATATGGTTGACTTAGTGAATGATTTCACAGGCCTTATATAGCCTACAGACTGGATATCCCCCTCCACTTCAAGGGAGACATAATCTGGACATAGATGGATCTCCAAGGTAATTTATAAGAAGAAGTCTCTAACTATCCAAAGATGACTAAGAGAAGGATCAATATCTGTGTTGGTGAAGGAAATACCCCAACTATGAAAGACTAAAAAAAAAAAACAAAAAAAAAAACATGGACCTCATATTAACAGTCTCTCATCTAGTTAATTGGTTAATAGCCTTCCTAAAATATGGCTCCCAGACTAAAATGAAAGAGTCTTCAGTTTCCATCTAGGAGACTGGGTTTGAATCTCCTATCCATGTGACTCTGGACATATCACTTCCCTTCTCTTTGTCTCAGTATCCTAATCTATAAAATCCAGCTAATGATATTTGACTTCTCTACCACAAGAGACTGTTGGTTGACTAGGATTTTTCTAATTATGAAAACATAATATCAGCAAAAGTTGTCATTGTGTATTTTTTTTTTTTTTAGCTTAAGATTTGATACGAGTTATATGGGATCGAGATGAATGCAAGAGGTACAATATTTGAGGAACCTAACTCCTATTAAAATTCCAATTAATCTCTTCTATCATTCCTGAAAAAAAATATATATATTTAAAAGTCAATCCTTTATTTAACATAACTTATGTTAAGTTTGGAGACTCAAAATGTTTTGAGAAATTATCCAGTAGGAGGAGCTCTCTCATTAATTCCAAAAGTTTTTTTTTTTTTAATAGAAAATAAAACTCTTAATATTTTTAACAACAAACATAAACTTCACAAGGAATGGGGGAAATCTCTCTTCTATTTTGATCATTTTCCTTAAACAACAAGCATGGGGTATCACTGACAAGCTTTTGGCCAGAGATAAACAGAAACACTGGCAGGAATAGGCTGAAAGTGGCTGGTGAAAAGATTGCAGGATCTTAGGAGACCTGAGTAAAGATCCCCTTTGTGTTAGTTCTCTGAGGAAACCCAAACTAATCCACCTTGAAAGTGGGTGGTCTCATCACAAATGCTAATGGGACTGCACCTGCTAGGAAGCTGCTCAGCTTATACATACATACACACACACACACACACACACACACACACGCATGCACGCACACTCATGCACAGTCAGTTTTCTTTAGCTATCAAAAAGCAGGATAAATTGAAATTCTGGAGGATAGTTGTATCCTTCAGTTGTTAGATCCATGAACTTGGGCTGGCCTTTGATCCTGTGGGACTTAATACACATTACAGATTGCCAGATGGAAAAGACGATGTAATTTCCCATCAGCATCTTGGGAGATCAGTGTTCTAGCCACAAGGGACCTCAGAGGCTATCTTGCCAATATTCTCACTTTACACATAAGAGCATCAAGGCCGAGGGGGTCACTGGCCCGTTTGAGGCTATTTAGTTAATTTCTGGATCCTATGATTTTAAATACAGAATTCTCCCACTGTAACATAGCATGGATTTCTTCATGAAGAACATGTCCATGTGAGAAGGGCAGGTGTAACCTCAGCTTTGAGAACAGTAGCAGGTAGGTCTCCAATTCACATCTTTTGGAAGCTCTTCATCCTTCCAAATTCAACTCATATCACCTATTGCAATAAAACTTCCTTAACTGCCCAAGTTATTGGTCCGCCCTTCTATATCCCTTCCATACACACCCATGCATGCACACGCATATATGTTTGCTTATATTTATTTTGTATACCTTTGTCATTTCCTTATCGACTTATACTTGTTTCCTGCCTCTAACAGAGTATAAACTCTTTGAAGGGAATTCACTGTACCTCTAGGAAACTGCTCTCAGCTTATGTGCACGTGCACACACACACACACACACACACACACACACACACACACACACATACACACAGAGTCAGTTTTCTTTAGCTATCAAAAAACTAAATTACTCCTAGTAGCAATAGATATTGTTGACGATTCCTGCTTCTAAATAGACAAGGACTGGAAAAAAAAAAAAAAAAAACAACAACAAAAAAAAACAACTTCATGAGATCTTCAGCGATCATTTACTTTTCCTTCATCTCAGCATATCGCAGTGCTGGATTATAATACATACCTGCAATGTGGAATTTTCTCTCTTCTCATCTCTTTTCCCTGCTGGCTTCCATAGCTTCTTTCAAGACTCAGCTCTAATCCAAACTTCTTGCAGGGGCCTTTACCAGTATGTCTCAAAGTCCCCTATCTCTACCTTAAATGGTGATGTCTTCCTTCTGAGATTCCCTTCTGTTTATAATATATATATTCTGTATGTACATAGTTGTTTGCATATTACCTCTGACATTGAAATAGGAGCTTCTTGAGGATAGGGGGTCATGTTTTGCATCCCTGTGGTTTATCCTTTGCTTTTGAAAAAGATCAGTGATATCCACAGTGATCTCTTGACTTCCTTGTCAATTGGGTTTAAGTGAGCCAGGGTCGCAAAAATCATCATTAGCCTCTTTCTATCTTCCAGTGACAAGATGAAATTCAGAATGACTGGTGACGACCCAAGATGCGGTAGATACTCTGGTGTCCTAATGAGTGCTGGCTGACTGACTTATTGACATCAAGAAAACAAGTTTGAATATTGCCTCAGACACTTGTGAGCTATCTCATTCTGGGCAAATCATTAAACCTCTTAGTTTCTTCATCTATGAAATGAGGAGATTGGACTTAATGGTCTTTAAGATTCTTTTCAAGTCTAAATCAATGATTCTATTGAATTAAAGTCTAGAATTGCCTGGAGGTCATACCGGTTATAAGTAGCAGTGTTGATATTTGAACTCAGGTTTTCTGATGCCAATTCAGTGCTTTTTTGATTCACTGAATTCTCTTTAACAACTAGGCAAGAATCTTCCTCAAAGAGGATGGTTTTGACCAAAGTGAACTTGAAAGCATAATGATAACAAGTTCTTAGGTTGACTTAAGTCAGTGACTAATCAATTGGCTTGTTTTCCTAAGCACTATTCAGAACAGATTAGTCTCCCTTTGCTTGATATCTTTTTAAAGCAGTTTTTTTTTCACTCTCTTCTTCATTTCCTTTTTCTTTTTTCATTTTCCATTTTGTTTTTAGTTCTTCCTGGTGCCATCTACTTGTCCCTAACTGTGTCTTAGTTGAACTTATATGTATGTCAACTATGAGTCCAGATACATGAACTTTGTGATTTCTATTCAATTTAACTCACCCAACTTAACCCAATTAAGCCATGTATACTGGGCAAATTTTTTTTTTAAAGAGACAGAAGGGCTTGGTTAGTCTAAGGGGCTAAAATTTGAATCATTGGTTGGGCTTCCTTTTCATCTGAGCTACAAGAGATCCAGTTTATGAGAAGACAGTACTCTAGAAATTTAGAGGAATACTCATTACCCTTCCCCTGGGGTTCCTCTTTAAACTTTGGGGGGCTGGTACTCTATCTAACTGATTGTTATAGAAGAAATAGCCTATACAGACTAGATCAATTATTATTAATATATATTGAATGCACAATATATATTATAATATGTGTAAAAATTTGAATGTAAAGGGGGCAGGGAAAACATTATCTAAACTAGTGATTAGAAATTATATTCTTTTAAAATGTATTCTGAGTAAAGTTGTTTTTAATTACATTTTGTTGTTAATGATCATTGTAATGTTTTGCATTCTAAATCTGCCCCTAAAATGTTGGATAGAATATCCTTCTCAAGACAAATCCGGATCCTTTCTGTCAAAACTCCTACATTGCACTTTATTCTGAGGTATCTTTTAAGGTAAATTACCACCTTGTTTGAATTTCTGCTTTCTGAGTTTATCTTAATATCCATTTTTTCCTATTTACTCAATATCTTATAGCACAACCAACATATGTTGAACAAAAATAACGCATAAATTGGTTGTTCTACAAACCAGTATGGCTCTTATACAAAAGAAGGCTGCTGAGTCATGCAAAATCATATAGTGAGAGATAGCTAGAGGGATTTATTAGGACAAGACAATCTTGTGCTTCCAGTATAAATAAAAGAATATTTGAGTCGGGGAATGTCCTAAGTGGAAGGAAAAAAAAAAGTAGAACAAGTAGATTGGGTGAAGGGCTACTAGATCAAATGAATTCAACAAAATGGGTGAAAAGAGTATTGGTTCCACCAGGAAGTAGAACTTGAAGCTGTAAGTGGAAGTTGTTAAGGGATTTTATACAAGGCAAAACTTCCTAATGTTGAGAGCTCCCCAGAAGTGTAGTGGGCTGCTTTGGGAGGGAGTGTGGAAAAATCTTCAAGCAAAGGCTAGATGATTACTTCCTGTGAGATGTTTTCAAATTGAGGGGCATTGAAGTCCCTTCTAACTGAGAGATTCTGTGATATCTTACTTACTATATGAACCTGGGCAAGTCATCACCTTTATCAGTCTATTTCTTCACCTATAAAATGGATATCCTAACTTACCTCATTAAGTGTTGTGAGGATCAAATGAGATGACCCAAGGATATGTGAAATCTTTGCAGAACTTAAAGAGCGATATACATGCTATTACTACTTTTGCAGCTGATGCAACAACTATAATAATGACTACTATTAAGATGATTGTAACTATTACTGGTACTTACTATGACTACTACTTACAACTACTTACTTACAACTACTACAACTATTACCATGACATGACTACAGCTATGACTATTACTATAGTACAACTATTACATTGACCACTATTATTACTATTACTGTCATGATGATGATGACTACTATAATTACATTAACAATTATACTACCACTACTAAGACTATGATTTTTCACCAAATTATGATACTTTTGCTTTAGAGAACATCTAGTATAAACTATAATTTTTAAATGTGGAAATTGAGGCCCAAAGAGAGGAAATGACTTCCTCAAATCTCTACAACAAAAGAGTAGCAAAAATAGAATTGGAACCCATCTCAGTTGCTTCATCAAGTAAAGTGCTTTCTGCAAAAATTGCTTGCAGTTATTTTGCTCAATGGAAGAACTTTCATACAAAAGTCTGGAAAATATTTTTGAGTTTTTATTTTTCCTTGATCTTGTGCTTTTTTGGTATAGTTCAACATCACCATCCCCTAAATTATACAATGATCCTAGATCAATGTTGAGTACTACTTCCACAGGGTGATTTATGGCCTATTAATGTTGACAATTTCCACTTGAGTGAGTCACTTGTGTACTCTGGCTCAATTTAGCAAGCAGTTAGTGAGTAGTGACTCAGCCAAGCTCTATACAAGGGACTATTATGTGTAGCAGAGGGTAACAAAGAAGAAGTAAACCCTGGAATCTTGCCTTTTAGTAGTTTCAAGTTGCTTTTATATAGGAACATTTTTGGTTTCTTGGAGACATGATGTACTGGTTGGAGCTATAGCTAACAATTCAATTCAAAAAGCATTTATTAAACACTTACTGAGTACTGGGCACTGAACTAAGTCCTGAAAACATAAATACTAGCAAAACTAGAGTAAATATAGTTCTTAAACTCAAGAAACTTATATTCTAATAGTACTTGAAAAATTACAGGTGCAAAGTGGTGTAATAGATGGAAACCAGAATGATGCCTTGAGAGCAATGAGATATGGTTGTCCTGTGTCTTCTAAATGGAATTTCCAGGAGGAACCATCTAATTAGAGGGAGAGACCCATAAGGCTACCAGGGTACTGATAGGAATTTTGCCAGTAAAGTTCAAATTGGAAATGAGAATGTAATTATAACATTATCTGACTTCTTTTGCATTTTGACACAACTATTATACATTGAATTTGGATGAGGTAATGGTATATTATGATTTGTTGGTAGAACCTGGAGTTGCATATACATAGATTAAGTCAATAACATTAAATGCCTACTACATACAAGATATGGGGCAACATGTCCAAGAGGAAAGAAATTGGCCCTTGAGGAAAAGAAAGTTGGGTTTCAAGTCTTGTCTCACTTTGTGATTTTGAGCAAATCATTTATCTTCTCTGTTTTCCAATGAACACTTTAGGATCAAAAATTGCAGAGGAGGTACTCACTTGCATTAGTAGGCAGAATTGTTATTGTTAAGTCATTTCAGTGAAATCCAAGTCTTCAGACTACATTGGGGGTTTTCTTGGCAAAGATAATGGAGTGGTTTATTTTTTTTTCTCCTGCTCATTTTACATATGAGGAAACAAAGGCAAACAGGGATAGGTGATTTACCCAATGTCATGCAGCCACTATATGTCTGAGGTCAGATTTGAACTGAGATCCTTCTGATTCTAAGGCTGGCAACCTATTCCCTAAACCATCTAGCTGACTCGGTAAAAGGAATATCCTATACTAATTAAATCAAAGATATGATCCAAAAATATAAGTCATTGTGATCAGGATTTTTTTTACTGTCTTTTATTTTTTCATGTGAATAATATATGTATAAGAAGTGGAATAGTATGTGTTGCAATGGAAAGGATGCTAAATTTGGAGTCAGAGGACCTAGGTTAGAATCTTGGCTGTGGCTGTGGACCATGGAGAAATAAATCACTTCCTGTCTCTTTGTCCTCCATTTCCTCATCTATCAAATGAAACTGTAGGATTAGAAAATCTTTAATGTCCCCTTTGCCACTAGACATGTTATTTGATAAATAATATCTAATACATACTTGTTGGCTAATAAATCAAGATATAGCAAGAAAAGAAACAATTTGGGATCAAGTGAGTTGAATGTACTTGGCTGTACTGTTGGTTACCTGCATCACCTTGGACATCTAATGTCACCATTCTGGGTCATAGGGTTTTCACTGTAAAATAAAGGCATTAGATTTTATTTCTTAGTTTCTTTAAGCTCTAAATGTATGATTCTATTATTCTAAATGCTTACTGATTCTGAGAGAAATCATTAATAACTAATTATTGTGAAGATAGAAGAGTATCTCCTGTCCTATTTGCTTATTCAAAGCCCAATCTTTGAAGGACATTACTGCCTCTGTCAAAAATTTACACCACTTAGACCATTTTATCTAAGGTAAATGTTGCCCATTGTGGTTCATTCAAGCAATTCTGTATGGAAATAGATCTTGTTCCTAGATTGCTCAGGATTGGAGGTGGTTTACATGTAGAGATAGTCTCTTTGTCAGAGTGACAATGATGTCAGTCTTTCAGTTTTTAATAGGACTGAGCACACTTATCATTATAATATTCATTATTCCATTAACTGTTAGCCAGACTTAATTGTTACCCTCAGGAATGCCCTCTCTTCCAAGGGCATATAAACTATGAGCCCATGGCCATGAGGAATCTTTGACATTTGAGAGTATCACTTATTGTTTTATTAATAGAATGCTAGCATTATTAATAAAATGATTAATTACCAGAAATTATATCTCTCAAACTTTTTAAACATCACAATTAATAATAAAAAGTCAGTACAATGATAAGAGCAAAGAAGAGGTTTGGGCAATATTGATAGGACCATTGTGAAGGTTTTTAGCTGGTATTTCCTAAATTTATGCTGATCAGAGATTTGTACCCTTTGACCAGCAATTTTTTTTTTTTTGGTTTCTTTTCTTTCTTTCTTTTTTTTTTAATAACTTTTTATTGACAGACCCCATGCCAGGGTAATTTTTTACAGCATTATCCCTTGCACTCACTTCTTTTTTTTTTTTTTTTTAGTAGAGAGAAGATAATTTTAATATAATTGAAGTAAGGTTTTTGATATAAAAATTAAATTCTTTAAGTGATTTTTAATAACTAAGTGAAATATATACATAAATCACAATTAGGTTTCCTTAGAGAATATTCTCTTTCTCCCATGACTCTCTTGAACAAAACAAAATACCACCGCATATGACAAGACTTATTAAGAACTGATATAGATATTTTGATCTAATATGCAACAAAAGTTGGAATGCAGATTGATTAATCATAGTTAATAATTTTGTACTAAAACAGCAAGATATTGTCCACTGATAATTCCTGTATTTGAGATAACTTAGAATTTAAGTACTAATTCTTTAGGCTAGCATGCAGCCTTCCATAGTCTCCTTATAAAATATCTTTCTACCCTGTGCTCCAAGCTTTGCCTTTCAAATGGTTTTTGTTCCTCCCAAACTCACTGACATCTCCTTTTCTAAACACAGTCTACACATTTCTCCCTTTATTCTTTACTCATATCATTTCCCCATAATTGGAATAGATTCTTTTTCATCTCCACTTAATGAAACCTTACCTATTCTTCAAGAACCATACCAAATGACACTTACTCTATGAAACATTCCCTAACCTCCTTCCCTATCCTAATCAGAAATAACTCTCTTTTCTGAATTCTAGTAGGATCTTGAATCTCCCCCAAACATTTATATAAATTTGCACTCACTTCTGTTCCGATTTTTCCCCTCCCTCCCTCCACCCCCTCCCCCAGATGGCAAGCAGTCCTTTACATGTTAAATAGGTTACAGTATATCCTAGATACAATATATGTGTGCAGAACCGAACAGTTTTCTTGTTGCACAGGGAGAATTGGATTCAAAAAGTATAAATAACCCGGGAAGAAAAACAAAAATGCAAGCAGTTTATATTCATTTCCCAGTGTTCTTTCTTTGGGTGTAGCTGCTTCTGTCCATCCTTGATCAATTGAAACTGAGTTAGATTTCTTTATCGAAGAGATCCACTTCCATCAGAATACATCCTCAAACAGTATCATTGTTGAGGTATATAATGATCTCCTGGTTCTGCTCATTTCACTTAGCATCAGCTCATGTAAGTCTCACCAGTCCTCTCTGTATTCATCCTGCTGGTCATTCCTTACAGAATAATATTCCATAACATTCATATACCAGAATTTACTCAACCATTCTCCAATTGATGGATATCCATTCATTTTCCAGCTTTTAGCCACTACAAACAGGGCCGCGACAAACATTTTGGCACATACAGGTCCCTTTCCCTTCTTTAGTATCTCTTTGGGGTATAAGCCCAGTAAAAACACTGCTGGATCAAAGGTTATACACAGTTTGATAACTTTTTGAGCATAGTTCCAAATTGCTCTCCAGAATGGCTGGATGTGTTCACAATTCCACCAACAATGTATCAGTGTCCCTGTTTTCCCACATCCCCTCCAACATTCTGCATTATCTTTCCCTGTCACTCTAGCCAATCTGACAGGTGTGTAGTGGTATCTCAGAGTTGTCTTAATTTGCATTTCTCTGATTAATAATGATTTGGAGCATATTTTCATATGTCCATAAATAGTTTCAATTTCTTCATCTGAGAATTGTCTGTTCATATCCTTTGACCATTTATCAATTGGAAAATGGCTTGATTTCTTATAAATTAGAGTCAATTCTCTATATATTTTGGAAATGAGGCCTTTATCAGAACCTTTGACTGTAAAAATGTTTTCCCAGTTTATTGTTTCTTTTCTGATCTTGTCTGCATTTGTTTTGTTTGTACAAAACTTTCCAATTTGATATAATCAAAATTTTCTATTTTGTGGTCAATAAAGATAAGGTCTTTATGATAGAATGACAGGTATTTGAGTTTCACTGGGACTTTTTTGTGTCAAGACCTTATCTTGGTGTACGGTGTTAAGTGTGGGTCAATGCCTAGTTTCTGCCATACTAATTTCCAATTTTCCCAGCAATTTTTGTCAAATAATGCATTCTTATCCCCAAAACTGGGATCTTTGGGTTTGTAAAACACTATATTATTAAAGTTATTGGCTGTTTTGTGCTTTGAACCTAACCTATTCCATTGATCAACTAGTCTATTTCTTGGCCAATACCAGATGGTTATAGTAACTGCTGCTTTATAATATAATTTTAGATCTGGTACAGCTAGGCCACCTTCATTTGATTTTTTTTGACCAGCAATTCTAATATGCCTTGTTATGACTAGATGTTCTTTTGATTTTTAACAAAGCTCTATGGAGAAACATCCATTGATGAGAACAACTTTCTCCACTGGTGCATAATGAGGAATGAACATCTCATGTAATACATAGAGCACTTAAAATTCCTTAGATTTTCCTGAGTGGGTATGGGAGTTTACCATCCATTTATGTTTTTTTCATTCTGTGTACATCTTGCCCATCACTCCCCTCCACCACTAAACTAATAAAAATTCTCTCCACTGAAACTCATTGGACTCTCTTCTGCAACATAGTTTCATAGATATTCCAAGGTTAAGTCTCTCACCCCAAAATGATGTAAAGTACTTGAATGTGGGACCTGTCATATTTGTATCCTTGGTCCTTGGCACATAGTAGGCCAGTCTTATTGATGAGTCATCACAAAACTAATATGTTTGAACTGTGGGATTCGAACTAAGGTTATAGAATCACAGTTGTAAAGCGAGAAGGCATCTTGGAGGCCATTGAGTCTAATCCCCTCACTGAATGGATGAGAAAATTGAGGCACAAAGAATTTATGTACTCCCCAAATCATGAAGCTGGTAATAAATAATTATCCTAAGAGTTTTTCTACCTCTTGACACAAAAAAGTCCCAGTGAAACTCAAATACTTGTCATTCTATCAGAATAAGACCAGAAGCAATAATGCAAATTTTTTTCCCTGCTGGTAGGGAAGTGTGACTATCACCTAATTGTCAATTCCCTATGAGTCCTTCTTCCAAATAGCATAAATTACTACCAGTTCCTAGGTCTAGGCTCCTTTCTTCCTTCCTCCAGTCTTTCTGTTCTGCCTAGATAAGAAGCCTATAAAATCCCACCAGATTTTACAAGGTAGAAGAGTGCTCCATTTCTTTTGATACTCCTAAAAGAAATATGCCCACTTACACCTGGCAAACACCAGAATATTTGACCTATTTCCATAAGTCTTCCTATTGTTTGCCTCTATATATCCCTATGCCAATTTGGACTTGAAAAAATGTCTTGCAGTGATTTTTTTTTCTTGGATGACCTGATCAGGATTCATTCTTTTGTGTTTTCTAGATCTGTGTACAGGATTATAGATTGGAACTCAGTTAATTTTTTTCAGCTACTCTATCATATTGGCTCTCCTTTTTCTTTGATGCATTAATTTTGGAGGAGGTGAAGGTGGGAGAAAAGATGTAATTTCATTGAGCCCTCCATGAACAAATCCTTCTGCCAATGAATATCATCACTGGCTCTGCAACTCTTTGAATAGCTTGAATCACTGAGAAGTCAAGGGGTTTACCTAGATTAATAGCTAATATAGGGTTGAATAAGGATTTTGACTTGACTTTTGGGAATCTGAAGTGCTGTTTCCATCTATTACCCCAACCTGCATTTCCTTAACATAACTCAATGTTGGTAATTTGCATTTGACAGATTGATCCTTGGCTTCCTTAACAAAATCCTCTCTTACCTAGGTTTGTAGTCTTAGAATGTAAAGTTCAAACTTAACAAACTTTTCAGAAAGGTAAACTAAGTCTCAGAGAGAAATAGCCTACCGTAGATTATATAATAAATTAGAAATAGTGATGTTATTGGGAGATTGACTTCATTCTTGTTATATATCCATACCCTACAAAAATGTGTTCATACCTTAGTTATTTTTATATGCATCCATATTAACACATTTTTTTTTGTTGAATAAGAAAAATAAGATTAAAAAGGAAAAAAGTGAGAAAGAAAACAAAATTCAAGCAAACAACAATAATGGAAATGAAAATGCTATGTTGTGATTCACACTCACTTGCCACAGTCCTCTCTCTGGGTGTAGATGGCTCTCTTCATCACAAGATCATTGGAACTAGTCTGAATCATCTCATTGTTCAGAAGAGCCATGTCTTTTAGAATTGATCAACATATAATGTAGCTGTTGCCGTGTACAGTGGTCTTTTGGTTCTGTTCTTTTCAGTTCATGTAAGTCTCTTCAGGCTTCTCTGAAAGCATGCTAATGATTGTTTCTTACAGAAAAATAATATTCCATAACATTCATATTCCATAACTTACTTAGCCATTCTCCAACTGATAGGCATCCCCTCAGTTTCTAGTTCTTTGCCACTATAAAAAGGGCTGCCACAAACGTGGATTCCTTTCTCTCCTTTAAGATCTCTTTGGGAAATAGACCCAGTAGAAACACTGCTGGATCAAAGATACCTTAGTTATTTCAAGTGAACGAGATTTGGTGTCTGACTTCTAACATTTGGACATTTATTGATGGAGTTTGATTCTGCTTGGCTTTAGGAGCCATTTTGCACACTGATTAATGCAGTGAGCAATTGGATTCTTCTCAGCCCTCAATAGAAGAATGATAAAATAGAGGTATTCATTGAAGCATCTTTTTTTTTTTTTTTGACATGGTCAACATGTTATGTGGATGGATGTTTCTTAATTTAAATTCCTTATTACAAGGGAGGGATCTGGTGTGTGTGTGTGTGTGTGTGTGTGTAATAAAAAAATCATTAGGAAATCATAACAATATTTCCTTTAAAAAAGAGCATCAATAAAAGTTATCTTTTAAGAGAGACAGCAGGACCTTTGTGGTTATAGTCTGCTTTTATTGTTTACAAATTATGCTGTCAGAGGCTATTCATACCCACATTAGATCCATACATTTGCTAGCACTCTGACTATATAAATACTGTTGTCAATTCCAAAATCAGATTGATTTAGAGAATGAATAGAATGATAAATTTAGATTCAGCATCACATAAATATATTTGTTTCATGCATTTTACCAGTAACAGCTATTATACATAATTATGAATATTTAATTGAGAGATTGAGAGACAGTATAACACTGTGAAGAGAACTAGTCTTACATAGAGAGACATGAGTTTCAGTCTTGCTTCTGATATATACTGACTGCATGACCATGCACATCTCTTAACTTCTGTATTTCAAGCAACTCTTTATGAGTATATGTAGTAGAGCTATTATCCATCTGTATGGGTATTGTGGGTTTCCCATCAAGGGACTCTGTTACCAGTAAAATCACAGGTTAAAGCTAAAATCTGCTAGAATGTAAGCACTAGGAGAGCAAGAACCATATTCTGATTACTTCTTTCATCATAAAAATAATGTTATTTACATTCAACATATTTGGGTAGTTTTTAAAGATATGACTATTGCTTTTCTCACCACATTCCTCTATAGATGGGAACTTTTCTTTTAGTGGGGAGATGGGAAAAGGGAGATAACTTATGACTTCATTCATGTGGTAAGACTTCCTGCTGAACCAGAGATGTTATCGAGAAATTGTTCATCATTTTAGAAATCATCTGGGTCACTGAAAAGTTGAGTCACTTGCATCTGGTCACACAGATAGTACTTATAGGGTAGAGAAATTGTGCCCAAGTAATCATGATTTCAAGGCTGATCCCACTAGAGTTTTATTATACTCCTTTGACAATGAGGGAACTTAGACTCAGAGAGATAGTAGCTTGTCTGTGTTCACAATGTTGGAGTTAGAATTCTAGCCCAGTAGCCTTATCTATGACAGCTTTCTGCTTCTCAGAGCTGAACCTCTTCAGAATATAGCATAGCATTCTATCCTAATAATGGGGATGTGTAAAGAGAAAGGAATAAATATTTTTTATAGTATCCTATTTGACAAGGACAGGAGGTGGCTCCATAGATAGAGCACTGGACTTGAAGTCAGAGAGACTAATCTTTCTAATTTCAAATCCCAATGGTTGTGTGGTCCTGGACAAGTCACTTAACTTTGCCTTAATTACTCATATATAAAATAAAATGGAGAAGGAAATGGCTAAGTCCTTTTGACTATTTAAAAAATCCAAATTATCTACAAAGGAAATGGGAAGACACAATCTGCACCCAGAAAAAGAATTGATAAATAGAAGTACATATAGAATAATTTCAAATATACGCAACACAGGTGTATTATATGTACATATGTGTATGTATATATTTACACATGCATATTTATATCTAATGGTAGCCATCTCTAACACGGAGATGAGGGGAGGTAAGAAAAAAAGGGAAAAGTCACATGATAACTTTATTATATATTAAAAAAGAATAGCAAGTTGTACATAATAAATTTGTAGTTTTATGTGAAATTAAAAAAATCTACTATATAATATAAATGGTTGCTTGATTTTATAAATTAAAAAGAAAATTAGAAAAAAGGTAAAAAGAATATGGCAACCACTCCAGCATCTTTGCCAAGGAAATCCCAAATGGTATCATGAAGAAAGCTGAACCTCAGCTGCAGTGTTGAGGACTTTTTTATAAACATTATTTCATTTGATTTTCAAAAAAAACAAACAAACTCTCTGCTGTATGTGTCATTATTATCCTCATTTTGTAATTGAGTAAGTGGAGACAAATAAATATTAAATGACTTTTCCAGGGTCATTTTTGAGCTAGTACATTTTTGAGCATAGATTTCAGAACAGATCTTTTTGACCCCTGTCTCCATTCTCTCTATCCATTGTGGCATCAGCTAACTGCATGTGGTGCTCATTGGGTGCTTAATAAATGGTAATGGAAATGATAACATAAATAAAAAATAAACAACTTTCTAATGGGTCTGGAGGGAACACTATACTTACTGAAAATTCTTA
Organism: Antechinus flavipes; assembly: GCF_016432865.1. Classification (NCBI taxonomy): domain Eukaryota; kingdom Metazoa; phylum Chordata; class Mammalia; order Dasyuromorphia; family Dasyuridae; genus Antechinus; species Antechinus flavipes. The sequence goes on from NC_067403.1 coordinate 231,196,565, forward strand.
GATTTTAAATAAGAAAACTCACATGTCAAATTGCAATGAAAATGATGGATTTTTTCCTCTATCTGTGCTGAGGGAGAGCTTGTTTTTAAGAAGTAAGTTTAAATTGGAATCTCTTCATTTATTTAGCTTGCAACTATTCTTGGGGATACATTAGAATACAAAACTTTTTGTTCTGTGTTACAATGTTATGAACTAACCTAACCTAAACTTTCTAGGATATTATTTTATGGAGAACTCACACAAGGCAATCGCTAACAAGATGGTCTGAAAAAGCAATATAAGATCACTCTCAAAGTGTCTCTCAAAAACTTTAGAATCCATTGTATGACATGGGAGACACTGGGACAGGACCAGGCGGCATGGCATGCCCTCATCAGAGAAGGTGCTTTTTTGAGCAAATTTAATTAGCCCAAAAGGAAATGTGAAATATACAAAATTAGAGAAGCAATCCCACAAGTTCATATGGACTATTTGTCCAACCTCTGGCAGAGCATTCCAAGCTCAAATTGGTTCGATCAGCCACAGTTGGACATACAGTATTTTGACTCTAACAAAGTGATGCCATTTTGGTCCTTTTAGAAAAAGGACAACAACCAAGCTGTCAGTGACATAGATTAGGAACCTTTTATCCAAATCTGTAAAATGGGATGATTGTTTCAGATTTTTATATTTCTCTGTAGGTTGGTATAAAAGAAAGCTCTGTATGTGGAGTCATTAGATTTTGTTTTTTATGTCTTCATTGAACACTTTTATTTACTATATAAACATGAAATGGAAGAACGTCTTTGAATCTCAATTTTTTGATCTGCAAAATTGGGGCAATTACATTTGGGACTCTTTTAACAAAATTGTTTGGAAGAAAGTACTTTGCAAGTTGTCTGGTGCTAAATAAATAAGAGCTATTTTTATAGTTTTGGCATTTTATATTCTAAGGTACAGCTCTGCTGTGCTATGCTATTCTTTTTCTTTAACAATACATTTTAGTATCATAATCATGAATGTATCTGATTGCTCTTTTTGGAGATGCTCATAATTTTAATTTTCATCATATATTTGCTAGCCATATGTATCACACATGAGGAAATATAGGGCTTACAGAGAGAAAACCAAAGCCTTGTTTAGAAAGGAGTTGATCCACCCTTCCCCCTGTTTTTATCTTCCTTTGGACCCCCTGGCCCTTGCACCCCAGCACCTGCAAAGATTACTGCTGAATACCTATTTATCCCATGTTTGGCTGGCTCCTTCTGTAGGTTTCCTCATTGTTTAAGAAAGAATTGCCAGCTGGGTGTAAACATTTGCTGAACAGCATTGAATAATTATCCTGTGAGGTGTGTTACTGAATAATTGTCCATGTTGTGTGCAATGTTTTATGAAATAATTGGTGGCTGGTACAATGTCTCATTGAAATAGCTGCCTGTTCTGTGCAGTATTTTCACAGAACAATTGTTTATGCTTTGTGGAGTTTTTAGTTCTGCAACCTTCTCTGATACAATATTTCATTAAAGATTTTCTGTTCTGCATAATGGGAAGATGAGCTAGGAAAGTTTTTAATTACTAAGTGGCAGATGCAGAGTTCACTTAATATGGGAAGGATAACTACATTTTTAGGCACTTAATTTACCCTTGCTTTCAAGTCTGCTTGTATTAGTGATGGGAGAATATGCCTTTAAGGGTTTAAAATTCCAAGTTTCCCAAAGAGATGGGAAATTTTTCTCAAGGCTAAATCAACGACAAAGACCCTCTCATTATGTCTCATAAGGTTACCTTGCCCTAGTCAAATCAAAACCACATTGGTGAGTGAGAATATGATATAATGGTACATATATTACACCGATAAATGAGTGGAAGCCTGAAAAAAATCAACCAACCACCCCTGGTTTGGGAGCAAGTGAACCTTAAAAATTCAAAGCCCTTTTCATGTGCTCTTCACTTTGCTTTTGGATTATGAGAACTTGGGGAGATTATTTAACCTTTCTTACCCTTGGCTTATCTTTGGTGAAATGAAATTGTTGGACTTTAAGATCTTTAAGATTGATGGTCTCTAAGGTTCTTTTCTAGTCTTAATTAATCTATAAATATTTATTAAACCCTTGCTATGTTCCAGACATTGTGTTAGGCACTGTAGATACCAGTACAAAGAATGCAACAATCCCATTACTAGTGGCTTACATTCTCCCCTCTCCATGCCATAATTTAGGTTTTGTGTCAGTTCTTCCTGGAATTAAACAAATAACCAGGGACTCAGGCTTTTGTTGGTGTTCCCTGCCAAAGTTAGCTGAACTGGCCTTCAGACATTAGAAACACAGTTTTTTTTCCCTGATTTGGTCAGTCTTTCTGAGGCATATGTACTGCTGCTCCAACTTTTGGGAACTCATTTGGAAACACTTCCCTTATGAGATAAATTAATTCAAAAATCACTTCTTAAGTGCTTTCTATATGAAAGATCACGTCCTCAAGTTACTTATACTCTACTTTAGGGTTATAAGAGTATGCTTAAAGTAATGCAAAGTCATTTCAGGAGGGAGAAAATGTCTACTAGATATTAAGGAGAAGCAGAGCCATGTTTCAAAAGACTATCTCAGCTGAATTTTGGAGGAAGCTAGGGCTTTCAAGAGTTAGAGGAATATATGGGGGAGAGGAACATTTCTATAAATGCAGAGAAGCAAGAGATGAAATGTCATGAGCAGGGAACATAATTTAATTATGGTGAGATTTGGAGTTTGGAGGGAGATGAGCTATTCTAACCACTTTATTTTGCAGATGAGGAATAGGTCACAAAGATAATAAGTGACAAAGCATGATTTGAACTTAGAAGGTTCTCTTTTTCTCTGTCTCTCTCTCTCTCTCTGTGTTTGTCTCTATCTGACTCTCTCTTTCTTTCTGTCTCTATCTCTGTTTATCTCTCCATCCTCCTCTGTCTCTGTCTCTCTCCTCCCTCCTCAAGCTATACCTATATTTATATGCATATATGTATACTATAATTTGTATTGTATATATTAATATATACATTAAATATATGTATATGATATCTAACATAGAATTTATTTAAGAAATTAAGAGTATTTTTTCAATAAACACTAGTTAGTTTGAAATAGATTGCATGTGAGTTTATCATAAGAGAACTCCATTCCTTTGGTTTAGGGAAAAGTAGGGGAAAAAAGGTCTGATTTTTGTGGATTGCTTTTGAAATTAAAGATGTAGGATCTTCATTGCTTATTACTTTCTGTATGCTCCACGGATTTGAACTACCTGGTAAAGACCTTACTAAGTGGCACATTATAATACAATTTCATTGTATTATTTGGCTACCACTTACCAGGAAACTGTACATATATTCCCTTTAATGGAGTTTGTTTGTTTTTTGTAAGTAGAAGGAAGATGGTTTAATAGGTTACTATTGGCCATCCCCTGGTAAGATGCAAACAATGATCTGGCTTTGTCTCAATGTTCAGCTGCTTACATTGTGTATGAAAAAAATTCTCAAAGCCTAGGAAGAAATAAGTACCTACTTTTTATAAAATACATTTTTAAACCTCTTATTTTCCCTTAATTTTCTTCATTATTTCCCCTTAATTCTGTTTACTTAGAATTGCATTAATGAGTTAGGCACTGTTATCTCTTTGTAATTAACCAATGGCAAATTCACATGCTATCTTTCTGGCATAAAATATCATTCCAGAAACCCTTTGGATCTAGCTTACACTCTGTCTCTCTTTATTTTTCTGGGTCTCTTTCTAACTTGATTAATTGGGAAGCTGGGTTTGCAAAGGATGTTTAGATGTTGTGTGTATAGTCATAAAGCAAAACTTAAGCATTAAAGTAGGAGATTGGAATTAACATCAATCACTCAACTGGAAAAAAAAAAACACGTTTATTAAACTCTTATTGAATCCAGGCAATGTGTTAATTGTTGGAGATTCAAAAATAAGCTCAAGATAGTTTCTGGTCTCAAGAACCTTACAATATAGTGGGGAAACAACGTGTGTATGTGTGTTTGTATATACAAAGCAAATTTTTTGCAGGACCAATAAAAAATAATTAACAAAGGGAAGGCACTAGAATTAAAAGAGGCTGAGGAAGGCGTCCTGTAAAAGGTGAAATTATAATTGGGACTAAAAGGAAAGCAAGGTAGTCAGAGCAAAGAAGAAGTATTTTAGGCATGGGGATACATCAGTGTTGGGCTGATAAAATGAGTGATTTTTAAAATTACATCTATGAAAAGTGTTTGCCCATTCAGTGATATGTATTTGAAAATAATTCTTATTTAGGAGTTCTTAAACATGGGTTATAAATTTTAAATACAAAGATGTGTATTAAAAATTAGCCAGACTTTTATCAAAAATGAATATCTTGGAAAAAATCAAAAATTGTTATAATCCTCACAGTGGAAGTTGTGGGGATTTTGATAATAATGATAATACTATTTAATTGTGGACAATTTAGTCATGGATGGGTGAAGCTAGAATGTACATCAGGGCTCTCCTGGAACTGGGGAAGTCATCTAGTTCGGTGGTGTAAAACTCAAATAGAAAGGGGATGCCAAACTATACATAAAGATCCTTACATGTGCATATTGACTTAGAAAACCATCTATTAAAATTGTGTTTATTTTATTACACTTATTTGGGGCAGCTAGATGGCTCAGTGGTTATAATACTGAGCCTGGAGTTGGGATGGTCATCTTTATGAATTCAAATTTGGATTCAGACATTTAGCTGGGTGGCTCTGGATAAGTCACTTTATCCAGTTTGCCTGTTTCCTAACTTGTAAAATGAGCTAGAGAAGGAAATGGCAAACTATTCCAGTATCTCTGTCAAAAAATCCCCGAATGGGGTCACAAAAAGCTGGACATGACTGAAAAGCAACAGTGTTTTACCATAATTTACTTATTTTATTAAATATTTTTCATTATTTTTTAATCTGATTCACATTGTACTTAGGAGTGTTGATGTTTACATGTGACTCTTGAGTCCTGTGTTTGACATCTTTTGTCTAGTTCAACCTCCTTATTTTACAGAAGAGGAAATAGAGACTTGGATATAAGAAGTTACTTGCCTAAAATAATTTGGCTACTTTGGCCAAAATAAGATTAGAACTTAAATTTCCTCATACCCAGTCTTCTCCCTTCTAGTTTTCCTGTCTTTATTGCTCTAAAATGCTTCTTCTTCTCAAGTTTGTATACACAGAGGGCTCACTTGAGGTTGGCTTTTTGAGTTTCTATGACTACGAGTGGTAGAATGTAGCTGGCTTCTCATCAAATCTGGAGCAATGTCTGATATCTCATTCAGGACAATGTTATTTACTGCTTCAGATGCATCTATGACAGAATCATAGATTACTCAACTGGTAACAAAGACAAAAGTTAAATTCTTTATTTCTGCCAACATTCTGTTGTTGGTGTTCGAATATCTCTGGTCAAGATTCAAAGAGTCAAATGTAGAATGGAAATATCAGGATGGCATAGGAGAAAGAAAGCCAAAGATCCTGAATTCAAAACTCAGAAAGCCAGAGAACCTGAGACCAGCTACTTCTTAATTGACCTTGGGAAAAATACTTCAACTCTCTGAACCTTAGATTTATCATCTATAAAAGAAAGGGATTGTACTTGGCCATCCTAAAGTCCATTATTGCCCTAAACCTATGGTCTTAGAAACTCTTAAAGTTTTCTTTCTTTGCCAATGGAAATAGACCATTTTCCAATTAAGGCACTGGCACACAGAACTAATCCATAAACTTCAGTCCTCTTTGCCACATGACTAACTTTAAAGATTTTTTTTTTCTGGAAACAAAGAGCTTTGGGGTTCATATATTTTCAAAAGGAAATTTCACTTCTGACATCTATTTTGTTGTAGGAGCTGTATTGTTACATTGTAAATTATTGCTATTAGTTCTTGTCACCTCTAATTTTTATAGCTACTTCTTTGCCCTTCACTCTGGAGATTAGGCTTCTAATGTGACAATTCTAAGTAACAATTTAAAGCCTGGATTTTGAGTGGGAAACAAAGTAGCTAATGTCTTCCTTTGTATTACGCATCCTGGACTTTTTGAAATGGCAATACCCAATTGTTTAATTTTGCTGCCTCTTTCTGTATCTGGCATTGAATATAAGTGCTTTTAAAAATTGATAGAAATGAAAATGATCACTGAGTTGGAAGAGACTCCAGGGGGCACCTAATCCAAATCTGTATCTGAATCAGAACCTCATCTATAGCATTTCTAATAGCCTTTGTTTGAAGACCTCCCATAGGAAGGAACCCGGCAATTCTCTGCATAGTGGACAGTTCCAATAATTCGGAAATCTTGATTTCAGTCGCCCAACCAAATCTGACCCTCTGAAATTTCTATTCATTGCTACTAGTTCTGCTCTAAGGGATCTAGAAGAACAAATATAATCTTTTTTTTTTAATTTAACCACATGACAACCCTTAATACAGAAGAAGATATGTATTTCCTTCCTAAGAGTATTCTTTCTTTCAGGCTAAATATCTCTAATTCATTCAATTCATTCTCATGTAACATGATCTTGGTTCTTCTCTATCAAATGATTTACAGATTGTCAAAGTCATTACCAAAATAATCAATCTGTGAAGATTAGTTCATTAAAAGATAGGTAGCAGGAAGATTTCAGTCTGGAAAGGGAAACATTCCTTGCAACATGACTATGATATAAGGTCAAAAGAGATCAATGATATGTGTGTGCTTGTATGCATGTGTGAGTACTTAAAATGTGTAGAATATAGTACTACAGCTGTGTTCTATCCAGGGCAGAATGTGGAGGAACTATCAACTATTATCTTTCTAGTACTGGATCACAGCCTCTCTCAATGTGTCTTCCAATATTGTCTAAAGAGTGTTAAGGTAAATCTAGGAGCAGTAATTTTAACAAATTCAGGATTAGGAGTTTCTTTCTTTTTTTCTTTCCTTTTCCTTCCTTCCTCCCTCCCTCCCTTCCTTCCTTCCTTCCTTCCTTCCTTCCTTCCTTCCTTCCTTCCTTCCTTCCTTCCTTCCTTCCTTCCTTCCTTCTTTCTTTCTTCTTTCTTTTTTTCTTTCTTTCTTTCTTTTTCTTTCTTTCTTTTTCTTTCTTCTTTCTTTCTTTCTTTCTTTCTTTCTTCCTTCTTTCTTTCTTCTTTCTTTCTTTCTTTTCTTTCTTTCTTCTTTCTTTCTTTCTTCTTTCTTTTCTTTTCTTTTTCTTTCTTTCTTTCTTTCTTTCTTTCTTTCTCTCTTTCTTTCTTTCTCTCTTTCTCTCTCTTTCTTTCTCTCTCTCTTTCTTTCTATGTTTTCAGTTCATTCATCCCTCTTTATTGTGAACCAATATTTTCTGAGTACCTACTATGTGCAGGACCCTATGGAACATCCTGAATTCCCAACCATGTTACTAAATTTGTGTGCTATCCATCTTTAAAGCTTTAGGTTTGGAGATTACATTTGGTGACTTGACATAATCATCTCATCCTAATCTATTATAAGAACACAATGAATGTCAGGCTGAAGATGAGGCTGGAGAGAGAGAGAGAGAGAGAGAGAGAGAGAGAGAGAGAGAGAGAGAGAGAGAGAGAGAGAGAGAGAGAGAGAGAGAGAGAGATGCAGGCCATTCTTTCACCAAATGTTCATCATAATATCATCCTTTGTTCATTGTTTTTAGGGACTTTAAACAATCAGTATTATGTCACCTGAAAACTAATTATCTGGAGTATTTCTCTCTATATACATATTTCCTATTCTACTTGCACTTGGTGCAGACTATCCTCCATAGCCTTTACACAGACTTTTTACAAATTCATGTCTCTTTGCTTTTGATAATCTGAGGACTGTTGAACAAAATCATCTCTTTTATTTGATCTATCAAGGAATATTATCTTATAATGTATTAATAAGGCATTTTATTTGATGGAGGTGCCACTTTAAACTTGAAAGCTTGACTTTCTCTTGGCGATGTTATGTGAATGTGACTCATGCAATATTACAATCTCCCCAGAAGCAAAATTGAGGATGATCTAAATATAATGGGAGAAATGTGTAGTAGGCAAGCTTAAAACATTAACTCTAATGACTTATATGTGAGAAGTGGTATGGATATGATATGTTTTGAAAATGATGTGATTCAGTAATGTGATTTAATGATTCCAAAAAATAAATAAATATTATATGATAATGCAAATGTTTAATTGGTATCCAGGGGAATATCTGCAGGACACATGGTCAATTCTTTTTGGAAAATTATTAAGAGAACATTGACAAGAAATTAATAGAACAAGAAAGCATGGAGGATTCGATTACAACCATATTAGAGGTGTATGAAGAGATCATTGATACATTGAATCATCAATATAATAAATGATAATGATGATGCTTATTCAATTTATCAACTTGAGGAAAATTTTCTAGTGATAAAGTGCTATATATTGAAGGTAGTAACTAAAAAGCAGATATATATATTTACCAAAACATACTAAAATTTTGATAAGTTCTGAAAAAACTTTGTCATAAAATTGGGAGACCCTATATTAACTCCACACTATGATGAGTCATTAGGAAGAATCTGTGAAGGAAATATTATTCTTCCTACAAAATAAAGAATCACAATAATAATTGATCTATTTATTTGGAATTTAGTAAACTTCAAAAATGATAACTTGCAGACCATCCTTGAGTATTACAAATAACCATTGTTAAGTAGGATAAATTATTCTGAAAAGGAAGCTGTTAAAACACATAATAGACCATTGAAAGGGTATCTTTAGAGGAAAAAGAATAGTGCTTCTATTCCAGGATAACCATTCTGGTCTTACTCAAACTTTCCACCATTTTATTTCATGAGAGAATATTACACAAAGCTTTTGTTCAAGCCAGCATAGCCTCTTCACCGTCCTCCAAATACAATGTGTGATTTTCTGCTTTCTGCATGTATTTATCTTGATTTCTACCACTTGTAATGTCTTGTTTTCAGTCTATTTGTTCTCTTAGGGCCTGCTCATGACTTACTTCTATTGTTAAGACCAATGTGAACTTGCCCTCTCTTGCTTCCTAATATCAACTTCATGCAGATTTCTTTACAAAGTACAAATGAAAATACTCTATTTAACTGATATCATATATTCTGGTATCTTTATATGCATAAATCTGGTATCCTTAATTTGATTAAAATGTAATTGGAAAAGATTTTACAGTATAAATAAAAATTAAGTACATCTTAGATAACTTTAATTTGTGCTCTTCTAAGTTGATAAGTGGCATATGGAAATAAAATTTTATTTGAGTTTGATACCACTGGACTAGATCCCCTAGAGATAAAGAAATGGACATATTATATAGGGTGAAGGACCATCTCCTTGATGACTTTATAGATTCATCTGAGTATTGATTGTATGGAGTCAAATTGAATTCCTATTTTTCTTAAGTCACACAGCAAGACAGTAGGAGAACTTTGACAAAGACTTCCATTTCTTGGCTTGTCCTATTTTCAGGATAGGGAACAATCTAATACCCTGAATTGTTCCACTGGCAGCTTCTGAATTAGGATATTATTTACAGAAATGCTGTCATTTCTAGTTTGCCTCCACCTTCTTTCTCAACTATGGCTATTAAAGAGACTTTACCTTCTTAAGGTCAAATTTACTAAATGTGGGTTGGAGATTCTTCCTTGTGCTTTATTAGAGATTGCCACATGGTGTTTGGACCTGGAGACAGGAGAAGCTGAGTTCAAACCTTGCCCTAAACATTTAGTAACCATGTAATCTTAGAGCATCTCATATAACTTTTCTTTCTTAGTTTCCTTATCTGTAAAGCAAAGGGATTATGCTCCATGACTTTTGATGTCCTTTCCAACTCTGAATTGGTAATCCCATTACTCAAATAGCTTTTACTTCAGAACCATCTCTTCTGGTCTAACTCAGGCTCTGCAAGTGGCAGCTGAATCTATTCTCAGGCTGTAAAAAGTGACTTAATGGTCACTTTTTATCATAATCTTCGTATTTTGGGGAATCTCTCATTTTTGGGATCAGGGATCATTACCTTGACAAAATCCTACTTACAATTGCTATAGTTTACAGATGCTGGGGCTTATTAATGAAGAACATATTTCTTTTAAAATGAGAGATCAAGCAATCATAGAATCTTAAAATCCTCAGGAATCTTTGAGCTTATCTAGTTTCCCAACAGATAGCATGACAAAGTAGAGAGTAAACCTTGAAAAAAGAAAGATTGGGTTCAAGGACATTAACCAGCTTTATGGTCCTTAGGAAAGTCAGAGCTCCAGGCAAATCTTTAAGATTGCACATCATAGGACAATTGCCAATCTGCATTGATAGAGAAAGCTTCTTTATTCAGAGTTCTCTATAACATTAAATCATAGGTCTTGTCTAAAACTAAAACACCAAAAATTCCTTCTGAAACTAGAATCTCTATAATACCCCCTCAAAATGGTCATCACAATTCGTTGGAGAATCATCTGTAAAATGAGGGAGTTGGGCCAGAAAAACTCTGAATTTCATTTCAACTCCACATCCATAAACTCATAATAACCTGATTTTCAGTGATAAGAAACGCTCTATGTACATATTACCTACTATTTGACAACTCTAATTGTACCAAGTACTTCCTTTTATTGAGCTGAAATTCTTTCACTTGCTTTCCTAACTTTCAGAAGCCTTCTTTGACATTAGGGTTAAGGTTTTAGTGAGATTGGCACTTTAGTAGGACAGTAAGAATTTTGTTTCGGTGATATCACTCTTTACTATTTGTACCATGTATAATAGTATATTTTTCTATGAACAGGGATCTCTGCAATGTATAAGCAAGAACAGAATTTTTATTTATATTTGGTAGACATTCATTTTGAAAGCAACATTAATAAAACAATAATATGTAACAACATATTATCTTTTTTTTGATCCTCCCAATGGTTCCACAAAGTAGGTATTATTAACTTCATTTTACCAATGTGGAAACAGAAACTGAAGTGATTTGTAAAGGTTCTCTCAGCTAGTAAATGTCTGAGATGGGATTCAAATCAAGGTTTTCTTGACTTCAGATCCACCGCTCTATCCCTTACGCCATGCTGTTTCATGTTAATGATGAATACTTTGTATTTAGATGAGTGAACATTGTACCTAAGGAATATTCTTAAGGATTTTTTTCAGAATTTCCTCCAAGATGAAAAACTCAGCTCTCTCATCTCAATTTGGCTGGCTCCATCTGTCAACTGTATAAAATGAAGACAGAAGGATGGAATGAAACCCAACGGTCCTCAGCTGCACTCGCTCAGGGTACACATGGGAAGAGCCATGAATGAGAATCCTAGAAGGCACACAGGAATCAGGCCAGCATTATAATAGCTGAGCTTTACCCTGAGGAGAATGAGGAGCTTGGATTTAAAGTGACATGCTTGTTGAGCTCACTGTTCCTGACTTATCTGCTGGAGTTTCAAAGGCACTAATTAAACTCTTCTCGTAAAGCTGACTTTAAGCATTCTCCTAATTCTTCTAATTAAAAAGTGTCTATCTTGCCAATGTCTGCAGTGAATCATTTCTTATACTGTGTCTCCTCAATTTTTATGTACACTGTACACTCACATCTTGTGTATACTTCTTCATATGATTGCAGTTTTCCATTTTCTCATCATTTATACAAGTTCATTAATGTGCCTATGTTCCTGGCACTCTGTAATTTGCACTACTCCCCCTCTTCCCCCTTCAGGGTGCATTCGTTCAGAAATACATAGTACATCACTACCATTCTTTTCCCAGAAGACCAACTATGGAAGGCATAAAATGAGAAAAGTGAAAACTAGAAGAGACCTCATCCAATCCCTTCATTTTATAAAGAGAGGGGGAAGGCAAGTTCTCTAAGCAAAGGTCAAAGCCACAGTAAATGGATTTTGTCTTCTGTCTCTTGATAAAATGCTCTTTCCTCTAGACTCTAGACAAGTGCTTGCCATGTGCTGGCCACTAAGAATGTTCTGATTCTTAGCCTATATCCATCTGGGCTTTTGTTGGAATTTTGAGTAATCTAAACCAAGCCAACTGAGCAAAGCCATCTGTTTGTCCTCTACCCAAAGGTACCTAATATCTTTTAGTAAAGAGAAAATTAGATTTAAAGCATTATAATTGGGTCTCCAGGCTTGTAGGCTCTCCACTTTGTAATGTTTTGTCCCCAGAGCTGCCAAATTATCATTCCTAAAACATAGATCTGACTATGTCATTCTCCTACTCAAAAATCTTCAACAGCTCCCTATGGTCTCTAGGAGAAAATACAAAATCATCAATCTGACAGTTTAACACCTTCTACAAGCTGGCTTCCACCTACCTTCCCAGACTGTAATACTATTCTCCTTCATGCACTCTCCTTTTCAGGCTCTTATTTCTTTCCCAAACAACATTCCATCATCTGCCTTTATGCCAAAGCACAGACTGTTCAACCTGGCTTGGAAGCATTCTCATGCTAAGATCTTGGAAAATTCCTAACTTCCTTCAAGACAAACCCTCAGGGGCCACCTACTTCATGAGAACAAATCCAGTCCTCTGAACCCAGTTTTTCAAATCTTCCATTTCTTTTATTGCATTGTCTATGTGATCCTGGCTAAATCACATCTCTTTTTTTTTCCCCTTAGTTTATCTTGGTTTCATTATCTATAAAATGAACTGGAGAAGAAAATGGTAAACCACCATATTATCTTTGTCAAAAAAAAAAAAAAGAAACAGAAAAAAACCTAAATGGATTCAGAATTATTTGGATGTGACAAATTAGTGGACACACATCTATTCCTTAAGTATTTTCTATATAGAATTACATTATGTTTATGTATGTATAAATTAATATATATATATGTTTTATAAATACATACACATATACATACATACATACATATGGAATGTATGGTCACCAATGAGTTGGACATAGCCCTGTTGAATTGATATGTATCAAGAAGGAAATTTACTCTAGTGATATGATAAGGATCTATTAGATCCAGTATTTTCACTATCTGAATTTGCTAGGTATAGGGGAATAAAATCTTGAGAGGACCATAGCATAAAACATGAGAAAAATATTGGCTCTAACCCCATAGTTACAACTCTTGGCCACAGGGAGGAAAAATAAAAGTCAGAGGCAGCTAGGTAATGCAGCAGATATAACACTGGACCTAGAGTCAGTGAGCCCTGAGTTCAAATCCAGATTCAGCTACTTACCAGCTGTGTGACCTGGATAAGCCATTGAACCTCTATTTGTCTCAAGTGTAAAATGTGGATAATAATCACCTATACCTGTCAGAATTGTTGTGAGAATCAAATAAGAAAGTCAATGATTTTCTCCATTACAATCTAAACTATTCCAAGTCAGAGACTCTGTTTTTTTTCTTTGTATTGCCAGCTTTTAGCAAAGAATTTGGTACATAGTAGGTAGTTAATAAATAATGACTGACTCAGAGGAAAAGGTAGGGGAAGGAGAGAATATGAGAGAGAGGAGGGAAAGGGAGAGGGAGAGGGAGAGGAAGAAGGGAGAGTTTGTGAATATGTGTATATGTGTGTGCACAGCAGTCATGGATGCAGAAGCAAGAACTTTCAGTTAATGTAGCCTATAAAATATTATCTCTGAAGAGAGTTCAAAGTGCATTAGTATTCTGAGCAAACTCTGAGAGCTGAGACAGCCAGATCTGTGCTAGCAATAACCAACAATTGGGAGAAACCAAGCACAGATTCTTATTGTAGCTGCAAATGGGCAAGAATGGCTCTACTTAGCATGCTTGATCTATGAAACTTTTTTGGACTACCTTACTTCCATGGCCTCCTTAGTTAGAAGAGTAAGGGTAGTTATGACTGATTCTTTGTGATCCAATTTGGGGCTTTCTTGGCAGAGATGCTAGAGTATTTTGCCATTTTCTTCTTTAGTTCATTTTACAGATGAGAGAACTGAGGCAAATATGATAAAGTGACTTGCCCAGGATCACACAACTAGTAACTCTCTGAGGCTAGATTTGAATTCAGGAAGCAAAATCTTCCCTTCTTCAGGCTTGGCATTCTATCCACTGTGACATTTGCTGCCCCAAGAACATTCTCTCCAACTAGACACATTTATGATAGTTCTACATGTGATTCAGTAATGAGCAAAGTATCGCCACAGTTGATACTATTCTAAGACTAACTTTTACTATTAGAATTTAAAATATTTTCCTGGGGGATAGTGGTTGTGGCTTGGCCTAAAACTGTCAAATTTGGTTTGGTTTGACAATTGAGGGAATTGTAGCTCTCTACTCTAGGCTATATTGTAAAATTTAAACCATTGAGATTCAGTCAACTAGAAACCTCATTTAACATAGGCTATTCTGTTGTCCATTTGTAGGAGAGACAGTCATATCATGAGACAAACACTGGTATCATCTGTTATGTGAAAGTAAAACAAAAATTTCCAAAAAAGAGTCAGTGCTATGTTGGGACAGATGAAGGCTATTTTCCTTTTTTTTTTTTAATTGACCATGACCTTCACCAAAGGCTGGAAAGGACTGAGTAAAATTATCAAACAATCAATCAATCAAACATTAATTAAGTGCCTACTATATGCCAGGTTTTCAGGTGGAAAGACTCATTAGATTCACTTTTTTGATCCCAGAACACATATTTCAAGGCAACACCTAAAAGACATATTGACTTTTGACTTAGGAAAACCATCCTAATAGTTAGAAATACCTTGGTATGTTGTAGTATTACCTGGGAGATTGCAAAAAAGTTTCATGCAGAATTAAGCATATGAGATGGATCTCTAAAGAAACCCAGAGTGTCAGAGAGGTAGAGATGAGAAGGAGTACATTCCTGGAAAGGGGGATGGGGGACAACTAGCATAAAGACTCAGAGATGGGCTAAAGTGTTGTGTTTGAAGAATAGCATGAAGATCAGTTTGGCTGGATAATAGTATGCATAATATGGAGGAATATATAATAAGGCTAGAAACATAAGTTAGAGATTGCATGATAGTCAGAGGATTTAAATTCATTCAAGAACCACTAGGAGACCATTGGAAGTTATCAAATAAGAAGGTGACTTGTATTTTAAGAAAATCACATCAGCAACTATGTCAAGAATGGATTGACGGTCATGGGCTTGAAGTAGAGATATCATTTAGCAAATTCTTATAGTAGAATTGGGAGAATCCATAGTATAGATGAGAGGAAATAACTACTAGCTAGCTAGGAAACAATTGCTAGCATGATGCTTGTACAAATGAAAAAAAAAGAATGAATGTATGGCATAAATATTCTTTTTTTTTAATTTTTTATTTAATAATTACATTATATTGACACTCGTTTCTGTTCCGATTTTTTTCCCCCTCCTTCCCTCCACCCCCTCCCCTAGATGGCAAGCAGTCCTTTATTTGTTGGATATGTTGCAGTATATCCTAGATACAATATATGTTTGCAGAACCGAACAGTTCTCTTGTTGCGTAGGGAGAATTGGATTCAGAAGGTATAAATAATCCGGGAAGAAAAACAAAAATGCAGATAGTTTACATTCGTTTCCCAGTGTTCTTTCTTTGGGTGTAGCTGCTTTTGTCCGTCATTTATCAATTGAAACTCAGGTCTCTTTGTCAAAGAAATCCACTTCCATCAAAATATGTCCTCATACAATATCGTTGTCGAAGTGTATAATGATCTCCTGGTTCTGCTCATTTCACTTAGCATCAGTTCATGTAAGTCTCGCCAGTCCTCTCTGTATTCATCCTGCTGGTCATTTCTTACAGAACAATAATATTCCATAACATTCATATACCACAATTTACCCAGCCATTCTCCAATTGATGGGCATCCATTCATTTTCCAGTTTCTAGCCACTACAAACAGGGCTGCTACAAACATTTTGGCACATACAGGTCCCTTTCCCTTCTTTAGTATTTCTTTGGGATATAAGCCCAATAGAAACACTGCTGGATCAAAGGGTATGCACAATTTGATAATTTTTTGGCATAATTCCAGATTGCTCTCCAGAATGGTTGGATTCGTTCACAACTCCACCAACAATGCATTAGTGTCCCAGTTTTCCCGCATCCCCTCCAACATTCATCATTATTTTTTCCTGTCATCATAAATATTCTTACGGCACAAACTGCTCCCATAATATTGTTTTACTTAACATCATGTATTTTTCTAGGATCAGGTGATAATATTAGAAAGTATATAGCCTTGTATTTCCTTAAAATAAATAAATAAACAAAACTCTTTAAAGCAAGTTCTGATGTCATTTCCCAGAAAAACCCCAAATCTTTTTTGTTCTATGTTTTGGATAATGAAAATTTATGTCTAAAAGTATGTTCTTGCAAGAACGACTGTTCATCAAAGAAGATGTAATTATCTTCATTTTTTGCATGTTTGCATGCAATTTGTTTCTGTGAATATCATTTTGCAATGTTTTTAAATTATTGTAATTACATTACACTATCCCCATGAGAATGCAACTAATCTTTGAAAATTAATAAAAATCAAGCTTAGAACCTGAGATCTAATGGTATGGACTTTTCCAAAGAGCAGAATGGCTCACTGCCTACACTTTGCTTACTTCATGTAAATAAGTCTAGTTCCTAGTGAATATACTATTTCTGATACCACTGTTTTAAGAAATAATGTGTTTTTCTAGAACCAAAAGATAATGTTAAGAAGAGAATCCTTATAATTCCTAAGGCTGAAACATCAACTAAAACAACTTGAAAAAATATTAGACAATGGGGATTTAAAAACAAGAAGAGAAAACTTGACTTATCTTCTGTTCACCAGAAAAAAAATTCAATTAACCAGCACTCTCGATATTTTAGTATGCCATTTTAATGATGTCCTGAAAGTTCTACCCATAGTAAAATATGTGAAAAGAGCTAGAGAGCATCCCTTCTCTGGTATGTGTTGAATGAAATCCATTGCACGTTTGTCTCATTTTTCTCAGTGTTCTCATGCTCAGGGACAGATGTTTCTAATGTTACTGAGAAGTGCTGTTCAGCAGACTTTCCTACTCTTCCACGTTAAACTCCAAGTCAAGATTTTCCTTGAGTCTCCAGTAACATTTTGTTTTATATATCTGTAACGAATTTGTTGAAAGCCTAGTCAAGTCATTAAGCATTCATTATGTGACTAGTTTGGTCCAAGCAATATGCTAATCAATGGGTAAACAAAGAAAAGCAAAAACAGTCCTTCTTCTCAAAAGTAGAGATTTTATTTGTGACTCGAGGAAAATCAGAGGAGACAGAACATGGAGATGATAAGGGAGAGAAATCCAGTTCTGGAAGGCAATTAATGAAAATGCAGAATCAGGATATGTGTTATCTTGTTCAAGGTTAATAAAAAAGAGGCCAATATCAAATGATCCCAGAAGATATAGAGAATGTAAGAAAGGCAGGAAAAAGGCCTGGTTGTGAAGGTTTTTAATAGTTAAAGACATGATTTTATATTTGATTATGGAGGTAATAGGGAATCACTGAAGTTTATTGAGTGTGAAAGGAGGTGATATAATTAGACTTTAAAGAGATTTGATAATTGATTGGAGGATGAGCTGGAGTAGAGAGAGATGAGGTAGGAAGAAAAATCAGCAGGCTATTATAATAGTCCACATATCACGTAATGAGGGTCTATACCAAGGTAGTAGTGGTAATGTCCAGGGAGAGAAAAAATAGGTGAGAGATGAGGAAAATGTAGAATCTAATGGGATATAGGAAATGAGAGAGAGTGAGGATGACATCTAGATTCTGAGTCTGGATGAAGATGAGAATGGTGGTACTCTCAATAGTTATAGAGAAATTAGGGAAAGTGAAGAGTGTTCTGGGAAGGTAGTGAGGTCAGTTTTGGATATGTTAGGTTTAAGATGTCTCCAGGACATCATGTCCTAGATGTCTAATAAGATGTTGGAAATGGTAGACTTGAGGTAAGGAGAAAGGTCAGGCTTAGATACATAGATCTAAGAATCATTTACATAGAGATGATAATTGAATCCATGGGAACTCATGAAATTACCACTAGCAACAGTATAGGAAAAAAAAAAAGAGAAGAGGGCTTAGGGCTGAGGCTTTTGGGATGCATCATTGATGAACGTGATCTAAATGAAGGTCCAGTCAAGGAAACTGAGATTTTACAGGTAGAAATGGAATAATGATAGAATAATATCAGAAAAATCTAGAAGGTTGAAAGAAACAAGAGCAAGAGGACTATCAATATCAATAGCGCCAAAGGCTTCAGAGAGGTCAAGATTGATTGGAAAAAGGCCATTTGGTAATCTGTTAATTACTTTGGTTATTAAGAGACCAGCAGTAATTTTGGATATCATGGCAGTATAATAATAAAAGAGAGCTTTGAAGTCAGGAAGACTGCTTCTATTATGTACTAGCTGCATGATCATGTGAAAGTCCTTTAATCTCTCTATGCTCTAAATAGCTTGCTAAGACTCTGAGTTGTGGATGACCTGCTAATCTGTATCTTTGGAAAGAGTTTCTATACTAGGAGTTTCCTACTTTGATCACATAACAGTCTTGCTCTAGAAAAAAGAACATGTATCATTTAATCTTGGATGGCATTGTGGGTAGAAAGCTGATCTTTGAAACAGACACACTAGCATTCAAACCCTGTCTTTGGTCCACACTGTGTGACCCTGCACAAATCATTTCTCTGCTCCATAAGAGCTGACTTAGTTTCCACCATCTTTAAAATCATTAAGACCCTCCACTCTTCAATAAATAACGCATCAGATGTATCAATGGGAGTATTTGGGCTATCAACCATTTATTAAGTAAATATTGCCATTAATTACTATTTTAAGCAAGAAGAAACTCTCCATCAGCTGCTGTAAAAAAGCCTTACTTTCAAAGATGAGGTTTCTTAACTTTTTTTTTCTTATATCATGGACCTTATGTTTATCTGATAAAATCTATGGCTTCCTACTCAGAATAATACTTTGAGTGAATGAAATAATATATATAGCCTCACAACTGGGATAACTGGATGGTGCAGTAGATAGAGCACCCACTCTGAAGTCCTGAGGACTCGAGTTCAAATGCAGCCTGTCACTTATTAGCTATATAACTTTGGACAAGTCATTTTTGTTTCCAAAATATAAGTAAAAACACAGTTATCAAAATAGTAAAAACAAGTTCACAGACCTAAGGTTAAGACCCTCTGCTCTAAGATCATATGTTGCAGAGAGGATTCCTACATGTATTGGTAAAGGGAGTGACCTCACCTAAGAGTTCTCTATATCAGTGAAACCACAGATCTTGTCCTTCCTTTTTTATTATCATACTTTCTCATTGAACTTTCCCCATGATGGATCATACCCAATTCATGCGGGCTTCATATCACTTCTAAACTTTACCTTTATTATAATGCTTTCTGTTGTTGTCTGACCCCCAATTTGTGCTGGGTTCATGTCGTCTCTAAACTTAGTGTCCCCAGGGCTTAACCCAGTCCTCTGAACACAGTATGTGCTTAGTCAATTTCAGTTGTGTTGGACCATTCTATACTCCCATGGCACAGACTTCAAAAATATTATTTGAAAGGTGACATATGGTGGGGGTTTTTTGGAGAGGTTGGGGGGATATAAGTTTAAGTTTCTATGTGTCCCTTTCCATGAACATAGCCCTCTTTCCAGTAGACTACCAGAGTCAGTTAATCTTTGGGAAATAAGAGTTTTCTCTGAAAGAGACAGTTTTCCCTGCAAACTAGGAAAATAATTGGGAAAGATCAGCGATCTGGGAGGATCTATGTACCTATCTCACTCTAGTGAATTTGAACTTGGGAGGTTTTTTTATTCTGATGAGGTACACCTGAAAGACAGCAACATGAAGTCTAGGTTTTAACTAGTAATTAATGATCAAGGTCTTTCTTTAGGTATTTAATGGGCAAAAACTCTCTTCTAAATTTCCTCAGGTAGACTCATCCTTTGGACTTGAATAAATCATAAAATGCATTTAAGCAACTTTCTCTATTAATAAGATTTCCTCCTCTCAGCAGAATTAACTCATTTTGTAGAGTGACTCTGATCTTCCTTTTTCTACCAGTTTGACCTTATTTAATTGTGTCCTGAGTTCTTTAAATCCCCAGACTCCACTGGCTTCCTCCTGCCATGAGGTCACACATGTTTGTGCTCTGAACTCCAGTCTGGAGATTCTGATAGAATTATGGTTTGATCACATGAGCCCCACCCCTTCTGCTGGAGATCCACAGGTCACCTGCTTCTCACCACTCATTATAAACACTGCATCAGGGAGGTTTGGTGCAGAGATAAAACCAGGGAGAAAAATAAAATCTTTTTCATGCATTGGCTTATACTTGGGTCACCTTAAGCTGTTTTAACAGCAACAGACAAAAGATGAAAACCTAAGATTTCAATCCCCTTGCCAAAGGCTGTATTCATCCCAGCTTGAAAATTAAAGATGAATCAAATTGGCTGTATAGTTGATTGAGGCACATTTCCAATTCAGTGCAGCATCTTCGATTGAGAAGGCCTTTTCACTGCAACTGATGGAGAGTTTCTTCCTTCTTGCTTAAAATAGTAATTAAGGGCAATGTTTATTTAATGAATATCTGATAGCCCAAATATTCCCATTGGTAATATTCTAAATCTGATGTGTTATTTATTGGAGAGGAGAGGGTCTTGATACATTTGGCAGATGGTGGAACTAAAGTCAGCAAAGTATTGCTCAGAAGGTCAAGGCCAGTACATGATAGGGCTTTAGGCAACTTTATATACGTTGCAGAGAAGATCTCAACCTGCATTGAAAGAGGGAATTTCCCTACTAGGGATTCCTTTTATCAGTTATGTCACAGTTTTTTTCTTCCCCAATATAACACACCTGAAGGATTGGAAATTTTATCCTTTAGGTAGAATTTTCCTAATGAAGATCAAAAACCCCTCTATAACTTTGAATCTAGTATGTGTCTGGCATTGTGCTAGGTATTGGGGGCACAAAGATGAAAATAATATAGTTAATTTACTGTAAATTCTACTAAAAAGAAAGGATGGGTACCCAGAAAATAATAGATCCTAGATCAAGGAATTCATTGTTACAGGGAAGTAGTCTGAGAGGAAACTCTCTTTATCAATGCAGATCAGTCTCTTCTCTGACACTTTAGAGTTTCAGAGAGTTGCCTGCATCACTGAAGCATACTGCGCAGGATGTTACAGCTAGTATTTGTCAGAGGCAAGATTTCTTCACTCCAACCCTAGCTTTCTCTCTGTTGTGTTAACTTGTAAACATAAAACTTATATTAAAAAAAATACTTAGTCTAAGGTAGCTTGGATGGGTTCTAGTCTAACCTACTTATTATGCAGATGAGAAAATAGGCCCAGAGTGTTACTATGGCTAAACAATTTCTGCCAACTGTGGTTGTTGAGTATTTCCACATGTAGATGAGTGAGTCCTTAAAAAGCTAATATTTGGGACAGCTACATGGCTCAGTGGATAAAGCATCAGCCCCCAACTCAGGAGGACTTGAATTCAAATTTGATCTCAGATACTTAATACCTCTTAGCTGTGTGACCCAGGCAAGTCACTTAACCCCAATTGCCTCAGGGAAGAAAAGAGCTAATATCAGATCAATTCCTGAATTCATACTAGAAAACTTTGCACCATTAGATCTTTGCATTCTGCTGGCTTGGCTTTCAAAAATTCATACTTATCTATATGCCAGGATGGGGGATTGGAGGACTGTAGTGGAATACATCATGCAAAGGACAAAATGATTATAGGAGTAGAACAAGAAGGAACCATAAGAGAGCATTCACTCTTACTCATTTTTTTTTTTAAAGAAGGAGAAACAGTCCAGAGAGGGAATGATTTACTTGTAACAAAAATAATAATAACAATCTAGGCTTAGATTTGAATGTGGATTCTCTGACTGTTCATTATTTTTGTACTGCATTACAGTGCCTCCCTGGGATGTAGGATCTGTTCAGAAAAAGACTATTACTTCTGGTTGAAGGGTGCTTTCTAACTCTGGTGTCTACTGGATCCACCTACCTCTCACCTGTGGCTCCAAGAAGCTTTAGAGGCACAGTGGTCATGTTGCAGTAAACCATTTTGTCAGATGAGCTAAACTAGGTTGAGTGTAATGAAGGGGTCTGAGACCCATCAGGGAATTAGAGGGGTATCTACCTCAAGCAGCTTAAGACATCCCCTGGTGGACTGGGAAGATGAAAACAATTTGTTCCATCAGTCATGAAGGCAACTGAAGCAGGTGCTGTGGAGTGCTTAGAGAATAGTTAGAAATTAAAGATGCCAAGATCATCAGGATTGCCTTGCTCATCTCTGGTGTGAGGAAGGGACTAGTAAAGTGCTCAAAAATTGTCTACTTACCCAACCCTTGCCTGATTACTGCAGCAGGAACGGATCCCATTCTGCATGTGAAACACAAAAAATGTACAAAAGCTTCCACAAAGATGATTCCACTCACCATTAGCCCATGGAATGCATGCACACTTATAGACATCCCAAAATTCAGTAGAACTGAAAGATGAGCAGCTCTTGTTGGGAGATAACTCAATAGATATCACTTCCAAATAGCAGCCCTGGGTGAAACAATGCTGGCAAATGAAGGCCAGCTTACTAAAGTTTGAGCTGGATACACATTTTTCTGGAGTGGCTGTAGTGAAGGGGAGTGCCATGAAGCTGGAATAGTTTTTACAATCAAAACCAATCTAGTAAACAAGGATGCATATATATCAAAAGGTGTGATTGACAGCTCCATGACAATGCGATTGCCACTTGCAGGAAAGTGCCTTGCCGCCATCATCAGTGTCTATGCTCCCACCATGATAAACCTTGGAGAGGTCAAAGAAAAATTTTGTGAAGACCTGGAGACCCTTATCATCAATGTGTCAAAAAAGGACAAGGGTATAATTCTGGGTAACTTTATTACTAGAGTAGGCTTAGACTACCAGATATGGCAGGAATCCTTGGGAGGCGTGGAGTTGGAGAGCAATGGGTCACTTATTATTGAAGAGTTGTGCTTCAAATCACCAATATGGTCTTCCATTTTTCTAAATTGCAATACGATTCTGTGGATGTCCCTTTGGAGCAAATATTGGCATTTAATAGATCAGAAGGAGACAGGATGTGAAAGTGATCAAGGTTTTATGTGGCACAGTGGGCTAGTCTGATCGTCTCCAAGTTTAATATTCACATTCAACAAAAGCGGCAGTCCCAAAGCTAAATGACTACCAGAAGAAACAATCTCAATAGATTAGCATGTTTCTCTGAGGTGGACCAGTTTGTTGCTAACTTAGAGGGAAAGTTGAGCCAAGACACAGCAATAGTAGAGTGGGAAAGAATGGACTCTTTCAGAGATTTGGTATAGAGCACTGCATTTACTCTTCTGGGTCAGAGCCTTTGCAAACATCAAGACTGGTTGGATGAAAATGATAGGGAACGTTTGAAATTGCTAAACAAAAAACAAGAGCCCCACAGGGTATACCAGCAGGACAGTTCATTCATAACTAAGAAGGTAGTATTTAATTCCATCAAAAGTAAAGTTAAGTTCAAACAAAACTAAGAGATGCAGGATTTTTGGCTCAGTAGGAAAGCTGATGAAATTCATTTTTATGCTGATAGTAACAATTCAAAGCACTTTCATGATGCCCTGAAGGCTACTTATGGGCCAAAAATCTATGAGTGCTGATAGTGCCACACTGATTAGTGACAAGGACATGATCCTGGAATGATGGCTGAACACTTTCATAGCATTCTCAACAAACTATCAACAACCAATGCTGAAGCTATTGACCATTTACCTCGTTGAAATCAATCGCTTGTTAGCTGAATTTCCAATTGAATGTTACTAGGCTTCTTTCGTGTGACAAAGCACCTGGTAATCATTATTCCAGCTGAGATTTACAAGGCGGGGAGATCAATTGCTCATACAAAAGCTAACTGAAAATTTTCATACTATATGGCAAGAGGAAGTTATTCCCCAGGAATTCAAGGATGCCTCCATTTTCTATCTCTCTAAAGATAA
This sequence comes from Antechinus flavipes, assembly GCF_016432865.1. Taxonomy (NCBI): domain Eukaryota; kingdom Metazoa; phylum Chordata; class Mammalia; order Dasyuromorphia; family Dasyuridae; genus Antechinus; species Antechinus flavipes. The sequence continues at coordinate 231,220,533 of NC_067403.1, forward strand.
AGTGAATAGATTGTTCTGTGATAATCACAGGGGTGCATGTCTCTTTCTTAGTCACTACTGGCAAGATCCTTGCCAGAATCCTCCTTAATAGTTGGTCCATTACTTGGAAGATCGTCATCTACCTGGAAGACACTGTGGCATCAGAAAGGCTTTAGGAGTGGTCAAGATGATGTTTGCTGCTCACCAACTCCAAAAGTATCAGGAGCAGAACAGGGATGTATACATGATGTTTGCAGATCTGACCAAACATTTTTGATAATGCAACTCTGATGGGCTGGGGACATTGCTCAAATATCATATGTACAACTGCCAAAAAGACTATTTCATAGGGCAAGAGCTCATGTAGTGGTCAGAAAAATGTGATACACAAAACATTCTCAAGGTCTTCCTCAAGAACTTTGCAATTGATTGTGTGACACAGAAGATACTGGCACAGAGCCACCCAGTATGGTGTGCCCACATCAGAGAAGGTATTGTGCTCTATGACTAAAACAGAATTAAAGTAGCTCCAAAGAAATGTGAAATGCCCAAATTTATACACAGACAGTCACAGGGACTATTTGTGCCTAAACTGGGGTAGAGTACTCTAAGCTCATGTTGGTCTGACCAGCTACAATTGAGCACACTGTAATTTGATTCTAAGAATGATGTTATTTTGGTGCTCTATAAGAACAAATGATAGCAACCAACCAATAATGCCTTCCAATCCAAAGAGCAACTCAAATCCCAATTCTGATTCTTTCTGTGTTTGTGTGTTCTCTTGGACAACATATTGCATATTTCTGAGCCTCAAGGTCCACTAGATAGCTTCCAAGTTTCCTATCAGATCTAAATAGATACTCCTCGGTCATTTAAAACTCCCTTCTGTGCCTCAGTTTCTTTGTCTGTAAAATGAAGTGGTTGGATTAGATGTCTTCTATGTTCCTTATATCTAGAATCTATGAAATATCATACTTTTACTTCAGTTTTCTAATGACCGAGTATATTTATCAAAACATATTTCAAAGGAACAAATCTTGTTGATAAACACGTATGTATATATAGAGTATTTTGGTTATAAAGGGTTATATATACATTCCCCAGTTTACTACTAATAATCCTTTGCATCAGGAAGTCATGGATTTATCCCCTTTTATTGATGATGCACAGTGAGGCTCCTAGATGAAACTTTTATCAGGTAAGAAATGATACCTGTCAGCCATAGCTGACAGATGGCAGAGTTGAGTCAGGGCTAGAATCCAGGTTATGTGACTCAGAGCCCAATTCCTTGCTTCCTAGGTGGCAAAATTAATTCTTGATTCTTGTTTAGAACGTTATCTGGGATGTCCATCATTCTTGTCTATAGATCTTTTTATCTATCTATCTATCTGCCTGTCTATTTCTGTTAAATGTATATGTATTTGCATATGCATTTATTTATATTCTCTTTACTGGATTACAATCTAGTAAAGCTTCTGGATAGGGATATGAGAGTAATATTCAGTTTTCTCTCCCTTAGCACTACACTCAGGGAATATCCTGATAATGTGCATATATCTCCCTCATGTATAATATGCCTATAATACACACTCATACATCTGTAGAATCCATATTTGTGTAAACCAGAATTCAAATATGTATATAAATATATGCATATTAATGTAGGTTCATAAAACATGATATGCAAATACATACAATATATGTATATGAAATATAAACACAACTTTTAACATAGTGTATATATATATACACACACACACACACAGCTTATATACATACAAAATATATACAGATGCCATATATGCATGTTTACACACATAAATACATCTATGAAGGTAGTTAATTCCAGGAAGATGAACATATTTTACTTTCAGTGCCTTTTCAAACTGCATTTCAATACAACTTCTCACCCTCACCAGCCATACAGAATCATCACTCCCATATAAACAAAGATATAAATCTAGGTTTTCATAAAGAGAACCCTGTTTTATCTCAGTAGTTGCTCTTATACAGCGAATGCAGAAATATTTTAGTGACACCAAATTAGCTATTAGTTGGTTCTAGTAACATTGGCCAGTGTGCTCTGCAGTGTCTAGATGGAAGAAGCATGTGTTGCTTGCAAATGACTTTGAAGATCTAGGAAAGCATAATGTTAGATGCTTATTTGATGATGTGAAATGCTGGGGAAAGGAAAAAGCATCTGAAGCTGGAAAATGGCATTAAAAACAGCAATGGTGCTAGAATGCTGAGATTTGCCATGTCCAACAGAATGGCACGGCTCCTCTACTTCCCTGCCTCTACTTCAAAGGTTAGATAGTAAAAGTATTGATCAGAAACTGTGCCGAGTCATTGTCCTATTGTTTAGCTATAAGTTGTCAGGCAGGACTGGTGACAACAGTAGTAGCTTCTTTCTAAAGACAAGAAGGACATGTCTTCTTATAAAATAAATATGGACACCTAGATTGCAAGGATCTCTAACCAAAAGAGATTTATCAACTTGATTATTTGAGATACATGTTCACCAAAGTGGAATCATGTATCCTAGAGCAAATTAATTCTCTAATTAATTCAGTTTTTATATTATAAATGACCCTATCTGCATCCCAGGGACTCCCTATTCAAATCCCACACACAATGGCTGGCTGATTCATGGGAAGGTGATTTATAGTTCTCTTTCAAATTCCTTGGGATAACCCTGAGATTCTCTGGGGTTGCTAGTACTGTAATGAGCACCCACTTTTCTTTCCCATTGACAATAACACAACCAGCTTTTACCAGAGGTGTTTTCTAAGCACCTTTTATTATAAAACAAACCCTCCTCCAAGTGGGGTCACCCTGCCCCTTTTCAACATAAGGTCCCTGGAGAGTGTGGACTCAGTTTTAAATTCATAGCCAGTGAGGCACATTTATAGAGAAACTATGTGGCAACAGAGACAATTCATAGTTCCAAGCTTTGGAAATCTTTTTTTGTACTTTTGTTGAGTCTTCATGATATTTCCCTTCGATGCTCAGATATCTGCTGGGCTCCGATACTCCATGCCTTCATAAAATCCATAGCCAACACTTGTCTCTTTTATAAGGACTCACCATTCCTGATGATGTCTTTCCTCATTATAGCCAGTTTGTCTCTAGTGTTTCTCTCAGCTTTTTGTTGCTATTTGTGCTTCATTCTTGAAGAGGATCATGACATCAGGGAAGGGATGTCATGACATGTAAGTGAGATGTATTTCAGTGAGGGAGGGCTGTAAAAAGTCATTGGTCTCACTTTTTCCTCCAGAGCCATCTGGGTCTAGTGACGAGATATAGATCAGAATGACAGGAGATGACCCTGCATGCAATGAGAAATCTCTCAGCAACTCATTCAGACATTGTCATCAACCACTACTATTTCAAAGACCGTGCTACTGCCATTAATGGAAACTCTCAATCTTTGATTTTTCAAAATGTGTAAGTTTATAACCTGGTCTCTGAAAAGGGAAGAGAGAGGAAGGAAAGAGAAACTCTCTCTCCTTCCCCCCGCATTGCTCTCAGGAGTCCTTCATTACTAGATTCAATGATTGGACTCAGAACCAGTTTTCTATTTTTATATGTAGCTAAAAGCAACATCTGACTCAGCTTATCATAGATATTTCCTGCGTGGTATCAATTGTCTTTATATCCAATAATCAATATATTTTATCCCTCTAAAATTGATTAAAGACTTAATCATCCCTAGTGGGCACTTTTGATTGGTTCAGTCAGCTTCTGAAGCCTTCTGTAATTAATTGAGACAGGGATTCTGGAGCTAAGCCACAGGATCTCTAAGGCCATAATATTGGATGATGACTGTAAATATATGATCTAATACAATATAGTATTATGGAATAAACAAAACTTGTTTGCCTCTGTTTCCTTAACTATATAATGGGAATGGCAATAGTTCCCACCTCATAGGGTTGTTGTGAGTCTCAAATAAGATAATATTTGCAAAGCACTTAAAACAGTATCTGTCACATAGTAGGTACCCAATAAATGCATATTTCTTTTCATTTCCTTCCTCCTTCACTTCTGCCATGACTGGAATTCATTTCTCATTTCTGCCATGAGAAATCCTTCAAGATGCCATTTAAGCAACATTGTCTACATGAAAGCTCTCACCAATTGCTAATTCTTTTCTTCCCTATCTTCCCTAACTACCTTGTATTTACTTTGTATTTATTCTGTATAAACTCTCGAATGTGAAGAGTATAAACTCTTTGAGAGTAGGGATTGTTTCTTTCTTTCTTTTTTTTTTTTTTTTTTTCTTTGCATCCTGAGCAACTACCACGGTGCCTGATGCAGTTGGTGCATAATAAATGATTTATTCTCATGACTATCCTATGGGACTGGCAGCACAAGTATTTTTATTCTTTTCCTCTTTTATGAATAAAGACAATAGGTCAGAGAAGTCACAGATTTAGTAGCAGATAGAAATTTAAGGACATCTAGTCCAAATTTCTTATTTTACATATAAGAGAACTAAGAACGCTGGGGGGGGGGGTTTGCATAGCTTGCTCAAGGATGCACACAAGTAGTCAAATAACAGGGACATTTGAACTGAGATTATCTTGTGCTAAAAGCTAGAAATTTTCACACTGAACCATGAAGTTGCTTGCCCACAGATCACCTGGATAAGAACTGGCAAAGCCAGGAACAAGTCTAGTTCTTTTCATCGGAGATCTGGTGTGTTATTCATTCTAGGTTTTAGGACAAAGGGAAGGTCAAAGAATGACCTCTTTACAGGAATATTAAGCTAAAGTTTTCCTAGTCCCTAGTCAAACCTCATTTCTTTACTTCATAGTATCTTTCAAGGAAGCATGTGAAGGAGTGAAGAAAGATCCATAAGGATTACAGCACAACTCCCTTAGATATTGAAATAGGGCACTTTTAATAAAAGCTCTGGTAACTATGTTTGCTTTTTAAGTTAAATTAAATATTTCTTTTAAATTTTATTTTAATACACATTGCTTTATGAATCATATAGGTAGAGAAAAATCAGAACAAAAGGGAAAAACTTTGGGAGAAAGGAAAACAGAAAAAAAGAAGTAAGCATAGCAATTTACATTCCACCTCCATAGTTCTATTTTCTGTATGCAGATGGCATTTTCTGTCCAAAGTCTATTGGGATTTTTTTGGATCACTGTGTACAATGTATTCCTGGTTCTGCTTATTTTGCTCAGCATCAGTTCATGTAAGTGTTTCCAGGACTTTCTGAAATGAGATTGTTCATTATTTTTTATAGAATAATAGTATTCTTTTACCTTCATATATCACAGCTTATTCAGCCATTCCTCAATTGATGGGTATTCATTCATTTTCTAATACTTTACTATCATAAAAAGAACTGCTACAAACATTTTTGCACAAATGGGTCCTTTTCCCTTCTTTATGATTTCCTTGGGATACAGACCTAGTAATAGCACTGCTAGGTCAAAGAGTATGAACAGTTTTATAGCTCTTTGGTCATAGTTCCAGTTTGCTCTCCAGAATGGTTGGATCACATTACAACCAATAATACCTTGATGTCCCAACATTTATCATTACTTTTTCCTGTCATCATCTTAGCCAACCTGAGAGGTATGAGGTGGTACCTACAGTTGTTTTAATTTGCATTTCTCTAATCAATAGTGATTTAGAACATTTTTTCCTTTGACTATAGATGGCTTTAATTTTGTTATCTGAAAATTGTCTGTTCATATCTTTTGACCATTTATCAAGTGTGGAATGACTTGTATTCTTATAAATTTGACACAGCTCTTTATATATTTTAGAAATGAGACCTTTATCAGAAATATTGGTCTAAAGATTTTTTCCCCAACTTTATACTTTTCTTTTAATCTTGTTTCTGTTGGTTTTGTTTGTGCAAAAAGCTTTTAATTTAATGTAATCAAAGTTGTCCATTTTGCCTTTCATAATATCCTCTAGTTCTTCTTTGGCTATAAATTCCTCCCTTCTCCAAAGATTTGACAGGTAAATTATATCTTGTTCTCCTTATTTGCTTATGGTGTCATCATTTGTGCCCAAATCATGTACCCATTTTGACCTTATTTTGGTATGGGTGTGAGATGTAGGAATATGCCAGGTTTCTGACCTATTCTTTTCCAGCGTCCTCAGTAAATTCTGTCTAATAGTGAGTTCTTATTAAAGAAGCTGGAGTTTGGGGATTATCAAAAACTAGATTATTATGGACCTTGATTATTGTGTCATCCATCAATCCACCATTCTATTTGTCAGCTAGTACCAAATAGTTTTGATGATTGCTATTTTATAATATAGTTTTAGATTTGGTACTGCTAAGTCCCTTCCTTTGTATTTTTTAATTAATTCCCTTGCTATGCTTGACCTTTTCTTCTTTCAGATGAATTTTGTTATTTTTTCTAGTTGTATAAAATAATTTTTTGGCCGTTTGATATAACCATTGAACAAATAGATCAATTTACACAGAATTGTAATTTTATTATATTAGTTTAGTTTATGAGCAATTAATATTTTCCCAATTAAATTAAATATTTTTAAAAATTAATTTTAGGTTGTATGTGTGCATTCATATTTCCATATAAGTGATGTTAGAGCAGAAAAATCATAACAAACGAGAAAAACAAAAGAAAGGAAAAAAAGTTAAACAAAAGAAAAAAGTGAAAATAGTATGCTTTGATCTGTATTCAGTTTCCATACTTCTTTCTCTGGATGGGGGTGGCATTTTCCATCCAAAGTTTATTGGAATTACTTTGGGTCTCCAAATTGCTGAGAAGAGCAATGCCCATCAAAGCTGATCCTCATACAATCTTGCTGTTGCTGTGTACAATATTTTTCTGATTTTGTTTGTTTCACTCAGCATCAGTTCATGTAAATCTTTCCAGGTTATTCTGAAATCATCCTATACATCATTTCTTATAGAATAATAGTAATCCATTACATTCATATGCCATAATCTATTGATCAATAACCAATTAATGTGCATCCACTCATTTTTCAAGTTTTTGTCACCATGAAACAGATATGCTACAAACATTTTTGTGCATACAGGTCCTTTTCTATCTCTTATGATCTTTTAACCATGTTTGCTCTTTGCAATTATTACTATAAATAAACATATTACCTGTTTTCCCTGAGATAATGAACTTAAACTCTGGGCTGGATATTTACTTCTCAGTTATAAATGCAAATATTCTTATGACAACTGGCCAACTTAAAAGAAAAAAAATACTTTTTGTTGATTTAACTATTTAGATTGAATGAGTTGGTCCAATATTTTTATCCTGTAAAGGCAGATTTTGAGTCAAGTTCTTGGGCTTTCAGGAAAAAAAAAGTTTATCTGGTTTTGTGGAATCACAGTTTAATACAAAATCACCCACATGACATTGCTCTTCTTGCTGCAAAGAGAATAGGACAGAAATAGTCACACATAAAGGAATTCTAGGAGAAAAACTACAGAGACTCAGGCCAGGAAGAGGCAGTGGCCTCAGGTGCTGAAATGTGTTAGCAATATCAGAGCAGGAGAACCAGGTTAATCGGTACCCCTAGAGGCTCAACCTGTCATGACTGTGACCCTCACATCAAAAAAAGAGTTGAGTGAGCCACTAAGTCCTCTTGGCAAAAAGAGAGCTAACAAAGAAAATTGTCCCCCAAAGTATATTTCCTTATCATTTGGAGGAACTTGTGCCCTTAGTAATGTTTGAGATCTGTGGGGGTGGCAGGTAGTGCTTTACCCAAAGGAGAAAAGAAGAAAAATGTATACCTCAAATAGTTTCTTTCTCCTTTTACAGTTTCTTTCTCCTTGTATGTGATGGACACTTTCCCCATAATTCTTGTGCTATTGGATTAAGTTTCTGTAAGTGTTAAAGAACGGCTGGAGTTCTTAAAGCATTTTCAAGTTTGCAAAATATTCTATGCACACTATTTCATTGGGGTCCTATCATAAAGAGGGAGATATTACAGGTGTTCCATTTGGGAGGGAAATAGACCTGTAGAAGGTACTTATAAGGGAGAATAAACCTGTAAGGGGGAAACCTCTAGTCAGTCAATTAGTTTGTATTAAATATTTACTTTATGTCCACCACAATGTCTTTCTGCTAGAGAAACAAACAAGCAAGCAAACAAAGGAATGAAGAAAGAAACCCAAATACAATGGTCCCTGCCTCAAAGGATCTCACATTCTAGTCAGGGAGATGAGATGTAAATAAGCATGAATGTTCAAGATGTATCCCAAAGCATATATTGACTATATGAACTCAAATAGGAACATGGCATATCAACTGATGTCAACAATTTTTGGAAATAATATTTTTTAAAAAATCTTATTTCTATTTTTCTTGCCTTAAGGAGAAAAATAATTCACTAACCATGCTTGGTCCTTCAAAGTATTCACAAATTCCCATCTTTCATCCAGGAAATGCTCTAAGATTGCAGAGAAGATGTTGTTTGTGTAGGAGAAAAACTTTCTTACTCGGGGTACCAATGAAGTCATATAAGTAGTCTCTCATCCCTATAATACTTCCAAAATTATATTGTTCCTATTTTTAAGATCAGGAAATCGAGGCTCAGAAAAAAGCGAAATGATTTTCTCATGATCACAAGGTAAGTGTCAGAAAAGCCATTTGAATTCAGGTCAAAGGTAAATGTCAAAAGAGCCTTTTGACTTCAGCTCTTTTTCATGCTAGATCCAGTTCTCAGTTCTAATACACTTTGAGAAACACAAGAAGTTGATATTTTGCCACCTCAGAGCTAAAGTGAGCTTTTTTCCTTTTGAACTACCTTTTGAAATCTTACCTTGTGACGACCATTATTAGCCTAATGGATTGACAACCAGATCTAGTTGATTACCAACCCAGGATGACAGCATTTCTTCAATAACCAGGAGGGGCACTGTTGCCCAGGATGAACCTTTTAAAAAGCAAGGGGAACAGACCCAAAAATCTTAAATCAGGTCTCTTTTAGGTCACAGGGGATTGTTATCGTTCATCTGGCTGGGCTGATAGCTCCCCTGGTCACAAAAGAATAGAATTTATCTTAGTTCCGCAAAGGTTTCCAGAGACCATCTTAAATTTGTTTATTTCTCTTAACTGCATGAAACTGAAAAGTTTGTGTGTTGCCAAAAGTTCACTGTATTAACCTACTTCCTTTTCACTAGCCCAAAATTTGCTGGCAAGGTCTGATATGTTCTGATCTTTCAACCAAATTGTTTCGGGAGTCTTATTTTGTCTAAAGATGAGATTCAAAAGGTTGTATTTGAGATAAAAATCTATGAAGTCAAAGAAAGGGAGAAATCCCTCAATATAGAAAAATCACAGTATCTAGCACATTACAACTCTGTTCTGCTCTACACTCTTGGTAATGGACGTATTTTTGTTACCTTGAACTAAAGTATATAATGACTGAATGGGTACAGATTTGCATACCCACATATGTACATGTTTGCATATATGCATATATGTGTGTATTTGCATATATACACATGCAAACATATGTGTGTATATTTTGTTTGGGTATGAAAATATTACTCAGGAATTAATATAGGCTTCTTGTAGGAGGTGGATCTTTAAGTAAGTCTTGAAGGAAGTTAGGACTTTCAAAAACTGAAAGGAAGAAGCAGCACATTCTAGGAAGTGTATTACCCTCCATTTCCTCATCTTAAAAATAGGAGCAATAACATTTGAAGGATAGAGATGAGAGACTCATTGTATGATTTCATTGGTATTCCAGGTAAGGAAACTTTCTACCCATACAAGACAATGCCTTCTCTGCAATTTATAATCTTAGAGAATTGCCTGGATGAAGGTTGGGAATTTATGAATACTTTGAAAGCCCAATAAGTTGACACCATAAGATATGCAAAGAAATATGGAGTGTAACTAAACAGCTAAATGATAGAACATAACCTTATTTATGTTTTGTAGCATACATTAAAAGAACTTATATCTAAGGAATCTAAAAGAACTCTAGAATGGTACTATATGATGAGAGTAGGAACTTTACAGAGGGTTTCTAATTATGGGTAGGTCAAGGTAAGAGCTGCATTTTGAAACATTTATTTTACTTGCCTTTTTTAACGGTAAGGACTTACTATGTGTCAGGTACTATACAAGGATCTGAGGATCAAAAGATAAAGGCAAACTCCAAACAAAAATGGTGTTCATCAGTTATATCTGACTTTTTGTGACCTCATTTAGAGTTTTTTTGGGGAAAGATATTGGAGTGATTTCCATTTTCTTCTCCAACTCATTTTACAGATGAGAAAACCAAGGCAAATAGGATTAAGTGACTTGCCCAGGGTCACATAGCTAGTGAATGTCTGAGGCCAGCTTTTAATTCAAGAAGTTGAGTCTTCCTCACTTCAGATCAGAAGCTCTGTATCCTAGCTTTTTCTTAAAGTTCCCTCAAGTTGCCAATAATGGTAAGTGGAAGGGGGATCTCCTTTTCTCCTTACACATGTACACACACATACATATTTGCACACATGCCTACATACATGTGCATAGTTGCATACACACATATGCACACATATCTGTATGTATTGCATGTGCATATGAAAATACTATTCAAGTATTAGTGAAGGCTTTTTTGTAGGATGTAGATTTTTAAGTGAGCCTTGAAGGAATTAAGTTTTAAAAGTAGAAAGGGAGAAGGACATTCTAGGAGGGAAGGAAAACATTTGCAAAGTTGTGGAACTAAGAAATGGAAATATTAAGGAAGAAAGGTTTAAGTGTGAAAGGGAAAGCTTTCCTTTCCAAACAAGATTGTGAAGGAAATACATGAATTCCACTACAGTCACCAATACTTGATAAGTAAGTATCAATCTGTAAACATTTGCTAAATAATTATTATCATGTTGCAATAATTATCTTCTTTACAAAAAACAATTCTATTACTCTAATATAATGAGAAAAAAGTTTTAGCAGTTAGAGAACACATTTAGTGACTAATATGGAAGTGTGAGATAGTCAATCATTTTAAGGGGTCTTTCAACCACAATGAAATAGAGATGTTTCTATACTAAGGATTGTCTACCCCAGTGAAATAATATGTATAGTAAAAGAGAATCTCAAATTTCACCTATTGAGCCATGTATACATCTTGAATATTAATGGATTATCATCTCAATAGTGGAGTGAGTTCCAATGCTGCCTAGATCATATAAGTTCTTGATGTGGTGACAATTCAAGGTAACAATCTGTAGATTGGATTAGTGGGGATAAGAAACTCAGCCATCTTCTCCCATGCAACGATTGTAGATAAGAGGTAATAAGTAAATGTGGATGTAGGCAGTGGTAATGGAAAGCAGGTGGTGAATATAAGGAGTTTTGAAGGAAAAAATCATTAAGACCTGGTGACTCATTTGGATAGAAAGTGGGGAAAATGAAACAATCAAAGATGAAGCCAAGATTTTGAACCTAGGAACATGGAAGAATGGTTTAGCATAAATAGTTAAGAAGGCTGGATGGGTTTTCAGTTTTAGAGGGAGAAAAGGAGTTCAGTTTTATAGCTATTCAGTTTGAGTTGGAAACGGAGTGCTAATATGAAGATGAGATTTTCTCAGTTGGTCTATTATCTGTAAAAAGGTGCTAGGGAATTGCCTTTTAATAATTAATCAAGAAGTATTTATTAAAGAAGCATTAAATATTTATTCCAGGAGGCAGCTTTTTAAGCTCAGTGGATAAGATACTGGTCTAAACTGAGAAAGTCTTAAGTTCAAATCTAGCTTCAGACACTTGTTATCTGTGTGATCCTCAGCAAATTACTTCATTCCTGCCTGTTTTACTTTACTGGAGAAAGAAATAGCAAATCATTCCAATATCTTTCCCAAGAAAATCTCTTAGATAGTAAGATTCACAAGGTCACAGAGAGATAGAAATGACTGGACAGCAACACATTTGTTAAGGAGCTACTAGATGTGTGAGGTACTATGCCAGGATCTGAAAATCAAAAGATAAAGACAAAATAATGTAATAGGGTATGAAGTATAATGGCTCTGAAATCAAAGGACCAGGATTTAAATCTTGCCTCCGATGCTTACTCTCAGTGTTACTTTAGGACACTTATTTAATTTCCATGACTTCAGTTCCTTTTTTGGTTTTAAAATGAAAGACTTTTCCCAGGTAGCTTCTGAAGTATTTTCCATCACTAAATCTATAAGTTTTTTTAAATTCTATGAGAGAATCTTTGCCCTTAAGGAACTTATTCTATAGGGCTTGTGGGGCAAGGTACAGATTCTTAAATAATACAAGTTATATACAAAATAAATACAGGTACATCTCCATTGGGTTATTTCTCCATTACATCCAAGCTTCTAAAATTTAGATTTGAACTCAGATCTTCTAGTAACAAGACTTATACACTATTCCTATTCCAGTGAGATTAAACTCAAATAAAATGGGATCCTTGTAGCCTGCATATTGTCTTAGAGGATCACGTTAACATCATTTATATTTTGTTGTATTTTCATTCATTTTATTAAATATATTCCAATAACATTTTGACCTGCATTTGGGAGTAAATCTTTTATGGTTGTGGGCTGAATGGGGCTAATAGGTAGCGGGTTTGACACTGCTGCCTACCTCATTCCAGTTTCATGTTTCAGTGCAACTCTCAAGTAAAAATAACCAGAATACAATTGGAAATAAAGATTGCAATTTAGAAAGTATGGCCTATAGCTCAACTCAGAAAAAAAAATATGTTTATACATTTCCAAAGTCACAGTGGTGCTTTGATACCATAAATACAGGAAGCTACTTAATCACAAGGCAAGTTGAAGGGCCTGATCTTAGCTATTCAAAGGTATGTAGACATAGCTTTGCTTCAACTAAAGTTCTAAATTATAGCATTATTGATCTTCTGTATGGCGACCTTGGGGCAGAAGCAAAATTAAAATTAATCATTCTGAACATAAAAATCAATGGGGATAAGGATACCCAAGCCTGAAGGACTATTTCTTGGGAATAATCTTCTCTTTGTATATTCTGTCATAACAGAGACTCAGAGGCCCTAAAGAAGATAGGGAATATAAAGGTCTAGTGTTTGTATTTTTGAAAAGATCTGTGTTTGTATCACCTTAGGAAATGGTAAACTCCATCTATCAGATGCAACCCACTTTTGACTAGCTACTAACTCATATGGAGTTGCTTGAATCACACAGAGGAAGAGAGATTTGCCAGATTCCATAGGTAATCTAGATATTAAATTGTTATTTCAAATATATAGGGGAATGAATATTTAAGATAGGCCTTTTAATGCTCAGTTAAATTGAATGGTCTTCTATCTTGAGATAGTGATAAAGAATAATTTATTTCTTACCCACACTGGAATATTCTGTAATGGATCAGAAATGCTAATTATTATTATTATTTGACCAGATAAAATTGGGATTTTTTTTTGTTATTTACTATTTTTTGAATCATTGCAATTTATTATCTCATATGAGATTTTTTTGGATAGCTAGGTGGCATAGTGGATGGAAAGGCAGATCTTAAGCCAGAGTGCAAATCTAAATTCAAATCCAGCCTCAGATGCTTATTAGTTATATGACTCTGAGCAAATCATGTAACTATTTGCCTCAGTTCCTCATTTATCAAATGAGCTGGAGAAGAAAATAGCAAACCACTCTAGTAGTCAAGATTATCCCAAATGGAGTCATGGACATTGAATGTGACTGAAATGATCGAACAATAGCAACAGCAAAATCCATAAGGGGATTTATCAAGATGAAGAATCTCTGAATAAGTTGGCAAAACAGGGGCCTTAGAAAGAAAGTATGACAAAAAGATGGACAGTGTTGAACAGGGTACAAAAGACCAACTTCACATATATCCCCCATCTGAATAGTCAATAGTCAAGTTGGAGGATTTTAAAAAAAATAATAGTAATGGAGTCATATGGATTAAGCTGGGTAAAGGGCTTTATTTGTTATTTAGTTATTTGTTATTTAGTCATTTCAATTGGGTCCATCTCTTCACAACTCCATTTGCTATTTTCTTGGAAAAGATACTGGAACAGTCTACCATTTTCTTGTGCTCATTTTACAGATGAGAAAACTAAGGCAAGCAGGATTACATGACTATCCCAGATTTAAGCAACTAGTAAATTTCTGACACTGTATTTGAATTGAGTTCTTTTTGGCTCCAGGCTTACTGATTTAACCATCGTACCATCTAATTATCATTTTACACATATATTAGGTACGTAATAAATGATCTTTACTGTCAATTGATCTTCACATAAATCCTGTATAACAAAAACAGGTATAATCTTTATTTTACAGATAAATCAACTAAGACAGAAGGAAGCTAATGATTTATTTAAGAGTCATACAACTAAAAATGTCAGGGTAAGATTTGAATCCAGATTTTTCCTAACTTCAAGCCAAATCATTCTGTCATCTCATCACACTTCTTCTTACATACAGATGTATTCAATAAATATACTGTTAAGTTGTGGATATTTAATATGAACCCCAATATTGTAGAGATTTGTGTTGGTGGGAGATACCAGGCTTGGAGTCAGGAAGACTTAAAATTCAGGCCCTGTCTTTGATACATACTAACCATTTGGCCATGAACAAGTTTCTTAAACTCAGAGTATTCCAGATGACTTTTCAGAGAATACATCACTAATGAATTGCATATCTTTGCATCGGTGGAAGGAATTTTCTTATAAGAAATTTTCTCTACCAAATAAATCACAGTTTGCATTGTGCCACAACAAAAAATAGTGCCCATCTAGCTTACAACTCCTACAAGACACAACTTACTGGTGAGACTTTAATAAAAAAGTTTACTTCCTAATTTGCTAGAATTCTGTCATATCAAGAGACAAACTCCATCTCATAGAATATAGATTTTTATTTGTATTAACAATATTTTGACAGGGATAAAAGGTATAACCTTTTAGAACATTTATAATTCAACAAGGGATGATGGGAAGAAAAAGTTTGTCTTGATTAGGACAAAATATTCCCTTACATTATGCAATTAAGGAAAAAGGTTTAAGAGCTACTATGAAATTTGTGCTTCAGGGCATTAACTCAGGGGTCATTAATAACGAATTTGAGCCTTTCTGTTGTATATTATGAATGTGAAAGAATTATCAAGTTGAACTTTTAGTTAAAGATCTGTGAGATGAGATATAGATATATTCCTCTCAAGATCATTGGTGTGGTCTTACAAAGGTGACTGATCTGAATGGATTGAATATTTAAAACTAAAGTAAAAAGAAATTTTTTACTTTCCTATGTGCTTATTACTATATTTCCTATAAATATTGCCAGCTGAGCTCATGGATGTTTAGAACAATGCAACTGTAAAAAAAAAAAGTTTGAATGTAGCCTTAATTAAGATTTTTACCAGGAAATCAAGTTATAATTTTTCTAATTTAGTTAACCTAGGGGAATATATTCATGGTATTAGGCCTCTAACTGACTCCAGGAGTAAGATTTCTAAAGTTACTAGCCCATTTTCATAGTCTTGTTAAAGTAAAGGAATTAATATATAATAGTAGAATTTAAACAGCTATCACAGAATTTTTTGAGCGTACACACAATGCAAATTTAGGGTTTGTACTTTGACTTTTGGAAGATAATGTTTGTTAAAGAGACCAGCATTCTTTCCTACATCCAGTGATGTCACAGTTTAAAAAAGAATATGGGGATAGTCTCTTGTCTAACTAATGATGGGTTTTGTCAAAAATATCTCATAGTTTTACATGATTTAACATTTTTCAAAGCTCTTCACATTCATTTCTTTTTCTTTCTATATTTCCTTTTTTGGGATTTGCTTATGATAAGGATGCTTCAATAATCCAAATATTTGGAGTTCATCACATTGGGTCTTCTCTCCATTAACACAAATCATAATGCTCTTATGATTGAATAGATCATTTATAGCTTCATACTTGATCCTCTTGATTAATGTCTCCCTATTTAAACTGATCCTTAAACAATAGACATGGAGTCCATCAGAACCCTTAGCTACAAACTTTCTTTTTTCCCCTTCCAAAACCTCTCTTGACTGGTAGAAGTTATAATTCACTGGTCTAGCTTTTGAAATATAATAACTCCTGGGGAAAAGGATCAAAATCCTCACAAATGATCATTCAACTGCTATACTTTGTGACTGCTTAGTTGAAGCATCAAGGCACTTTGAGGGAAAGACATGAGACAGTATAGCTAGATGAGCAAACCACTGGCTCTTCCCCTCAGGAAATGTCTTAGGAACTCAAGAGCAAAGATCTTGGGAATAGCAGTACTCCTAGACCACTGATCCTGCTTCTAGCATTGACTTTGCAGTATTTATTGAGGGGAACAATCATTCTGGTGAAAAGGCATGCCATATTCCATGCTGGCAATATTAACTTCTGACCAACTGACATCAAAAGATAATTAAGTAGTAGCACTGCTCCCCACTCCTGGCCCAGGCTACCCACTTATCTTCTTATGATCCAACACTCAGCTACCAAGAAAAAGCAACTTTACTAGTTTTACTACTGGACGCTAAGAACCATGGGACTTTTCTATCTGATGTATGGTTATAAACTTCCTTGTATCTTGTCACTCTTATTAGAAGTAAACTCCTTGATAGTGGGAATGACATTACTTTTCTATTGGTGTACCTAGTCTTTACCATAGTACTTTATACACAGTAAATGCTTGATTAATGCTATTTCATTCATTGGTATGGTAGAAGGGTTTCTTGTCTAGATTGAATTACCTTCCCATTTCCTTTCCAATACTGAGATGTGATGATTTTATTTATTCAATTTTGGATGCTCCATTTGAGGAAGGACATTGATGAGTGAGAAAATAGACAAGGATGTTAAAGGTTTTCTAGATGATACTATATAAAGATCAGCTCAAATGACTGGGGATATTTCTCTAGGAAGCAAGAACATTTTAAGGAACATGACACTTCTCTTTAAATATTTTTGAAGAGCTAATCTGGAAGACAGTTTTGATTTGTTCCATTGAAAACCAGAGACAATAGCAAGAAGTAAATAGTAGACATTGTGTAGTGGCAGATTTAGTTTAAGTGTAGAAGACAGGACAGCTCCCTACATATTTGATGTAGTCATAGAAAGAAATGAATTGATAACATGTAGTAAAATATTAACGCATTAATGGTTGCTAAAACCATTTCCCATTTTGAAATGTGAACTATATGAGAGAATATTATAGAACTGAAGGGAACAAATTCCTTGGACAAGTAAAAATTTGACATTTATTTTAAGAGATTGAAATGTCTAAGCCTTAGGTAAGTTCAGCAGTTTGAGAGAATTCACTGCAAGAGCTGATTGTAGGAGAGACCACAGCAGTGCTAGAGAGAGATTTTTCTTTCCCCCTTTTGCTAAGTCATGTTGTTTAGGAGCAGAGTTACTCAGCTAGAACAAAACATACCATATAACAATTGGATAGTCACTTGGAGAGAAAGTTGGCCTGCCAGAGACAAACAATACAGACAGAGGGGGTGGTCACTCCAGAAAGAAAGCAGTTTTAAGGAATCAGACCACTGGCAGCAGGAAAAAAGCTGACAATGTACTTAAGAAAGAACTAGGGCAGTTAGGTGGTACAGTGGATAGAGCACTAGCCCTGAAGTCAGGAGAACCTGAGTTCAAATTGGTCTTATGATACTTAACTCTTCCTAGCTGTGTGACTCTTCACAAGTCACTTAGCCTAAGTAGCCTTAACAAAAAACAAAAACAAAAACACCAAAAAAGCTAGCCCTAGCAATAAATGTTTGAGTTTAGGAGATGAAAGATTCTGGAAGTTCATCTAAATATTCTACCCAACACACATCATAATCAGAAAGGAACTTTTGAAGACACTATCATGATAGAAGATACCATATTTAGGAATTACTTTGTTCATATGTCCCCTGTATGTCTACTGCAATGATTTTGTATCTAAATTTATAATCTTTGTTCTCATAGATATGGAATATATTTTAGGGGAGTGTTTTCCATATTTATGGGATTAAGAGTTTCAATTATTATTATGCCATTTTAGTAAATTTCTTACCTAAGAGCCCATGTTGTCTGCTTACCAAAGGTTAATGGGAAGTAGACTCTGTGTGTGTATTGTGTTTGTGTGTAAACTATAATCTAAGAATTCTATGACGGACTTCCGGTTAAGATGGCGGAGAGGAGGCTCACAGTTGCATAAGCTCCGCGCTTTCTCTCACTATCCACTTCATTACAAGCCTCTGAATCAATGCTTGACTGAAAAAAACCCACAAATAGTTACCAAGAGAAGCCATCCTTGAGATCCGCCAAGAAAGGTCTGTCTTTACTGGAGGGCTGGGGCGGTTTTAGATCGGGCGCAGGCGCGGGCAGCGGCAGTGAGAGCACGGGAGCAGACTGGAGAGGGGGTGGGGAGTGATCGCAGCTGTCTCTGCGGGGAGAGCTTCGCTACAGGTTTGGAACCTGCAGCAAGTCAACAGCCCAGCAGAGAAGCTAAAAACACCGGGGCTGAAGAACACAACCGCAAACAGCTGGAGTCTCTCAGGACCTGGCCGCCCCCCCCTTCCCCCCCCTCAGTGACTCAGCACGCTCTGGGATCTCAGAGCGCAGGCGCAGCACAGTCCTGCTAGTGCCTCACTGCTGCCACCTGCAGTCTGTAGAGGAAGCTCGATAACACACCCAGCCCCCCCCCAAAGAAAGACTCCAGTTTTTTCTGTTTTTCTTTGGTAGTTTGTCTCTGATTAATAGACAGAATGAGCAAGAAGCTGAAGAGGACTTTAACCCTAGACAGCTTCTACACAGATAGAGAGCAGACTCTAAATCCTGAGGAGACTAAAAACAGGCAGTCCCCAGGTGATTCCCCAAAGGAGGAGATCGTCTGTTCCTCAGCACAGATGAACCTCATAGAAGTGATTAAAAAGGCTCTCACAAGGGAGCTAGAAGAAAAATGGGGAAAGCAGAGTGAGGCTTGGCAAAAGGAGAAGGAAGCTTGGGAAAAGGAGAGGGAGGCTTGGCAAAAGAGCCTGGAGAAGTCAGTTAAAGAGAGAGTGGATAAAGAAGTAAAATCCTTGAAAAATAGGATTAGTGAACTGGAAAACAAAATTGGCGAAATGGAAAAAAATTCCACAGAACAAAAGAACTCAATTGGACAATTAGAGAAAGATTTTAAAAAAGTGAGTGAAGAGAATACTTCACTGAAAATCAGAATTGAACAAGTGGAATTGAATGACTCGAGGAGACAAGAAGAATCAGTCAAGCAAATCCAAAAAAATCAAACAATGGAGAAAAATGTGAAATACCTTCTGGGGAAGACAACAGACCTGGAAAACAGATCCAGGAGAGACAATCTGAGAATCATTGGACTCCCAGAAAAACATGATGAAAAAAAGAGCCTGGACACTGTCTTCCAGGAAATTATCAAAGAGAACTGCCCAGAAGTCATAGGAACAGAGGAAAAAATAAACATTGAAAGGATTCATCGATCACCCACTGAAAGGGATCCTAAAATCAAAACACCAAGGAATATAGTGGCCAAATGCCAGAACCCTCAGATGAAAGAAAAAATATTGCAAGCGGCTAGAAAAACCCAATTCAAGTATCAAGGAGCCACAATAAGGATCACCCAGGATCTGGCAGCATCCACATTAAAAGATCGAAGGGCCTGGAATATGATATTCCGAAAGGCTAAGGAACTTGGTATGCAACCAAAAATAACTTACCCAGCGAGAATGAGCATCTTTTTCCAGGAAGAAGATGGACATTCAACGAAGTAAGCGAATTTCATCTATTTCTGATGAAAAAACCAGAACTTAACAAAAAGTTTGATCTACAAATATAGAACTCAAGAGAAATCTAAAAAGGTAAAGATTAATCTTGGGAACTATATTTTGACTATATAGATGCATAAAGAATACATGTATACCTTGTTCTAGAAATTGATGTGGAAAGGACATTGTACCAGAAAAAGGGTAAAGTGGGGGTAGTACATCTCATGAAGAGGCATAGGAAACCTATTATATCTGAGAGAAAGAATGGAGGGGCATGAATATAGTGGGTATCTTACTGCCTTCAGAATTGGCTTTAAGTGAAAAATCTTAAGACATACTCAATCTATGGTGAAACTTCTCCCATCTCATTGAAAAGTGAGAAGGGAAAAGTGGAAAGGGAAGGAATAAGCTAAGCGGAAGGGAATACGGGAACTGGGAGGGAAAGGGGTAAGATAGGGGGAGGAACTCTAAGGCGGGGGGAGGGACACTAAAAAGGGAGGGCTGTGAGAAACAAGGGTGCTCACAAGCTTAATACTTGGAAGGGGGGGAAAGGGGAAAGAAGGGAGGAAAGCATAAACCGGGGTTAACAAGATGGCAAGTAATACAGAATTGGTCATTCTAACCATAAATGTGAACGGGGTAAACTCCCCCATAAAGAGGAAGCGGTTAGCAGAATGGATTAAAAGCCAGAATCCTACAATATGTTGTTTACAGGAAACACACCTGAAGCGGGGAGATACATGCAGGTTAAAGGTAAAAGGTTGGAGCAAAATCTACTATGCTTCAGGTGAAGCCAAAAAAGCAGGGGTAGCCATCCTGATCTCAGATCAAGCTAAAGCAAAAATTGACCTAATTAAAAGAGATAAGGAAGGACACTATATCTTGCTAAAGGGTAGCATGGATAATGAAGCACTATCTATATTAAACATATATGCACCAAGTGGGGTAGCATCTAAATTCTTAAAAGAGAAACTAAGAGAGCTGCAAGAAGAAATAGACAGTAAAACTATAATAGTGGGAGATCTTAACCTTGCACTCTCAGAATTAGATAAATCAAACCAGAAAATAAATAAGAAAGAAGTTAAAGAGGTAAACAGAATACTAGAAAAGCTAGATATGATAGATCTCTGGAGAAAATGTAATGGAGACAGAAAGGAATACACTTTCTTTTCAGCAGTTCATGGAACCTATACAAAAATTGACCATATATTAGGACATAAAAACCTCAAACTCAAATGTAGTAAGGCAGAAATAGTAAATGCATCCTTTTCAGACCACGATGCAATGAAAATTACATTCAACAAAAAAGCAGGGGGAAGTAGACCAAAAAATAATTGGAAACTAAATAATCTCATACTAAAGAATGATTGGGTAAAACAGCAAATCATAGACATAATTAATAACTTCACCCAAGAAAACGATAATAATGAGACATCATACCAAAATGTATGGATGCAGCCAAAGCGGTAATAAGGGGAAATTTCATATCTCTAGAGGCCTATTTGTATAAAATAGAGAAAGAGAAGGTCAATGAATTGGGTTTGCAATTAAAAATGCTAGAAAAGGAACAAATTAAAAACCCCCAGTCAAACACTAAACTTGAAATTCTAAAAGTAAAAGGTGAGATCAATAAAATTGAAAGTAAAAAAACTATTGAATTGATTAATAAAACTAAGAGTTGGTTCTATGAAAAAACCAACAAAATAGACAAACCCTTAGTAAATCTGATTAAAAAAAGGAAAGAGGAAAATCAAATTGTTAGTCTTAAAAATGAAAAGGGAGAACTCACCACTAACGAAGAGGAAATTAGAGCAATAATTAGGAGTTAATTTGCCCAACTTTATGCCAATAAATTCGACAACTTAAATGAAATAGAAAAATACCTCCAAAAATACAGCTTGCCCAAACTAACAGAGGAAGAAGTAAATATCCTAAACAGTCCCATCTCAGAAAAAGAAATAGAACAAACTATCAATCAACTCCCTAAGAAAAAATCCCCAGGACCAGATGGATTTACATGTGAATTCTACCAAACATTTAAAGAACAATTAACTCCAATGTTATATAAACTATTTGAAAAAATAGGGATTGAAGGAGTCCTACCAAACTCCTTTTATGACACAGATATGGTACTGATACCTAAACCAGGTAGGCTGAAAACAGAGAAAGAAAATTATAGACCAATCTCCCTAATGAATATTGATGCTAAAATCTTAAATAAAATATTAGCAAAAAGATTACAGAAAATTGTCACCAGGATAATACACTATGACCAAGTAGGATTTATACCAGGAATGCAGGGCTGGTTCAATATTAGGAAAACTATTAGCATAATTGACTATATCAATAACCAAACAAACAAAAACCACATGATCATCTCAATAGATGCAGAAAAAGCATTTGATAAAATCCAACATCCATTCCTAATAAAAACACTTGAGAGCATAGGAATAAATGGACTTTTCCTTAAAATAGCCAGGAGCATATATTTAAAACCATCAGTAAGCATCATATGCAATGGGGAAAAACTGGAACCTTTCCCAGTAAGATCTGGAGTGAAGCAAGGTTGCCCACTATCACCATTATTATTTAATATCGTATTAGAAACACTAGCCTCGGCAATAAGAGTCGAGAAAGATATAAAAGGAATTAGAGTAGGCAATGAGGAAACCAAACTATCACTCTTTGCAGATGATATGATGGTATACCTAGAGAACCCCAGAGATTCTACCAAAAAGCTATTGGAAATAATTCATAATTTTAGCAAAGTAGCTGGCTACAAAATAAATCCCCATAAATCCTCAGCATTTTTATACATCACCAACAAAACCCAACAGCAAGAGATACAAAGAGAAATTCCATTCAGAATAACTGTTGATACCATAAAATATTTGGGAATCTATCTACCAAAGGAAAGTCAGGAATTATATGAGCAAAATTATAAAAAAGTCTCCACACAAATAAAGTCAGACTTAAATAATTGGAAAAATATTAAGTGCTCTTGGATTGGCCGAGCGAACATAATAAAGATGACAATACTCCCTAAACTAATCTATTTATTTAGTGCTATACCAATCAGACTTCCAAGAAAATATTTTATTGATCTAGAAAAAATAACAACAAAATTCATATGGAACAATAAAAAGTCGAGAATCTCAAGGGAACTAATGAAAAAAAAATCAAATGAAGGTGGCCTAGCTGTACCTGATCTAAAATTATATTATAAAGCAGCAGTCACCAAAACCATTTGGTATTGGCTAAGAAATAGATTAGTGGATCAGTGGAAAAGGCTAGGCTCACAAGACAGAATAGTCAATTATAGCAATCTAGTGTTTGACAAACCCAAAGCCCCTAACTTCTGGGAAAAGAATTCAATATTTGATAAAAACTGCTGGGATAATTGGAAATTAGTATGGCAGAAATTAGGCATGGACCCACACTTAACACCATATACCAAGATAAGATCAAAATGGGTCTATGACCTAGGCATAAAGAACGAGACTATAAATAAATTAGAGGAACATAGAATAGTTTATCTCTCAGACTTGTGGAGGAGAAAGAAATTTGTGACCAAAGATGAACTAGAGACCATTACTGATCACAGAATAGAAAATTTCGATTACATCAAATTAAAAAGCCTTTGTACAAATAAAACTAATGCAAACAAGATTAGAAGGGAAGCAACAAACTGGGAAAACATTTTCACAGTTAAAGGTTCTGATAAAGGCCTCATTTCCAAAATATATAGAGAACTGACTCAAATTTATAAGAAATCAAGCCATTCTCCAATTGATAAATGGTCAAAGGATATGAACAGACAATTTTCAGAGGATGAGATTGAAACTATTACCACTCATATGAAAGAGTGTTCCAAATCATTATTGATCAGAGAAATGCAAATTAAGACAACTCTGAGATACCACTACACACCTGTCAGATTGGCTAAGATGACAGGAAAAAATAATGATGAATGTTGGAGGGGATGCGGGAAAACTGGGACACTAATGCATTGTTGGTGGAGTTGTGAACGAATCCAACCATTCTGGAGAGCAATCTGGAATTATGCCCAAAAAATTATCAAAATGTGCATATCCTTTGATCCAGCAGTGTTTCTATTGGGCTTATATCCCAAAGAAATACTAAAGAAGGGAAAGGGACCTGTATGTGCCAAAATGTTTGTAGCAGCCCTGTTTGTAGTGGCTAGAAACTGGAAAATGAATGGATGCCCATCAATTGGAGAATGGCTGGGTAAATTGTGGTATATGAATGTTATGGAATATTATTGTTCTGTAAGAAATGACCAGCAGGATGAATACAGAGAGGCTTGGAGAGACCTTCATGAACTGATGCTAAGTGAAATGAGCAGAACCAGGAGATCATTATACACTTCAACAACGATATTGTATGAGGACATATTTTGATGGAAGTGGATTTCTTTGACAAAGAGACCTGAGTTTCAATTGATAAATGACGGACAAAAGCAGCTACACCCAAAGAAAGAACACTGGGAAATGAATGTGAACTATCTGCATTTTTGTTTTTCTTCCCGGATTATTTATACCTTCTGAATCCAATTCTCCCTACGCAACAAGAGAACTGTTCGGTTCTGCAAACATATATTGTATCTAGGATATACTGCAACATATCCAACATATAAAGGACTGCTTGCCATCTAGGGGAGGGGGTGGAGGGAGGGAGGGGAAAAAAATCGGAACAGAAATGAGTGTCAATATAATGTAATTATTAAATAAAAAAACTTTAAAAAAAAAAAAAAAAAAGAATTCTATGACCTCTAAGGGATCTTAGAAACAGAACTCTGTGATTCTATGTAATTATGATATTGTTATCATTAGTGAACAGAGCACTGCCCTGGAATCAGGAGGATCTACCTGAGTTCAAATCCAGTTTCAGACCCTCAACACTTACAAGCTGTATGACCTTTGGGCAAGTCACTTAATACTAATTGCCTTGCCAAAAAAGATGTTATTATCGTGTGTATACCTAAAGAATACCTTCTAGGGAAGCAATAAACTGGGAAAACATCTTTACAGTCAAAGGTTCTGATAAAGGTCTCATTTCGAAAATATTATAGAGACTCCAATTTATAAGAAATCAAGCCATTCTCCAATTGATAAATGGTCAAAGGATATGAACAGACAATTTTTAGATGATGAAATTGACACTATTTCTACCCATATGAAAAGGTGTTCTAAGTCATTATTGATCAGAAAAATGCAAATTAAGGCAATTCTGAGATACCACTATACATCTTTCAGATTAGCTAAAATGACAGGGAAAAGAGAATGAGGAATGTTGGAGGGGATGTGGGGAAACTGGGACACTGATGGAGTTGTTTTTTTTTTTTTTTTTTTTTTTTTTTTTAATTTTTTTATTTAATAATTACATTATATTTACACTCATTTCTGTTCCGATTTTTTTTTCCCCTCCCTCCCTCCACCCCCTCCCCTAGATGGCAAGCAGTCCTTTATATGTTGGATATGTTGCAGTATATCCTAGATACAATATATGTTTGCAGAACCGAACAGTTCTCTTGTTGCGTAGGGAGAATTGGATTCAGAAGGTATAAATAATCCGGGAAGAGAAACAAAAATGCAGATAGTTCACATTCGTTTCCCAGTGTTCTTTCTTTGGGTGTAGCTGCTTTTGTCCGTCATTTATCAATTGAAACTCAGGTCTCTTTGTCAAAGAAATCCACTTCCATCAAAATATGTCCTCATACAATATCGTTGTCGAAGTGTATAATGATCTCCTGGTTCTGCTCATTTCACTTAGCATCAGTTCATGTAGGTCTCTCCAAGCCTCTCTGTATTCATCCTGCTGGTCATTTCTTACAGAACAATAATATTCCATAACATTCATATACCACAATTTACCCAGCCATTCTCCAATTGATGGGCATCCATTCATTTTCCAGTTTCTAGCCACTACAAACAGGGCTGCTACAAACATTTTGGCACATACAGGTCCCTTTCCCTTCTTTAGTATTTCTTTGGGATATAAGCCCAATAGAAACACTGCTGGATCAAAGGATATGCACATTTTGATAATTTTTTGGGCATAATTCCAGATTGCTCTCCAGAATGGTTGGATTCGTTCACAACTCCACCAACAATGCATTAGTGTCCCAGTTTTCCCGCATCCCCTCCAACATTCATCATTATTTTTTCCTGTCATCTTAGCCAATCTGACAGGTGTGTAGTGGTATCTCAGAGTTGTCTTAATTTGCATTTCTCTGATCAATAATGATTTGGAACACTCTTTCATATGAGTGGTAATAGTTTCAATCTCATCCTCTGAAAATTGTCTGTTCATATCCTTTGACCATTTATCAATTGGAGAATGGCTTGATTTCTTATAAATTTGAGTCAGTTCTCTATATATTTTGGAAATGAGGCCTTTATCAGAACCTTTAACTGTGAAAATGTTTTCCCAGTTTGTTGCTTCCCTTCTAATCTTGTTTGCATTAGTTTTATTTGTACAAAGGCTTTTTAATTTGATGTAATCGAAATTTTCTATTCTGTGGTCAGTAATGGTCTCTAGTTCATCTTTGGTCACAAATTTCTTTCTCCTCCACAAGTCTGAGAGATAAACTATTCTATGTTCCTCTAATTTATTTATAATCTCGTTCTTTATGCCTAGGTCATAGACCCATTTTGATCTTATCTTGGTATATGGTGTTAAGTGTGGGTCCATGCCTAATTTCTGCCATACTAATTTCCAATTATCCCAGGAGTTTTTATCAAATATTGAATTCTTTTCCCAGAAGTTAGGGGCTTTGGGTTTGTCAAACACTAGATTGCTATAGTTGACTATTCTGTCTTGTGAGCCTAGCCTTTTCCACTGATCCACTAATCTATTTCTTAGCCAATACCAAATGGTTTTGGTGACTGCTGCTTTATAATATAATTTTAGATCAGGTACAGCTAGGCCACCTTCATTTGATTTTTTTTTCATTAATTCCCTTGAGATTCTCGACTTTTTATTGTTCCATATGAATTTTGTTGTTATTTTTTCTAGATCAATAAAATATTTTCTTGGAAGTCTGATTGGTATAGCACTAAATAAATAGATTAGTTTAGGGAGTATTGTCATCTTTATTATGTTCGCTCGGCCGATCCAAGAGCACTTAATGTTTTTCCAATTATTTAAGTCTGACTTTATTTGTGTGGAGACTTTTTTATAATTTTGCTCATATAATTCCTGACTTTCCTTTGGTAGATAGATTCCCAAATATTTTATGGTATCAACAGTTATTCTGAATGGAATTTCTCTTTGTATCTCTTGCTGTTGGGTTTTGTTGGTGATGTATAAAAATGCTGAGGATTTATGGGGATTTATTTTGTAGCCAGCTACTTTGCTAAAATTATGAATTATTTCCAATAGCTTTTTGGTAGAATCTCTGGGGTTCTCTAGGTATACCATCATATCATCTGCAAAGAGTGATAGTTTGGTTTCCTCATTGCCTACTCTAATTCCTTTTATATCTTTCTCGACTCTTATTGCCGAGGCTAGTGTTTCTAATACGATATTAAATAATAATGGTGATAGTGGGCAACCTTGCTTCACTCCAGATCTTACTGGGAAAGGTTCCAGTTTTTCCCCATTGCATATGATGCTTACTGATGGTTTTAAATATATGCTCCTGACTATTTTAAGGAAAAGTCCATTTATTCCTATGCTCTCAAGTGTTTTTATTAGGAATGGATGTTGGATTTTATCAAATGCTTTTTCTGCATCTATTGAGATGATCATGTGGTTTTTGTTTGTTTGGTTATTGATATAGTCAATTATGTTAATAGTTTTCCTAATATTGAACCAGCCCTGCATTCCTGGTATAAATCCTACTTGGTCATAGTGTATTATCCTGGTGACAATTTTCTGTAATCTTTTTGCTAATATTTTATTTAAGATTTTAGCATCAATATTCATTAGGGAGATTGGTCTATAATTTTCTTTCTCTGTTTTCAGCCTACCTGGTTTAGGTATCAGTACCATATCTGTGTCATAAAAGGAGTTTGGTAGGACTCCTTCAATCCCTATTTTTTCAAATAGTTTATATAACATTGGAGTTAATTGTTCTTTAAATGTTTGGTAGAATTCACATGTAAATCCATCTGGTCCTGGGGATTTTTTCTTAGGGAGTTGATTGATAGTTTGTTCTATTTCTTTTTCTGAGATGGGACTGTTTAGGATATTTACTTCTTCCTCTGTTAGTTTGGGCAAGCTGTATTTTTGGAGGTATTTTTCTATTTCATTTAAGTTGTCGAATTTATTGGCATAAAGTTGGGCAAAGTAACTCCTAATTATTGCTCTAATTTCCTCTTCGTTAGTAGTGAATTCTCCCTTTTCATTTTTAAGACTAACAATTTGATTTTCCTCTTTCCTTTTTTTAATCAGATTTACTAAGGGTTTGTCTATTTTGTTGGTTTTTTCATAGAACCAACTCTTAGTTTTATTAATCAATTCAATAGTTTTTTTACTTTCAATTTTATTGATCTCACCTTTTACTTTTAGAATTTCAAGTTTAGTGTTTGACTGGGGGTTTTTAATTTGTTCCTTTTCTAGCATTTTTAATTGCAAACCCAATTCATTGACCTTCTCTTTCTCTATTTTATACAAATAGGCCTCTAGAGATATGAAATTTCCCCTTATTACCGCTTTGGCTGCATCCCATACATTTTGGTATGATGTCTCATTATTATCGTTTTCTTGGGTGAAGTTATTAATTATGTCTATGATTTGCTGTTTTACCCAATCATTCTTTAGTATGAGATTATTTAGTTTCCAATTATTTTTTGGTCTACTTCCCCCTGCTTTTTTGTTGAATGTAATTTTCATTGCATCGTGGTCTGAAAAGGATGCATTTACTATTTCTGCCTTACTACATTTGAGTTTGAGGTTTTTATGTCCTAATATATGGTCAATTTTTGTATAGGTTCCATGAACTGCTGAAAAGAAAGTGTATTCCTTTCTGTCTCCATTACATTTTCTCCAGAGATCTATCATATCTAGCTTTTCTAGTATTCTGTTTACCTCTTTGACTTCTTTCTTATTTATTTTCTGGTTTGATTTATCTAATTCTGAGAGTGCAAGGTTAAGATCTCCCACTATTATAGTTTTACTGTCTATTTCTTCTTGCAGCTCTCTTAGTTTCTCTTTTAAGAATTTAGATGCTACCCCACTTGGTGCATATATGTTTAATATAGATAGTGCTTCATTATCCATGCTACCCTTTAGCAAGATATAGTGTCCTTCCTTATCTCTTTTAATTAGGTCAATTTTTGCTTTAGCTTGATCTGAGATCAGGATGGCTACCCCTGCTTTTTTGACTTCACCTGAAGCATAGTAGATTTTGCTCCAACCTTTTACCTTTAACCTGCATGTATCTCCCCGCTTCAGGTGTGTTTCCTGTAAACAACATATTGTAGGATTCTGGCTTTTAATCCATTCTGCTAACCGCTTCCTCTTTATGGGGGAGTTTACCCCGTTCACGTTTATGGTTAGAATGACCAATTCTGTATTACTTGCCATCTTGTTAACCCCGGTTTATGCTTTCCTCCCTTCTTTCCCCTTTCCCCCCCTTCCAAGTATTAAGCTTGTGAGCACCCCTTGCTTCTCACAGCCCTCCCTTTTTAGTGTCCCTCCCCCCGCCTTAGAGTTCCTCCCCCTATCTTACCCCTTTCCCTCCCAGTTCCTGTATTCCCTTCCGCTTAGCTTATTCCTTCCCTTTCCACTTTTCCCTTCTCACTTTTCAATGAGATGGGAGAAGTTTCACCATAGATTGAATATGTCTTAAGATTTTTCACTTAAAGCCAATTCTGAAGGCAGTAAGATACCCACTATATTCATCCCCCTCCATTCTTTCTCTCAGATATAATAGGTTTCCTATGCCTCTTCATGAGATGTACTACCCCCACTTTACCCTTTTTCTGGTACAATGTCCTTTCCACATCAATTTCTAGAACAAGGTATACATGTATTCTTTATACATCTATATAGTCAAAATATAGTTCCCAAGATTAATCTTTACCTTTTTAGATTTCTCTTGAGTTCTATATTTGTAGATCAAACTTTTTGTTAAGTTCTGGTTTTTTCATCAGAAATAGATGAAATTCGCTTACTTCGTTGAATGTCCATCTTCTTCCCTGGAAAAAGATGCTCATTCTCGCTGGGTAAGTTATTTTTGGTTGCATACCAAGTTCCTTAGCCTTTCGGAATATCATATTCCAGGCCCTTCGATCTTTTAATGTGGATGCTGCCAGATCCTGGGTGATCCTTATTGTGGCTCCTTGATACTTGAATTGGGTTTTTCTAGCCGCTTGCAATATTTTTTCTTTCACCTGAGGGTTCTGGCATTTGGCCACTATATTCCTTGGTGTTTTGATTTTAGGATCCCTTTCAGTGGGTGATCGATGAATCCTTTCAATGTTTATTTTTTCCTCTGTTCCTATGACTTCTGGGCAGTTCTCTTTGATGATTTCCTGGAAGACAGTGTCCAGGCTTTTTTTTTCATCATGTTTTTCTGGGAGTCCAATGATTCTCAGATTGTCTCTCCTGGATCTGTTTTCCAGGTCTGTTGTCTTCCCCAGAAGGTATTTCACATTTTTCTCCATTGTTTGATTTTTTTGGATTTGCTTGACTGATTCTTCTTGTCTCCTCGAGTCATTCAATTCCACTTGTTCAATTCTGATTTTCAGTGAAGTATTCTCTTCACTCACTTTTTTAAAATCTTTCTCTAATTGTCCCATTGAGTTCTTTTGTTCTGTGGAATTTTTTTCCATTTCGCCAATTTTGTTTTTTAGAGAGCTGTTTTCTGTTTCCAGTTCACTAATCCTATTTTTCAAGGATTTTACTTCTTTATCCACTCTCTCTTTAACTTTCTCCAGACTCTTTTCCCATTTTTCTTCTAGCTCCCTTGTGAGAGCCTTTTTAATCACTTCTATGAGGTTCATCTGTGCTGAGGAACAGATGATTTCCTCCTTTGGGGAATTACCTGGGGACTGCCTGTTTTTAGTCTCCTCAGGATTTAGAGTCTGCTCTCTATCTGTATAGAAGCTGTCAAGGGTTAAAGTCCTCTTCAGCTTCTTGCTCATTCTGTCTATTAATCAGAGACAAACTACCAAAGAAAAACAGAAAAAACTGGAGTCTTTCTTTGGGGGGGGGGGGCTGGGTGTGTTATCGAGCTTCCTCTACAGACTGCAGGTGGCAGTAGTGAGGCACTAGCAGGACTGTGCTGCGCCTGCGCTCTGAGATCCCAAAGCGTGCTGAGTCACTGAGGGGGGGGAAGGGGGGGGGCCAGGTCCTGAGAGACTCCAGCTGTTTGGGGTTGTGTTCTTCAGCCCCGGTGTTTTTAGCTTCTCTGCTGGGCTGTTGATTTGCTGCAGGTTCCAAACCTGTAGCGAAGCTCTCCCCGCAGAGACGGCTACGATCACTCCCCACCCCCTCTCAGCTCTGCTCCCGTGCTCTCACTGCCGCTGCCCTCAGCCTGCGCCCGATCTAAAACCGCCCCAGCCCTCCAGTAAAGACAGACCTTTCTTGGCGGATCTCAAGGATGGCTTCTCTTGGTAACTATTTGTGGGTTTTTTTCAGTCAAGCATTGATTCAGAGGCTTGTAATGAAGTGGATAGTGAGAGAAAGCGCGGAGCTTATGCAACTGTGAGCCTCCTCTCCGCCATCTTAACCGGAAGTCCCTGATGGAGTTGTGAATGGATCCAACCATTCTGGAGAGCAATTTGGAGCTATACTCAAAAAGTTTTTAAACTGCGCATACCCTTTGACACAGCAGCATTACTACTGGGCTTATATCCCAAAGAAATCTTAAAGAAGGGAAAGGGACCTGTAAGTGCAAGAATGTTTGTGGCAGCCCTTTTCATAGTGGCTAGAAACTGGAAATTGAAAGGATGCCCATCAATTGGAGAATGGCTGAATAAATTGTGGTATATGAATGCTATGGAATATTTTTGTTCTGTAAGAAATGATCAGCAGGATGATTTCAGAGAGGATTGGAGAGACTTACATGAACTGATGCTGAGTGAAATGAGCAGAACTAGGAGATCATTATACACTTCCACAACAATACTATATGAGGATCAATTCTGATGGACGTGGCTCTCTTCAACAATGAGAGGATCCAAATCAGTTCTAATGGATCAGTAATGAACAGAACCAACGATACCTAGAGAAAGAACTATGGGAAATAAATGTGGACCACAACATAGCATTTACACTCTTTCTGTATTGTTTGTTTGCATTTTTGTTTTTCTTCCCAGATTATTTTTCTTTCTTTCTAAATTTGATTTTTCTTATGTAGCAAGACAATTGTATAAATATGTATACATATATTGTATTTAAGATATACTCTAACATATTTAACATGGGATGGGACTACCTGACATCTAGGGGAGGGGATGGAGGGAAGGAAGGGAAACATTGGAACAAAGTTTTTGCAAAAGTCAATGTTGAAAAATGCATATGTTTTGTTAATAAAAAGCTATTAAAAATACCTCCTAAAACTTGAGAGTGCTGATCCTGGAGTGAAGAGGATGTGAATTCAAGTGCTGCCTAAGACACTTATTAATTGTGTGATCCTGGGTGTTTGCCTCAGTTTCTCAACTATATAGTGAACTGTCACATGACAAGACGTTTTAGTATCTATGCCAAGAACACCCAGGTGGGGTCATGGAGAGTCAGGCATCAGGAAATGACCCAACAACAAAAAACTTCTGAGAACAGTTTCTCCACTGGAGGCACAATCCAAGAGTTCTAGTATAGGTGAGGAAAATAATCCAGAGGAGATTCTGCATATGAAAAATCTTGTTTTCAATTAGAGCAATCCTAAAATGAAATCTTTGAAAGGAATGGCTTCCCCATCACTGGAGGTTTTCAAGCAGAGGCAAAATGGCCTCTTATTGACAATATTGCAGAGGCAATTCCTGTTTAGGTATGCGTTGAATCAGATGTTCTTTGATTTACCTTCTAATGCCATATTGCTTTGGTTCTGTATCAACAGGAGACAAATGGTTGTCTTACGATGAAAGAAATACTAAGTCATTTAGAAATTTGTCATCCGTCAGCTTTGGATTAATGCATTCTCTTTAGCAGATTACTTTTGTTGACTGGCAAGTTATGCATACAAAGGATTGGTAGGTTGATGGTTGCCAAGTTTTTGACAGAAAAAAAAAATCATACCCTTCTAAGCCTTCCTCTTTGATTAGAGTTCTCCCCATAGTTTTAGCATATTTACAACCATTAACAATTTGTTTCTCTTAGCATATTTTCAATGTTCTTTTCTGATTCTGTCTTTAGAGTTTTGGGGAAGTTGAACAGAAGAAGAATCAGATTGAAATTGATTAATTA
Source organism: Antechinus flavipes (assembly GCF_016432865.1). Classification (NCBI taxonomy): domain Eukaryota; kingdom Metazoa; phylum Chordata; class Mammalia; order Dasyuromorphia; family Dasyuridae; genus Antechinus; species Antechinus flavipes. The sequence continues at coordinate 231,253,616 of NC_067403.1, forward strand.
AAAGAGTTTAAAGTGGAGTGCTGTGGCTTCTCTGAAACACTTCTACATATCCCTATAGAATCCCATTATTTTTGAATTGAAACAGATCTTGAAGACCATTCTCTCTACCTCCCAACTCCTAAGAAGTTTATGCTCTAACTTGTCTGACAAGTGAGCATCTATCTAACTTTTGTTTGAAGATTGACCTAATTACCTTCCAGGAAAGACCATTTCTCTTTTGAACAAAAGTAATTATAAGGAAATTTTCCTTTCCATTGAACTGATTTTTTTTCATAACACCTCTTCCCTACATTTAGTTCTTCCCTCTGATGCCCAGCAGAAGAAGCAGAAGAATAAGCTTCTTCTATTCTAGTTATTATTCTATTCTAGAATAGAATATCACTATTCTAGTGATAGCCATCTTCAAAAACTTAAAGACTGCTATAATGCCTTCCCTGAGTCTTCTCATTCCCAGGATAATTAGAAATCAGTCTAATTTGACAACTATTTATTAAATATAATGTTATGTAAATGTTGTGGATATAAAAAATCACACTGCATATCCCCAAAGAGATAATATTCTACTAGGAGGATGTGACATAACATGAGCCTACATAAGTGAATATAAAAGGAAGGGGCATAGACAGGCAGTAACAGAGATAGAGGGATAGAAAGAAACAGAAATAGATACAGAAAAAGTGACAGAGATAGAGCTACAGAGATAGGATCTAAGTTGTGCCTTGATGAGATCCAGGGATTCAAGAAGCTTAAATATGTTTTCTATTTTTTATTAAAGCTTTTAATTTTCGAAAGATATGCATGGAAAAAATTTCAAAATTAATGCTCGCAAAACCTTGTATTCCAATTTTCTCTCCTTTCCCCCCACTTCCTTCCCTAAATAACAAGCAATCCAATATATGTTAAAGATGGTAAAATATATATGTTAAATCCAATATAGCTTGTTGCACAAGAAAAATCAGTTCAAAAAGGAAAAATGAGAAAGAAAATAAAATGCAAGCAAAAAACAACAAAAAAGAGTGAGAATGCTATGTTATGATCCACATTCAGTTCCCATAGTCCTCCCTCTGGGTGTATATGGCTCTCTTAAGCACAAGATCATTGGAACTGATCTGAAACATCTCATTATTAAAAAGAGCCATGTCCATCAGAAATGAGCATTGTATAATCTTGTTGCTGTGTACAATGATCTCATTTCATTTATCATCAGTTCCTGTAAGTCTCTCCATGCCTCTCTGAAGATATCCTGCTGGTTATTTCTTATAGAACAATAATAATTAATAACATTCATATACCATCACTTATTTAGCCATTCTCCAACTGATGAGCATCCACTCTGTTTCCAGTTTCTTACCACTATAAAAAGGACTGTCACAAACATTTTTGCACATGTGGCTCCCTTTCCCTGCTTTAAGATCTCTTTGGGATATAAGCCCAGTAGAAATATTGCTGGATCAAAGAGTATTCACAGTTCAATAGCCCTTTGAGCATAGTTCTAAATTGCTCTTCAGAATGGCTGGATTGGTTCACAACTCCACTAACAAGGTATGTGTCTCAGTTTTCCCAATCTCCTCCAACATTTGTCATTGTCTTTTCTTGTCATTTTAGCCAATCTTAGAGGTATGTAATGGTACCTCAGAGTTAGAGCACCTTTTCATATGACTAGAAATGGTTTGAATTTCTTCATCTGAAAATTGTCAGTTCATATCCTTTGACCATTTATCAATTGAAGAACAACTTGAATTCTTATAAATTTGAATTACTTATATATTTTAGAAATGAGGCCTTTTTCAGAACCTTTGAATGTAAAAAATGTTTTCCCAGTTTATTACTTCCCTTCTAATCTTGTCTGCATTAGTTTTGTTTGTTCAAAAACTTTTTAACTTGATATAATCCAAAATTTCTTTTTTTTTGTTCAATAATTATTTCCAGTTCTTCTAGTTTAAATATTTTTGAGGCACTTCCATAGATTCATCACTCACTTATGGATGCTTTCCAACTTCCTCTCTCCTTATCTCCCTGACCACCACTTTGAGAAGCACTTGAATTATATTCCTGGAATATGCTTAACTAGTTCTATGATGTTAAGAAAAGTCACTTAACTTCTTGAATCCTTATCCTTGAATCTTGAATCCTTTATTAATGTTTTCTCCATTGGTGATCTACTGCCACCCAGAGGACATGCAAGTCAGTCAAATGAAGTAGCTGGAGGAAGAGACAGGACAGATATATCAAATCTACTGTTTCCCTTAAGATCCTGATGAAGACAGTTCAAGACCCTTAGCTCCAAAACCCTAGGCATAGTAGGCTCTTCACAACTCTTGACCTGCTATTAGCCTGGCCATTATGATTGTATCCGATAGAAACGACCCTTGTGGAAAAGAGGCTTTTTTTTCACTGATTTCACACTACCAGTAGCTGACCAACTGCTGTAAATTGGAAATAATTCCAAGATCCCTGAAAATAATGAAATTTGTATTATGCTTTGATTCATAATCAGTGTCCATAATACTCTCTCTGGATATAGATGGGACTTTCTATCACAAGTCTATTGGAATTGCCTTGAATCATTTCATTTTTTAAAGAAACAAACCCAGAACAGCTAATCATTATATAATCTTGTCACTCTGTATAATGCTCTCTTGGTTCTGCTTAGTTCACTTAACATCCGTTCATGTAACTCTTTCCTGACTCTCTGAAGTCATCCTGCTGATTATTATAGTACAATCATATTCCATAACATTCATAGACCATAACTTATTCAGCCATTCTCCAACTTATGGGCATTCACTCAGTTTCCAGTTCCTTGCCACTACAAAAAAGGCAACTACAAACATTTATGCACATGTGGATCCTTTCTCCTCTTTTATGATCTTCTCTTTGGGATACACACCCAGTACAAATGCTGCTGGATCAAAGGGTATGCACAGTTACCTTTGGGCATAATACAGAAAAGGCATTAAAGAAAAAAACCATTATATTCTCAGCCCCAAAGACCATAAAACCTTTCTATGTGACTTGTACCTGTAAGCTTCTATATATCTAGCTTGCCCCTTAGAATGTGTATCCTTTTAGAATAGGGGCTTTGTCCATTTTTCTACTTATATCTGTACAGTTTAGCAGTGCTATTTTCATAGTAAGTATTTTAACAATTGAGTTTTTATTCATTTATTCATTTCCTCCCAACTCACCTCACAGTTTTTAGAGAACACACTATAAATATGTATTAAACATCATTATTTTTAAAGCAATTTTATTATTATTAAAGAAAGCTTTGTGGTAGAATAGAAAGATTACTGAATAGAGATTCACAAAATCTAGATTTGAGATTCTGTTCCATTTCCAACTGGATGGATGACTGTGTACAAATACCATAACCCGTCTAACACTCAGTTTCTGAAGTTACAAAATAAAGGAGCTTGGATTAACTGCTCTCCATGGTCCTTCCCAGTTCTAAACTTCACGGATTTTAAAATGTAATTTTCCCTCTACATATAAACTGTTTTTTCTCTCTCTCTGAGTTAAAAAAATAATTCCAACAATTCTTGGGTGGGGGGGGGCAGTCTGATATGGTGGAAAGAATATTAGCTCTAAAGGTTGAGGACCTAGTTTCAAATTCTGTTTCTGATACCTTGTTATTTGTGTGATCTTGGATGAATCACTTAAGCTCTCTGAATCTCATGTTTTTCAACTTTTAAACAGAGTTTGAAATAGTGGCTTCTGAAAGCCACTTAAGCTCTAGATTTATTATCTTATATTTCTGTTTATTGATCTGGACTTATAAATTCATTGGTTTAGGAAAACTAGGTGAAGAGATTCTCTCTGCTAATGAAGATTCACATCTGCTCTACTCTTTAGCATCTTAGAGAGCTATCAGTGGCACTGAGAAACCTAATGGCTTACTTACAATCACATGGGTAGTGTGCATTAGAGACAGGATTGGGACCAGGTCTTTCTGCATTCTACAACAAGGTATTGTGTGTAACATTTAAAAATTGTTTCTGTGAAAAAAAATTAGACCTGCCACACTTTTACGTTTGATTTGAATTATTAACATTTTCTCCATCACTTTCTGAAGTCTGGACAATCAGTAGCAATAAATCAAGCCCTGATTTGTAGTGTTCATATATTTTCAAGGTATATATGCTGGCATTTAAAATTTAAAAATTGATTCTTTAGTGTTGGTAAGAACTGATTCCAGCACATTTGCTGATTCTACCTCCTCATAAATGTTTTTTATCATCACTCTAGAAAACTCTTTTAATTCCTGGAACTTGTAGACCCACAAGAAAAAAACAAACAAACATTAATCTTGCTTTGGTATAATTTCTCTCAGTGGTAAGAGGTGCATGAGTTGGTTGATAGAGTGATTTAGATTTATACATGGTAATCCAGTCACTTCCACCCTCATATTCTGAAAGCAGCATAAAATTGGAGTGTCCCCACTCTGAAATTGCTTGTGACTTTAGCATGAAATGCCAAATCAATTCCTGATGTGTGGTCTTATTACCAAAAGCACTTAGTGATTTTTACTGATTACTACTCTTACAAATTATTAGTTACCCAAGTGCATTTACTTTTCAATGTACATATATATTTTTTAAAGATCACGGTACAGTTAAATCAAAGTAATGGTGCAAATAATATGCCCACTTGCTGTGAGCATCATTTGGAATAAGAGCACCCTCAATTTTGGAAAGCTTTTTCAAAGTGCATAATTTTTTGGGTGTTGGAATAGTCATTTTATTCCCCCAAACACTGCATGTCATTCTCCTACTTTTCTAGGAGATGAAGTAAAGGGAAAAAAAAAACTGGAGAAAGCCAATGATAAATGTTCATATTATGCAGAATTTGCCTTTTTGAGATCTTTTTTCCTATTGCAGTAGCTGGAATTTTATAGAGATATAAATCATAAAGAAATAAGAAACCAGTAATGAGAAAGACTTATATTTGAAATATGAATGCAAATTCTTACCACCTGCTGAGCAAAAATAGTCTATGGAGACTGTCCTGGAAACTGAGCCACCATTAACATCTTGTAAGCACTAAATTTGCAGGGGAAGAATGGTGGAATTATGTCTGCAAAATGCCATAGGCCGCTGTGATTTATCTCTCAGCAGAATGTTTCAGCCACATCTACATAAATATTTTAACAGGATTTTAATTTTCATTTTAGTCACCCGATAAATCTTTTTATTATGTACCATCATTTTGTCCTAAATGGGTTGCCATGTCCACTCCAAACCCCTCAGCCCATGCAATTTGTGTCCATTCTTCTTGCGTGTTGTGATAAACACAATTTTAATATACAAAGGAACAATGGTTTTATTTACACAACAGCCTTACCATGGGGTGTTTAATTTTAGCCAGGGATTCTATTGGCTGTAATGCAATTTACATCGCTGCTGCTACCACTTGACTTATATATAACTCTTCCTTTCCTATTTTAGGCCTTGAAGGCAAGGAAAAATCAGAAGATGGACTGAGAGAAGTGGAAATCGTTGTAAAATTATAAATGGATTTCTTATTGGTTTTGGGTTCCAAAGAATTAGCAGCCAAAATGCATGAGACATTCTGTTCTCTGTCTTGTTAGTACATTTTGTCAAGCAGGATGGATGGGACACAGGGAGCTTTGGTCCAACTGAACTTTATATCATTTGACTTTCAAGTGCCATTGTTATGTTGTTGGCTCTGCTTATGATGGGGACAGTAGAGATGGCATGTCGATCACTCAAAACACCTCTAGAGGAAAATGAAATGTGATTTTTTTCAAAATTTCTCTAAGCAGTTGCTAGTTACCCAGTTTTTTAGCCTCCATATTTGTTCAGGCTCACCTTATATCTAGAATGAGTTCCATTTCTCTCTTTTGAACCTTGAAATCCTTGACTTCTCTTAAGGTTAATCTCATGCTCTTCATCCTAGCCATTCCTAATTCCTCTATTTTGACCTCTTCATGGAATACATTATTTGCACTAATTTAGATCTAGGCCTATTCTATTAAGGTTTTATATCCCCTTCCCCATAGATTATTAAATCTTTAAGAGCAGGGAGTAGGTCCTTATAGCTCTATTTCTCCATTTGCATTTCTATATTTAATTAGGGAGTTGATCAATTATTTTACTGACATGAGATACTCCTGTATTTGGAAGCTCAATGCCTTGATTGCAATTTATAGTTTGAGAGAGTTGCCTCAGATAGAACTAGTGTATGCTAGATGTGAAGCTTGAACTCTTTTTTTTCTAAGCTCAGGGATCAACTCTGTCACCTTTCTACCATGCTATTTCTCCTGCTGAGCTTATGACTTCTTAAAACATCTGTTTCTAAGTACACAGGATCTCTTTCCCTCTATACTCTATATCTTTTCACATGAAAAGATTAATTTAAAAAAAATCAGCATAAATAACAAAAGCAATGACTGAGCCTAACTGCAAATGTGATATTCCATACCCATGGTCCTCCACTGCTGCAATGAAATAAAGATTCACATTTCCTATTCTTTCTATAAATAATTTTGACCATTGAGGTGTATTTGGTTGATTTAGCCAAATTATTTTTCCCCTCCTTTTTTAATGGAATGGACCAATGGGTAAGGTAGGGATATGGTATTCTCTTCTTTTCCCTAAAATATATGATGGTTCTCTGTGGGAGCAAGTTTCTTGGGGAGGTTTTCAGAGGCAGCCTTAGTTTCAGTTCAAAGTAGTAATCACTTCAAATGCAGCCGTTAAAGTAGTTCTTTATTGTTTCTTCCAAAATAGCCCAGTTAGCTTTCTTTGGTTCCAAGCGCTCTTGTTGATAGCTTCAGCCTCTCTCTGAATCTTGGTTCTGCCCTATTGCAGATTAATTTCTCAATCTCCCGAACTGAACTCTCACTCTGTCAATTTTTCGAAGTGACTTCTGGCTCTAGCTCAACTCCAACTCATGGCTTCTTCTGAACTGACTCTCCCCTCTGAATCTTTTGCACTCAACTCTGCTGATTGAGCTCAGTTGTTTTTATGCTCTCTCAAAGGTTGATTCATCCTCTGAGAGTGGGATTATGAGAGGTGTGAATTCACAAACATACAAAGTTAACTTTGTGAATCTCCCATACTTGTGAACTCTAATGTGTGAGCTCTAATGTGTGACCTCTAATGTGTAAACTCTTAAAGGTGCAACCCAAACACAAACATCGCTTCCATCAATTCCACTTAGTACTTTGTTTCAACATCTCCTCGTAGGATCAGATCAATCAAACTGAACCATGCTAAATTAGATATTATTGTCTCTATCAATTCTAATGGGTTAACACTTTGTAAGGATTCCAACATAGGGATATGCTTATAAAAGCATAGTAATATTGAAACAAAAGCTATAAAAATTAAGAAAATGATTTAACAATATTAAAGTAGTTTGTTTAAGAAATACTGACAAAATTAATTGTTCTATTTTGTTTTATTATTTCTTTCACTATGATTTTCATTTATATTATTGTACTTATTGTTTATCTCTAGTTTTAAAAATTTTGATTGCTTCAGCCTGCATTGGCTTTAGGGCCTCTTCATGTTTTCTGAATATTTCTTGTTCATTTTTAAAAGAATTGTAACATGCTATCATAATCTCATATTCTTTAAGTATTCCCTAATTATTGAGCATTTGGTTTGTTCCTAGTCCTTTTGGTTCCACAAAATCAAATTGCAATGTATACTTTTCAATCCATACAGCATTTTTCAATGTCTTTAACTTCTTGGTTGTATATACCATAATAATTGGATCATTTCTTAAGTCCACCAATAATGTTATCAGTACACTTGTGTTCTTGCATCCTTCCCACCATTTGTTTTCATTTCTTTGAATTTACTATGCACATATGTGTATATATATATGCATATATATACAGAAATACATATTCAGAAATATAAATATGTCTAATTTATATATTTATATAGAATTATAGAGAGATGGGTAAAAATTAATAGCTGGGGAAATTTTTGCAGTGTTCTATGGTTCAATGACTATTTGATATTAAAATAATCTTAATCTGACTCCTCTTTTAACAGAGGGATATGGAACAATGCACAGATAAAACCATAAAAAATAGACTATCAAGTAGGCCAGATAATGCTATTTATATTTGCGGTGAAGAGACTGAGGAGCTTCAGCTTTCAGATGATGACTTCAGGTCTTATAGACAGTTTGTGTGTGGTCAGATGTGTACAACTAGAAATAAATTCAGATCGCCAGAAAACATAATTACCAATTAACCATTGCTCATTTTAGATCTGAGATTCTTAATGTGTGAATATCTTGTAGTCTTTTGGCAGTCTGGTAAAGCCTTTGAACCTCTGCTTACAATGATGGCTTTACTCAATATTCATAATTAACTGAAATTATAGATTCCAGTTAAATATAAAATTTTACATGATATTTTCTATTTCATAAATATTTCATTCATATATTTTAATTATATCCATGATAATACTATATTATTATACTATAATAAAATAAAATTTATTATAATAAACATTTATAAATATTTTGCTTTTAATATTATATAATATTTTACATTCTTCTTCATGGAATTTTTGAAAGCTATAAGTCCATAGACCCCACATGGTCTAGATGACCAAATACATAATTTTTATAGACACACAATCTGTTTCCCAGGATTAGGTATATGTGATCTCTGACTTGAAAATTCTATGTTGTAATTTTGAACACACCAAAGAAAAGTAATATGTTCAAGAAGGTCAGTTTAAATGACTTGCTGATGTAACCTATTTATTTTATGTATTTAAAAACATCATTCTGTGTCTATAGGCTTCATTGGACTGCAAAGAGGGTGGTGGTCCATCACTCAATGAAGGTTAAGAGCTCCTGGTTTAACATAAGGGTAGCAATCAGTTTATGGACTTAAATTTTCTCTGGGAAGATAGCTAGTTAGTAACAGATCTGGAGCTCAAACCCAGGCCTCTATTTCAAGTCCAATCCTCTTGGCACTCAGTCCTATTGAATGGTTTTGCAGGCTTATCTCATAATATTGTATTACTGTTCTAACCCCAATTCTTTCCCTCTCAGCATACTAGCTATACTTTGCCCAATATTCTCTGCCTTTTGAAAGATGAGCTAGTGGTCAAAGTATACATGCTTGTAACCTTGTAGGGACCTGATCATTTTCTCTCAAGAATGTTTTATAAAGAGGGAGAAGAAAGCTGGAATAAGGAGGACATATCTTATATTTGGAAAGAGCAGATTTTTATTTTTTATTTTAAAAGATTTTTATTTTCAAAACATATGCATAATTTTCATCATTCAACTCAGCAAAATCTATTTTCCAAATTTTCCCTCCCTTCCTCTCAATCCCTCCCAAAACAGCAAATAATCTAATATATATTAAACATATGCAATTCTTCTATACACATTTCCACAATTATCATGCTGCACAAGAAAAATCAGATCAAAAAGGAAAAAAAAAAATGAGAAAGAAAACACATGCAAGCAACAACAACAAAAAGAGTGAAAATACTATGTTGTGACGCATATTCAGTTCCCATAGTCCTCTCTCTAGGTGCAGATGCCTCTCTTAATCACAAAACAATTGGAATTGGCCTGAATCACTTCACTGTTGAAGAGAGCCACATCCATCAGAATTTATCATCATATAATCTTGCTGTTGCCATGTACAATGATCTGCTTCTGCTCACTTCACTTAGCATCAGTTCATGTAAGTCTCCCCAGGCCTCTCTGAAATCATTCTGATTATCTTTCCTTATAGAACAATAATATTCGGTAACATTTATATACTATAACTTATTCAGCCATTCTCCAACTGATGAGCATCCACTCAGTTTCCAGTTTCTTGTCACTACAAAAAAGGCTGCCACAAACATTTTTGCACATGTGGGCCCCTCTCCCTCCTTTAAGATTTCTTTGGGATACAAGCCCAGTAGAGATACTGCTGGATTAAAAAAATATGCACAGTTTGATAGCCCTTCAGGCATAGTTCCAAATTGCTCTCCACAATGGTTGGATCAGTTCACAACTCCACCAACAAGGAATTAAAGACTCAGTTTTCCCACATCCTTTCCAATATTTGCCATTGTCTTTTCCTGTTATCTTAGTCAATCTGAGAGGTATGTAGAAGTACCTCAGTTGTCTTAATTTGCATTTCTCTGACCAATAGTGACTTAGAACACCTTTTCATATGACTTGAAATGATTTTAATTTCTTCATCTGAAAATTGTCTATCTATCCTTTGATCACTCATCAATTGAAGAATAGCTTGAATTCTTATAAATTTGAGTCAATTCTCCATATATTTTAGAAATTAGGTCTTCATCAGAACTGTTGAATATAAATTTTTTCCCAGTTTATTGCTTCCTTTCTAATTTTGTCTAGGTTGGTTTTGTTTGTACAAAACCTTTTTAACTTAATATAATAATTATTATAATATAAGTATATACTACATATGTAATATGTATAATTATATATAAATATATAATGATATATAATATTATAAAATCATCTATTTTATATTCAATAATGTACTCTAATTCTCCTTTGGCCACAAATTTCTTCCTTCTCCATTGATCTGAGAAGTAAACTACCCTTTGTTCTTCTAATTTGCTTATAATATCCCTTTTTATGTTTGAACCATGCACTTATTTTGACTTACTCATTGTATAGGCAGTGGTTCTCAAACTTTTGTTTTCAGTATCTTTATCCTATTAAAAATTATTGAGGATCGCTCCAAAGAATTTTTGTTTATTTGGATTATATTTATAGACATTTACCATATTGGAAATAAAAACTATTTTTGAATTTGTAGACCCTTTAAAAGGGTTTCAGAGATCCCCAGGATTCTCTAGACCATACTTTGAGAACTACTGGATAGAGTATTAGATATGGGTCACTGCCTAGTTTCTGCCACACAAATTTCCCAGAAATTTTTGTCAAATAGTGAGTTTTTATCCCAATTTGAATTTGACTATAGTCATTGGCTATTATGATTGTAAATTTAACCTATTTCACTGATAGATTATTCTATTTCTTTAACCAGTGCCAAGTGGTTTTGATAACCACTGCATTATGATATGCACTGCATATGATTCCCACTGTGATATAGTGGGAAGAACATTTTTTCTAAAAGAGTTTGGACTCCATTAGAAGTTCTTAACTTTACTTTGAACTTCTTAAACTATACAGAGAATTATATTTTGATATAAGTGGTCATTGTACTTGGTTATCATATTTATTTTATGTATTAAAAACATTATTTTGAGGAGGCTATAGGTTTCATCAGACTGCCATCAATAAAGATTAAGAAATATTGGTTTAACATAAGGGTAGATGTGAGTTTATGAACTTGAATTTTCTCTGTGTAGTTAATCATGGAAGGATAAAAAAATCTTATGAAAGAAATTCTTCGTAGTCCTAACACTGACAATTTGGTCTGTCAAAGGTAGAGAACTCTCACCTCCTAATTCCTAAACCTTTTGCATCCCAATGCAGCCTATACAAAGTTTTCAGGCTGCAATTACATACTGTTCACTTTCATTGAATACACAATCCACTATAACCTTGAGCTATTTTTTTTTCCTAGAAAGTTCTGTGGTGCTTCTAGCTCTGCTTTTCTGTGAATATTTTCTAAAGATATTAAACTGATACCACTTTCACAGAGTAGAGATAGAATAGACTCATTTCAGTTATTCTGAACAATCTACTGAGAATTGTAGATCCTTGATAGTAAACTGAAAATGGGACACATATTAGAATGGATGCCATCTTTCAAAGCTTTCTAACATTAGACTTAATTTTCTTCTTAGTCAATTGTAGCTTTTGAGACAATAATCTTTTGAATTAAGCGTCTTTTAACAACACAGATTGGAACATTTAAGGACTAATGATCCATTGTTTTACTGTTACTGATTAGTAAGAGGCAGGGTGTGGAGAAGTGGATCCCTCTTTGCATGATGTGGATAAAGTAGGAAAATACATTGATCAGATTTTAGAATCTGGAGAAAAATGAAAATGAGATATGGGAATGAGATAATGAGAATGAAAATGAAATAAGGAGATAAGGAGGAAATGGGTGAATTCATGTGGAAAATTTTCAATTAATACTTGACTAGTAAAAAGTTCTTTTGACCTCAGTAGGTTTCTAGCTGTTAGTCAGATAAAGAATAGTGTAGTGCAAAGCACATTGCCCTTGGAATTAGAAGATATGGTTTCAGTGGCACTTCTGCCACTTTTTAGCAATGAGAAAGTTAAAAAAGCTTAATGATCTCTCCCATGATATAGTGGAGAGTGCTGCTTTAGAAGTGGATTCATTCTTACATCTGATGATTACCATCCATGTGACCTTAGTTGAGAATAAAAGTTCATTCCCTCTGACTAATCCTGTTATTAATGGAAGCTGTTACATTTACTTTTTTCCCCCCAGGTCACATGTTATCTCATCCATAGCTCAGTGTATCTGTCTTTAAAAAACCTAATGCCCTGGTCTTCTTTCCTTTCTGGTCTTCTGGTGGGTAGATATGATTTGACAGGCATCTGTTTCCCACAACCTTCAGGTCTAAATAGGGAAACAAAGCACACTGGAGTAAGTACCATCCTCTGACAGTTCTCCTAATTAAATTTCCACTTGTGTTTCAAGGCTATACCTCCTTTATCCTAAATTTTTGGCCATAGACCTGGCAGAATTCCTCTTTTTCTTCTCTTGGCTCTCAAATTGTCATCATTATGTATTAATTCACAAGTGCTTTAAATGAATTTCTTTTGTGCATTTTCTATTCTCCTTTCCCCATGAAGAATGTAATGTCCTTGATGGCAGAAACTATTTTACTTTGTCTTTTCCCTTCACTATCTAGCATGGTGTCTTAGACATGATTGGTTTTTAAGTAATATTTACTAAATTAATTCATCATCATTGTCATCATCATCATTATATTGTCCTTTGAAAATAGGAATTGGTTCATTATTAGAATTTTCATCCCTGATGATTATCCCATTACTTGATTCAGAACTGATAGGGAACTTAGAACTCATGTACAATCTCCTCATTTTACAGAGTGGGAAACACATCTAAACAGAAAAGGGATTTGCTCAAAGTTTGACTTATATGCTGTTGCCTATAAACAGCATCAGAAAAAAAAATTGAAAGTAAGTTCCCTGTCTCTAAAGCCAATGCTCTGTGCCAAGATACCTCTCAACAATATAAGGCAAGCACTAGAATAAAAGTTTGTTGAGTAATTTACTGATAATTGTCATCAGCCTAATTTACAGAAAATATCTGTACCTCTCTGATTTTTATGATTCAAACTTTAATCATCTCTCTTTTTCACTGTATTTTTAGAGGTCATACTACTATGGCCCTTGAAAGTTCCATTTTCTCTCACTCTCATATCCTCTCTCTTGCTGATCTAAATAAAACAAACAAATAAATAGAATTAAGTTGAGCCATTGCTGCTGATGCTGTCTTTGATTTCCTTCTGGGAAGATAGCCAAATAAAAAGTTCTGTCCACACCTAATCCTCTCCAACTTCACCTCAGATATATGCTGTAAGCAATGTAAAAAATGAAAGATCAACCAAAAGGAACAATGATCAAGATATAATAAACTCCATAGTTTTTTTAAAGTGAAAGGCTTCACTGATGACTTCACCTTTGTTCCTCTCACCTCACATCAGCCTATTGCAGGAATTCCCTGTTCCTTCTCCCAGACCTAACCTGCTCTTGGCAGATTCTGCTGGACAGTGTTTACAGTAATAACTAAGGCAGAGTTTAATCTCATTGGATGTGGGAAAGTTCAGAGTGCTATTTTATCCTCAGTTTTTCTTTTTAAATTTTTCTTGTAAAGAAATGGTCAGGATAGAAGAAATATTCAAACAGGGCATAAAAAAGCAAACGTATTTATAATGACAAATGTAAATGGAAAAATGCAGATCTAAATGGAGAAAAGCACTAGAATAGAATATAGAGACACAAATCACAATTCATTATTTCTATAAAACACAATTAAAACACGAGGACGTAAATACTATGTAAGGGATAAAATATAATTTGTTGTGCATTAACAGAATTTAGAAAAGCAGGAGCATCAGTTGTATCAATTAAGGATAGATATGGTTTAGGAGATACAATGAGGAAAACCATATTGTGCTTAAAAGTACATTGTGCTTAAAAGTAAAAGTAATAAGATGTTGGTTTGTTCTGCACCTAACTGCTCCCTATAGATTTGAATTTCCTTGGTTGTTCTGGGATCATTTAATAGGACTTATTGATTTCCTGTTGAATTTTGATGTATCTATGGTGTTCCCAGAATGAGAGAAGATACTCTTCCTGATATGTTCCAGAAGTAATGCTATATACCCTGATATATTTTCCTAATTTCTCTTTAATTGATGGAACTGATTGGGTCAATCTTGCCTAGATCTAATACACACTGAACATTTGTTTCTTTTCTCACCTTACTGACTAATACCACCCATTTTATTGCTCTCGGCTTTAATACCACCTCTCACATCTGCTCACCTGTTTTGCCTATACTCATAATGAGTCCTAATTCATTTTCTTTTAGTTCCCATGTTACTAATATTATACAGAGGACTTTAACAGATTTTATCTATCCATCCCTCTATCTATCTATTTATCTATAAGTAACCATAGAAGTCATACAAGTCCTTACTTTTACATAAGAGAGGGCAAGGGAGAACAGTTATATCATTAAAATATCCTCTTGTCACTATTCATTTCTGCTTTATTCTTCATTTAGTAAAACTTTGACTATAATTTATCTTCAATATTAGAGATGTGCAATAACAGCTCCTATTAGGTTGTAAGATCTCAGGTTAAATATTTAAAATTGGAAGGGATTTCAGATACCACTGAGTCCATCCATTTGAAATTATCTTACAAGTTTGGAAGCAGAGACATAGAATGATGTAAATAGGGCCCTTGATTTAGAATCAGAAAGATGAGGATTCAAATCCTACTTCAGTCTTTTATTCTTTCTGTGAATAGGGGCAAATTTGGACTTCCACTTCCTCATTAGGAAAATAAAGGAATTGATCTAGATGTGTTCTAAGTTTCTTTTGAGGCCTAAATCTAAGAAAATATGACCTGAGGATCCAGAAAACTCTGAAAATTTCAGAAAGACAGGATAAAGTTGTTGATAGCAATCTCTTACTTTTATGTTGAGAGACAACATGCTGTAGTTTCTTTTATACTTTGTTTTAGGAGGCAGGAAGACATGAGTCCTAAATCTGCCTCTCATAGGAACTAGCTGTGTGACTGAGACAAGCCATTTAAAGTCTCCGAGTCATTTTCCTCTTCTCTAAAAAGATCAGTAATAGTTGGAGCACCAAACTCTCAGGCTTTCCATGCAAGTGCTTTAAGTAAGTAGAGTGCTTTAAAAGTTCAATTTGCCCCATTTGCTTTGGGGGAACTCAGAGACTTTCATCAAAGTGAACTACCCTATAATACTAAATGCAATAGACCTTTTTTTCTTTTCTATTCTTTTTAAATTAGAAAACATCCTTGTTTCATTAAGGAAAATGAATAGCTGCAAATCAGCTTATTCAAAATAATTAACAATGATAAGTAACCTCCTAATCAGGCCTGCCAATGCTGGATATATCTCAGAGGGAAAGCCATTGACTAACAGAAATGAAGACCATAAAGGATAGAAAGGAACATTAAAAGAAAATCCTATCAGGCCCATGATATGTGCAAGATTTCTATATACTTTGCTCTGCAATCTGGTCCCCAATACCTTCTAGATCTCAGGACGCAGACTACCAGACCTCTAGGTTGAGAGGTAGACAATGAGGTGAGTGGATAGATGAGAGAAAGACATATATTCCTATTGGTTTGAAAATTCTAAATAGACCTTTTATTTTTTTTTCTTCTTTTAAATAATATCTTTTTATTTTCAAAATACGTGCAAAAAATAGTTTTTAACATATGCCCTTGCAAAATCTTGTATTCCAATTTTTCCCTTCCTTCCCCCTACCTTGTCCCCCAGACAGCAAGTAATACAATATAGGTTAAACATGTGCAATTCTTTTATAAATATTTCTACATTTATCATGCTGTGCAAGAAAAATCAGAGCAAAAAGGGAAAAAATTAGAACAAAAACAAAAAGGAAGCAAACAACCACAAAAAAGTGAAAATACTATGTTGTGATCCACATTGAGTAAGTCCCCATAGTCCTCTTTCTGGATGAGGATGGTTCTCTCCATCACAACAGACCTTTTCTAAATAATAATTCTTAATAATACTTAAATAATAATAGTACTTAATAATCCATACACAGAAAGTTATAAATTTTATGGAAGATAAAGATGGAAGAGAAGAAGGGGAGGAGGAAAAAAAATATTTGTATCACTGACACCTAGAAAAACAAAAATACAGTTAAGTGTATAGAGGGACTAGATATACAAGCTTGATTCTTGGGAAAGATGTTCATGAAAAAAAGGAAAACACTGTACACAAATGTAAAGAACTTTGTTGTTTAGTCATTTCAGTCATATCTGACTCTTTGTTACCCTATTTGGAGTTTTATTGACAAAGATACGAGTGGTTTGCCATTTCCTTCTCTAGCTGATTTTACATGGAAACACTGAGACAAACGAGAGACAAACAATTGGCTCACAAGCCAATAAGAGTTTGAGGCTGTATTAAACTTAGTTCTTCTTTATTCTAGAGCTAGGGCTTTATAGCACAATTCTGTTGCCTTCCAAAAAGTCAAGAATGCCCAGGTTCGAATCTTGTCTTAGACATCCACTGGTTTTAAGACCATGGGCAAGTCATTTAATGATTTGGAACTTTAGTCAGATGTTAAGTATGCTAAGGGTTACTGATAAAAGGAAAAAAATAAAATCATTGTTCCCTCATCTAGAAGCTCAAATTCTAATAAAGGATGCAACATATCAGTACTTATGTACATTTATATAATGAATGGGATATAATCTTATATGGAATGAACTTCTAGTGGAAAAGACTGGCAAAGGCTTCTTTCAGAAGATGTGATTTGAGGTGGTTAAGATGGAAAGAGAGAGAGAGAGAGAGAGAGAGAGAGAGAGAGAGAGAGAGAGAGAGAGAGAAAGAGAGAGAGAGAGAAGGAGAAGGAGGAAGAGGAGGAGGAGGAGGAGGAGGAAAGGAAAGAGGGGAAAGGGAGGGGAAGGAAGAAAGGAGAAAGGGAGGGGGAGGGAGGGAGAGAGGAAGGGAGGCAAGGAAGCAGATTGATCATTCCAGGTATTAGAGGGATAGTCTTTGAAAGAATGCAGAGTCAAAAGATGAACTTTCATGTGAGGAACCCTAAGGAGGCTAGTATTGGAATATAGAGTATATTAAGAGGAATTTTATGTAAAAAAGATGGGAAAGAAGGGAAGAGTTAGATTATGAAGAGCTTTCAAAAATAAACTCATGAATTTATATTTGACACTAGATATTAGAGAGGGACACTGAAATTTGTTGATTGGGGAGGTGATATAATAGATTTGTGTGATGAAAATAATTTTTTGCAGTTTAGGGAAGGACAGACTAGAATAGATAGACAATTCAATTTCTTCAGCTTTAAAATGTGAGTAATGATACTTGTTTTCAGTCATAGACAGAACAGTCTAGTATAAGAACAGAAGTCACTTGGAATTAGGAACATTTAGTTTTGATTCATGTTTCTGACACTAAGATGGCTCCTTGACTCTGACTGAAACATTTAACCTGTTAAAGCATGGGTAAGAATCTAAGATTCTAAGTTGAAGGAATGATTGTATTAGTAGATGGAACTTTATCAAAAGGAAGTTTTGATATCAGTTAAATCACAGGTCTGATCTCAACATCTGTAGCACTTAACTTCCTAAGATGGTTATTGTAATAACATATGGGAAACACACTGGCAACTTTAAATGATTTGCTTTACATTGTTACCACTACCACTACTGACATCCTAGGAAGGAAAAGGGGGATTATTGATCCCTTCCTATAAGAATTATGGCTACTTCTTGATCACCATTCTATTATTTCTTAAAATTTTGGTAGGGGTCATACACAATGGGATCAGTCCATGTAGAAGAGAGCAGGTGCTTTATAGGGAGGGATGGCACCTCCTTTCAGAGTATTTACTTAGTGTGCTTAGTTTTAGCAGACCCAGAAAACCAGTGTTTATTGACTTTTTTTTCCTGGGTTGCCATTATGATCTATCTCAATCTCTCAATCTCTAGGACACGGTAACTCTGGAACTTTGTGAGTAAAAATTATCCTACAGAAAGAATGGGTTTAAGAACTTAGGTGAGAGCATTATTCCCTTGCTGCCATCTAGTGCTTCATGCACCATCAACATTCCTTTTTAGCTCTCACTAAGGAGAACGTCATGGGTCCCTGTGACAGACTGAGCTTCAGCTTCATCAAATCTCCTGAATTATTTATGTTTCATTCTCTGCAATCCCTGTTAGTTTCTCATTAGGTCTAGTGGTGCAGGAGGCACTCAAATTATAGACAGAGCTTGGCCTAATTAGGATAATCATAGTTTCTCTTCTATTCCCCAATTTTAGGATGGCATTGAACAGAACAGGTTTGCCAACCTTGGACTCTGAGTTGGGATATTCTAATGGTGTTTTCAGAAGAGTTCACTGAAAAACATGGGACCAAGGCTGAGGTAATGATATCCTTCTGTCTTTGATTTCTAAATCTACAGTCTCCTTCTCTCTTTCTCTCTCTCTCTCTCTCTCTCTCTCTCTCCTCTCTCTCTTCTGGTTTTGTTTGCTTAATGAGAGACAGAGACAGTCAGACAGAGAAAAAGAGAGAGAGATGCAGTCTTAGAATTTGAGTGGTTAAAATGTCATTAAAGATCAATGACTACTGTGTTCAAAATCAAACAATACACAATAGTAGTACATTATGGGAGATTACTATTTTCTACTTCCCTGCTGAATGAGATCAATAGCTACCTATAGGGTTTTATTATAAGATCACAGAATTAGGACTGGAAGAGACTTTACATGTCATCTGTTGCCTACCTCATTATTTTGAGAATTAAGAAGACTAAACTCCAGTGAGAAGATGCAATTGCCCAGGATTACATAGATTGCAGGAGAAAATATCAACTCCTAAATTCTACAATTAAGTTTCTCCACACTTTGGCCTTCAATTAAATTTCTAGTCTTATTTAATACTACTCCCTTTAAAAAAACTTTGCATTTAAGTACAAATGAAGTATTGCTGTTTCTCTCAACTCTGTCTCCAAGTTCCTTTAATGTTTACTTGCCTTTTCCCATGGATGGAAATCATGCTGTTTTTAGCCTCAACTGTCAGAATCTTTGTCTTCTTTTGAGCCCCAACCCAAGGATTGCATTATTTGAATTATTTATTTATTTAACCTCCATCCCCATTACTATCTAAAGTTTGTTTGTGCAAGACTTGTACAATTCTCATGTAAAATGTACATTCCATCAAGTATGGGATACTCTCCGTTTTTTGTTTTGTTTGCCTGGTGCATAAGACCATACTAATTACTTGTTAAATTGATTCATTTCATACAAGCACATCATTTTATACATGGAGAATCTGAGGCCCAAGTAGATGAAATGACTTTTCATTAGCAGAACTCAAACCAAAGCACATTTCTTGACTTCTAACCAGTGAGATTCTACTAGTTATGGCAATCTTCCCGAATAATTTAGTATTTGTCAATTTCTTATTGGGAATTTTAAGATAATGGAAGTATTGAGTAAAGGAATATAGGAATAACTTTTCACTTTGGAATCTTTTTTTTAAATAATTTTGCTTTTAAAAATGCTTTAAAAACATTCCCAGGTTGTCTAGAAAACAATTTTTATTGTTGCTTTTTATAATCTTTATAATCTTAAAGATTATATGTTCTTGAGCAACTCACTTACCTGGGTCTCAATTTCCTCTTCTATAAAATGAAGGAGTTGATAAGCTTCTTTCTTATCTCATGAGGACTTTCTATCAAATCAGAGAGAGGTTATGATTAATGAAATATGAAGATTTTACTTATTAAAGTATCCTCTCTCTCCAGTCAAGTGAAAAAGCCCAGAGATTTTGTTTACCTGTTTTCTTTAGTGAGAAAGCATTGTGTCCCTCAATATTCTTGTCTTCTCAGCCATAGAATCATTCAGGATTTGAGATCTAGAAGTACTTTAGAAGTCATTTGTCTATTGTCTTATTTTGGAGATGAGGAATATGAGACATTGAGAGATAATATGGATTGTAGAGTGCTGTACTTTGCAATTTTTTGAAGTGTATTGAGATTAATTTGCAAACCTTAGAGCCACATATATATAGTGTGTGTAAAATTATATATTTATAATTATTTTTGTTATAATTATATAATTTATAACTAAATTATATAATTATAAGATATACATTATATATATATATATATATATGTATGTGTGTGTGTATGTATAACTATTATATGCCTATTAATCCTCCCAGATCAATCTTTTCCAAATCACTCAGCACAATGTGATGCATTTTGGGGTATAAAAGTTTTCAATTGTGAATTTGTCAGACTAGAAAAACTCCAAGAACCTTCTCTGCAATTTCTAGATTTAAAGAATTACCTGGGACACTGCTATATTACGACACCTGACTGTAGGCACCTACTTGACATGAATCAGAACTAGAACTAGACTGTTGTTCTGAGCTAAAGCTAGTTGTTGATCCTCTTTGTCAGAGTGGCTCAAATTAATTTAAAATATATTGGGAAATGTTTAACAAAAATAAATCAAAAGATAAGGCAAAAGATAAGGCAAAAATATTAATATGTGGTTTTCTAAGTCAATATGGGGCTGCATTTATATAGTTTGGAAACATCCATTTCAACCATATTATACACTATAAATCTTTGTCTATTTTAGGTCCTTAAGAAATGGACCAGTTTAATCTACATGATGGCAATGTACCTTCACCTGAGGTGAAACTCCTCTGAGTTTTGTTTCCTAGCAGGTCTTCTTTCCTTTAAAGTTGGAGTTCTTCCCAGACAATTCTCAGATGAAGAAATTAAAACTATTTATAGTCATATGAAAATATGCTCCAAATCATTATTAATCAGAGAAATGCAAATTAAGACAACTCTGAGATACCACTACACACCTGTCAGATTGGCTAGAGTGACAGGGAAAGATAATGCAGAATGTTGGAGGGGATGTGGGAAAACAGGGACACTGATACATTGTTGGTGGAATTGTGAACACATCCAGCCATTCTGGAGAGCAATTTGGAACTATGCTCAAAAAGTTATCAAACTGTGCATACCCTTTGATCCAGCAGTGTTTCTATTGGGCTTATCCCCCAAAGAGATACTAAAAAAGGGAAAGGGACCTGTATGTGCCAAAATGTTTGTGGCAGCTCTGTAGTGGCTAGAAGCTGGAAAATAAATGGATGCCCATCAATTGGAGAATGGTTGAGTAAATTGTGGCATATGAACATTATGGAATATTATTGTTTTGTAAGAAATTGTAATGACCGCGTATTTAAAATCAGCCGGAGTCAGGAACTCGGGTTAAGGGAAAAATCTTCAGTCTTTATTGAAGTGAAGAGGTGGAAAAAGATTGCGATAGCAATATGGGCAAGAAGGATTGTGATAGCAATATGGGTAGCTGCGACAGGAAGCCAGCTAGCAGACGAGAGAGCCCTGAGCTCTCCTCCCCTTCCTTTTTCACTCCCCTACCTCCACCCACCAGAATCGTCATTTCCTATACAACACATCAGGACTTGCACAAAGAGTGGGTGGGGGCCATTCTCTCTCCAAGCTTATATATTAATAGAGTATGGTCCAATTACTATTTAGCCTCATGTTCTTGGGACCTCAGTGCATCAACTCAAGCCTCAGCCCATTACAAGAAATGACCAGCAGGATGAATACAGAGAGGACTGGCGAGACTTACATGAACTGATGCTAAGTGAAATGAGCAGAACCAGGAGATCGTTATATACCTCAACAACGATACTGTATAAGGATGTATTCTGATGGAAGTGGATCTCTTCGATAAAGAGATCTAATTCAGTTTCAATTGATCAAGGATGGATAGAAGCAGCTACACCCAAAGAAAGAACACTGGGAAATGAATATAAACTGCTTGCATTTTTATTTTTCTTCACGGGTTATTTATATCTTCTGAATCCAATTCTCTCTGTGCAACAAGAGAACTGTTCAGTACTGCACACATATATTGTATCTAGGATTTACTGTAACCTATTTAACATGTAAAGGACTGCTTGCCATCTGGGGGAGGGGGTGGAGGGAGGAAGGGGAAAAATCGGAACAAAAGTGAGTGCAAGGGATAATATTGTAAAAAAAATTACCCTGGCATGGGTTCTGTCAATAAAAAAGTTATTTAAAAATTTAAAAAAAAGTTGGGAGTTCTTCCTAATCATTTTTGGGTAGTGGACCTTTTGGACAGTTTAGCAAAGCTTGTGGGTCCCTTCTCAGAAGGTTTAAAATGTATAACAAAATAAAATGAATTGCAAAAATGCCAATTATTTGCTGAAAAGTTTTTATGAAAATAAGTATGGATCATGGGTCAAAAATTGATTGAAAAGATACTATCGCTTACTCAAAATTATTCTTAATTTCATCAGTTATTAATATCCTTTCCTCCATGAAATGATTCTGAATATACTTTGTATTTCTTTATTACATAAAAATCATTATTTCTTAGTAAAATGTAAGTTGCCTAAGGGCAAATTTATTATCATTTTTCCATTATTTTAATTCCTACTATCTAGCCTAGTATCTTGTTTTTATTAAATTGAATTGAATTGAAGGGAGATAAATCAAAATTATTCCCCCAACCCAAAGATACCCTATACTTCCTGCTCTCAGAACAACAAGAGTGAACTATCCACATAGAATCCTACATTTTATTATTATTATTATTTTTTGTTTGTTTGTTGGAGAGGATATTTATATGGTGATTAGCTGTCTGCAGAAAATAGCAGACATTTTATCAAACGTAGTTGGACACGCATTGTAAAGAAGCTTAGGATGAAACTGAGCAGGTATCTGGGAAGAAATAGAGGGAATAAAACTAAATACTTCACAGGAATAACCAGAGGTAAAAAAAGCATTGAGTTGGTCAGTTATAGTATGAAGAACCATTGCAATGTGAACATATGGTGGCTGATGGCTGCCATCATTTCATCCAAGCCAAAATGGGACTGTGCATTGGAGGTATTCAGATAGATTTTAGAAGCAAAAATATTGCAGCTGTTTTGTTTCCCCTTTCACCTTGGCCAGGGAACTCTGAGCAAGCAGATGGTCTTTGGTTTCCAGCCACGCATCCCACTTGCCAGGTTTTGTCAAGCTGCCTTTAGCATGAAGTATAGACAAAATCCTGAAGGTAATATTTTCATTATTATTGGATTTAGTCAGATGAACATTCTTGTCCCTGAAATGAGCCTTATAAGGAAAAATCTGGGACTGGGAGCAAAATCACAAGAATCAGTAAATCATTGTGATTTAATGTTTGAAAAAATGTTTTCGGTCTCTTGCCATGAGTTGCTCTTTCCTGTGTCAAACAATGGAAAAAAGTGAAAGAGGGGCTGAGGCCTTCATTTTATGACTAATAATAAAGTGACACATTTTGATGTTTGATTCTAATATGAGTTATTTTATTCTGCTTCACTTTATGATAGTAAAATATATATTTCAAATTATTCTATATTAATGTAGTAAAAATTCATTTTATTTTAAAATAGGAGGACTAGGTTCTTATTTTATTGTACAATAGTTATACTCCATCATTTTATTGTGGGATTCCCCCAGTAGAATACATGCTCTGTGATATCAAGGACTGTTGTTTTTATTTATTTATTTTTCCTTTGCACCATTCTCCAGTGCCTGGCATAATGCCTTGTACATAAGTAGATATAATAAATGCTTCCTGGACTAGAAATAATAAAAGTCTGTTTTATTATGAAATTAACTTATTTTATTTTATTCTATATCATAGAATATGTTAAAATTGTACTTTATTTTTTATTATTGTCTGCTCTCTTCTTAGATAATAAAATGAACTCAAAATGCTTTTATGTATTATAGTCTCAAATTTTTAGAATGATTACTTCAGAAAGCATGTATAGAATGAAGACTTCTGGGAATTCTGGGGCATCCAATGTATCATATGCAAAGTATACACATGCACATACATACACAATGCATATATATGAAAAGTATACATACATATAAAATGATATATTGTTGTACTGGAAAATTATTATTTTACTTTTATTTCTATTTATAATTATTTTATTCCATATTGATAATAATATTTAAATTTCTGTTTATTCTAACATAATAAAATATACTTTATTTCATGCAAATAATAATAACTAAAACTTAAAAAAATTTTTTGGATATTGCTTTATATACATTATCTCATTTGCCTCTTGCCATAACTCCATGAGATACATGTTCTTTTTCTCCCCAATTTTATAAATAAGAAAATAAAAATTAATATATTTATTTATTTAAATTCACATCGCTTGCAAGTATTTAAAATATCATTTTCATTCGATTTTTAATTACACAAAATAAATTATCAGTCTGCTTTATATAATAATTTAAAATATAACCATTTTTGCATATTCCATATTTGATTTTTGTTTTATTTGCATTTAAAAATAAGAAACATTTAAAGTTTTAACTAATATTTAAATTTATTGTTATAGTTTCTGGAAAATTATTCTTACATTTTCAATATGACATTGTTTTGTGGAAATTTCTCTGTCAGTCATTATGGGCTTAATAATTAAAGGCTTAATGATTAAATTTATAGATGATTATAAATGTATAAAAGCTAAAAAAACTGAAATAATTTCCCGATTACAATAATTTTTGATGCTGGACACATTTGCATTATTAGCTGAACCATGGGAAAAACTAAACTAGTATGGTGTATAGATAGTATGTTGGATTGGAAGTTCATGGACTTGTGTTTAATTAGATCTGGCTTGTCCAATTTGGAACTTGTATGTTCCTCAGACAGTTATTTCATCTCTCTCTTTGATCCTTAGCTTCCTCAAATAGAAAGTGAAAGGAATTAGAATGGTGTCTTTTGAGTTTTTTTTTTTTTTACAAATTCACACATATAATTCTGGGAAATATATGTTGTAATCTCCTGTCAGTTTATTTGCCATATATAGACATTAGTGATAATCTCATGAAAAATAAGAACAGATAGTTGTGTAGTGTAGTGTACTGTTGAATCAAAATAATGCAATATATAAAATGAAAAGAATCTTGGCCTATGAGTTAATTTCCAATAGTCATTAAAATCCTTTCCAGTTTACCATTCTATGGCCTCTGTTCTCACTCCTTAACTATTCAAATCAAAGGACAGTAATGATTCTAGAGGACTTATGATAAGGCTTATTAACAAAACGTATTAATTCATTTATTTTCAACATTTATTCAAAAAATGTTTGAGTTTTGAATTCTTTTTCTCTCTAGCCTTCCAGCTCACAGAAAAGGCAAATATGTCATTTATACATATAAAGACATGAAAACCTATTTCCATATAAACAAAGAAAATGAGAAAACATACTTCACTTTGCCCTTTGAGTTCATCAGTTTACTTTTCTGATAATGGATAGCTTTTTCCATCTTGAATCCTTTGGAATTATTTTGAGTCATTGTATGATTTAGAATAGCTCAATCTTTTACAGTTGATTATGATAACAATATTGCTGTTTCAAGGTACAATGATACCCTAATTCTGCTCATTTAATTTTCAATAAATTCATATAATATTTTCCAGAATATTTTTTGAAACCATCCCAATCATTATTTCTTACTGAGAAACTGAGGCAGGAGAGAGATTCGAGAGTTTTTAATATTTTATTAATGGGAGAGTAAGATTGACTGGACAGGACTCTCTCTCAAATTATCCAGTCAGACAGAGATAAAGATATACTGGGACCAAGGAATCCATGTTGGTCCCAGGGCTGGAGGAGACTGTCATCTCAAAGAATCCAATTTCCAGCATCCAGCCACCAGCCTCCAGAAATGAATGGAGGAATCCCAACTTCTTAAATACCTTTTATCTGAACAAAGGAAGGGGTGAGAAGCGCGGGAAAACTGTCAGGATGGAAGAGGCCATAACCTCCCCCCCCAAAAAAAAAAAAATCCAGAGACAGGATGTCTGAATACACAGAGATAAAGATGTCAGTGAAATATCTTGGAATATTTTAGAGGGATATTGTAAATTCTTGAGGACAGGAAAGTCAGGAGGTCTACTCTCTTGTTTATCTTGCTTGTGCTAACAATTTATAACCTTAGAGTAATTGGTCCTCAGTAATGGACCAGAGTGGGTGGGGTTTACAACTTAGGGGATTGACAAAGAATAATTAAAGAAACTAAGACAAGGGAAACTAGTGCAGGGAAACTGAGTCAGGACAGTTAAAGAGAACTGTGACATAACATTACAACACAGTAGAATTCTATCACAATCATCTATCAAAATTTGTTCATTCATTCTCCGGTTCATGGCCATCTTTTCAATTTTTAATTCTTTGACACCACAAAAGAGCTGCTATAAATATTTTTTGTTCACAAAGGTCATTTCTCCTTTTTATTAACCTCTTTGATTTTGATGTAGTATTCCTAGGTCAGAGGGTATGCACAGTTTGCCAGTTCTTTGGGCATAGTTCCAATTTGCTCTTCAGAATTATTGTACCAATTCACAATTCCACCAACAGAGTATTGGTATTTCTGCTTTTCTGCATCCCTTCCAGCCATCCTTATAAGGAATCACATATAAACACAGATATAACTTGTCTGTAAAATGTATAGATTATAAGAACATAAAGCATTTATCCCAATTTTTTTCTCCATTCACTGGATACATTTATAGATGATGTAACAAGTTTATGTGGGAATGTAAGAATAAATGCCTTAAAATTATCATTTTACTTTTCTGCTGTTACTCAATTTGATAGGTATGATGTGATACTTCAGAGATGTTTTAATTTGCATTTTTATAATCAATAGTGATTTAGAACATATTTTCATATGAGCATTTAAAGCTTTGATTTCTTTTCCTGAAAACTTTCTGCTCATATCCTTTCACCATATATCTAATGGGGACATTTAATATTATCCTTCTTTATGATTTGGATAGGGAAGGAAGGGGGAAAAACAAAGTAAAAAGTACAGAGAGAACAAAAAGGAAGTAAAGAAAATCTCAGTAGCTTGAAAACAATGAATAGTATTTATTATATAAGTTTCTTGAAGTGGAAATTTCTTGTTTTATATTGAATCTTCCCCTATATTCTTCTATGTACATGATAGTGCTATTATTTCTTCTCTTTTTTTATATTTAAGTTTAAAATGAATAAAACTTTTACAAAAAATAAAGATTTGACAACTAAGAGATCATTGATAATTTTGAAGACATAATTTTGTTAATGACTTAGAATTTGCAAAATACTCTGATTAGTGCTGGTGTTACAAATAGAAAGGTAAGATGGTTCCTGCTCTCAGAAAACACATTTCAATGGAGGAAAAAAATTATATGGAAGGTTTCAACTATAGTTCAAATAGAAATGTTTCACGGTTCTCTGGGTATAGCAGCAAAGAACATGATAAAGCCACTTTAAAAAAGCCATTTTGACTGATAAAATCATATAAATTTCTGATGTTTCACCATTTGACAATGCAATGGTGGCAATTTTTTCTTTTTTTAAAATTGATGATTTTAAAGCTTTTTATTTTCAAAACATATTTATAGTTTTAACATTGCAAAAACTTGTATTTCAATCTTTGTTCTTCCTGCCTTCCCCCCATTCTCTCTCCTAGATGGCAAATCATCCAGTATATGTTAAACATATACAATTCTTCTATACCTATCCACATTTATCATGCTGCACAAGAAAAATCAGATCAAACATGAAAAAAAATGAGAAAGAAAACAAAAAGCAAGCAAACAACATCAAAAAAGATGAAAATGTGATGTTATGATGGAGGTTCAGTCCATATAATCCTCTTTTAGGAAACAGATGGCTCTCTCCATCACAAGACCAGTTTCTGGTCTGAATCACTCTACTGTTGAAAAGAGCCACATTCATTCAGAATTCATCATTGTATTATGTGCTGTTGTTACGTACAATGTGTTCTTAGTTCTACTCACTTCATTTAGATCAGTTCATGTAAGTGTCTCCAGTCCTTTCTGAAATCATTCTTCCCATCATTTCTTATAGAACAATAATATTCCATAACATTCATACACCATAGCTTATTTAGCCATTCTCCAACTGACGGGCATCCACTCAATTTCCAGTTCCTTGTTGGTGGCAGAGTTTTCTTATTTGTCTTTGGCAATGGATTGTAGCACCTGCATGAACAGTCACCAGATTATATCTCTGAGAGATTTACTTTCCAGGATGATGGTTATGGGCACTGAGCATCACTGTTCTCAAAGCTCTTGGGTTTAGAATCTTGAGAAAGCAAGTGGTCAAAGTGGTGAAAGTGGTGGTTTGACTTGCCTGATACATACTTCCTCCTTTCTTTACCTCATGGTATGCTACTGCTTTAGCTTGGTTGACTTGCTTGAGCTTTGAATGTTGGATGGTTGAATTCTTAGATTTCTCTGTCATCCTTACTTTGTAATTTTCTCTTGGGAACCCTTAAAAAACACCTCAATTTACTAGTGCTCACCTTTCCCTCTCTTCCTAATCCCACCATCTTTAATCTACTTTTTCATTTATAACATTTTTCTATCCCATAATACAGTACACATTCCTTGAGGGACTGATTTACTGGGTCTTTTTTATCCTCCATCTAATGTACAAAACCTGTGTACATAGCATGTGTTTAATAAATGTGGATTGATATTATTGAACTGAATGAATCAATATATTAATAAAATAAATTAAACACTTGAAACCAATTAGCTAACTACACCATATAGATTCATAAGATAAATTCTTAAAAAACAGGGAAACTGGGTAGAAACTTCTGTGTATTTCTTCAGGATGGGGGTAGTGTCTCATTATTATGGCATTTTAGAACATATTTTCAGTTGTTTTTCACATCACATCATTTATAAGCTATGGTTTATAATTGCTTAAATATATGAGGAGTATCTGCCACCCTCAGAAAAGGTTAGTGGTATCTGAAGACATGTAAATCTTCTTTTATGAAAAAGATGTCAACCTAAATTATGTCTTGAGTCAAGGTGTTATAAAACATTGGCTTGGATTATGCTTGCCTGAGGAGTAATTGTAGTTTAATTCCTCATTAGCAAGTCAAGCCTTATTTATGTAAGATGATCAAGAAGGTGAGATCTCTGACCCACTGATAGGTGGAACTGGTAGGAATCAAGTCAAAAAGTTGAATAGGTTTCCATCTGGAATCACTGAATACTTTATGCCCCATGTTACTGTTTTATGTGCTTTGGATGATTAAACAAATAGTGCCCCAAGTTTTTCCTTTATGAAGATATAAATAAATGAGTAGAGATTACCGATCAGCCCAAAGAACAAAGATATAAATGAAAATGTAATTGTGGAAAATCCAGATAACATGATCCCTTTAACAAATACATGAGAAGTGAGAAATATAGAGCTAAGAATTTTATGTGGGTGATATATATAGGAATAGATTTTTACTGGATCTAGGGAACAAATTGTTACATCGTTTTAAACTTTCATCCCATTAAAGGTCCCAGACCTTTATTTCTTATAAAAATTATTTTACATACTTTTATCTTCTCCATTTTGTCCTAAGTTAATGATATCAAATTTATTTTTGTATTTTGTATTTATTTCTTTATATTTTAATTGAGGTATAGATTTGTCGATATAGGTCCGCTCAACAATAGTAGAATATAGTTTAAACCTCTCATTTTACACATGAGAATGAAGTCTATACAGGTTAAGTGACTTGCCTATAACCACAAAGTTACTAAGAAGTGGAGGTGGCATTCAAACCCTTGCCTTCTTATATGATCCTGTGGAATTCATTTCTGTATTCATTTTTCTCTCCTCAATCCACCATAGAAATTGTATCAAACGTGCTCAAAAGTATTCTTTATTTCTTAAAAAAATAATGTGCAATGGTTCCTGGTGCAATATCCCTAATCTATTCACTATTCATTCTTTTTGTTTGTAAAAAAAAAAGGATTCATCACTGGGATACCTTCATTTTTTCATCTTACATTTCCTAAGTAATATTTTTAATTTCTCTTCCTGTGTGTAAATCAATATTGGTCATATGTTACACCCTGAATATGACCTCTCTATTTCTTTTTTTGGTTACTTGTAACATTAATTCTTATGAAACCATACTCTATTATTACTTCCAGTCATATTGCATCATTAGAAGAATGCCATTGTCAAATGGACAGATTTGATATGTGTGTAAGGATGAGGACTGGGACTTAGTATCTTTTGGAATAAACTAAAATGTCTCAATAGTTATCAGTCTCATTCTTCATTCTATTAAATTTTGGACCCAGGTCATTGTCTAGCTTCAATGTCTGGCCAAGATAGATGTATTAATGGCTTTTATATTTATTTCCACTGAAATTATCATATTAATTTTTTGGTCATTCTAGCTTACTTATACCTTTCTTGGATAATGACTCTCTTATTCAAAGTTGTTAATTATTCCTCAGAGCTTTTTGTCTTTTAGAATTTGGTACGGAAGCCCCATATGCATTTGTTATAATTGAGACAAAAAAAGAAACCAAGCCCCCCCAAAAAACACACACACACACACACCTCCTCATTCTCTGACATAACTTTCCTCCATCTTCTAGACTTCTCATAATCTATCTGAAAATGTTCCTCTCTCTTATCCCTTCTCTTTCACCATTATTTGGTTCTTTGATGGTTAGAGGATTTTGGGCTAGAAGTTCCCATTTTTCCTACCTTATTAGAATCTAGTTAACTATGATCTCAAAGGAGGGAACTAATCAGAATCACTGGAGAGGGATCCATTCAGCCATATAAAACACCTGAATTGCCTTCATCCCCAAGTGACTGACTTTGGAGCTTCCCTGATGCATGGAGTGAAGAAGAACTTCAAATTACAGGATAGAAGATGTAGATGTGAAGCATTCCTAAAAGTAACCAAGTCCAACTTCCTCATTTGGAAAAAAAAAAAAAAGAACTGAGATCAAAAGAAGGTAATCACAGAATCACAGAATTTGAAAGCTGAGAGTAACTTAGTGACCACTTATTCCAACCCATAATTAAAAGTAATTCCCACTAAAATATTTCAACATTTAACCTTTTCTTGAAGATCTCCAAGGAGAGGGAACCTGCTACCTTTCAGGGTAGCCAATTTTACCTTTGGACAGCTCTAAAAGTTAGGCATTTTTTTCTTCAAACTTAAGTTGCTTCTTTAAAATTTCCAATTATCACTAATGTTTGTATCTTCTATGGACAAACCAAAGTGAATCCCTTCTCACATGACAGCTCTTCAAATACTAAATGATAATTGTCATGTCTTCTCTCCTTTAACATAAATACACACAATTCTTTCAAACTATAATCAAGTGACTTTTATCTTTGTTTTAGCTTAGAAGAGTTCTCCCTTTCTTCACAATTTTTGTAGATCACAAGCGTTTTAATTTGGCAAATAAGAAGGAAGTAGAGTAAGCAAGTAGAGAGAGAGCAGGAAGGAAACCTGATAAAAGATGAATACTTCACTTCCATTATAGTCAATATTTCTATCTAGAAATTGGGACTAGAAAGGGTAAAGAAAAGAACAACCAGCCAGTTGTGGTCAGTCTTAAGTTGCCTTCATAAAATTTCCATCCAGAGATGAGTATTCAACATTTCTTTTCCAGTATAATTGCTCCTGAAATTCTTACCTCAGAGCCTCACATAAATCTATAAGGTAGGTCTATATTGTCTAATCCCATCTAAGGAATTCTTCTCATATTGCCTGTTCTGGTTAGTTCCTTGACACAGATATTGGAAGTTGAACATTTTGGCATGTTCAAAATCTAATGGACTGGTACTAATTTATAGCATAGGGGCCGCAATCTCCATGGACAGGCCAGGCCAGGCCCTCTCTTAAATGGACATCTTTTCTCTATGGCTGCTTTTCATTAATTTGAGCTCTTGTCCTTAATAGTTGCTCATAAAAGGATTTATCCCCAAGTTCCTACTATTTGTGAACTAAGGGAAAAGATAAATCAAGGACAGATAGAAAGCAGACCTTCTTCAGGATTTGGAGGAAGCTACTTAGGTTTTCCTTCTTGAGAGTTATTCTCTCTCCTTCAAACCTTTTTTAGTTCAGTTACAAGTTAAAAACATGTGGATTCAACAAATCCTGCTTCTGACTGTGGTATAACTGGGCAGAGCCATTTCACCAATGACAACAATTTGTGAGAATCTAGCAGTCTGTTCATAGTCATAAAATCTAGAGCTGGAAGAAAACTAATATAGGGAAGATATTCCAATTTTACAAATGAGGGCAATGAAACCCAGGGAAGTTAAACAAATTGGTTAAAACCACAGAAGTAACTGTAAGAGGGAGGATTTGACCACAAGTTTTTTTTTTTTTTCAGTCTAGAATCAATATATTTAATTGAATTTGTCAAAGGATAGCCTTTATTTTATCTTTTGTATTATATAAATAACCTATACATATATGCATATAATATATGTATGCAAATACACATATACTTTTCTATTTATCATTTATATGAGTGGTGCTTTTATTTGAGAGAATTTAAGTATATTCACCATGCTTTTCCTATAGATTCTCACAATTAAATTGAAATGAATTTTTCTGCACTTTCAAAGTTTAATTTTTTTCATAGCATATAGGACAATAGAATTTATATATTATTGATTTCTTTGTCTATTTCTTATCCACTAACTTTCATTGTATATTCACTTAAATCCTGGAAAAATAGTTACAGTATCAAATGATTTCTTTTAGACCTCTGTTTCTTTCTACTTAAAAAGACATGCATTTTTAAAAATAGCAAATAACTTTTTGCTTTTGACTATACTTCACGTTTCACCCCAAATTGTTACCCTTAAAGAATAGGATGCTGTTTTGGACAGGTTCCCCTCCAGAGATGATGAGATTCAGCCTTTTATTTTAATCACCAGTCAGATGTACTTAGTGCCTTTCCTGCTAAGGAAACCTGAGGTGTGAAGGAACACTTTTAGGTTTTGTTTACTAAGCTGCTGCCTCAGGGTCCTTAATAGGAAAAAGTTTCTGTCTGCAACCTCAAGTCCATAGTCTATAAAGCTAGAGATTAGGTAGTGCTCTGATGAACCTTGGCATTATTATTTTTTTTTCAGATCATTCAAATCAAAAAGAAGATGAATTTTCTAGACTGTTCATGTTATGTTTGTGTTTGTTACATCTAGATTAAAGGTTTTGAGAAAAGGAATATAAAGGAATTCATTCAGAAATGGGTTCTCTTCAATAGAGATGACAAGCAACACCAAGTTTGGAGGAACTAGATTAAAAAAAGATATTTAACAAATCAATAAAATATGATAGGACATAGATATGTTAATATGTGTTTTTTAAAGTTAATATGTCCTTGCAGGGATGATTAGGCAAGCTTAGTCATGCTTTCTCCTCTTCCATTTGAATTTGACACCCTACAACATTCCACATTATCTTTCCCTGTCATTCCAGCCAATCAGGCAGAAATTCCTAAAGGAACTCCTCACAAAAGATTTTGAATAAAAAAATTAAAGGACACTTACAAAGACAAATTTCTCCACAACAGTCCAAGTTATATTATTGCTTCTCTTCATTTTGATGATCAATTCTGATGGACGTGGCCCTCTTCAACAATGAGATGAACCAAATCAATTCCAATAGAACAGTAATGAACTGAACCAGCTATACCCAAGGAAAGAACTCTGGGAGATGACTATGAACCACTACATAGAATTCCCAATCCCTCTATTTTTGTCCGCCTCCATTTTTGATTTTCTTCACAGGCTAATTGTACACTATTTCAAAGTCCAACTCTTTTTGTATAGCATAATAACTGTTTGGACATGTATACATATATTGTATTTAACTTATACTTTAACATATTTAACATATATTAGTTAATCTTCCATCTGGGCGAAGGGGTGGGGAAAAGAAAGGAAAAAGTTGGAACAAAAGGATTTGCAACTGTCAATGCTGAAAAATTACCTATGCATATATCTTGTAAATAAAAAACTATTATAAAAAATTTTTAAAGGAATTTCTGGCTTCAGAAAGTTGTATCTTTTTTAAAGGTAACAGAATACAATATGAGGTGGAGTAGCATTATACTTTAAAGAGCTATTCTTGAGAATTAATTCAAAGACTTAGGAAGGGAAACATACTGGAGAATACTATCTCAACAGGGTGGAAGAAAGAGAAGTAATATTATTATGGAGGATACTTCAAACCATCTGAAGAAAAGAAGGAAAAAGATGAAGAATCTAAAAAGTAGAGGAAACAGTTTGTTGGTATAGAAGCATGATATTACAATGAAGAGACATCAGCTATAATAACAATAACAATGATAATATTTATATAATCCTTTAAAGATTGCAAAATGTTTTTACATATACTGTTCTACTTGCTACTGTCCAAAAGAGTAGCTGATCAATTTGCAAGTTGCCTTAATTTAACTAAATCCTCAAAAAGAGAATTAACAAGAACAACTACTCTTGATGTAACTGACAATTCTCTTAAGTAAGAAGAAACACTGGAAGGAAATAAATACTCTTCTATAGAATTCGTTATAAATGGGAAAAGATGGATGGGTAGAATCTGAAATGCATTCAAGATTTTTGAAGAGTCAATGACAGAAGTTTGAGAGAGAAAATAAGTAGGTTCCAGTGGTCCCATGTTTGGAAGAAAAGAGTAAGAGGGATGATCTACTTTCAAGAATGAAATTTTGAACATTGAAAAAGAAATTAATTTGATCTAAAAACAATAAAATGTATGATATATGTTCTTTTTTCATAAAAAAGGAAAATGGCACATTTGGACTCTGCATCAAAGAGATGAGGTTGTTGGAGGTAAGAAAATGAAGAAACAGTGAAGTGATGGGACAGGAGGCAAACCTAGTGGAGTTTTCTTTAATTAGAAATTAGACATGAGGACTGAGTTTCTTGAGACTATTGAAAAGAATTTGCTCCTTTTAGATTCTGAAGTCAATGTAGAAATGTGGGCTAACTGCTTGAATGTTTTGATATCCATCTATTCTTCCATTCATCCAATCCATGAATGGATTAATTAATCTATCCAAACACATAATCTTTTGGTACATATTTGTGCTAAACTGTTGATGTATATAGGTATACACTCTCTCTCTCTCTCTCTCTCTCTCTTTCTCTCTCTCTCTCTCTCTCCATATATATATATATATATGACATATATGTGTGTATGTGTGTTTTTATTCATATGTGAAATAGATATATAGATATAAGGCAATTTGAGGGAAGGTAATAGCTAGGGATCTGAAAAGGATTCATGAGAAAAATGGCACTTAAGCTGAATCTTGAAGAAAACTAGGGATTTTACTGAGTGGAGTTGAAGAGGCTATGAATAAGCCAGTGCAAAGATACTGAGATAGGAAGTAGTATATTGTATAAAAGGAAAAAAGGACAACTTAGTGTGCATGAAAGGGGAGTTCATGTAATAAGGCTACAAAGATTGGCACGTGCCAGATTTTGAAAAGTTTTGAATTTCAAGTAGAGGGATTTGTATTTGATCCTTATCCTTGATAAGAAGCCATTGGAACTTACTGAGCAGGTCAGTACCATAGTCAGACCTGCACTTGAAGAAAATCATTTTTTTTTTGAGGGGGGAGGAGAGATAGTTCAGGGAGAGGAGGAAGCCTTGAGTAGTGAGAATATTTAGGAGATCATTACAATAAAAATTCTTTTTCATCCATTTATGTGTGGTTAAGAAATTTTCTGGATTTGAACAATGAAATGTCTATGTGAGTGGAGAACATTAGGGAGCAGTTATTTGAGAGATGTTGTAGAAATAAAAGTTACATGATTTCATTAGTTATTGAATATGTAGAAGGGGTAAGAATAAGAATTTTAGGATGGTACTGATAAAATTACAGTTTTGAGCAACTGAAAAAAAATTCTAGTTCCTTAAACAGAGACAGGGAAGATAGAAGTGTGTGAATAGAGTGGTGGTAGATAAGTTCTATTTTGACCACATTGCATCTGAGATGCCTGTACATAATCAACTCTAAGAAAACTTATAGTTATGTTACCAACAGTAGTTTTTAAGTTGATTTTTAATAATGTTGGATAAGAACTTGACTGATAGCTATAGGACTAATTGGTAAACCTCTTATTTCTTTATTATCTCTTATCAGGAATAGCTGCTGATCATGAAATCAATTATTCATTTCTTTAAAAGGAATAGCATGTCAAAAAGTCATAGACATTAATCAGGTATAAACCTTATAGGAGTCACTGTGGGTCAATGTTGTAAACTCAATTTGGGGCACATGAAATTCTTAAGAACTTGAATTTCTATGCTTCATCAGAGCAATTATCATGGATATTCTTAATTATGATTTTGGCACTTGGATTTTTCTTGAAAAATAATGATAATAATAATGAATCATATTCATGTATTCTATAATATAACCAATCATAAATCATCTCTGTTCTTTATTTTCATTTTATTCCTGGTTACAAAATGTTCCCAGATGTGATCTATTTGATATTTTCATGTTTGAAAATTCATATCCTTTAACTGTGTGAATTGGGGCATAAAAGAGCACATTCCTTCACCATCAAGCTCTTGCTAGTGCATATATGTTCCACAAATGGACCACTGATTTGAAAATGCAACTTTTTAAACATAAATGTAAGGCAAGACCAGTTTCTTTTAGAGATTTTGTATCTAAGAAATCTTGAGAACTGAATTGAGAATGGCAACTTGTTTTTTATTTTATTAATAGTCAAGAGAAATTTGCTGCAATCAGTCTTCTTCCATTTATAGGGTTTTCATTCAATGGGTATTGTCTTATGCTTGGAGTTGAATATTTTTTACTTGGCAGGAATCAGGTCACCAGATTTTATGTCTTAGCATGGCTAACATGTATTGGAGAGGTAATTTGATTAAGTTATTATTATAATATTTTTAGAAATAATTGTGTGTTCTGTAAGAAATGACCAGCAGGATGAATACAGAGAGGGCTTGGAAAGACTTACATGAACTGATGCTAAGTGAAATGAGCAGAACCAGGAGATCATTATATATTTCAACAATGATACTGTATGAAGATGTATTCTGATGGAAGTAGATTTCTTTGACAAAGAGACCTAACTCAATTTCAATTGATCAATGATGGACAGCAGCAGCTACACCCAAAGAAAGAACACTGGGAAATGAATGTAAACTATTTGCATTTTTGTTTTTCTTCCTGGGTTCTTTTTACCTTCTGAATCCAATTCTCCCTGTGCAACAAGAGAACTGTTCGATTCTGCATACATATATTGTATCTAGGATATACTGCAACATATTTAACATATATAGGACTGCTTGCCATCTGGGGAGGAGGTGGAGGGAGGGAGGGGAAAAATCGGAACAGAAGTGAGTGCAAGGGATAATGTTGTAAAAAATTACCCCAGCATGGGTTCTGTCAATAAAAAGTTATTATAAAAATAAAAAAAAAATAAAAAATAAAAGAAATAATTGTGTGTAAAATTAGAATTTGAGAAAGATATACTAAGTAATAGGCATCATAAATAGCAACCTTGCATTTAGATATTGTCATTTTCAATAACATTTTACAAATTCTCATTTGCTTCTCATGGTGGCTATATGAAATAAGTAGAAATGGCATTTGTTATTCTGATTTTACAGATTAAAAAAATACAGACCAGGGTGGATGATTTATTCAAGGTCCCAAGGATACTTACTTCTGGTCAAATTCTAGCTCACCTTACTCTGGTTAATGCTTTTTAACATCCCACCATCATGACTTATCAAAATAAATAAGTGAATAAATAAGTAATTCAGTTTAGCTTTAGTGCTAATTTTTTTCTTATATCTTCATTATTTGAAATTATATTTTAAATTCTATTAACCAGAATATTTGATCAACATAGAAATCCCCATCCCCTAACTGTATTGGATAAGAAACCTAAAACCTTGTGATTGATGTGATCTAATACTACTGCCTCTTTTTACTGGGACAACATGGTAAAACTTGTTACTTTTGTTTTCCCACTGGTAAATCCTTCATTTCTCTAGATTCATTAGAGCAGGTATTCTGAATTCTGTCTCTCTGTCGCTGTTACTCTCCTTGTGTGTGTCTGTACACATGTGTATGTTTGTGCTTTAGACTCCTTTGTTAAGGCACTCTGCTAAAATCCATGGACTCTCTCTTAGAATCATATTTTTAAATGCATAAAACCCACAATATTACAAAAGAAATCAATTGTCTTAAATGCCTTCATCAAAGTGTTAAAAAAAATTCATATACTAAACATTACCTTTTTATGCATGGTAATCTAGAATTCTCATTTTTAAATAAAAAAGCAGGAGGCAGAACCTTAGAACTGAAGCATCTCAAAATGGAAAATAAATTTTGTGGTCATCTAGTGCCAGATCCTCATTTTATAGATGATAATATTGGGGGTGATGATGAAGTGATTTGCCTAAAATCATGTATTTTGTAAGCATCAGACCTAGAACTTTGGCCTCTTTTATTCTTTTTGTCTAGTTTTCTTTCAATGGCAACCCTCTTTTAATTCAAATATTCTGCAAAAAGATCTCTGGCTTTTAAGGATCACATGAATTTGGCTCAACATCTTTTTTTAAATTTTTGTTTTGAATGGGACAAATGAATGAAAGGTGAATCAGAGATAAACAATCATTAAACACTTATGAAATGTCTACTATATTCCCGATTCTGTGCTATGCACCAATGATACAAAGAATTGCATAGTATTTCTGAAGGAGCTTATATTTTAATGATGCAATGAAAAACAAAGGATGGCCAGTAATGACAGAAGCTGAAAATGGTTGTCTGTGAGCAGGGCATCGAGATGGCATAATGGTCTTACACTGTCTTCTAGAAATAGTCTTCAAATCATAGAAATGTCAATTTAAAATCAATTTCCAGTTAAATTCAAACATAGATCATTAAAGCTGAAATGAATCTTAGAATACAGAATTTAGAATATTAGAACTGACAAGAAGCTTAGAGTTTATTGACTTGGGGTGGGAGTGAATATAGATATATTATTGTATATGCATTTTTAATATTTTTATAACTATTTCCTGTTGTGGATAGAATATAAGATAATGGAGTTGTCAATGGGAGGTAATATGGCATAGTCAATGAAAGATGGGTTTTCACATTACAAAGAACTGGATTTAAGTCTTGTACATGACAAATATTTGCTGTGCGACCGTCAGTATATATACATTCTATATATATATATGTATATATTCAATTATGTTATATCATATATGTTTCATATATGTGTTATGTCATATGTATGGATATTATACTTATTATAAAAATATATCGGATGGATCCGAAGTCAGGAAGACTTGAATTTTCATCTAACCTCAGATACTATCTAATTGTGTGATCCTAGACAAGTCACTTAATCTCTGTCTGCCTTACTTTTCTGGTTGGTAAAATCATGATAATACATAAAGCATCTACCTTACAGAGTTGTGAGATTCAAATAACATAAAGACTTATAAAATATTACGCCTATAAGTCAAGTTCCCGGCACACATGGAAAACACACATACACACACTTTCTCTCTGTCTCTCCCCCCCCCCTTATACACATGTGTTTTAAATATTAATAAATATGTATATATTAAATGTGCATTTATACAAGTATACATATACAATACCTATACAAAGTGAGATGAAATCCAATAATGAGTGAATTTATTGCATGCATTTTATAGGTAAATCTATGCTCTTGAAGCACAGAGGGGACCAAATTTATGGTTTGATTGTTATAGGAAACTCCTGGTGAGAAAATTCAATCAATTCAAGTCAGTATTTCCTCAGAAATCTTAGTCTTAGAATATTGTCTGGCATATTGGGAAAGCTTTGTGATTTTCACTGTCACACAGCCACTATATGACAAAGTCAGAACTTGAAATCAGGTCATCATCATTCCCCTATCACCTTCCTATTCATTATGCCATGGCCATAGTATGGTATAAATATGACCAGTAGAACTTTTTCCTCTGGAAACCCCTAAGACTTGTGTACTGGAAAAGGGAGATGACATGAAATCTGATCCAGGCAAGAACCAAATGTATGAATGTTCATCTTGGATATGAAATAATAGTTGCAATTTGTGTGCTAATATCAGTTGTTATTTATAACAATGGGAGGAGGATTGAGAGGTAAGAGAAACTTTTGACAAGGTCCTTGTCATCTGAGCTTAGATTCTTTACCAATAATAAAACTAAGATTTCAGAATTCTACTTTGACATTTGGATGAAGTATTTGGAAAGCATTGAAAGGGTGATGGTGGTGATGAAATTTATATAGTGTTTTAAGATTTGCAAAATTTTAAAAAATATTATTTTATTTTATTAAGAATGATTTCTTTGAGTTATCTCTCCTTTTTCTTGACAAAAGTTTTTTTTTTTAATATAAATATTCCTGGCAGACATTTAGCTGAGAGAGAATACAGATAGACCATTTGCTTAGTTCACTTAGAAGGTGAGAGTATAGAACATGAAAGTCAATGGAGAGTCTTACCTTGGCTAGAATATCAATATCAAACTCCCTCCCTCTCATCTAAGCTCTGTTTCAGCAGTGTCTGATTGAGTTTTAAATAACTTGGTGCCAATGGGACCAACAACATGAACAGAGCCTCTGAGTCCCCATTTACTTGCTCACAAACAGGCTCCTTCTGCCTCTTTCATTTTAGGCTTTATACAAAGCTTATACAAAGTCCATTGTCATAACAGTGCTTTGTACATAAGAGACATTTATTGAAGGCTTGTGTAACCCATATAGAAATAAAATGAATGAAAAATAAAAGTGCCAAATAGAACCATGAAGTTAGAGTACTGATCAATGAATAATAAACATTTATTTTAAAAATCAGAATAATTATTTTTAAAGAACAATAATCTACTTTCTCTCCTCGTTTTGCCTCCTGGGGTGAAGCAGGACTCCTGTAAGAAATAACAATCAGGCAAAACAAATTCTTACATTGGCCATGTCCATATATGTGCATACATAGAGATGTATTCATGGACATAAATACTCAATATCCCAAAAGTCTTAGTGCAATTTATTAAAATTTAATAATTTAACTTTAAAGTGGGCATATACATGTATGAGTAAGTGTGTGTGTGTGTGTGTGTGTGTGTGTGTGTGTGTGTGGTGTGTATGTATGTGATTCTATACCCAGAATCACTCATTATC
The DNA here is from genome assembly GCF_016432865.1 of Antechinus flavipes. Classification (NCBI taxonomy): domain Eukaryota; kingdom Metazoa; phylum Chordata; class Mammalia; order Dasyuromorphia; family Dasyuridae; genus Antechinus; species Antechinus flavipes. Next base: position 231,294,983 of record NC_067403.1, read on the forward strand.
TTTCCACCAAGAGGTGGCTAGCAGGTTTTATTATTTGTTCTCCAGAAACATGGCTAGTCATTGTGTTAATCAAAGTTCTTAAGTCTTTCAGTTATCCTTTTTTTTTTTTAAAACTTTTTTACTCTATGTATATGATGTTCCAGTTATTGTGCTAAAGACTGGAGATATAAAGGGGAAAAGGAAACAGATTCTAACATCAAGAAGTTTATGTTTTTTTTGAAGAGGACATATCTGTGTGTATGTGTGTGTGTGTGCATGTGTGTATACAGATAAGATACAAGATCATCTTGGGACACAGGGCAAGTGGTTGTTCAATTGACTGCAACATTTTTTTTTGTTTTGCTTTTTATATCTTGTATAAATGTCAAGAAGTAAATATTTCCACAGAACTACAAGTCTATATATTAAGATAATTTCAGGTTTCACTAAGATTGTATATTAAAAAAAACACTTAAATTATATGATCCAAAATGATTCCTTTGCTCATTTATTTAGTTTCCCTGCTTTATTGGAAATTCCATAAGCTCAGGCTGAAGTAAAAATGATATAATATCTCTACTACTTGTTACTTGTATGACCTTGCTAAACCTCATTTTATCCTTTTCACACACATATATGTATACAGTACACACACATTTATATAAACATATGTATTTGTGTATACTTATATGCATATGCAACATATTGTCAGTTCTACTTCTACATTACCTCCTCCATTGAAATATACCCACAGGAATGCAAAATCAAATATATAACAAGGTATAAACAAGATTTAGCAACTGATTTTAAATAGGGAATAAGGAAGGCAAATTCAATAAATTGAAAATTCTTTGAAAACAATGACCACTTTTCTTCTATCCCCAGTGCTTAGCAGCTAGTTCCACAATTGATGAGAAGTTACATAATCTCTTTAAGCCTCAGTTTCTTCATCTGCAAAATGAAGTTATTACTATTTTTTTCTTACCTACTTTTAAGAGTGACTTATAATGTCACAGAAGATGAACAGAAAGAGATTTTATCCATCATCTAATCCAACCAACTCAAGATAAGGACCTGAAGTTAGGTCCAAAGAATTCAAATGATTTCTTAGAGGCCACAGAAGCATTTCAGTCACAAAGCAAGGATTTGTATTCAGATTCTCTGACTTCAAATCCAGTATTCTTTCCATAGAAATGATATATGCAAAGCATTTTGTAACTTCAAAGAATTACACAAATGTGAGATTTTAATGAATTTAAAGCTTTCTGAGCTGGGAATTTTGACTTTATTGTTGTGGTATATAACCTTGATAAGTCACTTTTTGTTAATGGGGAATGGAAGCGATAAAAATAATTTTGTGACAAATAAATATAAGAAACAGCTGATGGAAAGTTTTAGGTATAGTCTAAAGTTAAAATAAATTGATGAACATTTTTAAGCTCTTACTATGTGCCAGGCAGTGCACTAATACCCAGGGATGCAAAAAAAAAAAAGTAAAAAGCAGTCACTACCCTCAACAAAATCCAATCTAAAGCATGTAAACAGTACAGACAGTGAACTAAGTAAGCTTAGATAGGGAAAATCTTAAGAACAAACCTTTTCATATTATTGAACATGTTACTCTATATAACACAAAGCCAAGTTTCACACTTTCCAGATGGGCAAGTTTACAGAAATGAATAAGATCCATATTAACTGGGAATCTATGTGTTTGCCGACAACTTCAGGATGACATACTCTCTATGGTCTCTGTTAGCTCCAAAATTAGACTGGAATATACATGAATGTAATTTGTGATTGAGGTATAAATAACTTGGTGGCCTGGACTACCCAGTAAATTGAATTGAACATGTCTCTGTCCCCCTCCAGCTGCTCACAATCTCTTTATGTCTGTGATAGAATGCCAATGAACCAAGCAAATTGGACTCCTGGTTCATGAGATCTCTAAACTTTAATGACTGCCAGGATGGGGGATGTGTACTGTCTAAGGTAAGGATTCTGTTTATGTCCTATCTCATATTCTCAGTGCTCCATAAATAGTAATGGTAACTCATATTTCTCTAATATAGTGGTTCTCAAATTTTGGATTGAGGCCTCTAAAGTTTTTGCAGGGATTCTACAAGTCCAAAATTATTCTACAAGTCCAAACAAGTCCATAATAATAATGTGCTTTTAATTTCTAATTAGGTAGTATTGATAGATACAATACACATACAGACAATCTCTTTGGGATATTTAATAATATTTAGGAGTATAAAGCAGTGCTGAGACCAATTTGAGAACCACTGTTCTAGAACGTTGGGCATTAAAATAATTTCTGTCAATATATTTTCATGAAGGGCTTTTGACCAGGAAAAAGTCCATATTTTATTTTATACTTGGGAAGGTTAATCATAACATCATAGGCTCATAAATGTTGAACTGGACAGAAACTTAGAGGTGAGGAAATCATGAATCCAGAGCAAGAAGAATCACCAGACAATATCTAGTTGTTTATCCCCTCATTTTACAAATGAGGAAACTGAAGTCTACAGAGGTCAGGTGGTTTGACTATAGTCATAAAACTAGTAAGTGTTCACCTGCTTCCTTAACTCTCATATGTGGCTTCAAAAAAGCTGTAACATGTGCAGTGGTCACATCCCAGTAAAACCTATCTCAGCAGACATGCTAAACATGCTAAACTGATAAGTCTCAAGCCCACCTGGTGAGTTAGTGGGATGTCTACCCCAAGTATATGGGAAAACTTCCTCCATGGAATGAGCAAAGGAGAACAATCTGTTAAAAGAGTCATAAAGACACCAGAAGCATGTATTATGGTATATTAAGAGCTTGGTCAGATGCCAAGGAGGACAAGGTCATCCACTGCATCCTGGACCATTGTCAGTTATTCTGACTTGTCTAGCCACTGAAATCTGATGACCCTGGAAGAAAGAGTGAGGTTGATGAATTTGTGCAAATCTGCCTCACATAAATCCAATTCACACACACGTCAATACATTATATCCATTATGTTATTGACCCTCTTCAAAAAGAATACTGAACAATAACAAATGACTTTGAATTCTCAGATTTTGTGACTCCAAGCACTCTTTCCAGTGTATCACATTACTTCCCAAACCCTGTTTTTTCCTATGCTTTTACTCTGTGGTAATGGACATTTAAAATTAATTTATTAACTTTTCAAAACTACTCCAGTATCTTTGCCAATAAAGCCCAAATGGGATCACAAAGAGCCATGCACAACTGAAATGACTCAACAACAAACAACAACAATTTGAAGAATTTATAATTTTGTTGATGTGAGTCTTCTAGCATTGATACTTATTGGACCCCTATATTAATTAGTAGATAGTTTTGTAAGTTGCTATAGCCTAAAAATTCAGGACCTTCTATTTAAGATATGAACCATCGATTATGAACTTGACCAATAGATATACAATCCATCATTGACTTTTGGCTTGACTTTGCTTGCACTTTGCTAACATTGCTTTGGAGAAGCTAATCTCCTTCAGATCAGAGGCATCAGGTGGCTTTAGTGAAAGAATTTATTAGATAAATAGCAAATACATATGTATGTATGTATGTATGTATGTATGACAGTGTCACAGAACATCAAGTGAGAAGTAGTTTCAGTGGTCATTGAGTCCAGCAAGCTCATTTTAGAGAATTGAGACTCAAGTGAGTGAAGTGTTAGATTTGGGAATTCAAACCCTGATTTGCTGACTCCAAGCACAGCATACTTTTAAATTAGCTTGGTATGACAGGGTAATTTAATTATTTTCCCTTTATAATTAGTTTTATATTTATATATAGTTTAATTTATAATTAGAGATAGAAGAGATCATGGTCTCCATCTAGCTCATTGCTCTTATTTATGAACCACAAAACTGAGGCTCAGGGAGGTTGAGTTGCTCATATTAAAACAGAAAGGATGCATTAAAGGTAACATTTAAACTCAGATCTTCTAGATTGGTGTCAGTGTTTGTTTCACCATGCTACATTCTGGAAGTCTTTGTATGTTGAAGGGGAAACTCATATTCAAGCTCATCTTTTCTTGACACATTGTTGACATATTAGGTCAGCAAATGGAATTTTCTTCAGAAATCCATGAAGATAATGAGCAAGACAAGCCAATATCTGTCAATTAGTCCATAGATGAGCTTTGAAGTGGGCCCTACCTGAACAGAAAAACCAGGAACAGTGTACTTGGGTAGTTTCATCAAGAAATTATTCCTACCCAAGATCATTTGTTCTTCTGGATTGAAGATAGCGTGACTGTCTTGTGGTTGGTTAATTAGACTACATCAGATTTATGGGAAGGCAGATCTGAATTAAATTACTTTAGTCATTGCTTTTCTTTCATGTTCCATGTAAAAAGTTAAGTTAGTTAAGGAGTGTGGGATAATACCTAGACCAATCAATAAATAAATCAATAACCTTTTATTAATCACCCACTTTGGGTGAGACGCTATGCTAGATAATAGGAATACAAACACAAAAATGAAACATCTCTTAATTTCAAAGATCTTAGGAAAAGGCTACAAGAATAAGCAGCATAGTATAACCAAATGTATACCATATCTGAAGTTAGAAAATTAATGTTTAAGTTCAGGTTTATCCACTTAATATCTTTGTAATTTACCAAATTATCACTCTTTGCTGATGATATGATGGTATACTTAGAGAACCCCAGAAACTCTACTAAAAAGGTATTAGAAACAATCCACACCTTTAGCAAAGTTGCAGGATACAAAATAAACCCACATAAGTCATCAGCATTCTCATACATCACTAACAAAACCCAACAGTTAGAGTTACAAAGAGAAATTCCATTTAAAGTAACTACTGATTGTATAAAATATTTAGGAATCTATCTGCCAAAGGAAAATCAGAAACTTTATGAGGAAAACTACAAAACACTTTTCACACAAATTAAGTCTGATCTAACCAACTGGAAAAATATTAAATGCTCTTGGATTGGGCGAGCAAATATAATGAAGATGACCATACTACCTAAACTAAGCTATTTATTTAGCACTATACCAATCAGACTCCCAAAAAACTATTTTGATGACCTAGAAAAAATAACAACAAAGTTCATATGTAAAAACAAAAGGTCAAGGATTTCAAGGGAATTAATAAAAAAAAAATCAAATGAAGGTGGCCTAGGTGGTACCAGACCTAAAATTATATTATAAAGCAGCAGTTACTAAAACCATCTGGTATTGGCTAAGAAATAGACTAGTTGATCAATGGAATAGGTTAGGTTCAAAGGACAAAACAGCCAATAACTTTAATAATATATGTTTGACAAACCCAAAGACACCAGTTTCTGGGATAAGAATGCATTATTTGACAAAAATTGCTGGGAAAATTGGAAATCAGTATGGCAGAAACTAGGCATTGACCCACACTTAACACCGTACACCAAGATAAGGTCAAAATGGGTTCATGATCTAGGCATAAAGAATGAGATGATAAATAAATTGGAAAAGCATAGGATAGTTTACCTCTCAGACCTGTGGAAGAGGGAGGAATTTATGACCAAAGAAGAACTAGAGATCACTATTGACCACAACATAGAAAATCTTGATTATCTCAAATTGAAAAGTTCTTGTACAAGCAAAACAAATGCAAACAAGATTAGAAGGGAAACAATAAACTGGGAAAACATTTTTACAATCAAAGGTTCTGATAAAGGCCTCATTTCCAAAATATATAGAGAACTGACTCTAATGACTCTAATTTATAAGAAATCAAACCATTCTCCAATTGATAAATGGTCAAAGGATATGACCATTCTCAGACGAAGAAATTGAAACTATTTATAGACATATGAAAATATGCTCCAAATCATTATTAATCAGAGAATGCAAATTAAGACAACTCTGCGATACCACTACACACCTGTCAGATTGGCTAGAATGACAGGGAAAGATAATGGGGAATGTTGGAGGGGATGTGGGAAAACAGGGACACTGATACATTGTTGGTGGAATTGTGAACACATCCAGCATTCTGGAGAGCAATTTGGAACTATGCTCAAAAAGTTATCAAACTGTGCATACCCTTTGATCCAGCAGTGTTTCTACTGGGCTTATACCCCAAAGAGATACTAAAGAAGGGAAAGGAACCTGTATGTGCCAAAATGTTTGTGGCAGCCCTGTTTGTAGTGGCTAGAAGCTGGAAAATGAATGGATGCCCATCAATTGGAGAATGGTTGAGTAAATTGTGGTATATGAACATTATGGAATATTATTGTTCTGTAAGAAATGACCAACAGGATGAATATAGAGAGTACTGGCGAGACTTACATGAACTGATGCTAAGTGAAATGAGCAGAACCAGGAGATCATTATATACCTCAACAACGATACTGTTTGAGGATGTATTCTGATGGAAGTGGATCTCTTCGATAAAGAGAGCTAATTCACTTTCAAATGATCAAGGATGGACAGAAGCAGCTACACCCAAAGAAAGAATACTGGGAAATGAATATAAACTGCTTGCATTTCTGTTTTTCTTCGCGGGTTATTTATACCTTCTGAATCCAATTCTCCCTGTGCAACAAGAGAACTGTTTGGTTCTGCACACGTATATTGTATCTAGGATATACTGTAACCTATTTAACATGTAAAGGACTGCTTGCCATCTGGGGGAGGGGGTGGAGGGAGGGAGGGGGAAAATTGGAACAGAAGTGAGTCCAAGGGATAATGCTGTAAAAAATTACCCTGGCATAGGTTCTGTCAATAAAAAAATACCCTCCTCTCACGAGAGAGCAGCAACCCGCCATTTGAAGATACAACATCCTTCAGAGCAAGTCCATAAACTTTAAAAAAATATATCTTTGTAATTTTGGGAAAGTCATTTAATTGCTCAAGAGGTAACAGAGTAAGAGTAAGAGCTCTGGATTTGGAACCACATTAAAGTTTTAAATCCAGGTTCTGTTACTTCAATCTACATAATCTTACACATCACTTAAATTCTGTGTCTCAGTTTCCTCAGCTGTAAAGAATCTGGCGTCAGTGTCTGGGCACCTATGGATGAGGAGGAGATGGGGGTATACTGATGAAAAGGAAATAAAAGAGGGGCTTCAGCCCCTACCATTGCTAACTGGATTGTATGAGGATAAGTAATTATGGTGGTAATGAGTAGATGCCCATCCCTTGCTTTTGTTTTCTCTCTCAAAAAGAATGGTTTGTGTATCAGAAAGAAGAGAAGAAACACAACTATTACCAACAATATCAACAATAAGAGTGGCTCTCTTTGATGGCTTTGTCTTTAGACCCAGATGAACTGTATCTTTGGGAAGTAAAAGAAGTGGCAGATGTGATTGCTGTACCATTGACAGTAATCTTTGTAAGATGCTGAGAACTACAGAAAGAGCTATGAGGCTGGATAAGGTCAAGTGTTGTTCAAATTTTCTAAAAATGAAAGAAAATGGAGGTTGAAAACTATAGACTGGCAAGCTTGAATATGATTTCTGCCAAGATGCTAGAATGTATTATTAAAGGAATAGTGAGTGTATATGTAGCTATAGAATTGGGAATGACAGGGTGAAAGAACAGCTTCTTTGAGGGAGTTATGCCAGAGTAACTTATTTTCTTTTTTTGAAGAGTGTAATTAGACTGGCATACATCAAGAGAATTCTGTGGAGACTTTACCTAGATTTATCAACATAGTTGAAAAAAAATCATTAATGGATTTTGGAAAAATAAATATGAGTTATATGATGGTAAAGTGATATCAAGTTGCAATGATATATACTCCATTAGGGTAACCAGTAAACATTAATGCCAACTTAAGAGATCTATGGTTGACGTGTCCCCAAAATTCGGGCCATGGCCTTCTGATCTTTGATGTTTCGATCAATAATTTAAATGAAAGCCTCGATGTCAACTTTTTTTTTATATAGATGATACAAAGCTGATATGGAGAGCTAGCATTGGATTATAGAGTGAGAATCCACAAAGATTCTGACATTGTTCAATAGAATTGAATGTGATGAAATAGAAGATTGAAAATTTAATTTAAAAAAATCAACTTCGTAGTATAAATGATGGAAGTAGACTGTATTTCTGAAAAAGACCAGGGGATTTTAGAAACCTCCAGCTTGTTATGAGTCAGAACCATCACATGGTAGCAAAAAAATAAGTTAACACAATTTTAAACTTTGTTAAAATAAATATGATTTCCAAAACCAGAGAGGTAACAGTCTTCTTCTACTCTGACTAGTTTGGAGTTGCTTCGGAGTATTATGCTGCTTTGACTGACATTTAGATAATAATCTGGAAACATAGGAGGACAATCAGTATATTGAATGCTATCAAGTTCATGACATACAAAAAAAGGGAAGGAATGTTTAGCCTGAAGAAGAGCTAAGAGATATAGTGAGGCACAATAACTATCTTGAACTTGAAGTATTTTAAAGAGTTACCATATTAAGGAAGGATTAAATTTATTCTACTTGGCCTCATAAAGCAGATTGAAAGTTCCAAAATTATATTTTAGCTTGATATAAGGAAAAAAACCTTTAAAGATGATTAGAAGTATCTCCAAATAAAATAGAATACCTTAAGAGGAAATGTCATCATTTAAATTATTTTTGTGCAAAGGTTTTTATGACCATCTCTCAAGTAGATTCTTGTTCAAATATGCATTGGATTAGGCCATTTCTGAGGCTCCCCTCTACTCTGAAATTCTATAATTATAAGATTCTCTGACATCATCTTCCTGAAAATTTTTTATTCTTTTTAATTTATAGATTATGCTTTAGAAATCTACACATTACATGAAGAGGCAAATTATACTAACCTAGAAATAGATTCTATTATACTTAGATAAAGTTAGTACAATAGGTGTATTTACTTGGCCCCACATGCCAAACTGGGTGACTTGGGCTTGTACAGTATAAGAAGAAGATCTACCTATCTATACAGATAGAGATAGATAGATAGACATAGATAGATACAGATATCTATAGCTATATCTATCTATATTTAGGTACATATATTGATACACACACACATATATACATATATAGATAGATAGATAAATATTTAAGTACTTATTAAGATCCATGTAAAAGTGCAAACTTACTAATTAATACTTCTTATGGTTCAGCAATATTTTAACAAAACAACAACTGACCTATATATTACTTTGAGTGTAAAAAAGATATTAGGAAACTTTAGTTCAATCTTCCTTTGCACTATCATAATTAACAACTGACACTGATATATTTCAATTGGGATATAGCCTAAAATAGTTTTTCATCTGCTTGGACCAACATAAAAGGTTGGGTTCTATATTTTGAATAAAGCAAGTCCCCTTTGATTAAAAACTGACTCCTTCCATTAAGCAGCTAGATGCCATAGTGGCCTGAGTCCTAGATCTGAAGTCAGGAAAAGCTGAGTTGAAATATAACTTCAACCATATTTATTAGCTGTGTGATGCTAGGCAAGTCACTTTAACCTCTATCTGCCTCATTTTTCTCATATCTAAAATAGAAATAATAATGGCACTTATCTTCCAGATTGGTTGTGAGGATAAAATGAGTTAATATTTGTAAAGTACTTTGCAAACTTTCAAGTGTTATATGTGAATGTTAGCTATTATTACTATCGTTGAGATGGTTACTGATTTAGAAGAGCTTGCACTAAAGAAATTTTTTTTTATTTATCCCCAGAGAATAGTATTGAGGAACTGTCTTGGATTCTTGAGAGAAGAAAAATTATTAGGATTAGGTTCTAACTTGATTAGTATTAATAGCTATGGCTTTAAGACTCAGATCTATTGGTATATTTCCTTTGTCCTGATAATTTTCTCTTCTGGTTGGGCAGAGGAGAGGAGTCAATATTCCTCCCTTTATCTTCTTCTCCCCTTAGCTTGGTAAAGGTGAGTATAAAGCAAAATCTCTGTTACTGAACTGTGGGGCTAGAAATATTTATCTTTTTGTATTTTTTTCTGTCATACAATTGGAAGGTTACCTTATGTCCAAACAAATTCCATTTAGCCTAAGACAGTATCTAAAACCACATTTTAAACACATAATAAACATTTGTTGACTGAATGACAGGTATATATTATTAATCCATTGCCAGGAGATGGTTGCATTTTATAATTTAGAAATTTATGGAGGATTCTGTTTATATTATGAGGAAGTCACTTTTGACAGATTTACATGTTTGTACTGAGCAAAGAATTTCCATTTTTATACACTTCATAAGTTTCAACTTACACTAAGTTTATGTTTACATTATTGAGCTAATGATTCCCCTAACAAATATCGCATGTTCTTCATTAAAAATTCTTTCTCAAAAAAAAGTACCTTTTGTGAGATATGGTTTTCATGTACTCTTATGGCCTGTACCTAGAAGATTCCAAAACTATTCGTCTCTTACAATTTTGGGTTATAAGAAAACTCAAATGAGAATTTTTTTTCTTATTTGAATAAGAATTTTAAAATTTTTATTGGATTGAAATGTCCATTGTTTCAATATTGAATAAGAAAATTTATTCAATAAATTTTCTTTTATTGAAATTTCTTTATGTAGAAATTTCTTTACATTTCTACATGTAAATATAAAGAAATGGATAAGAAATTTCTTTATGAAGATTATCTCATTTTGAGTCTCAAGACAACTCTATAAAGTTGGAACTTAAGGTAATGTTAACAATTTAATTTTACATATGTAGAAATTGAGACTTAAGGTGAAAAACAACAATAACAACTAGCATTAGAAGGACAAAAGTCCAGATTTTATTCATGCCAAGCCAATGATCTATCCATAATGACACATTGCCTCAAAAATGAATCTTCCTAGGACTCATTTGGCATTCATAGATTTCACTTACATCTCAACTTTCAGGTGACATTGTGGATAAGCATCACTAGGGAGAGAATACTGTGTTGAATGAATAAAATATATACTTTCCTAGAATATAGATGGTCATTCTGGGGCAAAGCTATAGGCTACCTAGTCTGATTAGAGATCATTACATAACTCCAAGGAATATTTAAAAGTTTCTAGGACTAGACCATTCTCCAGTTATTTTTTAAAACTGTCTCTTTAAAAACTGTCTTTAAAACTGTACTCAGTTTGATATTCATATTGACTTTTTTTGGTTTGTATAAGTTATTATATATTTAATTATTATAGTAAGCACATATGTAACATATACATAAATACATATGTATTACTATAATAAGTAGGGAAGAATAACATTTGATCTTGAAAGAAATTACATAACTGAATTAGACAAGAAATGGAACCAAAGACAGAACTTTAAGTCTTCTTGCTAAGTAATTAAAAACTATATTTTGATAAGTGGAGGAAGGAGGGTTGAAAGTATATGATTGCTTCTATAAGATTATCATAGTAGTGGTATGTTTGAATTTACGGGTATATGCAGTGTTAAGGTAGATCTAGTACCTCTGCAGTAATCACTTGTCACTTAGATTTGGTGTTGATCTGATTCTCTCAGCCCTCACCAGTTGCTCCAAGAGTCTATAGCATGCACAGGGACCACATACTGATAAACCTGTCCCTATAGATTGGTTTAATCAAGTTAAGAGTAACCAATAGATCCATTTCTGAGTTAGAAACAACAACTGATTGAGTGTTGTATCTACAATGAAGATGTGAAGATTTCCCCTGACTGATGAAAACAATTTGTTCCTACTGAAGCAGGCATTGTGGGGTAACTTGTTTAGACATTAAAGACACCATCAAAGTCATCCATTGCATCCTGGATTATTGTCAGCCATCCTGACTTTTGTTTTGCTCCTGGACTTAAATGACTGGAAGAGAGAGAGTGGCTAATGATTTTGTGCAATTATGTGTCACTTAACCCCAATTTATATACAAGTCAAGACATTATGCCCATGATATTATTGGTCCTCTTATAAAGCAAAGGATGAACAACATAAATTTGAATAAACCTTAAGCAAATATCTGGAATGCTTCCAATAACTGGAGCACTTCTGATGGGAAAAAGAACAGTTGCTTACTAGAAAATACAGTTTGGAAAAGGAAAAAAAAACAGGAATAGATCTTTATTCAACCTCATCAAATACCTGGGCCTTGGGGGTATCCGTCTGTGTTTTGAAAGAAAGTTCAAAATTAAAAAAAAATTGAAGTGATATGGCAACTCTTGAAAATCAACTGATTTAAAGGAAATAAAGTCATCTGTGATGTTTGTCCTCCCAGAAGGAAATTTCAGAAAACACATGCTAGGTATCATCATTAATTTTTTTAAGACAAGGAGATTCAATGAATGTGTTTAGGACAAAGAGTTTATGAATAAAAAGGATGCAATTCTTGATTAAGCATAACCTGAGAAGGTCAAACATCTGTGACTGCTTTCCTAACCTGTCGGAATTTTCTGAAATACTAATAAAATAGCAGATAGAGACATTTTGTGAGTGTAATTTACCAGGAGTTTTTTTTTTTAAGCTTTTGATAAGGTCTCATGTAAATGAGGTTATTAGGAAATAAATAACAGTGGGCCAAAAGGCACCATCTTGTCATAGATTAAAAACTGGTTAAGCTCCTGGAAATGAGTGTGGGGTTTTTGAATGGAGAAAGGTTAATGGAAGCGTGACCCTGGGGTTGAGATAGGAAGCCATAGTGTTTGATATATTTATTAGGGATTTGAAGGAGGATGAAGACAGTATACTTTGCTTGTCTTAGCACTGAATTGAAGCTGAGAATGCTGAGAACCAATTCATAGTCCAAGGCAAAAAAAAAAAAAAAAGACTTGTTAATCTGTCAACTTAATTTTTCCTTCTGCACAAGATAGATCTGACTGAACTTCTATCATTCACATTGAGTTTGAATGAACTATTTGTATTGTGGTCCCTCAAAAACTGTGTCTTTTAATGAGATATCCCCCAAATCATGTAACATGTTATCAGATCAGTGATTTATTTATTTTATTTTGTTAATCATTTATTAAGCAAATACCAAAGTATTAGACACAGTGATAATTGTCAGGGATACATATATGAATAAGACAGTCCCAAGAAGCTTCATAGGGGGAAAAAAAGCTGAAAAGGGGGATATGATAAAAAAAAGTATTTGATGGGAGAGAGATGGCATGGTGGTGAAATTAAAGAAGTCCACAATGAGTGAAGCAGAATAGACAATGAGATATCTGTCCTTTCCTGTCCCTAAAAGAAAGAGTTTTAAGCTCCATGCTCTAATCCGAGGGACAGAGGTTACTGATGAAGTCTGAGTAAATGATCCCTAGTTGATATTTCCCTGGATTTTACTTGTGGAAAAAGTTTATTAAAGAAAATTAACCACTTTCCTTTGGGGCACATATTGCTTGTGAAGATCTTCTCTAGAACATATTTAAGGGTGCATGGAATGAGTCTAATATTTAACACACACACATACATACTCAAACACAAACACAAACACATGTCACCTGGCTGCTTTCCTGGACCTCATCTCCAGAAACACATCATTTTGCAAGATGCAATAAACTTTGAAATTCTTACCTCTTTATGTCATTTCTCACTCCATTTGCAGGACTTCATCATACCCTCATGCTGAGCAACCTATTCTGCCCCAGCTTTTACACTTTTTTTATGTTTGTCTTCCTCATTAGATCGTGAGTTGCTTAAAGGCAGATACCATCTTATACTTTTCTTTGTATCCTCAGCATTTAACATAATGCCCAGAATATAGTATGTGCTTAATAACTTTTACTGTGATTCTAATCTCTTATTTATTTAATCTCCCTATCCATCCATCATCTATCCATCTATTTATCTATCTCTATTTATCTATCTATTCATCTTTCCTAGCTATATAGAAAATTCTGTCTAACTTTTTCTCCTTTTCTTTCCTTCTTTCTTTGTATATCTCTTTATCTCCTCTCCTTATTTCCAAGACACAATTTCTAAATGATGAATCCAAGGTTATGCCTGTCATTCTCAGAAATACATGGTTTATGAGCTGTAGTCTTTTAAACTAGATTCATTTTACTTCCCACCATATCATGCAGTTTTTCAGTAACTAATTCCTAGAAATTAACTTGAAAAGTTTTTTTTTTGAAACCTGATTTTCTCAAAAATAGCTTTTCTCAAAGCTATTTAAAGACATTCTGAAGTTATCAGGATTTCAACAAACCAATGAGATGAGGAGTCATCCTACATGTCTTTGATATTTGCCAGCCATTTTCTCTTCAGTATTCTGCCAGACCATGACCTTGAAATCATTATTGCTCACAGTTTGGCAGACACCAGCTTATTATGGTTTCCCTGCTCCACAGGCAATCAGACTTTTTGAAGTTTTAAATGGGGAAGTATGTAATTAACATAATTTAAATTACAAGCCATCTAATTTTGTACAGTAAATAGAAGAAAAATGAAAATCCTTTTCCATAGTTTCCCCCAGAGCTGGCAATGTGTGGCCTTCAGAATGGCCTTAGCTTCAGTCATCAGATTGTGCTAGCAGCATAATTGAGCTTTCTAAATCCTTATAATATTGTATGGGAATATGTGATTGAAAAAAAAAATAAAACATGTGGCACATGTTTTAGTCATTAGGGAGGAAGGAGTTACCTGAGAGAAGGCAAAATCATCACTGACCAGCATGATTACTTTAGGAAATTCACTTTAAATATCACCCGCCCTTTTGGAAGTTTTAAACTAGTCTGCTCATCTCCTCTTTTTCCTGTTTAAATTTTCTGAGTTCACTTATCATCTGTAGTAACATAAATTCCTGTTATTCCTACTCATTTTCAATTTTTTCTAATGATTGTTCAAAGGAAGTCTCATCTCCAGGCCTCATCCTTTAATGCTCACAGCTTATTGGGTGGTTTAAGAACTAATTTATGATTTTGAGGTTAGAGGAAGTCTACTTAGTGTTAAATGAGCTTAAGAAATGTTGGTTTCTTATCTAGTCTGTACTCTAACATTAATTTTTTTGAGGTTTACTCATCTCTGGAGACTACTTAGTGTCCTAGCCATGAAATTGAGTTGTTTTGGCCATTAGTACTCTCTGCACTTTAAGAAAGGTTATATCAATTCAATTCACGACCATTGAATTGTATAGTCTATCCTTGATTAGCCAGAAAGAAATACATTAACAGATTGTCTCATTGAACTGGAATGGGTTTTCTTACCATTGCAATTTTTCTTTCTATTCAGATCAAATTAAAACAAATAACAAACCAATCAAGATTTGTAGTACACACCCTTGATTCTGCATGAATCCAAATTGATCTCCTACACATTTTGCATTTATAATCCTCATAAATAAGATTTGTTGTCTAGAATGATGACTCCCATGAAACTGTTCAAAAGCATCCATCATATAGAAAACCTCCAAATCATTTATGTTTAACTTTCATCTTATTAGTCAAGAAAACCTAAAGTTTGTACCAGTATCCTAGTGTGAGGGGATGGATACCTATGATGAACTCCTTCAATATTTTATCCATGAAAACCCATGGATTTTTGAGAGATTTGATTAGCCAATAGTAGTAGAAAAATAAAGTGGATGAAAAATTCAATTTATAAGCCATTCAGTTTATAAAGGTTAGACTGGTTATATATGGGAAGGGAAGAAAACACACGCATATGTAGGTATCATTAAGATATTAACATAATTAGAGCACATTTTCCAGTGAACTTGGTGAACCATATATAGAACATTTATGGGGAAAATGCATTAAACTCAATAATTATTTGTTAAAGATCTATTTTTTAAAAAAGGAATTAGGTAGTCAGAAACAAAAATGGAAATAGTTCCCAACCAAGGGTTGTTATATGCGATTCAGGAAACAATATGTACAAAGATGGGCAAATAGATGGTGTAGTACATGAAATACTAAGCCTAAATTCAGGAAGATTTTGCTTTGAATTTGGCCTCAGACACCTGCTAGCTGTGTGACTCTGAGCAAATCACTTAACCCTGTTTCCCTCAGTTTCCTAATCTGTAAAATTAACTGGAGAATGAAATGACAAATTGCTTCAGTATCTTTGTCAAGAAAACATGAAGAATTGAACATCTTTTTTTAAAAAAAATGATGAAATTAAGGAGTGATAGAAGAATGTACTGGGAGAAAGGGAAAAGGAGAAGTGGAATGATGCAAATTATCTGCCATAAAAATAGAGACAAGAACAAAACTTTGATAGTGAAGGGAAAGGGAGGGAGGAGAGAGTTAGTGAATGAACCTTACATCAGAATTAGTTCAAATAGGAAATAACATATACACTCAATATAGGTATAGAAATATATCGTATCCTGAAACAAAATAGGAGGGGAATGGAATGTGGGAAAGGGACAAGGAAGTGGTAAGTAGAAAATTTCCCCCTCAATCAACTCTAATTTTCTATTCTATAAGCTAAACATCCCCAATCCCGAAAAGTCTCATATTCCTCTATGTAATGGACTCTAGAACCTTCATAATCCTAGTTATCCTTCTCTGGATAATTCTTCAACCCCCAAGGTATCTATGTCCTCTACTCTCAACTATTGCAGAGATTTTAATGATTTAGCATCCCTGTTTAAGCCATTTTACTTAGGGAAAATCCTTAAGAATGCAAATGGTGTTACCAGATCAGAGACTTTAAAAGCAGCAATAGCCACAGAATGGGATTGAACTAGTTGATCACCAAAGTCTCTTTTGGTTTACAAATTCTGTGATGCAAGACAGGGTTTCCCTGGGTAGGTGCAAGAAGTGTAAAGTGTCATTGTGCTCCATGACCCTGCCAGAGAAATCACAGTGCTTGATCTGTCTAACAAGAAATTTTATTCAAAGGACAGCATTAATTTTTCACACCTATATCTGGGAGCAGCTTATTTTCAAAACAAAACAGAAGCCAAGCCTAACCAGGTCTCCACCCTCTGATGCTAATAAAACGATTGTACCTTCACCTGGGTGATCTTCTCCTCCAGACAATCAAAGCTGTGACTTTGAAAAGTTACTGAATAATTCATTGGTCTGATACCATCAGTTTCCAGTAATCACTGGCTGTTTGTTCTGAGCTTGTCAGATGAGGAGCTGTGTGAGGGGCTGATACCAGTCAGTCACAAGGGCCCATTCTCACTGCCTATGATTTGACAATGTCTGTTTTGATGATGGGTAAAATGTAGCTGATAAAAATCTTTGCAGTTGATGGAGCATACATTAGAAAGTGGACAGCCTAATGCACAGAGAGAATAAGAAGCAATCCTTTCACTTTCCAACAATTTGCCCACCCCAAGTCCCTATCCTCTATATTTTCCCTTAAAAAGAATTTAAAAAAAACAAATTTAATGATAAAAAGCAACTAAAATGTAAATTTTATTCAAAGTAGTAAAATATTAATCTTTTTAAAGTCATAAATACCTTACCCTGACTAGTTTTAGAATTAATTTTAATAGAGCATGGGACCCTCATATTAAAAAAAAAATCAGAGAAATACTGTTTTATTTTATTTTATCAAAGAACTAGAAACCAGGTAAATACTCATCAACTGGGGAACCGTAAAATAATTGTAGTATGTGAATGTAGTGAAATATCAGCATGTGGCATAAGAAATGATGAATATGAAGGATTCAGAGAAGCAAAGGAAGATTTATATGAATTGATGAAAACTGAAAACTAAAACCAGAAAAGCATGTATAGATATTTAAATTAATTTGTGATCTTGTGAATTTGGAGATTACCTGTAATGACTCATATTGCATCTCATTGATGCCTATCTATCCTCTACAGCCAAAAGGTAAATTAAGAGAATAAAACATAAAAACAATACTGTGTGATGAGAAACTGTACCCCATTCCTTTCTTCGTATAAGGGGAGGATTATGGATATGGAATATCGTACATACTATCAGATTCAGGTAATTTTTTTTTGAACTCATCTTTTTTCCTTCCTTCCTTTTCCTTTTTATTCCCCTTCTTCATTCCTCCTTTCCTTTTTCTTTCTCCTCTCTCTCCTTCCTTGCTTTTTTCCATCTTTCTTTTTTGTTTCTTTTCTCTACTATTCAACACAATGTAGGAAATCTTTACTCTTAAATCTACCCCATTTCTAAACTTAACTTTTTCCATTGAGGGCCCTGCATTAATTACTTCCAGTCACTCAGATTCACAGCTTCATAGTAATCCTTGACTCCTGTGACTCACTTTTGTCACATATCCAAATAGTTGCCAACTCCTGTCAGTTCTATTTCTACATGTTTGCCTTTATTCCTTCAGCCTCATATGATCAAGGTAATGATGTCCCTTAGTTTAAGTCCTTATCCCCTCTTAATTGGACTGTTGTGATAGATACCCAAATGGCCTTCCTTCTTCCAATCTTGCAACTTTCCAATTTATTCCTTACATAGCTGCCAAATAAATGTTCCTAAGACATAGGTCTGATTCTCATTATTTTACTCAAAAATCTCCAGTGGCTCCTTGTTGGCCCAATACATGATGCAAACCCTTCTGCTTGGCATTTTAAATCCTGCACAACCAGACTTCCATCTACCTTTCCAAGCATATTTCACATTATTCCCCTTTATCCACTCTATGTTCCAACCAAACTGGACTTACTAGCTGGTCTCTGCACCACTTTTCCTTCATATCCTCTGCCCTACAGTTTTGGAACATATTTAATTTAATCTGAAAAAGCTTTTAAAATTCTTATTATATATAAACATTGAGGAGTAATATGACATAGTGGCTAAGTAACTAGCTGTGGAATTAGGAAAAATTAGATCAGGTTTGCCCTCTGATATATACATGTTATATGTATATATCTTGGGGCAAGTTTTAGCTTCTCTAGAGTCTAAGGAAACTCTAAAGCTTTATGTTGGAGAGCAAGTACAGACCTACATTGCTGGTGCTCATTTTCTTAGTGAGAGTTCTATGCATTTATGATGGCAAATTTAGACAAATACAAAAGTATGAAAAGCATTGGAGATACAACAATAACATCACTGGATTCCCCACTCACATATTTGTTTTTTAGGATAGTTATTTCAGGTTTAAATGACTGGAAACATATCTACCCCAGAAAATAACTCGTTAGTTCCTGATAATATTTCTATTTTAAAAACGTTACCAAACAAAGCAAAAGAATTTAATTGAGCAGCATAGCAAAATTCATGAGCACCATTCCCCTTCATTATACTTAATGTACACTTTCCCATGTCACAATCAGTGGTGAAAGTTAGTCGGCATATTTTTTGTGAAGCAAATAACATAAGAATCTGTGTGGTGGGGCAATTTACATATTAGTGCAAGGGGGTCCCTCATATCTCATGTCCTTTCTCTTTGCATTGTTCAAATGCTCTCACTGAGTCTGCGTTCTATGGACAAAAAACCATCATGGTGGAACATTTGCATTTCTGGACTCACTGGTTTTGTTTCCTAGTCCCCATTGGATTTTTATGGGACATTACTTATTCATAGCATATTGTTCCTAAATTCTGGCTCAGCTGAAATCACCGATTGGATACTCCCACGATCTCTTAAAATGGCCAAAACTCTTGTTCTAGAACCAATAGAAAGTCTAAACCCTTTCAAATGTTAAGTGGCTCCATTTATGGGATATAAGGGATACACTTATGTGAAGATAAAAGCACACAGGAATAGAAAAGGCCACATATATGTGGTACAAGTTGAGATGTTCAATGAAGGAAACATTTGAGACAAAACAGGAGGAAAAGATTCATTCCAGAGATGAGGGTCCACGCATAAGGAACTAGAGCTACAATGATATAGAAGTGGGGCAAGAAATACCATGGATAGGGAATATTTAGAAAGCTAGTTTGAGGGTAATATGGATAGTGTGAAGCAGTGTAATGAAACTGGAAGGGTAGGTTGGAACCATATTGTGAATGGCTTCGAATCCTACCTTTTAAAAAAAGAATCCAAAAAAGTAACAAAAACAAATATGTATTTTTTGACTAAGGTATGTGTGTGCGTGCGTGTGTGTGTGTGTGTGTGTGTGTGTGTGTGAGAGAGAGAGAGAAAGAGAGAGAGAGAGAGAGAGAGAGAGAGAGAGAGAAGAGAGAGAGAGAGAGAGAGAAGGAAAGAGGGGGAGGGAGAAGAGAGAGAGATATACAGACACAGAGAGACAAAAAGAGAGGCAGAGACAGAGAGACAGAGAGAAACAGAGAGAAAGACAAAGAGAAAGTGAGAGGGACACACACAGAGAGACAGAGACAAAGAAACAGAGGGAAAGAGAGAGATGATTAGAGCTATGTTTTATAAATCAATTTATAAGATTTAATTGGAATTAGATTGAAAGGAAAAGATATTGGTAGTTAGGAAAACATTTAAGAGGTTATTGTGGTTATCTGAGTGAAAGATAAAAAGGAACTGAACTAAAAAAGAGACTCTCTGAGTATAGAGAAGAGCCTGCTCATGAGAAATGTTGGGCAAGTAAAATCAATAAGACTTGAGACTAATTGTCTAGAAAGTGGAATATAGGGAAAAGAAAGAGTCAAAGATAGTGGTAAGATGGGAATAATTAGCTATGAAATGGTATATGGGAAACAGAAAGAGTCAAAGAAGGTGGTAAGAGTAAAGTGGTAAACTTGGGTGGCTGGAAGGATATTAGAACTAGATAATGTTGGATGAGGGAAAGGACTTGGGACAGATATAATGAGTTCAATTTCAGACATTGTGAAATATGCATCTTGAGTTAACTAGGTGGAAATGTCCAATTGTCATCTGACAATAGACAATTTTTTCAGCTCTACTACTTAGAATTTTTAGCTTTTTTTCAGAGCTCAACTTGGGTTCTATCTTCTATGTAAAACCTTTTCTCGTTCTCCAAGTTTTTCACCTTTTCTGCCTCTTCAAATTGTCTTCTTTTTATGTTTTTGTCAATTTGTTATATTTCTCAATAGAACATAATTCCTTAAGGGAAGGGACTATTTCATTTTTGTCTTTATTCTCAGCATCTACCATAATGTCCAGCTCTTAGTTATTGCTTAATAGTTGCTTAATGTATTAAATTAAAATGAAATTATCTCTGCTATCCCATATAAATTTATATAGATATATCTTACACTCTATTAAAGTGCAATAAGAGATATCCAAAATATGAAATTTCCAATGATGAAGAGGTCAGTTCCAGCCGGGAAAATTGTAAGGAGATGGTATTTGAGCTGATGAAGGTAGAATCAGAGTGAAATATAATGCAAGATGAGGGAACAGTGAGTATAAAGTTATAGAAGTAGGCATGGAGTATGCTTAGAAAATTGAATTAAATTTAATAAATTCTATATGCGAGTTACTAGAGAAAGAAGAAAAAAAACACAATAGATATTCTCTATCCTGAAGGAGCTTGCCTTCTATGAAACTGTGTAATGGTCTCATTTTTGACTGGAGCATAAAATGTGTGAAAGTAAATAGTATGAGATGAAACTGGAAATGGAGATAGAAGCCATCAGTAGATTGTAAGCTTCTTGAAAACAGGGCTGCCTTTTACTTCTTTTTGTATCCTTGCACCATACTTATCTTAGCACCATACTTGGCACATAGTAAATACTTATTTCTTGATTTATATCACCAACATATATTAATCACAGGGACAGAAATTTGGTCTCATTTATTATTTTCTCTATTGTTTTCAGGTAACAAGCATTTAGCTCTTAAAGGGTGGAAGCTCTTATCATCATGATGGCTGGAAATATAAAATAAAAAAAAATGATGTGTTACAGGATAGAAGCAAGGAAGGGAAATTACCTAAGAACTGAAGTGTCTCTTTGACTCTCTCTCTCTCTCTCTCTCTCTCTCTCTCTCTCTCTCTCTCTCTCTCTCTCTCTCTCTCTCTTTCTCTCTCTCTCTCTCGTGTTCATTAGAGAATTAGAATTATCTGGCTGTAGCCATTGGATAACTTATGATTTTGGACAAATCACTTTACTTTTTTTGGGTCTCATTTTTCTTGCATGCAAAACACAGGGCTTAGACCTGATTATCTCTAAAATCCTTTACAATCCTAAATCCTTTTATCCTTTGATAAAAGGCAATTTAATGTTGTCAGTGACAAGAACTCTTATGATCTCACTATTTTGCTTCTTTATGATCCACCTATTTTTATTGAGAGGCTTAATAATATTGCACAACATGTTAGTATTAAACTTAATTCATGTCATTTGTTACATGCAGATGAATATGAATTGACTGAGTATTTAGTCAGAAGACATACCTGCAGTTGTTTTTAATGATGAGGGGAATGGTCTTAAAATCAAGAAGGGGTTCAAGTTCTGCCTCTGATTAGCTGTGTCACCATGGACAAGTTATTTAACTTGTTTATCTCTCAGGAAATTTAGTTATAGATATATTGCCCTCAAGATGATAGAGTTCCTCTTAGTGATAAAAACCAAATATCCTTCTTTTTTAATTTGTTGTTATTTCAATCATGTCCAACTCTTCATGATCCCATTTGGGGTTTTCTTGACAGATACTGGAATGATTAGCATTTCTTTCTTCAATTTATTTTATAGGTGAAGAAACTGAGGAAAATAGCGTTAAGTGACTTCCCCAAGGTCAAATAGGTAGGAAATTTATTTTTAATTTAAAAATTCCCTTTATTTTTTATCATAGCCTTTTATTTTTCAAAATGCATGCAAAAATAGTTTTCAACTTGTGTTCCAAATTTTTCTCCTTGCTGCCTCCTTCCCCCCTCCCCCAGACAGCAAATAATCCAATTTAGGTTAAATGTACAGTTCTTTTAAATATTTCCACATTTATCATGCTTCTCAGAAAAATTAGATGAAAAGAAAATAAAATGATAAAAAAAACAAGCAAGCAAACAACAGCAGCAATAAAAAAGGTGAAAATAATGTGCTTTGATCCATATGTGGTCTCCACAGTTCTCTCTCTGAATGGAGATGGCTCTCTTCATCACACATCTATGGAATTGCCCTGAATTACCTCACTGTTGAAAAGAGCTAAATTTGTAAGAGTTAATCATTACATAATCTCATTGTTGCAGTGTATAATGCTCTCTTGGTCTACTCACTTCACTTAGTATCGGTTCATATAAGTCTCTCCAGGTTTTTCTAAAATCATCCTGCTGGTGTTTCTACTGGGCTTATACCCCAAAGATATACTAAAGAAAGAAAAGGGACCTGTATGTGCCAAAATGTTTGTGGCAGCCCTGTTTGTAGTGGCTAGAAGCTGGAAAATGAAAGGATGTCCATCAATTGGAGAATGGTTGAGTAAATTGTGGTATATGAATGTTATGGAATATTATTGTTCTGTAAGGAATGACCAGCAGGATGAATACAGAGAGGACTGGCGAGACTTACATGAACTGATGCTAAGTGAAATGAGCAGAACCAGGAGATCATTATATACCTCAACAACGATACTGTTTGAGGATGTATTCTGATGGAAGTGGATCTCTTCGATAAAGAGAGCTTTAATTGATCAAAGATGGACAGAAGCAGCTACACCCAGAGAAAGAACACTGGGAAATGAATATAAACTGCTTGCATTTTTGTTTTTCTTCCTGGGTTATTTATACCTTCTGAATTCAATTCTCCCTGTGCAACAAGAAAACTGTTTGGTTCTGCACACATATATTGTATCTAGGATATACTGTAACCCATTCAACATGTAAAGGACTACTTGCCATCTGGGGGAAGGGCTGGAGGGAGGGAGGGGAAAAATTGGAACAGAAGTGAATGCAAAGGATAATGCTGTAAAAAATTACCCTGGCATGTGTTCTATCAATAAAAAGTTATTAAAAAATAATAAAATCATCCTGCTGATCATTTTTTGTAGAACAATATTATTCCATAATATTCATATACCATAAGTAATTCAGGCATTCCCCAACTGAAAGGCATCTACTCAGTTTCCAATTCCTTGCCACTACCAAAAGGGCTAAGTAATAATTTTCTGAGACTATATTTGAAGTCAGAAAGAAGAGTCTTTCTGACTCGAGTTCTATCCAGTGAGTCACTTAGCTGCTTTTTTGATTCTAGAATGCTATTAAGTCAGTGTAATTTAACATGCATCCTACACAATTCACAAATGTCAAAGTAGTCCTATCACTCTTTGCACCTATATTATGGAGCGATGATTCCTAGATCACAGAAGTATCCAAACATTTTTAAAAGTGAGAAACCCCATCAAAATAGGCATTAGCTTAATGTATATTGAATAGACTAAAATCTTAAATGGAATTATTATTATTGTTGTTATTATTTTAAACTTTTCACTATTTGAATTAATATTAAACAGAATAGTCTAAAACAACTGAAGGATGTCATGATGTAGCAAGGTTGTCATTTAAAATATACACATGGACAATGCATACATGTGAAGAAGGACACAGAAATCAACAAACCTAAAAATCTCTCTCAGCAGCATGGATCACCATAAAATCTGCATGAGAGAAACCCAGGAGTGAAATTGTAGGTAATTCTCTTTCCTAAGTATTACTGTTTAGTCATGTTGAGTAAAACTTAATGTGACACGATAGGAAAGATGTGACTAAAAAAAATGGGGATACAAGAAATGAGAGCCTATGGTATTGTTTGTCTTCCCCTGTCTTTTACTCACTTCCAAAATACATGTATGCTAATAGTGGATATGTCCCCAAAGGTCTGTGTTAGACATTTTACTTTTTTCTCTATACATTCTCTCAATTATTCAATCCATTCCTATATTCAGTTTTTTAACTTCAACATTCAGTTCTTACAGAAGAATCTTTTTTTTAGTTCCTCTTTTGGTCCTTCTTTTGAGTTCTAGCCCCATATCATTAACTTCTTATTGGACATTTTGAAG
The DNA here is from genome assembly GCF_016432865.1 of Antechinus flavipes. Lineage (NCBI taxonomy): Eukaryota > Metazoa > Chordata > Mammalia > Dasyuromorphia > Dasyuridae > Antechinus > Antechinus flavipes. The sequence goes on from NC_067403.1 coordinate 231,319,702, forward strand.
TGGTTATCCCATAGACATCTTACATTCTGTATTTCAAAAATACTATCTACCCCCTACTCAAATAATTTCTTTCCCAAATATTCTGATTTCTATGGAGCAAATTATCCACATTTTTTTTCAATCACCCAGGTTCACAACCCAAATCACCCCTAGTTTCTCATTCTTCCTCACTTCACAAATTTCATCATTTGTTAAGTCTTATCAATTTTGCCATTGCAACAGCTCTCAAATCCATATGAACTTTCATACTCACACAGTTATCATCCTGATTTAGACACTCATCACCAAAGGCTGAGACGATTTCAATCATCTCATTAGTGATCTTCTTGTGCTAGTTTCACAACTGAACAGCATCTTGAAGAAAGCAGATGAGCCAGGAAGCAGGGGTAGGGAAGGATTCCTGGCATAGGGGACATCCAGTTCAAAAGGACAGAGTTGCAAAATACAAAGTCATATGGGAGGAACAGTAAGTAGGTCTGTGTAATTGGATCATAAAGCATAAAAAAGAAGTAATAAGAGTCTAGTTTTAGCTCTTTCTCTATCACTCTATTTCCATTTCCTTTTCTGTATCTTTATTTGTCTCAGACACACACGCATACACACACACACACACACACACACACACACACACACACACACACACATTCCCATAGCTGCTGTTTCTATCTCTCCTATCATTCCTAAATGCTTAGGGCAGTAGCAGCATAGCACTCTGGATCCCAAAGATGCATAATAATTTCATCTCTTTTTCTTATCAATAAACTAGAACTTTCTTGATGTTGAATTTGATCATTTTTTTTCTTTAACTTCACCTCTTTCTCTTATCAGTAAGTTAGCACTTTCTTTTTCTTAATGTTTATGCTTCCTTTTATGCCTTCTTTTTATGAATTCTTCTTTTCTCTAAAAACCCCCAGGCAAGCCTCAACATTTCTATTGTTCCAAAGACACATTTTACCAGTTTTCTTATCCTTGGCAAGATATTTCACCCTCAATGTTTCACTTTCATATCTTAATTTAATAGAGTTGGATTAGACATAGCCTATGAAATTTATGATCATGTGGATAATCTCTCTGTCTCTCTGTATCTCTCTCTCTCTCATTATCTAGTTAGCTAGCTAGCGGTACTTTAATTTATATACTTATCTTTGTTAGAAGAAACATGCTATACACACAAGAACATGTATCTGGAACATTTCTTTGGAAATCAAAATCATAATCACTTTTCTAATCTTTCCAATAGATGGCCCTTAAGGATTCTTCTGGTTTGTTTTTTTTTAATTTGTTTGTTTGTTTGTTTTTTTAGTACTAAGTGGCCTAATCTTCCATGTATAATTTTTATCTTTTTCAGACAGTTGCTCATTTTCTTTTCATTTCTCTATTATCCCATACTTTGGTGCCTTGAGCTGATATTTTCAGTGATAGCAATCCCACCCCTCTCCTTTCTAATGTACTTCCATTGATGACAGCTTTGGTGTCTCTGTAAAATGGATTTGAGTCACTCTAAGTCAATCTTGGAAGAAAAATGGCCAAGTTAAGCATTATTTCTCTTTTCCTGCCAGCATGTCAGAGGAGTCCAAAGTGTATTTATATCATAATAAAAGTAATGCTATCAAACTATTAATGAAATGGTCAAGGAAGAGAGTTTAAATGAAGTCTTTTTCCAGGTCTCTCAGAGAATCACATGTTAGAAAGTCCTAAGTAGAAAAATCTATTATTTTCATGTTTGCATACCACTACAGAATAATAGTGGAGAAAAGCATTGGATTTGCAGAGCAGCTAGATTTGAGACAGAGTTCTCATCCCAGCTTTGTTGTATTAGGCAAATCATCTAAATCTCTAGACTTTAGTTTTCTCCAATCTCCAAATCCAAAAAGCATTTATTAAGTGGTAAGTATGTGGCAGCTATTGGGGATAAAAACAATAGTTCCATCATCTCAAACCTCACATTTTATAGAAAGAGACAATTTGTAAAAATATCACACACACATACATATACACACACAGAGTAAATAGAGGTAGATAAAAATATTTAAGTGAATTCTATGGACATGATACAATGCTAGATATTAAGGTTAAAAATATGAGCTATCAAAAAAAATCTTTCCCTGAAAGAACTTATATTCTGATTGGAACAGATAACACATAATTAAGATTTAGAAAGAGAGATTTTGGGGTAAGCACTCATTGGCATATTATAATTGGAGAAAGGTGGGAGCTAGTATGGAAGACTGGTTCTGAGCAAAATTTTAACTACAGATTTGGGGAACAAAGGAGCAGAATTCCAGTTTATGATGGTGCTCTGGAAGAGGTGAGGAATAATGAAACTGATTTTTGAAGGTAGGCAATACAGAGAAAAGATATGGAGGAAAGTCTCTAGTGACTAGATTGATCAAGCATGATTTCTCTCTCTCTCTCTCTCTCTGTGTGTGTATGTGTGTGTGTGTGTGTGTGTGTGTGTGTGTGTGTGCATAAAAGATGATATTTGAATTGTGTCTGGGATGAAAGTAGATTTTCTGAAAGATGGAGTTGAATAGAGAATCCCAGTCATGTATCTGACTGGTGAAAAAGTATAGGTCTTGATTTGTCTGAGGCATAGCCTGTTCAGAAATGAAAGGCTATGTGAGAATTGAGATAAGAGATGGTCTAGTATGCCTTAATAAGAGATGTAGATCATTCTCCTGATGTCATTAGTTCCTTCAAAAATGAAGGCTGAATTCTCCAATTGATAAAGCCGTCAAAGGTTTAAAAAAGACTATTTTCAGGTGAAGAAATTGAAACCATTTCTAGTCATCTGAAAAAGTGTTCTAAATCACTATTGATCAGAGAAGTGCAAATTAAGACAACTCTGAGGTACCACTACACACCTCTCAGATTGGTTAAGATGACAGGAAATGATAATGATGAATGTTAGAGGGGATGTGAGGAAAATGGAACACTAATATATTGTTGGTGGAGTTCTGAATTGATCCAACCATTTTGGAGAACAATTTGGAACTATGCTCAAAAGGCTATCAAAATGTGCATATCCTTTGATCCAGCAGTGTTTCCACTGTACTTATATTCCTAAAAGATCATAAAGGAGGGAAAATGATGCACATGTGCAAAAATGTTTGTGGCAGCCCTTTTTGTAGTGGCTAGAAATTGGAAACTGAGTGGATGCCCATCAGTTGGGGAATGACTGAATATATATGAATGTTAGGGAATATTATTGTTCTATAAGAAACGATCAGCAGAATGATTTCAGAGAGGCCTGGAGAGACTTACTGTAATGACCACATATATAAAATCAGCTGGAGTCAGGAATTGAGGTTAAGGGAAAAATCTTCAATCTTTACTGAAGTGAAGAGGTGAATAAAGATTGCGATAGCAATATGGGCAAGAAGGATTGTGATAGCAATATGGGCAGCTGCGACAGGAAGCCAGCTAGCAGAGAGAGACCTGAGCTGAAAGGCCGTCGCAATGGCAATACGAGCAGCTGTGTCCAAACGCCAGCCAGCAGTCTCTCCTTTCCCTTCCTTTTCCACTCCCCTGCCTCCATCCACCAAAATCGTAATTTCTTATACAACACATCAGGACTTGCACAAAGAGTAGGCAGGGGCCATTCTTTCTCCAAGTTTATATATTAATAGAGTATGGTCCAATTACTATTTAGCCTCGTGTGCTTGGGACATCAGTGCATCAACTCAAGCCTCAGCCCATTACAACTTACCAGGACCGGATGTTGAATGAAATGAGCAGAACCAGCAACAAGAAGATTATACAAAGATAAATTCTGATGGACAAGGTTCTTTTCAATATTGAGATAACTGGGGACAGTTCTAGTGGTCTGGTCAGTGTAGTCATCTACATTCAGACAGAGAACTGTGGGAACTGAGTAAAGATTACAACATAGCATTTTCACTCTTTTTATGGTTGTCTGCTTGTATTTTTTTTCTTTTTGATTTGATTTTTTGTGCAGCATAATAATTGTTTAAATCTGTATACATATATTGGATTTAACATATATTTTTAATATGTTTAACATATATTGGATTACTTGACATCTGGAGGGGGGAGGAGGAGGAAATTTGGAACACAAGGTTTTGCAAGGGTCATTGTTGAAAAATTATCCATGCATATATTTTGAAAATGTAATGACCGCATATTTAAAATCAGCCGGAGTCAGGAATTCAGGTTGCAATGAGGATAATAATCACACTTATAATATTTACATGAAAGCATCATTGTTATTTTTCTATGGCAATTTTTGTAGATGTTAGCCATTAACCACTTTTCAAAGGGAAAAGGCACATAGCCATGAGGCATAGAACCAACACCATCAGAATAAAACAGTGACCTCAGCATCCATATAATTCTACTCAACCTCTTTGCAACAGGCCTGACAAGTCATACATAAGTAATCCAATTTCTCCTTAGAGATCTCCAATGAGAGGGAAAAAAGTCAACTACCACTTTAGTTTGGACCAATGTTAATTGGGCTAATTGTCTAACGCTGACCCTCAATTTACCTCTTCATTAGTTCAGTCAAAACACCTAATTCTGTTCCTAGGAGTATTCAATATTTCATGTGGTTGGAATTATTTTGGGTTACTGAATATTTCATACTATATTGAAAAAGAAAGAAATAGATATACATGTGGTTATTAACTTACTATTCAAAACCAGTCACTGATTTTTTCCCTCTGAAAGATGCAAATATTGGGAAAATCAATTGTTAACTAGAATGTATTCTTATCTCAGAAATCCACAATGAAGCATTTTCTTCCTTGGTATTTTGTATTTATATCTATTTAATATAAAGCACATAACATCCTTGAATCCATAACCAAAGACAAATGTAAAGATGATGCCACAGTGCAAATATGCATTAGATATTCTGATCTAGCTCAAGGGACATGCTCATTGAATATGAACAGGATGAGATTTTATGAGTCTCAGACTGGACATTTATTATCTGAGGCTTAACCTAGCCTAGTTGGACTGGTAGGTTGGCCATAAGGTGACAAGTTTTTTCCTCAGCTACAGACATTCATGAAAATATTCTGCTAAACTAAAGAGAGGTTGTGACCTTCCTTAAAGGAGAAATAAAATGATATCATGGATCCATGAAATCCTGAAATATTTAATTCCAGTGCATCCAAATTGATTTATTCAAGCATTCAGTTCAAATGGTTATGTAATGGGTCTGTCAAATGAGAGAAGAAGCTTGCTATAAAAGGTTAATCTTTAGATTCAGCATCAAGAAAAACCTGGATTTGAATCCTGCCTGTGATACTTATTTTGTGATCATAGTAATGTCATTAAATCATTAAGTCACTTCATTTGTAAAAATGAGACTCAATGCCTGTAGTCCTTAACTCAGCATTGTTGTGAAGATCAGATGAGGTAATTTAACATATCTTTTAATTTGAAAAATCATTAAACACTAATTTTTTGAGAAGAAACTATTATAGACATTGGAAATACAAACAGAAACAAGGAGCTTAATTTCCAGGTATTTCTCTTCATTAAAAGGGGGGAGAAACCATATATACATACATAAATTATATATTTTCACACATATACATGTATAAATACATATTTAATGCAAATATGGAAATCTATTTTTTCTTATTAGAGGCAATGTGTCATGGTGGATAGAAAGCTACCTCTGAACCAGGAAGTTATAGGTTCAAATTCTGTTTCTTACTCATAATGACTATTTTTGACCATGGACAAATCACTTAATTTGTTATTCCAGGCATCTTTTTAAGATTACAATTTTCAGAACATTGACTATATCCTTCTTTGCTAGAGGCAATTTCCTCATTTCAAGTTCCCTATATCAATAAATTCACAAGTCTACAAATTATTCTTATCCTTTGTTATTGCAATATTCTTTATATATAGTTATCAAACTTCTGTTTAAACATTCTTGAAAACATTCTTTTAAAAGGTAGTGAACTTAATCCCATTCTTGACAGTATTTTTTGGGTAAATCTTGTAATTTAAATATTCTTAAAACAGTCCCCCTTTCTCACCTCTACTCTCTTCAGGGTAGCAGGTTTCTCAGTCCTTTTCCCCTCCATGATTTTTAACTGACTGCTGATTCCAAGTGCTGCTTCAGGGAAGTCCTTTTACAAAGGGAATTTAGGACTGAGTAATCAAAGTTCTTATATTAAGTACTGTGAGCTTAAGCAATAAATGATGAAGGTTAAACACCTCTGCCTGCTGTAAAGTTTCTGTGAGAACAAGGAGATTGGGCCAAGGAATCAATATTTTTCTTTCTTTTTTTCTGGAGCTCACTTGCAAAAATAATAACTAATTTTGAAAATGCTTTTATTACTATTATGTAGGCAAGTGCTAAAGAAAGCAGTTGATCAAAATGTTTGTCAGAGTTTTCCAGATATACACATCTTAACTTGTTTAATGATATTACAGACAACTGCATTAATGTGGTATCACATTTTCCATAATAGCTTCTGAAGAAATCATTTTAAAATTAGTTAATTAAAATAACGTATGATTGAGATAATTATATTATGTTCAGGTGCAGGTAAGATAATATCTTTTCTTTCTATCAGGGGTCTATTTTATGTTTACTATATATGGGTATTTCTCCCTTATTAGAATGTAAGTCTCTTGAGGTAGAAATTGTTTAGTTGTTGTCTTTGTATCCCAAGCATCTATGATGCATGATGTCTGGAACATAATAAGAGTTTTATAAATATACATTGATTAAATGATTTAAAATAATCTGAATACATTCTTTGTAATTCAGTGATTTGTATTCATTGTAGACAAAGAAAACTCAGTTTTAATTTATGTGGTATTTATAGATAAAGGGTGATCTTTTTAAATTACATCACATGCATGGTGTTTTTTTTTTTTTTTGCCTAAATTGACTTAATACAACCTTAGCTTTTTCAAAGAAAAAGTGTAATCCCTCTTCTACATGAGAACTCTTCTAAAGCTTGGCATTATGCTTCCCTGCTAACACATCTCCCCTTCTCTAGGGTAAATATGCCTAGTTCCTTCCTCTGATCCTCAATTATCATGGGCTCAGAGTCCTTCACTATAGTTACCCTCTTCTGAATACTCTCAAGCATATCAGTGTCTTCTTAACTTTATTTTTAACATTTTGAATTTAATGAACACCAACACAGAAAAAGAAGATTATATGTGGAACAGCAAAGCTCTGTTATATAATGCTTACTTTTTTTACATTTTCTAAAGTTACCATCTTCTATTCTAGGCTATCCTACTTGCCTACATTTCCTTCTAAAGTTCCTTTGCTTCTACACATTTTTCATTTCTTTTTTTGAAATCATTATTAAATTTTACTTTTAAATTATGAAATAAAACAAGAATTTCCATAATGTAATACATTTTAAAAGATGATTGTACATACTACAAATCTGCTATGTACAACTTGCTATTCCTTTCAAATATACAACAAAATTAAAATGTAAATTTCTTTTTTCTTTGCTCCTCTTTCTATATATTTTTCAAAAGGATTCAATGACTTTCCTATTTATATTTTCCCAACAATATTTCTACTCTTTCATTTGCCCTTAAGCCTTACCAATAAAAACAAAAGAAAAAATAGAAACACAGTGCTTATAGCAAATATGTTTAGTCAAGTTAAACTCATCTAAACATCTATGCCTTTTAAAAAGTCCATCACCCTATTGCTGTCTTCTCAGGAAGGTAGCATTCTCCAATATCAATCCTATGATGCTCTATGAAATCTGTATTCTTTTTCAAATATGGTGCTTGGAATAGAATTCTAAAGTCAAATGAAGACAGATTTGAATAGGAATATCACTTCCCTCTTTTTGGAAACTATGCCTCTTTTAACATAAACTAAATTCGCATCAGTAATATTTGGCTTGCATATCTTATTATCCACTCATTTTGAGCTTGCAGTCCATTTACTAAAACTGCTCAGATGTCTTTAAGAATGCCTTTAAATTCATGCTTCCCTCATCTTTTACTTTCATAATTGGTTATATTTTAGGTCTAAATGTAAAGCTTTATATTTATCTCTATTGAATTTTATATTATTTGATTTATCACAATACTTCATGGTATCCACAGACCCCACCAAAGTTGGAGGAGAGATTTCCAGAGGTTCATGAATTTGAATGGAAAAAAAAAATCTTTATTTTTTAATATAGTTGATGGAATTATAACTTTATATATTTTATTTCATATACTTAATGATATTACTTTGGGAATTGGTCCATAAGTTTCACCAGATTGTCAAAGGGTCTATGACACAAAATAGTTTAAGAACCTCTGCTTTAGCCCAAATATCTCTGTTGTCTGTTGAGCATCTTATCTCTCCCTACTGCATGTCAGATGTGTGCTTTAGAAACATTGATTTGACATTTATATAGAAGAATTTTTGCAACATGAAGAAGGCAGCTGCAGTGGTCTAAAATGGGAGATGAAGAATATCTGAGCCTATATAATGGTTTTCTTAGAGGAGAGAAGAGTGTATGGAACATCAACAAGATAGCTAGTTGGCTTTTGTGTATCAGGGATAGTGAATATTGTGATCATTATCTAGGATTACTTGAAGACTATTCATGTCTTTAATATTAGCCTTATCTGTCTATAGATTGGATAAACTCAATAAAAATGGGTCTGTTTCATGTTCCTCTTCTTATTCCAGAACACAGATTTCACATAATAGACATTTAATAAATATTTGCTGCTGAATATATACCAACCCACAACATTTCAGTTACATAAATTAGTTTAAAGTTGGTTGCATGAATGAGGATCCCCAGGTCATAGGGACTGCTCATACTTTGTCCTTTTCTGTAGAGATAAATAGATGTCTCTCTGGTGTTGTGGATTTTATTGCTATCATTTTACTTTCTTTCACTATGAATGACTGAATGTCTTTTCCCTGTACTATCACTAAATATGTAGTATCTAACTTGGTTAACAAGTACAAGGCTGCTTCTCTTTTTTCTTCACTTAAAGTTATTTTGATAAGTTCTGAAAAATTCAAGGAAAATATATAATTTATCAAGTTTCTGTATGTACATTCCATCTCTAAGCAGCCATTAATTTTATATTTCAAGTCATTGTCCAGAAATTCAAATCATATTCTTCAGTACCATTTAATTTATGAATTCAATTCAACTCAAATCAATTCAACAAAGAGTTAAAAAGTACCTACTACCAGAAACTGCTATGAATTCTGGGGCTACAAAGATAAAAAATATGAAATATTTTAAGCCTTCAGAAATGATTATTGTAATGACATGACAATTTCTCTTATTAACCAAAACAAGTATGATTTCTGAAACAATCCAATTCAAGAAACCTATGAAATAAGACCAAGAAAAAGCTTGAGGTAGAATTAAATGTTCGTAACACCAAAGAAGATCTTATCTGCCTAGAACATCATTTTCCCTTTTCTTTTTCTTCTCTTTATGAAGGCATTATGTAAGGGTCCATTTTTCAAGATTAATGTTTTGTCAACTGCTAATCCAGTTTTTTTATGGGAGAAAGAGTGACATCTCAGGGTTACATTTCTATAAGGGGATGATACCCAGTTAGAAGATGACAAGTAATATTAGCAGAACATAATGTGTTCTCATCTATAGATGACCTTTAAAGAGAATTGTAGTTATTATCTTACAATATTCCCTCATTTATTATCTGTCCTATTGCTGGATTCCATTGCCTTTATGTAGCAAAAATATAGACACGGCTTAAAAATAGAGAAATATGATTTAACTATTATAATGGCTCTGGGCATTCAAGTCTAATTCAATTTTTTCTCATTATATGAGGGATTTTGAAGATGATGGTGGTTAGTAGACCAGACAGCTTAGAGGAGAAACTCAGATGACTATATCTTTTATAGTTAAATTAGTCATAAAAAGCATTTTTCCCCAAATCTGGCAGAAGTTCATTCAAGTGATTGGATGGGCTTCTGAAACTGGATTATAAGATATTGTTGAAGTAGACTTTGAGGTAATAAGTAAAAGTGATTGATTTGGATGGTGAAATATGGGAAGAAGACTGCCATTTTTTCTTGCTTATTTACTGGACGATCCACTAGCCAAAGCAGAAGTTGCTTATTAAAATAGCTACAACAGATATTTTACACACCAAATCACATTCTAGTTCTAATTTTCACCCTAAACTCATTTGTTCTGCAGCTATGGACAAGACCTTGCCTTAGCATAATATATATCTCCAATTGGAACACATTTATCATGTTTCCTCCCACAGAAGCTACAATTTTTTTTCTTCCAAAGTTTTGAACTTGCATTTTAAGAAATGGCTATTTCTTTTAATGATTGAAAGAAATCTTTCTAAAAAAATCTAATTGAAGAGATCTAGCAGAGAAGGTTAAATGTCTTCCATTTTACATGGCTTTCCAATTCCAAGTTTAGATGATCAGAAAATGCTTTATGTCTCATTGATGAAGCTGTCATATCCTGTATATGTCTCTTGGTCATCTTTAATTATTTCAGTGTTTTATCTTTGCCTTCCCCCAGAGAGTGACTATTTTTTTTTCAAAAACATGATATTATGAAAATGTCATGCTTATTGCCAAAGAGAAAGAAATAATGGGTTTCAATATTCATACCAGTTACAATCTGAAAATCTACCAATATCACCATAAATGCTGAAGGTTTTCTCTGGACATAATTTGGAAAGAAAGAAATATAAAGCTTTAGAGGCCATTGTTTTTTCTTCTTTTTTTTCTTGCTAGTATTTTATTTTCCCCAATTACATGTAACTATAGTTTTCAAGATATATGTTTGTAAGATTTTGAGTTACACATTTTCCTCCTTCCCTTCCTTCTTTCCTCCTGCCCCAAGTCATCAAGAAATCTGATATAGATTATACATACACAATCATATTGAACATATTTACATATTAGTCATGCTATGAAAAAAATCAGAAAAAAGGAAAAACAAGAAAAAATCCATAAAAATAGTTTTAATAGTATCTTTGGTTTTTACTCAATCTCTATAGTTCTTTCTCTGAATGTGGATGGCATTTTATATCACAAGTCTTTTGGAGTTGCCTTGGATAATTGCATTGTTGAGAAAAGCTAAGTCCACTCTAGTTGATCATCACACAATATTGCCATTACTGTGTTCAGTGTTCTCCTAATTCTGTTCACTTCACTCAGGATCAGTTCATTTAAGTCTTAGAGGCCACTATTTGCCATGAGGATTCTGAAGTGAATTAATTTTTATTGTTATTTAAAACAAATAAAAATGAGTTATTTTAATGAAGTTTCATTTTGAAGATAATTATTAAAATATATGTTCCCTATTAGAAAATAATATTATTATGACTAGAATTTTTTTTTTATTCTTGGTATTCAAATAACTAGAGGGAGCTTATGGATAAAGTGTTAGGCCTAAAATCTGGAAGACTTGAGTTAAAATATGACCTCAAACACTAACTTGGCATGTGACCATGGCCAAGTCATGTAGTTGCTACTTTCTTCAGTTTCCTCAGCTATAAAAGAGAAAGGATAATTATATTTACATTCAAGAGTTGTTGTGAAGATTAAAAAAAGATCATATTTATTAAAAGTCATGAGTTCAGTTCCTAATATATAGCAGGTGCTACAAAATACTGACTTCCTTTGAATTTGTATTACTGGCACTAAATATAGTACTGGAACATTAATTGATTTTTAATAAATCATTGTTTTTGGACTGATCCTTAAATTGGCTTATTACAACAATGGGCACAATCTTTCCTGCCTTTTGATCTTAGTCTCCCTTTTCCCAAATGAGGACAATTGAATGAAGATGTTAACTGAGCCTGCTCTTTTCCCATGATTCTAAATATTCATGTGAACCTAGGAAAAATACTCAGAAACCAGATGCTTTGTCTATTTAATATAAAGTTCATAGATATTTGGGAACATCTACTTTACGCAGTTTTCTTTCCCCATTTTTATTCCACTATTTGGCTTCATGAAAATACATAATCAACTTGATCAGGATCATCATGTTATAAATCAAATTCTATACTTCAAAGATGACCATTTGGTAGTTAGCATGACAAGAAAGAGCCAAAGATTGAGACTTTGCCTATACAAATATAGTGCTTTTACCTTTTTTTTTTTCATTTTTTAAAATCAAGCCCTGCCTCTTATTATGCAGTTAATTGCTTTACCCAATTTTATCTGCTTTTCTATGCTTGTGGAATATTATTTTTAGCTCATGTATGAGTTTAAGAAGATCATTGGCATCTCATAACTTTTGAATTTTATGATTCTATAACATAAAATATATATTAGATTGTAAGTTTCAACAGTGGGAAAAAATGTCCATGATACAGATCCCTTTACACATCTAGTTTTGAAGTAAATATTTGTTGAGTTTAGTTAATTAGTATTGAAATTTGCACACTGAGAAGGTCAGATTTCTCAATGGATATCTTCCCTCTTCCATTAAAAAAAAAAAGCCCTCAGTGTTAAGAACATGGAGGAAAAATAATATTTTTTTCACTTTTCTACAATTTTTCCAGAGACTCAAACTGCAGGTTTTCAGCTTAACTTGATCAGTACTATTTACAGCTATGCCCAAACTAATCTGCTGGACTAAAATTCCATTAGAACTTGCAGTTAATGAGCCTTATTTGGATTCTGATGAGAGTTTTCTTCCTGAGGCCAGCACAAGTTCAACAAATCATGTAAATCTCTGTTGGAAAACTGCTGTCGTAGTCCTGGAATCTATACTGCAGAAACAAAAATGGTGTCATTAGCTTGGACCAGTGGTAAAGGTAGGTTTAAGTAGAGGAAACTATATATTAATTTAAAGCTTAGAAAAGGTGCTGGAATGGCCTGATAGGAGGTCCAAAAATATCCTTATATTTTTAAGGTTAAAAAGAATACTGTCAGGACACAATTTATGCAAATGACTGGTGTTGTAGCTGGTAAAGGACATCTCACCTGCATTCCCTTCATTTGTGTTTCAGTAAAAGAACTTTTTGTGTCTCCTTGTTGTCCATTCTTGATGGTGGCTTTGAGGATATTGATCTATTATCTTTCCAAATAAATATGTTCTTTATCAGAGTGAAACCTCAAACCCAGGATAGCTTGTTTGGGTTTTGATGATATTTTCCTATGGGAAAACTAAATTTTCCATGTATCAATTAGTCATTTAAACAAGTTATTTGGATTTGATTATTCAGATGTACTAAAGTCCAATGTTATAGACATAAGACTGAAGATGAAATAAATGGTTCTTTCATAATGGATATAACAAGCTTTCTTTTGGATGAGCCATAGAATCACAGAAGTTAGAAGGGGATCTCAAAGACCATCTCCTCTGTATTGGACCTAAATAGGAGTCTCCTAAACAACATATTCAAGAAATCAACCCAGTATTTGCTTGGTGCCCTTTACTGAGAGGAAACTCACTAACTTCTGAAGCAACAAATTCTACTTGGGGAATTCTCATTATCATGAAGGTTTTTTTCTTAAATCAAACTTAAATTCTCTTCATTGCAACTTAGACATATTGCTCGTAATGTTGTCCTCTAGCAACAAACAAAAGAGAGGTAGTCTCTCTTCCATGAAATTGTTCTTCAAATACTTGAAGGCAGCTATTTTACTATTCCACCCTCTTTTCACTTGTCTTGTCCAGGATAAATCAAGATTCTTTTAACCAGTGTTCACATAGCATACTCTCAAGATCTTTAATCATTCTGATTGTTTTCTTCCATAGGCTCTCTAGCTTATCAATATCTTTCCTAAAACATCTCATAATTCCTAAAAGATGATTTTCATGTCTTCTAAGTATTATATAATTCCAGAAAGGAATATAATGCTCCAGATGTGGTTTGTCTAGGGAAGATCATAGCAAGGCTCTTTCCTATCTAGTCCTAGAAACCATACATTTCTTAATTCAATCTAAAATTGCTTTAGCTGATTTGACTATCATATTATGGTAATCATGTATTCAATTATATTTAATTATGACAGTTTGTATCTATTAAAAAAAACTTAAGAAATCTGAAAGACTGTCTCCATAGATAGTAACTAGACTCTGATTCAATGGCAATTGGATTAATTGAATTAAAATAATTTTTATTTTCTGATTATCACTTTGTAGTTCTGTCCATTTAAAATGTTTATTTTTATAGCACTTGCATATGTGTCAAATCTGTTCAATATGTTTCTAAGTGCCTTGAAAATAGGAATCATTTTATTTATCAAATCCTATCTTAAATATCAATTACTGTATTAGTTCATGACAAGCCATTTAACCTCTCTTTGTCTCAGCCTTTATATTGTAATATAGGGATAATAGTAGGATTTATTTCCAAAGATTATTGCGAGGTTCAAATGAAATATATTTTTAAAGCATTAAGCATAATTCCCAATGTGTAGTAGATTCTATTTAAGTGATGGGTATTTAAAAAAATCATATCATTTATTATTATTTCATCAGGGCTATCGACTTCCTAAGGGTAATACAACAGGTATTCTTAAGGGGAATATAATAACACAATCCTCATTACAACTTATACATATTGCTCCTCATGTTGTCCTCTGGCAACAAACAAAACAGTGGTAGTCTCTCTTCCATGAAATTGTTCTTCAGATACTTGAAGGCAGCTATCAAACCACCCTACCTCTTTTCACTTATCTTGTCCAGGATAAATCATAGGTTCCTATCACTAGCTATTAGAAATGTAGGGAAAGCTACCTTTGATAAGTTTTTGACTTGTTGCTGACTTAATCTTTAGCAGGAAACTAATTACCATATAGTGACACTAGCAAATATTTTCATGAAGTATCAGAACCAGTTACAAAGGGGGAAGAATACACATACGCTCTGCTCTCCAAGATACTGTTCTTAGAGCTAATATAGTGCATAATAAATGTACATTCAGTCATATTATGGAAATATATCCAGAAAATAGTCTAGCTACTTTCTCAAATATCAAAAGGTCTTCTCAATGTCAGTCTAATTCCTTGAATACTCTGAATTATCTGAATTCACAATGATGGATGAGCCTAAATACATCTTCTAGTGCTGATAACTTCCTTTCATTCAAATTATTATCATGTTCACTATATTATCCATTATTGTTTCAAAAGTGAAACAGTGCTAGTCAGCTTTCTATGTTTTGACGCTGGCCCCAACCTAAGTGTTGAACTAACCAGCTTTGTCACAAATACTATTTGTGATGCTCATCAATTCTCTGATAATAATACCATTAAGAATATTTACTACAAGGGCCACTAGATGGTGCAGTGGATAGAGCATCAGCCCTGAAGTCAGGAGGACCTGAGTTCGAATATGTTCTCAAACACTTAACACTTCCTAGCTGTGTGACCCTGAGCTAGTCACTTAACCCCAATTGCCTCAGCCAAAATAAATAAATAAATAAAGATAATTAAAAAATAAAATTACATATTAGTATTTTGTTTATTCTCTAGATGCATTACAAAAATTAGCATTCAATTTTACAACATCTTGACTTCCAAATATTTCTCCCTCCTTTCCCCCTCTTTTCTTCTTTAATCTAATTTATGCACGTTCTATCCTGTAAACCATATTTCCATATTAATCCTTGTTTTGTAAGGAAAAACCAGATCAAAAGGAAAAAAGAATAAAAGAAAAAATAAAAAATATATACTTTGATCTAAATTCAGAATCTATCAGTTCTTTACCTGAATATGGATAGCATTTTTTATCATACACCCTTCAGAGTTAGCTTGGATCATTCTATTGCTGAGAATACTTACATCATTTACAATTGATCATCTTACAACATTGCTGTTACTTTTTACATAGGATATTTCACTTTGCACCAGCTCATGGAAGTCTGTTTTCAAAGAACATCTGGCTTATCATTTTTTATAGCACAATATATTTTTAGGATATGTTAACTAAAATTGATCCCCCATTTTTGCCTCATTGAATTTCTTACTCATTGCTTCTATCTTATACCTTTAGTGCCAAGTAAATTTAGCTAGTCTTCCACAAATAACCTTAAAGATGATTTTCATGTCTTTTAAATATTATATAATTCTTTCAGTTGATCTGGAAGTAACATGGTATCTAGTCTTCTCACTTTTATGTCCCTACTCATTGAATGTCTTGTAGCCCTAACTATTGCAGTCCATAACTGGAATTGTCATCATGAAGAAATCATCTTTTTCTGTTCATAAGAATTTATATTTTTGATTTTTCACTTCTACTTTTCTTTTAGGGGAAAAAGAAATACAAAATTTTGGAACAATAAGCAAGAGAAACTTCCACATCATCTAAGTTTAAAATACATATCCCTGTATCTTGATTCCATTGCCTTTTGAAGAACTCAAATAGTTTTCATAAGACCTCTTAACTTGCACCTCAAATCCTTTTCTCTCCTCACTAAGTGAAAATTCTTATTATTATTCTCCCTTGCCTCCTGTGGTAATCAAGTACCATGTACATTGAATGTTAGAAATAGAATTCCTAAGGGTGAAAAGATGTACTGCTTACAATTTCTGACTTCTCAGGATTCCTGAAAATGGCCTTTCTTGGCACAGCTTTCCCATGTTATAACTGAGTGCCTGTTAATACCATAGTACCTTTCTACAACAAAATGTAATTGCTTTGTTCTTATTACTTTTCTCTGTGTGTTCCAAAGCAACAACATATGGGGAAAAAGGTAATGTGTCAGATCTCATCAAGAAGGGGATTTTCTGTTATTTGCTACTTTGGGTTTGTCATCTTTTGATTTTTTTTTCTTTTCTCAAGAAATATTCCAGCTTCTATAGAGTAATTGTCACAGAAATAACCTAAGAAACTCAAATCCTTTTGGCTGCTTTGTCTGTCTACTTGATTCTGTCTTGATTGAGGATTTAGAATCTGTTCACAATTAGCTAAAATCACCAAAAATATCTTATATGTATATATGCACACATATATAGATGCACACATTCACAAATACAACTTTAGCAGTGTAGGGCTTTTTCCTCCTTTTCATATTTGCTAAAAATTAAAACCATTTCTAGTCATATGAAATGCTGCTGTAATCACTATTGATGAGAGAAATTAAGACAACTCTTAGGTACCACTATACATCTCTCAGATTGGCTAAGATGACAGGAAAAGATAATAATGAATGTTGAAGGGGATGTGGGAAAAACTGAGTTACTAATATCTTGTTGGTAGAGTTGTGAACTGATCTAACATTCTAGAGAACAATATAAAACTTTGCCAAAGGGCTATCAAATTGTGCATATCCTTGGATCCAACAGTGTCTCTACTGGGCCTATTTCTCAAAAAGATCATAAAAAAGAAAATAGAACCCATATGTGCAAAAATGTTTGTAGCAGCCATTTTTTAATGGGAAGAAACTGGAACTTGAGTGGATGTTCATCAGTTGGAGAATGGATGAATAAGTTATGGTATATGAATGTTACAGAATATTATTATTCTTTAAGAAACAATCAGCAGGATGATTTCAGAAAGGGCTGGAGAGGCTTACATGAACTGATGCTGAGTTAAGTGAGTAGAACCAGGAGTTCTATTGTATACAGTAATAGCAAGATTATTAGATGATTGATTCTGATGGGGGGGGGTGGCGCTCTTTTCAAGAGTGAGGTAATTCTGGCTAGTTCCAATGGTTTTGGGATAAAGACAGCCATCTCCATTCAGAAAGAGGACCATGGGGATTGAGTGTGGATCACAATGTGGTATTTGTTTTTGCTTGCATTTTATTTTCTTTCTCTTTTTTCCCCCTTTTTGATCTAATTTTGTTTTTGTGCAACACAATAACTATAGAAGAATTGGAAATGCTTAACATATATTGGATTACTTGCTGTCTATGGGAGAGGATCAGGAAGGGAGAAGAAAGGGAGAAAAAAATTGGAATGCAAGATTTTGCAAAAGTGAATGTTGAAAATTATCTATGCATATATTTTGAAAATAAAAAGCTTTAATTAAAAAGAAGGTAGTAGTAATAGTAAAATCATAGCTCTGGAATGGGAATCAATATTAAAGACTCTCTAATACTTTTTTTTTGTTTTTAGAGATTAAGAAGTTGAGATTTAAAGAAATGGCTTGACATGTTAAAGATCACAAAAGGAGGAAGTTGAAAAGCCAGAATTTGAACTCTATCTCAATTACTCTAAGATCAATAGTTCTTTCTACTGCACCATCATTCAACCTGAAAAATTTAATATGAAAGAAAACATATTTCATATCAGGGAATATACATCTTCAGGGAATAAACATATCAGGGAAACAACTTGCCTTTTGCCCTTTTCCTTCTATCCAAATTACATCATAAACTATAGGAGAAGAATGATATGATGATGATGAAAATAACAGCAATTCATATTTGTATAGTGCTTCAAGTTTTACCAAGTGTTTTCCTCAATATAATCTTATAATATAGATAATGCAAGTATCAACTTCCCATTTAAAAAATGAACACTGAAAGTAACAGGACAAATGCTTTGCTGAAAGGCAAAGTTTGAGAGCTGGTACCAGAATTCAAGATTTCTGACTTGATCCTTTTTAGGATACAATACTCTGTTTCCAGGCCGAGAAGAAAACATCCTTTTTATCTTTTTTCTGGAAAGCAGAAGCCACAACTAGGAGAGATGCTTCATATTATTTATATTTGTGAGAAAGGCAGAGCTATTTCCATGTATAAGGTAGCTGAGTGAAGCTGGCTGAGTCATTGAAAAATCCAACAAAAGAAAAGAGAAATCTGAGCTCAGTAAAAAATCACATAATATAGCTGAAAAATTAGCTTTGTGGCCAGTAAAATAGTTAGATGTCACATTGTGGTTGTTTGTCCTTTGTTCTTGAAGAGGACTGGGACATCAGAGATAATGCCATGAGATGCAAGTGAATTAGGTGTAAGTGAAGGAGGGCTGTGCAAGGTTACCTGCCTCACTTTCCCTTCCAGATCCATCTGGGTCCAGTTGCTAGATGTAGATCCGGATGATTGGAGATGGCACTGGATGAAAGGGGAGACCTTGGCCTTTTTAAGTTAAAGTCTTCAATAAGTCTCAGTTTGACTGAGGCCATACTCATTCAGTGAATAAGGCAAAGAATGTCCTCTTTCACCTAGTCAAAAAATCTAAATAAATAAATTGGGGATGGGAAGATCCTCATGATTTTTGGCCAAAGTAGAAATGATTTTTATTTACATTCAATTTGAGCCTACTGGGACCCAAACTGGCTAGATGTAATATGCTCCTATATAAATGGAAATATCTAACGTGTAGTATCTTTGCCATCTTACTAAGGCTTTATTCATTGAAAGACAATGCAAGTCACTGGGAAGATTATTGAAATTAAATGTCTAAACATGATATTCCAATAGTTATATTTTAACCAAAGATTTACTTTGAGCAAGTCACAACCTCTTGGGTCTCAGTTTTCTTATTCCTGAAAAGGAAATAACTAAACAAGATGATGTCTAATGTTCCTTCCAGATCTGTATCTTTGAACAATATGCAAGAGCCTTTGTCTGCTGAAGAGTTATCTCAGATATTACAATAAACACAATCATAATAAAGATAATAAAACAGTGTTTATAATACTTTTCAAATACAATGCAAGTTGAAATTTGCCTAAATTGATTCACATTGAAGTAGGTAGAAGCAGGGATATAATATATATATAACAATAACATAAAAATTAAAGAATTTGGAAGAGCTAGGAACTTTAGTCAATGTAGTGATCAAACATATTACAGAGGGTTTCTGTTGAATCATGCTATCCATTTTGTGATACAGAGGCAATTCACTCTATATGCAGAATGAGGAAGACATTTCTGGATGTTGAAAATCAATCAATTTGTGTTGCTTGACTATTTATTGTTTGGCTTCCCCCCCCCCTCTCTTTTTTTTTTCTTTCAGGGGAACTGTTAGAAAGAGAAAAGAAAGATTATTCAAATATGCATAGAGCTTCTCCATTCAGCAGTAGATAAAACCAACTCAAAATTTGTTAATTGAAAAAATGTTAAAAAAAAAAAGTAGAGGAAATTAAAAAAAAAAAACAATTAAGGGAGGAGTTAAAGATAGCAAGTTTTTAGAACTAATTTTATTTGCTTCATTAAATATTTGTCATTTACATGTACATTTTCTTAAGTGACCATTTTTTTAAAACAATCTGAGTTCCTAATTATCTCTCTTCCTCCTGCTTCCTTAAGAAAACAAGTCCTTTGATATCAATTATACCTGTGAAGGCATGCAAAACATTTCCATATAGTCATATTGCAAAAGAAAACACAGAAAAAAATAAAACAATAAAAATAAAAGTTAAAAGGAATATGCTCCAATCTACATTCAGAATTCATCAATTCTTTCTCTAGCGGTAAATAGAATTTTTCACATGAGTCCTTTGGAATTGTCTTGGATCATTGTTTTCATCAGAGTAGCTAAGTCTTTCATATTTAATCAAAATTTGACAAATTTTGAGAATAGGTGACTAGGACTACACGTGTTGTTTTCTTGATAGATTGTAATCTTTTTAAGTGCAGGGACTATTGTTGCTTTTGAGTTTGTATTTCAAGAACAAGCATAGTGCCACCCATAAAGTAGTGGATTAATAAATTCTTTTTTTTTTAATAGTATGGACTATTGAAAGAAGTCAAGAAATCAGCATGTGAGAAAAGAAAGTGTCTATTATAGTGGTGGAATGAGTCCTACATCTGAAGTCAGAGGACATGTGTTTGGATCTCTTTTTCTACTAACTTTCTGTTTGGCTCTGGGTAAGATACTGCAGATATGTACGCCTTACTTATTTCATCTGAAAAGTGGGTGAATTGGACTAAATGGGCTTCAAGGTCTCTTTCAGCCTTATATCTTAGCAATCAATAAATCAACAAACATTTGTATGAAATTCCAGAACAAGCCTTGTGGTATTAAGGATTACACACACACACACACACACACACACACACACACACACAGAGAGAGACAAACAGAGAGAGAGAGAGAGAGAGAGACGGAGAGACAGAGACACAGAGAGAGACAGAGACACAGAGAGAGATGGAGAGAGAGAATAAGAAGGAGGGAAAGGGAGAGGGAAAGGAAGAGGGAGAGGGAAAAGAAGAGGGAGGGGGAGAGGGAGAAAGAAAGGGAGAGAGAAAGGGTGAAGGAGAGAGAGAGAAAGAAGGAGATAGAGAGAGGGAGAAGGAGAGGGAGAGGGAGAGGGAAGAAGGGAGAGACATAGTGAGAAAGAGAGAGTCCAAGACACAAAAACAGAAGCAGAAAGAAACACACACAGAGATAGGCAGACAGACAAACAGACAGAAAGAGTTTCTGACCTGAAAACATTTACACATTTCTTGTTTAGGAGTTTGATATATCTACTTTGAGCTATGATCAAGTAGAACATGCCCAGAGGGAAGTGGAAGATGGGAAGATTAGGCAGGACTAGGGTACAAATCTTGTTTTGGAAAACTGATATATTAAAGAGGAAAAACAACTTTTGTTGGAATGAGTGTAGCTAAAGTAGAGGAGAAGAATCAAGCCATAATGCTAGAGAATGCTAATGCTTAAGAAGTGGAAAGAAGAAAGGCATTATATAAAATATGTTATAGTAAATCCCACAAAGCATTTTAGTCTAGATAATAACCTTTGTATTCATTGTGATATATGTCTATCTATATATTCATATGTGGATGTATCTATATCTACAGATGGATTTCCATGTCTTGAGTATAAGTGAGGTGTGAGATATGGATAGATACCAACATCCATCCATCCATCTATCTGTCTATCATCTATCTTTCTATATATCTATATATCCATCCATCTATCTATCCCTCACTTTACTTATACTAAAACTTATACAAAAATGGAAATCCATTAGGTAGGATGGATGTTTTTTCCCCTCATACCAGTATTTTGATAGAGTTTACTTATATTTGCAGTCACAATTTGGAACTGGCTCCCTTGATTATAACCAGTGCAACCTAATGCAAATTACCCTTTTCTGAAAACTAGGACAAGCAGCTTGGAAAAGTGGAATCAGCAGCCACGCTCTCTCCTTTTCTGTTCTAAATGGTGGAAAGTCCAGAAGCCTGACCTCTATTTGTGCAAATGTGACAAAAAAGCCAAAAAAAAAAAAAAACCCAAAACCCTAAAGAAAAAAAAAAATACCAACAGCTGCTCTCTGTCCCACTGAAAGCAAACCACCCAATTTTCATCAACATCTAATTAAAGAAGTAAATAAACTTAGTGAGCTTTGGACTCCTCATCCATTTCCCCTCAGATTCTGCTTTGGTTTGTCTCCTGCTGCAAGGAGATGACATATGTATATTTGAATAATCTTTTATTGGGATATCTCTCTTGCCATGGAATTAGCAGCACATGACCCCTTGTCTGCCAAACATGTCATTTGGCAGGATGTTTCAGGCACAGTTCACCCTCCACTCTAATTTCCTTGTTAGCTCAAAGGGCTCTTTGTTATTGTCCCTGCAAGTTGGTGTCCAGTTAATTTAAATCACATTGAAACCCATTATTGGTTTCTTCAAATCTCTCCCAAATGATGGAATAAAACCTTTAGTGCTTAAACCATGACAATGCAAGTCGATTGGGTTGCTCTTTCTGATGTGCTCTCAGTGTGGGATTGGAGTATGTGGAGTCAGGACCTTCCCCCACCCTTGCCATATTAATATGGCA
Source organism: Antechinus flavipes (assembly GCF_016432865.1). Taxonomy (NCBI): domain Eukaryota; kingdom Metazoa; phylum Chordata; class Mammalia; order Dasyuromorphia; family Dasyuridae; genus Antechinus; species Antechinus flavipes. The sequence goes on from NC_067403.1 coordinate 231,342,338, forward strand.
TTCAAGTGCAGTCTTCTAATGATTTGATCTGAATTGCAAAGCACTGTCTTATGGCCCCATTTACATCTCCAGTTTTAGAAACTACTTTTTATGGTCAACACAGATTTTTAAAAGAATGCAATAAAATGGTTGAACTATGTTAATTAAGTGAAGGCAACGGCATATTAGGCAACTTGGGGATGTAATACGTTAACTGACCTTGAACCAAAAAGAGTGATTTGTTCATAGCATTTCTTATTCTTCGGCAACTATTCCCCATGATCTAGTAAATCAAGTCTACATTTCTCAGTCTAGAAAGTCTGTTTCCATTTCTTTGCGGCTGCTATTCTTCCTGCATGGATTTTTAAAACTTTTCTGTTATCTGAAATTCTGCCTATTGAAAGTATGGCACATTCCATAAAATCTTTCTTTTCTTTTCCAGACCACTGTGATATCTCCATTTTCTGAACTCTCATACCAGTCATTTGCTTCTCTACAAATGTTGTAGTGATATTTAACTTGGATTCAGTTTCTTTGGGCAACAAGAGAGATCAGTGGGTTAGAGTGATGAGGTTCAAATCTGACCTCAGACACTTAGTAGCTGTATGACCCCCATTTACCTAGAAGGCAGATTGGTAATTTAGCACATAGAGCTCTGGATTTGGAATTAGGAAAACCTGAGTTCAAATTTAGCCTCAGATACCAGCTGTGTGATCCTGAGCAAGTTCTTTATCTGTCTTTGCTTTATTTCACTGGAGAAAGAAATGGCAAATCACTCTATTATCTTTCCCAAGAAAATCCCATGGACAGCGATGGTATGCTATGGTCCATAGAGTCACAAAAAGTTAGACACAACCAATGACAGTTTCCTTATCTGTAAAATAGGACCACTAAAGTTCTTTTCGTTGAGAAATCTCAGAAAATAAGAACATCAATTCTTTTATCAACTAGCTTATAAGCAACTTCGGTAAAGAATTAATTCAGGATGATGCATTACAAAGAGTGTTACATAAGAGAACTGAGTGTGGATCTCACTCAGTGAGATATTTGGATTTAGTAACTGTGTGACAATGGGAAAGTCACTTTCCTTTCCTAAACTCAGTTTCTTCATCTCTCAAATGATTATAATCTGTATAGAATTGTCCTGAGGATCAAATTTGATTATGCATGTAAAACTCTTCATAGATATTAACTGTCATTGATGTGTCACACACCCCATTGCATAAGCAGCAAAGTAATAATAATCCATAAGGTGGGGTAGCCAAGTAATGAGAGCAAAGGACAATGGATGAATTATTCTTGGATTCAATGTAGTGTAGTGAAAAAAGCTCTGGTCTTGGAGGAAGAACCTGAATTTGAATGCCAATTTTACTATTTATTTCCATATAAGTCTGAGCCATTTAACCTCCATGGGCTTCAGTTTTATCACCTGGAAAATGAGGCAGTTTGACAAGATGGCCTCTAAGGCCCTTTTTGGCTTTAGAGCTCTTATTCTATGGTCTGTTTTCCCTCAATATTGATATTCTACTATCCATGGAATATTAGAATACCCAGAGAAAGACTTCCTGTGTTCTGGGTCAAACTTTCATGAAGAATTTAAGTATATATTAGGACAAGAACATATGAGTGAATTTCGATCTATACTCATTATAGAGAAGACTAGTCACTTCAGTGACCCCAAAGCGTCATTAAAACATTGAACTGTGTCTTGTCAGTAAGCTCTATTTCTTATTATTCTCATATCTTCTCCTGATACGGAAAATTCTGAATAAAATACATTTGAGAAATAATTGTTGACTTGAATAATAGAAGCAGAACAATCCATAAGTGTAGTATGGAGTGATGAATAAAGTTCTGGACCTTGAGTGAGGAAGTTCTGTGCTTAATTTCCTCCTCAGACTCTTTATGGATGGAATTTTGATCCTGGCAAGTTTACTTAATTTCTCTGTGCCCCATTTGTAAAGTGTGGATAATAATAATGCCTATTTCACAGGGAAAAAAAAAACTATGATTATTAAAAGATATAGCATCAGAGAAGCACTTTGTGAACATGGAAGTACTTTTGAAAATGTTCATGATTATTTTCAGTAAGATCATAAAGAAAAGCAGTATAGTAAAATGAACAGAGCATTGGTCTCAAAGCCAGGAAGAATGGTACTAAAATCCTATCTCATTACAAGGACTGGCTGTATAACCCAAAGGCAAGTGACTTAACTTCAATGCTCTGTGTATTTGTCATTGACTATAAATGGGAGTGAAGATGCCAATTTGCATTAGGAGAAGGAATATCCTCATCCAGGTTTTCCTGTCTCAATGAAATCACAAGTCTTGTCACTCTCCTTATCAATCAAAAGGGCTTTGAATAAAATCAATCTGATAGCTACAATTCTTTTTTTCTACAAGACAGCATTAGACATTATGAATTGTTCATGGGTAAGGATAGGAAGCATAGACCTACAAGTTTATTCATTGATGAAAATGGTAATTCCAATTCAAATGTAATTATTTAGATAAACTATATGCAAATATCAAAATGCTATAAAATGCCAGCTACCATTTTGTAGCTTGAATGGACTAGCAAATGATGACCACTTTTGAAGTATTCATAATTCATACTAACACATGGATGACTCAAGGATTTGTACTAGATGATGACAAAAAACTCTTTGACAGCATGGATAAAAAGAACTTATGACTCAGGGGTTGCCTAGATATAACTGAATGAGAATCTAAAAGGAAAAACCTGATCCTTTCCCTTCTTTTTCTTTTTGACATAGAGATGCCTCCCCAAGAGTTAGGAAGGGAGAATATGACTTCCTGGTTTCAGTCATTGGAGAATGACAGTTGGCATCTTTTCCTTTCTTGGCAATTAGAAGGTAGGGAGTGAGTTTGAACAGACTGGCATAGCGGAGTAGTACAGCTAAATAGTGGAACAGCCTGGAAGAGAAGCAGATCTGCCAAACCCAACAGTAGATCAGTCTGTCCTGTAGAGATACCATGCCCTACAAGGAGCTAGTACAATAAATGAACTCTCTATTACTAAATCAGTGCTCTGTAGTGAAATTCTTGAGGGCCCCATGAAAGAAAAGAAAAGAAAAAAGACTTTGTGGGCAAGGAAGGGAGAGAAGCCCCATTTTTATACCTGAGTTTTTATTTTATTTTTTTGTAATAACAGCTTTTTAGTTTTCAAAATATATGCAAAGATAGTTTTTAGCATTCACTTTTGCAAAATCTTGTGTTTTGATTTTTTCTTGCCCCCTCACTCCTTCCTCCCTCCCCTAGACAGCAAGTAATCCAAAATAGATTAAATATGTGCAATTCTTCTAAACCTATTTGCTCATTTATCTTGCTGCACAAGAAAAATCAGATAAAAAGGAGGAATGAGAAAGAAAAAAAATAAACAAACAACAAAAAAGGTGAAAATACTATGTTGTGCTCCACCTTCAGTCCCCATATTCCTCTTTCTGGATGCAGATGACTCTCTCCATCACAAGTATTTTGGGATTGCCCAGAGTCACTTCATTGTTGAGAAGAGATAAATCCATCACAGTTGATCATCACATAATCTTGCTGTGTACAATGTTTTCTTGGTTCTACTTACTTTACTTAGCATTAGTTCATGTAAGTCTCTCCAGGCCTTTCTGAAACCAGCCTGCTCATCATTTTTTATAGAACAGTAATATTCCCTTATGTTCATATACCATAACTTATTCATCCATTCCCCAACTGATGGCATCCATTCAGTTTCCAATTTCTTGTCAGTATGAAAAGGGCTGCTACAAACACTTTTGCACATGTGAGTCCCTTTCCCTTTTTTATGATCTTTTTGGGATACAGACCCAGTTGGATCAATTCACAGCTCCACAAACAATTATACCTTAGCTTTATACATGTGGTTTAATAAAATATTAAGTGAATTCCCACCCTTACCATGGATTTTGCATATTTTGGGGACAGTATGTTTCAGGTTTGGGGAATCAAACTATTTTGTACAAACATTTTGATATAGTTTATAAGTAAATATTTTTTGGTAGAAGCAAATTAAGTTTATATTTAACAGTGAACTCAGTAATAGGGACTCAGAGGCAATAGGACTAGAAATCATAGCTTTTAGAACCAATAAAATATAGAAATAGTTATAGAAAACTTAAGATACTTTTTGTTGGATGGAATCATTGTTATTGGTATTATTATTAGTATGCTCTTGAGATGTCAATGCATGCTTATGTTAGTCTGAGGTTTTCTTCATGGGAGGAAGGGAAGAGAAAAAGGGAAAACTTTGCATTGCTTAAAATTCACTAAAAATCCCATACTTATACATATATAAATTATTTGTATAGTAACTTGAATGTTCAACAGTTTGATTCAATTCTGAGGAATCATCAGACCCAAATCTCTCTCTCATTTTGCATTTTTCCATTGTACTCAGCATGATCTCATTTGCTGTGTCTGTCTCTTGAAGAGTCATCTTTGCTCATTATAGGCACAGACCATGTAGATCCAGCCACAGACTATGAATTCCCCAGGTGAGGTGAAACACTTGGTCTTAATCGTTTTCCCTTTAGCACAATCAGGAGGTCCGAAGCTGAAATGACTAGCTAAGGAGGATTGGTAATTTGTCCCAGTGTGTAGTCTCATGGCAGCTGAAAATTAGTGGTCGGTATAGATATGAGGGTAATTTTAATTAAAAAAAAAATCAAACATTACTGTTACCATTACCATCTTCTTTCCCAAACTCTAGTAAAAGTTCCTTTTCCATGAAGGCTAAGCTGACTGGATTCCAAATTTGTTTGTCAAATCCTAACCAGGTCAACTGTCTTTTGTAGGCACAATTCGGTATTTTTGCATTTTATTCATCACTGTGCACCACATTGGATATATTCCTCCCTCCTCATTGTCCACTATTACTCCTTCCACCACCTGATCAGTTGCCAAAAGTTGTTGATGCTACTTTTACAAGATCATTCTCGTGTCTTTCCTTCTCTCAGTCACAAAATGACCAACCTAGTTCAATTCCTTATCACTTTTTACTTTCTTGAATGATTGCAATCTTTTTATCTCTTCAACTTTTCTTCTTTTCCTCTCTCTTTGGCAATTATAACTCTTAATAATCTTTATCCAGACTATTTTTTTCTAATAGGGATTATATTATTTACCCTTATGGATTGTATATTCTAAGTCCACTAAATTCCTTGCTGTTCTCTGTCTATGATTTCATCTTATTCCACACTTTTAGAAAAGTTCTCTGCATGTCAAGAAGACCATATTTGCCTCTAGGATCCTTATCTATTTTTAGAGTTCAGTTAAAGTGTCACTGTCTACATGGGGCCTTTTCTCATCCCATTAGTCATTTGTTTTCTTTCTCTTAAAATTATTTGACATTTACTTCCTTTGTGTGTGTGTGTGTGTGTGTGTGTGTGTGTGTGTGTGTGTGTGTGTAATTTACTTTATTTCTATCATGTACATGTTTCTATCAAGTGTCAAGCCTTACTTTATATGATTGCATTGTTGGCAAAATGTTTTGGAGTATTTGCAAAGAACATTTTTGGTCTCCTTTGCCCTCTATCTCACCTGAATCACCATTTAGCATTAGACAATCTTAAAAATAAGATTATATCCACTTTTAAAAGATTTTGCTCTTTGATCTATTGTGTGCATTATAAATAGAAGAAAATAAAAGCATTTCAGACTCAATTTCTCAACTGTAAAATGGGATTAATAATAGCACTTAGCTTATAGGGGATATAAAGATGGATTGAGATAACAAGCATTTTGCAAACCTTAAAGTGTATATGAATGCTTGTTATTGTTGGATAAAATTAAATCAGTATAGCTTATCCATTTTTAAACTATCCTATTCAGACATTCCATTGAACATAAATGAATCCTTTATGATTTATAAAACACTTTATATATTCTATCTAATTTGATGCTCATTTGAAGCAGGGACTATTATTTTCCTTATTTTTACAAATGAGCATGTTGGTTATGAAATGAACAAATATGAAATTTCAGGTCTTCCTGAGTCTGGCAGTCCAAAAATTGTATTACCTACTTGGCTATTTTTAATTGATCTGGATCTTCTCAAGGTTTTGTCAATCCAAACTTTGCAGCCTTTAAATTAACAATTTTTTAAAAAATATTCAAATACCTTAATTCCTCTTTATCTTTTCATTTTTTAGTGCCAATTCTGGAAATGAATTTGAAAAGCAAGTAGCCACTATAAGAAAAAGAGCAAGCAGTCCCAGTTACTAGTATTTACATTGATTCCACCATATTCAAGAGGTCCCAAACCAAAAACTCTATAGTTTGCAAGGTGCTGAACCCCGAAGGGACACCTGAAAACATTATCTGCTTCTGTGCATGGCAGATTATTTTAGTTGACATCTGGATAAGCAAGTTAGAAGTTGAAAGTTTTTCTATTTCCTGGTGGAAATGGGGTGAGAGAGCAGATTCAGGAAGAAAAAATCTGCATATTCTTTTTTTTTAAATCTTGGAATTAATAACAAAATTTTAATTTTGAGATTTAAGGTGATGCAAGAAATATACCCTACAATTGCAAAACTAGCCAACTTTACAGAATAAGCAACAGGCCTCAAACTGTTCAATTCTAATTAAAAATGGCCTTGGATGGAGTCAGAATGGGAAAGGAAAGTTGCCTAAGTTCTTTCTAGTTTCCCTTAGAAACAACATTAAATCAAGCCTGTAAAAGAATTTTAGGTAGACAGAATCCACAAAAAAGAGAGATATAATTTTACAGCTTGAGATCACTTAGAAGAACTTTGGGAAAGGTTTGTCTCACTTGGGCAAAAAGGGAGTGTGTCTTAGTACCAATGATATCTGAGCAAGTCTGTGGGAAAGCCACAGCACCAGTTAATAACAGAAGCCCCATGGTTCTGTCTCAGCAGACCAGCAGAACAGCATTCCAGTTGTAAGATCTTTAGGCCCAGCATAGCAGGCAAACTGCCAACTCTGTAATCCAGGAATGAACAAGCATGATTAGGCCAGGCTACCCCACATCTTTGGGTAAGCTGCTAGCCCCACAAACCCTGGCAAGGAAAGCCAGTAACCAGATCCCTGACCTCTAATACAAGGAGCTTGGGACAGTGCTCCTTGAATCCCTGAAGCAGAGATCAACTTAAACAACAACAAAAAAAGATCAAATAATAAAAAAAAAGAGCCCTGATCACAGATAGCTAGTATGGCAACAGGCAAAAGAAATGTCAGTGTCAAAATACTTATATGTGAAGTCTCAGAGAGGAATATGAATTGATCATAAGCCCAAAGGGTCCTCTTGGAAGTACTCAAAAAGAGTTTTTAAAATCAAGTAAGAGAAGTAGAAGAAAAATTGGAAAAGAAATGATAGTGAGAGAAGTATGAAAAAAAAAATTAGCAGCTTGGAAAAGGAAGCACAACATTTGACGGAGGGAAAAAAAAATCCTTAAAAATTGAATGGCAGAAACTAAGCACAGGCTAACATTTCACACCATATAGCAAGATAAGGTTAAAATGGGCACATTATTTTATACATAAAGGATCATATGATAAGAAAATCAGGAGAGCAAGGAATGGTCTATCTGTCAGATCTATGGAAAAGGGAACCATTTATTTATTTTTTTTAAATAATTTTTTATTGATAGAACGCATGCCAGGGTAATTTTTTTTTACAGCATTATCCCTTGCATTCATTTCTGTTCCGATTTTTCCCCTCCCTCCCTCCACCCCTTCCCCCAAATGGCAAGAGTCCTTTACATGTTGAATGGGTTACAGTATATCCTAGATACAATATATGTGTGCAGAACCAAACAGTTTTCTTGTTGCACAGGGAGAATTGCATTCAGAAGGTATAAATAACTGGGGAGGAAAAACATAAATGCAAGCAGTTTATATTCATTTCCAGTGTTCTTTCTCTGGGTGTAGCTGCTTCTGTCCATCTTTGATCAATTAAGGCTCTCTTTATCAAAGAAGTCCACTTCCATCAGAATACATCCTCAAACACTATCATTGTTGAGGTATATAATGATCTCCTGGTTCTGCTCATTTCACTCAGCATCAGTTCATGTAAGTCTCGCCAGTCCTCTCTGTATTCATCCTGCTGGTCGTTCCTTACAGAACAATAATATTCCATAACGTTCATATACCACAATTTACTCAACCATTCTCCAATTGATGGACATCCTTTCATTTTCCAGCTTCTAGCCACTACAAACAAGGCTGCCACAAACATTTTGTCACATACAGGTCCCTTTCCTTTCTTTAGTATCTCTTTGGGGTATAAGCCCAGTAGTAACACTGCTGGATCAAAGGGTATGCACAGCTTGATAACTTTTTGAGCATAGTTCCAAACTGCTCTCCAGAATGGCTGGATGTGTTCACAATTCCACCAACAATGTATCAGTGTCCCTGTTTTCCCACATCCCCTCCAACATTAAGGGAACCATTTATAATGAACAAGAAGCAGAACATTATGAAATGCGAAACACATAATTTTGATTATATTAAATTAGAAAGCTTTTTGCACAAACAAATCCAATACAACAATGATTAAAATGAAATCAGAAATATGGAAAACAATTTTTACAGCAAATGTTGTCATAAAGGCCTCATTTCTCATATCTATCTATATCTACCTATCTATCTATATATAAAATTGAGTCAAATTTGTAAGAATCAAAGTCATTCCCTAACTGATAGTCAAAGAATATGAATAGGCAGTTTTCAGATGAAAAAATTAAAGCTACCTAGAGCCATATAAAAATGTTCTAAATCACTAGCTATTAAACAAATACAATTTAAAAAAATCATTGAGGTACAATTTCAGATTGACTAATATGACAGAAAAGGAAAATGATAAATATTGGAGAAAATGTAGGAAAATTGGGACATTGATGAATTTTTGATAGAGTTGTAAACTGATCAAATAATTATGAAGAACAATTTGGAAGTATATTGAAAGGGTAGTCAAACTGTGCATACCAATCTTTGGTCTAGCAATACCACTACTAGGTCTGTATCCCAAAGAGATCCTAAAACAGGGGAGTGATCTATATGTATAAATTATTTACAGTAGGTCTTTTTTTTGGTGATAAAGAACTGAAAATTGAGGTATGCTCATCAATGGGGAATAGCTGAACAAGCTGTGGTATATGAATGTGATATCATACTATTATCATTTAAGAAATGATGAGCAGGTGGATTTTAGAAAAAACCTGGAAAAATTTACATGTGTGGATACCAAGTGAACAGAATCAGGAGAACGTTGTACACAGTAACAGCAACATTATGCAATGATCAACTTTGATAAACTTATCTCTTCTGAATAATCCAAGACAATTTTAAAAGACACATGACAGAAAATGCTGACCATATCTAGAGAAAGAACTATGAAGTCTGAATGCAGGTCAAAGCATATTATTTTCACTGTGGCTGTGTTTTGTGTGTATGTGGTTTTATTCTTTCATGACAGGACTAATATGGAAAATGTTTATGTGATTGTATATCAGTTTGCTTGCTGTCTTGGGGAGGGATTGGGAGGGATATGAAGGAGAAAAATTTGAAACTCAAAATTTTATAAAATGAATTTTGGAGACGTAATTGGAAAAAATAAAATACTATTTACAAAAAAGGAGGCTTTGCTTTGACTTAAAGGAGTTTTAATATAAAGAAAATAAAATCTAAATATATCTATAATATATATTCTCTAGACAGGAAATTAATTATAGAAGGGCTGCAAAGCTTCTAACCTTAAAACTTTGCTTTTTCCGCTTTGTCTGAAAGTGACCTTTTTTTACTTAAATTTTCTCCAAACTTAATGTGGCTTCATGCTGTGTAATTATATCCAAATCACACACAGCCTATTTGGTCTCTCTTTTAAATGCAAATAAAAGTCCAGGCAAAAAGTTTTCCATCTCTGTCAAGAAAGAAGACCCAGAGTCCTGCAGCCTAGTTCCTATAGAAAAATAAGTGGGAATTAGAGTGGACTTTTTGTGGAAGAATAACATGCTTATATAAGATAAGAAAGCATTGTTCAATGAAAAGAATGCTAGGTCTCAAGTTAGAGGTCCTGAATTCAAATGTTGTCTTGGACATTGATGATAATGATTCCTCATTAGTAAAATGGAAATAATAATACTACTTATCTCAAAGGATTCTTGCATGAGAATTCATTGAAAAAAGATCCATTATAAACCTTGAAGCACTACTGGAATGCTAGTCATTGCTGTTATTTACAAATGGAGTATGTGTCCTCTGAAATCCTTTCTTGCTCTTCATTTGATACTGACACTTAACGCATTCTGTGGCATATGTATATGTATATACATATATACATAATTGTAATTATAAATCTTTTACTTATTACTTTTGAAACTTTAAACTGTTATATAAATGCCAGTTTTTATCAGTATCTACATTGTGAGAGATTGGATTAGATAGCTTCTGAGATCCTTTCCTGATTTTGATCTGACTCTAAGTTGCTTAAATAACTCCATACCTCAGCTTCCTCATTTTTAAAATGAGGGAATTGGACTACATGGTCTTTGAGGGACCTTTTAGCTCTAAATCTATTATTTTAAGATCCTATGATTTGGTGACCTCTATTTTCTTTCAGCTTTAAAATAGTGGTTCAGAATATGAAAGGATGTGCAAGGAAAACAAAACAAACAAAAACCTTTTCCACTGATCTGCCATAAGGTGGAAAATGTCTGTTATTATCCTGGAATCCTAGAGGCACACAGGAACTAAGGGGTCTTACACTTAGAGGGCTGACTCCTCCAAGTGACAATCTAGGTTCTGATTGAGGACCTCTAGTGGTGGTTAATTTCTAATTCCTGAAATAGCCCATTGTACTTTTGGACAATTCCAATAACAAGAACATTATTCTATTGAATATTTTGCCTTATTTGTACCTTTTGCCTGTAACTCCTAGTACTACCCCTTGAGGTCAAACTGGACAATATAATCTCTTTCTCAACACTGACTTCAAAATCTATCTAATTCAATTATTTTCCTGATTATATGTCTCAGAGATATGGTTAAACCCAAGTTTTCCTAATTCCAAGGGTGAATGATTTGTCTTTGAAACATTGCTACCTCACTAACATCAGAGACTAAATTCTGAATTTGTTGATTGGAAAGAAAGGAAGGAAGAAAGGAAGGAAGGGAGGAAGAAAAAAGAAAGGAAGGAAGAAAGAAAGAAAGAAAGAAATTAAAGCAGGAAAGAGAGAGGGAGACAGAAAAAAAGAAAGAAAAAGAGAAAAGAAGAAAGAAATAGAGAAAGGAAGAAAGAAAGAAAGAGAGAAAGAAAGAAAGAAAAAGAGAGAGAAAGAAAGAGAGAAAGGAAGAAAAAAAGGAAAGAAGGAAGGAATGAAGATTTATGATATCTATGATATCATACTGCCTCTCCACTTTAAAACCATTTGTTGTTGAATGAATCCCAATTAAATCTAGCTTTTGATGTCACTTTAAGATTGGCAAAATGGTTTACATATGTCATTTCATTTGATGTTCACAATAGCTCTGAGACATAAATACTTTTATGACCCTCATCTTATAGATAAAGAAATGGAGGCTAAGGGTGGTTAGGCTAACATAGTTAGTAAATATGGGAAGCAGGATATGAATTTAAGACTTTCTGACTCCAAATCCTGCTCTTTCTCCATTACATCATGCCTTAAACCCAAGTCACTATGGCTCTTATTGATGGCTCCCAAACTCCATTTGGTCATTGTTTGAGTCCTGATTTACTTAGAACGGATGTGAAAACCAGTTGTTTTTGTTTGGGTCAGAAATCTGAGATTCTTCCCCTCCCAGGTAGGGATTTTTTTTTTTTTGACTGTGTGAAGGAGATCATTTTCTGCTTCACTCCTTATTTAGCATTAATCACTGATTGGGTATTGCCACAGTCAAACTGAGATCAGTAAAAAAGTTAGTGTAAAATCATTAAGATCCCCCACTGCATCTGGAGCCATCTCTAGTTGTCCTGTTCTATAGTTTGCCATTAGACCCCAATAACTCTGTAGAAAAATGTGAGGCTGGTGATTTCCCATTGCTGTCCTTCATTTAAATCCATGTCACTTACATGTCATGGCATCATCTCCCTGATGTCATGGTCATATCTAAGAAGGAAAGGTAAACAAACAACACCAATAGTAGCAGCATTTTATATCTATATTCATCGTATCTTTGTTTTTTGTTTTTTGTTTTGTTTTGTTTTTTAATTTAGAGACATATGACTTGCTCAGGGACACAGAGCCAATAAGTTTCTGTGCCTGAATTTGAATATAGGCTCCTCCTGACTCCAGAGCCAGTACTCTAACCATTGTATCACCCAGTTGTCATCTACATATTCTCTTTAACAAATATATCATAGAGGTGCATCAAATTGATCATGAAATACATAGCATGGAGCTGAAAGTAGCCGTATTAAAGACATCCATATTGCAAAGTTATGATGAAGGTCTCAGGAGTTTTCTTTTCCAGAGAACAACAGAATGATCAAACTAGAAATGACCTAGATATGGTCATATCCTATCCTTTCTTTTACAGAGCAAGTCCACTGACACATAAATACTTAATGAAAGATATAAATAAAATTCAGGTTTTCTATATTAGCTAGGACCCACTCATCTGAAAGCCATGATCTGAGCGGTTAATATCTATTCTAATTCAATTATTTGCATGATTATATGCCTCAGAGATAGGGTTGAATCCATGTCTTCCTAAGTCCAAGGCCGCGTGATTTGTCTTCAAAACATAGCCAACCAACTAATATCAGAGACTGAACTAAGAATTTGCTCATTGGAAAGGAGGGAAGAAAAGAAGAAAGGAAGGGAGGAAGGAAGGAAGGAAGGAAGGGAGAGAGGGAGAATAATTGGAAAATTTCCCCACAGTATTGAAATTTAGACAGTGGTAAAATATTTATATTCTTTTAGCAGCATATTGATAATTGAGCTTAACACCTAGTTAGCTAGAATAGATAGGCTATGTGAGAAGATACACATTGCTTTTGTTTACTCCTTTTCCAGACCACCTTTTCTTGCTGCCTCCCCCATTCTCATGAACAGACTACCATGGTAACTGGTGCATTCCCTTAGGTATTGCAGAAAACTTTATTCTTGACATAATAATGATAGCTTATATTCACGTAGAACTTTAAGGTTTATACAGCATATATGTCAGTTGATCCTCACAACAATCCTGGGAAGTAGAATGACCATATTGTCCCCATTTTAGAGATGAGTTAATTTACTCCTATAGATTTCAGTGACTTGTCTAGGGTTGTACAGTTAGTAAGTGTGTGGTTCATAATTTGAATCCAAGTCTTCCTGTATCTGGGTTTAGAATTAACCATGGCCCCATTTTACTGCCAAGATGCTAACATATGCTTAAATTAATTTCCTAAGCTTTAGCAAAACTTCATATAATCTCCAAGTTGCTCCCACTAGCAATAAGTATTGAATAGTATATATCTTTAAACAACTAACCTATTGTAGTGAAAGTCCTACATCACAGTAATCAAAAATAGACAAGAATTTTTTTTTAATATGGGGTATGTGGTATAGATGATAACACTGAGTTTTCCCCTCTTCTATCACTCCAGTATTTCTTTGAAATCTCCATGTTTTGCCTATAGAATCAACATACTGGCAACTATGTCTAACCTCTCCTTCCTTCCTCTGTTCACCTGTGTTTTTCTACCATCAAATACAGGCTACATTTCTTTATTAATCATATGTCCTAGGACTATAATAGTTTTATGATCCACTTACTATCAACTCATATTACTAATAATACTAATCTCAATGTGATTAATGCCAACTTAATTAACTACACAAATTTACTAATATTCCTTTATTGTTAGTCTGTTAGTCTACTTTCATCCTCATCCTAACATCCTGATTTTAGGAGCTCGGTTACCCAGGGAACAAATCAGCCAAGCAAAGAAAAGAGAGAGAGGGCCATAGGGAATTATAGTAACACAGATGTTTCAATGTTACAATGAGAGAAATAGAATGCAACATAATTTTTTTCCCTCTGGTAACAAAATCATGATAACAAATTTTGCCGCTGAAATATTCTCTTCATTAATTGAGGTATTATCATATCTTGATGGCAAGGTCCTATTTTCCGGAGGATTTTTGGTATAGCACTATGGTAAAGAATATTAATACAAATGCTATTAGAGGGCAGCTAGGTGACACAGTGACTAGCAAGGGTCCTCAAACTTTTTAAATAGGGGGCCAGTTCACTGTCCCTCAGACTGTTGGAGGGCCGGATTATGGCAAAAACAAAAACTTTGTTTTGTGAGCCTTTAAATAAAGAAACTTCATAGCCTGGGTGAGGGGGATAATTGTCCTCAACTGCCACATCTGACCTGCTGGCAGTAGTTTGAGGACCCCTGGACTAGCGCAATGAGTCTGGAGCCAGGAATACTTGAATTCAAATCCAGCCCTATACATTAACTAGCTGTATGAACCTCTGCAAGTCACATAAACCTGTTTGCCTTAGTTTTCTTATCTGTAAAATGGGCTGAAGAGGGAAATGGCAAACCATTCCAGTACTTTTGCTAAGAAAACCCCCGAAGATATCACAAAAAAAGTCAGACATGAGTGAAAATGACTGAAAGAAATTCATTATATAAATTGATATTTGTATAGGACTATCATTTTTAAGCTCCTCAAACTCTGAAATTTCCTCCTTTTTTTTGTTTTTTGCACGCTCATTATCTCTCATGCTATCTTTTATGTGATTAATGAACACTTGTGGAATGAATAAAATTTGCTGTCTTTTCTCCACATGTATGTGGGTGCACATGGATGCACATGCCTATCTGAATATATCTGTGTTTTTGCAATACTACTAGTATTTTTATCTCCATCTTACAATTAGAGAAACTGAATCTTTAAGAAATGATATTATTTGTCCCATAATTACATTGCAAGTGTCAGAGGCAATAGTTGAATCCAAGTCTACCAGACTCTAAGTCTAGCAGTTTATCCCTTATATCAGGATCACAAATTTGAGAGAGGCTCTCAACATAATTTTGCATGAGTTTTTCCTCACTCAGGTCCTTTTTTTGGAAACAAGGAGGTAACTTTGGGCTTTTGAAGGCATTAACAGTGAAGAAGAAGCTCTGGAACTTCTGGATTCTACAAAAAGGTTCTTATTGCTGTCCTTGAGTCAGACTGTATGTTTAGGTAGATTAGGTAGGCTCAGAGAGACCCAGCACAAGATTTAATGTGAGGCAAGTTTCCCCCCTTACCATCAAAACATAAGATGGACTGTGGCTATCCATTTTGATGTGAAAAATCTCTGGTTTTCATCCCTGGAGATAGCATCCTTACTAATAAAAGCATAGATCCTTAAAGTATATATCATAAATGACATTTTCTGAGAATTTATTCTTTTTGATGCTGCTCCTTTTGATTAAAATCACATATTGGCAGTATGTCAATGAATTAAATAATCCAATCCAACCATCAGATCTTAAACATCTACATTGCAGAAGATATTGTGCTAGGTGATGGGGATAATTTAAAGATAAAATGGAAAAAAAAATTCCTGACCTTAAAGAGCTTACAGTCTTTAACTAAGGGGGCTATTAATATGAACACAATAAAAATTGAGTTTTATCAATGCAGTCTGTTATGGAAAAGTGATTTGGGCAATTCTTTCCCCTTTTCCAAATGGAAACCTTCCTTATAACAAAGAAAACATGTAATAAATTATGAAACAATCACCTAATTTAGTAGACCCATTCTTCTCTTCCATGAGATAATTTGAGAAAGAGGCAGAAATCAATCCCTGTGAGTATCCTATAAGCCAAGCCTAGAGAGAACTGAGAGATCCCAATTTCTTAAATTATTGTCAGGAATCAGGGGATTCTAGCAAAGAACACAATTAATTTATAAAATACCCTACTTCTTTTATAAGGAAGAAGTTCTCTTTGAGTTAGAGAATCAGTTTATAGGAAGAGGAGGTAAAAATTCTTAGATACCTTTATTAACCAAAGGGGGAATCAACTTAGATAATCAGGTCAGCAAGGAATTAAGTTCTTCAACCAAGAGGATAAAATAGATGATGAAATGAAATGTATTGTGACTCATTTAAAGAAATTTGATTTATTCCTGGAGTAATGTACAATACAAAAGGAAATTCTCACTGGAGCATTTCTTTAACAACTTCAACAGGCAGCAGTTCTAAAAGGCAGATAACTTGTGCCTTTACCAAAGGGCAGTAAGATAGGATGGGGGATGAATGAAGAAGTAAAAAAAAAGTAGTGTTACACAAGAGTTCTGTCCTCTGGAAATTAGACAGATTGGACTGGAGCAAACAATGCATCCATCTAGGTTCTAAGAGAAAACACAATAAACATAAAGTGAAGGGCAACTTCAGGAAGCGTGACCTTGTGGGTATGGAGAGAAATGAAGCCTCAGAACTTTGTAAAGGACTCAAGCCACATATTTTCTCTAAACTTATGTCCACATTGCCCTGGATTCTGCATATATCTGAAAGAAAATGTTTCCCAGATATTTTTTGGAGAAAATATATTTTTGTACTAACTACTTTTACTCTATCCATTTAGTTAAATACTCACTTCTAAAAGCCAATTATCTCTAGTCAGCTAATTGCTTATAAAGAAGGCAGAACTTTGGAGAAGTGTACATGAAAGAAATATACTTGAAACAAGGTGTTAACTCAGTGGAGTTAATGAGACAATGGTTATACATATACTTAGTACTAAGTGTGGTAATGTAATAGTTCTACAATTGATAGGATATTTAAACTGAGGACAAAGTCAGCCATAGACATTCTATCTTTGACTGTCCTCTGGTGGCTCTCCTGCCTCCTGCACTATGGGGGAAACTGGTTCAGACTGGGAGACTGAAGGAGACAATAAAGCCTTTGGACTTTATTCCTGACTATTCTTGTGATGATTATTCTGCTGAGACCAAGGCTGGACCCAAGGCCCTCCAGAAGGCTAACTTGGACATTACAGCATATAGCTAGCATCCTGAGAGGAATTATCATTTGTGGAACTGAGCCCTGGGAGCACATTCTACACATGCAAAGGATTGGAGGTGGGAAGTGGCTTAACAGTTCCCATTCTCAAAGCTCGTAGTTGAACCTGCTTGCAGTTTTTACTATATTTGTCATACTAATAAAAAGCAAGCATAATCACCACACCTATATGCTTTATGAAGTTTGAGCACCATTTATAATCCATATGTTTAAAATTATTTCCTTTAGGAGAATAAAATATACTCATGCTCAGTAAAGGTAAGGATACTCAGGACTCCTCTATCTCTGGACCTCTGTAACTCTACCTTTCTATCTCTGGCATCATTTTCTCTGTCTTTGTCTCTCCTTCTTCATCCCCTTAGCAATCTGGAAAGAATCTGAGTGCTGGCTTTATTTCAGACTTGATGTCAGCTGATGGAAGACTGTCCCTACTTAGTTCAGAGTGGTTCATCAGCAGTTTGTTTGCCAGGTGAAGAATCACTCTAGAAATGGAGTTTGTTCCCTTTCAAATTATCATTTAATAAATGTTTTCTGCAAAGCCTCCTGGGGACAATGACATCAGGCTTCCCAGGAACAATAAGCTATTCATACCAGGTAGAATTATGATAGGGAATTTGCAAGAGGAATCATGGGTCTGTTAGTCATCTGGGCTAGGATAGAATATAATTCAACCCTTTCATGTTAAACCTACTGAGGTAATGTGATCTGCCATGGTCACATAGGTAAATTGCATAGAAGGGATTCAATCAGTCTATCCATCAATCAGCATTTATCTAGAACCTACTATGTGCTAGTTAGTTGCTGTGCTAGATACAGGAGGTCCAAAGACAAAAGTTAAACAACTACCTTCAAAGAGCTTTCACTTTACCTTATTCCAATCCCATGTAGCAATTTTGTAATCTACTCTTTAATAGAAGTAGATAAAATTCTTTAAGACATATAATGATAAACTCTACATTATGACATTTTCTTCCTCTGATCTGATCCTTTGAGATTGTCCTTATATATTGTTGTTTGTCCTTCATTTTCAAAGAGAACCCATGTCATCATGGAATGGTAGTTTGACTTGCTCATGAATTGGATTTAAGTAAGGTAGAGTTGTACCAAGTCACAAAGTTGTCAGCCTTATTCTCTCTTCCAAAGTAGTTCCTATGGCGTGAGATATCCCTGAACCCTTTTCAGGGCTGCTCATCCACTTTGATGTCTACCTCACATTCATCTCTCTCCTGTGTCTACAAGAAGCATGTGCTACACACTAATAAAATGATGTGGGCAGATGGCCTAAACCAGATTGAAGGCAACTGGGGGTCTCAAACACATCAGTAAGTTAGGGAGACGCTCTAAAATTTATTTCTGCATAGACATTTACATGTCTCTCCCATTAGAACTCATTCTTAAAGAAAGGGACTTTTTTGGCCATTTTTTTCTATCCTTGGTACTATGCCTGTAAGTACAATACTTAGCACATAATATGAGTTTAATTTGTTGCCTGACTGTTGTTACCAAGCATAATAACTGTAGCATTATATCCCATAGAACCAAAACAACAGCAACAGTTAGCATTGACAGCATATTAAGATTTACAAAGAGCTATATAAACGTTATCTTTGATCACCAGAACTACCTTGACAAGTAGTAATATCTGTATGTTTTAGTTATGAGGAAATTTGGGAAAAGTTAATTGACTTGCCTAGGGTCATACAGCCAACTGTTTGAAGCCAGATTTACAATGAGGTTTTCCTGATTCCAGGTCCATGTTGACACCTAGTTCCCTTATATAAAACAATATCTTTTAGGTTTCTATGGTGGGGAGTAGGGACTGTAATCTTTTATTTTAATTTCACTGAAGTTGGTACTGCCTTCCCTTCTGAAGTCCTCCAGGCCTTAGTGAATGGTTTGCGAAGTTCTCGCGACAATCCATCCACTTCTGAACCAACTATCTAATGAAGAGTATTTTCAGGCCTGTCGAATCTTGCATCATCAGATGAATTATAAATAGGTAGTTATTGAGAGACTTGTATTCTTCAGACTGCTGGAGCATTCACTTCCATGACTCCAAGAATACACAGTCAAATCCATGCCAGGAGGTTTTTTGAGATTATTTTTTCTCTTGGACAACAATATCATGGTTTTGCAATTCCCCCTACATACTCATTCTGAATAATTCCCTGAATTTCAACTGGAGCTGATGCCTTTTGACCCCAAAATCTTATATTCTTTCCACTATATTTTTCATCTCTTAACAACAGATTGAAAAATAAGAAGACATTTTATAGCACCTTGCATGTGTTAATGCATATAATCTTTGCAACCACAAGAGGTAGCGATTTCATTTGTCATTATCCCCATTTTATAGATGAGAAAACTGAGGCAAACAGAAAAGTTCACATAGCTAGCAAGTAGCAAAAATTCCAACTCCCATCTCTCTTTTCTGTACCAATGGTTAAGAATGCCCATAATAATCAAAATAGCTAGTATTTATAAAGCATTCTAAAATTTACAAAGCATTTGACATGTTATATTTTTATAATTATTTATGATTTGTATTTGGAATAGATATATAAATATTAGAAAAACAGCACGATCATCAATGAGAGGATAAAAAAATTATAATATTCTCAATAAATACATAGCAGATTTTTCTTTTGGGGGGTGATTTTATTTTATTTTTGTTATTATTAAAGCATTTTATGTTCAAAACATATGTTAGATAATTTTCAGCATTCAAAACCTTGTGTTCCAAATTTTTCCCTCCCACCCCCTCTTCTAGACAGCAGGTAATCCAATATATGTTAAACATGTGCAGTTCTTCTATACATATTTCCATGTATGTATGGAACTGGCCTGAATCATCTCACTGTTGAAAAGAGTTATGTCCATCAGAATTGATTATCATATAGTCTTGCAGTTGCTATGTACAAAGATCTCCTGGTTCTGCTCATTTCACTTAGCATCTGTTCAGGCAAATCTCCGCAGCCCTCTCTGAAATCTTTCAGCCAATTGTTTCTTATAGAACAATAATACCCCATAACATTTATGTACTATGGCTTATTCAACCATCCTCCAACTGATGGGTATCCAGTCAGTTTTCAGTCAGAACAGATTTTTCATGAAGTACAATATCTATTTTCATTACTTTTAAAATTTGTTTTATTTTTATTACATTTTATTTTTTTTAATTCTGAGTCTAAAAACCTCAAATAAACTGAGTATGTTCATTTCAGGGGTCCTTAAACTACGGACATGGTCCAGATGCAGCAGCTGAGGACGATTATCCCCCTCACCCAGGGCTATGAAGTCATGGGAGTGTTTTTAATATAATCCAGCCCTCCAACAATCTGAGGGATAGTGAACTGGCCCCCTATTTAAAAAGTTTAAGGACCCCTGAAAGAAGAAAAAAGATTATGCATGAAAGTTGAAAGTATACTCATTTTATTATCTCAGTTTATTCACAGAATAGAGATATAAGGTCAGTCTTATTATTATCCCCATTTTTTAGATGAGGGAATTGAATCTAAAATAACATTAATGATTTCCTCAGAATCACAGAAGCTAGTGAGTGTCTAATAAGGATTTGAAGTCAGATCTTCTTGGGCAAAATAAGTGCCCTATGCCAGGTGTTAAGGGCATATGGAAAGGTTTGGGATGCTTTTTAAGCATTTTATTTCTCTGCTGTAAGAAATGAAACTATCTTGTCTATATTAAAATCCTCTCCTTTTCAATAGACTCCTGTTGTTTATAAAAAACTTTTTGCATTTCAGAATAAATAAAAGGCTGCCAAGGAAGGAGGACTGTATATATATATATATATATATATATATATATATATATATATATATAATATATATATATATATATATATATATATATATATAAAGTTTTGTTCTGGTTAGAGCTTTTGGCTCATATTATGAAATAAAATAAAACAAAATAGATATTTTTTTCTCTTTTTCAATCCCTTTGGGCATATAAAGAATTATTGGCTGTTGAGAAATAAGCTGATAACCCTTTATATTATCTTTTGACAATGCACCAAAAAAAATAACCTTTTTATCATCTGCAATCAACAAATCCTCTCCATTAGAAAAGCTCTAGGAGGAAGACTAAATAGCTTGTCATTGGGGTGTTTGGTATTCCTCACACAATGTTTTTTTGTGTGCCTTCTTGATTGTATCATTTGGGCAAATAAATGGCTGGCACCACGTGGTTCACAAGGAATGATGAACTAATCCCAAGAGAACCTCCAAAAAGAGTCTCTTTTAAATCTTCCCATTTTAAATGCCAGACCATCCAGGAACTTTGCATGCAAGGAACACTATAGATTTAAGAACACCTTACTCCATTTGCCTCTTTTCTTGCCTTTGAATGGAACTAATGGAGAATAAGATGGCCTTGTCACAAACAAATTAATTTTTTATCTCTCACCTCTCCAAAACCATTGGGATTTTCCCATGAGAGAAAGTCAGTGTATATACTCCAAAGAAGGCAGTGGGTTCATTGAATCCACTACTGCTCCCTCCTCCCCCGCCCCAAACAATATTAGAGACTTTCTCAGAGTCACAAAGCTGGAATCTGAGACAAGATCTGAACTCATGTTTTCATGGCTCCAGTTAGAACAATCTAAGAGCTATCCATTCATCAAAATATCTAGTATCTTGTATATTTTTTCATCTCCTTTCTATGGAATCCATTAGAAAGTGTAAAGAATTTGAATCAATTTGAAGTCAAAAGCTCTAGGCTCAAAGACCAAGTCTGTTACTGATGTGACGTGTTCAAATCATTTAACCACTCTTTTCCTCATCTGTGAAAAGTGTAGGGTGAATTCATAGCTCCCTCTTGCCACTAAACTAAAATACAAAGTCTGTCAGTTGGCTTTTAAAGATCTGGATTTAGGTAACTTCTTCAAATTTATTGCATAATTACTTTTTTTCAGTATAATCCCATAAACATTTATAAAGCACTTACTGTGTACCAGGCATTTTATTAATTGCTAAGGATGCAATTAACAAAATGAAGGCCATATGGGCATATGGGATGAGATGCTGGTCTAAGGAAGGGAGGGAAGGAGAAATGGAATTTGAAATTCAAAACTTAAAAAAAAATACCAAATATTAAATTTTGCTTTAGTAAACTATTAAATATTAAAAATTGTTTTAACATGTAATTAAGGAAAATATGTACATATATACATGAAAATAAAAATTAGAAATACATATATGTTTACATAATAATATATATGTACATATATGCATATGTACACATATACAAATAAGCATGTATATGTATGTGTGCACATATATATATATATGCACACACACATACACATATACCTATATAGACTATATATGTACACATATATGCCCATGCACACATACTTATGAAAGATAATTCTTAAACTCTGTTGAAGTTACATTATAAAGGGTAGAGGGCAAACATACACAAGGAGTCAGAATAGCGAAACAGAGAAGAGAGAGACCAGTGGTTATCTAGTGTGGGAGCATCTTGTTTGGTGGAGTTGAAACTAGGCAGGGCAGCAAAACTAGAGTGGAGTGATTTGAAGAGTATAGTTTATTTCCTTTATAAAGGAAGGCACTGGGCAGAGTTTGGAATTCTACCTCCCATTTCTTCAATCACATTCTATTTTCTGACCCAATAGGCTACTATATTCCATTTCTCATCTAGGTATCTTTGCACATGTTATCTTTGATACCAGTAATGTTTGCTCTTTGCCTTACACCTTAAAAAAAATCTCTGGCTTGCTTCTTACTTCAAGGCTCACCTCGGATCATATGTCATACAGAAAGTCTAACCTTCTTCTCCCTATTGCTAGTACTATGACCAGAAAAGACTCTGTATAATGTATATTTAATTTTTGGTATCCTTACTATTTTTCTTTCCATAGAATGTAAGTCCCCTGAGAGCAAGGACATGATCATTTTTTGGTCTTAAATTCTCCTATGTGTATTACTGTACTTGGAACATTTTGTTTTATTCAGTGATTTTTTAGTCATGTCTGACTCTTTGTGACTCCATTTGGGGTTTTCTTAGCAAACACAATGGAGAAGTGTGCTATTCCCTTCTCCAACTCAGTTTACAGATGAAGAAACTGTAGCAAACAGAGGTAACTTACTTGCCCAAGTTTATATAGGCAATGCATGTCTGAGGCCAGATTTGAATTTAGGAAGAAACTGTAGCAAACAGAGGTAAGTTACTTGCCCAAGTTTATACAGGCAATACATGTCTGAGGCCAGATTTGAATTTAGGAAGATGATTCTTCCTAACTCTAGGCTCAAAACTCTTTACATTGTGCCACCTAGCCGTCCTTGCTTACTTGGAACACACTAGGTAATTAATAAATGCTTTTTTGAATGGAAAAAGTAGATACTTTCTAAGTTCCCCTCTAACCTAAAATCTGTGATCCCAATTTGAAATCTGTATAGAAACTTGAATACATTAATTATTTGTATTAAATTTGCAGGATCATGTAAGAGATGACATCAAAGCAATTTAATACTAGGATGGGGAAAGGTAGATAGATGATGAGAGATAGATAATCAATCATCAATCCACATGTCCCATTGGTATTTACATATAGACAGATAATCTCCAAGAATGTCCTAGGTATATAGGGTGGATCCTCAGAAATATTTGTAGGAAGAAACAGACAAGAGTTTCAGTAGCTTGGTCATAATGGATGGGACTTTTTGCATTTTTGGAGACATATTATGATCACCATTTAAAGCTGGTGGGTGGTGGTGGATAGTAAATCCAGCCTTATGATTTTATTGATGAGAAACTGGGACATAGAGAGGATACATGTCTTGGTCAAATTCACAAAGCAAGTAATGCTTGAAGCAGGATTTGAAGTCAGTTTTTCCTTAGTGTATATCCCATATAGACATACACAGTTTTTCCGTATTAAAAATAGCAATAAGAGTATAACAAAGCAAAAAAAAAAACCTTCCTCAAATCTGAGGATCTCATCTTTCTTTCTTTTCAACAGGAACAGCTGATTTGGGCTCTTTCTCTTTCTATCCAGTCTTAGTTATTCTAAGGAGTGAACATCCCAGCATTTAACTATTAAATGAAAACAAGGTAGCTATTTATTGCTAACAAGAACCATAATATTGTAGATTCAAGTGGTCCACTTCTTTCTTACTTCTTGCTACTGTCTGTATTTATTTCAAATTGTCTTTTCTCTCCAGAGAAGTCTTCTCTAAGGAATATCCTAATGGTATTTCACCTTTCTCTTCTATAGTTTGTGTAAGAAAGATCTATACCAGCCCCTTTTAATTCACTCCTTCTAATTCACTCCTCTCCAATCTTAACTTTTTACAAGAGCTGGATTGTTTTGCAATCATATCCCACACCTGATTGGAATTAGTGAATTTCAGAATTTTAAATGGCTACTGTGGATTTTATGATATAAATTTTCTTTGACTTTTAATGACTCTATAGTATAAAGGCTGACTTGAATTCACAGATTTTCTGGATTAGAAAGAATCCTAGAAGCCATTTGGTTCAAACTATAGCTGAATTTGAATATCCATTACAACATATTCCATGGGGGAGAGTGGGGGTGGGAGAGAAAGAGACAGAGACAGAGAGGGAGACAGAGAGAGAGAGAGAGAGAAAGAGAGAGAGACAGAGAGAGAGAGAGACAGAGAGAGAAAGAGAGAGAGAGACAGAGACAGAGAGAGACAGAGAGACAGACAGAGACAGAGAGAGACAGAGAGACAGAGAGAGAGGGAGAGGGAGAAGGAGACAGAGAGAGACAGAGAGAGACAGAGAGATAGATAGATAGAGAGAGAGAGAGAGAGAGAGAGAGAGAGAGAGAAAGAAGGAGAGAGATTCCTAAATTTTTGCATTCTTTCGCTCTACTGATGCCAGACTGAGAACTCTATACATTGTGCCATCTTTTCTTTGTCTGCGTCTCTTTGCTTATCTATTTCCATGTCAATCTCTCTGTCACTGTCTTTAAAAAAAAAAAAAAAAGCTTTTCATTTTCAAAACATATGCATAGGAATTTTTTCAACATTAACCCTTGCAAAACCACGTGTTCTAATTTCTCTCCCTTAGCCCAATCCTTCCTTAAATGGCAAGTAATCCAATATATGTGAAACATGGATATATATAATCCAATATATGCATAGACATTTATACAATTCTCTTGCTGCACAAGAAAAATCAAATTCAAAAGAAAAAATGAGAAAGAAAATAAAATGCAAGAAAATAACAACAAAAAGAGTGAAAATACTAAGTTGTAATCCATATTCAGTTCCCACAATTCTCTCTCCGGGTACAAATGGCTCTCTCCATCACAAGATCATTGGAACTTGCCTCAACCATCTTATTATTAGAACGAGTCATGTTCATCAGAATTGATCACCGTATAATTTTGTTGCCGTGTACAATGATTTCCTGATTGTGCTCATTTCACTTAGTCACATGGATTCATGTAAGTTTCTCCAAACCTCTCTGAAGTCATCCTGCTGATCATTTCTTATAGAACAATAATATTCCATATCATTCATATACCATAACTCATTCAGCCATTCTCTAATCAATGGGTATGCACCCAGTTTCCAATTTTTTTGCCATTACGAAAAGGGCTGCCACAAACATTTTTACACATGTTGATCCCTTTCCCTTTTTAAGATCTCTTTGGGATATAAGCCCAGTAGAAATACTGTTGGATCAAAAAGTGTGCACATTTTGATAGCCCTTTGGGTATAGTTCCAAATTGCTCTCCAGAATGGTTGATCAGTTCACAACTCTACCAACAATGTATTAGTTTCCCAGTTTTCCTACATCCCTTCCAGCATTCTTCATTATCTTTTACTGTCATCTTAGCCATTTTGAAAATTATGTAGCAGCACCTCAGAGTTTTTTTTAATTTGCATTTCTCTGATAACTAGTGATTTAAAATACTTTTTCATCTGACTAGAAATAGTTTTAATTTCTTCATTTGAAAATTGTCTGTTCACATCATTTGACAATTTGTCAATTGGGGAATGGCTTGATTATAAATTTGAGTCACTTCTCTATATATTTTAGAAACGAGGCCTTTATCAGAACCTTTGAATGCAAAAGTGTTTTCCCAATTTATTGCTTCCCTTCTAATATTGTGTGCATTAGTTTTGTTTGTACAAAAACTTTTTAATTTAATATAATCAAAATTATCTATTTGTTGTTTAGTAATGAACTCCAATTCTTCTTTGGCCACAAATCCTTTGCTTCTCCTTATATCTGAGAGGTAAACTATCCTTTGTTCTTCTAATTTTCTTATAATATCACTCTTTATGTCTAAATTATGAACCCATTTCAACCTTATCTTGGTATATGGTGTTACCTGTGAGTCATTGCCTAATTTCTGACATAATAATTTCTAATTTTTTGTCAAATAGTGAATTTTTATCCCCAAAACTGGGGTCTTTGGTTTTGTCATGTCTCTGTCTTTCTCTCTGGCTTTCTGTCTCTCTGTTTCTCTTTGTCCCTGTTTCTTTCTGTCTCTCTCCCTTCCTCTGTCTCTTTCCCTCATTCCCTTCCCGTTTTCTCCCCACCTAAATTTAACTGTACACACTATATATAAACATCTGTATATATGTTCACATATTAGCTTTATATTTACATTGTCTATATTGTTATGTGTGCGAGTTGTAAGCTCCTTGCCAGTAGGGATTGCTTCATTCACTGTGTCATCGCCTCCAGTCTCTCTCGCTTAGCACAGTACCTGACACATAGCAGGTTCCTAATAAATACCTGAATGATTGATGGATGTCAGGTTACAGTCCTTCAACTACTCAAAGATAGGTTTTGTGTCTTCTCAGTCTCCTGTTCTCAAGGCCGACTGAACACGTTCAGTTCCACTCAACAGCTCTTCATGTGGCAGGAACTTGATCTCCAGCTTATTAAAGATCTTTCTAAAATGTGACACCCAGAACTGAAGACAATAGCCAGGATAAATCTCATTATTTCGGTAAGACATAGTTAAATTCAATGAGGATATTTAACACTACATGTTAAGAGTTATATAGAAAATGCGTTTTTACAGGGATCCGTTTGAGGAGAAGCAAGGATGTACTATGAGAATTTGAAGTTTTTGCACTAGATTCAAGTTGATAGGAAGCTGTCAGATATTCAGGAAATATAAAAAAGGAAGGTGAATTGCCAAAGACCTTTCAAGTGGTGACTGAGATGCTCTGGAACCCCAGCTCTCCCCCGACACACACTGCCTGACTTCTTAGTATGACGGTATTCTCATTCTTTTCTCATTATCATCTCTATTTCTGCTTCTGCCCCACAAATTCAATGAGCTGGATATTTCTGATCAAATCCAGGATCTGAAGTATCAAACCATGAGTCACACATCTCCTGGGTCCCTCTATTTGGAAACACATCTTTCTACTTCTACGCTCGGGGTCTGTCTAAATAGAACAGGGATGCTCTCCTTCTCCATGTGTCTTTATCCCTCCACTGCAGCTGAAGACAAAGAGAGAGGCATTAATATTCAGTCAGTCACCAGGGGTGGCTCTGTCCTCTCCCTTCTTGCAAGTGCCCAGGTAAAGTCAGGCTGACTGATTTGCTTTCTTTACTTGGAATACAGAGCTCTTCTCCTTTTCACACATTGCAATAAATAACATGGCAACTTTTTGACACCAGAGATGGAAAACTCATTATATACAGTTGTGTGAGTGCTTCATTTTAGAAGGCCCTGAGTGAAGCTTGAACAATTCAGGCTCCTTAAGTGTCACTCTGCCAAATTATTGTCCAGATGCACTTTTCCTTTCCTGGGACAAAAAAAGGCACTCATCTCATGTAAGAAAGTACTTTCCCCAAAGAGATATTAAACACCATTCTCCCCATGGAAAAGTGGGCTGTCAAAAACTCCAGAGAGAGCCCTGGACTTTTATTCAAGGAGGCAAAACCATGGCTTCTGTTGTTCCTGCAGAATCACCAATGCAACTATGGCTACATTGGATCAAAGATGGCTCTGTGTATAGAGAGAGTAGGAAGATGCTTATATATGATGATTTAAAGTTCTCTAGGGAACTTTCTTCTTCAAATTTCTCATGAACTAGCACATTAGTGATTTTATTTTCAGTGATTCGTTCCTCTGAAAGCCCATTTTATCATGTTCTGGTGAGTAAATCATGTTTTGTCAAACCCTGAGTCTGTTGGCTAATGAACATTCATTAAGCACTTACTGTATACTAGGTACTGTTATAGATGTCAAGATTACAGATTCAGAAAACTCATGCTTTTCATGTAAAGACAAGCATGTTATTGGAACATTATAAGTTTCAGTTATTCATTCAAGAATATAAATGCAATACTTGTCTACTCTGTGTCTTTTATTTATGGGCAAGACATGGAAAATAATTATACAGGATCAGAGGACATGAATGAGTTTCACAGGTGGAGAGAGGATGCTGATGAGAACACAGATGCTCTGAAATGGTAAATAATAAGGAAAATCACAATGTTGGATCTTGTGAATAATACAAAGACATGACACCTCCCCTGCCCTTAAGTTGATTATCACATAGCAAGGGGAATGAGATACATATTCAAATGATGAAATTATAATAAATACATAGGGGAAAAACATGATGAAGGTTTTCAAGAAAAATATATTGTTTCTACAAGGTAGATCAGAGAATATTTCATGGAAAAGGGCACTTGCAGAATAGATATGAGTCCATTTTTGTTGTTGTTCAGTCATTCAGTTGAGCCTTACTTTTCATTATCCTGTGTACCATGGAGTTTCTTTGGCCAAGATGCTGGAGTGATTTTCCATCTTTTTCTCTAGCACATTAAGGCAAATAGAAATTAAGGAAGTTGGGGTCACATTGTAAGATTATATTAAATTTAGCAAAAGCATTGCACTCTAGGACTACAAGGAATCCCAAGGAAAGAAGTTCTACATTGACAATGTGCAGGGCACATCCAGGTAGTGAAAGTCCAATGTCCATGCACCAGAAATCTTTCCTGTGATCTCTTTTACAACAGGAAGGCAGAAGACAGAAAGGGAGAAGTGTGAAGGTGTCAAGGACACAGCTTTTTTTTTTTTAATTTTTATTTAATAATTACTTTATATTGACACTCGTTTCTGTTCCGATTTTTTTTCCCTCCCTCCCTCCACCCCCTCCCCTATATGGCAAGCAGTCCTTTATATGTTGGATATGTTACAGTATATCCTAGATACAATATATGTTTGCAGAACCGAACAGTTCTCTTGTTGCTTAGGGAGAATTGGATTCAGAAGGTATAAATAACCCGGGAAGAAAAACAAAAATGCAGATAGTTCACATTCGTTTCCCAGTGTTCTTTCTTTGGGTGTAGCTGCTTTTGAAGGACACAGCTTTTAATTGAATTTGTGGTACAAGATAATTTATGTCCATACTTTTGGTGTATTTTATGCCTAAGATATCTAGTAATTTATTTCTTAACATAGTATAGAAGGCTCTTTCTAGGGATAGAAATAGCTAGATATTTCAGTGGTTGGAGCTTTTGCATTTAGATGTGGAAAACCCAAGTTGAAAGCCTGCCTCAGATACCTTAGAGTTCAGTGTTACTTAACATCCACAGCCTTGCTTAGATCATAAGCCTATAAATAACACTTACTTTACAAGGTTATCCTATGGGTCAAATGAGATAAAATATGTAAAGCACTTTATAAACTTTAAAACATTAT
Source organism: Antechinus flavipes (assembly GCF_016432865.1). Lineage (NCBI taxonomy): Eukaryota > Metazoa > Chordata > Mammalia > Dasyuromorphia > Dasyuridae > Antechinus > Antechinus flavipes. The sequence goes on from NC_067403.1 coordinate 231,372,036, forward strand.
ATAAAAGCTATCATTATACTGAGGGCCATTGATACAAATGCACTGGAAAAGCTCTCAGATTAAAAGGCTACCCTAGAACACACTGATTTGCCTAAATTCACTTCTGGTTCTCTTGTCCCACGCTTCTTTTCAGTTTGAGGGCTATTTTAAGAGACACTGGCCCCAAAGTCTGTATTATACTTACTCATTTAAGTAATTAATATCAACTTCAGAGTAGGAGAGAGACCAGGGATTAAGTAATATTGTAGGCAGAACCTGAATCCTTTGTTTTCCTTGAGTGTGTGTGATGGCACAAAATAGCCTGTAATTATTCAGATTCCAAAATGCAAAAAGATTAATATACGTGTCTGATGCATTTTTGCAGGGTAACTAAATAGTTTCCTTTGTTATTGGATTGGCAGAATCTGGCAGGGCAGCATGAGCACATGGGTTGATTGAGTGGTGCAGATGAGCAAAAGAAGAACTGTCCCAAAGATAATGGTGTTTCAGTTATATCTCCCCCCTTCTTTAGGCAAAGGCTAGATGACTAAGAGTGAGATCTGGTCTGAAAGGAATTCTTTTTCTGGTATGGATTGGACTATATGGTCAATTTGCTCCTTTCAGTTTCAAATTCTTTTAGTGATTCTGACTAAGACAAAATAATGAACACTAGGCTCTCACTTGTAGCATGCTCTATATCTTGTGCTTTTTATTTGAGTTCAGATGTTTTTTTGGGGGAGAGAACTGGAGAAACATAAACATTTTCTATTTTTAGATGTGGATAGTTGATCTCAGAATTGGAAGTTTGACTTTAAAGACTCTCTCTGTTCAATGCCTAGACTAACACATGGATCTCTTCTAGATTATTCCTGATAAGTATTCAATTAGGTTTGAGCCTTTCTGTGATGATTATTTCATTACCAAAAAATAAAAAAAAAATCCTATTCCCATACCATTTTTTTTCTCCTCCCAGATTGAATTGAGAAAAAAAGTTTTTTTTTCCTTTTGTGATATGAGTTTTGTCTTACTTTAATTGGTCATTGGAAGAACAAAAATGTATAGCAATGTTTATTTTCATTTTTAATTAAATTTTTATTGAAAACTTAATATTGAAAATTAATGAAATTACCTGAACTTACTTAGGAACAATTTATTCTTAAATAAATTAATTTTAGTGAATAACATATACCTTTGTATTACTGCCTGCAATTCCATTTCCAACTATATTCTGAAAAACATTTTCTCTTCCTTCCCTCCTTCTTTCTTTCTTCCCTCCATGCCTCCCTTCTTCCATCCCTCCCTTTCTTCCTCCATCTGTCCTTTCTTCCTTCCTTCCTTGCTCCCTCCCTCCCTCCATTTATCCCTCCCTTTTTCCCTATATAGATATAAAAATAGGCATATAAATAAAACATTTGCTGATAATAAATCATAATTTTACAAGCTCCCCACATTCACTTACAAGATTCCATATGAGGTCATGACCCACGGTTTTAAGAAGCTAGGCTGTATAGAGCACTTTACTAGGATAAAGGACATCTCAATTCTGCTCTCATTAAACTCATAGTGCAGCAGAACAAGTGACATGCACAAATAACTAGAAGAAACAATAAAGCATAGTAAATTTTAAAGTGCAAATTAAGTGCTAAATATAAGATATAAAACAGGAATGTGCTAATTTTGATTTATATCATCAAAAAAATCTTCATGAATGAGGAGACATGTAAACTATATCTTACAAAATGAGTGGGATCTCAAGAATCAAAATTGGAGGTTAATGTAGAAAGTATTTTAGCCAAAGGGAATAGCATAGACAGAAGAAAAGAGGTGAATGACAGGGCATGTATAGGAGACAATGAACTGTCCTGTTTGGCTGGAGCTCATGAAGGGGAGTAGTATGATATAAAGTGTGGATAAGTCAGCTGGTACCAAATTACTGGAGCCTTTGAACAGCTAGTAAGGAATTGAAATTTTACGTAATAGGCAATAGTGATCCATTGAAGGATTTTGAAATGGCAAGTTATATCCCAACATCTATATATAACGAAGGTTATCTGGCATTTGGCATAAAGGACAGATTGGAGAAGAGAAATAAGAGGGGAGAGAAACTAATCACAAAACATTGTTCTTAGTGTGGATCATTCTGAGAGCTTGAGAGGAGTGGCTATGAGAATAGAATTGCGATTTAATAACTAGAAATAAAAATGATAGGACCTAAACTATTTGATTTGGCATGAAAGAATGGAAAAATTAAGTGATTTCCCCTATAATTTTGCAAGACCTTTAAGGGCTTGGATCATTATTCTCATTATGTAAATCAAGAAAATAAGAATCAAAGAAATCAAGTCCATATCTGAAAATCACTCAACTATAAAGGACCAGAACTGGGAATGGAACCACTCTTCTTTGGTCTTTACCATGTGTAGAGATTGACTTTTATATTTGTATACTCAGTGTTTATCAAGATGCTTTGTAAGAACTTAGTAATTGCCATTCATTCATTCATTTATTCTGAGTACATATTCAGAACTCTTCCCCTTATACTATAACAGGTACTACCTTAATGTTTTGATTTTTTCTTTTAGAAAGAAGAGTTAAAATGACAACCATAAATTCAAGCAAATATTGCATTATCATTTTTTGAAAAATGATTTAAAATTTCCACACTAGTCAATCCTAGTTTTTATTAGTGTTTCATATGTTCGGTTCAATTGTCCTAATCAGAGAGATTACTTTGAGTACAGCTGACAGATTAGATTACTCTAGTAGGGCAAGAAATGTTAACTGGTCTTTCTATAGTTCACACATCAAAGGTAGAAAGGGACTTTTTCCTACCTTTTCAACAGCCCAGTTAAAAAAAAAAGAATCTATGTAGGTGATAGGTCAATTACCTTTTGAAAATTATTTGGCCATGATATATCCATAGTCATCCTTTACATTTGCATAACTCATCACAGATTAGAAAGACTTACACTTAAACATCTATAAAATGCAAAGATAGTGATTTATCTCTAATTTACAAATGAGGAAATTGGAGCTTCAGAAAATTATTTGCCCAAGACCACTTAGTTATAAAGTGCTGGAGGAGGAACTAGACCCTAAGTTTTCCCCCTCCAAGTCTAATATTCTTTCCAGAACTACATAGTTATGTTTCCAAGTTTAGCATCTAATGTTCATGAATTGCATCTCTTTTAGGGACATGTTGCTAGAAAAGTTTTTGTTGTCATTTCTTCAGACCCATTTCACTTATCTCTATGTACTTAACTGACCCAACAAAGGACCCTAAAAATTTAATGACAAGCATATTATTATTGCTTTAATGTCTCAAGTTGTTCCATAACTCCCTACACATGGATTTCAGAGTTTTTGCTTTCTTAAGTGGGTCCTCAGAGAGATGAATCACCAAATTTAGCCACCTAACCCTACCCTGCCATCTACAAAACCCCAACATCTTCTCAGTAAATCATTCCCTGGGATGCCAACTTAATCCCCGACTTCACTGAATTAATTTTCAGTCACATTGATGAAACTATGACATAATGTAGCCCATCAAGTGTTTTCTTTATCAGAATTTTAAATATAGGGTTAGAATTACCTGACAGCTAGGTGGGACAATGGAGAGAATTAGGAAACCTAATTAGCTAATTTAATATGGTCAAGTCACTACACATCCCAATCCAAGTGTCCTCATCTGAAGAATGAGGATAATAAGGGATCTTTTTCAAAGAATTCTTGCAAGCATCAGGTGAGTTAAGATAGATGAATTTTCAAATATTAAAATTCAATAAATTCTACCTCTTCTAACAACTTAGTAAATAAACTTGGAATATTCATGGTATTAATTGAGCCAGACTTTATGAAATGCCAACTACACATACAGGAGAAAAAAAGATAAGTAAGATGTTTTCCCTACCTTCAGGGACCTTATAATTTAAAAACAGAGAGAAGATTTAAGTAACTATAGTGCAAAATAGGATATAATTGGGTTAGACAAATGCCAAGAAAGATCATAGGAAAAGTTTACCATGTTTGTGGGGAAATAAAAGGATTCATTGAGGAGGTGACCTTTGAACTGGGTCTTAACAGTTGGGAAACACTTTGATAGGCAGATATAGTAGGAGGAAATTTTTCTGCCATAGGGAAGGAAATATACATTTCCTTGAGGTTTTCCTTGAGAGTAAAACAATCTTATTCATAATGGAGAGCTAAAATAATAAAATAAAGTGCATATTTCTTGCTACTAAGGCAACCATTTGTGCATAGCATGATGGCATAAAAGGTAACATTAAGGATTTGCTTGATTGAAAAAGACTGGTCATGTAGTGAGAATGAGAAACAACAGACGGACACTATAGGAGGACTGTTTTCTTAGAAATATTAAATGAATTAAGAAATAGTATGTGAATCAGAGAAGGGACCCCAGAAGAGGGGTTGAGAAGACATCTATGGAAAATCCATTGAAGAAAATTTTATTAAATAATAATTATCCATGTAGCATTGAAGGGGTTGTGTATGAGATACTTTGAGCAAGAATCAACCAAAATGGATGGCAAGAATAGTTCTTCTGCATGCATTGATAAAATTATAAGCTCCTGATGTTTTGAGGTAATTCTTATGTAGATTTTCAGAGTAATGAAATATTATCAGGAAAAACCTCAATATGATTGCTTCAAAACATTCCTTCCTGAGTCTTAATTTAATGTGACCTCCCTTCTTAATTTTAGATTCTAAGCTGACCATTTCACTTTATCTGCTCACCATCTCCTCACTGGTTGCTACTATTATCTCTGAACCTTCCCTGTCTTGACTGTCTCTTGTTTACCTTCTTGGATCCATATCAATTAAACTGTCAAGGCAGTCATTTTTCATTTACATAATGAATAACTATGCTCATTGGTGTTGTCAGTCTTAGTGGCTTCCCAGTTTGCATCAGAGTAATGATTTATGCATTGGTCTTCTTCCAGATTCAACTCTTATTTACTTGATTTGAACTTCTCTCAAGCTTGAGCTTCAAAACTAGAGGCTTTACTGAATGCTCCCAGGGCTTCTTTCTCTTCAAGAGCCAGTCACTGCCTCCCTCCCTCCTGAGTTTATTCATTACCTTGGAAGTTCATGTAACATCTTATTGATTTTACAGTTATCACTTTGACATTTCAAAGACTTTGTGGTCAGTTTCTCTTACTCTATTTGTACTGTGAGGGCTCATGCTCCTTGGACCAGATTGTACCTTGTGGTTTCCCAAGAGGCTGACCAAATAGACAGGGATATTGAATCAGACATTTTGACTGATCTGAAGAGTCAATTCAGGCAAACCACTTGTGTTTCAGGCGAATAATGTCTTCATTGGTTTTCTTACAATACATTGTTTAGTTATTAGACCTTGTTAACGGAATTAATCATTTCTGGCACTGGGACCCTTAGAATGTGAGTTCTTTGGAGCAAAGTCTGTCTTTTGCATTTCTTTGGATATCTTAAAGTGTAGCAGAGTATCTGCTACATAATAGGACAATAAATTTTAGTTAGTGATTTGTATTTTATTGGGATAAATGCAAAATCTTAAAGTTAATGTTTAATAGATCAATATTTACCAAGTATAAAGTGAATGGAATTATGCTTAAACAACAGTTTTTTTATCATTATTATAGAATATTTTATTTTAATTAGTTTTTTAAAACTTTGAGTTCCAGATTCTCTCTCTTTCTGCCTCCCTCCTTCCCATTGAGAAGGCTTATGTGAAGTTATAGAAAACATTTCCATAAAAGTCATGTGGTAAAAGGAAACACAGATTCCATTCCCCTTGCAAAAAAAAAAAAAAAAACCCTCAGGAAAAAAGAAAAGAAAAGAAAAATATACTTCAATCTGTATTCAGACACAATCAATTCTTTCTCTGTGCATGGATAGCATTTTTCATCATAAGTCTTTCTGAAATGTTTTGGATCATTGTATTGACAGCGGTTTCTCTGAGCAATATCAAAGAGTTTAAGCTGACCCAAAACTCAATATGAGTTAATGTTATTTTGATTTAGTAGCCAGAATAGCTTATGTGAACTTAGGTTGGATTATTTGAGGCATAACTGCTAAGAATGAGGTAGATAATCTCTCTATGTGTCATGTTTTGTTCAGGCCACATCTGGATTATCACATTAAGTTCCGGGTGCCACCTTTTAGCAATAACACTTAGAAGCTGAAGAACTTTCAGAGATAGGTAGCCAGAATGGTGAAAAGTTTTGAATACATTCCAGATGAAGAATAATTGAAAGAACTTGAGTTAACATGGGAGAGAGAAGACTTCTTGTACATGATTCTTATACATGATTTTCACATTAAATAAAAGTAATTACAGAAAAGTTCTACATTTGTTCTTTTCATCTATTTTTCTGGCCAATTCTTGATTTTCCAAGAATTGTTGTGTTTATTTTAGGTTCTATCGTCATTTTCCCCTTATCCTTCCCAGAGTAAACTGAGCACCAGAAACTTATGATCATGGGAATTGCTTGAACTTTTTTAGTCATACATGCTATAATGTTCTTGGTTGCTTGTGCCTCTATGATTGAAGCGGAGTTAAAAAAAAAAAAGGCAAAGCAAAAAAAACCAAAAGAAATCCTTCTTCCCTTACTTCTGAGTCTTCCTTCATGAAAAGCTCAAAATTCTTCATTTTTTTCATTTTTCATCACTCTGCTCACTTTCAATGTCATCATCATCATCACCTTCACATGCCCCTTTCATTTAGCACCTCCCCAGTTTATTTTTGTGTATTGTTTTCTATATTTAGATAGCAAATTTCTTCAGACAAGGATTGTCTTTTTTCCCCTTACTTATTCAGTGCTTAGTAAAATACCTGTTATATAGTACACATTTAATAAATATTAATTATATCATGTACATTTCAAATATGTAATTAAGTGTATGTAACTTACATTTAATATATGTAATTAAATGTCTATAACTTACATACATTTAATATTTGTAATTAAATGTATATAACATATAGTATTTGTAATTACATATATATGATTTATATATTCTAAATATAATGTATTTATATTTATATTACATTAACATAATATATTACATGACTTTTGCTGCAAAGTCACACTTAGGATCAGACGGCAGAAAGTTAGATGAGACAAATTTAAGTTGAACATCAAGAAAAAAGTATATCTGCCAAGTACAAGGATATAAAAATAGGATGGGCTGCCTTACTACATAGTACTCTCTCTCTTATTGGAGGACTACAATTGAAAGCTAAATAATCTCTTTCATGTGTGTCATAATGAATATTCTTCAGTAATAAGTTGAATTATGCATTTTGCTGTGGTCTCTCCTGACTCTGTGATCCTATGTTAGTTTTGCCTCTGTGATTTTCAGTTGGGAAGAGAAGTAGTATGTTTTCAGGTAGTGAAGTTGGCTTCCGAGTAGTACCATTTTTGATTTCATGTTTTCAGGGAGTCTCTGGGCTCCATATACTTCTTTTCTTGCAAAATAAAATGCCAATTTGATCCTGAGAAGCCAGAGTTTCTATTCTCTCGCATTGGGTGGCTTGCCAATAGTTCTTTTTTACTAATGATGTCAATTTCTAAGAACAGAGTAGAGTTCCGTGTAAAGGGCTTTACTTGCTACCCTTCTCCTTAGCTCTCTCTTCCTGTCACTCTTTGGCCTCGTTAGCATCATCTGCTGATATCCCAATCTTCTGTGTCCTGGATTTCTCGCTTCCTAATGGGCTTTGCGATGAATTCTGGAAACACTGCAGAGCTCCCCAATGTTTGAAGAATGTGAACTGAGTTATTAGCCACAAGGGCATTGCAAGGTGAGAAGGAAGTCACTTCTAATGCCAGCAGAGCTGCCGGGCAGAGAGTTCCAGAAGGATTGCACAGCACTGATTCAGAGCTGCCTGATGCGGGGGAAAAACCCAAACCTTTGGACGTGCAAACCCTGTAAAAGACCAAGTAAATTCCTTTCTTTCTCTTGGCCTTAGTTTCCATATCAATCGAATGATGAAGTTGGACCACATGGTCTCTAGGGTTCTTTCCAGGTTTTTAGCATATTTGGATTGATATTGTGGTGTGAGTGCAATCTCACACCAGGGATGATTCCTAAGTGAGATCCTGTGAGAAAGGTGGAAAACCTTTATTGGCAGACATCTTGTTGAGAGTGATTTAGTATACCTCTCAGAGTTCACATCACAAGGGATGTTGAGCCAGATTCCCCTAGTCCTTGAGCTACTGCCTGCACCAAATTAGGCCCTTTTCCAGGATGGCTAATTGATACCTTTATGACCTAAACACTTAATCATTAGGTGCACACTTTCAGGCCCATATTAAGTCATTCTGGAACCTTTGTGGCACTGAATTTCCTTCCAAGGTAATAATTGGAATAGCGAAAAGAAGTTGTTAATTTTTTCTTAGCATATGCATAGCTTATACAGCCCTGAGGGGTGCCTAGGAACATGTCATAAAATTTTGAATGGCTGTAATAGCATGACTAGCTTTCATATGGTTGAGCATGTCCTCCAAGCACAATGTTATACTATAATTCAATTCATTCAAATTCAGTTTAATGAAATGTTCAATATAAGAAACATTCTTTTAGTACCTACTATGTTCTAAGACTGCTTTAGACTCTGGAAATAAAAAAAAATAAACTGTTTCTGCTCTTGAATGGCTAATAATACCACTGGGTTATATATAGACTGGTAGACTAGTTCCCATGAAACATATGCAAAGTAATTAAAAGAGTATCTTAATTTTGTAATTGGTTACATATTTGAGATTTAAAAGAAAAAACATTTAGTTTTTAATGACAGAAAAAATAAGAGCTTCTAGGTTGTTCATTGGGCTCTGAAATTCATTTTCCCCATAATGATCATTTTCTGGGTATGAGGATATGCTATCATCAACTTTGACTTTATTTTCAGTTCCTAACTCATTGCTGAACTGTTCTCTGGAAATTCAACAGCAGGTCCTTCAGGTTCTACCTTTCCTAATGTGTGTGTGTGTGTGTGTGTGTGTGTGTGTTTAGTGTTACCTAGATAATTTGGATTTCCACCTTGGTTTTAAATTAAATTAAAACAAAACAAAATGATCTTTCTGTGGATAATCTCCTTTCTCAAGGTTGCCCCATATTCCAAATGAACCTTCCATAAAAGCATAACATCTGTGTCTATAACATGTCTTTTCTCAGAATTATAAGTCTGTGCATGAGATAATCATTAAGTGATTAATTATAATTGATCACTTTATTTTCATTGCCAAATAAATTAATGGATGTTATGGATATCCATATATGGATTTAATGGATATCATGGATAAAGACTCTCATTTGTGAACAGGTAAGCGAAGATCTTAAGCCAAGAAAGAAATTTTGTATATTACATGGAGGAGTTTGAACTAGTCAAATAGAAAAGAGTTTGAAAATGGAGAATGGAAATTTATTAAATTTGGAAGTAATTAGGGAAAATTTGAAGTAAAGCAATCTCTAAACCTAAATTCTGGTCTAGATTCTACCTCTGAATAGAAAAGGCAATGGAATCTAGGACCATGAAGAAGGCTATAGAAGGAGGATTGAAGATGATTCAAAGGGGACTAAAGGATAGAATCTGAAGCAAATTTCAAAAAAGAAAGAAGGTAGTTGATAAGATAAAATATAAAAGAAAAGGCAAGTGGGAAATTTAGAAGGTTAAATAAATTTATGCCATAGAGTGGTAGGCAAGAAGAATTTATTAAACAGAAATAATGGAGAATTGGTGTAAGACTGAATGAAAGTAGTGTGAAGTAGTTGTGTAGAGTACTTGAGATAAACTTTTCATCTGAAAAGTTGTCAAATGATTAAGATATGATAATAAGCTGCAAAAGTTTTAATCTAGTGCTTAAGACTGAGATGCAAATATCAATAAATAATTAAAAAAAACAAAAATTAAGTCAGAGAACTTCCATCTATATGGAGAGCATGGAAATTTTTCAGTGATTTGCCCTGAATGTGTGATTATAATTTTGTTACAATGCAGTGTTTTAACTATAGAGTGGTCTTCTACATTTTCACACTTCTGTTAAATCAAGAGAATAAAATGTTCCACAAAGGAATGAGACTTTGATGAAAAGGAAAGCAATGTATCTGAGACGATAAGGGAGAATCTAAGACATGGAAGTATGGAATACAATTACTCAAAGGGGACAAAGAAGGAAAAAGACAGTTGTACAAATAGAACTTAAAAAGAGATTGGAGATCAATACAGAGGAGAAGGGAGTTGGATATTCTGAAGGGGAACAACTTGTTAGTATTCTAAGCAAAGGTGGATTGGAGCCACACAAGCTTCCAGGTGAGAGATAATACAGAAAATGTCCAAGAAATAAGAAAAAAGCAATGATAGTACTTGGTGATAACTGTTCAGTGGTATTGAGCCCACTATTTATGAACCTGATAATAACAATAGAGAGAGTAATTGTTGCCTTATTACATGTATTCAAGAAATAATGAAGAATCTCCCAAAACTTCTCTCATCATCATTCACATAGACACAACTGCACTGCTATTAGAAACCTAAAAATGAATATATTCATGTGTACATATATGTGTGTGTGTGTGTGTATGCGTACATATGTATGAATATATGTATGGGGCGTTTATGTTTGCTTATAGCCATTGCTTATGAATACTTGGGCAAAGAGTTATAAACTATGGGCCATAGGTTTTGCTTTCCTTACAGTTACCTATTGAAGGCAAAGGATTCAGGGAAGAAAAAAGTCTTGGCAGTAAATATATGCCTAATAAAGTAGTCTGAGAAAGAGATTTGAGATTTTGAGTTGTGGCTTAAAATCCAAGAATGACAGGTGTCAAGAATTCTTCTTCCACCATGGGAAGGTAAAAAGACAGATGTTTATGTCACATATTCCAGAAAGAGAAAGAGGTTAAGTGAAGGTTAAGTATGGCATGTTACATGTTCGCTCTGTTAGACTTACATGGCAGCTCTATGGTAAAGTGGTTAAAGTGCTGGAGAGAAAGACGAGTTCAAATATTACCTTAATTAATTAGACTTGAACAAGTCACTCAACTTTCTGTCTCAAGTTTCCCTATCTATAAAATGGGATTGATAACAATATCACATACCACACAAGGTTATTATATAGTAGCAATGAAATAACTTACTTTACAGATTTTGAAGTTGTATATAAACTTAGCTACTATTAGAATTGTTTTGTATATATATGCATATCTACATATACATGTATATGTATATATGTATATGTAGATATGCATATATATACAAAACAATATATATATGTATGAACATTTGTGTTTGCATTCTTTTCTAGGATGGAGTGGGGAGGGAGGGAGAAAAAGGTACATAACAAAGAAGAAAAAGAAAACTTAGAAGGAAGCACAGAAAAGCTAGGTAGCTTTAAAATCAATGTATAGCATTTATCACATTTTTTTAAAAGTAAAGTTTGAAATGGAAATTCATTATTTTATATAGAATCATTTCCTATATTCTGCTGTGTATATGGAAATGTTCTTTTCTGTTATTTTCTATTTAAGTTTATAATGAATTAAAAATTTAAAAGGCAATAGCTATTAAATATAGAGTAATATAAGGTTTATAAAGTTCTTTAAATATCTTCTTATTTAATCTTCATATCACTCTGTGAAGTAGGGGCTATTATAATACTTATTTGTGGTTGAGGAAATTAATGCAGAGAGAAATTAAATTACTGATTCATTTACTAAAGATAGTATTTAATTACTAGAGGCTGCATTCGAACTCAGGTCTTCATAACTCCAGGTCCCGAGCTTTAGCTATGGCCTTATTCAGCCAAATACTTGTCAATGATGCTGAAGGAAGGATTTATGTCCAGGTATAAGCTAATTATCCTGAATGGATTATGAGGTGTTTCCCAACTATGAGAATCCACAATCTATTTCTTCTCATCCCAGAATAAACATGTCAGTTAAAATCTATTATAGGGAAGAAATCACTAATAATTCATTCTATCAATTGTCAACATCCGACCAGATTCATTTAGATCTCTAATAAATGATTTTGCTCTTGGCTGTGTTATGATGTCATGATGTTGGCTTTGATCATTAATATTTTTCACCTGAATAAAGTAACATGATGTGTATTTGAAATACTCTTTGGGTAAATAGAGCTGGAATTTAACTTCTGTTGAATTTGCAGTAATGACAATTGTGCACCATTTCTATTATGCATTGCCAGACATCTGCCTCATTAAAACTGCTAAAATATAGCAATACCTACCATTTGTATGCTGCTTTGTACGCCTTAGATGTTTGAGAGAACAAAATGCTTGCAATAAGTTGAACGATTTATAACAAAAGAGTCATTATATTAGAAGCAAAGTTTAATTAGCTCAAAATTGTATAATGTGGTATGAAACAGAGCATGCCTAAATATATTGTGGAAGTATTTAAGGCAAGATGAAAATTTATTATGTGGAAATTGTGGACATTAAAATTCAATATTTCTACTTATAATTCCCTCCCCTCACCTCTCTATTCAAATCATGGATTATTCTCTGCCAAAGTGTAGGTACAAAATGGGACAAACTGAACAAAGACTTGTTTTGGGTAAAAATTTTCTGGAACTCCTCTTTTGGATCTTGTTCTTTAAAAGAAAGATAGAGGATAATAGCATTTTGCCCAAATCAGGGGCCAAGATGGAGATGTACCCCAGCCATTAAACCCTATTAAAACATGGCTGAAACACTTTATTTGATGTGAATGAGATCTCTGTGGCTCTGTGGCTCACTAGCAGTGAGTTTCCCCTGATGTGGAAGATGAATTCCTGTCACTTGCCATCAATCTTCTATCTCTTCAACCTGAAACACACGTTTGGATTCTAGGTTATAATTTTTTTCTCTAGTTTCTTCTTTCATTTTGTCTTCTCTCTGGTGCTCATATTTCTGCTTTTACTCATCTCTGCAGCTTAAATTCTAATTTTCATCTGATTCTCATCAGCATTTCATCTTTATCTACCTATCTAGTATCTATCTGTCTATCTATCTATCATCTATGTATCTATCTTAGGATATTCTCTGGCATAAAACAAGAGCTCAGTGAGTGCTTTTTCATTCATTCCTTTATTCACTTATACATGTATACTGTCATCTCTCATAGAAATCGAGTCTGTAGGACCAATCCATTCTTCTGTTTTTATGCTTATATTTCTTTTGCTACCAGGTACTTAATGAACATGAACAAAAATGAACCCAAAGCAAGTACACCATATTGTGATATTTTATTTTCCACTACTGTTCAGTTACTCATTTGTTTTGAACAATGGGTATTCATGAACCCATCCCCACTATGCACATAGTTATAAGATAACCTTATTTATGATTTTTCAACCACGGTTTTATGGCTACTTTGGCTGTGTTAGCTGGGTATCCAGCATAATAATAAATGTGTCAGTTTGCTTAAGAATCTGGTCACCTCTCTGATACATCTAATCCCAATGATTAGTTTTTTGCATTCCATTTTACTGACCCAATTGACCTATTGCTTTGGCATCTCATAAGCTAAGGATCATCTGTTTCTTTCATTTGAAAAGACACACTGAGTGATAGATCTCAGAGGGCTATCTAAGCAATTTAATAAAACAATTCCAATACTTTGCAAATATTGTATGAAGAGCTATCTAAATGCTAAATAATACTAAAAGACTAGATGAAACAACTAGGTTTATTGATAATCTCCCTCCTTGTGTAGGAGTAAATGGCAATGTCATCAGGATACTTACAAGGGCATAAGATTAGAAACCTTATTAATTATTTTTCCTGATTGACATTATTATGGATTTCATATATTATTAGAGAGGGAGATTTCTATAATGAATAGAGGTATGTCTAGATTTTGTCAATATATACGCACTCAAAAAAAATTGACTTAACTTTTTGGCTGTAGATTCTGCTGAGCTGTCTAGAATAATTGCATCTGCTTATTTATCTCAGACCTCAATTTGATTAGAAAGTTTGGTAAATGTGTATTTAAAGCACCAGTCCCAGAGCTCAAGATTGTGTAATATTTTAGGGTAGTACATGTGGGAGCAATGAGCAAAGAGTTGGAGCTGAAAGGAACTGCAGATATCATTGTTCATCCACTTAATTTTATTGATGTTGAAACTGAGATTTCAGAGGAAAGGAGAGAAGTGAAGTGTTTTGCACATGGTGGACAGGTAGCAAGCATCTGCCTTCAGACCCAGTATCCTTTATACTCTATGATACTGAGAATCACAGATAAATTCACTCTGAATGTGCACTGAGCACCAATAATGTGGGTCCAATTTATCTTCACAAATATCGTCAAATCCCTCAGTAACCCATGTTTTTTTGGCAACTTCCCTTCCATTCCTCATCTAGATACTAAATATTTTCATGAGATAACACACACTTAAAATAGTGTCTTCACAGTTTTCAAAATACTTTCCTTCCAACAGACATGAGACAAAAATGTGTTATTATCATCATTTTATAGAAGAAAACCCTGGGGACCACCAGGTGATATGGTGGATAGCACACCAGTCCTAAAGTCAGGAGGACCTGGCTTCAAATATGGCCTCAGACACTTAACACAGCTTAGCTGTGTGACCATGGTCAAGCCACTTAACACTAATTGCCTCAGGGGGAAAAAAAAGAAAAGAAAAAACTGAGATTTGAAAAAAGTAAATTATATAGTCAACGTCAAATAGTTAGAAAGTATCAGAACTAAAATTCAGATTCAAATCTTCTTAACTCATATGCTCTTTATCCTGTGATCTGTCATTTTGTTCATTCCCTTAGGATCTTGCTAGATAATAGATTCTGGTGTTAATGGTGTTAACTCTCTCTTTGTAAATCATTCCTAACAGCTTCTATCTGTCTTTTTATTCTTTGATGGAAACATAAATCTTTTATGTTATTCCAATTCTGCACTTCTCTTGGTGTAGTTTGCAAATCTGTTCTGCCTTTCTATTCCATATAATTCTCTTTATTATCTATAAGAACATCTTAATATGGAACATTCACCAAATGTGACTGAGAGCTTACTCTGGTTCTTTTTATTAGAGGACTGTGAGAACTGAATTTCATTCTGGAATTTCCAGGTCAGAAGCATTCCTTTATAGCTGGAGGACAATTTGGACTACTGTAATTTTTGAGCTATAAAGGGACCTTGAGTCTTTCCCAAAGATTTTAAAATAGAAAAAAATTTTTAAAAAAAATTCTGCTTGTGATAGAGCACACCAAAAGAAAGGAATCAGTAGAAAAACTGTCAACAGAAATAATATCTACTTGGAGATCAAGTAGTTCTCACTGGGATTTATTGAGTCAAGATGGAAAGACTTGAACACACTGGGATAATAGGTGAAAGGGGAAAAAATGATAAACAGAATTAAATTTCAACTGATTAAGGAGAAATTGAGGGGCACAGTTAAGTTCCTACAAGTATCTTAGAGACTGAGGGCATGAATTAACTTCCACCAGTTTTATTCACTTGTTTAATAAATGAGGTAAATTGGAAAGAAAACATCTATTATTTCTTCAATTTATCTTCCCTATAGCTCTCTGGTAATAGATACTGTAACATATTTTACTTGCTTCTTTTACCTAAACAGTTAAATGAAATTTAAAGCAAAACAACAACAACAACAACAACAACAACAACAACAACAAAAACCAAATAAATAAATAGATAAATAAACAATTAGAAAGAGAACTGACGTTTTTAGAAATCTACGTTATTTCTTTTAAAACAGGGGGCTCTGAGCTATTTTTTTATATCACTATTTTCCATTTGATAAAAATTCAACAAAATAACATTGAAAGATCACAATGATTTGAAAGTCATTCTACTATCTATGTAGAATAAAAGAAACCTAATTTTTGTAACAAAGTGTGGCTAATTTTATGTCCACTTTATACTCTGAGCTATGTGAGGTACAGTGTGGAGATAAGTCCTGATTGAGATGCAACTCTTCTTTTAGAAAGAAAATCAGAACAAAAAAGGATCAGTAACCTTTATCAGCATTCCACTGACTCACCAAAGAGACATTGTTGTTGAAAGTCAGGGTGGTAGGTGTGAGGAACAATATTTTCTCTTTCCTTTTAAGTCAGAATCACAAAACTTAGTATATCCTAGTTTCCTGAAATATTCTTTGGCTATCATAAACATCTCAATAGGAACAGAATGATTTTATAAGAAATGTAAATGTTTCTAAATATCCAACTGCTTGGTAACATTTGCCTGTTATACAGCAGGTGTTTAATAAATGCTAATTGACTGAGTACCTCTTTCTTGGACTCTTGCAACAGCCTGCTATCCTCTTTCCAGAACTCACGAATTTTACCACTACAATTCATCCAGTTCTGAGACTGTAAAGTATAAAATTAAGCTTTCTTATTAAACTTCAGTGCTTTTCTATTACCTCTAGGATTATATATAATTTGTTTTATGTGCAATTAAAATACTTCACAACCTGTCCCGTTCATACCTTTACATACTTCTTACCCATGCTTTCCTTAAAATACTTAATGGTCCAATCATACTGACTTACTTGGTGTTCCACACACATGGCACTTTATGTCAGTGACTTAGCACTGACTGTTTCCCATGTATGGAATGATTTCCTTCATCTTTTTTTACTTTTTGGAATTGCTGGTTTCCTTCAAGATATAGATCAAGTTTCACTTTCTAAATGAAACCTTTTTTTTTTTTTTTGGTCCCTCTAGCTGCTAGGGCTCCCCCTTCCAAAATAACTTTGCATTTATTTTTGGTATATATTATGTATGTATTTATATTTGTGAGGCAGCTAGGTGATACAGTGTTGAGAATGCCAGAGACTCATCATCCTGAGTTTAAATTTGGCCTCAGGCAAGTTACTAGCTTTGTAATCCTAGGCAAATTCTTTCCCCCCATCTGCCTCTATTTCCACCTCTGTAAAAAGATCTGTAAAAGAAAATTGCCAACCATTTCTGTGTCTTTGCCTTGAAAACTGCAAATAGGAACCAAAACAGTTCTGATATAATATTCTTGAGAGTGGGATCATCCCTCTCTCCCTCTCCTTTTTAAACTTACATCACCATAATTGGTACACAGTAAGAACTTAATAAATGCTTATTAATTGACTTGTAGACATAACATAAATTTTTTGCATATAGTCAGATGTCAAGGGTCTGTAATTTATGGAATTCAATAATTAAATAATCGTATGCCAAGAATTTACACTATAAATGCCTCCTCACATTCAAGAACATTTAAAAATTCAAAGACTTTACATTTCTGAAGGGGGCAAAAGTTTACATTTTAGCAAAGAGTATGAAGAGGCAATTAGATTTGAAAAGCAGCTTTGAAGGAAAATCTTTTTATTCCCAAAGGTGTTTTTACATTTCATGTTTTCAGTATATCACGTTTCAAAAGATGGCTTGGTTAAAAATTACAAGATAGCATAGCACATACTGTTAACCTGAGCCTTAACACTTATCCTAACCATTTGAATTGTCTACAAGAAGAATGGGTTGCTTTGTGGTCATCAATTTGAGGCTACTAGATGGGTATATTGTAGAAAGAATTCTTTTTCAGGCATTGATTAGACTAAATCACTCAATAGATATAAAAATTAAATTCCCTTTCAAGTCAGAGATTCTGATTCTTTGCATTTAATTCTCCAACATATCTTCGTTTTATTTTTAAATGAGACAGATATTTGACTTACATTTAACATAAGTTAACACAATTTTCTTCCCCTTTTCCTTTTGCTCAGTGATGATTTAGAACATTTCCAAAAAAGGGTGTAGCTGTTGGAGCAAGGAAAGAATGAATGAGTATGACTTGTTGGAAATAGGAACATTAACAATAACCTTATCCACATTGGCAAAGATGAAGGGGGAAAAGCAGCACCATTTTCCTTATTACTTGATTGCATTATCATAGACCTATTCGATCTTCATTTACTTAAAAGTTCAAATTTAAATGGGATAAATGGACTAGCTGAGAAATATTTTGTTTAAAAATTATGAAAAGGTTAAAATTTGAATTGTAAATTATTGGGAAACTCTCAAATCACTGACAATCAGTGTTTTGGATTATATATTAATATGTTTCAACCCAAGAAGGTGGGAAGATAAGTTCTGGGACTAAGAACTATTTATAGGCTTCATTTGTCACTTCTTTCCAGTTTGATCTATTGCAGAAGCATAGATTTAAAGCTAGAAGGGATACTAGAGACCATCTAACACAATGTCTCATTTTTAGCAGAAGAAACTGAGGGCCAATGAGGTCATACTATCATATCATCATAAATTTAGAGCAAGAAGACTTCAGAAGAAGATGGAGCCATCTAGTCCAACTCTCTTATTTTAAAAATGAGGAACTAGACCAGATGAAGTAAATAATTTGCTGAGGGTAATACAGACAGTAAATGATAAGGTATGTATTTAAATCTGAGTCTTCTGCCTCTAATTCCAATGTTCTTTCCACTGTGCCATACTAATATTCATTTAATATGCCCTTTCATGTGTACATATAAGTTGTAACAGCAATAAAAAAATCCTCCCTCCCCAGAATGTATCAGATAGTCTCCAAGTATTTTGTACAGATTAATTATTGCTGAAGTTTTTTCAGGCAACTACAAATTTGGAATTTGGGTACAAAAATTTTAATTTTCTCTACTGGAACTTTGAAATAATATACCTTTGGATATTGTCTAAGAACCCAAACAGACATAGTTTGCGCATCATAAGAGTCTGGTTTTATATCTCAAAGATCAGGACCTCAATTTCACTCACCTGTAATCTATGAGGTTTATTACTCTAATATTCAAATGAATCTATGATCTTGCCAATAGGGAAGTTTCACACAATAAAACAGATTGCAATGTATTCATTATTATTCATTTTTATCACTCTTTTTCAATGTCCCAGCACCTATACTAAATATTCCTGTGTTTGTTATAGCATACTCTAGTCACAGAAAGTACATTAATGGAATACTTGACCTGTCCACACATTAGCTGTTTTTCTCTCTCATTCTGTGATCAGCACATCTTCTCTTATTTTTTTTTTCTTTCATTACATTCACTGTAGAATATTATTTGTTTGCAACTGGCCAATTCTTTATAGGATGTGGCATATAAAATACTGATGGAATACACGTGCAAAAAGGATACAAGGAAAGATGTGCTCCATTCTTAACATCTTGGGTACCAAACTTCATCTTTTTCTGGTAGTGGGGGAATGATGCCATAAATGTAGGTGCAACTCAAGTGGCTGCTATAATAAGTTCCAGGTTTTTAGTGGGCCCAGGCAGTTATGGACTATTAGATTTTATACTGAGATATATGAAGGAAGCTGGGGCCTGTTCAAATGTATCAATCTTGGATAAATAGATTTCAGGTGTCACTGAATATATCAATCTTGAGTAGTTCAGGGGAAAAAAAAATAACTCGGACACAGAAAGAATTCCTTTGGAGTCAGGGACCATGCTCATTAATTCATCTATCTCTCTAATTGACTGAATGCCCTCCCTCTTTTTTCTTAAAAAAAAAAAAAGAACATAAACTATTTAGCCATCTTATATCATTTCATGTTCCTGTTTGGGGAAAAAAAACTGGTCAGTTTTATAAGTCTGCCCTTATATAACTAAAATAATAACTACATAGTTTGTTATTTTTTTGGTTGATGGTCAATGCTAGGGAACAAAAAAAAAAATGCAGCATTGTGATGAATACTGTGGAGATAGTTTAAATAGATTTCAACAAATGTCCAAAGTTGGGATATATAGATTAGAGGAAAACTTATTGAAGTGAGTTCAGAGCTGGTTGAAAGGCTCAAAAGGCAGAGCCAATGAACAAGGAATGATTCAATGTCAGTATGACAGGATGTCTCCAGTGAAATACTCCAGGCATTCATGGTTAGCCCTAATTAAATTTTTGTCAGTAGTTTTGATGAGGCATAGATGCTATATTCATCAAATTTGTATATGACAAAAATATGATTGATAACTATCACTTTGGATAAAAGAATCTAAATAGAAAGAATGAAAAGGAAGGAAAGATGGAAATATGGAAAGAAGGAAAAAGAAGCTAATAGATAAATAGACAAAAAAAGCGCATATTAAGTACTGACTGTGTCAGGTATTGTGCTAAGAACTAAGACTACAAATGTTTAACAAAAGAAAGGCAGTTCCCACCCTAAAAAAGATTTTATATCTTAATGGGGAAGATAAAACATAAAAGGAGCTGGGGGGGGGAGAAGCAATTATGAGGTTAAAGTTGAGGAGAAGGGAGTTACCCATGTGATAAGTAGTTTGAAAACTCATGGGCATCTAGCTTCTAGGTAGGCACTTGCCAGTCAGAGTTAGGGGGTTGTAGTTGTTGGGGTGTTGATTACTTGAAAAGGATTAAAAAAATGGAAATTGAAAAGTTGGATGGAAGTCATGAACTAACTCTGTTTTGAAATGATAATTTAGTAGAAATATTTAATTCAATTGAAGAAAAATTTGAATAAAGATACATGTAAAACATTATTTTTTGGTACCAAAAAAAAAAAATCTCACAAACTCAGAGCAGACAAGGCATAGGAGACAGTGAACAGTTATTTTGAAATTTAAAAAAAAAAAAAGATGTGGGAGTATTAGTGGTATTAGTGAATTGCCTTCTCATTATGAGTCAGCAGTATGATGTGATAGTCAAGATAGCTAATAATCTTTGGATGAATTAAGAGACAGAACTTGCAGGAATAGGAAGGCCATAGCCCTAATAAATTGTCTTCTTTTCAAAACTCATCCAGAGTACTGTTTGGTTCTGGGTATCACAATGCATATATAATAACCTAGAGAGTCTAGAGGAGGAAAACAATCAGAAAGGTGAATGTCTTGAAGTCATATAACATGAGGTCAGTTGAAGGAAATAATTATATTTAATTTGGAGAAGAAAAATGGGAATCTGGGAAACATGATAGTTATTTTCAAATACCGAATAGAAGAGAGGGAGGAGAATGGAATCAGCTGCAAAGCAAAGTAGAAGAGTCTCAAAAAAGTACATTTGGGCTAACTGCCCACCCAAAGCACATAAATAAGCTGCTTCATAAGAATGCAAACAAGACTTCCGGTTAAGATGGCGGAGAGGAGGCTCACAGCTGCATAAGCTCCACGCTTTCTCTCACTATCCATTTCATTACAAGCCTCTGAATCAATGCTTGACTGAAAAAAACCCACAAATAGTTACCAAGAGAAGCCATCCTTGAGATCCGCCAAGAAAGGTCTGTCTTTACTGGAGGGCTGGGGCGGTTTTAGATCGGGCGCAGGCGGCGGGCAGCGGCAGTGAGGGCACAGGAGCAGACTGGAGAGGGGGTGGAGAATGATCGTAGCCGTCTCTGCGGGGAGAGCTTCGCTACAGGTTTGGATACTTTCCTCCGGCAGCAAGTCAACAGCCCAGCAGAGAAGCTAAAAACACCGGGGCTGAAGAATACAACCCCAAACAGCTGGAGTCTCTCAGGACCTGGCCGCCCCCCCCTTCCCCCCCCCCCCCCCAGTGACTCAGCACGCTCTCAGAGCGCAGGCGCAGCACAGTCCTGCTAGTGCCTCACTGCTGCCCCCTGCAGTCTGTAGAGGAAGCTTGAAGCTTGATAACACCCCCCCCCCCCCCAAAGAAAGACTCCAGTTTTTTCTGTTTTTCTTTGGTAGTTTGTCTCTGATTAATAGACAGAATGAGCAAGAAGCTGAAGAGGACTTTAACCCTTGACAGCTTCTACACAGATAGAGAGCAGACTCTAAATCCTGAGGAGACTAAAAACAGGCAGTCCCCAGGTGAATCCCCAAAGGAGGAGATTGTCTGTTCCTCAGCACGGATGAACCTCATAGAAGTGATTAAAAAGGCTCTCACAAGGGAGCTAGAAGAAAAATGGGAAAAGAGCCTGGAGAAGTCAGTTAAAGAGAGAGTGGATAAAGAAGTAAAATCCTTGAAAAATAGGATTAGTGAACTGGAAACAGAAAACAGCTCTCTAAAAAACAAAATTGGCGAAATGGAAAAAAATTCCACAGAACAAAAGAACTCAATTGGACAATTAGAAAAAGATTTTAAAAAAGTGAGTGAAGAGAATACTTCACTGAAAATCAGAATTGAACAAGTGGAATTGAATGACTCGAGGAGACAAGAAGAATCAGTCAAGCAAATCCAAAAAAATCAAACAATGGAGAAAAATGTGAAATACCTTCTGGGGAAGACAACAGACCTGGAAAACAGATCCAGGAGAGACAATCTGAGAATCATTGGACTCCCAGAAAAACATGATGAAAAAAAGAGCCTGGACACTGTCTTCCAGGAAATTATCAAAGAGAACTGCCCAGAAGTCATAGGAACAGAGGAAAAAATAAACATTGAAAGGATTCATCGATCACCCACTGAAAGGGATCCTAAAATCAAAACACCAAGGAATATAGTGGCCAAATGCCAGAACCCTCAGATGAAAGAAAAAATATTGCAAGCGGCTAGAAAAACCCAATTCAAGTATCAAGGAGCCACAATAAGGATCACCCAGGATCTGGCAGCATCCACATTAAAAGATCGAAGGGCCTGGAATATGATATTCCGAAAGGCTAAGGAACTTGGTATGCAACCAAAAATAACTTACCCAGCGAGAATGAGCATCTTTTTCCAGGGAAGAAGATGGACATTCAACGAAGTAAGCAAATTTCATCTATTTCTGATGAAAAAACCAGAACTTAACAAAAAGTTTGATCTACAAATATAGAACTCAAGAGAAATCTAAAAAGGTAAAGATTAATCTTGGGAACTATATTTTGACTATATAGATGTATAAAGAATACATGTATACCTTGTTCTAGAAATTGATGTGGAAAGGACATTGTACCAGAAAAAGGGTAAAGTGGGGGTAGTACATCTCATGAAGAGGCATAGGAAACCTATTATATCTGAGAGAAAGAATGGAGGGGGATGAATATAGTGGGTATCTTACTGCCTTCAGAATTGGCTTTAAGTGAAAAATCTTAAGACATATTCAATCTATGGTGAAACTTCTCCCATCTCATTGAAAAGTGAGAAGGGAAAAGTGGAAAGGGAAGGAATAAGCTAAGCGGAAGGGAATACAGGAACTGGGAGGGAAAGGGGTAAGATAGGGGGAGGAACTCTAAGGCGGGGGGAGGGACACTAAAAAGGGAGGGCTGTGAGAAGCAAGGGGTGCTCACAAGCTTAATACTTGGAAGGGGGGGAAAGGGGAAAGAAGGGAGGAAAGCATAAACCGGGGTTAACAAGATGGCAAGCAATACAGAATTGGTCATTCTAACCATAAACGTGAACGGGGTAAACTCCCCCATAAAGAGGAAGCGGTTAGCAGAATGGATTAAAAGCCAGAATCCTACAATATGTTGTTTACAGGAAACACACCTGAAGCGGAACATGCAGGTTAAAGGTAAAAGGTTGGAGCAAAATCTACTATGCTTCAGGTGAAGTCAAAAAAGCAGGGGTAGCCATCCTGATCTCAGATCAAGCTAAAGCAAAAATTGACCTAATTAAAAGAGATAAGGAAGGACACTATATCTTGCTAAAGGGTAGCATGGATAATGAAGCACTATCTATATTAAACATATATGCACCAAGTGGGGTAGCATCTAAATTCTTAAAAGAGAAACTAAGAGAGCTGCAAGAAGAAATAGACAGTAAAACTATAATAGTGGGAGATCTTAACCTTGCACTCTCAGAATTAGATAAATCAAACCACAAAATAAATAAGAAAGAAGTCAAAGAGGTAAATAGAATACTAGAAAAGTTACATATGATAGATCTCTGGAGAAAATGTAATGGAGACAGAAAGGAATACACTTTCTTTTCAGCAGTTCATGGAACCTATACAAAAATTGACCATATATTAGGACATAAAAACCTCAAACTCAAATGTAGTAAGGCAGAAATAGTAAATGCATCCTTTTCAGACCACGATGCAATGAAAATTACATTCAACAAAAAAGCAGGGGGAAGTAGACCAAAAAATAATTGGAAACTAAATAATCTCATACTAAAGAATGATTGGGTGAAACAGCAAATCATAGACATAATTAATAACTTCACCCTAGAAAACGATAATAATGAGACACCATACCAAAATGTATGGGATGCAGCCAAAGCGGTAATAAGGGGAAATTTCATATCTCTAGAGGCCTATTTGTATAAAATAGAGAAAGAGAAGGTCAATGAATTGGGTTTGCAATTAAAAATGCTAGAAAAGGAACAAATTAAAAACCCCCAGTCAAACACTAAACTTGAAATTCTAAAAGTAAAAGGTGAGATCAATAAAATTGAAAGTAAAAAAACTATTGAATTGATTAATAAAACTAAGAGTTGGTTCTATGAAAAAACCAACAAAATAGACAAACCCTTAGTAAATCTGATTAAAAAAAGGAAAGAGGAAAATCAAATTGTTAGTCTTAAAAATGAAAAGGGAGAACTCGCCACTAATGAAGAGGAAATTAGAGCAATAATTAGGAGTTACTTTGCCCAACTTTATGCCAATAAATTCGACAACTTAAATGAAATAGAAAAATACCTCCAAAAATACAGCTTGCCCAAACTAACAGAGGAAGAAGTAAATATCCTAAACAGTCCCATCTCAGAAAAAGAAATAGAACAAACTATCAATCAACTCCCTAAGAAAAAATCCCCAGGACCAGATGGATTTACATGTGAATTCTACCAAACATTTAAAGAACAATTAACTCCAATGTTATATAAACTATTTGAAAAAATAGGGATTGAAGGAGTCCTACCAAACTCCTTTTATGACACAGATATGGTACTGATACCTAAACCAGGTAGGCTGAAAACAGAGAAAGAAAATTATAGACCAATCTCCCTAATGAATATTGATGCTAAAATCTTAAATAAAATATTAGCAAAAAGATTACAGAAAATTGTCACCAGGATAATACACTATGACCAAGTAGGATTTATACCAGGAATGCAGGGCTGGTTCAATATTAGGAAAACTATTAGCATAATTGACTATATCAATAACCAAACAAACAAAAACCACATGATCATCTCAATAGATGCAGAAAAAGCATTTGATAAAATCCAACATCCATTCCTAATAAAAACACTTGAGAGCATAGGAATAAATGGACTTTTCCTTAAAATAGTCAGGAGCATATATTTAAAACCATCAGTAAGCATCATATGCAATGGGGAAAAACTGGAACCTTTCCCAGTAAGATCTGGAGTGAAGCAAGGTTGCCCACTATCACCATTATTATTTAATATCGTATTAGAAACACTAGCCTCGGCAATAAGAGTCGAGAAAGATATAAAAGGAATTAGAGTAGGCAATGAGGAAACCAAACTATCACTCTTTGCAGATGATATGATGGTATACCTAGAGAACCCCAGAGATTCTACCAAAAAGCTATTGGAAATAATTCATAATTTTAGCAAAGTAGCTGGCTACAAAATAAATCCCCATAAATCCTCAGCATTTTTATACATCACCAACAAAACCCAACAGCAAGAGATACAAAGAGAAATTCCATTCAGAATAACTGTTGATACCATAAAATATTTGGGAATCTATCTACCAAAGGAAAGTCAGGAATTATATGAGCAAAATTATAAAAAAGTCTCCACACAAATAAAGTCAGACTTAAATAATTGGAAAAATATTAAGTGCTCTTGGATCAGCCGAGCGAACATAATAAAGATGACAATACTCCCTAAACTAATCTATTTATTTAGTGCTATACCAATCAGACTTCCAAGAAAATATTTTAATGATCTAGAAAAAATAACAACAAAATTCATATGGAACAATAAAAAGTCGAGAATTTCAAGGGAATTAATGAAAAAAAAAATCAAATGAAGGTGGCCTAGCTGTACCTGATCTAAAATTATATTATAAAGCAGCAGTCACCAAAACCATTTGGTATTGGCTAAGAAATAGATTAGTGGATCAGTGGAAAAGGCTAGGCTTACAAGACAGAATAGTCAATTATAGCAATCTAGTGTTTGACAAACCCAAAGCCCCTAACTTCTGGGAAAAGAATTCATTATTTGATAAAAACTGCTGGGATAATTGGAAATTAGTATGGCAGAAATTAGGCATGGACCCACACTTAACACCATATACCAAGATAAGATCAAAATGGGTCTATGACCTAGGCATAAAGAACGAGACTATAAATAAATTAGAGGAACATAGAATAGTTTATCTCTCAGACTTGTGGAGGAGAAAGAAATTTGTGACCAAAGATGAACTAGAGACCATTACTGATCACAGAATAGAAAATTTCGATTACATCAAATTAAAAAGCCTTTGTACAAATAAAACTAATGCAAACAAGATTAGAAGGGAAGCAACAAACTGGGAAAACATTTTCACAGTTAAAGGTTCTGATAAAGGCCTCATTTCCAAAATATATAGAGAACTGACTCAAATTTATAAGAAATCAAGCCATTCTCCAATTGATAAATGGTCAAAGGATATGAACAGACAATTTTCAGAGGATGAGATTGAAACTATTACCACTCATATGAAAGAGTGTTCCAAATCATTATTGATCAGAGAAATGCAAATTAAGACAACTCTGAGATACCACTACACACCTGTCAGATTGGCTAAGATGACAGGAAAAAATAATGATGAATGTTGGAGGGGATGCGGGAAAACTGGGACACTAATGCATTGTTGGTGGAGTTGTGAACGAATCCAACCATTCTGGAGAGCAATCTGGAATTATGCCCAAAAAATTATCAAATTGTGCATACCCTTTGATCCAGCAGTGTTTCTATTGGGCTTATATCCCAAAGAAATACTAAAGAAGGGAAAGGGACCTGTATGTGCCAAAATGTTTGTAGCAGCCCTGTTTGTAGTGGCTAGAAACTGGAAAATGAATGGATGCCCATCAATTGGAGAATGGCTGGGTAAATTGTGGTATATGAATGTTATGGAATATTATTGTTCTGTAAGAAATGATCAGCAGGATGAATACAGAGAGGACTGGCGAGACTTACATGAACTGATGCTAAGTGAAATGAGCAGAACCAGGAGATCACTATACACTTCGACAACGATATTGTATGAGGACATATTTTGATGGAAGTGGATTTCTTTGACAAAGAGACCTGAGTTTCAATTGATAAATGACGGACAAAAGCAGCTACACCCAAAGAAAGAACACTGGGAAATGAACGTAAACTATCTGCATTTTTGTTTTTCTTCCCGGATTATTTATACCTTCTGAATCCAATTCTCCCTACGCAACAAGAGAACTGTTCGGTTCTGCAAACATATATTGTATCTAGGATATACTGCAACATATCCAACATATAAAGGAGTGCTTGCCATCTAGGGGAGGGGGTGGAGGGAGGGAAGGGGAAAAAAATCGGAACAGAAACGAGTGTCAATATAATGTAATAATTAAATAAAAAATTAAAAAAAAAAGAATGCAAACAAAACAAAACAATTCTATAAGAATTAGAAAACTCAAAATGGAACTCTAGGTTCTCCCTCCTTAGAGATCTTTAAAAGAAAATCAGACAATCACATGTGAGTATGTGCTAGTAAAGCTACCATTTGTGGATGGGGCAGGTTAGATAATTACTAAAGTCTCTTTGAACTTTCCAGCTCTCAAATTCTGTGGATTTTGGGGACAACAACTCAAAAATTTTTGAATCAGAAATAAATGTTAATGATAGCCAACATCTAACAAATTAAGCTTCTCATAGGACAAATAAGTTATCTTAGTTGAGCCTTAGAGTAATCCTGAGACAAGTAGTATTCCCATTTAACAGATGAGGGAATGCAGTTTCACTCACTTGCTCATGGTCACATAGGTAGTAAGGGTTAAAGGCAAAGTATGAACACAAATTATTTTATATATAACATTATATTTATATAGATTTTGAATTTAAGACATCCTTTCCTTATAACTATCCCATGAGAGAGACCATTTGAGCATTAATATTTTTTTTTTTCTTTTTAACAAGAGACACAATGACTCATAGCCATTCAGGCAGCAAACGGGATAGAAAAAATGGAGGATCATGTTCTAAGAATTATTAGTGATTTCTTTTTCTCTGTTGCTATCATCATCACTAGCACTCATATAATGCTTATTTGTACCAGGTATTATGCATTCAAATATTACTTCATTTGATCCTCTAGCCACCTTGAGGAAAAAAAAAAATCACCAATCAGGAAACTGAGAAAAACAGAAATGTGTCTTAGACCTTCTTGATGAAAGGCTCACTGTTCTGTCCCCTGTGCCATCTAATTCATTGGCATGTATTTTTCACTTGTATGTTAATGTCTCTGTGTATGTTGTTTTGATGTAAGCTATGGGTAGGCAGAGACTTTATTTTTTTTTTTTCTTTGTATTCCCAGGATATAGTGCCTGGCGCATAATAGGAATTTAATTGAATGAATTAATTAATGAATGGACGTGTTATATTTGGGATCTAAATGTAAGTCTCTTATCTCCAGCTCCATTTCAATGATCAGAATGAGTAGTTTCTTTATAAAATGGTCTATTTTGTTTAAAGTGAAGAACTATAAATACATTGTGAATGCTTTTGAATTCCTTGTTTTTGCACTTTATAACTCAGGCTTCATTCAACATCACATTCTGAATGTTGAATCCTGAAATCACAGTTTAAAAAGATCTTAGTCTTTTGTAGACTAACAAATTATTCTCTTTTTCAGTACAAATATTAACAGAATCCTTGATGACTTTGCTGATGGTTACTCCCTGCTGAGACCATTACCCTGTCTCATCTTTAGTCATAACTAAGATGTGGACAAAAACTTACATTACTCTTGAGACCAGCTGCCACCTGCTTGTTCCCTTTTTTGTTTCTGTTTCTTTTTTTCTTGAAAAAGAGAATTATTTTTAGTCTGGGAAAAATGAATCAAAAAGTTAAGAGGGACTTAATGTTATTAGGTAGAGAGATAGTAAGAGAGAATGCCCCCCTTTCTCTTCTTTTTCTGAATGTTGTCTAGAAGAGAGCCCAATAAAGTGAAGTAGAAAATATTGGCTTCATATCCAATACAGGCATTAAAAAGAACTTTGAAGACATTATTTTACTACACTAGGTTCTAGAATTTTGGGGACAGGTAGGTAGCCCAGTGTATAGAGGTCCTGGCCTGGAGTTAGGAAGAATTATTTTCCTGAATTCAAATCTGGTCTCACATATTTCCTAGTTGTGTGACACTGGGTAAATCACTTAATCCTATTTGCCTCAATTACTTTATCTGTAAAATAAGCTAGAGAAGGAAATGGAAAACCATTCCAATATCTTTTTCAAGAAAATGGGTTCATCATTAATCTTTGTTTTATATGTTTCATCATATAATACATAGAGATTATTCCTATTTTGTAAGTATTTTTATACAAAGAATGATGTATTTTGTTGATGGACTCTATTTGGTCTATTGACATAATCATTTAAAAACCTTATATATAAAAATATATATATGTGTGTGTGTGTATATATATATATACACACCCACACACACACATATGTATTTACAAAGGATTATCTAAATATCTTCCTTATTGTTCACCACCTTTGAATACTTGGTACAAATCCAATATGCTCGTATGTTTCCTACATGGATTGTTATGACCGCTTTGTTAAGATTTAATTAAAGTTTTAATATTTTTTAAAAAAGAAAATGGGCTCATGAAGAAATGAACATGACTAAAATGACTGAATATAAAAGGGTCTATTTTCTGTAATAAGGTATTTGGATAAGATGATCTGGAGAATCTATTCAATCCTGAATATTCTTTGAAATCCTTTTTAGGTTTTATACTCTGTGTTCTAAAATCTACCCCAGCTCAGACATTTTGTATTCTAAGGTCCCTCCCAGATCTGCCTATGTTCAAAATGTCCTAACAACACCAATATTTTAGATTCTATATTCAAATGTCCTCTTAAGTTCTCATATTACTTGTTCCATGGACTGAGCTTCTAGTTCTGGTATGCTATATTCTAATGTCTGTTC
Organism: Antechinus flavipes; assembly: GCF_016432865.1. Lineage (NCBI taxonomy): Eukaryota > Metazoa > Chordata > Mammalia > Dasyuromorphia > Dasyuridae > Antechinus > Antechinus flavipes. Next base: position 231,402,008 of record NC_067403.1, read on the forward strand.
CAGTATTGACATTGTTTAATCTATGTACAAAAGTCTATGTTCCCTGTAAAATACTATCTATTCTCCCTGTCCCTGTCCCTGTCCCTGTGTTTTGTTTTGTCTTGTCCTCTGCTCTCCTCTCCTCTCTCTCTCTCTCTCTCTCTCTCTCTCTCTCTGTTTCTGTCTCTCTGTGTATGTGTCTGTCTCTTTTTCCCTCTGTATGTCTCTCTGACTCTGTCTCTGGCTGTCTTTATCTCTCCCCATCTGCCTGTTTCTCTTTCTGTATACACACATATCTGTATATATGCCTTATAGATCATGATTTGTGGACAAACTCAGCATGAATAAAAACTACAAGCTAATGTGCCAAGGAAATATATGTATTCCATTAAACACATGGATAAGCTTCTGCACATGGATAAGATAACCAAATATCTCTAATGCAATGATAAGAGAATCACAGTTATAAAGCAGTCCCTGATTATACCTTGTAATTGAAGTCTCTGTCTGTGCTTTAGAACCAGGTTCCTTTTTCTTGCTAAAAATAAAATAGGGACTTTCAGGGATTTTTATTTGACTTGAAAGGTCCTCGATTTTCAGATGGTTGACTATATATGTATGTGCAATATTTTCTATATGCCTCTTCTCTTTCTTTGTTATAAGAACATCTGCTGAAAAATAGGATTTTATCAGCACTTGTTTATTTCTTACCTTTTTCTTTTGAACAGATAGCAATTTCTGTAGCAACTGCCACAGAGGTCTGAGGAGGCTATTTCTTCCACTTGATAACAACTTCAAGAAACCTTTTCCTGCAACTGTAACTCCTAATATTAAAAAAAAAAGACTAGTTCTGCAGAATGAGCAATAAGATTCACAGATTGTTGGAACTGTGAGAAAAGCTAAAGACTTCATTTGCTCCATGACTATGTAGCATGAGCATGACCATCCAAGAAATGTTTCAGTTTAACTTCCTTGTTTTACAGATGAAGAAACCAAACCCTAGAAATTTTTATAATTTACCCAGTGTCATATAGAGTGGTTTATGAACTCAGCCTCCAACCCAAGTTGTGAAGTTCTTAATATAGTGCTCTTTTTTACATCGCTCTGCCATTTTCTTCTTCTTCTTTAGATAGAAAAGGCTCTTGGTACTATGATAGAAACAGAAACAATTGTGTATCATTTATGGATAGCACCAGTAGGCAAGGTGCTACGGACTTCAAGAGTATGTATATAACAAGTTTGTGAATAATGCTTAAAGTCTGTAGATGCTAAGACCATCATACTGGCATTTTGCAATGGAACAACATCCACTATCTCTACTTGAATTAATTTGCAGAACATCTCATTTCTGTTTTTCTCATGTTAAACATTATCTGTCTTCATTAATAGAATTGGCTTCTTGATGGCTATCCTCATGGAATATAAGTACTGAATAGGCTTCATTTGACCAAGGACAATGTGTCTAGTATTTGAAACCCTGATTTCCTATATGTAGAGGGCAGAAGGATGGTCATGAAATCATGATTTATTTTCAGTTAAAACATTCTAAGGAGGAATTCTACTAAAGAACAGGTATAATGTAATATCAATCACATGGAAGGAGTAATTCTCCCCCTTTGTTCCACATCTCATTGAATTGAAGCTTAAACAAATTTCACTATAAATCAATGGTATAAATGCAGGTAGGTAGCTCAGTAGAGAGAGCCCTGACCTTAGAGAAAAGAGGACCTGAATTCAACCCCAGACTAGATATTTGACATTTATTAGCTGTGTGACCCTGAACAAATTACTTAACCTTGATTGTCTCTTCAAAAAAAAAAAAAAAAAAGTCAATGCTTTCTTATCTTGCAAGTTCCCTTTCCTTATTAAGGCTTATACTTTAGAAGTAAATAGCCATCATTCTATTGTCAGGCAAATAGAACCCAAGAAAATATGATCCTTGTACTCTAGGAAGCTTGTGCATATGAAAGAATTTAAAGGTCACAGAGTACAGTTAGCAGTTGAAGTTCAAAACATAAGGTACAGGCTTCCCAAAAAGAGGATGTGTAGAAGTCAGCATAATTTCAAATACTCTGACAAAGCTTCATGGAGGAGATACAACTTGAGAGGGATCTTAAAGGATAATAACTGATTGTTTCTACTTGTAACACTATCCCTTGATGTAATGAAATGTATTATTACAAAAGTCATTTATTTTATTTTAATTTTATCTAAGTTTTTCAATAAGAAAGAAACATAATGAGAATTGGAATTGAAGTCAGTAGACCTGAGTTTAAATCCCAAATCAACTACTTTTGACTTGTGGAACTAGAGGTAAGTCATTTAGTCTCTCTGTGACTCAGTATTCTCATCTGTAAAATGGCAGATTGTACTCCATACATCTAAGGCTCCTTCCTTTGTTAAATTTATTATTTCTGCTAAATCTTTTAAGAAGGGTTATAATGACTGTAATTACAGGGGAAAACACGAGTTTAAGTTAGCAAATTAAAGGAAAAAGTTACAAAATGTTAAGATGCTGTATGAATTTATATGAGTTTATCCCAATGGTCTTCTGGGATCTTCCTGGCTTGCCCTATTCAGCGACTTTATTTAGTTGTTATCCCCTGAGTCAGCTGGAGCCAGATATGTCTGAGCTGGATCTGAGACTAAGCTCTCAGGCTTCTAGCCAAAATAAATTTAGATTGATGGGATGGCTGGCATTCTCCGGCCCTTTTAAGACCTGCTTCCTAGACTTCTCTCCAGTCTGGGAAACCTGATTGCAAAAGTTCTCATTGATCCTTCCCATGGGCTTCTGCCCAACTTTTATTGACCCTGCAGCTGCCTCCTACACTCTCCCCAGAGACATCAGTGGCTTTGGTCTTATCAAGCTTTTGGTTAGTTTTCTCGCAGTTATTTCACTTTTTTAAAAGTTGTTTTAATTTTTATGTCAGTCTGCAATTCCTCCAACAAACATCCCGGTGTTACAGACAGTCTTAGCTCTAATCCCTAAGTCATATACTTCAGTGGTCCAGCAATAGAACAGGTAAAATGATACCTTTATTTCTTGAATAGTATGTCCCTCATTGGTTGTTCCTTTGAGGAACCAAAATGGTCCCTTTCTTTTCTATTGTAAGTCATTCAACTCTTGTTTGAGGAACCTAGATAGCATAGAAGATAGAGAGCTAGGCCTGGAATGAGGTAGACTCATTTTAATGAGTCTAAAACTAAATCTGTCCTCAGACACTTTCTAGTTGTGTGATCCTGGACAAGTCACTTAACCCTGTTTGCCTTAGTTCCCCACATGTAAAATGAACTGGAAAAGAAAATTGCAACCCACTTCTGCATCTTTGTTATAAAACCCCAAATGAAGTCACGAAGAGTCAGGCATGATTAAAAAATAACTGAGCAATAATAACCCCACTTAATTGTAGCATCCCACTTAAATATAGTTTTGAGTTTAGGCCTGGGGTCCTTAACTCTGTGTGTGTGTGTGTGTGTGTGTGTGTGTGTGTGTGTGAGAGAGAGAGAGAGAGAGAGAGAGAGAGAGAGAGAGAAAGAGAGACAGAGAGACAAAGAGAGAGACAAAGAGAGAGACAGATAGGGAGAGAAAGAGAGAGAGAGAGAGAAAGAGAGAGAGACAGAGAGAGAGAGAGAGAGAGAGACAGAGAGAGAGAGAGAGAGAGAGAGAGAGAGAGAGAGAGAGCGAGAGCGCTTGTGGCACTCTAACAAAGCTGATAAACTTCTTAGAATAATGTTTTTAAATAAAAAAAATGAAGGAGATGTTAAATTTCAATTAGAGTTTAGGAAATAATGAAGAATGTAATTCCTTCCCCATTCCCAATATAAATTCATGCAGTTCTAAAATCTATTTGAGGAGTCTTCAGGATATCAGGTTAGGAATTATTGGTCTGGAGGAATACCTATTATTCAGCTCTTTTGTAAAGCTGACATGAGTGCACTGGTTATTAGCTCAATAAAAACCAGAATATAAGGAATAATTTTGTCATCCTAGATCAAAAGGCCCACCCAGGTTAACTTGATGACTACTCAAGTAGGAAAAGATCTTCATGAATGAGGGAATAGCCATTACCTCCCAATGGATTCCATTATAAATTTAATTAATTTAATTATTCCAAGTTTGAGAAATTGTTGCTGATTAATAAACACAAGGGAAGGGAGGGGAGGAATGAACTTGAACAAGAAATAAATGTAATTATCCACATATAAGTCAAAGGATAGAAGCTATCAAGCCTCAAGCTGCCCATTTGCTACTTCCATATTTTACTCTCATGTTTGTCCTTTGGACAAACCAGATAGAAGTAATCTAATCTTAGCCCATCTACTTGAAAATCTTGAAGGCAGCCAGTTTGTCACCTCTTCCTGTAAGACCTCTATTTCCTATGCTAAATATTTAAAGTTTTGCTTCATCCACTTAGAGGATAAATTTGAGTTCTTTCAGTCTTCTGGTCACTTTCCCCTCTTCAGTTTCTTCTATAAAATGTGGTACCTGGAAATGAATGAAATATTTTATTTGTAATTTTGCTGGGACTGGGTTTCCTCTATGATTCCTGTAATTCTGTATGCTATCCTCTCTAATTGTTGTCCAATATCTTGCTATTTTATTTGGTTAACATATCACAGTATTAACCTATGTTGACTTTTTATTCCACTAATCTTCCAACTAACTTCTTTCTAGCTATGCTCTTTACATATTGTCTTTGTGAAATTGCTTAATAAAAATATAAAGTCTGTTAATATCTATAAAACTTTATCTTATATTAGCTCCATCTAGATCTGTCTCTCTATTCCATTAAGAAAAAAATATAGGTAGAGTGCTGGATTTTGGATCAGCAAGAGTTTGAATTTTGCCTCAGAAGTTTACTGTGTCAATCTGGGTAACTCACGTAACCCCTTCCTTCCTTATCTGTTAAATTGAGATAATATCATCAATATTTCAAAATTGCTGTGAAGATATAAGTAGATAATATATGCAAAAGTTTTGCAAACCTTAAAGCCATATAGAAATACTAATTATTATTTAGAGGTTCAGACTCATTAGTATGGGATATTCCATATATTTCCAGCACATAGCAAGATGCCTGATGTGAAATAGACGCTTATTGCTAGTCTCTTGATTGATAAGTGAATAATGTGATTTGATTCTTCCTCTTTGAACTTTTCCTCCCTTTTTTGCATATGATTTATCCATTTATCAAACATTCATTAGGTGTTGACTTTATGTAAAGCATGAAGCTGTGTTGCAGATACAAAAATAAATGTCACAGACCATATATGCCATTGAAATGTATGTGTTTGTTAACATATCTGTAGAAATTCATGATTAAAAGGAAATAATATAAGCACAAAGGGGAAACCCAAGAAAATTCCAACTCATTTGGAAGTTGGGACAGAAAAGGTTTAATAGATGAGGAGGCACCTGAATTGGGTCTTGAAAGAAGAATGATTTCAACAGTCAGGGGCTGGGATTGAAAGTAGTAAAGTTAGTCCATTTTAGGAATGAATAATGTTAGAAGCAAGGGTATAGATTTAGGGTAGATCAGGAGAAAGTGCAGCATGTCAGATATGGATGGAATGCTATCTTATTGGAAGAAAGTAAGATATGAAGGAATAATGGACTCTGATTATGGAGAAACTTTATTACATGCAAAAAAATGTATATTTTAGTCAATAGGCAGTAAGTAGCTTTTGAAGATTTTCAAAAAAAGAATAATATGAGAATAATAGTATATTTGAAAGATTACTTGGACATAGTTATGCAGGATGAACTTCAGATGACCTAAAATAGAAGGAGGAAGATTGGATGAGATTTTGGATCAGCAAGAGTTTGAATTTTGCCTTAGACATTTAATGTGTCAGTTGATGGTTGCCACCTGGTAGATGTCAATGAAAGTGGTTGAATAAAAGATTAAAAAGGGGAACAGATGATAGAGATATTGAAGATAGACTCAATAAAATATAGGTTGGATATACAATGTAAGAGAGAAGGAAATTCCAAAGAAAACTCTAATGTTCAGCAGTCATCTTGGTGATGACACTAACAGAAATATAGAAGCTGAGAGAGGGGAGGGCTTTTCATAAAGTTAATGACTTCAGTTTTAGTTATGTTGAATATATGGTGCTATCAGGGAACCCAGGTAGATATCCATCAGATGTCTCTGAAAATGGTCAGGGATAAAAATCATTAATTAGAAATTCATGCATAAAAATAACAATTGATATCATGAGAGATAATGAGATACTGAGGAGAGTTCCTGGAGAGAGAAGAGGAGAGAACCAAAACATCATTGCCAAGTGGGAAAGGGATGAAGTCTCAGGAAAGGCAATAAGAGAAACAGAAATGGCACAAAAATACATCCCAGTAGATGGTATCTAGAAAGAGATCAAAGGATCATTGATTTAGTGCTTGAAATCACTGATGAGGTCATCTAATACAATATATTCATTTTACATATTGGCAATTGGGGCCTAGATTAGTAGGATGATTTACCCTGATTCACACAGCCAGTAAGTGTCTGGGAAAAAAAAAAGTTTTGAAATTAGTTTTTTTTCTGATTCCATCTAGTGTTCTATCTAATTTACCATGCTTATCAACAATGTCAAATTTCAGGGAGAGGTCAAGGGGGACGAAGACTAAACAAAGGTCACTTTTATTAATTGATAAAGAGTTAATGGGTGAATTGACAAATGTGATTTAAAGTGGAAATGGTATGGAAGCCAGATTAAATGGGTCTCAGAATTTAGTAGATGCTAAGGCACATCTTATGCCTTATGGTATGACTTATTATTTATTTAGAATTTGTCTTTAAAGGTGCAAATAGAGATAGGACTATTGTGAGAAGAAATGTTAGGGTGAAAGGAAGTTCTGCCTTGGGGAGGGAATTCATCAAAACATTTTTAGCCTAAAAGCAAAGTCAGTAAAGAAGAAAAAACTTGAAGAAGCGGGTGGAGGAAGGCATGATGGGTGAAAGAATGTTCCAAAGGAGATTAGAGGGGATGACATCAGGAATACAGGTAGAGTGGTTAGTGTTGGAAATGAAGAAAAATATATATGTATATATATATGTGTGTGTGTGTGTGTGTGTGTGTGTGTGTGTGTGCATTTTTCTCTGAGCTTATAGGGAAAGAGGAAAGGAGGATTGAGGGCAATGATAAGAGATAATGCAAGGTGTTCTGGAGGATGATCTCAATCTCATTAAAGGAGGAGGCAAGAGTATCTGCTGAGAAGATTCCATACATTGAAAACCTTCTTTCTCACCTTTCTCTACTAGCTTCTTTTAAGTCCCAAATTAAACCCCATCTTCTATAGGAAACCTATTCAATCCCTTTTAATTCTAATGGCTTTCCTCTTTTATTCCCATCCTATTTAAACTATATTTATCTTGTTTACTTTTTGTCTCCCCATTAAATTGTAAGTTACTTTAGGGCAGAGATGGACTTCTGACTTCTTTATATTCTGAGCACTTAGCATAGTGTCTCCCACATAGTTGGCACTAAAAGAATACTGATTTATTGATTGAGAGTGATAGAAAAAGGAGGAAGTAAAAAGGAATATACAGACAAGAAATAATGCAGAGAACTATTTTAAGAGTTTCATTTGTAGAATTATATCATAGAAAACTACTTTATATTCAATAATAAAAGAAAATTCCCATAAAAGAAGGGTCCTTATTGTGATAACATGAAATTGCATGTTAATAACTATAAATGTCACTACATGGGAGATTTTGAATGAGACATTCTATTTCATTGAGATGTAGTGTCATCCTCAGGAACATGATGATATAACATGTGATCTTCAAGACAGATTTCATCTCTCAAATTCTATGATTTCATCATAGAATGTAGAAATTGACATAAAATATTCCTACAATGTTAAATAGCCTGATCGAGTGCTGAAATTGGTACCTTTTTTCCTTGACTATGCTTTAGCACCATAGGAGTTCCATCAGCATTTTAAAAATTTATTTCAATCTAGTTGTTTTTTCAGAAAGAGAACTGTGTTTCATCAGTGAAAAAACTTTTAAAATGCATGGAAGTGAATTGAATCAAGTATTCCTGTGACAATGAGAAGAGACACATCATGATTGTTAACCAGTTAATGAGTAGTTAACAGAGAGAGTGTTTCCCAATTGATGATTTTGGAGGCAAGAAAATCTGCATTAGAATCTTACCTCAGACTCTTTTTTTTTTAATTTCAGGAAAACATTTCAACCAATAAAATTGGATTAATAATAGTACTTATATCGTGGGCTGTTGTGAGAATCAAATTAGATAATATATGTAAAAATTTCACAATCCTTGAAATACTATATCTTTGTGAGTTATTACTATATCATATTATCAGAAGAATTGTCATATAGCTATTCTGAGGAGGGTGTACAAAGAGGGAAAATAAAGCCAATAAATAAAATCAAAACTATATATCCACTCAGAGAATTTACAATTAATATAACTATACATATATAGTTATATATTTATAATATATATATATTTATAATATAACTATATAATATACACACACACATATATATACATCTGTATATATATATATATATATATATGTGTATATATATATACTATATATACTATAGTTATATAGTAATATTAAAGTTAATATAATATTACCTGGCTGAGTTATAAAGTATATATTAGCAGCATCACATTTTGTATCCCACAAAAGTAATGCTTATTTTTATTTTACTCATTTTCTTTTAAAGAATTTGACCTACTTCCTTCAGAGATTAATTGTATTTGTTTCTTTTCAAGTTGAGGACAAAGTTCATTAAGACACTAACTGAAATAGGCTTGGGGGCAATCAGGACGGAAGATAATGAAATCATTCTTGCCTGGGAGTTGTTAAGGTTAAATTTCATCTTGATAATAATACATGCAGTTGGCATGTTTATTTTTTCTTTCCTATCCACTTACAACTTTCTATCACAGTATTAATTATGCACTTCTGCAAGTGAAGAAGTAACAGGGGTAGTGTGAGAAAGTACGTTTGGATTAGTGATGCTTCAGAAAATTCATTTGTATCTCTGACCCATACAATTAGTTTCAGATTCAGATGGCAAACACAATCCACTCAGACTTCTATAACCAAAGGCCATTTTGCTTGCTGGGTCTGTGCTTAAATACACAATAAGAATCATGATTTTCCTAGAATTGATGGGCTTGATCAACTTCTTAATTAAATTCACTGATCAAAATCAGCAAGTGGGTCAGTTCAGAAGAAAATATAAATTCAATAGCCTAGGTATTTAAAACCAATCAGAACACTTGAAAATGTACAGGTAATGATGCTGAACCAAAACAATGACAAGAAGAATTCCCTCAGGAAAGGATGTTTCTATAGATGGTCACTATCATGGATAACATCCAAACTATAGTTAATGTTTCCATTTGCCAATTATCTTATTGCTTTATATGGGGAAATTATTAAAAGTGTTTTAAAAAACCTCAATGATAAATGGAAAGAAGAGTTATATGGTAGATATGAATGTTAGAAACCAAAAACAGACTTACTGACCAAAACATGATTGTTACAAAAGCTACCTTCTTTCTACCTTGGAAATAGATTGATGATAACTTCTTGTAATATTTCATCTCTATCTTAAATTTGTCATTCAGTTATTAGAAGGAAACCTACTAGGGAGCCAATGTGGTACAATAAGAAGAGCACTGACTCTGTCGTCAGGGAACCTGGATTTATATCTCACATCTGAGTTACTATATTTGTGTTTTCAGTTAAGTCATTTAATCTCCGAGGTCCTCAGATTTTTTACTCTATAAAAAAATAGAGGATTAGTTTAAATTGCTTCTGGAGTCTCTTCCAACTTTGCCCATGATTTTGCCCATGAATTAAACTCATATCATTGTCATGTAACTTAATTGGGATACCAGATGATCTTTTTTTTTTTTTTTAGAACTATAATTACTAGAGATTGACTTAAACTTCCTCTAGTTCTTTTTCTGCTTTTAATAGGAATATGACTTTACTTGGTAAATATGGTTTTACTTGGCAATCTTCTAATCATCTGCATCAGCCAAGCCATAAAAGTTGAAGATGTATGCTCATCAAACCTACTTGTCATTGTCATGAAGGGGATCCCTCACAAGGTTCTGATGGAAAAAATTGTCTAGTTGCTCTTGCTTGTGGATGAAAGCATGCTAATTGTGTCAAGCTTCAGAATAGTTCAGAGCTTAGATGAATTCCATAACCATTCAAGACATTCAGCTGAAAAATCATAACAGAAAAGTCAAATGGATGAAATATGAAGGATAAATATGATAATCAAATGAATTAATTGAGCTGGTTCATCTATATAAGTTGAACAGCTATTATAGCTGAATAATGAGTTTGGATAGGAATCTGATATGAGCAAAATAATCGACTCTATTGCATTTGGAACTTTGTATAACACTTTTAACAGAACCAGGCTTATCCCTCAAATGTAAATTCATCTTGTTAACACCTACACTATTCAGGGATTCTATACTCAATACCACAATTACTAAATCATCAAAAGAGAACTAGTTGAATACATTGTTGGTGGAATTGTGAATACATCCAGCCATTCTGGAGAACAATTTGCAACTATGCTCAAAAAGTTATCAAACTGTGCATACCCTTTGATCTAGCAGTGTTACTACTGGGCTTATACCCCAAAGAGATACTAAAGAAGAAAAAGGGACCTGTATGTGCCAAAATGTTTGTGACAGTCCTGTTTGTAGTGGCCAGAAACTACAAACTGAATGGATGCCCATCAATTAGAGAATGGCTGAATGAATTGTGGTATATGAATGTTATGGAATATTATTGTTCTGTAAGAAATGACCAACAAGATGATTTCAGAAAGGCCTGGAGAGACTTACACGAACCATTGCTGAATGAAATGAGCAGGACCAGGAGATCATTATATACCTCAACAACGATACTGTATGAAGATGTATTCTGATGGAAGTGGCCATCTCCAGCAAAGAGATGAACCAAATCAGTTCCAATGGAGCAGTAATGAACTGAACCAGCTACACTCAGCGAAAGAACTCAGGGAGATGACTATGAACCACTACGTAGAATTCCCAATCTCTCTATTTTTGTTTGCCTTCACTTTTGATTTCCTTCACAGGCTAATTACACACTATTTCAAAGTCCAATTCTTTTTTTTTTTTACAACAAAATAACTATATGGACATGTATACATATATTGTATTTAACTTATACTTTAACATATTTAACATGTATTGGTCAACCTGCCATCTGGGGGAAGAGGTGGGGGAAAGGAGGGGAAAAATTGGAACAAGAGGTCTTGCAATTGTCAATGCTGAAAAATTACCCATGTGTTATAAATAAAAAGCTATAATTTTAAAAAAAGAGAGACCAACTAGTTGGTTAGCATAAATAGGCTATATCATATGACTAACAATCAATTGTATCAATAAGGAAGGCAGGTCATAACTACTGTACAAAACTACTTGTGCCCAGGGCTACCCAAGTTCTGAACTGGTATCTATATAATATTAAGTTGTTTTTTTTTTTTATTCCCCTAGGAGTCCTGGACATTGTATAAAACTAATGAAAAAAGATTTATGGGAGAATAGGGTCAAGAGTCTGAGAGCATGGGATGGCATGGAAATTGTGCCTATACCCACAAAATCATATTTTCATCATTTGAATATCTGATAATTAACTAATTGATTAAAATATAATATCTAGCTAGTGGTAAACAAAGAATACTGTCAAAAAATGATGTGACCTTCTGTTTACACAAAAGGAAACTACAGTGACCAGGATAAGTAGGTAGGATTTTTTTTAAGTCGTGTAATTGCCTCGGGAGATAGGTTGAAGGTAGAAAAATGGCTTCTTAAGTGAATCTGTAGAAATCTAATTCCTGCTAAAATCCCCATCTCCATTCTCATTGCACCATACGGGTAGGGGGTGATGTATTAACAGCCACAGTGCAGCCTGCATTTAACACAGTCCATAATTGCATCTTTAGTCATTTCTTTGTAGGATTACTTATAATTGCAATGGGGCTTTCGGTCATTTGGTAGGGGCCTTGAGAAGAGATCATGCATCCAATTGAATTAAGCAAAATGTGTGATGGCAAGAGAATTAAGCTGGAGAAATTGAATGGAAAATGGATAGAACATTTTATTAACGCTGGCCGCGCACTCTGGGTTCAGGTCATTGTACACATGACAGAACTAATGAATAACACCATGCCATCTGAGGAGAAGATAATAATTGGCTGCGGGGACACAATTCATGCTGGCACAGACCCTTGCCTGCAAACCTGGTGGTATTTCCTTAGGAAAGCAGAGACTCTAAGTGTAGAGGGAGGTGAGTGCCAGATTTATAATTCAGGGCTTGATAGGTTGCTTCTATTGTCTATTGAAGGGCACGACTGTAAATTCTGAGATTCCACACTTAAACCTAAAATGTTGACAACCATCTCTGCATAGCCATGGGTTCTGAGCATCATCTCTAAAAAAAAAGTAATGATTAACTTTTTCTTCATCCTCTAGACCCATGAAGAAAATAGCATGTCCCCTCAAATACTCTTGCTCAATCATCATCTTCTTGCCTTGTAGCACTAGCCTGTGTTTTTCTCTTGTAAATCTTCATCTCTGAATTATTATTTGAATTTTGACAATTTCTTGAGGAAGAAAGGTGCTATAGAATTTTTGTATGTATAAAACACTTAAAACTCAAATTTATCCATTAATTAATTAATAGTTTGATTTAACCATCAATTTAGCAAACATCTGAGTGTTTTTTAATGTGTAAGAAACTGTGAGGTATATAAAAATGTATAACTTGATTTCTTTTTTTTCAGCATCTTCCTAGTAGATCTTAGAGATTTTATATGTGTATATGTATACACACATATATGTATATATATATATATATATATAATCTATAACAACCTATAATATTTATACAGTATCATATATGTCACAGAAGTGATATGAACAATATGTGGCATAGGCAATGTCCATTTAAAAAGTAAGGGCATTCAGTGCATAGTGTACTATGCCTGAAGTCAGAGAACCTTAGTTCAAATCTGGCCTCAGACACTTAACACTTCCTAGTGTAATGCTGGAGAAACTGAGGCAAGATAGAGATTAGAGAGTTTTTAATATTTTATTTGTGTTTCTGAGAGGGAGAGATTTTCTGGGACCAAAGGATCCATTTTGGTCCCAGGGCTGAAGTCTTAAAGCATTCAGCATCAGCCTGGAATGTGAGATTCCAGCAATTTTTATATGGCTCTAAAGATCAGGATAGACAAAGGCAAGAGGGAGTCCGAACACTGGTGAGCACAGGAAATTTTGGAAGGTGACCATAAGTTTGGTTCTGACAGGTTGGGGGTAGGACCATAAATTCTAATAAACTGGGAGTGAAGGGAGCAGACAGCTAGAGAGAGGAAGTCTGGAGAGATAAATGTAGAGGATGCGAATTAGGTGTCTGAAATAGGACATCTGGAGTTTTATGATTCTTTTGGAATGAGAGAGTGGCCGGATCCCCACAGTCCTAATTATCTCAGTCCTAATGAACAGGAAAGGGGGATTGTAATTAGGGGAATTGAAGCAGAACAATTCAAGAAAAGAGACAGAACAATTTAGGGAAACTGAGTCAAGACAGTTTAGGGACACTAAGGCAGGACAATTTAGGGAAACTGAGGCAGAACAATAAAAGGAAACTACCACAATGCTAGCTGTGTGATCTTGGGCAAGTCACTTAATCCCAAATGCCTCAGCAAAAATAAATAAATAAAATAAATGTAAGATTGTTAAATTAATTGCTCTTGATATGGCTTCTTGTAGTTTGGAAATTCCAAGAGTATATGTAACAATAACCAGTGTAACTAATTGGGCAGCAACATCCTATAGTAATTTAGAGCCAGAGGATTTATTTTAAATCCAAGTTCTTCATTTACTACTCCTGTCACCTCAGAGAAGTTCTCAGTTTCCTTATCTGTTAAAGAAAGAATTTGGACTTGATTGCTTCTAAGATCTTTTGAAATTCTTATTCTATGATTTTAAAACTAAGTGATTCCCAAGGTCCCTTTAAGCTTCAATATATCAACAATATAAATTCCAATATGGTAATCAGATCTTATTATGCATTGTACTATCCAGCAACTGCAATGCTAATTTAAAATACCTTAGTTTAGTAGTTTTCTATGAAACAATAAGTCAAAACCATACAGCGAGTAATATATTTTTATCCCCAAGCTTTTGGTTAGATTCTTGGTGGAGGGTTTATTGAAGGTCAGCATCAAGAGTTATATTAAATGAGAAGGCATAGATAGTTTGTGATTTGTACCATTGAAAGGACCACAAATACCCATGAAATTATGGATACACTGAAGAAAAATATTCTTCAGTTGAAAAGAAAAATTCTGTTTTCTATGTCTATTAAAGCTTGCACCCTATGGAAGAGAACTGATCCATGCCTTCTACATATACTTCATACAGGCATCATAGGCAGACATACGCACAATTGAAATGTAGTATTACAAAATCTATTACACTTGTTTAAAGCAAATGAATTTATGGAGTAGGCTTTTATTTTGTTATTCAGTGGTGTTCAATTCTTTTAGCATTTTCTTGGCAAAGATTTTAGAGTCATTTGCCATTTCTTTCTTTAGCTCATTTAACAAATGACAAAACTGAGGCAAACAGATGTGTGTTTAAGAGACTTTCCCAGGATCATACAGCTAGTGTTTAAGGCTAGATTTGAATTCCAAAGTTCAAATCTGTAGGCCCAGCTCTATGCATTGTGCCTCCTACCTGCCTTTTTATAGCTATTGACCACCAAGCAATAACTTTCATAGGGATTGAAAGGAGTCTCTCCCTGTATATCAAATAAAAGACCTGATTCATGTGGGGTCGTTTGTTCATTCCCTGTATTCACTGCTTTCCTTTTTAGTCACTATAGACTGAGACTAAGTTCTTATTTCCGTAGAAGTCCAAGAAGAAGGACCAGGACTAAAATCCTCAGGCAGGGATACAATAGACTCAGAAGAGATAAAACCTTGAATTCTGATTAAAGTAGTCAAAATGACTTTTCCCAGAGGCATTTTGCCATGGCAGGAGGCTCAGCAGGGAGATGAGAACGGGGCCCATTTCTATTCATCATGGTTATGAGAATTCTGACACAACTTGATGAGATTAGGATTAATTCAAAGCTTTATCTGATGCTTTATTTTCTTTCCTGAGTGGCAAATTTCACCCTGAATTGCTACAGGGCTTTGGGAAGCCAAGTTCTTAGCTAATGTCTAGACTACCAAGTATCCACTTAAAAATTTCTCCCACAAAGGTTGTGAGATTTAAAATCGGGAAAATCTTTGTTGGCAAAGTCAATCCCCTCCTCCTTTGTAGACATATCATTGTTTTTAGTTCTTATCTCTGATCTTATTTTATTCTCTAGGCCTCTATTTTCTCTTTTGTAAAATGAGGGGGTTTAAGAGTAGAGAGACTGCCTAAAAAGATTTTATATTATGGAGTTATATTTATATATTTGAATTTATATTATAGATTTATCATAATTCAATAATTCAACACCAATAGTCATTTTTTCTTAGTGGAAAATCCATGGAGTTCTTGTTCTTGGTTCATTCCCCTCCCAATATCAAGTCACTGCCTTATTGGAATCATCAGCAGCATAAATGTAGTAGAAGCTCTCAAAGGCCATTTCCAATAGGCGGGTTTTCTTTTTTAAACAACTGCATCAAATCCCTGAGGTGACAAGTACAAAGCAGTCTTCGTCTTACTTAAAGGTCACCTCTGCTAGCAACCAATTTTTG
Source organism: Antechinus flavipes (assembly GCF_016432865.1). Classification (NCBI taxonomy): domain Eukaryota; kingdom Metazoa; phylum Chordata; class Mammalia; order Dasyuromorphia; family Dasyuridae; genus Antechinus; species Antechinus flavipes. The sequence goes on from NC_067403.1 coordinate 231,417,799, forward strand.
TACATCCCTTGAGTGGCAGCTTACGACCATATTCACTGTCTCTATTAACTCAGCAACCATATCTTTTAAATATCAAGGCAGTTAAAAGCTCATTTAGACAATGATTGCCTTTATTCTCAATAAGCTGATGATTTTTCAACACAAGAATCCACAAATAATATGATTTTTGAAGGACTGAATGGTGATTTTAATTCCATGCCCTGATTTCTTCTTGCTGATTCCATGTTGTAGTAACCTTCGATGATTAAAAACATTGAATTAATGGAGATGTTTTGACACAATGTGATCCCAAAATAGGAACTTCTGTAGCTACTCGCCATTTAAATAGAATCTCTTAATCATTACAGACTTAATAGATAACAGACACTTCTATATTATCGACAGACTCCAAATTTCTCTCTCCGTTACAAATAACACACACACACACACACACACACACACACACACACACACACAAAGGTCAGATCTGATACTTATGGAACTTGGAGAAGTTAAAAAAAAATAAGATCAGGGATTTTTTTGAAGGAACCTAACTTGACAGTCTTCAGCAAAACTTTAGAGGAGAGAGTGTAGAATGATTGTACTACAGATGCTCATGGATACACCAATTCTAATGAGATTTCTGGGTCCATTATCATTCAATTCACAGGGATACCTCAGACAGGGCTCAGTGACATTCAGAAATCAAGAAGGCTCTTTCATCTCACCTGGTGATATCAGCCCCTCTAGGACAGATATTATTGGTTTACATTTTCTTGGATCAAAGGAAGAATTATCTAAGCCAGGAACTATGCTAGTTACTGTTAATTCAAAGAATAAATGCAAACATGGCCAATTCTCTAAGGGAGCTTTTATTTCAATGGTGAAGACAACAAGGCAGGTAATGGGAAATTCCTAATCTGGAGGGCTCTAGGTAGACATCATCTAAATTTTGGAGGTTCCTCAAATGGACAGAGCAAAAAGGAAGGAGTTTGTTGGTGTTCTTAGGGCATGGCATCCTTTGAAATAGAAAAAGAGTAGCTTCCAGAAATCAGAAAATTTTTCAGACTACAACACAGGACAAATGATTCTTTACTATAAAAGAGTCAGCAGTTGGCCAGAGGTTCACAATTCAAGGTCTATAAATATAGATCTGCAGTTGATGTGGGTCACTATGCCAAAATATACAATATTCATGTGAGTTGTATGGGCAGAACTGATAGTCATGGTTAAGGGTCAGGCAAACCTTTAAAGAATCAGGTTCCAACACCCTGTAGAGGAGGAAGAAAAGAGGTTTGGAGTAGCAACTATGGAGAGTCATCAAGGTCCATTGCAGGTTTGCTGCTAACTTACTTTGTGAGTTCGGGCAAATCACTTTTTCTCTTGAGCTTAATATTTTCCTCTGTAAAAGAAGAGTATTTTTCCTAGTGAAAGAATAGAGACTAACACTCAGATGTCTCTCCCTAGAGACAGAACAGCCATGGAAGGAATATTGAGTTGAGAATCAGAAAATTGAGACTGAATTTCAGTTTCCAACTTCCTAACTGTGATCTAGGAAAAATCACTCAACCTTGTGGAGTCTCAATTATCTCATCTGAAAAATAGCATAATAATACTTGCACATATATTGTGGGACTGCTCTTCCTGAAAGTGTTTTATATATTCTAAAGGTTATTTAAATCTGAGGGTTTTAAAAAAAAATATTATCTTACCTTCATCTGTCATCCTCATACCTCAGTGATTTATGATTTCATCAGAGTAGGAATGATTTCCATCAACTTAGATTGCTGATCTTCTATACCTAGCAGATTCATAGATTTAGTGATGGGAACTATTTTAAAAGGTGTCTAATATAACACTTCCATTCTGCTGCCAAGGAAAGTCATATGTAAAGAGTTTAAGTTAATGCCTCAAAGTCACAAAAAATATAAATGGCAAGGTTAGGATTTGAACTCAGGTTCTTTCCCTCCTTATCTGCTATATTTATTTATTTTTACTGTATAGCCTCAGACCATTGGCTTTAGTTCAGAGAAGTTCAATGAGTTGCCCATGATCACTCATCTTGTATATATGAGAAGTGTAATGTGAACCCAGGTTTTACTAACTTCATAAGAAGCACCTATTTTCCTATGCCATATCAGTCTTGCACATAGTAGGTGCTCAGAAAAGCTTTATTGCATGGAATTGAATGGAAGACACTGGCAGAACTAATAAAAGGGGATAAAGGGTGACAACATAGACATGACTGAATTGTTTGCATGTGGATATTTTTGTCTCATTTCTCTATATAATGAAATTAAAAAAAATGATTTATAAATGCTCACAAAGAGCTTCTCAAAAAATTGTTTAAAAGTGTGTGCTTTGTTTTTTAGATGTCAAAAACATTGTTTTTCTTAACATTTCATTTATTTTCTTTTGGTTGCCACAGAACTATAATGCTCCTACACATCTATTTTGCAGTTATTTGAATATATTTACATATACATATATTCATAGACGTGTTTATATGTATATATAATGTGTATGTATACACATATATGCTATGTATATATGTATCCACTTCCATGTGTTTATGTATATGTGTACATATTTGTTTATATACACACATATACATTAGCATACATTTATAGGAGGCACTTAGGTGGTTCAATGAGTAGATGTCGACCCTGAAGTCAGGAAGACCTGAGTTCAAATTCAGTCTCTGACACTAGTTATGTGACTATGGGTAAATCATTAACCTCTTTGTCTTAATTCATTAGAGAAATAAATGGCCACTCCTGAATCTTTGCCAAGAAACTCTCAGCCAGCATGATCCATGGGATCTTGAAGAATAGGACAAAACTGAATGATAGAACAGTACTTTATATTTATACAAACACTAATATTTATATATATGTAAATATACACATAAGTATATATGAAGGGTGGCCAGGTGCTACAGGAGAGAGAATCCCAGCCTCGCAGTTTGGAAAAAGTGAGTTCAAATTCATCATTAAACACTTACTAACTACGTGACCTCAGTCAAGTCAGTTAAGGACTTGTTTATCTCAATTTCCTCTTCTGTGAAATGACCTGGAGAAGGAAATGACGAACTATTTCAGTATCTTTGCCATGAAAACTCCATATGGGTCTAAAGAATAGGACATGTTCAAAAAGTTACCAAATTGTGCATACCCTTTGGCCCAGCAGTGTTACTATTGGGATTATATCCCAAAGAGATCTTAAAGGAAGGAAAGGGACCCACATGTGCAAAAATATTTGTGGCAGCCCTTTTTGTAGGGGCCAGAAACTGGAGACTGAGTGGATGCCCATTAATTGGAGAATGGCTCCATAAATTGTGGTATGTGAATATTATGGAATATTATTGTTCTATAAGAAATGATCAGCAGCACCCAGTGAAAAAACTCTGGAAGATGACTATGAACCACTACATAGAATTCCCAATCCTTCTTATTTTTGTCCACCTGCATTTTTTATTTCCTTTACAGGTTAATTGTACATTATTTCAAAGTCCCATTCTTTTTGTACAGCAAAATAACTGTATGGATATATATATATATATATATATATATATATATATATATTGTATTTAACTTATACTTTAACATATTTAACATGTATTGGTCAACCTGCCATCGGGGGGAGGGGATGGGGGGAAGGAGGGGAAAAATTGGAACAAAAGGTTTTGCAATTATCAATGCTGAAAAATTACCCATGCATATATCTTGTAAAAAAAAAGAACTATAATAAAAAATAAATATATAAAAAAACAATCATATACCACAAGAAAAACAAAAAACAAACCAAAAAAAAAAAAAAAAAAACAAAAACACAACAACAACGATCAGCAGGATGATTTCAGAGAGGCTTGGAGAGACATATATGAACTGATGCTGAGTGAAGTGAGCAGAACCAGGAGATCATTTTACATGGCAACAGCAAAATTATATGATGATCAATTTTCATGATGGTGACTCTTTCTTACAATGAGATGATTGAGGTCAATTCCAACGGTCTTTCAATGAAGAGCCATATACACCCAGAGAGAGGACTGTAGGAACTGAATGTGGATCACAATGTAGCATTCTCATTCTTTTTGTTGTTGTTCACTTGCATTTTGTTTTCTTACTCGTTTACTTTCTTTTTTTGATCTGATTTCTCTTGTGCATCGAGAGAATTGTATAAATATGTTTACACATATTGGATTTAACATATATTTTAACATGTTTAACATATATTGAATTGCTTGCCACTAGGAGATGGGAGGGGAAAGAAAGAGAAAATCTGAAGCACAAAGCTATGCAAGGATCACTGTTGTCAAATTATCCATGCATATGTTTTGAAAATAAAAAGTTAAAAAAAAAAAAAACTAAAAAAAAAAAACAAAACATCCCCAGCAGTGAGCTTGTTATCTCAGTAAATCAATAATGTAGATTATACTTTCCACATTTTGGGGGCCTATCCATTAAGTAATGAAAGACCCTCCCAAGAAAGAATTGGGCATGACTAATTAACTAAACCATAACAACATATATACACACTCACAATATATATATAATATATTTTATGTATTTGTTTACCTGCCTACCAGTTTCTCTCTCTCTCTCTCTCTCTCTCTCTCTAATCTACCACTTCTCTGTTGAAGGGTGAAGTACTTTTTTATTTTCCTTCCTTCCTTCCTTCCTTCCTTCCTTCCTTCCTTCCTTCCTTCCTTCCTTCCTTCCTTCCTTCCTTCCTTCCTTCCTTCCTTCCTTTTTTCCTGGTTAGTAAATAGTAGCAATTCATAGGCCTGGTCACTTTATTGATCAGTATGGAAGAAGCTTTCATTTTTTTTTTTCTCCCCTGCCCTGGTTTGTTGTTCCTTAGATAATCTGATGGCCCATGATTCCTGTGGATTCATCATAGTCACATCAGAATGAGCATAAACACAATCTAACTAGGCCAAAATGTAAGTGAGAACTCCCAAACTCAAATGATTGTCTAATCTCAGCAGGTGCTACTTGCCTAGCTCAGGAAATTTTTATAAAAATCATTTGAAGTCACATTTTGTCATTGTATTGATCAGAATTCAATGAAGCATTCATTTTCAATTCTGCTTTCCTCTATAGTATTGTATAGATTTTTTCTTTTCTTTTACTTCGTTCACTCTACATGAATTCAAATAAAACAACACTTGCACTTGCTTATCTCATTGCTTCATATTCAACATTTCTTATGAATTATTATTCAATCACTCTGGTCCATACCAGTCATTCTTCAATTAGTGGCTTTCATGTCTTTACTACCATATAGATAGAGTATTTGTATTTCTTTTGAGTGGATTCTTTCCCATTTGTTACTTTAGAAGGATTGTACAAAAGGAGAAAACTGTTCAAATCAGGCAAAATAGCCAGCTGTTCAGTGGTTGTGATCATTCAAGCACCTAAATGGAATTGACTGCTCAGTGAACTAAACCATCACCTCTAGCTTCACCACTGTGAGGATTAAAGCAGCTCAATTGACCAGGATAATAACCCATTTGTTGAGAGTCAGACAAATGACCTAAGAAAGGACCTCCAAATGAAGACACCTTTGACCTAAGAGGTCATCTGCTTCTGCTCTAGCACTAGATAGTTCTCTCAGTTTCTCTCAAGCACAGGCCAGCTGCAAAGTCTAGGTCTTCTGATTTCTTTCTCTCCCTAACTGATGCTTGGCATAGGATCAATGTTCAGTGAATAATTTGTGAATGAATGAATGAATGGTTTAGATAGTCAACTGATGTATATGATCCTCTTCAGATCTAAATCAATGAACTATCAAATTATACATTCCTCTCACAGAAAACAAAGAAACCATAACCAAGAGAACTGTATTTGGAAAAAGTACAAGGAAAATGATACTTTTATGAAGTACCTGACAGATAGTGGATGTTTAATCAAGGAAAGCTTACTAACTTAACAACATTAAGAGACTTTAGAATTCATGTTAAATACAAAGAAGGATCTTAGATCTAGAGAAACATTTTCATTCTCTCATAGAGAGTTGGTAAATAATAGATGCTATAAATGGCTTATGCTGTCAGATATTGCTATTGGTTTATCTCCCTCTTTCCCTCTCTTCTACTTTCTCTCCCTCCCTTCCTTCCTCCTTCCTTCTTTCCCTTCCTTCCTTCCTTCCTTCTTTCTTTCCTTCCTTCCTTCCTTTCCTCCTTCTCTTCCTCCCTCTCTCCCTCCCTTCCTTCCTTTCTCCCTTTCTCCCTTCCTTCCTTTCTCTTCCTTCCTTCCTTCCTTTCTCCCTTCCTTCCTTTCTCCCTTCCTTCCTTTCTCCCTTCCTCCCTTTCTCCTTTCCTTCCTTCCTTCTTCCTTCCTTCCTTCCTTCCTTTCTCCCTTCCTTCCTTCCTTCTTCCTTCCTTCCTTCCTTCCTTCCTTCCTTCTTCCTTCCTTCCTTCCTTCCTTCCTTCTTTCTTTCTTTCCTTTCTTCCTCCTAATTTTTCAGGTTTGAAGTACAAGTATTACCCATTGGCTCAATTCCACTCTGATTAGCATGGAGATTTTGCTTCTTAACTTTTAAAAATTAAAATCTTATTACTTCTTTCTTGAAATAGAAATTTATTGTGACACTTTTTCAATCTTCCCTGATGTTCTGCTGGGCACATAACAATTTTTTTTGTTCTTTTTTTTCTACTCATATTTTGTAATCTCTTATTTTGCATTTATGTTTTAAATAAGTAAATACACTTAAAACAAAAAAAAAGGAAAAAAACTAAATAAAACAAAAATAAAAAACTAAACAAATTATTACTTATTTTGACTTCATTTCTTTGCCCTTCTATAACAAATCTGGTGATCCCAGATCATAGGTACTGAAAACATCATTGGCAAATTTAGTGTATACACCCATTAGGCTCTGCACACTTCAACTCAGAAATCCTTAGCACAAAAAAATCTGACTGCTTCAGCCTTCCAGTAACTTGTATTACAGGCTTGTGTCATCTGGTTCAGTGGGTGATTTTTTTTCTTTGTCCTCAGCTATAAAGAGCAATAGGTTTGTGGAAATGTTTGATTTTTCATCAACTGTTTACAGTATAATATAATAATAAAAATTTATCATTTTTCCCAACAAGGAAGAAATTCTATTTTCTTTAGAATAATTCAAATTTAATGTTCTGCATTGAAGAAATTGGAAAAAAAATATCCAAAAGAAGATGAAACTCATTGGGGACATGTTGGCTGTCTTCAAATATTATTAACACAGTATAATATCTACTTTAGTAAAAATTGAAAACAATGACAAAATGAAACTAAATACTGCATAATTGCCACAATCAAACTTAATCCCTGAGAGGAGAGGAGAAAATCAGCTTTCTTCTCTTCTTTCCCCACTTTGGGATAGGATTATGTCTATGGGATATTGTGTGTGTGTACACAATCCACATATATCCGTATATGACACACATACATACACATATATATGCAGACTTAGTGGATGTGCTGTTTGTTTTGCTGATTTATCTTCAAATTATTATTGTAAGGAATAGCTCTTTTTGGAAATAACTAGAGAGGGTATATTTGGAAATGATAATGATATTTTTAAAAAAAACAGTACATATTTTAAACACGTAGCTGTCATGCTCATAGGATTCATTTGTCCAAGTATGTCTGACCCTTGATAACTTTGTGGACCATTTCACAACAATACTGTCCATGAGGTTTTCTTGGCAAAGGTATTGTGTTAATTTGCCAGTTCCTCCTCCAGTAGATTAAGCAAACAAAGGTTACACAATTTGGCTAGGATCCCATAGATAATTAGTCTCAGAGGCCAGATTTGAACTCAGGTTTTCCTGACTCCGGACCTAGCAGTTTATTCACATAGCTATCTAGCTTACTCAAGGTAAGGAATTTGATGTACTTATGAAGGAAAGTATTAAGACAAAATTGCTAGAATTTGCAATGAGATAACTGTAGATTTGATGTTATAGAAAATTTCCTAGGATACAGAGCTACAAGCGTCACTGGCTTTCTAAAAGTTAGTGGGTGTCATTCTTCAAGAAAAGGCTGAATGATCACCTATTAACTATTTTGTGGATTGTATTCTTGTTCACATGTGGGTCCTAAATAGCCTTCGAGTACCAGTCTTCAAGAAAAGGCTGAATGACCACCTATTAGCTATTTTGTGGATTGTATTCTTGCTCATATGTGGGCTGTCCTAAATAGCCCTAGAGATGCCTTCCAACTCTGAGATTCAGAGATGCTTTGATTTCTATGTTTTAAGTGTTCTTCCAGCTCTAACAGTCTGTGATTTTGTTATCCTAGCAACTCTGCGCTGCTGTAGCCTCTCATCTTTCATCCTAAATCATCGGTTTTAGCAGGTAAAAAAAAAAACCCACACAGATAAACAAACCACAATCTCCAACCCCATAACTTCATCCCAGCAGGTGTCTTTTAAAGTTGAAGGAGAATGGGAACCAAGACAGAGAGCTCAATTTTTGTCAAAAGGAAAAAAAAATGAAAATAAGTTCACTAAAACTCGGGAGTCCATTCATTTGAATTTTAAGTTACAATTCAATAAAAGTGGTATATTTCTGCTTCTCATCTGCTTATTTGGTCAAGCCAAAGTAAGAAGCATTTATTAATCTCTTACTATGTACTATTCACTGGGCTGAGAGCTTAGGATTAAAATAGAAACACACAAAAAAATTGAATTTTACTCTCATGAAACATTCTAATGGGAAAGAATAATACATAAAGGCAGGTGGAAAATGGGAGAGCGTTCATGGTGAACTCACCAATGGGAGAAATGATATTTTTACCCTTTAACAAATTCACTTTACCCCAATAACTTCCCTATCTCCAACCCCATCCAGTATTCTACAATCTATGATTAACAGGGTCAAGTCCTAAATCTGGACACTGTCTTGAATAGGGAGTTAATATTTTGTCAAGCCTATCAAACAGTAGCATCATTTGAAGACAATTAAGGAATTTTCCAATATCATGGCACTATCTCCATGTTTGAAATTATTTCTAATTTAAGAAATCAGGAAAACTCCAGTAGGCAGGTTTGTAGTTGGTCTGAAAATCTCACATGAAACTAACATTTGAAGTTTCTTTTTGTCTCGATAAATTGCCTTATTTTGGTGTCTTCAAAAGGAATATTGGGTGCTTAGAGTGCTTAATACCTCATATATTTTAAAAATGGAAACCAGTAAAGGGGAGTCATCCTGACTTTGTATTTTAGAGGAAGAATAAAGGCCAGAATTGTCTTGGTCATTGCAAAATGATTTTTTCATAGTTAAAGTTTCACATTGCCCCCCCTCCATTTTGACATAAAGTCATTGTATGTATGTGGATGGTAACAGCCTCTTTTCACATCTGCTTCCTCTCCCATATTACAGTAATTATGGGCATCCTCCCACTCCTTGCACCCTCCCTCTTTCTAGAAACTTCAATTGAAGAGTCCACATTTCCCCACATCCTTAAGCTTCTTAATTTCAAGAACTAATTCTATCCTAGGTATCAAGCTGGGCTACATTAAATGATAAGGATTACACTAATTCGTCTGCCACATCTTGATAAACAATCTTTAATGATGGATGAAGGGAATTTAGCTTTTCCCTGATTAGAGCTAGAAATTGCTCAGGAGCTTGACTAAAGGCCCTGCAAACTAGACTGCAGGCAGTTGTGATGAGAACAGCTTCCTGTTCAATGACACTCCTCTCTCCACTCCCACCCCCTTGCGAACATGAAAATGATCTGCTTTGCCTTTCCATTTCTCATGATGATGATAGAAAAATGCCCTGATAATTCAGTTATTATAAATGTAGCCAAAGTTTACCAGGGACAATAAGAAAAGGAGGTAGGTAGAAAGGGTCCATGAGAATTTTAAGCTCTATTATAGGAGGAACCAATGAAAAAACTCAGGATTTTTATAGCTTAGAGAGAAAAAAATAAAAGCTTTGGAGAAGGAGGCATGTGACCTATCCTCCAGTAAGTAGCATAAAAGTTCTTTCAAGGAGGCAGGAGTAAGGGCTGCTAGAAATAGGAGGAATAGTTGGAAATTCTACCTACATAGGTACATGTAGAAATCATGTTGGCTGTTAGTGATTACCACTTTTTTTCTTTTCAAGATGTTCACAAACCTATCATTTAATAATAATTTTTGAATTTTGTTAGGGATCAAAGGCAAGCTTCCTGAATCTAGTTTTTTTTTTTTCTTTTTGTTGTTGTTCTGTCATGTTCAATTATATCTGACTCATTGTGACCCTTTTTGGGATTTTCTTGGCAAAAAATACTGGAGCAGTTGTCATTTCCTTTACTAGCTCATTAAACAGACGAGGAAATCAAAGCAAAGTTAAGTACCTTGTGCAGAGTCATACAATTAGAAAATGTCTTGAATTCAAGAAGAAAACTTCTCAAATTCAGGCCCAGCACTCTATCCATTGTACCCCTAGCTGTCTTTATAATAGATTTTACTCTCTTCTGATCAGTTTTCATATTTCTCTAATCAATAATAAATTTAAACACTCAGTTCCCACAGTTTTCTCTCTGGGTGCTGATAGCTTTTTTAATCACAAAATCATTTGAACTGGTCTGAATTATTTGCTCTCCTCTCCTCCCTTTCGCTCCTCTTCTCTTTTATCTCCTTTCCTCTTTTCTCCTTTCTTTTCTTCTCTTTTCCCCTTTCATTTCCTCTCCTCTCCTCCCTTCTACTTACCTCCCTTCCTTGCTCTCCTCTGCTCTTCCCTCCTATTCCCTTTTCCTCTCCTCTCCTCTCCTCCCCTCCTCTGCTATTCTCTTCTCACCTCCTCTCTCTTTCCCTTTTCTTTCCTTCTTCCCCTGTCCTCCCTTTTCTTTTCATCCCTTTTGCTCCTATCCCTTTTTCTCCCCTTTCCTCCTCCTCTCCCCTCCTCTCCTCTTCTCTCCTCCAGTCACCTCTTCCTCCCTTCATGTTCCTCCCCTCCTCTCCTCTCATTTCTTCTTCTCCCTCCTTTCCTCTCCTCTTCTCTTTATTGTAGTTTCTGCATTCATTTGCTTGCTTGCTTTAGAAAATTAGAGCAGCACTTGACATCTTTCAATCCTGTAGCACTTCTTTTTACTGATAATGGTCCAGAAATCACAATAATCAGCACTTTTAACCCTGGGATGTAGCTTAGTGATAAACTCATTGAATTCAGTTCAATTCTCCCTTAGTATTCTTTTTTAATTAACTGGTCTTGGTTTGGGACTTCTCATTATCCTTTTTCTGTCTGTTCCTTTCCCATCCCAAGGATAATTCTACTGAGTAGAGAGAACTGAATTAAAAAAAAAATAAAGAGCTGTGCCTTCTCTCATTCACATGTTCTCATAATTCAGGTCATTCTAAGGAGAAGTCTTTTCTCTTTGATCCTAATATAATGCAAAAATTCTTTTTTCTTGCTGTCTTGAACATCCTTTGTCAGTTTTTCTCATTCAAGATCTTGTACTTCTGACAATTTTCTTATAAGAACATAATTCTCTTTTGAATTCAGCATCCATCTTTGTTCTCTTATTTCCATTCAGAACACTTTTTGCTTAAATTGGCCAATGAATTTTCTGGTCATTCAATACCAGGTAAATCATATACCTGAAATCATTTCTGAAATCATCATCTAGTTCCTTCTTCAGTTTAAGGGATATTGATAATGTCACATCCTTTGGCATCTCTGCCAATATTTATTCCCATTCTCTTCATTATGATTATGCCTCTGATCCATTTCTTTCTTTAGATAAGTTTATCTTCTTAATTTATTGTTGTTTGGTTGCTTCAGAAATATTTGATTCTTTTTGATCCCATTTGGGCTTTTCTTGGCAAAGATTCTGGGTTGCCTTGCTACTTCCTTCTCTGGATCACATTGCAGATGAGGGAATTAAGACAAACAAATGAAAATGACAAGATTAAATGACTTCCCCAGAATCATACAGCTAAGAAATAATACAGCTGAGGTCGGATATGAACTCAGAAAAGTGAGCCTTCCTGACTCCAGGCCCAGTACTCTATGCATTATGGTACCACCTAGCTGCCCTGTCCTTTTAATGCACAGTGCTGTTTTATTTCCTTTTATCCTGCTCTTTTAAAATAAAATAAATTTTATATTGGATTATTGTCATGCATATATATTGGGTATTTTAAATTACAGCTTTTTATTTTCAAAAATATACACATGGATAATTTTTGACATTCATTCCTAAAAAAAAAAAAAACCTGTATTCTAATTTTTTCCCTCCCTTCCCTTTACCCCCTTCCCCAGTTGGCAAGTTATACAATGTATGTTATACATGTGCAATTCTTCTATATATATTTCCACAAATATGCTGCACAAGAAAAATCAAATCCAAAAGTGAAAAAAATGAGAAAGAAAATAAGAGCAAGCAAACAACAACAAAAAGAGTCTCCTATTGCATTGATCATCTTGTAATCTTGCTTTTACTTCATACAATGATCTCCTGGTTCTGCTTATTTCACTTAGCATCAGTTCATATAAATTTCTTAATTTGTATTTCTCTGATCAATAATAATTTTAAACACTCAGTTCCCAAAGTTCTCTCTGTGTGATAATGGCTTTTTTCATCACAAAATTATTGGAACTGGTCTGAATTATTTCACTGATGACTAAAGCCATGTTCATCAGCATTGATCATTGTGTAATCTTGCTGTTGCCATACACGAGGATCTCCTGGTTCTGCTCATTTCACTTAGCATCAGTTCATGAAAGTCTCTCTAGACTTCTTTGAAATCATCCTGCTGATCGTTTCTTACAGAACAATAATATTCCATAACTTTTTTTGATCTGAATTTTGTTTGTGCAAAAACTTTTTTAACTTAATCTCAACAAAATTATCCCTATTGCATTCAATGATATACTCAAGTTCTTCTCTGACCACAAATTCCTTCCTTCTCCACAGATTTGGGAGGTAAGCTATCTTTTGTTCTTCTAATTTGCTTATATTATCACTTTTTATGTCTGAATCATGAATTCATTTCTTGTCTTGGTATAGTGTATTAGATGTGGGTTAATGCCTAATTTCTTCCATACTAATTTCCAATTTTCCCAGTAGTTTTTGTCAAATAGTGAGTTCTTATTCCAAAAGCTGGGATTTTCAGATTTGTCAACCACTAGATTATTGTAGTCATTGACTATTTTGTCCTGTGAGTCTAACCTAGTCCAATGATCAACTACTCAGTTTCTTAGCCAGTACCAAATGGTTTTGATGTCTGCTCCTTGCATATATTTTAAAAATAAAAAGCTTTAATTAAGAAAAAAAGAAATGGTCAAAAAATAAGCTATTTTTTCACAATAATATTTCAGTCATAGATCTTACCCCTAAGTATCACTGAAATGTATGAGGTCAGATCTACTTCCTTCTATTAGACCACCTAGTTAAAAGCATTGTGCCTTTGATTATAGACATCTGAGTCACAATTTGAGAACATTTATTGCTGACTCTTACCTTGAATATGTTGTTGTTATTGTTATACCTGTAGTGAATTACAAAGTGGGTTTAGCACTGTTCTAATGGAAAACCACTACAATATCTTTGCCATTGGCATGCTTTGGTCCATGGACACAAGAGTGAAACATGACTAAGCTACTGAACAGCAATAAGTTGTGCCCAGAAAAAAAAATATCTTAAACCTCAAACAGCAAGTCAAGACAGAGATATGTGGGGATGAGTGGGCTTCGGACATAACTGAGGGTCACATTTCAAAGGTTAAACTTACATTACATTATATCCTCATTCCCTTTTCACACCACCTGGATCTTTCTTTGATTTTTCCCATCACTTCTGTGTCTCCTATAATATGCGATGAAAGGAATTTATTTATCCTACATATAGAATAGACACTTGTTTTAAGTTCATATGGTCTTTTTAGTAGGAAATATGGAGAGGGAGAGAAAGAAGGAACAATGGACTTCTAATCAGTAGGTAACAACACAGGGGCAATTGTGCAACTTATGAGATGCATTCAGGGTTTACATTTGAAAATGGAGATAATAATACTTATATGAGATTGTTGGGAGGATAAAAATAGAATAATATATGTAAAGTTCTTTGTAACCCCCAAATTCTAGCTTTTATTATTTCAATATAAAGTCATTTCAACCAACACATCAACATCAAAAACTTGCTCAACATTTAAAATATTTCCAGTAGGCAAGTGGAATAAGTAAACTCATATGCTGATTAGGGGGAAAAAAGGCTTTTTTTTTTTCAAAGTCTTCTTGAAAAAGCCTACCAAGCCTTTTAAGAAACATTTCCCCCCCTTGAGGGAAAGCAGTTTCTCTGATTTTGTTAGAGGGAAGAACACCTGCTTTTATCTTCCTTTCTTACTAATGGGCATCATTTCCCAGAGTTCAGCTTCCACCAGAAAGCTGATGAGAATGACTTCCTCTGATAGTGTGGACAATTTAAACTAGGAACATGGGGTTTTCTCTAAAAGAATCCAAGCATTAGTCAATCTAATCTTATAAAAGAAAATGATATCGCTTAAAAGTATTTTCTCAATGAATTCTGTATATTTCCAGACTCAAATCAGAGAAATGATTATTTCATTCTCTTTGAAAATAACAAAAAGGAGTTTAGAGATATTACTGAGCTCTTTTTTCAGTTTGCTATTAAAACTGTATAATTAAAGTAGTTATAAAGACACAATTTACTAAATGTCTTTTTTCTACCATTTCCATATTTAGCTAATTCACTATGGCTCAATTAAAATAGGTTTGACACAAATTTATGGTGGCTTTTGGGCAGTTACATATCCTTTCTGAGCCTCTGCAAAGTAATATGTAAAATGGCAGATTAGGTAATCTTTACCATTCCTTCCAAATTATCAGATGCCAAATAGGGTCAGGACACACACACACACACACACACACACACACACACACACACACACACACAAACCCACACACAAAACATTCAGAACCCTTCTTCTAGTGGACTTCTAAGGTTTAAATCTAACAATTTGTCCAGTTTTGCTTTCCTTAGAAAAGAATGAATCCTCATTCTTTGTCTTCCTCCCAGCCTTCAATTCTTAATTCTGTTTATGTCAATTCTATTAAATATCTTAGATGCTCTGGTGCCATGCTAGATACTAGTAATTCAAAGACAAAAATGAAATATTTCTTAGCCTCAAGGAGCTGAATTTCATTTTAGAATCAGGGATCAAATGAAAGGAACCTTCACCTTTATTAGTCCTCTCATTTTACAGCTGAGACAATTGAGCTCCAAAGAAGTTAAGTTCCTTATGAAAGGCCATACAGAAAATAAATTACAGAAAGGATATGAACCCAGAACCTCTGATTACAAAATAAGATTTCTTTCTACAGGACCATACTGTTTTTTAACAAGTGCACAAGAGTGTTTCTTATCGGTTAGGTTGGTTAAACAATGAAATGCAGAAGTAAGAATTTTATCTTTGGGATGAGGGTATCTGAATTGAAGTCCTAGCTCTGCCTACTACATTCTACCTAATCTCAACTAAGTCATTAAATTTCTCTAGGACTAAGTTTTCTCATCTATAAGAGGAAGTTTTTGGAGTAAATGAGCTCCAAGGTCCCTTCCAAGCTTATATCTATGAACCTAAGAATTTATAAAATGGAGCATTTACGAAAGAAATTGTTGTTTGTCCTTCATTTTTTAAGAGGACCAGTGACATCATGATGTTGGGTAAAATAGTGGATGATGGATGATGTCTTGACTTGTGAGTAAATTGGATTTAAAGTGAGTCAAAAGCAAATACAAAGTCATTGAGAGAAGGACACTATAATGCCAAAAATGTAGTACAAATATAAAGTATAAAGTAGCTTTTTTTTTTAATTGTTAAGTAACAACCCCACATTCCCTGGGAACTCAGTCTGGAGATTACCCAGAGCCATCAAACTCCTCAGTTTTAGTAAAAAACAAAAAATTAGGAACAGCACTTTTGTGTGATAGGGATGATCTAAATTAACATTGTTTCACACCCAATTTGTTGTGCATAGCTTATCTTGCCTTTCATGCCAATTAGATTCCAAAAATGCTTGGTGAGCAGACTGGGAGAGGTATAAATGAATTAGGGAAGAGCTTGATTGTACAATATGTTAATTGGAACTTTGCATTTATAGAATTGTCATTTTGAATGCATACACTACTCCAGTCTTTGCATTTTGATAGTGCCCCATCCACAGTGCCAATGTGGGTGATTCTTGGGTTCTATCCCAGCAACTCCTAGAAGGAGTCTAAGATGTCAAAAGTTAGACACTGACAATGTGTTGTGTCTTTCTATACTAGAGAAAGCCAATGTGTACACAGAAAAAAACTAGTATATTAGAATAAGAATTCCTCAAGAACAGGGATTTTTTTCTTGCCCTTTTTTTGCTATCCCCAGCATTTAGCCTAGTGCCTGGCACATAGTAGGTGCTCAAGAAATGCTTATTAACTAAATGGCAGACATTCATACAAGCCCAGATTTTTAACAGATAGAATGTTAGAATCATGACTACTTGGCTTTGGAGCCCAACTCTGACACTGGCTGTATGGCCATGTGCAGAAGTCTCACAAACTTAAAAGGAACTTATTAGTGATTAATTATTATATTGCTTCCAGGAGGGAGTCCATTCTATTTTGACATATATGTCTAATTATTAGAATGTTTTCCTTTATATTTCTCATAATTTTGCCTCTTTACAATTTCTACATGTTACTTCTGCTTCTGTCTTCTGAGGTCAAGCAGAACAAATATGTTTTCTCTTTCCATTAACAGTCTTTCATATATTCAAGAGGGAGATATTGCCTTTAAATCCTCATTTCTTCAAATGACCTTTATATGACCCATTGATTCTATTCCTCAAGCCTTTCTGGATTTGCTTTTCTGTCCTTGATTTAATTTGCCTCAGGATTCCATTTTTTGCCTTGTCAGATGGAAGTATTGCATCCCATCCTTTCTGATAAATAAGATACCAGAACTGAGGTCTTGGGGCTTGGGTTTGAATCTCACCTTAGTCATATTCTACATATGTGACTTTGTATAAGTCACTGAATTATAAACCACAGTTTTCTCATCTGTAACTTGAGAGGATTGGACTTGATGACCACTAAATTTTTTTTCAGCTCTAAATATGTGTCCAATAACCAATGAGGTCCGGTTCAATTCTAAACTTCTGAGCCTTGGTAATTATAGTTAAAGAGATAAAGCTCAGAGATACTGTGATATATCTGAAGTCATGCAACTAATAAATGGAACCGTCAATATTTCAGGTCTTTAATGCTAAGACCAAGCTTCTTTTCAGTATATTAACTACCTTGGAAAGGCACAATGAGGAAAACCAAGAGGACAAATTCAAGCAGATTCAAAGTTCATGTAGGTAAGGATTATTTCTTAATCATGTGTGCATTTTTTTTGCCCCTAGTGCAATAGCCTGCACCTAATAGCATTTCATTTAAGGAAGGAAAAAAGAAACCAATTCTAGTGTTTGTTCAAATGATTTCTTATTCTGCAGCAATCTTGCAATATTAAAAAAAACTACTAAAATTCATTCTATCCTCTTTTTATTATAGTTAAGTGGTGTAGAAAAGCACTGATCAAGGATGTCGGCATTCTGAGGCAGTCTGATGCACCCTGGACCAGGAAGGAGGAATCCAGTGTCATCTTGGAAAAACCTCTTTCCTTCATTAAGGACTGTTAAGGGTCCCTTTGTTCCCTTTTCTTGTTTTTGTTGACATATTTTCCAGAACCACTGGACCTAGAGCATGTAGTAGGTCCTGAATGTGTCTAGGATGAAGCTCTCTCTGAGCTGACATAATTTGTTGTTTCACTCCAAGCTGGACTCCCTGTGAGTCTTTGGGAGGCAAGAAGGCCTCCAACCACTCTGTTGGACTGCAATAATGTTGGTGCAGCTGGAATCTATGCAGATAATCAGGCCCTCCCATCTTCTTCATCTAGCAATTCCCAAGGGAAAAAAAAGGGTGCTTTTCCTATCATCTTGCTCTTTCCTATGGGGAGTTTTCTTGTCTTTTTCCTCTATTCCATGTCCATTCTTGATATTCCCTCCTTCCTTTGTCCTGCAGTTATTAAAATATAAACCTCTGTAAAGACAGAGAACTCTTTGGTTTCCACATGCATATTTATTTCTCTTGTAGTAGATTGACTTTCCCAGTTTCCTTATCTATAAATTGAAAATGCAGTTATGTGTGGGCTCTTCGAGTTTCATCACTATGATCCTATCATTTTTATGACCTTGGTCTGAATAGGGCCACAAACACTCTCTAGCTAAGTGACCCATATAAATTACCTTAAGCTTTTCTGTGTAATCTTATCCTCCTTGCAGAGTTTTTTCATTGATTACTTGAGAAAGCATACATATAGTGTTTTTGCCAACTTTTAAATATGATCCATGAACATGACTAATATGGAGATATGTTTAAGATAATTATACATGTATAATCTATATCAAATTCCTTGCTGTTTTGAAAAGAGGAGGGAAAGGAGGAAGAAAATTTTGAACCTCAAAATCTTATAAAAATAAATGTTGAGAGCTATCTTTACATGCAATTGAAGCAAAACTACAAAGTACCATTAAGAAAAACATGTAATCTGTGATTCTTCTTCTAATCTTGGCACTATTATTGCTCATCTCTATGATCTTGGACTAGGTACATGCTCCCTCTGGGTCTCTGTTTCCTGCTTTGTATGACAAGGGCCTGAGCTGGCTAATGTTTAATGTCATAGAGATGTAGAATCATAGATTGAGAAGTACAATGTTCTTCAGTAGCTTTTAGCTAAATTTCTCTCATTTAATTGATTAATAATAATAGTAGTATTTACATATTATTTTAAAGAAGTGAAGCCCTTTATATATTACTTTGTTTCACATTCCAAATATCACTGTGTTGTTCTTTTTTATCCCTAGTTTGCAGGAAGAAACTGAGGCAGACAGACATTAAGTGCCTTGCCCACTGTCACATATCTAGTAAGTATCCAGTTCCTGCATTTGAACTTAGGAAGATGAATCTTCCTAACTCCAGACCTAGCATTCTATGTACAGTGGCTCCACCTAACAACCCTGTTTTCCCTTGCATTATATAGTAAAAATGAAGCATCTCTTTCTATTCATTTATATCAGAAACTGTTCTGCAAGTTATAGTGTTAGAATATTGTCTGGTACCATGAAAGTTTAAGATATTTGCCAAGTATCACATGATGATTATGTGTGACTGAAAGATGGGAAAATAGAACATTTGACCTAATGGTAGGAAAACCTGAGTTTAGATCCTGCCTCAGACACTTAACAGCTGTGTGATCCTGGGCAAGCTACCTAACTGTTGTCTGTCTCAGTTTCCTCAACTATAAAACAGGGATATTGTTAACACTTACAACCCAAGTTGGATGTGAGTATAAACTAAAGTGACATTTGTAAAATAATTTGCAAACTTTGAAGCATTATATAGATGTAATCATTAGCATAACTATTAATATTTACTACAAATAAGCCTTGTATTCTGGTCTTTGTGACTTTCAGGCCACAATTCTCTATCCACTAAATAATATTTATAGTTTGATTTTAAATACCAAGTGATGGCCATTGGCAACTGGTCTCTTGGGTCCTGCTCAAAGAAACAAACAAACAAATAAAAACACACTTTCCCCTCTCCCCACCATCAATGAAATTTCACAGGACAAACCAAAAAAGACCTTTTTTCTCTTGGGCAATCTATTTTCATCCAATTCATAGGATTTTAGAATCAGAGAGGGTATCATCGGAGGTGAAGTGTATTCATAATTCTAAGGCTCAGAAGGGGGCCCAGCATGAGTCTGCCATATTTGCTTGTGTATTTATAGCCAAATGAAGAATCACTGATGGGGGATGTAATATGTTCGCCTTGAGATCTGACCTATATCTGGGCTAATTTCTTAGACTAGACAACCAACATGTAATTAGAGAAGCAGGGGGTCCATTAAGAGGTTGTGTATTTCCCTCTCTTCTCATAAATTTCAGATGTGATTGGTTTGTTTATTGGACAGAAAAGTCAGCGCTCATTGCATTACTCAAATTCTGAATTATATTTAAATTTCAGCTTCTGTTCTTTTTCTTTAGACAGAAGAATCAAACTAAGAAGAAGTTTGTCCTCCATATGAGATAAACAAGATATTTTGCTCTTACTTTTTTGAACCAGGAGAGATGTTGCTGTGCTCCTTTAAGAATGTTGATCTTTAAAGTCCCTTTGGGCTGAAAATTCTATAACTCTGTATGATAGAACAAAAGAGAGAAAAATCTCATTTGCATTAGTGCTAATCAGCTTACTTTTAATCTGTTTTTCCTCCCTCAAAAATCATAAAAAGGGTGTATTTTTTGAGCTTTTGCATCAGAGCCAAAGACCACCACAAAGGATCTTATTTCTTCTCTCCTCTCTTTTTTTTTTTTTTTCCGGAGGCTGTAGGCAGAGAAAAGTGTTGATGGTTTTCAAAGAAGCCAAATGAGGGAGGAATTTTTAGCCTGAAATATGTAGTGTTCTCAAGTTAAGAAAGAATGCTATCTTGGGCTGAAGTCTATACGATTTCATTGGTATAGAGAAGCCTCAAGTCAGGAAACAGATGCCCCCAATTCAAGTCCAAATCTCTCCTATGACTTGTAGTATGATCCAAGATAACAAAAAATGTGACCCATAGTACTCCCAAGTCTGACTAAACTCGATTAAAATGTAATTGGGAAATGTCTAATAAAATAAATAAATATAAACCAGAACATAGATAATGTCAATATGTATGATAGCTAGATACCACAATGGATAGAACTGAACTCAAATCTCATCTCAAACATGTGAGATAGGGCAAATAACATAATCCTATTTGCCTCAGTTTCCTCATCTATAAAATGAACTGGTGAAGAAAATGACAAATGACATCAATAACTTTGCCAAGAAAATCCCAAATGCAGTCATCAGCACTGAGATGGGACTGAAAATTACTAAACAACGATGTCGATACATGTTATTCTAAATCAATAGGTGGCCAAAAACTATCCTTATGGTTAGTGTAGGAGCTTGATACCATTGATCTAGAGATCTGATGTTAAATGATTTGCTCCATGTTACAGTTACTCTTAGTCTAAAAGAAGGGAAGGGGAACTTGAACCTAGGGTTTTGTTGTTGTTGTTGTTGTTGTTGTTGTTGTTGTTGTTTTTTACTCTGAAACCAGAGAATTATGCCCTTTTCAACACAAAAGCATTTTTTGATTCAAGTATTTTTGAAAATGTACTTGTTGATTCACAGTTTAAAAACCTTCATTGTGGGACTTTTGGCAGCTTGCCACTCTAGATAAATATGGTTGTTCACAGAATGCTAAATGCCAGGGAAAAATTACAGCAAGCTTCCTAAGGAGTTATTCATTCCCTAGGGAACTATCAGCTCTTGGTATGACCAGGGGAATTAAAACTTTAAGTGCCAGATCCAGTTCTGTCAGATAGTAATGACATAGTGGATATGTTACAAGTCTTAATTGATATTATTAATTTCATGATTGCTCTTACAAAGATAATTAATGTAACTATGATTATAATAATTGGATTGCTAATTGCCATATCTATCCTGGCCACCCCCATTCTAAGTCTATCTTTCTTCCTGTCTCATTTAAAGAGGGCAGACTCAGTTTAGTGGAAAATGAACAGAATATTTCTGAAATGCCAAGACTCTGGCCTTTGAAAGCAGTCATTAAATGACTAGTATATTTGATATTAACACAAACTCAGTAGAAACACAAAATTGGTGCAGAACACCTATTACTTCCATCCAACATTTATTCCAGCATGCAGAATGCAATTCCAAAATCCAGAACCTAGAGACAATCCAAGGAGCTAGAAAGAAGGAGCAGGTTACTGATCCTGTGTCCATCAGTGTCGAGTGGATTAGCCAAGCTCAGATAATGACTTGGGGATGAAAACTTTTATTATGAATCAGTACGACTGAATTCATCTAATGTAGAACTTGACTGTCCACTGAATCTGTTAGAATCATGGGTTTATAAACTAGTTGTTGCACTTGTGAAAACAGGAATTGTATAATCATTATCATAACAGGAAGAAGAGAAGGAAAAGAATAGAAGAAAAGAAAAGAAGGAAGGAAGAAGTAGGGAAAGGAGGAGGAAGATGAGGAAAAAGTAGAGAATGTAGAGAAGGAAAAGGAGCAAGAGGAGGAGAAGGAGGAGAAGAGAAAGGGAAAAGGAAGTGGGAAGGGGGAAGAGATGAACTAATGTTTAAAGTTTGCATAGTGCTTTACACATGTTATCTTATTTGAATCTCATTATGGCTTTATGAGATAGATGTTATTACCTCCATTTTACAGATGATAAGGTTGAGACCAAAAGAGATTAAATGACTTTTCTAGAATCACACAATTCTTTCAGCAATGTGTACTAGGTACTACAGAGAGATATACAAAAAAAAAAGTCTCAGTCTCTCCCCGCTCCAACTCACAATACATATAAGATAATGTGTATCACAGAATTAGAACAACAGAATTCAGAGTTGGAAGGAAGCTCACTGACAATCTAGTCCAATCCATACCTAAGAAAGAATCTCCTCGACAATGTGCTCAAGAAGGAATCATTCCCATCTTAGCTGTGTTTCTGATCCTGGATTTCCATGAGTCAGCTGCATTCTCACCTCTGCACATGTCAGCATTCATGAGGTCTTAGCTTGGGAGACAGGCCCAAGAAAACCATGCTTTACCTATTTGCCAATTCCCTTTTATTTGTTATTTTCCATCACGAGAATATAAGCTTCTGGGCAGCTAGGTGGAGCAATGGTTAGAGCACCAGCCTTGAAGTCAGGAGGAGCTGAGTTTAAATGTGGTCTCACACCTAACTCTTCCTAGCTGTGTGACCTTGGGCAAGTTACTTTAATCCTAATTGCCTCAGCAATAAATAAATAAATAAAATAAAAAATAATGTAAGCTTCTTGACGGCAGGGATTAACTTTTGTCTTGCTTAGATTTATATTCTCTAAACTTGGTACAATGTTGACATATACTAAGAGCTTAAAGGATTGATACTTGCCTGCCTTCCCATATCCACTTGAATAGGAGGAAGCCTCTATCTCCTTAGATAGTCCATCCTGATTATGAATACCTCTATCTATGAATACCTCTACTTCTCTCATTGACATTAAGTTTAAATTCAACTATTGGCACCTTCCACTAATTGGTCATGATTCTGGGACTAAACCTAGATTTAATTGCTCTACCAAAGATAAACTTTCACATTCTTGAAGTCAACAGAATTTTCCTTATTCCTTCTCCTAAGTTTTTTTTTCCCCCTAAGTTGAAATCTACAATTTATTTCACCTATTTTCACATGACATCCCCAAGACCCTTCCCCTTACAAGTACACTTCTTCAAAAGTTCTATATTTTAGTACTATCCTTCTAAACTGTGACATCCAGAACTCACATCAGAAGTGTCAGCATAGAGACTTTTATCTTCCTGTCCATGGAAGGCATGCATCCTAATGCCTATGAGAACATTAAATTAAGCAACTCCATAAAGTAATTATGAGCTGAAGAGAATTTTAAAGGTCATCTAATTTGATTCCCTCTTTTTACATATTGGGAAATCAAGGCACAGAAAAGCAAAGTGACTTTTCCAACATGACACAAGAAAAGTGATCAGGATTAAATCCTAGGTTTTTAGAATACTACAATACTAAAAGTAATAGCAATTGGAAAGTGCCTGGCACATTAATATGATAGGGAAGAGAGTGATCTTACAAATGTATTTTTCTTTAAACTGCAGCAAGAATATATTTCAATCTATTTGAGCCAAATTCCACTGTGATTCTTTCTTGATGGGGTCATGATTAAACTCCTGAAATGGAGAGTTTGACACGGGGGATTGATGCCCATTTCCCTTTGTTGGTGTTCACATTGTCTGTATAGAATAATTAGAGTAATCGAGTTGCAGTCCCTGCCTTTAATTAAGCTTCACTGCCCTGTGTAAGGAGTAATAAATTCACACAAAATAAAACTGGAAAGGATTCTGCTCCAGATTGGATTGCATATTGATTCCAATGATAATAAAATGTGTGTGTATGGACACACTAGTAATTAACAGTTGTAAATCATCTCCAAAAGACCTTATTTATTAAACTCATACATATACAGGTGGCATTCAAATGATATCCAAACATCTGGATAATAGCTGAAATATTCAGACACACAGATGTTTGGTCAAGGTGGCAATCAACGTAAGGATGTTTCAGACACCTGCTATATTGTAAGTACAACTAAATATCTAGCCAGCCTTGAATCATTCTTTATCTGCCATCACTGATAGCAGGACACTAAGGCCCACCGTGTACAGTCATCTTACCATATACTCTGCTCTAGGCAGCTAGGTAGAATGATAGATGGAGTGTTAGATTTGGAGTCAGAAAATCCTGAAGTTTCAAACTCATATATACTTACAATCTGAGTATGATTCCAGGTAAGTGATTTTCTTCCTATTTGGCCTTATTTACAAAATGGGAATGGATGATAATATTACTCATATTAAAGGGCTGTTGTGAGGGATGACTGACATAATATGTAAAAAGTATGTGTGAACATTAAAACATTATGTGAATACTGATTATTAATAAGTAAAATATTATTAGTAATAACAATATCATTGTTGTTACTACTCACTTCTCCTATGGATAATCATTCTCCGTACCCAGATTACCGG
Organism: Antechinus flavipes; assembly: GCF_016432865.1. Classification (NCBI taxonomy): domain Eukaryota; kingdom Metazoa; phylum Chordata; class Mammalia; order Dasyuromorphia; family Dasyuridae; genus Antechinus; species Antechinus flavipes. The sequence goes on from NC_067403.1 coordinate 231,442,467, forward strand.
GGACCTTCCATCTTAATTGTCATCTTTTGATCAGCAAAAAACAATCAAGTAATGCTATAATTGCTGCCACAGGACAATCTATCGCCCTGACTCAAATAGTATCTTTACAATTATCTAAAACAAAGTTTCCTTTGGCAAATACATCTATTTCTATATATACAGTATCCATCAATAGAAGATGAGATTCTTGAGGCTAGAGTGGAAAGGGAACTTGAAAGTCAACCCAAACAAGTTTTGTTGATAGTTGAGGAAACTAATCCCAGAGTAATTTCATGTCTCGCTTATGGGTCACACAATTAATAAGGGGATTGGAAACCCAGATTTTCCTAGTTCTGGAAGCACTGAGCTCTCTCCTCTGTGATCTGCTGTCACTGATTAGGACTTACTTCAGTGGCAGTTAAGTGGCATATTGGATGGAATTTTGTACTTGAAGTCAAGAAGGTGAGTTTAAATGTTATCCCAGACACTTACTAACTTGTATAAACATGAACTATCACTCAACCTTTCTCAGACCCAGATTTCCTATTTATAAAATGGGAATAATAATAGTATCAAAACTCACAGGGTTGTTATAAAGATCAATTGAGATGTCTTTTTGTAAATATTTTGCAAACTTTAAAATTATCTCTCTATATGTCTATATCTATCTATATAAATGATGAATATTTTCTAAAACTTACTGTGTACCAAACCCTGTGATTAGCTCTTTATAAGTTTATCATTATCATTATCAATCATCATTTCATCTAATTAAGAAGTAGCAAGATCATTCCAAATGGATCAAATAACAGAAAGCATTCATAATGCGAGAACTAATGTCCAATGCCGTAGTCAATTTCAGGTTAAGAACATAATTTTAAGTTATTTCTTTTTGATTTTCAAGCAACTCAAGATGCTTATCACAAAAATATTTTAAATATTCATGAGGGGGACTCATTTCCATCTGTGTTTGATATTCATGCTACTCTCAAATTTTGAAAGAATGATCCTGAGATTGGTGGACTATAGTCATGTTTCCTAAACTTCATTGAATTGTAAACCATAAAATCCTTGACCTTATTTTTACTGCTACTTTTATCCTAGAACGATGCTTGCCCTTTCTGCTTTCTTCAATTTTTTAATCTATTGATTATGTAATATCCAACTCATACTGAATTTATTAAGACAAAACAAAATAAGTGTAAAGTAAACCAAACAGTCCAAAACTAGAAACTGAAGGAAACTGTCATAATCGAGATAGAGCCAGAAGAATCCAATTACTGACTGCTGTGCTAAATGATTGGTTGAAGGGAGAAAAAAAACCTCTTACACATTAACTTTAATATGATAACCATTTGTAATTGAATTGTATTTACGTAGCTTCGATGGTTGAGTGTAGAATTCCAATGGCCAGAATGATGGTATTTGGAGCTCTGTAGCATTGAGCAGGGATAAATTGCTGTAATGGGATTCTTGGTTGCACTGCTCTATTAATTTAATAGCAGACTCTGACTTTATTACAGTAAATAACATATTCATTAAAATGTTTAAGCACTCATGAAAGGGAAAAAGAGACATTAGAAATGCACTCTGCCAGCATAACTAACAAAGGCATGAAATAATTACAGGGGGGTTAGTGTTATTTTAATGCTTTCTCTCTTTCCCTCTGGTACACTGACATCCACAAGCGTGTGACTGCATGGACACATACAATTTGAATATGAGTTTCACATTCAAACATGCTATTAACATCAAGTCATTCAAAAAAAGAGCAAGATTGCTTTGGGGAGGAGAATCAGGATCTCTGAGAAATTGAGAGAGGTTATAATATGAAGAATCAAATGCTGAACTTTAAGAAGAAAAGAAGAAGTAGCCTCAACTTATAATGGGAGCACCTCTTTCCCAGACAATGGTGAATTCTTACCCATGCCCCTTTTATAAACTTGCCATTAGTGGATGGAGGGGGTGGCATTTGCCCTATATGTGGATGACTTTATTCCTGCTTCTTTTTTTTTTTTTTAATCATTAACATTGATACAAATGGTTCGCACCAATCTGTATAAATGCAAGAAGTAAACATAATGAAAATGTCTCTATTGAAGGAGGGATAGGAAAGTTCAGTGAAAAATAATCTTTATGAAATAAACAAAAGAAAGACAGTTAGTTGGTGTACTGGATAAAGTACTAGCCCTATAGTCAGGAGGACCTGAGTTCAAATCTGGTCTCAGACACTTAAGACTTCCTGGCTGTGATCCTGGGCAAGTCATTGAACTCCAAATGTCTCAGCAAAATAAACAAATAAATAAATGAACAATAAATAAATACATAGGTGAGTAAATAAATAAATGAGGACAGTGATAGAACCTATGCTGTGGCACAGCAAACTTTTCAAATTGACCAGATTTGGGTGTGCAGCGTCAAAGTTCCTAAATGAATTGATTGTACAAGCTGGGGATTTTGGGGAAACTATATTTTATAGCACTGTATTTTGATACTAGGTTGCGTCTCATGATGTCAGATGGAATGTAACATTTGAAGTCGAATTCAATTGAACAGTATGCTTAGATCCTCATGTGTCTACCCAGTCAAAGTGAAACAAGACTTTGATAGAATGACCAAAAGTCTAATGGTGGGGAAATTGTTAACAGTGGGTTATTTGTCTCAAAAAATTGCATTGTAAGCAAAGTTGATCTTAGCCTCTCCTGTCTTATTTCTTCTTCCATGACAATTCTTTCTCTTCTGCTTCAACTATTCAGTTTTCTAGCTCTGTGATTCCAAACGATTCACTTATTCTTTGTCTATCTCACTGCTTTGTCTATTAAATGCGAATAACAATAATACCTAACTTTCATTGTTACTATGAGAAAATGAGATATTTGGAGAGCACTTTGCAAATCTAAAGTGCCATATAAATGTGAATGTATCTACATATATATGTAGATAAATATCTATATATACATATATATCTATATATAGTACTGCTGCTGCTGCTGCTGCTGCTGCTACTACTACTACTACTTCAATTATTCCTCTTCCTCCTTTTTCTTTCTATTTCCATTTTACCCTCGAGTTCTAGAATATCATGTCTACTCCTCCTCTTTCTCTTCTTTTTCCTTCTTTCCGTGATAAGCCATTACTTTTCTGCTTGAGCCATACAGTGTCTTATTACATTCGGACTTACACAGAAGTAACCACATATGTGATTCATAACTCAGCATTAATTTAATCATTATATTTCCAGGCACAAAAGTACCCATGATGGTATATTTAATTTATGATAAAATTCTATCATCACTTACTTAATCACCATTTCCTCTTGGATTCTAATGAAGATATCTCAACATCTTGAACCTAAGAAGCTTGAGAAAAGTAGAGTACTCCCAAACCACCAGATAGAAAAGAAACTTTTATCATCTGCTCTGCTGCTAGGTACTAAGAAGAATGATTTTTTTTTCATTCAAATTGCAGCTAAAATCTTTTATATTTATTCTTTGCCCCATTACAATGTGAACTTTTTGAAAGAAGGAACTAGCTTTTCTACTTTTATCTTTAATTATAAGTATAATATTTTGCACATGGTAAGCACTTAACAAGTGCCTATTTACTTCATTCATTTGAGATACTTAAAAGCACTGAACATTTTCCTAAATGAAATCCAGTACATTCTTTTATTTAGATTCAATTTTTGACCTGACTCACTAGAGTGTCTTTCTAGAATATATGAACTGGTGAACTACTCAAAATACCTGCTTTCTAACTGCACACTGTAGTCTGAATAACAGATATTTTTCAATCATTTCATTTTTCCTGTGTGGATTGTTAGGCAAATATCTTTTGTATAGTCATGGATATCATTCAGTAGGCCATGATGCTTTTAGCAATGAATGCAATGACTTTTTGAAAACATGATGCTAAAATATTTCATTATCTGAGGGAACTTGTCTTCCATTTAGTTACTAATAAGGCCTTCCTCCATGATAGTAATAAATGCTTTTGGAAAACACATGTCTTTTTATTTTATGAATTTGCTTCACTTTGTCATTGTAATGTAAGCTCCCTGATTCTATGGATTACTTCATTTTTGTGCCTCTATTATTAGTGTCTAACACGATGCCCATCATAAAGTAATACTTAATAAAATGCCTTTTGATTGATTTATTGAAAATTGAGTTTTGAGTATATTTGAATAGAATTGTCTCATTGGTTACATTTATTAAGAAGTTTTGTAGGTTCTTAATGTGCACAAGAAAATTTCTTGTAGAAGTTTTAAAAGTTGTATTTTGTCTACTGAGTCAAACACTTCTTTGGAGTTAACAATCAAAAAGAAGAACAGGTTCTTATATTGCTTGGTCTTTGGTAGAAAACTGTGCAAAAACTTTTCTATTTCCTTCTTATATTTTCATTAAGGCTACTGTTGGTAAATGTGGATGAAAAGTAGTTAATTAGGTCAAGACATATTGATGTCCTTTATACTTCCTTTCTTCATATAGCCCCATTGTCTGTGATTTTCCCCTTTTTTCATGTTTTCATTTCCATGAATTATCTTGAAAATGTTCAATAAAATCTTTATCTCTAGCTTTTAGCTTTCTGTAGCTTCCTTTCCCAACTCTATTATCAAATGTCATTTCAGTCTGCTAGGGTTATTCATCAGGCACTGCGTCAGTAGGATCCATAATGAGTGGATCTATTCTCATTGAAGAGGAACATAGATCATTATGGAAATACTGATACATTTGTTTTATTTTGCTTTTACGTATGCATTTTGAACTGCTTCATTTTATGAATGCTGTCTAGATATTGTGATGTATTTATCATATGATGCCAAACTTTCCCCAAATTTGTTTTCACCTCCACTGCTTTTAATGATTTATTAGATTATACTACTCACTGTCCATATTATATTTGCTTGCAGTTTCTGATTGGTTTACAAATTTCTGACAAATGTATTGGTTAAACCTCAATTATATTATATAACACATTTTTGTAGTCCTCCCCTAAGTCTGCTTTTCAATTGTAGTCTCCAAGAATTATGGCATAAAGTAGATATTCACTGGATTTGTTCATTCTTGTATGTTTATATTTTACTCTATCTTTCTATACCTCTCCCATCAGAACTTAACTACTTTATGTTTATTTTTTCCACTATTGAGTACAAGCTCCTTGAAGACAATTCATTTTGGTGCTTATATTCACAATTATACATAGTTTCTGCTAATATGCTAGGTACTTTATATATGCTTCTTTTTAAAATTAAATTATTTCCATGTTTTTATGCTTATAATAAGATCATAATATTAAAGTGGGAATACACTGTAATTATCATGAACAATGGGAAGTAAAAGGACTTCATCTTTTGATGTAACAAACTCCATTAGCTTCTCTATTTTTTTCTCCAAGGAGAAACTAAGCAATATCCTTCCAGTAATGTCCATCTTCCTTTTGTCTTCCCATGTCAGAAAATGATACAGAACACTGAGAAACTCTTGAAGGGTATTTGAAAAAATCAAAACACACAAAATAATTTTGCAAATAAGTGGCAAAGGAAAACCACAACTCCAATTAAATCTTACACAGTAAAAGGCAATTACTTGGTTAAGACCCAGCAATCACATCCCTACCTTTCCCTTTTTGCATCTGTTGTTCTTTTGTGCTCCCCCCCTCTCTTTTTCTCTCTCTCGCTCCCTCTCTCTCTTCTCTCTTCCCCCCTTCCTGTCTTCTTGAGATTTCAATGCAAGAATTAAGATATCAAATGGGAATTGTTTCCATTTTTAGCAAGATTTTGAAGGCTTCACTCAGATTTAAAAGTGCTGGCCTTGGCTAATGATACACCAAATGGCATATAAAATTGACTGGCTATGAGAAGACAGGAAAAAAACAAAGAGAGCTCGATTTGTGGCTAGGCACAATATCCCTTTTTATATGATCAATTCTATTCATCTAGAGCAACTTCTGCCAAATTTTTCTTGAACATTACTGTGGACTGCTGGAATACACAATGATCTTTTAAGTTATCACTCACTCTCTAAAATTTAATAATAGGAGAAAAAAAAAACACCCAAGTCCAACAACATGTTATTTACTCCAGAAGTGTTTCTTTAAATTGAACAATAGAGCAGTTACATTAATAGCGTCCTGGTATTCCTGGTTCCATTTTACTCCATCCCTGATTGAATCATCATTATTAAGTGTTATCATAACCAGAACTTCAACGTTTCTGTCAGTCTTGGTTGTGATGAGCTCTAAAAGAAAATGATCCAGCTTTGGATAAGATAAATGAATAATACAAAATTAAAGACTATAGTAGAAAACACACACTGAAGATTCAAAAGTGAAACTACACTCAGCAATAAGGCTGATTTATGCTGCCTTTGAAGTAGTGAATTCCCATCATAGGATGGACTCAGAGATTAAATGAGCACTTGGCAGGAAATATTAAGGATAATATCTTTTAATGTTAGAACTGAAAAAAAAAAATAGAAGACTGATAATGGGCATCTAGAAAAACAGGTTCTTTAATTTTGAGTTTCATAATTTTAGGTAAGTTTCTTTAGCTCTTTAGACTTCACTACAGTGTTACCTTATTTACCTAAGGGCAGAAGATTAGGGCAGCTGACCTGCTTTAGCTCTAAAATATTTTATTTTATTTCAAAATAATCAACAAAACAGAAATTATTGTGTCAAAAGATCAAAAGATTATGAAGACTGGTAATGATTTTATATTTTAATTCAAGAGTCCAAGTGATAGGCAGTTTAAACACACACACACACACACACACACACACACACACACACACACAATGTTCCTTTGGGCTAGCTTTTTGGAATGTAGGAGTACAGGACGCAGGAGAGCCATCAGAAAGATGGTCAAAAAATGGAATGTCCCATTTCCAGTCCTTCTCAGCCCTTAAATACCTTCATATGATTATATCATTACAGCACACTATGTATGTGTGAACTAGAGAACTATTACATTACCATGCTAAGTACTATATATACATATATAGTATTTAACGTGGTAATATATATATATATATATATACTATACTATAATATCTATACATATATATTTGTGCACATATATACACACACACTAAAGAACCATCATCTTATCAATTCCACTGAGTTAAAACATTGTTTTAAGTATCCTTGTTTCAAGTACACTTCTCCAGAGTTCCGGTCCTCTACACACATACACACACACATTGGGCAATAGATAAAATACATACAATGACAAACAGCTGGCTATTTGGAAAATTTTTTCCAATCAGGCTGTATAATAGGAATAAAATGATAATCAAAGACCATCTTGAAAGCTTCATAGGAATGTATGAATGTTGAGAAAAAATGAGACAGGTGTCCAGCACCTTAGAGAAGTTCCAAGTGGAGGATTTAAGGGTTAGGATTTGTTGAGACCTGCATATTTGGAGGTAATTTACAATTCAGCGAAAGTGAAGATCTGTAGGAATTTTGAAGCACTTAAGTATCAGGCAAAATTCTGATACTTTTCATTGGTTGTATGAACTAAGTAAAATATTTTTATAATATTATCACATATAAATATAACTTGATAAAATACTTTCCTCACAATGATATTTGGGGGAAAGCTATATAAGAATTTTTGACACCATTTTACAAATAAAGAAACCAATTTTCAGAGATGTGAAATAACTAGACCATTGTCACAGGGCTTGCAGGGATAGGGCTTGAGTTTGAATTCAGTTTTTTTTTTTTTTTTCCTGTGTGCAAGTGATGTTTCCATTACATAAAATTCTATCTCTGTATTCAAACTTAAAAGACTGTTAACATGTGAATGAATTGCCTGAAAGAAAGGAGTACTGGTACATATCTACATATTGGTTTAGGATATGATTCTACATAAATATTTGTTTCTTTTGACATATTAATATCTCTTGATTGGGATTTTGCATATGCTAACTTAGCATTTAGAGGTAGTAAATCTATTGATTACAAAAGTAAACATCAGTCATTTGGCCCACCAATCCCAAGAAGAAGTAATTGGCAGAAAGAAGGAAAAAAAAACATGAAAAATATTTATCAGATATCTAAGTTTAAAAAAAAAATCTCCAAGGGAGCTTCATTGTGTATACATATGTATGTACCTATGCACATTTTATGTGTGTGTGAATGTGTGTGAGTGTGTGTGTGTGTGTGTGTGTGTGTGTGTGTATGGGTGTTTAAAACTGGCTATTACTTGAACTCTTGAATTAGAATATAAAATCATTACTATATTTCACTTTTTCGCAATCTTTTGGTCTTTTGTTTCAATAATTTCTATTTTGGTCATTATTTTGAAATAATGTATTTTAGAGCTAAAAGAGGCCCTCTGTCTTAATCACCTGTCCTTAGGCAAGTAAGGTAACATTGTACTGAGATCTAAAGAGCTAAAACCACTTACCTAAAATTAAGATGCTGAAAAATTATAAAACCTGTATTTCTGGATTCCTACTATAATTCTTCTATTCTTTTCCATTTCTAACATTAAATGATATTATCATGTAATATTCCCTGTCAAGTGTCCATCTAACCTTTGAGTCTATCCTGTGATGAGAATTCACTACCTGAAAGGCAATATAAGCTTCTTGTTACAAGGACCCTATCTTTTCTCATTGGGGTAGTTAAATGGTTGTTCAGTAAATAAGTAGCTTCTAAGTAATTCCTTGATGCTGTAAATGAGAATGCTATGAAAATACTGTCTCTCTCCCCCATGGCCCTTGGTAACCAATTAGGCATTACTGTGGCAATAGACTTTGTGGCTCCCTCATGACCTGACAGATCACACAGTGTTCCCTCGGCATCTAACTTAAAGCCCTACAGAGACTTGAGCCAAGAGAGATGTTACCTCCTTAATGGGAATAGATATAGTTACAGGAGCCAGAAATGCTTCTTGATTTGGTAACCAAGGAAGAAAATTCTAGTTTCTTCAGTGACAAATAGTAAACAAACAAATATTTAAAACATCTAAGGACTGTCAGAAACTCAAAAAAGTCTAATTACCCAAACTCCAAAGCTTCTAAAAAAACAAAACAACAAAAAAAACTTGCTCACTTTAATCTATCATTTTATAATAGTAGAGGTCCAGGTTCATAAAGAAAGCCTAATGCTAGCCTATCATTGCTGATTCTCACTTCTTTTCACAGCTCCATCTTCACAATTCATTTATTTGTAGAATATTTCAAAACCTGCTGAACTCTTTGCTTGGAAACTTATGTAGAAAGTGATAACTACAATAACTTCTGATCTCATAATTTTCAAGACTGCATGCTTAGCGCATATTTTTAATTAATTAATTACCAAAACTTCTACTCTTCCCTTCAGGATATGTGAGATCTCTGACCAGTCAAACATACATTCAATGTCCACACACACAGATCCACACACATGTCCATATGGCTTCTGGAATCCTGTTAGATTTCTACCATGCTGGGAAGTAATAGTTATTAATAAACAGACATGCCATATTCTGTTTAGTTTTCATAAGCAGCTTTCTCCACTTCCCTCATTTCTATGTGTCATTTTCTCTCTTCCCACATGAGCATCTTTTGATTTAAAAGCTATCTTTAGTCCTAAACATACTCCTTAATGGAAAAACAAAACTGATGTTTCCTTTTGAAAGTTCAATTTTAGTGAATTCGTTTTTGGGAAAATAAATAGCTTAGGTGTAAAATAACTCAAGATGAATCTTTATAAAAAGACTTGAGTACTGAAACAATTTGTGATTTCATCAGTATGGACAGGTAGTCCCCTCCATCCAACAGAAAGCTCGATTCCTCTGTGACAGTAAAAGGTCTTGAAGAGCTACTAGGACTGAATGACAAATTGATCATCTTCTGGGCGACCTAATGCTAAAAATTTTGAAACTTATTCTGTTTCTTAGAGATGAATCCCTCCTGGTATATGACATATATTCTATAACTTGATTGCTTAGTAGGACGTCAGTTTAGATCTACAGTAGAGAATAGACCTGGAATAGCAGAGATAGAAAATGTCTTTAAAAATTCTGATCAGCATTTATTAATAAATAAGGCATCTGGTTATATTATCTGCTTACTCCATATGTTATTTTTGTGTAAATCACTTAAGCTCTCTAGGTCTCAGATGCCTTATCTAGAAAATGAGAATTATAAATTCCTATTTGTAGGGCAAGGTAGTGAGACAAAGCAGAATTTTTTTTAAGACTTTTGGATTTATTTTAGACTTCATAGTATTTTATTTTGTTTTAATTACACAAAAAGACAGTTTTTAATATTCACCTTTGTAAGATTATGAGCTTCATTCCATCCCTCCCATCTCTATCCCTTTCCAAGACAACAAATAATCTGATAACTGCTATGAAGGCACAGCCATGTTTTAAACTTAATTCCACATTAATCATGTTGTGAAAGGAAACTCAATAAAAGGGAAAAAAAAACAACAGGAAGGAAAACAGAACAAAACAAACAAACAAACAAAAACAAAGGAAAATAGTGTGCTTCAATCTTCATTCAGACCTTATAGTACTTTTTCTGGATATGGTCAGCATCATCATAAATGGCTTGGATTTGTGTTAGATCATTTGCATGGCTGAAATAGCTGTCTAAATAATTGATCACTGCACAGTGTTCCTATTACCCTGTACAATGTTCTCCTGGTTTTGTTCACTTTACTTAGCACCAGTTCATTAAGGCTTTCTAGGCTTTTCTGAAATATACATGCTTATCATTTCTTATTGAAAAATAGTATTCCATGACATACATGTACCACAATTTGTTCAGCCATTTTCCAGTTGATGGGTATCCCCTCAATTTCCAATCTTTTGCCGCTACAAAAAAAGAGTTTCTATAAATATTTTTGTACATGTGGGTCTTTCTCCATTTTTTATGATCTCTTCAGAATATAGACCTGGTGCAGATATTTCTGGATTAAAATATAGGAACAGTTTCATAGTCCTTTGGGCATACTTTTAAATTGCTCTCTAGAATGGTTAGATCAACACCCAACTCCACCAACAATGCATTATGTCCCAACTTTCCCACATTATCATATATATATCAATTCATTTTCTGGCATATTAACCAATATAATAGGAAAGAGGTGGTGCTTAAGAGTTATTTTAATTTTTATTTCTCTAATCAATAGTGATTTAGAGTATTTATTTATTTTTTTCTGAGGCAATTGGGGTCAAGTGACTTGCCCAGGGTCACACAGAGCTAGGAAGTGTTAAGTATCTGACATCAGATTTGAACTCAGATCCTTCTGAATTCAGGGCTGGTGCTCTATCCACTGCATCACCTAGCTGCCCCTATTTAGAGTATTCTCATGGCTATGAATAACTTTAATTTCTTCATCTGAAATCTGCCTGTTCATATCCTTTGACATTTATTAATTTGAGAATGGCTTATATTCTTAATAAACTTGATTAAGTTCTCAAAATATTTTAGAATGAGGCCTTTATCAGACACATTGGCTATAAAAAAAAGTCTTCTTTCTTTCCAATCTTGGTTGCATTGATTTTGTTTATGCAAAATCTTTTTAGTTTAATGTAACCAAAATTGTCTATTTTGCATTTCATACTTGTTTTGGTATGGGGTATGAAATGTTACTTTATGTTATGTTAGTTCTAATTTCTGCTATACTATTTTCCCTGTTTCCCAGCAGTTTTTGTTTAATAGTGAGTCAGAGTCTTTGGGTTTATCAAAGAACAGATTACTATAATCATTGACTATTGTGTCTTGTGAACCTAACCTATATCACTAATCCTCCACTCTGGTTGTTGATCTGTGTTGTAGGTAACACCTATCTTCCTAGTGCCTTGCCCAGACAATGTCTGTGTTGGGATATACCGTCCCCTGCTTTTACCCAAATGATACAGACCTTTCCTGAAGTCCTTCTAAGTGACCTTAAGCTGGAAAATTGTTTCATTCTATTCTTTTTACAGGTTCTGTTTTTCCTAAATCTATTAGAGGCTTTGATTTAGCATGGATTTCAAGAGAAATTAGGGAGAGCTCAAGTGATTTTCTGGCTTCTCTCTGCTATTGTGGCTCTGCTCTTCCAGGAAATCTTTTCAAGGTTTGCTATTTCTCCTATTATAGCAAAATAAAGAATAAAATGACTGGGATGGAATTGAGTGAGAAAGTCAGGTTTGAACATTATCTGATAGATACTCAACTTTGTCTCATTATAAAAACTGCAACCTTGGCCAGAAACCTTTAGATTTTGGATTCATTAATAAGATTGGACAAAGAAATTATGGAGTCCAAGGACAATTTCTTAGGATTTTTTTTACTAACACAAAGAGCAATCTATTTTTCAATTTTTTTTGTATAAACCTTTATATAATTCTCTTGCTGCATAAGAGAAATCAGATAAAAAAAAGAAAGTAAATGAGTAAGAAAACAAAATGCAAGCAAACAATAACTAAAAAGAGTGAGAATGTTATGTTGTGATCCACATTCAGTTCCTACAGCCTTCTCTCTGGGTGTAGATGGCTCTCTTCATCACAACTTCATTGGAACTGGCATCAATCACCTCATTGTTGGAAAGAATCACATTCATCAGAATTGATTGTTGCCATGTACAATGATCTCCTGGTTCTGCTCATTTCACTTTGCAAAAGTTCGTGTAAGTCTCTCCAGGCCTTTCTAAAATCATCCTCCTGATCATTTCTTATACAACAATAATATTCCATTATACCATATACCATACCTTATTCAGCCTCCAACAGATGGGCATCCACTTAATTTTCAATTTTTTGCTATTACAAAAAAGGTCTGCCATAAACATTTTTGCACATGTGGATCCTTTTTCTGAGCAATCTCTTTATGGTAAAAACAATGAATTTATATTTTAAGATTTAAATTTAAATTTTAAAAATTATATTTAAATGAACCATGATCTCATAGATCTATATGAGTGTGCCCACTGTTAATATAGATTTAGACTAAGGTGACTATATATGGGAAGAAATGGGAATTTGTAGTCAGAGGACTCAGTTAAAATTCTAGCTTTGGCACTTTATACTTTTGTGACCTTGGGCCAAGCCACATAATTTCCTTGGCCCCAGTTTTCTCTATTTTAAAATCAAGGAGCTGGAATACATCATCTCTGAAATTGTTTGTTTATTTGTTTGATTTTCTGTTATTTATCTGTAATTCTAAAATCCATTGCATTTTCCCATTCTGTGAAATTCTTTTCTATATGTTGTTTCCAGCCACAAAATATACAATAACACATCTACAATGAAGCATATATTTTTTCTAAAAAAATATGATTGGGTGTAGGGCACTGGATTATGTACTAGGGAAGATGCCAATTTAAATTTTTAAGGAGATTACAGTCTCAATAAACATCATGTTTAAACATATATAGAACTATAAGGGACCACTGAATCCAACTGTCTCCCTTTACAGATAAGAAAACAAAGGCTCATTAAGGTGAAGTGGATTATTGTCTAATGATTATCAAATAACTAGGTTCAAATATGAACTATTTGGATTAGTTTGTGTTGGATCTTCACCAAGTCCTTTTGCTTTTTTGGAGTCTTATTTTCCTCTACTTCAAAATCAAAGATTTGGACTAAATGACATTTAAGTCTTCTTCCTATATAGATTTATAATACTTTGTAATAGTTTTCTAAAGTGACATGATAGATAAAGTGATGGGCTTGAAGTCAGGAAAGTATTGTTTTGAAATTCACCTCAGCTGTGTTACTATGGCCAATCAGTGAAGTTCCCCAAGCCTTAGTTTCCCTAGATAGAAAATTGAGATGGCTATAACAATATTACATAGTTTTAATAAGGATACAATGAGATAATACATGGTAAGTGTTTTGCAGAATTAAATATATTGGTTATTACATATTAGTTATTATTATTCATATCATCAGCTGGCCATCATCCTAAAAAAGAAATATGTATCAGTTTATTATTATTATTATTTTGCTGAGGCAATTGGGGTTAAGTGACTTGCCCAGGGTCACACATCTAGGAAATGTTAAGTGTCTGAGACCAGATTTGAACTCAGGTCCTCCTGACTTCAGGGTTGATGCTCTATCTACTGCACCATCTAGCTGCCCCCAGTTTATTATTATTAAAGCTCATATAGATAGGAAGTTCCAGACCTGGGATTAAAATCCAAATCTCCTGACTCTAAACCCAGACTATATCCCAATGTACCTCACTGCATCCTAATTGCCATGGTCAGTATAGTGCCTAATGGTTAAAAGTTTCAAGAAATGGGAAATTTTTTCTTCTTGAAGCTTGGCTAAGTAAAGATCAAGGGTGGATTTAATTAGAGCCTTCAAGTGCGAAATTGATTATTGTGGTTGTTTGTATAATTATTTTTCCAAAACAGGGTGAAATTAAACAGGGGCAAGGGCAAAGGAATATTTGCATTTCTAGGGGGAAGGGATGGGCTGAGTTATGCAACTATATGATTAAGAATGACAGGCAGGGCACAAGAAAAAAAAAAGCACATTAAGAATTCAATGTAAGCTGACAACAAGTGCTCGGGAATGAGGAAAAAATGCTAGAATAAGGCTCTATGGAAAGAAAGATGGAAAAGAAAACTCAAGAGAGAAGACTACCAGACTTGACATGGGGAAGGTATTATTAGATGATTAGCCCTAGTTTTGATCCACCCATCTTAAGAAGGATATAGAAGAACTGAAGAGGTGCCAGAAAAACAGCCAACTGAAGTGATTAGACTGAAAACTAGGACATGGGATTGAAAGTTAGAAGAGTTAGGGCCATTTGGATCAAGGAAAGAAAAAAAGTGAGCAGCAGCTTAATAACTGTATTCAAGAATGTGAGAGGTTATTATAAAGAAAGCCCAAATCAGTTCTTCTCCATTTTGGTAAAGAATGGAATTAGAGTAAATGGACTGAGATTGCAGGCTGAGAGATTTAGGTTAGTCATAAAAAATAAACCTTCCTGAGAAGCTCTGTAGTTAAATACTAGAGAGAATGGATCATAGAAGTTCAGAGTTTTTGGAATATGTTTATAAACAACATAGCCTTTCTTTACTCCTCAGAATTTAAATTTAAAACAAATCAAATTGAAACAAAATAGCATAGCCCCTCAAATGGCGGGGGGATGTGGGTAATGATTTTCACTAATGATAGAAGAAGGGTGATATCTTATAATCCCTCTGAGATTTAGGATGATATATTCTATGCAAGGATTATTGCAAATAGAAACAAGAGATTAGAACACAAAGATATAATTAATATTTATGATGGGGCAAAATCATTTGGCAAGAAGGTTGGTTGCTACATAAGACAGTCCATCCAATTTGAGTGTTGTAAGATGGCAGGATTATTGTTTTAGAGCTGAAAGTTTCTCAGAAGCAATTCAAGACCTTATATTGCAGAAGAAACTGAGGCTCAGGTCTCCCCAGATAGTAATTAACTGGGGAAGTATAATTTTCTTCTCTAAAATATAAAGTTCTCTGGGGGCAGATTTCCTGGGGGGGGGGGGCGGGGTTCTAGGAGCAGCCTTAGTTGCAGTTCAGTGTAATCATTCCAAATTCAGCTAGTAAAATCCAAATACTTTACTTTCTTCTTCAAAGTCTAGTCTCTTTCCTGGGGCCCGGTTAGCTTTCTTAGGGGCCTATCTCTCTCCTTGGTTCTGAGAGCTCCTGCTGCTAGTCCTTTGCCTCTGCCAGCTTCAGCCTCCAGCCAGCAAAAAGGTGGAGGATGGAATGAATCTGTCTTCTCCTCCAAGAGCTTCTAGTGGGCTTGTGTGTCTAGCCCTGAGAGCTTCTTGCTTATATTCTGTACACTGAGTACACACCAATCATTATATCACTAGGAAACCATTAATTGTTGTAGGATTAAATCAATGCTAAACTAGGTTTAACCATTGTCTCCTCAATTCCACTTAGTACCTTGCTTCGAATTCTGGCCTATAACATCTCCTTGTAGGATCAGATCAATCATACTGAATCATGCTAAATTAGATAATTATTGTCTCTATTAATTCCAGTGACTTAGCACGTTGTAAGAATCCTAACAGGGAAGGATGTGAATCCTAACAGGGAAGGATGTGAATATATATGTTTTTTCCCATTCAAAATCTATTCTTCTATCATTGCAACATTCTACCTTTTGTTCTGGAAGAAATGATCTTTCAATCAGATAACACAGACCCATTAGTCTGGTTGATAATATCCAACTTTGATGCCTGAAAAAAACTATGGTGAGGTTATGTATGGAAAAATACTATATTAATAAATAATATTTTTGAATCTAACTTTTTATGGCTATAAAATTGGCTGATATAAAACCAAAGATCATGTTGAACTCTGAAACTCTCCAAGGAAGTCAGAGTGCTTGTTTTGGGTTCACCTAAGTCACAATCCCACTGAAAAATATGTGTGTTGGTTCCCTAATATCTTATGTTTTGATTTTCTAGTGAGAATCATTGATAAGAGACTCAAATGAAAGCTAGACTTTTTTGCTGGTTCTTTATTCTGATAGATCAACTTAACAAAGTTCTTTTTTTTTTAACTTTTATTTTTTATTTTTATGTTCCAAGGTTTATTCCCAACTGACATATGTCATAGTAGGTGAAAGTGAGTAGAAGGAGAGGAAATGATAGAGCCTTTGCATTGTCAGTCAGGAACCAAGTGAAGGAATATTGGGTAGTTGCCACATGTTGTCATCATTTTCAAAAAAGATTAATGATCTCATGATTGGATTATGAGAGATGTCCTGACTTGCATATGATTCGGATTTAAATGAGACAGAGCTTCACAAAGTTGTCAGTTTTGTTTTTTCTTCCCATCATAAAAGTCTTGAAGCAAGACAAAAGTCAAGAAAACTGGTGACAGTCCAGGAATACAGTGAATGACTTTGACATTCACAGAGTCTTGCCAAACTCCAAGCTCTCCCCAATGCTGTGTTCAACTGCCTTCATGGTTATGAGAACAAATGGGGTAAGCATCTCTTTAACTCACCAATAGGTGTGAAGTCTGTTAGCTACCTTTAACTTGGTTTCATTCTTCTCCCAAGATGGTCTACTGGGGTGTGGCTGATGAACATGCTACTTTTAGCCATAGATGAAAGCTGGGTGACAAATGGACATAAATAGTGGGTGAGTAGCCCAAAAAGGGTTGGCAAGTCAGAGGTATTAGTCCTCTCTGAACATACCATACATTCTCAAGAATTATGAAATGACAAACAAAAAAGGGGTCAGGACCTCTTCCAAAATCACAGCTCCTGATACAAAGCTCAGTTTTCCTCATGTTGTATCAATTCTCTGAGAGATACATCTAAAAGTGTTCATTAGAATCAAAGAAGGCAGAACTAAGACCAAGGAGGTGAGATTAACTAGGAGTGTCAACTGGAAGGAACTGGCCTCTAACATATGGGTGCTCAGAGCTGAACAGAGTAGGCTGGAGACAGAAGAAACAGAAATCAAACAGGAGTTTAATTTCAAAGTGAGGGAAATGAAAACACTTTACTCCTCTGTCATTTCAACATTGGCTAGATTGGAATTATGGAAATAAAGTCAGATAGTCAAAGTTTGTAGAGTTGCTAAAACCATCTCAATATATTTTGGAGGTTTGAAGATTTATCATTTTAGGATTACATGGGAGAATTCCTTGATCTTTCTCATTCCAGATAAGATTCCCAAATACAGTTGTTGATAAAAATGCTGGAAAAATGGAGATTAACTTGAATTTAGTTTTGGTTGCAGAATATTAACTGCATAATCTTTGACAAGTTATATCTGTTTGCCACAGTTTTCTGATCTGTAAAGAGAAAATAATAATGCTACCCACCTTCCCCATGCCCCCCAGAGTTATTGTAAGGATCAAAATGATATAATGATTATAAAGTGCTTAGCACACTGACTGGTGTGTGCTATCACTACAGTTTTATTATTTCTTTAATTAAATGTATTTTTCCATACCTAAAAACTTGCCTGGGAAACTTGCATCTTATGGCAACCTTTTAACTCTTCCTTGACATTTCAGATTGTGAAAAAGAAAAGATTGTTTAAACCAGAGACTCCTATGACTGCCTCAGATCAAGGGACCCTCTCTTTGTTGATCTCTCATCCCAGATAAGATTCCCAAATACAGTTGACAAAAATGCTGTAAAAATGTAGGTTAACTTGAATTAAGTTTTGATTGCAGAATATTAACTGTAAACTTGCCTGGCAAATAAGGGTATTTTTTTTCTCCTGTTACATAATATTTTTAAATTATAACTATGTTCTTCTTTTTTTTTCCTTTTATAGCAAATTTCTATAATCAAGTAATTTTAAGTACAATACTGAATCTATTAAATAACAGATTGTATAGTGGCCAAATGCCAGAACCCTCAGGTGAAAGAAAAAATATTGCAAGCGGCTAGAAAAACCCAATTCAAGTATCAAGGAGCCACAATAAGGATCACCCAGGATCTGGCAGCATCCACATTAAAAGATCGAAGGGCCTGGAATATGATATTCCGAAAGGCTAAGGAACTTGGTATGCAACCAAAAATAACTTACCCAGCGAGAATGAGCATCTTTTTCCAGGGAAGAAGATGGACATTCAACGAAGTAAGCGAATTTCATCTATTTCTGATGAAAAAACCAGAACTTAACAAAAAGTTTGATCTACAAATATAGAACTCAAGAGAAATCTAAAAAGGTAAAGATTAATCTTGGGAACTATATTTTGACTATATAGATGTATAAAGAATACATGTATACCTTGTTCTAGAAATTGATGTGGAAAGGACATTGTACCAGAAAAAGGGTAAAGTGGGGGTAGTACATCTCATGAAGAGGCATAGGAAACCTATTATATCTGAGAGAAAGAATGGAGGGGGATGAATATAGTGGGTATCTTACTGCCTTCAGAATTGGCTTTAAGTGAAAAATCTTAAGACATATTCAATCTATGGTGAAACTTCTCCCATCTCATTGAAAAGTGAGAAGGGAAAAGTGGAAAGGGAAGGAATAAGCTAAGGGGAAGGGAATACGGGAACTGGGAGGGAAAGGGGTAAGATAGGGGGAGGAACTCTAAGGCGGGGGGAGGGATACTAAAAAGGGAGGGCTGTGAGAAGCAAGGGGTGCTCACAAGCTTAATACTTGGAAGGGGGGGAAAGGGGAAAGAAGGGAGGAAAGCATAAACCGGGGTTAACAAGATGGCAAGTAATACAGAATTGGTCATTCTAACCATAAACGTGAACGGGGTAAACTCCCCCATAAAGAGAAAGCGGTTAGCAGAATGGATTAAAAGCCAGAATCCTACAATATGTTGTTTACAGGAAACACACCTGAAGCGGGGAGATACATGCAGGTTAAAGGTAAAAGGTTGGAGCAAAATCTACTATGCTTCAGGTGAAGTCAAAAAAGCAGGGGTAGCCATCCTGATCTCAGATCAAGCTAAAGCAAAAATTGACCTAATTAAAAGAGATAAGGAAGGACACTATATCCTGCTAAAGGGTAGCATGGATAATGAAGCACTATCTATATTAAACATATATGCACCAAGTGGGGTAGCATCTAAATTCTTAAAAGAGAAACTAAGAGAGCTGCAAGAAGAAATAGACAGTAAAACTATAATAGTGGGAGATCTTAACCTTGCACTCTCAGAATTAGATAAATCAAACCAGAAAATAAATAAGAAAGAAGTCAAAGAGGTAAACAGAATACTAGAAAAGCTAGATATGATAGATCTCTGGAGAAAATGTAATGGAGACAGAAAGGAATACACTTTTTTTTCAGCAGTTCATGGAACCTATACAAAAATTGACCATATATTAGGACATAAAAACCTCAAACTCAAATGTAGTAAGGCAGAAATAGTAAATGCATCCTTTTCAGACCACGATGCAATGAAAATTACATTCAACAAAAAAGCAGGGGGAAGTAGACCAAAAAATAATTGGAAACTAAATAATCTCATACTAAAGAATGATTGGGTAAAACAGCAAATCATAGACATAATTAATAACTTCACCCAAGAAAACGATAATAATGAGACATCATACCAAAATGTATGGGATGCAGCCAAAGCGGTAATAAGGGGAAATTTCATATCTCTAGAGGCCTATTTGTATAAAATAGAGAAAGAGAAGGTCAATGAATTGGGTTTGCAATTAAAAATGCTAGAAAAGGAACAAATTAAAAATCCCCAGTCAAACACTAAACTTGAAATTCTAAAAGTAAAAGGTGAGATCAATAAAATTGAAAGTAAAAAAACTATTGAATTGATTAATAAAACTAAGAGTTGGTTCTATGAAAAAACCAACAAAATAGACAAACCCTTAGTAAATCTGATTAAAAAAAGGAAAGAGGAAAATCAAATTGTTAGTCTTAAAAATGAAAAGGGAGAACTCACCACTAACGAAGAGGAAATTAGAGCAATAATTAGGAGTTACTTTGCCCAACTTTATGCCAATAAATTCGACAACTTAAATGAAATAGAAAAATACCTCCAAAAATACAGCTTGCCCAAACTAACAGAGGAAGAAGTAAATATCCTAAACAGTCCCATCTCAGAAAAAGAAATAGAACAAACTATCAATCAACTCCCTAAGAAAAAATCCCCAGGACCAGATGGATTTACATGTGAATTCTACCAAACATTTAAAGAACAATTAACTCCAATGTTATATAAACTATTTGAAAAAATAGGGATTGAAGGAGTCCTACCAAACTCCTTTTATGACACAGATATGGTACTGATACCTAAACCAGGTAGGCTGAAAACAGAGAAAGAAAATTATAGACCAATCTCCCTAATGAATATTGATGCTAAAATCTTAAATAAAATATTAGCAAAAAGATTACAGAAAATTGTCACCAGGATAATACACTATGACCAAGTAGGATTTATACCAGGAATGCAGGGCTGGTTCAATATTAGGAAAACTATTAACATAATTGACTATATCAATAACCAAACAAACAAAAACCACATGATCATCTCAATAGATGCAGAAAAAGCATTTGATAAAATCCAACATCCATTCCTAATAAAAACACTTGAGAGCATAGGAATAAATGGACTTTTCCTTAAAATAGTCAGGAGCATATATTTAAAACCATCAGTAAGCATCATATGCAATGGGGAAAAACTGGAACCTTTCCCAGTAAGATCTGGAGTGAAGCAAGGTTGCCCACTATCACCATTATTATTTAATATCGTATTAGAAACACTAGCCTCGGCAATAAGAGTCGAGAAAGATATAAAAGGAATTAGAGTAGGCAATGAGGAAACCAAACTATCACTCTTTGCAGATGATATGATGGTATACCTAGAGAACCCCAGAGATTCTACCAAAAAGCTATTGGAAATAATTCATAATTTTAGCAAAGTAGCTGGCTACAAAATAAATCCCCATAAATCCTCAGCATTTTTATACATCACCAACAAAACCCAACAGCAAGAGATACAAAGAGAAATTCCATTCAGAATAACTGTTGATACCATAAAATATTTGGCAATCTATCTACCAAAGGAAAGTCAGGAATTATATGAGCAAAATTATAAAAAAGTCTCCACACAAATAAAGTCAGACTTAAATAATTGGAAAAATATTAAGTGCTCTTGGATCGGCCGAGCGAACATAATAAAGATGACAATACTCCCTAAACTAATCTATTTATTTAGTGCTATACCAATCAGACTTCCAAGAAAATATTTTATTGATCTAGAAAAAATAACAACAAAATTCATATGGAACAATAAAAAGTCGAGAATCTCAAGGGAATTAATGAAAAAAAAATCAAATGAAGGTGGCCTAGCTGTACCTGATCTAAAATTATATTATAAAGCAGCAGTCACCAAAACCATTTGGTATTGGCTAAGAAATAGATTAGTGGATCAGTGGAAAAGGCTAGGCTCACAAGACAGAATAGTCAACTATAGCAATCTAGTGTTTGACAAACCCAAAGCCCCTAACTTCTGGGAAAAGAATTCATTATTTGATAAAAACTGCTGGGATAATTGGAAATTAGTATGGCAGAAATTAGGCATGGACCCACACTTAACACCATATACCAAGATAAGATCAAAATGGGTCTATGACCTAGGCATAAAGAACGAGACTATAAATAAATTAGAGGAACATAGAATAGTTTATCTCTCAGACTTGTGGAGGAGAAAGAAATTTGTGACCAAAGATGAACTAGAGACCATTACTGATCACAGAATAGAAAATTTCGATTACATCAAATTAAAAAGCCTTTGTACAAATAAAACTAATGCAAACAAGATTAGAAGGGAAGCGACAAACTGGGAAAACATTTTCACAGTTAAAGGTTCTGATAAAGGCCTCATTTCCAAAATATATAGAGAACTGACTCAAATTTATAAAAAATCAAGCCATTCTCCAATTGATAAATGGTCAAAGGATATGAACAGACAATTTTCAGAGGATGAGATTGAAACTATTACCACTCATATGAAAGAGTGTTCCAAATCATTATTGATCAGAGAAATGCAAATTAAGACAACTCTGAGATACCACTACACACCTGTCAGATTGGCTAAGATGACAGGAAAAAATAATGATGAATGTTGGAGGGGATGCGGGAAAACTGGGACACTAATGCATTGTTGGTGGAGTTGTGAACGAATCCAACCATTCTGGAGAGCAATCTGGAATTATGCCCAAAAAATTATCAAAATGTGCATATCCTTTGATCCAGCAGTGTTTCTATTGGGCTTATATCCCAAAGAAATACTAAAGAAGGGAAAGGGACCTGTATGTGCCAAAATGTTTGTAGCAGCCCTGTTTGTAGTGGCTAGAAACTGGAAAATGAATGGATGCCCATCAATTGGAGAATGGCTGGGTAAATTGTGGTATATGAATGTTATGGAATATTATTGTTCTGTAAGAAATGACCAGCAGGATGAATACAGAGAGGCTTGGAGAGACCTACATGAACTGATGCTAAGTGAAATGAGCAGAACCAGGAGATCATTATACACTTCGACAACGATATTGTATGAGGACATATTTTGATGGAAGTGGATTTCTTTGACAAAGAGACCTGAGTTTCAATTGATAAATGACGGACAAAAGCAGCTACACCCAAAGAAAGAACACTGGGAAACGAATGTGAACTATCTGCATTTTTGTTTCTCTTCCCGGATTATTTATACCTTCTGAATCCAATTCTCCCTATGCAACAAGAGAACTGTTCGGTTCTGCAAACATATATTGTATCTAGGATATACTGCAACATATCCAACATATAAAGGACTGCTTGCCATCTAGGGGAGGGGGTGGAGGGAGGGAGGGGAAAAAAAAATCGGAACAGAAATGAGTGTAAATATAATGTAATTATTAAATAAAAAAATTAAAAAAAAAATAATAACAGATTGACATTAGAAAATCTTCAGATTATTAAAATATGATGCAAATGTGAATATCTCAGAATTCTAATCTCTATTTGTGGTCATATTATGATATAGGGATGATCGCCTCCTAATGGGGGGAAATGATTAAACATAATAATAACACAAAGATGTAATACAGAAAAGTTTTTTTTTTAATAAATTGAATAGTGAATTTTGAGAAAGCAACAGAATTAGACTATTTTCTCTAAGAATTACATAAAGATGTATCTGATTGACTTTCAAATTTATCTGTAAATTTCCCTTCTCAAAACTAGTTCCTTGCAAGATCTCTAAGTAGTCTGACTTATACTTGACAATGTAATTATGCAATCATGGTAATTGTAAAAAAAAAAAAAAAAAAAAAAAAAAGCTTATTTCATTGTTTGAACCTAGTCCCGTGTGGCTGGGAAATGGGATCATCTCTATAAGCTGTCTAGAGACTCTTACTTAAGGACCCGTGTAGGCTGACCAGCAACTCAGATCCCAAAATTGATTCAAGGCATTTTCTCTAAGGGACCCTACCAGAGCCTTCTATCTGCTCTCACAGTTGCCAAAAAATGTGGGTGTGAACACCTAGATGACCTGAAGAAAGGTCTTGCTCTTGAGTAGAAGGCAGTACCTTCCAAGGACTTCAAAATTCATCTAATATGGATTCAGAACCAGCTGTCAGCCAGACAAAAACTGTACTGACTCCAAATGAAGGCTGAGTTTACTCTCTTAAATTTTTTCCCTTTCCTTTTGTCATGTAGCCAACCTATAAGTGCCCGATTTAAGTGTGGGTTGGCATTTTCTTCCTCTACAACCTTGCCCTCTTCTTTCTGCTTCCAAGCAAATAATGGCTAATAATAAAACCAGGGGCAAACATCCCCTGTAAGTGACCTAAAGAAACATTACCTGAGATAAAATTGCTTGTTTTGGCCCAACTGATCCTTCATGGCATCATGGCTTATATCTGCCTCTCCTTTATTGGCCAGAGGCATAGGGCTTCTTTCAGACCTCCTCCCTCCCTTTGGCCAAAAAGGGAAATGTCAAGATATTAGGAGGCATCCTATTTTCTTGAGCTGAGTTCTAACAGACAAGCTGTGTACTGTGCTTGGGATAGCAACAACTTTTTGTGCTCATCCTCGAAATGATCTCTGTGAAAAAAATCACACAATTATTGTTTTGTTTTGACCAGCATCAGGCATTCTCTGAGCTTAGATAAACACCGGATGAGTTCAGAAAAAGTAGTGACCAGAAACTCAGATCCAAAGACTGATACCTGGAGCTTTCTCTAGGGGCCTTCTGCCTACTCTCACAGTTGCCAAACATGTACATAATGATCATCTGAAGCAAGCTCCTACTCTTGAGTGGAAGGCAGTACTCTCAGGGGATTTCCAGTAATGAAAGTCTTGCAATGAATCAAATTTATCTTATTGTTGCTAATATCTCTCATTGTCAGGGCTACTGATGATTGCAGAACCATAGGTATAAATATTGAGATATACCTACACTAAAATAGATCTCCTCACTAGGGGTAGGAGTCTGACACATGTTTTCATTTGCAAACTTTTTTTCTTATTTTGAATTTAAACTTCTGCTTGATTCCTGACTCTCCTCTCTACCTTATTCTGCTCAGCTTCTGGTTCCAGGCCAATTCTATCTGGTTAGCTGGAGATGGATTTGGGTTCAATAGGAGGATGATCTTTTAGATCAATTCAACTCAACAGACTCCCACAAAACACCCACATTGTGCTTTCTGGGTAATGAGTTTTCAGGGCTGAGTTTGGAGCCAGGAAGAATTTGGATCAAATCCTGTCTCTGATATGTCCTAGCTTTGTGACACTGGGTAAGTCAATTGACCTGTTTGAGATTCAAACAAAGGACCAATTTAGTGAGACATAACATATAAGTTGTTTTTCTGTATTGCTGGAAGAGTTTCAAAACCATACATTCTCAGCACTGATTATTAATATATGCATTCACATGTATATAGAAAATTAGGCATAGGGAGAGATATAAAATCAATGATCTCTGTCAGATAACAGTCTGGAGGTGACAGTCTATTAATGGGATAAGAGAAACAATGCTAATAATTCTCATATGGTTCAAAATTAATGAACCTGTATTTTCATTGGTACAAGGAACTCCCAATGAGAAAATTTTCTATAGCAAAGAAGCTCTTTTGTTGTTCATAAATTCAGAGAGATTCATGGAAAATACAGGATAAATGACTTCTCCAGGGTAACACAGCCAATATGTTGTGGACTGGACTGGAACTAATATTTATCTGATACTTATCTCTATATTCCTCTATATTCCACAGCTGCAGAAAGCACGTTAGACAGGGACAATAAACCATGTTGCATTAGGCCAACAATGGAATAGGATTCTATATAGAGAAGGGAATAGAGTTAGAAAACCTCCTGCTTAACTTTTCTTGACAATTTATCATTATTAAATGATAGCCACAAAACCTTCTGGATGTTTGGTCAGTAGATGAGTGGGCAGAAGAGACAATAACATAATCCTCTAACACCTGGATCCACTAGATTTAAGTGTCAAATATCTTTTGTAAACTGAGTTTGACTTTCTTGATTCAAAACTGCGTTCTGCCTAGTCAGGGCATCTACACTGGCCTTCCAATCTGCCATAGATTATAATATAGAAGGTCTGCTTATCCTTAGAATCAAATATTAGCAGACATGGAGATCCTGGAAAGTGATCGACAAGACTAGAAATTATGTGAACATTTAAAAGGCAGACAGACCCACATATAACAATTTCTTGAGGACACTGTTCCTTCACTTTCTTTTCGTAGGGGAAGGAGCAGAAGCAATAAGTTTTTCACTCCACTTTCTATGTGAAGAATACCCCCTAGAAGCCAAGCAGCTGTTGGAAGTAGATTTATACAAAAGATCCTCTGTCCAGAAGAATTCTTAGACATCAATTAATCTGGCCTTCTGCTTTTGTAGATGAGGAAACCCAAGTTTGTGGAAGTGAAAAGACTTTCCCACTATGACACAAATATTAAATAACAGTGCCACAGCAAAAACCCAGGTCCCCCAACTCCTGGTTCAGCACCCTTTTCACTGTGCTGCAGAACTTCCCTCCTTCATTTCCCTTTTGGGTCCTATTTGGCAGACAATTACAGTAATCCAATTCCATTCTATTTACAGGAATGCTTGCATCTTGTATCTTTAGGGTTACTGTTAAGAATTATTGTTGCAATTTATAAAAGTCATTTTGATGGATTTATATGTTTCTGCTGAGCTAGAAAATTTCTGCCAAATCCATGTGCTTGCTAGTCCTCATTAAATACATTTCTCTTGGGCAAAAGTGTCCTATTGTTAAATGGAACTCAGCCCACTCAGAATCTCATTGTCCATTATCCAAAAAATCCTGGGCTAAAAAGAGCATTGGCCTTTAAAAGAATTTGAAGAGGGAATGAAGAGAAAAAGCAGGGAATTGCTCTTAAAATGACTGAAAAAAGAAAAAAAAAAGGACAAGTGTCATTAAATTGGTAATTATTGTTAAGCAGACCCTAAATGGCAAAGAGGGTTCTCTGTCTTCAGGAACAACTAAACTCTTTTTGCCAACAACTAAAGGGTCATGAAAATAAAAATTCTATAAATAACCAAGAAATCAAGATTTTTAAAAGTGCTTGTTCAAGAGGAATCTGGATGATTATTCACCAGAAAAATATATTAAAAGCTCCTATATTGGAGGGGAAATTGGAATAACTGACCTTCTAATTCTCAAATAATAGGAACCTTGTTATTGCCTAGTGATTCCCAACCTCAAAAATAGGAACCGTTGTTGAACAAGAGAGTTACTGCAAGAGATCCATATATAGCCATTTACTTTCTCAATCAATAGTAATGGTACAATTACTATCACTAGGGCTGCAGTCAATCTTTGACATTGAAAAGGGGTATTTGTACTAAAAATTGTTCATAGTGTCTCTTGTCAACCATGCTTAAATGATTTAAAGCCTAACCAAAAACCAAACTCATCACAAGTAAACATGGCCTCAGTATCACAGATATTGATCAATACCTTAAACCATAAAAATGATTTAAGCTGAAACATTTATCAATAAAATGATTTTTGAACAGTCATATTAATTATTTTTTATAATTGTTATATACTTATATCCCAGTTCATTATCCCCGACAATCCCCTTCTTAGAGTAAAGTTAAGTCTAAAACCTTATCTATGTTTAAGAAATTGAACAATTTGTAGAGAAAATTTTGAAATTGACATACCAAGTGAACTTATCTAGTGCAATCTTTTCCCTCTAGATGAAAAGTAGATATGATGTAAGATTTTCTCAGTTAAAGGCAATATGTATAAGATATCCTCTGGATAACAACAACAACAACAACAAATGATAATCATAATAGCTGATATTAATATAGATCTACTATTTTTTATGGTTTCTTTTTTTAAAAATTTTTAAATAATTTTTTATTGATAGAACGCATGCCAGGGTAATTTTTTACAGCATTATCCCTTGCATTCACTTCTGTTCCGATTTTTCCCCTCCCTCCCTCCACCCCTTCCCCCAGATGGCAAGAGTCCTTTACATGTTGAATGGGTTGCAGTATATCCTAGATACAATATGTGTACAGAACCAAACAGTTTTCTTGTTGCACAGGGAGAATTGAATTCAGAAGGTATAAATAACCCGGGAA
This sequence comes from Antechinus flavipes, assembly GCF_016432865.1. Taxonomy (NCBI): domain Eukaryota; kingdom Metazoa; phylum Chordata; class Mammalia; order Dasyuromorphia; family Dasyuridae; genus Antechinus; species Antechinus flavipes. The sequence goes on from NC_067403.1 coordinate 231,470,468, forward strand.
GAAAAATAAAAATGCAAGCAGTTTATATTCCTTTCCAGTGTTCTTTCTCTGGGTGTAGCTGCTTCTGTCCATCTTTGATCAATTAAGGTTCTCTTTATCAAAGAAGTACACTTCCATCAGAATACATCCTCAAACAGTATCGTTGTTGAGGTATATAATGTAGATCTACTATTTGTTAAACACTGTGATAAAAGCTTTATAAATATTATCTCATTTTATCTTCACAACAGTCTTGAGAGGTAAAAGCTAATATTATCCAATTTAGAGTTGGAGAAACCGAAGCAAAATAAGGTTATTAAGTTGTTTGCCAAGATCACATAGCTAATAAGTATTTGACACCATATTTGAACTCAAGTCCTCCTGATTTTGCACCCAACTTATTTCACTTAGCTATCTGGACTATGTGCAATGAAATGGTCAATTTCTTTTCCTCGTTGCTAGTTAAAATTTCAGATTGGAATAGAAAAAAAAATAGTATTCAGTCTCAGAAGAGGATTTTTATCTGAATGTGGCTTTCAACATCATTGAACCCAACTACATCATTTTACAAAGAGAGAAATTGAGGGTTTGAGAACTAAAGCAACTAATACAAGTTACACAATAATAAATAACAGAGGTATGGTTTCCATTTTGGTCAACTTAATACTCATTCATTAAGTTCTTTATACATTATGTCATTCGGGATGCAATATGTGTAGCACACAGTGTTTGCTAGCTCCTTCAATATGACTGATGAAATATTAATGCCAACTTATGAGTTCAAAATACTGTACAAATCTGATCAAGTAGATACTCTGATTATCCAATGCATAGTGCTGGAACAACTAAAGAATTAAAACTTGCAGGACAAAAGTAAAGAGCAGATATTTGGGGTTTGGACAATAATTTAATAGACTTCATCAACTTGGATAATGGTCCAATAATGGGCCCAATTTTTTGGTTTATATTTATAATTCCATCATTATAAAGGACTCCTAGAAGGGTAACTTTCCATATATGCAGATGAACTATTCATAGAGTTCTTAGGGGCACTGATAGGTTGTGACTTGCCAGAAGTCTTATAGATAGAATATGTCAAGTTGGTTTATTATTCATTATATCACAATGTCTCTCATACTTACAACTGTTGTTTAGATATGAGATCATTATTTTAACAAATATGTTATCTCAAGCAATTATGTAGCAATATGTAATAAAATAGCATAAACATGATACTTTAAGATTTGTAAAGCATAATAAACATAAATTTTCCACACAATAATAAGTAACTGGAGCTTATAAAATATTTTAAAATTTGAAAAAAAAACACTTTAAATATAATTTCATTTGACCCTCAAATCAGTTCTAGGAAGTAGTTTCTATGATCCCCATTTTATAGTTGAGCAAACTGACACAAACAAAAACTAAATGACTTGCCCAGGATTATATAGCTAATATATAATTATTACATAATAATCTGATTCAGTCAGATTCAGCCTCATGTTTTTTTCATTCTAAGACTTGAACTTCAAGATTTAGGACTTGAAGGAAAAGCTCAAAAGGATTCGCTCACTTCAAGAAGGGTTACAATCAATTAAGATGTCTCTCAGGTACTACTATACACCTCTCAGATTGGCTAAAATGACAGGAAAAGATAATGATAAATGTTGGAAGGGAGGTGGGAAAACTGAAACACTGATGCTTTGCTGATGGAGTTGTGAAATGATCCCATCATTCTTGAGAGCAATTTAGAACTATGTCCAAAGGGCTATCAAATTGTGCATACTCTTTGATCAAGCAGTGTTTCTACTGGGCTTATATCTCAAAGACATCCTAAAAAAGGAAAAAAAAAAGATCCCTATGTGCAAAGAATATTTGTAGCAGCCCTTTTTGTAGTGGCAAGGAGCTGGAAACTTAATATATGGCCATTAGTTGGAGAATGGCTGAATAATATGTGGTACGATGTCAGAAAGACCTGGAGAGATTGACATGCACTGATGCTAAGTGAAGTGAACAAAAAAAACCCCAAAACAACAACAATAACAATAACAACAACAACAACAACAACAAAAGAGAGAACATTTTACAACAACAGGATTATGTGATAATCAACTATGATGGAATGGGCATGGCTCTTTTCAACAATGAGAAGATTTAGGCGAATTCCAAGGGACTTATGATGGAGAGAGCCATCTACACACAGAAAAAGGATTATGGGGATTGAATGTGGAGGACAACATAGTAATTTTACCTTTTTGTTGTTGTTTTCTTGCTTTTTTCTTTCTCTCTTTTTTTCTTTTTGATCTGATTTTTTTTTTTTTTTTTTTTTTTGCAGAATGATAATGTGGAAATATGTATAGAATTGCACATCTTAAACACATATTATATTACTTGTTGTCCAGGGGAAGGGAGAGGGGAAAGAGAGGGAAAAAATTTGGAACACAAGGATTTTCAAGGGGAAATGTTGAAGATTATCCATGCATATACTTTGAAAATTAAAAGCTATTATTAAAAATAAATAAAGTGAAACAAAAGGTGTGCAATTGCCCAAGAGATTGCAAAATGCCAAACAAACAAGAGCTATAAAAATGCAAAAAACCCAAAGGAAAAATGGCAGAATGACTCTGCTACTATAAGATAAAGGACAGATTTACTTTTTGAATCTCTTAGCAAGGTATCTAACACAAAGTAGATGCTTACTAAATATTGATGGATTGAAAAATCTTAAAATCTTTAACTTCCATACAAAACCAGCCTAAGTGTTTCTTCCTACATGAGGCTTTTTTTTTGATTCTCCAAACTATTATGCCTTTTACCATTTCAAATAAATTTTCTCTTTATTCATATATATTGGGGCAGGTGAGTTCCTGGAGTTGGGAAGTTCAAATGTGGCTTCAGAATAGTACATTAATTGTGTGATTCTGGGCAAATAACTCTTTTTGTCTCATTTTTCTCATCTGTAAAATGAGCTGGAGAAAGGAATGGCAAGCTACTTCAGTATTTCTGCTGAGAAAACCCCAAAACAGGTCACAAAAAATCAGACATGATGGAAAAAAAATGACTCAACATCTACAATGACATACAGATTCATGTCTCTTTTCTTCCCTGCTTTCTTCAAGAAAATATATGAACTCTTTGAGAGCAGAACTTTTTTTGTCTTTATGGTTTGGGGGCCTAGGACATGCTCTGCCACATAGTTGGACTTAATAATTCTTGTTGAATTGAATTGAATTAAATTGAATTGATGTTTGGACTTAGCAGGGTTATTGCCATGTATGCCAATGAGGATAAATGATAGGTCATCTAGTTCTTACACTTGATTGATATTGAGGCGGGACAAGGCAGGATCTGTCCAAGAGGCTGGAAGAGGTTGGGGAGGGTCTTTTCTGTCCATGCAATTTAAGAATATGATATGTAATCCATTTTTGACAGCTAATACTTCATCTAGGTAATAGCACTTACTTCACATAGCTAATAGGCAGATCTATTTAGGCACAATAAACTAAGTAAGATACCTGCAGATGAACACTATGCAATTCATGACCTTGGAAAGCCATGGCAGACCTCTGGGAACAGAGACCAGGGAACAATCATCCCACATGGATGACGGAACTGCAGCATAGGGAGGGATTGGGCAACTTTAAGATAACAAACAACTACTTCATAAGGCTTTTCCTGGGCAGAAGAGCTGTTTATGTCTCCACAATATTACTTTGTTTTTTATCTCTTTGGCTATGTATGTGTATACTTATGTGCAAAATAGTTTCTTTGCCAGAAGATTATTTCTATTTTTTGCATCCCAGGTACCTAACTTAATGTCTGATTCATTGGAATAGGGGTAGGATTAGGAACTGTATCTGCTACTTCAATGGTAGAAGGATGATGATCGTCTTCTACCAAATATGGGTTGCTATCTTTTTTGCAACTTATATAGTGATCTAGAGCATTGAGGAGTTAAGTGTATTGTCAAATAACTAGTGCATACCCTAAACAGAACCTGAATCCAAACCTTGGCTTTAAGTCCAGTTTTCTTTGTGCTATCATATAGTAGGGATTTAAAATTGAACAAAGTGAACAATTTCATTATTTCACTGTTTTGAGAAATGAGAACATGTGATATCATGGGAAAATAGTAGCCCTGGACTTAGTTCAAATCCCATCTATGTGATTTACAATCACTCAGCCTCATTTTTCTCATATGTAAATAAGATTGTTGGGAAGAATGACCTTCAAGATCTCGTCTAGCTCTAAGATCTTATAATTTCCCCCAATTTCCTGTTAGTGTATTTAAAAAGTTGGACTGGATGATCTCAAAAAAAAAAAAAAAAGGCTTTTTAGCCCCAGTGTTCTCTGATTTGTTGAGAATTAATAATCAAGGCTGGCATAAATATGATTCATATCTAGAATGCTGATTTCTAGGCCAGAGTTTCCATCTCCAATATGAATATATGCTTCTCGGGTCATTGGTACTCTGTATGATTCAATCTTTTGCTGAGTCCTTGCTCTTCAAAGGAATGTCATTAAGGCACTTTAATAAGTACTATAATAATGAACAAACAGCCCCTGGACCCTGTGCTTTAGAATCCAATAAACTGACAATGACTGTACCGTTTTAACCTTCTATTAATTAAAGTAAGTACCAAGTGAGGGAAATGAGAAGTGGATGATGGAAGCCTGTTTCTCTGCCAGTTTCCTCACCCATACTATCATATATCCCTCCTGCCTACAAATCCTGAAAAAAAAGGAGTTCAACCATAATAGTAAGAAGGAAGCAGGCCATTTAATAAATGTTTAATTACATTCAGCTCTACTAATTTAGCCTACAAGTTATTGTCAACTAGTTAATGGAACATTAATTAAAAAGCATATTCAATAGAGACACGGGTTCGTTTTCAGGGGAAAGAATTTTCCTTGACTTTAGAAGCCTGATGAAAAACCTGAGCTAATTAACATGATTGCAGAGACTATCAAAGCTCTGTACCTTTTGATAATTGATCTCATGGAAGCAGTGAAATACATTCAGTCAAGGAAGCATATGTGTGGATTAGGAATAGCTAGTGAGTTTGTAGTTGGAAAAAGCCAGAAAGAACAGTGGCTTTGTAATCTAAACATAATGCTAAAGCCAGCTTCCAGATTATTTGGCTGAAAGAATAAGTTTTGAAGGTGCTATCAAGAAATCTTACTTTTCTTCCATATCCCTACTTAACTTTGGACAAAATACTTTTCCACTTCTCCATTTGCTCATCTATAAAACAAAGGGGTTAACATCAGCATTGGAATAGAGAAAAGATGGAGGTAAATGATAGAGTCCTAAAAGCATAGATTTAGATCTGGGAGAGACATTCAAAGCTATTGAGGTTAGACATGTGTTTATTGCTGTTTATTCATTTCCAGGTCTCCATGACCCCATTTCGAGTTTTTTTTAGCAAAGGTATTAGAGTGTTTTGCCATTTCCTTCTCCAGCTCATTTTACAGATGAGGAAACTAAGATGGAATGAAATGACTTGCCCAGGATTACACAGCTACTGTGTCTGAGGCTGGATTTGAACTCAGGAAGAGAAGCATTTCTGATTCTGGGCCTGGTGCTCGCATCACTGCACCATCTTATACTGAAGCTCACAGATGTTAGGTCACAGATAGCAAGTAAAGAGTGTTCAAATCCAGGTCTAAGATTAAAAATCCAACACTCTTTAGCCAGACTAAAGCTGGAGTACTATAGATTGAAAACATATTGCATACTTATGAAATCTACTGCCAAGGTTAAAGTTTTGTTTTCCCTTTTCATTTTGTCAGTAGCATTCTTTTTTATGTCAGGGAATCATGTTGCCCTTGTTCCCTAACTAGACTTTATATAGAGATGTTTTTGATACTTGCTGTTCAGATAGCTTGACAAGATTTTCTTTAACTTCCCTTTTAGCTATAAAAATCTCTGAGTCTATGAGTCTATATTATTTCTCCTGCCAATAACTACAGTGGGACATAGGCTAGTTTTAGCTTGATAACAGCAGAAGCCCCACTTCATAGGGAAAGAAACTGCAGTCAGTGAGTGTTTTGGCCACTTTACATATATATCATCAGTGGCTGAACTGGAATGGGTCAACTGTTGTCAGAATAGTTGTCTTAAAGGAAATATTTTGCCAGACAGACAGTTCTAGGCATAATGAAAGGAATATGCTAATGATATATATATATATATATATATATAGTATTTAGCATAGGACCTGACATACAATAAGTGCTTAATAATTGTTGATTGGACAAGTCATCAGACTTCAGAGTGACTATGCTTTGCATTGGACCATACTACTTCAAACTCTTTAGAATTGGTCTTATTTTTAAAATAGAAAGACTTAGTGAGAATCATAGCCTGCTAAGAAATATGCATTTTTGTTTTCACTCTGGGGGGAATGGGGGTGGGAATCCTGTATTTCCTGGCAGCATTTTGGAGTGGTAAGTTGTACGTTGTAATAAGGCAAATCAGATTGTCTTTCTGAACCTCAATGTTCTCATATGTAAAATGGGTATAATGATACTCGTACTGCTTCAGAGAATCATGAAGAAAGTGTTTTGGAAACTATAAACCACTATAAAAATATGAGTTATTATTCTTAGTATCATAAATGAATCAAATGACATAGAATGATTTTAAAACTTTAAGTGGACCTTGAGAAATTTGAGTAGTGGAGGAATTTTGATATGGAAAACTGAAAAAAATCAGCGTTTCATTTAATAATGGCTCACATTTCTTTTACAGCTCACTTTATAGTATACAAAACACTTTGCAAAGATATTCCATTTGATCCTCAAAATAACCTTCTGAGATAAGCACTAGTATTGTTTTCATTTTGTAGATGAGGAGACTGAGATTCAAAAGGGATGTGGAGCTTACCTAGACTTAAATACCTAAGGAGTTTCTTAGGCAGGATTTGATTCCTCTTGGTATTGCTTTATCTAAGTTATTTTTAAATTAGGGAACAGTCTTGAATGAAATCAATGTAGAAAAGGGAAAATTCAAATGTGATCACTGATTATTTAGAAGAAGTTGGACAGTGGAGAGAAGGCAGAAATTATGTGTCCTAATACTTATAACTAACATTTAAGGCTTTCAAGACACTTTTTCTTATGTTGTCTTTTTTGATTTTTGCAAGAATCCTGGGAGGAGATATTGCTATTATTTCTTTTTTACAGATGGAAAAATCACAGCTGTTAAGGGATTTGCCAAGGTTAATCTCAGAAATAAGTATCTGAGGAAGAATTTGAACCCCAGTCCTCTTAAATCCAATACATTTTCTACTTGATCACTAACTTATTTAGAGAAAGTGTTAATTAATAGTTTGCCAAAATTAGGTCACCTATACAATGAAAGCCTTGAGTCACAAAGAATGGCTAAGAACATAAGGCAAATCAATTGGAGAGCTGTCAAATATTATATACCAAATAAGCATGTGATTCACTTTGGTTCTTAGAGAAATGTTTGGAGGTTGATAACTCTGCAAGACCAACTTTGAGACATTAATTTGATAAAGAAAATTAGCACCATCTCTCTTGTCGCATCCTCACATTTCAAGGACATGGAGCCTTTCCTTTCAGACACTTTCCCTTTACATTCAACTTCTGTTCTCTCTCCACCAGAGATTTTCATGATTTCTTACCCCTTGGCTTTTTGGAATAGGTTTTTTTTTTTTTTAAGCTTCTCTTTCCTGACCTAGATTTGATGCATCCAGTTATCTGGGATGCTTTTAATATTTCTTGTCTAGCCCCTTAATCCTTCCTAATGAAACCTTTCTCTCTCCCTTTCTGTCTTTTCTAGACATGCAGAAATTAATTCAGACAAGGACATTTGTGAAATACTAATGCACTCCCAAGAGTATGCAGTTCTTTCACTGAGTTTGGACAGAGTTTGAGAAGTTGGGGTGTCTATTAGGACACAGGAAAGTTCTACCACCCATGCCTTGTGTTCCTTCCTTTTTAGATCAAATCCTACAGATGATTATCTGAATAAAATATGATTTTTTTAATGCTTGGCATATTAGTATAAATAGAGCTAACCAATGGTTTATTTTATTACTCAGTTTTTTTCAATTACCTGTACTATTCATTACACATACACTCACATGCAATTTTCCCCCTACATCTTAAAGTCAAATCCAGGTCAAGTCAAACAATATGAGCAGATTTGAAAAGTGATTCCCTCAGAGGTTAGTGGTTGAGGACGGGGCATCATCTATATTTTTCACTACAAATTTAGATGTATGAATTAACATAATTAAAAAAAAAAAAAACTAAGTTCTCTTCTTCCCCAGGACAAGTAAAATCAAACAACTCAAAGTAACCCTGAAGGAAAAGAGATCACCAAATGGCATCATGCGCCTCTAAGGGTGTGTATAGAAGGGGAGAGAGAAAAGAGTGAGTATCATTCAATGTACCTTCATGACAATTGGAGAAAAGGTTAAAAACTCATTTTACATGAACACCTCAATTTAGTTACTATTAGTTTTCTGTAGTACTGTATTTTTATCCACAAAACATGATCTAGCAAACAGTCATTTAGGAATAGGACCTACACCTATAATTTACTGGTTTAAAGAATGTTTAATTGATCAAACTTTCTCTACCAATGCAGGTGAGAATCTTCTTTGTAATTTAGAGACTTGCTCAGATTGACACAGTCAATATATATCAGAGCCAGAATGTGAATCAAGATTTTCTTTCTAAATATATTTATTTATGTCCCCACTTTACTGAATTGTTAGAATTTAAATTGATTTGCAAATGTACCAATGCTATATAAATGCTGGCTACCATTGTTGTAGAGAGATCATGGTACTAAATTCTATAAAAGAAACAAAGGTGACTTTTAGACATGTTCTCTCCTAACATTACAATCTTTGTACTTTTTATCCTTTGTATTGTGGAATTTTTTTGTTTTTAATTTCATTTTTTAAAATTAAATTTTTAGAAAAATATTCATTTTTAAAAATATTGAATTCTAAATTCTTTCTTCCTCCCATTACTTTTCCTTGAGAAAGCAAACCATTTGATGTAAATTATACATGTGAAATCATGTGAAACATATTTCCATACCATATGTTACAAAAGAAAATTCAGACTATTTAAAAAAGCAACAAGAAAAATAAAATTGAAAAACTGTCTTCCTTTGGAGGTGGACAGCATTTTCCTTCATGCATCCTTTGGAGTTATCTTGGATCATTGTATTGCTTAGCATAGCTAAATCATTCAGAGTTTACCATTATACAGTACAGTATTTCCATTATTGCATATTGTTCTCCTAGTTCTGCTCAATTTACATTGTATCAATTCATACATATTTTTCCATATTTTCCCCTGAACCATCTTACTTGCCATTTCATGTAGCACAATAATATTGTATCACAATCATATATTTCAAACCATTTAGTCATTCCCTAAGTGATGCACATCTCAATTTCTAATTTTTTGCCAACAACAAAAAAAAGAGCTGCTATAAATAATTTTGTACATATAAGTACTTTTCCTTTGGCTTTGATCACTTTGGAATACAAATCTATCAGTGTTATTGCTTGGTCTAAGGGTATGAAACATTTTAAAGTTTCTTAGGCAAAATTCCAATTTACTTTCTAGAATGATTGGATCAGTTCACAACTCTACCAAAAATGCATTAGTGTCCCATTTTTTTCTTCATTTTCTTTAACTCTTGCATCTTTCTTTTCTGACATAAGTGCCAATATCATAGGTGTGATGTAGAAAATCACAATTGTTTTAATTTTCATATCTCTAATCAATAGCGATTTAGAGAATTGTTTTTAATGTGGCTATAGATAGTTTTGTTTTATTTTATTTTTTTGGAAACTGCCTATTTTTGGATTTGTCCATTTATCAATTGCATAATGATTAATATGCATATAAATTTGACTCAATTTTTTATTAAATGAGCCCTTTATCAGAAAAACTTGCTGTACTTTTTCTAATTTTATGCTTTTTTCTTCTATTAGCTACATTATTTTTGTTTTTTTAATATCTTTTAGATTTAATGTATTCAAAATTATTCATGTTATATCACATTATGCTATCTTTTATTGGGTAAAACATTAATATACTTGTATGTGACAGGTAAAATTGTCTATGCTTCCCTAATTTGCTTATATTATCACCCTATATTTCAATATTTTCAATTTGGTATTTAATTGGAGATTATTTATTTATTCTTTTTCTAGTTTTTAAAATTGGATACAAAATTTATTGGTCTGAACTTTTTCTATTATTTTGATGGCATACTTAGAGATATAAAAATTTCCCTTTTTGGCTGCATCTCATAAATTTTGGTATGATGCCTCATTGTAATCATTCTCTAATGAAAATATTGGTTCTTTCTTTCTTTTTTTTTCTTATACCTATCCATTCTTTAGGATTAGATTATTTGGTTTCCATATAATTTAAAAATATGCTTCACTAAGCCTTTCTTCATTGTAATTGTTATCACAAGATGACCTGAAAATGATCGACTTAATGTATCTGATTTTCTGCATTTGGTTGTGAATTTTTTTTTTTGCCTTAATATATGGTCAATTTTTGTGGAGTTGTGATATACAGATGATAAAATAGACATAATACTTTCTATTACTATTCACTTTTCTTCAAGGCTTATCATAGATAACTTTTCTAAAATTCTATTTATCTCATTAACTTCTTTGTTTATTTTATTGTTATATTAACCTAGTTGTGAGAGGGAAAATGTGAGATCCTCCACAAGGCTAGTTTTACTATCTATCTCTTCCTGTAACTGATTTAACTTTTCCTTATAGAATTTAGATGCTAAATCATTTTGGTGAATATATGATCAGTATTTATATTACTTCGTTGTTTATAGTATCTTTTAGTCAGATAGCTTCTCCTTGCTAATCTCTCTTAATTAGGTCTATTTTTCTTTGTCTGAAATCATGATTGCTACCTTCACTTTTGTTTAAATTTTCACTGAAGTATAATAGAGTCTGCTCCAGCTCTTTATATTTATTCTCTGTGTGTCTTTGTGTTTTAAGCCTGTTTTTTAGAAAGCAATATATAATTGGATTCTGATTTTTAATCTGTTCTGCTATAAGCTGCTGTTTTATGGGTGAGTTCATCCCATTCATATACAGTTATGATTGCTATGTATTTCTTTCCTTTTTTATTTTTCAAGATATAATTTTCTCTTTATGTTTTTGAATAATTAGATGATACCATGGATATAGAAATGTGTTCAGAATAAGGAAGGTTCGTCTTTATGAAATCAAATCTGAATTGTGTAATACTTACTATGTCATCCTGGGTATGTCACTTAATACTATTTGTCTCAGTTCCTAATCTCTAAAATAAGTTGAAAAAAAAAAGAAATGAAAACCACTCTAGTATCTTTGCCAGGAAAATCTTAAAAGGAGTCATAAAGGGTTGGACAGAACTGAAATGACTCAACAACTCTCTGGTTTATTCTTTTCCCCCTCAAGTCTCTTGTTTCTAACAACTACCTTCATTATTCCACCTTTTCTTCTCAGCACTCATTTTCTTATACTTCCTCTCCTACTTCTCTCAAGTTGTTAGTTTTATATCTAACTGAGTATATGTTATTTCTTCTTTGAGCCAATCCTGATGAAAATAATGTCCAAGAATTGCCTGCCACCTTCACATTTCCCCCTTTACTATAAAAATTCTTCTCTTTTTATTTTATGTGAGATAATTTTCCTATCCCCCATCTTCCACTGCACCCATCTTTCTCACCACTTAATTTTATCTTTTTAAATTATCCCATCATAGTTAAATCACATCCATGTCAACTATGTATATTCCTTCTAATCGATTTAATAATTATATAATTCTTGGGATTCATAAGTATTATCTTCCCATATAGGAATAATTTAACCTTATTGAATCTTCTATGATATCTTTTTCATGTTTACCTTTTTATGCTTCTCTTAAGTTTTGTATTTGAAAGTATTTTTTAAAATTCAGCTTTAGTCCTTTTATCAGGAATACTTGCATATCCACTATTTAATTAAATATCCCCCTCCCCGAAGAAGGAATAAAATCTATTTTGTGGGGAAAGTTATTCTTGGTTGTAATCCTAGCTCTTTTGCTTTTTGAAATATAATATACCAAGCCCTCTGATATTTTATAGTCTAAGATGCCAAATCTTGTATGATTCTGACTATGACACTTTGGTATATTTATTGTTTATTTCCTGGCTAATTGATGTATTTTCTTCTTGCTTTCTGGCATACTCCTTCACATGGAATTAGCTATAGTATTCTTGGGAGTTTTTATTTTGAGATCTCTTTCCAGAAGTTATTGGTAGATTCTTTCATTTTCTATTTTATCATCTGATTCTTGGATAATAGGAAGGTTTTCTTTGATAATTTTCAGATGTCTAGGCTTTTATTTTATAGTATGTAGGAGGCACTGTTCAGGTCTTCCTTGCTTCGGTTTTCAGAACTTGCTCTTAGGGTCACTAGGGTTTTGGTGCTTTTGAGGCATATGATCTTAAGAAAAATATTTTTACTACTCTCTTGAGTTGTGCTCTGGTCTTTACCTAGGAAGGGACCTTGTGCCCCTGTAGCCTTAAACATTAGTATTCTTCTTAGCCCACTGCTGATATTGTTATCAGCTTCCCTGCTCCTCTGCAGCCATTAACCCTAGTTCTCTTCATTATAGAACTGTGACTATGGTCCCTGATCCCTTGTGCATGACCATGGTCACACTTCATCCAAAATTGTGTCCAAAACCCCACTCCTCTGTTTCTACAGACTCTAGATTCCTCTTGGCTTTAGAACTGTGTGTGAGTAAATCAACAGGGTCTTGAAGCCAGCTACAAAAAAAAAAAAAAAAAAAAAAAAAGTTTTCCATTAATCTCTTTCTGACCATTTTTCCAGCCCCCTAATATCTGTAGCCTAAGAACTACTGAAGTTAATGCTGATTCTTCTTCTGTAGCCATCATCAAGACCTGCTATTGGCTTTTCTTTGACTAGATGACAATCCTGCTGTGACAGACATTTTGTTGTTAACCACCTAAATTTTCTTAGGTTAGCAATATCGTTTCACCATGACTTTTTGGTGACTCTTCCACTCCAGAAATTGATTTGAGGCATTCCTTTTTTTTTTTATTAAAGCTTTTTATTTTCAAAATATATATATGGATAAATTTTCAACATGACTCTTGCAAAAGCTTGTGCTCCAAATTTTCCTCTCTTTCTCTCCATCCCCTCCCTTAGATGACAAGTAATCTAATATATTATGGATCCCATCACATTGCATACGATGTTATGCATGTTAAAATATATGTTAAATCCAATATAAGATTATACAATTATCTTGAGGCACAAGAAAAATCAGATCAAAAAGGGAAAAAAATGAGAAAGAAAACAATGCAAATGGGTGTTGATGGCTCTATTCATCACAAGATCATAGGAACTGGTCTCAGTCATCTCATTGTTGGAAAGAGTCACGTTCATCAGAATTGATTGTCGAATTGCTGTCATGGGGTATTCTTTTAAAGCTGTTTGGAGAGGAATGTGAAAGAATTCAGACCATCTAGTTAGCCTCTCCCCCAGATCCTTTAACTATGAGGAATAGGATCATAATGATTGTTCAAGGTTTTAAAAAGATGACTGACTTCAAAAGATTGTGCATCTCAGTTTTTTCTTATTTTTTTTTTATCTTGGGCTTTTTGATAACTAATAACAATTTGTTCATTCATTTTTTTGCCTGGTTCTGGTCTTATTAACTAGAGCCATCTGCTCCCAGAGAGAGATCCATGAGGACTGAGTGTGAGTTACAGCACATTTTGCAAGATTTTGCAAAAATGAATATTGAAAACTATCTATACATATGTTTTGAAAATAAAAAGCTTTAAAATAATTTTTAAATTGTCATGATGTATAAAACATTATCTCTGAAGTCAGAGGATATCAGTTCATGCATCAAATATGAACCACTCTGACTGTGGGAGCTTGACAAACCATTTAACTTCTACTGACCTTTGTTTCTCATCTGTAAAATGATCTGGAATAAATAGCTTTTCAGATCCATTACAGTTCTAGATCTAGAATACTCTACCCTTCACTTGGCTACAAAGTAAACTCTCCTAATTTTCTCTTTCTTTGACATTGTTCATATCTTCTTTTTCCATGTTGTTACAATTGGTTTCCTAACAAAAAACTTCTAGCTTGTACATTTGTTCTCCTGAGTACAGGAGGAAGAACGTTGGTTTTGGATTTTGTCATTACTATCTTCATTATATCACATGTATTTGTCTGTTCATACCTTTCTGGTTGAGCTCTCAGCTTTAATAAACTTCAACTTTAATTTATATTCCAGATAAAATAAAATTTCCCAAAGTGAAATGGAGTCTATAAGCATTAATCAAGCATCTACAATATGCCCAACACTGTGCTAATTGCTTTATAAATGTCATATAATTTGATCAATATAGTTATAGCCTTGCCACTTCCCTGTCCAATAGATTCCAGTGAGCCCCATTTCCTCCAGGATTAATTACCAAGTCCTTTATTTGTTATTTAATACTTCTCAAAAGAAAACATGGCCCCTTCCTATTTCTCTATTCTCAGTGTTTTCTCTTTTCCCTATACTCTTAAGGTCCAATGATAAGGATCAGTTTGCTTTTTTGTTACACAGGATCCTCTATTTTCTGTTTCCATGTTTTAGCATTGATGATTTCCCATGTTGGGAATGATCCCTTTACTTACATTCAGTTCTGGATATCCTGGGGATTATATATATTATAAAGTCAAGAAGATTAAGTCAGAGGAATTTTGTTCAAATCCCAGTTCCACCACATGCTATCTCTGTGACTTTGAAAAAGTCATTATACCTCATTTCCTCATTTATGTTATAGAAATGGCATAAAAAATTTTGGTGTCCCTGGAGAGTTGTTATGAAGTAAGCAGTTTGCAAAATTTAAACACTGTAGGAATTAACATTATTATTTAAGAATATTTAAAGGATCTAAATATTTAGAGTTTGAAGCAAGGCAATCTAGTTCAACCCTTTAAAGGGAGAGGAAGAAGGGAATAATTTATATAGCATCCATTATGTGCTAGGAACAATGCTAGCCTTTACACTTTACAGACATTTCATTTGATTCTCACAACAGGACTGGAAATTGCTATAAGGATACTATTATTATCCTCATTTTACAGATGAAGAAACAGGCAAACAGAGGTTAAATTACTTTACTAGAGTCATAATGTAATATATGTACACACACACACACACACACACACACACACACACACACATACACTCACACACATTTGAAATCAGATCTTCCTGAGTCCAGTTCCAACTCTCTATCCATTGTATCAACAACTGCTCTTAATTTTGAACATAAGGGTGACTTGCCCCAAATCACATAAATGGTAAATGGCAGTTAGGTTTTGAAGCTTAGTTTTTAGTTTTTTTTTTTTTCCACTAAATCCATGGCTCATTCCACACTATTTCAGGAAGCAGAGAAACTAATTTCCCAAGACATTAGCAGATGATTCCATTGGGAGTTATATTTCAAATAATTTTTGAATATTAATAAGAGGCTTTTGGAGAATAAGTATGTAAAACAAATAATTAGAGCTTACATTTCTATAGCCTTTAGGGCTTACAAAGCTCTTACTTTGTAAGTCCAGGGGTCCTGGAGCCCAAAGCACCTTTTAATTGAAATAATAGGCTCAGAGAGATGATGTGATGTCAAGAGTTCCAAGACTAATTTCAAGTAACACTGGTGAGCACACAGTGGTGGCATTAAATCCAGGAGTATCTAGGTTAATTTCTCTCATTGGACAACTTTCAACTATGTGACTGAGCAGATCGCTTCAACACTCGGTTTTCTTAATTACAGAGTGACCAAATTAGACTCAATGGTCTTAAATGATGATTTTGTGATTTTATGATTCCATCATTTTATGATCTTTCAAGTCCAAGGTTTTACTTTGATTTATAATGGTGTTCATTTAGGGTGGTCGGGCAGACGGCTTCTTAAAGTACATCTAGATGTGTCAACACCTAGGAAGCTTCAGTGATTTTCTAATCTTAATACCTCTAAGGTGAAATATAAATTTCCTTGGTTGGCATTTAAAATCATCTACAATATGGCTGTGTCCTATTTTTTTCCAGGCTTGCTCTACATCTATCCCATCATTTTTGCTACTTCTGTTACCCCAAATTCCATCTCTCACCTCCATGTCTTTAGACAGATTGCCCCACTTAGAATTTACTCCAACTTTAATTGACCTTAATAAACAACAGCCTAGTATTTGGTATATAGGAGATACTTCATAAATGTTTATTGACCTACTATTGTGTACTTACTATATGCCAGTCACTGTCCCAAGAATTGGAGATACAAAGAAAGGCAAACCAAAATTACAAGTACAATAGTAATGACATCAGAAGCAGCAATAATAAAATTCTTTAAAGATTTTTCCTACAAAGATGTGAGATAACATTTGAATTACTGGATACATACAAAATATATACAAAGTATATAGAAAATAATCTGAAAGGAGAAGCATTACCACATGGGGATATGAAGGCAGAAAAGTGACATAAAGAAGATTGATTTAGAGCTAAAGCTTGAAAAAAGCTTGAAAGAAAGGGATGAGAATTCTGAGTATTCCAGGAGTGGTAACCAGTCAATGAAAATGAGTGGTAAGACAATGAGAAAGACAAAGGATAGGGACAAAGTTTTATGTTATACCTGCTATATGCCAGGAACTGTGCTAAGTACTTCACAACTGTGATCTTATTAGATCTTCACAATAGCCATTTGAGTTAAGCACTGTTATTTTACTTGTTTTGGAATTGAAGAAATTGAGGCAAATAGAGTTTAAGTGATTTGCCCAGGATCACATAGCTGGAATGTATCCGAAGCCATTACCTGCCACTCTTCAACAGTGTGAGATGACAAGGTCATATCTACACTTTAGAAATCAATCACCTTCAGGCCAGTTCTAATGGTCTTGTGATGGAGACAGCCATCTGCACCCAGAGAGAGAACTGTGGGGACTGAGTATGGATCACTCTTTTTGTTGTTGTTTGCTTGCTTTTTTTTTTTTTTTTGTTTTCTTTCTCATTTCTTTCCTTTTTTAATCTGATTTTTCTTGTGTAGCATGATAATTGTGGAAATCTATGTAGAGGAATTATACATGTTTAATATATATTGGATTATTTGCCATCTAGGGTGAAGGGAGAGAAAAAAAAATTGAAACACAAGGTTTTGCAAGAGCGAATGTTAAAAGTTATCTATTCATATGTTTTGAAAATAAAAGGGCTTTGTTAAAAATGAATCACTATGACATTTGAGAGAAAATGGGAGAGAGTTGAGGCAGGAAGACTAATTTGAAGATAATGGTACTAGTCCAAGAAAGAAGTTATGACCTAAACTAGCATTATGGCAGTATGAGTGGATAGAAGGATAGGAGAGATACAGTAAAGTTAGAAATGTCAGGATTTATAATATATAGATATGCAGGATGAGTGAGAAGTAGGAATTGGATGGTCTCAGGATTGTGAGTGTAGGTACCCGGAAGCATCCTTGTTCTTTTCAAAATTCAGCTTATGTCACTTCCTATCACAAGTGTATCCTGAAATCCCCAAATCGATTCTTTTCCACTCCCTTAAAACTATAGAAGTACTTTGTATTTACTGTATAAATTTTGTATTTATCTATTCTCTGTGTTGATCTCCCCAGTCAAGTTCCTGGAGAAGAGGGTTTGTTTTCATAGTCAAATGCTCCAACTGATTGGATCTGTGATCTCATGGACCCGAAAGTTCCCTATAATGATACATCCACATCTCATTCATTTCCTTCTGGAAGTTATTCCTAGGATGATGGGCACTAAGATTTTTTCCCATTTCTCTTTTTGTTTCAGTTTCTAGCACAGTACCTAATATAGAGTATTTGAAAAATACTCATTTGTTGAAGAAACTTTTGGTTAAGTGGTATGATTTCCCCCAAAGCCTCAAATTTCCAAATAATTTCTACTTATTCATTGGTAGTAGAAATAGCATTAAAGATGCTTGTATGGATTCCATGACTTCATTATGGTATCTAGTAAATTTTTCCCTCACCCTATCCCCAACCCTGCCTTTTCAGGCTGAGACTTCAGTTTTATACACAGCCAGGTGTTGCAGAATGCATTGAAGTAACAAATCAACCCATTTGAGCTTTTGAAGATACTAATTTGCCTTTGGATATCTCTAATCTGGTTGTATAAATCCTTCTTTCAAAGCTTTTCTGAATTTAAACCCAATCGAAAACAACATGTGGCAGTTTCTCTAATTACTTATGATTAAGAAAAAAGCAAAGTTAAACCCTGAAGGCATCAGCACTTCATTTTACTAGTAGAATAAATGCTTCAAGAGAGAGCAGCTTGAAAATTAATGTGTAATACTGCACAGGACAGCTATTCTGCATCCCATGCTTCTTTCACACTGTATTTCAAAAACTTGCTCAATTAGAAAAGTGCAGATGATCTTGGATATGAAAGCAATTGAAAACAATAATGCAAAGATATTCCTGGATTGTGGGGGAAGCATCAGATTTTTCAGTTTCTAGACTAGCAATGGAGGGAAGGAGAGAAAGTATAGATGGAGAAAATCAAAGGGATATTAACCTTTCAGCTAATTCTTTCTACCATCAAATCATGTTCATGAAAAGAAGGAAAGGACAAAAATGGGAAGATCATTTAGAAATTATTTCAGGCAATTAAAAGATTCTCAACCTTAGTACAAGGTACAGTCCCACAAAGCCTACTTATTCCAGTTGGAAATATGCATTTTATTCAATTATTGCTTTGAGAAGAACTTTTGCCTTCCAATTATAGGTCTGGAAAATTATGAAACTTGTTCTATGAGGCTGACTACAGATTCTATTTTGCAACATGAAATTCAGTGGCTAAGAATAATCATTAATTTACTGGAAATATGCAAGATACCATCAGAGATATTTGAATTTAGAATCATGAAACCATCCAATTTGATCTATGGTCCTAAAGTCTCCATTTTAAATACAACCAATATCCACAATATATGCAATTTTTACTCCTTTATCCACTATTTCTGTCATCAGTATCCTTTTCCTACTTATTCCTTTTCCATATTTCGCTATTTCTACTTAAGATGCTGCAACTTTTTCAGGAATACAGGGTCAAAATTTTGAAATCAATCTTGATTCTTCACTTTTATTTCTCCTTCTCCAGCTCCCTCCATATTGGGTCAGTTTTGAAATCTTGGTTCTATAGTTAATCATTTGACAAGTAATTATTAAATACCTATTCTCTGTCAGGGATTATTATAGTCACTGGTAATACAAATAATAATTTGAAAAGAAAAAAATCTTCCTCTTTATCTTATATTATACTGGGATGCACAACATATATGTGTGTGTGTGTGTGTGTGTGTGTGTGTGTGTGTATAAACATAAGACAGTTATTATCTAGGTTCTTTTTTAATATTTAAGTCATATTAATTCCTGCTCAAGACTTAAAATCAGACATTTTCCCAGAGTATTTGTGTTTTAATGGGAGATTCCTCAAAAATAATAAAGCCTTCTAAGACCCAAAGAATGAAGAATAATGAGATTAATGAGGCAAGAGACACCTAATACTGGCTTTATACATTATATGGGCAGTTACCAATTCCCTGACTCACCAGGCCAGACTTGGCATGAATTAAATCTTGAGCATGCAGTTTACTGCATAGATTACTTAGAAAACTTTTTGTGGAAGAAATCCTGATTTAGATGATTTCCACAAAGCACCAGGACATGAAAAGCAGCTGAGAGGTATTTAAGATAAGCAGAGAAAGTAAGGCTTTGCAATTGATAAGGAGAACAGGCAATCCAGAAAGATTTCTGAAAACAAGATGAACAGGAATCCATAAATGAATACAAGTAGTTAAGAAATCATGAGGTTGGGGCTCGTGAGTAACACAATGGTGGTCCAATGAAGTTACATAGATATGATCAGTCTTTTCTAGAAGAATCAAATTTTAAATAAGGAATATCAAATGATTACATTAAAAAAAAAAAAAGAAATTCCTGAAGTCAGGAGGACCTGAGTTCAAGTCTGGCCCCAGATATTTAATACTTCCTAGTTGTGTGACCCTGGCAAGTCAGTTTACCACAATTGCCTCAGAAAAAAGAAATCCAGAGCAAAAAAAGGAGAATCATTGGCCTAAAATCATCTAAGAATAACAGAAATTAATGCAATTTGGCATCAAGGCACTGTGAATAGACAAATATTTGGTATAAAGAAATGATTGAAGAATGTCTTATTAGTCCCCAGAAGTCAGATGACCATTTCTCCTTTTTGGATTCTAAGGGCGATCCTCTGGGATTATGGCTTCTAATATTATTTCTCACAAGCCCTCATACATATATTGCTCCAACTTTATATAATAGTATCAGTTAATTATTATAAAATGATATTTACTAAGAAGGTATAGCAAAGTTTTAAAAAATCCATAATTGGGATTGTATTTCCCCCTTTTAATACATAAGGTCCATTGGAGAGTAAGCTTATGATGAAAAAAATAGAGGTAGTACTACTCACCTCTCAGATTGGCTAACATGATAGGGAAAGATAATGATGAATGTTGGCGGGAATGTAGGGAAACTGTTACACTAATACATTGTTGGTGCAGTTGTGAATTGATCCAACTATTCTGGAGAGCAATTTGGAACTATGCCCAAAGGGCTATCAAAATGTGGGTAACCTTTGATCCAGCAGTGTCTCTACTAGGTCTGTATCTCAAATAAATCATAAAAAAGGGAAAAGGACCAACATGTGCAAATATTTTTTGCAGCCTTTTTCAGGAACTGGAAATTGAGTGGATGCCCATCAGTTGGAGAATGGCTGAATAAACTATGATATATGAATGTTATTGAATATTATGGTTCTATAAAAATGACCAGTAGGAAGATTTCAGAAAGACTGAAGAGATATACATCAGCTGATGCTAAACGAAGTGAATAAAACCAAGAGAATATTGTATACAGCAACAACAAGATTATATGATGAGTGGGGGCAGCTAGGTGATGCAATGGGTAGAGCACCAGCCCTGAATTCAGGAGGACCTGAGGCTCCGACACAACATTTCCTAGCTGTGTGATCCGGACAAGTCACTTAACCCCAATTGCCTCAGCAAAAAACAAAACAAAACAAAACAAAACAAAACAAAACAAAACAAAACAAAACAAAAACAAAACAAAACAAAAATTATATGATGATAAATTCTGAGGAATTGTTCAACAGCAAAATGAGTCAAGCCAGTTCCAATGGTCTTGTGATGGAAAGAGCCATCTACATATGGAGAGAGGACTGTGGAGACAGTGTGAATCACAACATCATATTTTCACTCTTCTTATTGTTGTTTGCTTGCATTTTGTTTTCTTTTCATTTTTTTTCTTTTTTGATCTGATTTTTCTTGTGCATCATGATAATTGTGGGAATAATTATAGAAGAATTGCACATGTTTAACATGTACCAGATTATTTGCCATCTAGGAGAGGGAGTCTGGGGGAAAGGAGGGAAAAAAAAATGAAACAAAAGGTTTTGCAAGTGTAAATGTTGAAAACTATCTATGTGTGTGTTTTGAAAATAAAATCTTTATTAAAAATAAACTAAAACAGCTTTGAGCAAAGAATAATAAAGGTAGTCTGGCATAAATGGAAAAAAAAAAACTACATGAATCTCAGATTTACCTTACAACTCTTGGACCTGGAACTGCTTTGCTACTTTCAATCAAGCAAGTAAAAAAATATTTATTGAGAACTTATTAATTGGCCAGACACTGTGCTAACCACTGGGGATATTCAAGATTAAATTCAAGATTTAAGTGTTGCTAAGACTGGGTCTGGATTTGATTATCATTGGGTTCTTGGGTGGGTTTTATAGCATTCATCATCTAGACATTCAAATTTCACAATATTAATTCACTTGAAATCAGGAATAGAAAAAAAAAAACTACACAAACAGAGTTGTCCTATAGAAGCCTAGGTACAAGATATATCTTACCTTTGTCCCTAGTCCAACCAACATTTTACAGTAGGCTTTTTCACCTATAAGATCCCAGGGAAGAAAGTAACAGGTCTTCTGTTAGTAACTTCATTTTTAAAGTGAATTTGAGTTCTTCAGACCTGTAGAAGTCTCCTAATAGCCATACAGTATCAGCCCTTTAGTCATTCATGAGATGTATACACACTCAGTCTCCATGTGTAGGATTGAAACCAGTCAGGGGATATTCTTCAAGCACTAGGAGGGAGATAAGCATATTCTAATGACTGGGATTCCTTAAATTCCCTTTGAAAAGTGTCAATATCACAATCAAATGTGATATTTCAAAGCACTGTGGGTGAGACAAAAATTAAATAATGCTTGTCCAGCTCAAACCTACTGGGGAGAGATGTCATGTGAATTTTTACTTATGATGAAATCAATATATGTACAATATATGCACAGGAGATTGCTGTTTGACTTCTAAGATGGTTGACATAAATAAACTATACGAGTATTTTATTTGTTTTAGACAATAGTGTATGATAGCAACAAAATAATCAACCAACCAAAACATTGGTTTTTTTTGCCCCCATTTCAATACTTACTAGCTCTTTGATTTCCATATCTATTCTGAAATTCATTTTCCATATCTGTAAAATAGGAAAGGAACAAACATTTAAAAGAACATACCATAAATCAAGAACTATGTGAAGCACTTTACAAATTTTATTTTCATGTGTCTTCACAACAACTCTGGGATATGGTTGTGCTTCCTATTTCATAAAGTTGTTGGGGGGAAATGAATGAATGAATGAATGACTGTATGAATTAATGAAAACTGTTTGCTATGTTTCAAGCAAGGTTAGACAATTCCTGCCCTCAAAGAATATAGGTTACAAAGAACATAATATATACAGAGGAATATTGATCAGGAAGAGATATTTTGGACTTCGGAGATATAAGAATGGTGACTAGGGCCACAAGGGAATCAAATGACACTACTTTCCCAGAACATTATTGATTAGATTTGGTTCTCAAAGCAAGAGGTACTGATTGCAAAATGAATATAAATTAAAAATGAATATAAAAGTTCTTAGCTTGAGAGGTAAAATAATGCAGAGTCTTGGGTTTGAAGTTAGTTGGACTTAAATGGATTCTACTTCTTACACTTTGACTTTTAATGTATTAGTCAACAAATATTTATTAAATGGTTATTTTATGTTAGGAACTATGATAGATTCTGGAAAGACAAAGCAAACACAGGCAAATCATTTACCCTCTTTGAACCTTAGCTTCTTCATCTGTAAAATGGTAACAATTATCATATGTACCTCACAGACTCAGCCTGTGAGCCTGTGAGACTCAGATGAGATAATGTATGGCAAATGTTATTTTAATATTAATTTTTACTTATACAGTTCTCATTTGTTCTAGATTCTTTTTGATTGTAACTGTTTTCTTAGTCTGATTAAAAAAATCTAATGCAAAATTGGCCATTAAAACTATGCAGAGTAATGTCTCTGCCAGAGTAATGTCTCTGCCTGAAACTATAAATGATGCTATTGAATGTGAAATCATTAGTACACAGCCACACAGCTTTGAGCACACACACCAAAAAGTTCCTTCTCTAAAGATTTGTAAAAGGAATCTCAGCAGGGTATACTATATACAATATTTGCTTAGCAAATAGCTATTTGGATTTGATATCTTTGTCTCAAAGATCCATTAAAAATTCAAGGGCATCATAACCTTGTAGGTGATTGTATTGTGACCCAGCAGGGTTATGGAGCAATAATTTAATCAATGAGGATTGCGATCATCATTAATACTACAAGTCAAAACCCTCAAGTCTTTTTATGGAGATGCCCTAAAAACTATGAAATTTATGATTTCATTAAATTAGGGGCTTTCAGTGAGAAACTTCTTTATCAATATAGATCTATACCTGCTTTGCTATATGTAGACTTCTTGAGTTGCCTGGAATACTTAAATGGTTCAGTGACTTGTCCAGAGTTATTGCTGGCATGCCAGAAATCATTGTGTATTCAATACCCCAACGCAATTTCTTTTATGAAAATTACAATATATTTTCATGGGCTTTACATTTGGAAAGACCTTCATAACTTCAATGATTACAGGACACCTTATCATCCAAGACTTAGAAGAATAAAAACAATTGTATATTTGTGATATGGATTTGAGCTAGGGCTGACAATGAGTCAGTCTTTGATTCAGTTGAATAGTATTTTATGGAAGAAAGCAATTGATTTTACAAATGTGTCATGTTATGGCAATGGAGGGTGTATCTATAGGTATGAAGATGAAGAGGAGGATGAAGTGGAAGAAATCAATGCAGATAAAATAGGAAAAGAATGAAAAAAATAAATAAAGAGACTTGCATTCTATTCCTATTTCTTCTCTGATAATGTATTACCTATAAAAAAGTTACTTAGCTTCTACAGACTTTCTGGTTTCTCAATTGCCAAATTTACATGATGAGATTGAACTAGGTAATTCATAAAGGATCTTCTCATTCTAACACTATATTGTTCATTTAATGGTATGTTTTATGGAAATACTATTGTGGACAGACTTTTTTTTTTTTTTTTTTGCTTTAGGACATGAGACAATTTAAAAGGTTGACCTGAATCTCTTAGAAAAAGTTAAAATATTGTAGCTACTACTTCTGAATTACCAGACTTTGATTTAATTTATGAGGTATCTAAAACCCTACATATTAGAGAAAAAAACCTTAATAACTTATCTTTCAATGTTTATCGCTTTGTTATTGTTTCTATATTTATGGAATCAGATTGTATCCTAGGAAATTAGTAAAGCTGAACTTTCATTATGTCATTGTACTAGAATACTAGTTGCATTGTAGGTAGCCTCTGAAATATATTGTAAAAAAATCACCTTGAATACTGGGAAGGAAACATTTTAAAGATTGTTAGAGGAAAATTGAAAGAGACCCTAGAATATAGAATGTGGCCATTAGATCTGGTAGGGGCCACAGATATATAAGGCATGGAATGTCAGAAGGGGCTAGGGATGGCAGAATATGGAATATGGAAGGCTAACAGAAGGGTGCCTAGGTTATTTCCACTGAAATCCTATTTAACAGATGAATCAATGAAAGCCCAGAGAATGTAAGTGTTTTAATCCAGATCTCAGTAAATTAATGTCAATATCTGTAGAGGACTGCAGATAGTAGGGAACTCTGAGAAAAGTATACTTGAAACAAGGATACTTACAGCACGGTGTTTACTCAGTGTGACTGATGACATAATGGTTCTCTAGTTCACATATACTTAGTGTAATATAATGATGTAATCACTCTAGTTGGCATTTACTTAGTGTAATATTGGGATGTAATGGTTCTACAGTTGGCACATGGTCAGTATGCTATAGTGATGTAATCATACTAAGGCATTTAAGGACTAAGAAGACTCTGTGTGTGTGTGTGTGTGTGTGTGTGTGTGTGTGTGTGTGTGCTCTAGCTTGATCTCAGACTCCAGATTCCATCCTTGACTATCCTCGTGGTGGCTCTCCTGCCTTCATCACTTCTTCACCTAAGACCAAGGCTTGTCCAGAGATCCTCCAGAAAGTTAGACCAGACATTACAAATATCAGATCTAGAAATTAGTTTTTTTTTTTTTACTATTTATAATACATTATACATCATTGATATCTTATGAATCAGGTGTACTCTCTATCTTTGTCTCTCTTTTTCTGTCTTTGTCTCTCTTTCTTTTTCTCTTCTTCCCCTCCTTTCCCTCCCTCCCTCTCAAATCTCCAATTAGAATGTACCCGCATAAGAGAAGTGATTGTTTTGCTAAGATATATTGTACCTATATCCATAACACTTGGCATAGTGCTTTATTCATAATAGGCTCTTAATGAATGCTTAATTTATTCACTCATATAAAATAAGTAAAAGGAACAATACCTGACTTTGTTAAAACATATTCTTGTTGGTGACACATGACTCATATAAATAGAATGCTAAACTAATTTCAAATGCAGCATAACTTAGTCATCAAATAAAGGTTCCAGTTACTTGCAGGAGGTGAGAGGAAAAGAAGTTCAATACAGATTGAGAATAAGATTTAATACTGAGTAGAAAGAGGAGCAGGGAGATCTCTAAAATATGGAATTGGAAAGGGACTTAGAGACTCAGTCCAATTCCCTTGAGGAACCTGATTCCACAGAGAGTGGACTTAAACACAGGTCTCTCTGACTTAAAATTAAGTACTCAATCCATCTTTTTTTTTTTTTTAATAAAGAACAAACTGTTGCATAAATGGCAACCATAGATGAGGAAAGGACTTCATAATGTCTCCTTTCAAGTTTGTTCCCACAAGATTATCTTTGTTATATAATTAAAGAGGAGAAATAGATTGATTTTTCAACTTAACAGAAAAGATATTTAGGTGAATTAAAAGTTGGCTGTCCCCCCTTGAGAATGATAAGAAATTGTATTGCTCTATATGGTTGCTGGTTACATTAATTTAGAAGGCATAACTGTAAAGCAGGCACTCTGGCCCACTGGCATTTTGATTTGATTCAGAATGCTCTCTGGGGGAAAGAAATAAATAGTTTATGATAGTTTTTACATAAAGAAGCAAAGACTATCTTCCAAGTAATAACTCTAAAATACACTGTCAGTGGCAGGGAACTGAAGGGTCCAGTTTCTGCTGACTGTATTTGCATACCTCCTTTTCAAACAGTTAGCTGGTGAGGTGGGATGACAACATAAAGTCGGGTAATAACAATGACAAATCACATTTTTTCTAACAATTGATTTAAGTCAAAGGAGGAAAGAGGCAACTGGCTAAATCCCAGACTGAATCTGAACCACAGCTCTGCCATTTATTTGCTTCAGGACTCTGGATAAACCATTTCATTCTTTTGAACCTCATTGTTCCTCATCAGTGCAGTGGGAAACTGAAAATTGCAAAGACTCATGTGACTGTGAATTGTTCTTATTAATTAGGTCATAGTATCTAAATACTTGACAGTTTCAGAGTAGTAGACATAAACTCCTTTAGCAAAATCAAAGTGACATATTTTGTTGGACATTGCATATGTACAATTTCATTCTGTTTGACAATGATAATTGGATAATTAGCTACAACATCAGTGTGTGTATGTGTGTGTCTTGAGAAATTTGGAGTAGAGGGAAAACCAATAATAAGGTAGAAAAAAAAGGAGAATGTAAATTCCTTGAAAGCACGAACTGCCTTATTTTGTGTATTTGATTAATTATCTGCTTTCATGATCCCAATAATCTCATGTGAGAGGACATATGCTAATTTCTATTTTCTGGTACAATTTGATAGATTGACAAACTAAGGTGCAGAAAAGTTATGGAATCTGCCCAAGATCCTACAGATAGATTATTATCAATCAAACAGGGAGCATTTCTTAAGTGCTAACTATATGCCAGACTCTTGGGAAGAAAAAGAGAGGAGATAAGGAAACATTTTTCTGTCTCCAAGAGTTTATACTCCAAGGAGGGAATTGGCATTTACAAAAAATAGGAATATGGCAAATACATACAAAGATAATACAAAGTAACTCTAGAGGGGAAGATTCCAAATTGCAGACCTGGAAAAGTCTTCCTTTAGGAGATGGTGGTTGACTTGAATCAGGAAGGCAACAAGGAATTCTAAGACATGGAGATGATGAGGGGGGAGCATTCCAGACACAGTGCAGCCAGTGCAAAAGTACAGAAATTGGAAATGGAATATAACCTCAGAGAAGAAGCAAGAAAGCTAGCAAACACGTATGTAGGGGATTAATGTATAAGAAAGATTTAAACAATAGAAACAGTGAAGTTACAAAGAGTTATCATTGCCAACTAAGAAGTTTGTATTTTAGAGTTAATGAGGTGGAGGCTGGAGTTTGTTGATTATGATGATAACGTTGTCAGATTTTGAATTTTTGGAAAATCATTTTGTTACCTGTGTGGAGAATGGTGAGAGAATAAAGACTGAAACATCAGTTAGGAGACAATTACAATAATCCATATTAAAGTTAGAGATGAGGGTCTGCAATGGAGTCACACCCATGTAAATGGAGAGAAGGAAATTTAGCTTAGAGGTGACATGAAGAAGAGAATGACCAAAAACTGCAACTGAATGATTAGTAATTAATCATCATACTGGTCAGTAATTAATACTGGTTAGTAATGATTCACTATAAAATGGCCAGGCTTTTATCTAGGTGTTGAGCATATTGAACAAAGGGGGGAAATTCTTGCCATCAAGGAGCTTTTATTTTCATGGGAAATGGAATAACTTTTCATTTTTGGTTCAGAACATAAAACAAAATAGAAAATATGTAAAATAAATCAATCAGAGTCACCATGGTATATTGGATGGAAAACTAGTTTCTGAGTCAGGAATTGCTGAAATTCAAGTCCCAATCCTAATAAATATTGACTATGTTAACTTCTCAGAGGTCTAGGTAATTCTTTTAAGTCTATAAGTTGCAAACAAAATGCTAATGATAGAGGTATTTTCTCACCCAGAGATGTGTACACTAATAATGAAAATCGGTCTATTCAAAACCAAAAATACACAATGATAAGAGTCTTGGAGAGAGTGACACGGCCTAAATCCTAAAGAAAGTCAAGGTACCAAGAAGTATCATTTGAAGCAGAGAACCACCCTGTACAAAAGTAGTCAAAAGGGAAATCGAATGTCATATGTCAGAAAAAAGGGAAACAGATCCATTGATGGAACATAGAGTATTTTAGGAGTGATGTATAACTAGCATAGAAAGATACAGCAAATAATATGGCAGAGTCAGATCTCTCAAGTCATTTTCCTGGGCTATTTCCAGGATAGTGCAGACCTACCTCCCACAGCTTAAATTAAGGGGTGGGAAATACTAGCACGAAGCGCAGCAGTAAGTAGCCATAGAATTCTTTTTCCCCGGTCACTCAGCTGTTAGAGTTCTGAACTAACAAACCATAAGGGAAGTAAAATCTCTGAGAAATGAGGCTACTATTTCTATGCCATAGCAGCAGGGAAGAACATAGTTATACTCAATTTTAGCATCCTCCTATTCTATTAGTTTTATGTCATTTAGAATCATCAAGGTCTCAGTTGCTATTCTTTGTAGAATCCTCTCTAAATGTATTTATTAATTATTCCAGGTAATAATCTAAAATACATTTGCAATGAAAAGAGTGGGAAAGAATACTGGACTGAAAAAAAAAAAAGGAATACAATCTTAATTCATTCCAAAGGATGAAATTGGAAGGTTGGCATGGCAGTAGGTTTAGAGAAAGGAATCACAAGCTAGGATCTATAAACTTGTTGAAAGTACTTTTTTGATATTTCAATATAATAAATTTCCTACATGAAAGCATGTATTTAATTTGCTTAAAAAGCCATTATTTTAAAAGATGAATCCACTTTTTTAAAATTTCTTATTTATTTATTTAATATTTTCTCTAGTTATATTTAAAACATATTAAAAAAACAAAATCTTTCATGTTCCAGATTCCCTCCCTTCTTTCAACCTCTAACCTTGAATAGGAAATCACATGTGAAATTATGCAAGCATTTCCCTAAAACTCATGTTGTGAAAGAAAAAAGATCTCCTATTCTAATTTAAAAAAAAAAAACCTTCAAGAAAAATAAAATTAAATAAGAAAGAGAAAGAGAGAGACAGACAGACAGACAGAGACAGAGACAGAGAAAGTATGATTCGATCTGTATTTAGACACAATAATTTCTTCTCTGGGTATGTATAGAAGTTTTCATCAACTCCTTCAGAGTAGTCATGGATCATTACACTACTGAGAATAGCAAAGTCATTTATAGATAGTCATCCCAGAACATGACTATTACTTTGTATACAGGACATTTCACTTTATTTGAGTTCATGGAAGATTTTTCAGATTTTTTTTTTTCTTTTTCAAGAACATCTGCTCATCAATTCACATAGAACAACAATATTCCATGACAATCATAAATCACAATTTATTCAGCTATTTCCAAATTGATAAGCATCCACTCAATTTCCAATTCTTTGAGAAAAGAACTACTACAAATATTTTTGTACATATAGATCCTTTTCTTGCTCTCCCCCCAATTAAAAAAATATTTTGGTATTCATGCCAACTAGTGATATTGTTAAATCAAAGGATATGCATGAATTTATTACCCTTTGGGCATAGATTATATCATTTGATAATTTATTAATTGGAGCTTGGTTCTTATTTTTTCTGACACATTCCTATTTTTAATATATATTACTTTATGAATCATGTTGAAAAAGAAAAATCAGAAAAAAAAAGGGAAAAACCACAGGAGAGGAAAAAAAACAGAAAACAGAAGATAACATAGTTTTGTTGATTTACATTTAATCTCCACAGTTCTTTTTCTGGATATAGATGGCATTTTCTATACATAGTCTATTGGGATTGTCTTGGATCTGATTTATTTTTTTTTTTTATGAATTTGACTCAGTTCCCTCTATTTTTGAGAAATAAGACCTTATCAGAAAAACTTGTTCAGAAATTCTTTTTACAATTATGATTGCTAACTATACTCCATTTTATTCTATTCTCTTTGTCCTTTTACCCTACTCATCCTCAAAAGTGTTTTGCTACTGACCTCTCCCTCCCTGAATATACTTTTCTTTTATCATCCTTCTCCCTTCCTGCATCCAATTTCCCTCCTATTTTCCTCTAGGGTAAAATAGATTTCTATACCATATTAAGTGTGTCTGTTATTTCCTCTTTGAGCAAATTCTGAAGAGAGTAAGGTTCACTCATTCACCCTCTCTTAACCCTCTTCCCCTCTACTGTAAAAAAAAAAAAAAAGTTTTTTCTTCCCTCTTTTTTATGGCAGATAATTTACACTATTCCCCTTCTCCCTCTCCCTTTCTCCCATTATATTCCTCTCCCATGCTTAATTCATCCTTTTTTTTAGAAATTATAATTTCATATTCAACTCACCTTTGCCATTTGTCTCTCTTTATATATTCCTTCAAATTTCCATAATAATGAGAAAGTTCTAATAAGATACAAATATCATTCTCCCATGCAGGAATGAAAACAGATAAACCTCATTAAGTCCCTTATGATTTCCCTTTTCTGATTAACTCCTTATATTTCTCCTGAGTCCTGTATTTGAAAATCAAATTTTCTTTTCATCTTTTTATCACAAATGATTTAAGATCCTCTATTTCATTGAATGGCTATCTTTTCCTCTGAAGGATTATATTTAGTTTATTTATTTATTTTTTTGGATAGATGATTCATGGTTGTAATCCTAGCTCCTCTGCTATGCAGACTATCATCTTCCAAGCCCTCTGGTTCTTTTAATGTACAAGCTGCTAAATCTTGTGTTATCCTGATTGTGCTTCCCTTATACTTGAAATGTTTGTATTTTTTTCTTTTCTTTTCTTTCTGGAAGCTTGCAATATTTTCTCCTTGATCTGGGAGTTCCAGAATTTCTACAATATTTCTGGGAGTTTTCATTTTGAGATATCTTTCAGGAGGTGATTCATGGATTTTTTCAATTTTTATTTTACTCTCTGGTTCTAGATTATCAGAATAAATTTCCTTGATAATTTTTTGAAAGATAACATCCAGGCTTTTTTAGTGATCATTACTTCCAAGTAGACCAATAATTTTAAAGTTATCTCTCCTGGATGTATCTTCCAGGTCAGTTGTTCTTTTGAAGAAATATTTTATGTTTTCTATTTTTACATTTTTTTTATTTTGCTTTATTGTAAATTTATTTCACACAAATTCATTAGCTTCTATTTGTTCAATTCTATTTTTTAAGGAATTATTTTCCTCAGTGAGCTTTTATACTTCCTATCCTATTTGGCCAATTTTGCTTTTCAGACATTCTTCTCCTTAGCTTTTTGTATTTCCTTTCGCACCTTTATCAAGCCTTTCCCTAATTTTTCTTTTGTCTCTTTTACTTGATTTTCAAAGTCTTTTTTCTGTGGCCTGAGCCCTATTCTTATTTTTCTTGGATCCTTTGGAAGTAGGAGCTTTGAGTTTGTTTTCAACTTCTATGATTCAGAAAATAATTGAGAGCTCCTAGGTTAGAGGCAAGATGTTTACTTTTGATCCCCAGACCTGTGGTTTAGTCTTAAGTGCTTAAATGCCTCAGACTTTAAAAGGATGGCAAAAGACTGCTGCTAGATCTCATAGAAATCTTAGATTTGAAATCTGATTTTGTCCCTTATTCCGTGACCTTATGAAAATCAATTAACATAGATGCATCCCATTTTGCCTTTATGTAAAATGAGTAACCAATCTCTGAGGTAATGGTTTAGTTCTGTGATTGTAAAATCTGCACAATAGATTGGTTTGCATTGTGAAAGGAATTCTGACAAGACTGATCCACATTATTAAGAATTCACTGATCATTTGCATATAAATTCCAGATTTTGCTACATTTGCAAAGATAATTAATTACATAAGTTATTTTCTCTGGAAATAAGGTAAAATTTCAAGAATAAGAATTTGTGAGGTTTAAGTAAATTTTTTTTTCTGGTTTTCATTGGGTTGTTTTCAGGTAGCATAGTGTAGTACTCTGAAACAATCCACAAGACTTGGTTTTATATCTTGCCGCATACCCCTGTGTAGCTACAGTAATCAATTAATCAATCTTCAGAATCATTTATTAAGACCATTCTAAAATCTAAGAATTTTGTTAGATACCAAGGATATCTAGAGGTACAAAGAGAAAAAATTCTTAAGGTAATATCTTATCTGTGTGTATATTATAACTTTACTTATAATAAAAGAGTGGTAGAATAGTTAGGGAGTACAGGCACTAACAATAGCTTTATAGAGCTTTGTACAAGCTCGTTTTAGCAAGCTTTACCTTGAGATTGTCTTGAAGGAAGTGGGAAATTATAGGAGGCAAAAATGAGGAGGGTAGATTAGTCAGCTAAACATCATTGATGTAAATTAAGGTTATAGGGCTAGATGGTCTCTGAAGTTCCTTATAGATGTGTATTAATGTTATTAGGACCTGAACTCCCCAAACTTGTGTCTTTGCCCTAAGAATTACTAGTTACATGATTATGGAAACGTAACTTCATTTTTTTTTCAATCTCCTAATATGTTAAAGTAGCACTGTCCTCTTCATGGAGGAAAGCTATTTCTAAAACGTGAAACACAATATGAGTGACATTATTGTAATTTGTAGCAGATTGGACTGATTAATTGTTTTGAAATTTCCAGAATCCCTCAAGACAATGCTTTCAGTTATATCACGTTTCAATCCTCATGATCTGTACAGAGGAAAGAGTGCTGGATATCATGGCATAGGATTTGAGTTCAAATCCTATATATGATATTTACTAGCTACATGAGTTTTTTGCAAGTCACTCTACTTGCTTATGCCAATTTTCCTAGCTATTAGATGAGGGTTTGGACTAGATGGATTTAAGGTTCCTTCCAGCTTAATATTTGTTATCCCAGGTAACTTGGTGTCTTTGTTTGCCTTTTTGGGTATATCCCCTTATATTTTTATTGTATTTTCTAGATACAATAGTTTTCCAGGGAGAGAGGTATAATATGAGGGGAAGAATCCTTTGCTAACGTGTGACTTTTGAGTATAAAATTATGTGATGTGCTTCAGACAGTAAAGTATTAAATCAAAGCAAAGAAAAATTCCATTAAAGATAGAGAGGATGACCATCAATCTTCCCTGAGTCCCAGGAGTACTTCTCCATGTCTGTCAAGGTCCCGCTATGACACCATGAAATGTCTATGCTCGTGTGAGCTGCCGATGTCAGGATATTAACTGTAGGAGCCCAAGGGAAGAGGGCTCCAGATACACATCTGCCAACTTAGATTACCACAGTGTTTCTGTTCAAGTTGCCATGGTGGCAGAAATCTTTCATCCTCACTCTGGCTCTTCAGAATATTAATACATAATCAGAGTGGGCTCTACTGCTCATTTTGCTTGACATTTCCTTGTGGAGTTCAGGAATCCCATTCACTTTCATAAAGGTTACTGACATTTCCATAATGTCAAATAATGATCAGGGCCAGAGAAAGGACATTGTCCCTTACCATCAACATGTTTACATATATGGTGAACTTATCATCTGGTGTTTACACCATAATTCTGGATTTCTGTTGATAAATTAAGTTTTGTATTAGATTTTATGCACCAATGCTGAGAAATATGAAGTAATAAAAAAATATCTTGTCTATTATTCTCAGCTCCATTATTATTTTCTGCAATGTACTTTTGGGTATTTCTTCTTCATGAGCATCAAGGATAGGGTACTAATGTGAAAGAAGACCTAGATTCAAGTCCTTCTTCTGATATATTGCTATCCTGGGCAAGTCACTTAGCCTCTTAATGTATGAAATAAATGTCAGATAATTAAATGTTTATGCTGTACCAGGCACTTTGCTAAACTTTTGGAAAAGAAATAAAAGAGAAAAAAATGTTAGTTCTTAACTTCAAAGAACTTGCATTCCAATAGGGAAGATGATGTTTAAAAAGAAATTAAAGAGGATATGAGTGGGGAGTAGAAAGAAAAGATTGTAGAGATATGTTTTAGCGAGAAATTAGTAGATGGAGAACACGGTTGAGAACATGACTGGCATAGATACTTTCTTAAAAGGGGGAACTGATGAATTGGAAAAATGAACCTAGGAGCAGAAAATTATTTTTTCCTTTTTTTTTAATTATAGCTTTTTTTAAAATTTACAACACATATGCAAGGGTAATTTTTCAATACTGACCCCTGCAAAACCTGTTCCAACTTTTCCCCTCCTTCCCCCACCTCCTCCCCTAGATGCCAGGTAATCCAATACATGTTAAATATGTTAAAATTATATGTTAAATACAATATATGTATACATATTCATACAGCTATCTTGCTGCACTAGAAAAATCAGATTTAGAAGGAACATGAAAATAACCTGAGAAGGAAAACAAAAATGCAAGCAAACAATAACAGAAAGAGTAGAAATGCTATATTGTAGGTTACACTCATTTCCCATAGTTCTTTTACTGGGTGTAACTTGTAATTGGAACCGATTTGGATCATCTCATTGTTGAAGAGAGCCATGTCCATCAGAATCGATCATTATATAGTATTGTTGTTGAAGTGTATAATGATCTCCTGGTTCTGCTCATTTCACTTAGCATCAGTTCATGTAAGTCTCTCCAAGATTCTCTGAAATCATCTGAGCAGAATGATTTTTAAAATGAGAAGGCTGCTGGGAAATGGTGCAATATTTTGAATCAAGAGTAAAGTTTTGAGAGGAATGAAAAAGATTTAGGGGTTTCTGTTTTTTCACCTGTATAGGTTTGAGTTTCAAGTAGTTAGCCCTTCAGATATAATCTAAATGCAAGTCTATGCTTTTATGGAGTTGTGTGAGACACATAAATGTTCAGTGACTTGTCCAAACCCAAGCATACCTAACTCTAAGTCCAACACTCAATCAGTTGTTCCAGGTTGTCATATTAGCATTTTTGAGCATTTATATTTGCAACAGAAGCATTTATTCACCTCTTTGTTGTTTAAATTACTTTCTTGTAGTGAGAATGGCTGCTATGTACAAAGTTGTTTCAAGTCATTGCTCATTGGAATAATTTCTTAAATTGGGAATAAAGTTCTAATGGGCTAAATTACACTAGACAATACTATAATGTCCAGAAAAAGTTAATGAGGCTGGCCATGCACCAAGTAGTGATTCCAGCATTATTAGAGATACTAGGTCTGAGAAACATTTTCAAGTGTCTTAAATCCTGTTGGTTTCTCCTCAAACCAGCTAGTCAAGTCATTAACTGTATCAAATGAAAGCCTGAAATTAAGGGGACTTATTTCAGTCAAAAGTTATTTCCACGTAGTCTGACGCAGAAAAAAAAAATGTTACTTTCTTTTCTAAGTCAAGCCTCTTGATACCACCAGTCCTATCTAATTGAAACCATTTAAAATGAAACATGTAAATTCTTTGGACTTATTCCTTCACTCTGTTTCATTTCCTATAACACAGACCCTCTGAAGTATCCCCAGGGAAGCAGATTTTGTAGTGTGACAGAAATGGATTACATATGTTTATAGTACATCTTCCATTCTGGCCTCCATGGTTACCAAAAAACGTTAACTATATATTTTTTTTTCATAGGATAAACATTGCTATAATTTATGAAATGAGTAAAAACATTTCAACCAGAAGACTTGTTTTAGGCTGATACTGAGGACACATCACAATGTTAATTATGGAAGAGAATGTGTTTTAGGAAGAATAGGTTAGAAAATAAAGCAGTGATCACATCTTTTTCTTAGTTCTTTAAAATTTGTGCTCTTTGATGTGGTGCAGTCATTGTCAGGAATGATGTTGACTTTAACTGAATCGATCTTGTTTTTATTGATAGCCTTATCACCATACAAAGGGAAGCCACATTTCTGGGACAGTTATATTGTCAGCATGACTAAAGCTTGCTCATCCCAAGGATCCTGTAGATATGGAATCCTTCCTTCCCCGAGCAGGCTCATTGGAGATGTGTTTGCCCTACACAAAAACACTCTCATTATCCAGTATTAGCATATTCTACTTTCTGATGTTCCATCATGCAGTTGTTGATATAAATATAATGGGCATGCGAGTTTGTTCTAAGATATTCCTTGATACTTCCTTAAGTCTCTAGACTCCATCCTTACTTCCTCTATCTCTCTTTCCTCTGATTTAAATTGACATTCTTTCACTTATATCCAGCTCTGGATTATTTTGATTAGCCTGTTGTTCTACTTTTTATGATAATAAAGGTACTTCTTGTACCTGTGATAATGCCTTTGTGAGTTTTTTTTTTTTTTCTCTGAAGCTTCTGAACTGCTCTTCCAGAATCTGGTGCTTCACCACCTTTATTTAAACCATATTTTTTTATTTTTGGTTTGGGAGCCAATTGAGGTTAAGTGACTTGTCTAGGGTAAATATCTGGGGCTGGATTTAAACTTACATACTTCTGACTGCAGGGCTGATACTATGTTCAATGTATCATTGGGTTGCTTTGCACAAACACACACACACGTGTGTATGTAAATATGCCAAATATTGCTAAATGAAGAAAAAAAGACAAAGATATAGTTTCTGCCCTCAATGATCTTATATTCTTATGGATTGACATCTTGACTTTTAAGTAATCTTTGCTTTTATTAGGCATTGATTATTAAATAAATACATCCATATTGTCTTTATTTACTTTATTACCCAAAAGGAATGAAAAATTTCCTATTTCATATAAGTATGTTCTCATAGAAATTTTTTGGAAATACTATTCATCGATATGGATTATGGAGTAAATCCTGAAACATAAAGAGCTACATAATCATTTAAAATATTATTTTAACACACATTGTTTTATGAATCATGTTGGGAGAGAAAAATCAGAGCAAAAGAAAAAAAAATGGGAGAGAAAAAAAAAAAAACACAGAAAAAAGAAGTGACCATAGCATGTGTTGATGTATATTCAGTCTCCTTAGTTTTTTTTCTGGATGCAGATGGCATTTTCTTTCCAAAGTCTATTGGGATTGTTTTGGATCTTTGAATCACTGAGAAGAAAAGAATCAAGTCTTTCATAGTTGATCATTGCACATTCTTGTATTATTGGGTACAATGTATTCCTAGTTTTTTTTTTTTTTTCTCAGCATCAGTTCATGCAAATCTTTCCAGGAATTTCTAAAATCAACTTTTTCATCATTTTTATAAAGTAATATTATTCCATCATCTTCATATACCACAGCTTATTCAGCCATTGCCTAACTGATGGGTATCTACTTATTTTCAACTCTTTGCTAACATATAAAGAGCTGCAACAAACACTTTCACACAAGTTGGTCCTTTTCCCTTCTTTATGATCTCTTTAGGATATAAGCCATGTAGAAACACTGCTAGATCAAAGGATTTTCACAGTTTTATAGTTATTTGGCCATAATTCCAGATTGTTCTCCAGAATGATTGAATCATTTCACAACTCCATTAACAATGTATTAGTGTCCCAGTTTTCCTACATGCCCACCAACATTTATAATTATCTTTTCCTGTCATCTTAGCCAATCTGAGAGGTGTGACATGTACCTCAGAGTTGTTTTAATTTACATTTCTCTAAGCAATAGTGATGAGAGCTTCATAATCATGTAGGAAAAAAATCTTAAGTTAAGAACCATATCTCCTTAAGTTTTTAACGAAAACAAAACAAAAAACAAAATAAAAACAAGTTGGTGTGTGTTTGTGTGTGTAATTTTATTGATATAAAGAATTATTGATGTGAAATCTTTCTTCCCCGAGATAAAAGAATAAGTCATTTAACACTTAAAGTCTGAGAGTAGCTAAAGGCACTGAAATCAGTCTCAGAATTGGAACCTGAACCTGCTTCAAATGACAATAAAATAAGCTCTCCAGATAGGAAGGAAGATTAATAATCCCTTTGAAAAAGATGGGGAAAAAGTCATGTACACATATAGAATTAAGGCATTGCTACTTTAACTGTGTTCTAATCCTCCCTCCCCTATTCTCCTTTTCTCTGTTGTCCTCTCTCTTTACTTCTTTGCTTTCTTCTTTCCCTTTTCTCAGGCTGAATCACAGAAAATGGAACAGACCATATAGAAACATGCAATCCAATTTGCCTTCTGTATATTGCAATGAAAATCTCTAGTGAGAGAGGATCCACTACCTTTGTAAGGCAACTCTTAGCAAGCTTATCTTTCTATCAAGTCCAAATTTATCTCTTTATTATTTCTATAAATTTAATTCTATCCTCTGAATTCAGGCAGAACAAGTCTAATTCTTTTTGCTATTTGGTAACTCTTCAAACGCTCTTCTTATGTTCTCCCCAAGTCTTATCTCTAGGTTACACATTCCCATTCATTTCAAAGGATCTTCATGAAGTATGAACAAGAAGCCCTTCCCCATACTATTGAATGGTTTCCATATTACCCATGTTCTTCATAAACTGTGATACCCAAAGTACAATACTTCAGATATTATCTGACAAGGGCAGAGCACCTCTGAATGCCCTCTAAATCCTGGATCAATTTGCATTATTCTGTGTTTTGGGGTTTTACTGAATAGCTTTCTATAAAAACCTAGTCTGAAAATCTAGATATCTTGAATAAGTAGATTAAAAAATCTAGTTGCAATGAATATTTAGTAATAAGTCATTGCATGTATCACCATTTATTTAATGATATATTTCTTCTTTCAATGCAGTTTAAAATTAATTTTTTACCAGCCATAGTAAGCAATTGATACATAAGCAATTGATCCACTGATCCTGAGATTTCAGTCCACAAATACATCTTCTTTTTTTTTTTTATAATGGTATATCTTTTTTTTATATATTTAAATTTTATTTTATTTAATAATAACTTTGTATTGACAGAATCCATGCCAGGGTAATTTTTTACAACATTATCCCTTGCACTCGCTTATGTTTCATTTTTTCCCCTCCTTCCCTTCACCACCCCCCCAAGATGGCAAGCAGTCCTATATATGTTAAATATGTTGCAGTATATCCTAGATACAATACATATTTGCAGAACCGAACAGTTCTCCTGTTGCACAGGGAGAATTGGATTCAGAAGGTAAAAATAACTCGGGAAGAAAATAAAAAATGCATATAGTTCACATTCGTTTCCCAGTGTTCTTTCTTTGGGTGTAGCTGTTTCTGTCCATCATTTATCCATTGAAACTCAGTTAGGTCTCTTTGTCATAGAAATCCACTTCCATCAGAATACATTCTCATACAATATCGTTGTCGAAGTGTATAATGATCTCCTGGTTCTGTTCATCTCACTTAGCATCAGTCCATGTAGGTCTCTCCAAGCCTCTCTGTATTCATCCTGCTGGTGATTCCTTACAGAGCAATAATATTCCATAACATTCATATACCACAATTTACCCAGCCATTCTCCAATTGATGGGCATCCATTCATTTTCCAGTTTCTAGCCACTACAAATAGGGCTGCTACAAATGTTTTGGCACATACAGGTCCCTTTCTCTTTTTTAGTATCTCTTTGGGGTATAAGCCCAATAGAAACATTGCTGGATCAAAGGATATGCTCAGTTTTATAACTTTTTGGGCATAATTCCAGATTGCTCTCCAGAATGGTTGGATTCATTCACAACTCCACCAACAATGCATCAGTGTCCCCGTTTTCCCGCATCCCCTCCAACATTCATCATTGTTTTTTCCTGTCATCTTAGCCAATCTGACAGGTGTGTAGTGGTATCTCAGAGTTGTCTTAATTTGCATTTCTCTGATCAATAGTGATTTGGAACACTCTTTCATGTGAGTGGTAATAGTTTCAATTTCATCATCTGAAAATTATCTGTTCATATCCTTTGACCATTTATCAATTGGAGAATGGCTTGATTTTTTATAAATTTGAGTCAGTTCTCTATATATTTTGGAAATGAGGACTTTATCAGAACCTTTAATAGTCCACAAATACTTCAAGATAAACTATAATCTTTTTTATCTTTTATGAATGAAATTGATTTTTTGAACCATCATGTAAAACTTTACATTTTATCTATATTAAATTTATCTCAAACTTTCTGTGAAGTACATATCAGACTATGATGCAAAACATTCTTTGGCAACTTGTATGTTTATATAACAGGAAGTGGGTAACTCATTGGATAGAGCACTGGCCCTGAAGTCACTTCCTCATTATCTGACCCTCATTATCTGACAAAAGCTTGCACAGGATCCCCAGGAGAAATGAAAAACACTTCTAATATCTTTTTTTGGAAAACTCCATGGATAATTGGTCAACAAAAATGCTTGCATCGTATATTAACAGAGAGAACCTATACAATGTCATTCTTAACAATGCCACCTTGAAATGATAATATTAATACATTGCATTAAGCACTGTCATCATGTCACCAAATTTCATTACAGCTACTTAGCTGATGGTTATTTGTAGGATTATTCTTTTGGATTGTACTGATATCATGTAATGTGACTCCCCTAATGTTATGTTTCATAGAATCACTTAATGATATCTAATGGAAAGAGAACCATAGACCTTTAGGTAACTTAATGATCATTTGGTTTGCTACCTTTTTTTCAGTGATGGAAAATGAAACCACAAAATATGAAGTGACTTCCCCATCCATGATTACACAGTAAATTAGACGCAAAGGTAGATCTAGAATCTTGGTCTCCTCACCTTTAGCCTAATTACCCAATTTTCTAATATTCTTCCTTGATTTACCTTTACATAGACTTCAAAATCTTGCCTCTGTTATAAACTGGGATAAAATAGCTAACCTCATGACGTTTAAAGGGCTCTTAAGGAGGGAAATGTTCAAGTGATAATTTTTGTAGTTTTTTCATAAAATTAGTGGTGAAGAATTTGAAAATCAAATTCACCTTATTGAAAATCAAGCACCAATATTTCATGGATTATCCTGGACTTTTGAGGATAAAAGTAATTCACCCACAGAGAGCAAGAAAGACAGTTGTTGCTAAAGAGTGAGTTATTATTATTATTATTAATCATTACCCTATCTAAGTACAATGACTATAACTATGAACACTTGGAGACTACATGACGTTTCAACTCTCTTCCAAGTCTAAATCTATGGCCATATTCTACTTCTATTTATTGTGAAAATGGACTTTCTTATCAGTAACTGTGGGCAATTCCTAAGAAATATTTGTTTTTGGTTTAAAAGCCAAAGTATTTCTTAGGATTCTAAAACTTAATTTAAAAAGTTATCAGTTAATAATATTTGATTCAAAAAGTTTTAAATAAGGTACAATTTATAGACTGTGGACTGTGTTGCCTAAGGAGTACCCTAAATAAATATCAATAGAAAATAGCCAAAGGTTGATCACCAGTAGTTGAACTGTTTTGTGTCACCTCTGAACATGAAATCATCTATTGAGACCCTGTACTTTTTAGAACAATAAAGCTGGGTACAATAGTAAGGATGCTTAAAGATGTATTAAACATGTACCTGAAAGGAAAGTAGTTTTTAAGACATGATGGAAAGATGGAAGAGAACAGCTGGGAATTTTTGAAAGTGATAAAAAAAGAAATCACCATTATATTACAAACATGTAGGGACCCCCGTTATTTTAAAATTAGAATGTCATGGAATCATAGGATCAGAGATTTACCACTCAGGATGACTTTAGAAGTAATTCAGTACAACTTTCTTCTTTTGCTCATGTAAATACTTAGGAAGAGAGAGGTTAATTGACTTGTTCAAGGTCATAGTACTTACTACCTGAGTATAGAGCAGCTTGGAATAAATCCCAGGTGTTCTTTCTACAAACCCATTATTCAGTTGCATAGCACTTTAATGGATATATTAATAAATATAATGTAAATGTTTTTATTTACTCCATGAAACATTAAACAGTGCAAAAAAAAAAAACTGTACAAGTATTGAGAATACAATAGAAAAGAAAGATCCTGCACTTAAATGGTTATTATCTAATCCAAGAGAAAATAAAGACACACATTTACAGTTGCATATCAAATGGAAAGATGTTTTGATCTTAAGAATTCAGTGGCAAAGCACATGGCAATGCTTCTTCTTTAATGACATCTCCATTGATAAGATCACATCAATTTCTAATTTTGAACCATCTGCTTGTACCAAGAACGTTTATGACAGTTTATTTTCTCAGTCTTCAATAGATATATCTGTAGCACCAGCAAGAAGGATTACTTACTAAGATGATGGCTGAGGGCATTAAGCTAAAAGCAATACAAATCCCAAGGCTCTTGGGTTCAGAGTCCTGGATAGTGAACATCAGAGTTTAAAAAGAGATGGTGGTCAAGATGATGGTGGTGGTTATTGGACTAATCTGACTTATACTGCCTCCAAATTTCTCCCTCAAGATACCTTGCTAATTTAGGAATAAAAGTAATAATAATAATAATATTATATATATATATATATTTTATATAATTCTTCTAACTTTGAAATGCTGATTACTTTTGCTCTTCCAATATTCTGGCTTAAATGCTAAAAATAATAGTTTGTGCATTTTTGGCAACAGAGAGATATTAATTGATGATCAAGATGACATCACTAGTAAGGCTCAGAGGCATGATTCCAAGCTGCATCTTTCTGGTTACAAAGCAGTACTGTATTCACAATGCCATGATGCCACTTTTTGTTTCCCTTGAAGTGTTTTGTGTTTTACATAGTACTTTCTTCACAATAACTCCATAAGATGGGTAGTGCAAGTATATCATTCATATTTATATATTAGAAGGATGAGCTCACAGCAATGATTTGCAAGGACTACATACCTGATAGATTTAAGATCCAAGTGAAATTATGGCATTAAAATCATTAAGTCTAAGAGTTGCCTTCTTCATTGTCACTAAAAGGAATAAACAATATCATGATCTCCCAACAAGTGGCAACTACTAGGTATTTTTTTTTTCCTATCTCAAAGTTCAATTCTGTAAGTCCTTTGAATCTTCACTATATATATCCCAATACATGCCAAGGCTTTCAGCAAAATATTAAAACCCCTGGCTTTTCAAGCTGGTCGTTATTAATAATATCTGAAATCTCCATCTGATTTTATATAGTGTGTTATTTAATGAAACTGCAAATACATACATAGGCTAGATAGATGATTACAAATATCACCTTAGATATCTATTTAAATTTGGGGAATAATGAAGAGAATGACAAAAATAATTATGATAAACTTCATCAATGACTCAAAATTTTGTGAGCATTTTGAACCTGACAAACATACAATCATTTTTTAAAGCCAGAAGGATTGTCATTGGTTAGCATACTAAACCTCAGCATTTTTTTTCTGAACACTAAGGCCATGAAGAATTTAGACTCAAATCTATTTT
The DNA here is from genome assembly GCF_016432865.1 of Antechinus flavipes. NCBI lineage: Eukaryota > Metazoa > Chordata > Mammalia > Dasyuromorphia > Dasyuridae > Antechinus > Antechinus flavipes. The sequence goes on from NC_067403.1 coordinate 231,514,349, forward strand.
TTTTTCTAATTTCAAGTCCAATGCTTTAGAATAGGTTGCACTTTTATATTTCTTCAGTTAGGAAAATATGAATTTGATTGAGACTTAAATTAGATGATCATTAATTAAAGTTTTGATTAGATGTAAAGGGATATTTTCAAATTATTGAACTATCCCTAAATGAAATGTGTAGTATTATGAAGAAATAGGTTGCACATCACTTGATGTTTTGAAAGCAAAAAGTGGAGATGTTTTTAAAGAGATTCCTTAGTTATGGATTAGAATAGATAATATCAGATATTATTTTAAACTTTGAGGATATTATTGTTTACTATTACATTTTAAGCTTGATAAAAAGGACTATTTAATCTTTGTATTTCCTTCAGAATCTGGCATAGTGTTTTGTATACAGTGACTACTTAATGTGTAGTTGTTGAATGAATGAATGCATGCATGTAGAAAATGGACAGATTTACAAAGTGAATACCATTGAAATTTGGTTCATCAAATTAATTTGAAATATACCTTGCTTTGAACAATATATTTTGCACTCATTTTGCAGCATTTACATAAAGCCTAGGAAATCTAGAAATTGAGGACATTGTGTTTTTATATTTCAGAATGATGGAAAATAGGGTTTCTGAGTTACATAGTTCCTTGTAACAAGTAAAAATGTTAGCACTTTTCTCTTGGAAATCTGTTATCCTGTGAGCACCACCAAATCAGCCTCTGAGCCTATTGCACATAATAAAGATATAAAGCTTACAGGTTCTCCCATATGTCTTTTTATATAAGACCTTCCTAGTATGCCAGAAACCTTCCCCTTGTTTTTTTTTTTTTTTTAATGGTACCACTCTCCCACTTTGGCAGTCTATCTGGTAATTCTTATTCTTACTACAAGATCTGTCTACCTCCCTAATGTCTAAATGTCTTCAAGAACATAACCCACCTTATGTTTAAAGCTAGAAAGAACCTTAGAGATCATTTATAAATAATATAGCTTATTTTTCAGATAATAAAGTTGAGGCATTGATAGAATAAATGATTTTCTCAGGTGCATATTCATAGAAAAAGCACATAGATGAATGGATGGGGAGAGAGAGAGAGAGAGAGAGAGAGAGAGAGAGAGAGAGAGAGAGAAAGAGAGAGAGAGAGATCTCAATAGATGCTAATTACTGTGCTAAACAATAAAGGTACAAATAGAAATAAGAAAATACTCCTTTATCTCAAAGATTTATATTCCAATGGAGGAAGATTTTATACACACACACACACACACAATGATCAGTTGTTGATTATGTGGTTAAGGTTAGGTAGACTGGATTAGTTTCATCATAATCCCTGACCATGGTTCTGAAGTTTGTCTTGTCAAGCAATACCTAAAAGGAAGAGGGAGGGAAGAGTATGATAAGGCTATGCATATGTAAATCTAATTGCATATATGCACATAAATTTATAGGAACATTTAAGTACATATACATGCATATGTGTTTACCCTGACAGAACATATATTCATGTATACACGTGTGTAATGTATGTATGTTGACAAAAGAATGGATTGGAAACAGAGGAGAGAGACACAAGAGAAAGAAGAAGATTATATAGTTTTAATACTTAAGCTTGAGTGGAAATTTTTGGATTCAGATTTGAGTATGGGTCTTGTCTCGACTAACTTGAATCCCCTCATGTCTTTCTGCTACATATTTTTGTCTCTAAAATGGTAATCATAGTAGAGGTCTAGTTACCTTAGATCAAAGTGTTGTAATGAGATTAAAATGAGTTGATGGATATAAAAGCATTTTGTAATCTTTAAAGTCCTATTAAAATGTAAATGTTGTTTTGATGACCATGTTCCTTTTGTCTAACCAAAACTACTGTAGCTTCATTATAACTCAGGAAGACCCAGTCAGAGATTTTCAGAAGGATGTGTGACTAAGCAAAGGGCATTATTTTATTAGCAGCTTGGTAGGATGCAATTTTGTAATAAATGCACTTAGTTACATTGTGTGAGTATTGTACTGTAAATTCTATGTATGGTGAATATCTTAATTTTATGAGAATGATAGCTAAGGAATATTGCTAAGCTTTTCTATCGCATTGAAGTTTTCAAATTAAATTCCAAATTATATATTGACACTAGATTTCAGAGGCTTAACACAATAAATTGAAATGGAATCCTTGGGAATAGAGCCTTGTTCTCTCTCTTATACAAAGACAAAATAAAGAGGCAAGACAATTATCTGGATAATTCTGCCTCCTACCTCTCAAAATAACTTCATAGCCCTCCTTTGGAGAAAAAGGGCTTTGCACTCTCTGAAATATCCAGATGGTTGTATACTGGGAACATGGTGACATTGTCTAGTTTTCATCTTGAATGGAAGCCAGCATCCTTATATTGAAGTCATGCTGACTAGATGTATGACTATTTTAACCATTTACAAAATGAGACTGTTGGAATGTATGGTTTCTAAAGTCCCTTCTAGGTATAGAATTTTCTGTTTATTGCTGCTATCACTTTGAGTATTATTATTGTTGCTGCTGCTACTGTGGAGGCGGCTTTTCCTACCTCACATTAGAGAGGCAACATGGTGTAGTGGAGAGATGGTTGGCTGTAGAAAAGGGAAGTGAGGGGTTCAAACTCTGTTTTTGTCACAGTGACTGTAACTTTGAGCAAATCATTTATCTGCTCATTGAACTGGTAGCTCAGTATCAGCTAAATGATTTCCAAAACAAGAGTTCTTTGTAATGACAAAATTGCAAGTTTGCTGGGAAGCACCCTTTCTCCAATGGAAAAATGAATCGCTATAATGCTTCCATGTTTCCAAAACTCTTTTCAGACATTATGTCATTTGTTCCTTGCACTAATGCTGAGATCAATGGCATGAGTATAATTAACTTGATGAAGAAACTATGCCTAGAGAGGTTCAATTTTTTGCTTGAATGTATTTTTGTTAGTCTTAACACCAGTCATGTCCTATTTAGGAGGACATTGAGATGAGCTGATGGGTCTGGGTGAGTGAGATTGATTTCATGTCTGGTTTAAAATTCCCTAAAGCATCTCAGAGCAATAATCATAAGTTGCAGCAAGTGCTTTGTTCAGTCTCCTTTGACCTGCTTTATCTGATTTGTTGCCCATTGCTTTGGCATAATAATAATAGTAATAATAACAATAACAAAAAAATAGCAATAATAATTCCTTACACTTAAATAATGTTTAAGGCTTGTATACAACTTTACACAATTATCTCAGTTGATTCTCAAGATAACCTGAGAAGAAAATAATATTATTATTACCCTCATATTATAGGTAATTAAACTGAGGCAGCTGAATTTGAGTGACTTTTGTAGAGTCACACAATTATTAAGTGTTTGAGGATGGATTTGAACTTAGACTTCCTCAGTTTACGATCTATATCCACTGTTTCATCTGGTTTCCTCACAATACTGAGATGATGATAGTGTCAAAGGACAAATCCAGACAAGTACTTTATGAAAAATTGGGGAAATAAATTGGGAAATCATTTCAGTTGAGGGGACCATTAAAGATTTATCAATCAATCAATTAATTAATCAGCATTTACTAAGCAATTATAGAACTGACAGTGATAGACCCTGAAGATAACAAGACAAAACTGAAATTATCTATTCTTTCAATAAGCTCACATTCAATTGGAAATACAACATATATGTAATAACCATATAAAATAAATGTACAATAAATCCAATTATATTTCTGTAGAGTTAACCCAGGCAGATACAAGGGCCAGGGAAGAAATGAAATCTCAACTGGGTCTTGAAGATTTGCAATGAGTGAAAGTGAAGATGAGAAAATTTGGTGTTTCACTAACTGTTCGTGGAAATTATGCTGTGACAATTTCCACCCTTTCTCCAATGGGAAAAGACAGTAAAAAATAAGTGCACTACAAAAGACCAGTTTAGTTGAATTACAGAATTCACGAAGAAGGAAATGACACGATGTAAGGTAGTTCCTTAAATGCTATGTTTGTATTTATACTTAAAAGGCAATTGAGGAATATTGTGATAAGGCATGTGATGGGGACAAAATGTGCTTTAAGGGTATTTTCTATATGAAAGATTGATTAAGAAGGGGAGAAAATGATGTTAGACAGAGGTCCCATGACTTAAGTTTCAGAGCTAGGTCTAGGAATCAGGTATTTTGACTCTGAGCCTAGTACTCAGTAAGAAAATTACAAATAGTCCCCTGGTTACTGTATAAGCTGGTTTCTAACAGGTGCCATGGGGCAACACACAGCTATTTAATTTGGAGTATTAGTGTCCTCCTGCAGAATGGCTCTTTAGGGGATTTTGGAAATATACTGAGGTGGCCTTCATGGAAAGTGATCTCTTCCTATCAATAACAAAAACTTCTTTTGTAAACCTTTCTTTTCACTCTCCCCTCTCTCTCCCCTTGTCCCCCAATCATGTGCAATGGCAATTTAGCAACTCTTTTTACTTGGAAGACGTTTGCATGTCAGGGTACTTCTAATTGAATTCCATAGCTGACTTACCCTGTACTTACATGATGGATGATTGCACTCCACTGTGATTGGAAATTGCCTTTTATTCAAAAAAAAAAAAAAAATCAAAGGAATGGCTTTTAGATGTCAGGTTTTCTGGAATAGAATTTTTTCCAGAGTAGGGAGTAATCTTTGTACTTCACACCTCCTTTATTGTGCTAAAATTTACTAGTTGTTATTTAAATGATGTCGAATAAGAGCTTATTTCTGACATTCAAGTTAACAGCAGATTTTCCTGATGTATGATCCTTGTGCTTGGTGCTTGAGTACAAAGAATTCAGTGAATCATTTGTCAAATTTGATACAACTAAAATTGGGGGCGGTGGTAAAATAAAATAAAATAAAATAATCTGTGCTACATTGGGCCTTTTATTGTTTTTGAAAATATGACTTTAAATAATGTGTTTATACTCTATGCTAGTTTTAGAGAAATGTATAGAATTAGAATAAAAAAGACATTTCCACATTTGCAAATAAAACATTAGGACATTCAATTTTTTTGAGTTTGTGTATTTTATTGCTATCACCATTGACATCACCATTGTTTCCTATCATCATAATTATTGCCTTTATTGCTATCTCATCACTATCACCACCATCAGCATTCCTTATTCTTCCCTAGTCCTTGATCATTTTCAAAATGTGTTTCCATAAATATCTCTAGTAGGCTATATTCTCTCTCTCTCCCCTCTGTCTCTGTCTCTTCCTCCCCCTCCCTCTCTCTCCCTTTCTGTTCCCCCTCTGTTTCTCTGTCTCTTTGTTTTTCTCCCCCCGCCCCAACACTCACACTCACACACTCCAAATGATCTTTTTTACCATCCGAAAACAATCGAAAATACAGCAGAATATTATACCCATTATGCAAAAGAGGAAATTGAGTCTCAGAAATCTAGGTAACTCTCTCATGTAAGTAAAATAAATAAGACTAGAGCCTATTTTCTTATTCTCTGTCACTTGTTTTTGTTCCACTTCATGACATTCCCTTTTCCCCTTCCTTAAAATGTACCCAATTAAATAAGATAATTGAAAGTAAAAGTCAGGGGCAACTGCCTTCTGGCTTCCTGATTGGAAATGAAATAAAGAAAACAATGTAAAATGAAACAAAAAAGGCATTGATTAGCCACCAAATTTATTATAAAATTCAGAGCACACATAATTTAATTGCATTGGTAGATAGATAAGACTTTTAGGTACAGAATGCTAAAGTATTGTACCAATAATTCAGTAGACAAATTTGCCTCATTTACCATACCTAACTTAGTCATTAAATCTTTTTAATTATAATACCACACTATATCTTATATTCACCCTTATAGTACAGTGGATAGAGTGCTGGATCTGGAGTTAGCAAGACCCATCTTCTTGAATGCAAAGATAGCCCCAGATACTGACTAGCTGTTTGACCTGGGTAGGTCACTTAATTCTATTTGCCTCAGTTCCTCCTCTGGAAAATGAGCTAAAGAAGGAAATGGCAAACTGCTCCAGTATCTTTGCAAAGAACACTACAAATGGGATCAAGAAGAGTTAGACAAGACTGAAAACAGTAGAATTGCAACAACAAAGATGCTTATCACCTCTCAGATAAGCTTTTGCCATGGTTATCCAACTACACCTGTTTTTTCTCTCTGTCTCTGTCTCTGTCTTTCTCTCTGCTTTTTTCTATTTCTATCCAATCCATACTCTGATACCAAACTGATTTTTATTGAAACCCATATTTAACCAACTCACTGTTCTGCTTAATAAACTACAATGGCTTCATATCACATCTATGATCCAATAGAAACTTTTTGATTTGATAGCCTTTCATAATTTTCTGAAAATAAACTTTTCCATATTTATTTCACTTTAATCTTGATTCCACTCTGTAGTTCAGCCAAGCTAGACTTCTTCAAGGTCCTTACACAGAAGCTTCCATTTGCCAACCATTCATCTTTGTACAGATTGTACTATATAGTTTTAATGCACTCCCTCTTTTTTCAACTCTACTTTCTTTTGTCAAATGCTTTTTACAACTTCCTAAGTAGCTAGGGCCTACCTCCTGAATTTCTTTCTATTTATTTTCCATATATTTAATTTGCATAAACTTTATTGTGTGCACTCCCTAGACATTGATTCCTCCCACATTATGCAAACTCCTTGAAGGAAGGAACTGGTATTTTTTGTCTTTGTATCATTCTAATATACCATAATATGTTTGTATAACAGGCACTTAATAAAATCTTTTTTTATTTTTCATTGATTTATAAAATTAGACAACTGAAATACCAGAGCACAAATAGCAGTACAAAAATTCCAAATCTCTGGTGAGATTGCCTTTTATATTAAGTAGCTCCAATTCTAACATAATTTATTTACCCAAGATACAATGATGAAGGCAGTCGCCATTAAATCACATAATCTTTTAAGAACAAGAAGAAAGTGTTATGTCAGAGAAGAAGGAGGTATAAGGGTGATTATTTTTTGTTTGCTTTTGTTTTTCTAGATCAAGAAAAAAAAAAGATAGATCCTTGGTTTTTCTCCCTGAGATAAATTGTTGCTCTATCAAACAAGGATAGGATAAGATAAAATAAATAAGAGTTCCCATTACCTCCTGATTATTTTGTAACTCTATTATTTAAAATTTTGGACAGAAGCCAATGAATTCCTGGAAATGTTAGAAAAATCCTAGAATCTTGCTGCAATGATTTTTTGAACACCCTGATTTGTACTATCTTATTAAACCTAGTAGTAACAAAATTCTTGATTTGGAGCTTAATGCACCTGCATCATAGGCTTGTAACAAATGCTTGTGTAATTGAATTAAATGACTCTGTAATATGATAATTCTTGGAATTCATATGTTGTAATCATATTGGTATTCTGTTAGAACAGATACTTCATTCTAACTCTAGTGTACAATTATTTTACCTGAGCATCTAGAAAGCACTAAATAAATGAGGGGGTACAGATAAAAAAAAGTACAAAGTCATGTTAAGCTAGTGGCAGGGGGCTTTGATGTCTAAATAGCTGTCATACTTTTTTTTCCCATCTAAAACAGGAGGATAGTTATGAATTGCTTGAGTGCTAAATATAGAATCTGGAGAAACCATAGTTGAAGACCCATCCCTGACAATTAGAATCTCTGGGTACATAGTCAAGCACTTAAACCATTCTGCACCCCAGTTTCCTCAACTCTAAAATGGTATACTATTTTAGTGACAACTTCTTGTAATTTCTTCACTAATGTTTTATTTTGGATTTTAACAACAATGTTGTGATGATGAAAGAATATTTGCAAATATTTTGCAAACATTAAAGTGCTATATAAATGGCCTCGATTATTTAAAAAAAATCTTCATCTTCTTCAAATTCTTTTTAATGAAGACATTAGAAATTATGCTGGGACAAGTTACAATCATGATATCATTTCTGATATTGGAAGTTCTTTAGGATATTTCATAGGTGGATAAAGTTAATGTTTAAAATAGTTGAATAAAATGAGTAGGAAATAAAGTTATCCTCTTTAGGCTGAGAGAAAGTATTTAGGTCTAAATCTAGCAGCAGATGGGAAAGTAAGGATCATATGCCACATCACATTTTCCTATGTGATATTTTTTTTCTGCTAGATTGTTTTTTGTTTTTAGCATCTAATAGTTTAATTAATCCATTGTATTCATATCTTTCTCATAAAGAGGGAATGGTGAATGCTCTTAGTTTGGAAGAATCTGATGCTTTTTTATCATTATTGTTTTTGTCTTTGTTTTTACTCTGCTTAATAGAGTAACAATGATTTTCAAGCCTGTAACATTTTTAATTAGCTTTTAAGAGCACTGTGTTGATAGAATATGGGATTGATTCATCCTTAACTCAATTCTTACTTGATGTCCAAAGGGATATTTACCCAATATAATCATAATAATTTAAGAGAATGAATCAGTCCATCGCACTGGAAATTACCCTTTAGTTTCAATGGATCTTAATAAGTGCTTCACTTGATTGATTACTCAAAGAAATTTTTTGGTGTCATTTAATGTTTTTAATTTTTTTTGATTTTTAAACTTTTTATTTTTGAAACATATGCATAGATACTTTTCAACATTCACCCTTGTATAATATTATGTTCCAAATTTTTTCTCCCTTCCTCCCCTCCATCCCCTCCACTAGATGGCAAGTAATCCAATATATGTTAAACATGTGTAATTCTTCTATATATATTTCCATAATTATCATGCTGTGCAGGCAAAATCAAATCAAAAAGGGAAAAAAATGAGAAAGTAAACAGAAGTCAAGCAAACAACAACAAAAAAAGTGAAAATATTGTGTTATGATCCAGTCCTCTCTGGGGCCCATATGACTCTTTCTATCTCAAGAGCATTAGAATTGGCCCGAATAACCTTGCTGTTGAAAAGAGCTCATGTCCATTAGAACTGATCATTTTATAATGATATTGTTGATCCTGTGTACAATGTTTTCTTGGTTCTAAACACTTCGCTCAGCGTAAGGTCATATAAGAGTTTCTAGGCTTCTTTGAAATCATCCTGTTTATTGTCTTTATTTATTTATTTATTTTTCATTAAGTCCTTTGAAATTCTTGACCTTTTGTACTTCCAGATGAACGTTGTTATTATTTTTTCTATCTCTGTAAAATAATTTATTGAGAATTTGATTGGTATGGCACTGAATAAGTAGATTTATTTGCATAGTATTGTCATTCTTATTACATTAGCTTGGCCTACCCATGACCAGTTGATATTTTTCTAATTAATTAGATCTGACTATATTCTTGTGGAAAGTATTTTGTAATTGTATTCATATAGTTCCTGACTTTGCCTTGGCAATTAGACTCTCAAATATTTTATATCATCTACAGTTATTTTAAATGTAATTCCTCTTTCTTGCTGCTGGACTTTGTTGGTAACACATAAAAATGATGATGATTTATGTGGATTTACTTAGTATCCTGCAATTTTGCTAAAGTTGTGAATTGTTTCTTGTAATTTTTTAGTTGATTCTCTATGGTTCTCTAAGTGTACTATCATATCATCTGCAAAGAGTGATAATTTGGTTTCCTCATTACATATTCTAATTCCTTTAATTTGTTTTTCTTCTCATTGCTAAAGCTAATATTTCTAATATCATATTGATATTAGATGATTAGGTAATAGTGGGCACCTTGTTTCATCCCTGATCTTATTGGGAATAGTTCTAGTTTATCCCCGATACATATGAAGCTTGCTAATAATTTTATATAGGTGCTAGAAAACATTTTATAGAAAACTCCATTTATTGCTATGCTCTCTAGTGTTTTAATAGATATGGGGACTGTATTTTGTCAAATAAATTTTGCAAGTATTGAGATAATCATATGACTTGTGTTAGTTTAATTATTAATAGAATCAGTTATGCTAATAGGTTTCCAAATACTGAACCATCTCTACATTTTTGGTATAAGTCTTACTTGTAATATCCTAGTGACAATTTCCTGTAATTTCTTCACTAATGTTTTATTTAAGATTTTTACATTCATTAGGAAAATTGGTCTCTTATTTTCTTTCTCCGTTTTTATCTTAACTGGTTTAGATATCAGGGCCATATCTGTATCATAAAAATAATTTGCTAGGACTCCTTCTTTCCCTATTTTCCTAAATAGTTTGCCTAGTACTGGAAATAATTTTTCTTTAAATGTTTGGTAGAATTCACATGTGAATCCATTTGGCCCTGGAGATGTTTTCCTAAGGAGTTGATTAATAGCGTGTTCAATTTCTTTTTCTAAAATGGGACAATTTAAGTAATGTATTTCCTCCTCTATTAATCTGGGCAATCTATATTTTTGTAAGTATTCAACCATTTCACTTAGATTATCAGATTTAATGGCATACACTTGAACAAAATTGTTCTCTAATTTCCTCTTCAGTGGTGGAAAGTTCACCCTTTTAAATTTCTGATAATAACAATTTGATTTTCTTTCCTTTTTCTAATCAAATTAACTAAAGGCTTATCAATTAGATCTATATTTGCTTTTGTTTTATCTGAGATCAGGATCACTATCCCTGCTTTTTTTTTTTTTTAACTTCAATTGATTCAGCTAATAGATTCTGCTCCAGCTTTTTACCTTACTCTATATGTATCATTCTGGTTTAAATGTGTTTCTTGTAAACAACATATAGGATTCTAGATTTTAATTTATCTTCTTCTGTTTTATGGGAGAGTTCATCCTATTCACATTCACTTTCAAATTACTAACTGTATTTCCTGCCATTTTATTTTCCCCATACTATATTTTTCTCTTCATCCCTTTCCTCACTAGTATTTTGATTCTGACCAACAGCTCCCTCAATATGCCCTCCTCTTTTACAGTCTCTTCCCCTTTTTATCTATTTCCCCTTCTATTTCTGTTATTCCTTCTATTACCTCCCCCTTTCCTTTCCTGTTTCTCCTCCTACTTCACTGTAAGTGAAGTTTCTATATTAAACTAAATAGTCTGACCTTCTCTCTTTGAGCAAAATCTGATGAGATTAACATTCACATAATGCTTATTTCCTTCCCTTCTTTCCCTCAATTGTAATATTTCATTTTTGATCCTTCATGATGTAATTAAAATTTTTTTTTACCTCCCTTTCCAGTGCAATTCCTTTTCCACCCATAGCTTCTTTTTTTGTAACATCACACTAAAGTCAAATTATACCTATACCCTCTAAGTATACTCCTAACAAATATACAGTTCTCAAGAGTTAAACATGTCTTCTTCCCATATAGGGGTGTAAACATTTTAATCTTTAAATATATAGTTTTTCCCCTCCCCTTTTTACTTTTCCATGCTTTGCTTGATTTCTCTATTTGAAGATTCAATTTTCTGTTCAGCTCTGATCTTTTCATCAAAAATAAATGACACTTCTCCATTTCATTGAATGTCCATCTTTTGCCATGAAATACAATGCTTAATTTTGCTGGATAGTTGATTCTTGACTGCAATCCAAGTTCCTTTGCCCCCCAGAATGTCTTATCCCAAGCCCTTTAATCCTTTAAAAAGGAAGTGGCTATGTCATGGGTAGTCCTGCTTATAGATTGTCAATTATTGAATTGTTTCTTTCTTGGTACTTAAAGTATTTTCTTCTTGATCTGATAATTCTGAAATTCAACTATAATATTCCTTAGAGTTTTCATTTTGTGGTGTCTTTCAGGAGGTGATCAGTGGATTCTTTTAATGGCTATTTTACTCTTTGGTTCTAGAATATCAGATCAATTTTGTTGAAATATATTGGCTAGGCTCTTTTTTTTTTTTTTTTTTTTTTCATCACGGTTTTCAAGGAGTCCAATAATTCGTAAGTTGAGTCTCCTGGATTTATTTCCCAGATCAATTGTTTTCCTGATGAGGTATTATATATTGTTTTCTATTGTTCCCTTTTTGTTTCATTTCACTGATTCTTCAAGTCTCTTTGAATCATTCACTTTTCATTTGTTCAATTTTAATTTTTAGTGAATCATTTAGGAAGTTTTTTTAATCTCCTTTTGCATTTGGCCAATTGAACTTTTAAATGAGTTGCTTTGTTCATTTCAGAAATTGTTTTTTAAGTTATTGTTTTCTTTTTTTCCTTTTCACCAAAACTATTCTTTAAGGACTTATTTTCTTCAGACAATTTCTGTTTCCTTTTCCAGAGCTCTCATTTCTTTTCCCCATTTTTCTTCTCTCTTGTAAGATCCTTTTTGAATTCCTCCAAGAGAGCCTTGTGAGTTGGTGACCAATTTATATCACTTTTTGAAGTTTCTTATGGAGGTGTTTTGCATTTACTGTTCTTAAAGTTTAATGTCTGTTCTCTGTCTCCATCAAAGCTATCTATGGCCAGAGCCTTTTTATCTTTTTTGTTCATTTTTAAAGGTTTGCTTTTAGGGCAAAGGGAAATTATGCTAAGCTTCCTCTATAGGTGACAGTAACTTCATCCTGCCCTGTGCCTTGTACTGCTGGCTTACTTTCACTCCTGGGTGGGTCTGGCCAAGTTCGGCATTATGCTGAGATTCAGGGACTCACTAATTGCTTTTTGTAGTTTTGTTGGAAATTTCATAGCTAATCTGCTGATTCACTGGCTTCTGAACCTGGACAAAGTAGTAAATGCTGCTGTATTTTAGCTATGAGCCACCCATTACATTCTCCCATCCTGGGGAAGCCTCTCCATCCTGTGTTTCCCTTCACTGCACTGCACCTGTGCTGTTCTATAATCCTCCCCAAAGTCTGATTGAGACAGCTCTTTTCTGAAGTTCTTCCAAAATGTCTTCTGCTAGAAATTTGTTACACTACAAATTTTTGTCAGTTTCATCACACTCAAAAACCCATTGAGAGGCTTGGTCTGGTATTGATCTGAAGGAAGCCAGGAAGAGCTCAAAGACCTGTCTACTCTTTCCATCTTGGCTCCATATCTCCTCCCTCCCCATCCCTTGCTAGATCTTTTGATTTTGAAAATTTTTCATTCCATGCAATTGGAGATTAACCATTTATTATTCTGATAGCTATTTAAAGCATTAATCTTAAGTTTTTATAGATAGATGTCAACTCAATTATTGTTTTGTAATACAGATCTGTGTTCAACTCAATTCATTATTTATCATAGTCAATAGCATCATCAGCATCGTTATTATTTTCTCATCTCATAATCAGTGAAGTTCAGATAGAAATGTTCTTGGCATGAGCTTCTGCTGTGTCATCATTGTTTTAGGTTTAATAATTATACATACTAAAATGATTTACTTTCTGTAATGGAATAAAAGTATGAATATAAATTCATCTTCTCCAGGTCTATTGAAGGTATATTCTGGGTAGCTATACTGGTAGGTATGATAATTAAAATGCTACATATTTCAATCTCCTTCTATATGGTTTTGATTTCTTTGGTTATGTCTCTATAGTTGGAGTGCTTTCTATTGCATAATTCAGAGCATTTGAGTACTGAGTATAATGATATTTTAAAAACTGTTCTGTCATTATTAATCAGAGAAATGCAAATTAAAACAACTCTGAGATACTACTACATACCTGTCAGATAGGCTAGAATGACAGGGAAAGATAATGCAGAATGTTGGAGGGGATGTGGGAAAACAGGGACACTGATATATTGTTGGTGGAATTGTGAACACATCCAGCCAAAATTTGGAACTATTTGGAGAACAATTTGGAACTATGCTCAAAAAGTTATCAAACTGTGCATACCCTTTGATCCAGCAGTGTTTCTACTGGGCTTATACCCCAATGAGATACTAAAGAAGGGAAAGAGACCTGTATGTGCCAAAATGTTTGTGGCAGCCCTGTTTGTAGTGGCAAGAAGCTGGAAAATGAATGGATGCCCATCAACTGGAGAATGGTTGAGTAAATTGTGGTATATGAACGTAATGAAATATTATTGTTCTGTAAGAAATGACCAGCAGGATGAATACAGAAGGACTGGCAAGATTTACATGAACTGATATTACATGAACTGAAATGAGCAGAACCAGGAGATCATTATATACCTCAACAACGATACTGTATGAGGATGTATTCTGATGGAAGTGGATCTCTTCAATAAAGAGAGTTAATTCAGTTTCAATTGATCAAGGATGGACAGAAGCAGCTACACCCAAAGAAAGAACACTGGGAAATGAATGTAAACTATTTGCATTTTTGTTTTTCTTCCTGGGTTATTTATCCCTTCTGAATCCAATTCTCCCTGTGCAAGAAGAAAACTGTTCGGTTCTGTAAACATATAGTATATCTAGGATATATGGCAATATATTTAACATATATAGGACTGCTTGCCATCTGGGGAGGGGGTGGAGGGGGAGAGGGGAAAAATCAGAACAGAAGCGAGTGCAAGGGATAATGTTGTTAAAAAAAAAAATTACCCTGGCATGGGTTCTGTCAATAAAAAGTTATTATAAAAAATAAAAAATAAATAAATAAATAAAAAAGAAAACTCCAAAAGGGGTCATGAAGAATTACCAAAAAAACAAACAAACAAATAAATAAATAAATAAATAATAAATGCAAAATAAGACAAAACCAAATAGAAAAAGAAAACAAAACAAAACTTGTCATGTATCAGCAGAACAGGAGGAAAAATTCAAAATATGTTACAGTAAATTTCCACTTCAAGAAGACATATATGTGGAAGCTATATTCATGACTGTCCATCTTTTCTTTGATTCTTGTAGTTTATTCTTTTGTTCTTTGCTGTGTACTTTTTACATTATTCATTTTCTCACCTTTCATCTCCCCCCCCCCCAAAACAGGTTATAATTAAGAAAGGGTATATTTTTATTTACACACACACATGCAAATATACATACACATACAAATATGCACATACATATACATATATATCCACATACATATATGTATACTTATATACACATATGCACTTATTCATTTATATCTATAAAGAAATATATCTAAATAATATTAATATGGATAGCAATATAGATTTGTTTGTAGATTGGATCTTTAATTTTGATGTTGAGATCAATGATTATTAGCCCTAATTTTTTCTAATAAATGTTTCTTGTTATTGTGTTTGCATATCTCATATTTCTTATGCCTGCTAACTCTTATACTTTGGTTTTACTTTTTAATTAGCCTTGTTATTACTCAAACTCTTCCCTGCCCATGGATTTCATTTTTATCTTTTATCACATTCATTCCTTCCCTCTTTATCTCATTTCCATTAACCTCCACACCCATTACCATAAATCTACAAAATCTTCTATACCTCACCTAATCCTATATCCCCTTACCCCCTTATTTCTTTATAGATCTTGGAGGATGCTAAACCCTGATTGGTATGTGTTTGTGTGTGGGTGTACATACATATACATATATAATACGCTCATGAATACACACACACACACACACACACAATTTTTGTGTGTGTAAATATGTATTGTTCCCTATTTAACCTATTTCCAATGTGAATAGGTTCTCAGTACTACTGGCCCCCATCGAATGCCTCTGTGTTGATTTATTCTGTACACCTCAGTCATATAGCATAATTAGTATTTTTATTTTTTCTTGACAGTTTTGCTGCCCCAATTATTCTTTGGGAATTCTGAAATACTAACATTAATCTTAGACATATGGTTTACATTTTCATGTATAAAGCACCATTTTTTGTTATTGACTCCCTTGAAATTAATCTTTGATGTTGGTTCCTATTTGTTAAATTGTCTGTTGAGTTCAGGTTTGTTTGAAACAAAATCATTCAAATCTGTGAGTTCACTGAATGCCCTTTTAAAAAATTAATATTAAGGTTGTTTTACTAAATATAATATTTTGGGCCATGACCATAATTATTTTGATTGTTGATATATAATATTGTAGGGCCTGCAGTCTTTCATTGCAGCTGCTGATAGATCCTGTATAATTCTTATTGTTGCTCCATATATGCTCCAGCATATTTGAATTTTTTTTATTGGTTTCTTATAAAATTTTCTCCTGGATCTGGTATTTAAAAAAAAATTTGCAATGATATTTTTATGTAGTTTCCTTGTAGGATCACTTTGAGGTGGTGTTTGGTGGATTTATTCTATTCTACTTTCCTCTCCTGTTCTACCACTTCAGGACAATTTTTTTTTCTTATCTCTCTCTCTCTCTCTCTCTCTCTCTTTCTCTCTCTCTCTCTCTCTCTCTCTCTCTCTCTCTCTCTCTCTCTCTTGCATTATTGTGTCAGAGTTCTTATTTTGAGTTACATCTTTTAGGTAAACCAATTATTCTCATATTTTCTGTTTTTGATCTGTCATCAGATTTATTATTTTTCTTATAAGATGCTTCACATTCTCTTTTATGTTTTTCATTCTTTATATTTTGTTCTGTTACTTCTTGGTCTCATAACTTCATTGGCTTACTTTGGTCCAATTCTAATTTTCAAAAAAAAAAAAATGTTTGTTTGTTTTTTTAAGTCTGTATTTCCTTTTCTAGGAGGGTTTTCTAGTTGGTTGACTTTCTTGTCATAATCTTTTTCTTAGATGATTCTTATTTTTATTTATTTTTCCTCTCAATCTCTGGTTTTATTTAATTTTTTGAATTATTCTATTAATTCTTTCTGGTAAGGTAGAAATTCAACATTTTTTGTTGAACATGTCTTTGAGGTGAAAGAGTTTTATTTTACTTCATTGATTTCCTCTGAAAATGAACCCTGGTGTTCTCTATTTCCACAGTAACTTCCCAAGGTTTTGTTCTTAATCCTTTGCCTTTAAAATGAGATCTTTTTAGTGTAACCACCTCTCCTCATAGGATAGTTCTTCTGGCTTTACCTAAGTTCTGTCTTCTGACCTGAAAACCCAACCAAGTAAAGGTTTGTTCAAGGAATTTCAAACCAAGAACTCCACTCTCCTGTAAACGCCTAAAGTCAATATCATCCTTGCCCCACTGCTTCCACACTCACAAGATAGGTGGTTCCTTCTCACGCAGGGCCTCATCTCAGCAGCACAATTGGGCCTGATATTCCTAATCACAGAGGTTCACTCAGTTTTCCTGGACTCAGAAAACTGTCCAGGAGATGAAAGTTCCTGTGGATGAGACTGAGACTCCCAATTTGCTCTTCCTATGGAGCTAACCTAAGTATGTTTACATTTCATATCTTGTTAAACTGGGTCCTGATGTCTTTCCTTCAATCTTCTCAGGTTGTCCCAGGAGAACCCCTGTACTGCCCTGAGTCTTTTTTTTTCACAGTTTTGTGTTCATCCTGAAGCACAATTTTGTTTTGTTTCTCAGGGAAATCTGGCAAGCTTGCAATTTTCTGACCAGTAATAATACTCTGTCTTCTTTCCAGAATCCTCCCACTTCAAAATTCTAAAATAACTGGTAGGTACCATTGCTTAAGTATTTTTAAGGATTGAAAAGATTGTGAAGACTGTAAGAGATGCTTTGAGATTAAAGAAGGAAATGTTATATTATATTTTTAGAGACAGTGAGGCCCACAATGATGAGTTTGACATCTCTTTTTTTGGTAATGCTTAAAATTGGTCATTTAAGGGAAAGTTTGTTAAAATAAAATAAAAGACAAACTGATCACATAGAGCTAAGATGGTTTTATTAAGAATATATCTAGAAATACCAAGCTCATTTCTTTTTTAGAAAGGGTCACAGTCTGGCATATGAGAGAAAATAGATGAATTTAACTCAGATTTTAAGAAAGATTCTTTTTATACTCTCTTATACTACTGTAGGTTTTAAGGTGGAGTGAGTGAACAATTAGAAGTTTTTATAATGAGCTGATTGACTGAACCTAGAGAATATTCATTAGTAGTCCAATGTAAATATAGAAGAAAGTCTGTAAAGGAATAATAAAGATTTTATGTTTGACGCTATGATGTTTACAATAGTTTGCCATTGAATTAGAAAAAAAAAAAGAAGTTAGTGGTGGTAAGTTTTCAAATTTGAAGTTGACATGAAACTATGAGTCAATTTCCTCATCTATAAGTGAGACATTTGAAATGGAAGATGTGTAAGATTCTTTGAATTTGTAAATTTATAATATCAAGTTCTTAAAGTTCTTTTTTATTTGTGTAGAAAATTTGTTTGAATCAATCAACAATCAAGTGTTTATATAATAATTTTTGTGGGCCTGTACTAAGCATTGGGGGTGCAAAGACAGAAGGAAACAATATTTATATGTGTCATTAGGTATAAAATAAATGCAAGCAATGATCCTGGCATAGGAAGTACAAATCAATTATCCCTCATATATAGAGAATGCAAGTTGAGTTGTGATGTAGAATTTCACAAAATATCGCAGTCATTTTTTTTTCCCAGCAAAGGGCCTCCAATATGGAAAAAGATAGCACACAAATTCTCTCCACTCATAAATAAACTAAATTTTTAGATATATGCCAGGGAATATAGTAGAAGAGGTTGATCTACTCCTGTGCAAAGAGTAGGAACAGAAGCCAACTACAGCTCTTTCTTTCTAATTCTCAGAGCTCATTCTCAAATCCAGATTAGAATGAAGACAGTTTCTGCTCCTGGGGGTGTCCAACTTAGACATGCAATCAAAGGCTCTAGACTGGGTGGTAGACAAGTAGATAGAACAAAAGTAGACAGTAGACTTGTGAATATCACATAAACAAGCATTAAATTAAGCCTCTAGTCTATTAGGAGGCCATTATTTGAGCAACATGGACAGGCATCTGAGTTCAAGAAAGAGTCTATCATTTTGTAATATCAATCTGCAGAGACATTAAGTTAATAGACAGAAGACAGGGTGATCATCATTCGACCAGAGTTAGTCTTAGAGCTAGCCTAGAATTGTGTTTCTGAAACCCAAATCAGACTCAGAAGCTTACTACATTCACAAATGGAGAATAACAATGAGGCTCTAACTCCATTTAGGTGATATTGTCTCACCAAAAGTTTGTAGAACTCTGGCATGAGCTGCCCCAAGATCCTGGAAGAATTCACTATCACAGTGTTTTCAAGAAAAGCCTCAAAAAAACCCATAATGTTCATATAATATCAATTAGAATTCCTGTAAGAAATAAATTAATGGTTAATTGCCATTCAGCTATAATTTTATAGGTAAAAAGAAAACACAAAAGGAAAGAACTGAAAAATTAATAAGAATGTTAGAATACAAACTTCTAAGGAGAATTAACAAGTTAGTTTGAGGAGTACACATTATGCAAATAACAAACTCTTTCCTTGTAAATTAGAATAGAGCAATTAGAAGTCTTCATGAGACAATATGCATGTACAATTAAGTCAGAGCTAAAATATAAAAAATTTAAGCCATATGATATAAAAATAAACAAACTTGGTTAACAGATGAAGGGCAGATAATTTTAATCAAAATAACTAAAGGTTTATCTATTCTGTTGGTTTTTTTTAATAAAACCAACTTTGTTTTATTTATTAATTAAATAGTTTTCTTACTTTGAGTTTTCTTAATCTTCCATTTTATTTTCAGAATTTCAAATTTGGTATTAGATTGAGGGTTTTTAATTTGTTATTTTTCTAACTTTTTTAGTTGTAAGCTCAATTCATTGATTTTCTCTTTCTCTATTTTATGCAACTAGGTAACTAGAAATATAAATTTTCCCCTTTTACTGCTTTGGCTGAATCCCACAAATTATGATATGTTGTCTCATTATTGTCATTCTCTTGGATGAAGTTATTGAGTGTGTCTATGATGTGTTGTTTCACTCATGCATCCTTTAGGTTTATATTATTTAGTTTCCAATAAATTTTGGCCTATTTTCACCTAGCCTTTTATTGCATGTATTTTTTATTGCATGACCTGAAAAAATAAATTTATTATTTCTGTCTTTTTGCATTTGATTTTGAAGTTTTTATGCCCTAATACACGGTCAATTTTTGTATAGGTTCTTTGAATCACCAAGAAAAAAGCATATTCCTTTTTGTCACCATTCAATTTTCTCCAAAGATCTATCATACCTAACTTTTCTAAAATTCTATTTACCTCCGTAACTTCTTTCTATTTATTTTGTTATTTGATTTATCTAGTTCTGAGAGAGCATGGTTGTGATATGCCACTTGTATAGTTTTGCTATCTATTTCTTCTTGCAGCTCTCTTAACTTCTCCTCTATGAATTTGGATACTAAACCACTTGGTCCATATATGTTTAGTATTGATATTGCTTCATTATTTATGTTACCATTTAGGAAGATGTAGTTTCCTTCCTTATGTCTTTTAATTAGATCAATTTTTGCTTTTGTTTGATCTGAGATCAGGATCATCTACCCCTGCTTTTTTTTTTTTTTATTTTTTTTTTATTTTTTTTTACTTCACCTGAAGCATGATAGATTCTACTCCAGCCTTTTACATTTACTCTGTATATATCGCTCTGCTTTAAATGTGTTTCTTGTAAACAACATATTATAGGATTCTGGCTTTTCATCCAGTCTTCTATCTGCTTACATTTTATGGGAGAGTTCACTCCATTTACATTTACAGTATAAACTACTAATTCTGTATTTTCTGCCATCTTATTAACCCCAAATTATACTTTTCTCTTTCTTTTTCACCTTTCTCTCCTTCCCAGTATTTCACTTATGAGGACTACTTTCTTCAAGCAGTCCTCCCCCTTTAGAGCCCTTCCCCTTTTTTATACCTTCCCCCACTATTTCCTTTTCCCCTTCTATTTAACTTACCCCTTCTCTTTCCCCTTCCCCCTCCCATCTTTCTCTAAGATGAGAGATGTTTCTTAGGGAAACCAACTATATCTTGTATTCTTTCTTTGGGCCAAATTTGATGAGAGTAAGATTCACATAATATTCACCATCCTCCCTTCTTTCCCCCAAATTATAATATGTTTTCTTTGCCTCTTCCTGAGATGTAATTTCCCTCATTTTACCTCCACTTTCCCCTTTTTTTCTGATACATTCCCCTTTCTACCTCTAGTTTCTTTTTTATATTATAATAGTAAAATCAGATTATACATGTACTCTCTATGTATACCTATAACAGAAATATAGTTCTCAAGAGCTTTTTTTTTTCTTTTTACCTTTTTATGCTTCTCTTGAGTTCTATATTTGGAGGTCAATTTTTTTTTTGGTTTTGTTTTGGTCTTTTCATGAAAAATAAATGGAATTCACCTGTTTCATTGAATGTCTATCTTCTTCCCTGAAAGAAAATGCTCAGTTTAGCAGTGATTCATTCTTGGCTGTATTCCAAGTTCCTTCACCTTTCAGAATGTCAGACTCCAGGCCCTTAGATCCTTTAATGTGGAAGCTGCTAGGTCCTGAGCAATCCTTCTTGTGGCTCCTTTGTATTTGAACTGTTTCTTTCTAGCTGCTTGTAATATTTTTTTTTCCATTGGCTCGATAGTTTTGAAATTTAGCCACAATATTCCTTGGGGTTTTATTTTTGGGGAATCTTTCAAAAGGTGTTTGGTGAATTCTTTCAATGGTCATTTTAACTTTTGATTCTGATACTCAGGCAATTCTCTTTGATGATTTTTTGAAAGGTAGTGTCTAGGCTCTTTGTTTTTTATCATGTGTTTCAGGGAGTCCAATAATGCTTAGATCGTCTCTCCTAGATCAATTTTCCAGGTCAGTTGTTTTCCCAATTAGATATTTATTTTTTCATTTATTTTTTTTGGTTCTGCTTGACTGATTCTTGTCTTATTGAGTCATTCATTTCCATTTGTTCAGTTCTGAATTTTAGTGAATTATTTTCTTCATTTACTTTTTTTTTTTTACTTCTTTTTGCATTTGTCCAATTGAATTTTTAAATAAGTTGTTTTGTTTTATGGATTTTTTTCCATTTCACAAATTCTGTTTTTTAAGGAGTTATTTTCTTTCTTTGTTTCACAAATTCTGGTTTTCTGGGAGTTTCTTTCTTTTTCCATTTTATAAAATCTATCTTTCAATGAGTTATATACCTTTTCCAAACCTTCTTAAAAAGCTTTCATTTCCATTTCCCATTTTTCTTCTAGCTCTCTTTAAATATCCTTTAAAATTTCTTCTAGGAGAGTCTTGTGTGATGAGGACCAGGTTGTATAGCCTTTTGGGGTTTCAGCTGGAGGCAATTTGCCTTTAGTCCCCTCAGGGTTTGAAATCTGTTCTTTTCACCATAGAAGTTATTTATCATCAGAGTCCTCTTTACTTTTTTCCTCATTAAAAAAAAAATGTTAAGGTCTTTGGAGTGGGGGAGGTTTTCCAAGGGCAGTAGCTGCTCTGGGGTTAGTGCTGATTCACTCTTGGTGCTGGGTGGGTATGGCCAGGTACCATGAGATTCTGGAGTTTCAGGGTTCACTATTGATCTTTTCTGTTTGTGTTGGATGTTTTATAACTTCTCTGCTGACCTACTGGCTTGCAGTCAGGGCAGAATGACCAACACTGCTTTAAATTTCTGTAGATTCTTCCCCATAGATTCTTTGCCTCATAGAATCTGCACTGCCACACGAAGACTGCAGTACCCTAGAACTCTGTGTTGTCTGCGCTGGGTTTTATGCTCAGCTGCTTGTGCTGGCTGGCTCCCTCCCTTTTCCAATTGAAACAGATCTTTTCTGATGATCTTCAAAATTATCTTCTGCTGATAATTTGCTACTCTCCCAATATTTGTGGATTCTGCTGGTCCAGAGCTAATTCAAAAGCTGGAGTTGGTAATTATTCTGAGGGTTGTAGAGAAAGTCAAAAAGAAACATGTGTCATCTCTGCCATCTTGCGATAATTTTTTTTTTTTTTGAAATATGATGGCTCAGGTAAACTTCAAAGATTGAAAGCAGTCCTTATACAAAAGTTATTAGTCTGTTAACATACCTTATATCCCTACTTACCCTAAAGTTACTTTTTTGAAATGACTTTCAAATAGTCCAGTAATTCTTAGCTTTTCTTATCTCGATTCATTTTCTCTTTTTCCAATGAGATATTTCATATTTTTCTTCCATTTTTTTCATCTTTTTGATTTTGTTTTGTTGTTTTCTTGATGTCTTATAAAGTACTAACTTTAGTAATTTAGCTTCCACTCATGGAATTTAGCTTCCACTCGACCAAACCTAATTTTTAAGCAATTATTTTCTTCAGTCAGTTATTGTACCTCCTTTTCCATTTAACCAATTCTGCTTTGCAAGATATTTTTCTCTTCATTAGATTTTTGTGCCTCTTTTATCATTTGGGATATTCTTTTTTTAAGGTGCTATTTTAGTATTATGCTTGTATCTAACTAATTTGAGCAGCAAAAAGATCTTGTCAGTAATCATGAATTTTTTTAGGAAAAAAAAAAGGACATAATAATTGAAAACTCTGTAGTGGCAGAATGTTTTTCTAAGTGAAGATAATGTATTACTGCTCATTTGTGTAATATACCTTCATGTCAATACATGAAAAAGTCCAAGGCTCATACTGTTGGCTCTTTTTTCATGATTTTCTTGCATTACTCTCATTTTTTTCTAAACAATTCTTACTATATCTTTCTGATTCAATTTTAATATTCTTTTTTTGTACTCTTCCATGACCTGATACCAACTCATATTTTTCTTTGAGCCTTGGAATAAAGGGATCTTTGTTGTCATCTTCTAAGTTTGTGTTTTGATCTTCCCTGTCATTATAGTAACTTTAGGGTAAGTAGGGATATAAGGTATGTTAAAAGACTAATAACTTTTGTATAAGGGCTGCTTTCAACCTTTGAAGTTTACCTGATCCACATAGCTCTCATCTCTGGCTCTGAGAAGCTTAGAATGTGTAGAGACTAAACTGTTTTGACAGATTGGCTGAAAATAAAGTTGAGAGTAGCTAAGGGATCTCAAGTTTACTTGGTGAATTAGGGTAATGTCCACCCAAAACATGTAAAGACTTCCCACAGTGGAATGTGTGGATGCAATCAATTTATTTCCACAACCCATGAAGGCAGCTGAAATAAGAATTATTGAGCTTGACTACATATTGAAGACACCAAGGTCATCTACTGCATCCTGAGCCAGTACCAGTTGGCTTGGCTTTGTTTTGCTTATATCTACCTATTTCAAGTAGTAAATATGTCTTGTCATTAATCATGGAAGTTTTAAGGGGAAAAACCATAATAGTTTAAAAGTATGTGGTGAAAGAAAACAATTTCAAATGAAAATAATGAGTTCCTGCTCATAAGGATAAAATCCTATATTCCCCTTCATAGCAATAGATGGCAGAAAGTCCAAGACTCATGTGGTGACTCTCAATAAACAAAAAGTTACCAATCTTTTAAAAATCTGAATTAAAAAAAACACAGAGTAGTAAATTAAATATGAATTTTAAAAGAAACAAATTTTAATTATATTTTCATGGACAAGTTTGGGAGGACTTGGGCAATATTATCTAATTAAGCAGATAGGTTAAAAAGATTTAGCCTGAAGATAATTTGATTAAATCAAATAATTTTACCATATAGTCAACACCATAACTTTTAGGTTTGTATTTCTTGACTCTGGGGTAATTCAGACTGTATTGTAATTTATTTGACCTTGAACTAAAGGATGAAACATTACTCTATCTCTCCATGTGATGACTAAAATTGGACTGAAACTAAAAGTATCATTTTTTTAATGGGTCAAATAGTTTCAAGTATAATTTGAAATATCCATTTCAGTGTAGAGTCAGAAAAAACTGGTATTTGATTAGGCAGCTCTAAGAGAGGCCTCATTTTCAGAATGAAGGCTTGAGTTTCTCTTTCTTTAGCTGTCTCTTACTACATGGGTGTTGCTTTTTACTGAGGAAAATGGTCAACTAGAGACTAATAAAAGGATAAATAAAAGAGAAGTACTCTTGGAAACTAGTTGCATATAAGGATTTGAAGGAATGTCCTGTGAAAAATGGATTCAAGTTCTTCTGCTTAGCCCCAGAGGACAAAGGTAAGATCAATGTATGGAGAAAAATATCTTAACAATCAAACTAATGTAAATAGGCAATCTTGGGAAGTAATGGGCTCCTCTTCATTGGGAATATTTAAATAGACATTTGAATTTATCACTTAGTAGATATGTAGTAAAAGGATTTCTTAGGCAAGTATAGATTGGATTCAATGGTCTCTGAGGTGCCTCCAACTATGATTCTATCCTTCTGCAATACTAGATCTTCAGTTCATAGTATGTACAAGCCAGCTAATCCAAAGTGCTCAGAGAAGATTTGCAAATACGAAAAATGCATATTTCTTCTCATCTTCAAAGCACTTTATTAAAAATGTTTTCTTCTTCCTTTTAACAAACAAACAAAAAACAAAAACAAAGCTCAGAATCATGCCAGAATCAATTGCTCCTTCACCTGCTGATAATTTTACTGTTTTCTTCTCCACAAAATGGGCCATTATGAACTAAAGAAATCCAGTTATCATATTTTTTTTTACAGAAAATCAGTGAGAACTCAGATTTAGGTTAAATTAGGAAGAATGATAGAAGAACAATATATTATAGATAGATAATCATCCTTTTTCAAGAAACTGCATTTTTATTTTAATGGTCCAAGATAAAAGAAAGCATTCATTTTTAAATGCTCTTACCTGTATCTGTAATAACATTGTAACTTGTTTACATGAAGCCACTCCAACCATGTAAATTATATATCAATCACTTAGTTTGGTGTATTAGGATTTATTCTGCCTTTAGAATTAAAGTTGGTGCAGTACTTTGCAGCACTTCAGATATCCCTTCACTTCTTGCCATCCCAGGACTATTCCAGAATTCAACAACCATTCACTAGCATGCTTTATGAAGCCACCCTGATATATTAACTCTTTGCAGTTAGAGAATAATTAATTCAAAACAAAAAAAAAATCAAATAAAGTAAAAACAGTTTGTTCTCCTATCCTTCTCTTACCATAGACAAACATACACAGACATGATTACACTCTTCCACATGTCTCATTAAATATAGCTCCTTGGAAGCAAGGTCTTAATCATTTGTTTTTCCATTTAGCCTAGAGTAGTGTCTTGTTCATATTCTACACTTAAAAATATCATTGTTTGGTTTTTATAACTAAGGAACATTCATTTCTTTTAGGTTAAATATGTGTAATCTTTTTAAACTTATTTCCATGTTTATCATGTTGTACAAGAAAAATCAGACCAAAAAGGAAAAAAAAACACAAGAAAAAAATACAAAACAGTTGGGAATACTGTATTTCAATCTCCACTGTTCTTTCTCTGCATCTCTCTAGATGCAAATGACATTTTACATCCCACATCTATTATAATTGTCTTGAATCACCTCATTGCTGAAAAAGCCAGATCCAGCACAGTTGATCACATAATCTTGCTGTTACAGAGTACAATGTTTTCTTGGTCCAAGGAAAATTCATGGAGAACAAATCTATAATAAACACCACTGGCCAAGGAACATTTATAAAGTACAACATTCAAGAAGTCTATATGTAAGGGAAAGATAACTCACACCTCCATGAAATTTCTCATATTCTATTATAATTCCAAAATTATGTTTTCTTATTACATTCAAGCTTCTTTTTCAATTAAGAATGCTATCTCTGTGGCACATGTCAAATATTTATACTTTGTTCCATTATTTATGATATGTTTATCTTTGGCCTTATGGTTATCAAGCTATTTTTGTCACCTTTTATCCTGGCTCAACTATGAAGCTTCTTCAAGACTATATTCTGTCGGACTTCCGGTTAAGATGGCGGAGAGGAGGCTCACAGTTGCATAAGCTCCGCGCTTTCTCTCACTATCCACTTCATTACAAGCCTCTGAATCAATGCTTGACTGAAAAAAACCCACAAATAGTTACCAAGAGAAGCCATCCTTGAGATCTGCCAAGAAAGGTCTGTCTTTACTGGAGGGCTGGGGCGGTTTTAGATCGGGCGCAGGCGGCGGGCAGCGGCAGTGAGAGCACGGGAGCAGACTGGAGAGGGGGTGGGGAGTGATCGCAGCTGTCTCTGCGGGAGAGCTTCGCTACAGGTTTGGAACCTGCAGCAAGTCAACAGCCCAGCAGAGAAGCTAAAAACACCGGGGCTGAAGAATACAACTGCAAACAGCTGGAGTCTCTCAGGACCTGGCCGCCCCCCCCTTCCCCCTCCTCAGTGACTCAGCACGCTTTGGGATCTCAGAGCGCAGGCGCAGCACAGTCCTGCTAGTGCCTCACTGCTGCCACCTGCAGTCTGTAGAGGAAGCTCGATAACACACCCAGCCCCCCCCCCAAAGAAAGACTCCAGTTTTTTCTGTTTTTCTTTGGTAGTTTGTCTCTGATTAATAGACAGAATGAGCAAGAAGCTGAAGAGGACTTTAACCCTAGACA
Organism: Antechinus flavipes; assembly: GCF_016432865.1. Lineage (NCBI taxonomy): Eukaryota > Metazoa > Chordata > Mammalia > Dasyuromorphia > Dasyuridae > Antechinus > Antechinus flavipes. The sequence continues at coordinate 231,541,544 of NC_067403.1, forward strand.
GCTTCTACACAGATAGAGAGCAGACTCTAAATCCTGAGGAGACTAAAAACAGGCAGTCCCCAGGTGATTCCCCAAAGGAGGAGATCGGCTGTTCCTCAGCACAGATGAACCTCATAGAAGTGATTAAAAAGGCTCTCACAAGGGAGCTAGAAGAAAAATGGGGAAAGCAGAGTGAGGCTTGGCAAAAGGAGAAGGAAGCTTGGGAAAAGGAGAGGGAGGCTTGGCAAAAGAGCCTGGAGAAGTCAGTTAAAGAGAGAGTGGATAAAGAAGTAAAATCCTTGAAAAATAGGATTAGTGAACTGGAAAACAAAATTGGCGAAATGGAAAAAAATTCCACAGAACAAAAGAACTCAATTGGACAATTAGAGAAAGATTTTAAAAAAGTGAGTGAAGAGAATACTTCACTGAAAATCAGAATTGAACAAGTGGAATTGAATGACTCGAGGAGACAAGAAGAATCAGTCAAGCAAATCCAAAAAAATCAAACAATGGAGAAAAATGTGAAATACCTTCTGGGGAAGACAACAGACCTGGAAAACAGATCCAGGAGAGACAATCTGAGAATCATTGGACTCCCAGAAAAACATGATGAAAAAAAGAGCCTGGACACTGTCTTCCAGGAAATTATCAAAGAGAACTGCCCAGAAGTCATAGGAACAGAGGAAAAAATAAACATTGAAAGGATTCATCGATCACCCACTGAAAGGGATCCTAAAATCAAAACACCAAGGAATATAGTGGCCAAATGCCAGAACCCTCAGATGAAAGAAAAAATATTGCAAGCGGCTAGAAAAACCCAATTCAAGTATCAAGGAGCCACAATAAGGATCACCCAGGATCTGGCAGCATCCACATTAAAAGATCGAAGGGCCTGGAATATGATATTCCGAAAGGCTAAGGAACTTGGTATGCAACCAAAAATAACTTACCCAGCGAGAATGAGCATCTTTTTCCAGGGAAGAAGATGGACATTCAACGAAGTAAGCGAATTTCATCTATTTCTGATGAAAAAACCAGAACTTAACAAAAAGTTTGATCTACAAATATAGAACTCAAGAGAAATCTAAAAAGGTAAAGATTAATCTTGGGAACTATATTTTGACTATATAGATGCATAAAGAATACATGTATACCTTGTTCTAGAAATTGATGTGGAAAGGACATTGTACCAGAAAAAGGGTAAAGTGGGGGTAGTACATCTCATGAAGAGGCATAGGAAACCTATTATATCTGAGAGAAAGAATGGAGGGGGATGAATATAGTGGGTATCTTACTGCCTTCAGAATTGGCTTTAAGTGAAAAATCTTAAGACATATTCAATCTATGGTGAAACTTCTCCCATCTCATTGAAAAGTGAGAAGGGAAAAGTGGAAAGGGAAGGAATAAGCTAAGCGGAAGGGAATACGGGAACTGGGAGGGAAAGGGGTAAGATAGGGGGAGGAACTCTAAGGCGGGGGGAGGGACACTAAAAAGGGAGGGCTGTGAGAAACAAGGGTGCTCACAAGCTTAATACTTGGAAGGGGGGAAAGGGGAAAGAAGGGAGGAAAGCATAAACCGGGGTTAACAAGATGGCAAGTAATACAGAATTGGTCATTCTAACCATAAATGTGAACGGGGTAAACTCCCCCATAAAGAGGAAGCGGTTAGCAGAATGGATTAAAAGCCAGAATCCTACAATATGTTGTTTACAGGAAACACACCTGAAGCGGGGAGATACATGCAGGTTAAAGGTAAAAGGTTGGAGCAAAATCTACTATGCTTCAGGTGAAGTCAAAAAAGCAGGGGTAGCCATCCTGATCTCAGATCAAGCTAAAGCAAAAATTGACCTAATTAAAAGAGATAAGGAAGGACACTATATCTTGCTAAAGGGTAGCATGGATAATGAAGCACTATCTATATTAAACATATATGCACCAAGTGGGGTAGCATCTAAATTCTTAAAAGAGAAACTAAGAGAGCTGCAAGAAGAAATAGACAGTAAAACTATAATAGTGGGAGATCTTAACCTTGCACTCTCAGAATTAGATAAATCAAACCAGAAAATAAATAAGAAAGAAGTTAAAGAGGTAAACAGAATACTAGAAAAGCTAGATATGATAGATCTCTGGAGAAAATGTAATGGAGACAGAAAGGAATACACTTTCTTTTCAGCAGTTCATGGAACCTATACAAAAATTGACCATATATTAGGACATAAAAACCTCAAACTCAAATGTAGTAAGGCAGAAATAGTAAATGCATCCTTTTCAGACCACGATGCAATGAAAATTACATTCAACAAAAAAGCAGGGGAAGTAGACCAAAAAATAATTGGAAACTAAATAATCTCATACTAAAGAATGATTGGGTAAAACAGCAAATCATAGACATAATTAATAACTTCACCCAAGAAAACGATAATAATGAGACATCATACCAAAATGTATGGGATGCAGCCAAAGCGGTAATAAGGGGAAATTTCATATCTCTAGAGGCCTATTTGTATAAAATAGAGAAAGAGAAGGTCAATGAATTGGGTTTGCAATTAAAAATGCTAGAAAAGGAACAAATTAAAAACCCCCAGTCAAACACTAAACTTGAAATTCTAAAAGTAAAAGGTGAGATCAATAAAATTGAAAGTAAAAAAACTATTGAATTGATTAATAAAACTAAGAGTTGGTTCTATGAAAAAACCAACAAAATAGACAAACCCTTAGTAAATCTGATTAAAAAAAGGAAAGAGGAAAATCAAATTGTTAGTCTTAAAAATGAAAAGGGAGAACTCACCACTAACGAAGAGGAAATTAGAGCAATAATTAAGAGTTACTTTGCCCAACTTTATGCCAATAAATTCGACAACTTAAATGAAATAGAAAAATACCTCCAAAAATACAGCTTGCCCAAACTAACAGAGGAAGAAGTAAATATCCTAAACAGTCCCATCTCAGAAAAAGAAATAGAACAAACTATCAATCAACTCCCTAAGAAAAAATCCCCAGGACCAGATGGATTTACATGTGAATTCTACCAAACATTTAAAGAACAATTAACTCCAATGTTATATAAACTATTTGAAAAAATAGGGATTGAAGGAGTCCTACCAAACTCCTTTTATGACACAGATATGGTACTGATACCTAAACCAGGTAGGCTGAAAACAGAGAAAGAAAATTATAGACCAATCTCCCTAATGAATATTGATGCTAAAATCTTAAATAAAATATTAGCAAAAAGATTACAGAAAATTGTCACCAGGATAATACACTATGACCAAGTAGGATTTATACCAGGAATGCAGGGCTGGTTCAATATTAGGAAAACTATTAGCATAATTGACTATATCAATAACCAAACAAACAAAAACCACATGATCATCTCAATAGATGCAGAAAAAGCATTTGATAAAATCCAACATCCATTCCTAATAAAAACACTTGAGAGCATAGGAATAAATGGACTTTTCCTTAAAATAGTCAGGAGCATATATTTAAAACCATCAGTAAGCATCATATGCAATGGGGAAAAACTGGAACCTTTCCCAGTAAGATCTGGAGTGAAGCAAGGTTGCCCACTATCACCATTATTATTTAATATCGTATTAGAAACACTAGCCTCGGCAATAAGAGTCGAGAAAGATATAAAAGGAATTAGAGTAGGCAATGAGGAAACCAAACTATCACTCTTTGCAGATGATATGATGGTATACCTAGAGAACCCCAGAGATTCTACCAAAAAGCTATTGGAAATAATTCATAATTTTAGCAAAGTAGCTGGCTACAAAATAAATCCCCATAAATCCTCAGCATTTTTATACATCACCAACAAAACCCAACAGCAAGAGATACAAAGAGAAATTCCATTCAGAATAACTGTTGATACCATAAAATATTTGGGAATCTATCTACCAAAGGAAAGTCAGGAATTATATGAGCAAAATTATAAAAAAGTCTCCACACAAATAAAGTCAGACTTAAATAATTGGAAAAATATTAAGTGCTCTTGGATTGGCCGAGCGAACATAATAAAGATGACAATACTCCCTAAACTAATCTATTTATTTAGTGCTATACCAATCAGACTTCCAAGAAAATATTTTATTGATCTAGAAAAAATAACAACAAAATTCATATGGAACAATAAAAAGTCGAGAATCTCAAGGGAACTAATGAAAAAAAAATCAAATGAAGGTGGCCTAGCTGTACCTGATCTAAAATTATATTATAAAGCAGCAGTCACCAAAACCATTTGGTATTGGCTAAGAAATAGATTAGTGGATCAGTGGAAAAGGCTAGGCTCACAAGACAGAATAGTCAATTATAGCAATCTAGTGTTTGACAAACCCAAAGCCCCTAACTTCTGGGAAAAGAATTCAATATTTGATAAAAACTGCTGGGATAATTGGAAATTAGTATGGCAGAAATTAGGCATGGACCCACACTTAACACCATATGCCAAGATAAGATCAAAATGGGTCTATGACCTAGGCATAAAGAACGAGACTATAAATAAATTAGAGGAACATAGAATAGTTTATCTCTCAGACTTGTGGAGGAGAAAGAAATTTGTGACCAAAGATGAACTAGAGACCATTACTGATCACAGAATAGAAAATTTCGATTACATCAAATTAAAAAGCCTTTGTACAAATAAAACTAATGCAAACAAGATTAGAAGGGAAGCAACAAACTGGGAAAACATTTTCACAGTTAAAGGTTCTGATAAAGGCCTCATTTCCAAAATATATAGAGAACTGACTCAAATTTATAAGAAATCAAGCCATTCTCCAATTGATAAATGGTCAAAGGATATGAACAGACAATTTTCAGAGGATGAGATTGAAACTATTACCACTCATATGAAAGAGTGTTCCAAATCATTATTGATCAGAGAAATGCAAATTAAGACAACTCTGAGATACCACTACACACCTGTCAGATTGGCTAAGATGACAGGAAAAAATAATGATGAATGTTGGAGGGGATGCGGGAAAACTGGGACACTAATGCATTGTTGGTGGAGTTGTGAACGAATCCAACCATTCTGGAGAGCAATCTGGAATTATGCCCAAAAAATTATCAAAATGTGCATATCCTTTGATCCAGCAGTGTTTCTATTGGGCTTATATCCCAAAGAAATACTAAAGAAGGGAAAGGGACCTATATGTGCCAAAATGTTTGTAGCAGCCCTGTTTGTAGTGGCTAGAAACTGGAAAATGAATGGATGCCCATCAATTGGAGAATGGCTGGGTAAATTGTGGTATATGAATGTTATGGAATATTATTGTTCTGTAAGAAATGACCAGCAGGATAAATACAGAGAGGCTTGGAGAGACCTTCATGAACTGATGCTAAGTGAAATGAGCAGAACCAGGAGATCATTATACACTTCGACAACGATATTGTATGAGGACACATTTTGATGGAAGTGGATTTCTTTGACAAAGAGACCTGAGTTTCAATTGATAAATGACGGACAAAAGCAGCTACACCCAAAGAAAGAACACTGGGAAACGAATGTGAACTATCTGCATTTTTGTTTTTCTTCCCGGATTATTTATACCTTCTGAATCCAATTCTCCCTACGCAACAAGAGAACTGTTCGGTTCTGCAAACATATATTGTATCTAGGATATACTGCAACATATCCAACATATAAAGGACTGCTTGCCATCTAGGGGAGGGGGTGGAGGGAGGGAGGGGAAAAAAATCGGAACAGAAATGAGTGTCAATATAATGTAATTATTAAATAAAAAAACTTTAAAAAAAAAAAAAAAAAAAAAAAAAGACTATATTCTGTCCTTCCATTTACTGAAGTTCAATGGCTGGAAAGCCTCTTCTTGACAAGAAGAGCTACAATTTTAATGTTTTAATGCATATTGGAAGACAGAGAGCTGAAATATCTAGTCAGGGAACTTACAAAGGCTTTTCAAATGCCCCAAGAAAAATAAATTCTATTTCTTTGATGATTTTTATTCTGATAACTAGTTGAGATAAATTATCTTAGAAAGTGATTTTAAATTGCTGTCAAATCCTTGATTATTAGTTTAATTCTCCCAAGCCCACTATAGACATTCTAGTGAAAGGAGAAGAAGTGGAAAATTAAATGTTGAAGTTGCAGTGAGGAGATTCTCTTCTCTTCCAGGATTTTTATTTCATTTGCCAATAAAGCCAAGGGTAAGAAAAAAACAACGGGCATAAATGTTGTCTTCTGTACCTGGTATCATAATGTGTGCTGCCAACAAGAAATAAAACATGGTTACTGTATGCTGCATTATAATATATCAGAAAGCACAACAATGTGGTTTCTGTGATAACCAATGACTTGAATATATTACAAAAATATTGAAAATGAAATATTTGCACCATTTTACTTTAATACAAAATATAGGGGAGATATGGCTATATGCAAGTTACCAAGAAAGAATAACTATAGTTTTGCTTGACTTGTGAAACATCACATTTTGAGAATATAGTCACTGTGAGTGAAATAATAATGATAATGTTGATAAGATAGGTCATATTTATATATTTTTAGACTTTACAGAGTGATTAAAAAAAATTCCTACAAGTTATAAAATGCAGATGTCATTCTCATTTCATTTTATATTTAAAAACTTAATGTATTTTGATTTTCCATCAGGATTATTTACAGATTTGACAATCTATACCTATTTATATGCATCTAATAATCCTTCCACTATAGGAAACAAAAATAATGAAGCAAAATCAATCAACTTAAAAGGGTGTATGATAGCATACAAAACATTCCTTACCCATAATAACACACCTCTTCAAGAAGAGGAGGAAAATGAATTCCCTTATCTCTTTTCTAGGTCAATATTAAAAAATAAAATTACATAGTTATCGATTACTATTATTTAATGTTTTAGAATATATATGTGTATTTCTTCTATCTCTCTTTTTCTTACTGAGTATAATCATACAAATCTTCCAATTTATAAATAAATTGTATTCATAAACTATCATTTACATTATAAATAAATTTGTATTCATAAAATCATATTCCAATAAAAATAAATAAGTATTTTTCATTTATTACAATTCAATAACACCCTACAATTTCTTCAGCCATTCCTCAAATTGATGAACATTCTGTCTTTTTTCTCTCTTACAATTATAAATCATAATATTCTTAATATTGTGTGTTTAATAGCTGTGTGTTGATATGCATTGGACATTTCTTTCTGTTTTCCTTTTACAGTGAGGAAATTGAACCTAAAAGAAATTAAATAGTTTGTTGAAAGACAGACAACTAAAGAAGTTGACATCTCTGAATACAACAATACAGATTGGTTACAAATAAAGTTGATGTAATTGCAAGATTTCCTCCCTCTTTTACAACTCATTTTGCCTTTTGCTATTTTCTCTTAATATACTCTCATTTGTCGAGGCTCCACAGCTTGCCTAGGAAACTATACATAGGACAGTTCTCTCAGAGGAATATCCTGAATTTTGGACCAATAACGCCAATACTCTTACCACATTTTAAAGTCAAAGACTCCAAAAAAAAAATCTAAAAAGGACCTTAGGAGCACTTTCTTCATGATTCCTTTGTGGTGGTTTTACATATTTATAATAGTTAAAATGGCTTATTTACTCTGTTGTTCTTAAAATAATAATGCTGTTACTGTAGATGTTTTCTTGGTTCTGTTCAATTCGCTTATCATTATTCCATGTAAGACTATTCATCTTATTCTGAAATCAACAAGCTCATCATTTTTTATACCATTGTAGTGTTTCATCATGATCATATATTGCAATTTGTTCAGCCATTCTTTAATTCAATGATATTCCTGCAATATCTAATTCTTTGTCACTACAAAGAGAACATATATATGTATATATATATGAAAAGAATGTATTCATTCTAATATATGTAATATTATATTATAATTATATATTGTACATCATATATTATATTAATATTTGATATAATGTATATAAGAATGTAGAACAAGATTATACCATGATCTGATGGATGTGGCTCTCTTCAACCATGAAATGATTCAGACCCGTTGTAATGATTTTGTGATGAAGAAAGGCATATACACCAAAAGAGAGAATTGTGGGAACTGAGTATGGTTCATGACATAGCATTTTTATTCTCTTTGTTGTTGTTTGCTTGCATTTTATTTTCTTTCTCATTTTTTTTCTGATTTGATTTTCCTTGATAGCAAGATAATTGTATAAATATGCATGCATTTATTGGTTTGGACATATATTTATACCATGCTTAATATATATTTGAGTACTTCCCATCTAGTAGGGGGGTAAGGGAAAGGGGGAGTTGGAACACAGGGTTTTGCAAGAGTTAATGTCAAAGAATTATCCATGCATTTCTTTTGAAAAATAAAAAGCTTTAATAAAAAGTAAATCGAATTCATAAGTTCTTTCTCTTTCCCCACACTTTTCTATGCTTTTATGTATGTAATACTCTTTTCATTACCTCTGAACTGGGTGACACAGTAGAGAGCAGTCTCTAGAATCAGGTGTACAATTGGATTCAAATATTCCTTAAGATCCCTACAAGTTGTGTCACTCCAGGTAAGTAGCAATTAACAAATAATTTAACCTCCACTGGCCTCAGTTTTCTTAGCTGTAAGATGATGATAATAATAGCATATATTTTCCAAGTTATTGTAAGAATCATATGAGATAATATCTGTAAGTACATAGCACAGTGATGCCTTGTAGGAGGAGCTAACTAAATATTTGTTTCTTTCTGTTCTCCAACCCTTTCTTGTGAGTTAGGGTCCCCAGTAGGCTGCTTGACAACATATTCTCTCGAGGTTTTAGGGGTAAACTGAACAGGCTGAGTTTTTAATACTCTAGCCTATGTGCCCTCTCCCATGAGCAAAACACAGGAACAAACTTTGATATGTTAATTTTGTTATTTTAGTTTGTGGACAAAATTGATCCAGTGGCCTATTGGTTATTTGTGGCTGTGTTGTGGTATTCTATATTTCAAGATTTTTTTTTTTTTTGATGATTGATGGGATCTGGAATTGCTTTTAAAAAAATTGGAACTCTTTGAGCTGTTTGAGTTGCATTGTCATTGCATCACTCGGAAGTGGCAAAATTTAAAATGAATATGAATAAGCTCACTTTGCTCAGAATAGATTTTATTTTGTCCATAAATCTTTAAGAGAAAAGAAACAAAAATCATCGAAACTTGAAGTGGCTTATTGGATCAGTAACTATTAGGAAGAAACATCAAAGAAAGAGAAATATGGGTCATTCAAAATAGTAACCTCTCTCAGAAGGGATTTGAGGGTTTCTTTGAGTGAAGGAAGGAGCATGGAACATAGAAGCATTATGAGACATAGATTCACCTTTCATGAATTCCATGATTCAGAATACATATATTTTAAATTTAAATCAACACATTTGCATTGCATATTTTATAGGAATAGGGTAAAAATCAAAGGAAATGATAGATGTGAAAGTATTTTGAAAAGTGATAAGGCGTTATCCTCTTGGATATTAGTTCATATTATGGTTACAATGCTTCTAGTGGAGATGGCTATTGCTGTCATGAATTTCAATATGAAGGATGTTAGTCTTTGAGTCAGAGAACCTTGGTTCAAAGCCCGGTTTGATCTGTGATTATCTGTGTGATATGGGCAAATTACAATGGAATAGGGTAGACAATTTACACTAGCATATAAACATAGTAACCTTATATTTGACAAGAGGAAAGACTTTAGACTTTGGAATAACAATTCATTCTTTGGCAAAAGTTGTTGAGAAAACTGCAAAGCAATATGACAGAAACTAGGCTTGGAACAATATCTCACATTGATTACTGAGATAAGATCAAGATGTATATATGACCTAGACATAAGGGGATATTTTACAATAAAATTAGAAAAAAAATGGAACTTATTACTTATCAGACAAGAATAAATGAACAGTTCGTGAATATTTTATAGGAAAAATATTTAAAGTCATTATTTAGATCTGTTTTTGTTTGGTTACTTGAAAAAAATGTCATCAGGATTAAGTCTTTGTCTTTTCTTTTTTTAGGATAAGGCTACTGATATTGAGTTTCAAAGAATATCAAAGTCTGTGGTTAAGCTAATAGTATGATTTATTGGGGAATATATCTGACTTATGGATAATACCAGTCATAAAAGTCCTCTCTCTCTCTCATATATATATATATATATATATATATATATAATATATATATATATATATATATATATATATATATATATAATTTAGAATATTTTGGTTAGAAACTGTTTATGAAATTAGAAAATTATTAGCTATGTAAACTTGGGCAAGTCATTTAATCATTGTTAATTTTAGTTTTTATTTTATTTTATTTCATTTTTTTATAAAATGGGGATAACAATATTATCTATCTTCCAGAATTGTTTTGAGGATCAAATGAGATAAGAATTGAAAAATGTTTACACTAGCGCATGGCACATAGTAAGCACTTTATAAATTTTAGCTATTGTTTTTCTTAGCAATTTTTTCAGATATTGACTCCTCATTTTTATCTGATCCAAAGAACTAAGACCATGCATACGGTCTCTTTTAGAACATTGGCTCTATTAACTTATAAAACCTAACCATCAGATAGCCAGAGGATGTTAGAGGTTATAGGATTTTAGATTGAGCTAGAAAACGGGCCTCTTACAAAACTTGAATGGGTCAGGGATAGTCAGAATATAAAGCTTGACGGTATTCTTTTGGAAACAAGATTTATACTCATGATATCTATCAATTATCCTATGCATCTATTTGCATACCATCATACCCAATCTCCTCCTCCTCCAAATAGATTAATGAATATAAGAAAATAGAACCTTAGAGTTGTCACTTCCTTTCCCACATTTTATAGATCAATGCAAAGTAGTGCATAGTTGACTTTTTTTCTTTACAATACAATTCTGCTGGGGCATAGAGACAGAGACTAATGGGAGGGAACAGAAGCATCTAATTTTTTTATGCATGTTCATTTGAACTCTCTTGCTTTGGCTTTGGGAAATGGAGCATGCTAATTAAGTTCTTGGGAGCTGGCTGAGACTGGGCAGCCAATTCACAGGTGTGAGGAACATCTGAGTCAACCTCTTCCAGTGGTGAGGTTGCCAAGGAGAACACCTGGTTGCTCACAGGAGTAGCTATGCCTTCCAGAATTGTTGCTATGAAATGATTGGAAAAATAAACAGTGGTACAAGAGCTGAGGATAGCAGAGAAATGAAGGAAACAAAACAGTTTGAGGGCACATGTGATCCCCTTGGGTACTCAGAGACCAAGCAGAGGTTCAAAATGCTGTTTGGAAGTATAAGACAAAAGGAACTCCTGGCAGGGTTGGCGAGGTGAGGAGGTAGCACTGTTGGTAGTAGAATGTCAGTGATGTTCTGTAGAAAACATTCCCTGACTTCTGAGATGAATGACATGTTATTCTCTTTCAAAATGTCCCTTTAATATCCACCCCTCTTTTCACTGTTCCTGGGACTGGACCAGAATAGAACTGTGGTTGCTAAGGCTTTTGAGGCCCAGCAGTTTTTGCATTCCCCCTTGCAGTCATAATACTCAGTTTGCAAGATCCCAATGAGAGGCTGTGGTGATGATTATGGTATCACAAACAAGAGATTATGACTTTCAGAGAGGCTGAAGCAGCAGGAGCAAATGAACTTTGGAGGCTTCTATAACCATGTTGAACGGAAATGTGCTTAAGGATTCAGTTAAGGGAGAACTAATTTTTAAGTAATGGGGGCATATTTATAGGTGCTTCCCTGGCAGAGATCCTTCAAAGCTTCAGTGGCTTTTAACTTGGAATTCAGCAGATAGGAAAGATTTTAAAATAGGCTGCTGTCATACTTCACTAGGTGTGTTATCACAGAGATTTAAGTATCCCTCACTAACCTTGTACAGTCCTCATCACTTCTTACCTGGGCTATAGCATTGGCTTTTTCATTGCTTTCCAAGTCTTGTCTTTTCCAGCCCCTCTAATCTGTCCTCCAGATTGCTGCCAAAGTGATTTTCCTAAAGCATAACTTTGGCTATTACATTTCCCTGTTCAAAAAGTACCAATATCTCCCTAGTCTCTCTGAGAGGACAGCTCAACTCCTTGGCTTGACATTTAAAGTCCATCGCAAACAAACTCCACTAGCCTTTCCACTTTTGGTTCATATTATTCCTTTTCACACAAAGTATGTACCAGCTAAATTGGTCTGGCACTTCTTTTGAATATATCATTTAATTCCCTTGCTTGTCATCCTTATCCCTCCCATCTGACCTCAGCCTCTTAGGATTCTTTGTTTTTTGACAATTTTAGAGAAAATTAGGAAGACTTATATGAACTGAGACATATAGAGACTTATAAGAACTGAGTTATGAAGGGAGCAGAACCAGGGGAGTAGTTTATAGCATAATGGCTCCATTGTTGAAACAGATGTTCATCAGAGTTTTTGTAAGTTTCAGATTCAGGCTGCAATACATTATTTTCTCTTATTACACAATTTTCTAGTGATGCTGATTTTTGATAACTTGAAAAACAACGAACTTCTGATCATTTCTGATCAACACCACCATCATTTAAGAGGACCAAGCATGAAGAATACTGCCCAGCTCCTGAAAATGAGAGATAATGTATTTCAAGCATAGCATGAGAAATATATTCCTGGATATGGCCAGTGTGAAAATTTGTTTTGCTTGAGCATGTGTGTTTGTTACAAAAGCCTTTCCCTCACTCCTAGGCTTGAAATGGAGAGGGAAAAAAAAGCTTTTTAATTGAAAACAATTTTTCTTGAAAATTATCTTAGATGTTACATCCTACAGAAAGCTTTCCTAATCTCTTCCATTTAGTAGTCTTCTTATCCAACTCCATGCCTTGTTCCCTATTCTTTCTTCTTCCTTCTCTCTTTCTCTCCCTCTTCATTCATTCTCCCTTCCTCTCTCCTTCTTCCTCTTTTTTTCCCTCTCCCTCTTCTCTCTGTCTTATACTACTAGCATGTAAATTTCTCCTAAAGGACAAATGCCATTGCTTATTTTGAAATCCCTAATGCCTAATAATTAATAAATACATATTGAAGCAGCTAAATGTTGGAATGATAGAATTCTAGAAATCAGGAAATGAGTAAGTCACAAGTTCATATATGACCTCTGATACTTCCTAGCTATGTGTCATGGGGCAAGTTGTTTAATTCTATTTGCTTTAATTTCCTCATCTCTAAAATGAGTGGAGAAGGAAATGACTATTTCCAACTAGTTATTCAGGATCTTTGCAAAGAAAACCCCAAATGAAGTCACAAAATGTTGCACATAGTTGAAAACAACTAAAATATGTATTGAATGTTGAGTTTTGAACTGATTGTGTTGAGAACATCCCATTCATATCTCTTATCTCATGCATCACTTTTATATTGCTCAATAAAACATCCACTGAGACTGCTCCCTAACTTGGGGATCTTTCTTTAGATGTCTTGACATTGAATAGATATCAATAGAGCACACAGACAGTGCTTCAGTTATTTCTCATTCTTGTTGTAGAACTAGACTATTTTTTCTTAACACATATTACTCTGATAACATCTTTCATATTATTTTTCTTGAACAGTTTTTCATTGGCAACAAAATTATAATAATTATAACAATAATCATAATCAATAATCATAATAGCTATAAGTACTACAAAGCCTTTGATGTGTTTTCTTATTTGTTTATCAATATAATTCTGTTTGGAATGTGCTACTATTAGGCCATTTATAACAAATTGAGGATGAGAGGTGCCACATGTCCAAACTCACATTGCAAGTATCTAATGTAGGCTTTGAACCCAAATTTCTTGACTTTAACGCTAGTACTCTATGACTATTAGTTTTCATTCTCCATCAGTAGTAAAAGAGCATTGGAGTTAGAGTCAACTAGTTTATCTTTTGAAAAACACTTAACTCTTATTCCTGATAGTTTTCGGCTTTTTAAGTTGTTCAAAGTCAGCATCACTGAACAATTAAGTTTAGTGAAAGATGATATGGTATCATAATCTGAGTCCAAACTTATGATAAAGAAGGCTGGATTTTAGTCCTGGCTTGGTGCCTCAGTAGAGTAGCTACATGATCATGGTAAAGTTCTCTTTCCTTTGTATGCTTATATTTCCCCACATGTAAAATTAAATATTTTTACTCAATTATCCCTAAATTCTCTTTCAGATTAATGTATGATTTCCATGATTCCTTTAATAAACCATTTATATGAATACTTTTTAGAATTGTGGTAGAATGATTTTTGCACTTTGCAAGGTATGGGGCCAAGAGACCTCTTCATTCTGTCTCTCAGTTCTGTATATTTCACATTAATCTATCTAATGAATTGGACTTGCCTTATTTCTTTGTATTGTTTTGTTTTTCAGGATACATTTATATAATGCAGTTCAGAAAATACTATTCAAATCACCAGTTCTACTTTTTTGCCGATTAGGCATTTCCCAAATGTTTCACTGATGTAATTTTTATTTTTGGTACCAATTCATAGTTTAGTTTAACAAATATGTATTAATTATAGGTTATCTAATCATAGATATTGTGCTAAGTGCTGGGGACACAAAGATAAATATGACATTGGCCATGCTCTCAAGGAGCTAATTATGAGCAGAGAAAGAATGTATGAAAATAAAATTCTTATATAAAGAAACATATGGTGATTGCAAATGAGAGGTCTAGGCAGTGTGCTAAGAGAAATCTGAGGAGGAAAAGATAACCTTCTCTTGGGGGTGGATTGGTCATGAAAGGCTTTATAAAGGAAATTGTACCTGATTTAGATCTTGACGAAAGAGAGGGGCATCTACAAGCATTAAGGATAAGAAAAGCATTCACCTAATTTTCTTCAGCATCAAAAGGTAACAAAAACATGAGCAAAACCACAGAAATGAGAGAGGGCAAAATAAGCAATGATTATAGAGAATAGTCCAGTTTTAATTAAACATCTCAAAATCAAAAGGAAGAGCCACAAGGAAAAGGATAAAAAATTAGGTTGGAACCAGATTGTGAAGGATCTTAAATTCCAGTACCAAATTTATATAGAGTTTATATATTTTAGGATAGGAGTTTATATATTTTCCAATAAGAAAGATATTGTATTTTAAATGGATTAATTATTTGGTTTCAGTGGTACATTAGAAAGATTTTTTTGTATGGGGATGAAATGGGGGGAAAAAAAGGTATGGACAAGTACAGAAAAACAATATGGGATACTGGATCAACAATCCAGTAATTAGAGGCAAGATGCTGAACTGTGGTGGCTCCTGTAAAAGAATAAAATGATTAAAATATTTGGATGATATGGCAGAAATTGACTAAGACCATTAACTGATTGAATGTTAAAGGGCTGAAGAAGTCAAAGATTTCATTGGTTTGCATGTTTTTGTGATTGGGAAGATAATATGACTATCAAAAAGATGTTGAACTCTCTATTGATATTTCAAATTTGTGATGCCACTGATGAATCCAAGTTTTGATAACTAAACAATTGGAAATATAGGCCTAGATAGAAGTGGGAAACCAGAACCCTGGTTTGAGCATCATTTTTGCAGAGATGATTATTGCATCCAGTAGTAATATGGGCAAAGACCATGAGAGACAGTACAGAGAGGAGTTAAGGACAGATCTTTGGTAAGTGCCATTTGCTTTATGAAGAGCTAGAAAGAATAAGAAATAATTGTAGAGGTAGTAGACTAATCATAGATTAAAAGGAAGAAACTATATAAAAATGAAGGATTTATAAATTACAAATGTTAACAGTGGGATATCTTAAAGCATGGGTAAGGGAAAAAAATATTCAAGTAAGAAGGAAAACAATTATATTTGGTAGATTGGTGGGGATAGGAGCTAGATTACAATCAATCAATCAATCAATCAATGATTGAAGAAGTGGAGGAATGTACTTTATACATGTTTGTCAAGCAAAGGAAAGAAGCTGATTTTTTTTTTTTGGTATGGCACTAGAGATTGAAGATACATAAATGATAAGATAATTCATGAGTGTAATGCCAAAGAAACTGAACAAGACAGAGATTAGAGACCAATTCAATAGTTTATTAAATGGAGAGAAATACTGGAACCAATAGATCCATGTTTGAACCCAGGGCTAGAGGAGACTATCATCTCAAAGAGTCAGCAAGAGTTTTTATAGAATAACAAGAACAATGACATAATGGAGATACCTAGATGGGGATAACCTAATAGAGGGAGGTTACTGATATTCTAATGACATCTAAAATGGATAAACCTTTATCTTGTCAAATATTAAGAAGGAATGTCTATAAAAACCTTTATCTCAAACATTAAGAGGAAAAGATTATAACCTAAGGCAGAATAACTAAATAGGACAATTGGAGAAACTGAGTCACGACATTAAAAGGGAACTTTGACATAACATGAGCATAATTCTTTTTTCTCAGTTACTTTTCCAATTACATGCAAAGATAGTTTTCAACATTCATTTTTATAAGATTTTGAGTTTCAATTTTTTTTTCTGTCTCTACCTTCCTTCTCCCCAAGACAAAAGTATTTGGATATAGGTTATACATATACAGTCATTTTAAATATATTTCTGTGTTTGTCATGTTGTGAAAGAAAAATCAGAACAAAGAGGAAAGCAACACAAAATAGAAAAAGCAAACAACAACAACAAAAGTAGGAATAGTATGCTTCAATCTGCATTCAGAACTCTTTCTGGATGTGAATGGCATTTCCCATCCCAAGTCTATTAGAATTGTTTTGGGTCACCTCATTTGTGAAAAGAGCTAAGTTTAGCATAGTTGATCATCACATAATCTTGCTGGTACTGTGGATAATATTCTCCTGGTTCTTCTCACTTCATTCTGGGTCACTTCATGTAAGTCTTTTTAGGATGAGCATGATTCTTAAAGAAATGGTAAGAGTAAGATTGAGGGAACAGTTTTTGAAAACAACCACTTTTAAAGTGAGTCATTGAATTTGAACTCTATAAAGAAAAGAGAGATAAGAAAACCAGTGCTTGGGGGAAGGGCATGATTTGCCCTTGAACACTGATATTACTTGATTGCAGAACTTTTTTTTCATAATAGTTTTTAATAAATGTTGGCTGTTCAGTGGAGTTGAATCATGAAATCTATCAGGTTCTTATTCCTAGGCATTTTACGATGATCCTATGATATGTTTCCCTTCTTTGTAAAAGTCTTAAATAAGAATTTATACAAGCATTATATATATTTGCCAAATAAGATGATTTTTTATTAAGATATGAATAATTATTCTAAAGAACTTTGGAAGTACACTGTGACCCAGACTGGTAGAAATCTAAATAAAGCACAGTCCAGTGGAAATTACTAAACTCTCCTAAAATATCATTTTTTGGTGCTTCAGTTAAGCCCTATTCCTTTCTGTTTTTTGTTAAACATTAATGTACTTAATTAATAGGTACTAGTAATTCTGTGCTAAAATATTTGTATGGCTATATTTCATTGGCATCACACTATCAGAAGAGTAACTAATTTCCTTTAAATAGAAGGTATATTATAATACCATTTTATTTGGTAGGGAGGAATTTCTTTTCATAGTGTCCAGGGTTTTTTTTTTTTTTTTTTTTGGTCATCTTCCCCCAAAATTAGGAATTTCCTTGATTATGTCTATTGATTCTGGCTAGGAAGACATGCATTAAGTTAAGTATTAGAATGTCAGAAATGGAAAGAAGCTAATTCAATGCTCTTATCTTTTAGATCATAGGATCATAGACAGGGCTGGAAGGGACATTAGGGACAATCTAGTTTAACTTTCCCTCAATTTTTTTGAGGTTAAGAAACTGAGATCCAGAAGGAAAATGATTTACCTTTGCAGAATGATAGCTCAGTTTAAGATCTCTTGTTGCCCATTTCAGTGGTCTTTCTATACATTTTATTAGACATTGAAATGAAAATATGTACAAACAGAATCATGTTTGGTTTAGCTCTAAGTCCTGAGATTTGTGAGTAATAGAGGCTGTAATTTTATTTGCAAGGAGGTCATGCATAGCAACATCAGCATGAGGATTTGGGGGTGAAGATGTACTACTTCATATCATCTATTACCCTCATAAATTATTATATAAAATGTTAGTGATGCAATGTTTAAGATGCTATTTATTATACCTTAATTCTACCTTCAGGGTATCATGTTAGTATTTGGAAATCTCAACTTGAAAGTTTATCATGAATGCTTTTCATTGCTCTTTAAAACATCTTTCCAAATACTTTACATCAAGAAAGATATTTCCATGGTATCAATATTTGGGTAATCCCAGAATCAAAATTATAAAATATGAGACTTGAAAGGAACCTTAGAAAGAATCTGGTCTAATCTATGCCTGAATAAAGAAGTCTTCTACAAGAAAAAAAATATTTATCTAACCTTAAAGACTCCAGGCACAGAGGAAAACATTGTTTGCTGGAATAAGTTATTCCAGGTTTGAATAACTCTATTTACTTATTTTTTTGTTTATTTATCAAAGCTTTTTTTTTAATTTTCAAAAGAGATGGATGGATAATTTTTCAACATCAACCCTTGCAAAATCTTGTGTTCCAATTTCCCCCCTTCTCCCCAAATCCTTCCCTAGATGGTAAATAATCCAATATATGTTAAACATGGTAAAAATATATGTTAAATCTAATATATGCATTCATATTTATGCAATTATCTTGCTGTACAAGAAAAATCAAATCAAAAAAATGAGAAAGAAAATAAAATGTAAACAAACAGCAACAAAAAAAGTGAGAATGCTGTTTTGAAATATACACTTGTTTCCCACAGTTCCCTCTCTGGGTATAGATGGCCCTTTTCTTCACAAGACCATTGGAACTAGTTTAAATTGTCTCATTGTTGAAGAGAGCCATGTCCATCATAATTGATCATCTTATAATCTTGCTGTTGCAATGTACAAATATTTCCTGGTCCTGTTCATTTCACTTAGCATCAGTTCATGCACATTTTTCCAGGCCCCTCTGAAATCATCCTGCTGATCATTTCTTATAGAACAATTATATTCCATAACATTTATATACCATAACTTTTTCAGCTATTCTCCAACTGATGAATATTTACTCAGTTTCCAGCTTCTTGTCACTACAAAAAAGGTTGCCACAAACATTTGTGCACATGCGGGCCCCTTTCCTTCCTTTAAGATCTCTTTGAGATACAAGCCCAATAGAAACACTGCTGGATTAAAGGGTATGCATAGTTTGATAGCCCTTTGTGTATAGTTCCAAATTGTTCTCCAGAAGGCTTGGATCAGTTCACAAGCACCAACAATGTATTAGTGTACCAGTTTTCCCACATCCCCTCCAGCATTTGTCATTGTCTTTTTCTGTCATCTTAGCCAATCTGAAAGGTGTGCAGTGGTACCTCAGAATTTGGACAACTCTATTTGTTAGAAAGATCTTTCATCCTTGATGTCTATACTTGTCCCTTTGCAACTTAATGCCTACTGTGTTTAATCAGAACAAGTCTAATTCCTTTTTCACATAAGGAAACTTGGACACAGCCTGCTCTCTTGCCTTAAGATTTTTTTCTCTTTCTTTAAATAATCTCCATAAGGTGCAATCCCAAGTTCCTTCTTCAATATCTTTTCCCTGTTACAGATACTTTACATATTTTTAACATCTTTTTAAAAAACAGGTCACCTACAAGTGATAATAATACTCCACATATTTCCTGGTCAAGGTGGGTTATATAAAAGACTGATTATGGCTTTTTTTTTTCTTGAATGCTATCTCTTAATATAGTCTAAAATTGGAATAGCTTTCTTGAGTGCTATGTCGCATGGAGATGCATTGAGATATCCAGAAAGTAGATACTACATACTTGTATGTATTATTTATTCTTTAATCCTTACTCTGAAGGGTATATCAATCCAATTGGATGGGATTCTTTTCACCATGTTACAACATATTTCACCATGTTACAACAAACAGAAAAATCCTTATTGAGACACTTTTGACTTAATAACTCTGAACACAAACATGCATCTATATATATATATCTATATATATCTACATATACATATATATGTAGATATATATAGATATATATATATAAACACCCCTATTTCTATGCATTTATATATATGTAAGTTTGCAATGTACAAACACACACATATATATACTTATAATCTGTGCATTTTTTCATTTGTACATATGTATGCTTATCTATGTGCATATATGCATTATAGGCATTCTCTCTCTATATATATATGTATTAATTTCTTTTAAATAGAAGGCATATTATAATACCACTTTATTTATATGTATGCATATCTATGCACATAGATATGCATACATATAAATAAAGTGGTATTATATATATATATAAATTTCTTTTAAATAGAAGGTATATTATAATACCACCAGATGATATGATGTTGTATTTAGAGAACCCCAGAGATTCTACAATTTCTTTTCATAGTGTCCAGGGTTTGTGTTTTTTTGGTCAACTGTCTTGCTGTTTTCTTCTGTGCTATATGTTCAGAGAGGACAAGCACTTCTAATGTGAAGGATCGCTAAGCTCTGTTCAGGGTTACTCACCTACTTTTGATGTTCTCCTGGCTTTTAACTCTCACATATGCTATAGTTTCCAAGAAACTATAGCATGTTTGCTGACCACACTCAAATAAAATTATTTTTATAGATGCTAAACCAGGCTAAAGATAACCAAAGGGCCTCAAGTTACTCAGTTAGGGGAATGTCTACCATAAGCATGTGACTTCCTTTATCTGAATGTGTCAAAGGGCCTCAAGTTACTCAGTTAGGGGAATGTCTACCATAAGCATGTGACTTCCTTTATCTGAATGTGTCAATTAGGACAATTTGTTCCAACAGCCATGAAGACAGCTGAAGTATAATTTGTAGGGTGTTCAAAGTTTGGCCAAATATGGAATACACCAAAATCATCCACTGTATCCCAGGTCATTGTCAGTTGTCTTGATTTTTATCTTGCTACTGGATCTTCATTGGAAGAGAGTGAGGTTACTGACTTTATGCAACTCTACCTCACTGAAATATAATTCACAGGAGAGACAACATAACTCATTAAGTCATTTGTCATCTTCACAAAAGATGAACAACAATTTTACTTCTCCATATATTTTATATTTATTCACTTTATGTTCATGCTACCTATATTCATTCATGCATTTCTCTCTTCCATAAGTTTACAATGTGGTAGGAATTGTTTTATTTTACCTTTTTCTAGCACATAAAATCATTGTTTGGTGAATAGCAGTTCTTAATGAATACTTATTGACAGATTGAGTGAATAATCAACTGATATATGAAAGAATGTAAGAGAAAATAGACCTTGTTAGCTATTTGAATAGATAATAGACAATCATTTTTAAAGTGGTCTCTGCTAAAATGTGCAAACTTCCAAATCTATGTTTATCACTCATTTTTGTCTTAGTCACTGATGTGTTTTTTGGGGGAGTAAAAAGTTCTTGAATAAATGTTATATAGAAATCAAAGTAGTTTTCTCAGCTGTAAAATAATGGGACGAGACTAGAATGTTCTCTAAGCTTCTACTTAGTTCTATGATTATGTGATTTATAATCTTCCTCCTTTTTTATTTTTCTAGATGTTATTTAGAGCTTACATGGGAAATGCAAAACCCATTATTAAGCTCCAAGCTTCAGTCAGGTATACAAACTTAAAAAACAAAAACAAAAACAAAAACCTAACCCAATACAAAACAAAACTCATCCTCATCTTATGAGTTCTTCAGAGCATGAGATTTTAATGTTTTAATTTTTTATTTTTTTTTGTTTGTTCAATGAGTATGTATCACATTCACAGTTCTTTCAAATAATACCCAAACAGTGAATGTATGTGGAAGGAAATATCCAGTGCCAAAGTCAGCTTCTCTTCAGTCATGTAGCCACTTTCCCTCATTTACATTTTTTCCTTTACAAAACTTTCCCTGCTAGAGTCCTAGAAAAAAACAACAACATCAACAACAACATAGCAATGAGGCATGTCAGCAATAAAACTTTAGCCAGATATAGTGCCTTTCCTCTTACAGCACTTTTATGTACTCTGAGCTAGTTGGACAATAAATTACTCAGTGTACAAAACTGCATCAAGACCCAGGTTCTATAACATTGAAATAACAGTAGCTAACTTTTGGAGGTTTTCCTGAGAGTCCTTTTCAAGAAGATTGGAGCCACTGCTGGAAGGCACCTTAAAGATCATAAAATAATACATTGAAAGATGTACCAGTAAGATCTGGAGTGAAGCAAGGTTGCCCACTATCAACATTATTATTCAATATTGTATTAGAAATGCTAGCCTCAGCAATAAGAGCTGAGAAAGAGATTAAAGGAATTAGAGCAGGTAATAAGGAAACTAAACTATCACTCTTTGCAGATGATATGATGGTATACTTAGAGAACCCCAGAGATTCTACTAAAAAGCTATTAGAAATAATTCATAACTTTAGCAAACTTGCAGGATACAAAATAAATCCCTATAAATCCTCAGCATTTTTATACATCACCAACAAAATCCAACACCAAGAGATACAAAGAGAAATTCCATTCAAAATAACTGTCGATAGCATAAAATATTTGGGAATGAATCTATCTAACAAAGGAAAGTCAGGAATTATATGAGCAAAATTACAAAACACTTTCCACACAAATAAAGTCAGATTTAAATAATTGGAAAAATATTAAGTGCTCTTCGATAGGCCGAGTGAATATAATAAAGATGACAATACTCCCTAAACTAATCTATTTATTTAGTGCTATACCAATCAGACTCCCAAGAAAATATTTTGATGACCTAGAAAAAATAACAACAAAATTCATATGGAAGAACAAAAGGTTGAGAATCTCAAGGGAATTAATAAAAAAAAATCAAATGAAGGTGGCCTAGCTGTACCTGATCTAAAATTATATTACAAAGCAGCAGTTACCAAAACCATTTGGTATTGGCTAAGAAATAGATGAGTTGATCAGTGTACTAGGTTAAGTACACAAGACAAAATAGTCAACTATAACAAAGACAAAATGGTCAATTATAGCAATCTAGTGTTTGACAAACCCAAAGATCCTAACTTTTGGGATAAGAATTTGTTTTTTGAAAAAAACTGTTGGGAAAACTGGAAATTATTATGGCAGAAATTAGGCATGGACCCACACTTAACATTGTACACCAAGATAAGATCAAAATGGGTCCATGATTTAGGCATAAAGAACCAGATTATAAATAAATTAAAAGAACATAGGATAGTTTACCTCTCAGACTTATGAAGGAGGAAGCAATTTGTGACCAAAGATGAACTAGAGATCATTATTGATCACAAAATAGAAAATTTTGATTATATCAAATTAAAAAGCCTTTGTACAAACAAAACTAATGCAAACAAGATTAGAAGGGAAGCAACAAACTGGTAAAAACATTTTCACAGTTGAAGATTCTGATAAAGGCCTCATTTCTAAAATATATAGAGAATTGATTCTAATTTATAAGAAATCAAGCCATTCTCCAATTGATAAATGATCAAAGGATATGAACAGATAATTTTCAGATGATGAAATTGAAACTATTTCCACTCATATGAAAGAGTGTTCTAAGTCACTATTGATCAGAGAAATGCAAATTAAGATAACTCTGAGATACTACTATATACCTGTCAGATTGGCTAAGATGAGAGAAAAAAATAATGATGAATGTTGGAGGGGATGCAGGAAAACTGGAACAATGATGCATTATTGGTGGAGTTGTGAACGAATCCAACAATTCTGGAGAGCAATCTGGAATTATGCCCCAAAAGTTATCAAACTGTGCATACCCTTTGATCTAGCAGTGCTACTACTGGGCTTATACCCCAAAGGGATACAAAAGAAGGGAAAGGGACCTGTATGTGCCAAAATGTTTGTGGCAGTCCTGTTTGTAGTGGCTAGAAACTAGAAAATGAATGGATGCCCATCAATTGGAGAATGGTTAGGTAAATTGTAGTATATGAGTGTCATGGAATATTATTGTTCTGTAAGAAATGACCAGCAAGATGCATACAGAGAGACTTGGAGAGACTTACATGAACTGATGCTGAGTGAAATGAGCAGAACCAGGAGATCATTATATACTTCAACAATGATATTGTATGAGGATGTATTCTGATAAAAGTAGATTTCTTCAACAAAGAGAAGATCTAATTCAGTTCCAATTGATCTGTGATGGACAGGAAGCAGCTACACCCAAAGAAAGAACACTGGGAAATGAATGCAAACTGTTTGCATTTTTGTTTTTCTTCCCAGGTTATTTTTACCTTCTGAATCCAATTCTTCCTGTGCAACAAGAGAATTCTTCGGTTCTGCACACATATATTGTATCTAGGATATACTGTGGCATATTTAACACGTATAGGACTGCTTGCCATCTGGGGGAGGGGGTGGAGGGAGGGAGAGGTAAAGTCGGAACAGAAGTGAGTGCAAGGGATAATGTTGTAAAAAATTACCCAGGCATGGGTTCTGTCAATAAAAAGTTATAATTATTTTTTAAAAAAAGAGATGCAACAGAATACAGAAGTTATTGGATCATTGGTTTAGAGTTTTCAGAGACTTTAGAAGCCATTAAGTCCAACCTCTTCAGTTTATAGGTATGGAAACTGAGTTCCAGAGACGTTCATTGTATCATGAATTTAGAAGAAAGCCTCACTGTAGGTCATCTAATTCAAATTCCATATTTAACAGAGTGAATTATTCCAGGTTACCTAGCTGGTCAACAAGATAAGTCAATAAGCATTTATTAAGTACATGATTTGTGAAAGACTATGTGCTAAGCCTTGGGGACATAAACATAAACATATCATAAAGATAGTCTCTGCAGTCTGAGTTTACATTCTAAATAGAAAATAACACAAACACACAAAAGTAGTTGGAGAACAGGTAACAAAGTCTGCAGATTGAAATAAGGCTGGTCTTGGCTCTTCTTCAAATTTGGTTTGGGGCAAATGGACCTCACCAAAAGGGAAAGGGAGTAGATAGAAAAAGGCACCTGAAGTATGGTGGGAAAATTTGAAGAAATCAACAAATGCATGCCTATTATTTTTAATTTTTTTCAAATATATGCAAAGACAATTTTTGACATTGATCTTTTCAAAACCTTGTGTTCCAAATTTTTTTCTCCCTCCCTCCCCAGATCAAAAGGGAAAAAAAAACATTAGAAAGAAAAAAATATGTAACTAATAACAAAAATACTGTGCTTTGATCCACATTCAGTCTTCATGGTTCTCTCTCTGAAGCCAGATGGCTCTTTCCATCACAAGTCTATTGGAATTGCATGGCTGATATTTAAACCTAGATTCCCAGACTCCAATTCTCTTGCTTTTTACACATTGCCACACTTTTAAATCAATTGCCTAAGGCCATTGATAAGGGATAGTAACAAAGTCAAAAACTAAACCCAGGTCCCCAAACTTCAAAACTACTAGATAATATGCACAATCCACTATAATTTTTACTAGATTTGTGAATTGAGAGACAGATAGTGAACATGGCTATTCCAGCCTTTAAGTTAAAAAAAATGGGATTTTGAACCTGTTTCTTTGGCTACAAGTCCAAAATCCTTTCCACAATACCACATTTAAACCAGTATTATGTTTGGGGCATGGGGTATTTCTCACTGATGCTTACTATATAATGTCTCTACTAATAAAGGATCAGGAGTCTAAAACTACACATGTCTTGAGAGGCCATTTAGGTCAACTCCCTCTTCTAATAGAATAGAAAGATGAGATTAAGGGAAGGCAATTGACCTGTGAAAGACCACCATCACTAGTCAACATAGTACAGTGGACAAAGAGTTATCCTTGGATTCAGGAAAAGCCAGGTTTAGGTCCAACCTCCAACACATATTGTATTTGGCTTTAGATCTTTCTCTTTAACAAACCCATAGTGTAATCCTCTCAGTTTGTGGATGAAAGAGTTGAAGGTACAGTAGGTGCAATGACATCTAAGATCGCTTTGAAAATAAGCAAAAACCCCAGAATTGAACATCTAATGTAAACCAAGATTATTAAAAAAAATTGTACTTTATTTTTCTAAACACATGTAAAGATAGTTTTCAACATTCACTTTTGCAAAACAAAACCTTTGCATAGTGTTCTAAATTCTTTTCCCTTTCCTCCCCTTTTGCCAAGGGGATTGCCAATAAGCAATCAATTATAGGTTAAATATGTACAAGTCTTCCAAATATATTTCCAAATTCATTATGCTGTATACCTTCCCCCCACATACACACACAGTCACAAATCAGATCAAAAGGGAAAATATGAGAAGAAAAAGCAAACAAACTACAACAACAAAAATATGGTGCTTTGATCCACATTCAGATACCATAGTTTTCTCTCTGGATGTGGATGGAACTTTCCATCACAAATAATTGTCTTGAATCACCTCATTGTTGGAAAGAGCCATGCCCATCACAGTTGATCACAAGATGATAATCTAATTTTCTCTGGTTTCAGGGTTCTTTACTCTAGCCAGTCTAAGCATTCTTTCATTTCAAATTTTAGACCAGTAATTAAAAGAGGTACCATGATAGAGTGGGTAGAATATTGGGCTAGTTTTGAGATCAGTTAGATTCTACTGCAACTTTTCATGCCTAATTTGGTTTCCTGGTCTGGTCTATATAGTTAAATGAAAATCATTTAACTTGTGTCCCTATCTCAGTTAACTGTGCAGGTGTTATTTCATTCATCATAGATAGGTTGAAATCTGGTCACTGTAGAGAGACACTTGTCCAGCCTGCTGAAACTTCAATTTCCACATCTTTATTTAAATTAATGACACGAATAGTAGTCCCTAAGATCATAAAGACAATAGGTCACAACCCATGTTGTGAAAGAGCTCATAATTTCAGTATCTTCAGAGTGATATTGAATTGGGTATTAGGCTTGGAACAAGGACAATCTGTATCAGAAAGATTGTCTGCAATCCTGGACAAGTCACTAAAATTTCTCTTGGCATCAGGTCTTTCAGCTGTAAAATAAGGGAATTGGAACCAATGACTTCCATATCTATTATTATATAATCCTTCTAATATTGTGTCTTTTCTTGTTTTGAGAAACTATGTGCTCATATATGTTTTGGGGGAAAGTAGTTAGGACTCTCAAGAAGTGATGTGTTATGGGGCCAGAATATGGTCAGAACCAGAGTGAAAAAAATAAATAAAAGTAGGTGGAATTAAAGAAAACAATTTATTTTTTCATTATTGATGTTCTAGATAAATTTTTTATCTCTCTGCATCTTTCTTGATGTTCATTTTATGGACACAGCCAAATTCTCCATCACAAGCATTTCTCTGAAAGTTGACAGTAAAACTTGGAAGCCAAAAAAGTCAGCGTGTTTGCCCAAGAGAGGTATAATGTTCTAAGTTAAGGAGTTGATAGTCGTATTATAGCCTGTCTGTACCAGACCATATCTGAAGGATTATATTCAGTTCAATTCTAGTCATAGTTTTTAGGAAGAACAAAGTGATGCTGGAAATTATCGAAGTTGAAGACAAAATAGATGATGAGTAACTTAGATACCATGTAATTTTATAAGTGCTTGAAAAAAAACAAAAATATTTAGAGTAAAGAGAGAATATAAGGGAAAAAAAACATAGCTGCCTTGAAGTCTTTAGATAGTTAATAGATAGCAATCTCTCTCTCTCTCTCTCTCTCTCTCTCTCTCTCTCTCTCTCTCTCTCTCTCTCTCTTTCTCTCTCTCTCTCTCTCTCTGTCTGTCTCTCTCACTCTCTTTCTATCCCTCCTTCCCTCCCTCAAATCCACTTGTTCCTCTTGATGTCTTGACCTAGAAAATAGAAATTTTAACACGATTTAAAAGAAAATGGATACAGACTAAAATGACTTCACAATTAGAATTGTTTCAAAAAATAATAGTTTTGGAGCTGGAAGGAATTTCCAGAGATGATAGCCAGAGAGTGAACATAACTTGCATAACATGAAACTAAGAAGCTAGAAAAAGAAGAAATTAAAAGCTCCTAATTAAATATTGAATGAGAAATTCTGTAACAACATTGAAACTAAGAAACTGAACTAATAAAAAAACTAGGTTAATTTTATTTAAAAAAAAACTAAATAGATAAACCTTTAATATGATTTAAAAAACCAAAAAAAAAAAAAAACTAAAAGGATGAATTTATCACCAATGAAAAATAAAATGAACAGTTTAAATAGCTTTGGAACTATTTTTTTTAACGTTTGGTAGAATTCACTTGTAAATCCATCTGACCCTAGGGAATTTTTCTTAGGGAGTTCATTAATGGCTTGTTCAATTTCCTTTTCTAAAATGAAACTATTTAAGCAATTTATTTCTTCTTCTGTTAATCTGGGCAATTTGCGTTTTTGCAACTATTCTTCCAATTCAGTTAGATTGTCAGACTTGATGCTATACAATTGGGGAAAATACCTCCTAATTATTGCTTTAATTTTAATTTGGAAAAATAGGTAAAAAAAAAAAAAAGGAGTCTGCCAAATTCCTTCTTGACACAAATACAGCACTGATACATAAACCAGGAAGAGACAAAACAGAGAAAGAAAATTACAGACCAATCTTCCTGATAACCATTGATAATTTGCACAACCATATCAATGGAGTGACAGAAATGAAAATGGAATTAAGATCTTCTGAGCATGGAATCCAATTTACTTTCCATAACCATATATTGTCTCAAGAGGAAAAGGAGGTAGTTAATTTTATTTCCTACTGATCCTCAGTGAAGGTCCAATGTCCACTGGTTGGGGATGATTTAATGCAGAAATTCTTAATTCTTTCTGTTTCTGTCTCTGTGTCTCCATTTTTGTCTCTGTCTCTGTTTCTGTACCTTGGGCCCCTTTGACACATTAGTCAAATCAATAGAACTTTTCTGGAATGATATTTTTTAAAGTATATAATAAAATATGTAGTATTACAAGGTAAATAAATTATATTGAAATACAGTGATGAAATCATTTTAAAGAAGGCATGGGTCCCAGGTTAAGAACCAGTGATTTAAAGAGATCTCTGTTTAAATATTCTTTGGACTAGATGATCACTGATATACCTTATACTTACGGGTTTTCCTGTCCATGTACAGTATTTTCATAGATTGCTGTGGAGTTGAGGCTGGGATTTTTTGTTACAATGAAATTTAAACATTCTTGAAAACTGTACTAATTACCTTAATCAAGGTCATCTCAAGAACAATATTGAGATATGAATCAGGCCATATTAAAACTGCTGTTTTTTTTTTTTTTGTTTGTTTGTTTTTCAGGAGTCAGTGCTAGGGATCATTAGGAAAAAAAAAGATCCTAATTTCCTTTTCTATAAAATGAAAGGGTTAACTCTTCATTCATTCACATTAGTCTTCCTGGTTTTTCTTGAATTCTTCATGTTGCCATTTCTTTAAATTAGACAGGCAAATGAGTTATCAAACAGTATTTTAAAAGAACATTAAATATTGTGAAGAGTAAATTCAGCCTGATTTGTGTGGGTGAATACAACCTTTGACTCACAGCAAGTACCAGGTGAAGGGTTTTGGATTTTCAAAGCAAGATGAAATGTTAATCTCCATGCTGAGAGTGTAACTGAGAGTTTGGATGGTGAGAATGGAGGCCCAATTAATTATCTCTGAGTCATATTTGAAAAGGATTAATTCATGGGTGAAAAACAACAATCATGATTTTCTGAAAAGATGTGAACAAGGAGCACATTGGAATTGGAAATTGGCAAAGTCAAAAGAAGCTTTAATAAGTGTAATTAGAAGAAAGAAGAGGTATCAGCAGATGCTGTGCTAACAGAATTCCAACCAGTCCAATTATCCAGTGGCACTTTACACCTGTAAGCAAATTAGATGGCTGGTTGCAAGAGCTTTGGAAAGCTGTGTTGGGAGAATTCATCATTGCATTTGGCTTTTCTGGGACAATAATCAGGAGTGGGAAGCTGACACGACAATTATGGGGAATCCTTTTTGTGTTAATTATGGATAATATTTCAAAACTGAAAATAATTAATAACTCATTATCACCAGGTGTTGGAGAGCTTAACTGCTAACTGGGGCAGGGAGGTACCAATGGCAAGATAGTCTTCAGTATAATGGATGCTAGTTTTCTTAAGGTTTTTTTCATATTTCTTTTTTGATAAGCTTTTATATGAAGGTCATCCCTCTCATCCAGGAGCACAGAACTCTTCCTTTTGAAGTTTACCCTACCTGTCCTGTACCAATTCAGGTAAAACCTTCATTCTGGCATCTTTTTTCATTCCCTAACCTCTCATAGATTCCTGGACCTTCTGGGACACCAAATTGCATTTTGTAGGTAATTAAATTTGAGACTATCCAAAAAATAGTGCAATGTTATCTGGTGGGTATAAGCAGACTGCATTACATTATAAAGGAAGAAATTTATAAGAGAAGTAGCTTCAGTGGGAATGGAATCACAGTTTTAAAATTGAAATGACCTTAGAGATCATTTAGTTCATATAGTCTGTAAGCATGAAGATGGTTTGTAATACATTTTGATAACTGTTTTTCAATATAATTGTCTTTTCTTTGTGCTTTAATTTTATGTCTTTAAATATTATCTTTTTTAGAATAACTTTTTATTTTCAAAATACATACAGAAAGTTTTCAGCATTTACCTTTGCAAGACTTTGTGTTCCAAAATGTTTCTTCCTCCCTTCTCTCTACCCCTCTCTACTAAAGTTACACAATATAAGTTAAACATGTTGAAAAAAATAATATCTGATAAGAGGTACATAGTGGCCAAGTGGTCAATATTGTAACAACAATATCATCAGCACCACTACAAGATCAACAGCAATTAAAAATCTATGGCATAGTCCAAACCTCATTTTCCAGATAATAGAATGGTGTCTCCTAAAGGTTGAGAGAAAGGTCATATAATAGCAAATTCCAGAAATTAGATTTAAACTGAGGTCCTCCAATTAAAAAACTTCCATACTTTCCAATACATTACAATACCTCCAGTATCTTCAGAAAGATTCATGTGAATATAAAGGATAATTGAAGGATAGCTTTTATTTTTCATTGATCTCTAGGAAATTTCCATGGATTTCAAGGAAAGAACCCAGTACATTGAGTGAACCCTCTTTGAGGGATTCATGGGAGAACATGGATGAGAGTCACAAAGAGAAAGAGAGCATTTATTTAGTAGCAATCGTTTGCCAAGCACTGTGATAATAAGCACTGACAATACAAAAAAAAAAAAGTTTAAAAAACCCAAACCCCCAAACATGCCTTTTTTAAAGAGCTCACAATCTAATAGAAAAGATAACATGCACAAGAAGATAAAAACTAATTGTCCTGGAAGAAGTACTTTTATTTATGAGTGCCCTGTATCCTAATAAGTAGTTAACACAATCTTTTCTGTTCTATTAGGAAAAATTAAGTAGATTGAGGAATACAGGGCCAGCCCTGGAATCAGGAAGATCTGAGTTCAAATGTGACCTCAGACACTTGCTACTTGCATGAACCTAGGTAAAGTTTTGCCTATTTGCCTCAGTTTCCTCATTTATAAAATGAGCTGGAGCAATAAATGGCAAACCACAGTATTTCTATCATGGAGAGGTCACAAAATGTCAGTTAATATGAACTAAACAATAATTCTGACATTATGATATTATTGTACATGCTTTATTTCCTTTTATAGACAAGAACTTTCATGTAGGCAGGCCCAAGTTATTATTTTTCTTTTTAATCTATTTCCCCTGTGAAACTAAACTAGTGTTTCCTAGTTACTGAAATAGTGTTCATAGGCTAAAAAAAATGACAGCATTTATGATTTCTTCTTATTTTTTAAAATAGCATTTTATTTTATTTATTTATTTTTAATACACATTGTTTTATGAATCATATTGGGAGAGAAAAAACAGAATAAAAGGAAAAAAAACAATAGGAGAGAATAAAAACAGAAAAAAGAAGTGAACATAGTATATATTGATTTTCATTCAGTCTCCCTAGTTCTTTTTCTTGATGCATATGCATTTTCTATTCAAAGTCTATCGGAATTGCTTTGGATCACTGAACCACTGAGAAGAACCAAGTCTTTCATAATTGATCTTTCATACACTGTTGCTGCTATTGTACACAACATTTTACTGGTTCTGCTTGTTTTGCTCAGCATCAGTTAGTGTGAATCTTTCCAGGCATTTCTAAAATAAGCTTGTTCATAAATTTTTTATAGAATAATAATATTCCATTATCTTCATATAAAACAGTTTATTCAGCCATTCCCCATCAATGGGCATCTACTCATTTTCCAGTTCTTTGCTACCACAAAAAAAAAAAGCCACTACAAATATTTGTGGGTCCTTTTCCCTCCTTTACGATTTCTTTGGGATGTAGACCAAGAAGTGGCACTGCTGGGCCAAAGGGTATGCAAAATTTTACATCCCTTTGGTCACAGTTCCAGATTGTTCTACAGAATAGTTGGATCATTTAAAAACTCCACCAATAATGCATTCGTGTCTCAGTCTTCCCATATCCCCTCCAACATTTGTCATTATCTTTTCCTGTCATTTTAGCCAAATTGAGAATTGTGAGATGGTGTCTTAGAGTTCTTTTAATTTGTATTTCTCGAATCAATAATGATTTACAACATTTTTTCATTTTTTAAAAATAATTATAATTTTTTATTAATAGAACCAATGTCTGTATAATTTTTTATAACATTATCCCTTGCACTCATTTCAATTCTGACTTTTCCTCTCCCTCCCTCCACCCCCTCCCCCAGATGTCAAGCAGTCTTATACATATTAAATATGTTACAGTATATCCTAGATATAATGTATGTGTGCAGAACCGAACAGTTCTCTTGTTGCACAGGAAGAATTGGATTCAGATGGTAAAAATAACCTGGGAAGAAAGACAAAAATGCCAACAGTTTACATTCATTTCCCAGTGTTCTTTCTTTGGGTGTAGCTGCTTCTGTCTATTATTGATCAATTGAAACTGAGTAGAACATTTTTTCATGTGCCTATAGATGGCTTAAATTTCTTCATCTGAAAATTGTAATTGTGATTTGTCAATTGGGAAGTGACTTTTATTATTTTAAATTTGACACAGTTCTTCATATATTTTATAAAAAATACTGGCTATAAAGATTTTTTCCTAGCTTTTTGCTTCCTTTTAATCTTGTTTCTGTTGGTTTTGTTTGTGCAAAAACTTTTTCTTAATTTAATATAATAAAAGTTGTCAATTTTGCCTTTCAGAATGTACTCTAATTGTTCTTTGGTCATAAATCCCTCCTTTCTCCAAAGATCTGACAGATAAATTATCCCTTGTTTACCTAATTTGTTTATAGTATCATAAGTTACACCCAAATGATATACACATTTGGACCTTATTTTGGTATGTGGTGTGAGATATAAGTCTATGTTGAGTTTCTGACATATTATTTTCCAGTTTTCCCAGTAATTTTTTTGTCAAATAGTAAGTTCTTATTCCAGAAGCTGGATTTGGGGGTTTATCGAAAGATAGTATTTAATTTTCCAAATACATGCAAAGATAGTTTTTGACATTCACTTTTGTAAAACCTTGCATTCCAAATTTTTCTCTCTTCACCTTCCTCCTCACCCTATTACCAAAAACAGCAAGCAATTTAATATAAGTTACACATGTACCATTTTTCTAAACATTTCCATATTTATTATGTGGTACAAGAAAAATCAAATCAAAACCAAAAAAAAAAAGTCATGAGAAATAAAAATAAAACAATTGAACAAACAATAACAAAAAAGGTGAAAATACTATGTTTTGATTTACATTCAGTCTCCATAGTTCTCTCTGTGGATGTGGTTGGCACTTTCCAGCAAAAGTCTATTGGAATTGTCTTGAATTGTGATTCCCTTAGTAGAGAAGATTAATGAGTAAGAGAGTGACTTCTAGCAAAATAAATCAAAACTTTGTAGTATAATTCTTAGAAAGTTACCTCTACTAAAGCATTGGAGACACTAGTATTTGTATGGGGTCTCAAAGACAGTATGCTTTAAGAGTGCTACTTGAACCTATCCCTTATTAGCTTTGAGATTTGTTTTCTGTCTAGTTTTCCATTCTACTTCAAGAATAGTAGGCATTATTTAAATGGGCTGGATGATAAGTGGAAAAATATCAAATAAATTAAAATCATAGTTTCTGTCCCTGAATTTTAAATCTGCTATTATTTATCCATATTTCCCAGTTTGGGGAATGCCATGTCTTTTCTCAGTGTGCTTTTTTATAAAATACTGGTATTAGACAAGATGATATTTAGGTTCTAAATCCCATGGTCCTAAGTACTACTAATTGCAGGGGTATACTTCAGCAACTTTCAACACTCTTGAGAACTAACAGATTGTTAAATTTTCAATATGCTTCTGAAACCCTAAATGCTTCAGCAAACCCTAAAAGTCAGACTTAAATTATTATTTTGTGCATTTTCTAGACTAAAGAGTAGAGAAAATAATAATGCAGATTAAACTTTAAAACATCATGTGTATTTTTTTCATTTTTCATTTTTGTAATGTTAAACATTTACAGCAGACAAGCGCCTAATAGTATGAGATTTTATGATTAACGGTAACTCACTATAATGCTGTGCACTCCAGGACCGAGCTTGGCAAGTGATAGGATCCCCCCAAAAGCAGGCTTTGTGATCCACAATTAAGTTTGCTATCTGTATCTATATCTATATTAATCACAACTCTCTGTCTATCTGTCTTTCTTCCCCTCTCAAAAATTATAAAAAAGGAATGTTTTATTCATTTTAATTTTTGTAATAGAATTTCATAGCATACTAAAATAAAAAAAGATGTTTATATTTGAAACTATAAATACATAGCTTGTATTCCTTTCAAATATAGAAGAAAATTATCAAGTATTTTTTTTTCTTTTTATCTCCTCTCCCATCCCAAAAATGAGTTCCATTAGACACAAATAGATGTTTATGTAAAATTATTCTATATATACTTCTACTTTCAATTCTGGAAAAAGCTATACAAAAATTGGTTATGGAACAAATTTCTGTAGTACTTGAAGGTTTACTTAACTATTCCCTCATAACTCTTTGAGATAGATAACATAAATATTATCACTGTCATTTTATAATTGAGAAAATTGAGACTCACAGAAATGAAATTTTTTGCCCTGGGTAAAAAATGTAATAATGCCTTGTGCATGGACTTGAACTTGAACACTGCTGATAACAAGTCACTGGACTTGGCTTTAACTCCATAATTTAAGTAGATCTTGCCTCCTCCCTTGCAATTTAAGAGAATTATAGAATCTTAAATGTAACAGTTATCACAGAAGCTGTCTAGTCCAACTGACATCTGAATACAAATTCTCTGTATGACATCTCACAAATGGTCAAGTCATCTTAGCTAAGAAGTCCATTTGGGGGGAATCCATTAAATTTCAAGACAGCTCATTTTAATTTTAGATTCCAACTCTTAGAAATCTTTGCTGTTTCCTTGCTTTTTTAAAATCTCTAGTCTACGTCTTTCAATATCTCCACTTTGCTACCATTTCTATTCTCAAGGACCAAGCAAAACAAAACTAAATCTCTCTTCTGCATGGAGGCAGCTAATGCAATTCCACCTTAGTCTTCTCTTCCTCAGGCTAAACAGTCTCTTCAACTAAAGCTCAAATGTCTTGAACATGGGCCTTTTGCTATCTGTTTTTTTTTTTCCCCTTCTAGAAACTCTAGTGTACCTTCTTTGTTCATGTTATTGCTTGCTTATTCTGGATTTTTTGCCTTTGGCAAAACATTCCTAACTCCAGCCTCAAATAATAAATCCACTTTCTCCTCACCAAGTAGAATTTTTTTAACAGCCTTTCACTGTCCCACCACCTGATTGTTTATGTTCCACTCATTATGGGATGTATTGATTACATTTCTTACAGGCTATCAAACTATGAATGGGTTTCCTTTGGCAAATGAAAAATGACTCTGCTTTGAGGATAGTTAATGATGTGCAGTAAATGAAATCTCTTTTCTTTCTCTTATGAAATGTAGCTACCTTGATTTTTAAAAAAATTTGTCTGCATAGAAGTGTATTTGATGTGTAATCAAAGCTCATGAGAATTCTACATGATATCCTGTAAAATGCAGAGTTACAAAACTGAATTTAATGGAAGCTTGATGCATTAACTAAACATTTTTCTTTGTATTACTTTGATATTGGCAGTGTATTTGGACTCAGAGTGAGTAAGAGCAGTAGTTGGATCCTTTCTCCAAGACTAACTGGCTTTGTGATTTTGGTAAGCCAATTAGCCACTTTTTTTACTGGTATAATGATGAGTAACCCCTTTTTGCAGATGAGGAAATTGAGGTGAATTGCCCAGGATTGCACAGCTAGAAAGAGATAGATCAAATTTATGAACATTACATTGTTCAATGTACTTATAACAAATCCCTGATACTATTTAATGAATAGGAAGACATAGGCTCTAGTGTAATGCCTTGTACCTTTTTTTTTTCTCTTGCATGTTAGAGACTATGCATTTGTCCTAGAGATACTATCCTAACTCCAGACATTTCTGGAACTCATCTTTGGGGATTGCTCTCTGAGGCACCTAAGGAAATCATTCTCATTGCTTCAGGGTCATAGTTCATACCTGAGTCAAACAGAGAACATTTTTTCTCATTAAAGTTCTCAAGTCATTGCATTACTACTTAAGTAGGAATTTGAAAATGAATGAGTCATCTTTTTGCCATTAAAAAAAAAACAGACAAAAGTGATGATAAAAAAGTATAAATCAAATTATGAGTGGCCAGAGGGGGAATTTATCTCTTTTCACCTTGGTTTGTTTCATGCCCTCTTTAACAGAATGATAAGCTTGATAACTATAATCTTTGGTTTAGTTGTGCCAGGATATGCTGAGAATGATGTCTTTTCTAGATTTGAAAAGTTTATTTAATTTTTTTTTCTTTGAAAAATGTTACATGTCACCAGCCCTGAAGTCAGGAGAACTTGAGTTCAAATCTGGCATCAGACACTTAATACTTCCTAGCTCTGTGACCGGGGCAAGTCATTTGACCCCAATTGCCTCAGCATAAAAAAAAAAGTTACATGTATATACAAAACACACATAGGCACATATGTATTATTCAGGTATATGCATATACATGCTGCTGCATATATACATATGTATAACATACATGTGTATACATATGCATATACAGTATTCTCATACATGTATATAATAAATATTTGTATATGCATATGTCTTTACCACGGAGAAATAAAGTGATACATTTGGAGGTAGAGAGTTCAAATCCTGTCTTTGACATTACCATTTTTTCTTCCCCATTTTGGAAGAAAAGTTTGTGTGCCATTGTGTAGGATGTAAATATTATAATGTCACTCTCTCCCTTATCTCATTTGTCTCAGGTGCTGATCAACTAGAGCCTATTGCAGCAACTCTCTGTCTCATTGCATCTGTTTCTCTGTTTTTGTCTTTGTCTTTCTGTATCCTCTCTTGCTGAATGGCCAAATAATGATTTATCAAGCATAAATGGTGTTCACTCCTATGTTGCTTTTAATTTAGGGAAGGGAATGAATGGAAGAAGTATTTATATAATGCTTATTGTGTGCTAGGCACTGTACTAAATGCTTTGCAAGCATTATTTCATTTTATACTCTCAAGGTTGGTGTTATGATGATCTCCATTTTATAGTTAAGGAACGAACAGATGTTCAGTCTTTTGCCTATGATGGCAAGTTAGAAATTGTCAGAGGTTCAGTTGAAGCCAAGGCATATCTTCTGAATTGCAGGCCCAGCACTGTGCCACCAGTAGTTACTAATACTTCTAATACTAATACCAGTAGCTTCTACTAATATAAAACTGTTACTACAATTTCAATAACTTAGGACAAAATCTAAATATAATCTGATTTAAATTTATTTTCAGTTTGTAACATATGTGATAAAAAGATATGCACAGGAGATCCCGTCTTTCTGAAGAGTTTTAATTTTTTTTTAATTTAGTCAAATATTTTCATATAATTCACAAGTAGTGAGGATAACAGCTATCTATATTCCAAATACTTTGCTTACTGTTCTGTGTCTACATAATAGAGTTGAATGTCAAAAAAAAAGAGAGAGAGAGAGAGAGAGAGAGAAGAAAAGCAATCTTCAAAAGCTTGCCTTGTTCCTTCTAACGTATTTATCACCCTCAATGTATGCATGAAACATTTTTAAAAATCTAATAAAGATAAAAATATGGATATGTGAATTTATTACATTCTAAATCACTAAGCAAACACAACAAAATTCAAAATTTCACTCTTTTCCTCTCCTTTCTTTTAGAATATTTCATGTTTTAAAGATAATTTGAAAATTGAGCCTTATTTACTTTTAAATTCATGGTGTCAAGATGACTTTTCTCCTCTTCCTCCTTCTCCTCCTCTTTCTTTTCCTTCTTGTCCTTCTTGTCCTTCTTCTTCTTTATTTTTTTTCTAATTCTTCTCTAGTTCTTCTCCTCCTTCCTTCCTTTCTTGCTTCTAGTGGAGGATCTCAGTGTTTAAGGAATGAAGGAAATAGGACAGGATTAGTCTAGCAGATATTCTGAGTTCAGAAATATCATGTGGATCCCTGAGAGATAAAAGAAAAGGGGAAAAGGACCTAAGCCTACTGTGCACCAGGTACTTTATAAATATTACACTTGGTAATCTCAAGTCTAGAAGGGCTTCCTATTATAATTCTCATTTTATGGTTTAGAAAATAGATGTTTTAATGATCAAGTGACTTGTACAATATCTCATAGTTGGTAAAGCATTTGTAGCTCAGTTTGAACTCAGGTCTTCTTGACTCCAAGCTCAAAGTTCCAACTCACTGTCTTCTAACAGCAAAACTTCTCAATGATCCAAACAGCCTTCTACAATACTAGTTTCTGATGAGATTATAATTTACATTGGTAGATGAAGATTTCCCATACTAGAGTTTCATATATCAATGAATTCACAGGACTAGTCATTATTCCTACTTTTGCTAGCTATGACATAAACTGTCTTTATTCCACTCTGTTTGAGTGTAGGCAAAGCACTTAGCATTGTGGGACAAAATTCCAAAAGTACCACTCTAGTTAAAGCTTTGATTTTTTCTGATTTTTGAGAATCCATGTTACCAACATATTATGATTATGCATCAAAAAAGGACGTTTCAGCATCCAAGGGTTTAAGAAATGAAGAAAATCGGATAGAATTAGTCTAATAGATCTTCTGAGTTCAGAATATTAAATTTTAGCTGGAACCATTAATAGTGTATTTAAGCATTTTTAAAAGTCATTTGTTTTACCTATTGCAAATTAACTATAAGCTCACCAACCACTGAAGGGAATTAACCCAAAAAGCCTTCCACATAATGCATAAACAAACAGCTTAAATGAAGATCTTCTTTTTAACAGCAAACTCTCAAAAAGGAGCTAATCACTAACCACCAAGGGAAAATGATTTATTAAAAATAAAGATGCTTTTAATAAGTACTAAACAAGCTAAATATTTCCAATGACATTTTTTAAAATAGTCACAGACTAGCAGCTATGAACCAGTTTGTTCTGGAGGGAAAATCTAGAATGATATTCCTTTCAAATTCATAAGAACTCTTACAATCAAACATTTTTCATTGAAGAAGTTGATTTAAAAAATCTTTTCCTAATGCATTCTGTTTCCAGAAGCACTTGCTTTTGCTAAATTTTAAGTGACTTCACTCACATTATAAAGAAAGCAAGCAACCCTCTTCACATTCAAGGGCCTTCATCATATACCTTAATTGAAACCTTGTTCAAAATATTAAGGAGAGTACTAGGCTCATACATAGCTATAATATTAAGCCAGAAACATAGTCAATTATAAAATGCTATTAATTTCTACCTTTGTGATTCAAAGATATTTACATAATCAGATCATCTGTTCTTTGTATCTTGCATATGAGATTTCCAAATTTCACCGATTTAAGGAAACTGAGACTTAGAGAGGCTTACAATGTTTGTTCAAGGTCATACACCTTGGATCTTAACTCAGATCTCCTGACCCCATGTAAATTGATCTTATAATATTTATGAGTCTGTTCATATCCTATTTTCCTTGATATTTTATCGTTGATATTGGATTTAGGATAAAGGTCTACAGAAGAGTTGGGTCATAGCATGTACATATGATAGCACAATAAAACAGACATGATCAAACATTCTACAGTCCTAACTACATGATAAGGCAAAGAACATAAAATGGAGCCAAATGGACAAGAAAATCACTATCTACTACTAAATGTGTTCTTTATTATCTCCACCAACTTAAAGTATTACATTGATTTAATTTTTTTCTGTTGATATATTTCACCTGCTAAAATAGAAGTTCCTTGAGGCTATGGACTTTTAAATTCTTTAAATTTATTTCCTCAGTGTTTGTCACTGCAACATAGGCAATAATAAATACTTGCTTGGAATTTGATTATTTATTTGTAATTTGAAAGTTATTGACTCATATCAGACTGATATTTATGTCAAAAACAACTATTATTTGGATAGAATTGATTGAATTTGTATCCAAAGGCCAATTGTATTATATCAGAATAACAACTTGCAATATGATCTTGGGATTCTGCCATCTATATTTTGAACCCATTCTGAACATTCAGTAACCTTGATATTATTTAGTTCTATGCATATTTTAGTGTTTACACATGTCATATCATTTGGATATCATTCAGATTTACTTATCTGTATACACAAGTAAAGCTATGATTATTTTAATACAACTTAAAATGTCCACAATCAATCATTTAAATATGGAATGAAAAATAATGCAATATTAGAAATGGAGATTAAAAAGTTGGAAAGAGAATGGGAAGAACAAAGGAGACAAAGGCTTTATGGAAATAAAACTCCAAGTCCAGTATCTTATTATGTCCTGTATACATGTATAGTACTTTTCAAGTAGTTTCTTTTAAAGAACTTAATTTAAGGGAGTTGTCTTCTGAAACTGATTTCAATAATTGCATTTTCCTTGTATTCAAAATTCAATTAAGAATCAATAAATTTCTAGAAGCTTTTAAATATGTAGATGACATTTCAACAACAATACTATATGATGATCAATTCTGATGGACATGGCCACCTTCAATAATGAGATGAACCAAATCAGTTCCAATAGAGCAGTAATGAACTGAACCAGCTACACCCAGCGAAAGAACTCTGGGAGATGACTATGAACCATTACATGGAATTCCCAATCCCTCTATTTTTGTCTGCCTACATTTTTTATTTCCTCCACAGGCTAATGGTACACTATTTCAAACTCCATTTTTTTTTTTTTGGTACTGCAAAATAACTGTTAGGACATATATGCTTTAACATACTTAACATGTATTGATTAACCTGTCATCGGGGGGAGGGGATGGAGAGAGGAAGGGGAAAAATTGGAACAAAAGGTTTGGCAATTGTCAATACTGTAAAATTACCTGTGTACATAATTTGTAAATAAAAAGCTATAATAAAAAAATCATTGAAAAAATATATAAATGACATGTGGATAAAAAGTAGATTAAATGTACATTTGTATTAGAATATTTGGTGTCTCTAAAGCTTTAAGAGGAAGACAAGTAACCAACCTACATAACTGAAGAGAATTTCTATCCCAGAAATTCCCCCCAAAAAATCCTGGTTCCATTCCTTCTCTTTTTCCTCAGATGGAATTAAATATTATCATGAATAATTAACCTTTCAGACGCCCTAAGTGACAGTGGGGAGATATGCTAGTAGCCACAAGTGAGCTGCAAGATATTATTAATAATGATTACTGTACAACAAGTCGCATTACATGACATCAATCAACAATAATTAAGTAACATTAATTATGTGATTACCATGTTTCAGGCACTGTGCTAATCACTAGGAATAAAAAGACAAAAGTGAAATAGTTCTTGCCCTCAAGGAAATTACATGCTAATGGTGGAGCCAACATATTCATGAATAGATACATAATGAGTTATTAGAAGGTATGATTGGAAAAAGGATGTATGATAGCCAAGTAGCAAAAATGATGCATTAAATCATTTCTGGAAAGCTGCTACTTTGCAATGTGCTTACTATCCTTGTAGTCACAAATATTCAAAGATCTGAAGGAAGAGTTCCAGTATGTCATCTGTATTTTTATGGATACTTTAATAGGGAAGATGAATAAAAATCACAGAGTTTGAAATATGTTGTATGAGTAGCAATCTGTCTTCTGCATCATTGAGATAGCAAATTCATTAAAGCATAATGCATTCATTATTTTATATTGATAGTGTCTACATGAAAACAAAATGTTTTTGGTGTTGTTGTTCAGCCATGTCCAACTATTCCTGACATATTTAAGGTTTTCTAAGCAAAAATACTGGAATAGTTTGCCATTTCCTTCTCCAGCTAATTTTTAAAATTACAAACAAACAACAACAAAAACTGAGATAAACAAAGTTGTGATTTGACCATGGTTCCATAGCCATTCTGAATCTGGATTTAAACTCAAGTCTTCAGAACTCCAGGCCTAGAACAATATCCATTGTGCAATCCAGCTACCCTAAGATCAGAATCCTGAAATGAAAACACTGGTCATTTATTGTAATCTAATAGAACACATATTATTAAGTACCTTTTTATTTTTATTATTTCATATTTTTCAAATTTTTATAATAGCCTTTTGTGTTTCCAAATACACATGAAAAAAGTTTTGAACATTCATCTTTGTAAAACTGTGTTCCAAATATTTCTCCCCCTTTCCCCATTCCTCTTTCCCTAGATAGCAAACAATTCACTATAATTTAAACATGTGCAATTCTTCTTCACATAGTTCCATATTGGGTATATTGCACAAGAAAAATCAGATCAAAAGAAAAAAACAAAACAAAACAAAACACAAGAAAGAGAAAAAAGTAAACAAACATCATCAAAAAAAGAGTCTTGATTTTGAGATAAA
Source organism: Antechinus flavipes (assembly GCF_016432865.1). Lineage (NCBI taxonomy): Eukaryota > Metazoa > Chordata > Mammalia > Dasyuromorphia > Dasyuridae > Antechinus > Antechinus flavipes. The sequence continues at coordinate 231,584,502 of NC_067403.1, forward strand.
AATAATCATCATCATAATAATTCCCATTTTAATTGCATTTTAAGATTTTAACCTGACACTTTCCCTTGACAATCCTAGGAAGTAGGAACACAACTATCTTTCTACCCATTTGACTGATGGAGAAAATGAGACTCAGTGAGTTAAATGACTTTTTTAAGTCACAGAGACGGTGAGGCATAGAAGGAATTTAGCTTAAGAAGTCCATGGTTCAAATATTAGAATTGCCATTGAGAATATGTACATGATCTGGAACAATTAGTTTCCTTGCTCCTAAAATCAAGAAGTAGATTACCACTACAATAAATAATGGTGTTCACTTTTTTTCTACCACCTTTCTTACCAAAAATCCCAAGTGAGTTTAAAAACAAGGTTAGGTAAACTCAAAGACTGCTTTTTGTTCTATCAGTTGATACTGTGTATATGTATATTGGATACAGCACTAAAGTCAGGATCAAATTTCATGCTTTATCCTAATTCTTAGAGTAAATGATTTGCCTAGGGTCCCCTGCCTAACTGTTCTATCTACTCTTCCACCAGTTGCTCCATAACTCATAATTTAATATAAACATCAATCAGGCAATATATTTTTATTAAGCACCTATTTTGTGCTGGGCACTGTGCTAAGATCTGAGGATACCAAAAGGAGGGAAAATAAATGTCCATATCATTTTTTATTATCATTGTAAATTTAATTATTACAATCCATTAAAATGACAATGTGAGAATTGGGTTCTTTTTACCTGTAGGATTTTGGAAAAGTCCCTTCTACTCTTGGCCATCAGTTTTCTTATGTGTAAAATGAGAGGGCTAGATTAAATGATCATATTGAGTACCTTTTGCATCTACTTTACCAAATCTAATTGTCAGTGGAAAGTTATTCACAGCTACCTGATTAATGTTGTTGTTTTGCCATTGAAAAATAACTTATTTTAATTGAAAGAACCCTGTACCAAAAATATGTTATTTAAACCCTGGCTGACATATTGAATGACTCTAAGGCTCATTCAACAGTAGTAGTGATGGAATCCAAGTTATTTCAGCTATGTTGCTGACTTAGGTGCCAACATGATGATTGGAGTAGAAAGGATATTTGATTGAGAATCAAAAAAATTGGGTTCTGATCCTTGTTCTGTTTTTTTTTTTCTTCACAACTTAGACAAAATGTTTACCTCGCTTAAAGCATATTTTTCTCACATAAAAAGTGTGGGGATTGTGCTATATCATGCCGAAAACCCAATTCAACTTAAGAACCATTTGTTCTTTGTCCAAAAGCTAGAAGAATGAGATATAAAGTTATCTTGTTGCAACTCCTTCATCATAGAGTTGTGTTTTGTTCCATCTCATGCCATATAAAACATGTGTGACCTTGAGCTAATCATGTTAACATGATCAAACATCACTTTCCCCACTTCTAAAATAAATATATTGTATTAGATGGGCTTCAAAATCCTTTCCAGGTTCAGTTCTGTGATCCTGTGATACATGACTCTTTAAATTCTACCTGGAAAAAATAATGGAGGTTTTTTTATTCATCTATAAATTTTGCTTTGAGAGGTAGAGGCAGAAAGATCCATTATTACAAAATTACTTTAAGTACAGTGAGTACTTTGCTTTAAAAAATATATTTAAATGAACTCTAGCAATGAGGAAAAATCTAACCAAATATGAGTGTCATCTCATGAGTGTGGCCATAGAAGACAAAATAAAACATTCTAATTATGTATAAATAGGGCACCCTTTTCCAAAAAAATATTTTTATACACTGGTTTTATAAGGGCTATTTGTTGGTGGGATGAATTAATTAGTAATTAATTGAACTTTTTTTCCTTTTTTATAATAGTATTTTTTTATTTTTCAAAATACATGTAAAGATAGATTTTAATATTCACCCTTGAAAAATCTTGTGTTCTAAATTTTCTACCCCTTTTCACACTTCTCCCCTGCCCTAGGCAACAAGTATCTGATATAGGTTAAATATGCACAATTCCTCAAAATATATTTCCTCATTTATCTTGCTGGACAAGAAAAATCAAATCAAAAAGGAAAAAAAAAAGGAAGAAAAAAAAACCCACCACAAGAAGAAGAAAGGTGAAATTACTAGGTTGTGATACACATTCAGTCCCCTCACAAGTCTATTGGAATTGGCCCGAATCACCTCATTGCTGAAAAGAGCCAAATCCATCAGAGTTGATCATCACATAATCTTGTTGTTCCTATCTACAGTGTTCTCATGATTCTACTCACTTAGTATCAATTCATGTAAATCTCTCCAAGCCTTTCTGAAGTCATCCTAGTGATCATAACTTGAAATTTTAAAGGAATGTATTTTTTCATTGACCTTTGGAACTTGCTCCCCAACATTTGAAAATTTCCCTCTTTCTTTCAATAAATGCATATTTTATTTTATTTTCAATTATTTCATATCTATCTATAAAAATGTTCAAAAATATCAATTGACCCATAAAAAAGGGAGCTATATGCTCAACCTAGATGGTTGTCATGGGTTTGGAGCTGATGAGAAATTCTTTGCAGAATTGAGATCCTCCTCGCGTGCTGCTCTTTCAGAGGTTAACTGCATCTAGCCCTCAAACATTGAAGAATTTTTTAAAGAAATCACATGATCACATTAAAACATTTGGCTCAATAACTGCACTGAAAACTAAGTTGAAGAAATATGATAAATGTCAAGAATGTTATAGGCAACCTACAGCTTTGGAATCTTGTGAGTATAATGAGCTACCTTAAATGGCCTTGAATTTTTCCTCATTGGAGGTCTTTAATTTCAAAGACTGAAAAATAATTTGTCAAGTATTCTGTACTAAGAATTCAATTTTAGATATGAGTTGGACTATATGTATTCTGAGGAACTTCTAATCTTGAAATTTTTGCAATTCTATAAGAATAGAATGCTAAAATCTGGATAATAAGAATGGAAGATCACCACAAAGTAATGAAAAAGTAGAATGTTTTCATCAGTGATTACAGAACATTATAAACAAGAAATAAATAGAAGTGGTTAATATCAAATTTATTCATGATAGAAAGGAACAATTGTTTAGCCACATACAGAGAGAAAGGAAGAATCACTGGCATTCTAAGTTCTTCAGTGATTATATATGCATTAAGACAAGAGAATTCAGAAAAAGCCTCTCTCATTTTGAATAGATCCTCCATAGTAATTCATGGGAGGACAGGGGTTAGAGTCACCCAGAAAAGAAAAGTCTAAAGGTTTTTCTATCTTCACTGATGGAGAGAATTCTCTTGTTGATGAATTATTAAGGCTGAGTCTAAAGGATAATCTGTCAGAAATGCTGAGGAAAAAAGAATTCTTATTTTGATAAAAAAAATTCCGAAATGATAATCTTGCAGGTCAAATACAATCCTGAGATCCTATTCTCTCTTTAAATACAGATTCAAAGTACTTAAGTATTCCTGAAATGATCACATATGTGTAGTGAAGGAAATATTCCTTTTAATGTCACTATAATAAATGTTTAAAATATATTTTAAATTCAATTTTTAAAAGGAGGGAAGGAAGAGAATATCTTTATACAATTTCTGGATTATGTGTGTGGGGGGAAGATCATTAAACTCTATTTGTGCTTGTCTTGCTGGATTTGGTTTGTGAAAATAAAGGATAGGGGACTTCCGGTTAAGATGGCGGAGAGGAGGCACATAGCTGTGTAACTCCACACTTTCTCTCACTATCCATTTCATTACAAGCCTCTGAATTAATGCTTGACTGAAAAAAAAAAAAACCACAAATAGTTACCAAGAGAAGCCATCCTTGAGATTCGCCAAGAAAGGTCTGTCTTTACTGGAGGGCTGGGATGGTTTTAGATCGGGTGCAGGCGGCGGGCAGCGACAGTGAGAGCATGGGAGCAGACTGGAGAGGGGGTGGGGAGTGATCGCAGCCGTCTCTGTGGGGAGAGCTTTGCTACAGGTTTGGATACTTTGCTCCTGCAGCAAGCCAGCAGCCCAGCAGAGAAGCTAAAAACACCGGGGGTGAAGAATACAACCCCAAACAGCTGGAGTCTCCTGGGACCTGGCCACCCCCCCTTCCCCCCCACAGTGACTCAGCATGCTCTGGGATCTCAGAGCACAGGCGCAGCACAGTAGGGCTAGTGCCTCACTGTTGCCCCCCGCAGTCTGGAGAGGAAGCTCGGTAACAACACCCAGCCCCTCCCCCAAAGAAAGACTCCAGTTTTTTCTGTTTTTCTTTGCTAGTTTGTCTTTGATTATTAGACCGAATGAGCAAGAAACTGAAAAGGACTTTAACCCTTGACAGCTTCTATACAGATAGAGAGCAGACTCTAAATCCTGAGGAGACTAAAAACAGACTGTCTCTAGGTGAATCCCCAAAGGAGGAGATCATCCGTTCCTCAGCACAGATGAACCTCACAGAAGTAATTAAAAAGGCTCTCACAAGGGAGCTAGAAGAAAAATGGGAAAAGCAGAGTGAGGCTTGGCAAAAGAGCCTGGAGAAGTCAGTTAAAGAGAGAGTGGATAAAGAAGTAAAATCCTTGAAAAATAGGATTGGTGAACTGGAAAACAAAATTGGTGAAATGGAAAAAAATTCCACAGAACAAAAGAACTCAATGGGACAATTAGAAAAAGATTTTTAAAAAGTGAGTGAAGAAAATACTTCACTGAAAATCAGAATTGAACAATTGGAATTGAATGACTCGAGGAGACAAGAAGAATCAGTCAAGCAAATCAAAAAAAAAATCAAACAATGGAAAAGAATGTGAAATACCTTCTGGGGAAGACAACAGACCTGGAAAAAAGATCCAGGAGAGACAACCTGAGAATCATTGGACTCCCAGAAAAACATGATGAAAAAAAGAGCCTGGACACTATTTTCCAGGAAATTATCAAAGAGAACTGCCCAGAAGTCATAGGAACAGAGGAAAAAATAAACATTGAAAGGATTCATCGATCACCCACTGAAAGGGAACCTAAAATCAAAACACCAAGGAATATAGTGGCCAAATGCCAGAACCCTCAGACGAAGGATATTGCAAGCAGCTAGAAAAACCCAATTCAAGTATCAAGGAGCCACAATAAGGATCACCCAGGATCTGGCAGCATCCACAATAAAAGATCGAAGGGCCTGGAATATGATATTCCGAAAGGCTAAGGAACTTGGTATGCAACCAAAAATAACTTACCCAGCGAGAATGAGCATCTTTTTACCAGGGAAGAAGATGGACATTCAACGAAGTAAGCGAATTTCATCTATTTCTGATGAAAAAGCCAGAACTTAACAAAAAGTTTGATCTACAAATATAGAACTCAAGAGAAATCTAAAAAGGTAAAGATTAATCTTGGGAACTATATTAGGACTATATAGATGTATAAAGAATACATGTATACCTTGTTCTAGAAATTGATGTGGAAAGGACATTGTACCAGAAAAAGGGTAAAGTGGGGGTAGTACATCTCATGAAGAGGCATAGGAAACCTATTATATCTGAGAGAAAGAAGGGAGGGGGATGAATACAGTGGGTATCTTACTGCCTTCAGAATTGGCTTTAAGTGAAAAATCTTAAGACATATTCAATCTATGGTGAAACTTCTCCCACCTCATTGAAAAGTGAGAAGGGAAAAGTGAAAGGGGAAGGAATAAGCTAAGCGGAAGGGAATACGAAACTGGGAGGGAAAGGGGTAAGATAGGGGGAGGAACTCTAAGGCGGGGGGAGGGATACTAAAAAGGGAGAGCTGTGAGAAGCAAGTGGTGCTCACAAGCTTAATACTGGGAAGGGGGGAAAGGGGAAAGAAGGGAGAAAAGCATAAACCGGGGTTAACAAGATGGCAAGTAATACAGAATTGGTCATTCTAACCATAAATGTGAACGGGGTAAACTCCCCCATAAAGAGGAAGCGGTTAGCAGAATGGATTAAAAGCCAGAATCCTACAATATGTTGTTTACAGGAAACACACCTGAAGCGGGGAGATACATGCAGGTTAAAGGTAAAAGGTTGGAGCAAAATCTACTATACTTCAGGTGAAGTCAAAAAAGCAGGGGTAGCCATCCTGATCTCAGATCAAGCTAAAGCAAAAATTGATCTAATTAAAAGAGATAAGGAAGGGCACTATATCTTGCTAAAGGGTAGCATGGATAATGAAGCACTATCTATATTAAACATATATGCACCAAGTGGGGTAGCATCTAAATTCTTAAAAGAGAAACTAAGAGAGCTGCAAGAAGAAATAGACAGTAAAACTATAATAGTGGGAGATCTTAACCTTGCACTCTCAGAATTAGATAAATCAAACCACAAAATAAATAAGAAAGAAGTCAAAGAGGTAAATAGAATACTAGAAAAGTTAGATATGATAGATCTCTGGAGAAAATGTAATGGAGACAGAAAGGAATACACTTTCTTTTCAGCAGTTCATGGAACCTATACAAAAATTGACCATATATTAGGACATAAAAACCTCAAACTCAAATGCAGTAAGGCAGAAATAGTAAATGCATCCTTTTCAGACCATGATGCAATGAAAATTACATTCAACAAAAAAGCAGGGGGAAGTAGACCAAAAAATAATTGGAAACTAAATAATCTCATACTAAAGAATGATTGGGTGAAACAGCAAATCATAGACATAATTAATAACTTCACCCAAGAAAACGATAATAATGAGACATCATACCAAAATGTATGGGATGCAGCCAAAGCGGTAATAAGGGGGAATTTCATATCTCTAGAGGCCTATTTGTATAAAATAGAGAAAGAGAAGGTCAATGAATTGGGTTTGCAACTAAAAATGCTAGAAAAGGAACAAATTAAAAACCCCCAGTCAAACACTAAACTTGAAATTCTAAAAATAAAAGGAGAGATCAATAAAATTGAAAGTAAAAAAACTATTGAATTAATTAATAAAACTAAGAGTTGGTTCTATGAAAAAACCAACAAAATAGACAAACCCTTAGTAAATCTGATTAAAAAAAGGAAAGAGGAAAATCAAATTGTTAGTCTTAAAAATGAAAAGGGAGAAGTCGCCACTAACGAAGAGGAAATTAGAGCAATAATTAGGAGTTACTTTGCCCAACTTTATGCCAATAAATTCAACAACTTAAATGAAATAGAAAAATACCTCCAAAAATATAGCTTTTCCAAACTAACAGAGGAAGAAGTAAATATCCTAAACAGTCCCATCTCAGAAAAAGAAATAGAACAAACTATCAATCAACTCCCTAAGAAAAAATCCCCAGGACCAGATGGATTTACATGTGAATTCTACCAAACATTTAAAGAACAATTAACTCCAATGTTATATAAACTATTTGAAAAAATAGGGATTGAAGGAGTCCTACCAAACTCCTTTTATGACACAGACATGGTACTGATACCTAAACCAGGTAGGCTGAAAACAGAGAAAGAAAATTATAGACCAATCTCCCTAATGAATATTGATGCTAAAATCTTAAATAAAATATTAGCAAAAAGATTACAGAAAATCGTCACCAGGATAATACACTATGACCAAGTAGGATTTATACCAGGAATGCAGGGCTGGTTCAATATTAGGAAAACTATTAGCATAATTGACTATATCAATAAACAAACAAACAAAAACCATATGATCATCTCAATAGATGCAGAAAAAGCATTTGATAAAATCCAACATCCATTCCTAATAAAAACACTTGAGAGCATAGGAATAAATGGACTTTTCCTTAAAATAGTCAGGAGCATATATTTAAAACCATCAGTAAGCATCATATGCAATGGGAAAAAACTGGAACCTTTCCCAGTAAGATCTGGAGTGAAGCAAGGTTGCCCACTATCACCATTATTATTTAATATCGTATTAGAAACACTAGCCTCGGCAAGAAGAGTTGAGAAAGATATTAAAGGAATTAGAGTAGGCAATGAGGAAACCAAACTATCACTCTTTGCAGATGATATGATGGTATATCTAGAGAACCCCAGAGATTCTACTAAAAAGCTATTGGAAATAATTCATAATTTTAGCAAAGTAGCTGGCTACAAAATAAATCCCCATAAATCCTCAGCATTTTTATACATCACCAACAAAACCCAACAGCAAGAGATACAAAGAGAAATTCCATTCAGAATAACTGTTGATACCATAAAATATTTGGGAATCTATCTACCAAAGGAAAGTCAGGAATTATATGAGCAAAATTATAAAAAAGTCTCCACACAAATAAAGTCAGACTTAAATAATTGGAAAAATATTAAGTGCTCTTGGATCAGCCGAGCGAACATAATAAAGATGACAATACTCCCTAAACTAATCTATTTATTTAGTGCTATACCAATCAGACTTCCAAGAAAATATTTCAATGATCTAGAAAAAATAACAACAAAATTCATATGGAACAACAAAATGTCGAGAATCTCAAGGGAATTAATGAAAAAAAAATCAAATGAAGGTGGCCTAGCTGTACCTGATCTAAAATTATATTATAAAGCGGCAGTCACCAAAACCATTTGGTATTGGCTAAGAAATAGATTAGTGGATCAGTGGAAAAGGTTAGGTTCACAAGACAGAATAGTCAACTATAGCAATCTAGTGTTTGACAAACCCAAAGCCCCTAACTTCTGGGAAAAGAATTCATTATTTGATAAAAACTGCTGGGATAATTGGAAATTAGTATGGCAGAAATTAGGCATGGACCCACACTTAACACCATATACCAAGATAAGATCAAAATGGGTCCATGACCTAGGCATAAAGAACGAGATTATAAATAAATTAGAGGAACATAGCATAGTTTATCTCTCAGACTTGTGGAGGAGAAAGAAATTTGTGACCAAAGATGAACTAGAGACCATTACTGATCACTAAATAGAAAATTTTGATTGCATCAAATTAAAAAGCCTTTGTACAAACAAAACTAATGCAAACAAGATTAGAAGGGAAGCAACAAACTGGGAAAACATCTTCACAGTTAAAGGTTCTGATAAAGACCTCATTTCCAAAATATATAGAGAACTGACTCAAATTTATAAGAAACCAAGCCATTCTCCAATTGATAAATGGTCAAAGGATATGAACAGACAATTTTCAGAGGATGAAATTGAAACTATTACCACTCATATGAAAGAGTGTTCCAAATCATTATTGATCAGAGAAATGCAAATTAAGACAACTCTGAGATACCACTACACACCTGTCAGATTGGCTAAGATGACAGGAAAAAATAATGATGAATGTTGGAGGGGATGCGGGAAAACTGGGACACTGATGCATTGTTGGTGGAGTTGTGAACGAATCCAACCATTCTGGAGAGCAATCTGGAATTATGCCCAAAAATTATCAAATTGTGCATACTCTGATCCAGCAGTGTTTCTATTGGGCTTATATCCCAAAGAAATACTAAAGAAGGGAAAGGGACCTGTATGTGCCAAAATGTTTGTAGCAGCCCTGTTTGTAGTGGCTAGAAACTGGAAAATGAATGGATGCCCATCAATTGGAGAATGGCTGGGTAAATTGTGGTATATGAATGTTATGGAATATTATTGTTCTGTAAGAAATGACCAGCAGGATGAATACAGAGAGGACTGGTGAGACTTACATGAACTGATGCTAAGTGAAATGAGCAGAACCAGGAGATCATTATATACTTGGACAACGATATTGTATGAGGACCTATTTTGATGGAAGTGGATTTCTTTGACAAAGAGACCTAACTGAGTTTCAATTGATAAATGACGGACAAAAGCAGCTACACCCAAAGAAAGAACACTGGGAAACAAATGTGAACTATCTGCATTTTGGTTTTTCTTCCCGGGTTATTTATACCTTCTGAATCCAATTCTCCCTATGCAACAAAATAACTGTTCGGTTCTGCAAACATATATTGTATCTAGGATATACTGCAACATATCCAACATATAAAGGACTGCTTGCCATATAGGGGAGGGGGAGGAGGGAGGGAGGGGAAAAAAAATCGGAATAGAAACGAGTGCAAGGGATAATGTTGTAAAAAAAAAAAAAATTACCCTGGCATGGATTCTGTCAATATAAAGTAATTATTAAATAAAAATTAAAAAAGAAAAGAAAAGAAAGGATAGATGAAATCCCTAAATGAGAAATGGACAATTGTGTTATGTTGAACAATGGAATGCAAGATAGGAAACCAGTAAATTGTGGGATCAATAATTTACAACCAATGGGATCTTGTTAATTTCTTACTCGTTTCTACCCATTATTCCTACATGAACTAATTTTAAAAAATACATGATAGATTGCTCCAATTTAACCTGAGGATCCTGTAGTCTTTGTATGCCCTTCATTGGTCCTAGGGGTTTATGTTGTATAGAATTCCTAAAAACCATTTACATTCATTTTAAATCTGTCCTTGCCTTATCTCAATGTATGGATACTTCACAGGCACAACTTCTATTCAAGTTCAGAAGAATGATGCATATTAATGTTGTTAGAAATGGATGAGGATGTGTCCCTTTCTTTGCATAAAGGGACACTGATGCTTTTGTGATGGAAAGTCTGGGGGCATTGGTAAGTTTCATATGTTTCTTGACAACTGGTAATATTGAATGTGATTATGTAACAACCTGAATGCCATGCAAATTTCTGCAAAGCAGATGAATGTTTTATGTATGCAAATGTAATTCATTGCAAGCCCTGCCAAATCCTGTGTATCTTCAGTAAATATAGAACTGATGAAAGATTGCCAACATGGAAAATGAAATAATCCCTTCCTATAGAGCACTACACTATGCACACAGTGGGCATTTATTAATATTGTCAGATTCCCTGGGAGGGAGGTGCCAAATTAAGGATCACAGGAGGTATCTCTATCGCCAGTGACAAAAAAGACTACATAATATGCTGTAACTCTATTTAGTTCAGATTATCTTTGGTAGGATTGAGCCCTATACCCATTATTTCTATTGCCTTGGATTTCTCTTTTGATATCTGCAATTTACTTCTGTAGGTTCTTCTGATCAAGGGATGTCCAAATGTATGAGCAGGGAACTCTTGATAACATCTTGTCACATTCCTGGAATTTCCCTCTTCAGTCTATTCCCTCCCAAGACAGGCTATGATTCTTACCATGAGAGGAGCAAAGGGAATAATAGTAAGTTGGCCATCCTATTCTCATTTGAGAGAGGAGTTAGTAAAGTAGAGCTGTATCTCTGTCTTCTGTCTTTGTATCTGTCTCTCTCTCAAAAACGTTCCTAGATTTTCTCGTCATTATCCTTTAAAAAAATGAAGGTGGATAATAGCTTCTATCTGTCAATCTTTCTCTTTTTTTCATAATGTTTTTTATTGACAAAACCCATGCCTAAGTAATTTTTTTTATAACATTATCCCTTGCACTCACTTCTGTTCCGACTTTTCCCCTCCCTCCTTTCACCCCCCTCCCCCAGATGGCACGCAGTCCTATACATGTTAAATATGGCACAGTATATTATAGATACAATATATGTGTGCAGAACCAAACAGTTCTCTTGTTGAACAGGAAGAACTGCATTCAGAAGGTAAAAATAACCTGGGAAGAAAAACAAAAATGCAAACAGTATATTCATTTCCCAGTGTTCTTTCTTTGGATGTAGCTGCTTCTGTCCATCATTGATCAATTGAAACTGAGTTAGATCTTCTCTTTGTCGAAGAAATCCACTTCCATCAGAATACATCCTCATACAGTATCGTTGTTGAGGTACATAATGATCTCTTGGTTCTGCTCATTTCACTTAGCATCAGTTCATGTAAGTCTCTACAATCCTCTCTGTATTCATCCTGCTGGTCATTTCTTACAGAACAATAATTCAATCTTTCTCTTACCTCCCAAATGCTAGTTATAGAAAAGAACAACACAAGTGAGTAAATAGTGAGTAAAATCTTTTATCCAATCCAATCAAAAACATAAATTAAGCAATTAATATAAATTAGATTATATCAGAAAATACAACATGAAATAGTTTTTGTGGCTAAACAGTGAGATGAAATGTCACTCAACAAAGAGAAAGACTTAATCTCATCCAAAAGAGAAATTCTCCAAAATCTTTGAGAAAGCAGAAATTCAAGGATATATTGAAGACCCAACTTTTCCCATGTGTCTGCCCCCCCCCTCTCTCATACAAAGAGAGAGAGTGAGAGTCTCTTTTTTTCTCCTAAAGTTACTCCCAAAAAGAGTTTGAAAACTTTTGTCTGTCTTGAAGAATAACATCTGTCCTCTTTAAGTTATGTTGACAATGCTCTCCCTCACATAGGCATTTTAATTAATATTAACATTTGTTAAAATTCCCTCCATTAGTTTAGACAATCTCATGTAAAATATTTCAAACTTCATTAGAAATATGCATTATATGTAAATTGAAAAATCTTATCTTTTCTTTGTGTCCTCTACTTAAACAATAAGATCTGCTACTGTGCAGCTTCTGCTTTGCTTCAGTTCTGTATTCCTTTGTAGTGGAGTGGTAAGCATTGGACTTGGGGTCAGGAAGATGTGGGTTTGAGTAATGTTCCTGACAACTAATACCTGTGTGAACCCAAGCAAGCAATGCTATCTCTGGGTTTCAGTGTCTTCAGATGTAAAGTGATAGTATGGGATCAAATAATCTATAAAATCTCTTTCAGTTTTACATACTATGTCTATGTGGTTCTCCATTAAAAGTTGATCAAACTAACCATTATTCAACCCTCAACTCAATGGCTCTCTGCTAGCATCTGCTAATTCTAGCATACATCAATGGTTCCTAGACTATGCTCTTGGAGATGGCTAATTTTTAAGTCCTAAATTACCTAAGATTGAAACAAATAGTGCTGCTGTCTTTACTCTGATATGATAGATATTTGCTTTTCAATTGCTTCTTATTCCAATAAATGTGTTCATTTATGAAGTATTCACATTGAAAAGTTGATAGGTAAGTTCAGATCATTAAGGAAAAATAAATATTCCCAATTGCTTCATTAGCATCGATTAAAACAATCCATTTTCAATAAATCATTTTCCTGATGTTTTAATATCTAAACGAGAAGTTTCTTCCATAGAATTGACTACTACTAATATCGAGTGACTCTATGGTTGCCCTCTGTCTTCATCCTCAAAGCATCACCAAATATTACTTGTTTATATGATGTGACTAAGTCAGAGAAGGCTATTAATGGGGAGATGCAGAAGAGATGCAGGAAAAAACATCTCCACATCACATTTTGTCTCTTTCTATTTTTCTCTCTTCCCCATTGCATATCTTTAGCCAAGTGAAATTAGGTTAAAATTTAGTCAAATCTTGTCTTGGTGTTAAAACAAAAGAGCAATGCACATTATTGTGTCAAAGAGCAAATAATGCTACTAAAGCATGGATATGGGAACAGGTGTGCTCATTCATTCATTATTCGGGGAGATAATGCAATATCTATTCAATGACAGGCTTGTGGAGCTGACATATTTAAGCAAGAAGAATGTATCCCACAGTGTTGGTTTTCACCTTATGCTAGCCTTTATACTACTATTGAGACACAGAGGATAGCAAAAGGAGGTAGCAAGTGAATCCTTGTAGCAGGGAAACATTTAGCTATGGAGTTTTAAGGTTCTATATTTGAATTCTGATATTCTAATGAGAACTATTCCATGGAGGATTTCATTTTTCATTTGTGTTCTCTTTGTACCACATTTGAAAATTGTGACTAGCCCCGTATGGCTCATACCACACTTGTTGGGAATTCATCAGGATAATCTAACAACATTCCTATATACTATTCAAAATTTCAGAGGTTATACCTGATTATCTATAGTCTTTCTTTACCAAACTCATTCAGGGGATGCTGAAATACACCTGTGATATATGTATAGAAAAGGTCCTTTGATGATCATGAGGGCATTTGTAAGCTGATGGCATTTAAGAATATAAGTTTCAAGTCTTGTTGATATAAACATGGGGGATAATTTGAATAATCAAAACAGATATTCTAAAAACAAAACAAGCTTTAACAATTTTATTGGTGATTTTTTATATTTCTAGTCTTTCCTAATCTCCCCGACGCCACCCTTATCCCAAAGAAACATCTCTTCCAACAAATTGGTTGGGAATGGATAAGATTCCCATTCTTTTTGTGCTAAGAACTTTTTTATAAATGTTGTCTCATTTAATTTTAATCTTCACAATAATTCTATGAGGTAAGTGCTATTATTATGTTCAGTTTATGCTAGAGGAAATTGGGGTGACTTATTGAGAGTCACACAGCTATTAAGTAGCAAAAGATGGATTTAAACCCATGACTATCTGATTTCAGGAACAGGACTTTCTTTACTGTGTTACCCCTTCCCTCATTATATATGTATTATCCACCACATTCCTAAAGAGGGAAGGGAAGTGTATTTTATCATTTATCATTAGGATAGCACTTATTCAAGTCGAAATTGAATCATAAAGACAAAATTGAAATAGCTAACATATTGAGAAGCTTACTAATCAAGGTCACATTCTATGCAGAGAGTTGAAAAAATCTGAATAAAGTTGATGTCTAGAAGATAAGAAATGCTGGTGGATTGAAATTAAAAAGGGATGGACAACTTGAAGTCACTTCCATCTCTAATTACCATGTATTTTTGAACTGACAGGGAAAGAATCCTTATTTGGAAGAGCCAGGCCTGAAAGAATTGCCCTGTGGGACTCATCACATGTGATTGTTCCAATCACTTGGTGAGGCACAGGGACTGACACAAGCTGACATGCTGCTGGCGTGTTCTGATGTCATGTGTCTATCAATATTTTGAAAGACATGACACATTTCAAGAAAAAATTGAGACAGAGCTTCAGGGAGACTCTGAGTCTCACTGTTTGAAAAGAAATAAAGTGTGTCAAATGCTTACTACTCCATCCTTCCTCTGAAATTGGAATGTCAGGTTTCCAAGAGACTGAATTTCTTCATGTGGGTTTTCTACAATAGTCAGGGGACATTTCAGATGTGCTGCATTTAAAAGAAGAAGTTAAGAAGATGGTGAATCAACAGTAAAATGATCCTTACTTTCATGAGTTCAGTCAGCATCCTGACTTCTCACAACATTTTCTTCCATTTTCAAAGATTTAATAGTATATGCAGAGGTTGTTTGTCTATAGAGGATGACATACTAGAATTTTTGAAGAATGAAACTTAGGAGTCTCCAAAAGGGCAATGAGAGAGAGAGAGAGAGAGAGAGAGAGAGAGAGAGAGAGAGAGAGAGAGAGCCATAGTGCCATAGTAGGCATGAATAGGCTATATATAGTACATCACCTACCAAGAGTTCACAGGATAATCATGTGACTCCATGCATTTCCTCTTGTGTTTGGCATTCTCTCCTTCTTCATCTACATTTTCTGACTTCAGGGGTTTACTTTAGCTTTGAGCTAATGTGCCATCTTCTTCAAGAAGCCCTTTTCAATTCCCCTTCTCTCTGAAATTATCTCCAATTTATCACATATATATGAATATATGACTATATACATATACACACATATGTGTGTATTTGCATTTTGTTTGTATATAATTTGTCACAGTGGATTGCTAACACTTTTTTCTGTCATCTTTGTATTCTTAGTACTTAGCTTAGTATCACATACATCTGATATCTGATAGAAAGACTCTCTAGGCTAACTCATTTTAAGGATGAGGAAACTGACATTCAGTGACTTGCTCAAAGTCATGTGCATATTATGAAGCATAACTAAGAGTCAAACCCAGCCCATTTGACTATAAATCCAATATTTCCTGTCATCTTATTCTTGTGCAAGATAAACATCATGAAGGATCACTGGGTCTGAAATAAGTATCCAAAAAAGAAAGCAGCATCATTCTATATGAGAGCAAGAGATAACCAATTGCCAAACTATGTGATCCACTGTTATACACATGTGATCAAAATAACTAGGGGTAAATTCTCTAATATTTTAAGTGATCACCTTTCTCCTGAACCCTCAGTCATCACCTGGAATGGTTCTGTTGCACAGAAGGAAGATAATAGTTAGAATGAATAGTCTAATGCTATGGACTATGTATAAAGGACAGCAACCACAAAAGAAAACCCAAGACATAAAACTATTGAACAACCCTTTTGGCTCAACCAGTGCATTGATGCAAATCAATTATTTTCTTTTCTCACTGAATTGATTATTGTTTCAATCAATCAGATTAAGCACTTATAACTCATCCTTATAAAAATGTCAGTAAGGAACTTAGAAGGTCAATGATTCAATTAGTATTACTAATTACAAAATGTGTTAGCAATTATTGAAGGCAGTAAAACAAATTAAAACATTTCAATTTTTTGTTCCTTCTTCCTTCAATCCTTTCCTACATCAGAGTGAAAATAAATATCCTTTAGATTAGATGTGTTTGTTGAAGCCATTGCATCACCATTTATCATATAATAAAGGAATATTTATTGTATCAACTGATTTCATAAGGACATGAAATAAGCATGCATTATTTATTTTATAAAAATAAAAAATACTATGGAGAGTATAATAAGATGCTCAGACCCGAATCAATGATAAGTAGTCAAAAATACTTGATGGGAGAATGAATATTTCACCTATACTCTAGAGCAGGGCTTTTGAACTTGACATCCATTTCTCTTTTAAAAATATTATTGATAACTGTTTTAACATAATTAATTTCCTTTGTAATATTACATTACCTTCTATTCTTTTAAAAACATTACTCAGAGATGGGATCCATAGGCTTAACCAGACTATAAAAGGAATACTTTAGTTTATTTTTTTACTATCTAATATCTGATATTCATTTAAAAATATTTAGTATTTTATTTTCTCCAATTAGATGTTAAACAATTTTTAATATTCATTTAATTTTTTTTTCTTTTCCTTCTATTTGTCCTGTCCATTGCCCACCGCAATCCATTGAGAATGTTAGCAATTCAATATACTTTATACATGTGTAATCGTGCAAAACATTTACATAATAGTTATTTTATGAAGCAAAACACACACAAACGTAGACACAGACACACACCCAATCTCTCAAGAAAAATGAAGAAAGTAAAAAAAAACAAAAAAAAAAACTATGCTTCAATTTGTATTCAGACATTGTTAGTTCTTTCCCTAAGTATGGACAACATTTTCATTATAAGTCCTTCATATTTGTCTTGGGTCACTTTATTGCTGAGAATAGTTACATCATTCACAATTGATCATCTTACAAAATTGCTATTACTTTTTTACATTTTTTTTTTTTTGCATCAGCTTGTGGAAGTTTTTTTTTTTTTTTTTTTTCAGGTTTTTCTGAGAGCATCATGCTTATCACTTTTTTTTAATTTATTCTATAGTATGTTCACATATTTCCATGTTAGTCATGTTGTGAAAGAAAAATCAGAACAAAAAAGCAAAGAAAAGTCCTTTTTTTCTCTTTTTTAGGACCTAGTAGTGGTATTTCTAGGTCAAAGAGTATGTGTGACCTTTTGGGCATAGTTCCAAATGTATTATGTAGAATAGTTGAATCAGTTCCCAATTCCACCAACAGTGCATTAATGTCTCATTTTTTCCTGCATCACCTCTAAAATTTCTCATTTTTCTTTTTTATCCCATTAACCAATCTAATAAATATGATATAGTACTTAAGAATTGTTTTAATTTGAATTTATCCAATCAATAATGAGTTAGAAAAATTTTTTTTTAAAATATGCCTATAGACAGTTATGATTACTTCATCTGAAAACTGGTCTTATCTTTTGGATTATCAATTGGGAAATGACTTTTTTATATATAAATTTTATTTAGTTTTCTATAAGTTTGAGAAATGAGGCCTTTATCAGAAAAATTGCTTCAATTGTTTTCTCAGTTATGCTTGCTTACTATATCTCATCCCTTTTTATTATCTTTCTGTCTCTCTCTCTCTCTCTCTCTCTCTCTCTCTCTCTCTCCTTTCATTCTGTTTGTCCTCAATTCTGACTACCTTCTCCCCCAATCAGCCATTCCCTTCTATCATCATCCTCCCATCTACTTCTCTTCCTAATACCATGTAAGGTAAGACAGATTTCTATATCCCATATATGTATTCCATCTTTAAGCCAATTCTGATGAGAGAAGGTTTGCTTCCTCCTCCTTAAACTACTCTTTCTTCCCCAATAATGTATTTTTTTTTCCTTAGCTCTATTATGTGTTATAATTTATCCCCTCTAAATCTTTCTTTCTCCTAGGACATTCCTCTTTTTATTTTATTTTTAAAAATATGTTCCATTCATTTAACTCATACTTGGACATTCTCTTTATATATACTCTTCTAACTGTCCTAATAATAAGAAACTTCTTCATGAGTTACAAGTATCATCTCCCCATATAGGAATGCAAACGATTTAGTCTCAAGTTCCTTATAATTTTCTTCTTCTGTTTACCTTTTTATGCTTCTCTAGAGTCTTATATTTGAAAGTCAAATTTTGTAGGCAGCTATGGTCTTTTCATCAAGAATGTCCAAAAATATTTTTTTCATTTAATGATCATACTCTTCCCCTCCCCCCCCCCCAAGGATTATATAAATTTTTATGGGTAAGTGATTATTGGTTGTAATCCTAGCTCCTTTGTCCTCTGAAATACCATATTCCAAACTATCTTATTCTTTAATATAGAAACTGCTAAATTTTGTATCATTCTAATTGTTACTCCCTGATGCTTGTATTGCTTCTTTCTAGATTCTTGTTCCCCCTGACTTGGGAGCTTTGGATTTGGCTATAATTTTTCTAGGAGTTTTTATTTTGGAATATCTTTCCAGAGTTGATTGGTAAAGTCTTTACATTTCTATTTTAACTTTTGCTTTTAAAATATCAGGGCAGTTTTCTTTGACAACTTCTTAAAAAGTGATATCTATAGAGGCTTTCTTTTTCTTTTTGATCATGACTTTCATGTGGTCCAAACCAGCACCAAAACCCTATGCCCAGGCATAAGGCAATCATCTGTAGACCATCTCAGGCATAAATCATCAACAACATTCCTTGGGGTACTTGAATCTGTGGCAGTAACTCCTGAAGCTCTCAGCCAACAGAACACTATAGGGTTAGACAAATGTCCAAAAAGAGATTACAGGGAGCTCTTAGCTGGCACGCATTGCTCTTATGGTGATTTAGATCACAGTCCCAGGGATACAGCATGTAGCCATAGGGAAGAGGGATTAAGTATACAATATATAGCAGGAGATGACTATGATAATCTTGTATTTGACAAATACAGAGATGTAAGGTTCTTGGTTAGTTTTCCTAGAGGTCTTGGAGCAGCCTGCCTTTCAGTTGTCTCGCAGGGGTCCTCAAACGAAGGCCCTCGAGCCAGATGTGTCAGCTGAGGACTTTATCCCCCTCACCCTGGGCTATAAAGTTTCTTTATTTAAAGGCCCACAAAACAAAAGTTTTGTTTTTACTATAGTCTGGCCCTCCAACAGTCTGAGGGACTGTGAACTAGCCCCCTATTTAAAAAGTTTGAGGACCTCTGTAACTAATCACCATGAAAATAGCCAGGTGTTAAAGTCCAAAAGTCTTTATTGTCTCCTTTGCCTGGTGCTCAGCTAACTTTCTTGTGGTCTTCAGAGGGAACTTGGTTTCAATGGAGAAAATACACGAGGATAGCCCAGCATGGTGGTGTGAGATGAAGTGAGTCTGAGTCCAATGGTTTGTGCTTCAGCCTCTAGCCACCACAAAGGTGACTGATGGAATCAATCTGTCTCTGCCTCCTTTGGCTGAGTTTGTTTCAGTTTATACACTCTACACTGAGTATAAACCAATCATTATATCACTAGGAGACCATTATTTGTTGTAAGATTAAATCAATCATACTGAACTTAGAGAACTATTAATCACCATGCTAAACTACATAACCATTGTCTCATCAATTCCACTGAGTTAGTACCTTGTAAGAATCCTTGTTTCAAGTTCTGGCCCATAACACAGAGATCCAACTTTTGGGACAAGAACTCAATAATTGATTAAAAAAATAATATTGGGAAAACTGGAAAGCAGTTTGGCAGAAATTAGGTATAAACCAATACCTCACACTATATTCCAAAATTAAAATCAAAATGGTACTAAAAAGAGATAGAAAGCATTATAAAGTATATAATGAATAATTTTGATTGTATAAAGTTAAAAAGTTCTTGCACAACCAAAAGCAATGCAACCATGATGAAAAGGCAAGCAGAAAAAAAGGGGGGTTTACAGCAAGATTTTTTTGATAATGAATATAAAATGTTCAAGTAGCTGTGTCCACATTTAATAATATAAGTTATTCCTCAATAAAAATGCTCAAGTGATATGAATAAGTTTTAGATGAAGAAATAAAAGTTATATTATATGAAAAAGTGTTCAAAAACACTATTGATTTGAGAAAGAACATCAAAACAACTCTGAGGCATCATCTCATTCCTATCAGATTAGCTAATATGAATATATTTTATTATATATATAATATAATAAAGGCAAATGACACATGTTGGAAGTCATGTGAGAAAACTGGAACATTAATTCACTGCTGTTGGAGTTGTGAGCTGATCCAATCATTCTGGAGAGCAATTTAGAATTATGTTAATCTAATTAACAATCATCAAACTGTCATACATCTTTTAACATGGAATTACCTCTACTATTTCTATATCCTAAAGAGAAAAAAAATAAAAACAAAAGTTCTTTACATGTTGGCAAATAATTGGAAATTGAGGGAATGTTTATCAATTGCAGAATGCCTGAACAAATTGTGTTAAATGATTATGACAGAATACTATTGAGGTATAATAATGTGAAGGATGTTTTCAGAAAAACCTGTAAAAAATTACCTGAACTTATGCAAAATAAAGCAACAGATCATTGTATACAGTAACAGCAATATTATACAGTGATCAAATGTGAATGACTTAGATAGTCTCAACAATACAAAGATCCAAGATGATTCTAAAAAGATGATGAAAAATGCTATCCATCTCTGAAAAGGACTGATGAAATATGAAAGAAGATAGAATTGTATTTTTCAACTTTGTTTTTATTTTGTTCTTTTCTTTTGTCTGTGTTTCTTCCACCATTTTTCCGTTTATGAAATTATATTTCATATAACTATATATAACTCTCTCTCTCTCTCTCTCTCTCTCTATATATATATATATATATATATATATATATATATAATCTTTATCAAATTGCTTGCTTTTTCATTGAGACAGAAAAGTGAGAGGAAATTTTGAACTCAAAATTATAAAACTAAAAAATAAGGTTAAAATTGCTTTTTACATGTTGTTTGAAAAAATTAAACAATGAAATTAATTAAACAAAAAATCTCTGCTTTAGAGTATAAACATCACTCTGATTGTTGACTAATTACCCCTCCCTCTCATGGCATGTATAGTTGTAAATAAAACGGAATAGAATGAAATTGAATATCTATAAAAATGAACTGAAAGGAGTTTTAAGGTTTTGAAGGAATTGGTACTTATTTCTTTCCTTTTTTGATGTCATTTGGTTTGAGAAATTCTAGGTCCATCTTATTTCCAATAGACAAAAGGAACTCTGTCTATCTTTCAGTGATATCATATATTTGGGTATGGAGTTTTCCATACTTTTTAGAGTTTTCCTTTTTTACTAAAAAAAATTTGTTTTCTACATTTAACTTTTCCTCTTCAAATAACTTTCTTTCCCAATACATTTGTCTTCAGTTTTGAATCAGATCAGGATAGCTTCAACAGCTATATAAATCATATGGTTTGGAATATCTTGGTTTGAAACCTATAATCTTATCTCATTAACAAAGGTAAAAATAGGGATGGAGTTTTAAAGTATGAGTCAGCCCAATCAATATTAAAATATTTAAAACAGTGTACTTAATGTGGAAGAAAAAATAACAAAAATTCTTTAGGGATTATTCTGAGGATTGTCTGGGGACATCTGAGGTTGTGACTGAAGAATAGCTGGAAGGGTCATACATATAATACAAGCTCCATGGTGCTTAGGCTTAAGCTGGGAATAGGAGAGATTTGATTGACTAAAATGATTCTCAATAAGGTGATTTTCTCTAATTGCCTATTTCTGTTCTTGACATCAGGGTCAGCCCTGTGAGCCCCCTAGGTCCCTGAGCTCTCTCTGTCATTGAGCTGTCATCCTTTTGTAAGTCTGCCGCAGGGAGCAGGCCTTTCTCACAGACTCCCATTATGAATAATACTCTTCATAATTAACATCATTAGGGAAACTCATCCATGGTTCAGGCAGAACCATATCCTTGTGAGGTCTGGGCTACCTATAAAAAGAGCCAAATAAGTCACTATAGGGCAATGAGATGAGTTTGGCATGATCTGCTCATAAGGGAAAAAAAAAATAAGGATTGTTGTCAGATATATGAATTGGGATTTAGGAAATTTAAGACTGATTTTAGTGATAATGAATTTTCTTGTTTATATTTTTACTATATGGCTTTAAGTTTTTTTTTTTTTTTTAAGTTGTAGAATTCTGATGATTGCATTTGGCAAATGTTTAGTGAGTTTGCAATGATCTAGCTGTGAGGCTACATTTGGGAATAAAAAGATAAAAATATCATACTTCCTTCTCTTACAAGCTTAAATTCTCATAGAGCAGTAATTTCACATGTGTTCAACTTTCACTTTTGAAGAAGACCAATCCCATAATTGGAACAATATCTAGACTTGCCTGTGAGGCAGAGTTGAACAAAGTCATTAGTCTCACTTTTCCAGAATCATCAAAATCCAGTCTCAGGACAAAAATCAAGATCCCTGGGGGTGTTCCAGAAGGCAGTAAATGACCTTATCATCTTTGATATAAAATCAAGCTGTAAGCACTCCACAGTGCCTGCTTCAGCTGACTTTAAATTATTCTAATCTGCCCAGTACACAAGTAAAGTCTTTGAATGCTCGGGGTAGACATCTCTCCAACTCAATGAGAGGTTTGAGGTTTATTGGTTACCCTCAATCTGGCTTAACCTGTCTGCCAAGATGGTTTTACCAGGGCTTGATTGCTTGATATGCTACAACTTCTTGAAGCCACAAGGCAAGAGTTGGATGAAGACGGACAGCCCAAAATGAATAAGCATTCCTGAAAAGTACTCTGTAAGTCACCATACAGACACGCTAGAACTCCCTGAAAACATTGCATGCATATACCTCATCACTTGTATAATATAAGTAATTACAAGTTTTTATTTTGGGACAAGTGCTAAAGATGGAATTAGAGAAGATTTCCCTTCAAGCAATTCCAGGTCTTTCATTTAAGCAAGGGGCTTTTCTGCTGTGGTCTATGAAAAAAGATAATTATTTCATATAATTGGTTTCTTTTGTAAGCCTATTTTAAATTTATTTTACTTAAACACATTCTGAAAAGAGGTCTATACCCTTCAACATAATGTCTAAACTATCTGTGAAACACAGAAATAGACACACACAGAAATATGCACAGACCCACAGACAGATGGACACACACACACAGATACACAGAGACAGACATAGAGATAGAACAGACAGATGGACACACACACACAGATACACAGAGACAGACATAGAGATAGAACACACAGAAAGAGACAGATAGTCAGAAAACCACTAGTACAAAGGATAGATAGCTGGATCTGGAGACAGGAACACTAATGTTCAAATCCTTCCTCAGAAATAATGATAGCAGCAACAACTCATCTTTATAAAAGTGCTTTAGAATTTGCAATGCTCTTTACAATTTATTAATTCATTTTATATTTACAATGACTGTGAAGTAGGTATTTTATTATCCCCATTTTAGAGAACAGGAGGCAGAAACAGATAAATAAAGTAACTAGAATAGGCTTATATCACTATTGCCAAAAGCAGGATTTGAATTCAGTTCTTTCTGACTCTAAGGTCAGTGCTTTGTCCATTTGACCAACCAATTTCTTCAGTGTAACTGAGATTCAGATAGATGAAGTAATGTCACACAACTTATAGGTATTAAAAATGTGATTTAAACTTAAATCTTTTGGCTTCCAAAGTAATATTTGCTTTCTTCCATCAAAATGCACTTTTAGTAGGAGCAGAGAACTTGATATAATAAATGAAAGCTAACTGTTGCTATTCCTTCATGAGCAGGCAGACAAACAGACAAATGGAGAGAGACAGACAGAGAGAGAGAGAGAAGGGCAGAGAGAGAGAGAGAAAGAGAGAGAGAGAGAGAGAGAGAGAGAGAGAGAGAGACAGAGAGACAGAGAGACAGAGAGAGACAGAGACAGAGAGAGAGACAGAGAGAGAGAGACAGAGACAGACAGACACAGACAGAAAAAGGAGGGAAAGAGGGAAGGAGGAAGAGAGGGAGGGAGGGAGAAGAAGG
Source organism: Antechinus flavipes (assembly GCF_016432865.1). Taxonomy (NCBI): domain Eukaryota; kingdom Metazoa; phylum Chordata; class Mammalia; order Dasyuromorphia; family Dasyuridae; genus Antechinus; species Antechinus flavipes. Next base: position 231,608,770 of record NC_067403.1, read on the forward strand.
AGAAGGAGAGAGGGAGAGAGGGAAGCAGGGACAGACAAGAGCAGGAAGAGAGAGATAGAAGATAAATGGACAAAGTTAAAAAAAAGGTGTGTAATGCAAACTGTCAATTTCTATCTAAGTATATACAGATCCAGCAAAATATCATGCATGAGCTCATAATATAATTCTTATTATTAATCAAACATACAAGTCACACAACATTCCAATGTGATGGAAATGAATTGGCAATTAATAACTGCCCTCAGTCCTTGAGAATCTTCCATTCATCAATTCAGCTATCAGAAAAGAATATGAGTCAAGGAGTGTTCCTTTTCTTACCAGAAGAAGGGAATAGAAACCAGAGGGTTCACAAGCCTATTTTTAAATGCTGCTTCTATTTCTTGTTAAGCCAGAACACATGATCCTAGTTATATTTCTTCTTAAGCGATGTCTGAAACTGAACTTCTCTCTTAGAATCAGATCCTAAAGCAACGTGGCACATCAATCTGGGAGGATAAATGGTAGTGGTAATTTCCCTCTTATTCAGGGGATGAATTGGTTGTGAAACAAGGGGGTCCTGTGCTTTTCACACAAACATATGGGTTCTTAAGCCATTCATGTGATAATTGGTCAAAGTCAAGTTAGGGAGTAGAAATGATTCATTACACCCGCTACCTTTTTCTTGCCAAACATTTTACACAGTCAGGTACCTGATGAAAATTGTGATTTGCCAGAGGTGACTAAGTAGGCATAATCTTAATATACTACCAAAATCAGATGTATGAAGCATATAAGCAAGGAAAGTTTGAAAAATAGAACAGGGGAAAAGGTACCATCTTATTACAATGTAAAGGTAAATGTTATACGTTTCTTCAGGTTGTTGAGCAGAAATTTCACTATAAGTTCATCTGAATAGATTGATCAGCTTGGCCACAAGGAACCAATTACAAGATTTTTTTTTTTAACCAAACTATAGGTAGTAGAGAAATGAATTTGGCGCAAGAAAGATCGAAATTCTAGCTCTGTTAAGTCTTACATTTATAATCTTTAGGAAAATGTTTCAGTAATGATAATAATAATAGAGAAAATTTAAAAATAACATTTTCAAAAACTCATTTGATCCTTACAATGACTTTGTGAGGTAAGCATTATTTTATCCCTAGTTAATAGATGAGCAAACTGAGGCAGACAGGTAAAGTCATTTATCGAGTCACATAGCCAAAAATTAACTGATTCAAATTCAACTGATTCATTCAAATTCAGATCTTCCTGAATCCAAGTCCTATTTACTATATCATGTAGCTGCCTCTCAGCTTCCTAGACTTTTATTTACTTATGTCTTAAATAAGAAGACTGCACTATTTTATTCCTAAGGCAACTTCTAAGTCTTTATTTACAAAATATCTTACTTCATTGTACTTCCTGTGGACTTATAATCATTTACATCTTTATCAGGATAATATTAGTTACATATTGATTAAAGGTCCAGAGCATATTTTCATTTAATCAAGAGTTATATATCATAGACATTGTGATAAAAATTAATAATGAGGAATCTTTAGTGCAGAGGAAGCAACTTGCTTAAGTCACACTGTTGAAAAATCATAGAAAAATCATGTGGACCCCAAAATTCCTGATTTCATATCCAGTGCTCTTATAGGACAACATAACAATAATTTCTTAGTGGAATAAAGAGTCATGATATCCAATGATCACTATTACAAATTGCCATATGTCATCATATATTTTGAAAACTCATAGTTATACACTACTTTAAAATATACAAGGCATTTTCTTCACATTAACATTCTCTATCCATCAGATGAAGAACCTGGAGTCAGAGAGACTTGACTCACCAACAATTTGTAATATACAAATAGAGTAATTAGTTCCCTAAGTCTCTCTATTAGGATTTTGTGAAACTAAAGTATTCTAAGATCAAAGCAAAACTTTCAAAAAGCACATGAATATTGGACAATTATTTGCAACCTTTCTTTGATGAGACCATTTTAAAGAAATCTGCAATTGTTGTATGATGAGATATGATCAAACAAGTTTCAAAAACAAGATATCTTATTGTGATTTCTAAACATAGATGCCCTTAGGCATATTGTCCTTATGGCAATTTTAAGACTGATTCTTTCTTGTTCTAAAATTTCTCTCCCAAAATATGACAATAAAACCCAGGATATTTTGATTTCATTGGCACAAAGAACTCTATTTTGAGAAAACTTGCTCTTCCAATGGAATTCAGTACTTTCTTCAGAAACTTGTTGTCTTAATGACAATAATGTCTTAATTATTTGGAGACACTGACAGGTTAAGGTTTAGAATTCAATATGTGTCATAGGTAGGGCATAAATCCAAATCTTAGATCTGAAGCTGAATCTTTATTTATGATACAGTAATTTATTTTGTGACTAACATATGGCCTTTTATTTTTTTAGTATGGACTCTAACCATAACCTATGACATGAAAAACCATTGTTGTAATTCAACTACAAAAAACTAATGACCAATCTACGTAAAACTCATCCACTTATAAAAATTATCAACCACTCATTCATTGACCTCCTGCACCTTCTAACATTTCTGCCTGATGAAACTTCGGGTCTCTACTGCTTACTCATCTACATTTCAAAGTGATAAGTCCCTGGAGGTGGGGGTGGGGGGATATGCACCACTAAAAAGGGACAGAACAAGAATTAGTCAATGGAAAGCCCGAGTGTCCCATTGGTATTCAAGATTATCCAAAATCTATTTCCCAGTCTAGGAAGGCCATAGACATGTTAGATGGAGTTTCTGTAGAGGATTTTAGAAAATACTTAGACAAGTGCTATAAAGATGAGGTGGTGTGGTTGGTGGTGTTAGTACAATTAGAATGATATCATACGTTCATTGAAGTGCTAAGGTTGAAATAGCTCCCAAGCTCCCAAATCCTTGTTATCAAAGACATGGAAATATTCAAGTCACAATGAAAGACAGCATGAGGTAATTTACTGTTCATTGGCTTTCTATCAGAGATGGTTGAGGTCATTCATACAGTCCTATCTTGCATTAAAGTAAAGGTTGATAATATGGAATTTTAGGTACCAGAAGTAAAGATGCATTTTAACAATGGCTAAGTACAAAATACATATAACATCAGGGAAAGACATTCTATTTATTCTGTATGTATGGGCTCTATGTCCTATAGTCCCTTGAAAAAACATTTGTTGAAATAAAAAGAATTTTTGTCTATTTACCTTTTGCTTCTTCAACTAGATTGCAAGTTTGCTGCTGAAGGAGAGAGGGGTTATTGGTTAAGAGCCTGTATATATTGTCAAATGTTAGATATTTCCCAGAATTTGGTAGACAAAATAGCCTCATTGAACTAATTTTACAAGAGGTAGTATAGGGTAGTGAAATGTAGATTGGTTATGATTGTAAACCAAATGGTTATTTGAAGAAAAAGTGTTAGTTAAATATTGATCATCAACCTAATTTCTCTGTGTCTTAATTTTCCTACCTTTAAAGAGGGATATTAATATTTAAAGTACCTATAGAACTGTTTTCTTGTAGGGAAAGCCCAGTGTAAACTTTAGATAGATAAAAAAGTAGATTATTATCATTATGATTAAGGTAATTATGCTAATGTATTACTATTATTACTTTTGGATATCTAGAATGAACATTGACTTCAATAAAATTTTATGTAAGAATCAAAAGGCCTCTTTGATATTTTGATCTAATTTCAAAAATTAAAAAAAAAATTCCTCAGGCTCATGGAATTGAAAAAAGGGATTTACCTGGGGTTATATTTTCTCATCTGATCTTCATAATAATCGCATGAGGTGGGTGCTAATAGCAGTTCCATTTTCAAATGGATTTAATTAAGCCTTAGAGAAGACAGGTGAGATGGATTTTGAATCTACAGTCAGAACCTTATCCATTATGCCCTGGATTATATGATTCTACAAAATCTCACAACACTCATAATCCATGTCTATGATGTTAAATTGTAAAGGGCTGAAACTCTGAGTTGATGCACTGGAATCAGACAATCGAGCACTTAAGGCTAATTACTGATTGGACAATAACTCTATTAGCATATGCTTGGAAAATGGCCCTTCCCACTGCTCTGTGCTGGCTCGATCTTTTGGTGTATACAGAGAATTTTCAGAGGGATTAAGGGGTAGAGTAAGACAAGCCAGAGTCACTTTGGCAATAGACGAGGAGAAGGAAGGTCGTAGAGATTCTGTGTCCATCCCTCTCACTTCTACTTCTAAAGACCAAGAATAAAGACCAAGGACTTTTGCTTATCCTGACTCTGGCTGATTCTAAGGCATTCAGGGTGCTAACTCAGTCTTCACATTTAATGCCCAGTGTCTGGACCAAGGACACTTATGACCTTCTCTAAGTCCTGGAAAATGGAGGATATTGATTGATTTAAGAAAGGTAAATGAACAGATGAAACTATGGGAACTCTTCAGCCTGGACTTCCATTTCCTACTCAATTGCCTAGAGAATGGCCTCTTTGGGTTATAGACATTAAGGATTGTTTCTATTCTACCCCTCTAGATAAAGAGGGTATAAAAAGATTTGCCTTTTCAGTGCCCAGCATTAACTTAGATGAGCCTTATAAAAGATACTAATGGACAGTTTTGCCACAGGGAATGAAAATCAACCCCACTGTGTGTCAAATGTATGTTGCTGCTGCTCTTGTTCCAGTAAGAAAAGCATTTCCAAAAGTAATGTTATTAAATTACATGGATGATATATTGGGATGTGCACCTGAGGAACAAATGTTAGAAGCATGTCTACAAAAGATCATAGAAACACTAAGAAACTACAAATTACACATAGCTCCAGGAAAAAATTCAAACACACATTCCTTTTCAATATTTAGGATATGAAGTATACCCTAAGGTGCTTACAGTACAAAACCTTTCCTTAAGAACAGAAAAGCTAAACACCTTAAACGACTTTCAGAAATTGATAGGAGATATCCAATGGATGCATCTAGTGTTAGGCTTGACTACCTATCAATTATAACCATTATATGACATTTTAAGGGGAGACAGTGCTTTAAACTCACCATGTCAGCTTACAAAAGAAGCTCAAGAAGCTTTGAGAGAAGTTGAACTGGCTTTACCCAGTGTGGTTGAAAGAGTCACTCAAAAATGCTTGGAAATATCAGCTTTTGCTATGCAAGAGGCACCCACAGCAGTCCTTCATCAAGGAGACAGTGTGATAGACTGAGTGAATCTCCTGGCACAATCAGAACAAAGCCTTACTCCTTACCCAGTGCTTGTGGCTAGAATTTTATTAAAGGCCATTAAGTGAGCAGTACAATTATCTGGGATAAGACCTGACAAGATATACACCTTTTATACCAATGCACAAATTAATGTATGCTGTGAAACCATCCCAGAATGGCAAATTTTATTAGCCATGGCTCCAAATTTTACACATGGGTCTCCATTAAAGATAACCAGACTATTACATAATTGGCAATGGATTCTTGAAGAAAAGGTTTCTAAAGTTCCTCTTAAAGGACCAACTATCTTTACAGATGCATCCAAACATAATATTTGTGCCGTATACTCTCGTGACTTAACTATAAAGAGAGTAGTCAGAACTCTTTTTCAGTCCACTCAGCAGAATGAATTGTATGTGATCATTCTAGCTCTTATTTATTATCCAAGAGATATAAATATAATATCTTATTCAGCCTATTCAGTAGGTATGGTACAAAGAATTGCCATAGCCCAAATAAAATTTGTAGCCTCTAATATATATTAGCTCTTTAAGGAACTTCAAGAGCAAGTGAGAAAACATTATATCTTGCATGTCCAGGTGATGTGGAGAGATTCAGAAAATGGTGAATGGAAAGGACCAATTAGGTTAACTACTTGTGGGAGAGGGTTTGCTTGTATCTCCACAGATGGAGAAGGAATCAGATGGGTGCCAATGAGCCGTATTTACCTTATCCATCAGAGAGAGACAGAGCAGACCTTTGATATGAAGGAGAAGACACAAGAATCATCAGGTGCTTCCATTGCTGACTGTGTCCACCACTGAAAGAGCATGGCAGTTATGGCTTTTGACTCATGGACATCAAAAGTTGTTGGACTTCAAAACCCTCAGGAATCATTGGATTTTCTGAGAAATGATAAGACTGTTGCAGGACTTCAAAATCTGCAGGAATCATTGGATTCCTTAACACATAAAAAGACTGTTGCAGGACTTCAAAAACTTGTGGGGATCATTGGATTCCCTAACAAGTGAAGCAATGGGCAATAGATTGGTTTTGGACAATCTCTTGGCTGCCGAAGGAGGTTTATGTGTGATTGTTGTTTACACACCCTCCTTCTAGGACTTCTGGAAATCTTTTACACCACCATGTTGATATCATTACTTGCATACACAATTCATGTTTGTTACATCACATTGAGCCTGCACCGGCTGTGGGGAGAGTCATCACTAATAGCCGATGAGTTATTGCTATGTGCTTGTGTAATACCTCCCATGCTGATGGGTTTGTGCATATCTGTTTCTAGTAAGACCCTTCAGCCCAGCAATATCTGCCTTGACTCCCCACTTCCCTTTGGTGCTTTTTCATCTCCCTTCCTGAGCAGTCAGGGAAGGCACGATCACCTTCTTTTTGGGGCTTTTACCTCCCTTCCTGAGAAGTCAGGATGGGAATGATCACTTCCTTTTCAATCTTTTCACTTCCTTTCCTGAGAAGTCAGAGAAGGTGTGATCACCTCCTTTTTGGGGTTCTCACCTTCCTGAGAAGTCAGGGATGGCATGAGCATCTGTGTTCTAAAACAACAGCAATAACAACAAAACGGGAGATGTAAAGGGCTGAAACTCTGAGTTGATGCACTATAATCAGACAACCTAGCACTTAAGAGTAATTGCCGATTGGACAATACTCTATTAGCATATGCTTAGAAAATGGCCCTTCCCACTATTCTGTGCTGACTCAATCTTTTGGTATATATAGAGAATTGTAGGAGGGATTAGGGGGTGGAGTAAGACAAACCAGAGTCACTTTGGCAGTAGACAAGGAGAAGGAAGGTTGTAGAGATCCTGTGTCCATCCCTTTCACTTCTACTCCTAAAGACCACGAATAAAGACTAAGGACTTTTGCTTATCCTGACTCCAGCTGATTCTAAAGCATCTAACTAACTCAGTCTTCACATTAAATAATATTGACTATTTAGTATACAATGACTTTAATTTTTAAATAAAAGTTTCATTGTGGTTAAAGTATCCACATTCTTCCCACTCTAAGCAACATTGTAAGCAAAAATAACAAAATGCCACTACATCTCTGTAGCAATTTTCTGTAGCACTAATCTTCACCTCTTCAAGGAAGCAGGGTAGATGCATTTATTTCCTTACTTCTTCTCTGGGGTCAACATTATTCATTACAACTATGGAGTACGTGGATTCATTTACTTTACATGAAAATAGTTATCTGTGAGTATTTGTTTTGTTTTCAGCACTGTGCTAGAAATTGTAGGAAAAACTTACAAAAAAAAAGTATGAGTTACATACTCTTCTCTCCTTCAGCAGCAAACTTGCAGTCTAGTTGAAGAAGCAAAAGGGAAATAGGTAAAAATTCTTTTTTGTAAGAGGCTCTGGACCTGAACCTCCTGGAGTGGGTTGAAGACTCCTTTGTGTCAGGACCCACCCTAACCCGGATTCCTTGATTACCACGCTATCAATGCTGACGTGGGGGAGCCTGGCCGGGGGCGGGGGAGGCACAGAAAGGATGGGCTCCTCTTTCGGGGAGGGATTGGGGAAGAGTCTCTACCCCGATTGATGAATGACAGGTGGAGGGAAAAGAGCTATAAAAAGGGCGGACACGGGACGGTTCGGAGAGATACCGCTGACTTGTAACATCAATAAACATTACTGTGTTCTATTGACCTCAGCTCTCTGTCTGGTGATTCCTTCTTCCCGTCTCCACGAGGAGGGCCGGAGACGTCCGAAGCCCCGGCGGCTCAGGGAAGCTGGAAGAGGCAGTCACTGTTGAGGTTCCCTGCGACTGGTCCTGGCCTCGACACTTTTTATTTCAACAAATGTTTTTTTTTTAAGGGACTAAAGTACATGGAGCCCATACATATAGAATAAATAGAATGCCTTTCCCTGATGTTATGTATTTTGTATTTAGACATGTTCCTGACATTTTCCTCTATAGATTACAAGTTCTTCAAAGTCAGTATCTATTTCATTTTTTTTTATTTCAAGAACCTATCACATTGCCTAGTATCCAAAAGATGTTTAATAAATCTTTGAGAATTGATTAGTTGATCTATACTGCTGGGCCTAATAAGGTGCAATGAGTGGACATATATAAAGTAAAACTTTTCAAAAGGTTAATCAAAACAATTATAAGTATGTAGAATCAACTTAGATGAATCTTCAGGTTTTTAAAGGGAGAAATCACCTTTAAAATACTCAGGGATCCTAACAGAAAGCAAATTCAAGCTAGATGATTAAGATAAATGAAACAACCCAATAAAGACAAAATAGGATAATGCCATCAGCTCAGAGAATAAACCCAATGCATGCCCAGAATACGTTAGAGTCAAAGGATATAAACACATTGCTGTTTGCCTTTTTTTTTTTTCTTTTTTGTTGGCAACAGACATAGTGAATACTCAATATAACTTGAGCTTACCAAGGGAGATGGTTTAGCAGAGGATCCCAGATGATTGACATATGTGAGTTGCAGTGAATTGGTTGATGAAGAGATGATCTGTTCTGTTGACCTTGAGCTGTCATGGAAACATCCTAGTGGAATTTGGACTGGGTAAAATTGCTGATTCAGAGCCTAAGAAATATAACTCTCTCTCCCTCCAAGAAATGTGATTCTTCAACAACTCAGAATACCAAATTAAATTGAAATTCTCTTTAATGAAGCTGCTTGGATTTCCAATACATCGAGAAAGACCTGTTCAGCATAGAACTACAATACAATTGGTGCAAGCAGTTTTTTTTTTAATGTTCCCTCAATGAATATAAACTGAAGAATAATATAAACTGATTCACTGATTCTACTTTATTAAAATCTTTGCTCCAGTGGAAAACCCTTTATGAGACTCATGTTGGGAGGCAAGTCTATCCTCTGATTAATTGGGATGTCAGAAAGTTGTATGGGGTAGTGGAAAAAAGTTCTGAGTGATATTTACAAAAAGAAACAAACCCATATAACTATTTATTCGTGGGTCAGTTACTTATTTAATATGTGATTTGCACAAGTCACTTAATCTCTCTGAACCATCCTTTCTTCATCTGAATATTGCATTTGAGGGGGTGACAACTCTAACACAGAGTCCCCAGAATAGCTAATTAAGGTTCAAGGTCCATTTGAATTAAAACCAATTAAAGCTAGATTAAAACCAATGTTTTCTTGGTTTTCTAGTCTGTTATTGAACATAATTAATACAAAGTCATTTAAAGAAATATATCAGAAGATGTGTAAGATAACACAAATATGGGTCAGACTTTCCCCCAAAATACACACATAATCAGTATAGAGAATCAGCATGAGTAAAGATCACATGTGAGCAATGTTTCAGAAACTCTGATGACTTCTAATGATAACATGGTGCTTCTCTCTCTAGGTACGGTCCTATTTTGAACATAGTGTCTTTAAGGGTCCTTCTCTTCCCAGGAATCATGGACTTTATAGTCTATCCAAGAAATGCCTGCTGACACACTACTCTGCTGGTCTCAATATATTTTGCTAAGTGTTTTTGCTACTATTATTCTCAGGTCTCATCTGCTGAGAGCCAACCAAGCCATCTGAGTTAAAGTTAGGGTATGGCAGCTGAAGTTCTCCCTAATTAGGGCAGGGTCAGCTCTTTGGTGAAAATTGCATTTTAAAAATGAAAGCAAAACAAAAAAAGGGAAGGTGTTTACAGACAAAACTTATTTAACTTTTGTTGTTATTGTTGTTCTTATGCTCAAGCAGATTTTAAAGTGTTTGGACTTAATAATTTAGGGATTTAACAGTTTTAAATAATTTCAAGACCTCTCTGATTTAGCTGCAAATCACTTTGAACCAGTAAAAATGAGTGAGCTAAAGAGGCAAGGATAGTGTTCTCTATCCCTTAACCCAAATTGTTAGCTATGATGTATATCTGTCAGTAGCTAAACTGATTATGCTATAGTGCAATATGCTGGCCAATTGAAGATTTTTGTTTTGCTACATGTAAATGGGGACAATAGTGGCACAACAGTAACAAGTTCATCGTGCTATTGGGAAGAATGGACTTTTAAAAGGTGTATAATATAGTAAAATCATGAATTGTTAATGAGCTAGTGCTTTTATGAAGTATACTATGTCATAATGTATAGAAGATTGATCTTTGACTCATAAAGAGCTAGGCTTTAGTCCTGCTTCTGACAAAACTCTGTCGGTGTTCCTTATTAGCTTTATGTCTGAGGAATAATTATTTCACTTCCCTGGGCCTTCTTTCTCATTTGCCAAAAGAAGATAAGAATGACTGACCTGCTTCCCTCTCAGAGAAGTTGCAGGGAACAATATAAAACATAAATCTTTATAAGGGCAAGCAGTGATGATAATGATGTTGTTGTTGTTGGTGGTGATGATGATGGTAGTGGTGATGGCACTAATAATGATGATGATGATGATGGTGATTATAATGACCATGGTAATGGTGATGGTTGTCGTGGTAGTGATAATTTTGATGGTGACTGATGCTTATTTGATCATTCACTCAAACAGAACCACATAATAACATTTTTATTTTTCAGAAAGCAGTGCTTCTTTATTAAAAATCCAAGTTAACATATTTAACATGTATTGGATTACATGCCATCTAGGGGAGGAGGTGGGAAGAAGGGGAAAAGTTGGAACAGAAGGTTTTGCAAAAAAAAAAAAAAAGATTGAAAAATTACATGCATGCATATGTTTTGTAAATAAAAAAGCTATAATAAAAAATCCAATTGTAGACTTCAGAATAGTTTATGCGCTATATACTTTCAAATGACTATATATATGTGTATATATATACACACACATATATATTGTTCCTAGAATCAATTCAGATACTGAATTTCAGGTATCTGCTCTTCCAGTCCTTTAACTGGAAGATATGTTCTTATGATAAGCTTATGTATATTTACTTAAAATTATCAAATGCATCTTTTGCCTTTTCTTGAGCACTCAGAATCAACAACCCACAGTGAAGCAAAGACAAAAAGAAATAAGCATTTATGAAGCATCTACTTTATGACAGTCCCTGTGCACTAAGTACAATATTTTCTTATTTTATCATCACAACAATCCTATGAGGCAGGTACTAACATGATTTCCATTTTACAGTTGAGAAAACTAAAACCAACGGAACTTAAGTGATTTGTCTAAAGTCTCACAGTTAGTACATAACTTAAGCTAGATTTGAATTGTTTAGGTGCAATACTCTATTGTGCTGAGCTGCTGCAAGGTTCCACTTTCCCTTACCTCATCCTTAAGTAAATGGAGAAAGTTAAGGTATAGTTTTCCCAAATATCTTAGAGGACAACAATAATATCTTACAGTCTTTTTGAAGGTTCTGGTGTTAAAGATGAGAAGCATTATTATTAACCTACAATTACAGTTACCCAAATTTGGTTGCAAAATCAGAAACTTAGATTGTTTTTATTTGTTTCTTTGGAATATTATTTATTTATTTTAAGCATTCTTTTTTTTTTAAAAATTCAGTTTCAATTTTTCTCTTTCTTTACTTGTTCCCCAACATTGAGGAGGCAAGTAATATGAGAGCAAGTATACATAAGAAATCTTTCGGAATATTTTTCCACAAGTCATGTTGTTTAAAAATAAATAAAGACAAAGAAAACAAATAAATCAAGAAAAAAAAAGAAAAAAAATTGTGATTCATTTTACATTCTGTTTATCAGTTCTCTCTCTGGATGTGAATAGCATTTCTCATCATTACTCTTTTGGAATTCCCTTGGATCTTTGTCTTGGTCAGAATAACTAAATCTTATTTTTCTAGCAAATATATTTATTTTTAATACACATTACTTTCTGAATTATGTTAGGAGAGAAAAATCAGAGCAAAAGGGAAAAGCCATGAGAGAGAAAAAAAAAAAGCACAGAAAAAAAAAAAAGTGAACACAGCATGTTTTGATTTACATTCAGTCTCCTTGGTTCTTTTTTTACATGCAGGTGGCATTTTTGGTCAAAAGTCTATAGAAATTGCTTTGGGTCACTGAACCACTGAGAAGAACCAAATATTTCATACTTGATCATTATACATACTTGCTGTTATTGTGTACAATGTATTCCTGGTTATGCTTGTTTCATTCAGCATCAGTTCATGTAAATCTTTCCAGACCTTTCTAAAATCAGCTTGTTCATTTTTATAGACTGAAAATATTCCATTATCTTTATATACACAACTCATTCAGTCATTCCCCTATTGATGAGCATCTACTCATTTTCCAATTCTTTGCTACACAAAAAGAACTGCTACAAACATGTTTACACATGTGGGTCATTTTCCCTTCTTTAAGATTTCTTGGAATATAGACCCAGTATGGCACCTTTAGATGAAAAGAATACATGCTTTTATAACATTTGGGGCATAGTTCGAAATTGCTCTTCAGAATTGTTGGATTATTTCACAATTTCACTAATGAATTACTGTCCCAATTTAACCACATGCCCTCCAATATTTGTCACTATTTTTTCATGTCATCTTAGCCAATCTGAGAGTTGTGAGGTTGTATCTCAGAGTTGTTTAAATTTGCATTTCCTTAATCAATAGTAATTTAGAGCATTTTTGCATATAATTATAGAAGGCTTTAATTTCATCATCTGAAAATTATCATTTGACCATTTATCAATTAGGGAATGATATATATTCTTATAAATTTGGCACAGTTTATATATTTTAGAAAGAAGACATTTATCAGAAATAATGGCTGTAAAGGTTTTTTTCCCCTAGTTTTGTACTTCCCTTCTAATTTGCTTTCTGTTGATTTTGTAAAATATATATATATATATATATATATATATATTAATTTAATGTAATCAAAGTTGTTAATTTTGCCTTTTATAATGGTTTCTAGGTGTTTTATAGTCACAAATTCTTGTCTTCTCCAAATATCTGATAGATAAATTATCCCTTGATCTCCTAATTTGTTTATGGTATCATTCTTTATGCCCAGATCATGTACCTATTTGACCTTATTTTGGTATAAGGTGTGAGATGGAGGTCTATGCCAAGTTTCTGACATACTGTTTTCCAGTTTTCCCAGCAATGTTTGCCAAATAGTGAGTTATTATTCTAGAAGCTAGAGTATAGAGGTTTATCAAATACTAGATTATTATAGATAGGTCTTAATTATTGTGTTATGTAAAGCTAATCTGTTTCACTGAACCACCACTCTTATTTCTTACCCAGTTCAAAAAGGTTTTGATGACTGCTGTTTTATAATAGCTTCAAGTTTGGTACTGCCAAATGACCATCCTTTGTACTTTTTTCATTAATTATTACTTTGATATTCTTGAAATTTTGTTCTTCCAGATGAATTTTGTTATTATTTTTAGTTCTATAAAATATTTTTTGGCAGTTTCATTGGTATGGCACTGAAAAGATATATCAATTTAGGTAGAATTTTAATTTTATTACATTAACTCAGCTAACCTTGAGCAATTGATATTTTTCCAATTGTTTAGATCTGACTTTATTTGTGTGAGAAGTGTCATAATTGTGCTCATATAGTGCTTGGGTTTGTCTTGGCATGTAGACCCATAAGTAGTTTTATTTTGTCTACAGTAATTTTAAATGGAATTTCTCTTTCTATATCTTGCTGAGGTCCTTTTTCAATAATACATTAAAATGCTGATAATTTGTGAGAGTTCATTTTAAATCCTGCAACTTTGTTAAAGCTGTTAATTGTTTCTAGTAGGTTTTTGAATGATTTTGGAATATTCTGTAAGTATAATATCATATCATCTGCAGAGAGTGACAATTATTGAATCATTGAATTTATTGAATAATAGTGGTGATTATGATTATTCTTGTTTCATTTCTGATCTTATGGGTAATGCATCCAGCATCTCTTCATTGCACATATTGTTTGCTATTAGTTTTAGATAAATATTGTTTATTATTTTAAGGAAAACTCCCTTTATCCCTCTGCTTTTTAGTGTTTTTAATAGGAATGAGTGCTGCATTCTGTCAAAAGGTTTCTCTGCATCTATTGATCATTTCATATGATTTCTAATGGCTCTGTTATTGATATGGTCAATTATGATAATAGTTTTCCTGATATTAAGCCAACCCTGCATTCCTACTATAAATCTTATTTGGTCATAGTATATTATTCTGCTGATAAGTTGCTGTAATCTCTTTGCTAATATTTTATCTAAAAGAATTTTGCATCAATATTTTTAGAGAGATTGGTTTGTAATTTTCTTATTCTGTTTTGGCTCTTACTGGTTTGGGTATCAGTACCATATTAGTGTCAGAGAAGGAATTTAGCAGGACTCCTTCTTTATCTATTTTTTTCCCAAATAGTTTACATAGTATTTGGAATTAAATGTTGTTTAAATGTGTGATAGAATTCACTCGTGAAACCATCTGGCCCTAGATATTTTTTTCTTAGGGAGTTCATTAATAGATTATTCAATCACTTTTTTTTTTTCTAAAATGGACTGTTTAAGTAATTTATTTCCTCTTCTGTTAATCTGGACAATTTATCTTTTTGAAATATTGATCCATTTTGGTTAGATTGTCAGATTTGCAGCTATACATTTGAGCAAAATAGTTTTAATTATTGTTTTGTTTGCCATTGTTGCTAAATTCATCCTTTTCATTTTTGATGCTGATTTTTTTTACAAACATTTTTTTTAAACAATCAAAAATTTATATATTTTGTGGATTAAAAAAATCCTTCATTTTATCTATTAGCTCAATAGTTTTCTTTGTTTCAATTTCATTAATCTTTCCTTTGAGTTTCAGAATTTCTAATTTGGCATTTAGTTGGAGATTTTTACCATGTTCTTTCTCAACCTTTTTTAGTGCATACCCAATTCATTGATTTCCTCTTTCTGTGTTTTATTCATATAGCTATTTAGAGATATAAAATGTCCCCTAAGAACTGCTTTAACTGTATCCCATCAGTTTTGATATGTTGTCTAATTGTCATTCTCTTGGAAGAAATTATGGATTGTTTCTGTGGCTTGTTTGATCCACTCATTTTTTAGATTTAGATTATTTAATTTCCAATTGGTTTTCAATCTATCTTTTCCATTCCCTTTATTGAATATAATTTTTATTGCATTATGGTCTGAAAGGAACCATTTAATATTTCTGCCTTTCTGCATTTGATTGTGAGATTTTTATATCCTAAAACATGGTCAATTTTGTGAAGGTGCCATATACTGCCTAAAAAAAGGTGTATTCCTTTCTGTCTCTATTCAATTTTCTCCAGATCGTCAAGCATATTTAGGTTTTCTAGGACTATTAACCTTCCTAGTTTCTTTCTTTTTTTTTTTTCATTTATTTTGTGGATAGATTTACTGGATTCTGAGAGTGAAAGTTGAAGTCCCCCACTAATATAGTTTTACTGTATATTTTTTCCTGTAACTGTCTTAATATCTTTCCCAAGAATTTTTCAGCTCTATCACTTGTTACATACATATTTAGCATCATTACATTTCACTGCTTAAGTTGCCCTTTATCAAGATGTACTTTCCTTTCTTATCTCTTTATATATATATATATATATATATATATATATATATATAATTTTTGCTTTATCTGAGATCAGTATTGCTACCCCTACTTTTATTTTTACTTCAGCTGAAGCATAAAAATTCTCTTCCAGCCTTTTACCTTTATTCTGTATATTTCTCTCTATATCAAATGTGTTTCCTATAAACAACTTATTGTAGGATTCTGTTTAATTTTTAACCCATTCTACTATTTGTTTCCATTTTATGGTAGAATTCATTCTATTCACATTCACAGCTATGATTACCAACTCTGTATTTCTTTCCATCCTATTTTCTCCCTTGTATATACCTTTGTTCTCTCTTTCTACCTTGTCCTTAGGCAGTTTTCCCCCCAGCCCACCCAATACCTTATCTTCTATCATACTTTCCCCCCCTCTACCTTTATCTTAGTCTTTATGCCCTCCCTTCTATCCTGCTCCTTCCTTTTTTCCCCTCTTTTTACTCCTACTTCTTTATAGGAGTAGATCAATTTCTTTACTCAAATGAATGATTACATTATCCCTCCTCTTAGAGCCAAAACTGATGAGATCAAGCTTCAGATAATGCTCATCTCTCCTCCCTTTTCCCCCTTAATTGTAATAGTATTTTTGTACCTCTTCATGTGAATTAATTGCCTCCCCTTTACTCTTTTTCAAGTACAGATATTTCCCCATCCCTTATTATCTTTGTCTTTGAGGCTATCACATCAATGCCAATTCAGAACCTCACCTTCAGTCCACATATTGCCCTGCCCCTCCCTGCCAACCCCCTTCCCCTTCCCCCACCTCGTCTGGCCCAGTGACAGATACAGTTCTCAAGAGTTACTGATATTATTTTCTCATCTAGGGATATAGAAACACTAACTTTTAAATAATATATATTTCCCCTGTTTGCCTTTCCATGCTCCTCTTGAATTCTGTGTTTATAGTTTGCATTTCCTGTTTAGTTCTATTTTTTTCCAATAGAAATGTTTGCAAATCTCTTATTTCTTTGAAATTCCATCACCTTCTCTAAAAGATGATGCTGAGTCTTGCTGGGTAGTTAATTTTTGGTTGCAGCTTTAGGTCCTTTGCTTTCTGGAATATGACATCCTAGCCCTCCAAGCCTTTATTTTAGAACCAGCCAGGTGCTGGGTAGTCCTGACTATTGCTCCTTGATATATGAATTGTTTTTATCTGGCAGCTTGACATATTTTTCCTTGTCGTTGTAGTTCTGGAATTTCCCAAAATGTTCCTTGGGGTTTTCTTTGTGGGATCTCTTTCCAAATATGATTGATGGATTCTTTCAATGAATATTTTCCCAACTGTTTCTAGAATATTTCTAGAATATCAAGGCAGTTTTCCTAAGCGATTTCTTGAAGAATGGTATCCAGGTCTTTTACTTTTTTTTTCATCATGGCCTTCAGGAAGGCCAATGATTTTTAAATTGTCTCTTCTGGAAATATTTTCCAGGTTTGCTGTTTTTCCAATGAGGTAGTTCACATTTTCTTCCATTTTTTTCATTTTTTAAAAATTTGTTGGACTGATTCTTGCTGTCTTATGTAGTCATTAGCTTTCATTGGCCCTATGCTAATTTTTGATGTGTGATTTTCTTTAGCTACCTTTTTTTAATCTGTTTTTCCATTTACTTAATTGTACATTTTATGCATTTTCATTTTTTCTTCCTTTCTCATTTTTTCTTCCATCTCTCTTATTTGCCTTTTAAAATCTTTTATGAGCTTGAGATTAATTTATCTCACTCTTTGATATTTCTTTTGTGCAAATTTTGTCCTTATGTGAGTTTATGATTTGGACACTTGTCACCATAGTAGCTTTCTATGGTCAAGGTTCTTTTCTATTTCTTGCTCATTCTCTTTTCTTTTCGATATTTTCTGCTTTTTTAACTTTTATGATTAAACTTTGCTTCTGGGGCAAAGGGGGCATTTTCACAAGCTTCTTCTGCATCTCTGAGCCTTGACTTTAAGCATAGGGACCCCTTATTTTTGTAAGAGGTAGCTTTGCCTGCTCTTTTCAGGAAATAGTCTGGTTTCCCATAGTTAGCCTTCTGAGTTGAGACTGGAAATTGCCCCAATGATTTGCAATTCTGCTGATCCAGAACTGAACTCTTAGTTTCTGATCTGCTGTGGTTAAGACCCTCTCACAGGCTTTTCCAGAGCCTATCTGAGGTGGGCCTTTTCACCCTAGTGAGATTGACCTATTTTTAAGCTTTTTTCAGTTAATCTTGTATAGGAGAGTGGTTTCATTCTGTCAGACTCTGTTCAGAGGTTTGTTTTCATGTGTTTTTTGAAGGAAACTGGGAGAGCTCAAGCAGCTTCTTGGTTTCACTCTGCAATGTTGGCTCCACCCCAAGAAGTCCAGAAATTTTTGTAGTAACAGAAGCAGTTTTATATTATAGATTTTAGTCTAAACTTTAAAAATTGGAAAGCTCACAAAACACTGTATTTTTCTAACAATTTTACCTAGAATTTATAAATGCAAGCAATCTGATATGCTTTAAAGTACTTGAAATATACAGTGTGAAGCATCAGAAGGAATAATAACCATTTCACTCTTTTTCATCTTGCTTTAAGTTAAGGAGAGATAATCTTCTCAGCTTAAACTCTATTTAAAAGAGAACATTTTGGCATAGTCAGTGATAGCTTCTTGAAGTGAGCCAAGAAAAAAAGGAATGACTCTTTTTAAAGAAGTTTCTGGCAAGAAATTTATGGTTTCATATTTTTACTATTTGGGTGCATGTATTTTAGATTAATTGTCAAAATATATCAATCACTGAAGAGCAAGGAATAAAGCAGTTTTTCTATGGCCATTCTTTTCTTCCCCTCCCCTTAATTATGTCAGCATCTGGAGGAAAGACCAATTTTGTCAGGAGTCCAGGCCTCTCTAATTTAGGAAGATGCCAGCTGGTTTCACTATCCAGATGGACATTGCATCACCACTGCAGGAAATCGAAGAAATGTGTTAGGCTGAGTTTAAGTGAGTCCTTCATGGTGATTCAGTAGGGAACAGAATCTCTCTTGTGGGGTTTAAATGGGAGGACCTTTCGTGAGTTGGCTGTTTTAAAATTTAGTTGATAGGCAACTGTTTACTCAGTTATTCAGTTGGACTTTTAGGAAATTAAATAGAGAATTAGCAATGTTTTCTCACCAGGGAAGCTATTCATCTTAAAGTATTTCATTATCAGTCTTGAATTCATCTCATTTGAAATATCAATACATTTCATTCATTTACTCAAACATGGAATGAAGTTATTATTCATCTGTGTTACCATTGCTCTCTGTAGGAAAAGACATCATTCTTTCAAAAATCAGTTAAGCATTTAGAGAAGCAAAGAGAAAAGTCAAATAACAATGGATGAAATCTTTTGTCAAAAGAAAATATTATGATAAATGAATTATATATTCTATTCCCTTCATATGCCTGATGAAAATGGTAATATTACTTTTGGTGAACACTATATTATTCTTTTTTAGAAGTTATAATGATATAGATATCAGATAAGAAAATCAGAAAAGAGACTTTGATGGCTCCGTTATTGGCTTGAAAAAGATAATTTGAAATTTTGTAGGGGTGACTAACTTTGGAATAACCAATTTTACAAAATGAGTGAGATGGTTAAAAATAAATCTGTTTGACAAAAATCTGAGTGTTTTCTTGTCTTTTATGTTAAATAAGATTAAACATTATGACATAGTAACTAATGCAAACATAATGCATATTAAGAGAAACATACTGTTCAACTTTACATGAGTGCCAATGATCTGATCACATCCTAGATACTGTATTCAGTGAAATGTGCCATGTTTCAGGGAGGATGTTGATTACCTGGATTTTATTCAGAGAATACTAACCAAGAAGGTGAAAGACCAAAAATTATCATGCCATAGCAGGGTTAGTTGAAATAAATGGAAAACATTAAACTAGAGAAGAAAAGGTAAGCAGATCATAATCTTTTTTTATATTATTTGAAAATTTCTCAGATCAAAGAGTGACTAGACTTGTTATATTTGACATTAGAGAGTAATACTAGGTGTAGTAGATAAAAGTTACAAGGACTTGAAGCAGAAAAAAAATCTTTTTTTTTTTTTTTTAATAATTAGAGGTATTAAAAATAGAATGGACTGATTTGAGATGTTTGGACTTCCCACATTCAAAATTCTATAACAAAGTCTGGATGATAAGTTTAGGGTTTTTTTGAGGTAATTTTAGTTTAAGTATTTGTTTGCATCACTAGACTCCATGGTCTCTTCTAAATCTAACATTCTTTGTTTCTATAGATAAGTCATTTGAAGAGAGATCAAATACTTTTCCAAGGTTATGCTATGATAAACAGTCAGGATAGTAAATTCATACACTTGGAACTAAGAAATTTTATTTCACATTTGGTTTTGATGTTGAAACTGTGGAAAAGCACACACACACACAGAAACACATAATTTTAGGATATTTTTATGATGTATCCATAGGATTCACTGGTCTTCTCAGGGTTCAGTGACTCAGAAAAGATTAACCCTTGCTGAAGAGTAATAAGTAAAATTTCAGGGATGTAGAGTGAAGATTTTACAAGAATGTCTTTAAAATTAAATATTCAGTACTTAGCACAAAAGTGCCTACCAACCACTGAAGACTATACCAAGCATTGATAGTGAATACAAGATGCCTAATGAAAAGAATTTCATTTAATAATATATACTAACTTGGTTGTCTCCCCAAGTAGACTGGGGAAGAGACAAATATGTATCAGCCTATCTGGAAAACTTCCTGGTTTCCCTGCTAATGCAATCATTGCTTTCCCAAGGCAAAGAGACTTACCTAAATAACTCTATCCCATTCCTTGAATTAGGCCATCCATTTAAAAACTCTAAAGATAGACAGCCTAACCAAATATTATCACTTGTAATACCCTTATCTTCATAGATAACCCATAAAATGCAACCAAACCGAATCATCAGATTGTTCTTATAGTGTCATTGCAGCTGGATTCACTGATGTAAACATATCTGGTTAGCTATAGCCAGCTTGCTTCACCTTTGCAATAATGCTTAGTGATTGAACTGATATGAAAGTTTTTTTAGAGTCATTTAAAAACTAAGTGCCTACTATAATAGAGACTGGGGAATTTTTTTTTTTAAACAAACATGGCTCACACTCAGGTGGAATTTATGAAGAGATATTTGGGATCTCAAAGATCTCTAATAGAAGCTCCATTTGAATATTTTCAAAACATTCTCAGTCAGGGAATTAAAATGTGAAGTATAAATAGTAAGATTTCATCTTACTTACCAAGTTTCATTTCAAATGCTTTCCGTTTCTCACATTGAAATATCTGTACACATAACAACAAGCTAGGATTTAGGCTTAATTTTGAGAGGAAAAGAATTTAACAAAGAATGTCTGGATTCTGCAGTTTTCTGTTTCCAGGATATTTTTTTTTCTTCTGCAAATACTATCAAAATGACTTTCTTCTCTCTCTCACTCTCTTTTAAGCTGGTTTTTAAAGTTTATGTTGAGATTTGTTATAGATGCCAGACAACTTGTCTTGCCTAATGAGCTGCTGTGGAATTATGGAGTATATTTTCATATTAAAAGTCTTCTAATATAGAATCACGATAAGATGTTAAAGAAGTTCAAGATTTAATCTTGTTAGTTGCACATTTCTTTAAATGGAATTTTACCAGTTCCTCACTTTTGCAATAGAATTATTATAATTAAGTCTCTGAAGTAAAACTTAAGTCATCTCAGGTCGCATTTTCCAGAATCTGGTACAACAGATGACCTCTCATGAGGAGAACTTCTGTGTTCTTTTCCAATAACAATAAAATATGCCTTACTAAGTAAGTTTCTCATTCTGCTCAATGCGCAAAATTTATTCTAAATACTAGCTCTTATTTTTAGGTTCACTGAAACATTTCTAAGGAGTTTGCATTGTGTCAGACTAAGAAGATGGAACTAATGCTGCTTATTTACCTGAAGCTGTTGACATCAATAAGGACCTAGTACCTCTGCTTCTCTCTCTTTCCTAAATAGTAACTGTTGTTTCAGCAGAATATCAAAGCAGACAGCTAGAATGAAGGGCAAGTTGGATGTGCAATTTCTTTGGACTTGTGTGTTTTGTTATATATTCAGTGGCCAACTTCTGTTAGCCCTAAGGTTTAAGCCATTTTAGATCTCAGGTGACCTAAGCAAAGTCAGGCTGTTGGAATGTGGGAGTAGTGTTGGGGTATGGCATTATGCCAGACATAGAGTAGAAACTTAATGAATTTATTGAACAAGATAAAAATAAAACAAAAAAGAAGCCAAATCAGAAAGGTAGAAAACATTAAAGGAATATTGAATTGAGATGATGACCAGACTAATTTTGATAGCTTCCAGGGCTAGCCCAGACATGGGAAACAGTCAATAAAAAGGCACAGACTTGGGAAAAGGAACATTATTTTTTTTGAAAAGCAAGATGGTCAATGTTGCTATATCATAAAATATGAGGGAAGGAATGTAAAATGTAAAAAAGTCTAGAAAAGTAGAAAGAGACCAATTGTAAAAAGGTTTAAAAAGCCTTTTTGATCACAGTGATCAACGATCACAGAGGTAATAGGGAACCACTAGAGTTTTTTTTTTGTTTGTTTTGTTTTGTTTTCTAAGTAGAAGAGAGACATTGTCAGAACTTTTCTTTCATAAAATCAATTGAAGCTGTTAGGATGTTCTGATATGGAGAGTGCCTGGAGCTAAGGAGACCAGTAAGTAGATCACTGAATTAATCCATGGATAGAAAATGCCTCATTTGAGAGATTTTGTGAAGCCATTACTACTCAGGAGCCCCAGGGACTGAATTGAGAAGATTATATGATTAAGGATAGGGTGGGATTTTAGAATTCAAGATGGTATTAGTCATTTAACAATTATTTATCATCTCTAATATGTGCCAGACTATTTAATAGATATTGGAAATATAAATGTAAAGACTCAAGTCAGAACTATATGAACATATACATGTTAAAAAAGTAAATAAATATAGATAAAATACTACATTGGAAAGAACCCTGGCTCAGATTTCAGATTATCTAGTTTCAAATTCTACCTATGAAGTTAATTATTTGTATAATATTAAGCAATTCACATATCTCAATGGGCCTCCATTTCATTGAATGACTATGACTAGATGTCATCTGAAGTTCTTTCCAGATTTAGATTATCCATAACATTCCTCTTAAATAGGGATGAGGCAAAATAAATTATTAGACTTTGAAAGTCCTTTATTGTATATCATGTAGGTTACTATATTGGCAAATCTGAGATTTAAAGTAAGGGCTTCTAACTAACTAAACTAACTTAGTGACTAACTCTCAGTGTCTGTCTCTCTTTTTCTGTTTTCTAACTTTCTCTCTGTATATATGTATATCTAAATACCTGTATACATGTATATCTATACCTATCTATATCTATTTATCTCTCAATATGTGTGTATCTATCTGTTTACCCATTTACCCATCTATCTCTCTCTCCCTCCCTTTCTCCTTCCTTCCTTCCCTCCCTCCCTCCCTCTTTCTCTCCTTCCCTCTATCTATCTATCTATCTATCTATCTATCTATCTATGTATCTATCCTTTTTATTCATTTATTCTCTCCCTTTTCTTTCTTTGGGGTTTTATAGAAGACAAAATCCTTATGTTGGAAACAAGATCATTTGCAAATGATGACTCATTGTTTAGGACAAGGACCATCAGGAGTCTGTGTGCCAGGAGTGTGACATCTCCCTGAAGCATTTAAGTGATGTTATGAGTCATTGCATTTGTTCCAAAATTGGTATCAAATATCTTTCTTTTTCTTGGCCTTGTATACAGTGGCCCTCATTCCCCTTGATATTAAATGAATTCAAGGAGACAATTTCTCTAGGCCCAAAGCCGCACTGATATTTGTTTATCTGAAATTTCTGTCTGGAAACATACCACCATTCTGAAAAGAAATCATTATTAATTAAAGTGTCTACTGTGTCATTGTCAGTCAAATAGACTCCATATGTGGTGTAGGTAATCTAATTGACAGAATTTATTTTATTATGAAAAAGCATGTATAACAAAATGTAGCATTAGAAATTCAAGATGTCATTTGTGGAGTATTTAATTTACTCTCATGCTGAAAAACCATTTGGTGTTCTCCTTATCTGTGAGACAATAAGCAATATGATTTCCAGCAGTGAACTTTTATGTTGTATGAAAGACTGAAATTCTACTTGACACAATTATTATCTATTTTACCATTAGTGCATATCCATTAAGCACATATAACATGAAAGATGATCTAGAAAACACAGAAACGAAGGTATAAATTTTATTCTTAGCTCTTTTACAAAGAAAAAAAAAAAGATCTGTCTTTCCAGAAAGTCATTTAGCTTTCTTGATCTTCAGTTTCTTTATCTGCAAAATAAGATTATTAATACAATTAATACCTATCCAAAATTTGTTGTGGGGGTCAAAGACGATAATGAATTGAAATAAAAAACAAATGTAAAGTAGACTTTGCATTCAAGAAGTTCATACATAAATGGAGGAAACAAAGCATGTGATACTCTTTTAAATACTTACAGTAATCATGTCTTCCCTAATTCTTATCTTTTATAAACTGTTTCATTTATTATAATTTGAACCTACATAAACTTCTCTTCAAAAATATATATGACATACTCCAAGCTTTCAAGTGAAAAAGAAGCCATTATTTTTCCACCTAATATATTCTGCCTTTGGATAGCTCTAATAATTTGCAAGTTTCTCTTTACTTTAAAATACAATACAATAAAATATTTTATTCGATATACATTCACTGCTCTTTATCCTACCTGCTAGAAATAAACAGAAAAGTTTAATCCTTATTCCACTTTATACTCATTTAAATACTTGGACTAAATCTCATTCCCTATCTTCCTTCCCAAATCTGATCTTGGCCATGATAAACTTGCAAGAAGCAACAACCTAAATGATTTTCAATCCTCTTATTAAAGATCATCGTAGGGAAACTTTACAAAATGAAATAAAGCAAAAATTAACAACAAAAAAATGGAAAAAAATACTCCAAATGTGGTTTAACCTAAGTACAATGGGACTACTCCCAATAAAGCTGAAAAGATAGAGAGTAGTGAATTAATAAAATTAGCTCTCATCTGAGCAGGTATTCCCTTCTTAACCTTATCATCTACCCTCACTAAGCAACATGGAAAGAGCAGAGGATGTTATGTTAATGTGATATTCATACTCTATTTGTCATAACATTGTTAAGGATTTAACCATGACTTATTTCAAACCTTTAGTTTTACATGCTTGGGAATCTAGGATTATAATTATATATTCCAGTTATACCCCACTTAAAATCTAAATAAATTTTACTATGTATCAAGGTTACTTTGGTTCATTTTATTTTTGCTTCATTTTTGGTTCTTTGCTTCTTTAGAAATTTTCTGGGTCATATAATCTAGCTATACATTGATTCTCAGTCACTTAACTGAATTGAGAATCACCATTGCTTATTTTAGAATTCACAAAAGTATTGGACATCTTTGCACATGTGTGTGTAGTTGAATATTCTAAACTGAATTTTGAATATATTGAATATTATATGTATCTGCATGTATATAATATTCAGCTGCATTAAATTCAATAGATGTTTATTAAGTACATACTATGTGCCAGACACTGTGTTAAATGCTGGAGATGCAGAAAGGGGCAAAGAATAGTTCATGCCTTTAATAAGCCTGCAATATAATAGAGGAAAACATAAAAATAAATATAAACAAAAGAAGCCACATGCAAGCTAAATAGTAAATAACAAAGGGAAGGTACAAGAATTAAGGGGGTTGGGGAAGGTTTCTACCCCTTTACAAGCTCATTTGCCAATATTTCCCCTTCTCTTTACAAAAGAAAATAATTAAGCAATTAATTAAACCAGTACCACTGATAGCATGGGCATCATTCCATATCCATGGATGATTATCCTAACATTGAAATGAAGATATATTTCATTACCTATTCTCTGGAATAAGATTTAATATTTTTTACCTTTTTATATGCCACAGATTATTTTGTTCATTACATATAATTCCATTGGACTTGTTTGATTCAGTTACTATCCTTTCATATCTGTTTTCATGTCTTCATATTTTCTGTGAATTTATCATATTCAAA
This sequence comes from Antechinus flavipes, assembly GCF_016432865.1. Lineage (NCBI taxonomy): Eukaryota > Metazoa > Chordata > Mammalia > Dasyuromorphia > Dasyuridae > Antechinus > Antechinus flavipes. The sequence goes on from NC_067403.1 coordinate 231,634,667, forward strand.
ATTTCTTAATATGTAGTAATACATTGAATATATTTTCTCTTAAGTTATCCCTAAGAATACTCATGTCTTTTATGACATAGAATAGAAGAACATATCCTGGGAGTTAGAGATATGTATTGGGCTCACTAAATTAATAAAAGTTATAGACTTAATTCTTTAAAAAATAAGTTCCATGTCTAGCTAAAGTGAAAGACTATATAGACATATCCATTTGAAAAAATACCTAAGGATTTACAAAGAAGTAGCCAAATATTTCCTATATTATTAACAATCCAAATTGAGAATATATGAGAACAAGAAACCATGTTGTATGAGGTTGGACTGAGTTTGAACCACATTATGAAGGATGAAAGGTCCTCAAATAAATGAAGGAGAAGATGATAAACTGCATTTCAGGTGAGTTGTATGGAAAGCCAGATAGTTATAAGAGAAAGAATCATACCAATGTGTAATTTTTTCTTACCTATAAGTATGCAAATGTTTTCATATTTTATATTAGAATCCACTCTAGTTCCATTCATATCTCATATCTCAACATTAAATCACACCAAAACTATTCCCTGCTCCAACATGCACATCAAACCCATGCTCTTCCCAATTCTATTGTTTATGTGTGTGTGTGTGTGTGTGTGTGTGTTTTGTTTTGGTTTTTGTTCAGATTAAATGAGCTCCCACCTCCTTTGTGGAACATTCAATTCTTCTAGGAAAAAGTGATTTTTCCTTATTGACTTTTCTCTAAATTTATTTGACTTCCCCTTTATAATGAAACCCTACCTTATCTATTTGGGTATATATATTATTCTGTTGGATTGTAAGCTTTTTGAGGGCCGAGTATCATATCAGGGCCTAATTCAAGCTCTTTCTTTTCTAATTTACATTTGATATTAGAACAAAATAAGACATGAGTAGGTCGTTCAATACATAAGAAAAAGTATTTTTTTTAGCTGAAGCAGGGGAAAATCATTCAACAATATAGGCACTGAGAATTGATTCAACTTAAGGAAACTCTTGCCTGAGTTACCCCCTAATCTACCACCTAAATTTTAGGGCTTGTACCTTGAGCTCTTTTTGATGCTTTGTGTTGAGGCAATGAGGAAGTGAAATCAACAATTTGAGCTTCTAACCTCCCAAGTTCACTCTCAAGAAAACTCTCAATGCCTTTGAAGGAAGGAAAAAAAAAAAAACATAGACTAATTTGCATGGGGGTGAAGGACATGGATATTGTTCCTTGTTCCTAGAACACAAAGGCCAGGCTGGATTTTGTCATTTCACCTTTCACTTTAGATTTTGTTAATTTGTTTGTTTGGCTATACTTGTGATTTTATTTGTGTAGGAATCTCCTATTAAGGAATTATCTCTACCAAAGCCAATGATCACCTGTCTGGGACATTGAGAGATTGAGTGACTAGTCCAGGGTCACATACACAGTATAAACCATACACAGATGAGAAAGTCACTCCTTCTGGCTCAAAAATAAGCTCTCCATCTAAATTTTTTCTTATCAATAGTTCTCACTGTGCAAAATTGTTATCTCAACAATAATTTGGGCAATCTTTTATTGTAAAATTATGCCATTGTGCTTCGCATCTTGCCCAAAGGAGATGCTTGATAAAAATTACTGAATTGAATTACACACAATGATAAAGAATTCTAATTTCTATGATGACACATTCATTTCCCCTACCACTCATGACTTTTTCTGTCTTTCTACATAGAGAATAATCTAGATTTTTTTTCTATTTTAAATATTAGTGAAGTCAGTTGCAATGCCTTCAATAAGAACAACATACAGTAGGAATAACATGGGCTATTGCCATGTTAGATCTAAAGAGAATTGATAGAGAAACAGAAGAAACCAAAATTTCATAAAATATTTTATTTAATAAAATATCACAAACCATCGATCCATTTTGCTTGATTGCTTTATTTGTCCAATATGTGACATGAGATCACATTCTATCAAATATACACATTATTAATATTACTATGCTAATGTTTACAAACCCCTTGTAGCAGCCCTGTTTGTAGTGGCCAGAAACTGGAAAATGAATGGATGCCCATCAATTGGAGAATGGCTGGGTAAATTGTGGTATATGAATGTTATGGAATATTATTGTTCTGTAAGAAATGACCAGCAGGATGAATACAGAGAGGACTGGCGAGACTGACATGAACTGATGCTAAGTGAAATGAGCAGAACCAGGAGATCATTATACACTTCGACAACGATATTGTATGAGGACATATTTTGATGGAAGTGGATTTCTTTGACAAAGAGACCTGAGTTTCAATTGATAAATGACGGACAAAAGCAGCTACACCCAAAGAAAGAACACTGGGAAACGAATGTGAACTATCTGCATTTTTGTTTTTCTTCCCGGGTTATTTATACCTTCTGAATCCAATTCTCCCTATGCAACAAGAGAACTGTTCGGTTCTGCAAACATATATTGTATCTAGGATATACTGCAACATATCCAACATATAAAGGACTGCTTGCCATCTAGGGGAGGGGGTGGAGGGAGGGAGGGGAAAAAAATCGGAACAGAGACGAGTGTCAATATAAAGTAATTATTAAATAAAAAATTAAAAAAAAATGTTTACAAACCTTACTCCCTCTTCTCTCTCTTCTTTTTTCATAAACACACACAATGCATTGGAGCAATGGTCTCTGATTCAAGTTGCATATTGGTTTAAAGATTCTAACAGTTATTCATTTACAATAGCATTTCTTTTTGCAATTGTTTATTATATAATTGTGTGATGCTTTAAATGAAGCATAATATCTTAGATTAGGTCAGTGATAAGTCTTTCTGAGTATTCTCTGCTATCATTACGTTTGGATTAATATGTGAGTTTCTTGAATGGAAAGATGTTGACAAGCTGGAGAATATTCAGAGCATGTCAAACAGTTTGGGAAATGGAAGTTGAGCTAATGACTTATGAAGACTAGATAAAAGGACTGGTAATCTTTAGTCTGGAGAAAAAAAGAAAAAAAAAAAAGGGCAGCCAGGGTACCTGTCTTCATACACTTATAAGATCATGTGGAACATTTGTTCCCTGAATCAAGAGGATAGAGTAAAGACCAAGAGGTAGAAGTTTCAAAGATATATATTTGGATTACTGTAAGGGAAAAACAAGCAAACAGCTCCATAGCAATTGGAATATAAGTAATGACTTGCTTCAGCTGTTCCCTGATTCTAATTGATTATAGGAGGTCTTTAAGTTGAAGTCAGATGGCTTAGCTTTCTAATTACATAGATTAAGGTATAGGTGTTATATATACACACACACACACAAATACACACATATACATATATGAATGTATACCATACGTTTGTTGTTCTATGATGTCCCCTCTAACACTGGTATCTTCTTGTATAAAACTTAGTGGTTGCCAGGGTAAATTGAATGAAATACATATTTATATTGAATTAAAATACTGAATAATATTATTGATGGTAGGAAGAAGGGAATTTCAGGGAGGTATATGATTTGGTTCGATCCTGGGACATTGATTTTGGGCATGTGCAATTGTATGGAAGAAAACGAGACTGCAAGACCTGAAAAGGTTTAATTAGAAATATGAACTAAGGTGTAATATATAGATACTTATGGTCAGACACTACTTTACCACATAAAAGTCATTTTCTAGTTTTTAAATTGCTTCTCAATCACTTTTCTGCTTTAAATTTAAAAGCATAATGTTTAAAATATCATAAAGGATATAATTAGTGTAAATGGGTATGTTGTAGTTAAATTATATTGTTACTCTTACAATATTTCAGCCCTAAATGATGTTTTCATTATGGAAGAATTCTCTGATGAGAATAAGGAAGGATTAGAATAAGATGACTTTGCAAGTCCCTGTTAGCTCTAAATCGATTATGTTTGATGATTTTCTTTATGGCGACCTACAAATTATCTATCATCATCATCTCAGAAAAGTCCCCCTTTCTTAATAGGGATCCAATGTTTTGAAACAAAATGATATATGACAATTGCTCCAGGGTTTATTGGAAGAGTGTTAATGGACAATGTTTCTGCATCACAAAATAATGTTAATTATGTGTTATATTAATAAAATCTTAGCAATAGCAAACCAAGTTGAAATGATTTTCTGAAGACTTAGTATAAGAAATTACAATATCTGCTTGGCCCCAGAGAGCAGAATTATTAGTAATGGATAGAAGGTGGAAAGAACAATTTTAGTCTATTAGGAAGAAAAAAAACAAGGCTTTCATAGTAATTAAAGTTATATTTGAGAGAAATAAACTGCCATGTATGTAGTGGACTGTTCTCCACAAGAAAATTTAGAAAATTTTAAGCAAATGCTTGATGGCTAGAGATGCTATAGAAGAGTTATATTCTTCTGTAGGTGGGACCAGGTAGTCCTTGGTTCTTTGAAGAGTAGAGAGATGACAAAGTACAAACACTCCAGTTTCAATAACTATGGAAGAGGAAAGATTTTTTTGGAGGAAATTCCACATCTAGTTTTAATCCATTAAACATCCATTTTTAAATAAACATTTTTATTTAAAGTTTTCAATACCAAATTCTATCCATCCTTTCCCCCCATCTGAAATAGCAAGCAATGGGATACAGGTTATACATGTGCATTCATGAAAAACATTTCCATGTTAATTATTGTGTACAAAAAGATAAATGAAAGAGAAGAAATGAAAAAAAAATGATAGTACTCCAGTCTGTATTTAGTTTTTTGGGATTGTCTTAAATAATATTTCTGAGATTAGCTAAATCTTTCACAATTCTTCATCAAACTATATTGCTACTACTGTGTATTCTGGTCCCTTCACTACATATAAGTTCACATATGTTTTTCAGGTTTTTTTTTTTTTAAATTATCCAGCTTGTCATTTCTTATTTCACAATAATATTCCATTAGAACTATATAGCACAGCTTGTTTAGCCCTTATTCAATTGATAGGCTTCCTCTTAATTTCCGATTCTTAACCACTACAAAAGAGCTGCTATTAATATTTTTATACAAATAAGTCTTCTCTCCTCTTTTGGTTACCGTTGGGATATAGAACTACGGTGTTATTGATGGACCAAAGGTATTTATTATTTTATAGCCTTTTAGGCATAGTTCCAAATTGTTTTTCAGAATCACTGGAATGGTTCATAACTCCACCACAAGTGCATTAGTGTTCCAGTTTTCCCACATGCCCCCATTCATCCAATATTTTCTGTTTTTTTAAATAATATTAGCCAATATGATGTGAATTGTTTTAATTTGCATTTCTCTAATGAATAGTGATTCAGAACACTTTTTAATATTACTACATTTCTATAGTGCTTTGATTTCTTTATCTGAAAACTGCCTGTTCATACTCTTTGACTATTTATCAATTGGGAAATTATTTGTTGTTTGATATCTTTGATTCAGTTCTCTACATAGTTGAGAAAGAAAGTCTATCAAAGATTCTTGCTGCTAAACTTTGCCTTCCCTCCCAGGTTTTTGCTGGCCTAATTTTGGCTGTATTGGTTTTTTTTGTGCAAAAACTTTCTAAGTTTACATAAGCAAAATTATCCATTTTATGTTTTGTAATGATTTCTATGTCTTCTTTGGTCCTAAATTCTTTCCCTATCCATAAATCTGACAAATAAACTATCCCATGATCTCTCTTTTAATTTGCTTCTAATATTACTCTTTGTATCTAAATTATTCATGCCTATTTCCCAGAATATATAATCTTTTATCTTCTTGATCTTGATATTTTCTTGATCAAGTGACTAAAAATCAAATTTTTCTGAATCTTTGGCTTAAAGGCGGTTACTTGAGCTCTATACTGTAATTGGACAGACCCTCTACTTTTTATTACTTTTTCTACATGATTAAGCTGGCATCTCTTATGTAAATACTTTCTATCTCATTCTGTAGAACTGTATTGGTTTTATTATTATTTAAATAATTTTATAATACCATTTTATTTTTTTAAATACATGCAAAGATAGTTCTCAACATTCACCCTTGCAAAATCTTGTTTTCCAATTTTACTCCTTTTCTTTCCTCATTCCCTAATTCTCCCTTAGACAGCAAATAATCCATTATAGGTTAAACATGTGCAGTTCTTTTAAGTGTATTTCCACTTTATTTATTCAAATTTATCATGCTACATAAGAAAAATCAGATCAAAAATGGGGAAAAGAGATAAAAAACAACAAAGCAAACAACAGCAAAGGTGAAAATATGATTTCATTGATCCACATTCAGTCCCCACAATGCTCTTTTTGAATGCAGAGGGCTCTCTCCATTACAAGTCTATTGGAATTCACCAGAATCACCTCATTGTTGAAAAGAGTCAAGTCCATCACATCATATGATTTTTATACTACTGTAATCTCTTTGCTAATATTCTATTTAAAAATTTTAGATCAATTTTCATTAGGTAAATTGGTCTATAATTATCTGATTTTGTTCTTTCTGGTTTAGGTATCAGCCACCATATTTGTGTCACAAAAGGAATTTGGTAGGATTCATTTTTTGCCTATTTTTTGGCAAATGTTTATAGTTTTGTGATAAATTAATCTTTAAATATTTGGTAGAATTTGCTTGTGGATCCAATAGGTCATGGGATTTTTTTTTAGAAAATTAATTAATGACTTATTCAATTTATTTTTCTAAGATTATATTACTTAAGTATTTTATTCTGTTAATCTGTATAACTTATATTTTCATAGATAATGACCCTTTTATTTAAATTGTGAAATGTATTGAATATAATTAGACAAAATTCTTCCTGACCATTGTCTTAATTTTTTCTTCCTTGCTGGAGAAATCAACCCCTTTCACTTTTGATACTAATAATTTATTTTTGTTCTTTTCCTACATCTACTCTTAACCTAGCATTATTAAGCATAAAAATGTATGAAGACCAGAAGTTGAAGCTTCACTAATGGAACAATAAATGGTATCATCAGCATTCAGGTATCATAGGAGTAAATAGATAATGCAGGGAAAAATTGAAAAAGAAAGCGTTGTAAGAAAAAATTGACCACCAGAATTACATTGCAAAACAGTTCTTTAGAAAAACTCCCTGTTGCAACTTCTGACAATGAATCAAGTTGTCAAAACTGCTGGATTAATACTGGCAGTACAATAGCTTATGGTGAGAGCAAAGCAAGTACCCAACAACATCAAAAAGTAAATAAACCAAAGTTCTAAAACACTAATATAGTTAGAATCATTACTTAATTTTACTTTACAATGTCTAATTTTCCTTTATTTTTTTGCACAAAAATAGCTAGAAAGTATTCAGATCTAGTTCATATGTCTGAATATGCAAATTATGTCATCATATGGAATTCATTCATTTACTCTTTCAATAATTAATACTAAGAACCCCCTACATACTAGTCTCTGTGCTAAATGATGACGATAGAGACAGAAATTTATCATACATATCCTTGACAGTCTTATTTCCCTCTACGATTACATGGCATGCATAAAGGTCAAAGAAGGACTAGATTAGGAATTAGAAAATTTTGTTTCTACTTCCAATTTTAAAATTGACTATCTGAGCAAGTTCTGTTACTTTTCTGTGCTAATTTCCCCATTAATAATAATAAAAAGAAAAACTTAATAATTTTTAAAATAACAATCAATATTTTCCCAGATCTCTATACATCATGTCATTGATGTCAAAATAGAAATGGGAACTATTAAACTATAAAAATTAGTACAGTTTGGACTATATGTACTGGCTACAAATTGACTGAAAATACATATCAATACAATTTAGTGATTTCACTCATGTCTGATTCTTCATAATTTCACTTGGGATTTTTTTGGCAAAGATATTAGAGTCTTTTGCCATTTCCTTCTCCAGCTCATTTTTTATATGAAGAAACAAATAGACAAGGTTAAGTGATTTGCTCATGATCACACAGCTAGAAAGTACTAAACTGTTTTTGAACTCATGTTTTCCTGACTCCAGGTCTAGTGCATTTTCCACTGCATTACTTTGTAGCTCATATTGACATTATTTTTGTATTATTGCATTTTTATTAATTTTATTAAATATTTCCACATCCCATTTTAATCTGATTCAGGACTCAGAAGTCTTCTGGGTAGTACACATGTCTAACACCTCTGGACTACATCATATTATTTATTATCCATATTCTACCAATAGAAAATAAGGTTAGTAGAGTTTATGTGTCTTTTCCATATTTGCATAGCTTCTAGGTCTTATAATTTGAACCTAGATCTTTCTGAACCCCAAGTCTAGAACACTTTGCTCTCTAGAGCCAGAGAGAGATAGAGAGCCAGAGACTGAGAGATAGAGATAGACACAGACAGAGAAAGAATGCTAAAAGTTTAAAATTGATACTCTTGTCCAGAAGACAATAATTGGTTATAGATTTGAGACTAAAACCAGAAATCTCCAGATATCCTACTGTTGTAGTCTGGTATTTTGAATATAATATCATCTTCTAACAGTAAAGTACCTACCTATCGTGGACATTTGTAGTACTAGACATATACTCAGTGAAGCTTCATTTGGAGAAGAATTGATTAAATAGTAAGACCCAGACTTTGTTATCTCGAATTCAGGGCTTTTGACATGATAGTTCCTTGAAAATGGAGATACTGCTACCTTCTGGCCTTCTCTTTTGATTGGTGAGTCCCTGTCACAGATAATCCATGTTTAATTTATGTCCATATCTACATTCACTTGCTAGAGTTTTCTACCTTCTCCCTAGTGGTTTTATTTCTGTTCAGGAACAACCCCTTACAATAGTCAATGACTATAGTAATCTAGTGTTTGATAAACCTAACAACTTCAGCTTCTGGAATAAGAACTCACTGTTTAAAAAAGTGCTGGGAAAACTGGAAAATAATATCAGAAACAGCATAGATCTGTATCATATCTCACACTCCATACCAAAATAAGGTCAAAATGGGTACATGATTTAAGGATTGATACCATAAGCAAATTCAGAGAACAAGGGATAATTCACTAATCATATGTTTGGATAAGGGAGGAATTTATGATCAAAGAACGCCTAGAGAAAATTATGAAAGGGGGACAGCTAGATGACAAAGTGGATAGAAAATCAGCCCTGAAGTCAGGAACAGCTGAGTTCAAATCTGGCTTCAGACAGTTCATGTTTCCTAGCTGTGTGACCCTAGGCAAGTCATTTAACTACAATTGCCTCAGCATGAATAAATAAATGAAAAAAGAAAACAAAATTTAAAAATCCAAAAAAAACCCCACAAAAAACAAACTAATGAAAAAGAAAATTATGAAAGGAAAAATGGACAACTTTGATTATATTATATTAAAAAGGTTTTGCACAAATAAAACCAACAGAAACAAGAGTAAAAGGGAAATACAACACTGAGAAAAACATCTTTACAGCCAGTATTTCTAATATAGGTCTCATTTCTAAAATATATAAAAAACTGTCCAATTAATCATCCCCCATTTGATAGTTAATCAATATGAACAGACAATTTTCAGATGAGTAAATTAAAGTCATCTATAGTCATATGAACAAAAGCTCTAAATCACTATTGATTAAAGAAATGCAAATTAAAACAACTCTGAGGAATCACCTCACACCTCTCAAATTGGCTATGGAGACAGGAAAAGATAATGATAAATTTTGAAAAAGTGATGGAAAACACTAATGTATTGTTGATGGAGTTGTGAAATGATCCAACCATTCTGGATAGCAATTTAGAACTAAGTTGAAAGGACCATAAAACCATTTATACTTTTTTTTTTTATCCAGAAGTGCTACTATTGGGTCTATATCCCAAGAAAAACATAAAGAAAGGAAAAGGACCCACATTTGCAAAAATATTTGTAGTGTCTCTTTTTCTGGTGGCAAAGAATTGGAAAGTGAATAGATGCCCATCAATTGGGAAATGACTACATGAGCTATGATATATGAAAATAATAGAATATTGTTGTTCTATAAAAATAATGTACAAGCTGATTTAAGAAAAGCCTGGAAAGATTTATACAAACTGATGCTGAGCAAAACAGGAAGAACTAGGTACTAGGTACTGGTACACAGTGTTCAGAATAACTTCAAAATTGTGAGGATGATCATCTATGAAAAACTTGATTCTTAGCAATTCAGTAATCCAAGGCAATCCCCAAAAACTCTGAATAGAAAATACCATCTGCATCCAAATAGAGAGCTATGGAGACTGAATGTAAATGAACACATGCTATATTCACTCTCCTCCTTTTTCTTCTGTTTCTTTTTTCTCTTACTTTTTCCCCTTTGTTATGATTTTTCTCTCCCAACATGATTCATAAAGAAATATGGATTTAAAAAAAAATAATGTGCAGGTACAACAAGAAAAAGAAAACAATAAAAAAGTTAAAAGATAGTAACTTAAAAAACAATACAAATAAAATGCGTTTCATTGGGAAAAAAAAATAACTCAGATTCTATTTCTTTCCAACTCCATTTTATGTATAATCTTCCGTTTTTACAAAGTAAGCTCATTGAGGATATGGATTGTCTTGTTCTTTTTGTTTTTCTTATTTTTCTTGTTGTTCTTTTTTTTTCTCCTCCTTCTCCTGCTTTTCTCCCTCCCTCTATTTCTTTTCTTTCTCTTCTTCCTCCTCCTTTTTTCCCCTTGCATTTGTGTGTTCAATACAGTATAGTGTCTGACATATAATAAGCATAGTAGGCATTTAAAAATGCTCTGCAATCCCCTCCCTGAAAAGCTTATGTCAATCTACTTACCTATTCATGCCTTTATCTTTTCAAAACACATAACTACTAAGCCACCACCCCCTACACGTGTTCTTTCTATTAGACTATAATTTCTTTTGAGAAATTGATTGCTTTTGCTTTTCTATTTGTATCCTCATCACTTAGTCCAATGTTTGCCACATACTGAGTGCTTAATTAATTTTTTCATGCATTTACTAATTCATTACTTCAAATGAAATATTTGTAAAGCAACTAGCAGAGTGTTTAGAGTATAGAAGATGAATAAATGTTTCTTCCCTTCTTTTCCTTTTCCCTTCAATATTCAACCATTCATAATGAGGATACCAAAATATATTTATCACCCATACAGAATGACAGCATCATAGATATAGAGCTGGAAAGAACCTTAAAGGTAATATTGTCAAATCCCCCAGTTTGCAGTTAAAGAAACTAAGGCCTAAAGAAGTAAAGTAATTTTGCAAAAAGTAAAACATGAAACGTAGTAAAATTCATGTTTAATCCAGGTTTTCAGATTCAAAATTTAATTCTTTTTCTACCACCTATGCAAACCTGACACATTGAGCATCGGTGCTAAGTATGATTTTTTTGTTTCATGATACACACTTTTTTTTATGGTAAGCAATATACACTTAGACATCTAGGGTGGGAACACTATACTTTCCTACTTAAAAGGAAACTTCTTGGGATATCTGAAATTGCTAATTTTATAGCAAGTCTGAATTTAGGCTCCAATACATATGGTATTTAAAAGGTCAGAGAAGACATCTCTTGTAATGATTTCCCAATGTTTCCCAAGTTTATGGAGTCATCCGCTGTGATGTTGTTATCTAAACCAATAAATGTTTTATGTCTCTACAGTACAATTGCTAAGGCATAATGTCTGAGATGAGCACAACTTTTATTAATAACAATAGTACCTGGCATTTGGATGATGCAGTATGGTTTATAATGCATCTGCCCATATATTATGACATTTGAATCATCCAATAATTGTGTAAAGTAGATAGCCAGAATTATTGTCTTTGTTTTCCATCAACCAAACCTGAGATTCTGAGAGGTTAAGGAACTTGCCTAAGATGAAACTAAGTGTCATAGCCCAATGTCCTTTCTTTTAAAATAAGATTTTTTTGGAATAAAACAAACATTTTTATAATAGTGCAAGACATGATTGTGCATGCAAATGCACTATGCACCACTTGCTATTTCTTTAAAATATAGAGCAAAATTATAATGTTAATTTCTTTGTTCCCCTTGTTTTTTTTTCCCTCTCCCCCATCCTAGAGATGGCTATTGTTGGACACAAATATAGATAGATGATAGAAAGAAAGAGATACACACACATAGTTATAGATATAGCACAAATATATATATATATATATATACACACACATACTTTGATTTATCAGCTCTTTCTCTGGAAGTAAAAAAATTTTTCTTTATATGCCCTCTACAGTTAATTTAGATTTTTATAACAGTCAAAATAAGATTCATTCAAAATCATTCTTAAAACAAATTTACTTTTATATAATTTTTCTCTTGGTCCTGGTCATTTTGCTCTTCATTATTTTCTGAAAGATTTTCCATGTTTTTCTAAGATCATTGTACTCATCATTTCTTATAACATAGTAATATTCCATTACAATTATATACCATGACTTCTTTAGCCATTCCCCAATTGATTACAGCCATCCCAGCAATTTCCAATTCTTTGCCAATACAAAAAAGACTGATATAAATATTTCATAAATACAATAACTGCCTTTTCATATCCCAGAATCCTTTGTACTACACTGCTCTTTGATGCCTCATTTTTTCAAAGTAAGCTTAGGCAGAGGAACCCTTTTAGCCTTTCTCAAAATAAAGGAAGAAATCTCAAAATAAGAAAGACTTCAGGAGCTGTCTCTCCCAAGTCACATGTGGCCCAAAATCTCTAGCATGACATCCTCAAGAAGTCATCATCTAGTCCTTCAAAAAAGGATTTCAGTGTGTCTTCAAATATTATGGTCTTTAGATATCTTTCCTCCTTTATTCTCTGAGCAAATTAAGTCTGTTATTATGTTTCCACATTGCTAACCTCACAATTCTCTGGATATGTTATTTATGGTAGACAATTATGACAATGTCTAATTGCAACTAGCCACCTATCCCTTATTCAAAGACTCCAATGTTTCTCAATCACCTCCAAGGTCAAATACAAAGTCCTCTGTTTGGTATTCAAAACCCTCTGTAATATGACCCCTTCCTTACAATCTTATTAAACCTAATTCTCCACCAAGTTACTCTCCAACACTTTGATCCACTGACATTTTGACCTCCACAAACAAGATGTTATATCTCTTGCCTCTTGGACTTTTTCTCCTTGGAATGCTTTTCCTCATCATTTTTTCTATACTGCTTTCTCTGGCTTTAAGCACCAGCTAAAATCCCATCTTCAAGAAGATTTTCTTTTTTTTTTTTCTTTTCTTAATTCTAGTACTTTCCTCCTTTTAATATTTTTAAAAGCTTATATTGTTTCTTTGTATATAGTTGTTTGTTGTCTTCCCTATTAGATTGTGAGCTCTTTGTGAGCAGGGACTATCTTTTTGCCATTTCTTGTATACCCAACACTTAGCACAGTTCCTGCGCACAGTTCCTGGCATTTTGTAGGTGCTTAATAAATATTTATCAACTCCAGTAATATTAATTTGGTCTAACTTATTTGGTCTGATATGTTGCACCGAACTTGGAGTACACTAAAATACCCAGATCCTTATGTGACAAATCTCTCTGGATCTTAGCTTCAATGTTTATATAATGAGTGATTTGAACCAATCAGCTCTCTTCAAGTCTGTTTTCATAGGTCCTTATTTCTTTATTCATTTGAGAACTACATTTTGCCCAAAGACTTAACAATAAGTTTTTAACAAAGGCAAGCATTGGGTTCCCTTGTCTGATAACTGCAGACTCAGTAAATATTGCCTAAGTAGTTAGTAATTGTAGGTTCTTGTCTTTTACATGGCAATTATGTTTAGTAGATGCAAAAGTAATTAGCATGTATGGTGAGCTATCCTTGCTCAGAGTGTTGGGAAGAAACATGTATTTACCCCATAATTGCACGGTGAACACTATGTAATTAGTATGCTCTGAAACACTAGCATGGTTGAGAGTGGTGTGGAATTTGAATCAGCATCATCATTTTCAGTTGCAGTGGGTCCCACCTTTCTCTAGTCACTGATGGTTACAACTGGCAGGACTTCCGGGGTTGTCTTGGAGAAGCTGAGTACCATGCTGGAAGAACAGATTGTGTGCTGGACTGTCAATTAATTACAAAAAGCACAGCAGGGCACCTTTTCTGCTCCCTTAAGAAATGTAAAGCATGATCAATCATTTTTGTTTTCGGTTCCTGCTGTCTTAAGCAAATCAGAGGTGTGTGAACTTCAGCTCAAGGATGAGAAGAAATTATTAAGCCTGGGGGCTCGCATTCAGCAGACTCATTCTTGGTCATGTGGTCTCAAAAGGCACAGATTTCTGAGCAAGTTGAAAAAGAGGGAAATCATTCTTTCTTAACAAATACCATATTTCATTAATGAATGTAATGTCCTAATATAAATGATTGTTACTACGATCCAGATATTCAATAAGAGAATTCAACATTTTCCCCCTGGAAATACACAGAGATTGGGGAAGGAAAAATCCAGCAGTAATCAGCCTTACTATGATTTACCAACCACAATGTCTTTGATGTTAAATCACCTTTAATTAATCTGAGCATTACACAGGATGCACTTGTTATCATCGATTCCTTCAGACTATCTTATCAAAGGAAAGACAGTATATCTGGATTTGTACTGCCTTGGCTGGTCGGTTTGATTTCACGGTTCTGCTAATGGTTCCCTCCCCAGGAGTTCTTGTTTTCTAATTTCTGATTGCCAAATAGAGCAACTTTAAGGCTGTTATTAATGTCATACCTAAAGCTTTTCTTTCTTTCATTATAATCTTTACTCCTGGGAAGCAGTGTTAATTCAGATTCACTAGTGAATTACTCACATTCCATCTGTTTCTTTATAACTGCAATAAAATCAAAATCAAGCAAGCAATTAACAAACATCTATTACATAGCTATTGTGTGCCAAGTGCTGGACATGCAAAGACAAAAACATGATAGTTCTGCATCTCACAAAGCTTACATTCTACTAAGATGAGATGTGCATACAGATCAACATTAAATATCAAATAACAATGATATTCATATGGCACTTTAAGGTTTATAAATATCATCATATATAATATAAATATATAAAGTTATAAATATCATTAACAGTAGAGATGTTATTATCCCCATTTTACAGATGATAAAAATCGAGGCAAAGTTTAAGTAATTTGTTCAGGTTCATTAAACTAATAAGTATCTGAGGATGGATTTGAACTCATATCTTTCTGACTTATGAGCCAGTGTTCCATTCTCTGTGCTACCTTTAGCTGCAATATAATTATTGTTTCTTGCTTTTGATGTTTCTACATGCTAATTTGCCATCTGAAGCCTAAAAACATAACACCAGCTAGCTCTTGCTATTTGAAAGTGCATAGTTACCATATGCTTCCTTTTTTCTCTTTTTTGAACACTGGCATAAGGTTAATTTGTATTAAGTGTTAAATTAATATCATATTTACATCATGCTTTACAGTTTACAGAACACTTTGATATAGGTAGTAGCAAGATGTATTTCTCATTTTAACAGATTAAGAAACTGAGGATCAGAGAGCAAAGTCAATATTGGGTCATGAATCCTCCTCTCAAAAATCAACAACCCATTTGAGGAGACAGGTTTATTCCAGATGGAATAATTGCACTCTAACAGGAGACATTCTAAAATTAGATTTTAAAAATTGCTATGGAGTGGGTTGAATCAGTTGATTAATAAAATTATTATATGACTATGAAAAAACATATATCACTTGGAATGAAGTTAGCACAGTTTTATGGAGCTTTGTAACTGATGAAATGTGACAAGAGTATGAAGATGTCCACTCAACAATGAGCCCAAGGAATGTAATGGGTTAAATCATACAGCAAAAATTAAGAGGCCTGATTTGACAAAGAGACCTAACTGAGTTTCAATTGATAAATGACAGACAGAAGCAGCTACACCCAAAGAAAGAACACTGGGAAACGAATGTGAACTACCTGCATTTTTGTTTTTCTTCCCGAGTTATTTATACCTTCTGAATCCAATTCTCCCTGTGCAACAAGAGAACTGTTCGGTTCTGCGAACATATATTGTATCTAGGATATACTGCAACATATCTAACATATATAGGACTGCTTGCCATCTAGGGGAGGGGGTGGAGGGAGGGAGGGGAAAAATTGGAACAGAAACGAGTGCAAGGGATAATGTTGTAAAAAAAAAAAATTACACTGGCATGGATTCTGTCAATATAAAGTAATTATTAAATAAAAATTAAAAAAAATTAAGAGGCCTGAGAAGAACTCAATAATTGAGAATAGTCAAGAACCTCCTTCCAACCTCCCCTGAGCAACAACAATGCCATTAAAAACACAGAAGTTTGCTTTCCTGCAAAGACATAATGTTTATCGAAGGAAGATAGACACAGACTTAAAATGCAATGGTAGTTAGGCACATATTTTGGGACTGCATAGGGGCAAATCAAATCAGAACTTTGGAAGAGCAGGCTCTTAATACCTTTTCTTTTTCCTCTGAGTGTTCTTGAAGCTTGTTGTGGGTGGCTTTAGTGATGGATATGTCGTTCTGCTGGGAAGCTAAAAGTTTTCCTCATATGCTCCTACTAGTTGGTTCGATAGTCCAATTTGTTGTTGTGATGGATTGAGGAAGGCACTGGACTTTAGAGATGGCTCTTCACTTGGCTCAGATACAATTATTGAGTCCTTTAGGTGTCCCATCAAAGGAAACCAAATAACAGCAACAGCAGCAGCAGCAGCAGCAACAATAACAATAGCACAACCTGGAAAGAGCATAATCAATTCATGGTTCATGTACATAGTATGAAAACAGACTTATGCAATAGCTTTTCATCATAGTTCTTCCTTGCTTGCATATTAGATTCTAAGGGTGACACCAGGACCCAAACACCAAAATGTAGCCAGATTTAGTTCAGATCAACATTTTCCTTAGAGATAATAAAAATATAAACAAGAACATGATTAGCAATAACAGTCATGATAGTAGCAGTAATAATAATGGTGATGATAGTGGTAGTAGTAGTAAAATTCATATACTTCTTTAAGATTTGCAAAATGCTTTACTTATCTCATTTTATGGTCACAGCAAGAACCTAAGTTCTTGAGGAAACAGCCTGAAAGAAGTTAAGAAACTGGCTTAGGATTACTCATATAAACATCTGAGGTAGGATTTGAATTCAAGTTTTCTTGATTTCAATCACAATACTTTATCTACAACAGCAATTAGACACCACAATTTACCATTGAAATTCACCCTCTCTTTCATACATCCTCCCACAATTATCTTAATATTGAAAATCAATACTCTCTTAGACATTGTCTTTTTTTATTATATATATATATATATTTTTATATATTATATATATATATATATAATATATATACATATTATACAATATATTGAAGATCAAAATTTACTGATCTTCCACATGCAAAATGTTGTCTGAATTGTCAGAAACACAAAGAGAAAAATGAAAACTTACTTTCTA
This sequence comes from Antechinus flavipes, assembly GCF_016432865.1. NCBI lineage: Eukaryota > Metazoa > Chordata > Mammalia > Dasyuromorphia > Dasyuridae > Antechinus > Antechinus flavipes. The sequence goes on from NC_067403.1 coordinate 231,652,082, forward strand.
TAGAACAGTTTTATATATATATATATGCACACATACAGATAAATAAATGTAAATAAAATAAATATCCACAACATATAGAACAATCAATTATTTAATAAATAATAGACTATGACTTCAGAATTTATATGAATTGATGCTATGTGAAGTGAGAAGAACCAAGAGAACATTGTGTACAGCAACAGGATTATATGATGAGCAGCTTTGATGGACTTGGCTCTTTTCAAGACTGATAATTCCATTAGACTTGGGATGGAATGAGCCATCTGGATCTGGAAAGAGAACTATAAAGACTGAAAGTAGGTCAAATCATAATATTTTTGCTTTTTTGTTGTTGTTCGTTTACTTTTTTTTTCTTTCTCATTTTTCCTCTTTTGATGTTTTTTTCTTGCATAGCATGACTAATATGGAAACATGTTTAGAAGAATTGCACATTTAACCTATATCAAAATGCTTGTTATCATCTGGTGGGTGGAGGGAAGAAAAAATCAGAACACAAGGTTTTGAAAAGGTTAATGTTGGAAACTCTTTTTGCATGTATTTGGAAAAATGAAATACTATTATAAAAAGAAGTGATAGACTACTGATGGGATTCTGATTGCTGACCCCAGCCTACTTCAGCTGAAATGTACCCCACAGGAATCATTAATCTTAGTCTCACTAGAATAATGAGTAGACTATCATATTCTGTATCCATATCCCCAGATTATCATATGATAGTTATCATTAAAAAAAAAAAAAGTAATCAGTCCATGAGAAAGTAGTACCAATAGAATGCAGAACAGGACATTGGACTGGAACCCTCATTAAATATTTCCCCCAATATGGTGCAATTCCCTCTTTTTTTGTTGTCCTTGAGTGCATCTATCCTACTTATAATATTATTGCTATAAATACCCCTCCCTTAGATGGGCTTTTTTGTATGTATTCTGGGTTATCACACGTGTAATTCTACTGAGATTTTAGGACTCCCCATGTTAGCAAATTTACATATCTTTTGATATAATCAGCACTGTTTACTCTATCAAAATCCTTGTTTTGTTTTGATGGGCTGCTGGGCCCACCAGTTTGGTATATAGTAGAGAGAATTATCTTATATAGACACATATACATACATATATGCATACATCCATGCATACATATACATACATATATACATGCATATATATACATATATGTGTATATGTGTGTGTATATGTATACACACACACACACACATATATATGTTGGCCTACAGGATCTTTGAAATCTCACTGAAATTCTGTGAGCATAGCTCTAGTCAAAGAAAGTCAAATAAAATAAAATGAAGATCAGAAACCAAATGCAAGCCAGAGGCAATCTCCTAGATTTCAACACTCATCCATCTGCACCTTGCTGTCTGAAGCACATCTAAATTGGATTTAGAAATCCCAAGGGCACATTTTCTTTAATGTCCAGTTCTGATGACAGGAAGTTTTTGCCATTATCTTTATATACATAAAGAATAATGTTCTATCAATCCAGGAAGATTATTTTTTTTACCCATATTTGGAAGAATATCCAAATATGATGCTTTCCAAAGACTTTAAAATACTTGTTGAAGTATTCTTTCTTTCCCCCATCCTATTTCCCACCATACCTCAACCAATATAGCATTGATGTATTTCCCCTCTTCTAACAAAAAATAAAAGTGCTGAATTCTTGGCTTTGATCAAGGTCAGAAGACTGAAGCATCAATCTCATTAATTGTCTGCATCCTTCTCCGCCAAAACCCTAAACAAAACAGATTGGTTTAAATGCAAACAATAAACATCTATTAGTAGCAAAGGATAATATATTTAAAGCTGGAAGGAACCTTCTAGGATAATTAATCTATACTCTTACCCTTATTTTCCATCTGAAGAAACTGAGGTCTAGAGAAGAGAAATGATTTTCCCAAGTTCTCATGGCTATTTACTGACAGAACTGGATTTAATTCCAGGATCTTTTATTGTAAATCCAATAATGAAATATAATAATAGATAAGGCTGAAGCCTAGCATAACTGAATTGGAGGAAGCTCACCATTAGTTTTGTCTCAGAGTGATTAATTGGTAGGTTCACCTTGAGAGTTGTTCCTTTTATCTCTGCTTCACACTGGCAGGCTATGTCTCTGTTGTTATCCAGTCATATTGGATTCTTCATGAACTGATTCGGGGTTTTCCTGGCAGAGAAATTGAAGTTCTTTGCTATTACCTTCTTCAACTCTTATTTTACAGATGAGAAGAGTGAGTTACATAGCCAGTAAGTTTCTGAAACCAGATTTGAACTCAAGAAGATGAATCTTCTTGATTCTAGGTCCAATACTCTACCCACTGCACTTCCTACCTTAAGTGTTACGGGCTATGTCCTTAGAGAGTGACTATTACACTTTGCCTTGGGGAGATCTAAAGGAAGCAAAATTCTCTCTCTCTCTCTCTCTCTCTCTCTCTCTCTCTCTCTCTCTCTCTCTCTCTCTCTCTTATTATCTTGATCATATATTTCATCCTTTGATTGTCTTTTATATGAATTAGCTAGATTTAATTAACATTATTGGTAAATAGTATTGATCAAGATGGGTACAGTAAGAATAGTAGGTGTATAACATTTCTCCAATAGTCTCTTCCATTAGTACATCCATCGTCCATGTAAAAGGAGGATCAAAGTTTGAGAGTACACATGGCAAAAGATATTTCGATGATCCTGGTGGCTGAAAGTTCTCCTTCGGAAGTGCTTGAGATGCTCCCCTCTAGATATGATAGGCCTTTTTTGCTGTGTCCTTCCTCCTAATGTTCAGTCTGCCTGAAGCATCCAATGCAGATGCTGCATCAATTGTTTTGGGGATGCTGACACAATGACAATTGGATATTTGAATCTCAAAAGATTCCTTCCTGTTTTTGGGACAGACTGAGAAAAAGGGCAAGGTAATAATTTATCTTCCCCTAATGCCTAATAAGGGTTATTGTTTTAATTTTTTTAATGGATAAGATGGAGGCTTCCACCATCCCTCCACATGAGTGAATCTGTGTTTTCTGAAATAGTATATTTTTAATAGATGATCCAGAGGGCTGGTCAAAAAAAGCCATAAATAATTTGAACACAGCTACTTTTCAGTTTTTTTCAGGATTTTATAATTTGATCAAAAGCTTTTCCCTTATTATTAATTTAACTGAAATTCTCACCTGGTTCAAGTATTAATATGAATTATTAGAAACAAATAGGTGTAATGATTAGAGTCCTGGGCCTGAGATCAGGAAGATCTGAGTTCAAATTTGGCCTCAGACATTTACTAACTCTCTGTATAGGGATGTGTGTGTGTGTGTGTGTGTGTGTGTGTGTGTATATGTGTGTGTTATGCATAAGTTATGTAGGAATAAACTAGGATAACTATTATCATTAATCAATAAAATTAATTAAGTGCTTAGGGCAGGAAGGTGATGGAATGACTGAGTCCCAGACCTAGAGTCAGGAAGAATAATTTTTGCAAGTTAAAATCCAGTATCAGATATATTAGTTGTATGATGTTGGGCAAGATATTCAGCCCTGTTTGCCTCAGTTTTCTCACATACAATAAGCTGGAGAAGAAAATAGGAAGCAATTCTAGTATGTCTGCCATGAAAAATTCCAAATGGGATTCAAGCATGACTAAAATGACTGAACAAAAAGTGCCTATTTTGTGCATTAGTAGATAGGAATTGGATCTGTTATTTTATTATACAGGGAACTCCTAGCTGAGGAACTTTCTACCTAAGTAGATCTAAACTTTCTATGCCAATTTTAATCTTAGAGAATTGCCCAGATCACTGAAAGTTAAGGGATTTGCTCAGAACCAATATATGAGAATTAATACTCGAACTCTGATTTTCGTCTTTCCATCACTGATAATACATCTCATAAATCCCTTTCAAATTTACAAAGTTTTATAGTTCCATGAAGTAGAGAGAAATTTTCAGACCTATACTCCAATGAATGTAGGATCTGATTAGGTAGAACATTTCCTCCAATGATTCAGATTGAACTTCATCCAAACCTTCCTTTCCTGCACATCTCTTGGCTGTCTTTCTGAAAGTTCACAAGGCTTGGGATCTTCTCCTATTCATCTCAAAATAATTGGAATAGAGGATTCATTGTCCAATGGAGCCATGTACCACTCATCTCTTATTGTCATCAAGGGAGCATCTTATCTTCTTTTTTCCTTTTATTCTTTCTCCTCATGGCTCATAATATCACTCTGTTACAGAAAAATTAAAAGAAGCTTGGAGACATGAAGTGATTGATCAAGGATCATGTGGTAAGTGTTAGAAACAGATCCCTAACTGAAGTCTTTGTTTTCCTGTACCATGGAGCAAATTATTAAGTGCTTTCTTTGTGTGCAGCACACTTCTAAATAAAGGAAATACAAAGAAAGGCAAAAACAGTGTTCATCTCAAAGGAACTTGCATTGTATTGTGAATAGAATATATATATACACACACACACATATATATTTGTGAACCAAGTAAATAAAAAGTAACCTGAAAGAATATAAATACCCATTCTTGAAGCTGCATCAAAGGTTGAAGAGGTATCACATACAGAAAACTATGGATTCCTCAAAATGTTATTTTTAATAGCAACCAGTCTGCCAATTAGCATCTATTAATCATCTAATATGTACTAGCTGCTGGAGATAGAAAGACAAAATAAGTTCCTGTTTTTTAGGAGTTCACAGTCTAATTGCAGTGACAATTTTAAAACAACCATTTACAAAGAAGATATGTTATAGAAACATTTGCAGATAATCAACACAGGGAAGGAAATACTATTAAAAGTGTTCAAGAAAGCATTCTTGTAGAAGAAAGGATTTTATCTGGTACTTGAAATAAGCCAGAAAAACCAGGTGGCAATATTGGGAAGGGAGAGCATTCTAGATATGATGGCTAGACAAGAACCATTGCAAGAGGCATTATAAATGCATAAAATAAAATAATTATATTGAGGTATGGTTAGCAAAATGTTAAGAAAAGAAATTTGGTGACTACCAGGTAAGAATCCCTGATAACAGAAACTGGTAAGAGAGACATGAGCAGGTAAGGCTTTCTTCAGATGGGGATTTAAGTCACCTTAGAAGGAGGTAGAGTTTGAGTTAAATCTGTTTACTATTAGTCATGTTCTTTCCCCATTACATTAAGTTTATAAAATGATGATGATGATGATGATGAGATGAAGATGATGATAATATCTTAATTTGCTTTAGAAGGTTTTCATGTGACAGTATCATGTCATATCATACAATGTGGCATGGAGAAGAATTTCAAAACATTAAGGAAAGTGAATATTTGTGACAGACAAGAAGAAATAAAAGTTTGAGTCTTCATCAGTTGAGTCCCTCATGAAGAATTTACATTATGTCTGAGTTATATAGTTTAAAGAAGAGGTTACTCATCTGGAGAAGATGGTAGGCTAATTTTCAACTCAAAAGCCAAACAATCCTTCCTGTCTGCCTCTGGAAGAGAAATTAAAATCACACATCTGTTAGTGACAGCCCTACTTTAGCATGTCATTGAATCACATAATAGATATCAATCATTTCTTGTTTGCCATTGTTTAAAGCAGTGAAACTACCAATGCCTGAGAGAAGGAACCTCTCAGTGCATTAATATCCAAATTCAATAGCTGTTTTTTTTTTTTTCTGGGCAACAATAAGTACATAATTCATTACTGAAAGCAGCCCTGTAGTTCACTTGCCTTCTCTTGAGATTGCAAATAGATGGGGACCAATGAAGGTTGGAATGGGCCTATGTCCAGACCAGCTTAAATAATTCCAATTTAGGAAGTGAATATCAGAGAATTTCTGAAAATAAAAGATTACAGAAGTTCATCTGGTCCAGTTTGTACCTGAGATGGAAGTATAGTGGAAAAAATACAGTATTTGGTATCAAGGGGTCTGGATATGTATGTATGTATATTCATTCATTCATTCATTATGTATTTATTTATTTAAATTATTTGAACCTTTTTATTTTCAAAACATATGCATGGATAATTTAATTCAATATGTGTTAAAATGTTAAAATATTTCTTAAATCTAATATGTATAAATATATTTATACAATTCTCTTGCTAGACAAGAGAAATCAGATCAAAAAAAAAAAAAAAGGAAAGGAATAAGAAAACAAAATGCAAGTGAACAATAACAAGAAGAGTGAGAAGGTTATATTGTAATCCATATTCAGTTCCCAAAGTACTCTCCTCTTTCATTAGATGCTTCTCTTCATCACAAGATCATTGGAAGTGGCATCAATCAACTCGTTGGAAATAGTCACATTCATCAGAATTGATCACCGTATAATATTGATGTTGTCATGTATAATGATCTCCTGGTTCTGCTCACTTCACTTAGCATCAGTTCATGTAAGTCTCTCTAGGCTTCTCTAAAATCATTCTCCATATCATTCTTATAGAACAATAATATTCCATAACATTCATATACCACAATTTATCCACCCATTCTCTGATAGGCATCCATTCAGTTTCCAGTTTCTAGTCACTACAAAAAGGGCTGCCACAAGTATTTTTGCTCATGAGGGTCTCTTTCTCTCCTTTAAGATCTCTTTGGGATATAAATCCAGTAGAAAAATTGCTGGGTCAAAGGGTATGTGCAGCTTGATAACTTTTTGAACATAGTTTTAAATTACTCTCCAGAATGATTAGATCAGTTCACAGCTCCACCAACAATGCGCCAGTGTCCCAGGTTTCCCCTCGAACATTTGTCATTATCTTTTCCTGTCATCTTAGCCAATCTGAGAAGTATGTTGTGGTATCTCAGAGTTATCTTAATTTTCATTTCTCTGATCAATAGTGATTTAGAGCATCTTCTCATATCTTAAGGAATAGTTTTAATTTCTTCATCTGAAAATTGTTCATATTTTTTGACCATTTATCAATTGGAGAATGGCTTAGATTCTTATAAATTTGAGGCAATTCTATATATATATACATATATATATATATATTAGAAATGAGACATTAAATATAAAAATGATTTCCCAATTTATTGCTTCCCTTCTGATCTTGACTACATTAATTTTGTTTGTACAAAAACTTTTTAGCTTAATATAATCAAAATTGTCTATCTGGTATTCAATCATGAGTTCCATTTCTTCTTTGGACACAAATTCCTTCCTTCTCCACAGATTTGAGAGGCAAATTATCCTATGTCCTCTAATTTGCTTATAATATCACTGTTTATATCTAAATTAAGAATCCATTTGGATCTTATCTTGGTATGTAGTGTTAGGTGTGGGTCAATGCCTAGTTTCTGCCAGTTTTTGTCAAATAGTGCATTCTTATCTTAAAAGCTTGAGTCTTTGGGTTTGTCAAACACTAGATTGCTATAGTTATTGACCATTTTGTTCTGTGGTGCTACCCTTTTCCACTGATTGACTACTCTATTTCTTAGCCAGTACCAAATGGTTTTGATGACTGCTGCTTTATAATAGTTTTAGATCTGACACAGCTAGGCCACTTTCATTAGCATTTTTTTTTCATTAATTCTCTTGAAATTCTTGACCTTTTGTTCTTCCAGATGAACTTTGTCACTATTTTTTTCCTAGATCTGTAAAATAATTTCTTGGGAGTTTCTTGGTGTTCTAAATAAGTAGATTACTTTAGGTAGCATTGTCATGTTTATTATATTCTCTCAGCCTACCCATGAGCCCTTGATATTTTTTCCAAATGAATAGGTCTTGCATCATTTGTGTAGAAAGTGTTTTGTAGTTGTATTTGTATAGTCCTAACTTTCCCTTGGCAGATAGATAGATTCCCAAATATTTTATACTATGACCGTTATTTTAAATGGAATTTCTTTGTGTATCTCTTGCTGCCGGTGTTTGTTGGTAATATATAAAAACACTAATGGTTTATGTGGATTTATTTTGTATCCTGCAACTTTATAAAGTTGTGAACTGTTTCTAGTAGGATTTTAGTTGATTCTCTAGGGTTCTCCAAGTATACCATCATATCATCTGCAAAGAGTGATAATTTGGTTTCTTCATTACCTATTCTAATTACTTTAATCTCTTTTTCTTCTCTTTTTGCCAAAGCTAACATTTCTAATATAATATTGAATAGTAATGGTGATAGTGGGCAGCCTTGTTTCATTCCAGATCTTACTGGGAATGGTTCCAGTTTGTCCCTATTACATATGCTGCTTACTGATGGTTTTAAATAGATGCTACCGATCATGTTAAGGAAATGTCCACTTATTCCTATATTCTCTAGTGTTTTTAATAGGAATATGTGTTGGCCTTTCTCAAATGCTTTTTTTGCATCTATGGATATAACTATACAATTGTTGTTAGTTTAGTTATTGATATAGTTGAATATGCTGATAGTTTTCCCAATATTGAACCAGTCCTGAATTCCTGGTATAAATCCTACATGGTCATAGCATATTACCCTGGGGATAATTTTCTATAATCTCATTGTTAATATTTTATTTAAGATTTGTACAGCAATATTCATTAGAGAAATTGGTCTATAATTTTCTGTTTTCACCCTACCTGATTTAGCTATCAGCACCATATCTGTGTCATAAAAGGAATTTGGTAGGACTTCTTTTTTTCCCTATTTTTTTCAAATAGTTTATATAATATTGAAATTAATTGTTCTTTGAATGTCTTGTAAAATTCACATGTAAATCCATCTGGCACTGGGGATTTTTTCTTAGGGAGTTGATTTATAGCTTGTTCTATTTCTTTTTCTAAAATGGGACTATTTAAATAGTTAACCTGGACAATCTATACTTTTCTAGATATTCCTCCATTTCATTTAAGTATCAGATTTATTGGCTTATAGTTGGGAAAAGTCAATTTTAAATATTACTCTAATTTCCTCTCCATGGGTGGAAAATTCTTCCTTTTCATTTTTGAGACTAACAATTTGATTTTCTTCTTTGCTTTTTCTAATCAAATTAACTAAAAGTTTGTCTATTTTGTTGTTTTTTTTTCATAAAATCAATTCTTAGGTTTATTTATTAATTCAATAGTTTTCTTAATGTCAATTTTATTAATCTCCCCTTTTATTTTCAGAATTTCAAATTTGGTATTAAATTGAGGATTTTTAATTTGTTCCTTTTCTACCTTGTTTTGCTTACAAGTCCAATTCATTGATTTTATCTTTCTCTATTTTATTTAAGTAGGCATCTAGAGATATAAAATTTCCCTTATTACCACTTTGGCTACATCCCACAAATTTTGGTATGTTGTCTCATTATTGTCATTCTCTTGGATGAAATTATTGATTGTGTCTATTATTTGCTGTTTCATCCATTCAGTCTTTATGATTAGATTATTTAATTTCCAGTTAACTTTTGGTCTATTCTCTCTGGGTCTTATATTGCATGTGATTTTTATTGCATGATGAGCTGGAAAAAATGCATTTACTATTTTTGCCTTTCTGCATTTGATTTTGAGGTTTTTATGCCTAACACATCGTCAATTGTTGTCTAAATTTCATGAACCACTGAGAAAAAAGTAAACTTCTTTCTGTCTTTATTAAATTTTCTCCCAAGATATATATATATATATATATATATATATTGATATTGCTTCATTATCTATAGTATAGTATGTATAGTATCTATAGTAGTACAGTATCTATAGTACCCTTTAGTAACATATAGTTTTCTTCCTTATCTCTTTTAATTAGATCTATCCATGTTTTTACTTGATCTGAGATCAGAATTGCTACCACTATTTTTTTTTTAATTTCACCTGATGCATAATAGATTTTGCTCCAGCCAGTTACCTTCACTCTGTATGTATCAGTATGCTTTTCTTATAAACAAGATATTGTAGGAGTCTGTTTTTTTAATCCAGTCTGCTATCTGCTTCCATTTTATGGGTGAGTTCATCCCATTTACATATTCTGTATGTGAATAGCTAATTCTGTATTCCCTGACATTTTATTTACCCTAAATTATGTTTATCTCTTTCCTTTCCTCCTTCCCTCCTCCCAGTATTTTGCTTTTGATGACCATTTCCCTCAAAGTCTTCCCCCTTTAGAGTCCTTCCTCCTTTTACACCTTTCCTCTAATATTTCAGTTTTCCCTTCTACTAGTCTTTCCCTTTCTTTTCCCTTTGCCTATTACTTCCCTAAAAGGTGAGACTCTCTTTTAGCCAAATCTCATGAAAGTAAAATTCACACAATACTCATACCCCTCCCCTTTTCCCCTCAATTACAATAGGTCTTCTTTGCCTCTTCTTTAGGTGTAATTCCCATTATTTTATCTCCTTTTCCCAGTATGATCCTCTCTCTCTCTCTTATTTCTTTTCCATATTATCAAAATGAAATCAAATTAAATCCATACTCTAAGTGTACCTATAACATTAATATAGTTCTCAAGAGTTCTTTCCTTTTTACCTTTTTATATATCTCTTGAGTTCTGTGTTTGGAGGTCAATTTTTTTTTTTGTTCAGTTGGGCTCTTTTTCATTAGAAATAGGTGAAAATCACCTATATCAATGAATGTCCATTTTCTTCCCTGAAAGATAATGCTCATTTTAGCTGGATAGCTTATTTTTAGCTGTAATCCAATTCCCTTTGCCTTTTAGAATATCAGATTCTATGCCCTTAGATTCTTTAAGGTGGAAGCTACTAGGTCCTGGGTAATCCTAATTGTGGCTCCTTAGTATTTAAATTGTTTCTTTCTGGCTGCTTGCAATAACTTTTCCTTGGTTAGATAGTTCTGAAATTTAGCTATGATATTCCTTGGGGATTTAATTTTGGGAGGTTTTCTCCCACCTCTTTCAGGAGGTGATCTGTGTGTTCTTTCAATGGCTATTTTATCTTCCAAGATATCAGGTCAGTTTTCCTTTATGATTTCCTGTAATATGATATCTAGGTTCTTTTTTTCATCATGGCTTTCAGGAAGTCCAATAATCCTTAAATTGTCTCTCCTAGCTCTATTTTCCAGGTCAGTTCTTTTTCTTAGGAAGTATTTCGTATTTTCTTCCATTTTTTTTTTCATTTTTTTTTTTGTTTTTATTTGATTCTTGAAATCTTATGGAGTCATTCACTTCCATTTGTTCAATTATAGTTTTTAATGAATTATTTTCTACAGGTACCTTGTTTAGCTCCTTTTCTAATTGGCTTATTGAATTATTTTGTTCATTGCATTTTTTTTTTCATTTCAAAAATTTTGTTTTTCAGTGATTTGGTGTATTTTTCATGTATATTTTGTGGGACATTTTATGCTTTTTCCATTTCTTCTTGCAATGATCTCATTTCCTTTCCCCATTTTTCTTCTCTCTTTTAAGATCCTTTATGAGATCTTAGAAGAAAGCCTTGTGAAATGAGGACTAGCTCATATCTCCCTTTGGAGTTCATGTGAAATTGTTTTGCCTTTAGGAACCTTAAGATTTGAGGTCTGTTCTTCTCTCCAGAAAAGATAGGTGAGAGTTTTTTTTTTTTTTTTTTTTTAAGGCTTGAGGTCTGCTCGATGCAAAGGAGTGTCAGCTGCCTTAATTTGCACTGGGGCAGTTCTGCTGATTGATTTCTGGTGCTGAGTAATCATGGCTAGATCCTGTGTTCTTCTGAGGCTCAATAGTTTACCAGTTGCCTTTAGTAGCAAATGTGCTAGATCACCTAGTTGCGACCAGAGAGAGTAGCCTAAGAGGCTCACAAAAGATTCCCAGATGCATGGAAACTACAATGATCTGACTCCCAGCCTCAGGTCCTTCCCTAGACTCCCTGTGCTAAGCACAGGGTTCGGCAAACTGTCCTGTTCTGAAGTTCTACCAAGGTATCTTTTTCTGGGAATGTGTGGTACTCCAAATATTTGCGGGCTCTTTCACTCGAAAACCAGTTTAGAGGCTTAATCTGCTGTTGGTTTGAGAGAAGGTAAAAGGAGGTCTTGTCTGTCCTCTGCCATCTTGGCTCTGCCCCCTGAGACCTGGGTATTTAATATCTATTTGAATATATACCTCACTTCTCTTATGTTCAGTTTCCTCAGATTTTAGGAAGGCACTGGGCCACTCTTCTAGTTATAAATCTATGATTTAATAATCCTAATAATTGCATGACCTTGGACAAATAACATCTATAAACAAAAGGATCAGATTACCTCTAATCCCAGGTAAAATCATAATTTTTGCTGCAACCCTTTTCCAGTTTCTCTTAATTTTATCATCTTTCCTATGTTGATTATTTCCTATTTAGCTTATGGATAGTAAATTTATTGTGCTTGGTTGTTTGCATGGTATCTTCCCCATTAAACTGTGAGTTCCTCCAGTACAATTTTTCCTTTTCTATGTATCCTCAGTATTTAGTACAATGCCCAGCACATAGTAGTTTCTTAATAAATGCTTTTTGATTAACTGAGATAACCATTAAAAACACTTCTAGTGCTAACTCTTGGGTCTCATAGTCCTACAATCTCTTTGTAATATTTCCATGTCAGTGATAATCAGACTTTTCTTGATAAATTTCTACATCCTGTCAGCTCCCAAGAGTTCAGTTACCATCTCTTTGCAGATGATTCTCCAAATCTAGTTGTAGTCTTTCTGAACTTTAATTCCACATCCAAATTACATACTGGTACTTCCATCTGGACTACTATAAGCATATCAAGGCCAAATTATTCACACAGAATTCATCATTTTTCTAGTCAAATCTACCCTCCAAAACTTCCCTATTACCAAAGAAGCATTTCTCTCCACCTTCAGTGAAGTATAGTGACCATCTAGCAAGGATATTCATCACAACTTCTTCCATAATGAATGAATATTCAGTACTCTCAGGTTTATTCAAAGTCTTCCTCTTTCTATCTACTCTTCAACTTTTAAGTAAATTTTCCATTCTTGTTGATTGTGATGTTTTTTGATTCTCAAGGCTAAATGTGTTCCACTTCAAATTCATCAAAGGAAAACAAACAATACAGTAAAGGACATACAATTAATGACATTACAAGTCTCCAATTTCACTGTTATTTATGTTACATATCCAAATAATTATAAAATCCTATATTTTCATATCTACAACATTAGGCATCTGGGGTAATAGTGAATTGAGAGATGGGCCTGGAATCAGAACGATTTGAATTCAAATCTATGTTAAGGTATTTTTGAGTTGTATGATCCTGGATCATTTGCCTCCATTTTCTTATCTGTAAAATGGGAAAAATAACATCTACATCTCAATATTGTTGTGGGGATTAACTGAGATAATATTGACAAAGCACTTACTTCAGGGTTTTGCCCATAGTGAGTGTTATATAATTGTTAGTAATTATTATTAGCCACAATCTTTCTTTTCCTGTAAGGTCATCATCTTAATCATCACCACTCCTGACTGCATTACTACAATAACCTCTTTTTGGGTCTCCTTATAATCATGTCATATTCCTGTTCTATAAAATTTAGAGGCTCCCTATTTTTCCCAGGATCAAATAATTTTTTTTCTGCTTGGCATTTAAAGTTACTTATACCCTAACCTTTTCTAACATTTTTATTTTATTTTTTACATTTTCCTTTCTTCTTTACATTCTGTGATCCAGACATATTGATCTACTCTTTCACTCAAATGGAGAACACTGCACCACTATTTCCCATGCCTAGAACTCTCTCATTCCTTATATCTACCACTAGGAACCTTTGTTTCTAGGCTCAAATGCTACTTTTTCTACAAAAACCTTTTCCTAATCCTATTTCTCCCTTGCCTGTTAGCCCACTTCTTCCCAATAACTATCTTTTATTCACATTTTGACATAGAGGTGTGTATGTATACAATATGAATAAACACATATGTGTGTGTGTGTGTGGTGTGTGTGTGTATAGACATATGCATGCATATATGTTTGCATAATCTTTGTCCTGCCAATTTGAATGTAATTTCCATGAAAGTATAGACCTTTTCTGCTTTGGCATTTTATCAACACCTAACACAGCAGTTAAAATTAATAAGACTGCTGAGCATTAATTGGTTGATTGAATAATGACTGGAAGTACTAGATTGCCAACAAAAATATGGACAGGATCATATAATCACATGAGATCATGCATTTAGACCCGGAAGAGAGCAGATAGGCCATCAAATCCAACTGCCTCATTTTGTGGATATTCAAAAAGGTTAAGTGACAATCATAGAATGAATCAATTTTCACAGTCAGAATTACTTTTGCAAAAGCACAAAAATACAAAAGAAACTTTTGTTAAGAAAGATATGTTTGTGTGAGAAAGTAGAAATGTTAAGGTTTTTGTTTCTTGAATAATAGTCCAGCTTCTTAATTCATACTGTCAGTGTTTTCAAATGTTTGTTTGACAAAGCTCATATCTTTTGTCCATTCTTCTTCAATACTCTGGTGAATCTGCAATCTCATCAACATACATGGTCATTCCGATAGTATAAATGGTTACCCACTTCTACCTGGATCTCATGAACTCACATCTGTATCTCATTTGAAATCCTCCAAATACATATGTCCAGTCAACATGTTGGTGTCTTTTATTGCTTGCTATCTGTAGATATTACTGGAGCAAGCAAATTTGTCAACCCAAATAACTGAAAAGTAAAATATTCACATTAATTGCTTATTTGCTATTAGATGAACAAAATAAAATTTACAAGAATTCAAACTTGTATAAGACATCAGGAACCTTAAAATCATCTGGTATTGAAGAGGTCATTTTTGTTCCTGTTCATTAATTGACATTACCACATTTTTTTTGTTCTCCTGTGATAGATTTGATATGGAACACTTTCAGTCTTATGAATCAAAGAGCATCATAATAAACAGGGATAGAGAATTTAATTAAAAGTTGGAGAGCAGAAACAAAGAAGAGGACCTTGAGTGTATTGAAAAATCAGTAGGGAAGAAGTCATGATGAATGTCCCCACTAGATGGTCACTATAGTTCACCAAATTCTTAATTAGATAGGTAAGAGAGGAGACCTTAAGAGCTGTTTTATTTAAATTAAGTTGGCTATGATACTAGTGGCACTAATGTTAATAGATGGGAAAACCTTATTCATTTTACTTAACTCAGGAATGAACACAAATTCATTTATTTCTGCCCTGGCTAGCTGGGAGAAATGACCTTTCTTGGGATTATTTTATTGTTCTCAAAAGTCACCCTGTAAAGAACTGCTATTCATTAGAGCTTTTACCCATATAGCATTGGAACTTAGTGATATAAAGGGATATTTAAAATCATACCACTAATCCTCATTTCAAAGATTTAAAAATGAACAGAGTGTTCAAGAGATACCTAACATCATCTGACAAGTCATAACTTGGAACCAGATCTTTCAGCAGAACTGGATGAGAAATCAGATCTCTTTCTGGTTCACTATTCTTTTCTGTTATTTTCCACTTTTCCAGTTTACAACTACAGGTTCTAAAATACTAAGGGTCATAGTGATTTTATTAGATTTATGTAACTATCAAATATGCATGCAAATGATAAATATATATATAGTTAACAGCTACTATGTACCGAGCTCTGTGGCAAGCAGAATTATATAAAAATACATAATAAAATAAAAAAGCAAACCAGATAATTAATGAAAAAATAAATAGATTAAAACTAAAAAAAAAATAAGATACCCTCCTTTCTCCTGCTAGTCCACCCAAATGTTTTGCATTCTGTCAATGATATAGTATGACAAGTAAAATTTTAAGATACAAACATATATACACAACGAATATAAGGTAATTTGGTAAGACAGGTGTTCATGGGAGGATCGGGGAAGTCTTTTTTTGAGAAGGTGATGTTTGAAATGAACTGTGAAGAAAGCTAGTTTTTTTTTTTTTTAAATAATGGTGGGGGAGGATGAAGATGGAATATATTACTGGCAAGGAGTGCAGGAAATTCAAAGCACAAGAAGATGTAATATTATGTATGAGGAAGAGAAAAAGGACTATTTTGACTGAATTGTAGAAGATGAGGAGAGTAATGTTTAATAATCTTGGAAAGCTAGATTGGAGACAAATTGCAGAAGATATCAAATGGCAAATAGATATCTTTGTATTGGTCACTAAAAGGGAAAGGGAGTTCCACAAAAAGAAGACTTTGAATAAATGATTAGTTTCATTTTTAACTTGAAACCTGTCATTTCCTTGATTAGTTATCACACAAAGCAAATCATATTTTTTCTTTTTTCTCATAGTATTTTATTTTTATAAATACATGTAACGATAATTTTCATTATTAATTTTTGTAAGATTTTTTTCTCTTCCTCCTTCCCTTAGCACTCACCTTCCCATAACCAGCAAGCAATCTGATATACTTTATACGTGTATAATCCTTTTAAACATATTTATACACTTATCAGATTGTGCAAGAAAAATCAGACTAAAAGGAGAAAAAAACAAGAAATAAGAAACAAAACAAACCAAAAAGATAAAAATAGGATGTTTTGATCTATCTTCAGTCTGCTGGTTCTCTCTCTGGATGCAGATGGCATTTACTCTCTCAAGGGTATTGGAATTGTCGCAGATCACCATATTCATAGTTTTCTTCTTTAATCCTTTTGCTAAGTAAGTCTTATCCAGTTTTTTTTTTTTTTTTCCTATCAGTCTCCCTCAAATCACCACAGGAAAGGAAAACTCTTTGAGGGTAGGAGATATTTCTCTCTTGATTTGGTATCTTTGGTACTTACATCACAGTAAGCAATTCTTTTTCTTTGACAGATTGATTGATATTCTACAGCCTTCCCCTTCCTGCCCTTTAGTTTAGGATTAATAATATATCACATCTGTTGTCTATTTGTTGTCTTTTATCCTTATGGCTAGCCCTCCTCTTCTCCTCATTCATATGTCCTCCATGCCCCCCCACCATGTTTTCTCCTTTACTAATATTCATCAGTGATGTGAAAAACTTTTATCTGAAAGATTACTTATTCCCCTTTCATTTCATTGCTTCATATCTTCTAGTTTGTTTAGTTCCAAAAGGGGGACTCTTTTCATTGTTGAAAATAACACTCAGGAAATATAATAATTGAAGAGAGGGAAGAAGATGTCTTGATGCAGAAAGCTGGAAACAAAGAAAGTGGACCCTGTGATCTTCAATAGACAGAGTGAGGCACTGAACTGAGCACATTATGGAATGGCTTAGAGCAGAGCCTTCTTTTTTTTTTTTTTTTTTTTTTTGCTATTTGAAACTTGACTGATTAAACTGTGACACTCCTCCAGAGAGTGTCTTCATACAATAGAATGCCACTTCTGCCAAGAAAATAATTTCCTTAATTATGGAGAAACCAATCAAGGGAGAGGAACATACCTGGAATCTTCCAAAAGATTTGGCTCATTTTTATTCTTTGTCTTGATGCTTTTTAAAAAGATTCTAAGTAGAACTGACTTTCTTGGTTTTCCATAAAGGATGAACTTTATGAATAATTAGATAAAGATAGAGACAATATCTCTAGTGCAGGGGTCCTCAAACTTTTTAAATAGGGGATCAGTTCATTGTCCCTCAGACTGTTGGAGGGCCAGACTCTAGTAATGTTTTGTGGGCCTTTAAATAAAGAAACTCCATAGCCCTGGGTGAGGGGGATAAACGTCCTCAGCTGCTACATCTGGCCTGCAGGCCGAAGTTTGAGGACCCCGAGAGAGAAATAGCTCCAGAGTCAAAAACTCCTAGATTCTAGTCTCATCTCTGACAAGGTATGTGAACTTGGTCAAGTCTATAAGCTCTAAATCTTCTGGGTGGCTATTTAAAAGTATACATGTCAGAGAAATTACTGATGTGCACTGAGTGAGGTTCTTCTTGTTTGTAGGTTCCCTATACCAATGAAATGACAGGGTCAATTCCCTTTCCTAGTCAAAGGTTCCAGCTTAGCTAATAAGGTCTGAGTCGGAAATCAAGCTTGCTTGTATGATTATGAAACATTATCTTCTGTTTTATCACTTTAGCTTTGTCTCTGGGTTGAAGGATTCAGAGAATGGTTGTGAGAATGCTACATTCAAACTTAGAAACCCTATGTTTACATGTAAGATTCTTTTATTTGTGTGATCCTTCATAAATAACACTACTACTGGCCTCAGTTTCTCCATCTATAAAATTAGGATTTTGGATGAGATGATCTTTAAAGTTGATTTCAGCTTTAGTTCCAAAATTCATATTATTTTCAGGTCTTTATATTTCCTTATTCAAATATCTTTCAAAGGCACTTATTTTATACCATTGTGAGTCAATACTATAGTTGAGGAAGAGTAGAATACAAGCTCATCTTATTTTCATCTCTATATTCACACTGTCCACTAGGTTGAACTTGCACATAGTAGGTACAGAGGTGAATTGCATTGGATTAATGATTAGCAGGAATGGCACACGGGGTTAGAAATTCGGACAGAAGTCCTTGAAGGACAAATCTAGTCACTGAATCATAAGTCCCTGGAACTCATGATTCACAGTGGTGACATACAGCTAGTGACTGGAACAGTTGTATCTGTAGCAAACACAGTATTAAAAAAGGGATATGAGGCATGACATAGCAATAAGTCACTGCAGCCTGAGGCTGATGCTTGGATATGTAAATCTGTAAACTCTATAATACGTCTGGATAATAAAACTGGAATTATACAATAAGCAATCATTCACTGCGGCTATTTGGGGACAGCTAAAGGACACTAGACACTATCTGAATTCCTGGCATATGCTTTTTCTGAGCTCTCTGGGTCTGGATTGACAGTGAATCTTAGTATACCAGATAGTTCAAATGGTTTCCTGAAGGTTATAGGCACTTGGGTTTCCTATGCATTTCTATTAACTAGGGACCCTTCAGAATTATCAAATGGCAATGTCACAAAGAAATTGACTTGCTTGAGTATTTGTGGAGGAAGGCAGCCTGAACTAGATTAGAATGATAAGTCTGTTAAGAGCCTGACAGGGTAGACCATGTGCAAGATCAGAAGTTTTCCACTATACTGCCTTATGTCTCGAAAGATGCTTGTTTCTGAGACTATCTCAGCCTCCAAAGGAATAAACTCACAATTTCCAAGAAAATAAACTTACCTTGAAATGAATTTTTGCCTGAACCTACAAGGATTCAAATTAGGACAGTAGTGTTTGATGGACAAATCCTGTCAGTGAATGGATGCTCATCTAAATCGGAACAAAGTTTTCTCCCTTATATTTTACTGAACATTTCCTGAAAGTTACTTTACATAGTACACCTGAGGGTGTCTGATATTTGGAAGCTCTTATGCCCTGTCCTTCACATTGGGAGTACGTGAATTCTATAAACCTATGGGTATAGCCTTTAATTAACAATAACCAAATAAACAAATGACATTATTTTTATCATATCAAAGAAGCTAAAAATCTCTTAGCCATTATGATGTGTAATGGAAAATGGAATTGACGAGGTCAAATAAGCTGCATTCAATTTTTAATCTGAGGCATTTAGTTCTAGTGTGAAACTGGGGAAGACAGTTAACTAAAGCATCTCAATGTCCACATCTACAAAATGGGGGTAATCACACCTATATCATTTACCTCACAATATTTTTAAGATGCAGCACGGCAAAGTTGATAGAGTAGGGGACTTGAAGTTAGGCTGATTCAGTTCACACAAAATTTACTTTATGAACTTTAAAGGGATATTTGTGAGCTATTGTTTCAATAAAGATATTCTCAATCTTTGTAATTAGAATTATTCTGTGTTGTCTTCTGAAAAAAAAAATCCCATGATGATATCTTTTAACCTCTTCCCTGAGGTCTTATGTCCATTTTCTGAAGCTCCTCCTACTGCTGGAATTTTCAGATGTTCTTTAAGGAAATTGAACTCTGCTTCTGCCAAGTGCCTGGCATATATTCTCTAGAAGAAAGCATGGACAGTGTAGAAAATACCGTTGATTGAAGTCAGAAAGACATGGGTCTGCTATTCCCCAGTTTAAATAATTTGGTCATATTCAGACAACTTGTGAATGTCTGAGGTAGGATTTGAAATTAAATTTTTTTGAACTCAGGAAGAATGTTTTGTTCACTGTGCTATTTAACTTTTCTCCCCTTCAGTTTGCTCACCTATAAAATGAAAGAACAAAACTCAGTGGTCTCCAATATTTCTTCAACTGCTAATCTATGATCCCTAGTTCTATCTCTTTAAAAATAATTATGTTTCTTTTGCAGTACATATAGAACATGCATATGTTTAGAAGTGCACATGTTTAGAGTACATATGAAGTGAAAGGGCACTTCCTTACTGTTCTTTATTTTTATTTTTTAAATTTATTTTAATATACATTGCTTTATGTGTTTGTTGGGAGAGAAAAATCAGAACAAAAGGGAAAACAATCATGGGAAAGAAAAAAAAAAGTATGCATACCATGTATTAATTTATATTCAATCCCCATAGTACTTTTTTCTGGATACAGATGGCATTTTCTGTCCAAAGTTCATAGGGATTACTTTGGATCACTGAACAACTGAGAAGAGCCAAGTGTTTCATAGTTGATCATTGTACATTCTTGCTGTTATTGGGTCCTGCTTGTTTCATTCAGAATCAGTTCATCTAAATCTTTTCAGGCCTTTCTAAAATCAGCTTGTTCATCATTTTTATATAACAATAATATTCAATTAATTATCTTCATATACTACAACTTGGTCAGCCATTCCCTACCTGATAGGCATCTGCACATTTTCCAGTTCTTTGCTACCACAAAAAGAGGTGCTATAAATATTTTTGCACATGTGGAACATTTTCCCTCCTTTATGATTTCCTTTGGTTATAGACCTTGTAATGGTACTACTGGGTAAAAGGTTATGCAGTTTTATAGCCCTTTGGCAATAGTTCCAAATTTCTCTCCAGAATGTTTGGATCATTTCACAATTCCACCAATAATGCATTGGTACCTCATCTTTCCCATATCCTCTCTAACATTTATCATCACCTTTTCCTGAAATTTAAGCCAACCTGAGAGATATGAGGTGGTAGCTCAGAGTTGTTTTAAATTGCATTTCTTTTATCAGTAGTGATTTAGAGAATTTTTCATATAACTATAGATGGCTTTAATTTCATCATTTGAAAATTGTTTGTTCATTACCTTTGACTATTTATCAATTGAGGTCCTTACTGTTCTTTAAACCTGATTAGCCAACACCATGTCCTATGCATAGAGGGTACTGACAAAATGAGTGCTAAATTGAATTATGTGGACACAGTCAATTAAGCTGAATTTTGAACCAAATGAACTAGCCTTTTTGGTCTCATATATACATCAATCTTATTCCAGTATAGCAAAGTCTTTGTTGCTAAAGCACAACATATGCTCTTATAATTCTCATGCACTGAATGAAATCAATAGAGATAATCCATTTAATTTAGTTTATACTAACAGAATACACCTGGTGTCCACCTGTTTCTTTCTCAGTAGACCTGATCTCTGTGCGCTTATATAACAACAAAATAGCTTGATGTACAGTTACAAATACCATTTATTTACTAGATTCTCTGCCTATACAATTTCTAGGTACGTTAAATATTTGTTTTGATAGAACCACAGGGAATCCACAATGAGGAACCTAGTCCTTTCAAATTCACATATAAGGACATAAGACATAAGGACATAATGGATTAAGAAACCATTGGCCTAAATCAGTACTACATAATGTTGTTCATTCACTCTCTTCCCCCATAAATATGCAAACTTGTTAACGCATGGAGACTTAATTTACCCTCTTTTTAAGTAGATATATTAGCACTGCAATCACAGTTGAATAAGATGCTTTTGAACATCATAGTGTTATGCTATACTATTTTAATTCAGCTAGGAACACTGATCAGTTTATAATTAATTAGATGAAAGGAAAGGACTCAGCAATATTTGTTTCATTATATTAGCTATAAAGAGCAGTGGGAGTGAAAACAATCTAAAACAAAGGGAAAGCCTTCAGCTTTTTCATCAGTGGTTACACTGAATGATAAAATGCAAAATAATCAGCCCCCATGAAAAAAAAAATTATATGGTCCAAGAAAGCATCATCATCTAACAAGTTTGAAAAACATTACTATGGAAACAGCAAAATATAGCAGTAGCATAAGCTGTGTATACTAGGCAAGAATGGAAATGAAATGCTTGAAGGCATCAGACTTGTTCTGGCTTCCACAATCCCCTTGGTCATCAATATTTGCATTTACTGCAACACCAAAGTCAAACACATGAATTCTTGCAAGCTTAGGCAATATTGTCCCGTAAAATATATCCGGGATGGAAGTTCCCTGTACTTCTCCATTGGTGGCTTAAAAATTCAATGTTAAGTAAAAACAAAAAACAAAACAAAACAAAACAAACAAAAACCACTGATAATGCTGTTAAAATGTACAGGTCAAATCAAACTCCACCTCCAAATTAAATGGACATTGTCACTCCAAACATATGCAGTCTGACCTTCTAATTTTAACTGTTCGGGGGAAATTCTCACTGAACATGCACAAAGCCCTCAATATTACCAGGACATTTCATTCATATACATGAAATGATATTCATGTAGAGGATTAACTGGCTCTAAGATTCTATTCAAGGGATAAGACATCACAGATGCCATAAGAGCACACAAAATTTAAGAGGATAAAGGCTGCTGTACTGGGAAGAAATAGCAATACTTTAAAGTGAGGGAAAAAAAAAAAAAAACATTTTGGGTAATTTTCTTTCTCCAAGGCAATACCCATAGAATGAAAAATCAATGATGTAATGGGATCAGTTCAACAAAAATAAACATGGTATCCCAATGTTGACACAAAAATACAATAATAGATTTAACATCAAATAAATGCTATATCACCAATATATTTTTTTGAAGTATATGGTTGGTTGTCTTAGTATGTTACATCATCCCTCATTCTATCTGGAAATTCTTCCTTCCTCCCTTCCTTCCTCTCTCCCACCACCCCTTCCTCCCTCCCTCCCTCTCTTCTTTCTTTCCTTCCTTCCTTCCTTTCTTCCATCTATCCATCCTTTCTTTCTTTCTCTGTCTCATCCATCTTTCCTTACCTCTCTCCTTCTGTCCCCCCTTCCTTCTCTTCCTCCTTCCCTTTCTCCTTCCCTCCTTCCTTCCCTTACTAAAAAAGGGAATCATGGCTATGTGATATAGTGGATAAACGCTAGACTTTCAATTAGGTAGTTTAGGGTTCAAATCCTGCTTCTGACATTTACTGGAAATGTAACCTCCCAGGACCTCAGTTTCTTGATCTAAACAAAGGAAATGGGAATACTAAAAGATCCTAAGTCATGATTGTTGTGATGCTAAAATGGATAGTTGTAAGTTTGCAAAATGTACAGCACTATATAAAAGATGGTTGTTTTTTTACTTTCTTTTTTTACACCCTCCCTCCATTCCTTCCTTCTTTCCTTCCTCCCCTCCTTCCTTCCCTTCTTCCTTCCTTTCTGTATTCTTCTCCCTCCCTCTCATTCTTTCCTTCATTTCTTTCACATTACTTCTCCAAAAGATTGCCCAGTAACTCTCCAGCAGTAGTTTTTTTTTTTATTAAAATATCATAAAAAATATTGGCTAAGGCGAATAAAATGATATTTTTACGCATAAAGTTAAGGTAAAGAAAAATCGATGACACATTAAATGCCTGTAAGAACAAAATAAGATTGATATGGATATGAGTTAACTATTCTCACAATCTGTTCAACCTCTTAGCAATGTTAACTGACACATAGTAAGTGCTTAGAGGCCTTATGTTGTTAGTTTTCTATTTATCCCTGGAAAAAAATATTCTTAGAAAGAAGAACTTCAAATGGTATGGCAAATGAATATTTTTTACTTAATAGTATTTTCATTTTTCCCAGTTAAGATAATTTTTAATATTTATTTCTGTAAGATTTTGAGTGCCAAATTTTTCTTATTTCCTTCCTTCTCTTGAGTCCCCAAGATAGCATACAATCTGATATAGGTTATACACATACAATCCTTTTAAACATATTTTCATATTAGTCATTTTGTGAAAAAAAAATCAGAAGAAAAGGGAAAAACCACGAGATTAAAAAATCCAAATGAAAACTATATGCTTCAATCTGAATTCAGTATTCATAGTTCTTTCTCTTGGATGTGGATGGCATTTTCTATACAAGTCCATTTGAACTGTCTTGGATCACTGTATTTCTAAGAAGAGCTAATTCCATCATAGTTGATCATCACACAATATTTCTGTTAGTATGTACAATGTTCTTCTGGTTCTCCTCACTTTATTAAGCATCAGGTCATGTACATCTTTCCAGGATTTCCTCAAATTTTCTTGTTCATCATCTCTTGTAGAACAATAGTATTCCATTACATTCATATACTACATATTATTCAGCCCTTTCCCATTTGATGGGCTTTCCCTCAATTTCAATTTCTTTGCCACAATAAAAAGTGCTGCTACAAATATTTCTGTATGTATGGGTCCTTTCCTCATTTTTTAAAAATTATCTCTTTGGGATCCAGACTTAGCAGTAGTATTGTTGCAGTTTCAAAGGGAATGCACAATTTTATAGCCCTTTGGGCATTGTTCCAAATTACTCTGCAGAATGTTTGGACTAGTAATATATATTTTATTATACAAAATCAAAGGCCAAATAGAAAAAAAAAGGATTTGTAACACACAAAAGTGTCTAAAATGCTGTAGAATTCCTCAGGAGGTAGTGGAATTCATTTTTGAAATGTCATTGAAGCAGTGAATGAATAAAGTATAGTTAGAACTAGAAAGATATGATTTGGATCATTAATTGGAAATTGAATGGAACCTTAACTCTCAACTTTCTCAAGTAACAGAAAAGAATTATTGCACATGGGTGAAGATTGGATCAGATAGTCTCTAAAGCATAGTCTCTCTCTCTGATAGTCTATGATTCTATGGACTTTCCCAATATAAGGCAGCTATTGCCAGTAAACAAAGAATTGGAATCCATTTCTCTTCAGTGTCCATGAAAATGTGCTATGCATTTTATAGCATACAAAATCAAATGTATTTGAAAAAGCCTTGCAGGATCTAGTCAAGTATCAACTCTGGTTTATAACTGATAAGTCATTATCTCAGCTTTGCTTAATGACATTTAGTGAACATAAACTCATTCTCTCCCAGTATAAGGAATTTTATTTTTAGACACCTCTAATTGTTAGGAATCTCCCCCCTCCATGCCTTCTAAATTAATTCCAAATTTGTATATTTGAAATTAGTATTTTTTTATACTTCTGACTTCTGGGGATTACCAGTACAAAATAAATTCTTCATCAACACAAAACTTCTTTAAAGACTCCAATACTTCAATCTTCTGTTCCTTTTTACCTATTCACTCCCTCCCCCCATACACACATACATCAATCTTCTATTCTTCATGTTAAACAGTCTCAATTGCTTTACTGGATACTCTTTTACCATGATCTCAAGGACTTTGCCATCCCAGTTGACCTCCTCTGTACACAAAATTCAATATGACATGTATCTTAAATCAAGTTACAATTATATATGCCAATAGTAATAATTATTATTTATAAGTATAATAACCAATTTTTATATAGTGCTGTACATTTTGCAAGCCTTACAACTATCCCATTTTAGCATCACAACAATGATGATTTAGGTAATTTTAGTATTCCCATTTCCTTTGTTCAGATCAAGAAACTGAGGTCCCAGGAGGCTACATTTCTAATAAATGTCAGAAGCAGGATTTGAACTCTAATCCACCTAATTAAAAGTTCAGCATCTATCCACTACATCACATGGCCATAATTCCATATTTTAATGTGTAGTTTCAAATGAATATTTTGGAAAAAAATGGCCTTTTGATTATGGTCACCTTGGGAGAGGTATTTGGGGATTTCTGCCTTGAGCTGGATGCTCTCAGGGCCAGCATCATTTACTTAGATTAAGCTAAGCATTCTAATAGGTCATTGTGGCATAAACCACTTTCTAAAGTGCATAACTGCTTTTCAAGGAGCAACTTCAGCTCTGGGAAAACTGGAAGATATGCATTTTAGGCATGAGGTATGGCCAGGCAATGATACAGAAATGGAAAATGGAATTCCATGTATAAAAATCATAGCAAAGATCAAATAAGACAGATCACAGAGTATGGGAAGAGGAGTAATTTTTTTAAAAAGTTGAAAAATAGATTGGGGCTAATTTGGAGGGGAGTGAAGGAGGAAAAGGGAAAGTTACACAATAACTATTATATATTTAAAAGAAATAGCAAGTGTTACTTAATAGATTTGCAGTTTCATATGCAATCATCTTTTTTTCTTCTTATTCTATTATGTTATGGAAATTATGACATGACCATAGATGAGTGTGAGGAAAATCACTCTGACAGTTCTGATTAGATGGGGAAACAAAGTAAGATAATCAATTAGGGGGCAACTGCAATATTCTAGATGAGAAGTAAATAGGTCCCAAATACAAAACATATGCATGGATAATTTTTCAACATTGACCCTTGCAAAAACTTTTGTTCCAACTTTTAGATAGTGCTTATGCAAGTACAGAGAAAGAAAAGGACAAGATTGAAGCAATAGTGTGGAGGTTGAAATGACAATATTTGGTAATTGATTGAATATGTAAACTAAAGGTTTAGAATAATGGTAAGATTATAAACCACTAACATTGGAGAAATATTGGTGTTCTCAATAGGGATTTTTGGCATAGTTTTATTATTTTTGTTTTTGTTTTGAAGTTAACTTTCATTTTAGACATTTGGACATTTGAATTTAAGACGTTGCTGAATCCTTCAACTTGAAGTATCCATTTTGATGTGAGACTAGAGCCCAGTTCTGGATATAGAAATCTATGAGGAAGCTGCTTAGTAAAAAGGAAAAAAAAAAGTCTTGTATAGAGCCTTGAAGTTACCATCTTCACTTAGAATGCATACTATATAATATGTGTCAGGAAAAGAGACTAAAAATGCTCAGCCAGGTCAGGGGATAACCAGAGAGAATAGTTTCGTGAAAACCAGTAAAGAGAAAAATATTCATAAGAGGTGGTCAATAGTGTTCAGTGTAGCAAATAAGCTAAGAAGGATAAGGTATGAGAAAAGCCCATCAGATTTGGTAATTGAGATCATTGGTCATTTTGCACAGAGCAATTGTAGTTGGATGATAAAAATTTAATGCATACTTCAAAGGGTTAAGGATAGTGGAAAGGAGAATACGTAGAAGTAGTGAATGTAAACACATATCTAGCACCAAGACTGATGTGCTCTGTACTTGAACAAAATGGGAAAGGGATGGATACTTGTAGACATCAACTTATCTCAATAAAAAGGC
This sequence comes from Antechinus flavipes, assembly GCF_016432865.1. NCBI lineage: Eukaryota > Metazoa > Chordata > Mammalia > Dasyuromorphia > Dasyuridae > Antechinus > Antechinus flavipes. Next base: position 231,679,300 of record NC_067403.1, read on the forward strand.
TGCTTGAACTAGGAGATCATTATGCACTTCAACTTTCTGATGGACATGGCTCTCTTCAACAATGGGAGGATCCAAATCAGTTCCAATTGATCTGTAATGAACAGAACCAGCTTCACCCAGCAAAAAAACACTGGGGAATGAGTGTGGACTACAACATAGCATTTTCACTCTTTCTGTTATTGTTTGCTTGCATTTTTGTTTTTTTTCTTCTCAGGTTATTCTTGAATTCTTTCTAAATCTGATCTTTCCTGGTGCAACAAGATAACTATAAATATGTATACATATATTGTATTTTACATATACTTTAACATATTTAACAGGTATGGGACTACTTGCCTCTAGGGGAGAGGGAGGGGGAAGGAGTGAAAAAGTTGAAACAAAAGTTTTTGCAAGGGTCAATGTTGAAAAATTATCTATGCATATGTTTTGTATATAAAAAAAGCTATAATAAAAATAAAATAAAATAAAATAAGTATCTAACACCAGATTTGAAAAAATAAATAAATAAATAATGAAAAGGCTGCTTGCTGATGAAACTTCCCAAGAAAATAAATCCGGCAACACCTGAGCATTTTAGGGGTAATTTTAAAACCAGAACATATAGAAAAATAATCCCATTGACCGTAGTTTTGGACTCTGAGCTAGCTAGTTTTCTACCAGTAAGCTCCAAGCAGAATACGCAGCTAGTTAAGTAATGTGTTGACATATAATGCAACATAGAGTATTCCATGGACAAAAACACATTAGTGAAAAGTACATAATGAACTAATATGATGGGTGGTGGATGTGTGCTGAACTGCTTGTTCTTTGGGAATAGCATCTAATCCAGAATTAAACAAATCATCTCATTTCCGTATTATTTGTATCTATCAAGTAAGTATGCAAAAGTGGGGAGACTTGCATTTGAATCCGAAGTCTAGAAGACCTGTGGCCAAGTTCCCATTATGTGGTTAGGATTGTACGACCTTGTGAATATTGCTTTGTTTCTCTGAGTCTTGAGTTTACTTAATTACAAAATGATGAGTTTGGGTTAATTGATTTCTGAGGTCGATTCTAACTCTAACTTTATAAGACTAAAGGAATTTCAGGTTTTATTTTGTTTTGATCCTTGTAGACAAGTTAGAGTGATCTATGGGAATGCTGAAAGAAGCTATGTGAGTCTGAGAATCAAAATGCTAAAAACTAAGAAAAAAATGTAGAATTTTGCTTCTTACTTTGGTCCCAGAGGGCAGAAACCATGACTAGAAGTTATAAAGAGGCAAAATCAGTGTTGGTATAAAAGTTCTCATCCTAACAACTGAATAAAGAGTGACGTGCATTTCCTCCTAAAAAGCTTTCAAGGAGAGACTGGATGGCTCTTTGTTGGTTATCTTGCAGTCATCATTCTGCTGCATGTAGGGGTTAGAGTAGATGGCCACTGATGTTTCTTTTAAATCACAAATTCTATAACCCTCCATTGCCAGAACATATGGTCAGTTGGACCAAAAAAAGTCAGTCCCTTCTGAATCTCCATGGCAACCAACATATCTAATTGGATATGGAACATCCTTAATAGAAAGGACTTAGTACAGTGGAAAGAATGCTGCATTTCAAATCAGAGTTCAAACCTTAGCTCTGCTGCTCAACACATCCATGATCATAACCAAGTTGTTTAATTTTTTGAACCTTGATTTCTCCTTTTCAAAAATGAGGGATTTCAGACTTTCAGAATCTCTTCCAGTCATATCGAGGAACATATGATTGATATTGTTCCTTTTTCCATTTAAATTAAATGACAACAAATAATCAATTTACTTTTCTCCCCTTTCTCCCCCCTCCAACTGGATTAACTGTTATCGTGACATGCTAAAAATCCAAGGGAAAAGGATCAGGAAAGAAAGTTGTTATAAATTGCTCTAAACAGTTAACCTCAGAACTTCCAAAAATGTGGTCTAGTTTAGACAATATTAACTTTAAATTCTCATTAGTCTGCTTTTTTAACAGAAAAATAGTGATATAACCCGATTATAGTGAAGTTCTTCATTGATTGAAGGGATGACTGAACAAATTGTGCTATGTGAAAGAAATGGAAAATTATTGTGCTCTAAGAAATGTTGATTTAAGGAATTTAGTTAAACTTGGGTGAATGAGTGGAAACATAATGAGGTAAACAGAACCAAAGGACAGTGTATATGATGATGCTACATACTTTACACTATCATGCAAAGAAAAACCACACTAAAGACATTATAATTCAAATAACTATGGTGAGTAATCCTAATTATTATGAAGAGGATCATCTTCTTGTTAGAATAAAAAAGACTCTGCTAGGGGTCCTCAAAGTTTTTAAATAGGGGGCCAGTTCACTAACCCTCAGACTATTGGAGGGCCGGACTATAGTAAAAACAAAAACTTTGTTTTGTGGGCCTTTAAAGACACTTCATAGCCCTGGGTGAGGGGGATAATCGTCCTCAGCTGCTGCATCTGTCCCGGGGGGAGTTGGGGACCCCTGGTAGCAAAGAGAAAACAAATTATTACCATATACAGATGCCATGTGATCATATTCACAAAATTCCATAGAAGCAATAAGGAAACTGAAACAATTCATAGCTTTACTGAAGTATCAAAAAACAAAATAAATTCACAAAAATCATTAGCATTTTTATGACTTGGAGTCTTGAACTACTAATAAAACCGAAGAAAAAATGATGAGTTAAATGCAATTCAAAATGACTCCAAAATACTTACCATGCCTAATAGTTAACAAACTCAGAAATATTCAGTATGAATATAGTTAGAAGATGCTCTTTTTAGAGATAAAGTGATACAAATGATTGTAAAGATATTCCAAATATAGTTAAAATGACAAATCCAACTAAATTAACAGTCACTGTCTTTAGGACTTCTTGAACTGGGTGTTCTATAGCATCTCAAAATCAATATGTATAAAACAGAACACATTATATTTTGACTAAAACCTTTCTCCTTTCCCAATTTTTCATAAACTGTTGAGTGTGCCACTCAGTCACCTAGATTTGTGACCTCAGTGTCATACTTGGCATCTCATTCAAATTCAGAAAATATATTCGTTTTGTTATCAAATCTTGTCATGTATACCTTCATTGTATCTCTCATATAAATTTCTTTTTCTCCTCCTACACAGTGACCACACTATTTCAAGTCTATATCATCTGATGCTTCTATTATTTAAATCATCTGGTTGGTCTCTTGGCTGATCTCCTGGTCTCAGGCCTCTCCCACTCCAATTCATTCTCCACTCATCTGTGAAAAGGATTTCTTTAAAGTGCAGGTTCAATCATGTCACCTTCTACTCTAAAGATCAGCAGCATTCTATTACCTTCAGGAACAAATTTAAAGTGCTATGTTTGACATTTAAAGCCCTTAACAACTTGCCTCCTTCCCATCTTCCCAGTTTCTTATAGTTTACTAGATTTGCCCAATTCCTGTTACTTCTGCTTTCTTGTTTCTCTTGCTTGCATCAAGACTTTGTTTAAATCAGCAATGTCAAATTCAAACAGAAATAGGGGTCATTAATCCATACATAAGGATCCCTGTAGGCTGCATATTGAATTGATTTTACAATGCAATATGATCTATTGAATGTTTTATTGAATATATATTTTGATATTTCCCAATTATATTTTAATCTGGTTCATGTCTCACTTGGGAGTGTTTAGGGGTGCTGGCATAAATCCCACCTCTTGCAGTGCCTTATTAGGAGATTGTCTTCCATTTATAACTCTCTGCGTGTCTCTTTTTCTCTGTGTGTGTGTCTCTCTCTGTGTGTGTCTCTCTGTCTCTCTCTTTTTCTCTCTCTGTCTTCTCCCTTCCCCTCCATCTTTCTCCCTCTCCATTTCCCTTTCAGTCTTTCTTCTTTCCTATCTCCCTTCCTTCCCCTTTTTATGAATCACTCTATCTATTGGTCTCCCTTTGTTTTGATCTCTGTTTCTCTTTTTCTTAATCTTTATCTTTCTTTGTATCTGTGTTTCTGATTCTGTCTCTCTTTCTCCTTACCTCCTACCTCTCTATGCACACATGCAAACAACAGATATATTATGCATATAAAATACCTATTACATATAGTTATCTTCATATTCTTAGCATTGGGGATCATGTGATTAAGTGCTAAATAGACTAATTGACATTTAGTTTTAAACTTGACAAAACAATAACAAAATCAGTTTGGAAAAACAAGTAGTCTAAAATCTCAAGGGAAATAATGAATGATAAAATTGTGAAAGCTAATGTATATAGCATTATACATGCTTAGACAAACTATAAAGTAGTCCCCAAATCTATGTAGTCAAAAACAAGGAAATTAAAAAGTAGCAAATAAACTGTATAGAAAATGAAACAAACATAAGAAATCACATCAACAATCTATAGTTTGATAAGATCAAAACCACAAATTGTTAGGGGAAGTATTTCAATTTTAATAACAGGTCTGAAACTGGATTTATAATTTCCTTATTGTAGTTGTTGTGTTATTGAAGAGGACCATGACATTAGGGAGGGGATGCATGTGAATTGGATTTGTGAGAGTGAACCATTAAAGATCCCCTGCCTCACTTTCCCCTCCAGAGCCAAGACACAGATCAGAGTGACTGAGATGGCCCTAGAACTCAAGGATGAGGAAATTCCTTCTAGCAGTTTAAATTGTTGCCATAATTTTATCAAATTCCCTTATGCAAAGTTCATACACCTATTCAAGGTCACATAGTGTGTAGGAGACAAAGGCCAGATTTGAACATGGGGCTTCCTAGCCACTTTTCTATATCCTATGCTAAGCTATCTCTTTCTTTTTCTCTATTTCTGCTTGGAAAACTGGAAAGAAGCATGGCAAAAATTAGTTTTAGACTAACATCTTCAACCCTAACAAACTCAAAATAAATATGTACCTAGAATGTAATGGGTATGTGAATGTAATGGAATGATATTTCAGAATTTAGGGAAATTGTTTAACATACAGACAAGAGAGACACAGTGTGTATAGTACACATTGCATAAAAAACTTGCTTAAAAATCTGGAAAGCTTTGGTTAAATTCCTGACTCTTATACATACTGACTGTATGACATTGGTTAAATCATTTAACATATCTCTGATCTACATAAAACTGTGATCTCTCTGTGACTCTCTAAGATAAAGTTGTAGATAAGGTGCCCACTTGCAGGGCAGAGAGAGACTTTTCTCACTTGGAAGTTTCTTTTGCTTATGAAATCCCTGATCCATTGCTTAACCCTGTAAAGAAATGGTGGAGAAGAGGAGGATATAGAAACATGGAAAATTTGTATGTTCTGGTGAAAGAGAACTAGGCAGAGAACAAAGAAAAATATACAGAATAAAGTAAACATTGTAAGTGGAAAAATCACAAAAATGTAATCTAACTGAATAAATATAAAATCAATGAGATGCCCAGAGAACAGACCATAAAATATATATTTCTTCTTAAAAACAAAAGAAAAATGGGACAGATTATTTTATGTACATTATCAGATGCTGTCACTATTTCAGATCTTTTTGCTTAATTGTTATTCTTTGTAACAAAGAAATTTTGGATTTGAGGGGGTTGACATGTCCAGAAATGACTGTAGCATAAATACAAATGTACCACTTGAATGTATTTTCTTAAAATAAACTACTAATTTAGTATCAGTGAAACAGGATTTGAATTGTTTACTCATTAATGAAAACATGCATTATTTCTCATGGAGTTTCATGTGACCAATGATATACATTTTTGTGGTGACTCATGGAAGTCAGGTAAAGTGGTATTTTGAGCCAATGGAATGGAGGAGATTCGACTGATCCAGAATGAAATCAAAATAGCGATCACAGTGTCATTCGATTAAGTCCATCCACATTCTGTAAACACATTATGAGAGGTGAAATATTGTCTTAAGAAAACTTAAAAGCTGAAGGCTGGGAGAAGCTACGTGTCAATGGATAGAACACTGATCCTGAAGTCAGGAGGACTTGAGTTCAAATCCAACTTCAGATATTTCATGTTTACTAGCTATATGACCTTTAACAAGTCATTTAACCACAAATGCCTCACCAAAAAACCAAAACAAAACAAAAAAACAAACAAACAAACAAAAAAGCCTTATGACACTATGGAAATCACTGGAATATGGAAGTCTGCCAATACATTACCTATTCATTGTCCCTTGTATTGTTGGTATGACTCAATTAAAAGGACTGACCGTTTTTGTTTTGTTTGTTTTATTGCCATAGAAGATATTCAGACGGATGAACCCTTATTGAATGTCAATTAAATGAGTGACCATGAAAGAATTACCCATATTTGAGTTTATATGATAGCAGATAATAGTTTAAAAAGGCTTCCCCAAATGTAAAATGAATGATTCCCCTTTAACTTGTCAGAGTACATGTTTCCCTCCATATTTATGTGTTTACAAACAGGACCTGGAGATAAAGAAGCTTTATGTGCATAGAACAGCAGCAAATGAATTATCCAGTGTTAAATAGATTGCCCTTTTAAAATCCCTAGGTTTTACTAATTACTATTATTAAGAATTTATGTAGCACTTTACATTTGCAAAGAGCTTTACAGGCAGCAATTAACTATTTACCTGTGATAATTGTTAGTATTATTTTCCATTATTTTCCATAGGTAAAGCAGAGAGAGACAGAAAGACAGTAGCAGAGAGAGACAGAGAAACACAGCAGAGACAGACAGTAGCAGAGAGAGACACAGAGAGACAGTAGCAGAGAGAGACAGAGACAGAGAGACAATAGCAGAAAGAGACAGAGAGACAGTAGCAGAGAGAGACAGAAATTAGAAGACAGAGAATAGAAGAGAATGAGAAAGAGAGAAACTGAGATACAGAGAGCAACAGATAGAGGGAGAAAGAGAGAGAGAGAGGGACATAAAAGATATAAGCATATATGTGCTTATACATACATGCACACACATATATTCATACATACATACATATATTATATCTATCATGTGTATATACATATGTTTATACAAATACATAAGAATATGTATATATACAGATATGTATACATATACTGTATCATCTATCTTAAAGTTGAGGCTACATTTGTTATTGTACTTACATAAAATAATTATGAAAAGCTTTGCCAGAGATCATGGCAGATGAGAAGGGTTAGATTAATAGCCAGAAAAGGTCTTTGACAAGAGGGAAATTTTGAGTTATTTTGAAATGTCACAGAAAACAAGAAGCAGAGGCAAAGAAGAAGAGCATTTAAGGAATGATGAAAAAGACAATAAGTTGTTAGAGTATTGAAAATTGGGAAAATCAAATTGATTCTATTTTACTACTGATTTCATTGTTTCTCACTGTTGCCATTTTTCTAATTGCCTAAGTCATGTTTTATTTGTTTCAATGTTAATATTGAAAATTTGGCTTTCCTCTAAATTAATCATTGTCTTGGAGGTAAGTTTAGATCTTCGTTTCTTCAAGTTGTTCTTATCCTTGAAGGATGCAGATGGACACCATGGAATCGTGCTCATGATTGTCTAGTCCACCATTGCTAAACTGTCCTTGCAAATAGAGTCAAACATCACATTTCTTAGTGATAGAGTAGAAGAACGGGTTATTACTTGCCTCTTGTTCTCAATTTTCAGCCAGTCAAATTGCTCCTCATGCCTATGATACTATAAGCTTTGTAATCAATCATATTGTTTTCCCATCTATGATTCTGCCTTCTATTTGCATGTTGTTACTTTTTTGTATAAAAGATATTTACCTTCCTCATTCTAAGTCTTGGGTTTTCTGAGGGGGCTGAGATATTGGCAAAACTCCACTATGTCAACAAGTTGATAGTGATGAAATGTCCAGTGTGAGGGAAAAAAATGAGAAAGAAGCTCATTTATGCAATGGAGAGGGCTTATAAATAGGCAGCGTATGGAGATGGAGTGTCCAGTGTGAACAAGAAAAAGTAGGTTAATTTACTTAGACTCTAGAGCATTTGGGAATGAAAGGATAAAGTGTAATGATAACAGCAAAAATAGGAAAGAATTATGAAGGCTCCCAAATGCCAAACTGTTATATTTGATCCTGAATTTAATAGGGAGATGCTGCAATTTATTAAAAGAGAGACAGATAGATTCAGAGTATGTGTTTGTGTGTTTAAAAGTCATGGTGGCACAGGGAGATCACTACTTTAATTAAGTCATTGAGATAGCTGAGAGGACAGTGGATAAATATGGCAAGAGACTTGAGACAGAGAGACTAGTCTGAAGTTTATCACAACACTCTTGAAATGAAAAGATACTGCAGTGAGAATGTGAATGGAGGAGACGCAAATTACATGAGTTGTGAATAGAGGCATATTAAGCCTTGCAAAAAATAAAAAGATTTTATGTATGATGTCAGTGCCACTGAGAAGTTTATGTAACTGGAAAGATAGGAGTGTGATGCCCTGGACAAGAATAAGAAAGTTGAGAAGAGAGAGATTTTGGGGGGGACTAAAATAAGTTTTCTTTTTCACAAGTTAAGTTTCTAAGAAATATTCAATTTGGATATCCATAAGGCACCTGATGATGGAGTACCAAAATTGAAAAAAGAATTGAATAGACTCTGGGAATCATGAGTTTAAATAATGGGTTAATATATAGACAGGAAGGAAGATGATCCAGCAGAGAACTTTGGGGGAAATCTATGGTTATTGGATATGACAGGTGAAAGTCTAGCAAACAACCACCTATGATGTACCAGACACTATGCCAGAAATTGATTTAGGCATTGTAGATATAAACACAAACATAAAATTTTACTTTCTCTTAAGAAACTTATAGTCATTTTTGTGGAAGAAACGATGTATGTATATATCTATGTAGGCATATTTGCTTATAGGTATGTATAAGTATACTAGGAGGCAAAACAGATAAATTGGTGGGCCTGGAATCAGGAAGCCTTGAGTTTAAATTGGGCTACAGATACTTAATAGCTATGTGATTGGACAACTCACTTAACCTGTGTTTGCTTCAGTTTTCTTTAATGTAAAATAGATATAAAAACAGTATCAACCTTACAGAGTTGTAAAGCTCAAATGAGATGAAACTTAAAAAATATTTAGACTATAAGGCACATTTTAGGCACTTTATACATGCTAACTATTAGTGTTGCTATTATTTTTAATTATTATTATTATTATTGACACTTAACTTGGGGTTATAAAAACAAAGACAAAATGGTATGAGTATATACACGTGTGTGAGGAGGAGGGAGAATTTTTTTCAGGAAATATAAATTTTGTCTTGTGCAGATTGAGTTTGAGATACCTAGGGAATATATTACAAATGTAATTTAAAATATACTTGTATACACTACATGCATGTTTATATACACACAATAAATATCAGGTTTATTGATTTAGACTCGGGGCTTCCTTACTTTAATGTCAATGCTGTATATAAATATGACTTTCCCTCTATTTCAATAGTGGGATTCCTCTGATTGTTAGCAAGGATGAGACTAATTGGCAGATGGGGCTGTTCATATGGAATATCTTAAGAACATTCCTTTAGAGTTTGGATTGGAGTTTATCAATGATGAGTTCCCTTTCAATTATGAAATTATATTATTCTGTGAAATGCAAGCACTAATCCACTTTCAGTGGACTGATTAAAACAATAAAAATGTGAAATTTAAAATAAGATAACTCTAACCTGTTTCTAAATGATTTCTTATCCAAGAAGGTGGGCCACTTTTTGCATATTTACTTTTCATTGGAAAGATTATTATTAAGAGTGGCACTTTGGTGACTCAGTAGACAAAGTGCTGGGCTTGAAATCAGAAAGATTCAAGCATGGGCTCAAACACTTAGTAGCAGTATGATTCTGGAGAAGTCACTTCACCCAGTTTACTTCAGTTTCCTCATATACAAAATGAGCTAGAGAAAAAAAATGACAAGCCATTCATGTATCTTTGTCAAGAAAATCCCAAATAATGTCCAAGGAGTTAGACATGCTTAAGCAACAACAATAAAACAAAAAATATTTACTGACATTTATAAAAGATCTTCTAAAATGATTTTTATACTTACATATTGATCCCATCAATAGTATCAATCCATATGTTCTTATTTTCATCATTACAAAATCCTAATATATACTCTTGTTAGACACCATATATTTTCCATTTTGCTGTAAAGGAATCTGATATGTAAATATCTTTCACTAGGTTTCTGCTAAAGTTCTCGCTTCTTTTCTGGCCAACGGCTCAGAGGGATTTTGGTGGGCATTTGTGCAATTGTCTCTAAACCAGAGTTATTCCACCTGACTACCTGGAGACAGAATTTGACACTCCTATTATTGTTAAACAATTTGAGACCTGTAAATGGAATGGTATTATTTGTGGATAAGTGCCAAATTTTACCAGCTAACAGTTTTCCTTTTCCCCACTGATTATATTACTAGGTCTCTATTTCTACCTATATAAAAATCGCAAGACTAATGACATCAGCAAGCTTTCCTCCACATGTGGAATGAAGTATTACCCAAGGGAAGCAACTGAATAGCCATACCCAGAGTATTGGTTGCATAGTAGGTCTCTTTCTATTGATAATTCTATTAGTCCTAGAGATGGATTTGTAATTCTGTTTTTCTCTCAATGAAATTTATGCCTTTTTCTATTTGTTGAGGGGGATTTTCATTGCCTTTTAAATCATTCAATTTAAAAAAAAATTTTTTTTTCTACTGGCTTGTCAACAACATGAAGGCTAAAAAGATTAATTTATCCTATGTCAGGCAGTTTTCAGATGTTAAATCAGTCTATGCTAATTAATTATGGAATTAAAGGTTCTGTGATATGGGGTTTTACAAAGAAAATATTTGTATTTTTGTCATAATATATATCTTTCCTCTTCCTGAAATCATAATCTTGATTCTGAAAATGTGAGCCACTTGAGGGTTGTCATGGGTTTTATTTTAAATTCATATTTGTGCAAATTTTTAGAATTCTCTGATTCTGGCTAACTTTTATGTAGTATGTAGTATTACTTGTGATTAAATTTCATCAGCTAAAAGGAACAAAATTTTTGTTGGTCTTCATTTGATATCATTAGTAGCTTTCGGAGATTTTATCAGTTAGTCCAAAATATCTAAAGGTGATTGATTTCTTGGGCATCTTATCACCTACTGTAAGTGGGGTTAGATGGAGTAAATCAATCTCACCTTTACCCTTGATAAGTGGTCCAGTTCATTGTTCCACCAGCATGTATTAATGCGTCTCATGTTCTTTGCCCTCCAAGAGTTGTATTTGCTTTTATCTGCTCACAGCTTGTATTCTTTTCTATAGAATATAAACTTCTTGAGAGCAAGAAGTGTTCAATTTTGATAAAGAATATACGTAGCAAGTGATTATCTATTAGTTCTTGTCTTTCAAATGAATTAAATAGAATCAAAAATAGATAAGTATTTTCCTACTTCATCTAATCTAAAAATAAGATGACTTCAAAAACCTTAAGGAATGGAAAGGCAGTAAAAAAATTTAGACAATTTTCCCCCGAGCCAATTGGGATAAGTGACTTGCCCAGGGTCACACAGCTAGGAAGTATTATGTGTCTGAGACCAGATTTGAACTCAGGTCGTCCTGACTTCAGGGCTGGTGCTCTACCCACTGCCTCACCTAGCTGCCCCAAACTTAAATTTTGAACAAACAAATAAAGAGATTAAAAAAAAAAAAGCAAAGTAATAAATAACAAAGGACAAGATACAAATCAATCAAATGTATAGCATTGACTCCCAAAATGAGAATCATGGTCCAAAATGGATTCTCTTTTCTAGTAAAGTTATTTATTTTTAATACACATTGTTTTATGAATCTCTTTGGGAGAGAAAAATCAGAGCAAAAGGGAAAAACCATCAGAGAGATTAAAAATAGAAAAAAAGAAGTGAATATAGACAGGGCTCCTCAAACTTTTTAAATAGGGGGCCAGTTCACTGTCCCTCAGACTGTTGGAGAGCCGGACTATAGTAAAAACAAAAACTTTGTTTTGTGGGCCTTTAAATAAAGAAACTTCATAGCCCTGGGTGAGGGGGATAAATGTCCTCAGCTGCTGCATCTGACCCATGGGTCGTAGTTTGAGGACCCCTGATAGCATGTGCTGATTTACATTTTCAAAATATAAATTTATATTCATTTTAGTCCATCTCTACTAGACATAAAGAAGGTTTCTTTTCATACCTCCTATTTGGCAGCTGTATAATGAATAGCAGATTTTACATCCAAAATATTATTGGAAAAAAGGGGCTGTTAACTTGATGCTGCCTTGAATCCTTTTAGCTCATTGGGAGAATTTCAATGGGACAGTCATTGATGCCCCCCATGTCCATCTCATAGATTCATCTCTGTTACCTGTACAAGAATAATTTTCACAGCTTGGGCCTACCATGTTGCTAGAATATTTTTTCCAGTGAATAGGACTGCATGCTGATGCCTTGACTGAATGAATCTGCCAATAGAAGTTAAGGTCAACCACCACCATCACCACTACCACCACCACCATTACAACAAAAACAATGACAATGACAACAACATATGTTGCACTTGTGAACAGATTTTAGGTTTGATAATGACAATAACAAATATACAGGATATTGGAACTTTTAGTTATGAATGTCGGTTGTAACACTGATAACAAGTCAAATTTCTAGTATTTGATGGTTTTCTAAGCTGATAATTTTTTTATAGAAATAGAATTTCCTTCCTATTTTTTTCTTAGATTTCCATGAAAGCATATCCTAGAAAAAGCAGTTGTATGATCTGAATTCTGATTTTATTCTAGTATTAAATTATATACCGCTATTTAAGAAAGACTTTTCTGAGTCCCAGAGTCTGTCTTTCCTTTCCAGGGAGTTGCTGTTAAAGAGAGGTATTAATGTGCCCTTTAGAATCATGAGTTAGAATCCCATATCTTTGATTTATTAGCTGGGTGACCCTGGGCAAATTAGTTCATGATTAAGAAGTTTATTATTTTCACTTCTAATATAAACTATTGATATGAAGAGGAAATTAAATCCCTTCTAGTTTTTAGCATTATGGAATTCTGTATTACAATTAGTAATTATAACAACACACTCTTATTTTACTCGGGCAGTTTTTAGATCTTTTCTTTCTTTTTTCTATTTTTTATTATTATACCTTTTTATTGACAGAACATATTTTTTTCCAGTGAATAGGACTGCATGCTGATGCCTTGACTGAATGAATCTGCCAATAGAAGTTAAGGTTAAATGCGCACCATCACCACTATCACCACCACCATTACAACAAAAACAATGACAATGACAACAACATATATTGAAATAAAAAAAATAAAATATTAAATAAAATGTTTCACTTTCTATATTGCCTGTAGAATGTAAACTCCTTGAAGGCAATGACTGATTTTTTTTTTCAAATGTTAACAAGTTACATAATAGAGTTCATGCATAATGAACACTTATTGGATTGGATTCATTAAAAGCAAAGAAAATGGATAGCTATAAAAATTAAAGGTAGGGAAACAGTGTTCTATTTCGGTAAGAGATTGGCAGTCAGGAAACTTGTCATTTATCCTTGTTGTGAATTAGGTTTATGACCTTGAATAAAAGCACGTCTCTTCTCAGGACCTCATTTTATTTTCCTCATCTATCAAATGAAGAGGTAGCAAGGGATGATCTCCAAAGTCCCTTTATGTCTGACAAAGAATTATGACTCAGATTCCTGTCAATTCTGTGATGTTAGGTCCTTTATGTCAAATGACATGAAGAGTAAACATATCCCCATGTGCTACAAACACTTGATTGGCAATCCTAAATTGGATCTGCAAGGCCATCAGTGTTCTCCTTGTAGCAGAGACATGCTTCCCAGAACTCAGCTGACAACCTGGATTTTCTGGTGTACAAAACAGATGATGGTTGTGACTCTGGTTTAGCTCATTAAAACAGTGATGATGATGTTGTGTAATTATAATAACCAATGAGCTGAACCCTTGAACAAAGAGGAAGAAAAGTACTTCTCTTCTTTCATTAGAAAAATGTAGGAGAGTGGGTATGGCATGTGCTATTTAACAATTTAACTAGAAATGACAATGATATAAAATGAAAGCCATTAATAAAAGTAACTACAAAAACCACAGAAACAAAATAATTGACAATGTCATTATTTGAGAGATAGGAGGAGTTCAGGCTCTTTCATCAGGGAAAGGCTCAGGATTTCTGAGTCCCAGGAGTAAGTGGAAGGTGCCATTTTGATAGGAACTATTCCAATGCCACAAGTGCATGAGGAAGACATTATTTGCTCATGTTCTTCGGCTCTGGAAAGCAATTCACTGTGGCTTTGACGATGACCTTTGAATATCTTTCTAATCCTTACTTACTGAAAAAGAGTAATAAAACTGCCCTTTGTGGGATCGATATCTCTAGAAGAAATGTCTGACATCACCTTCAAAGGAGGGGAATAGGCAGATGGCTTGAATAGAATTTAATGATTTGTTTTCTCCTAAAGTAGATAAGAAAAAAAAAACTTGCAAAGATGATAGATTTCAGGTTGGGCCTATAATTCATATTTTAAAAATTGGAAGAACAAAGTTTAATATAAATAACAAACAAAAGTTATTAAATAGCAGAAATTATGTAATGCAATGCATAAAAATGTAAAGAATGAATTTGATAAATACACAGTCACTAAAGTGAAATCTGTTTTCAAACTGTGAAGGAGAAAGAACATTCTAATTAAGAAAGTTATATGGACCAATTCAATTCACTAAAGATTATTTAATGGAATCTTTGTGGACCATACATCATACCATATTTTACTTATGGAAGGTCTAATTTTATGTCTCATTTCTCTGATCAGTTAATGCTACATACAAACAGACTTCTACTATCTTCACTTTAATCTCTCTTTAATATCTATATATCTATACATTACTTTTCCCAATTATATATAAAACAATTTTAACATTTGTTGTCAAAACTTTGAATTCCAGATTCTCTCCCTTCCTCCCTCCTCACCCCACCCTCAGTAAGAAGGCACATATGAAGTTATACAAAATATTTCTATAAAAGTCATATTAAGGGGAAAAAAAAAAACAAATTTTCCCTCAAAAAAAAAAATAAGGTGAAAAAAAGTGTGCTTCAATCTGTATTCAGACACGATAAGTTTTTTTTTTTTCTTCTGAGTATCGATAGTATTTTTCCTCATGAGTCCTTCAGAGTAGTTTTGCTGAGAATAGAAAAGTCATTCACATCTAAGCATCCCACAACATTGCTATTACTTTGTACACACTATATTTCATTTTGCATGAGTTTATGGAGTATTTTCCAGAGTTTTCTGAGAGTATCCTGCTCGTAATTTTTAATTAGAAAAATAATATTTCATCATAATCACACACCACAATTTATCCAGCCATTTCTCAATTGATGGACACCCCTTTAATTTTCAATTAATGGCCCAGAGAAAAGAACTAAAAATGTAGATCCTTTTCCCTTTTTAATACTAAATATTAAAATTATTTAGTCTAGTTTTCATTTTGCTCTCAATATTCTTATTCTCTCCCTCTTTCTCTTCCTTCCTGTCTTTCTTCCCAATTGCTCTCTACAAGGAGACACAATATGGTAGAGTAAATGTTGTTATTAAATCACTTTAGTCATTTCTAACTCTACATAACCCTATTTTGGAGTTTTCCTAGAAAAAACACTGGAATTGCTTTCCATTTCCTTCTCTAGTTCATTTTACAGGTAAAAAAACTGTGATAAATAGGGTTGAGTGACTTTCAGAGTCACATTGATAATAAATGTCTCAGACCAGATTGGAACTCATGAAGATGAGTCTTTTTTATTTCAAGCCTTGTGCTTTGTCTACTGTACCACCTAGCTGCCCATAAAATAAATAGTCATCCAGAATAAGAGTCAGAAAGATTTTGTTTTGGATACTGACCATAAGCATAATTTTTACATCCCTGAAGGTCCATAAATTTAGGAAATAGAAGGTACTTAAAGGGTTAAAAATTCACTTTACTAATAGCTAAGGAAAAAAATAAACAAAAAGTAATTTCTGTCCTAGAGAAATTTTCATTCTACTGGACAAATACAACAGTTATATATAAATGTCTATCAAAAGTTGCTTTAAAAGGAGAGCCCTAATAGATTGAGCATCAAGAAATTGGGGCGGGGGGGGGGCAAAAAGTGGTAACTGAAACATATTTTGAAGGAAGCTAAGATCTATATGTGAGGAAGAAATATATTCCAGAAATGGGTAAAACAGAGTCTGTAAAAGTTTAGAGGCTGAAGATGCAATGGCATAGCCAATCTTTATATAGAGTACATATTGCCACAAGCATTGTAGCACACCAGACAGACCCTTCATACAGAAGATACATAGATGTATGTACTTACTTCCACTTTCTGGGTTTGTTCAGTTCAACCTGTCCTACTACTGATAAATATGGATTCACAGAGATGGAGTACTTCCATACACAGAAAGACACAGAGAGATAGAGACATAGAAAAAAACAACAACAACAAAAAAAAAAAAAACACTAAGAGATAGAGAAACAGAGGTAATGAGAGAGAGAGAGAGAGAGAGAGAGAGAGAGAGAGAGACTGAGAGACACACAGAGACACACAGAGAGAAACAGAAAGACAGAGAAAAAGACAGAGTGATACACAGCTGACATTTAAGCATTTATTATGTGCAAAGGAATAATCATAGCTTCGTAAGTACTCATATAAAGTAAATGCAGTAATAATAAATACTTCAAAATTTGCACAAAAATCTAAATATCATACCCTCATAATGGAAAAATATTTATAAAAATCTTCTCATGATACATTTGCGTGAGGACCACACATGTTTTTTGAATTACTTATAACTCTTGACAGCAGGTTTTGATGTCACTTTTCCTTTCAGGAAATTTGCCCAACATGAAAAATTATTTTGACTTCTGCTAGCTGCTCTCTTTCTAATCCTTATTGTTTTACACTTGGAAAAAGTCCTTTTCTATTCTTGAATGAATTGTTCATTAACAACTGTTTTAACTTACAATCCTCTTCAATTTATAGTTTAAAAAAGTATTATTCTTTTGAATTGACTGGTCGTTCTCTTTAAACTTTATGTGTGTGTGTGTGTGTTTCTCTTTGTATGTCTCCGTCCGTATGTCTGTCTGTCTCTGTCTCTGTCTCTGTCTCTCTCTCTCTCTCTCTCTCTCTCTCTCTCTCTTTCTCTCTCTCTCTTTCTGTCTCTATGTCTCTGTGAAAGAGACATGCTATGGAAAGCTATGGAAAAGAATCTGACCATCAAATAACTACTCTGGTGAAAGAAAAAATCAAGACACACACTCAGAATAAAACCACATCATGAAAAAAGCCAAGATCAAAGTATGAAGAATAAATGCATTAAGAACACAAGCCCAACAAACATGGTCAAAGACTTAGAGAGATAAGAACAATAAAGAAGACAAAATTGAAAAAGAAATGAAAGGGATGCAAGAAAATTATGAAAAGAGAGTCAATAACTTAATAAGAAAACACATAAAAATGAAGAAAATAATACCTTAAAAAGCAGAATTGGTCATGTAGTAAAAAAGACAAAAAACCTCACCACAGAAAGTAATTCCTTAAAAAGTGGAATCAGGGAACCAATAGCTAAAACTCTACGACATATCAAGAAACAATAAAACAAAATGAAAAGAATGAAAAAACAAAACAAAAGGAAATGTGAAATATCTCTTTGGAAAAACAGCTGATTTGAAAAATAGAGTGAATAGAGAAAATTTAAGAATCATAGGACTAACATATCAAAAAGAAGTTTTGAAATTTTTGTTTGAAGAAATGATAAAGGAAAACTACCCAAATATTTTCGATACAGAGGATAATATTGGAATTCAAAGTATCCATCAATCACCTCATGAAAAAGATCCTTCTCAAAAAAATCCAGGGATATTATAAACAAATTCCAAAGCTTCCTGATCAAGAAAAATATTGTAAGCAGCCAAAAAGAAATTTTAATATTTTGTTACCACAGTCAGGATCACATAAGATTTAGCAGTATCCTGGTTAAATAAATTTGAGTGTGTGAGGTGTACTTAGAATATGATAGTCCAAAATACGAAAGAGCTAGGTTTACAATCAAGAATCATCTACCCAGCAAAACTGAAAGTAATTCATTGAAGAAAAGTGGTTTATCATTTAAAAAAGAATACTTTTAAGCATTTCTAATTAAAAGATAAGAATTGAATAAAAAATTGTCATTCACAAGACTCAAGAGAAACATAAAAAGATGAATGTAAAACAGAAATCATGAGATTCAATAAAGTTAAACTGTTTATATTCCTATATGTGAGAATGATAACACAAAACTCCTAAAAAATATTATTATTAGGGCCAGGAGAAGTAGACAGAGGGTATGAAAGTGAGTTGAATAGGAAAAAGAAAATGTGTGAACCAGAAAGAGAAATGCATTGGGAGAAAGAGAAGGGAAAGGAAGAATGAAGAAATTATTTCAAACAAAAATGTATGCATGGAAGAGTTTTTAAGTGCAGGCAGAAATGCTTAGGGGTAGGTTATGCTTATACTTCAATGTTATCAGAACGGACTCAAAGAGGGAAGATTATATATATATATAAAATAAATATAATATAACATATATGTACATAGAAATAAATTGGATAGATCTATCTGCTATTCAGCCATGTATAGAAATGTCACTTATCCAATAGGGAAATGGGGGGTGGGGGTGGAGAAAAGAAAGGTGGGAGGAGATATAAAATGGAGAGAAGATTAAAGAAAACAATGGTCAGAAGAAAAACATACTTTTGAAGAGAGACAGCATAGTCATAACTGAATGTGAATGATATGAACTTGTCCAAAAAAATAGAAGTTTGATAGCAAATTTCTAGAATACAATCATACATTAGAATCTAGAATACATCTAGAATATAAGAATACATCATATATATATATACATACATACAAGACACATACATGAAACAGAAAAACACATACAGAGTTAAAATAAGAATTGGAGCAGAAAATAAGAATTTACATATCTCAGCTGAGATAAGTAAAAACGTAGCAATTATAATTTCAGACACAGCAAGAGCAAAAACAGAGTGAAGCAAACCTATTTGTGATAAAATTTCCAAAAGATAATGTCCAAAAGACTATGAAGAATTCACACACACACACACACACACACACACACACACACATACACACAAACATATATGTTTTGTTTGTTTTGCTGAGGCAATTGGGGTTAAGTGACTTGCCTAGAATCACATAACTAGGAAGTGTTAAGTGTCTGAGACCAGATTTGAACTTAGGTCCTCCTGACTTCAGCAGGTGGTGCTCTATCTACTGTACCATCTAGGTGCCCCATATATATTTCTTTGATAAAAATTCTTAAAGAGTCATTCTATAATTGACTGGGAAAAGAAGATATGAACAGGTAGGTAGAAGACATTTAAGATGTCTGTAGTCATGAAAAAATATTTTAAATCACTGTCAATTAGAGAAATGAAAATTAAAATATATCTGTGGTATCACTTCACACATATCTCATTGATTTACATGACAGCAAAAGAAAATGACAAATGTTGGAGGGGATGTGGGAAAATTGAGACACTGGTGCACTGTTAGTAGGTTTATATATCAAAGAGATCAAAAAGAGGGGAAAAGACCCATATGTTCATAAATATTAGTAATGGCTCTTTTTGTGGTTGCAAAGAATTAGAAACTGAAGGGATTCCCAGCAATTGATAAATGGCTCGATCAAGTAAAGGCAAATGATTGTGATGGGATATTATTGTCCTGTGGAAATGATGAAGGGGCTGTCTTCAAAAAAAAAATCTAGGCAAGAACTATATGAACTGAACCAAGTGAGGTCAAAATAACTGGAATATCATTGTGCCTATAGTAAAAATATTGCAATGATGATAAAATTCAGATTATTCTGATGAAGACAATGATCCAACACAATTCTAAAGAACATACACTGAAAAATGCTAACTCCAGAGAGAACTAGTGATCTCTGAGTGTAAATTGAAGTATTTAAAATTATCTTTATTTTTTTTCAACATGACTAATATGAAAATATACAACATTTCATGTGCATGATTGCTATCAGGTTTCTTGCCTTCTCAATGGGTGGGGAAAGTGTCAGAGGCAAGGAGATAATTTGGAACTCCAAATTTAACAATGGACATTAACATAAATAAAAACTTTAAAATATAACAAAACAAAGAAAAAAATGAAATCTAGCTTTTATATTCCTTTTTGAGGCATCCTTTTTCTAACCTTTTTGATCAGTCAGTTTTCTGCAATCTCATGTCTATGTATTTAAGAGGTCTAATAATTGTGTCTTGTTATTTCATGATTCATATTTCATTTATGTAGTAAAAATTAGTCAACTCTCTGCTGAAAAATCCTCAGTCTTAATTTAATTGTGTCAGAGATCCAAGTTTTTTTTTTTTTTTTGATTCCGAATTTTGTTGTCTTTACTCTATGCTAAAGTAATTCATTTAAATGATTTCAGGGAACCCAATGCAGCAAAGCCCTAATAATTTATCAGCTTTCAGATTGTCTTCTATAGATTATGTCTTTGAATACAATTTTTCTTTGAATTTACATTTTAAGTTTTCAATAAGCAAAAAAAAAAAATGTTTATTCATCTTTAAATCACCAAACTCTTCACATAAAAATGAAGAATAGCCAATGAGATTTAATTATTTATATTTTTGGCATAATTCACTTTGTTAGTTTTCTTTTTTGTTATTGTTCAATGTACATTTCTACCATAGTGTTCTAACAGATTGCAAATATAATGTTTTTACATCCAAATTGGTCAGTTTTTTTATTAAGTTAAAGTCATTTCTTCTATTCAGTCCCCAAACTTTTCACTTTAAAAAAGGCAATAACTTAGGGCCTTGACTAGTTGATGTATTTTTTGCCCCAAAGTGATGCCCCATAGTTCTTATTTTGGCCCTTTCACTACCTAACTTTTCCATGTGGATGTATTGCACTTTTAAAAGATAATATCTTTCTCTTACATTAAGATGACACGTTCGTTTTTTAAGAATGAGAACACAGCAAAATGTAAATGACAGAAATGTGATGGAACATAATGGAATGTCTTCAATTATTCAGAAGATCTTTCTGTATCATCATTATGAACATTAATTATTCAAAAAACAGATATTTATGAAGTATCAACAAGGTGTAGAATGTACATGTGACAGATTCAAAGATAAATAGGATAGGTTTCCTGACTTTGAGGCATCGTAGTTTAAAAAGGGAGATACATAAGATACACAAATTTATTCAATAGATAGAACAGGAGGATATCATACACTGAGTTGAACTGAATTTCTGCAAAGCATCTGGTAATGTCTCTTGTGATATCCTTGTAGTCAATATGAAGACATATATTTGCTTATAACAAAGTTAGAATGCTTGGAACTGACAGAACAACTGTTCTCAAAAAATGGTGAATAATTGATTCACCAAGTCATTGTGGAAGAGTGTCTCTAGTGGAATGCCACCAGGACATTTTGTTGAGCATTTTTATTAGTGATTTATGTGAAAACATAGGAAATACATTTGCTGAATTTATGAGTGCTAAGAATTTGAGAGATATTGTTATTTAGAAAAGATAAAAATCAGCAGTTAACAAATATTTGTTATAAAATCTTAACAATGAGTTATTGTTTAAAAAGACGGTACTAAATATACACATGTATTTTGAATATCTATCTAGATTGATTACTATAGAAATAGATATATCTATATAGATACATATTGCTATATATCTATATCTCTACATCTATAGATTTAAATATCTATTTACACTCTTGGGTTAAAATAAAATCAACAGAACAAGTAAAGGGAGAAGGACTTGTTTGTGTGAATTTTTCAGTAGTATGTCTAGACACAAGCCATTAATATTTACTGCTCTAATTCCATGAGTCAACAGTTTAATATGGTGGCCATAGAAGGTAATATGATTTTATTTTGATGATTCAAGGATGGATGACATTCATTGTATGTAAACTCTTTCACCAAACTGGATTTCTACCCTCTGCAACTTTAGCTAGTTTTCATGACGTAGGATAGGGACCAGGGACAACTTAGAATAGTGGAATTCCTGATGAGGAAAGTCCCTTTGCTTGTTTTTTTTTTTTAATCTGTAGATTCATTGTATAGATTAATATATTAATAAGATAGAATGATTCTATTTTTATTCTATCATTCTATGACCAAGGGCATATAACCAGTATGTCATAAAAAAAATTCAGTGTTACCTGATGCCATAGTGGAAAAGCAGAATGAGACTTTAATGAACAGCACTAAGCTGGGTTATATTAATAAAATTTTGGTATATTGAATAAGATATTTTTGCCCTTAATTTTTAGACTATTTGGAATACCATGTTGACTTCTAGGCGCTGAATTATAAAAGAGGTTATGGTATGCTTGTTATTTAATTATTTCAGTCATATATGACTGACCCCCATTTGGAATTTTCTTTGGCAAAGCTACTGGAGTAGTTTGCCATTTCCTTTTCTAATTCATTTTTCAGGTAAGGAAACTAAGGCAAATGTGGTTAAATGATTTGCCCAAGATCACATAGCTAGTAAGTAACTGAGATCATATATGAACTCATGAATATGAGTATTGACTCCAGACCTGACATTCTATCTACTTTACTATATAATTTAATGTCGGCATGATGGGTCATTTTTAAAGAAATGTGGCCAATACGTTAAAAAGAATTTTTTAAAAAAATAATAGAAAGGTTGGTTGAGGAAACATTTTTAGGCTGCATTTCTCTTGAATGTCTCATATATCTAGCTGCCTAATGAAACTTTATATTCCATTGTCCTTCTGGCCCTTAATTTAAAATGGCCAAAATAAATCCCTGTCCTCATCTCTAAATTTTACCCCTTTTCCGATTTTACTATCACTGTGCATAATATCAACATCATCTTCCTAGTCAAAGAAGTTTAAAACCTCATTATGATTTTTGACTCCTTTTTTCCCTTTTTTTCTCCTTTGATTCTTCTCTTTCCAAGTCTAATATAATCTCATCCTTGATGATTCAATCTACTTGACATTTTTTTTTTAACAATGGCCCTTCCTTTCCATTCAAGATACTATCATCCTGGTTCATTCAAACTAATATCACTTATATACTGGACTATTATAATAAACTCTGAATTCTTCTCTTGACTCTGAATGTCACAGTATTTAATATACTCTACCTTAGCACTTAGCTTCTCTGATATATCTTACATATAGCAGGTGTTTAATAGAAGATACTTGACTAAGTAGATAGAGATGTGAATGGAATATATGGCTTAACTGACATAGAGTTCTTGGGTGAGAAAACACCTCTACCAATGAAGATGGAAATCCACGGTATGATATTATTTCTTGGTAATATTTAAAAGCTAGGTAGAGCTTTGGAAGGCAAAATAATTTACTTCATACCATCAGCATGTGATAATGTTTGGATGTGAATGCATTTTTACCCAAATGGTGGCTCAAAATGTCTTCATTCTGGTTTACTCAGAATGCTTCAATCACTATGTCATGATGTCTCCAAAGTATGATGAATCACTTTTCAACATTGTTCTTTATTGGGTTACTAACTGTGACTCAATAATTAGAATCCTCTCATTCTCCTTTTTTTACTTAAATTATTTTTTTCTTCTTTATGTTGACTGTTTGTATATTTCAAAAGCATCTCCTTTCTAATTCATGTCTTTCATTCCTTCAAGATGACAGCATACCCTATTTTTGATGATTTCTCCTGCCTCATTTCTATTTTAGTAAAATATACATATGTAAAGGCAATATTCCCCCAATGGAGTGCAAAGTCCTTGATTACATGACCTGATATCTTTCATCTTCTTATGCCTCCCTTTAAAAATGTGTCATGAAATGAATAGACCTGAAGAACAGAAGACATGGTGCAGGAGAGGTGTTGATAGGTATTTTCAAATATTTGAAAGACTATCATGTGAAAGAGGGAATTTACTGTCAGGCAAGTAGTGAGTTTCCTGTTATTAGACATCTTTAAGCAAAGGATGGAAAACTTACTGAGCATAAAGCAAAGAGGATTCATGCTAAGTAATTGTTCATTGAATAAAGTCGCTTCTGAGTTTGATACTATGATTCTATGAAGTACTTATAATGAAAATGAAATATGATATCGCATTGGAAAGATAAATATGATTCTTAGGACTGAATGACATTTTTTTTCAGAGGGGGAATCAAAGTCTAACATGAGGTAACATTTAAGCTGGTTGCTGAACAAATGAGGTGGGAGTTTGGATTTCAGTCATGAAATTAGGAAAGCAGAGGAAATATTCATTCATAGAATGATGATTAGCTTAGCTCTTCCAAGGTATTGATAATTTGAATGGGAGTCATGTAATAAAAGTTTGTGAAAAGTTAAGACCGTGTTCTGGAGATCTTGAATTCCTGCCTGAATAGTTTGGACTTGATTCAACAGACAATATTTTTGATCAGTGGAGTCACAGGGATAGGGCAATGCATTAGAGAGATTAATCTGGCAATACCTTCAGGATACATAGAAGTAGGCCTAATAATGAATGAGGGAGTCGTTAGAGGGTTATGCAATAATTTAGTCATGAGATAACAAGTATTTAAACTATAGTGGTAATATTTGGAGAAAAGAAGAAGAAACAAGAGTTGTTTCAGAAACAGAATTGATTCAATTGATGATGAATTGAATGTTACATGTGATAGAAAGGGAAGAATTAAAATGACATCAAGTTTTGCAACAAGTAGAATACTGCATTCATTATTAGAAATGTGGCGGTGAAAGAAAATCAAGTTTTGGAAGGATATTGATATCTGCAGTTTTGCCAGATTGATTTTTAGATATTGCCAGAACATCCAAATAAAAATGATTAGAAAGCCATTGCAAATACAATTATGTTGCTTAAGAGACAGAGTCAAGAATCTGGATAATGATTCTGGGGATAATCGACATAGAAGTAATAAATAAAGCAATAGAAGACAATGAAGTAATTGAAGGAATGAATGTAGAGAATAAAGGAAGTCAGTTACTAAGTTTATCTAAATATAAAATGAGGCAGTTGACACATTCCTTTTCAGTTCTTTTTAGACTTTGGTTAAAAATCAAACAGAATCATTTGGAAAATCTAAACCTTGACTGTAATTGTTAAGATAATTTAACCCAAACATTTATGAAATGAATCCTCTCGATTTAACAATGAAAACCAATCTATCAAGCATTTATTAAGTGCTTATTATGTTCTAGGAATCCTATTATGTGATTTATAATTATAATTTTCAATTTTTATAATTTATTTTTAGCATTCTTTTTCTTTTTTAAATTTTAAGTTCCAAATTTTCATCCTCCTTCCTCCATTGAGAAGGCAAAAATATGAAACCTTTTCATGTGGAATTGTGTCAGATTTTAGTATTAACTTTATTTCAAAAAAAGAAAAAAAAAAGAAAAAAAGAAAAGTGAGACAATCATATTTTAATTTGCACTTAGGTCCTCAGGTCTCTGGAGGTAGATAGCAATTTTTTTTATCATGAATCCTTTGTAATTATCTTGGATCATTTTATTGACCAAAGTACCCAGTCTTTTACAATTAATCATCATTACATCATAACAAACTTTACATTACACTGTATACATTTTACTGTGTACAATGATCTGCTGGTTCTTCTTACTTCAGTTTCTACCAGTTTATGTAAATCTTGCTATGTTTTATTTTGTTTTTTTTTAAATCCATGACCCATATTTCCCATAGCACAATAGTACTCATATACTATACTCACATAGCACAACTTGTTCAGCCGTTCCCCAAATGATAAACAGTCCCTCATTCTAAGTGTTTTGGCCATTATGTAAACAGGTATTATAAATATTTCTATTCATATGAGTTCTTTTCCCTTTCTCCTCCCGATCAGCATGGGTTACACAATTAGTTGTACAATTGCTTGGTTAAAAGGTAGTCAAAGTTTTATAGCTCTTTGGTCTTAATTCCAAATCGTCATCCAAAATGATGTGACTATTTCACAACTTCAGTTTATTAGTTTATTTATTTTGTTTCATGCACTCAATCATTCATCAATTCTAATAGGTGTGAGGTGGTATTTCAGAGTGGTTTTAATTTTTGTTTTCATAATCAATAGGGATTTAAAACATTTATTCATAAGATTATAGATGGTTTTGCTTTTTTCTATTGAAAATTGAGTTTTTTATTCTTTGACAATTTATCAATTGGGAAATGGCTCTTCCTTTTTATAAATATGATTCATTATATATTTGAGAAATGAGGCCTTTATTTCTTTGTAAGAATTTTTGATAATACTTCATTATCTATGGTATCTTGTAGCAAAATCCAGAGTTTTTTTTTAATCATCTCTCTTAATTAGTACCATATTTATTTTTCCTTTGTCTGAGATCATTTTCCTCATCTTTGTGTTTTTTTTTTTTTTTTTTTGCTAAAGGATATTAAATTCTGCTCCAGCCCTTTTTGTTAAGTCTATGCATTTTTTTTTCTGTTTCAAGTGTGTGTTTTGTAAATAGCCTATCATTCAATTCTAGTTTTTAATCTATTCTGTTTTCATTTTATGGATGACATCATTCTACTCACATTCATAGTTATGGTTATTAACTGTGTGTTTCCCTCCAGCCATGTTTTCTTCTCCTTCTCCTTCTTCTCCTTCATCTTTAATTTTCTTCTTTCTTCAGATTTCTTCTTCTGTTTCTATCCCAACTCTCCTCAGAAGTCTATGTTGCTTCTAACCACTGCCTTCCTTAATTCACCTCCATTTTCTAATTATTCTAATTCTCTTCTTCCCTTCCTTCCCTATTTCTCTACTGGCTAATTTACATTTCTATGCACAGCTGAGCTGTTGTATAATGTATACAGATATACAGGAATACACATATACATATGTATGTGTGTATATATACACAGATATAAATATATATACATACATATATAGAGACATATTCATGTATAAACATATATAAATAAATAAATATATATTCATCTATGTGAAATGTCCTTAACTTTTTGAGCCAATTTTGATGAGAGTCAGATACAAGTATTGTCTGCCACAATTATACTATTTCCTTCTCCAACATAAGAACTCTTCCTTATGTGCCTTTTTTATATGAGAAATTTCCCTGCATTCCTCCTCCTTCCCCTTTCCTCCAGTATACCCCTCTTTCTGGATCATGCATTTTTTTAGTTCACCCCAACATAATAAACTCACTTCCATATCCATTGTACATTGTAGAATACTTTTTTAATGGCACTAATATTAATAAAGCTCTAAGGTGTTTTATGTATCACTTTCTCATGTAGGAATGTAATCAGTAATTTTATTGTAGATCCTGATAATTACGCTTTCATTTTTTTTTCCCTTTTTATGCTCTTGAGTCTTCTGTTTGAATGTCAAATTTTTATACCTTTCTGGTCTTTTCATCGGGAATGTTTTTATGTTTTAATTTAATGAAATATCCATTTTCCCCAAAAAGATTATAATAGTTATTTTTCCTGGGTAGATTATTCTTGGTTGTAATCCTAGCTCCTTTGTATCCTGAAACATCATATTCTAAGCTCTCTGATTCTTTAATTTGCAAGTTCCTAAATCTCATGGGATTCTGATGGTTGTTCCACAATATTTGAATTGTTTCTAGCTGCTTGCAACATTTTCTCTTTCCAGAGGTTTTCTTTGTAGCTGTTTTCATAGTGTTATTTTCCTTGCAGTCACAGTAGCTTTATATGTTCAATTTTTTTTTTTTATTGTTTGTTCATTTTTTCAGCCTGTCTCTTGCCTTTTTAACTTCATTAGGTGGCACTGTTCAAATTTTTAGATATTTTTTTCACGTTGTTATTTTAGCGTTAAGTTTTGGGGTCTGTGAGAGTTTAATACTTCCAAAGTAATCTATTCCAGAGTGAAATGTGATCACTGTTTCATGTTCTCTTTGTCTTGGTTTTTACATAGGAAAGGTATTCCTGTAGCCACAGGTACGTGTGATCCTTTTTGCCTTGGAACCATGACCAGGGCGCTTGCTCCCTTGCAATTCCAATGCTCTTCTCTGTCCTAGAACTACAATCCAAACTATATATGAGATAAATAGTTGCCAACAGAGCCCACTATACCCACTGCCAACAAATGATCTGCTGAAATCTCTTTTGATTGCTTATCTGACCCTCTTACTCTGGGCTGAGAACTCCCAAAACCATTGTCCTTGCTGTGGCCAGTATTGCTGCCAACGTGCATGATGAGGGCTGGGGAGGGGCCCTCCAGCAGGACTCTACAATTAGTGTCACAAACCTTACCTTTTCTTGGGCTTGATTCTCCAAAATTTAATTTGAGTTGTTGCTTTAAAGATGTTTGAAGAGGAATGTTGAGTCAATCTGGATTGCTTGTAATTTTTCATCTTGTATTTTGTGATTCTTATTTTATTTGACACTCGCAAAAGCCTTGCAAGATAGTTGCTATTAATATTCTTACTTTACAATTGAGGAAACTGAAGCATATAAATAAAGTGACTTTCTGGAATTCCATAGCTATTAATCAGAGAGTATCTGATTGGAATTGAGCTTTTTCTGATTCCTCATTCAGAGCTCTATCAACTGCTTTTGCATACAAATATGTGTATATCTATATGTGTGTCCTATTAACAGATTAATTTTTATATCATTATTTGTGTATCAACATTTACTAGGGGGATAAGGAAAGATTTCCCATCAGAGATAGCACATGAATATAGTTGTGAATCAACTAGGGATTCTGAGAGACAGCAGAGAAGAGAAAATATTTTCTATAAATGAGAGGAAATGTGTACAAATGGAAGTCTGT
Organism: Antechinus flavipes; assembly: GCF_016432865.1. Classification (NCBI taxonomy): domain Eukaryota; kingdom Metazoa; phylum Chordata; class Mammalia; order Dasyuromorphia; family Dasyuridae; genus Antechinus; species Antechinus flavipes. The sequence continues at coordinate 231,708,168 of NC_067403.1, forward strand.
TAAACTTACCCTTATCTGATTATTTCTCCTTAAGTTTTACAGCAGTAGATCTGTATCCTGACTCTACCTTTCCCCTCCCCATCTGTGATTATTTATTGTCTGATTGCATATGCCTTCTACCCATCCCTCCTGCTTTTCAAGACAATGTAAGGAAGTGTCTTGGATTACCCATGCCCCTTTGCTTTTTCCTCAGACCCTTGCCCTAAGCTTCTTCAAAGCTAGTGATTCTGTGACCTTGCTTTGTCATGGAGTTTGACATCTTCCTATTCCAAGTGACTTCTAAAGAGCATTAATAGAAGTTCTTGCAAAAAGTGTATCATCCTTGGAGGGGTAAAGAAACATAAAGATGTTTCTATGCTGTTATTCCTATTTCATAACTTAAGGTCAAGCAGAATTTACTGATTTTACCACTGGAGTGATGTGATATAGTATGTCAAATCTCTAGAATAATAAAATACCTTAAGGTAAATGATATCTTTCATCCACAAATCCCTGCTATTTACAGCTATCAAAACATATCATTACAAGCAAAAGGCAGCAGATAGAAATGAACAAATACATCCATTATTCATAAGCTGTTTTTTTTTTTTCATCTGCTAGCTTTCTAAAAATCTTCTTTTCTTTAGAAGATGCCCAGGAGCATGCATTTAGATGAGTTTATTAACAAGATCATTAATCAGGAATCCACATTTCAAGACACCTTGTTGATCAGCATATCTCACACAAAAATTAGCAAGCCTATAGGAAGATGCTGAATTTAATTTAATTTCATTATGCATTACCTAATTACCTTAGCTATGATTTATTACTTTTAATAATTCAAAAATACCTAAAACCATAATGTAGAGGTAATTAATATGAACTGTTACATATGAAATATACACTGTCATAATTTCCATGGTTTAAGAAGTTTTTTTGTAATACTTAAAATGTGGTCACACTTTAAGATTTGTATACAAGGTTCAATTATATATACTCTGAAAAAGAACTTTATTTCAAATTACTTGCATGAATAAGTAGAGGTTCCATGGATTTATATGAGTGATTTAGTAAATACATGGAAGCAGTATTTTAAACTTTAGGATATAAATAGACTTCTTTCTCTTGCTCTCAGATAGCTCATTCTAATAAGAGAGACAATATATGGGGAAAGCTTCATAAGCAAGATGGGTAGAAAAGTTCCTTAGTCCTCAGAGTGCAAGGTCAAGGCAGGTGATAATGCCTTTTCTTTGATATCTTTGGAGACTAGCAAAATCATATGAGTATCAGATGAGTAATAGACCCAAACTGGGTCTATTTGTTTTCAGGGTCTTTAGTAGCTATGACTATAACACTTGTAGCAGTTGTTACCATACTGTATCACCATATTCTCAAAAGTATGGAAACATAATAATTCCCAGAAGTCTTGAGTTCAAGATCCTGTGATGATTCCATTAGCATTGGAGGGAAGATGGTGTCCAAGGTGCTTGTGGTAGCTTGATTTCCATAGAACATGTTGCCTTCTCTCCCTCCTTCAAAGGCCTGATTATTTCAACTAGACTGGTTTGCATGTCTTTTGAGTAGTGACCAGTTAAAAGTAGGTGGAAGGGTTCTGATGTCTTCTCTACAAGAGTTGCTTCCCCTGATGATCCCTAGAAGCAGATTGAATACTGTGGAAGGTGCTGTTTCTCCTAGTTTTCTGATTAGCTAGTGTTCTTCATGGTGGTGAGAAAGATGGTCTCTTTCTTCATAATTTCTTTCTTAAGTGATAGACATGAGGCCAGGCTGAAAGCAAATGTGGTGCATTTGGGGTCACTATTATTCACCAGATAACTAGGTTCAGGATTCTGGGTGTTGCCATTAAGGTCTGAGGGGATAAGGTGGTCAAAAATGTGATAATGATTAGTCTTGTTTGGCACGTGCCCTTTCCTTTCTCTCCAGCTAAGTACCTGGTTATTTCAGCTAGGCTGTCTTTCTGTCCTCTAAGTTGCATTTTGTGTCCTTAGTTATAATAACACTTAAAAATGTTATATAGTGGCTAAATAACTGAACACCTACATGTAAGACCAGAAGAACCTAGATTCACGTCCCCACTGTGACATATAGTAACTGAATGACTGACATTGTGAGGTCATTTATTCTCATTGTATCTCAAATAACTTTCAGATACTATAACCTGCAGAAAAGGTGTTGATTTACATTGATGGAAGACATTTCCTCACTCATAGTTCTTGTGCCAAGGGGATCATGAATCCAGGCAAAAAAACAAAAATGATGTGATGACATCTGACATTCATACTGATTGATGCTTAAAGAGCCTTCCTATTCTTTATTCTATGTTTCCTTTATTTGGCTGCATTTTATATATGGCTCACAGACATGTCCTAACTCCTAAAGTGAATGTAGGATGATGCTATAATCTCATGTTCTCCTGAAAGTCATCGCCTTCTCCTATGGAACCATGCTGGCTGATAAATTTTGCCATAAGAATTTTGGTATAATCTGGGTGACAGGATGTAGCTTTGGCACTTCATCTAGGGTATGATCAAGACATTGCTATTTATATATATATATATATGATCAAATTCATTTTTTATTAAAGCTTTTTTTATTTTCAAAACATATGCATAGATAATTTTCAACATTTCCCCTTATAACACCTTGTGTTTTCAATTTTTCCCTTCTTCTACCATCCCCTCTCCTGGATGACAAATAATCCAATATATGTTAAACATGTGCAATTCTTCTATAGATATTTCCATAATTATCATGCTGCACAAGAAAAATGAGATCAAAAGGAGAAAAAAAATGAGAAAGGAAACAAAATGCAAGCAAATAACAACATAAAAAGTGAAAATACAATGTTGTGATCCATACTGAGTTCCCACAGTTCTTTCTCAGGGTACAGATGGCTTTCTTCATCAGAAAACCATTGGAACTGTCCTGAATCAACTCATTGTTGAGAAGAGCCACAGATCATCAGAACTTATCATTACATGATCTTGCTGTGTCCATGTACAATGATCTCTTGGTTCTGCTCACTTCAAATAGCCTCAGTTGAGGTAAGTCTCTCCAAATCTCTCTGAAATCATCCAGCTGATCATTTCTTATAGAAAAAATATAGAACAATAATATTCCATAACATTCATATATTATAACAATCAGCCATCCCCAACTCATGGACATCCACTAAATTTCTAGTTTCTTGCCACTACAAAAAAGGACTGTCACACGTTTTTACACATGTGGGTCCCTTACAAGCCCAATAGAAACACTGCTGGATCAAAGGGTATGTATAGTTTGATAGCTCTTTGGGTATGGTTCCAAAATCTCCAGAATGGTTGAATCAGTTCACAACTCCACCAACAATATATTAGTGTCCTGGTTTTCTCACATTCCCTCTAACATTCATCATTATCTCAAGTTTATTCCTTAACACATGCATCAGCCCCAAACTTGTGGCTTTCTATTAAGTCATTTCAACAAATATTTATCAAGAGTAGGTCTTGGTAGTAAAAATGTAAACAAAAAATCATGTCTACCTCCAAAAAGTTAACATTATAATATATAGAGAAGTCACATGGTCCAATAGAATGAAGATTCTTTAATATCAGATGATTTGCTTCTTTGTCTTTGTATTTCCACAACTGGAATGAGGGAGAGAATATATGCTTTATTTTATTACTATAGAATTCTCTTGTGAGGGAACTCTTTTAATATTAAAACAAAATAGATTATATGCATTTGTGTATGTGTGTTTGTGTGTGTATATGTGTGTGATAAGACTTAGTCTTAGAGAACTAATTTTCGCATAGAAAATTAGAGGCTAAAACATTTATCAGGAATCCACCTCAAGTATATATTAAGTGTAAAGGGCTAAAACTCTTGAGTCGATGCACTGAGCTTGGTTCAAGCACTTAAGGCTAATTACCGATTGGATAATACTCTATAAGCATATGCTTGGAAAATGGCCCTTCCCACTATCCTGTGCTGGCTCGATAATTGGTATATACAGAGAATTGTAGGAGGGTCTAGGGGTGGAATAAGACTTATCAGGGTCATTTTGGCAATAGACGAAGAAGAAGGAAAGTCATGGAGATTCTGCTTCCATCCAATTCAATCTTACCTCTAAAGACCAAGAATAAAGATGAGGACTTTTGCTTATCCTGACTCCAGCTGGTTCTAAGGTATCCAGGGTACTAATATGGACATATGAATTAAGGAAGATAGAAGATACATGACCTCATGTAAGGATTTCTTTTTCTTTACTATACCAAGTTGAGTCTCTCCAAGGCTATAATTTGTGCTTATTCAAAATGACACAAAACTATTTGAGGTCATTCATGATATTCTTAAATTTCTCTTCTTATTTAATAAGAATAAGCTAAATGACTTAACTAGGGTCACACATATGATAAACATATGTTGTTGATTGGTTATAATTAAGTATTTTTTGCCAAGAAAGACTCACATGAACTCATGCTAGGGTGAAGCAAGCAGAAGCAAGAGAATCTTTCATTCATTTGATTTCATCAAAAGATGATCAACTGTAATGGATTTAGTGCTTCTCAAAAATATAGTGATTCAAAGCAATTCTAAGAGATTCAAATTGGAAAAAGTCAACTATATCAAAAAGAGAAGTATATATTGAAGCATAGTATTTTCACCTTTTTGTTTGTTTTTTTCTTTCTCTTATTTTTTCCCGTGGATTTTTCTTGCACAACATGACAAATATGAAAATATGTTTTAAAATTTGTCCATTTTTAACCCACAACAGGTTACTTGATATGTTGGAGTGGGAGGAGGTAAGAGAAGCAAAGAGAAAAAAATTGGAATACAAAGTCTTCCAAAAATGAATTTTGGAAACTTATCTTTACATGTATTTAGAAAAAAATATATATACTATTGAAAATTTTAATAAAATAAATTAAATGCTTTTCAAGTGGGAGTAAAAAGCAAACATATTTTTATAGCAATAGTATACCCTCTGGGTATAAAATATTGCTTTTTTGGTTTTGATTAATATTCTACTGGGTCAATGGAATTGGATATGTGTGTGAGATTGGTGCAAGCCCCAGTCTATTTTCAAGATTGTTGTAAAGAATCAGATATGCTAGTAATTCACAAATCAATAAGTCTTCATTATTGTGTGTTTAACTCATATAAGACAAGGCTCATGGTGTAAAATGCAATGGCTGGAGAAAGGGACATCAGGGACCTGGGAAGACAGGGGAAGACAGGTTTATGGCAGAGGATAACACTGGCTTTCAGGTTTTAGGAGAAGCATTGGGATGGATATAATGGCTATTATTGACCAGAAAAGGTGTAACCATATCCAGTGGTGTGACAGTTTTTAGACCAAAATATAAAAGGTCTGAGAGTCATCTATTTTCCTTTATTGACATTGCTCTTAGAGTTATCTCCTTTAAGTTCCATAGAGCTCTCTGCTTCTATTTTTCATTCATGAATTGGTATATCTATGTCTTTTGTCTCCTTCACAGCAGGATATCTCATCCATCTACAATGTTTATAGCTCTTTTATAAGACAAGAGTACCAATTACAATTTCCCTTTTACCTCAGCCACTACAAGTTAGGGAAAATAACTGTCTTCATTTCCATCTCTGATTTGAAGAAGGCAATGGTTTCTACATTTTAATACAAATAATCAATAGAAATGATTGTTTAAAATATTACTTTATGCATGGATACAGAAATCAAGATAGAGAGAAGAGGAAAGGGGAGGGATAGAGCCGACCCCATTGTTCAAAAATATCAGCAACATTTTGTTTCTAGAGGGAACATGTGTTACCTTGCAATGTTAGGGGGAAGAATTATAGCGAATGCAGTTCTTTTCTATGTAAAACTATTAATACTAGCAACAACAATAGAGGCATGTTATTAATAATGATCAAATTTATTGCATTTTAAGATTAACAAAGTCATTTATGAATGTTATTTCATTTGATCCTCACAATAACCTTAGTTGTTAGGTATTATTGTTCTCATTTAATAGATGAGAAAACTGAAGCAAATCACAGTAAAGTTACTTATCTAGGGTTGCATAGTAAATAAGTAAGTATCTGATACAAGATTTCAAATTCAGGTCATCCTGATTTGGGTTTTAACATTCTATCCACTGTGCCACTTGTGTCCTTTCATCTTTCCATTAAGGCTGCCTGAAAAGGATAGAATTCTGGGTCTGCCATCACAAAAACATGGATTCAAACTCTGTGTCTGATGTTTATCATATGTGTGACCCTAGTTAAGTTATTTAGCTTTGATGAAATTAGAGTAAGTTATTGGTATTTTTATGATTTAAATTATAGACAGGTTATGATTTGCATTAGTAGACAGTTCCTATACCAAGATTTATCTATACTAACAAAACCATATATTCACCACACATTTACATATTGTTCTAAGTTTTGAAAGCCTAGAGCATAATTGGTGGTAAGCCATTGTCCAATTTATGATGCCCCACTTTATCATTATGAGTTTCCCCTTTTCCTGGATTTCAAGTTATTATATCACTTAAGTACTAGCAGGGGTTTTTATGAGTTGTTGTGGCTGAAAAAAGTATTACCTTGTGACTACTTTTGCTGAGTCTCATACAGTATATGACCTGCTCATGGACTGAAATCTTGCCAGCATGGTAGAATGCCCCAAAGTTTTTATTATATTGTTAGTCTTTAAAAAAAAAAAAAAAAACCTGAATCTATTCCATTTCACGAGAAAGCAATCTGTTGAAGTTTAAGTATCCTTAACTCAGGGTTATAGGGCATTGTGATTAAATCCTAGCTTTGGGTTATACTATTCATCTGACCTTTAGTAAGACACTTAGGTTCTCTATTCCAAGATGCTATTAAGTGAAAGGATTGGATAAGATGACTTTTTAAATGCCTTCTATTTCTATATTTATTATTCTATGAATAGAATGGTATATTACAATTTGTTAAAATTCTATGTCAACTACTACAAAAATCTGAGCAATATTAATATTTCTATGGTTCAAAAACTTCTGGAGAGTTGGGGGTGTGGAGAGAAAAGAATGGACTGAAAGATGGCTGGCCTGGCCAATTATTTAAAAAGTGTTGCAGAAGAAACTCACCAGTGGGAGAAAGCAGATGGAATACCAGTGGGATTTTCCAGAGGATAAGGTAACTCAATGCCACAGGCAAAGTCCAGAGAGTCAGGAAAGTTGGTAAGAAAGAACTGAAAGGGGAGGGCATTTCCTGAAAAGAAACCCCACAAAAAGGTTTTTCCCCCTGTGCTTTAAAGATGTAGTACTATACATTCTCAAAAAAAAAAAAAAAAAAAAAAAAAAAAAAAAGAACTAAAAATCAATCTTTTTTGGTTTTGGGCATGATTGAGTAGCAGAAGTAGGTAACTTTTGTGCTTCCATTCATTCATTTTACTTTTGAATTATAAGAAAATAAAGTGCAATTTTTACAGAAATGAAAGACTCTAAAGATCTAGTCAAAAATGAGCAACTTTTCTAGGCATCTGTTATAGAACAGAATAACAGATAAAACCAAATCAGTTGTTTTTTTTTTTATTATTATTATTTTACAACTTAAGGCTGTTTATTCATGAGTGTCAATAATTTATTATATAAATTGTGCCAGAACAGAATCTGGCCCCATAATACCAAAATGTCCCAAATGTGTCCATATTTCTCCTTTTCTAAAGAAAGCATTTGTTAACCAGAAAGAGAGGATTGTATTTGTTAAAAATCTCTGAGTAATACATTTTCTAAGAAAATATGGATATCTGGCCGGGGGGAGAGGGGAGGAAGCAAGGTAACCAAGTGTTCTGAAGCACATTGAACAAATAGACACTTCTATAACATCTTAATGGTTAAGAAATTACTCTCATTAACTATATCACTTGCCCTTCATAATAAAACTATAAGATGATGATGGCGGTGGTGATAATGATAACTGCAACAAAGTACCATATCATGACTGGTTTTCTATTGGTGGATCTGTGACTGGTTTTTGCACAATGTTATTATTTAAGTACTGACTCAAGGAAATATGTTGTAGCTAATAAATTGATATAGTGCATTAAAATTTCTGAATTACTTCACATATATTATCTCATTCTTGCCCTCACAGTAACTCTACAATAGAGGTTCTCTTGTTAGTCACATTTTATAGATGAAGAAACTGAGGTAGATAAAGGTTAAGTGATATTCATAGGGCTTCCCAGATTGTGTCTGAATTTGGATTTGTTAAGGTCTTTAAAAAAAACCTGCATCTATTCCATTCCATGAAAAAGCAATCTGTTGAAGTTTGAGTACTCTTGACTCAGGGTGACAGGACATTGTGATTAAATCCTGACTTTGGGTTATACTATTCATCTGAATTTTGATAAGACACTAGAGTTCTCTGATTCAAGACTTTTTTAAGTGAAAGGATTGAGTTTGGATTTGAACTCAGGCTTTCCTGATTCAAAGTTTGGCACTCCATGCTCTGCTGCTTTTCATGGATAAAGATTTTGAGAGCAGTTAAATATTTTATTCTGGTCAGGAGCATCAGATCTGAAATTCAAAAGCGAGTGTCTCTTGACTCCAGACACTGCTTGTCCATTGTAAAAATCCTCCCATTCATGTTATATATCAGCTCCACAAAGAAAGTCTTGGTGTCCATCATAATTGAATTATTTTGGCCCATTGCAAATGGATAGAATTGGTGACTTGGAAGACTTTCATTTTCCACCTTGGTTACCAAGTCTTAGTGCTATAAAAATTAATAAAAGGGAATAATATATCCAGTGTGTGAGTGTATAATATACACATAGCTTATTTAATGTAAATCCCATGAAAAATAAAGCAAAACAGAACAAAAAACCTTTATATCTGTTTTAAAATGATACCTGGAAGGCAATGAAAAAAAGCCATCACTTTTTGTTGTTGCTGTTGTTGTTGAGTCAATTGGGGTTAAGTGACTTTCCCAAGATCACCCAGCTAGGAGATATTACATGTCTGAAGCCAGTTTCTCCTGACTTCAGGGTTGGTGCTGTATCCATTGTGCCACCTAGCTGCCCTAGGAGTCATCTCTTTAAATCATTAATTTCTGTCTACCTCAGTTTCTATAAAATATAGTTCCTACATTTAGTTTCTTTTTTGGAAGGATATTTATTCAGAAAAATATAATTTAAGTAGTCATTCATAATAGCAATAATTCAATTTTTTAAAACATTTTACATTTACCAAATATTTTCTTCAAAAGAATAAAAGAATCTACATTTAAAAAAAATCTACATTTAACATTTAATCTTCAATTTGTTGATAATGAAATTGAATCTCAGAGAGTTTAAGTGGGTTGAGTAAGGTCAAATAAAAAGGAAGTGGTGAGATTGGATTTGAATCATGATATCCTGTGATTCAAGGTATTCTCCCAATATCAGATTGCTTCTTTAAAATTTATTTAAATCAATTTACCCAAGGAAACCAATGATAAAAATTACTTATTTCCCCAATTATATTATCACATTAAAATGCTTTATTGAGATTTTGCTTTTACATATCAACAAATTTCTACCAATAGCCATTTTCTCCCCTATTAGAAAACTATTCCTTGTAATAAAGAAAGTTTTAAAAATAATATAAAGAGAAAAAACCAACCAAACAAAAACCAATCCATGGCTTGAAAAAAGTTGATATCCTATAAAATGTTCAACACCTGAGGGCCCAGGTATTTGTACTGAAACAGGTGAAATATCATTTCACAGCTCTTCTTTGGTGTTGAATTTAATCTTTAGGACTTCTAAACTTTTATTTTCACTTGTTTCATTGTTGTTCTTTTCATTTGCCTTATTCGTAGGTTGGTGTGCTTGGCTATATGTGTGTGTATGTGTATGTGTATTTTTTTGGCTCTGCTTACATCGTTGATTACTTGCCATGCTTCCTTGTGTTGTCTATAGTCATCCTTTCTAAAAAAAAAAAAAAAAAAAATTAAAAAGCACAATTTTCCATTACTTTCATATATTTACCTTATTTAACCATTTAGTAGATATTCAATCAATGGACATCTATTTTGTTTTCAGATCATTGCTACCATGAATACTATAATAGCCACTTTCTGCAATAACAAAGATCTAGAAACAAAAGATTTGTTCAGCAATGGCCAAGCAAGTTATGGTGTATGAAAGTAATAGATTGTGCTGTGCTATGAGAAATAATGCCTGTACTGAGCACACAGAGAGACACATGGGACATATGAATTGATAATGAACTAATTTATATTATGAAATAAGTAAAGTTAAAGAAATAGTATAGTTACTATATTTAATACTATTAACAGAAAAAAAACCCAAAATAATCATATTTGATTGCTATGAAAGTTTAATGGCCAATATGACCACAGAGAGAAAGGACCCACCCCTGATTCTTTTTAGAATTTGACACTATGGATGTAGCGCACAGATGTAATGTCAAGGTATAATAATTTGTTGTTGTTGTTGTTGTTGTTGTTTGGTACTTGGATAGGTCTGTGAACTCATTGAAATAGATAATAAATTCCAGTGACACAAATATCAGTTCAAGCATTCTCTCTTGGTCTTTTTCTTTTCTTTTCTTTTCTTTTTTTTTTTTTTTGTCTTCACTCCTTCCCTTTGACCTCTCTATAAGGAGGTTGATACTATATGCTGATATACTTAGTCTAGTTTCAGTAACAGGAAATTGTGAATTACTGTATGAGACACACCTGAAAAACCATAAAGTGCTATATAAATTTGAGGTACAGTAATCAGGATGATTGCAAAGTGTGAGAAAAAAGAAATAATAGACTGATTATTAAAATGAAGGATTATAGAGCCATTGTGCTGAACTCATTGTTGTACTCCTGTGAAACCTGGGCAGTATAACAATACCATGCCAGTAAACTAAATTGTTCCCATTTGAATTGTCATAGGAGTATTCTGAAGATTATCTGGAAGGATAAGATACTTAGATACTGAGGTCCTTTTGTCAACTAAAATGTCAAGTTTTCCAACTCTACTGCAGAGAGCACAATTCGGTTGGACTGGCCACACTGTTGGAATGTCAAACAAATCTATGTTTACCAAAAAGATTATTTTATGCAGAACTTAAGGCAAGCATTCACAAGGTAGTCAGACAAAGTGATAAAAGGACACTCTCAAGATCTCTCTTAAGAATTGGTTGTATGCATATATTGTATTTAAGATATATTTTAACATGTTTAACATATATGAGACTGCCTGCCATCTAGGGGAAGGGGTGAAGGGAAGGAAGGGAAAAGTTGGAACAGAAGTGATTGCAAGGGACAAAGTTGAAAAATTACCCATGCATATGTTCTGTCAATAAAAAGCTATAACAATAATAATAAGAAGAATTGGTTGTATGACATGGAAAACAATGCCACAGGACTGTTTAGCACCTTCTCATAAGAGAAGGTGTTATGCTCTATGAACAAAGTAGTATTAAATTTGCTCAGAAGAAATGAGCAAAGTTAGAGAGTCCACTCCAAATGTTCATAGGAATTATTTGTGTCCAACCTCTGGCAGAGCATTCCAAACTCATTTTGGTCTGATCATCCATAGTCAGTAACTTATTCATGTTACTTGACTCTAACATAATGATGACATTTTGGTTCTTTTCAAGAATGAAGGACAACCACCCATCCCAGTTTGAATACCAGGCAAACACATGGACTGCCTATTGGTGATCCACTATCTCCACCTGTTTTGTTTTTGTTGTTGTTGTTGTTGTTGTTGTTGTTGTTGTTGTTATTGTTGTTGTTATACATCCTTTTGATGTCATTGTATGTGATATTTCAAGTGAATGAATCTTGATTAGGAATGAATTGCAGCTGACTCATTTCTGTCATGCACATCTCCATTGATCTCTGGATAACACTCCACTTTAATTCTTTGAAGACTTGGATAGTCCATGCAATCCAGAATCACTTCAAAAATATTGTTATGTAAAATGGCACTCTAGTACATGAACATATTGGAATATCTTGTTTTGTTTTACTTATTTTTTTCATTAAAGAAAAGAAATCTGTTATAAGATATAGCTCTGTGGGAAAAAGTAAGAGAGGTAGAAAAACCTTATTTCAACTCTACCTTCAGAAAGTTTGTGGTTGTGGATCCTGCCTCTGTTTCTTTAACTGTAAAATGAGGATAATAATATCTCTCCTCTTTTAGGGTTATTGTGTGGACCAAAAAAAATAAATAATTGTAAAGTATTTAACACAATAACTGGGCATAGAACTCTATAAATATTAGTTATTATTATTTATATAAAAGGCATCAATAAAATTGTTTAAAATAACTGATTTAAGGACTTATCTAGTTTGAATTTAAATTTTAAAGAAAGGAACATAATGGGAAACAAATTAATGTTTTGCTTTTACATCAACTTGTTTCCTATTATGTTCCTTTCCTTCCCCTATTTAGAGAACTACTCCTTATATTTGTTTACAATTCACAAAAGCTACCAGTAGTCCATTCGTAATTTGTAGTGTATGCAAACATCTAGTAACAGTTCTCAGAAATACTCAATTTTCTCTTTGAGGAACTGTGTCACTATTTAGGGGATATAAATGTGGGAAATACTTATCAAAACATCATGAAATAAGAAGCTTAGAGAAATTTAAATACAATTTAATGTAATCATATGAACTCTAAAGAAGCAACTGTGATCCTGAGAAGTGTCTCATCTTTCTCAAACAGGGTAATGAAGTAATCTAGATACATATGAAAACAAAGCTTTCTTCACTCAAACCATTAACCATTAAAGGGGAAAATTGGGAGCAAGTCAAAACAAACTCATTGATAGAGACCAACATCAAAAATATATTAACATTAAGAAGCAGCCATTTATTAACTTAATTAATCTTGAATCTGAGAGAAAAGACCAGGAAAATAAGATGTTTCCCTGAGTTAACTCAGGAGGGAGAATCCTCTTCTCCCTGAATTCCAGAAGCATAAACCATTTCCCCTAGTCCCTCACCTTTTAAGTTAACTTCCAATAATATATACACACATACACACATATATCTGTGTATGTATGTATGTATGTATTCACGTTGTATTCTCAGATTGCATATCATAGGCATTTCCTAGTCTTGGAGTCTGATTTTGTGAGTTAGCTTTCAAGTTAGTGCGTGAAAGTTTCATGTCCTTGTAGTTTAGTTAGACTTACATAGATTGCAAGAGAAATATTCATTCTCCTGAAACCATTGGTGATAGTGAAGAAATGGTCAAGTTAATATTTCTTTGATACCTGGAAAGATTTGTGATCTTGCTGATATAGATATTTATTCCAGTGACACAAATAGCTCAAGCATGCTCTCTTAGCCTGTATTACTCTTCTTCACTCCCTCCATTTGATCCCTCTACAAAAAGGTCTATATAACGTGCTAATGTTCTTAGTCTAGTTAAAATGACAGGATATTGAGAGGTAATGTATGACACTCACCTGAAAAATCATAAAGGGCCATATAAATCTGAGATATGATAATCATGATGATAGTAATGAAGACATAGCTTGAATATTAGGGAACACATGGACTGCCTATTGGTGATCGCCTATCCCCATCTGCTTCTCACTTAACTTCTTTTTGGGCTATACATCTCTTTGGTGCTGATGTTAATGATATTTCACTCGAATGATTCTTGGCTAGAAATGAGTTGCAGCTGACTCATCCCCGCCATGCACCTCTGCATTGACCTCTGGATAACCCTCCACTTTAATTCTTTGAAGACTGGGATAATCCATGTCATCCAGAATCACTGCAAGAATATTGTAGTGAAAAAATGGCACTCTAGTACATGAACCCAATAACTTCTTCATATAGAATTTTTCCCATTAAGATTGTGATGGGTAGTTTTAATAAATCTTTCAGAAATGAGAGATGATGGTAGAAACCTAAATAAAAAAGCTCAGAAAACTTTCAGAGATAGAAACATTTTAGTGCCTATGTATTCTGGTGTATCATACAATATTAATAATCCAAACAGCTTTAGGAGGGAAAAATGTATCTTTCTTGTGTATGTGTATTTGTGTGTGTTTGCTTTTTTTTAAGGAGGGGTGAGGAAGAACAATGATTATAAAACCAACAGCTTACCTATTTCAATGATCTGCTTTTAAATAAAGTTCAAACCCAGTAATATTTTAAAGTACCAATCTTCTCGATTTAAAAATTAATTTTACTTATATAGGATGTTGCCAATATGTAAGTTCAGTTTTAAGTTCTAATAGATTTAATAATGATCATACTAATGGCAATATGACCATTATTACTATTACTATTGTTGCTCCCACTGTTATTACTACTGCTATTTCCTATCCACCTCCTCTTATTATTATAACCACTATTTTTTGTTTGGTCATTTCTCAGTCATGTATGACTCTTCATGACTCTATTTTTTTATTTTGTTTTTTGTCATTGTTACTGAAGTGTTTTGGCATTTCTTTCTCTAGTTCACTTTAAAGATGAAGAAATTGAGGCAGACAGAGATTAAATGACTTGTCCAGAGTCATATAGCTAGAAAGTGTCTGAGCCCAGGTTTGAACTCGGGAAGACATATTTTTTCTGAATCTGGGCACAGAACTCTGTTGTTTGATTGAGCTGTCCTTTATTTACTATTTACTATCTAATATTTATATAGGACATTAAGATTTGGAAAATGTTTTATGTATATTATTTCCTTCTCTCTTTTGATAGATGCCTTTTGAGGAAGACAGGTGTTACTATTACCCTACTATTCAGATTAAAAAAAAAAAAAACTGAGGCTGAGAGAGGTTACATGACTTGACAAGAGTCACACACACCCAGTTAGTGTGCAAGGCAGAATTTCAATCTATATCTTGCTGACTCTAGGTTAAACGTTTCATTTGCTATATGACCTTTGTTGTACCTATGAAGACTCTTCAGGAATAAAAATAAATAAATAAACAAACAAAACAAAAACAAACAAAAAAAACAAGCTTCACAATTTATTTGAATAAAATTGGTTTTAGCAATGCAATTTGGAAGAAATTGTGGATGTTTATAAGCCCAAAGTGGTATTTTGAAAATTCCCAATGTCTTACTTCAATTCACCAAAGACCTGTTAAACATCTCTTCACATGGCATTGGGATTGGGAACAAGAGCCTAAAATAATAATATATTTTTGGATAGATGTTTCAGTTGATTTCCTCCAGGCAGAACAGTGTATGAGATGCAAAAACAAAGTAAAAGTAAAAATAGACAAACTCAATCACAGCCATGAATGGTAGAGAGGACCCTAGTCTTCTGGGTTTTTACTAGGCTGTTAGGGGAAATATATCTATATCTCTAGAAATAGATAGAAAATAGACATAGGCATGTTGGTAGGTAGATAGATAAGAGATAGATATAACTATGATTATAGATATGCAGAAAGAAAGATAAACACAAATTATTCATGACACATTTCATCTACCGCATCTGTGCCTTTGCCCAAGTTATCATTCATCCTAGGAATATTCTACTACATACCAGATACTCTAATTCTTTATATTATAGAGTTTGATAAGGGTTACATTAGTTTAATGTTTTTGATTGATTAATTGATTCAACAAAGATGTCCTTACCTGACAATAATAGCAGAAGTACTGTGTGCTAATGAGTGTGCATGATACTTTGAGATGGGTAGACACAAACAAGTGGAAAGAAGGAATTACCCAGGTGATCACGCAGCTCTTTTAGGAAGCTAAAAAGTCTAAGAGACAGAAATGAGGAGAGAGAATATCCTAAGCATAAGGGGAAAAGGGGGTACAATGCCATACTCAGGATACAGTAAATAAGCCACTTTGGCTTGAATACAGAATAAGCGAATGGGGCATAATGTGCATTAAGTTTGGAAAGATGTGGGTGGGGGGGGAAACTACTTATTTAAATCAGAGCTTTCTTTCTGCTCAAACCATCTTAATCTATAAAAAGGAAAGAACCAAATGCTTCAAGAAAGTATAGCCAGGGAAAATCATTTTTACAAGTTTGCTTGAACGTAGAAATGTACCATGTATGCATTTTATTGAGAATTACAAGGCATATTTAATTTCATAAAAGAATATTAGAATGTGCATGTGTATTTTATCAAGTGTAATATAATATCTCTGTACCACTAAGCTGCAAAAATTGTGCTGTGTCAGCCAATCTTGGTTTGTATCTACAACTCTGTCAAAAGCCAATAAAGCAGAAAGCTTATTCATCTCGCTAAGGGGCTGTAAGCTCTATTTATTTAAAATGGAGTTTGGAGGTAGGCTTTTGCAGTTTTCCGATGAATTGTGTATCACTTTCATTTAGTGACATTGAGTTTTAAGCCTCTGTAAAACTGCCTTATAGAAGAAAAAATATGGTGTTGACTCAGTGATAAACAATTTCTGGATGAAAAGGAATGTTGGCTCTGAGATTAGTCCTGTGAATTTGGAAAATTAAAAAAAAAAAGAATGTTGGCAGGATTCTTATTTTAGATGAAGTTGCACTAAACAAAATGAGTGTTCTTATTTGAGGGTTCCTGCTACAAATATAATGTGAAGCTTTATCTATGTCATTACACTGCTTTGTCACCACCAGGAGCCATCTATTGCTCTTCAGATCTAGCACTTGACCTAGGAAGTTCTTTACACATTGGCAACAGTCCACTGTTGTGAGTCTTTTACATATTATTTACCTTTAAATACATTATGAAATAATCAAACTCACTTAGTAGCTTTTGCACGTATATATTTAACCTATCATCTCTATATCTCTGCACAGATAATCTCACAATTCTGTTATTTCCCTTTCTCCCCACTCCCCGCCAAAAAAAGCATCTTGCATCTCTAGATCCACTCAATGTTCAGGTTAAGTCCCATTACCTTCTTGGATCTGATCTCTCAGTCACTATTTCTACCTTTTCTTCCAAAATTGCATTGTGTTTTCAAAATAATCTTATATGTAGTTTGTGAATAATATGTACATTCTCTAAATATATATGTGTATATTATCTAACTGCATTTCTCTATTTATCTATATCCATTTATATGATTCCATTTTTCTATTGTTTTCTACAATTTCTCACTCATTAAGTGTATCTCTGCTTTAGTATATACATATATACATATAGATATATCTATGTTTGTATCTGCATCTGTATCTCTATCCATTCATCTATCTTCTATCTATCTGTTTGTATCTGTCTGTCTGTCTGTACCTAGTACATAGTAGTAATCAAAAATACTTACTGAGTGATTAATAAATTCTGACCCATGGGAAAATGAAAATCAGATAATAAGATGACTCAGATTCATATCTCGTTTGATACTTATATAACTTTGGACAAACCATTTAACTTCTCTAGGTTTCTATTTATTCTCCTTCTTTCCTTCCACCCTCTTTCCATGCTTCTCTTCCTCTGTCCTCTCTCCTTCCTTCTTCCTCTCGCTCACTCTCTCTCTTCCTCTCTGTCTCTGTATGTCTGTCTTTCTGTCTGTGTCTTTCTGATTCTCTTTCCCTCACATCAGCTTTTCCAAAAATCATGTAATTATGCAGAGACATGTCAAATGTTCCATAAAACTTAGTTTGTTTTATTTACTATTTGAAAATTGGGTGACTTCAGACACCCTATCCTTAGGGTAAGGATAAGACAACCTATCCTTAGTTCATGGAAAACAAGGAGTTGTTCACTTTTTGCTGACTATATATTAATCAGACAATACACTTTTAAATCAATAACTCCAAAACAAAAGCAAAAACACTAGCAATTCTAGAACTCCCAATTCTCTATAAACTCAGAAGTTTTACTGTTGCTCCAATATAAATTAGATATAGAGATAAACAAATAATATTACAATAATTTACACCTTGAGTAAATGTCTTCCCTTGGGGAAATCTACTTTTTCAGTATTTTTTCATATCTACAAATATTACATTTGTCTTGGTCACAGCATTTTTCAATTAGCAAAACTGTGGGAAACAATCAACAAAATTTGTGAGACAGCCAAGTGATCCCGAAGTCAGAAAAATCTGCATTCAAATCCAGTTTCAGACACCAGCTAAGTGTCTTTAGCTTGTTTACCTCAGTTTCCTCAAAAGTAAAATAAGGACAATAGTAGCATCTATTTCCCAGTATTCTTATGAGTTTTAAGTGAAATAATATGTGTAAAGTGTTAAGCAAAGTGTCTGGTATATTGTACCAATGTACAGTGTAAATATTATCATCATTTTTGTTGTCATAATCTGAAAGTGGATATCACCTAATATCTGTCTTTCATTTATCTTTGAAATATCTCTATTTAATATTGTAGAGCACACACATATATTTATATATTTGGAAATACATTTCATACTCTTTTTGTGATAGTCTTACTTAGCTCTCTATTATGGTTCTTGGGAGAAACTTCAGGAGACTGGAAACATGTCAGAAATCCCTTATAGCCATTAAACATATCTTCTAAGTCAACAGTAATTAAATTTTGACTTTCATTGTTGTTATTTTTAATGGAGAGTGCCTAGAAGAAACACCTAATCCCTTATCAACATAATGATGCTTAATGAAGTTCTCTAATATTGCTCTGGGACAGGGTAAAATCAGGTGGGACTCTCAAACCTCAACTGATAATTTACCTATCATAAAAATATCCATTCCTGAAAGTTTTAGGAGTAAGCGATAATGCTGCAGTGATATTTATGTGTATATGTATGTGTGAGAGAGAAAACAAATAAACAAACACAAAATTTAAAAATTGACCCACATAAGTCTATGTTGCGCCTTTTCAAGAGGAAGAATTCTGGGAAACCAATTCTTATCTCTGATATAAAAGGCAATTAAGGGTCATGAAATAAATGTGTGTGTGTGTGTGTGTTTGCATGTATATTTGCATAACTTTCCTTCCAGTATATAATTAAGCTTAATTTCTCCACATATATTTTGTAACTATATATTAGAAAATTGCTCTGATTTGGAAATTGAATAATAAGCAGTTTTTTATGGTAACATTTTATAAACAAATGCATTTATACACACAAACACACACAGATACACACGCACACATACACTAGAAATTTATCATTCTAAAAAAGTAAGAATACCTAATTTTTTTTTTTACTTAAACTTTGGTCATATAAGAATACAGAACTTGAAATAGAAGGTTATATGTGTGATATTTCTTGCGTCTTCTGCTTCATTTCAAGGCTCTTCTCCATCTCTCCCCAATGGACAAGGTGAATATTGCTCATTGGCACCCATCTGATTTCTTCTTCAAATGTAGAGATGCAAGGAAACCCTCTCCCCCAAGCAGATAGCCTATCTGGTCCCTTCCATTCACCGCTTTGTGGGTCTCTCCTCATCACCTGGCAATTATCTACAGATTAGTGAAGCTGCTCGCATTGGACAGTGCTCTTCCAGTGGGTTATAAAACCTGTCTGCTGGAGCCAGTGCATCTTTGTCAAAAATAAAAAAATTAATAGTATAAAGAGCTAGATTTAGAAATTCTCTAGGGTTACCTGTGACTCCCCCTTTCTTTAGTTTTCGGAGGAGTATCTTGTTATCTCTGTTTCTCCTCTCTACTATTGCCTGCCCTTGAGCATTAAAAGATATACCAGTGGTGGGTAAAATCTGATATTATGTACAAAAGTGGGCAAAATGTTTAGCAGTATATGCAGGTCCATTATCTGTTTTTATTGCTTGTGGCACACCCATAATTGCAAATGCTTGTATAAGGAATTCAGTGACCACTTGGGCTGTCTCTTTTGCTGCTGGTATTGCAAAAATAAATCCTGAAAAGGTGTCTACTACAACATGGATAAAAGACAAATGACCAAAAGATTTATAATGGGTCACATCTATTTGCTAAATTTCACTGAGTCTCAAAAAAGAGGGTTCTTCCCTGAAGGGAACATAGGAGTGTGGAAAGGAAGGCAAGCTGTATAGGCTTTTACTATGCTCCTAGCTTCCTCTCTTATTATTCCAAATTGAAAAAGTAAAGCTCAAGCAGCCTGATGATATTTAGAAAGAGATTCTTTGGCTGCCTGAAATAAAGGAGTATTGGCCAACATGGTTAGAAGGTTATCTGCCTTTGAATTTCCATAACAAATAGAACCTGGAAATTCACTAGGAGAATGGGCATGCAAGATATAAATCTTACCTGGATGCTTTCTCACTTGCTCTTGAAGTTCCTTAAAGAGCTGATAAATATTTTAAGCTGCAAATGTTATTTGTTTGTATCACATCTACTGAATGAACTGAATCAAATATTATATTTACATCTCCTAGATAATACATAAGAGCTAAAATGATTGCATACAATTCATTCTGCTGAGTGGACTGAAAAGGAGTTCTGACTATTTTCTTTATAGTTAAGTCACGAGAATATACAGCACAAATGTTATGTTTGGATGCATCAGTAAAAATAATTGGTCCTTTAAGAGAAACCTTAGAAACCTTTTCTTCAAAAATCCATAACCAATAATGTAACAGCTGGGTTATCTTTAATGGAGACCTGTGTGCAAATTTTGGAGCTGTGGCCAATAATATAATTACTCTGGGATGATTTCACAGGATACATTAATTGATGCATTGGTATAAAAGGCGTATATCTTGTCAGGTCTTATTGCAGATAATTGTACTGCTCACTTAATAACCTTTAATAAAATTCTAGCCATAAGCACTGGGTAAGGAGTAAGGCTTTGATCTGATTGTGCTGGAAGGTTCACCTACTCTATCACCTCCTTAATGAAGGACTGCTGTGGGTGCCTCTTTTGTAGCAAAAACTGATATTTCCAAGGGTTTTTGAGTAACTCTTTCAAATACATCGGATAAAGCCAGTCCTATTTCTCTCAAAGCCTCTTGAGTTTCTTTTGTAAGCTGGTGTGGAGAGTTTAAAACACTGTCTCCCCTTAAAATGTCATATAATGGTTGTAATTGATAAGTAGTTAAGTCTAACACTGGACACATCCTTTGGCTATCTCCTATCAATTTCTGAAAGTCATTTAAGGTGTTTAGCTTCTCTGTTCTTAAGGAAAGTTTTTGTACTCTAAACACCTTAGGATATACTTTATATGCTAAATATTGAAAAGGAGAGTGCCTTTGAATTTTTTCTGGAGCTATATGCAATTTGTAGTTCCTTAGTGTCTCCATAGTCTTTTGTAGCCATGCTTCTAACATTTGCTCCTCAGGTAGATATCCCAATATATCATCCATATAATATAATAACATAATTTTTAGAAATGCTTTTCTTACTGGAGTAAGAGTAACAGCCACATATATTTGACATATAGTAGGACTATTTTTTATTCCCTGTGGCAAAACTGTCCATTCATATCTTTTATAAGGCTCAACTAAATTAACGCTGGGCACTGAAAAGGCAATTTTTTTCATTTACTCCTTATATAGAGGGATAGAATAGAAACAGTCCTTAATGGCTATAACCCAAAGAGGCCATTCTCTAGGCAATTGAAATGGAAGTCCAGGCTGAAGAGTTCCATAGTTTCCAAGGACTTAGAGAAGGTTGTAAGTGTCCTTGGTCAAGTTGCTCCTGTACTATATCTAAAAAGGCCTGAATTTTTTCACTTTTTAAGGGCCACTGTTCTACCCATACTGGTTTATCAGTTTTCCATTGAATGCGAACAGGTGAGAATGTTGGCAGGTCTTCAACAGCAGCCCTGCCTAAAAAGCCAAAGTACTCAATTGTTATCCTAACTGTTATGTCTCTTTCCCATAGATTGATGGGGATTTTTCAACTGCAAAAGCAGTAAAAACTCCTGTTTCACCTTCAAATATCCATCTCAAAGGGGTAGCACTAACTTCAGCTGCTATTGATCCTTTTATGCCAGACACATGGGTGTCTGTCTTAATTTTTGGTCAATGACTGGGCCAATTGGCATCTTTAATGACTGTATGATCTGCACCTATGTCTACCAAACTTTTCAATGGTATGCAATTTATATAGATAGTGAGCAAAAGATGGTCAGCTGTAATTGCAGCAGTCCAGAATATTTCTGGATTCTGTTATTGGGACTCAGAATCTGGGCAACTATCACCAAATTGCCTAACAGGAGAGTGTATCAGTAAACCTGATACTACTTCCCCTGGATAATAATTCAAACATTGTCTACCTGTCTTAGTGACTGTAATATTAGCTACACATTCTCCAGTTTTCCAAGTCAGGGCATGGATGGACATTGTTTTATAAGCACTCTTAGCAGGTGTAATGGTTAAGCCTATTGTGCCTGGAGGCAAAGTATCTATAGGCCAGACTGGGTCAGATTTCACCTCTTCAGGGGATATCTCAGTAGTCCTAGCTGCATATAACTCTATTCTTGCCAATTGTAATCCCTTTCTCCCATCAGCTTGCTTCTCGACTGATTGATCATGTTGGAGTACTGAACTTCCAAAGACTCTGGGTGTAACATCGACTGCCATCATGCCCCAAGTGTTTTTTCCCTGGGGCCCTGGAGCTGAGTCCCACTTCCCATTTCCTTCAATCAATCTACGTTCTGATGCCCAATGGAAGCCTTTGTTGCCTTTTGGACTTGGGGTTTCGGGTCTTGTTCTCCCAGCCTGTTTTTTCACTCTATCTTTATGCTAACATTGAGCTTTCAAATGCCCTACTTTACCATAGTGAAAGCATTGACAAGTCTCTCTGGAAGTCCCTTGCCAAAAGGAACCCTGTCTTCCTATGTTCAGATATTGAAAAGTCTGCATTATAGCCTGGGTATAAAAGGTATTTGTGCCCACTGTGGCACAGTATCTTATGATCTCCTCTAAAGGAACATCTTTGTATAGTTCGAGTATAATTCTTCTACAAACCTCATGAGCATTTTCTCTAGCAAGTTGTCTTATCATAATTTCTATTGCTACATTTTCACTAATAGTTCATATGATAGCTCTCTTCAGACATCCCATGAAATCAGCAAAGGGTTCATTTGGACCTTGCACTATTTTTGTGAAGGCTTCCCCTCTATCTTGTCTTCCTAGAAGGGTGCCCCACGTTTTGTAGCAGCAGAAGTAATTTGCTCATATGCTGCTATGGGGTAATTAATCTGTGCTGCAGTGTCTGCACAAGGACCTACACCTGTTAGTTGGTCACAGGTGATTGGTATATTAACTCCACTTTGCCTGTCTCATTGGGCTTGTATCCTACAGAGTTCACTATACTCAGAAAGCCACAACAAGTTTTGTCTAGATTCTAAACATGTCCTTGCTATAGATTTCCAATCACTAGGGATTAACATTTCATAAGCCAAATTCTGGAATACTATCTTAATATAAGACTATGTAGACCCATAAAGAGTGTAAGCCTTTTTCAGATCTTTGATAATTTCCAGATTAAAAAGAATGTATTTTCTTCTTTCTTGACCTGAAGAGTCAAACTCTTCAATCACAGGGTATGCTTCTATTCTCAAATCAGATGTATCCTGTCCTTCTTCTTTAGCTTTACCTAGTGCTTTTGTAATCGTGTCTTGGGGGTGGACAAAGCTGCTGCATGGGTGGTGCTGATGATGTCACTGTTCTTCCCACTTCTCTTCCACCCAAGAAGGTAAAATTGGGGTAGGAGGGTCAAGAGTTGGGAAATGTCTAAGGGTGTAGGCTTAGATGTAACTGAGCTGTGAAAGTGAGAAGCACCACACCCCTTAAGTTCATCAGCACTCTTCTTAGGGTAGTTAACTCCTTTCTTGCCTAACTCTTCATTTAACTGCTTTATCAGTACCATGCCCCTCCTGCTCTTTCTCTTCACACTTCCTTTTTTGGCTGTGTGAGTTTATAATTACAGGAACAGTATTTCATGTGATATTGGTTTCTAGCTCTGCAAATGTCAAAGATGATTTGACTTGCAATCAAAAGATATGACTCCAAATTCTGTGTCTGATAATTAAATCTGTAAGCTTAGGCACATTGTTAAACCTTGTTGATACTGAAAAGGTATTTCAGGGATGGAAGATTATAAGGATGATAAGGATGATGAGGAAAACAGCAACAATAATGGTAATCACAAATTGTTAGCATTTTCACAAATTGTATGCCTGGCAAGATATTTATTAGGATTACAAATCATTTTGGCTTTCTCCCTCTGTCTCTTTCTCTTTCTCTATTATTTTATCTGTCTCTGTCCCTGTTCTCCCTATCTATAGTTCCCTTTTTCTTTCTTTTTGCTTCTGGTAATTATGACATATGGTCATAGATTTATGTTTTTACAAGACTTTATAGATAATCAAATAACTAGTTGAAATCCATCATCTCAAATAAGGAAATTGAGTGACTTGTCAAAATGACTGCATTGGACATAATCTCTCTCCAAATTCAGTACTCTTTACACCATATCACTCTCTTTCTGACTGTTGAATGTTAATGTCATATATATCAGTATAAAAGCTCCAGGAATGCAAATCACATGTACACACACACACACACACACACACACACACACACAAGATTTCCAAGAAGAGGTATAAGGTATATTTTATATCCACAGTGCTTAGCATGGTTCCTGGCATATTATAGGCACTTCATAAATGTTGATTGAATTGAATTTTATGATTCTATGAAAACTCAGCTCATGATATAATTAAGTCAGATTATTCTAAACAAAATATAATGATGACATTGGAAACAGGAAAATAAAATGAATCAAATGTAACATATATTCTAGTGTTCTTATAGCAATCTATTTTCATTATAATAATGGAAGTACCACACTTGTATAGGGAAAATATATATGAATGTATGATTTTGATTCATTCTTTATATATGAATAATGAAATTTTTGGAAGTGAACAGAAAAGTTTTTAGTAATCTTATATTTTCTTTCACACAATGCATTAAAAAATAAGGTGAAAATAAAATCTCATTTTGTTCATTGGTTATTGATTAAACAATAACAAAAAGAATATATATATATATATGAATGAAGCTGTCTCAAAGCCTGTTCCCCAACAAGGTGTTATATAAGTCATCATATGCAGCCACAGAGAAAACTTGGATGAATGTACCTTTGATCATCAATGTTGTAATATGAAGTAGAATCAGACCTTAAAGAGAGAGACTCAGGAAAACTATATCACAATGACTTTCCTCTGCTATTGTTTTTTTTTTTTTCTTTTTTATGAATTTTCTCCCCTCAGGTCAAAAGTAATATACAGAATATGCTATGAATACTCTAAAATTATCCAAAGGGGTAAAACGCTTCTCTCGAGTTGACCATATGTGATGACTGCGTATTTTAAAATCAGCCGGAGTCAGGAATTTAGGTTAGGGGAAAATCCTGGATCTTTATTCTTTGTGGAGGTGAAGAAAGATGGCGATAGGAATGTGAGCAGCTGTGACACAAACCCAGCCAGAAGTCTCTCTGCCTCTCTCTCTCCACCCACCCAAATCATCTCTCCTATACAAATCATTTCCTATACAACACAACAAAACTTGCACAAAGAGTGGGCAGGGCTATTCTTTCTCCAAGCATATATTAATAGAGTATCGTCCAATTGCTATTTAGCTTCATGTGCTTGGGACCTCAATGCATCAACTTGAGCTTCAGCCCATTACAGCCATAGGAAATTGAAGAGGAAAACTAGAATTATGGCCATTTCTAAATTATGTGAGGAAAGACATCACAAACTCCCATTTTCTACTTATTGCTCTGATTCATCCCTGTCGGGTAAAAAAGAATAAACCTGATCACCCACATAGCAATCCTTTTTATAATTATACTTAAAGAAAGTTACCATTTCCTTTATGTACTTTTTTCTCCAGGCTTTTGTTGCTGTTGTTCAGTCATGTCTGACTCTGTGTTCCTATGTGAGATTTTCACAAAGAAACTAGAGAGGCTTTCCATTTCTTTCTCTAGTCCATTTTAGATATGAGGAAACTGAGAAAAACAAGATCCATGGTCATATAACGAGTGTATTTATTACTTAGTGGATTAGAGGCTTTGGCACATCATTTCCTACTCTCAATTACTCAGGGTTATTCAATTTTTAAAAGAAACTCTGAGTTTAATTTCTCCTTTACTAGCCTTCATTTTAATACTCAAAGATGCCCCAGAGATGAAATAGATACTAAACCCCTCTGTTCTCATAGGGAATCCTTGTAGGTTGCCATTTCTACTGAAACTTTAATTCACAATCTGTCACTGGTGAATTTCCTATTAGTAATTCAATGTCTAATACTCAATTAACCTTAACTGAGGCATTTACTATAAATCCAGACTTGGGAAACCTGGGAAATACTCTTCCTCCTATGCATATAGTACCCACAGTGTATGAGTATGAGTATGTAAAGTGAAAGTCTAGGGCTCGTAAGACTCAGCTGTAAAGAATACACATGGCTACTTTAACATATTTAACAGGTATTGGTCTACCTGCCATTTGGGGGGAAGGAGGGAGGGGGAATGAGGAGAACAATTGGAGCAAAAGGTTTTGCAAGGGTCAATGCTGAAAAATTACCCATGCATCTATCTTGTAAATAAAAAGGTATAATAATTAAAAAAAAAAAAAAAAAGAATACATAGAGTCAGGACAACTTTTAACTCTAGAACAATAGATTGAATGCCCTTTTTTGCCTCATGGATTTTTAAGAAAATTTTCTTTGGTAAGGCTTCTGAACTGAATAGCTATTGCCAGTGCTAAATGGAACTGATTCATGTTATGCTGGACTAAGTCTCATTGAGAATGTTTTCTCAGGTACATGAGTCATTCCACTGGGATGCTTTGACTCCCTCTAATTTTCTACTGTTCTGTTCAGTTTATTTAATGTCTTGATAGGAATTATAATATCCATCACTTCTAGGTTTAGTCTTAGCTGATACCTGTAGATGAAGGACATCTTCAGACTCTAGGGCAAAAGCAACAAAGTGTGGCAAAGCAAAGAACTGGCCTGTCTTCCATTTTCTATGTTGTTACAATTCTTTTATCTCTTTCTTTTTTTTCTTTTTCATAGTGCTGGGTAGGCAAAAGCAGAAAAGCAACTTTTCTGCACTCTTAAAAGCAGGTATATATTTAGAGAAAATTTTAGACCTCATCCCAATAAAATCCAACAGAACTGACAATAGAAACGCAGAGGGAAAGAGGGGAAACACACACACACAGATAAAGACAGACAGATAGATATAGAAAGAGGCAAAGGCATACACAGATTCAGACAGAAAATCAGATACAAAGACAGAGACAGAGAGAGACAGAGAAGGAGAATGAGAAAGAGAAGAAGGAGAAGGAAGAGGAAGAGGAAGAATAGATAGCCAGACACAACTATTATTGAATCTTGGAAACTCTGGCTAATCTTTCTGCGCCTCAGGAAGTTCTTTAAGATTGATTTATTAAGTTACTGACACTTTGCATCCTCTGTTGGAAGAAGAAATTCCCAAACCAAGGAAGTCATATAGCCTTGATATATAGATGTTTACAATATTGTTCATACACTAATGAGAATAAAAATAAAAGATGAAAGCAACAATAAAAATAACAAGCCTTTCTTTAAAGGCACAAGGTTGTAAAACACTTTTCTTATGGAAATCTTGAAAGGGCAGAAATGCAAATAATACTCTCTGAATTTCACAGATGAGGAGACTCAGGTATTACAAGGTTAAGTGACTTGCTCATGTTTACACAGTCAGTAACTTTCTGAAAGACATTTCAAATCAGGTCTTCTTTTTCCAACTACTGGACTTCCACTACATGATGCCAAGGTCAGAGGTTGGGAACTGGGGGAGAAGATGAATGTTTCTGCTACTTTAGTGGCATTAGGAAATAGCATTCAATGAGTACATGTGAACTCAGACTCACTAGCTTTCTCAACAGATGTAGCTTTCAAAGCCTTTCATCGATTAATTACATGTATTGTACACTGTATTTTAAGTATAATGTCCTTTTATTGAAAAAATAGGTACATTATTTGATAAATAGATATTTCTTTTACTCTCTGAAGATGACAGGCATTTCTATGCAAACAAACAAACAACTATTTATTTGCAGAATGTTTTAGGATGATTTTCTTTGCTTGAAAGAAATGTTAACCTTTCCTGATCATTCAGAATAGATAAGCTATGTTTCACAGATGTATGCTAAGGTAATAGAGTTTGATCAGATATAAAGATTTGAGTCCATAAATGGTTCTGATACTTTTTTATTATAGTTCATTTGATCTAGGGACACTGATTCAGAGGAAGATGAATCTAAAATTATATCCTATCTAATCAATTCATTGAATAGATGGAAAAATTGAGAATTGGAGAATGAAATTGAATGATTTATCTGAGGTCACACAGCAAGGTCTATTGATTTCCAGTTGAAGGTTCTTTCTACTTCCAATGTGTTGACTCAATTGTATGTTACTATATTGTCAG
The DNA here is from genome assembly GCF_016432865.1 of Antechinus flavipes. NCBI lineage: Eukaryota > Metazoa > Chordata > Mammalia > Dasyuromorphia > Dasyuridae > Antechinus > Antechinus flavipes. Next base: position 231,736,458 of record NC_067403.1, read on the forward strand.
AGCAATTTCCTTTTGAATACAGTAATATTTTGTTGAAAGTTTGCTTCCTCCTTCTATAGTGCACATATTCTACAGATGTGTCTTTACAAGATGGAATTAATGTGGAGGACTGTTTATGCAATATGTATGTACATATGCATGTACATGTCTATATAAACATTTACATCATGGTGTATGTGTGTGAGTATACACATGCATACATACATACCATTTTTATCAATCTAGGTGGAAAATAAAATAATAGGGGCAAGGGAAAGTGTTAGTTTTTTATAAAAGTTGAAGTCATACTGAAACGGTCCATTTTAGTTTCAGGTAACTGAATTGGAATTTTAAATTTTCTTGTTCAGCATTGATTCTGGACAATAAAATGTTATAGCATGTATAATCCATTGGTTTGTAAGGGATAGGGATTGCTTAGCTAAAAAAGGTAAAGGGTGGAAAGCATTGGATGTCTTTTTTGAGACATGCTGAATCTAACAACTAATTAAAAGGCACCTTGCAAAATAGAGAAAACCCTGATCATTTCTTACATGAACATTAGTTTATCAATATTCAGAACTTACTAATGTGTCTCTGTAGTTCATATGCAAATAAAACACAAAGCTCATGCATACATTCAGTTAAGGAGTCTTCAATCACCACTATACTGCATGCAATACTAAGTATAGGTGATAAAAATACCAACAAAGATGTAGCCTTATTCTTAAGAATTTTGTATAATTTAAAGGGATCTGGAAGTAATCACGTATTTATTGTGAAGAAGAAACAAAAAAAAAAAAAGAAAGAAAGAAAGAAAAGAAAAGTAATATGTTAAAAATTTAATAAACTTGTGTTTTCATGGAACTTTATTGTTGTTGCCCCTCAGTAGAGGGTTTCTGTCTGACCCTAGATGACTTCTTGGGTATGATGTAGAAGGGTTTCTTTTTTTTTTTTTTTTCCCAGGGAGATAAGCTTGGCCTAAGTAGCTTTTTAAGTTCCTTTAAACTCTTAGAAGGCCCTGTTTCCCTAAAAAATGAAACATTTTAAAGGGTCCCATCCTCTCCAAATATAATTATTTGACTTCAAAAGGAACTGTCCCAATGAGAAGGATGAAAAACCTTAGTATTACCAAATCAAAAGACAATATGATTTTTAGAAATTTTCTGCTCTAGTGATCCCAAAGGGCACAGAAGAAAAGTATTCCAGGCTTAGGAGACAGCCATTGTAAAGATACCCAGCTCTTTTGGGCTTGGTGGAAGCTTTTCTTCTATCAGTAAAAGATACTGAACTTGGTATCTTTATACTGACTGTCTCTTAAGCCTGGAATACTCTCCCTTCTTGCCTCTTGGAATCCTTCACTTTTTTTGAAATTGCATTGAAATGCTTTCTTCTGCATAAAACCTTTTCTGGTTCCCAAAGCTTGTCATGCTATTATTTTCAAGTTTATATTTTTATTTATTTTGTTTTTGTTTTGTATATATCCTTATTCCCCAAATTACCTTGTACTTTTTTCTTTTTTTTTCTTTTTTGCTGAGGTAATTGGGATTAAGTGACTTGCCCAAGGTCACACAGCTAGGAAGTGTTTAAGTGTCTGAGGCCGGATTTGAACTCATATCTTCCTGACTTCAGGACGAGTGCTCTATCCACTGTCCCACCTAGCTGCCCTTCCTTGTACTTATTTTCAATTTATTCTCTCCATATGTGTATAAATGTACCTATTATCTCTCCTGTACTGTTTAAGTTTCTTTTTTGTCTTTGTTGTCCATTTGTTTCAGTTGTATCTAACTCTTCCTGACCCCATTTGGGATTTTCTGGGCAAAGATACTAGACGGATTTGCCATTTCTTTCTCTAGGTCAATTTACAGATGAGGACCTGAGGCAAGTAGGATTAAATGATTTCCCAAGGATCACACAGTTAGTAAATTTGTGAGGCCGGATTTGGATTTAGGAAGATGAGTCTTCCTGAATCAGTGCTCTATTCACTGCTCCCTAGATGAAACTAGGTGCCTTTGGTCTTTGTATCCCCAATAATTAACACAAGAAGTAGAGGGTATATATGCAGTTGATGCTTAATTGTAGAGGGTTGCAGATAGTGGGGGAACTCTGGGTAAAGTATAAGACCCTTTGGCCCAGAGGAAACCTGCTGACAATGTTTGGTTTGGCTCTCCATTTCCCTTAGTGTTCACCCCTTTTCCTGAGAAGTCAAGGAAGTTGTAACCACCTGTGTTCTACTTGAAGCAAGGATACTTACAGCTGGGTGTTTACTCAGTGTCATTGATGAGATAATGGTTCTCTATACTTAGTGTGATATGGTGATGTAATAGTTCCACAGTTGGCACATGCTCAGTGTGCTGTAGTGATGTAATTGTACTAAGGTATTTAAAGTCTGAAAGGACTGGAGAGGAGAATGTATGTGTGCTCAAGCTTCTGCCTTCATTACTTCTCCACTTAAGACCAAGGCCTGTCCAGAGATCCTCCAGAAAGCTAGTCTGGATATTATACTTAATCAATATACTCTACTTAGCAAAATAAATCTTCCTAATATTTAGTTTTATTCACAAAAGGAATGGAGGGTGCTTCAAGAAGCAATTGCTTCCTGTCTCAAGAGAGAACTTCAGATAAAGCCTAAATAAAACCTTATTGGTGTGGTGATAGAATTTCTAGTCAAATATGAATTATCTTCCAAGGACTTTGAACTCCTTTCCAACTTTTAAAGTCTGTGATTCTTCAATAATTCTAATATAGGTAGGTTCCAATCAGTGTGAATAATGATTCCCCTGAAATAGACACATGCATTCAAATTCCTACTTTCTGAAATCATGATTATATATGATATTATAATTTGGTCCAGTCCAATGTAAATATGCAGCAGGAATTCAAATAACACAACAACTTCAGGGGATTCGTTATTCACACTAATTGAAACCTAGCCATATTCTTTAAAGTTATACAAGTGATACATGTATGAATATGTGAAAAACAAAACAAAAAACAAAACATGAACTTGAGAGAATTAATTGAGATGTTAGGAATGAAAACTAGCATAGGTAATATGACACAGAAAATGGCAAAACAGCCTTTTAGTGAATTCAAATTCTCCCCAATTGTCCTATATCTTTTGATGAATGTATATTATGTCTTGACTATCATTTTAAATGCACACTATTTTCTCTCACAACTGAGTCATATAAAAAATTTGCACTTCTTTCCTACTGAAGATCTACACCCTTCCTGTCCATTTCCTGTCCATATTTACTTTCATGTATTTGATCTCAGCAGCATAAGATCCATTTCACAGTATAGTGCAATGGTTATATTCCATCCACACTTCTCCTCTTAAGTGACTTTTGGACATATGCAAAGTGTCTCTTAAAGATTCTGCAAAGTGTCAATACAATATCTTAGGTGTCTTTCTTCATCTGTTGGGCCATTAGTTGGACACCAATGAAGCACGAGTCCTGAAGCATTATTTTCCTCTCTTGCCGCATCATTGACTCATCAACCTTTCCAATCATTTTCTCTCCAATGACATTTCCCCACTACCATTTCTTTTCCCTGCACAAGCTCTCAGTGGTAACAACTTCATTACATAAACTCTGGATATTAGCATGATGGAATTTCCTTGGCACTTACAAATTCATTTCTTTCCTATTCTGCTCACAACATTTCTTGATAATTTGCTACTGCAAAAATGATTGTGATATAGATATAAGTGAATGATGATTGCAGATGTAAACATACTCCAGGCACAAATAAAGTCCCCAGGGGAAAAGCATGTTGTTTCCATACAAATGTTTTGTCTAATAATGAGCAAACAAAGTGAATGATATTCAATTCTACAGGAGCTGGGTCAGCAGAAAAAAATTTACCCCTAAATGAAAGGGAGGGTTTTGGAAAACTTGTCATCAAAGTGATTTTGTTATTGCTATTTTGAGGAGAGGTTCAGTTTTCCTTATTTATAATGATAATAGTTATCATGCTTCTTTGATGATGAAATGAAATCGTGTTCTTGAGTACCTTAAAACTCAGATTTCACAGCTGCTGATATAGCATTGAGAATGAGAATTTTAAGAGGCGAGCCTCCCCCACCAAACCTGTTTTTGACAGCCAAATTGCTCATTTCACTCTGCAGTTGTGAAACAGAATGCCCTGAAGACTGAACACACACACACACACACACACACACACACACACACACACACACGGGTGTACTACAATCTTATGAAGGGTTTGTATGTAATTGAAACAAAGTTAGAAGGACTTAATCTGGAAACACCTCCAAATTCTTCAGCCATAGTGAGAAACCGATATCCCAGTTGAAGAATAGCTTTCATTCTCAGGATGGGTTCAGTGACATCAGGAGATTGGATGTTCTGGTTGACTGTATTTCTTGCTGTAATTTTATGGAAAGAAAAAAAATGCTTTTTCAAACAGAATTTGAGCACACAATGGAGAAAATATATATGCATATTTACACTTCTTTTAGGAGAATATCTGATGTAGCTTTGTTGATGTTTTTCTTTCTTACATTTTCTAATGACTGCCAACTTATTGATAATGGATGCATCCATTATCATGCTGATTTCCAGCTACTTTTTATCCCTAAAGTGACAAGCCCTATTCATTTTGGCATCAGACTCCAATGGGAGAATTTGAATGGAGTATGTAGGGTAAACTAGGCAGTGTAAATAACCAGATATTGGCTTATTGTGTTAAAGATATACTAGGAGTTAGCCCAAAGTTACAAGCCAACAGAGCTTTGGTTGCCTATCCAAACAGTTTGGAATGAGTTGAAAAGTGGGGGAATTGGAAACTCACTGACAGATATGATCTCAAGTATGACTGCTGTGCAACTTGGAAAAGTAGAACGGCTAGAGAAGAAGAAAAGTTAATGGATTAAGAGTAGTTGTGAGTGTTTCTCTGAGATGGACAGGACTTAAATTTTAGGAAATTAACATTTTATAGAAATTATTTGCTTCTCACTGAGTAGAACAGATATCAGAAAATCAAAATCTTATAAAACTAGAAGTCCTTGAGTTAAACATCTTTATTTTCCATAGGAAAAATCTGAGGTGCAGGGAGATTAAAGAATTTGGTCCAAGGTCACACTAGAATCCTGTGGTAAAATTTGTAGGTGATCCATCCTTATTAAACTTTCCAGTGTTTGAGCAATAAACAAGGAAGTGAATAAGAATATGCCCATGACATAATCAGCTGTGAATGCCAGTGCTTTGCCCTTTAGACTCTGAAGGGTTTACTCCTCCCTTTGTTGTATAAAAGGGGATTGAAAGGCTTGGATAATAACTGAATAATATCTCTTAAATGTTGAGTTTTATTGGTGCATCATCAGGTGAATCTAAGCACTTCAATTGTGTTTCTTAAACCATTGAGTTTGGGGCTTGATTAAATACTGTGGTGTAACTTAGTGTGTAGGGGTAATTATTTATATTATGTTTATCTTTCCTTTTTATAATTATAAGTAATTAATTATATAAAGTTCATGCTTATATGAATGAATATCATTGAAACAACAACACAGGATGGTAAAGAGGGGAATTTTCATGGAGGATTGAGATATAATAAACAATAGAAACCTAACTAAGTAAATTGATCAATTCACACATACACTCTCATACACAATGCTCTTCAAAACTAATGAGAAAGACATGTATTACCATTTATAAAAAGAAACACAGTTATAGATTCATGTGGCAAAAATTATGATATTTGGTAGGTATGCAGTTACTTTTTTACAGCAAACATTAAGTTCAGGCATCTGAGAAGGAGCACCTGCTAGTGATCAAATTTATACTTAATTAAGGCTTTTGAAAAATCAAATTAGGGTTGGGTTTAAATATGTATATATATGTGTGTGTGTGTATGTGTGTGTGTGTGTGTTTGTATAAAAATATATAATAGTACATGGTAGTAACATTGAAAAAAAAAATGTGATGATCAACTATAATAGATTAAACTCTTCTCAACAATATAGGGAGCTAAAACCAGTTCCAATAGACTTCCGATGGAAAATGCCATCTGCATCCAGAGAAAGAACTATTGAGATTGAGTGTGAATTGAAGGATACTAATTAAATTTTTGTTGTCACTGTTACTGCTTTTTCTTTCTCATGTTTTTTTTTTTCCTTTTGTTCTGATTTTTCTTTCACAGCATGAAAAACATGGAAATATGTTTAAAATGATTTCACACTCAATCTCTATAGCAAAGAGTTTCCAGAAAAAAAAGGACCAATACAATATATAACTTAATAACAGATTCTTTACTGTCTTGAGGAAGAGGTAGAAAACGAAGGGAGGGAAAAAAAATTGGAATTCAAAATCTTACAAAATGAATATTTAAAACTATCTTTACAGGAAACTGGGAAAGTAAAATAGTGTTGAAAAGTAAAATTCTGGAGAACATTTTAGAACTATGTTCAAAGAGCTATAAAACTGTGTGTATCTTTTGACCCAACAGTGTCATTACTGGTCTGAATCCCTAAGACATCATAAAGGAGAAAGAAGGACCCACATGTGTGAAAATGTTTGTAGCAGCTCTTTTTGTGGTAACAACGAATTAGAAAATGAGTAGATGCCCATCATTTGGGGAATGGCTGAGCTAGTTGTGATATATGAAGATAATGGAATATCATTGTTCTATTAAAAAAAAAGATTAACACCTGATTTTAGAAAGGTCTAGAAAGAGTTATATGAACTGATACTGAGCAAAAACAAGCAGGACCAGGAATCCATTATACACAATAACAGCAAGTATGTGCAATGATCAACTATAAAAGACTTGGTTCTTTCTTTTCAGTTGTTCAGTGATCCAAAGCATTCCCAATAGACTTTGGCCAGAAAATGCCATCTGCATCCAGAAAAAGACCTATGAAGACTGAGTATAAATCAGCATATGCTATGTTCATTTCTTTTTTATGATTTTTTTTATCTCTCCCATGGTTTTCCCTTTTGATCTGATTTTTCTTTCCCAACATGACTCATAAAGCAATGTGTATTAAAAATAAATAAATTTTTAAAAGGTAAAATAAAATAACATAAAAATGATATGTGAATATAATATGCTATTTCTGCCATGTAATAAGTTGTGAATATGAAGAATCCAAAGAAATAAGATCTCATATAAATTAGCTAATGCAAATTAAAGTAAGAAGAAACTAAGAAAACAATGTATACAATAATAACAGCAAGAGAAGCAAACAAAAAAATAAAAATTCAACACTGTATATTTTTAATTTTTGCTGAGGTAATTGGGGTTAAGTGACTTGCCCAGCACACAGCCAAGAAGTATCAAGTGTCTGAGGCCAGATTTGAACTCAGATCCTCCTGACTTCAGGGCTACTGCTCTATCCACTACATCAGCTAGCTGCCCCTCACCACCGTATAATTAAAATGACCAAGCTTACCCTCAGATTAGAGGTGAGAAAATATACCTCCCTCTTTTTTTTGCTGAGGTGGGAAACTAAGTATATATAGCACTACATATATTTTCAGTAGATATGCTGAGAAATTTTTTTTTTCTTTTCTTTTCTGTTTTTTGTCACAAAGCATAGCTTGTTATGAAGGAAAGGAAGAACATGTTTTATAAATGAAGGTGATTTAAATAAAAAAATCAATGATTTTTCTTTTCAAAATCATACTTTTATAATTGAATGTTTCTTTTAAAAGGAGAAAGAAGAGATCTTGACATCTAATAGCAGGAAGCTAGAACTCATTTTTTGTTTGTTTGTTTGTTTTACCCTCTCAATACATTTTCATTCATAAATTAGTATACTGTACAGAAGATTTCAGCACTGATATATAGTTCATTTGAATTAAATTATATTTCTATTTTAAAACTCTGCTCATGAAAGTGACTAAAAGAAAGTGAGCCTTTTTTTTAGTCTCAGGCTACTATTTCCCATACCTTTATCTTCTTGGTAATAACTGTTTAGAGTTGATTCACCAGCATATGTTTGGGGAAAATAAAGCTCTGGTGTGAATGCTGATTAATATCCTTATGGTGGGGGCCTTCCTGGTCTAACACAAGCATGTATGAGGAGCTTCCTACTGGCTCATATTAGTTTGACACAAAATGATGTAAGTGCATTAGGCCCTGCAGCATTGCCCAGGCACAGCCAAAATAAAACAACACCAGCCGTGAATCAAGAGTATAAGCAGCTTGCATCTGTCAGAGGAAATCTCTCATGTGCGTCACTCAGAATGAAGTAGCCTGGTGATGCGGCAGGGCTAAGCAGATGAGAGGACTCTTCTTTGCTTTGCACAAGGAGACTGTCATCCCTGTTTATCACAGCCTAGACTAGGGAAGTGGGTATTGTGATTCCTCTCTAAAGTCCTGCTGGGTGATCTGTTAAAAAGGAAGATGGGGGCCCCATCAGTTCAAGGAGCTCCCCTGCCCGCCGATTGCTATTTTTCTAGCAGCTGGGCATCCTGCCAGTCAGAAATGTTGGGGATGAATAGAGCAAGATATGCAAAAGACATGAAGGTACCCATGGCTCTAAGCAGAACACCCTGTTTACAGCCACATCAGGGATGTTGTTCTATCCTGACGTATGTTTACCGTTTGGGATATGCTCCATTTAATATTTAAACTTCAGGCTGGCTAGATTAGAGAAGGAACAGCAAGGTTGTACAGGATGCCATTGGCACTTGCTAGGACTCTGACAGAGCAGAGAACCTTTTGTAAAATCATGGAGCATTGTTGGTGTGGATTATTTAGGTCTCCAAATACACACCAGGGGACTTGAACATTCCTCAAGGACCAGGGTGGGAAAAGTCAGGGAGAGTGGTGATGGGAAATTTGAGGAAAGAAAGAGGTCATTCAGGCAAAATTGAGCTCATCTACTCTCAACTAATCTCTCCTTCCTACTAGGAAATAGAGTAAAAGGTTCTTGCCAACCAAAGGGGGTGTTTTCACGTACCTGACAGAGGCTTTGAGCTGCTGCATGTAAGACTGTTTGTTTGGAAGAATAAATCTCTGACCACAGGGAAATCATTCTGGCAGATTAACGTACACTGCCCCGTGTAACTATAGCAAAATGGAAGATAAACTTATCTTCTGATACAGATGGCTGCCAAAGGGATGAGACATAATGGGCTGTTGGATGTGAATTACCTATACCGTCTCATCTGGACACCAAAATGCCACGGACCCCAGTAGTGATAATTGAAATGAACTTTATAGGGATGTATTGTCCCATTATGCATGGCCTGGCAGAACTGCCACATTTTTCCAAAGTAATTTAAGGTTCAGACTTAATTGCTGCTCTTCTATTCTTCTTGGCCAATCTTTGGAGGTAACAGCCTTAGTATTCTGTAGCTCAAGAAATTGGTCAAAATCACTCTTCCTGAACTCACGTATGGGAATTTATATATGGTGTCACATTACATCCACTTATTTATCCCTGCTTAATGCTTCTTCAACATTCCATCAGGGAGGACTTAGCTCGACAGAATTCTTTTTATTAAAAAAAAGGAGGGGCTTGGTTACCATATGGGATGGAGATTGTACATGTTAAAATGACATATAAATTATTTTTTTTTTCCTCTCAGTTTAACAGAGCCACAGACACTTAATAAACATTCATTCTTCATTATGTTGGTAATCCACTTTAAACTGTTATTTACATGATTCATTTCAAGCATATAGTTAAGAAGGTTAATGAATTATGAGCCAAATGGCTTTACTTGAAGGCTTGAGTCTAGGCCCTTGTTTATATGCCTTAGAGACAAGGTAGACCATCTGGAAGAGTAATAAATATTTATGTTTTGAAGGCTGGATCTAGTTTTAATTAAATTAGAGTATATCCATTTTTAGACCCACATTTCATCTTTATGAATCTCAGTTTCCTTGTTTGTAAAATGTGTAAGGGGGCTGTTAAGAGCATAAAATTTAAAGAGAGAGGAGACCTTAGAGAAAAAGTTCTTAACTACAGACCCTTTGTGGATATTGATTTGAGAGTAGCAGGTCTAAAGTTGAATAGAAAAAAAAATCATTTTTATATTCTTTAAACTTCTAGCTTCCTTCAATTATTTTAAAATTTTATTTTGAGACAGAATCTATTGGTTGGATCTGATTGTTAAAATGGTCCATGATACACACAAAAAATATAGATGTTCTATCTTAGAATTGTTCTATTTCAATTATATTTATTGTAAGGGAAACTGAGGCACAAAGGAACGAGGCTTGCTCCAGATCACAGAATAAAATAATTTCTCAATCCAGTTCTAGAATCAATCCCTTCTAGATCTCTAAAGGTGTCATAGGTGCTAAAATATTGTGAATTATAACTCACTTTCACCTATTATTTCATTCCTACTTTATCTCTAGATCTTTTTCCTCTGAGGACAACAATGTACAATTGTGGCAAAAGTGTTGATATTGGTGACAATCTCTGATATTTATTACCATTATGTTTTTGGACAAATCACATCCCATCTCTGGAATTCAGTTTGTTAAACTGTAAAAACGAGGGTGTTGGATTAGATTTTTAAAAAAGTTACTTCTAGCTCTGAATCTCTAAAACTATGAATTCTCCTAAAGCATGTGGGGCAGTTAGATGGAAAAGTGGATAGAAAGCCATGCCTCGAGTCAACACTCATCTTCCTAATTTCAAATCTAGCCTCAGACACTTGCTATCCTTGTTACCTTGGAAAATTGCTTAACCCTGTTTTTCTCAGTTTCCTTATCTTAAAATGACCTGGAGAAGGACATGATAAACCATCTAATATTTTTTACAAAGAAAACCCCAGATTGGATCATGGAGAGCTGAATGTGAATGAAAAAAAAAAATACAACAACAACATAGCATATATTCTATAAACAGACTGCATCACCTACTAAGGTGACTCATTGCTTTATAATTACTCATTTTGACTAACTACCTACATTATAATGTCTTTGGGAGTGGGAATACAGGAAGGCAAATACCTACAATTGGATCATCTTTAAAAAAAGAAAAAGAAGAAGAAGAAAAAACCTCATACATAATTCAGTTGTTTTGAGTTTAGAGCAGACAACCATAAAACCATTATAGTAAAACATGGTTAGTTTCCCAATTGATTCCACGGGGCCCTATTGAATCTATGATGGACCTTAAATGCTAAATCTTATAAACACATATCAAAAATTATTCTGTTCACACAGTATAAAATGAGAAATTTAAAAAAAAAAAAGATACTGTTCAATTAAGTGTTAGCTCTCATAAGCTCAGAGAATCCTAACCCCCTTCTTCTCTAAGCACTCAAGTGTCTAAAGCAGGCTACAATTCTCCCTCAAGATCCTAGAGATACCTCTAAGGAAAGACTTAAGGTGATTCTTCTCAAATACTATTTACTCAGGCCCCCATTAGAACATGTTCTCCCCAATAACATATCAACTGGCACTAATAAGCATAACAGTGTAATGGGCTGAGATTCAAGTTGATGCACTGAGGTCCCAAGCACGTGAGGCTAAATAATAATTGGACCATATTCAATTAATATATATGCTTGGAGAAAGAATGGCCCCCTCCCATTCTTTGTGCAAGTCCTGATGTGTTGTATAGGAAATTTTGGTGGGTGCAGGCAGGGGGGCAGAGAGGGAAGCAGAGAGACTGCTGGCTGGCGTCTTGTCACAGCTGTTCACATTGCTAATCCCCCTTCACCTCCGATACCCCTTCACCTCTGATTCCCCTTCACCTTCAATCCTTCTTTACCTCCTCTAAGAATAAAGATCGACAATTTTCCCCTAACCTGAATTCCTGACTCCAGCTGATTTTAAATATGCGGTCATCACATAACAGCTCCATTTAAGGAGTAAAATATGGAGTTTCTTTTTGTTTAATTCTTAGATACAAATTATCAAAGATGGAAATGCATTCATTGAACCACGAGAAGGGGATAATTGGAAACTTGTGAAGATTTTTAGAGAAAATTGGGATATTCTACAAAAGAGGATTAGAATTTGATAAATGAATTAGTGATAAAGCATTTATTAAGTACTTAGTATGTTCTAGATACTGTGATGGTGAAATGAAAAATATTTTTATATCCTTAAAGCACTATATATGTAGGAATTATTGATATTATCATTAGAATTATGGTGATCATGATGTTATCTTTGTTGTCTTGCTGTTGTTTCTGTTATATTAGACTTGCAAACCCATTGGTACTTCTGTTAAGGAAATTACAACTTAGCAATAAACAAGCACTCATTAAGTACTTCCTATACCAAAAACTCTGCTAAGCAGCTTTGACACAACAAAATAAACAAATATATTTTTGCACCAAGGAGCTTATCTTTTAGAGCAAAGTCAATATTCAGTGTCATAGAGTTGCTTGGAGATATTGTAATGTTGGGGAGACTTGTCATTGACTGAATACCCAATCATTATATGCCCAAGATTGACTAGGATCAGATATTTGAATCAGATTTTAAGACTAGCATTCTAATGAAGGAGTCCTACCAAACTCCTTTTATGACACAGACATGGTACTAATACCTAAACCAGGTAGGTTGAAAACAGAGAAAGAAAATTATAGACCAATCTCCCTAATGAATATTGATGCTAAAATCTTAAATAAGATATTAGCAAAAAGACTACAGAAAATCATCCCCAGGATAATACATCATGATCAAGTAGGATTTATACCAGGAATGCAGGGCTGGTTCAATATTAAAAAAACTATCAATATAATTGGCCATATTAATAATCAAATTAACAAAAACCATATGATCATCTCAATAGATGCAGAAAAAGCATTTGATAAAATCCAACATCCATTCCTATTAAAAACTCTTGAGAGTATAGGAATAAATGGACTTTTCCTTAAAATAATCAGTAGCATCTATTTAAAACCAGCAGTAAGCATCATATATAATGGGGACAAACTGCAACCATTCCCAATAAGATCAGGAGTAAAACAAGGTTGCCCGCTATCACCGTTACTATTTAATATTGTATTAGAAATGCTAGCTTTGGCAATAAGAGTTGAGAAAAAGATTAAAGGAATAAGAATAGGCAATGAGGAAACCAAATTATCACTCTTTGCTGATGATATGATGGTATACCTAGAAAACCCCAGAGATTCTACCAAAAAGTTATTAGAAACAATTTACACCTTCAGCAAAGTTGCAGGATATAAAATAAATCCAAATAAGTCATCAGCATTCTTATATATCACTAACAAAACCCAACAGTTAGAGATACAAAAAGAAATTCCATTTAAAGTAACTACTGATTGTATAAAATATTTAGGAATCTATCTGCCAAGGGAAAATCAGAAACTTTATGAGCAAAACTACAAAACACTTTCCACACAAATTAAGTCTGATCTAACCAATTGGAAAAATATTAAATGCTCTTGGATTGGGCAAGCAAATATAATAAAGATGACAATACTACCTAAATTAATCTACTTATTTAGCGCTATACCAATCAGACTCCCAAAAAACTATTTTGATGAATTAGAAAAAATAACAACAAAGTTCATATGGAAAAACAAAAGGTCAAGAATTTCAAGGGAATTAATGAAAAAAAAATCAAATGAAGGTGGCCTAGCTGTACCAGATCTAAAATTATATTATAAAGCAGCAGTTACTAAAACCATCTGGTATTGGCTAAGAAATAGACTAGTTGATCAATGGAATAGGTTAGGTTCAAAGGACAAAACAGCCAATAACTTTAATAATATAGTGTTTGACAAACCCAAAGACACCAGTTTCTGGGATAAGAATGCATTATTTGACAAAAATTGCTGGGAAAATTGGAAATCAGTATGGCAGAAACTAGGCATTGACCCACACTTAACACCGTACACCAAGATAAGGTCAAAATGGGTTCATGATCTAGGCATAAAGAATGAGATGATAAATAAATTGGAAAAGCATAGGATAGTTTACCTCTCAGACCTGTGGAAGAGGGAGGAATTTATGACCAAAGAAGAACTAGAGATCACTATTGACCACAACATAGAAAATCTTGATTATATCAAATTGAAAAGTTTTTGTACAAGCAAAACAAATGCAAACAAGATTAGAAGGGAAACAATAAACTGGGAAAACATTTTTACAATCAAAGGTTCTGATAAAGGCCTCATTTCCAAAATATATAGAGAATTGACCCTAATCTATAAGAAATCAAACCATTCTCCAATTGATAAATGGTCAAAGGATATGACCATTCTCAGACGAAGAAATTGAAACTATTTATAGACATATGAAAATATGCTCCAAATCATTATTAATCAGAGAATGCAAATTAAGACAACTCTGCGATACCACTACACACCTGTCAGATTGGCTAGAATGACAGGGAAAGATAATGGGGAATGTTGGAGGGGATGTGGGAAAACAGGGACACTGATACATTGTTGGTGGAATTGTGAACACATCCAGCCATTCTGGAGAGCAATTTGGAATTATGCTCAAAAAGTTATCAAGCTGTGCATACCCTTTGATCCAGCAGTGTTTCTACTGGGCTTATACCCCAAAGAGATACTAAAGAAAGGAAAGGGACCTGTATGTGCCAAAAAAAAGTTTGTGGCAGCCCTGTTTGTAGTGGCTAGAAGCTGGAAAATGAAAGAATGTCCATCAATTGGAGAATGGTTGAGTAAATTGTGGTATATGAACGTTATGGAATATTATTGTTCTGTAAGGAACGACCAGCAGGATGAATACAGAGAGGACTGGCGAGACTTACATGAACTGATGCTGAGTGAAATGAGCAGAACCAGGAGATCATTATATACCTCAACAACGATACTGTTTGAGGATGTATTCTGATGGAAGTGGACCTCTTTGATAAAGAGAGCCTTAATTGATCAAAGATGGACAGAAGCAGCTACACCCAGAGAAAGAACACTGGAAATGAATATAAACTGCTTGCATTTATGTTTTTCTTCCTGGGTTATTTATACCTTCTGAATTAAATTCTCCCTGTGCAACAAGAAAACTGTTTGGTTCTGCACACATATATTGTATCTAGGATATACTGCAACCCATTCAACATGTAAAGGACTCTTGCCATCTGGGGGAAGGGGTGGAGGGAGGGAGGGGAAAAATCGGAACAGAAGTGAATGCAAGGGATAATGCTGTAAAAAATTACCCTGGCATGCGTTCTATCGATAAAAAATTATTAAAAAATTAAAAAAAAAAAAAAAGACTAGCATTCTGTATATACTCTCAAAGTAGAATTACATTCTTCTCACCTATTTCAGTAGGTTCAGCAAGAAAGAGCCCCAGGAAAAAGTGATATAACACATTTGTTCTTTTATATTTAACATTTTATGGGCTATTTACACAGGTCAATTAAAGTGCTTTCTGCTTAGTTCAAGCTGTTTTTTAAATGAAGACTTTCTCAGTTATCCCAAGTACTAGTATCTTATCTTCTTTCCTAAACTATCTTCTGTTTTTTTTTAACTTTTCTTTGTACTTATAAATGTTCACAGATGTCTTTTCAAGAGAATTCAAGCTTTTTCAGAGCAAAAAATATTTTCCTTCTTTTTCCTTCCTTCCTTCCTTCTTTCCTTCTTTCCTTCCTTCCTTCCTATCTCATTTAGCACAGTGGCTGGCATATTGTCAGTATGTGATTAAGACATACTGTATTGACTAAGAGTTCCATGGAACTCTTCTCACCTATTTTTTATAATCAGTAACTACTTTTAGTTGTTGAATAAAAGTTTTAGCATGTAAATTCTTATTTGTCTCTTATGAGCCAACAAGATGGTGGAGTGGATAGGATTCTGAGTCTTGATTCAAGAAGACCTGAGTTTAAATTTAACCTCAGATACTTAAGGTCAATAAGCAATTTAACCATAAAATTGTAAAACACGACTCAATTGTAAAATGGGGATAATAATACCATCTGCCTCACAATGTTGTGAGAATTAAACGGAATATTTTTAAAGTGATTAACAAATTGTTTGGCACATAGTAGGCATTATATAAATGCCTATTCCCTTCCCTCAGTCCCCCTTCTGAAAATCTACTCAACCCTTGCAGCAGATGGAATCATAGGTACTTCATCTTTTTCTTGCATCACTTCAGTTTATTTTCTCAGGTTTCTATATTTTAAAAGCTTTTGGTTTGGCTCAGCTTTCAGATTATGAATCCTCAGTATGATTCTATCTATTATATAGTTCAGCTATTATACTGTGCTTAATGATTTAGATAGAAAGACAGATAGATAGATGATGGATGGATGGATGGGTTGATGGATAGATAGGCAGATAGATAGATTGATAGATGGTAGGCCACAGTTCTATGACACAGATGGTATCTCAGGTAATTAAAAAAAAAAGTTAAGGACATTTTCTTGGCCTTAATTTCATTTCTGTAGAAGAAAGGAGGTGAGATTAGGTGGCTTCTGAGGTCCCTTCCATTTTTCACCAATGATTTTAGGATATTGGCTTCAATCCAGTACATTTTGCTCATTGAATTATCAAGAATATTCTAAGATTTATATTTATAGCCTAGAGCAATGTTATCTGTTATTTCAAGAAACAATGAGCTTTGGATATATAATTCTAGCTATTACTTTGTATTTTGCTAAAACCATAAAATCACAAATCTAGAAAAGTGACTTCAGAAATGATCTAGTTTAATCTCATCTCACAATAGAAGAAATAACTTCAATGTTGTAAATGATTTGTCTAACGTGACATGTAGCACAATGATGTGCTTTTGTCATTTCGTAGTGTAACTTACATTGGCCTCTACCTGTAAGTGTCATAAATACTACAATGTTGCCATTGATGAGGTCAATGTCATGGTCCCAAATTGTCATGGTAGACCCCTTTTCTTCAATGAACAAATCTACATGACTCAGCCTTTTATTTGACATGTTGTTGACTAAGCTCATGAGTATGTTCATTCCATTCTAGGATCTTAGCTGTTTCAGAAGTAAACCAGTAAACATATTCCCCCATTTGTCATGCTGCACAAGAAAAATCAGATCAAAAGGGAAAAAATGAAAAAGGAAAACAAAACAACCAATTAAACAAAAAAAAAATGGTGAAAATAGTATTCTGTAATCCATATTTAGTCACCATAGTTCTCTCTCTGAATAGGGATGGCTTTTTCCATCACAAATCTATTGGAATTGCATTGAATTACTTCAAAATAAAGTCTTACATACAATTTCCCTCAATTTTCTGCCAATAAAATCAGTAACATTTGATAAACCTAGTGGTATATTCTAGTTTTCATTTTTTAATTAAGTTTTGAAGTCATGCCTTCTTGTTTCAAAAATATTTCTATAGGTTTTTATGCTATGTATTACAATTTCTAAGAATGTCTGTCAATATTTTTGCTCTCTCTCTCTTTTTATTAATGTTAATTTTCTATATCATTGTTGGAATGAAAGGCTAGGGGTCTTGAGAAGTGGGTTTTTGTGAGGATAATTTCCAAATCTACTATGGTCCATTTTGCAGCATTAAAAGTATATATTAAGGATATTATGGTATTAACAGAGTAAATGAATGAAGTGGAAATGCAATGACAACAATAAACTCTAATAACAATAAATCAGAAAAATTCCAAATAAATCCTAAATTCTAGGAAATTAAAAAAGTGATGAATAAAATTGAATTACCAAAAGAAAGACTGATTTGATTTTAAAAACTCACAAAGATCTGCCTTTTAAAATAATGAGACAATCACTAAGTATTCTGATTTTTAAAATGAAGAAAATAAATTGTTGCTCTAAAAATAAAAAAAAAAAATTCAAAGCAAAGAAATTTTTTTTCTTTTTTTAAAAAAATAATAGTTTTTTTTTTTTAATACATGAAAAGTTTTCAACATTCGCCCTTGCAAAATGTTGTGTATCAATTTTTCCCCCTTGTTTCCACACCTTTTCCCTCTTCTGGAGAGCAAGTAATCCAATATAGATTAAACACTATGCAGTTCTTTTAAACATATTCCCACATTTATCATGCTGCTCAAGAAAAATCAGATCAAAAGGGGAAAAAAGGAAAAAGAAAATAAAACAACCAATTAAACAAAAAAAAATGGTGAAAATAGTATTCAGTAATCCATATTTAGTCACCACAGTTCTCTCTCTGGATAGGGATGGCTTTTTCCATCACAAATCTATTGGAATTGCATTGAATTACTTCAAAATAAAATCTTAAATACAATGCCCTCAATTTTCTTCCAATAAAATTTATAGCTTAATTAACATAAGTAAATATTCAGTAAAATATGAATTGCTCATATTAACAGAAAAAAATGAAACTGAACTTTTAAATATAACCCAATTTAATATAATATTGGTTATATTATATATGATGAAGCAGTAGCTCAGAAAAATCAAAGACCTGCCAATGTTCTCCAAAGTAATTAAAAGTAGAGTTGACATTTGAATTGAAATCTCTGGAGTCTAAATTCAATCCTTTTCCCATTATTGTGATGTTGTTTTTGTCATTCTCCTATGGCAGAGTCTTCAGTGACTCCCTACTTCCTGATGAATAAAGTCTACACTCCTTTGCCTAAAACTGAAGGCCCTATAAAATCTGATACTTTGTTTTTTCCAGACATAATATAGATTTTTCCCACCCATCCCCATGTACACATTCTAAGATCCAATAATTCTTGACTGCTCTCTGCTCCTTAGACATGTGCAGCACTCTTTCATTTTTGGACAAAACTATTATTTCCAATGTCTGAATTAGAAAGTAGACAAGGGACAAAACTTAGGTTAAGCATAATTCTTCTTCTCCTTGATTTTTATGGTCTATGAAAGTTATAAGAATATTATGTTTTGAGAACATAGAAGCAGGCAAATAAAAAAGAAAAGGGAAAAATTCAAAATGTTTTGGGACTATTTTAGCCAATCAATAAACCTCTGCATAATGACTTTTAGATTAATTCTTTGATAGCACACTCACTAATAAGGACTCTTAAGACTTCTTATATTTTTATGGAACATTTGTTAGTATATTTTTCATCCACTTGTGCTTGGGGCATGGAAAGAATTTTAAGAGTGTTTTATGAGGACCCTGAAGCTGTCAAACAAGAGAAGCGTTTTTCATAACATAAATTCCCCTAGGAAATCCCTGGATAGTCTACACTAGGAAAAAATGACATACATACTGCATGAGTTCATGGAATCATATTTGTTTGTACACATTGGATAATCAAATATAGAGGCAGAGCTATATTATAGAAAAACTGTTTGCATGTACTTAGAGGTCTTAAATTAAGTCCAAACAACTTCAAGGTGCAGGTGGGAACATGGTTATTATTACTTTCTGTTTGTTGTATAGAGAACATGGTTTTGTCGCAAAAATGGCTGATAGGGATTTCTTGACTTTTTTTGGGGGAAAGGAGGATCTCTTTTTATAATTACTATTATTTCTGGTGTACAACAATAATGATGATAACAATGGTAATAATTAATATTTTTAGAGCGCCTTTAGATTTCAAAAATATTTGAAAATTTCTTTGCCTAAATGCTATCTCATTTGTTCAACAAATTTATTGAGTAGATGCTATTATCTCCATTTTATAGACAAAAAAACCAAGGCAAACAAAAGTAGACTTCTTGCTAACCCCAACAGAATTTAATAGTTTTCATTGTTCCACTTTTTCTTCTTCTTTATAATACCTGAAACTAAGATCAGAGGCAAGAGGCTTGGGCACCTCAACTGCACTCTTTAAAAATTCTGTAACATTGACCTATTGATAAATGTCACTTTTTTTCTTCTTTAGAATGAGGATAACACATTTTTAGTCCCTACACCTTTGAGTCTGTGTGAGGCTCAAAAGAGGAGATTGGAAGGCAGCAAAGGACATTTTAAAAATAATAATAGATATGGAATTAGTAGAACCGAAAACTGGAAATTGAATATTTTCGCTGCTCCCTGTGGAATCTTTGAGTAATCCTTTGATTTTTCTGAATTTCATTTTCTTCTTTTATAATATGAAGAAGGTGACCTAGATGGTTTCCAAGATCTTGGAACTATATCCAGACCTAAACCTATACTATCTGAAAAGCAATTTGATAATCATAAGTTACCAGATAAATATAATTAATCATTTCCCTATAACAATGTCTTTCTTGTTTTTGTTATCCTTGGGACCAGCACAATGACAAGCCCATGATAGATATTTAAAAATAACAACTATAATAACAAACCTTGTTCATTTGAATTTCTAAGATCACACAATAATATTTATTTGAATTTATTTTTAAAAAGTAATTGTTCAATGTTTCTCCACTAATAATTTTGTCATTGAAAATAGTGTCCAGATAAAGTTTTATGGTATTGATGTAAACTGAACTCTTGATCTTTTTTTTTTTTTTGGGTGGGGGGAGTGTTAGAAAGGCCCTGATATAAACTGTGTCCCCTTTAATCTGTGGGGGAAGGGTGTCAAACTCTCCTGGCCTTTGGGAGGGGCACCATTTGTTCATAGGGGAATCTGTCAGATAAGTAATCTCATTCACTTGGAAATCTGGGCCTGGGGCATGTTCAAAGTCCTCTATTGAGTTGAAGATTGCTCCCTCAAATTGTTCCCCAACTGGGGGACAATACAAATTTGATATAACCAGAGACCTGTCAATCCATTGCTCCTAATTCCTAATCGGGAATGCCCACTGAGTTGCTTCTCAGTGTAAACCCATCTTAGCAAAAGTCTGGGCACACAGCATATGATTTTATGGGGTCCCTTTGGCTCTGAGCCAGGGGCCAATCTCCAGATGAATGAGGGACTAATTTTCAACTCAATAGAGGGCCTTGACCATGCCCCAAGCCCAGATTTCCAACTGAATGAGATTACATAACTGGGAGTTTCCCCTGTAGGTGGGTGGGGCCCCTCCTAGAGGTCAAGAGGCCTCCTCAAAAACAGGAGGACTCATGACCACCCTTCCCCAAAGAATAAAGAGGACACAGTTGATATCAGTATAGAGAAAAGAACATTGGAGTTGAAGTCAGGAGATCCATCTGTGTTCTAAATATCAGTCCAGATATTTACTATTCCTTAGAGCTTAGAAAAAAATCACTTTCCCTCTCTGAGCCTCAGTCTCTTCACCTGTAAAATGAGATTGGATTATAAAACATCCAGCTTTACAACTAAGAATCTTTGCCTGGAATCACAGATTTAAAATTGGAGGGAGCTTTAGAAGCCAATCTACTCTGTTTTACAGATAAGAATATTGAGTCAATAGGAAGGACAGTAATCTGCAGGATTATAGGATCCTAGATTTCAAAATAGAAAACACCTTAAAGACCATTTAATCTAATCTCATTTTACTGATGAGAAAACTAACATTAAAAGAGGTTATATGATTTGCCTAGAGTCATTCGATTGTTAAATATGTATTTACATATTTATTCTCACCCATATCACCCTAACTCTGAGTCTACTAGTTTTTGCATTACTTCTTATTACTGTCCCATATAACTCTAAATTTATAACCTATTCCAACCTCAGCAACAAATCATATGAAAATACAAAAAAAAAAAATCTAAGTTAGTGACCTTCAATAAAGGGTTAACATATTGGACAAAATAGGAATAAAATCTCCCCAGACTCGGCCTCCAAAAGGTTGAAGAGGTAATAACCTTTTGTTTCTTGTTTCTGTCATTGTTGTTGAATGTGATGATTTCATAAACTTATATATAGCTCCCAAATACTTTCTCTCTACACAAAAGCAAGGCCATTTGTCAACCCTGAGGACACTGTCAAGAGAAAATAAGGAAAGTCAACTGAAGTAATGCTGTTGATATACTAGTTGAAGTCACAAGATGTAAAACATTGTTTAGGCAAAAATAAGTATCAAGTTGCCTGACTCCTGTTTCCCTCTTCTCCTCCCCAAACTCCCCAATTCAAGATCTCAATTCCTGGAAAACCTCATAACAGAGCATAGACTGAGCATATGAAATCAGAAAATTCTAAAATTTCCAGGGCAACAATGGAAAGAAACACAAACTCCTTTTAGATCTGAAACATTCTGAATTAAGAAAGGCCCCAAGGCCAGGAAAATTAAATTTATTTAATGCATCTGAAAACTTGTGATTTGCATATCATTTGTGTCTAATTTATTAATCTTAATGAATGCTTATTAAGCACTTAGGGAACTTTGGATGAAAGACCTTTTAAGAAGTAATTATAGAGTGTAAAGTATTGTTATGCAAATTTGTATATTGAAGTCTATAATGGTTTGTGGAATTTACCATCAATGATTTAATTTTCTCATAGTTAGCGGAAACAAAGGCATATAGCTTAGCGGAAAGAACTTGAGGTCTTGAGTCAGTAGACCTGAGTTTGAGTGATTAGAAGACGATATATTTGAGAAAAGGGACAGATCATATTTTACAATTTTGTTTGGTGTTTCTCTATGTTTGGGGAAATTGCACCTACCCAAACTGACTACTCAGGAGTCATTTCAAATGATGTACAGAAAGAATTTATTAGAATCTCGAGAAGTGGACCGTCCTGGCCTGTGGGCCCAAAAGGACAACAAAGATACCCACAGGAGGAGAGTCATTCACTTGAAGAGGCTTACAATTTTTATACATTTCAGACAAATAACCCCCAAAATCCCATCTTCTATAGATTGTGATTGGTTACATAAACCTTTATTGCCCTATTTGGTCAGTGGAATGCAGTGAAAAATGTGATATACAGCTTCGGCCACTTAATTCCTTCTTTGGACAATGGAATGGAGTCCAGTTCTCATCTAAAATCATGTGACTGGGGCCAATAGACCTGATATACTTTAGTTAACAATCTCTGATCAATATGTGCTTAATCTGTAAGTTCTTCACCTTTCCACACATCTATATCCTAAGTACCTAGCACAGTTTTAGCATGTAGTGGGTACTTAATAAATTCTTGTTGAGTCAATCCTAGCTCTTTCACCAATTACTGGTACAACTTTAGGTAAGTCACTTCTTTCCCTCCCCTATAACAACCCCCAATTCTCTCTATCTATACAGTAGAATATCATACTGTAAAGAAACCTGGATTTATTATTGAGATATGGTAGCTTCTAGAAAAATATAGTGGTGATTTGGGGGTCCTCTGACCTTGATAGGTTTCTGATCTAATACTAATTCAGCAGTCCTAAATCTTCTGGCTTTGGAGTTTGCCTCAGGAAACTCCCACACGCAATCTGTGGGATTCTGACCACTCTTCTGGCCTCAGAAAGTCCCACAGATCAAACTGAGATAATACTAAACACAACACTCCTCAATTTATTGCTGACTGTCAGATAGCTTCTGGCCTCAGGATAATCCCACAGATCAAAGTCCTGAGACAATAGTGGATAGACCACTCCTCAACACATTGCTGATTGATAATCTGGTTAGTAATTATCAGGTCAATGAGAACCAAATTCCTTCTTACCTGTGAGTCATAAAATTAGCATATCAATGATAAAAGCGGGATAAATGTCTTTCCTTGCTTCTGTTTCTCTGTTAAATTCCCTTACAATACAGTCTGCTTCTTATGGCATTACAATTATAATAAAACTTTGCCCCTTGACTAAAGAGATGAGTTCAAGCCTGCAAATACTTTTGAGACACCTTACAATACTGGTCTATGACTCCAAACTTTTAGGGTCCCTCTTCCCAACTTCAACATTATCTTTGGGCATATGTTCAATTCCTGGCCTTTTTCCTCATTCCTATCTTTGAGAAGTCATTTCAGCCCTTCAGCCCTAGTGTTTTCTTCTAAAGAAAGAGAGAGAAGGGGAGGGGGGAAGCAGAGAGAGGAAAGGGGGGAAGAAGGAAGGAAGGAAGAGCAGTAGGGAGGAGGGGAAGGAGGAAAGGAGAAAGAAGGAGAGGGAGGAGGAAAGAAGGAAGGAAATGAGGAAGGGAGGGAAGGAAGAAGGGAATTTAATACATCATTCTGAGAAAGTCCATAGATTTCACCATGCTTCCAAACTGTTCATGACTTCAAAATCGTTAAAAACCTGTGGCTTAGATGATTTATCAGGTCTTTTCCTGATCTAAAATATAGGGAAAAGAAAGTTAACTATGTGTGGGAAGGGTCAAAGATAAATGGTAAATTTATAAAGATAAAGATAAAGGGTTAAAGATAAATGGAAAATAGTACTTCCTCCAAAGATATTAGGATTAAAAAAAAAAAAAAAACAATACACAGACACACACAAATTAATATTCTCTATATGGGAATGTGACAAAAATCAGTGTATCAGAGAGGGTTTTAGAGAGAAGGTGTCATTATATGTGTGTGTGTGTGTGTGTGTGTGTGTGTGTGTGTGTGTGTGTGTGTATGTATGTGTATATAGACTACAAGATGGCAAAGATACAATGAAAGTACTAAATTGAAAACAAAGCACTTGGATTCAACTCTGCCTCTGCTTCTTCTGCCTTTATGATTTTGGGCATTTCTACACCTCTCTATAGTCCAGTTTCAGCCACTATAGAAAAGAGTATTAGACATGATGTATTCTGAAATCTCTTCCAACTCCAATCTATGATTTTTTTCTATTTGTATGTGGTGTGTATTCATATGTGTATCATTATGTAGATATCTATATGGGGGATTTCTTATACACCCTTTTGAAGATATAGATTAAATGTACATTGGTATCTTGCTCATAAGCAAGTAAAACATATGGAAATTTATAAATTATGTGATTTTATTTAGAATCCATAAGTTTTGTTTAGCATTTTTGAAAGGGCAGCTGAAGAGTGGAAAAATGAAAATTAATGAAACTATACTTTGAATTCTCCATGACTAGATCAATATAGAGATTCTTTAACAGCTCCAAAGATTATGACAGGTGCTATTATTAAAATCCTATCCAAATTTAAACATCAGTTTACTCTTATTGTCCATATAAATGCTATGGTTTCTCAAAAAAAATTTTTTTATATCAAAGTCAATTTCTCTGCCCTGTGTTACCTTAAAAACATAAACTTCCAATTCTAAATAGAAATGTTAAACACTCAAAGAGTATTTAGAGGATTGTAATATCATTTAGCTCATTTTATCCTCATAAGAATCTGAAGCAAGTACTTTTTCTCAAGTATTACAATTGTGTTTTATAGATGAAGAAATTAAAGCTCAAAGAAATTAAATATCTTACCCCTTTTTGCATTCATAGTAAAAAAAAAAAAGTGAAATAAATCAAACCACAAGCATTTGTTCAGTACTTATTATATTCCAGGCACTGGGTACATAAAAACAACAAATGAAATACTCCCTACTCTCAATGCAGGTTTTGATCTACAGAAGGAAAAGTCTAACCTAAAGCTTCCTATTTCTCTAAAGATCAATGATTTAGGAATAGTAATGACTACAAATCTGCCATTTTTGTAATATTCATTGATGTTGTAACTGATAACTTATAATGTGATCCTCTTGCTTTTGCATCTTCTCATAAGTAGCCTAACCTAACACTGTTTCCCATGTTCTTTTGTTCAGCAGGATTTTAGAGAATGATGGGAACTCCCATTAAGAAATTCATTAACCAAGATTCAAATCAGAGAAATTGAGATTTAACTTACAGGTCAAGAGGAATTGAATACTATATTGGAAACAAATGACTCAAGAGCTTCTAAGATTAGTAACCTGGAAGCTACAAAGAAAGAGAACATAAAGTAGCAAAATGTCAAATCCACAGCCAACATATACTTTGGAATTCAAAGCTAATTGATCAATTTATTAATGAATAGATGTTAATAGTCTTCAATGGAGCTAATGTTTGAAAGAGAAAGTTTAGAATCTTTGATGCTTTTCCCACTGGAGATACCTCTATTGAAGATATAAATGTTTCTCATCTGATAACATTCACATGATTGCAAGGTATGTTAGGAGATGTTGAATATTAAAGGAAAAATCTATGCCATGAAAGGAATGTTAGAAGAATCCTCAAAGATTGTCTTTCAGCAGAATAGTTTGTGATTTCTATTTAGAGTTTTCTAAGGGACAGGAGAGATTTAGACAACAGAATAGATAATATTACAGCTGGAAGAAATCTCGGAATATAGAACATAGAAAATTAGAGTTAAAAAAAGCAAAAGAACAACAATAAGAAAAACAAAACAAAACAAAACAAAAACAAGCATATGGCATGCGAGATCTGAATGTGACTTTGGAATAGGGAGCAGACTCCTAAACAGGTGGTTAAAAAAAGATTTAATCCTGTCCCATAATTTTTCAAATAAGGAGACAGAGACAAATGGACTTGTCCTGAGTGATGCAAAAAGTTAGCAGCAGAAATAGATACATCTTATACTGAACATTATGTAAAAAGGAACTGATCACTAGAGGCATACTTCATCAAATATGTAAAGTCTGTTTGGCCTGGTTCCAACTTATACAGAGGCTTGGGGAACCTGTGGGGAAAAGCAATGTTCCTAATGGAGAGCCTTGCCCTCCACTTCAGAACATGAACAGATATCTGTAACTGTCCTCTTTCTCTATTGGGAGGTGAAGAAAAATTGTAAATTAGCTGCTGAGATGAAACTGCTTATTCATACAAAAAATTCCAATAAAGGAACTTGACTTCCTTCTTTCACTGATAGTTTTCTAACGATAATGATGGGATAGAAAATGGTCCTTGGTTCATCTGTCTTAGTCACTACTGAGTCCTGAATGCACCTTTGCAATCATATTTCTTTTCCTATTATGTTTAATTCTTTGATTTTTTTAAATGAAGGTGGCCTAGCTGTACCTAATCTAAAACTGTATTATAAAGCAGCAGTCACCAAAACCATTTGGTATTGGCTAAGAAATAGATTAGTTGATCAGTAGAATAAGTTAGGTTCACAAGACAAAATAGTCAACTATAGCAATCTAGTGGTTTGACAAACCAAAAGATCCTAACTTTTGGGATAAGAATTCATTATTTGATAAAAACTGCTGGGATAATTGGAAATTAGTATGGCAGAAATTAGGCATGGACCCACACTTAATACCGTATACTAAGGTAAGATCAAAATGGATCTATGATTTCGGCATAAAGAACGAAATTATAAATAAATTAGAGGAACATAGGATAGTTTATCTCTCAGACTTGTGGAGGAGAAAGAAATTTGTAACCAAAGATGAACTAGAGACCATTATTGATAACAAAATAGAAAATTTTGATTACATCAAATTAAAAAGCCTTTGTACAAACAAAATTAATGCAAACAAGATTAGAAGGGAAGCAACAAACTGGGAAAATATCTTCACAGTTAAAAGTTCTGATAAAGGCCTCATTTCCAAAATATATAGAGAACTGACTCAAATTTATAAGAAATCAAGCCATTCTCCAATGATAAATGGTCAAAAGATATGAACAGACAATTTTCAGATGATGAAATTGAAACTATGTCCACTCATATGAAAGAGTGTTCCAATTCACTATTGATCAGAGAAATGCAAATTAAGACAATTCTAAGATACTACTATATACCTGTCAGATTGGCTAAGGTGACAGGAAAAAATGATGATGAATGTTGGAGGGGATGCGGGAAAACTGGGACACTGATGCATTGTTGGTGGAGTTGTGAACGAATCCAACCATTCTGGAGAGCAATCTAGAATTATGCCCAAAAAGTTATCAAACTGTGCATACCCTTTGATCCAGCAGTGCTACTACTGGGTTTATACCCTAAAGAGATATTAAAGAAGGGAAAGGGACCTGTATGTGCCAAAATGTTTGTGGCAGCCCTGCTTGTAGTGCCTAGAAACTGGAAAATGAATGGATGCCCATCAATTGGAGAATGGTTGGGTAAATGAATGTTATGGAATATTATTGTTCTGTAAGAAATGACCAGCAGGATGAATACAGAGAGGCTTGGAGAGACTTACATGAACTGATGCTAAGTGAAATGAGCAGAACCAAGAGATCATTATATACTTCAACAACAATTATGTATGAGGATGTATTCTGATGGAAGTGCATTTCTTCAAGAAAGAGAAGATCTAACTCAGTTTCAATTGATCAAAGATGGACAGAAGCAGCTACACCCAAAGAAAGAATATTGGGAAATGAATGTAAACTGTTTGTATTGTTGTTTTTCTTCCTGGTATTTTTACTTTCTGAATCCAATTCTCCCTGTGCAACAAGAGAACTGTTTGGTTCTGCACACATATATTGTATCTAGGATATACTGTGACCTATTTAATATGTAGAGGACTGCTTGCTATCTGGGGGAGGGGATGGAGGGAGGGAGGGGAAAAATCAGAACAGAAGTGAGTGCAAGGGATAATGTTGTAAAAAATTACACTGGCATGGTTTCTGTCAATAAAAAGTTATAATCATTAAAAAAAAATCTTTTTTTTTTAATGAAAGAGTATAAGAAATGGAATGTCTTAGATTATGACATTGCAATTTTTAAAAGATTGAAAGAATTACCACTGTTCTAGGAACTATTGTTCACAATAGAGGTTTCGAACAGTCAAACTCTCTGAGGAGTCAACTTTGAGCATTAATCCGCTTGACTCTGTCCAGAATTGAAATGAGTTGACAAGAAAAGAAAATGTTTGACCATCAGCTATACAGTACCCAAAATGAACTTGGTAGATGGAATGTTTTTTATAACCACTATAAGTTTGAGCCCATTCTTCCAGGGTACCAATGTCCATAGAGAGGATCATACTTTGCTTCAGAAAATGTTTTCAGTCTTTTTTTTTTCTTGTTTTCCTTTAGTAAATATTCCTTCATAAAAATAATTGGCATTCAATCTTAATCATTGATATTGAGGAGATATCAACTAGTCAAAATAAGTTGGAGCACTAATCACAGGTTACTTGAGTATAGTTGAGAAGGTGGTAACTTCTCAATGGATATTTAGAGAAGTGGAACACAGTAGATGGGGCTTATGAGCTTTAGAAAAACAATTCAATCCACTGAGGTTATTCCTAGAATTCTGAGGGGAAAAATGGCTAGTTCTCCTTTTGGGGTCCCACCACATTTCATTCTCTTCTTGATTCAAAATAAGTCAGGGAGATAAATTGGCTTAAAAACTTACCTGAGGATCATAACTTCATGTGTAATTCCTTTCTTCTATTGTGCAATTTATATGGAAAAAGTTTATGTTGTTCCATTGGTTAGGAATTTTTTTTAAAGGGTAGATAATATCTGCCATGCATGTCTTAAAAGTGTATCTATAAATATATTGGATCTTTTGTCTACCTTATTTTTTACCCATCAATCCAGGTATATTTCCTGAAATCTCTTGAGCTTCTTTTGTAAGTTGACATGGTGAGTTTAAAGTACTGTCTTTCCTTAAAATGTCATATAATGGTTGTTATTTATAGATAGTCAAGCCTAACACTGGATGCATCCATTGGCTATTTCCTATCAATTTCTGAAAGTCATTTAAGGTGTTTAGCTTCTCTGTTCTTAAGGAAAGTTTTTGTACTGTAAGCACCTTAGGATATACTTCATATCCTAAATATTGAAAAGGAGCATGTCTTTGAATTTTTTCTGGAGCTATGTGCAATTTGTAGTTCTTTAGTGTTTCCATGATATTTTGTAGGCATGCTTCTAACATTTATTTCTCAGTTGCTCATCCCAATATATCATCCATGTAATGTAATAACATTACTTTTGAAAATGCTTTTCTTACTGGAGTAAGAGCAGGAGCAACATACATTTGACATATAGTAGGGATGTTTTTCATTCCCTGTGGCAAAACTGTTCATTCATATCTTTTATAGGGCTCAGCTAAGTTAACACTGCACACTGAAAAGGCAAATCTTTTCATATCCTCCTTATCTAGAGGGTTAGAATAGAAACAATCTTTAATGTCTATAACCCAAAGACACCATTCTCTAGGCAATTGAGTAGGAGATGGAATCCCAGACTGAAGAGTTTCCATAGTTTCCATCTGTTCATTTACCTTTCTTAAATCAGTCAACCCATTTTCCAGATTTCTTTTTTATAACAAATACTGGGGAATTCCAAGAACTTAGAAAAAGTTATACGTGTCCTTGGTCAAGTTGCTCCTATACTATATCTAATAAGGCCTGAATGTTATTGCTACCTAAGGGCCACTGTTCTATCTACACTGGTATATCAGTTTTCCAATGGATAGGAACAGGTGAAAGTGTTGGCAGGCCTTCAACAACAGCGCTGCCTAAAAAACCTGAAGTATTTATTTTTAATCCTAATTGTTGTAAAATGGCTCTTCCCCACAGATTGATGGGGATTTTTTCAACAATAAAAGAAGTAAAAACTTCTATTTCACTTACAAATATCCATCTCAAAGAGATAGCACTAACTTCAGCAGCTATTGATCCTCCTACGCCAGCCATGTAGGCCTTAATCTTTGGCCAGTGATGGGGCCAGTTGGAACCTCTAATGATTGTATGATCTGCTCTTGTGTCTACCAATCCTTCCAATAGTAGGCCATTTATATAGATAGTGAGCATAGGTCAGTCAGCTGTCACAGCTGCTGTACAGTATATTCCTGGATTTCGTTGCTTGGAGTTACAATCTGGGCGACTATCACCAGATTGCTTATTAGGAGTCTGTATCAGTAAACCTGATGCTACTATTTCTTCTGGTTGATAAGTCACATATTGTCTACCTGTATTAGTGACTGGGATATTATCTACACATTCCCTAGTTTCCCACATCAGTGTATGGATGGACACTGTTTTGTAAGTATACTCAAGAGGTGAAATGGTCAATCCTACTGTGCCTGGAGGCAAGGAATCCATAGGCTGAAGAGGAACAGATCTCACCTCTGCAGGGGGTATTTCAGTTGTCCCAGCTGCATACAATTCTATTCTCCCCAATTGTAATTCCTTTCTCCCATCAGGTTGTTTCCTGGCTGGTTGATTGTGTTATTCCTTTCTCCCATTAAATTGCTTCCTGGCTGATTGGTCATGTCTGGGTACTGAAGTTCTAGGCAGTCTCTGGATATAATATTGGCTGCCATCATGCCCTAAATATTTTTTGTCTTGGGCCCTGGGGCTGGGCCCCTCATCCCATTTGCCTGAATCAGTCTACATTCTGAGCCCCAATGGAAGCCTCTGTTGCATTTTCAACATGGGGTACTGGGTCTTGTTCTCCCACCTTGTTTTCTCATTCTGTCTCTATACCAACATTGAGCTTTCAGATGCCCTGCTTTACCACATTGAAAGCAGAGTCTCTGGAAGTCCCTTGTCAAAAGGGACCCGGTCTTCCCATGTTGGGATCTTGGGAAGTCTGCATCATAGCCTGGCTATAAAAGGCATTTGTGCCCACTGTGGCATAGTATCTTATGATCTCCTCTAAAGGAACATCCTTGCGTAGTCCTAGTATAATTCTTCTAAAAAACCTCATTAGCATTTTCTTTAGCAAGTTGCCTTATCATAATGTCTGTTACTGCCATTTTCACCATTAGTTCGAATGACAGCTGTCTGCAAATGTCCCACGAAATCAGAAAAGGGTTCATTTGGCCCTTGTGTTATTTTTGTGAAGGCTTCATCCTTCTTTTTATTGGGGAGAGAAGCCCATGCTTTTATAGCAGCAGCAGTTTGCTCATATGCTGCTATGGGCTAATTAATCTGTACTGAAATTTCTACATAAGAGCCTATACCTGTTAGTTGGTCATAGGTGAGTGGAGAATTAAGTCCACTATAACTATTTTGTTGGGCATGTATCCTACAGAGCTCACAATATTCAGAAAACCACAACAAGTTTTGTCCAGATTCTAAGCATGTCCTTGCTATAGATTTCCAGTCCTTAGGGGTTAAGACTTCATAAGCCAAATTCTGTAATAACATCTTAACATAAGCTGATGTAGCCCCATAAAAAGTATAAGCCTTTTTCAGGTCTTTGAGGATTTTTATATCAAAAGGAGTGTATCTTCTACTTTCTTGACCTGAAGATTTAAACTGTTGAATCACAGGATACATTTCGATTCTCAAATTGTCTAACTCCCGCCCTTCTTTTGTGGCTTTAAGTACTGCCTTTTGCAATCTAGTCATAGGAGGGGGTGATTGCAGGGAGGCGGGGGGTAGAGGAGGTGCTGATGGTGTTTCTGCTTCTCCCATTACTCCTCCTCCCCCCTCCATCCCAGAAGGTGAAGTTGATGGGGGCATGTCAAGAACCAGTTCCAGTTTAGGGGGCGTTGAAGCTGCCTTGTGAGGATTCTTTAAGGCCAGTTGTATTACATTGTATATATAGAATGTTTCCTTAGAAATTGAATGAGGACCTTTATCATTGTAGTATTCACATAGTTGATCTCCTACCAGTTTCCAGTTATATAGCCCTATCTTTTCTTCCTTAAAGAACCAAGGGGACATGCGTTCTAATGTACCCAAGAGTCTAGAGAACTGCAACCAAGTTATAATTAAGCCTTGTCCCTCGATCAACTTAAGCATGCTTTCTATAGCACCCCCTTGGGGCAGAAGTGGACGTGGGGCTGGGGGAGATTTTTTCCTAATATCTGCCCCATTTCAGCTAGAAAAAGTTACTAGTTTAGCCCATAACAAAGTAAGTTCCCTGTTTGTCTATTAAATTACTCATCCTGTTTCCTGGTCACCGGGGACTTCTTCAGTGAAATTAGCATCCTTGATCCACAAGTTGGGCACCAAATGTGATGACCGCATTAGCACCCTGGATACCTTCGAATCAGGTAGAGTCAGGATAAACAAAAGTCCTTGGTCTTTATTCTTGATCTTTAGAGGTAGGACTGAATTGGATGGAAGCAGAATCTCTGCAACCTTCCTTCTTTGTCTCCCACCTAGAAGTGACCCTTGCTAGTCTTACTCCACCCCCTAATCCCTCCTACAATTTTCTGTATACACCAATTATCAAGCCAGCACAATGGGAAGTGGGAAGGACTATTTTCCAAGCATATGCTTATAGAGTATTGTCCAATCGGTAATTAGCCTTAAGTGCTCAGTTGTCCAATCTCAGTGCATCAACTCAAGAGTTTCAGCCCTTTACAATAAACATATATACACCAAGTGGTATAGCATCTAAATTTCTAAAGGAGAAGTTGAGAGTTGCAAGAAGAAATAGACAGCAGAATTTAATAAATTCTCTCTCAGAATTAAATAAATCAAACCACAAAATAAATAAGAAAGAAGTTTAAGAGGTAAATAGAATATTAGAAAAACTAGATATGATAGATCTTTGGAGAAAATTGAATGGAGACAGAAAAGAATATGGAAACTATATAAAAATTAACCATATATTAGGACATAAAGACCTCAAATTCAAAAGCAGAAAGGCAGAAATAATAAATCCATTTTATTTCAGGGCATGATACAATAAAAATTACATTCAATAAAAGGCCAGGAGAAAATAGAACAAAAAGTAATTGGAAACTAAATAATCTCATTCTAAAGAATGAATGGGTAAAACAGCTAATTAGAAACACAATCAATAATTTCATCCAAAAGAATGACAATAAGGATAGAACATGCCAAAATTTGTGGGATGCAGCCAAAGCAGTAATAAGGGGAAATTTTATATCTCTAGATGCTACTTGCATAAAATACAGAAAGAGAAGGTCAGTGAATTGGACTTGCAACTAAAAAAGCTAGAAAAAAGAATAAATTAAAAACCACCATTCAGATCCCAAACATGAAATTCTAAAAATAAAAGGAAAGATCAATAAAATATAAAGTAAAAAAAAAAAACAAAAACAAAAACAAAAACTATTGAATTAATAAATAAAACTGAGTTTGTTTTATAAAAAAAATAGATAAATTGGATTAGAAAAAGGAAAGATGAAAATCAAATTGTTACTCTCAAAAATAAAAATATATGCAACAATGAAGAGGAAATTAGAGCAATAATTAGGAGTTACTTTACCCAACTTTAGGCCAATAAATTTGAAAACCTAAGTAAAATGGGAGAATAATTACAAAAATATAGAGTGCCCAGAATAACAGAAGAAGAAATAAATTACTTAGTCTCATTTTAGAAAAAGAAATAGAACAAGCTATTCATCAACTCCCTCAAAAATAAACCCTGGAAACAGATGGATTTACATGGGAATTCTACCAAAAATTTAAAGAACAATTAACTCCAATACTATATAAACTATTTGAAAAAAAGAGGAGTCCTGCTAAACTCCTTTTATGACACTGACATGGTACTAATACCTAAACCAGGTAGGACAAAAACAGAGAAAGAAAATTATAAACCAATGTCCTTAATGAATATTGATGCAAAAAATCTTAAATAAATTATAACCAAAGAGATTACAGAAAATCATCCCCAATATAATACATCATGTCCAAGGAGGATTTAAACCAAGAATGGAGGGCTGGTTCAATATTAGGAAACCAATTATCAGCATAATTGACTATATCAATAACCAAATTAACAGAAACTATATGATTATCTGAATAGATGCAGGAAAGGCATTTGATAAAATCCAACACCTATTCCCATTAAAAACACCAGAGAGCATAGGAATAAAAAGACTTTTCCTTAAAACAGTAGCATCTATTGAAAACCATCAGCAAGCATTATATGTAATGGGGAAAAACTGGAACCATTCTCAATAAGATCAGGAGTGAAACAAGGTTGCCCACTATCACCATTACTATTCAATGTTGTATTAGAAATGCTAGCTTTGGTAATAAGAGAAGAAAAAGAGATTAAAGGAATTAGAGTAGGTAATGAGGAAACCAAATTATCACTCTTTGCAGTTGATATGATGGTATACTTAGAGGACCCTAGAGAATTAAAAAAAAAAAAAAAGATATTAGAAGCAACTCACAACTTTAGCAAAGTTGCAGGATACAAAATAAAGCCACATAAATCATCAGCATTCTTATACATCATTAACAAAATCCAACAGCAAGAGATAAAAAGAGAAATTCCATTTAAAATAACTATCAATAGTATAAAATATTTGGGAATCTATCTGCCAAGGGAAAGTCAGGAATTATACAAGCAAAACTACAAAACACTTGCCACACAAATAAAGTTAAGTCTAAGCAATGAAAAACTATCAAGTGGTTTTGGATAGGTGGAGCGAATATAATTAAGATGACAATATTCCCTAAACTAATTTATTTATTTAGAACTATCCTATGCTCTTCTAATTTATTTATAATACCATTCTTTATGTTGAAATCATGAACCCATTTGACCTCATCTTGGTATATGGTGTTATATATGTGAGTCAATGCCTAGTTTCTGCATAGTTTCTAATGATCCCAGCAGTTTTTGTCAAATAGTGAATTCTTTCTTTTTTTTTTTTTTTTAAATATAACTTTTTATTTACAAGATATATGCATAGGTAATTTTTTTAGCATTGACAATTGCAAAACTTTTTGTTCCAATGTTTCCTCTCCTTCCTCCCACTCCCTCCCCTAGATGGTAGGTGGACCAATACATGTTAAATATGTTAAAGTATATGTTGAATACAATATATGTATCCCAAAAGGTGGGGTCTTTAGGTTTGTCAAATACTAGATAGCTATAGTTGTTGACTATTTTGTTCTGTGAATCTAATCTATTCCATGGATCAATTTCTCTATTTCTTAGCCAGTACCAAATGGTTTTGATGATCACTGCTTTATAATATAATTTTAGTTCTGGTATATCTAGCCACCTTCATTTGATTTTCTCTTCATTAATTGCTTTGAAATCATTGACCTTTTGTGCTTCCATATAAAATTTGTTATTATTTTTTCTAAGTCAGTAAAAATGTTTCTTGGCAATTTGATGGGTATAGCACTAAATGTTGGAAAGGATGTGGAAAAACTAGGACATTGATACATTGTTGGTGAACTACAAACAAATTTAACCATTCTGAAGAGCAGTTTGGAACCATGCTTAAAAAGTTATCAAATTTACATATCCTTTGATCCAGCAGTATTTCTACTTAGATTATATCACAAAGAGATCTTAAAAGAGGGAAAGGGACCCACATGTGCAAAAAATGTTTGTGACAGCCTTCTTTGTAGTGGCAAGAAATTGGAAACTATGTATGCCCATCAAATGGAAAATGGTTGAATAAATTACGGTCTATGAATGCTATTGGATATTATTGTTCTCTAAGAAATGACCAGCAGGATGATTTCGAGAGACTTAGAGAGATCTACATAAACTGATGCTAAGTAAAATGAGCAGAACTAGGAGATCATTGTACACAGCAACAACAAGACTACACAACAATCAGTTCTGATCGATATGGCTCTCTTTGACAATGAAATGATTCAAACAAGTTCCACTTATTCAATGATGAAGAGAGCCATCCATACTCAGAGAGAGAACAGTGGGAACACAACATAGCATTTTCACCATCTCTGTTGTTTGCTTGCATTTTGTTTTCTTAGTTTTTCTTTTTTTTCCTTCTTGATCTGATGTTTCTTGTGCAGCAAGATAACTGTATAAAAATGTACATATATATTGGATTTAACATGTATTTTAATATATTTAACATGTATTGAGCTATCTACCAGCTAGAGGAGGGGAAGGGGGAAAAGAGGGGAAATTTTGGAACAAAAGGTTTTGCAAGAGTCAATGTTGGAAAAATTAACTCATGCATATGTTTTGTAAATAAAAAGCTTAACTTTAAAAAATAAATGTTTTTCATTTATTTTTTGTGACTAGTCACAAAATGGTTCTTCTTATCATCTATGAAAACGTAATAAATAGTAATTTTCTTCTCAAAGATAGAAAAGAGAGACGTTTTAAAGGAGTAACAAATTATCAGACCAATTCCCTTTGTATCCAGTGTTATCACATTTTTTATCTTGGTCAAGATTATGTAAATTATAATTCAGTTCAATTTATTTCCAATCTATTGGTCATTTAATGAATAATTCAATGACAGTAAAGCTCATTATTCATTCATTCTTTTATTCATTCACTCATCTGACGTTTAACAAATGTTGACTGTAATATCAATTTTACTAGTCACTGGAAATAAAAATGAAAGACAAAAAAACACAACAAAATGTTCCCTGCTCTCAGGAAGCTTACATTCTAAAAATAAATGCCTCATATCTTAATTTATAGACTGAGTTTAATAGAAATTGCATAAGTGATGACCAAAACAAGTGGTAGAAAGAGAACTGAATTGATATTTACAATCATTTGGCTTAAACTATACCTGTGTCATTTATTACAATTACAATTTTGTGTAAAGTTACTTAACCTCTTTGGGATCAGTTTTGTCATTAATAAGATGGGAAGGGAAGGGCATAAGCATATTTATTAAGCATCTAATATGGGTATTAGATATAAAAATTGATCATCTCTAGAGTTACTTCTACTTGAATTGTATTAAAATGTTAGTCCAAAAATTCCATTTTAGCAAACAGTAATTTTTAAAATTAAGCTTGCTTCTTTGTTAAGTAATGTCAGATAGTTTTATCACTAAAAAGAAATAATGAAGCTGACATAACTAGTATTTTATTTTAAAATACCTTCAGATCTTAATGCAACAGTTACTGTAATTATATTTTTAGATAAATCCTATACTGTTTGTTCATTTTAATAATTAATATGATTTTACTTTTTATTTCATTAATGTCATAAGGAAGTGATAACTGACTCAATATTAGATTCCCTAAAACATTGTGATTCCTAGGATAATGGTGCTTGTTCCACATGGGAATGTGAGAATCAGAGTTTAGAGGTCAATGGGACTCATTTCACTCCCCCAATTTAAAACAAAACAAAACAAAATGAAAATCAGTTTGGAGAAGTAACATGGCAAAAATGTTACCGTGAATTGCAGCTCATTTTACAGATGACGAAACTGAGACTAACAGGGATCAATGGTTTTCCTAAGCCACTGTTTACGGCCAGATTTGACTTCAGTCCCAGCACTCTAGTGACTGAGCAACCTAGCTTCCCTATTTATTATCACCCTTTCTATTAATAAGTATATACTGCTATGTTTGAGAAGTTTGAAGTTTGAGAAGTAATGTTTCAAAAAGCTGACCTCAGAATCAGCATGAACTATCTTTTCAGTATCATAATACACTATTCCACTGTTTGAACCTTCTAGCCCATCTAAATTTGTGTCCCTTTATTCTTCAGAAACAGCAATTTTCTCTTGACATGATGCCTTTTCATGTGTTATCTACTATGTCAGGAAAGACATTCTCTCACCCCTTTCTCAAAGAGAATCCCTCACTTTACAACATAGTTTTCACATCTTTCTCTGCAAAGACTTTAGAGATTCCCACCCACCCCCAAGCAGATTGTGCCTCCATCTAAGAACCTCATTTGCAACTAATATAATTTGTATTTATTCTATCCACATTATGTATATATACACACTTGCATATGTACGTGTGAGTTAGTATTTGATATGAACACTTACACACACACACACACACACACATATATACACATATACATACACACACACACATATATATATACATATACATACACATATATGTATATATACAGTCTCCCCCCAAAATAATAAAGATTCTTGCAAATGGAGATTATATAGTGTTTTTTCCCCTTGTTTGGATGTCCCCCCACATAGTACAATGTTTGCCACATAGTAAGCATTTAATAAAAGAATACTTACATAGCAAGTGAATAGATTGCCAGACCTGAAATCAGGAAAACTCATCTTCCTGAGTTAAAATTAAGCTTAAGACGATTTCTATTTGCGTGTCCCAGGGCGAGTAACTTACCTTTTTTGCCTCATAGGTAAAATGATCTGGGAAAAAATATATATATACATACACACACACACACACACACACACACACACACACACACACACATATATATAAATAAAACAAGTATTAAAAAAATAAAGCTACCTCAGCCTTGATGATCTTCCTTTTACCTCTGTGTGCCAAATAATCTCTATTTCCCATATATGTCAATAAACCAGGAACCTGTCATAATGGAAAAAGAAGAGAGGGATGATATGTACAATTCTGATTTAATTAACAAATGTACCTAAAACTCTTCTAAAATGGAAGCTGAAAATTAAAAGCTATTTTCCCTGCCTGTAAAAAGAGTTAACTCCACACTTTAAAAGTATTTTGTGAAAATATACATTATTGATTCAATCATTCACTGGCAATCAAGTTTCTTTCTGGCCAGAATAATTGCTGCAAACAAAGCAGACTATGAGCCATTTGGGGACAAGATTAGAAGGGAAGTAAAAGGTTAGATGAGTTACATAATTAGACTTTTGCAGGGCCAAAACAGTTAGTGAAGAGTAGTTTTATGAATACCTCTACAAGCTAGTACTCATGTAGCTACTACACTGTGATGAGCTCTACATTTGGAGTCCAATCACCTCCTAGTTTTATTCCTTCTTTCCTGTGAGATCTTGGGTCAGTTACCTTTCCTCTGTGAATCTTAGTTCTCTTATCTATAACATCAATTTGGACTAGATTGACTCTGAGCTCTCTTCTAATTCCAATTGAGGAAATGATGATTCTATGAATGTTGCTATGAATAGATGACTTTCAAGATTCTTTCTTGCTGCAAATCTGCCATCCTATGATCCATCCCAAAATAGTAGAAAACTGATGAAACTTACACAGATCAATAGCTCATATTCTGCAGTCTCACTCAAAAACATTTTAAAGGCTCATTTTCTATAGTATTTTAAAAGTCAACAAGTTATTGTTCTTCACAACACTTTCATGAAGTAGAGAGAACAAATGTCATCATTCTAAGTTTATGGTTGGGAAAACTTTTTGCAGGGAAGTTACATGATGTTCATAATCATAATAAATGTTGGAAACAGGATTCAAATCCATTTATTTTGATTTTATGATATTTGTCTTATACAGGGTAACCATGATCAAAGCTTGGATTGATGCCCAAAATACTGGATGACTGAATGATACAGGGTGATAGCATCAGGATTCCAAAAGAGCTATTGGTACAAATGTAATAAGATAAATAATAAATGTGTAGCTGCAAGGAACTTTAGAGGTCTTGTGGTAGATGTAGAGATAATGCATTATTAGACTTTGTAAAGATGTAGGCTCTAAGGAAAGATGACACCTATAAGTCTATTGTCCTATGATCTATTGCAGAAAGAAAATTTCACTTTTTTTTTTTTTTTTTACTCCATTCTAATTTGGCTGTTTGAGCTATTTGTGTTCAATTTGGGGTATGATGTTGTAGCAGAGACATTGGAAGACTTTTACTGGAGGGAAACCAGAATATGGAAATACTGAAGATCATATTCTATGTGGATTATTTGAAGGAAGTTGGAATATTTAGATGGTAGAAGAGAAGATTTTGAAAGGTTTTAAGAGATGAATTCAAGAATTACAGGATTGTCAAATAGAAAGTGGAAGAAACTAATTCTAGCTGCATCTAGAGAGTGATACTAATACTACTAGTAC
Organism: Antechinus flavipes; assembly: GCF_016432865.1. Lineage (NCBI taxonomy): Eukaryota > Metazoa > Chordata > Mammalia > Dasyuromorphia > Dasyuridae > Antechinus > Antechinus flavipes. The sequence continues at coordinate 231,776,652 of NC_067403.1, forward strand.
TACTAAAGTTTACATAGTGTTTTATAGTTTACAAAAAAAAAAAATAATAAGTAGCTAAGATGTGTGCAAAGCTGAATTTGAACTCAGTTGGGTCTTTCTGACTCTAGGTTCTCACTTCTAGGTTTAGTAGGACCTGTCTACTATCTTTTTTACTAATTCTTATTTTTACAAGATAGTAGAAGACTAAAATTGATTATCTCCTAGCTGCCTAAAAAACCTAATGGGAAAACTAATGAATAATGAGAGTTATCCAAAAGCAAAATGGGTTGCTTCTGGAGAAAATGGATTTCCTCCAAAACTTTAATGCATGTGCATGTGTACGCGTGTGCGTGCACACACACACACACACACACACACACACACACACACACACCAAGTCCTAAAGAAGCTTTGGATAGCTATTTGAGGTTATAATGTAGAAAGGATTATTAGTCAAGAATGAATTAATCTCTGATGAAATATGTGGTCCCACCTAACTCAGAGATTCAGACATTTTTCCTATGGTAAAACAATCTTGAAAAACATTTTGACTGAAATCTGTCTATCCATTCAAGGTATTCAACAATATAATGAAAATAGTCAATGTTTTTGGCCTCTGCTGATTATACCTCTGAGTATATGGGTCATGATCCTTGGTTTGACCAAATGCTTGAAATGTAATAGTTTTTTTTTTTTTTTTTTTTTTTTTTAACAGTTCTGCTACTACTAGTATGGATTTGGGTTGATTTACACCTACAGATACATGACTTTAGAAAGCATTCTCATAGTATTGGAAATATAACAATACATATCATCTTTTTTTTCCCCCATGAACATATTCAGATGTATGCAGTAAGATCAGACTGAAATGTTCATTCAGGGAGCTTATGATGCTTTTGGGGGAATGGGGATTGACAAATAGGGACATGATGTCTAGAAGGTACAAAAAAGACAATTTCAGATTTGATATAAAGACAATGTCTCTAATAATTAGATATATGAAAGTGGAATGGGCTGCCTCAGGGAAGAAAGCAGTTACCTCCAACTGGAGATCTTCATATAAAGATTGGTTATATTCTAGAGCAGATCCTTGTTCAGGCATGAATTGTATTAGATGAACACTGAGGAACTTCCTAATATATGATTTGAAGACTATGAATGAAATATAGGTCCATAAGATCACTGATTCAGGATTGAAAAATATCTTAGATCAAATTTCTCACCCTCATTTTACAAATAAAGAAACTGAGGATTCAAAGTAGTAGAGCAAGCATTTGAACCCACATCTCAAGACTAAAGAATCTAACACTCTTGCCACTATCTACTTATACTTCCTTACCTGAAAAACTGGTGGTATAATGACTAGGGTTTATCTAGCTAATTCAAGGTTATGGGGGAATCAGACTGTTGGAGGAAAAAGAAATTGGTAGGAGTACATTACATGAAGACAAATCTGAGAGATATTTCTGAGGTGTATATTTTGTTTTGTTCTTCTGATTAAAGTCCTGATTTTAGTCCTGACTTTCTTTTTATAAGTGTAAATTCGAAGGTATGCATATAGCTGATTTCAAACAAAGAAACAAATGAATGAATAAGTAAATGAATGAACAAAAGAATTAGTAAATAAATGAACAAACCAATGAATTAATGGATAAATGATAGAGAAACAAGATTAAGGAATATACTCTAGAAAGGGGAGAACTTCAGTATTTTTTCTGCTAGTGTTTTCACTATCATCTCATTTTATTCTCTGAAGAACTAAATAGAGACACATGTCATGTTCCTGTAATAGACTAGAAATTAAAAAAAAAAAAAAAACAAGACACAGATTGACTGGTTCAGAGTCACAGAGTTAATAGAAAAGCCTACTAGAACTCACAACTTGGGGATCTTGCCCTAGATCACAATTAAACAATTACTACTTCACCTCACTTGTGAGTGATACGCTTGGTTCTCCAGACTGTCACTTTCCATAAGATCTAGGTCTATGCCTCAAAAGAAAAAAAAATAAAGAAATGCTAAATGTTGAACTTTTCATAGGTGATGTTTTCAGAAATTGATGTCAAGAATAAAATAACTGTTGGCAGCTACAACTGTTTGGATGTCATTTCACAAAGCAATTGCCTCGGAGGTCTACATGGATTAAAAGCTTCAGATAAATTAGGGAAAGCCAGCTGCCTGCTACCCCTTATGACCTCTTTTTGTTGGCATATTTGATACTGTAAGGAGCACAGCTGGTTCTTAGTCCTGCCCAGTATTCACTCTCCTAGAGTATATCTCATTAGAGGCAAGGGAGCTTCAAGTGGTTGATAAGATTTTATCAAAAATGATAAGAATTGATCTTATTTTAAAGAAACAAACATATGAATAATGAACAAAGAAACACTTTGTTCAGATGCTGTAACAATAGAGCTTATTCAGTTTTCATAAACCATTAGTGCCCTAAGATACCATAAATACGCTAGAGAAAGGGAAATGTGTTATTCACATTCACATTATTAAATGACCAAGGTAGACCTAAAATTCAGGCCTTTTGAATTTGCTCTTCTTGAGCCATACATGTATTGCAGTGTTATGAAATATAATAGTATTTACCACAAATTAATCATCTTATTGGCAAATTGTATATTACATAATTATGTTTTGGTCAACAAAGATTATGATCTGCAGCCATACTGACTGTGGTTATAAACATTTTTGGAGGTTATTTGGGGAACAGATGACAATGCCAGAAGAAATCCAGACAACATTGTTAACAATTGTCAAGCATTTGGCAAAAATTGCACACTCTCATGGAGACATAGGTGGTATTTGCATGACTATTGCTAAATAAAGGCAAGTCTTTCAGATAAAGTCCATACTTCTCAGAAGTGATTCTGGATTTTAAAAATGATTCGGGAAATTTAAATCCTTTTCCTTAATATTATTATTATCATTTTTTTTTGCTTAAAAACAATATTATTAAAAAAACATGAGGGAAAATATTTTAAACTTCAAAAATAATATTTTCCCTTTGAATTTATTTAATCCAGTTATATTCAATACAATTTTTACATTTTTTTTCTTTTAATTTTTTTTTTTTTTTAGTTTTGATTCTCTCCCTTATCCCCAACCAAAATTAAGAAATCATATGTGAAGTTATGGGAAACATTTCCATAAAATTAAAGTTGTGAAAGACAACATACTTCTCCCACCCTAATACAAATAAAAACCCTAAAGAAAAATTAAGTTAAAAAGAAAGAGAGAAATAGAGAATGCTTCAATCTATATTCAGATCAAATCAGTTTTTTTTTCTTTGGATATGGATACGATTTTTCATCATAAGTTCTTCAGAGTAGCAATGGATGATAGTATTGCTGAGAATAGCAAACTCATTTATAGCTGGTCATCCCAGAACATTGCTATTACTTGGTATGCATTATATTTTACTTTATTCATGGAGAACTTCAAGATTTTTTCCTGACAGCATCCTGTTCTTCATTTACCAAAGAACAATAATATTTCATCACAAACACATTCCACAGTTTATTGAAACATTGCCCAATTAAAGGATATCCCCTCAATTTCTGATTTTTTTTTTTTGTCCTGAGAAGAAAGTCATTCTGAATATCTTTTGTACATATAGATAATTTTCCCTTTTTTCTTTTTTCTTTTTTTTTCTGAATCTCTTTCGGTATTAGAGGGTGAATTTTACATAGGTTGGTCATTAGTTTTTGTAGCTGAATTACAACAATGGTTTTTCATGCCATAGGTTAGTAGTGATGTTGTTAGGTCAAAGGATATGTACAACTCACACCCTATACCAAAATAAGGTCAAAACAGGCATAAATGATGATACCATAATCAAATTAGGAGAGCAAGGAATAATTTCAGAAATTTTCAGAAAAGATCAGATCTTTGGAGAAGGGAGGAATTTATGACCAAAGAAGAACTAGAGAACATTAAGAAAGACAAAATGGCCCACCTTCATTACATTAAATTAAAAAAAAATGCATGAACAAAAATAATAGAAATAAGATTAAAAGGGAAGTACAAAGTGGATTTAAAAATCTTTATAGCCAATGTTTCTAATAAAGGTTTCATTTTAAAAATATATAAATAATTGTGTCAAATTTATGTCATTCCCCAAATTACAAATAGTCAAAAGATATGAACAGTTTTCAGATGATGAAATTAAAGCCATCCCTAATCATATGAAAAAATGATCTAAATTACTATTCATTAGGAATGTAGGGTTGATTCAATATCAGGAAAATGATTACCATAATCAACCATATCAATAATAAAACCAACAGAAATCATATGATAATCTCAATAGATGCAGAAAAATCTTCTGCCAAAATACAGCATTTATTCCTTTTAAAAACATTAGAGAGCAGAGGGATCAAGGGAACTACATCTCACATCTTATACCAAAATAAGGTAAAAATGGGTGTATTATTTGGCCATAAATGGTGTTACCATAAGGAAATTAGAATAGCAAAAGATATTTTTTCTGTTAGATCTTTGGAGAAGGAAGGAATTAATGACCAAAGAACTAGAGAACATTAAGAAAGGCAAAGTCAACAACTTTGATTACCTTCACACTTCTCATATTGGCTAAGATAACAGAAAAAGATAATAGAAAATGCTGAAGGGGATGTAGGAAAAGTGGAACACTAATGAGTTGGTGGTGGAGTTATGAAATGATCCAACCATTTTGGAGAGCAATCTGGAACTATGTGCCCAAAGGCCTATGAAACTGTGCATTCCCTTTGACCTAGCAGTGCTATTACTGGGTCTATATCGCAAGGAAATCATAAAGAAGGGAAAAAGACCTACATGTGCAAACATACTTGTAACATCTTTTTTTGTGGTAGCAAAGAATTAGAAAATGAGTAGGTGCCCATCAGTTGGGGAATGGCTGAAGAAGTTGTCAAAATGAAATATTATTGTTCTATAAACAATAATGAAAAATCTGATTTTAGAAATACCTGGAAAAATTCACATGAACTGATACTGAGTAAAACAAGCAGAATTAGAAATGCATTGTATACAATAACAGCAAGAATGTGATGATCAACTATGAAAGACTTGGTTCTTCTCAATAGTTCAGTGATCCAAAGCAATCCTATTAGGCTTAGGATAGAAAATGCTATCTGCATACAGAAAAGGAAATATGGAAATTGAATGTAAATCAGCACAAGCTATGCTCACTTCTTTTTTCTTTTCTTTTTTTAAAATTTCTACTATGGATTTGCCCTTTTGCTCTGATTTTTCTCTCCCAACATGATTCATAAAATAATGTATATTAAAAATAAATAAATTTACTATAAAAATATAGATTTTTAAAGACATTGTTCAGACTCTTTTTGATCATGACTTACAGGTAGTCCAATAATTTTTAAATTATCTGTACGGGATCTATTTTCCAGGTCAGTTGTTTTTCCATGAGATATTTTACATTTTTCCTATTTTTTTTTTTTGGTTTTGTTTTATTATATCTTGATTTATCAAAAATTCATTAGCTTCAATATGCTCAATTATATTTTTGAGGAATTATTTACCTCAGTGAGCCTTTACACCTGCTTTCCCTATTGGCCAGCTTTCCTTTTTTAAAGCATTCTTCTAAATTTTTTGTATTGGCTTTTTGTATTTTCTTTTGCTTCTCTCAGTTCTTTCCTTAATTTTTCCATTATTTATTTTACTTGATTTTCAAAGTCCCCTTTGAGCTCTTCTTCCATGGCCTAAACCTAATTCTTATTTTTTCTTTGAGACTTTTTATATAGGAGCCTTGATTTTGTTATCATCTTTTGAGTGTGTGTTTTGTTCTTTTTTGTCACCATAATAAATTTCAATGGTTAGAAAATTTTTGTTTGTTTTCTGCTCTTTTCCCTAGCCTATTGCTCTGCTTTTAACTCTTTATTAAAGTAGGACTCTGTTTACAAGGTAGAGAATGTCCTGTGCCATGTTCCTAGGGTTTTTGTGCAGCTCTTTTCAGAAATCCTTCTAGTAATCTGATTACAAGCCCTCTTTTCTGTCTTGGAGCTGTTAAGGAGATCCCTATGTCACTGTAGGTGTAAAATCCAATATGCTGGCAAGGGCAGGTGCTCTGCTGACCTGGCTGTACTGGAACTGTACACCAGGGTTCTACCCTGTTGCCACAGATCCTCCAAATTCTTCCTGTTGTCCTGGGGCTGAGAGAGCCAGAAGCCACTGCACCACTACTTATTCAGAGGTCAGGCTAGGTCAGCTGGGGCTACACTGGTGCATCCTATACCACAACTGAACATTGGACTCTCACTCTGGTGTCAGGGACATTTTCTGCTGAGCTTCTAAATTGCCTTGGGCTAGAAAATCTTCTGTTCCATTTTCTGGAGTATTCTAATTCTCTAAAATTTGTTTAGAGTCATTTAAAGGTGTTTGGAGCTGTTTAGAGGAGAGGTTGGGGAAGTTTATGCCTTTACTCTACCATTTTGGCAACACTTCTGAAATAATATTTTTTAAAAGCAAAAAAAAAATGGTATTGCCAAAAAGGATTCATATTTCCAGAATTATAAATTAATGGAAAAGTAGGAATATAGCAAAAAATGATGTGAACTGTATGAGATCTAGGGAACATATTTAAACTGAATGAAGATAAGTTCAAACCAAAAGAAACAACAACAAAATTTAAATACATCTACTAATAATCAACCAATCAACAAGAATGTGTTAAATACTCATTCTGTGCCAGGCATTATACTATATTCTAGTTTCACAAAGACAAAAATGAAATAGTCTTTTTCTTGAGAAAACTTATAATGTAATTTTGGAGCAACTTATAAATATATAGGTATACACCAAAGGTATTTAAGTGACAGAAGTCACTAGCCTTTGCAGTGATTGGGAACTACTACATGTAGAAAGTGTATTTAGGTTTAGTTTCAAAAGATCCTCCAAATTCTTCCTGTTGTCCTGGGGCTGAGAGAGCCAGAAGCCACTGCACCACTACTTATTCAGAGGTCAGGCTAGGTCAGCTGGGGCTACACTGGTGCATCCTATACCACAACTGAACATTGGACTCTCACTCTGGTGTCAGGGACATTTTCTGCTGAGCTTCTAAATTGCCTTGGGCTAGAAAATCTTCTGTTCCATTTTCTGGAGTATTCTAATTCTCTAAAATTTGTTTAGAGTCATTTAAAGGTGTTTGGAGCTGTTTAGAGGAGAGGTTGGGGAAGTTTATGCCTTTACTCTACCATTTTGGCAACACTTCTGAAATAATATTTTTTAAAAGCAAAAAAAAAAAATGGTATTGCCAAAAAGGATTCATATTTCCAGAATTATAAATTAATGGAAAAGTAGGAATATAGCAAAAAATGATGTGAACTGTATGAGATCTAGGGAACATATTTAAACTGAATGAAGATAAGTTCAAACCAAAAGAAACAACAACAAAATTTAAATACATCTACTAATAATCAACCAATCAACAAGAATGCGTTAAATACTCATTCTGTGCCAGGCATTATACTATATTCTAGTTTCACAAAGACAAAAATGAAATAGTCTTTTTCTTGAGAAAACTTATAATGTAATTTTGGAGCAACTTATAAATATATAGGTATACACCAAAGGTATTTAAGTGACAGAAGTCACTAGCCTTTGCAGTGATTGGGAACTACTACATGTAGAAAGTGTATTTAGGTTTAGTTTCAAAAGAAAATAAAAATTCTAAGAGGGACAAATGGAAAATGACTACATTCTAGCATAGTGATCAGCCAGCAACACCAGTACAGAGATTGTTGGTGATCTTCTGGGCATTAAAAAGGGAAAGAATGTCAGTTTGGATGGACCATGTGCATGAAGAGAAATATGGAGAAAAATAAGTTGGAACCATTAACAATAAGGAGACTATTAGAAGGTCACTAGTATCATTTAGCCAAAAGGTGATGAGAGCCTCAAATAGTATGATATTTTTTGTGAGAAGGGGGTGGATGAAAAAGAGAAATAGCTATACTGTAGAAATAATAATAATAGAAATAGCTAGGAGTTCACAGAATATAAAGTTCAGTGAAGGAATGCAATAGAACCTATTATCTCATGTCTAAGCAAACATTCAATGTGTGAACACAAATTGGAAGTTCTGATGTGCATAAAAAGCCCAATTGCTAGAGTACATAAGTAATTTCTGTACACATGCAGACACGCACAAATATATCTGTTTGTATGCACATATGTATGTACACGCATATATATATATTTTTTCATTCTCTCACTCCATAATTTCATATCTTGCTTCTCAGCTTACTGTTTTCTGTTGATACCTGTAGCCATGTCAAAATCAATCATCAGCCAGTTTTAAACACAGCATGGAAATAGAATGAAATATGAAAGGTAACTCAGGTAAGCATGGTTGAAAAACCCTAAGGAGGGAAATTCATCTTAATAATCAATTAATTTCATAGAATTCATAAAAATTATTTCTAGGAAAATGAACTCTTTGGAAGCATATTACTGTACTCCTTTTCCTAATTTCAAAGTGGTGTAGGTTTTTTTTTTAATATATTTTTTACTTCTTTGTAATAATCAAGATTTTTAACTTGTTACCTTTTTTTTTTTCTATTCTTCAAGAAAAAAAAAATCTATAAATGAATGTAGGGTCTCATGTCCCATTTCATGAATTTGTTTGAAGTAATGAACATTATAAACCTTTGATTTATTGATGAAAAAAGGATGGTATTTTCTTGTTATCTATTAATACATCAAAAAGAAAAATCACCAAAAAAGAACTGTTATAGGTACACACATATCATTTTTAAAAACTAAAATCTTACTTACTACAGGATGACTTCCCAACTTCTTTTAATTCCAGTACCTTCTTTCTTTTCTTTTTTTTCTTATTAATTCTACATTTAGTTCATTTCCCACATAACTGTATGTACATTGTTTTTTCCAATTAGATTCTAAGTTCCTTAAAGACAAGGAATGTCTTTTGTCTTTTTGTATTCTTAATATTTAGTACAGTGGCTGATATATAATAGGTGCATAATAAGTGTTGCTTGATTGAAAAACTGAAATAATACTTCAAATTTCACCATAACAAATTCCAAAAAAGTGAAAACTATTGAGCAGGAAACCCCATTATTTCCAAGTCCCAATCATGCCTTGTTTATCTTATAGTATTTTAGTAGTGAATAAATTTATAATACTATAAAATGGTGGATGTACAACTTATCAGTGTATTAAAATAAGATGTGATTTATACTTTTATGACCCCCACAGTATTTGGAGTTTAACTTTTCAAATGAGATCACAACTATATTTAAATCTTAAGCCCTATTGCCATGAAATTAACATGTCCGTATAATTTTTGTTCAGATCAAAGATTAGCATCACCATATGTGATGAAACATTATTTTAATTTTACTTTACATTTTTATGACTGATGAAAAGCACTGGATTTATCTGTGCTTTTACTTTGAAGTAAAGAGATAAATGGATCATGAGAGCTATTCACAATTATTGGAAGGGTTGTGAGGGGAAAAAAAGTTTATATGTGAAACCCTTCTTTATTATATGTCATTGTCTGACTTTTTATGATCCCTCCCTGACTTCCATTGTTAAGCTATTGTTATTTGGCTGCATATTATAAAGTTATTGTTAGGGGCTTTTCATGTTTGTCTGACTCTTTGTGCCCATTTTTGGTTTTCTTGACAGATACTGGAGTGGCCATTTCTTCTCCAGATCATTTTATAGATGGAGAACCTGTGGCAAAGAGAGTTAAATGGCTTGCCCAGAGTCATACAACTAGTCATTGTCTAAGACAGGATTTGGCTCAGGAATATAAGTCCTTCTGACTTTTCCCCATAGGCCGCCTCTCTTCCCTATGCTGTAAATACCCTATCCCTACTGATTACAAGCAATCTGAATCAAATCTTCATCTTTATTTCTGCTGTGGATTCTATATTTGTTAAAGACATGAATTGCCTCCAATTTCAATAGTGTAAGGAACACACTCTCTGTGTGTGTGTGTGTGTGTGTGTGTGTGTGTGTGTGTCTTTTTCTCCTCTCTCTCAAAAAAAGTAAATTTACACCTTTGTTACTTATATTCTTAATTCGACTAAGGTAGTGAAAGCTTAAGTGACCTGTCCAAAGACATGTAGGCAACGTATATCAGAGACAAGATTGGAATCATGATCTTTTTGAATTTGAGAACTGTGATGTATTCACTATCTAAGTTGCCTGTCTCCTGTATTTGATAACAAATTAAATGTTTACAAATTATTTCTTTCCCCTATGGCTGTAGTGACAGCACACACATAAGTAAACAATACTTCAATATCTCATAAACCTCTATTTGTTCAAGAATGGATTGAATTTATTTTTGTTTAGAAATGGTATGGTTAAATCATAAGCTATAGTTTGCTTTTGTTTCCTTTTCTTTACTCATAAAGCCACTAGCCATCCTACTTCTGATCTGTACCATTTCTCCCTTGATCTTTTACAACAATTTCTTAGTTAAGCTCCATCTTTCCTTTCCAATGCCATCTTTACAAAGATGGCAAAATAATCTTAAAATAGAGTTATGACCATATTATTCTTATTCAAGGGATTCTACAGTGGTTCCTGTAACCAGTGACCAAACATCCCAACTTTGGGTTTTCAACCTTAGGGGCCACTCCTCCAAATCCTATCTCAATACTTTGTTTGGCTCCCCACATTGAGTTTCCTCTGTTATACATCCAAACATAGTTCACATCTACCTTTCCACAGATTTGGATGAAATTGTATCCCAGTGTTTTAGAAGTTCTCAAGGCAGGGGTATAAACACATATGTGTATATGTGTGTGTGTGTGTGTGTGTGTGTGTAAATATATATATATATATATATATTTATACATACATACATACATATATCGATAGAGAGAGGGCTAGGTAGATAAATAGAAAAATAGTACATGATCTTTTCATCCTACAAGTAATGCAGTGGGGAGGATCAAACCTAAATCATCCAATATATTTTGTAAACTTTCTTTTTGAGGAAAGTTTTCTCTGAGGAATTCCACTTTTTCCTCCAAAAATTTACATAATCCTCTAAAATTAAATCATAACATGGTGATTTGGAACCGAAGACCATGCTACATATTTGTTGTTGAATCTTTTCATTCATGTCCAACTCTCTGTGATCACATTTTGTGGTTTTCTTACCAAAGATACCAAAATGGTTTGCCATTTACTGCTCCAGCTCATTTTACAGATAAAGAAACTAAAACAAATAGGGTTAAGTGACTTGCCCAGGATCATACAATAAATAAGTGTTTGAAGTCAGTTTTGAATTCATGAAGATGAGTTTTCCTGATTCCAAGTCTAGTGCTCTATCCATTACACCATCTACCCTATTATATAATACACATTCATAAATTTGTCACTAAAAATTCTTCACAATATAGATTTTAATCTCTCCAGATTATATTTTCCAATACCTATTTCCCCACCCCACCCCTACTTCCTTGTGCCTTTTTGTTTCTGACAATCTGGCTTATTGGATATCTTCCAATCTTAATATCCCATCTCTTACCTCCATGTCCATTCATGCACAGAGTGTGCCTTATTCATACTCTCCTCATCTAACCTCTTACAAACCCTTGTCTTTCTTAAAGGATGAGTTTGGGTTTCATCTCCTTTGAAAAATCTTTATCTCTGCTTTTTATACTCTTTATTGTTAAAAAAAATGTACTTAATTATCTGTGTACATGATGTATTTATTTAATGATCTATTTAATCATTTGAATACCCTTCCCTAAGAGAATTTGTTAGCTTTTTGAGGATAGGGACTATTTAAAATTTGCATTTTGTATCACCATGCCAAATATAGTGTCTATCACATTGTAAGTTTTTAACAAATGAATCTTTTTAAATTCAGCTACAAATGCTTCTGTTAATTGGGGTATGTACTAGGCAGATGACCCTGTTCATGATCCTTTTGCATAGTCACACTCATGCCACATGTTGAAGTAGTATTGATGAAAAAGAAGGTGTCTGGTCATGTGGAAAAGATGATAACCAAAACTATCTAAGCCAGAGAGTGTTAGGTTTTAATGCATAGTAGTCAGCACCATCCAGGTTTCCACCAAGTTTATAATAACCCCAAGACTTAGCTGCTAAAAAAATCTGAATTGACCTTTAATTACTGAGAAAAGAAAGAGGATTTTTCAAAATAGCTATGAATGGATGACAAAGCAAGATTTATTGCATTGGGAATTTAATCAGAAAAGCATATTTTTTCCTAGGGATGCAGTGAATTGGTTTGTTATATTAAAAAAGGGGAAAAAGCTTCTGTGTATTTCTGTGTTTGTCTGTTATTTCTAAGTCATTTCTTTCTCTGCATGCACTGAAATATTTGCCATATTCTCTTTTTTAATTGTCCTTCTAGAACACCTACCTTGGGGAAGGTAGGGAGTCAAAACTTCTTTCCCTTCCCATATCCAAAAGCAGATGGGGCGGGGAAAGGGAAAGAGGGAGAGAAGGAGAGAGGGAGAGGGAGAAGGAGAGGGAGAGGGAGAAGGAGAGGGAGAGGGAAAAGGAGAGGAAGAGGTAGAGAGAGAGAAGAAGGGAAAGGGAGAAGGGGAGGAAGGGATAGGAAGGAATGGGGAGGGAGGGAGGAAGAGGGGAGGAGGGAGGAAGGGGGGAGGAAGAGATATATTGGTAGTAAATTAAAGAGTTAGGATTCAAATATAGTTCTTTTCATTCCTACCTGTCAAAAGTGAAAGTGAGATGTCTTTTCCTATAACATGATATCTGTATATGTATGTTTTCCTTTGCCATCCCAAAATGATGTAGCACAATATTGATATTGTAATAATTTCACATGATATGATATTTGCCTGGAATTTTTCAGTGGAATAAAATATCACATATTCTGGCTATTTGAATTTGGACAAGGGACTTAATCTTAAATCCCCCAGGGACACTTTAAGATTTTAAGTTATAGACTAATTGTCCATCCAAATTGGTAGAAGTTCCTGGTATCAATTAAGCTTCAACAGTAGCCCCCAAATTATATCTAGCAAGTCTTTCTTGATATCTATCTATCTACCTACCTACCTATCTGTCTGTCTCTCTAACTTTATCTGTTTTTTTCCCTGTCATAATTATCTATTTTTTCCTGTCAATAAAGGAAAGTGTTTCTCCTTCAGAGATAATACTATAATGATCTCTGTCTTTGTCTCCTCTGTTTCTCTCTTTATGTCTCTATGACTGTCCCCGTGTCTATCTCTCTCTCTCTCTTTCTCTCTCTCTCTGTGTGGCTGTGTTTCTGTTTCTCTCACTTTTCTTCCCTCTGTCTCCCTTTCTCTTTCTTCCTTTCTCTTTCTTTGTCTTTCTCTTTCTGTCTCTGTCTGTCTATCTCTGTCTCTTTCCCCTCTTTTTTTCCTTCTATCAAACTATCATCTATAATATTTCTATTTTCTATTCATTTAAAATCTATCTATCCATATCCCAATGAATACTATCAATTTGTTTTACCTAAAATTTTAAAACAAAAATAAAATGGAAGGCAATAAAATTAGAACTCCTTGAGGAACACATTTGAAGTTTTATCCTTATCCTAACCACTCCCAAAAAATCATTAGGACCACAACAAAATTGAGGAATTGAGTAAGTTAAAGCTCCATTCCTGTCTTTTGTGAAGGGTGCCTGGATTATTATACCTGGTTTTCTGACTCTTGGTTACTTAAAAAGGTGCTAGCATTTCAGAAACCAATTTTATTGTTAAATGCCAAACTGAGATAGAATAAGGGGAAAAGAAAAACATGACAAAGTCAATTACAGAGGAAAAGAATGTCACAGAGCAAAGTTGGGGGAGACTATATGCCTGGCCCTGACTCCACTTAACAAGAAGTTTTGAGTCCCATATAGGAAAACAATATTGTAAACAATCCAAATAGGACAAAGGTGCAGGTTCCCGACTGTGGCCATCTTCTGTATGATCTTTGTTACCCAAATAAAATCGCACTTTCTTCTCATCTGTTCTTATTACAATCTATATCAATGGAATGAGGCACCTGAATGTTAATGATCAGTGCAGGCTGGGAAAGCCAGTAGTCTGCTGCATTGCCTTAACCTTTTCAATATTCTGCATTTGATTGGGTCTCCAAGCTGCTTCTCTTCCTCTCATGTAGTGGGGGACTGTAAAAGGTGATAATGGAGGCAGCCATCCAATCAAACTGCAGAACCTTGAAAAGGTCAAGCACATATAGAGTTGACTCATTGAGAATGCATCAAAGAAATGAAATAAAGATTCTGTTCTTATCTCAGACTTTATAACAACAGCCTTGGAGGGAGAGGGGAAAGACAAGTGGAATTATAGAAATGAGAGAACAAAATAACATAGCTAGTGAGCTAGTGATTGTAATATGTTTTTGTTTATTTGGTGTGTGTGTGTGTGTGTGTGTGTGAGAGAGAGAGAGAGAGAGAGAGAGAGAGAGAGAGAGAGAGAGAGAGAGAGGGAAGGAGGGAGAGAGGGAGAGAGGGAGGGAGGGTAGAGGGAGAGAAAGGCAAAGAAATGGAAATCTGCATTTGAAGGAACCTCAGAATTTACTACACTCTATCTCACTAAAAATTCTCTCATTATGGTAGACACTTAATCCACCAAACATTTATTAAACTGCTAGGGACTAGGCTTGGGATGTTATATGGAAATGTAAACAAAGACCTTTTTTGGAAAAAAAAAGGAATTTGTCTAAAGTGCTTTTAAAATAATGAAACAACACATGTTAAGATTATTAAATAATATTCTATATGCATATATAATCCACTTCCATCCATAAATAAAGAGAACATAAAATATAAATTAAAAAGGAAACATAAACCAACCATTTTATATTAGATCCAAGTACTTGGTATATTAAGTCAGAAACGGAATTACCTTCTCTTAATGAGGAAGATAACATGTATACAAAAGGGTTAGGGAAATTATAAAAATTAGAAAATACCTAGCTCTCCTTTTTCTCTGGTGGACTGCACCCATTATCAACATCCCCTACCTTTTTTCAAATTTTTCAAAATGGTGCTTTCTATTGGTTCCTACTTTGTTGCCTATAAATAATAGATGTCTCCATTATTCTGCAAAACAAATAAATAAAAGAAAAATCATAAAATTTTATCATCTTTATTGGCTTTTGTCCTATATTTCTTCCACTCTACTTAGCCAAACTCCTTGAAAAAAGTACACCTGCTTTCAGTATCTCTTTTTCTTCTCCTATCATGCTCTTCAAATTGGCTTTCAACCTTGTGATTCTACTGCAACTATTTTTTCCTCACTTACCATTTTTCTATTGTCTAACTTAGGAGGAGGCTCTTCAGTGCCCTTATTGGAATCTGGGTATTCTAAGAGACATAGGTGAGGAAAAGGTATAATCTAGGAATGGAATATACATGTACAAAAGCACATAAATGGCAGATGGAATGCTATATTTGAATCAAATTTGCTTTGGAATTTAAAGTCTTAGAAAGCTGATTGAAACACTGAAATTAATTGATTTTCCAGTGTTACCAAATGAATACGTGGCAGACGGACCTCAGGTCTTTTTGTCTATTACATAGTCTCTTTGTTGGCTACATCTCAGTTTCTCTCAAGTGCTTTTGTGTAAATTAATTCTTTGAAAAAAATACATAATTCCAGGTTATGCATCCTATCTTGGTTTCCTTTTTATAACCAGTGATATAATCATAAAGCAACGAAACCTAAGCTTATAAATTTTATCTAGAGAAAATAAGATGAAAGAAATAAAAATAAACAAGCTTATAAAATTTATGTTTAAAGTTATTATACAGGAGTGGCTAGGTAGCATAGTAGATACAGCATTGAACCTGAAGTCAGGAAGACCTGAGTTCAAATCCAGTCTTAGCCATTTACTAGCTATGTGATTAATTAAACATATTGTATACTCATATAGAGTCTTTAGAAATAAAATATTGGAGATGTATATCATTCAATTCTGACTAGAGGCTAAGGGGTATATTAAGTTAATCTTGAGAGGTCATTATAGGCTACCTATTCAGTATTCTTTTGCAGACATTTAACTAGGGCAGGGTCACTGTAGTTCCATCTGAGGGGGTAAAAATTATAGGGTGCTAGCAGTACTTGTGCTCCTTTAGTGGAGAGAGCAATTGAATTTAGCATTCAGTCATGAGCAGGAATATGTAATTGAAATAAGAAGCATCAAAAAATGAGGGTATCTCCTCTCTCCTTAATCTTCAGTAGCAGTGCTTCCTTAGTGAGGCTATTCTTTGTTTAGCTTATTATTCTCCCTCCAAAAAAAAATGCAGGCTCCCCATCTTTGGCCTTCTGATGTCTGGAGTTTTTTTTTTTCCCTCTTCAACACTGACCTGCATCCTAGAATCCCTTCCTCAATAGTGTCTTCTTTCCTGACATCAGATATTTCCTAAAGTCTCTTCCTGCCCATCCCAACTAATTGCCTTTTTTAAAAGTTGAATTGAGAGCAGATTGCCTTAAGATATATTTTAAAAGCTTTGATTGAAACTTCATAATTGACAGTGAGAGTTCTCCTTTTGCTTCTATAGGATACACATGTACAATGGAGGTTATGTGTAGGTATACCTGAGTTGTCTAAATTCAGCTTACCAGAAATCATATCCAAGAAGATAGAGACCAAGAGATAGAGAGGCATAGAGACAAAAAAAGAGATACAGAAAGAGAAAGAGATGGAGAGAAAAAGAGGGTCACATAAGAGACACACAATGGTATAGAGACAGAGATAGAGAGACAGACATATATAGAGACAGAATCACAGACAGAGATATAGAGACAAAGAAACCCAGGAGACACAGAAACTCAGAGACAGAAGGGAGATGGAGATGAAGACAGAGAGAAAGAAGAGAAATGAGAGAAATGGAGAGAGACAAAGAAATACAGAGACAGAAATATGGAGACGAAAATGAAGACCGAGAAAGAGAGAAAAAGACAAAGAGACACTGAAAGAGAGAATGAGAGGCACATATGGAGACATTCAGAGAAAGAAAAAAAGAAGGCAGAGAGATACAAAATAGAGAAAATGAGAGAGACAGAGGCAGAAAGTCAGAAACAAAGATAGGGATGAAAAAAGAAACAAAGAGACAGAGACAGAGAAACAGAGGGAATGAGAGAGAGACAGAGAATCAAAGACAGAGGAAGGCAAAGATAGAATCAGAGAGTTAAGAGACAGAAAAGCAGAGAGAGATGCAGAAAGTAACAGAGAAAGAAACAGAAAGAGAAGCAGAGGGAGAAAGTCAGAGACAGAGATAGAGACAGAGACAGACAATAGAGACAGAAAAGCAAAGAGAGAGACAGAAAGAGACATGGAGAAGCAGAGAGAGAAAGAAAGAGACAAAGAGACAAAGAGAGAAACAGAGAGACAGTGATAGAGAGAGAAAGAGAAAGGAGGGGAAGAATGGAGGGAAAGAGAAAGGGGTGATTGGAGATCCTTGGTCTCCAAAGCAACAGTTTAAGAGATCTTTTGGGAATCTGACTTTCCCTTACAATACTTAACTTCTACATCTATTCTGTTTCTCTTTGGTTTTCTCTCTGTTTGTGGTTTTTATGTCCTAATATATGGTCAATTTTTGTATAGGTTCCATGAACTGCTGAAAAGAAAGTGTATTCCTTTCTGTCTCCATTACATTTTCTCCAGAGATCTATCATATCTAACTTTTCTAGTATTCTATTTACCTCTTTGACTTCTTTCTTATTTATTTTGTGGTTTGATTTATCTAATTCTGAGAGTGCAGGGTTGAGATCTCCCACTATTATAGTTTTGCTGTCTATTTCTTCTTGCAGCTCTCTTAATTTCTCTTTTAAGAATTTAGATGCTACACCATTTGGTGCATGTATGTTTAATATAGATAGTGCTTCATTATCCATGCTACCCTTTAGCAAGATATAGCACCCTTCCTTATCTCTTTTAATTAGATCAATTTTTGCTTTAGCTTGATCTGAGATCAGGATGGCTACCCCTGCTTTTTTGACTTCACCTGAAGCATAGTAGATTTTGCTCCAACCTTTTACCTTTAACCTGCATGTATCTCCCTGCTTCAGGTGTGTTTCCTGTAAACAACATATTGTAGGATTCTGGCTTTTAATCCATTCTGCTAACCGCTTCTTCTTTATGGGGGAGTTTACCCCATTCACATTTATGGTTAAAATGACCAATTCTGTATTATTTGCCATCTTGTTAACCTCGGTTTATGCTTTTCTCCCTTCTTCCCCTCTTACCCCCCTTCCCAGTATTAAGCTTGTGAGCACCACTTGCTTCTCTCAGCCCTCCCTTTTTAGTATCCTCCCCTTGCCTTAGAGTTCCTCCCCCTATCTTACCCCTTTTCCTCCCAGTTTCCGTATTTCCTTCCACTTAGCTTATTCCTTCCCTTTTTATTTTTCCCTTCTCATTTTTCAATGAGGTGGGAGAAGTTTAACCATAGATTGAATATGTCTAAAATTTTTCTCTTAAAGCCAATTCTGAAGGCAGTAAGATACCCACTATATTCATCCCCTTCCATTCTTTCTCTCAGATATAATAGGTTTCCTTTGCCTCTTCATGAGATGTAGTACCCCCACTTTACCCTTTTTCTGGTACAATGTCCTTTCCACATCTAGTTTCTAGAACAAGGTATACATGTATTCTTTATACATCTTTATAGCCGAAATATAGTTGCCAAGATTAATCTTTACCTTTTTAGATTTCTCTTGAGTTCTATATTTGTAGATCAAACTTTTTGTTAAATTCTGGCTTTTTCATCAAAAATAGGTGAAATTCGCTTACTTCGTTGAATGTCCATCTTCTTCCCTGGAAAAAGATGCTCATTCTAGCTGGGTAAGTTATTTTTGGTTGCATACCAAGTTCCTTAGCCTTTCGGAATATCATATTCCAGGCCCTCGATCCTTTAGTGGATGCTGCTAGATCCTGGGTGATCCTTATTGTGGCTCCTCAATACTTGAATTGGGTTTTTTTAGTTGCTTACAATATTTTTTCCTTCGTCTGAGGGTTCTGGCATTTGGCCACTATATTCCTTGGTGTTTTGATTTTAGGATCCCTTTCAGTAGGGGATCGATGAATTCTTTCAATGTCTATTTTACCCTCTGTTTCTATGATTTCTGGGCAGTTCTCTTTGATAATTTCCTGGAAAATAATGTCCAGGCTCTTTTTTTCATCATGCTTTTCTGGGAGTCCAATGATTCTCATATTGTCTCTCCTGGATCTGTTTTCCAAGTCTGTTGTCTTCCCCAGAAGTATTTCACATTCTTTTCCATTGTTTGATTTTTTTTGGATTTGCTTGACTGATTTGCTTTTCTCTCTGGACCCACATGTGTCTGCACTTGAAGAATGGGGAACAAAATGATTTCTTCTTTCCCAAGCTCCAGAGTAACTTCAGCCTTGACAGTTGGATTATAATAAAATATTAATTATATTTTTAATATAATACTATAAGTCACATAGCTTATATTAAAGTCCCATTAGGAGCTGTGCTAAGTAGAAAGGCAAAAAAAAATTACTGTTCTCAAGGATCTCAGACTAATGGGGAAGACAACATATAAGCACCTATTTGCAAACATAATATGATATGATGTGCTATAATATAATATGATATCTGTGTAGGATAAACTGAGGCTTGGAGGTGAAGATGATTCAGACATATGTTGAGTAATCATTCTTTCCTCCAAATAGGAATTATGTCTGGACAGCAGACCAAATTCACTTGACAAGCCAGGGTATATAGATTAGTTGATCAGTGGAATAGGTTAGGTTCACAAGACAGAATAGTCAACTATAGCAATCTAGTATTTGACAAACCCAAAATCCTAACTTTTGGGATAAGAATTCATTATTTGATAAAAACTGCTGGGATAACTGGAAATAGTATGGCAGAAATTAGGCATGGACCCACACTTACCACCGTATACCAAGGTAAGATCAAAATGGGTCCATAATCTAGGCATAAAGAACAAGATTATAAATAAATTAGAGGAACATAGGATAGTTTATCTCTCAGACTTGTGGAGGAGAAAGAAATTTGTGACCACAGATGAACTAGAGACCATTACTGATCACAAAATAGAAAATTTTGATTACATCAAATTAAAAAGCCTTTGTACAAACAAAACTAATGCAAACAAGATTAGAAGGGAAGCAATAAACTGGGAAAACATCTTCACAGTTAAAGGTTCTGATAAAGGCCTCATTTCCAAAATATATAGAGAATTGATTTAAATTTATAAGAAATCAAGCCATTCTCCAGTGATAAATGGTCAAAGGATATGAACAGACAATTTTCAGATGATGAAATTGAAACTATTACCACTCATATGAAAGAGTATTCCAAATCTTTATTGATCAGAGAAATGCAAATTAAGATAACTCTGAGATACCACTACACACCTGTCAGATTGGCTAAGATGACAGGAAAAAATAATGATGAATGTTGGAGGGGATGTGGGAAAACTGGGACACTGATGCATTGTTGGTGGAACTGTGAACGAATCCAACCATTCTGGAGAGCAATCTGGAATTATGCCCAAAAAATTATCAAATTGTGCATACCCTTTGATCCAGCAGTGTTACTTCTGGGCTTACATCCCAAAGAAATACTAAAGAAGGGAAAGGGACCTGTATGTGCCAAAATGTTTGTGGCAGCCCTGTCTGTAGTGGCTAGAAACTGGAAATTGAATGGATGCACATCAATTGGAGAATGGCTGGGTAAATTGTGGTATATTATGGAATATTATTGTTCTGTAAGAAATGACCAACAGGATGAATACAGAGAGGCTTGGAGAGACTTACATGAACTGATGCTAAGTGAAATGAGCAGAACCAGGAGATCATTATACACTTCAACAATGATACTGTATGAAGATGTATTCTGATGGAAGTGGATTTCTTTGACAAAGAGACCTAACTCCATTTCAATTGATAAATGATGGACAGAAGCAGCTACACCCAAGAAAGAATACAGGGAAATGAATGTAAACTATTTGCATTTTTGTTTTTCTTCCGGGGTTATTTTTTCTTTCTGAATCCAATTCTCCCAGTGCAACAAGAGAACTGTTCAGTTCTGCAAACATATATTGTATCTAGGATATACTGCAACATATTTAACATATATAGGACTGCTTACCCTCTAGGGGAGGGAAGGAGGGGAAAAATCAGAACAGAAGCGAGTGCAAGGAATAATGTTGTAAAGAAATTACCCTGGCATGAGTTCTGTCAATAAAAAGTTATTATAAAATAAAATTAAATTTATATATATATATTTTAAAAAAGAGTCTGTGATTCTTTATTTCTGAAATTAATAAACAAGTAGGCTTCCTCACTAGTGATGGACTAATCTGTCCCAGCATTTCATGCAGGCCACAACCCTGATTTACTTCAATCTCCTACTCCTAATCATGTTTGTGACAGCTAACCAACTGTTTTCCTGTGGCATGCGTACCCTCCTGAACCCCTGTTATCTCTATTCTCTCTTTTCAAATTGTATTTATTTTATTGTGAATTTAAGAAAAAGAAACAAACTTCAACTCTATTACATGCCATTTGCGATTTCCTTTAAATACATAATAAAGCTATATACCTCCCCCCCACATTTTTTTTTTCTTCCCTCACCCTAGTTGTCTGCTATTGTGCCTGGAATATGTGCTATCATTTCCCACAATGGTTCCAGTTACCATCTTTCCAACTTAACTGAAAAAAGTGACCCTCCTGAATATTTTTTTTTACCTCCCATCACAGCATAAGCTTTTTTATTAAAACTTTTTGTTTTCAAAACATATATATGGATAATATTCAATATTCATTCTTGCAAAACCTTGTGTTCCAAATTTTCCCCCTGCCTTCCCCTATCTCCTGCCCTAGATAGCAAATAATTCAATATATGTTAAATTTGTATAGTATAAGATTCTTATGCTATAATGGTATATAAAGGCAAGATTGCCTTTATTTTAGTTTTTGTAGCCACAGGTCTATGGTGATCATAATAAATAAGCAAATAAACATACACATATTATAAAACATATAAAAGTAAAACTCTTATATCATATACATAATACATACATCCATATACATATGTTTATGCATATATGGAGTACAGAAATAGAGGCAGAAGCAGAGATGGAGACATAGAGACAAAAATAGAGACAGAGATAGAGAAACAGAGAGAGACAGAGAGTTTATTTTTTTCACTTTTTATAGTCTCTGTGAAAGTAAGATATCCTGAATTTCAAATGTGATTGGATGCTCAGCTTGTCAAATAGGCCCTTTGGGATCGTGCTGACATAGCTGATATATTGATAGAAAATCTTTCTCATCTAAAAAAATTGTCAAAGGTCATCTTAATATTTGATGATACTTGACCTAAATGGGGGGATTATTCTAGAATTTGATTAATACTCCAAGGGTTTAATGTTAGTAGAGTGATACATTTCTATAGCAGTGAAAGTTAATTGTTTCACTAGCATCTACTGGGAATGTGAACTGCACCTCCAGGCCAGGCTTTTGATTCTGTGAGTAGCAGGATTTATGGTACAATCAGACAAGTTCATATCAGAAGAGCAATAAAATGAGGTTTGTAAGTCCATCAAATTACAAAGAGTTGGAGTGCAGGGTAAAAACCAGAGGCTATTTTTTCCCCTTTATGCTCCATCTTCTCCAACCATTTTTACAAAGTCCATTCCAAATAAAAGAATAGAATTTTCTTTCTCATAATATTTTCATCTGTCTTTTCTATAACTTTGGGAGACACACCCTTTAAAGTTTTTAGAATATTCTTTCCAAATAAAAGTGTACATTACTTTTCTCTTTCTGGATATTTGGAAAATTGCTGACATGATTCTTTCTCTTCTATATTTTTGGCAGACTTTGATCTGTGTAGCTATTACAACTTGATTTTCTGTCATCATTTATGACTATTTTTCATTGTTTGTGATTCCACCAACTTAGGGGGCATCTTCTAGGGAATAATAGCTACAAATTATGTCACAACCTCAATGTTCAGAGGCTAGCAACTGACTACTGTGAGTGCTCAAGAATGTAGAAATAGAGGGAAAACATAACTTAGTTTTATAGATTTTTAAATATTTTTATTTTATAGAAATGTTATGCAAATTTTATAGAAAAAGTAAAAAATTCTCAAAAATTGAAGTAAATAAGTGAAATAGATGCAAAGATTCTATCCAAAATATTCATATAGACTATTTGTGCCTGGCCTGTGGTAAAGACTTGAGAGCTCATGGTGGCCTGATTAGTACTACTCAGATACACTATACTTTCACTCTGACAGTGATGCCATTTTTGTTCCTCTTTTAGAACAAAAGTAAGAACCAAGTCTCCAAAGTATGAATTTGTTATCGCTATCTTAAAGAGAGAATTTCAAGGTTGCACACACATATATACATATTATGTATATTACATGTACATATATATGTGTGTATAAATATACCTATATATATTTTAGGTATATATAGGTGTGTTTGTACATATATGTGTGCATATAATTTTACACCTATATACATATAAATATGCATCTAAAAATTTAGTTTTTTTTTTTGCTTTATTCCTCACTAGAGGTAAAGGCTATGACTGTTGCAATATCAGTAACAGTGATTATAATAAAACTGATGATAATGGTGAGCTGTTTTTGATCATAAATTATAGGGTCCTCCAAGTCAGTGCAACTTTAAGGTTAAATAAACTTTTAAGTTTTTAAATTGCACCCTGACTTTTTTGAACACCTTCTGTTTATAGTTATGCTTTATACCCATCATTTCATTTAATAAACTCTTGAAGAAGAGAGTTACAAATATTATTGAAATTATTTTTATAGATAAGGAAATTAAGTCTAAGAATTTAAATGATTTGCTCCAAATCATATAACTATTAAGCACTACAGGCATTGTGGCTAACTTGGTCTTTTGATGCTAAACAGTCTTTGGTACCTTACACCCACTCAAAAAGGGTTGGAAGTCAAGGGGACCATGTTTCTAGGACTAGTTCAGTTATCATCTAGTTGTGTGACCATTTTATTTGTCTATTGACCTCAGTTCCCTCACCTGTAATATTCAATCAGGTTAGATGGTCCCTAATATTCACTCCATCTCAGACATTCAATAATGCCATGCCTTTCTCATCTAAAATCGATCAGGTTGTCTTTCATAAAATATCTAAAAGGGAAAAATATGAGATAGAAAAACAAAAATCATCAGAAATGTATCATTAGAAGCCCCCAAAGACAATCAACATATGATGCAGTAAAATAAAACAGAAGCTAAGAATTCTTTGGGGAATGGTGTATAAATAAGCTATTCAGAATGGGAATTTTAATCTCTATTAACTTTTAAAATTTCTTTGCATGGCTTCCAGTCAATTGAAATTGTTTCCCAATTCACTGTGAAGATAAGATATAAAGAAAAGAACCACATATACAAAAATCTTGAAGGCAACAAATTTTGTGATGGCAAAGCACCAAAAACAAAGATTAGCAACATTTGTTGGGGAAGTTCTGAGCATCTTAAGAAATGAAAGACATGAGGAATTAAGCAAAACATGACATTTGTATGAATTGATTCAATGAATGAACAAAATCAATTGATCAGCACTTATCAAGCAATGTAATTAATCCTTTGCTAGGTTTTAGTGATACAAATACAAGAGTGAAAAAAAAAAATTCCTGCTCTCAAGGAGCTTATATTTGCTTTGAGAACATAGTATCTCTTCATCATATTAGATTCTGGGCTTTTTGACAACAAGCAAAGATTGTCTTTTGCTTTTTTTTTTTTTTTTCCAGATCTTAGTGCAGTGCCATAGTAAGTTCTTAATAAATATTGTTAACTGACAGCTTGAGTAGGAAACAGGGAACAACTTTTTGGTTTTGTTTTTTTCAGTGACAGGAATTGTGAGTAGAACCATAGAACCAATGTTAGATAGAACTTTCCTGACTAAGCAATAATATTGATTTGATTATTATTCCTTGATAAAAAAGTAAAATGACACAAAGTGGGAAGCTAATAGTAAGGCCTATGTGAGGATGACTTGGGCTGCTTTTACATTGTTGTTATGTTATTTAGGATGAAATCAATGGCTCCTGTTCTGGGGCTCGCTAAATGCAAAAGACTGGGGTCACAATTGACTTATGTGCTTTCCATCCAGGTAGCTCATGCTCATGACAAGTCTTTCAAAACAGTGTGGATTATGTTTTCAGATACTGAGGAGGCTGAAATTAGAGTTAAATAGATTGAGGAAAATAATAGTGAACAATTAATACAATATATAAATGAAAAGGACAATAAAAGAAAGTTGCAATCTAAGTAAATGTACTAACCAAACTTGGTTGCATAACAGATATAATGAAACAATACTCCTGGGAGAAAGAGACAAAGGAAATAGAGGGGCAGAATATTTTCTATATTGTCAAAACCATACTCACTGTTCTGATTGTTTTTAGGTTTTTTTTTTGTTTGTTTGTTTGTTTGCTTTGCTTTGTTTGTTATTTTTGAGATGATGATAATAGTGACTATCCAGAAATCATTGTGTTATTAAAAAAAAATCAAAAGCATCCACCTGACTCGATGGCATATTTATTTTTAGCCACTTCAGTATGGTA
The DNA here is from genome assembly GCF_016432865.1 of Antechinus flavipes. Lineage (NCBI taxonomy): Eukaryota > Metazoa > Chordata > Mammalia > Dasyuromorphia > Dasyuridae > Antechinus > Antechinus flavipes. The sequence goes on from NC_067403.1 coordinate 231,802,233, forward strand.
TTAATATGCCTAAAAATAACCAGTTGTTCAGGAAAAATGATCTCAGAAATTAGTAGATTTAATCAAAAATTAAAATAATGTTTTTGAGTTAAGATGACTGACTTAACTGACTTTTCTGTGATTTCCCACAGTTTAGAGGTGATAAAAGGTATGGAGGGACTTTGTGATCTGTTCTACACTCTTCATTTTTCATATATATACATATACATATATATATATATATATATATATATATATATATATATATATATATATGCGCGCGCGTGTGTGTGTGTGTATATATATACATAGACACACACGCGCGCATATATATATATATATATATATATATATATATATATATATCTTTTTATTTACAAGATATATGCATAGGTAATTTTTCAGCATTGACAGTTGCAAATCCTTTTGTTCCAACTTCCCTCCTTCCCCCCACCCCTTCCCACAAATGGCAGGTTGACCAATACATGTTAAATATGTTAAAGTATAAGTTAAATACAATGTATGTATACATGTCCAAACAGTTAATTTGCTGTATAAAAAGAGTCGGAGTTTGAAATAGTGTACAATTAGCCTGTGAAGGAAATAAAAAATGCACGTGGACAAAAATAGAGGCATTGGGAATTCTATGTAGTGGTTCGTAGTCATCTCCCAGAGTTCTTTCCCTGGGTGTAGCTGGTTCAGTTCATTACTCCTCCATTGGAACTGATTTGGTTCATTTCATTGCTGGAGATGGCCATGACCATCAGAATTGATCATCATATAGCATTTTGTTGTTGAAGTATATAATGATCTTCTGGTCCTGTTCATTTCACTCAGCATCAGTTCATGTAAGTCACTCCAGGCCTTTCTGAAATCCTCCTGCTGGTCATTTCTTACAGAACAATGATATTCCATAATGTTCATATACCACAATATATTCAGCCAATCTCCAAATGATGGGCATTCAGTTTCTGGCTACTACAAAGAGGGCTGCCATGAACATTCTTGCACATACAAGTCCCTTTCCCTTTTTAAAATCTCTTTGGGATATAAGCCCAGTAGTAACATTGCTGGATCAAAGGATATGCACAGTTTGATAACTTTTTGAGCACACTTCCAAATTGCTCTCCAGAATGGCTGGATATATTCACAATACCACCAACAATGTATCAGTGTCCCAGTTTTCCCACATCCTTTCCAACATTCCTCATTATCTTTCCCTGTCATTCTAGCCAATCTGACAGGGGTGTAGTGGTATCTCAGAGTTGTCTTAATTTGCATTTCTCTGATCAATAATGATTTGGAACCCTCTTTCATATGAGTGGTAATAGTTTCAATTTCATCATCTGAAAATTGTCTGTTCATATCCTTTGACCATTTATCAATTGGAGAATGGCTTGATTTCTTATAAATTAGACTCAATTCTCTATATGTTTTGGAGATGAGGCCTTTATCACAACCTTTGATTGTAAAAATGTTTTCCCAGTTTATTGCTTCCCTTCTAATCTTGTCTGCATTAGTTTTGTTTGTACAAAAACTTTTCAATTTGATATAATCAGATTTTTCTATTTTGAGATTAATAATGATCTCTAGTTCTTCTTTGGTCATAAATTCCTTCCTCTTCTACAGGTCTGAGAGGTAAACTATCCTATGCTCTTCCAATTTATTTATAATCTCATTCTTTATGCCTAGGTCATGAACTAGATCATTTACTTTATCTTGGTGTGCAGTGTTAAATGTGGGTCAATGCCTAGTTTCTGCCATACTAGTTTCCAATTTTCCCAGCAATTTTTGTCAAACAGTGAGTTCTTTTCCCAAAAGCTGGGGTCTTTGGGTTTGTCAAACATTAGAGTATTAAAGTTATTGACTGTTTTGTCCTTTGAACCTAACCTATTCTACTAATCAACTAATCTATTTCTTAGTCAATACCAAATAGTTTTAGTAACTGTTGCTTTATGATATAATTTTAGATCTGGCTGGTACAGCTAAGCCACCTTCATTTGATTTTTTTTCATTAATTCCCTTGAAATTCTTGACCTTTTGTTTTTCCATATGAATTTTGTTGTTATTTTTTCTAGGTCATTAAGATAGTCTGATTGGTATAGCGCTAAATAAATAGATTTGTTTAGGTAGTATTATCATCTTTATTATATTTGCTTGCCCTATCCAAGAGCATTTAATATTTTTCCATTGATTAGATCAAACTTAATTTGTGTGGAAAGTGTTTTGTAGTTTTGCTCATAAAGTTTCTGATTTTCCCCTGGCAGATAGATTCCTAAATATTTTATACTATCAGTAGTTACTTTAAATGGAATTTCTCTTTGTAACTCTGATGGATTTTGTTAGTGATATATAAGAATGCCAATGACTTATGTGGGTTTATTTTGTATTCTGCAACTTTGCTAAAGGTGTGGGTTATTTCTAATAACTTTTTAGTAGAATCTCTGGGGTTCTCTAAGTATACTATCATATCATCAGCAAAGAATGATAATTTGGTTTCCTCATTACCTATTCTAATTCCTGTAATTTCTTTCTCAGCTCCTATTGCCAAAGCTAGCATTTCTAATACAATATTGAATAGTAATGGTGATAGAGGGCAACTTTGTTTCACTCCTGATCTTATTGGGAATGGTTCCAATATAGCCCCATCACTTATGCTGCTTACTGATGGTTTTAAATAGATGCTATTGATTATTTTAAGGAAAATACCATTTATTCCTATACTTTCAAGTACTCTTAATAGGAATGGATGTTGGATTTTATCAAATGTTTTTTCTGCATCTATTGAGATGATCTTTTTTTTTTTTTTGCTAATTTGGTTATTAATATTCTCAATTCTTAATATTAAACCAGCCTTGTATTCCTTGTATAAATCCTACTTGATCATGGTGTATTATCCTGGGGATGCTTTTCTGTAGTCTTTTTGCTAATATCTTCTTTAAGATTTTAGCATCAATATGCTAGGGAGATTGGTCTATAATTTTGTTTCTCTGTTTTCAACCTACTTGGTTTAGGTATCAGTACCATGTCTGTTTCATAAAAGGAATTTGGTAGGACTCCTTCATTCCCTATTTTTTTCAAATAGTTTATGTAGCATTGGGGCTAATTTTTCTTTAAATGTTTGGTAGAATTCACATGTAAATCCATCTGGTCCTGGGGATTTTTTCTGAGGGAGTTGATTAATAGCTTGTTCTATTTCTTTTTCTGATATGGAACTATATAAGCAATTTACTTTCTCCTTTGTTAATCTGGGAAGCCTTTGTTTTTGGAAGTAGTCATCCATTTCACTTAAGTTATCAAATTTATTGGCATAAAGTTGGGCAAAGTAACTCATTATTGCTCTAATTTCCTCTTCATTGGTGGAAAGTTCCCCCTTTTCATTTTTAAGACTAACAATTTGATTTTCCTCTTTCCTTTTTCTAATTAGATTTACCAAATGTTTATCAATTTTATTGTTTTTTTTTATAAAACCACCTCTTAGTTTTATTTACTAATTCAATAGTTTTTTTTTTTTTTTACTTTTGATATTATTAATTTATTCTTTTAATTTTAGAATTTCAAGTTTAATATTTGATTGGGGGATTTTAATTTGGTCTTTTTCTAGCTTTTTAAGTTGCAAGCCCAATTTATTGATCTTCTCCTTCTCTATTTTATTCGTTATCCTCTAAAGATATAAAATTTCCCCTTCTTACTGCTTTGGCTGCATCTCACAAATTTTGGTATGATGTCTCATTGTTGTCATTATCTTGAGTGAAATTATTAATTGTGTCTATAATTTGCTGTTTCACCCAATCATTCTTTAAGATGAGATTATTTAGTTTCCAATTACTTTTTGGTCTATTTACCCCTAACTTTTTGTTGAATGTAGTATTTATTGCATTGTGATCTGAAAAGAAAGCCTTTATTATTTCTGCCTTCCTACATTTAATTTTGAGGTCTTTATGTCCTAATATATGCTCAAAGCATGAATTGCTGAGAAGAAAGTATACTCCTTTCTGTCACTATTCAGTTTTCTCCAAAGATCTATCATATCTAATTTTTCGAATATCTCCCCCTTTTCTTCTTTCCCTTCCCTCTCTTCCTTTCCCTTCTTCCTTATTCCCCCCTACTGTGCATGCCCTGGGCTGTCCACCCCCCCCCACCCCCCCGCAGATTTGTAACTGTCCCTGCAAAAGCCCCATACTGTAGAATGTGGCTGCAGGGCTGTGTTATGGGTCTGCCTGAGCCACTTCCGGTTTGGGGTGATTATAGCCAGATCTTGTTAGGTTCTGCCATTTTTTAGAGAGTACCCTCTGTCTTTGGCTTTAATTTATCTGCTGGTTTGCTGCTTTATAGTTAAGGCAGCGCAGTTAGCCTATGGGAGAGTCTTCTCTAGCCACAGAGGTCACCCCCATCCCTGGTCTGCTCTGGACGCTAGTCTCTCCCTGCCTGTACTGGTCTGTTCCTGGCCTCTCAGGACAAACCTTTCCTGGTGATCTTCCAGATTATCTTGCACTGGTTAGTTGTTGTGTTTCTCAACTTTGTGGGTTTTACCAGTCAAGTGCTATTTTTGAGGCCAAATTTAATAGTTGGTTGTGAGGGCATGAGAGGAGCTTAGAAAGTTGCATGTGCCTTCTTCTCCATCTTGGCTCCATTCCCCCTCCTCCTCCCACCCCCCACCCCCTGCCCCATTTTCATTTTTCAAGAAAGATAATAGTGGCAAGGTCACACACAAAACATGCGTGGCAGAGTCAATTGCTTGAACTATAAGCTCTTAAGGGATAGGAAATCATTCACTTGGTTCTTGGATTATCTAAGACCTCCCCCAGTGCTTTGTTTAGAGTAGACAATGACATACTGGGTGATTTATTGAACTCCAGAATTCTGTCTCTAACCTCACTACTCATTCCATTGTACTTTTTATGTTTTACATAAAAATGCTTTTTTAATGCTTTACATAGATTATCTCTTTTGGTTTTTACATGATCTCTGGAAGTTATGTATGTTTATTATATCCATTTTGAAGATGAGAAAACTGAATTTATAAGAGTTTATATGACTTCCCAAATGTTACACATCTACCAAATTATTAAAGCTGCATTTGAACCAGGATTAGTTGGACTACAAGTCCAATATTCTATTCATTATGATACCATGAAAGGCTGTGTTCCTGACTGTTGAAGGAAAGATCGATGCTTAAGGAATCACAAATCCTTCCATTCATTTCAAACTGCTTTTTATTAAATAACTACCCTATAAAGAATCATTAATAAACATGTAAAAATATAGACATAGAACAAAGCCAATATGTATTAGATTTTGGGATGCAAAGTCATATATGAAATGGTCCCTACCATGAAGAAGCTAACAATTGAGTAGGTTAAAAAGTAAGTCTATTTTAGATTGCTTCCTGTAGTTAGTATCTTGGTCTCTCATTATATCATTTCTACAGAAAGGGTTATATCATTGAATTTTCTCCATTATTCTCAATGTTGGAATTATTTAAGGCTTTGTGTTTAAAATATTATTGAAGCTGATTACACTCAGTAAGGCAGCTGTTCAAAGCTTTGATTCTTTATCCAAAGTGATTACTGTGATAAGTAATACTTTTGCCCTGATCTGGGTGTGAAAATATCAGCTATAAAGGGTAAAATTGCTACTCTTTTAAACTTGACTGCTGGCCATGAATCACTATTTACAGTAGCAGAAGAAGAGGAAAAAAGCTCAAGGACAAAGTAGAATCAAAATTCAGGATGACAGAGAGCCAAAATTCTAGGAATATATATATATATGTATGTATGTGTATATATGTGTATATATATATATATATATATATATATATATACATGTGTACATACATATATCTGTATATATGTGTATATAAAATATACATATTATATATCTGTCTCTATATAATATTCATATATCTAGATAGTCTATATCATTCTGAAAAAAAAGAGAAGATTCTAAAAGTACAATCTGGGTCTAAGTATATTCATGGATGCTTCCAATTTCTTTTTTCTCTAGATTTAATCTCCCACTGTGAAGTCAATCACCAAACATAGGACTGTGGGAAAATGAGTAAAGGAAGCTGATGATATCAAAACTGAAATAATATAATCTGTCTCTTCAGCCACTTTTTTAGAGTAGTATTTTTCCCTAATTACATGTCTAGACAATTTTTAGCATTCATTTTTTTTACAAGATTTTTAGTTCCATTTTTCTCCCTCTTCTTGCTCTTCTGCAATTCCCAAAATGTGAAGTGATTTGATAAAGGTTCTATACATGCTATCATGCAAAAACATATTTCCATATTAGTCACAGATGTGTAAAAAGAAACTGATAAGAGCCACAAAAAAAGAATAAAATAAGTGAAAAATATGCTGGAGTCTTCAATCAAATTTCATCAGTTTTTTATCTAAATGGCATTCAATGAAATAGAAAGATTTTAAGCTTTCATAAAGAGAAAATTAGGACTAAATAAAATTGACCTCCACTAGCAATCAGATAGCATCTTCCTTCATGAGTCCTTTGTGCTTGTTCTGAATCACTGTATTGCTGAAAGAGCTGAATCATTTATTGTTGATCATCACACAGTGTTGCTGATATTTTATAGAATGTTTTCCTTGTTTTGCTCATTTCACTTTGTATATATTTCCACAAATCTTTCTAGGTTTTTCTGAAATCAGCCCATTTAATATTTCTCATTGCACAATAATATACCATTATTTTATTTATTATTTATTTTTTTTACTACAGCTTGTTCAGCCATTCACCTAACTGGTATCTACCCAATTTTTAGTATTTTACTACCATGAAAGCAGCTGCTTTAAATATATAAATATAAATATATATTAAATAAATATATAAATATATACATATTTGCATATGTAGGTCCTTTTCCATTTTTTATGATCTCTCTGGGATACATCCCTAATAACAATATTGCTGAATCAAATGGTATGCCCAGTTTGGTGACCCTTTGGGAACAGTTTCAACTTGCTCTCCAGAATGGTTGGATCTATTCACAACTCTACCAACACTGTAATTAGTATGCAAAGTTTCTCATATCTGCTCCAACATTTATCATGTCCTTTTTTATCTTATTAGCCAATCTGATAGAAGTGAAGTAGAACACCAGTGTTTTTTCAATCTATGTTTCTATAATCAAATATGATTTAAAGCACTTCTTCATGAACCTATAGATAGCTTTAAATTCTTTAACTGAAAACTGTATCCTTTGACCATTTCTCAATTGGTATATGGTATATATTCTTATAAATTAGATCCATGCAATACTCATCATCCACCCTCCAATCTTCTCTACTCCCATAAGTTTTTTCACACCATTTCATGGGAAATAATTTACACCCTTCTACCTATTCCTTCTGTATCCAGTATACTCCTCTCTTTCATTACGTAATTTTTATATCATATCCTCAATTTTATGTTATATTCATCCTCTGTCTATATGTATTCCTTCTAGTTGTGCTATTAGTTATACAATTATTAAGGATTACAAGTATCATTTTCCCCTTTAGAAACACAGATAATTTAGCTCTATTGAATCTCTTATGTTTTCGTTTCACTGTCTACTTGTTTTTCATCTCTTGGCTATTAATGTTGGAAGTAATTTGAAAAAAAATACTCCCTATTTTCTCCTTGTGAAAGCTTGAGAGCTTTCTATTTCACTAATTACAATTTTTGTCCTTGAAGTATTACACTGAATTTTGCTGCATAGGTGATTTTTAGTTGCAGTCCAACTTCCTCCAACTTCTGAAATACCATGTTCCATGGTCTCTAGTACTTTAATATTACAGCTACCAGGTCCTGTGTAATCCTGATTGTTAGTCCCCCATATTTGCATTGTTTCTTTCTTCCCACTTGTAGTACTTTTTCTTGACCTGATAGTTCTGACATTTGGCTATGATGTTCCTTGGAGTTTTCCTTTTGAGGTCTCTTTCATGAGTGATCATTTGATATTTTGATTTCTGTTTCTAGGACATCAGGAAAGTTTTCCTTGATAATTTTTGGAAGATATTGCCCAGGTCTTTATTCTGATCATGTGTTTCAGGCAATCTAGGTATTCTGATATGATCTCTTCTAAATCCATTTTCTAAATTGACTGTTATTACTATAAATTATTTTACATTTTTCTTCCCTGTTTTCATTTTTTTAAAATTGTTTGACAATTTCTTGATTTCTTCTAGAATCATTGTTTTCCACTTGCATAATTCTAGACTTTAAAATTTTGTTTTCAATTAGCTTTTGTACTTTGTACTTTTGTACTACTCCATAGTTTTTGTACATTCTTTTCATATGCACTTTTTAAAGAGTTACTTTCTTCAAAAGATATTTGAATGTATTTTTTCACTTTGCCAGTTTTACTTTTTAAGCAATTTTCAAGTGTTGACTTTTTTTTTTCATGCTTCCCTTGCATCACTTTCATTTTTCTCCATTTTTCCTTCTATCTTATGTGACTTTTCAACTCCTTTTTGAGCTCTTCCATGAGTTCTTTCTGGGCTTTACACAATTTCCCATTTTTCTTGAGGCTGTTGTCCTCTTCTGAATATGTCTCTTGATATTCCCTGTTACCACAATATCTTTCTATGGCCATGTTATTTTGAAGGGTAATATTTTTTTAATTTTTTGGCTATCTTTTTTTTTTCCCTTTCTTTTAAATTTGAATCTTTATCTGGAGTAGAAGGGGCACTGTTTCAGGTTTCTTGTGCCAGATACTTCAGACCGTTGCTGTTTACCTGATGCTGCACTGATGTTGCCCTGAGGTCCATGGAGAACCCATGTGTCTAGTGCTATGCTGAGGGTGAGGGTTGGAGTGGAGTGACACACTAGTGGAGATTGGCAGCTTACATGCTGATGAGGAGGGTCCTGTGCTATTATCTGGTATCTAATGTGCTGAGGCAGGTTGGTTGTTTCTGCTTTTCCTTTGGGCTACACTAAAGCATATGGTGGTCTGACCACTGGAAGTTGCCTCTTTACTAAAGGCTATGCTGAAGTACCTGGTGCTTTTTGGACTTGGAATCTGCCTGTTTTCCTGGCTATACTGAGGTACATGGGGAATCTTGGTGTTGATAATTGCCTATTTTTCAACACACATGGTCATAATCCTTCACTAGTTTGCTGAAGTGGGGATTGATGCTGACTTTCTTAGATCCCTTTTTTCCTGGACTATGGTCCCCTTTTACCCAAATGATATAGACCTTTTTGACTGATCTTTTAAATTTCTTGGGCTCAAATATTGTTTTTTTTTTTTCTTTTTGCTGGTTTTACCCTTCAAAGATTTTTTGGGGTGAGTGGGGGTGGTGTATTTTATGCTATTTTTTTTCTTGTTCAGAAGTGAATATGAGCAAGTTTCAGCAATTTAATGTCATCTTGGCTCTAGGAAATTGTTCAGCCTTTCATAATAAGTGAAACACAGGGCACCTTTTCTCCATTTGGGTTTAGATTCTACACTTCTTTGAGATGTTCCTGGAACCAAAACCCATGAAGCTTACCTATGATTTTAGAAGACCAACTGAGGCAGTAGACCTTCCCATTCTCTTCTCCTACTCTCCAAATTTAGGTTTAGTTGAGTCTTTAAAACTAAGACTCTCTGGCATTTTCAAATTACTTTCCTGCTTTAATTATTTTTGTCCTTTCTTTAGCATTGAATTGAATCCAGTTTCCACATATTAGACAGTGTTTTGTTTTAAAAACAAAAAGGCCAAGAAATTGTTCACTAGATATATCCTCCTTCTTTATATGCTCCCTATGAGCACTGAGGATTCATAGTATCAGTAATTAATGGGAAGACCTAGTTCTTTATTAAACTTTTATCTTTCAAAGGTCAGTAGCCAGTTTCCTGCTGTGCCATTATCTCAGTCTACAAATTAAGTTAGAGAAAGACAGTGACTTTTCTGGTAGTGGAATGTCTTCAATGGGCCTGATCTCCATTTAATCAAATTAATTTGTGGTGCCTATTAAATACTGGCATATTGAGACATAGTAGAAGAAACACAGGATTTGTAATCAGAGGCCCTTAGTTCACTTCTGAGACTGACCGATTATATACATACACACACATACATGTACATATGCATATACATATGTTTGTGTGTATATACATGTACCAACACGCAAATACATGTATGAGTGTGTGTGTATACACACACATATATATGTATATGTATATATGTGTGTGTATACACATTCATGCAATTAGGTCAATACAATCCAAAAATACCTTAGTTCCATGTTAATCTATGTTTTTGTCATTCTAATTGTGTATATTGTGAGCTATTTCCATTCTCTTGTCCTGGATGATTTTTTGTTCTTGTCATTGCATGTTTCTATAGAATGTGTTGGAAGAATTCCTCCTTTTGAAAAGTTTTTTGGCTAATTTTTGGATAATTGATTCATTGAATTAATCCTTCAGCAATCATTTAATGCAACCCTCTTGTTTTATTGTTGAAGAAATAGAAGCCAAAGAAGTTAAGCAATATGTTCAAGTTCTATGTATAAACATATACATATCCATTTACCTATACATGTCCATTTACATATACAAAAACATGTACATACATACACATATATGGACTAACTCTACATAAAGTAGAGCAGGAGTCCTTTTTTCTGATTTCATTCCTCCTATATTAAGTAACCTATTGACTTCCCTTTGTTTATTTAATTTCCAATTGGCCCTTTTTTGAATATAATTTTTATTGCATTGTGCTCTAAAAAAGGAAGCATTTACTATTTCTGCCTTTTTGAATTTGATTGTGAGGTTTTTATGCCCCAAAACATGATCAGTTTTTGTGTAGGTGTCATATATTGCTTAGAAAAAGGTGGATTCCTTTCTGTTCCTATTCAGTTTTCTCCAAATAGATATGTCTATGATATCTAGATTTTCTTAGATCCTAATAACTTTCCTAGTTTCTTTCTTGTTTATTTTGTGGTTAGATTTGTTTGATTATGAGAGGGGAAGGTTGAGGTTCCTCATTAGAATAGTTTTGCTTTCTATTTCTTCCTGTAACTTGCTTAAAATCTTCTCTAGGAATTTGCCTGCTCTACCACTTGATGCATACACATTTAGTATCATTATTATCATAATCTATGGTACCCTTTATCAAAACCCTCCTTATCCCTTTTAATAAGATTTATTTTTACTTTTGCTTTATCTGAGATTAGAATTGCTACCCTTCCTTTTTTTGTACTTTAATTGAAATTTTGTTCCAGCCTTTTACCTTTACTCTGTATACATCTCTCTGTGTCAAATGTGTTTCTTGTAAACAGCATATTGTAGGATTCTGTTTTTTTTTTTTTTTTTTTCTTTCTTCTTTTTTTTTTTTAATCCACTCTGCTCTTCACTTCTCTTTCATGGAAGAGTTCATCCCATTGACTCTTATGATTACAAGTTCTGTGTTTCCCTCCATCCTATTTTCTCCCCTGTATATAGTTTTGTTCTCTCTTTCCATCCTGTGATCAGCTCTGTGATTTTTTTACTCACCCCACCTACTACTTTATCTCCCATTACCCCCTTCTCTTAGTAGTGTTTTTAAGCCATTCCACCCACTACCTTATCTTCTATCAATCCTTTCCCCTTTCTTATCTTTTCCCCTAGTGTTTCTATTCTCCCTTCTGTCCTGTTCCTTGCTTTCTTTTGCTTTTCTCCGTCTCTATTCTTTTTTTTTTTAGTCTTTTTTTCTCCTCCTACTTCTTTATAAAATTAAATAAATTTCTATACCCAACTGATTGATTAAGTTATTTCCTCATAGAGATGAAACTGATGAAATCAAGCTCCAGACAATGCTCATCCCCCTCCCTTTTTCCCATGGATTATAATAGGTCTTTTGCAACTTTTTATATGAACTAATTATCGCATTATACATCCTTTTTACTCTTTTTCCAGTACAGATCTTTTTCTACCCCTTAATATTTTTTTCCCTTGGATGTCATTACATCAGAGTCCATTCACAACCACACCCAACATCACTATATTGATATTTATTTAAAAAAAGGATCTTTGATCAAAAAAAAAAATGGTGTGCATTAAGAAATTTAGGAACCAAGAATTTATAAAGTTTTAAGTATGTACCAGAAATTGTACTAATAATCTCACAAATATTATGTATTCTTTGATCCTCACAAGAGTTCTGGGGACTGGGTGCTATTGTAATTCCAATTTTAAACTTGAGGAACTAAGGCTGACCTCTATCCATGTGATGTTACCCTCTGTTTGCCCCAGTGACAGATAATAGTTCTCAAGAGTTACAGATAACATTTTCCCATCTAGGGATATAAATACTTTAACTTTTGAATAACTTCCCCTCCCCCCCCCTTTTTTTTTTTACCTTTATATGTTTCTTTGAAGTTTGTAGATTAAAATTTCTGTTTGGTTCTGGTTTTTTCAACAGAAATGATTGCGTCTCTTACTTCATTGATTATCCATCTCCTCCCCGAAAGATGATGCTGAGTTTTGCTTAGTAGTTAATTCTTGCCCGTAACTCCAAGTCCTTTTCCTTCTAGAATATGGCATTCCAGGCCTACTGATCTTTTATTGTCGAAGCTGTCAGATCCTGGGTAATCCTGACTCTTGTTCCTTGATATCTGAATTGTTTTTGTCTAGTAGCTTGTAGTATTTTTTTCTTGAGATTATATTGTTGGAGTTTCACAATAATGTTCCTTGAAATTTTCCTTGTGGGATCTCTTTGCAGAAATGATTGATAGATTCTTTTAATGAGGATTTCTAGATATTGTGGCAGTTTTCCTTAATGAACTTTTGTGGAATGCTATCCAGGCTCTTATTTTGTTGATGGCCTTCAGATATATCAAAACTTTTAAATTTGTCTCTTCTGGATCTATTTTTCAACTTGGCTGTTTTGACAATGAGGTATTTTGCATTTTCTTCCATTTTTTTTCATTCTTTTTGTTTCTTTAACTGATTCTTGCTATCTAAAGTCATTATCTTCAATTTCCCTGTCCTAGTTTTTAATGTATGATTTTCTTCACTTATCTTTTGTATCTCTTTTTCCATTTGGTTTATCCTACTGTTTAAGTAGTTGTTTTCTTCAGACAATTTTTTCCTTCATTTTCCAAACTGTTGATTCTCTCATCCATACCTCTCATTTCTTTTCTCATTTTTTTCTTTATCTCTCTTATTTGCCTTGTCAGGTCTTTTATGAGCATTTCTAAGAAGCCTCTTTGAGCTTGAGACAAATTTATATCACTCTTTGAAATTTCTTCTGTGGACATTTTGGCCTCCTCTGAGTTTGTGTTTTGATCTGCCTTGTCACCAGAGTAGCTTTCTATAGTCAAAGTTCTTTTCTGTTTCTTTTGGTATTTTTTTTCTTTTTTCACTTTTAAGGTCGAACTCTTTTTCCTGGTGTAAAGAGGGCATTTTTTCAAACTTCCTGTGCAGCCATGAGCTTTGTTTTTCAGCACAGGGGCTCCTTGTGTTTGTAGGGGGGAGGGGGATTTGCCTCCCCTTTTCAGGAAACAGTCTGGTTTCTCAGATTTTGCCTTCTGAACTGGAAATTACCCCCTCAATTTGATCCTCTACTGAACTAGAAGTGAGGATTTTAGTTGCTGATTTGCTGTGATTAAGACCTCACTGCCTTTCCCAGAGTCTATCTAACCAGGATTGAACCCCTTTATTCTGGTGAGATTCACCTTTCTTGAAGTGTTTTAAGTCTATCTTGAGATGGAGAATGGTTTCATTCCATCAGATTCTGTTCAGAGCCTTGGTTTCATGTGGTTTTCAAAGGAAAATGGGAGAGCTGGAACAGTTTCCTGACATTACTCTACCATTTTGGCTCCGCCCCTGGAAGCAGCTTCCCTCTGGTTAACAAAGAAGCATCCTAAGCATTTTCCAAATATTGCAGATTTTACCTCCTCTTCATCTCTTTTCTCTGTTCTCTGATATCTTTTCTTGAGAAAACAAACAAATAAATGAATAAAGCCCAATTTAGGCCTCAAGTTGTCTCACCTAGCTGACATGAATAGTTCTTGCAAACTGATTTTATTACAACCAGTCCCTGTTCATCTGTCATCTATACAGGTTAGAATGTGTTATTCCCTTGTTCAGGAAATTTAAGTAACTTTCTTTACTTCTAATCAAAATGCACGCTCCTCTATTTGTCATGTAAAATTTTATCTAGACCTCTCAGATCCACCATTTGTAGGATGGATTCATGTCATCCCCTGTCTTTTGCTTTAAGTCAGAGCAAGACTTTTTGCTTTTCTCAGTGTAAAACTTTTCATTTTTTCTTCCCATGTTTACATGGAATGATTTCCATATCTCAAATGGTGCCTTCCTTACCTTCAGGTTCAGAATACTTACCTCTTTGCAAATAAAAGTTCTGATTCTACTTTAATTCTCCCTATACTAGTTTCTCCAGGAATTGTTGATTCTAACACTATCCAACTTGAATTCAATTTTGTTAAATTATTTTGTGTGTGCGCATAATTTCTTATGTATGTATATTTATATGCTACATACACATATTTTATATTATACATATGAAATCTGTGTCTTTATTTGAGAAGATGGGTCACAATTATAGTGTATATGTGCATAAATACACAACTATATATGAATTAATGCATGTGAATATTTGCATGTATATGGATAATATATACACATGTATATATATATATATATGTGTGTGTGTGTGTGTGTGTGTGTGTGTGTGTGTACATACAGAAACCTACCTTCCCCAAAATATATAAATTTCTTGGAAAATATTATTGAATTTTTATTTTTGAGTCCTTAGCACATAGAACAGTGTCTGAATTTGATAGAAAATTATCATTTAACAATTATAATGTATTATATTGTATAGTATCAAGTTGGAATGAGCTATGGGTTTAGTTATGTTGTTTCAGATCGAATTGATATGATTTTAATAAATTGATTTTTCTGTATTGTATTGTTAGAGAAGAGGTTGACTTCTGGGAAAGAACAGTGTTCAAAAGCCATATATCTATATCTATGTCTATGTCTATGTTTAGCTATATCTGAATTTATATAAATATATATTTATAGAGAAAGAGAGAGACAGAGAGACAGAAAGACAGAGTCAGATGGAGAGAGGGAGAGAGAAGAAGAGAAGGAGGGAGGGAGGGAAAGAAGGAAAGAGAAAGGCAGGGAGGGAGGCAGGGGAAGGGAGAAGAAGAGGGAAAGGAAGATATAGCAGGAAAAGGAGAAGGAAAGAGACAAATAGACTGACATAGACACACAGACACAGAAAGAGAGAAACAGAAAAAAAAAAAGGAACAGAGAGACAGAGATAGAGAAAGAAACAGAGGGAGATTCAAACAGAGACAGACAGACACACAAAAATAAAAAGAGATAGTGAGAGACACAGACAGATAAAGAGATAGACAAACATGGACAGAGAGACAGAGAGGCAGAGAGAGAGTGACAGAGTCAGAGAGAGAGAGTGACACATGCAAAAAGAGGCAGAGATATGGGGAGAGATAGAGACAGATAGAGACACAGAGACAGTGACAGAGTCAGACAGAAAAAAGAGATAGATGTTGTAAAAATATGTTGACAATATTTTTAATGGCTTACTCTGAAAAAAAAAACCTTTTCAATTAAAAAAAAAAAAAAAAGAAAACCCAAAAAATTTGGCATCTAAGCAAACAACCATAGTATTTATACTGTTGGTTTAGCATTTTACTTATTTTTGTTTGTTTGTTTGTTTCTTCATCTGCTTATTTCTGTGTTTGTTTACTCAGGTGAGAGTGGATAAATTTTAGAGATGGAAAAAGAAGTGAAAATATTGACATATACTTTATTTTCCCATCTAGCTATATCAGTTATATTATTCTAAAATGACTGAGAACTCCAAATACTACAATTTAACTTATCCTGATTGTCCTATCTGGGGATGGGGGATTGTTTGCTTATGATAAAAATTTCCTAAATATGACCCAGCAGCAAAATTTAGGGTCTAGAACAAAAAAAATATGTCTTCCAAATCTAAATCAATCAAACAAAAAAAATCTAGTGAAGTAAAGTAGATTATTGATGGATTCTGGGATATTTATTAGACAACTTATAGATGATTTTTTTTTAATGACAAGACCCACTTTCATTTTAACTGGTAACTACAGTCATTCAATATTAATTCAACTGGTATTTTTTAAAGCAGAAATTGCTCTTAAGATTTTGTAGACACAGAGAAAAAAAACTCGCATACTCCCTGTTCTCATGGGAATTTTAATCTTATATCTCAGCATGTACAGAGATACACAAATACAAAATACATTTCAAAAGCAAATGGCTTAGGAATAGAACTAGCACACTTTTTTCTGATTGATAAAAAATTGATAGAAGATAAAAAGTCAGAGAGAAGATTTGTGATTTTGACTAGCAATTAAAAAGCACATCAATCTCCCATGTGCATGTAAAACATCCTCAAATTGCTTGGTTTAAGTCATTTTGGGAGGAAGTGATTCTATGGGGAATTGTTTCTCAGAAATAATTGGGAGGATCCCATGAGCATTGGAGCTAACATTATTTTTAGAGCTTTATTTTTTTCAATTAAACAAGCTTTTATTTTTCTACTTCATCCCATATTAAAAATAAGTAGAAAAACAAAACCATTGTAATGAATGAAATACTTAGTAAACTGATGAATACAGAGTAGACATTCACAAGTATTCAGAAACTTAAGTAGTATTTCACTGGAAATATTGCTTGTATCTAAAATGTCCTGAACTTGAAAATCACAACCTTTCTTTAGGACCATGGTGATTATCAGCAAAGAATTCCACTTTGTGTATTTTTTTGGGGGGAGGGGTTTAATCTTTAATTGACAATTGTATTTATGTAATTACAATTTGGAACACAATATCAGTTTGTCACATGCTTTTCATTTCTGGTTGTTTCATAATTACTATTTTGAAATATTCTTGAATAGGTATATTCTTTATTTATTATGGTTTCTCCCCTATTCTACATTTACAAAGGACCTATTTCTGTATCATACACAAAGTATCATAAATGCTTTGAATGAATGCATTGAAAGAAAAGAATGAAAAAATAAGTATTTTTTCCCATGAGGATTTAATCTTACAAGGTTTATCATGTGGGAGGAATGACAAAGTTATGATTTATCAAAAAAAAATGAGGCTTGGGGATATGCTAGTTTACTAGAAGTCAATGCTTAGAAATATTTATCTTTTTGACTGCAAATGTGTAATAACTCATTTAAAAGTAAAATTCTCAGAAAGTTTCCTTGGGCAATGATATGGTAAGTGACTTGTTTAATGCCCTACAACTAATATGTGTCAGAGACAAGGTTTAAACCCATATTTCTGATCTTGAAGATGTTCCTTTATTCACTATACAGTATCTGAACAAGACAATTGAGAACCAAAGAAGTTAATGAGATCATTTTGTCTAGAAAGAAGGGATAGTTTTATGGTATTATCTGTAGTCAAACTAGATGCTAGGATATGTGGAGGCCATATATTAAGATAGATTTTAACAAGTTGAAGAATATCTTGAGAAACATAATGATGAAGGGTTTTGGGATCACACTATAGAACAAAGAGTAGAAAGACATTGGCATATTTATCCCAGAGAAATAAGATTTAATTTTAATATTTAAAGGACTTTAATGTAGAAGACTCACAATCTCCCCCCTCCCTTTTTTCCCCTTCTTCACTATTCTTTTTTCCCTTCTTATTTTGCTTCTTTTTTTTACTTACCTCAAGGTTTTGTTTATATCTTTAGAATGTCAGTTCTAAGAAGGCATATACTTTTCTTTTCTTCCTTCCTTCTTCCTTCCTTCCTTCCTTCCTTCCTTCCTTCCTTCCTTCCTTCCTTCCTTCCTTCCTTCCTTCCTTCCTTCCTTCCCTCTCTCTCTTTCTTTCTCTCACCCCCCCCACATTCATATTACAGATCAGTGACTGTTTGATTTTGGGAATTAAATCAACATCCTAGTACCTAGGCATTCCAGAGCATAAGGGGGATACAGTCCCACTACTGATTGTTATATGTCTTGAATTTCCCACTAGTATGCTTCCTATTTGCACAAAATCAGTTTCATTTGCACTGTTGAATATTAAATATGAAACATTTATTAAATAAAGCAAAAATAAAAATAATTATAACTTTCATTAGTTGGGAAAAAGGAGTAATCTTGATATTTATTCAAGAGAAGGTAAACAAAGAGCAATAATTAAAACATCATACCCAATCCATCAATATTATGTGTGTGTGTTTGTGTTCACAGACAGAGACACAGTGAAAAACAGAGACAGAGACAGAGAAAGACAGAGTTGAATAGAAACACAGAGACACAGTGATAGGAAGAAAGAAACAGAAAGAATCACATCTACAAACAGGACAACATATATGATTTAAATCCTCAGTAAAATTTCTACAACATACTACTAAAACAATTGTTTATCAAAAAGGAAAAAAAAGCCATTTTAAGATGAACAAACAGGCTTTTTAAAGAAGGAATCATGTTATATTAACTTCATTTCCTATTCTTGGTAAGGTTAATAAATGTGTATATCACAGAAATGCTGTAGATATGGTATAACTGGATTTTAGCAGATTCTGAGAAGGCAGAACCAAAGATAAAAGATGTTACAATGATATATATTTTAGCATGACATTAAAGAAAATAAATTCAAAACAAAATTTCTGATAATTAGAGTTACTTAAGAAGTAGAATGGATTATTTTGAGAATTGGTGGAATTGTCTCCAGAAAGTTCCTTGAAGAGAATGTGAATTAGTTTGCTAAATTAGAGCAAATTTCTGGTATTAGTTTATTTTCTGGCACTGGCTGTACTACTAAATGGCCACTCAGATTAAATCCTACTCTAAAATCCTGGATGATTGATTCTAAGTGAGATTTAAGCCTTCACAGTTAGAGAAAAAAGTAAGATATCTTCACAGCCTCTGAGCGATGGTCCTGATAACAAAGGTTTCATTTCAGGTTACCATAAACCTTTTCAGTAGGAAATAGAGAATAGGATTACTTGAATTTGGGAGGACTGAACACATTTTTTTTTTTTAGTGGTAGTTTTATTTTTCGATGAACATTTTTTTTTCCTGAGGCAATTGGGGTTAAGTGAATTGCCCAGGTCACTCAGCTAGGCAGTGTTAAATATCTGAGATCAGATTTGAACTCTGGTCCTCTTGACTTGAGGACTGGTGCTTCTGGGAGCAGCCTTCGTTTCAGTTCTGTAATCAACCCAAATGCAGCCAAGAGTTAAAGTCCAGATCCTTTACCTTCTCCTTCAAAGCCTTATCTCTTTTCCTGGGGCCCAGTTAGCTTTAATAGAGGCCTATCTCTCTCCTTGGTTCCAAGAGCTTAAGCTGCTTTCTCTGGCTTGTGAATCTTGTTGACTGAATCCTGGCTGAGGCTCAGAGCTTCTAGCCGGCTTATCCTCTAGTGGGCTTGTCCTTTAGTAGGTTTGTCTTCCCTGGCCCTGAGACCTCCTCCTTATATGTCCCACACTGAGTATACACCAATCATTATTTCACTAGGAAACCATTATTTGTTGTAGGATTAAATCAATGCTAAATTAGATTTAATTACTGTCTCCTCAATTCTACTTAGTACCTTGTTTCAAGTTCTGGCCCATAACATCTCCTTGTCAGGATCAGATCAATCATGCCGAACCATGCTAAATTAGATAATTATTGTCTCTATCAATTCCAATGACTTAGCACTTTGTAAGAATTCTAACAGTACCACATGCCCGCCTCAGGTAGTTTTATTTTTCCAAATACATGCAAAGATAGTTTTCTACATTCACCTTTCCAAAGCCTTATGTTCCAAATTTCCTTCCTCTCTTCCCTCCTCTCTCTCCAATAGACAAGCAACTTGATATAGGTTAAACATTGGACCTACTTTCAGTGACTCTAAGGGCCCACTTTCCATGATATCCTTATATCTTTAATACCAAATGTTTTGCTCATTGTTTTGTAGCTGGAAATTAGGTTATATCATTCTCTACAAACAATCGAAGTACAATGGAAAGAACATCACAAACCACATCACACATTAGCCATAGTGACTTGTAAAATACAAGATAAGATGGGGAAAGAAGTCAAAGATGTACATGGATGGAAAAGAGGATGGTCAGTCATGTGGTATGAATGAGAGTAAAAAAAAAAATAAACCCATGTATTACACTGATATGAGTAAGCACAGAAAATTATTTTTAGTATGAAGAACTCTCAGTAAGGGAAATGCACTTGTAACACAAATCATAACCCTCTATTTAGATCATCAAATTATATATCTAGATCTGGAAGGAATCACAGAGGTCACCTAGGGCATTCTGTTATTTTTGCATAATTAATATTTTATTTTCTCTAACTACATATATAGAGAGTTTTCAACGTTCATTTGTGTAAGATTTTCAAACTCCAAATTCTTCCCCCTTCCTTTCTTCCTTCCTCAAGACAGCAAACAATCTGATAGATTATTAAACATATTTTCACATTATTTATGTTGTGGAGAAAAAAAAAAGCTCAGAACAAAATGGAAAAAAAAAACAGGAAAAAGAATAAACCAAAAAACAAGACATTAATACTATGTTTTAATCTGCATTCAGACTCCACAGTACTTTCTCTGAATGTAGTCAGAATTTTCTATCACAAGTCTATTGGAATTATCTTGGGTCATTGCATTGCTGTGAAGAGCTAAATCTATCCTAGTTGATTCTCACACAATATTGCTGCTACTATGTACAAAGTTCTTCTGGATCTGCTAAACCACTCAGAATCAGTTCATGTAGGTCTTTCCAGGTTTCTCTGAATTCTACCTGCTCATCATTTTTTTTTCTAGAACAGTAGTATTCTATTATATTCATATTTCATAATTTGCTCATTCATTTCCCAATTGATGGTCATCCCAGCAATGGCATATTATTTGTGACAGAAAAACAAAAGAAAATAACTAAAGTAAAGATGAATCTAGGTCTCTAGTTTCATTCTGTCAGATGCTTAGCCACAACTTTAGTTTTCTTTTAGTCTATGCTAAGAGCAGTTAGGTGGAACATTAATTTTTGTATATAGACAAATGGCCTAAAGTGCTATTTTCTACACAAGATGACATAAACTAGGGTATTTTTCAATGAGTAATAATAATAATAATAATAAAGGATAACAAAAACAATAATTTTATACCTTTTTTGATATTAGGCTAAAGAGAACAAAAGGGGTTTAGATAACTTTTTTTGTCTATTCTTGTCTGATAGGTCAAAAGCTGTATGTTACTAATTGCATGTAATAAACAAGCAGTTAAAATAAATATTACTCTTATGAAATTAGAGAGTGCAGGCAATACAATAGAATCTGTTTAATCTGCTCCCTGCTAATTAGCACACCCACTTCATCAGAATGATTGTGAGAGATCATATTTCTGATGGCTCACTATAGCTCTATGATGATAAATGGTGGCTAAGTATACCACCTGGTGCTTTCTAAACTGATGCACACTAATTTGCAGTTGTAAATTGGTAGTAAACATGCATACGCTTAGCCATTTTTTTCAAATTCAAAGCCATTTTTTTTCAAATTCAAAATTCAAATTCAAAACTCTGCTCAACCTCTCTCCACGAATATAGCAATATGGTCATATACATGGAACCAAGTACATTTGATTCTCATTGGCAAACATTTATTTTTAAAAATCACTAAGAATGATTGATGGAATTAGTAGAGATGAATTTATATTTGTACTTTCATACTGTCAGATGCATAGGCACAACTTCAATTTTCCTTTAGTCTACTGTAAAGCAATTAGATAAGGGATCTTTTGATGTTATATCTATATATGTATGTGCATGTGTATATATTTTTAAATATCTACATCTATATCTATTTTATAATACTATGCACCATTCTAGAATACTTTCATTTTTAAATGCCACATTCCTAACATAGAAACTTTTTTTTCTTTCTAGCCTACCTTCTAAATCAGTTGATTGATTAAACATTTTAATAAAATCTTTCTTTTAGAGATTTGTCTAAGTGCTCCCATATAAACTTTAGTTCTCATAGTTGAACTATAAATGAGCCAGGGTAATTTGGCATTTGTTATTGGTAGCAATTGAATATCTTTTTTTAGTGAATTCTAAAATTACAAATTTTAACTCAACTTCTTGAAAATTACATGATATTGTGGTATATGAATGTTATGGAATATTATTGCTCTGTAAGGAATGACCAGCAGGATGAATACAGAGAGGCTTGGAGAGACCTACATGGACTGATGCTAAGTGAGATGAGCAGAACCAGGAGATCATTATACACTTCGACAACGATATTGTATGAGGATGTATTCTGATGCAAGTGGATTTCTATGACAAAGAGACTTAACTGAGTTTCAATGGATAAATGATGGACAGAAACAGCTACACCCAAAGAAGGAACACTGGGAAATGAATGTGAACTATTTGCATTTTTGATTTTCTTCCCGAGTTATTTTTATCTTCTGAATCCAATTCTCCCTGTGCAGCGGGAGAACTGTTCGGTTCTGCAAATATGTATTGTATCTAGGATATACTGCAACATATTTAACATATATAGGACTGCTTGCCATCTTGGGGGGGGTGGAGGGAGGGGAAAAAAATGAAACATAAGCAAGTGCAAGGGATAATGTTGTAAAAAAAAATTATCCTGGCATGGATTCTGTCAATACAAAGTTATTATTAAATAAAATAAAATTTAAATTTAAAAAAAAGAAAGAAAATTACATGATAACATTTTTGAAAGTCTTTTCCCTAATTTTTTTTCTTTTTTTGTTCCCTTCCCAACTCCTTGAAATCCAGGTTTTTATTCCACTATTCAAATGAAATTATCTCCTTCTTGAAATCCAGATTTTTATTCTACCATTCAAATGAAATTGTTATCTCCAAGGCTGTCAAACATTCCCTAATCATTAAATCTGTTGACATTTTTTTCAGCCATCATTCTATGTATCCTATTTGTAGCTTTAAATAAAATGGATGATCAATTTTCATGACTATTTCTCATTCCGTAACTTTTTAAACCTTTTCTACCTTGGTTACCCTACTAGTCCAAATTTTCTTTCTCATTTTACTATATTATCATCCCTTCTGCTCCCCATTGTGAAAGCAATCAAAAAGTTCCCATTAATTTTGGGATTCTTATTTCACATTCTTTTTTTTAGGAATCTTATTTCCTCCTATATATTCCGTGTTCATATCTACAGAAGAGAGCTCATCAACTCAATTGCAACTAATCATAGTTTCTATCCAGATGATTCCCAGTTTTCCATATTCAAATTTTTTCTCACATCACTAGCTGCTCATTTAATATTTTAAACTGAATATCTCCTAGTATTTCCAAGCACAACAAATCTGTAACATTATTTATTATCCTTCCCTCAAGAGAACACCCTCTTCCAAACTTAACTTTTTCTCTCAAGGATACTGTAATTCTTCTAGTCATCTATGTTCTCAACTTCAGTCATCACTGACTTTATACTTTTTCTGTCCCAAAATATAATTACTTTCCAAGTCTTTTTATTTATGTCTCCATAACATTGCATATATTGTTGTTGTTGTTGTCGTTGTTGTTTTTCCTTTACTCTTACAACCACTAACCTTATTCAGGGCCATGCTGCTTCCCTATATGTTATTGTATTATAATACCATATAATACATATATATATTTTTTTTAGTTTGTCATCTCTGTCTCTCTTTGTCTCTCTTATTGTCTGTGTCTGTCTCTTTTTCTCTTTCTGCCTCTGTTTCTCTTTTTGTTTGTCTCTGTGTCTGGGTCTGTCTGTCTCTTTCTTTCTCTCTCTTCCATCATCTACATTGATTTCTATGTGATTTTTTCCAAAACAAACCAATGACTACAGCCATGTATTTCCCCTGTTCAATAATCACTGTTGACTCCTTTTTAACTCAAAGATTAACTATTATGTATATCTTTAAAAATTCTTTTAATTCTGACGTTAGTCTACTTTTTTAGGACTTACTATTTATTTTTCTTCACAAACTTTAACTGACTTCCTTGTGATTTCTTGTACTTGAAATTTCACCGATAATTCCTGCACCTTTGCAAAAGCTCTTTTCCCCAATAACTGAAATTCATTTTTTTCTTCACCTACACTCTGTAGAATTGGGAGTTTCTTTCTAATATAAGCTGAAACACCAATTCTTGTACAGGTTCTTTTCTGATCCTCCAGAGATAGTGCCTTTCCAAAGTTGCTCAGTATTTATTTTTCTTCCCCCTCATATATTGATATATGTCTATGTTTCCTCCCTCAATATTATTTAAAGGACAAGAGTTTAATTTTTATATTTGATTTCCCTGTAACTACCACAATACCAGACACACAATGTGCACAAATTATACATGCTGAATAATCAGTTGACTCATGATTATATGCACCTAGACTTAATCTCTCTCCTGAATGTCAGTCTTGTATTACCAAATGCCTGCTGGACTACTCCACCTGAATATTTCATGGGTATCCAAAAGTCAACACAGAAGAAATAGAACTAATTTTCTTTCTCTCCAAACGTGTCCCTTCTCTAAACTTCCATCTTTCTATTGATGTTAGCACCATGTTTGCACTCACCTACAGCATCTCTAGCATCTTTTACATTTTAGCAAACTACACAACCACAATTCTAGTTCAGTCTCTCATTATATTTTGTCTACTTTATTACAATTGCCTCAAAATTGGCCTTCCTGCTTCAATTTACTACCCTTTCCAATCCATCATCTACATGAATCAATTTATTATTTGTAAACTATATTTTTCCATGTCACTCCTGCTTAAAAATTAACAATGACTGTCTGTTGCCTCACAGATAAAATATAGCAATTAGCCTGCCATTTAAATCATTCTACAATGTGATTCCCATCTCTCTCTCCAAAAGTATTTCTTTACTCCCCTTCATGTACTCACCCACCTTTACTTTCAAATTATAATAGTTGTAAAAAATAATACTTAATCTCTAGAGACTTCTTAACCATATTATTGCTTTCTGCTCTCTAATTTCTACCTCTGTCCAGCAATGAATGTCCAGCTATGGACATTGGATCTAATTGGTAAGCATTTCATCTTATTTTGTCCAGTTTCAAGTTACAGTGACACTTCTTGACTGTTATCAAAGCCATCTTTCTATTTCCCTCCTCATTTTTTTCTTTTCTTTTTTATTTTTGATTAGTATTTATTTTTTCTAAATACATGTAAAGATAATTTTATACTTTCATTCTATAAGCCTTTATGTTCTGAATTTTTCTCCCTCCTTCCCTTATCCCCCCTTTCCAAGATAGCAAGCCATCTGATATAGCTTAACATGTACAATATTTTAAAACATAATTCCATATTTCTCATCTTGTTTAAAAAAATCCAAACAAAAAGGGAGAAAAGCATAAGAATGATAAAAACAAAGAAAGGAAGATGAAAATAATGTGTTTTGATTTATATTCTTTCTCCATAGTTCTTTCTCTTTCTGTATGCAAATAGCACTTTCCATCCCAAGTCTGTTGAAATTGCTTTGGATCACAACACCATTCTCCATCAAATTCACTAGAGTTGAACA
Organism: Antechinus flavipes; assembly: GCF_016432865.1. Classification (NCBI taxonomy): domain Eukaryota; kingdom Metazoa; phylum Chordata; class Mammalia; order Dasyuromorphia; family Dasyuridae; genus Antechinus; species Antechinus flavipes. Next base: position 231,827,761 of record NC_067403.1, read on the forward strand.
TCACATAATTTTGTTATTATAACAGTGTACTATATTCTACTGATTCTGCCCACTTCACTCAGCATCAGTTCAGGAACAGATTTTCTGAAATCAGTCTGCTCATAACTTATTATAGAACAATAATATTGCATAACATTCATATACCACAATCTGTTCAGCCATTCCCCAAATGATGGGCATCCACTTAATTTCCAATTTCTTGACAGTACAAAAAGAACTGCTACAAATATTCTTTGCACATGTGGTTCATTTTCCCTCTTTTATGATATGATTGGGATATAGATCATTAATGACACTGCTCAAAGGGTATGTATAGCTTTATAGTTCTTTGGCTATAGTTATTTTTTCAATAGCTTTTTATGTATATAATATATGCAATAGTGTGGAGCCAAGATGGTGGAGATGAGACATGCCTGGATCTGAGCTCTCCATAATGTCCCTTACATCCACACTAAATCAAACCTCTGAACTGGCTCATAGAAGCAACACAAAAATTGACCATATATCAGGGCATAAAAATCTCAAAATCAAATGCAGAATGGCAGAAAATAGTAAATGTACCTTTTCCAGATCATGATGCAGTAAGAATCACATGTAATAAAGGAACAGGGGGGAAAAAAGGCCAGACCAAAATTAATTGGACATTGAATAATCTGCTCCTAAAGAATGAGTGGGTAAAACAATCATAGACAATTGATAATTTTATTCAAGATAATGACAATGAGATAGCACACCAAAATTTATGGGATGAAGCCAAAGCAGTTCTTAGGGGAAGTTTTACTTGAATAAAATAGAGAAAGAGAAGATTAAAGAATTGGGTATACAACTATAAAAGCTAGAAAAATAACAAATTAAAATCCCCTAAATAAATATCAAATTTGAAATTCTGAAAATAAAAAGGAAGATTAATAAAATTGAAAATAAAAATACTGAACTAATAAACAAAACTAAGAGCTGATTTTATGAAAAAAATAGATAAAACATTAATTATTTTTTTATCAGAAATAGGAATGAAGAAAATCAAATCGTTAGCCTCAAAAATGAAAAGCATGAACTTTCCACCAATGAAGAGGGAATTGAAGTAATAATTAGGAGGTATTTTGCCTAACTGTATACTAATAAATATTATAATCTATGTGAAATGGATGAATATTTACAACGATATAGGTTGTCTAAGTTAACAGAAGATGAAATAAATTGCCTAAATAATCCCATTTTAGAAAAAAAAAATGAACAAGCTATTAATCAACTCTCTAAGAAAAAATCTCCAGGGACAGATTGATTAACCTGTAAATTCTACTGCACATTTAAAGATCAACTAATTCAAATATTATGCAAACTATTTGGAAAAATAGCAAAAGAATGAAAACTATCAGATTCTTTATATAACACAGACATGGTGTTGATACTTAAAGCAGGCAAGGTCAAAACAGAGAAAGAATATTAGAGATCAATGTCCCTAGTGAAGATTAATGCAAAAATCTTAAATAAAATATTATCAAAGATATTGCCAGAATGATACACCATGGCCCAATGGGATTTATGTCAGAAATGCAGTACTGATTAAATAATAGAAAAATCATTCACGTAATTTAATATATCAATAGCCAATCTAAGAAAAATCATATGATTATCTCAACAAATGCAAAAAAAAAAAAGCATTTGACAAAATCCAATACTCATTCCTATTAAAAACACTAGAGAGTATAGGAATAAATAGTATTTTCCTGAAAGTAATCAATAGCATCTATTTAAACCCATCAGCAGGCATCAGATGTAGTAGGGAGAAACTAGAACCATTTGCAATAAGATCAGGAGTGAAATAAGTTTGCCACTATCACCATTACTATTCAATATTGTATGAGAAATGTTCACTTTGTTAATAAGAGAAAAAAAGAGATTAAAGGAAATAGAATAGGTAATGAGGAAACCAAATTATCACTCTTTGTAGATGATATGATGGTATACTTAGAGAATCCTAGAGAATCAAGTAAAAACCTACTAGAAACAATTCACTAGCAAAGTTGCAGGATATAAAATAAATGTAGATAAATCATCAGTACTTTTATCTATTACCAACAAAGTTCAGTAGTAACTAATACAAAGAGGAATTACATTTAAAATAATCACAAATAATACACAATATTTTGGAGTCTACCTGCCAAGGCAAAGTCAAGAACTGTATGAACACAATTATAAAACACTATCCACAAAAATAAAATCAATTCTCATCTCTTGGAAAAATATCAGGTGCTCATGGGCATGCCAAACTAATATAATAAAAATGACAATACTATCTAAATCAATCTACTTATTCAGTACCATACGAATGAAACTCCCAAGAACTCATAGTTTAAAAAAATAATAACAAAATTCATCTGGAAGAACAAAAGGTCGAAAATTTTAACAGAATTAATGAAAGAAAATTGAAATGAAAGTGGTCTAGCTATATCAGATCTAAAACTATCTTATAAAGCAGTGGTCATCAAAATCATTTGGCACTGTCTAAAAAATAGAGTAGTAGATCAGTGGAATATGTTAGGTTCATAGGACAAAATAGTCACTGACTATTGTCATTTGTCTATAACATATATAGTCATAGATTATAGAAAACTAATGTTTGACAAACCCAAAGACCCCAGCTTTTGGGATAAGAACTCACTATTTGCTAAAAACTGTTGGGAGAATTGAAATTTTTCAATTCAGTGGCAGAAACTAGGCTTTGACTCACAAACTAACACCATATACCAAGATAAGATTGAAAAGGGTTCATGCTTCAGAAATAAAGAGTGATATTATAAGCAAATCAGAAGAACAAAGGATAGTTTACCTCTCAGATCTGTATAGAAGGAAGGACTTTGTGGTCAAAAAAGAACTCAAGTATATTATTGAATGTAAAATAGATAATTTTGATTGTATGAAATTTAAAAGATTTTGTACAAACAAAACCAATGCAGACAAGATTAGAAAGGAAACAATAAACTGAGAAAACAATTTTACATTCAAGGTTCTGATAAAGGCCTCATTTCTAAAATATATAGAGAATTAACTCAAATTTATAAGAATTCAAGCCATTCTCCAATTGATAAATGGTCATTGGATATGAACACACAATTTTTAGATTAAAAAATTAAAACCATTTCTAGTCATATGAAAAAATGCTATAAATCACTATTGATCAGAGAAATGCAAATTAAGACAACTCTGGGGTACTACCTTACACTTCTCATATTGACTAACAAAGGTAATGGTAAATGTTGGAGGGGATGTGAGAAAACTGGAACACTAATGTTTGGTAGTGGAGTTGCAAAATGATCCAACCATTCTGGAAAGCAGTCTGGAACTATGCCCAAAGGGCATATGACACTGCATTCCCTTTGACCCAGCAGTGCTATTACTGGGTCTGTATTGCAACGAAATCATAAAAGAGGGAAAAGGACCTATATGTGCAAATATATTTGTAGTGGCTCTTTTTGTGGTAGCAAAGAATTGGAAAATGAGTATTTATTTATAGAAGAATTGCACATGTTTGACATATATCAGATTACTTCCCATTTAGGGGAGGAATTGGGGAAATGGGGGGAAAATGAAAATACTATATATATAGAAAAGGAAAATCTTTAATTAAAGAAAAAAAGAAGAAAACACATGCAAAAATAGTTGTCAACATTTGCCTTTGCAGAATTGTGTGTTTCCAAATTTTTCTTCCTTCCTCCCTCCTTGCTAAAGAGCAATCAATTTAATATGTGTTATATATGATGGTCATAGTTCTAAATTGCTCTCCAGAATGGTTGAATCATTTCACAACTCCTCCAATAATGCATTTGTGTCCAAGTTTTCCTATATCCCTTCCAACATTAATTATTTTTTCCTCTTATCTTATAAATCTGAAAAGTGTGAAGCCCCTATCTTTTTCTGTAGGTTTAAACTTTGACATCTATCATAAAATTGACACTATTATCTCTATAAAAGTATATCAATTAATTAACCATTCTTTTTTTCTTGCTCATTGAAAAAATTCCTTTCTATCCATTAACACTCTTTGTTATTCTGTTTGAAAAATATATTGATATAGAAAGCAGACTTCTTGGCATAAAGCATGAACATATTCCCTCCCTCTTTTTCATTGATTAAGCTATCACCATGACTTTGAATAAAATCTTCATTTAAACATCCTTTTCTCATTTAGAGCATTAAACTTTTTTTTCCTGTATAAATATCAAACATTCTTATATCATAATATTTTGTATTTCCAAATATATACAATGATAGATTTCAACATCTACCTTTGCAAAATCCTGTGTTCCAAATCCTTCCCCCACCCAAGACAGTAAGGAATCCAATATAAGTGAAACATGTGCAATTCTTCTTTAACATATTTCCATATTTGTCATGCTGCACAAGAAAAATTATTTCAAAGGGGGAAGAAAACATAAGAAGGGAAAAAATGCAATTAAGCAAACATATTACAAGAAGAAAAATGGTGAAAATACTATATTTTGATTGACATTCATTCTCTATAGTTCTATCTCTCAATGTGGATGACACTTTCTATTACAAATATTTTGGAATAAGCACTATTATTTAATAGAAATGTATTCATATTCCAACAAGTATTTGTTAGTTATTTGATAAAGGGCAAGCCACGTAGCCTTTTTAAGCTGAGTTCCTGTTCCAGTAAAATGGCTAAGATTATTGGTAATGTTACAAATCTTAAATCATCAAACACAATACTTCAATATGTCAAGATCTCATTGTTCTGGGACTTCCCTCACAAATAAATATTGCAACCCATTAATACCTGTCATTAGAACACCAAGAGGAACTTGTTATTATGGGAAGGGCAGCTATTACTGATTTGCATTGAACATTGAATATAGATTATTTCACTGAAACTGTGGACCAAGCTCAAGTCTCAGGGATATTGTCAATGCCCAGCTGGCTTTCACCGAACTAACCTTTAACAAATGACTCATACACATGCCTATTAACTGGGGAATGGCTGAATAAGATTGGGTAATGAAGATAATAGAAAATTATTATTCTATAAAAAATGATGAATGTGTTAATTTTAGAAAGGCCTAGAAAATTTACATGAATTAATTCTGGGTGAAACAAGCAAAACTAGGAATACATTGCCCAAACTAAAAGCAAGAATTTGAGATGATCAACTATGGAAAAATGTGGTTCTTCTCAGTAGTTCAGTGATCCAAGGCAATCCCAATAGACTTTGGATAGAAAACACCATATGCATCCAGAAAAAGAACTATGGACATTGAATGTAAACCAACATATGCTATATGTACTTCTTTTTTCTGTATTTTTCTTTCCCATTTTTTTTTCTTTTTAAATGATTTTTCTCTCCCAACATCATTCATAAAGCAACATGTATTTAAAAAATAACTAATAAATTTCAGGAAAATAAAACAAGACAAATGACTTGTTAAATGTGGCTCTGAAAAAAATAAGGGATAGTCGTAGAGGAAGTGGCAGCTAAATGGTTCAGTGGATAGAGCACTGCACTTGAAGTTAAGAAGTCCTAAGTTCAAATATGAATTGAAACACTATCTCTTGTGACTCTGGACAAGTCACGTGACCCTTATTTGCCTTAATCCATTAGAAAAGGAAATGGTAACCTACTCTATTATGTTTGTCCAAAAAAAAAAATAATAACTTTCGACAATATATTCTATGGAGTCATGAAGAATTGAATATGACTCAGTAACAAGAAGGCAGAGGAAAGCTAACTATTGATGTTTTGGGGTAAAACATTTGAAATTCTTAGGAAAAACAACCAATCGAACAAATAAAAAACATACCTAACATATGGTTTTGTTTATATGGCAACTAGGATTAGTCTTTTCATTTCAATGAAATAATGAATTTGTAGGAATAGCACTCCCTCTACCAATGAAGATAAGTGCTTTCTCTTCCATTTATTATCTTAGAGGGCTTCCTATAGCTAACATTAGACATCAGAAAACTTATCTGGAAATACACAATCACTATGTGTCAATGCTGGAATTTGAACCTAGATTTTCTTGGCTTGCAAAACAAGTGTTATAGTGTCTCTATTTTTATTGCACACTTAAATATTCATTTTAATTGATTTGTTTCTATTTTTAAAGGAGAATATATAAAAATATTCTCCCACATTCCCCTGTATGCTCCTTTGGTTCAGGCATGATGATTTCCAAATGTACTGCTTTTTTAAAAACTGCATTACTTTTCTTCAATTAGATATCATTGTAATCTATTCAGAAAAGTGCCCTCTTTTTTACAACTGAGTATCACCAGATATGTTGCAGCAGAGACAAGCAGCCCTACTTTATATTCAGGACTGCTTCACATTGTAATCTGTCAAATGGATAAATTCACACACTATAAAAACATCCTTTCAACAAGGCTGTTCCTTTAGGAGAGACTTGCTAAAGGCAATCTGAGACATATTTTAGGTTAGAAGACTTGAAATGTGTTAATTAAAACAGTTTTGTTCCTTTTTTCAGGTCAACTTTTGGTTGTATTTTATTTTGACACAAAGGAAATGTACTAGTTTCCATGGTATGTAAAATCATTAATTACATAATGTGATTGTATTAAAATAGACAACATTAGAGTACAAATTCCAAGGATCAGACACCATCTTATATTGTGATAGATAATTCTCAAGGCTTTTTATCAACTTACTCAATAAGGACCTTTTTAATGTGATTAAGGAAATTAATATATTGCCTATGATTTGTTTGGGATTGATAACTTGAAGAGAGATAATATCACTAGCCCTTTGATCACTGGATTGATATTGAAGTTGTAATGATCATGTAAGACATGTTCTTTTTCCATTCCTCAGTTTCCCTTAAATAATAATGCTGTTCATACATTTTTTATCTCAATGGTATATGAGATAATGTCTACAAAAAATTAAATGCTGTCAATGTACATATTAAAAGACAAGTCAGTAACTAAATGATTGGTCTGCAACATGAATAAATGTGAATAAAGGCCAGACTGAGCAGCTGTTGTCCTTCACTGAATTGTTGAAAGCAGCCATGGATTTATTCATTTACTTTTTGGGTGCTTCTGAGGGAAACTTTCCAGCTTCTACTTCCTTTTCCCATAGGACATTATGGTTTGGATATGTGCATTCAGGGTATATTTTATCACTTAACAAGTGTTTGTGTAGAAGCATTTTGTTGGGCTCTCTGTGGAAATTTTACAAAGGAAAAGAAATGGTAGTTCTTCTGTTAATTATAAATTATTGGAAGATTGAATTTACATTCAAACAAAACATGACCCAATATGGTAAGTCCAGGAGGAAGACGCAGATATCTGTGGAAATTTAGAGGAGAGAAACCACTTCTTAGTGAAATAATAACCAAGGATTTAGCTTGGAATAGGCATATGTACAAAGGCATGGGAGGTATATTTGTGTAGACTGTGTAGATTTACACATCTACTTTGTTTCTCACTTTCTCTTTCTGTCTGCCTCTGTTATTCTATTTCTTTCTGTCTCTGTCTCTATCTCTCTGTTTCTTTGTCTCTGTCTCTGTTTCTGTCCTATCTCTGTGTGTGTGTGTCTTTTTGTCTCTATATGTATGTCTCTCTGTCCTCATTGTCTCTCTCTTTGTCTCTCTGTCCATATCTCTTTATATCCTCTCTTTTTCTCCTAAAATTGCTTATATTTTAGTTGAATGCTAGATTTTTGGGTATACTTATGCCTCAAATAGAGTATAGTGTTTTTTGCAACATAAACGTACATAATATTGCTTGTTTATTTTTCTCAACAATATTTGAAATTAATGATTCACATATCATTACCTTCATTTTGCAAATAAGGAACATGAGAGTCATAAATGTAAAAGAGGTTTGCCCAATGTCTGATAGCTCATACAGAAGCATAGGATTTTATAGAGAGGTTTAGCAGGTATCCCAGAGGCTATTTATTTAAATCCTTTTATTTTAGAGATGATGAAATTGAGGTTTAAGGAAATGGTCAGTCAACAAATATTCATCAAGCATTTACTACAATCCAATATGGCATGGGGTGTAAGCATGAGAGGAAGGAGTGAAATCTTCTTCTGAGTTCTGACTCTGACTTCTGAGCAAATGCTCCTTCTAATGTGGACTACGAGTATCATTCAGAGTTAGATTTTTTTTAATAGTAGCTTTTTATTTTTCCAAATATATGCAAAGATTGGGTTTAACATTTCCTTTTGCAAAACATTGTGTTCCAAATTGTTCTCTCTCCTTCCCCCCTCCTGCTTCCCCTAGACAGCAAGAAACCCAATATATGTTAAACGTGTAATTCTTCTAAGCATATTTCCATATTCATCATGCTGTGCAAGAAAAATTACATTAAAATGGAAAAAAAAAACATGAGAAAATAAAAAATGAGCAAGCAAGCAAGCAAGTAAACAACAAGAAAAATACTATCATTTGATCAGCACTCAGTCTCCATAGTCCCATCTCTGGATGTGGATGATTTTTCCCATCACAAGCCTATTGAAATTTCCTTGAATAATCTCATTGTTGAAAAGAACCAAGTCCATCAGAGTTGATCATTACATAATCTTGTTGCTGTGTACAATGTTCTCTTTATTTTATTTACTCCATTTAGCATCAGTTCATGTAAGTCTTTCCAGGCTTTTCTGAAATCAACCTGCTGGTCATTTCTTACAGAATAATAATATCCCACTACATTCATATACCATAACTTATTCAGCCATTCCCCACATGATTTTGGTCCCCACTCATTTTCCAGATCCTTGCTACTGCAAAAAGGGCTGTAACAATTATTTTTTCACATGTCTATCCTTTTCCTTTTTTTTTTTTTCCAATCTCAGAGCTAGAATTGGAATTACAGTTTTCTGTTCAAACTCCAGGGATCTTTCCATTATATTATATTTGGTCTGATATTTGACATTGGTTGTTTCAAAAATTAACCGTTGATTTGAGGTAAGGTAATATTCTTCTATGGGTATTATAGTCCTCTTTCTGTAAAATGAGAAAAAAAAAAGGTATATTAATCATTCTCCAAGATCACAGACCAAATGTACTATAGTGGAAAGATGATGATAATTGTGTACAAGGGGTTTACAATGTCAACCATTGCCAACAACTTCCTATTACCACCATTGAGTCACGCAGTCTTATGAAATCAAGTCTGTGAAGCAACAGGAAATAGAATGTGACAGAAGAAATTAAACTTCGGTCACTATCTCTGCTGAGACGTATATTGAGATTACTTAGGAACCTTCATCCAATATCAATGGGATTAATTGTACAACCAAGGCCTACAGGATGATGATCTGGTAATCACAGTCATCCCAGATGACCAGGTTTACTCTGAGCTATTCCTTTCTCCATCCAAACCATACTCCAGAAAAAATACTCGTGGATAATTGGATAATTGCTTCTGCAAGTTCTGCATTATTTGCTTCTTAGCAGCAACAGCCAACAAAATCTTGTAAAGAGAGTCCATCTGACCAATGTCCTTTATACTGTCAAATGCTTTAACCTTAGAAACCACTGTGGATTTTCAATGAATGTGAATCTAAAGCAAATACATTTCTTTTTGCTTTGTCATGGTTTCCTAAGTTCAGTAGCATCCTTTCACTCATTGAACAATTAGAATAGTGAACCTGAACTTTATACATGCTTATTTGTTTGAAATTTCAGTTTTTATTATTTTCCCTGATTTTCATTCACTAATTAAAAAAAAAATAGGGAAAATAATAAAAACTGAAATGGCAATATCCCATTGTCTTTTTTGTTCCAATAGCTGTTTATAATGGGAATAATCCTAATGACATATACACATACGAGATAGATGTGTATGGTTTGGTTTTTGTTTGTTTGTTTGTTTTTGAGGCAGTTGGGGGCTAAGTAACTTGCCCAGGGTCACACAACTATGGACTGTTAAGTGTCTGAGGTCAAATTTGAACTCAGGTCATCCTAAATTCAGGGCCAGTGTTCCTATCTACTAGCTGCCCCCATGTGTATGTTTTAAAGGTACAAATTGACTTACAAGAAAAAAAATAAACTTGTTACTAAGTATGGCCTTAGACTCATAGAATTTAGAGTCACATATTATTGAAAAGAACCTCAGAACTCTCTCTGTGTTCACTCCATAGATAAATGAGATTTATCTCTTCTGTATTCTTGAGTACTTGGCAGACAACAGCTTACATATCCTATTACATCCCAAAGAATCAATTTCTCTTTTGGACATCTCTAATTGTTAGAAGCATCCTACAACAACCATCTCAAATACACACACACACACACACACACACACACACACACACATACACATACACATGCATGCGTGCGTGTGTGTAGACACAGACAAAGCTTTCTCTTAATTCTGTCCACTGGAGTCAAGTAGAAGTGTTTCCTCTGCCCCATTCTTTCTAATTGTCATTTAGGTGATTGAAGATCAGAGTTCTTTTCAAGCTCACAATATCATGACTCATTTCTTTCCAAGAGAAATGTTGATCTCTTGTCCTACTCATTCAACTTGAAATCTTCTCTGATATAGAATTGTTCTATTTTTGTTTAATTCTTTCTGGTGAGCTTTGTTTTTTAATTGGGTCCATTTTCCTATTTCAATACCAATCTTTCTAGAATTCCTAGAAAAATAATATCATCCTATATTTGTTTGTGTCACAATCAGGAACAAAGGAAAGTTAGAAGTTTAGGAAAATTTTGGTTCAATATCAAGAATTTTGTGGGAAGAATTAAAAAATAAAAACAAATTCTCTTAATTTGGAGCTGTCCCAAAGTAGAGGGGGCTTCGACAATAGAGTAAATAACCACTCGTTATTCATCAGATTATATATTAGAACTGGGAAGTCTTTCAACCGTGGTTTCAACTAACTTTCCTCTGAAGTTCTTTCAATTTGGAAATTCTATGATTGTGTGAAATGTGAGAATAATAAGTTATATTTACAATGAATGTAAAAATGTTTCCCTGAATAGATGAAATAGGGACATTTTTATATGACAATATAAGATATTTTTGCTTATTCATTTCTGAGCTCTATAATTAAATTAATATTGAAGAAACAATGGTATAAATCAAGTAATAAATGTAAGGTAAACTACAAAATCTAATAGAGAATTATGGACATTTAAAATAAATGTACTATATTTAATAGAAGATTAGAAATAATAATAGTAGCTAATGCTATTATAACACACTAAGATTTGCAAAATATATATATAATCTATTTTATCTTCATAGCAGTCATGTGAGGTAGCTGCTATTCAAATATTTTACAGATGGAGAAATTTAGTCTCAGTAAACTTCAAGGATTTACCAAGGGTCACAGAATTAGTAACTATGTGCCTGTTGTTGGATTAAATTTCTTTATTTCTTGATTCTGAGATCATTCTTTCATATTTTATTCCTCATTGTTTCTCTAAGCTATCAAAACTTTAATAGCTACTTTAGCTCAGTGATGTGGGTACACTCTATATCATTACAAAAAAGACAAAACAGGTCTTTTTGTCCTGTTCTATTCTTACCCATGTTTCCCCATCAGTCCTTCAAAGATGCAATCAATCCATTGGAGACTCTTTCTTATTTTTTTTTATTCTGTGGGTGCCAGGGCATCATTCAGGTTGTGTATCTTTTACTAGAACACACCCACCAATTTTTTAATATTTTTGGACAAAATCTTTTTTCTATCCCAAATTTAAAATACTACTTTTCATATATGATTAGGCCTCTTTTTTTTTTCTCATCATGTACTTGCTTTAAGTCTCTTCTGATCCCCAAATCATCATTGCTGATATGCTACAGCCATTCACAGTGAATTGACTGTAAAGTAATGACATGAAGCTCCTAATTTGAATATGTTGGCTGTTTAACTATGTTTGATGATTGAATTGATTTTCCTCACTATGTTACTTGATTATCTGATGAAATGGAACATAACATTGTTGACTTTTAGCTCTGGAGGGATATTAGTGATTTCAGGGTAGTAAATAATAGACTTAAGCCTGGATGGGGCAACAGAACTCATTATTTGCAGAGCCAGTGAAAGGAACTAAGTTCCAAAGAAAAGTTATAAGATCATAGAATCATGGAAAGTGAGATCCTGGAGATGACTGAATTTACCAATAAAGGAGAGGAAAGGAAAACCATGCAAAGTAAAACCTAGAAAGAACTTAATCTCACATTCCTTTAGCAGGAGGGGGAGAAATGAGAATCAAAGATTTGTTATATCTAAAAGGGATCTTAGAGAATCACTGAATCTAATCCCAGAAAACTGAGGCTCAGGGAGAGAAAGTAACTCCCCTAAAGCTATGCAGATGTTACTATAAATGGCAGAGTTGGAATTTTGTATCCATACTTCCTGGTCCCAAATTGAATGCTAAACATTACAGAATTGGAATTGGAAGAGAAATCCTTAGCTTCTTTTTTCCCTTTCACAATTCAATTTAGTTAAGGTTATTTGATATAAAGACAAAAATCTAACACTAGGATATTGAAATACAAGTTAACTTTCTCATGGCATTGTTAAGCAAAATTAATTATTTCAAGAAGGGAAAAATGAGAGCCATTGAAGATTTTGTGAAGTAGGTCCATAATGTTTTAATAAATGGTTCTTTAAATACTTAATATCTCTTGGTCTCTGTCTCTGTGTCTCCCTTCTCTGTCTTTCTGCCTCAAAGACATATCAGTATCTAATCAATACCATCCCATCATTTTGATAGAAAATTTAGAAGTGCTAAAGGAGTCATCCAATGTCACAGAGATAATGGTCTCAAACATGTAGGCTTCTGTGTTAGAATAACCTGGATTTTTTTGACTGGAAATATCAAAACTCAGTGTTACAGCTCAAAAGTTGATGCCTGTCTGTCTCTTTCCTCTCTGTTTTTGTCTCTCTGTCTCTGTCTGTCTCTCCCCTTTCTCTTTCTCTGTCTGTCTCTGTTTGTCTTTGTCTCTTAAATACCCATACACACACACTCTCAAAGGAAACTGATAATACTACTAATAATTGTCATTTGTTCCATACTCCTTATCTCATCTTAGCCTGATAAGAACATTGTGAGGTAGGAATATAAGTATTACTCTTCTCATTTGTTATGTGAAGAAACAAATTGAGAAAAAATGTAATTAGTTCATGGTAATACTTGAAAACATTAAAAGCAAGATTAAAATTCAGAATTTGACTGATTCAAGAACCATTTTTCTACATTCTTTTCAAACAAAATCCTTCTTCTATCCCAAATTTCAACTCTGCCTTCCTGTTTGTAATGCATTGTAATATTTTCCATGTGAGCTTAAATTTTGTTTGACTACAGATTTTTGCGTGTATGTATGAATGTGTACTTATATGGAGAAACAGAATATGCATTTAAATTGAAGCTGTGAAGTTGTCTGGGGAATCACCTATGATCCTTTGATTTTTTTTTTTTTTTTTTTTTTTTTTTTTGCCAATGCAAATGAGCACTTCCACTGAATCTTATTGTTGTAGCCGTTTGTTTGGAGCACTTAGAGGTGAAATGACCACTTTGACATCCCCTATCTATGATGTAATAAGGGTTAGACTTGAGCTTTCAGACCTCTGAATATAAGTTTGAATCTCTATCCACTATACCACACATATCCATTCCTACATTTTTGTAATATACATATTTGTATATTTAACATTTGATACTGTAATGCCGGAGAAACTGAGCAAGATAGAGATTAGAGAGTATTTAATAATTTTTAAATGGAGAGATTTACTGGGACCAAATGGATCCATGTTTGGTCCCAGGGCTGAATGAGACTATCATCTCAAAGAATCCAGCAGTGAATGTCAAATACAAGATTTTTATAGGGTAACAAGAACAATGACATAATGGGGGAGGTACCTGGATGGGATGACCTAATGGGGGGAGGCACCTAGGATGACATAATAGGAGATACTGGAGAGGCTCCTGATAATCTAATGACATTTAAAATGGATAAAGATCTTTATCCCATTAAACATTAAGAGGGAATAAGTATAGCCTAAGATCTAAGATATAATACCTTTATCCTATCAAATATTAAGAGGTAATGGTTATAACTTGAGGCAGAGTAACTAAATAGGACAATTAGGGAAACTGGGTCAGGACATTAAAAGAGAACTATAACACAATACAACACAGAAATATATAAAATCATGCATATATAAATACATCTGACCTGTAGATGCACCCTAAGATTTGCAAAACACACTTTACATATATTATCTCGTTTGATTTTTACAATAACCCTGTGAATTGGAACCTAATGAATCTGTCAATTGATTTCAGGATGCTAATCTGGCTAATGTATTTGACTTTGTTTCTCTACATGGCCAGTACAGAAAATGTAGACTTGCCAAATGCACAAGAGGTTAACTCCTGTGGAGTAACACCTTTCTATCTTAAATCTAAAACTAATATCCAGCAGAAAATGAGTATAATTGCATAATGTCCATACCCCATCACCATTTCTTTATGCTTTTCTTTCAACTTTTGAGCTATAATTTTTTCATTTTTTGTCATTTCCAAAGTTAAAACAATCCAGGTTATTCTAACACAGAAGCCTACGTGTTTGAAGCCATTATCTATGTGACATTGTATGACTCCTTTAGCACCCCCAAATTTTCTATCAAAATGACAGGGTGGTATTGATAAGATACTGATATGTCTTTGAATTTTCAATCCCATGATATTATTAATTAGAAATTGCCTCAGTAGTGTTAAGTCCTAAAGAAACTTTATGAATATGATTCTGTACTATTCCTTAACTGACACATTCTTGAAAGCCTGAAGTACTTTTTCTCTATACGATGAACAATCATTGGCTATCTGATAAAATCTATGGGTTCATTATCAAAATGATGATGATCACTTTGAAATTGTTGTCTACATTTATAATTGAACTAAATGCTATATTTCAGATAGTCATAATGAATACAATTATACAATTTTCTCCCATCCAACTTCACAGAAGTCCTAAAATCTAGAACCAAACTTCTTAATAGATTGTGGGTCCTAGATTAAGAACCACTGACCTAGAATATTAACAAAAAAGATTTATTATTTGACACACAGCTTCTGGAATAGGGCAGGAGTTATAAGAGCAGATAATCACTGGGAAATATATAAATAATGACATAAGAGTTTGAAGAAAAATATGAGTCCTACTTGTCTTCAGAAGATAAGTTTTTAATGACTTTAAAAGTAAAGATGAGAAAAAGAAAGTAGATGGAATGAAAAAGAAAGACAGTAATAAGAAAAGATGTGTAGATGAAAAATATTTCAGTAATCAGCATTAAATATATTTTGGCATGAAATATATATTTTGAAATATAGTTTGACTTGGATGTTCACTATGGGATATCTGAAGTCAAGGTTTAAGTAAACAAACATGAGTTTAGAAAGGAAAAGCACTAAGTAGTATCTCCTCGGAAGTAGTCTTAACTTCTGAGCTTATCTAAATATATTGAAGAGATTAAGAATCTGCCTGATACATTCTAACATGAATAGAAATCCTGTTGAAGAATGTGTTCATTTGAACATCTAAGAAGTCATTAAAAACACAAAATTCAGAGAAATCTTCATGTTTTAGAAGTTTCCTTGTGTTGTGCCACAGTTCTCTTTTAATGTCCTGACCCAGTTTCCCTAATTGTCCTATTTAGTTACTCTGCCTTAGGTTATAACCATTCCCTCTTAATGTTTGATAGGATAAAGGTCTTATATCTTAGACCTTAGGCTATACTTATTCCCTCTTAATGTTTAATGAGATAAAGGTCTTTATTCATTTTAGACATCATTAGAATATCAAGAGCCTCTCCAGTACCTCCCATTATATCATCCTAGGTGCCCCCCCCCCCATTAGGTCATCCCCATCCAGGTACCTCCTTCATTATGTCATTGTTCTTGTTACCTTATAAAAGAATCTTGTATTTGACATTCACGGATGGATTATTTGAAATAATAGTCTCATTCAACCCTGGGACCAAACATGGATCCATTTGGTCCCAGTAAATCTTTCCTTTTAAATAAATTATTAAATTGTTGTCTAATCTCTATCTTACTCAGTTTCTCCAGCATTACATTTTGGAGGCCCCAGTGAGATGTTAGAGAATGAGCAGGATTAGAGATAAGAGACTTTCTGGTCTCTGCCTTGGGCAGGGTGGCTGCAGATCTGAATTCTTGGCCTGGAGAGGCCGGAGCCCCCCTGGATTTGTTTTTCCAGAGCCTCCAGGAAAGAAAGCAGTTTCTAGCCACAACAGCCTAATGGTAGACACCCCCTTTTCAGCCACAGGAGAGTAAGTCTGTCGGGTACCTTTTGGGGTACCATCTGGTTAAGTCTTAAGACCTGTTCTGTTCTGTTCTGTTTGCTAGCATCTGGATTTCCAGAATTATGAAATGCTGAAGAGCATAAATTCTGGGAGTAGGGTCTTCTGGATGCAGGGGACCCTACCTGGGTGTCTAAGACACATCTGTGTGCCAGTTGGCACAACTATGGGCATTCCAGAGTATAAATCTAGGTGTCTTTTTTAAAGACACCATCTGACTTAAAAAAAAAAAGGGGGGGGTGCTTTGCTTGGATTATGAGAGGGAAAACTGGAGCTGACAACTTCCCTCAGAAATATTCTTTCCAGAAAGCCCCAGGTCTGTGTTAAATGTTTTGACTGAGCAGTCTATGTGTGTTCTGTGTTCTGTGTGATTTGTTTTTCTGTTTTGTTAATTTAAGAACTCTGAATTGATCAAATTCAATGTACTTAGTATAATTCTGAACTCTGGCTGGAGAAAACATTTGATTAGGAATTTTATGATGATTCTAAATTTGGGAAATTTATTAGTTTGCCTTTGCATGCCAAATTTGTCTGAGTATTCTTTTGGGAAGTTTTAAAATTGTGGGAAATAATTTTACTGTTGCCTATGCTGGCTAGATGGAGTTATCTTTAAGTATAAGATCTTAAAAGAACAATAGCTTGTTAAAGAAGTTCTGTTAATTTGCCTGAAAGATGTCATATGCCTCTAATTAGGTAAAGTATGTAGCAAAAAGGATTTGACTTCTGAAGGCTTCAACTCTGGAGTTCGAGTTTAGGAGGAGTCCATTGGGAATAATGACCACATGGGACCAGAGGGAGAGAAAGAAAAACTATGCTGTTTCATTATTTGAAATTTGATAAAGCAATTTTATATTATTGGGAATTTAAAGCTGTATTTTGGTTCGGAGTTTGTTATCTATCTTATAACATTGTAAATTATCCTTTAAATCCAGCTCTGCTGGACACGTGGGTTTTATGGAATATTCCCCCTCCCCATCTCCTCACTGATTTCTGCTACTTTAAATGCTGGGTAGGATAGGAAACTTTTTTCTTCAAAGGTGAAGATTAAACTCACCCCGCCACTGCTCACTGCTACTTCTATGGAACATCTAGTTAGCATAGAATGCAGGTTAGTTCACCTCCCCTCCCTCCTACCTTTTTGGAGGTAAAGTGGGGGGAAGATGTCGACCATGTGGAATTCCTTCTTTTCCCCCTCCCTCTAAACTGTTCCAGACCTTTTTTTTTTTTTTTTTTTTTTTTATCAAGTTGTAGCCCCCTGGTTTTGGATAAAAGGAGCAAACATTTCTATAAATATAAAGTTATGGTAAATATCTGTTTAGGATTTGTCCATAAGCTCTCTAACTGCAGAGGACCTGACATTATTGCAATAAGGAGCTTTGTGTATTGCTGATTAACTCTGGGGTTATCAGGGAGAGACTTGTCCTTACCATAAGTCCTTGCATTGTTCTAGCTTTATTTTGCTTTTTATTTGGTCTATTTGCTTCACATAGGGTTGGTCAAAATTATAATGCTAAGACCTTCTAGAGGAAGGTAATTCAAAGATTTGAATAGTTAGAAGAGAGAGTGTGTGGAATGTTGTGCCATAGTTCTCTTTTAATATCCTGACCCAGTTTCCCTAATTATCCTATTCAGTTACTCTGCCTCGGGTAATAACCATTCCCTCTTAATGTTTGATAGGATAAAGGTCTTATATCTTAGACCTTAGGCTATACTTATTCCCTCTTAATGTTTAATGGGATAAAGATCTTTATCCATTTTAGATGTCATTAGAATGTCAGGAGCCTCTCCAGTATCTCCCATTATGTCATCCTAGGTGCCTTCCCCTATTAGGTCATCCCCATCCAGGTACCTCCCCCTTTATGTCATTGTTCTTGTTACCCTATAAAAGAATCTTGTATTTGACATTCACTGCTGGATTCCCAAACATGGATCCGTTTGGTCCCAGTCAATCTTTCCTTTTAAATAAATTATTAAATTGTTCTCTAATCTCTATCTTGCTCAGTTTCTCTGGCATTACACTTGATGGTTTGTCCCTTTTCAACTCATTCCAATTCCATGAAAAAAAAATATGTGGTAAAGAATAATTTAATTTAAATACATCAATTGCACTCCCAGGAATGGGCCATGGTTCCAAAATTGCCCTGCAAAAAAATATTTTTCACTAATCAAATAACTCTAGTTAGACTGGAATGGTAGTATGTACGTTGCTGCTTCTTAAATACTGAGGTTTTGCTTCCACAAATTCTTTATGAAGGAGTGAGTAAGGCACTTGCTAATGTTGGAAACAGACACTGCTTGGGCAAGGAAGCAGATGGCATTTGGCACAGTGCAAGGAACAGATTTGCAGAAAAAAAAGAACACAGCGGAGACTGGGGAAGAATTTTTTTTTTCCCCTTACACTTCCTTTAGGAGCAACTGCTATAGCTTTCAGTCCACTTAGCCTGAATAGACCTGGTTGGTATGTGAAAAATAGAGAATTATTCAGTAAAGGGAGAAACACCACTGTCATAATCTTAGGGGCCATCTGGATTAAAAACAATTACATATATCTGTTGACTGTATTATTTTAGCTTCTGCAGACACGATTTCATGTTTCCATCAACTCTCTTCACCAACACATATCACAGTCTCTTCAAATCTTCAAGAGATAGATTTCAAGTACTACAGGACTGTTCTCATTCCCAAACCACCTCTACCCCTTTCCTTCTGCATCATAACAGCTCCTGATAGCCTGCTTTATGTTAATAAAGTGATGAGATAATCAAAATGTATTAATAATACTAGGCCAGTTGTCTAAGTGATAAAAGTTACAAGTAAATTTCATTAATCATGTTATAGGACACAAGACTAAATCACTTAGTAGAATTAAATTATCATCATCTTTGTCTTTATCATTATCATCATGTAGTCCTTTAAAGTTTAAAAAGCACTTTGCAAATATTATCTCATTTGTTTCTTACATTAACCCCACTAGTTCAGTGCCTTATTATACTTTAAGCCATCTGCAAATTTCAGGAGCATGTCAAGGCATCCAGGTGATGCAATGGATTGAGTACTATGGGTGGAGTTAAGAAGATTTGAGCTCAAATTCAGCTTAGACACTTACTATCTGTATGATCCTGAGCAGATAGAGATAAAGTGACTTCGCTATCATAATTATCTTAATGTGCTTAAGATACTATCACAGGAAGGGAGGATTGGACTTATTCTGCTTGATTCTAGATAGCAAAACTAGGATTAGCATATAAGAGAAACAAGGAATTCCCCCACTGAATGGACTTCTGAGATTGACTTATGGGAAAATTTAGAAAAAGTAGAATAGGAGTCAAAGACATAAATGGGTTTTGAACTGCCATTTTAGAGGAAATAGCCTTTTTAATGAATTTACCAATTCAACTTAGTAAAAGTAATATTAGATCAATAATTAAGTGACCAGCCTTCGATTGGTGAGATGATAATTCATCTATCAGAGAGCCTAAACAGGGGCAATAGAAAATCTCAGTTTACACCACACAATGCTAGAGCAAAATTTATGAGCAAAGTTTAAAAATGTCAATTTCTTGTGCAGTGGAGAATGAATTTTGAAACTCTAGACACCATGACTGTAAAATTTTAGAATTCATAAAAAGTTAAATAAGTCCTTGATTTAATAATGAGATCCAATTGATCTAAATCATATTCTTCACAAACTCTTTAGTTTTCAGCCAATAGTGTTTTCTTTGTGTTGACCTTTTCATTAACATACCAGTGTAGTTTTCCCTCCAACATCACTCCAATCATTAAACAAATCCTAGTTGCCTTTCACTTTCTTCTTTATAGCTATAATGAACCAATTTGCCTTCACCAATAATGCTTCTATATTTATGCCTACAGTGGACAACTTCATGAATTTTGAGATTCATGACTTAGGTGATAGTAAAATTCAGTTGAAAAGAAAATTAAAAGTTAGGAGAAGTATAGAAGAATCTGGACTCTACTACTAAAAAGTAATGGGAATCTTGGCAAGTCATTTAAGCCCTAGCGAGGGAGGTATAAGGTCTATAAGTAAGAATTGTAGTACTGTTGAAGTGACACTAGCATTGGACCAGTTTGAGCTCTACTACTTGCTACCTACTTGGATAAGTCAATATTTCTCAGCTGCAATTTCTTTTCCAGTGAAATGAAGTAATTTCAAACCAATTATTTTATTTCTTTAGGTCTTATTTATGAAATGAAGAAGCTGGCCTAAATAATCTCTCTAAGTTCTTTCCTTGTACAGAGAGAAAGTATTATGGTACTGCTCCAATAGCATTGCAGAGATAGCACTCTAATTCTCTTAATGATTTAATAGCTCTTGGCTTAACTTGTAATTTCATTTGTACAAGCTCCAATGAAGAAACTCTCAAGCAATGAAGAGCATCACCCACTCCATTTTTAAACTTAGACATTCCCTGTTTAAGGGCAATTAACCTGAAAGGTTGTGATTTCCAAAATCATATAGCCAGTGAAGATCAGATTCTCAGTTTCTTATCACTGAATTATATTGCCTATTAGAGTAAAGGTTGAGTAATAATAATACAAATAGTAGAAAACATTTATATAGTGTGTTGAGATTTAATAAAGGCTTTCGAATTTACTTCATTTAGTCTTCACAACAATATTGTTTGGGCTGTTTTATTAATCACATTTCATACATAAAGAAACTGAACCAGATAACAGATGATTTGATTGGGATTCCATAGCCACTAAGTACATGAAGAAGGATTTGACCTCAGCTCTTCTTACTTGCATGTATATTTTATCCACTTGCCATTCTATGTAAGTAATCTGAATTCTGTTCAGAATAGTTCCCACGCACCAATTTTAAAAAAAATATTCAATCATTCCCAACACTTTGTGACCCTATTTGGGCTTTTCTTGACAACAATGCTTAAAATACTTAAATACTATTTCTTTCTATAGCTCATTTTAGTTGTGAGAAAACTGAGGCAAACAGGATGTGACACCTGTCCAGTGTCACACATATCTAACGTGTTTCTGAGGATATATTTAAACTCAGGAAGATGAGTCTTTTTGACTTTATGCCCTACATGCTATGCTATACACTCTGCCACCTAACTGTCCTCAAGACATACAAGTAAGTGTATGTTTAGATACTGATTCTCACATACTTCTACTAAGGAATACTGATTGGAGACACTCAAGTAACAGGACAAAGAGAGTTACCTTAAGAAATGGCTCCAACAATAGATGAAAACAACCAAATTCAGAAAGGGAATTTATAAAGGTTATGTGATTCATTCCATTTCTATCTTGAATGGCAGATATATGTAACAAACCCTAGAATCAGATCTGCTAGAAAGATGAATTTCTTGCAGAGTAAATGTAGACTAAATAAAATGAATCAGGACTCCCTTGGCAAGTCTTTGTGACTCAAAAATAATACCTAGCACAACAGAACACAGTTGACCACTTATGTTTATATATGGCCACATTTATCATCACAAGTGTTTCAGAGTTGTCCTGTATTACTGAAAATTAAGTCATTCACAGCTGATCATCTTATGGTACTGTTCTTATTTTATGCACAATACATATCACTTTGTATCAGCTCATGGAAGTCTCCATTTTTTTTCTGAGAACACATGCTTATCATTTATGATAGTACAGTAATATTTTATCATATCATATAATTTATTCAGTCATTTCCCAATTTAGAGACATCCCTTCAATTTCCAGAAAATGGGCTATAAATATTTTTATATATTTAGATTCTTTTCCTTTTAAAAAAATTCTTTGGGATACAGATTTTGTAGTGATTCTTCTTGTTATTGTTCTTTATGCTTTGTTTTGGAAGAGGATCATGACATGAGGGAGATGATGCCATGCCATCCAAGTGAATTGATGTAAATGAGCAAGGGCTGGGCAAAATCACCAGCATCTTTTCTCCTCTCGATTCATCTGGGTTCAGTAGCACGATACAGATCAGGATGACTAGAGATGGCCATGAATGCAGGGGAAGACCTTGATCTGTTAAAGATAAGATTTTAAAGAGGTTTCAGTTTGACTGAAGTAATGCCCAATCAAAGATTAAGGCTAGGTAAGAAATAAGGCAGAAAACACCCTTTTATTTATCAAAAAAGTCTCAATTTAGGAGGAATAGATTCTTAGCATTTGTGGTCAAAATGGATACAATTACTATTTGCATTCATTCTGAACCAAGTTGGGCCCAAACAATGATCTAATGGGGCCTGACCTGACACTTATTTTTGTCAATCAGTAAGTACCAGAGTGATTTGGGCTCAAGACAAAACATGAGATTTCAGTTATAAAAATTTACATTCTTTGTGCAGAGACCCTGCATGTAAAACCATGATACTCTATGTCAGTGGTTCTCAAACTTTTGTTTTCAGTATTTTTATCCTATTAAAAATTATTGAGAATCTCTCCAAAGCATTTTTGTTTATCTGGGTTATATTTATAGACATTTACCATATTGGAAATAAAAACTATTTTTGAATTTGTAGACCCTCTAAAAGGGTTTCAGAGATCCCCAGACCATATTTTGAGAACCAGTAGTACTCTATGTGAACAAAGGAGAGCGAGAGAAAGAAGAAAAGGAAAAAAAAAAAAGGAAAAGTAAAGAAAGCTTAAAAATATCTGTTGCCCAACTAACCACTTCTAGTTGGTTCCCCAGTGGGGCAGTTCATTCTCCTAGTCAAAGACTTTGTTGCTTATCCTTCATTTTCTTTCTTTTTTTTTTTTTAATAACTTTTTATTGATAGAACACATGCCAGGGTAATTTTTTTACAGTATTATCCCTTGCATTCACTTCTGTTCCGATTTTTCCCCTCCCTCCCTCCACCCCCTCCCCCAGATGGCAAGCAGTCCTTTACATGTTGAATAGGTTACAGTACATCCTAGATACAATATATGTGTGCAGAACCAAACAGTTTTCTTGTTGCACAGGGAGAATTGAATTCAGAAGGCATAAATAACCTGGGAAGAAAAACAAAAATGCAAGCAGTTTATATTCATTTCCCAGTGTTCTTTCTTTGGGTGTAGCTGCTTCTGTCCATCCTTGATCAATTGAGAATTTGCTCTCTTTATCGAAGAGATCCACTTCCATCAGAATACATCCTCAAACAGTACCATTGTTGAGGTATATAATGATCTCCTGGTTCTGCTCATTTCACTTAGCATCAATTCATGTAAGTCTCGCCATTCCTCTCTATATTCATCCTGTTGGTCATTCCTTACAGAACAATAATATTCCATAACATTCATATACCACAATTTACTCAACCATTCTCCAATTGATGGACATCCTTTCATTTTCCAGCTTCTAGCCACTACAAAGAGGGCTGCCACAAACAGTTTGGCACATACGGTTCCTTTCCTTTCTTTAGTATCTCTTTGGGGTATAAGCCCAGTAGAAACACTGCTGAATCAAAGGCTATGCACAGTTTGATAACTTTTTGAGCATAGTTCCAAATTACTCTCCAGAATGGCTGGATGTGTTCACAATTCCACCAACAATGTATCAGTGTCCCTGTTTTCCCACATCTCCTCCAACATTCCACATTATCTTTCCCTGTCATTCTAGCCAATCTGACAGGTGTGTAGTGGTATCTCAGAGTTGTCTTAATTTGCATTTCTCTGATTAATAATGATTTGGAGCACATTTTCATATGTCTATAAATAGTTTCAATTTCTTTGTCTGAGAATTGTCTGTTCATATCCTTTGGCCCTTATCCTTCATTTTCAAAGAGGATCATGATATCACATTACGAAAGTGATACCTTGACAAGGCTGGATTTGTGACTTGAAGTGGTAATGAATTAAGTAGCGCTAACTGTAGTCATCTATTGCTATAACTTTCCAATGTTTGTTTTCTCTTTGCTGAATTTGGAACTACTTATTGGCCTACTAAATTGTCTCTCTGCATGTTGGAAAACCCCAAATAGCAGATCCTGGACATACCTCAGTCCCTAGTGTCTGCAGAACTCTTTGATCACTTTTCTGTGCTAACCTGGGCTGGAACAATGAATGTTACTTCCCTTTTCCAATTAGGACTTTTGTTTGATGCATTTTCTATTGTCATGTAAGCAACTAACTTGATTTCCACGAGCCTTCCCACTCCCTTTTTAAAGGTAGGGATATAAGTAGAGGAAGAATAAAGTTCTACTAATTGACATTTGAAGGCTAATCTAGATTTCTATGACTTGAAGTATCTTGGCAAGTCACTTCACTTAACTAGACTTCAGTTTATCAGTTTGTAAAAGGAATGGATTGAAGTCAATTGCCTGTAAGATTCCTTTCAACTCTATATTAATGAACCTATTACTTATCTTATGGAGTTATTTTTGGGTTCAAATCTGGAATGTCTATAAATATTTTAAAATGTACAGATTGTAAAAGAAAAAAAATACATACTTTATTTCTTATTTTTTTCCTAGAAAAAAAACACACACAAGAAAAAATCAGCTAGCTTCTGCTCTCATTTTGTTTAAAAGACCCTCTAATTCAGCCCTGTGACTGTTTCAAAGGAAATGATGCAATGAAAATCAAATCAAATGAAATCAGAAGGCAGGGGTTCAAATCTCAGCTTTGTTACTTTATTGATCATGTGGTCTTAGATATGTCCCTCAAGGTCTCTTTGCCTCCTTTGACTCATCTTTAAAAAAAAAAGGGGGAGGAGGGCTTTGTTTTTGATTGTCATTGCATTTTTACCTAGGTCCATTCTTTAAGATTGGGATTTCACCATTGAAATGGTTCCACCTTAATTTACATGAGGTCATTTAAATTGACTGCTAAAAATTAAGGTTTTAGAGAAGCAGCATTCATTTACCAGTAACATCTTTCAGTCTCTATGAGTCAGTGAACTGTACAAACTTCAGTCTTTTAAATAAAAGAAAAGATAAGAAAAGAAAGGAGATTTCCTATTGTTTCTGTACTGCTTACTACAGTTGCTCCTAATTTAGTTTTTCTTGACAGGAAATTATTTTAAATAATACATCATATTTCAGGAGCCTCCATTTTACCAGATAAATATTTTGAATAATTAATAGAGCAGCATGATTCCATTTCCAAGCATTTAATTTAATGTTTACTCATAAATTATCATTGTAATGCAAGATGACATATCATATCCTGGGATGGGAACTTGAGGATTCACATTTCTCATTTGACTTCCTCTCATCATTTATTTAGTGTGAGATGCTCTTCAAATTCCAAATGTTGTGGGTAGAAAGACAAGGAATGAATGAGTTCAAATCTAATTATGATGGCAGAAAGGGAGGCTCTATTATCTCATCTAACTCTGGCATTAACTATTTTTTACTCAATTACTTTGTACAGTGACAAAGGGAGTTGTCTTTGAATTTGTCAAATTCTATTATGTCTTGGCTGAAGTTGGGTCAGTATTTAAATAAGTATAATTATTATCCCCATAACAATGCACAATGAGGAGAATTAAAGAACTCGAACTGATGGCTAATGAAGAATTAAAAATAGTTGCTTACATATATAAATGTGTAAAACTTCAGAATTTACAAATTTTCTATTTTTCACTGCAAAAAATGCTGCATGAAATTGGGCACATAATTTCAGAAAGTCTAAACCCCAGAATAAGTTAAGGAGTTATAAATAGATGAGACACAGAGAAAGATAGAAAGATACAGAAACACACCCACACACACACCCACACACACACACACGGACAAACAGAGAGAAACTCAGAGACATAAAGGTATAGATAGAGAGAAAGAGATTAAGAGAGACAGAGACCAAGAGATATACAAATGGATAGATAGATAGACAGATGGACAGATACAGAGTGACAGTGTGACAGGGACAAAAGGAGAAAGAGATGGAATGAGACAGAGACAGAGAGAGACTATAACTAGATGTATAACATACTTCTATATGTATATTTATATCATCCAT
Source organism: Antechinus flavipes (assembly GCF_016432865.1). Lineage (NCBI taxonomy): Eukaryota > Metazoa > Chordata > Mammalia > Dasyuromorphia > Dasyuridae > Antechinus > Antechinus flavipes. Next base: position 231,854,019 of record NC_067403.1, read on the forward strand.
CTATCTATCAATCTATCTATCTTTTTATGTCAATCTACTAAAGATATTAGAGTGATTTCCAAAGGAATGTTTATTGTCAGAATGCAGAGGACAGTTTATTCACTGTGGTCTGAATGAGAAGTTTTAGTGTTTGCAGATAACATAAAACATTAAGTTATTTTCTTTTATTTTGTTCTACTTCCTATCATAGAACAGAAATGATGAAGCAGGACAGAAGATAAATACTATGAAATAGTAAAAGAATACATAAATGATTAAAAATCAATTCAGGTTTCCAGGTCTCCATGCTATGACATATTAGGATATTAAAAGCACTTATAGATGTAATCATAACGGAATTCCTGGAAACCTTTGAGAAATTGTGAAGAGTAAGGTTGTAAAATGATGAAACTATTCAAGACAAGTTGTGATTTTCAAGAGGTACACATCTATCCTTTAGTTTCTTGATAAGACTTCTTTAGTTGGGAGTAGGGTAAGAGCAGATATTTACATAATGTAGAGGGATGAGTACAATGGAAACACATAAGGTCAGACTATGGTTAATGCTACCCAGATTCCAATTCTCTGTACCCACCAATTAACATTCAAACCCCTTTATTACAATCTATATTTTACATTATATCATATCTCTTTTAGTCTTCAAGCCAAGTCCTCATGATTATCTATCTGGATTTTTTAATGACACTAAACAGGTATTCCCTGTTTACACACTTTCTGATTCAAACCATCCTTCACACCATTGCCAAATGAACCTTTCTCTTGCATAGGTCTAGTCAAAAATACTTCAGAGCTTCCCTATTACCCATTGAATCAAATTATGGACCTTCCCCACTCCCAGAAAGCCAATTCAGAACCTTTATGTCCTAATATCCCTATAGGTTCTCCCTTATCACATTGACATATCATGATGACCACTCATCATTTCTTATGCATGTCTACCTAACGCCTACCTTTCTTCCTTGTTTTTGCTGTATTTGGAATCTGAGGGATCTGGGCTCAAATACCCACTATACCACCTGTTAAATGGCCACAAGGAGTTCATTTAAATCTGTGACCTTCGGGTTCTCTATCTGAAAAATGGAGACAATAATTCCTTCAGTAAGGTATCTCATGGATTTCCTGTCAGGCTCATAGAGATTATGGCTGTAAAGTATTTTGCAAACTTTAAATTATACCACATAAATGTCAGTTACTATCACGTTCCCTCTCCCTAGAATGCCATGTTCCTTCAACCATTGAACTAATATTCTCTAAATCCAAATGACCAGGATGCCTTCTCTGATTATTCCTTTGGATTTCTTGTATGTTTTTAAACAGTTTGTGTGTGTGTGTGTGTGTGTGTGTGTGTGTGTGTGTGTGTGTGTGATGGATATTTATGGATAAATTACATAGTTCTACATTAAAGTTGGTTCCACAAATGCAGAGGTCATGTTTAATATTAATTGGATGTTTTATCTCAATAAGTAGCATACTGCATTTCACCAAATAAATGTTTAATGATGGTCATCAGTTTAGACAATATGGGACATTAATGGTCATCCTCATTCTACAAGGAAAAAAACAAACAAAACAAAAGAAAAAAAAAGTAGGATCAGAGATAACAAATGACTAGCCCAAGATCTCTGAAGTAAAAAATAACAAATTAGAATTTGAATTCATGTACTTGGATTCTAAATCCATGTCCCTTTCTCTGCTGCCTCTATTCTTTCTGAGTTTATAGTTAATAACTATTTTGAAAAAATTCTTACTTCCTGTTTCCCTGCAACAAAATTTAACATCTCAATACCCATCACTCCCTTTGTTGAACATAATATTCTGCCTTCCTCTAATCTAGTTTCAAATTCTGAAAGAATTGATGTGAAAAAAAGGAACAAAAAAGAATTGATGTGAAAATATCACATTAGTACATTTTATCAACTTTATCATAAATTGGTGGGGTTCAGACATATTCTTCAAAGGTTTTCATTCTTGGAAACATGAACATAGCTTTAAAATGAGGTGTTTATTTTTGAGACATCATGAAGAAAGCAAAAATCTGGTTAACTAACCCCTGCCCCCATTCTTACCCCACCTTCTATCCTGCTAAGGCAGGTAGGTAAAATCTTATCCATTTTATATTCAGGGGCATTAATTTAATTCCAAACTTGGACAGTGTCAGAGGGTGAAAGGGACCATTTAATCAGACAATCAGGATACTGATCAAGGTGGTGAGTGTAGAAGGTAGTGAGGTAGTGAGAATAGAAGTCACTTCCATGTTGGCTGAACTTATTTTACTCAACTTAAGATGTGAGCATTTTCTTCTATCTGTTATGCCTAGAATTTTTCTGATTAGATCATTCAGTGAGAAATCCACTTCTGTTCTCCTTCTTACATCCATTTCATGCCATTCCTCTTTGATTATACTTGGCAATGTGGCAAGGCCTTGATGCATATTAGACCCATATTTAAAGTGACTATTGAATCAGAGCCAAAGTGCGGATGGGATTTCCTAGTGAACTCTGAGCAATATTATTAAAATGTTCTCCTTTCCTTAACGTTTCTTTGTCCTTTGTCATCTCTGGGCTCCTTTAATGCTTTTCTAGACTGCCTCAACTTTCAAAATAGAATAGCATTATTTCTGCATAAAAACCCTCTGCAACAGCTGAGAAACAGTAGTTCTTAAAGGATTTATGGATTTCTCCAAACACTATCTGGAATGCCACCTCAGCCCACATCACTGATTCATGAGTTCATCTTTGGGAAGACAGCGGCCGAATTACTTTTCTTTAGGGAGCTGATAACATCTTGGGGGAGAAGAGGGTCAGCCTGTCACTTGGAGAATATCTTACAAATTACAGCCGAAATGTGCCAGCACTATAAAAGTCATTAAGTATTTCACAAAATGAGGTCCTTGCTGCTTGGATTCCATCAGGCAGCAATTTTTACCTTGATTACCGAAAGTCACTTCATCTGTCTCCCAGCATCCCCCTGCCTGTAACTTATCCCTTGTTCTCTGAAGGTGGTTTGACAGACTGTCAATCTTTCTAGCATATATGTCATTTTCTACAGCAGTTATTGCCTTTAAAAAGAGGGAGGAAAGGAAATCCTAAACATAGCAAACCCCACAAAAATACAATTCGGCAGAGGTCTTTCTTGATTTCTCACTTAATGAGAATATGCAAATCCATATAGCAATTCAATGTAATTATATGATTATCATTGATATAATTCTTATCTACTTATGTACATTTCTTTAGTTGATATGCTACAAATGGCAAAAAATAATTTTTACTGTTGTTTTTCTGTTCCAAATTTTAGGTCACAAACAGCAAAAAAATCTGTGAAAGCTGACATTCATTTTTCCATGTTGAATATCGATGCAGGAATAGAAAATTTCCAGACTTTGCATCTTGTGGAGATAAAGGTATCACTTAAACAGAATAAAAAACAAACAAACAAACAAACAAAAAACTGGAGTTTCCATTTTAAAAAAGCCTGGGGCATTATTTTGTTTTCATTATTGTGAAGCCAGTTTATTCACAGAAACATATGTGAATAGACTTTTCATTGTTTTTCACAAAGAATACATTTGTTGGATCTATATACCATTTTCCAAGCATTGCTCTGGTTGACATGGATCTTTATAGTAACTGTGGAGGAACTCAAAACTTTTCCCTTTTCCCCATGGCATAGGACCTCAGAGAATAAAAATATATAAAATGGAACTAATGGGACTAGCCGAGTAAAGTGTAGGAAATAATGAGCTAAGAAGGATTTAGCTCCAATTTCAGCAAATTCCTCTGTTGCAGAAGAGAAGGTGAATTGAGGGTGAGTTAGCCTGTCTTCAAATACTAGAAGTGCTTTTCTTCTATAAAACTATCACCAAACCACGAAATTTCCGCAATCAGAAAGAATGATCTTACAGTATATCTAGGTAAGACACATCTTTCATTCTTCCTCAAGAAAATTATCAAGAATTTTTTTCTCCCATAAACAAACATAATGAATTTCTACTCCCTTTTATATTTCCCCTATTATTATCAAGGACATTAACATACTCTTGGATTCTCTGATTTAACACAATGTCCTTGACCTTTTACTCATTTTCATGCCATATATAGAATCATCACCCACCTAAATATCGACCAGAATAGAAATTTTTAACATCCCAACTCTCTTGATTTTTCTAGTTATCTGTGGCAGCTAATCTACTGAGACTAAATTTTACAAAGAATTACCATTCATTTCAATGTTGCTATAATTGTTTTTCCCTTCCTAATTGTAAATCTTTGCTATCCATAATGAAATTTGTCTTCAAAGAATTTTAGACTATACCATAATATTGGCTTAATATGAAGAAAAACTTGAGGAAGCAGTTCACCCTCTCCCTGCCCCACAAGACTCTCAAAGCATTCAAACATTTTGACATCATTTCAAAGAAAATACTTTTAGCCCAATATAATATTAATAACGACAAATCTTATTAGTTAAGGAGAGATGTTAGATTGTAAAACATTTCGATTCTGGACAGTATCTAGGTGATAAGGGCCTAAGGACATAAATGTGTAAAATTAAATTAGATGCACTATGACATAGCTTGAATGAACACTGCATTCAAAAATTTTATTTCAGTAGTCAGGATGGGAAATGAAGTTTTCACATTCTTTAAATATCTAGAACTCCTGGATGAGGAAACTCCATCCACAAATGCAAGTCAGTTTCTTCTCTGAAACTTATAATTTAGAGAACCATCTACTTAGATCACTGGGAAGTTGATTTCCCCATAATCATACAACCAGGTCTTTCTGACTTATTAATGACTAATTTTATATATAATATATATAGTAGACATTATATTTATCCCCTACCTTCCAATGTGCATTTGTATTCACATGTGTACACATAAACACAGAACCATGTTTATTTTTTGTTTTGCAATAGAAACAGTTATTGTTTAGCATGAAAATGCTCTCTCTGTACATATAAGATAATGATTTAAAAAAATCCTAACCACATTTTATCACACAATCCATCCAATTTATTGCCAAGTATAATTATTTTTTCCTCATATGATCAGCACACCAATGAATTCTTTGGCTGCATGTATATATGTAAATGCATATACATTTATACACACACACACACATATACACATAAAAGTTTTGCCTGACTTCACATCTTAAAAAAAAAAAAAGTAGTTGAAGAATACCTGTAGTTCAGACTATATAAAAGTGGAGAGTTTATAAAACTGATGTCTGTCTTCTATGTATCTCTCTAATTTCTGTCATATATTTAATATGATCATAATGTGATATATATATATTTGTAATAGTAATAAAAAGTACCACATATATAGTATATTTTATTACTATTGTAAATAATGAAATAGAAAATTACACTATATTATTAATTCTCCTAAGCATCTCTTTGAAATAAAGGCCAATCTTTTTTAATATCAGTATGATTATGTCACTGTTGTCATTTGGGTGTGACTCATGGAACACTGGTTTCCATTCTGCAAAGAAATGAAATTGAAAATCATCCAAAGAGCAATATAGAGTCATTGTCATTGGCAGTTGGAAAAATTATATATCCAGGGGTTGTATATTTATGCATATACAATATATTTAATTTATATATATTTATGGGCAATATATATTTATGTATACATAATATGTGTACACAGGAATAAATAGTATTTATAAATGTACAGAACAATCATAATTATAAATAGTACTAGATAAATATATACAAAAATGTTTTTAAAATCTTATAAATGTGACTTCTTAGGCAATTGTCAAGTTTTTTTTTTCTGTTCTTAGCTATGCAAAATATTAAATTCCACAATACTAACTCTAAACAATGGACTTTTAAACTTTTTTATTACATGGATGTATTCCTTTGCTCAGACTGGTATAACTTATGGACCCCTTCTCAAAATTAAGTTTTTCAAAATATAAAATAAAAACACAGAATTGCAAATAAAAACAATTTTATTGAATTTTAGTCATGTGTACACATATGTATATATACTTATATATGCACAGATACATGTGCATATGTATATCGTTATGTGAATCTTCCATTTGTATAAGAACTAAAATAGAAAATTATCAAAACAGCAATGTGCAGAGCCATTGTTAGTGAAAGATATTAGATATATAAAGGTTATAATGTATGTATACATACATATACATATATAATTAATGAGTTCCTTTTGGAGTTAAGGTTAAGACCCCAGCTTAAGAAGTCCTTCTTTAAATTATGGAAAATGTCATCTCTTTTTTATGATCATCAATTTTTCTATGTGCTATAATATCATCTTTTTTACCACTGAGAAGTTATACAACTGGCTAACTTGTGTTTCATATTTTGCATCTGCAAGGGTAATATTTTACAGAATCAGAATTTTCAGAGGTTAAAGGAACCATATTAAGTCATCAAATCCAACCCATAGATGAAAAAAAAAAGATTACTTCTACAACATACTCAAAAATTGGACATTCAATATTTACCCCACACCCTCCAATAGGGGCTGGGATGAGATTTATTCTCTTGCCCAGACAATTTATTCTATTTAGACACCTCAAGTGGTATAAGTTATTTCTTTTTACTGAGGGAACTGTATGAACCAGAATTGACTCCATCTTATAAAACTAACTCCATTTTGAGATTTAAGTTTATTTTTTCGTGTAAATTCTATCTGCTCACTAATGGTGGGAATTGGATGATATCCTGTTTTACATCTGGGAAAATCCACCTGCTTAAATCTACCTCCTCTTTACCCCTCTCTACCCCTGAAATTCACTTACCCCTCTCCCAAGCAGAAAATTTCTAATTTTTCCTCCAATTAGAAATCAGGTGACCTAATATTATAGTCTGGTTTAGAGTTTGTTAATTATTTGCTTTAAATGCATAAAAATCAGTCTGCCTCTGTAGGGTCCACTGCCAAGCTGAATAGGTCTGATCTTGATTTGTTATGCAATTGATATATATTGCTTAATAAATTCATATACTCAAAAGCTTAAATTTTGTTTTCTCAGTCATTTCAGATTTCACCCACTAAATACAAGCAGTCTAAATTTGGCTCAGTAACTTCCACTGACTATTTCTTGTTTCACTTTCTGAGGACTAACTGAACAATTCTAAATCAATTTCCCATTGATATCAACTCAAGTACTTGAACCTAACTTTTTTTCTCTCTTCTATGCTAAAACTTCCATTTTCTTCAGTCTACCCTCATGTGGAGTTATCTGGAGACCTTTGTCCATCTTAGTCAATGGACTTTTTCCAATTTATCAATACATTAATCCATTTATGCCACAGTACTGTGTATGCAATTTCACTAGGATAGAGTATAACAGTACCAATAAATCTTTCATCATCATCATCATCATCATTATTATTATTATTTTGTCATGCCTTCTAGAGTCCCTTCCTCCTCAGTGGCCAGCTCCATCTTATCCTCTGAAGATAAGATCCTCACTACCAAAACCCTTGGTATTGTCAATGAATTAGCATTAGGAATGAATATGATTATTAGTAGGAATTACATTATAGTAACTCCATTTGCATTTGCTTTGTTGCAATACCCTAGGAACATGGGACCTTTTCATCTGACATAGCAGAAATGCTTCTATATGTGTTGTTTCTCCAGTTTGCAAATGCTACCTTTGAGTGTTCCGTGTTTTTCTATTTGTCTCTCCAGCATTAAACACCGTGCTATGCACACAGTAAATCCTCAATAAAAGCTTCTTTCATTTATCATTCACCCATTCTTAGAGTAAACTAAGATTTAATAAGGACTTACTGCTAAAGATCACCCCATTTAGCCATAGATGACTCATCAAGAGAAATTCAAAGAAGTCAAATATAGCATGATTTTTGGCTATGATCCAAATCTATTTTTCTCTCTAAAAGAATGGGATTGATTAAGCTTCATCCTCAACTCATTCATCATGGAATTTGGATTTAGAATTAGGAATTCACCCATTGATACTTTCTTTTTTATAGCACAAGCAGTTCAGTGACTGATTTGAATGTTTCCCATACATAACATTTAGCCAGTATAATTTATAGTTATGGTTAACCTGCACATTTACATAATCGTTATTATATTTTAAAAGAATTGTTCCCAGAGAACAGAGGAGCAATAGGACAGAGAGATAAGCATTTTAGTTTGGCATAAAATACTGTGTTTCTCTTCAGCTTTTTAAATTGTTTCTTTTGCAAGATAACTGCCTTTCAATTTTTCCAACATTACATTTTTTTTTTTTTTGGATTGCAAAAGAAATGCTATTTTGGAAACTTAAATTAGAAGTAATTCTATTTTTTTTTGCCATTTCTTCTTTTCATACTGCCTAAAAAGGGGTGCACATTTAAGTAATTAAATGATTACTTTCATATGAAATTGTCATAAGGGGGACCCAAAAGTTGGTAAAAGGCTGCCACTGTGTGCGGAGTAGGGAAGAAGGCATCCATACTTAAAAGGATTACTAATCAATATAAACATTTTAGTAACCAATCATTTTTTTTTAATTATTAATCTCTACTTGTGTTTGTAACCAATCATTTCAATAAATTTCAAAGAGAGGTGGGTGGCAGTAACAATTCTGAAAAACAAAACAAAACAAAACAAGTAATCAAGCAGATAAACACATTAGTAGTAATATCCCCCTCCCAAAAAAAAGTGAGATAATCCCTGCTCTCAAAGAGCTTCTAAGTTAATAGGAGAGTCAAATGCAAGTACAAATGACAATACTTAGTGGCCCAAGGGCAATTAATACAGTTTGGATGAAGTATAGAAGGGAAACTGATATGAGGACATAATCTAAAGCATTTTTTTTAGAGTACTTCAGCTAATAAATGTCTGTTTTAGACTTTGATCCAATGAAATAAGCAAAATCTATTGCTAGGCTGTGTCTATATTGAGCTTATTTCCTTCATTGAACAATGGACCCTGTCTTTGTGTAAAAGCAAAGGATTGTGAGTAGGTTAGAAAAGAAGCTACTCATAAAGCTCTTAGGCTCCTTGAAAGCTATGAGATAGTGTGGTAGTTGTGTTAGTGGAGACCTCATCTACTCAACTCACACAACCTCCTTATCTCTCTAGGCATTCATCTTGGTTTACTGGCTTGCCAAACAGTATTTATTATTTAGTGTCTAGTATTGATAAAAACAACAAAGGAGGACACATTTCGATTTGGATTCTTACTCTGCATGATGGCAATAGAGGTAATAATCAGAAGTTGTAAGAATTTTTTAGGGTCAACTTGTCCAACACATACCTAAACAGTAATAATTTGCACAATTTCCTAGAAAATAGGCAGCTAGTCTTAGATTGATGGCTTTAAGAGATGAAAAACTCATTGCTTTATGAAGTAGCTTATTCTATTTTAAATGACTCAAATTGTTCTGAATTTTTTTTTCCTTTCATCATGCTTAAGTCAATCTATCTGTATCATATACGTAGCTTTTCTTTTTGGGACCAAGACTAATAAGATTAATGCACATAATAAGCAGTTCTTCTAAGACTTGAAGACACTTATCAATGTCACCATTTCTGATCTCCAAATTTCCTCTTCAATTTATTCATCCTCATTTTCTTCCATTGATTTTCTTATATGATTTTTTCAGCATCTTAATTCAGCTTCATCTGAATTTAATGCATCCTGTCAATATTATTCTCACCTTTCCTAGACCTACATATTCCATCTCTTCTGAATTATCCATATACTACCTAATTTACCTTTTACTTTATGCTAAGCTTTATTTTCTCAAGTCTGTTTTTCATGTTTCACAATACTTGATCACTTTCTGCTATTTTTTAAATGTGTCTTTATAATTCTTGTGATTTAGTGAATGGGACCCAATAATACAGATAGTAACCATGTATTTGAGTCCAAATTCCCCTATATCTGAACTCTGTGACAGATAGAAGAGGGGACTATTTAACCAAGTGAACTATCCCATTCCTGCTGACAGAATAGAGAGCAACTAAAATAAAAATCAGTGTAATCTTATGCCTAAAGAAATAGCATCAAATATAGGAAGAACTTGATACAAGATCCCTATTGTTTCTGTAATCTTAAACAAGTCATTTAATATCTCAGGACTTCAGGGAACTCTCTTTCCCTCTTTCTCTCTGTTTCTCTCTCTCTCTCTCTCTCTCTCTCTCTCTCTCTCTCTCTCTCTCTCTCTCTCTCTCGTTCTTGCTGTGTGTGTGTGTGTGTGTACCTTTATCCCTGTCTCTGTCTGAATCTCTCTATGTGTGTCTCTTTGTATGTCTTTCAGATTATTCATTGTAAAGGAAGTGGCAATATGCATTGGTATCAGATTTTTTCTCAACAAGGATTTTCTTATTCCATTCTATCACAGGTCTATTCTCTGTCTTTACCAAATAACAGTGGATGAGCCAATACTTCATAGAAGGATTATGTACAAGTAAGAAATTATGAGTTATAACTTTTAACCCTAATTCAGTGCAATTCAACTAGAAATTATTAGGTATTTAATTTGTATCAAATATTACACTATCCATTAGAATACAAAGGCAACATAACACAGTATCTTCCTTCGAGTTACATTTATTCCACAGGGTAACTACTTAGAAGTCAAATTGTATTAAAATTTAATGCCATTAATTCACCATCCTTTTATATTTGTATTGTGTAAATGCATATGAGTCATATAATAAACACACACACACACACATATATAAAATAGGTCTTTACCTATATGCTAATTTTTGCATATATGTGTATATCTATCTGTTTATCTATCTAATCTATTATCTATTCTCTACTCTCTCTCTCTCTCTCTCTCTCCTCTTCTCTCCTCTTCTCTCTCTCTCTCTCTCCTCTTCTTTTCTCTCTCTCTTCCTTCCCTTCCCTTCCCTTCCCTTCCCTTCCCTTCCTTTCTTCTCTCATTCTCTCTTTCTCTCTTTCTCTCTTTCCCCTAAACTTGAACCATATAAGCACATGTTGGAACTACAAAACAGCATGTTGTAAAGGAAAATATTTTGGAGCCAAAAGATACTAATTGGAATCCTGGCTCTGCCATTTGCCACCTAGATGACTTTTGGTAAGTCATTTTTACTAGTATGTGACTCATTTTCCTTTCAGTTTCTCTGAGAGGACTTTTTTTTTTTTTTAATCTCTGAAGCAACCACCTACTTTCTTGATCCTAAGGAAGCCATCACTATCCACCTTAGTCTAAGTGAGTATTCTGGTACCTGAATCAATTAGAAAAGGTCTTGTTGGGTCTTATAATTGAATAAATACAGTGAGACTGATAGATTTAATCAGTTTGGCTTTTCTTCATAGATTTCTTTGAGGCAGCATCTTTTAAGTTTCTTTGATTTTTGCTGTTGTTGGAGTGATGTTCCCTTATCTGCCAGAGATTATTCTATCCCTTATTTTTTCATCTGTTCAATCTTCCTTCATTTTCTTGTTAATTACAAGTTGCTACACTTTCCCTTCAGCCTCCTTTATTTTTACCTATTCTAAACATTTTGTACATCACCTGTTGGCTATAAATAAATAATTGTTAACCACATAACCTCCTGAAATTAAGAACATGAGTTAATGTTGCCATTTTCATCTTTATCCTGGCAGTTTGAACTGATGCTCTGTCAGACTCATCTTGAGAAGGATATTACTTATAATACAAAGCATGAGTCCAGAGAAAAAGATGGTAAAGGCAATATCAGTGAATGTCATTACTCTACATGCTGCAATGCCTCAAAGCCACATTGATCTTTTTAATTAACTCTCATGGAATACTGCAAGATATGTCATAGGGAAATAAAACAGTACCAAGAATTGAGGCTAAGAGTGGGAACTGAATGCTAATCTATGCAGTGCTGAGATCTGATCCTTAGATGGAGATGGATATGACTTTATTCCTTTGACAAAGTAACCTATACTGCTTATGAATTCCTACATAATCATTGTTTATTCAGACAATGACATACCCACAATCCCAAAATTAGAAGGGGTCTCAGAAGTCTGATTGACTCAATCTAAACTAGTGCCTATTCCCTTTCTCCTATCCCTAATTGAAACATCTAGTTTATGTTTGAAGATTTCCATTTGTGGACAACTCATTACATCTTAAAAGTGTTTCTCCCCTTTTAGCTCAGTTCTAATAAATGAAAAAAAGTTTCCTTTTATAAATTTATATATGTAAAATCAACCAGATGTTGCTAGTCTTGCCTTTTGGGGCCAAGCAGAATTATCCTGATTCCTCCTTCACATGATATACTTCAAAAGTTAAAGAAACATGCAACATCATTCCTTCTTTCAAACTTTTCTCTTCTTTTGAGTAAGAATCACCAGTAGCTTAAACAGTTCCTTGCCATTATGTTAGTCATAATGTTAGACATCCATATCTTTTATTACTCTTCATTTAGGATCAAAGGATAATTGATTTGCAACTGGAAGTGACCATAGGATTTTAGTTTATATGATATAACCCTCTTATTTTATTAATGAGGCAAATGAGCCCTAGAGAGAACCAGCTACTCCAAAATTATTTATGTAGTTAAGTGACAAGATACATATTTGAACTCCTCATTCTCTGACTACACATTGAAGTCTCTTTACACATTTAATATGAGGTGGGAAAGAGTGGAGCAGTTAGTCAATTTGCTCAGTTCCTAAACAATGATTTGATAGATTGAATTTTTTTGCTTTCCCTATATATGACTCCACAATAATTGGTTGAAATATGAAACAGTTCATCAATGGTTTAGCCAAATTGATATGCAGCAACTAAATTGATTAACTTTTCATTGCATGGGTTATATGTCTTGAGTGAAATTTGCAGTTGTTTTGGACATTGTGCAAATAAAACTAAAATTATAGGCTGAGTTATAGAAAATAAATTTTAAAAAAAGATAAGTAAAAGTTCACCACTACCCTAGGATTACTGTATCTGAAAATCAAGAATAAATCCATCCAGATCAATGCTTTTCTAGTCAGTCTCTAAACTATACTAGAGGGAAAAAAGAAACAAAAGGCGATATAAAAAAAGGTTTTCAAATCTCAGAGGAAAACTCAACAGGATTAAATTTTATTAAATCCATTGACCAAAAAATTGATTTCAGTTGACTAAGATTTATCATAAAAGGGTTTTAATTAATGAAAATAAATTACTCATATTGCAGCATAAATTCTGAGTGAATAATACTCTGGAATATTTTTATGAAGGGTCAATAAAAATAAGCAGAAGAACTATAATTTTTGTTAGCATGGGGAAATCTTGATTTGGAGATAGCCTTCATTAATGCATATTGCATTCCTGTTATTTACTAGAATAAGTCTTAGATAGTTACTTGAACCACAAAGAAGTTAAATGATTGATAAGCATTACCCAGCTAGTAAATATCAAAAGCAGGTTATGAAACTGGGTCTTCCCAAATCTAAGCCTAGCATACTATTTACTCTACTATGTTATATTGCTCTTTCTGGGCATTCTGGATAATGATATAGTGATGATGATGATGATATTTTTAGTGCAGTGAATAGAGAAAGATAGTTGACAACAATTGCAATACAATGTAATTCAGTTTTATATTATGTGATTTTTTTTAATATAGAATGATTTAGAACCCCAAATTTTAGGGATAAAATATTTACTCTCTATAATTCAGTAGAAGTTGTCTTCATAGTTCAAGAGTAAATGGTGATTATAATCCATATAAAATCTTATTATAAATGATATATAGGGCTTTGAGGATCATTTTCTACTACACAAAAGCAAAAAACAAAGGCTAAGAGAAATGGACCATATGAAATGTCCAGGTGAAAACTCTCTAGTAATGTGAGGTTACTTAGTGACCCAAACACATTCATTCATTGATTTCAGATTATATAGAAGTGTATACCTGTACATACATACATATATACATATACTTGTGTATTTGTGTGTACACATACGTGTGTATATATGTATATGCAAGTATATGTATAAATGTATATATACATATACACATGTATGCTTGTTTCTAACATCCACAATCCCCAACCATTAATTTTACTTTGCACTGTGTAGACAGCTGATGAGGCCTGCTATCAGATACCAAAGTTCACATGTATTTTGTTTAGAGAGTCTAAAGAATTCTTTGAAATCTAAAAAAAGAATAAAGAAATTTGTCTAATTTTGCATAGGATACATTAAATGGCTTAGAAAATAAGCTTTAAAATATAGAAATCAGAGCTCACTCTAACACATAGCTTTTATAAACCATAACTTTGAGATTTCATTGATCATTTCAAGAAAACATACATATATGCCTTGTGAAATATTTTAAAGAAACTATAAAAAAGCAAGATGGATATATTTTGAAAAAGCAACAACAAACATTCCTCAAACATTAAAATGTTATTGTTGTTGTTGTTAAGATAGCAATAATAATATAAACTAATATATAGCATTTTAAGTTTTAGAAACACTTTCTACACGTCTTAACATTTATTCTCCCAATATCTTTATGAGGTAACATATTATCACCTTATTTCATGGATAGAGAAATTGAATCAGAAAGAGGTTGAGCCACTTGTAAAATTTACCTGAGCCAAGACATTTCCAAAGGAGACCTTTAATTCAGATCTTCCTGACAGCAAGCCAAGCATTCTGTCCCTTTCATCACTTAGTAATCTACCAAAATTTGAGTCACTGGTTCTGGAATTCATGAACATGAATTAAAATTATGCTTATTAAAGTACATGTGTGACCTTGGGCAAATAACTTAAGACCTTTGGACCTCAGTTTTTTTCATCTGTAAAGTGATCTCAGTTTCTTATCTTCAAAATGACCAGACTAACTAATTTCTGAGCTCTCTTCCACTCCAGATCTATGATTCTATTAGTAGATGAATAAAGATGTGCCCTTATACATTAAGACTTTAATAACATACATTTTCATCTCAGACCTCACCCCTCTCCAAAAGCTGGGAGATAGTATTTTCTAAATAATGTGCTGAACAGAATAATATTCTTGGAGTCCTTACTGAACATAGTTTACATTAAGCAAGAAACTAAGAGTACTTTTCCAACATGTAAAAATGAACAATAAATATAAAACATAACTATACAAAGTATCAGGTAGGAAAAAAAAGATGAACTAAAGTGATATCTAGATGTATTTTTTTAAAGAGGATCAGAAAATCATGAGTTTAAAATTGAAAGGGATCTTAGAGGTCCAACACTCTTTTTTACACATGATGAAACTAAGGATCTGAATAGTTAAGAGATTTCCCAAAATGACAGAAATAATAAAAATAATCATATGTTACAATGTATATCCAGAAAGTTAGTGGATGTCCATTTTTCTTTTCTGTTGTTTAGACATATACTGGAATTATCCAGGAAGGACCATCAGGCTAGTAGTCATGCTTTTGTCTCCAGTTAGAAAGATTACCAATACAATTGGCCATGGTGGAATATGAAAAAGTGCTGTACTCCTTCATAGTGGATTAATGTATGTAACTGTAGTTGAATTACATTCCTTACCTTCCCATTTGGAAATTAAATAATAGATACTCTTCTTGTACTCATTAGTTGGCAACTGCTGTTCTCCTAAGGTGAGCTCACACTGATGAAACATACAATGCCCAGATGTGTCTGCTTGTTATGAGTTTTAAAATATTATTAGAATAAGAAAGAAAAAAATGAAATGTAAGATAGTTCAGTAAATATATATGTGTATATGTATATATATATATATATAATTCTGGGTATGCATCTATAAGTGGAACAATTTAAATTCCAAATTTGATGCTTCTTAGGATTAAAGCATCCTAGATCTATAACTTCAAGGGGAACTTAGAGACCATTAATAGGGCGCCGTTATTTTACAGATGGGAAAATTGAAACTTAAGAAAAATGAAGGGATTTGGTCATACACATATCCAAGAAGAGAGGTTATTTGGAAATCCAGGTTGCCTGATGCGAAGTCTAATACTATTTACATGAAACCACGATATGCTAGTTTTGTGCCTATGAGGCATGAATAGATGAATGTGTCACAGGGACTCATATATGCATAAGTTGTTTCTGGAGATCTCTCCTTATTCTGAGTGACTGGAGAGACTCCCTCTAGGAAAGAAGTGATAGCATGTAATGGGGAGATCTTGGATCATGATGTATAGACATTTTGTAAACTGATTGTTGTTAACGTTTTCAAAAGAGAAAAATTTTCAATTAGCATGAGGGAATAGACTAGGGATCCTTTTTTGGGGGGGAGGGGCTTCTTAATTTTTGCTATTTTTTATTTTTTACTGCTAAGAGATATTTTTGTAAGGGGATATAATTTGAGCCTTCTTTGTTCAGAGGCTATAATCTGTCCTGTGAAAACAGGTATTGTTCTTTTTGGCTTTTCTTGCTATTTATTCTTTTCTCTTGTGGATGAAGTGGATTAATATGCTAGATTTGAGCTTGTTAGTTACCAAGATCAGGAGAACCAGTGTCATTATATCGAGATTCTCCAACTATTTTACCATCAACACCTTGAGCATAAGGAGTAACCTTAAGACTCAGGCCAGAATTAGCTGGGACAAAGATGAACATGAGATTTATACCACATTTGGACATGAAGTTGATGGAACAAATGATATCTAAAAACTAAACTAAAAATAATCACTCGCTCTATATCCTCTAGAATAGAAGGGACATGGGGGACAGTGTTCCTCCAGGTTTTTTAGGTTAGGTGAATGCTTATATTATTATGATATCTTTGAAATAATTATTATTTCCTAAAATCCAGTTCATTAGAAGTGATTAAATAGAACTGAAAATCTGTATTCTGATATCAACACTGGGAAGAACACAGCCAATATGGGCTCATGAAAAGATATATCCAAACTGCTCATAGAGGCCCCTGACACTCTCTCAATAAGCAAGTGTTTTGGCTGTGGGAGAAGGAGACAGAGTATATTTGTATGCTTGCTACAAATGAATGAATAAATGAGTGAATCAATGAAATGGCATTTTTCAAGTATTTATTATTTGCCAAGCATTTGCTTTGGGAAAATGAATACAAAATCAAATGCAATCTCTGTTCTCAAAGAAATTATATTTTAACAAGGGCAACAACACACATAGTATAGTGCTGTCCAAAGAAAGGGACTTTATTTTGGAAAGTTATAGGAATAGTAAGTAGGATTAAAAGGGACTAGATTAACACATCTGGCTAGTAAAAATAACAGTTGATTTGATTATGGTCCAAGACCTTGAGGAGGAAGGGAGTAATGACAAAAAAGTACAAAGTTGATTAGTAACTAATTTTTGGAGGAGAAAATTAGAAACAAATTATTTTCATTCTGTGTCTTCTACCACTATTTTGAGCAAAATGCTTTTTAAATGTTTATAAAAATGATCAATAATTAATAATATCAATATTTTACTCATCATATTTTTATCCCCCCCCCAAAGTCAATGCCACAATGGCAGTCCTAGGGCTAGTACAGAATTCTTATGCTTTAATGAATTTATGGTTTCGTAGATGTGGATAATAACTTCAGTGATTAAGATTGAAACCTGTGCATAACTACTCAGCCTATTAGAAATAAACTAAGTATGAGAGAATGTAAGTTTGAGTATGATCATTCCTAAATTTACTAGTAGATTTTATATCAGTGTCTTCAGATCTATTCATAAACCAAGACTATGCCATTAATATTCAACAAATATCTATCTGTTATTAGTGTTACTAACTTCAAAACCTATGCTATCAAGAATCTGCAATTTCATCAGCGAAAGACCTCCTAAAGCCAATGGCAGATCAGGTCAAAATCTATCTTTAGCTTAAGTCTTGAGGAAGTTGTCTGAGTTTCATAATAATTAAGATATTGTTCTGTCTGCATATCAATTGATGATTAAAGACAAAATTTGAACACAGGTCTCTTCATGGCTTCAAATGTAATTCTTTTTTCCATGTTTCTTCAAAAGAATAATGGCTCAGAAAGCAAAAGAAATAAGCTAATTATGCAGAGTACTGAACTGATGGGGCCAGAAGACAGAAGTTTTAGCCTTAAGCCTACTATTCATTCATTGAGAAAACTTGGTCAAATCCCTTGGGTAGTGGTTTCTATTTTATCAGTTGAAAAATGAGAGTATGTACTGAAGATTATTAATGTCCCTTCCAACTGTAACCTTTCATGATCCTTTGTTATAATGTAAGCTTTGGTCATGATTGATTTGTATAAGAATTAGTTTCAAGTAGAACAGACTTGCCATAATAAATATATGAGGAACAACAGATATGGAATGCTTGGTATAATAGTTAATGCATACACAGAACTTTTGGAGTGAAAAGTGCTTTATTTGATCATTAACTAGGAGCAAGGTGCTATAATTATTTACATTCTACAGAAGAGGAAACTGAGTCATGGTGTGGTATAGTACCTGAGGCATGATATGAATTAGGAACTTTCTTTAAAAAAAAAGAAAGAAAGAAAACAACATTCTGAGTCCAAAATCAGTAGTGTAACCATTCTGGCATATTTATTCAGAACTATCTAACAATAGAATGGGATGCCTTGGTAGATATCCTACTGTATAAAGTCTAATGAAATTACTGGATGAGAACTCACAGAAAATATCATGGATATTTTTGTCACACATCAGTTTGGATAAAATAAATTGTCTCTTCCAAGTTGGAGACTGAGATTCTGTAGTTCTCAGACTTTTGTCTTCGTGATACCACTGTACTTTGCCTATTATTTTCCTTTTAAAGTTTCCTCAACTCTTTTGACAAGGACAAATTGTTTGGAACCACCATGCAATTGAACAGTGTGCCTCCATATATTATACATGATGTTGAATGCCTCATGTGGGGCAACTTCACGGTCTGCCAATGGCCAGCTAAATGACCTTGAATGGACCATTACATCTCCTTTCCTCTCTATGGCCAAAAATAACTTGATAGTCCCCCTTAATGGTAAGATTCTTTCAAAGGCCCTAAGACTTTTAGTTTTTTGAACTAAAATGTTAATTTGTGTTTATATGTATAATATATATATATGTGTATATATATATATATATATATATATATATATAAAGATTTTTAAATGTAAATAAATAAATTATGTGTACATGTATCCCCCTTCATAAAATCAATTTCCCCAGACCACATTGCTTTGTTTACTATTTACGTAAAACTTCTTATGTCAACTCCAGTTCTGTTCTCTCCAGTTCTACCACAGCTACCGCAGTTTAAGGAATCATCTTCTTTCAGATATGTAATTTTAATAGGCTAGTTAGTTATTGTCCTAATATGCATTTCCTTCTTCCTTCCTCCAGAAGCTGCCCAAATGATGTTTCTAAAGCAATGCTCTGACTACATCAACCCCTTATTCTAGATGTTTCAGTGACTCCCTATTTGAGATTAAAATATAAAATCTTTAGTCTAGTACTTCAAAACCTTTAAAAATCTTCCTTTTGACCAATTTTCTAAGCTGATCTTACATTAGTTCTTTCCATGTATAGACTCACATATAGCTCTCCTGTTCCTCTCCATGTATGGTTTTCCATTATGTTTTTAGATCTTTAAATGTGTTGCTCATCCCACTCTATATTCCTGGAGTTTTCTCTCTTTTCATTTCTGCCCTTAGGAAACTCAATTTCTTGACAAATCTTGGTTGACTTTTCTTGTGCAGCATGATAAGCTTGTAAATATATATAGAAAAATTGGACATGTTTAACACTGCTTGCCATCTAGGGGAAAGGGAGGGGGGAAGGAAATGTTTTTGGAAAACAAGGTTTTGCAAAGGTGAATGTTGAAAATTTTTCTGTGCATATGTTTTGAAAATAAAATAATATGAACTAAATGGCCACTAGGGCTCTATGTGATCTAAGGTTTTGTGGTTTTATGTTTATGGATTTACCAGTATTTCTTTTTGTAAAAAAAGAGCTAAGGAATTTATTTCATTTCTGAATTCTGAGAACATAAGATTAAGAGAAGATAAACTGGGAAAGTATGGCATTAGAGAATTTAGGACCTTTGGTGAGGAAAACTTGAATTCAAATCTTGTGTCAGACACTTATCAGTTGAATTATAGGGATTGTTAATAAACCTTACTATGCCTCAGTTGTGGAGGAGGCCCATCTGCTAAGGTGCCTTCCTGATCTATATCATAGGAGATATCGTTTTTAGATATTAAGTAAAAACCTGAGGACTTCTTTTGCCAGAATTTAAAAAAAAAGGTATATTGTTATGGACCAGAAGTCTGAACTTGAAACAAAGGAGTCTTACAAGGTACTAAGTCAGTGGAATTGATAGAGACAATAATTATCTAATTCAGCATGATTCAGTATGTTTGATTTAATTTTATAAGGAGATGTTATGGGCCAGAACTTGAAACAAGGTACTAAGTAGAATTGAGGAGACAATGATTAAATCTAGTTTAGCATTGATTTAATCCTACAACAAATAATGGCTTCCCAGTGATATAATAATGGGTGTATACTCAGTGTGAAGCATATAAGCAAGAAGTTCACAGGGCCAGAAAAGGCATGCACACTAGAAGCTCTTGGAGGCTGAGACATATTCATTCCATCTTCCACCTTTGTGGTGGCTGGAGGCTGAAAGACAAACCTTTGGATTCAGAGACATTTGGAGAGATTCAAAGGGCAGAGAAGGAGGCAGGAGTCAAGCTCTCAGAACCAAAGAGAGAGACAGGCCTCTAAGAAAGTTAACTGGGCCCCAGGAAGGAGACAAGACTTGGAAAGACACAATAAAGGGTTTGGACTTTAATCCCTGGCTGCACTTGTGGTGATTACTGAACTGAAACGAAGGCTGCTCCCAGAGACCCCAAGAAAATCTCAACAGAGAACATTACATTTTAGAAAGAACATTGCAGTATATATCATTACCTTTTTACAATGGGCCAATGATGGTTAAAAGGAAAGCAAAGTATAAACTATAACTGCAATACATTATACTATCATTCATTCATTCAAAAAACATTTGTTGTTACTACAATTCATAAGTCAACTTCTAAAATCTGGGCAGAGAAAGACAAAAATGAAACAAGTTCTCCCTTCAAGGTATGTACATTATTTTACATTGGCTTATACATGCCTCCCTTAAAGTACATTCAAAGCCACATTAAAAAAGGAAATCAATGATCAAATCAAATGAACAGTGTTGTCTGAGGTAAGGATTTATTCACTGAGGCATGAGTCCATGGATACTATAGCATAAATGATTATTATTGTTAAGAACATGAATAAATAGAGATGAAGAAAAATAGAATTATTTCCTTCTCAACAAATCTATAAATGCATGGAGGAAATAAATGGGGTCTTTTAATTGACTATTGTTCTTTTTGTTCTCACAGCCTAACATTTTGTAGGTGGCTAGCTGGCATAGTGAATAGAATACTGAAAATAGAAAACTGAAATTCTCATAGGTCTGAATTAAAATTTTACTTTGGAAACTTAAAAACTGTGGGATGCTGAGCAAGCCATTTAGTCTCTGCCTCAGTTTTGCTATCTGTAAAATGAGGATTACACCACTTCCTTCCATGATTTTTGCAAAAAAAAAAAAATTACAATATTTCTAAAAGGCCTTAAAAATGCAAAGAATTCTATAAATGGTAGTCATTATTAATAATGAAAATGTAGGGCAGAACAGGAAAAGATTAGGTTGCCATTGTAAAATTCATTATGATCAGATTTATCCAGATGAAGGGCAAAATAAAGGATAAACTCAAATGTGGGTGGAGATATGTGAATAAACATTCAGCTTGCAAGACGGAGAAACACATACACAAATACAAGATTTCTGAAAAGGAGATTTTCCCCCCCACCCATTTCAATACGAAATGAAAATATAGTGTGTGAGAGAACAGATGCAAGTTGACAGAAAAGAGTGAAAGGGTCTCTGTCATAAGCTTACACTTCTCTATTCCATCTCAGCATGTATTGGGGCTTTGCACACCATGGATTCTTCTTGATTGACTGAACTCAAGCAAGAAATAACCTACTGTAAACAACAGCCCTAGTCAAAGCATTTAACAGACATTTCTCACCTCCTGAGAAAAAAGGATATCTGCCTGTGACTCAGGAGAATTCTAAACTTGCCTAGCTAGAAGCATTGGGATAAAAAACAAAGGAAAAAAGCTACAAACACTTATATAATTCTTATTATGTACTGGATACTGTGATAAGTACTGGGGATAAAAACAAAAGTGTTATGAGTGTTCTTGTCCTCAAGGAGTTTGCATTCAAGCAGCAGGATATAACAAAAATATAAAAAGAAACTGAAAAATATAGTGACAAGTGGGAAGATACTAATGAAGGTATGATGTGGAAATACAGAAATAAGAAGAGCCAGGAGGGGAATAAAGAAAGAAAAGCCTGGTCTTCAGTCCCCTAAATGGAGCCAGTGAAAGAAAAAACAAACAAACAAACAAACAAAACAAAACAAACAACAAAACAGGTCAGCCATAGTGAATAGTGATTCTGGGATGAGGTGCCCCAGAATTCTGGGAAAATCCAGGGTGACAAACAGCAACCAAATACCTTTTCAGAAAAAAAAAAGAATTAATTTATCTTACTTAGTTCTAACAAACTGCTTCTATTCAACTTTGTTGTATGATTAAAAATATAAATGGGCAAGGGAATTTATAGATTCTAGATTCTCAGTTCACAATCTTAAAGATGAGGAAATGAAGCCTAGAAAGGTGTAAGAGCTTGACCAAATTCATACATGTATAAATGCAAGCCAGTATTTAACCTCATCTATATAGGGATAGCAAATTCAGGGATAAGAACTCAATTTTTTTTTTTTAAAGAATTAAAAAAAAAAAAGAAAGAAAAGGATATTTTTTGTTGAGGTCTGAAACTCTGAAAAAGGTGTGCTTGAATCAGACAAGAGAGCACTTAAGGCTAATTACCTATTTGATGTGAGATAATGGCTCTATAAGCATATATTTAGATGATGGCTTTCCTCACCATTGGTGCTTGTTGAATAGTTGGTGGAGAGGTAATCGTAGACAAGGATTGGAGGGCTGAGGGAGAGAAGTCAGGGTCACTTGGCGGGACAAAGAGGAAAGAGACTGGTGACTCCAGACTCCAAGATTGAGGATATATCTTGGGCAAGCTGTGTGGTGGCTTGCCTGCCTCCTTCACTTCTCCCCCTAAAGACCAAGGACTTTGATTTATCCTGACTCTGACTGATCCTAAGACCCTCCAGGGAGCTAGCCCATACTTTATAATTTTTAGTATTTGAATATCTTACTTCTTATCCCAGACCTCTTAGTTATTGTGTATGTAACGTTGGAAAATCCCTCGTTCTCCCTGAGAACCAGTTGTAAAATGGAAACCTTCAGATTGCTAGCTTCTACTATATGCTCTTCCTATATGCTCTATGAGTTCAAAATGGCAAGCAATTTGTTGTGGCTGTCTCAGGCTAGTGACTAAAGTGTCCTGTTGATATTCAGTTGCAAATACTCAAACTCAAGATGACTAGATAATTTGGAACAGAATCCTGGATAGATGCATGAATATCATTTTCACCTTTCACAAATCACAAGTAAAAGTCTCAAAAATCTGTCTTGTGAGCCTTTGATTACCTTATTAATTAGCAGTTCCTTGCAGTGCCTGAGAAACTGTACTTCCCTTATATATACAGACTGACATATTTTAGTGAGATTTTGAAATGTGTCCTCCAACAAAGAGACTGTTTCATAGCCTCTTAAATTTTTCTGAGGCCAGTAGGCTGTGTCCAATTTTCTCTGGCTGCTATTTCAAAAGGTTTCTGCTCCCTGGATGTTCAGGACAGATGTTAAAGTAGCTATTTAGTGGGCAAAATGTGTTACCTTAGTGTTGTGAGTGAATAACTTATCATCTCCAGTCTGCACTCTATCATTGTTCATACTCTAGAAAATTTTGATGGCTTTGAACCTCTCTTAACCTTCAATAAAGTGACTATATGTTCTGTTTTGGCCCAATCAGTCTAAAACACATATAAAGTGCCTTGCAGACTTTAAAAATTTTTATGTAAATACTAACTGTTATTATAAATAAAAGCATTCTGTAAAACTTCAAGTATTTCCCCTTCCCAATGGCTTGTCTATGTACCAATAAAACCCAGTAGCATTCTCTCTTTTGCTACCTGGTTCAAAGCATAATCACATTATATTCAATATAAATCTTAATTCAGGAAACTTAAAAATGCCCTTTTTTTTGATTGGCACTAATTGGTCTGTTGACCTTTGGACCATGTGATAAAAATGTGAGATGTTCTTGGTCAATTACATCTTTTTTTCTCTCTCTTTTTTGAAACCTCAAAAACAGTAACTCATTTTTTCTTTTCTCTAATCTTATGGTGAATTGTCTTCTATGCACCAACTCAAGACTTCAACATGGAGCCAAAATGGCAGAGTGAAGACAGAAAGCTACTTGAGCCCTCCCACTTTCCCTCAAAAAACACATGAAACCAAACCTCTGAAGAGAGTCTGATGGAATTAAATTATTCTCCAGCTCAAGATGAATTGGGAAAAAATTCAAGAAAGGTCAGGCTCACTGGAACAAAAGAGGCATTCATGCCAGCTTAGACAGAGATTGGGAAAGGCAGAGAAAGGTCTTAATCATAGTCAATCACCAACTGACACCCTGGGTCCTGATTTAGGAGCAGGGGAAACCAGTTGACCAGCCTCCAGTCCTGGTTCTAATGGCAAATTCTAAGAAACTAAGATGTTTTCTGGAAAGGGCAGGCCAAGATATCCCCTGAAAACACAGGGGCCATTGTGCCTAAAGTCAGGCTCAGAGTTACACAGGAAGTTTGAGGAAAGTGCCCTGTTTACCCCATAAGGAGATCTCAAGCTTACAAATAAATAAGGAGAAAATACCAAAAAAAGGAAAGGAAAGGAACAAGAAACAGAAAAGAACCTTGACCATAGAAATCTACTAGAGTGACAGAGAAGATTAAAACACTAACTCAGGCGAAAAAAAAAATATTCACAGAAGAAATCTCAAAGAAGGATATGAATTTGTCTTAAGCCCAAAGAGGCTTCTTAGCAGCACTCATAAAAGACTTTAAAAGGCAAATAAGAGAGGTAAAAAAAAATAGAAAAGAAATGATAATTATGCAAGAAAGTCAACAGCTTGGAAAAGGAAGACAATTTCTTTAAAAATTATTTTGCCCAAATGCAAAAAAAAAAAAAAAAATCCACTTGAAGAAAACAACAACTTTAAAAGTAGAATTAAGTAAATGGGGGAAAAGAAGATACAAAAGCTAACTGAAAAAAATCACGTTAAAAACTAGACCAGGATAAATGGAGGTTCATGACATTATGAGACACCAAGAATCAAATAAACTAAAGAGAATGAATAAAATGGAAAAAAAATTAAAATAGCTCATTGGAAAAACAACCAACTTGGAAAGTAGATCCAGAAGAGTCAATAACAAATTATTGGTCTGCCTGAAGGCCATAACCAATACCAAAAGGTAAGAAAAGAGGGAAGGGATGATAAAAGAGATGGTAGTGGATAAGGTGGCTTGAAAATTAAAACAATATTAAGAGAAGAAGAGGTAATGAAAGATGGGGTAAGTGGGTGAGGTGGGTTAAAAAAAAAAGTATAGTATAAGGGAAAAGAGAGCAAAAGTATATACAGATAAGATGGAAGGAAGTACAGAGCTGATAATCATAACCGTGAATGTAAATGGAATGAATTCTCACAAAAGTGCAGGATAATAGCAAACTGGATTAAAATAAAGAATTCTATAATAAGTTATTTACAAGAAACACATTTGACACAGAGACACATACAGAGTAAGGATAAAATTCTGGAGCAGAATTTAGTATGCTTCATCTGAAGTAAAAAAAAAAAAAAAAGCAGGGGTATCAATTCTGACCTCAGATAAAATGAAAATAAAAATTGATACAATTAAAAGAAATAATGAAAAAAAGTACATCTTGATGAAGAGTATGCAATGAAGTAATAATGACACTAAATGTATATGTACCAACTGGAAGAGCATATAAATTCCTAGAGACGATTTTAAGCCAGTTACAGGAAGAAATAGACAGCAAAAATATATTAGACAAGGACTTTAACTTTCCCCTATCAGAATCAAACAAATATAACTACAAAATAAATAAGAAAGAAATGAGGGAAATTAATAAGATGCTAGAAAATTTACATATGATAGATCTCTGGAGAAAATTGAATAGCGACAAAATGGAATATACCGTTTTCTTAGCAGTACTTGGCATCTGTACAAAAATTGACCATGTATCAGGGCATAAAAACTTTACAGTCAAATGCAGAAAGGCAGAAATAGGAAATGTTTCTTTTTCAGACCATAATGAAATAAAAATTATATTCAATAAATGGGCAGGGAAAGATAGGCTAAAAACCAATGGGAAATTAAATGATCTAATTCTAAAAAAATGAGTGTGTCAAACAACAAATCACAGAAACACTCTATCATTTCATCCAAGAGAATAGCCAAATTCATCAGAAGAAGAAAATGTCAAGCATATCAAGGAAATTAATGGAAAAAAATGCAAAAGATGGTGACTTAGCAATACTAGACCTAATACTATAGTATATTATAAAAAAGTAGTCATTAAAACCATTTGGCACTGACTAAGAATAGAGTGGTGGATCAGTGGAATATGTTAGATACATGTGACACAAAAATTTGCTGGGAAAACTAAAAAATAATATACTAGAAACTTGGCATAGATGTACCTGTAGCAAAATAAAGTCAACATGAGCATATGATTTGAGCATAAAGGTTGATACCTTAAGCAAATTAGGACAGCAAGAGACAATCTACCTGTTAGCTCTTTGAAAAAGGGAAGAATTTTTGACTAAAAAGGAACTAAAGAACATTAGGAAAGGCAAAATGTACAACTTTTATTATATTAAAAAGCTTTTTAACAAAAAAAATCAACAGAAACAAGATTAAAGGGAAAGTACAATACTGGGAAAATATTTTACAGCCCATATTTTTAAAATATACAAAGAAATTTTTCAAATTTATAAGAAGACAAATCATTTCCCAATTGATAAATGGTCAAAGGTTAAAAGAGAACAATTTCTAGATGGTGGAATTAAAGCCATATATAATTATATGAAAAAAAAATGCTCTAAATCACTAGTGATTAGAAAAATGCAAATTAAAAAAAAGCTCTTGAGTTACAAACTCACACCTCTCAGATTGGCTTAGATGACAGGAAAAAATAATGATAAATGTTGGAAGAATTATGGAAAAACTGTGTCAGTAATGCACTCTTGGTGGAGTTGGTGGAGAAATGATCCAACCCAAAGGGTTATGAAATTGTACATATCCTTTTACCTAATAATGCCACTACTGGGTCTGTATCAAAGAAATCATCAAGGATGGAAAAAGACCCATATGTTAAAAAATATTTGTAGCAATTCTTTTTGTGGTAGCAAAGAATTTGAAAATGACTACATGCCTATCAATTGGAGAATGGCTGAATAAGTTGTGGTATATGAACATAATGGAATATTATAGTCCTTTAAAAATTATGAACAAGCTGATTATAGAAAGGCCTGGAAAGATTTACCTGAACTGATGCTGAGAGAAACAAGCAGAACCAGGAATACATGTACACAATAACAAGAAGAATGGGCACTGATCAATTATGAAAGACTTGTTTCCTCTCAGTGATCCAAGCAATCACAATAGTCTTTGTATAGAAAATGACATCTACATCCAGAGAAAGAACTAAGGAGACTGAATGTAAATTGACACATGATATTTTCACTTCTTTTTTATTTGTTTTCTCTCATGATTTTTTCTCCCAACATGAGTATTAAAAATAAATCAATTAATTTTGATAAAAGATTTGATCATGTCAGCAATCTGCAGTTTAATTTGAAATTTCTATGTCTCTAGTTTCCTGTAGATCTATGTATTTGACTTATATCTCTCTGTTTCCATTTTTATTTCATTGAGGGATGTCAAAATCTCTTTGGTGCTGGTATACCTCACCTATCTGGTCATTTTGTCCTGATTCATTGGTTTATTTAAAGTCCCTACTTCCATGTGAAGTTAATCTAGCACATTCTCTTGTTTTTTTTTTTTTTTTTTTTTTGTATTTGTCACCTATTACTGAGTAGTTTTGAGTCACCTTTTGACTCTGATCTATGTTACTGATAGAACTACTGATTTTAAACTACTTATAACTTTGGAATCCATGTTCTTCCTTGATTCTTTGTTTCTGCTGTTTATCTCTTTTGCCCTCAGTATCATAGTTGTCACATTGTCCTGTATGCCTCTTCCCTCTACTCAGTGCTCTGAGAATCATTTTGCTTCTTCACACCACTCTTGAACTACAAATATTGCAAGTCAATTTGACATTAAAAGCCCTTTCTTCTGCCAAGGCCTTCTCTTCACTATAGTTCTCTTCACTATAAGTTCTAACTTATTCTATTCTACTTCTGTGGTGAGGAAACAAAATAGAACAATCCATTGCTCTTGATTAAGGATTTTTGTAAAGAGATAGTTGATTGATTAAAAGAAATGACATTTTTTGGCTCTTCAAATTTTCTGTTAGCTATATGGTCTATACTGTACTCATATGTGTTTCTCTTTCACAAAAATACAATTCCTCATTCTTATGATATTAATAACAAAATTTTCCTTCTCTTAATTGAGGGATATGAAACATCAGACCTACAGGCTGTAAAAGACCCACAAAATCATTTGGTAAAACACCCACCAGGTGACGATGAGCTAAAAGCTAGGTGTAATACTCCCACTGCTTGAATTGTATAAATTGATAATTTTGTACAGCTGTGAATGATGTTTTAAATATTTAAATATCCCTTGGCAGAAAAGAGGTTGCCCACTCCCACCCTAATTGAAGAGTCTATTTTCTCTATTCAGCTCTTTCACAGGGCACAGTTTAGGTAAATTCATTAGCCTAGGTTTCATTTAAGAAAAGCAAATACAGTCAGATTATAATAAGAAAGACTGGGGGTTCAAGCCCTATCTCAGACACTTTCTGCCTGACCCTGTTTGGAGCTTTAGTTCCCTTCTTCATATAATGAGGGGCCTGAACTAAGTGACCTTTGAGTTCCCTTCTATCTCTAAATCTATGATTTTCCAATTAAAAAATATTCTTCAATAACCTGCATATCCACCATAATAAATGACATCTTCAGAGTCTGTATTTCTTGCCTAAAACATTTTAAACCAGAGTTTAAAACAGAAAACTTAAGCATTCCAAATAGATCTTTAACGTGTTTTCCTCCAAGTGTTATATAAATTAAACTTCTGATGCAGTACTTTTGGAAGGTTTTTGAAAACATTCTGCCTCTAGAGGCTTCTGAATGAGTAACTATATCATTGAGTTAAAAGTTCTTTATGTGCCTAAAACAGTCTTCCCTCAAGTGTTGTGCCTATTAAAAGGAATAATGATACATCTATATTTTACCAATGAGCATACTTTCATATCTCAGAACTCCAATTAGTATATCTTTTCTCAGGAAAGAACGACATCATGTTGAATAGTTTGGAGACTAATTGGTTTATAAGTGAATGGTGCAGCTAAAGTGCCACTTTATGTAAGATGCAGAGATAAGCGAAAACTCAATTAACATTAGAGATTCAAAAAAAAAATCTCCTGTTAGTTCTTGAGTATTGGATAAGGTACAAGAAGCTTTTCCATCTGTCAGACAGAAGACAAAGCCCTTCCTAGTGAGATTCAGAGCTAATGTCATTCCATACAGATTTCTGGAAAAACAGGTGTTTCTAGAATGCATGTGTGTGCTTCTTAGAAGGATTCCTAGGAGAGCATAGTGCAGGCAACAAAAGGCAAATAAAGGTATTATAAGTAATTGCAATCCTAATCTTATGGTTCTAGACTCTGGAAATGACATTTAAGTGTTTAATTTTTTAAAATCATATTTACTATTAAATAATAATAAATATAAAAGATGAAATACTAGTTTGGAAAACCAGGGTTTAGATTTTACTTCTGATATGTGCTAAGAGTTTAAACTTGGGTAAGTCTTTCAATTTATTATTGTTCTAGACCAGAGATGTCAAAAGTACAGCCAGCTGGCCTTGACCACAAGCCAGTAATTCTCCCAGGGGGGAATAAATCAGATTAAAATGTGATTGGGAAATATTTATCAGGACATTAGAATACAGATAATTTTAATATGTGGTTTTAAAAATCAATATATGGTCTGCAGAGAGACTTAGCTACAGTTTGTCTTCCCAGTTATTATTTTAGTTCAACTCAGATATGATAGGTTGTAAAGAAGATATTGACTTGTAGTAGTAAATGGAGTTTTCCCACCTAGGAGTTCTCTATATCAGTGAAATAACTGGCCTACTCTCCTATAATAACAAATATAATTCAAGTTGATATTTATGTAACATTTGAAGGTTTTCAAAGAACTTATATTTATTATTTCAATTGATCCCATTTAAAGGGAAAAATTCCTGGTGGATATGACTGGCTATAACTTTGTTGCATTTGGAAAGAATTGATTTTTTTTTTTTTATAGAGATAATTGAATTGAGTGTAACTCAAAGGAAATGGAGAAAGCTACATATGTAACTGTGAGGTGATCCTCTGCTACCTCATAGGTGTTTTGTTTGTCTAACCAGTGTGATAATAGAATGAGAGGAGATATCCTCTCCCACAATAAAAAGGTAGATTGACAATGGTGTGGTGTCTGTATAATTTGCCTCTCAAAGCATCTCAAGATTATGTCTTCTTGGCTAAAATGGAAATTTTTTTATGACTTTGAATGTGTAATTGATATCAAAGAGAGGGGAAAAGGGATAGAGGAGAGAGAGAATTTGGAACTCAATTTTTTTTAACAAGTAAAAAAAATATGCATAATTAGAAAGCATTTATTGAAATATATGTATTTGTGTGTATATGTGTATACATATACATACATACATCTATATCTACATCTATAGTAATTTGTGCTTTTGGTTTACCCTCCCTAAAAGAATGATTATTAGAAAGTCTAGTCTAAAATGGCACAGAGAATAAGATAGGCTGTATGTCCACAATAAATGAACACTTTAGAATTTTGACCTATTTTGCCTTTTATCATATAACTGAACCTCTCTCCTACACAGTAGATTCTCTGATTCTCCATTCTTTTGTTTATTCCATACACATCAATCATGTCCATTCTCTGCTCATTGCTTGATTGTTGTATGGGACTTTAACACTGCTTTGGAGCTTTAATTAGATTTTCTATTTTTAATCAAGGGGCAACTAGGTGGCACAGTGAATACAGTGTTGGGCCTGGAGTCAGGAAGACTCATTTTCATGTGTTCAAATCTGGTTTCAGACACTTATTAGTTTTGTGATCTTGGGCAAGTGATTTAAGCCTGTTTATCTCAGTTTCTCACCTGTAAAATGATATTGAGAAGGAAATGGCAAACTACTCCAATAGCTTTGCCAAGAAAAGGGGGATCACAAAGAGTTAGTCAATACTGAAATAATTAAACAACATTAACTTCAACCAGATGGGGGAATAAGAAAGATATTGCTAATAAAATTCTGTTCTTGAATATTTGGGGAAAATACTTCTTTCCTTTTAGATCAGGGACTATTTACCTGGGGCCTGTGAACACAAATGCATGTACATATGTATGTATGTATGAATTGTGATAGTTGTATATCAATAAAATTTGTTTCTTTTATAATTATATTCTTAATTTATTAAAAAAACACATTATGTTGAGAATTGTTACATTGATGCTACTTGACTGATATATGAACACTTTACAAAAGAAAAAAATATATATTCTAGCTATAGAATTTATATAAACAGAGGACACACATTTTTGCACTTCTCAAAATGGGAATGAGGGCAAATGAGGAAAAAATCATGTGAAATTCAGCTATTTTTCCTCAATTTTCTTCTTTTCTCCTTATCCCAAATAAAGATTAGTAAATTGAAAATTAGAAGATCATATTTTTTGTGAATCCTTAGGCAAAGATCTTGATCTACCAGAGTATCCATTATCATTAACCATAACTATTTGGCAAAACTAATCCTCTATACCTCATCGTGGACTGGATTTGATGCTGGGTTCTCAAAGGCAATACTGTTAGAATATGATATTGGGAAGATACAACTTAGTTGGAAAGTCTTAAAATATGTACTCAAAGATAGACTCTATTTTTTTTTAATAGCCATAGTATGATGGTAAATTTACCCACTAAAATTATTTGAAACAATCTGTTAAGTGATAGAAGAATTCTGATCTAGTGTAGTGGAAGTAGCATATATGAAGGGGCACACTAGATAGAACTCTGGCCCTGAAATTAGTATCAAGCCTCAGACACCTTTTATACCCTGGATAAGTCATTTCACCTTGACTTGTCTCAGCTCTTCCTATATAAAAGAGGAGCAATGACAGTATTTATCTCTCAAAGTTGTTGTAAGAATTTAACGAGATAATAATTGTAAAATGTTTAATACAGCACCCAACACATAGTAAACTATGAAGCACTACATAAATGATACATATGATATAGAATAGCCAACTACTGTTCATTACATTCAGGTCCCACTTTGATCCCACACCATTGTGATCATAGGAAAGATATTTAATATGTCAATAATCACAAGCAACTCTCTGAAAGCATAAACTAACCAATCAGTTGCTTACTTGTATTTAATGAGCTAAGAGAGGATTCTGGGAAGATGGCAGATTAGGTTGGTAAATTTTAAGCTCCTCCAGTTTCTCCCACAAATAGAATACATTTTCATATCGGGGCAAACACAGACTGGTGAAAAATCAAGAAGACATGGGGCAGAACAGGGGTCCTCCTAGCACAATTCAAGAAGACCCAAAGAAAGACCCTAGGCTGGAGATTAATCCATATGAACTCCAAACACTTCCAAGCTAGCTCTCAGAAACACCAAGCCTGAGAAACTCAGGCTAGCTGGGAGTGGCTGGAGCCTAAACAGGAACCACAGAGACATACACCTTCTGGACTGTTTGTGTAATTGGAGTCTGAGTCCCAGAAGACCGAAGGAACCTCGGCTGATTGGGAACACCTGGCTCAGCTGCAGAGATGTGGCCCTGGCAGAGAAGGAACCAACACCAGGTGAGTGCAGAGGTAGTGGGGCAGGGATGCTGCTAGCTGTGGGCACTTGCAGAAGCGGGGGATTTTTGGTTTAGGACTCCATATCAGAAGGGAAAGTTGAAGGAAAGCTTGAGGTACCTATGATTAGAGATACTTACACTAATAGTTCTTATTTAAAAAAAGATAAAGTAGCAAAAAAGAAAGAAGCCAATCATAGAAATTTACTCTGAAAATAGAGAACACTGGGGCTTATCTTTAGAGGAAGACAGTGAAGTTAAAAAAAAAAAAGACCTCTTCTACTCCAAAGAATAATATTAAATAGCTATTCAACCATAGTTAGTTTATAGAAGAACTCAAAAAAATCCTTTAAAGATCAAATGAGAGAGATTGAAGAAAAACTTAAAAGAAGATAAAAAAACACCCAAGAAAAATAGGAAGATAATGAAAAGAGATAACCAATAAAAAAAGGAAATACAGGGTCTTGAAGAAGAAAATATTTCTTTAAAAATTAGAATTAAGTAAAGAGAAGTGAGTGAAGCTATGAGACCAAGAAATAACAAAACAAAATATAAAGAATGAAAAAAATAGAACATTGTGAAACATCTTATAAGAAAAACAACAGATATGGAAAACAGATCAAGAAAAGAAAACATAATAATAATTGCACTACCTGAAAGCTGTGACCCAAAATAAAATAATTTCAACACAATAAGATGAAATATAACAAATAATATAAGAAAATTGTCTTGGAGTGATAGAACATGTGAGAAAAATAAGAAATAACAGATCTACCAATCACTACCTCAAAGAGATTATTTGCATAAAAAACACATAAAATATATTTACTGAATTACAAAGCCTCTAGATCAAAGAGAGAATTTTGTTACAAACAAACAAACAATTCAAATATTCTGGAGCTACAATTAGAATTGTGCAGGATTTATTAACAGCCACAATAAAAAGCCATAAGTACTGGAATCATATATAATAGCAATCAAAAGAATTAAGAATCAGATCCAGCAAAATTATCCAAAATATTGAATAAAAAATAACATTCTATAAACTTGTAGATTTTAAGGACTTTCAATCAAACCTGAACTTAATAGAATATTTAATATATAAGAACTAATACCAAAGATTAATTTCAAGAAAATTAATATGAATACATTGTTTATGTTTTATACATGGAAATATATAATGTATGTTTAAGATTGACATCAGTAATTGGGTAAGTTAAAATAAATATTGGGGCAGAGTTTAATATTATCTGACTCTAAACAACAAAACTGTCTAGGAAAAGGTAAAAATAGTAATTATGCTATAGAAATGAGGTAGAGAGGAAGAATAGACACAGAAGCATTAGAGGAGGGAGGAGAGCTGACTTCTGAATAGTTACTCCCATTAGGAATGGGTTAAATAGGCAACACTACATATGCATCATGAAGGATATAGTACCCTCCAAAATATATTAAAAAATAAGTGGGAGGGAATAGGTTGTTTGGGTATAGAAATATGTATAGATTTATGGCAATGGGATTAAGTATATAGATTAATGGGCAAGAGATGAAATATAAGATGGGGTACAGAAAGATGTATAGAGTAATGGGGAAAGGATAAAGAAGGGGGAGAAGATAAGGGAGGAATCCATGGTGGGAAAGGATTAGTAATAGCAAAGCAAGTTAATGAGCAGAATTAAAATAGAAGAGTTATAAAGGATAGGAAATGAGAGATGTATAGAAATGTTATAGCAAGGAGCAGGAATAGTATTTACTAGCAAAAAAGCAGGGCTAGTAATCATTGATCTTAGACAAAATCAAACTTGAAGGTTCAAAGAAGAGAGGAATCTACATTATATGTCAGCCATATTATTATTATTTTAAATACATAAGGGTAAAGACAAATGCATATATATGTGTCTGAGTTATGTGGTTATATATGCACAGAAGTCTATATATATATATATATATATATATATATATATAGAGAGAGAGAGAGAGAGAGAGAGATGTATATGTCTATGTAGGTATGAATGTGCATATATATACATATGTATGTATTATAAGCATGTATACATACATATATTGAGAGATACATATCTTTATATCTACTTATCTATCTAAGTAAGTAATTATTGATATATGCTTAACTGCAACCTGCTTGGGGGAGGCAGAGGGCTTGAAGGGGAAAAAAGAATAAAGTAAAGTAGAGAACAAAAGAATAACCTATAGGGAAACAAGAAAAAGATGGATACTCATGAATATAATTTCTTCTATTTTATCTATGCTTTCTTGAAAGAGAAATTTATTGTTATATATTTTGAAACCTCCCTGATGTTCTGCTGGACACATGACAATGTTTCAGTTTGCTTTTTTTTTTCCTTTTCTATCTTTCTTTTTTTAAATTCTATTTCCCCTCATTTTATATTTAATTCAATAAATTTAAAAAGAAAAAAGAATGAGTTTATTAAACACAGATGATGATGATTATATGATGATGACAAACATGATAGGGTGAGGAAAATGATGATCATACTCATATAACACATTAAGGTGTGCAAAGTGCTTTACAAATATTATCTCATACGATTCTTCCCATAACTGGGGGAGGTAATGTCAACATCATTCCCATTTACTATTGGGAAAATTGAGGGATAAGGAAGTGTCTTCCCCAGATTACATAGGCAATAAATGTGTCAGAATGGATTTTCACTAAGTCATTCCTGACTCCAGGTTTTATGTTCTATCTATTGAACCAATTAACTGTCTCTAAGAACCAAAACTATTAATAAGAAAATAATAATATTACTGGTTTTTATAATTATCTTTGTTAATCCCTGTATTTCATTAATAATTGCTTTCCTTTCCCATTGTTCATGAATTGATGTTTTATTTCTCAAATATTTTGTTCAATGTTTTATTATTAGTAAAGCAGTTTACAGAATAAATCCAGTATTTTCTGCTCTGACAGATGCTTTTATTTATAATGGACATCTGTCCTAGCTCCCTACTTCTGGAGGATGGGTAAAGGTTAGTAATTACTTTGCTGCATATAAATCAAGTTTCTGAAATATTTCTTTTAAGGGAATAGGAAAAATATTATGACTTACTTGCACCTAGATAAGGTAAATATTGTGATAAGATTAGTGCTAACATTTCAGTGTGCGTCATTCTACATGATTGATGGAAAAATAAAAATTTGTTTTGAAAAGCAGGATGGAAAAGGAGGGGAAACATGCTGAATTTATAATACTTCCCCACATTGCTGGCTCAGAAATAGAAACTTACATCTCACAAGAATAGATTGAGATCACCTATTCCTTTCAGCTTTAGAAAATTGGTAAATGCTGAAAGAAACAACTTCTCAGTCTTTGTTTTCATCCTGCTATTTCCTATCTCTCCTGACACTGAGAGTAGGAACAGGTGTGATGAAGGTAGACACTATCTCCAAGCAGGCAACCTCCATCACCTACATCTTCAAATAATTCAAGTACTGAAGGAGACGGGACATTTGGCTTGTGTTGAGTGTAAGGCTGTATAGGATATTTTTATATCTACTCCAAGTCATTTTATCCAGTGTTGTGAAGCTTGTTTCTTTATGGAAAAGATATAATACTAATGAAAGGATATTAATGATACTGGTTGTGGTGGTGGTATTTTAAATTACTAAAAAGAGAAATGCAAATTAAAACATCTCTCATATTTCACATCACATTTTAAAATTTGGATAATGATAAAAAGAAAGTTTTATAGGAGTTGAGAAAAAATAGGCATGGTACCATGGTATTTTAGAAAGTTTACTGGTTTTAGAGTCAGAAGAAGTAGTTTCAGCTCCTCATCTATTACATATTAGGTGGATCTTCTTCTTTTTTTTTTTTAAAAAAAAAAAACTTTTTATTGATAGAACCCATGCCAGGGTAATTTTTTACAGCATTATCCCTTGCATTCACTTCTGTTCCGATTTTTCGCCTCCCTCCCTCCACCCCCTCCCCCAGATGGCAAGCAATCCTTTACATGTTGAATATAGGTGGATCTTCTAAGGAAATTCAGATAATCTCTCTGAGTTTTGAATTCTTCAGACATAATGAGAAAGTGGGGTTAGAATAGTTTGGTATGTGGTTACCCAAATAAGAATTGCAGCAAGGATGCTTCATGTTTTTTACCCTTCTTCTACTTAACATTCTTTTACATAGTTTAGTATATCTGGTGCCTAACTATGAATTGTTGCCTTTGCTATAAGATGTAGGTTTCTATATTTTTCATATTATTTTATTTCTTAAAACTAGATATGGTAGACCCAGGGTGCTCTGTACTTTGTGTGTTTATATCTTATTAGAATATTATATGAATAAGGAGGTATACAGTGACTAAGATAGGGTAATGATTCCAGTTTGGAGATAACGATTAGAGAAAAATTGTTCAGGAGAAAGAATCTTTGTGTATTTGAGGTTTCTGCTCTGATAAAATCCAGGAAATCATCTTTGATTCCTCAAAATTTTAAATGGGGCATTTTAGGCAATCTCTACCCATTACAAAGGGAAAAAGTAAATGAATAGAGGCAAGGACCAGTAAAGGAACAATTTTCCTCAGAATCCTGCTATTATTGGAGATCAACAGTATCAGAAAAGAATTGTAGGAAAGAAGTAGCATTTGATTAACTATGCCTTTTAATTGCTTCCTTCCTTTAAAATTAGAGGGATTTTCCCAGAAACTCCATTTAAAAAGGGTGCTTAGATGAACTTCATTGTCCACTAGGCTGCACTCATTTGGAATTCACTAGCCTTATCTCTTCATTATATGAAAGGTCAGATTATGCCATCCCCACCCCTACTCAATAAACTTATTATCTCCAAGATCAAATAAAAATAATATTGTCTGACATTCAAGACTCTTCATACTAGAGCTCCCTCTCATCTTTTCATTTTTATACCTTAATCTACCTTCTACCGGGTATTCAATCCAATAATGCTTGCATCCTAGTATCTTTGTTATTCCTCAAACAAAATAATATGTCACTCAATTCTGAGCATTTTTCCTGGATGTCAACCAGGCCTGAAATGCTCTCTCTCCTTATCTCTACCTCTGGGCTTCTTTTCTTTTTCAAGTCCAAGCCTAAATCTAATTATCTACAGTTTTTCCTCCAATCTGTCTCGATTCTATTAATTTCTCTGGGTTGAATAGCATTTGCACTGTTTCTTTTGTTGTTTGCTTACACTTTTGTTTTTCTTCCCAGGTTATTTTTACCTTCTTTCTAAATCTGATTTTTCTTGTGCAACAAGACAACTATATAAATATGTATAGATATGTTGTATTTAACATATATTTTAACATGTTTAACAACTATGAGACTGCCTGCCATCTAGGGGAGGAGGTAGAGGAAAGGAGGGGAAAAGTTGGAACAGAAGTTTTTGCAAGGGTCAATGTTGGAAAATTACCTGTGTTCTGTCAATAAAAAGCTATAATAATAAAAAAAAATTTCTCTCTCTTGATTATTTCCTATTTACTCTGTATATATCTGTAAGCAGTTGTTTACATGTTGTAACCATTTGGCTGTGAACTCTTCAAGACAAGGAGATAGCTTTTGCCTTTCTTTATGTCACCAGCAGTTATTACACTCCTGGGCATATAGTAGGCACTTAATAAATGTTAGCTGAGTGTGTTGCCTTTTTTATTACAATGTAATCTTTTTGAGGACAGGTACAATATTTCTTTTTGCTTATATTAGTAGTCTTATATTTATCTGTATATTGTAAATGCTTAGTAAATCCTTACTGATTAACTCTACATTGTCTCTCAGATATTAAACAAAAAAAGTAGTTTTTCAAAATATTTAACTCAGAAATTCTATTAAAGGACATATAATCCAAGGAAGACAGACAAGGGAATTGCACGTGCCAAATATCCAAAATGGCCTTTCTTTTTTTGATGGGAGAAAAGCTGAAAATATTACTTCATTAAAATAAAGGAATATTCAAGTGCAGAAAGAAATGATCAATTAAATAAAGAATTAAAAGACATGAAACATGAGGTAACATGACAGCATGGATGACACTATGGAGATCTGAGTTCAAGTCTTATTTCTGACCTGCACTGATTGAATAACTGTGCAAGTCAGCAAACATTTCATCTCTTTGGTTAATTTAGTAATGGAAGTGGTAAAGAAAGTGATATTCTTCATTGTTAGAGCTAGTACCTTTATCTGAAGTCACCCGTACCAGTAAAATCATAGGCTCTAGTCTGAGTTATAGGCCTAGAGAAACATGGAAGTCATATATGAGTTGATATAAAATAAACGGAAGTAGGAAGACAATTTAGGCAGTGAACAACATTGTGTAAACAGAACAACACTCAAAAACACACAAGGTCTGATTTATTGTGATGATCCAGCTGTGTCCTGGAGAGAAGTAAAAGATTGATGTCTGCCTCCTCTTGGCACTCAAATATGGCATCATCATGAAAAAATGCTGAATTTGCTGTCCCACAGTCATTGTATGAGACATTTTTACTTAACTCTTCTTCTGTTACAAAAAAGAGTTCAGATTGAATTCAAGGATGCTGGGGAGATAAAATCCTCAAATAACCATCATGTAAAAGCGGAATGTGTCTACAAAATGAATTTGAAAAACAATAATGGGAGAAAAGAAGCCAAAAGCATTAACCAAAAGGAGGAGACTTTCTTTGGGTAGGAGCTATGCTTTGAGATAAGTAATATTCCATGGGAAGTAGAACAAGGTGATTTTAAAAGCTCATCTTAGAGTCTTGCTGAAATAGCTATACCTGTAGAAGAAAAAGACTCCCACAGAGTGTGGTGAATTATGAGAAAATTGGAAGAAGAGACAGGTCTAAGCGTGGAGGGGAGTAATGAGATGCAAGCTCCAAGAGGTAGGTTAGGGCACAAAGAGATTTAGCAACAAGCAGGTCAGCTTTGAACTGAACCATGGAATGAACGGCTGGCTCCAAAGCTGTTTGAAGAGAGAGGGAATAGCTTTTTACATTTGAATTTATTTCTTTCCTCTAAATGTAATCATTAGTGAAGAGTGCAACCTCTAATATTTGATCTAAAGACTGCAGCCTTAATATATATCAAACGACCTAAGACAAGAAACATTCTCTGACCTCATGCTGCCTTTATTTCATTAGCTGGCACAGAAAGACTCTGAAGAAAAAGGAGACATATTAGACAAATTTTCAGCAGAAGGCAAAGTGTAAGAAGAAGGATGTGATTTTCTATAAAATAATACTAGGTAATGTGAGCCCATTTTTACAGGAGGATTTTGTTAGCCCACAATGAACAATTTAAGTCTTTTGAGGAAGTTTGCTCTTTTGCCTTATTCAAATCTGTTCATTTAGTTCATAACTGACCCTGAGATTATGATTATTATTGTTGTTGTTGTTATTTGCTTCAGCAATTGGGGTTAAATGACTTGCCCAGAGTCACACAGCTAGAAGTGTTAAGTGTCTGAGGCCAGATTTGAAATAAAGGCCTCCTGACTTCAGGGCTGGTGCTCTATCTACTGCACCACCTAGCTGCCCCTCTGAGATTATTTTCTAATACCCAGTCAATACTGAGAAGTTCTCTTTCTTTTGACTGTGCATGTACATGTAAACAAGAGAAAACTCTTGGTTCTTGGTATTGATAAAAGACAGGTTGATATCATTAATATCTCAAGCTTAAAAAAAAATTTCCATAGGTCAATCAGTTCATTTCAATTATTAAGCAATCAATTAAGCAACAAGCATTTATTAAGCTCCTAGTGTATATTGGTCATTATGTTAACCTCAGAGAATCCAAAGACAAACGTGAACTAGTACTTCCAGGAACTTTATATGCCAAAGGTAGAATCATGTACATATGTAACAAGTGCTGACTATATGCAAAAATGATTATAATATTATTTTGAGAAGAAAGACATTAGCCAGGGATACTGTAGATTGTAAGGATTTTTAAAAGCATCAGAGATTTAGAAGAGGTGGAAACAGTATACAGAACCATGCAAGGGAATCTTCACATCACCAATAACTGTGATGATATGGTTACTGATATAGAGCCACAATTTCTGGAGAATTGAGTCAAGGAGAACTTTAGAATAATTGTTAATAATAAGGCTAAGGGATATGATGGAATTACAACTAAGCTATTTAAAAATACTAAAAGATGATGCTCAAAAGTGGCTTAGATTGGAAAAGTTCCATTTATATCTCAATCTTAAAGAAAGGCAATGCCAAAGATTGTTCAAATTATTGAAAAGTTCTGCAAATTTCACACGTCAGAAAAGTTACCTTTAAAATTCTACAAGGTGTATTTAGTAATTACCAGAAGAGTAGGCTGGTTTTTGAAGAGGCAAGGGAACTAGAGACCACATCACCTCCATTCACTAGATCATAGAGAAAGCAAAGAAGTTCCAGTAAAAACAAACAAACAAAAACCTACTTTCCCTACATTTTTATACTAAAGTCTTTATCTGTGAGGATCATAAAATGTGACAAGTTTTCAAAGAAGGGAGAGCATCAGATCATCTTACTTGTTACCTGAGGAAATTATAGATGGGTCAGAAAGCATCAGTTAGAGCCAAACTTGGAAGAAGTGGTTGGTTTAAGATTGGGAAAGGAGTGTAACAAAGCTATACTGTCACCTTATTTATTTAGCTTAAATGCAGAATACAGCATGTAAAATTTCAGGCTAGATGAATCAAAAAGCAGAATTAAAGTTACTGGAAGAAATATGGACAAGCTGATATATGTAGATGGTATAATTCTGATGGCAGAAAGTGAGGAAGAATTAAGAAGTCTCTTGATGAGGGCGAAAGAGGAGAGTGTAAAAACTGGCTTGAAGCTTTGAAAAACAAAACAGAACAATGAAACCAACAAAAACCTAAGATTTCTGATCCTATTACTTCCTGTCAAATAGAAACAGTAAATGGAAACAGTACCAGATTTTATATTCCTTGGCTCAAGGATCACTGCAATTGATGACTGCAACCATGGCAGTAAAAGATGCTTGGTCCTTAGAAGGAAAGCTATGGCAAATCTGGATAGCAAACTTAAAAAGTAGAGATATCACCTCATCAACAAAGGATGTTGTTTGACTTTCATTCTCAAAGAGGACCATCACTTCAGAGAGGAGATATCATGACATATAAGTGAGTTGAATTTAAGTAAGGGAGGACTGTGCAAGTCTCACTTTCTTTTCCAGAGCTATCTGGTATCACTGGCGAGATGTAGATCAGGATGATGGGAGATTATCTTGAATATAGTGGGAGACCTTGGCCTTTTCAAGCTGAGTCTTCAATAGGTCCATATAATCAAAGTTAGATATTTTTCTATTAGCCATGCAAGGCTTTGAGAACTGGACTATATGAGCAAAACTGAGCACTTCAGGACTGATGTTTTCAAATTGTGCTCCACACAACCTACTCTATGATGACTTCATTCATCTTGGTTTCATGGAAACAAGGCATCAAATCTTACTTCAGATACTTATTCCTTTCATGATCTAAAGCAAGGCACCTTACTTCTCTTGATCAGTTTCATTATCTGTAAAATGAGAAAGAATGATTCAATGACCAATTCCTTATTTCTATGATATTCAATCATATATTGAAATTCCATTACTTAGTTCCTCTATT
This sequence comes from Antechinus flavipes, assembly GCF_016432865.1. Taxonomy (NCBI): domain Eukaryota; kingdom Metazoa; phylum Chordata; class Mammalia; order Dasyuromorphia; family Dasyuridae; genus Antechinus; species Antechinus flavipes. The sequence goes on from NC_067403.1 coordinate 231,896,686, forward strand.
CTTTTACGCAAAATCATTGGAATGATCATCAGTTGAGAGAGATAATGAAGATAATTTATATAGTAAAAAGAAATAACTTTTCAGGGACTGGAGCTTGCTAAAGGGAATACCTCTGACATAGCAACTCTACTCATTTTACCCAACAAATATTTGTTACCCACAGTGATAAAAGTTTGGGATATAAAGAAAAACAAAACAAAATAAAAGTCCATTTTCTCAATTTTGGAGAAAGATAAAGAAGAAATATGGGGAAAAGCATACTAAGGAAAGTTATTCCTTTCCTAAGATTTCAGATCTCATTTTAGGGTAATTACATGGGGTCTGTGATACATTTCATTCCACATTAATTCTACTCATATTAACATTATTGTGTTATTATCTGCCCTGTTTCGACTGTCCATTCAACTGGTAAACACATATTAAGAAGTTAATTAACTGACCACCTTACTAAAGTCTGAGAGCAGCTTCATTATCTCAAGTCAATTATGGGTTGATTTATCAATTAGCTTCACCAGGGACAGTTCTAGAAGTATTGTGCATTGCAATGTGGCACAATTTAATTACAGTGGAGTCAATTAGCATGAGCTTGAAAGCACTGAAAAGCCAAAGGAAAAAAAAAAGTAAGGCTTCTGGGGAAAATAATAATAAGTGATGGTTAGATTTCAATGTGAAAATGGGAAAAATAAATGTAAATACAGAAGCTCAAAACAATAAAGAATTTAGGAAGGCCCACCCTGATAATGCAAAATGTAACACATTCAAACAAAACCAATTCAGTCAGGATTAAAAAGGAAGTACAAAACTAGGAAAGAATTGTTATAGCCATTTTCCTGATAAAGGCCTTATTTCTAATTTATATAGAGGATGAGTCAAATTTATAACAATACACTTTATATCCCAATTAATAAATGGTCAAAGGATACAACCAGATAATTTTCTCTTTTTTTTAATTTAATTTTTATTTAATAATTACTTTATATTGTCACTCGTTTCTGTTCCGATTTTTTTTCCCTCCCTCCCTCCCTCTGCCCCCTTCCCTAGATGGCAAGCAGTCCTTTATATGTTGGATATGTTGCAGTATATCCTAGATACAATATATGTTTGCAGAACTGAACAGTTCTCTTGTTGCATAGGGAGAATTGGATTCAGAAGGTATAAATAACCTGGGAAGAAAAACAAAAATGCAGATAGTTTACATTCGTTTCCCAGTGTTCTTTCTTTGGGTGTAGCTGCTTTTGTCCGTCATTTATCAATTGAAACTCAGGTCTCTTTGTCAAAGAAATCCACTTCCATCAAAATATGTCCTCATACAATATCGTTGTCGAAGTGTATAATGATCTCCTGGTTCTGCTCATTTCACTTAGCATCAGTTCATGTAAGTCTCGCCAAGCCTCTCTGTATTCATCCTGCTGGTCATTTCTTACAGAACAATAATATTCCATAACATTCATATACCACAATTTACCCAGCCATTCTCCAATTGATGAGCATCCATTCATTTTCCAGTTTCTAGCCACTACAAACAGGGCTGCTACAAACATTTTGGCACATACAGGTCCCTTTCCCTTCTTTAGTATTTCTTTGGGATATAAGCCCAATAGAAACACTGCTGGATCAAAGGGTATGCACAACCAGATAATTTTCAAACAAAGAAATTCAAGGCATTTATGTTTATGTGAAAAAATGCTCAAAAGCATTACTGATTAGAAAAATGCAAAGTAAAACAACTCTGAGGTATCATCTCATACCCATCAGATTGGCAAAGATGATTGGAATAGATAATGATGAATGTTGGATAGCATAGGTGAAAAACGGAACACTAGCGCATTGTTGATAGAGTTGTGAACTGATCCAGCCAGGTCACTACTGAGTCTGTATTCCAAATATACCCTAAAAGAGGGGAAAGTATCCACATATACAAAAATGTTTTTAGCAGCTCTTTTTGTGGTGGCAAGGAATTCCATGTGTCAATTGGGAAATGGCTGAATAAGAAATGGTATTTGAATGTAATGGATTATTATTGTTCTATAAGAAATGCTACACAGGCAGATTTTAGAACATGCTGGGAAAATTTACATGAATTGATCCTGAGACTAATTAGCAGAACTTGGAGAACATTGTACACAGTAACAACAAGATGATGCAATAAGAGGCTTATTTCTTTTCAATAATACATTGATCCAAGACAATTCTAAGAGACTTGGGATGAGAAATGTCATCTGCATCTAGAGAGAGAACTATGGAGATTAAATGAAGGTTAAAGCATATTATTTTCACAATTTTTGCTTTGTTTTCTTTTTTATATACAACATGATAAATATGAAAATATGTTTAAAATAATTGTACATGTCCATCCTATATCAGATTGCTTGCTGTGTTGGGGAAAGGGAAGTTAATGGAGGGAGAAAGAAAAAAAAATTGAAATTCAAAAATATTACAAAAATAAATGTTGAAAACAATCTTTTCATGTAATTGAAAAAAAATACTATTTTAAAATGTAATGTTTTACATTTTTTTTTTTATTTCTGGCCCTCCTTGATTCTATCAATCCTAGGATAGTCTCATTGTGGAAGTTCCCCCCGCCACACACACACCCCTTCTTTCATATTTTCAACTTTCTTCATTTAACAGATTCTTTGCATGGAAATCTCTACTAGTTCCTTTAAGTATATCATTCATAACTTATGCCTTTATACTTTTTTCAGCCATGACTGAAACATTCTAGGTAATTTAAGAGAGCAAAAATGACTTAGGTTCAAGGCTCTGCTTTGTCACTATTGCTATATAATCCTGGACAATTTATTTCACATCTTGGAGTTTTTCTTCAACTATAAAATCAATATTAAAAGCTAGAAATTGAAAAGATAATGATGAATGTTGGAGATGTGGGAAAATTGAGACACTTAATAATTTGTTGGTAGAGTTGTAAACTGACCTAAACATTCTGTAAAAACAATTTAGAATTATGCCCAAAGAGCAATCAAATTGTGTATACCCTTTGATCCATCAGTGTCTCTACAGGGTCTATATTCCAAAGAGATCATAAAAAAGGGAAAATGACCCACATGTACAAAAATGTTTGTAACAGCCTTTTTTTTGGGGGGGGGGGCAAGGAACTAGAATGTAAGTGGATGCCCATCAGTTGGGAAATGGCTGAATAAGTTATGTTATATGAATGTTATGGAATATTATTGTTTTATCAAGTATGATGAGCAAGCTGGTTTCAGAAATGCCAGGAGAGACTTAAATAAACTAATGCTAAGTGAAATGAGTAGAATCAAGAGAACATTGTACACAGCAACAACAAGAGTATGTGATGATCAGCTGTGAAGGACATGGCTCTTTTCAAGAATGAGGTGATTCAAGAAAATTTCAAAGACTTGTGATAGAAAGAGCCATCTTCATCCAGAGAGAGAGAGAGTACTATAGGGACTGAATTAGATCACGACACAGCATTTTCACCTTTTTGTTGTTGTTGTTGGTTACTTGCTTGTCTTTTTTCCTTCTTATTTTTTCTTTTTGATCTGATTTTTCTTGTTCAGCATGATAAATGTGGAAATATTTATAGAAGAATTGCTCATCTTTAATATATATTGGATTAATTGCTAACTAAGGGAAGGAGCAAATAGAGAGGGAGAGGGGAAATTTTGCCACACAAGGTTTGTCAAGGGTTAATGTTGAAAACTAGCTTTGCATGAATTTTGAAATATTAATCAATATTATACTGACAATGCTAGCGATGGTAATAAGAAAATGTTGTTTATTGTCCTTCATTCTTAAAAAAGGACCATGGTATCAGGGAAGTGCCATGGCATGCAAGTAAATAAGCTTTAAGTGAGAAAGACTGTGCAAAGTCATCAGCCTCATTCTCTCCTTTGAGCCATCTGGATAAAGTGGATCAATCATGATGATTGGAGATGGCCCAGGATATAATGGGAGACCTTGGCCTTTTTAAGCTAAAATCTTTAATTAGTCTCAATTTGCCTAATGCAACGTCCAGTGATTAAAGCTAGGTGAGAAAAGATTCAAAGAATGCCTTCTTTTAAGTAGTCAAAAATTATCAATCCAGGTGAGGAAGACCCAGAGGGTTTCTGGCTAAAATACAAACAATTGTTATATACATTGAATATAAGTCCATCAGAGTCCAAACAATGATCTGGGACCTATTATTGGTCAATCAAGGAGAGCCAGAGTGATTTGGATGTTACCTCAGTCCAACTGAGACCTGTTAAAGACCTTAGCTTTAAAAGGATCATAGAGTAGTAAACTGGATAATTTTGAATAAATCAAATTTAAAAAGAAAAGGAAGGCACAAATAAAATCAATGTAACTAAGAGAGAAAGTAGGAAACCGGGACACACACACACACACACACACACACATATATATATATATATATAGTATGATATAGTATGTATAACATACTTTGATAACAGTATCATTTTTCATATAATATGTAACTGAGTGAACTGTATAAAAAATAACACATTTTCCATTTTAAAACTGGTCAAAGTGGTGAGGTTAGAAGTAGTCAGAGAGTTGTTAAAATCCCCTTTTAGTTGGCAAAACTTCTTTGTGAAGGAATTCATGAACTCAAAATATTAATTGGCAAAAATGGAAGTTTATTATTGGATAGGAAGCCAGTTTTGCTAAGAGACTGACTTCTTAAAGTGCTCTCAAACTCTGTCTACCTTTTGCCCAAGCAATATCAGCACTAGGTCTATATTCAAAAGAGACTAAAACATAAGGAAATTTTAACAAGTAACTATATGTGTAAAAATATTTATAGAAGCTCTTTCTGTCATGACAAAGAATTGGAAATCACAGAGATGCCTGCCACTTGGCAATTGGTTGAAGAAGCTGTGATACATGATTGAATACTATTGTACTGTAAGAAGTGACAAGCAGAATATTTTAGGGAAAAGAATGTATATGACTTATATGAACTAATGCAAAGAAAAGTAGTAGCACCAGGAGACTGTTGTATACAGTAACAGCAATAATCATTCATGATCAACTGTGATTTATTTAGTTTTTCTAAATAATACAATGACCCAGGCAATTCTTAAGGACTTAACAATGAAAAATACTATCCTCCAGAGAGAGAACTAGTCTGAATTTGAGTACAAATTAAAGCATATTATTCCACTTTATTTTTGCTTTTTTTCCCAAAAATGATCAAAATAGGAATATGTTTTGCATTATTTCACACATATAATTACATTACATTTCTTTCTTTCTTGATGGAATGAGGAGAAGCAGTAGAGAGAGGAAGAATTCAGCACGCAAAGTAGTTTTAAAATGAATGTGACCCCTCAGTTGTGATTGATTTAATTCTCATATTGTTGTTTGCCATAAATGGGACTGATTAAATGAAATTTTCTTCGTTTATGACACTAGGCCTAAGTCACATGATCCCTATTCCAAGAGCTGGACCTCAGCTTGCAGGAAATCACATGATCTCTGGGCCTAGGTCTCTAAAAGTCAAACTCCCAAGTGAGTGACAGGAAGTTACAGGAAGTGATGTGACCCACAGGAAGCAGACAACATTAGTGACCATTAGTCAAGGATGGTTACATCCTTTTAGTCTAGCCAATGAAAAGGCTTGCATCTTTCACTATTTAAATCTTGATAAGCTTTCTGTTTGACAGATTCCAAGAGCACATGGGGGGAGATGGGATGCCTCTCAGGTATTCTTGCTTGGCCTTTTCCAGCAAGAACTAAACAAATGCTTTCTCTTTGTACGTGAAGATGTCTCTGATTAGTTGATTTTGGAAAGGGGGTCATGCACCTGTCCCATACAGCCATGTAGAAACCTGGCCTTGCAGATGCTTTAAGTTGGAAATGCTTCGGTCCATTTGAAAAAAATTCAGTTCATTTCAATTCATCGATCATTTATTAAGCATCTTCAATGAGCATGGCCCTGCTGTGGATCCTGGGCATGCAAATGCAGTCTATGTGTGACACCTGACCCATTCATATGAAAAGTGTAACCCAATTTAGTCATTCCCCATATGACATTCACAGTCCTTGTTTATCTCTCTGGGCTGGCTTTTATAACTCTAATCTCTTCTCACATCTATTTGTCAGAGGAGTTTTTTATAATGGTTAGTGGGGGTGGGGGGAAGGGTTTGGCCATGGAAAAGTGACTAAAATTCAAAATTAGTCTCAGAGTAGTAGGCAAAAATATTGTTTTAGGAGTGGTACTCTTATTACTTGCCACCATTACTCCTTCCTGCCAGATTAGGAATGATAGGCGGTAGCATGTGCCAGTCAAACCAAACTCCCATCACTTTGAACACTAACTTCCCTCAGATTCCAATGAAGAGAGCCTAGGACCCAAAACCTGATTGGCTTTAAAAATAACATTGCTTCCAATTTATTGTTGACAGTCATTGTCCTTAGAAACAACTCCTTTGGAAATGTAGCCAGACTGCTATTATTGTTGCCACAGTCACATCTTTAAAGATCTCGATCCCATTTTTTGATCATTAAAATCTTTGATATTGTCAAATGATTCAACACAAGCAACTGATGATTTTATCAGTGGAAATAGCATTAAAGAAAAGTAATTACTATATGATTTACCATTGCACATTAGAGACCATGGAACATAAAACTGAACCTTCCATATTTGTTATCTTCCCATTATATAAGCTCCTTAAAAGCAGGGACTAAAAAATACTTTTATTTCCCATTTAAATAAATCACCACTACAATGCCACAATTGACCTCTAAATGTTATACATTAATAAATACTAGGACAAAGACATTTATAAAATCAGTATATAAAATATTACAATAGAATTTTAAAATATGAATAATTAAACATTATAGCTATCAATAGAAGATAAAACACTCATAATTAAACATTGTTCCTCAACAAATCTGATTCACAGACTCCACAAATTTATATAATCTTCTTGGGGAAGAATGGCACAGACTTTTAGGAATTTAAGAGAGATGCATGTAAGTGTGGAAGTGTAGTGTTCTGTTTGCTTTCCTGGAGGTCTTTGGACCAGCCTTCATTTCAGCAGAGCAATCATCACAAGAATAGCCAGAGATAAAGTCCTAAAGTCTTTATTGTCTCCTTCACAGTCTATCTCTTTGCCTGGGCATCGGCTAGCTTACTGGAGGTCCTCGGCTAGCTTACTGGAGGTCCTCCAGAATGTGTCTTGGTTTCTGTGGAGAAAGAAAGAGGACCGCCATGAAGGTCTTTGTCTTGAAGTCTTTCTGAATGTGGGAGTTTGTGCTACAGCCTCCAGTCCTCTGTCTTCTCCGAGCCTGTCTCCAATCCTCCATGGTGGTGGGAGATGGAATGAATGTCTCTGAGTTCCAGGGCTTATGCTCCAGTCTCTAGCCACCATAAAGGTGAGAGCTGGAATGAATGTCTCTGGCTGAGTTTGTCCCAGCTTATATACTCTATTATAATTACATCTTCATAAGTGATTGAATATTGTAGAACTATATTAAGTACAAAGTACCTGTACTGAACTAGAGAACTATTAATCACATGCTAAACTAAACAACCATTGTCTTATCAATTCCTCTGAGTTAAGGCTTTGTAAGAATCCTTGCCTAAGTATTTTTCTCCAGAGTTCTAGCCCATTTCATAGAAGCACATAAATCCAAGTAAACTAAAATATTTGAACTACAGTTTCCTTGGTGCTTTCAGGTACAATCTGAAAATTGTACATAAAACCCATTTCTCTTATAACTGTTCTTTATTTTGTATTCAATGTTCTCATTCTAGGCAAAGATTCTCTTCCTTTGTTTTCAAGATGTTGAAGCAGTAACAAGCTCTTTTAGTTCACAGCTTCCTTTAACAGGACACTAAAAATGTGCAAAACAAGACACAACATACAGAAACATCCATGTGGGTATATATATAAATATGTATGTGATAGAGAGATAGACAGATGGATAGATAGATAACAATAGATAGTAAAGTGCAGAAAACTCTGTTCACAGCAGAGGGATAGCTCTCTTCTAATTACAGTAGTAGCCAAAAAGAATTCTCCATAGGTCCTGCCTTTCTCTATCCAATTAATAGTGCAGTCTCTTGCCATCAATAATCACTTGTCTCAGTTCAAAGCAGTATCTCTTGTTGTTCTCTGTCTCTTATATTTTGTGATACTTCCTGTACTTATCTTGCTTTCGTGCTTCATTTTTATTTTCTCTTTTCTCAAATCAGTGCCTCCTCTTAAGCAGTGACATATTTCCAACTTATAATATGAAACCTGATAATTCTGCCTTTCTGTTAGTTACTCCAAACAATTATTTTATTATTTTATAATCTTCCCAAGATTCCTAGTTAGTTGGTTTCTTGCTTATTAGATATAATCCCATTTATTTGGTTTCTTGTTTATTAGATAATAATCTTCAAAATCCTGCAAATCATCATATGCAAATAGTTGATGGACCATAATGCCATTAACCATTGTAATTTTTGTCATTTTCTGCCTTCAAGCAACTAATTTTTATTTTATTTTATTTCTTAGCCTTTCACACAACTTTTAGTAACTTCATCTGTAGTAAAATTCTCTTTCTTATTCTCAAAACAATCTCTCTCCCCATTTTTTCTGAGGTATTTTTCTTTCAGAGTTGATTTTATCACTTTTCCTTACACAAATTTAATTTTTATTCTTCTTTTAGCAAGAAAAATGTTTGTTTCTCAGAGACAAAACTTTACGCAAAAACAAAAATAAAGTAACTTTTTCTTGAGGAGTTTATATTTCACTCAGGAGTTTATATTTCAACCACATAGTATCTAGAGTTAATTTTGATAAAATATTACTAAGAATTGGTGGAAATTTGCACCTACAGAGTTTGGATAAAGCATTTTGCAGTGAAAGTATTTTCTATTTAAATTAGGAATAATGAGTACCATCAGGAGGACTTTTTAGGCTTGTACTTATGGACATAGATGCAATGATAGATCATAACAAAGGATATTACCACCTTTACTTTATCTATTATGAGATGGTTTGTTCAATTACACCATCAGCTTCTGTTCCTTTCATATTTCACTGCTTTAAAAGTCTGGACCAAGGAACACCACTAGATTGCCAATGGTTGCCAACATGCTGATGAGCCAAATGCATTGGCAGGTAAATTTGAACTTGAAACTAAAAAATATTGCAATTGCAGCAAGTGTCAAAAGTAACAGCTGGAACAAACAAATGTTGGGAAGCTGGGAAATGCCAACTTTGTCCTGTGGTGATAATAGTGAGACAGAGGGGCTTGATATTACTTCTAGGGAGTCTGCTTTGTGATGAGAATGAACTGGGGATAGTGGATCAGAGTAAGACAGGATACAAGTTTTTCCCTAGCTTACTACACAGTATCTTCCCATTTTATTTATGTTTGCTAAGCTCTGTGGTACCTATGCCAATAAATGGCTACAAGTATTCTCAGAACATTTTATGCACCCTACTGTAAATCCCTAATTATAACATTCTAGTTTTGGACAAGAGATAGTTTTGGAAATTTTTTTTTTTTTTTTTTTTTTAGAAAAAGAGACAGATAGACACATAGATAGACAATGAGAATGACAGAAATCCGGAGACAGAGAGAAATCCAAAGAGATGGAGCTGAGACAGGCAATTGCTTTCCTCTGATTGACAGTGAGGTAAAGAATGAACCTAAAGACACTGAAGTCAACATATTTGATTTAGAAAGTAGAGGATAATCTGGGGAGAACACTAAATCTGTGGAGATAAGTTTATAATCTTCCTTGGCAACAATTTCCATCTCTTTCTCTCTCTCTCTGTCTGTTTGTCTGACTCTCTGTCTCTTACTGTCTGTGTATCTTTTGTCACTCTCTCTTCTCTCTCTGCCACTGTATCTCCGTCTTTGTCTGTCTTCTTCTCTCTTATTGTGTTTCTCTCTCTTATTATATTTCTCTCTCTCTCTCTCTGTCTCTGTCTCTCTCTCTCTCTCTCTCTCTCTGTATATATATATATATATATATATATAATATATATATATATCACACACACACAAACACATACACACACAACCCTATTCATTTTCTTAATTAAGATGGATGAGCTGTTTTAAACTGAGCTGATAGAAGAAATAAATATAAAGGTGTTTATTGAATTCACACTTCTCTGATCCAAACTTTACTTTATCTTAAGATACAAAACAGTCTCACACAAAACCTAGGATGATTGTTTTATTTCCCTACAAATTCTACTTTGATTAAACAGTTATGAGTTACATTTGAGATTTGGGAGGTGACATTTTTCTCTCAGGACTTAAACAATTTGGTATTCAATTAAAATCCTACCTGATAACCATACTATAGACCCTTCAGCATTACTATGAAAATAAGGCTTTCAAAGAAAATGTAACTTCACTGCTCTTTGTGGACCATTAACTATCAAAGATGGTGAAACTACTCTAGTAAGCCTATTCTTTTCTACTATGTGATTGAAAAGTAAATCCTTAGTTTTTCAATATATGATCCTACTATTATAGGATTTTACCAAGGCAAAATATTACCTTGTTTTACAAGATTTTTTTTTTTTTTTGAGTAACATGCCTCTTGATTTTATGCTCCTAACTTTTTGAATGCAAATATAGGTTTTCCCATTCATCTATCTATCTATCTATCTATACACACACACACACACACACACACACACACACACACACACACACACACACACACACATAGGTAGAAAACTCCCAGAAAGTTTGAAACTTTGGTAACTGGGGTATTCCCCTCCTCGTAAGATTAAGAGTGCATTTAAGCTTGAAATCATGGGAAAACATAAGGTGTTGGCACAATTACTGGGACATTGTGAACTTTAAATAAGATTGAATCCCTAGAAACTCACAACATGCTTCAGAGAGTTAGATCATAAAAACAGAAACCAGGGTTGGTTATAGAACAATGCCTTTTCATAGTAACATAAGTTTTTAAGATATATAAGCAACATGATTTCTCTCAATAAATGGCTCTGTTGAATTATTAGCAATCCTGATTCCTTATTTTCAACCGCCACTAGCCCATTTGTTTTGTGCTGGTGACAATACATACATATGTGTATACATATACATAGACACATAGATTTCAGTTGGGCCACAATTCTAAATAAATGTTTTTGCATATATATACTGGTAGTGAAAACTAATAGCTAGCCAGTAAGTATACTGACAAATGAAACTATGACAAGTTATTGCCTCAGTCCAAGTCACTTTTGAAAACATTGACCAGTGTAGGGTTAAGACCAACTCTCTAGGGCACTCAAGTGACAATATCTTTCCTTTATTACAGTGGTTATTCCTCGCTTCTCATTGGGCATATGCATTCAGTCAGTGCCAAATATCCCTAATTAAATTATTTTCTTGGCTCATCCTAGCTACCATCATTGCATGAGAGACTTGGAATTCAACAAAGTATTTCCCAAGTATACTATGGATACAACGTTGCCCTGTGACTTCAAGGATAGTCAGAAAAACCCATGAGGTTAGTTTACCATGAATTGTTTTGGATGAAGCTATAATGGTTTTCTTTTCACCATTATTCTTTCTAAAAGCTCACAAATCATCTTATTGGTAAGGTGTGCTAGAATTTATTTTTTCAGGAATAGAATTTACTTATTTATCTTTAGTTGGCAGGTTGCACCCTCTGTTTCTAGTCCACCTCCCAAGTTTGAACACTGCCTTATCCAGGTCTATGACACCTCTTTTATTCACCAAGATTTTTCAAAAATTAATTATGACTGCCCCCTCAAAAGGCCTACAAGTTTTTTTTTTTTTTCAGTACCTTAAAATGTATTGCATACTGGTTAGTGTAGATTTTATAAGTATAACCTCTGTGACCTTGCACAAGTTATTTTATAGGTTCATTTTTTACCATTTGTCAGAGGTATAAGTTATGATAGATTATTTACATAGCATTTTCTTATACACTAAAGGATCAATGATATATTTTGAATTCATATATGGAGTTATCATTGTTGCAAAAATATTTATTAACTGATATGAAAGGATGACAAAAACTTTTTGACCTTTCTCACAAAATCTCATATAGGTCTTGTTCTAGATTCTTAGATATAACATTTCAAATCTTAATCCTGAAGAAAAAAATCCTCAAATATGATTCATTAAATATTTTATAAATGTTGTCCACCATTTGGTTCTTTCTCTTGAAAAGTGCATAGATGGACCTATAATAATTCTTTCCTAATTAATTTATAATTAAGTTTCTCAAATACTTATCTTGAAAGCAGTCCTTTAATGTGTTTGTCTTTTTAATTTTCTCTCTCTAGAAAAGTAAAACTATATTTTGCCCAATAAAATGAAATCTTCAAGTTTAAATGGATTTCTAGCTAGGCAAACTGTCTATTGTTATTCACAAATAGAATAGAATGATTGGCTTAAAGAATCCTTATAGAGATTGAAATAAGACATTGAGGGGATAAAAAAAAAAACAAACAAACAAACAAACAAACAAACAAACAAACAAAAAAAAAACTAGGTCTTCTAGCCCAACCCTTTCATTTTTTACAAGTATACTTATTCATAGGGAAGATATTCAAAGTCATGATAATTGTAAGATCCTCATTCCTGCTCCTCCTAATTAGATCACATTATCCCTCTTCTTAATACAATTTTATTCAATTCAACAAGCATTTATCAGTGCCTACTGTGTGCTGTGAATAATATTATGTACTGAGGATTTTAAAAATATGAAACAGACAATGGGGAAAAGGCTCTTTGTGTTCAAAGAACATAACTATCTACTGAGAATACATTATAATCAGTAGTTTCATAGTTAAATAAATGGAGTAAAAAACAAATTCCTTATTCTGTTGCTAACTACCAGAACTTGTCATACATATGTAAGGTAAAATTTGAACTGAACTTTGATTGGAGCTAGAAATTTTAAAATATTTAATATGGAGAAATGCTGTACTCAGGGTTCATATTGAAGTTTATATGTGTTTTGAATATGGACAGCACATATGGCCAGTTTTGTTATACATTTGAATAATTTTACTTTTTCTTGTCATTTTAATAATGAGAAGTGGAATAGGAGTGAAGGAGGAGTGAGTAGAAAGGGAAGATATCAAATCTGAAAAAAAAATTTATAAAAGTATTATTATCAGTGATAAAAATTGCCATGGGTTGTATTCATCTATATCTCATTCTTACTAAAAAACAATGAACCAAAAGAACAAATAATAACAGAATAATAATAACAAAACATAACAATAATAACAAAAATGAATATTATTATTACTCACATTTGTATTGTTTTTTTTTTCCATAATGTGATTTCAATATTACATGAAGAAGGTAGCACAACGCAATTCAAACTTTGACTTTGAGGATGTCATTGCCTTTTCCACTTAGAGGATTCTTTCAAAAACCACACTCTTCTCTGATTTATCCCTCTGCTTTATTCTCCATTTTCTTTTCCTGTGTGTCAATCTGCTGTTGAGGGGACCTATTTTCTTCCCAGAGCCATTCCCTTTCTCTGAATTCTTGATCCAAACATTTGTTTTTTTGTCATCTACAGGAGCTAGGCTTTTTAATTTTTGCCAAATTTTCTCATTGTAGTTTTCTTCTTGTCCATTGGATTCTTAAGTTAAATCTATAAAGATATCCTTTTCTCTTTCATATTAAAACAAAACCAAAACAAAACACTTGAATATGGCATTAATTCATTCTATCATAACATATTGCTTCTCCTTTTTAATGGCCTAACTTCTAGAAATGTTGCCCAAATCTCATCTCCCACTTTTTTTCCTCAAACTCCTTATAATTGGATGTCATTGAGTACTCAATTAAAATTGCTTTCCCAAGATTATTGCTGTTCTCTTAGCTGTTAAATTTAATGGTTATTTCTTAATCTGCATTGTTCTTGTACTCTCTGTGTCTTTTGATATTGCATCTACTAACTTTCCTAGAAACATCCCTCTTTTTTTGGCTTCTTGCTGTTGCTCAACATTGGTTTTCCTAACTCTGGAAATCCTATCTTTCTTGGAAGATAATCATCCTTTTCTTGAAACTAAATGTGATCTAACCTGAGAGTTTATATTGGACAGTTCTCTTCTCTTCTCTTTCAATACTCTGTATCATGGTGATCTCATTAATGACCATGGCATGAATTGTCATCTTTATTCAAATTATTATTAATACCAATTATAATAATATACACATACAATGCATACATGTGTGGCTATATATGCCTTTACATCTATGTGTTTGTATCTATATGTGTTTTTGCATTTGCCTAATTGGACACTGAGTTCTCGTTGGAGTAAGAAAAGAATAGTTTCAAATCCCACATGACTCATTATAAGTTATTTAACATCTCAGTGCCTCAAGCATAATTTTAATTTGATAAGTTTTAAAAGAGTTGTAAATTTACATTTTTAAGAGGAAGTTTTCTTTCACAAGTAAAATCACAGGTCAAAAATTGATTATAGATACATACACATATAATATAGACATTCCTGGTGGTGAATTTAGTCATATACTTTTAAGATACAACCTCTTTCTGTAGTTATTGATCCTAAAATACTATAACATTTCAATATCAGTTGCTTATTTGATGTCTATCTTATGTTCATGGTATAGATAGCTGAAATTCAAATACACACCAAATGAAACTTATTCTATTTCATCTAGAAATATACTTCTTTGAGAATTTTCTATTTATTTTGATGTGGTGTTCTCTTCTTTTTCTATACTATATGATGATTCTCTGTGAGCAGGTTTCTTGGGGAGGTTTTCTGGAGGCAGCCTTAGTTTCAGTTCAGAGTAATAATCACCTTAAATACAGCCAGCTGATAAAATCTAAATGTTTATTTTCTCCTTTCTCCTAGTCTTATCTCTTTCCTTGGGCCTGGGTAGCTTTCTTAGAGGCCTATCTCTCTACTTGGTTCCAAGAGCTCTTGTTGCTAGCTTCAGCCTCTCTCTGAATCTTGCTTCTGCCTGACTGCAGATTAATTTCTCAATCTCTCAAACTGAACTCTCACTCTGTCAATCTTCCGAAGTGACTTCTGGCTCTAATTCATCTCCGACTTGTGGCTTCTTCTGAACTAGCTCTCCTCCACTCTGAATCTTTTCAGTTGAACTCTACTGACTGAGCTCAGCTTTTTTAATGCTCTCTCAAAGGTTGACTCCTCCTCTGAGAGGGGAATTATGGGACGTGTGAATTCACAAAGTTACAAAGTCAACTTTGTAAATTTCCCATACTTGTGAACTCCAATGTGTGAGCTAATGTGTGACTTCTTAAATGTGCAAACACAAGCATTGTTTCTATCAATATTATTGACTTAACACCTTGTAAGGATTTGCTCTAATGTGTGAACCAATAAGGATTGTATCAATTCCATTGAGTTAACACTAGGATTCTAAGATCTCCTTAGAATTATCACCTTGTTTCAAGTTTTGGCTCGCAACATTTTGAGAACTGGAACTTCTCTGCACATTCTCTAACTTAACAAACTGCACAATGTCCAGAGGAAGGTAGCCAGGATGGCAAAGTTTATTGAATCCATTTCATTTAAGCAACGGTTGAAAGGACTAAAAGTGCTTTCCTGCAAAAGAGAGACTTTAAGAAGGAGATAACTCTTTTTCAGTGTCTGAAAACTTATCATTTATAAATATGATGATACTTGGTTTATTTGTCCCTAGAGGGCAGAATCACAAGCAAGGTCTGCCAAAGAGAAATTTAAATTTTCTATACTTTGTATACCTGTGTACACGTTATAATCCTAGAAAGAATGAAAGCTCTTTGAGATCAAAGGTGTATTTTTTCTTTTTTTCTTTTCTTCCCTCCCTCACTTCCTCCCTCCTTCACTCCTTTCCTCACTCCTTTCTTCTGTATTCCTTCTTAATAGGAATACCTAAGGTTTGATGAACTTAAAATTTGCACAATGTAGACATTTGCATTTTATTAATCATTTACTATGAGTAATTTTTTTCTGAAATACAATTATTGAAAATTAATATTTCTGCCTTCCAAAAGCTTATATTATAGTAGAATAACTACTACATATATTATACATTATATGGATAAGTGGAAATTCAAGAGAAGATAGAAAATGATAGGAATAAATAAGAGATCTGGATGAAATAGTCTAAGATTTGAGTTATTAAATACTTTATATCATTTTAGAGATAAGAAAACTGTGCTACAAAGAGAACTACACTGCTCAAGGTCACAGAGCTAATGAATGTCAGAGGTGAACTAGGAATTCAGATTTACTCATTTGAGGAGAATTTAACAATTAAAGGTGTCTATAAGTAGAATAACCTCCCTTAAGATGTGGTGATTTCTCTTCCCTTGGAGGTTCTCTAGCAGAAGCATAATGACCATGTTTTGGATGTTATAGTGCCAATTTCTTTCATATTGGGTTGGACTAATTGGTCTCTGAGGTCCATTCCAACTCTCAGATTCTATGAATCTGGTTAAGTCTATGAATTCACTGAATGGTTTTTCTATAGATTTAACTAGGACACAAAGTAAGTAGAGAATTGAACTAAGAATCAATAAGATCTAAGTTCAATTCCTATTTCAGCCACTAACTGACTGATTATGTATAAGATATTTATCCTCACTTAGCTTCAGTTGTCTCCCCTGTAAAATGGGAATAATAATAAAACTATTTTATAGGTATAATTATAATAACTATTATTGTATTATCAATACTAACTTCAAAAAAGGGTTAATATGCTTTTGTAATCAATCATTTATTTTTGCCAATTCCTTAGTAAGGCAATCAGAAAAGAGGTATAAGTTTTATTCAAATTACCTTGATCAATTTCCTAGAATAGTAACTGAGTCACTAGTGACCTCTTAGAAATCTTACACGAGTGGTTAGTTAGTTATGATTTTTGTTGGTTTTGGAATTTTTGATATCATTATTACTGTTTTTCAGTGAAGAAATAAAGAGATTCTGCATGGGAGAAAATGAACATGTTAGTAGGAACAGAAAGAACACTTTTCACTCTACCATTCTACTATTCAAAAATCTTCATAAACTGATTAATCATAAATTATTAATGTCAGTGTGGCTGAGATACACTATATCTCCTCTTTTTGAAATATTTCTCTGAGTCATTCTGGCAGTGGCTTTGACCGATAAGCCAATAGTAATACCATTTGCATAATCAAACTGGCACCTCACTTTCCTGCTCACTAGCTATAGAGTTGACATTTTGGCACATGATCTATTTGTACTTTACATCAAATTGAAACCCCAAAATAAGTATTTCAGGATGATAAAAATATAAATAAATCACTATTAAAGTTGCTGCATTTCAACCACCTAATATTTGTTTCTACTGGCAAGTAATCTGTGCCATACAGTTGAAGGGAAAACATAAACCAAATACTTCAATTATCTGATGGATCTGTGAACTTAATCACTCATGCAATGCATCTATAATCCATCAATTCAGATTGTAGTCTATCTATCTTTTTGCAACTTCTGTGATTCTTCTTCTTATTACTTCATATATTTTTGTTGTATCTTGTTTTCTCTATGGGGCATCAACAAACATTTATTAAATTCTTACTTTGATAGCATCTCCATTTAAATCTTCCTTTTTGCTTCATTTCTAATCATATTACTTAAATTTGACAGATATTAATTAGCTGCCTACTATTTTCAAGATGCTGGAGTTGCAAATATAAAAAAGAAATAGTCCTTGTTCTCAAGGAACTTGTATCCTATTTGAGATACAACATAAAATTTAAGAACTAGATAATAATTATGATTATAAAATACTAAAAATATGGGTAATAAATAAAATTTATAATTCAAAGCTTTGAAGAATGATATTGAATGAACATATTTTTGGTCTGTGTCACAACCTGTGTACAAAGAGAGAAGATAGGATACTGAATTCTGAGAAGAGGAAATAGACAAATATAACTGGAATGTCAAGAACCTGAAAATGAAGAATGTTGAAAAAACAACTATGAAAAGGTAAGTCGAAGCCACATTGTAAAAGGTTCCAAAGCCAAGCAAATGTCTCTCATTAAAAAAAAAAAAAAGATAGCTTTTTATTTTCAAAATATATGCAAAGATAGTTTTCAACATTCACCTTTGTAAAACCTTTTGTTCCAAAAGTTTTCTCCCTTCCTTCCTTTCCACATCTTCCCCTAGCCAGAAAGTAATTTATTGTATGTTAAATATGTGCAATTCTTCTATACATAACTCCCCAATTATCATTCTGCAAAAGAAAAATCAGATCAAAAATTTAAAAGAAAACAAAAAATAAGTTCTGTGGACCTAGAACTAGTTAATTTAACTCTGCAAAAATAATTAAGGTTGCAGAATTGTTAAAACATTTTAGCAGATTCTGGGGTTTTTGAAACTAACTTTTAAGTTGCTTGGCTGTGCCTATCAGCTGAGTTGGTCTACTGTATTTTTAAATACGGTTAATTTACATGATTAAAAGCTTTCTGTGGGCCTGAACTTGAGCCTTATAGAGGGAAAAAAAACTGCAGAAGGAAAAAACAAACTGCCCTCTGGAATTTTCTAGGATTCTCATATTTGTATCCTGGCCAAGCTGGTGTCCCTGGCTGACCTGAATTTTCTTCTCTTCTGTGATTTGTGCTGGTGCCCAAGCATCCTTGACATGTTGCCTCATCCCTGGCATTTCTGACATGGAGGGTGAGCTAGTCACGGAGCCACAAACCTGTAACAGCTTACCTGGGTCTAAATTTCTCTGACCCTCTTTCCCTAGAATCCTAAAATCTGCCAATTTCAACAACCAAAAAGATGAAATTTTGGAGGCCAATTTTTATTCTGAATAGTATCTTAAGTTATAACTCTTGAATATACAGCTAGTTTTAGTGAAGATAACCTTCACATTGATAACATAACAGAGCTTTCAAATCACCAAAACATGAAAAATTAAAGCACAAATATTTTAAGTATACACTCACATCTATATCTATTTATTTAACATCACAATTACAACAAACATTACTCATATTTGTTTGGTTAGCTATTCCGTTCCTTGAGAAAGAATCTTTGTTAGACTCAATTTTGAAAATTTTCAAAGTAATATGAGTTCATAGCATGCTTAGAGTGAAGAGGAGCCAGTTTATATAAATATTTAACTTCTCTGTGACCAAAGGAACTTTATACTTCCTGTAAGTACTGCCATAAATGAAGCTGATAATCATTCCCAGGTACACATGGTAGAAAAAATGCAATTATTCCACCAGATCATTCATGCATAGATTATACAGCAACATTTCTATGTAATTTTTATTCAAAGCATAAATTGATTTTATAAAATTTCATTCTTCACCTGACTTCCCCAAAATACTGGCCTAAATTAACAATATGTATCCTGAAAGGACATTTGATCTTACAAGACATTCTTGAGTATTGTGTTAAATGACTATATTACATGTTGGAAGATATCACATCACTTTCATGATAACTTCAGTGTCTATTTCTCTTCTTTCTGTACTCCCTAACACCTTGCCATTAACTCCTTTAGTGCACTTCTTTGACCAACAATATCATTCAACATAATCATTCAACGTATCATTCTCTCACTATCTTGAATGCTGGTGGGAGAGATAAAGCTCAAGTTGTACCTTTTTCTGGCCCAGTCAATATGAGGACATACAAGGAAGCACTGTTCTGTGGAATTATTAACATAGCAACTTTCAACAATGTTAAATTATAACTTCCTAGAGTTGAAAAGGAAAATCAACAAGAAATGACTCAATGATCATAAAGGAGGAAAAGGGACCCATATATGTAAAAATGTTTGTGGCAGCCATTTTTGTAGTGGCAAGAAACTGGAAACTGAGTGGATGCCCATCAATTGGAGAATGGCTGAATAAGTTATGGTATATGAATGTTATAGAATATTATTGTTCAGTAAGAAATGACCAGCAGGAAAATTTCAGAGAGGCCTGGAGAGACTTACATGAATTGATGCTAAGTGAAATGAACAGAACCAGGAGATCATTGTACACAGCAACAAAAAAGATTATACAATGATCAATTCTGATCATCATGACTCTTGTCAACAATGAGATGATTGCAGCACCTAGTTGGCGCAGTAGATAGAGCACCAGCCCTGAAGTCAGGAAGACCTGAATTCAAATCTGGCCTCAGACACTTAATACTTACTAGCTGTGTGACCTTGGTCAAGTCACTTAACTCCAACTGCCTCAGCAAAAGTAAAACAAAACAAAACAACGAGATGATTGAGGCCAGTTCCAATGATTTTCTGATGAAGAGAGTCATCTATACCCAGAGAGAGGACTACAGAAACTGAATGTGGACCACAACATAGCATTTCACTCTTTTTTTGTTGTTGTTTGATTACATTTTGTTTTATTTCTCATTTTTTTCATTTTTGATCTGATTTTTTTTGTGTGCAGCAAGATAATTCTATAAATATGTATACATATTTTTAGCATTTTTCACATATGCTTACCATAGGGGAGGGAGTAAGGGAAGGGAGGGAAATTTGGAACACAAGATTTTGCAAGTCAGTGTTGAAAAATTATCCATGCATGTGTTTTGAAAATAAAAAGCTTAATAAAATAAATGACAATCATTAATGACAATGCAGTGTGAAGAAATTTTCTCTTTTTGGCCTCGCAATTAGAATGGCTGTTGAAAGATTTGATGTCCATAATAAGACCCCCATTCTAAACATACAAAAAAGTAGTTGGGCACAAAGCTGAGCGATATGGAAGTATAATCACTCTGCACATTGGAAGTAATTGTAATTTGATGTTTCCAATGGGAGAATTTATGATCCATTAATTCACTAAGAAATCACCATAGATAGGGATATGAACATAGTTAAAACAATGGTCAGATATAACCAGTAGTTTATATCAAAATAAACTGATATTGAAGGATGAAAAAAGATGGCATTGTATACCAAAAAATAAAAAGTGGATAGTATCATGAAATGATAGTAAGATTGATGAAAGGGAATGGTAGGCGACATAATTCTTGTAGGAAATACTTTGAAATTCTTACTCACATTATAAGAAATGAGTGCCTAGTCAAGTCTAAACAGCTGGCATTTCTTCTAGGTTGTCTTAATAATATATGATTAAAAGAGATGGTAGTGAATAGAAAGGGTTTTGTCTGAGCTCTTCCTGAATTCTCTCAAATCAATCCCAGATCAAGCCAGTGAACTGGTTTTGGAGTGACAGAACTCACAAATATTTGGAGTTGTAAAAAAAAAACTAATGGCAGAAGATATTTTGGAATAATTTCAGGAAAAGTCTGTCTCAATTGGACACAAGGTGGGAGAGAAGTAACCCAGCACAGGCGCATTGCAGGACCCAGGACAGAGTGGTCTTTGAGTTGGGGAGAATCTAGTCAGAGGCTCTTAGCCAAAATACAGCAGTGTTGGCTATTCTGTCCTGGTTTAGAAACCAGCGAATCAGCAGACTAGCTGTGAGACCTACAATGAAATTTAAGAAGGCAAATAGTGAGCCCTTGGATTCCAGCATAAGAAATAGGATTTGTCCACACTTACCCAGCACAAGATGGAAGCCAGCAGCACCAAGCACAGGGCAGGGTGAATTCACTATTGCCTGTCGAGGAAGCTTGTGACAATCTCCCCTTTGCCCTAAGAGCTGGCCTCAATTATTAAAAAATGTGCAAAAAAGGAAAAAGAGCTCTGACCAAAGATAGCTTTTATGGAGACAGAGAACAGACCTCAAATCCTAAGTAACCTAAAGGCAAAATGTCTCCAGATGAAGCCTCAAAAGATGATGTGAGTAGGTCTCCATCTCCAAGACTCTCGTGGAAGAATTCAAAAAGGATTTGGAAAAGTGGAGAAAGAAGATAACTCCTTGAAAAATAGAATTTGTGAAATGAAAAAAAAAATCCAGTGAACAAAACAACTCATTGAAAAGTTCAGTTGGGCAAATAAAAAAAGGAGATAAGAAAGCTAACTCAATAAAATTATTCACCAAAAAAAATAGGATTGAACATATGGAAGTGATTGCCTCAATGAGACATCAAGAATCAGTCAAACAAAAGCAAAAAATAAAATAAAATAAAATAATATCTTATCAGAAAACAAACAAACAAACAAACAAAACAAACAACAACAACAACAACAACAACAACAAAATAACAACTGATCAGGAAAATATATCCAAAAGAGACAATCTAAAAATTATTGGATTTTATGAGAACTATGATGAAAAAAATAACTTAGGCCACATTTTTCAAGAAATCATGAAGAAAAACTGTCCTTATATGCTAGAACCATAAGGTAAAATAGACATTGAAAAAATTCATCAAAAACCTTCTGAATGAAACCACAAAAAGAAAACTCCAAAGAATATTGTAGCTAAATTTCAGAATTTTCATATAAAGGGGAAAATACTGCAACCATCTAGAAAGAAACAATTCAAATATCAAATATCCACAATCAGGATTGCCCGGGATTTTGCAGGTTCCACTTTAAAGGATCAGAGAGCCTAGAATATGATATTTTGGAGTGCAAAGGAACTTGGACTTCAGCTAAAAATCACCTGTCCAGCAAAAGTAAGCATTATCTTTCAATGGAAAAGATGGACATTCAATGAAATAAGGGATTTTCATTTATTTTTAATGAGATGACCAGAAGTAAACAGAAAAATTGATCTTCAAATACAAAACTCAAGAGAAGCATAAGGAAAAAAAGGACAGAAAAAATATGTTATATAAAGACTAAAATATTTACATTCCTATATGAGAAGATGATATGGTTAACTCTTGAGAACTGTATCTTTGTTAGAGGTATACTCAGAGCGTATAAATATAATTTGACTTTATTGTGATCATATAAAAAGGAACTAAACATGTAATAGGGATTGTACTGGAAGAATAGGAGAGGAGAGGTAAAATGTGGTAAATTATACATAAAGTGGCAAAAAAAATACCTATTACAATTGAGGGGGAAAAAAGGAGAGGGATGAGAATCTTATTCTCTTCAGATTTGACTCAAAGAGAGAATATCAGATATATTTCTTTTCATAGAGAAAGTTGTCTCACCCTAAAAGGAAGTGGGAGGAGAAAGGGTAATTAAAAGAGGGAGGCTAAAAAAACCAAAACAAAACAAATAGAAGGGGAAAAGAATAAGAAAAGAGGAAGGAACTGTAAAAGGGAAGGACTGTTTGAGGGAGATGGTGGTCAGAAGCAAAATATTGAGGCGAGGGAAAGGGGAAAAGGAAAGAGAAAAGTATAACTCAGGGAAAACAAGATGGTGGCACATACCAAGTTAATAATTTAAACTATGATTGGGAATTAAATGAATTCTCCCATAAAATGGAAGCACATAGAAGACTGGATTAAAAGCCAGAATTTTACACTATGTTGTTTAAAGGAAACACATTTAAAGCAGAGTAATACATCCAGAGTAGAAGTAAAAGGCTAGAGCAGAATTGATTATGCTTCAGCTGAAGTAGAATTAAATACACAAACAAATAAATAAATAAGCAGGGGATCTCAGATAAAGCAAAAGCAAAAATAGATCTAATTAAAAGAGTTAACAAAGGAAGCTACATTTTGCTAAAGGGTACCATAGATAATGAAGTAATATCAACACTAACCATATATGTACCAAATGACATAGCGTCCAAATTCCTAGAGAGGAATTGAGAGAGCTAAAGATAGAAAGCAAACTATACTAGTAGGGGATCTAAACTTTGCTCTATCAGAACTAAATAAATTGAACCACATAATAAATGAGAATGAAGTTAAGGAGGTAAATAGAATTTTTGAAACATTAGGCATGATAGATCTTTGAAGAAAATTGAATGGAGACAGAAAGGAATATACTTTTTTTCTTGGTGATACATGGAACCTACACAAAAATTTTTCATGTATTAGGGCATTAAAAATCTTACAATCAAATGTCAAAAGTCAGAAATAGTAAGTGTATCTTTTTTTTTTAGATCATGATGCAATAAAAATCACATGTAATAAAGGGCCAGGGAAAAAGTAGAACAAATATTATTTAGAAACTAAATCATCTAATCTTAAAAAATGAATGGGTGAAACAACAATTCATAGACACAACTGATAATTTCTTCCAAGAGAATGAGAATAATGAGACAAATTATCAAAAATTATGGGATGCAGCCAACACAGAGCTTAGGGGAAATTTTATTTCTAGATGCTTTCTTGGATAAAATAGAGAAAGAGAACAGTGAATTGGGCAAGAAATTACAAAAACTTAGAAAAAGAACAAATTGAAAACTTCCTATTAAATACCAAATAGTAAATTATAAAAATAAAAGGACAGATTAATAAAACTGAAATTAAGAAAACTATTTACTGATAAACAAAGCTAAGAGTGGTTCTATGAAAACAACAACAACAACAACAACAACAAAAAAGATAAACCTTTATTTAATTTGATTAGTACTAGGATATGGGATCCTGCCAAAAGGGAGTACAGAGGCCACCTCAATCTTTGGTGCACAATAAGTTTTCTGCCACATTCCAGAAAGGCTCTTGTTGAGCAAGGAGCAGTAATGCACAACTGGGAAAAGAGTCATCCTGAGGGTCACAGCATAGTTGCTCCTAAGCAGGGATTCCTAGACAGAGCCTCTCACCTGTGATTGAGTTACTGACATGGCTGGATTGGCTCTCCTCTCATTGGCAGATACCATGTGCACGCAAAGCCTATGAGCTGCTTCTCTGAACGGTGACTGGGCATTGCCTACTGTTCATGGGCTGATTATGCTTGCAAAAAAAGTATATCAACAAGGTTGTGCTGCATAATAAACTAGAGCTCTTTTCATACTCTATGAGTTTCATGCCTCATTCATCTCACTTCTGAAATCAAAGTGATTGGATACTTGGAGCTCTCAATCAGGATCGCCACAACAGATTAGAAGAAAGGGAAAGATGAAAATCAAATTGCTAATATCAAAAATGAAAAGGGTGAACTTTCCACCAATGAAGAGGAAATTAAGCTATTAATTAGGGGTTATTTTGTCCAACTGTATGCCCCCAAATCTGATAACCTAAATGAAATGGATGAATAATTATAAACCTATAGATTGACCAGATTAATTGAAGAAGAAATAAATTATTTAAATGATTCCATTTTAGAAAAATAAATTGAACAAGCTATTAATCAACTCCCTAAGAAAAAAATCCCAAGGCCAGATGGATTTACAAGTGAATTCTAGCAAACATTTAAAGAAATTAGGGAAATTGGAAAAAAAGGAAAGAAGGCCTACCAAATTCCTTTTATGATACAGATAAGGTGCTAATACCTAAATCAGGTAGGATCAAAACAGAGAAAGAAATTTAGGAATCAATTTCCCTAAAGAATATTGATGCAAAAATCATAAAATGATTTATTAGCAAATATATTACAGCATGTTATCACCAGGATAAAACACTGATCAAGTAGTATTTATACCAGGAATGCAGAGCTGGTTCAAAATTAGAAAACTATTAGCACAATCAACTATATCAATAACCAAACTAACAGAAATTATATAATTATCTAAATAGATTCAGAAAAAGCCTTTGACAGAATTCATCACTCATAACTATTAAAAACAATGGAGATTATAAAAATAAATGGAGTTTTCCTTAAAATGATCAATAGCATCTATTTAAAGCCATCAGCAAGCATAATTTGTAATGGCAATAAATTAGAACCATTCCCAATAAAATCAAGGGTGAAAAAAGGTTGCCTACCATCACCATTAGTATTCAGTATTTTATTAGAAATTTTAACTTTATCAATAAGAGAAAAGAAAGAAATTGAAGGAATTAGAGTAGACAATGACGAAACCAAATTTTTACTTTTTACAGATGATATGGTGTATACTTAGAGAATCCTACAGAATCAGCTAAAATTTTTCTAGAAACAATTCACAACTTTAGCAAAGTTGCAAAACACAGAATATTTCCATATAAATCATCAGAATTTCTATATGTTACCAACAAAGTCCAGCAGTAAGAGAAACAAAGAGAAGATCCATTCAAAATAACTGCAGAAAATATAAAATATTTGGATATCTTCCTTCCAAGATAAAGCCAGGAACTATAGGAACACAATTACAAAACACTTTCCACACAAATATAGTCAGATCTAATCAATTAGAAAAATATCAAGTGCTCTTGGCTAGGCAAGGCTAATATAATAAAAATGACAATTCTATTTAATTACTATATTATTCAGTGACATACTAATCAAACTGCCATGAAATTATTTTACCGACCTAGAAAAAATAATAACAAAGTTCATCTGGAAGAATAAAAGGTCAAGAATTTCAAGGGCATTGATATAAAAATTCAAATATAGATGGCTTTAGCTGTAGAAAGCCTAAAACTATTTTATAAAACAGTGGCCATCAAAACCATTTGGTACTGGCTAAGAAATATCATAGTTTATCAGTGGAATAGGTTAGATTCACAAGATGCAACAGTAAATGGATATAGTAATCTATTGTTTGATAAATGCAAACACCCCGACTTCTGGTATAAGAACTCTCAGACAAAAATTGCTGGGGAAATTAGAAATGAGTATGGGAGAAAATAGGCACTGTCCCAAAGCTAACACACTATATGAAGATAATTCCTTGAAATGGGTTCACGGTTTAGGCATAAAAAGTGATAAGCAAATTAGAAAAAAAAGAAGAAGAAGAAGAAGAAGAAGAAGAAGAAGAAGGAGGAGGAGGAGGAGGAGGAGGAGGAGGAGGAGGAGGAGGAGGAGGAGGAGGAGGAGGAGAAGGAGGAGGAGAAGGAGGAGGAGAAGGAGGAGGAGAAGGAGGAGGAGGACGAGGAGGACGAGGAGGACGAGGAGGACGAGGAGGAGGAGGAGGAGGAGGAGGAGGAGGAGGAGAAGAAGAAAGATGATCTACTTCTCAGATCTTTGGAGAAGAAAAGAATTTGTCACCAAAGAAGAACTAGAGTATACTATGGAAAGAAAAATGGATTATTTTGATTATATTAAACTAAAAACTTTTTGTATAAGCAAAACTAATGCAGACAAGATTAAAAGGGAAACAGAAAACTGGGAATTTTTTTTCAGTCAAATGTTCTGAGAAAGGCCTCATTTCTAAAATATATTTAGAATTGACTCAAATTTATAACAATATAAGCCATACTGCAGTTGATAAATGGTCAAAGGATATGAACAGACAATTTGCAGATGAAATTAAAATCATTTCTAATTATATGAAAAAAACCTCTAAATCACTATTGATCAGAGAAATGCAAATTAAGACAACTCTGAGGTAACACTACACTTTTCTAATTAACTAAAATGAGAGGAAAATATAAATGTTGAAGGGAATGTGGATAAACTGGGATACTAATACACTACTGGTAGAGTTGTGAACTGATCCAACCATTTTGGAGAGCAATTTGGAACTTGACCTAAAGGGCTATCATTGTCTCTACATCCTTTGTTCCAACAGTGTCTCTACTGGATCTGTATACCAAAGAAATCATTAAAAAAGGGAACAATGTTTGTGACAGACTTTTTTGTAGTAGCAAGGAACTGGAAACTGAGTGGATGTCCATCAGTTGGAGAATGGTTGAATAAGTTATAGCATATGAATGTGATGAAATATGATTGTTTCATAAGAAGCAATCAGGATGACTTCAGAAAGACTTGGAGAGACTTACATGAACTGATGCTAAGTGAAATGAGTAAAACCAAGAAAAGAATGTAAACAGCAATAACAAAACTATATCATGATCAGTTCTGATGGATGTGGCTATTTTCAAAAGCAAGATGATTCAGGTATCTTCCAGTAGTGTTGTGAGGAAGAGAGCCATCTGCATCCAGAAAGAAGACTGTGGTGATTGTGAATCACAACATAGTATTTTCATTTTATGTTTTGGTGTTGTTTGCTTGAGTTTTTATTTCTTTCTCATTTATTTTCCCTTTTGATCTGATTTTTCTTGTGTACTGTGGCAATTCTGAAAATATGTATTCAAGAATTGTGATTGTTTCACATATATTGTATTACTTGCCATCTAAGGAAGGGGGTGGGAGGAATGGAAGGAGAAAAAAAATTGGAACACAAGGATTTGTAAGGGTGAGTGTTGAAAACTATGCATATTTTTTGAAAATACACAGCTTTTAAAAAAGCTGTAAAAATAAACTCAGGCATTATTTTTATTAAAAGAAAACCTTTATGATTCTAAATAAAGAAAATGACATAAAATGCATTTTTCAATTGAAAGACTTAAAGAAAAGAGGGAAAGAAAAAGATCTTCAATTTAGAAGACAGTGGATGATCTTCATTCATTTAAAAACATCCCACCTTCTCTCTAGTTTTTTTAGTAACTGCATTTTGGGCTCTTTATCATCAACACAAAAGAATGAAAGAACTAATATGCATTTAAATAGTTACTGAGGGAACAATATTGCCTGTGTACATAACCTTAAATGGCCACTGCAATGAGAATTTGATGGAATATCCTGCATGCCAAATCATTTATCATTTTTGTTTTACATTTCTGAATTGAATTTGCCCCCAAAGACTTTGCAAATTGAGTATGACTCTTTGCTTAGAAGTCATTTAAGTTTTTAATCTGTATAGAAGTCATATTTAAAGGGAAAAAAAAACACATAAAATCACATAAAACTTATTCTCTTCCCTATCAGCTTATCTTTTCAAACGGATTATATTTTGCCCCCAACCATTTTAGCTATGTTTATAATGGGGGCCTTATTATGGACACCAAATCTCCCCACAGCCACCCTACATGGGAGGCCAAAAAGAGAAAATTTCTTCACTCTGCACTGTCATTAATTTATCACAATTTGTCCTTGAAAATAATGGGATTTTTCTCTTTCAATGATGTTCTCAAAATACACATTAGAGAAGTCATAGTGTGGAGAGATTAGACTCATTTGTGAAACTGTGGTGGAACCTAGATATAAATTAGACAATTTAGATTCCATTAAATATATTATTATCACCAGTGGATGATGCTTTATTCAAGAAAGCTGACTTTAAATTCTACTTTTGGCACTTTTTGCCTATATAGCCTTGAGCAGGATATAACCCTTCAATGCCTTAGTTTCCTCATTTATAAAATGAAAATTATCCAAGTCAACAAACAATGCTATAGAAATGTGTTTATTATGGGACTGGCACTGTGCCAAACACTG
Organism: Antechinus flavipes; assembly: GCF_016432865.1. Classification (NCBI taxonomy): domain Eukaryota; kingdom Metazoa; phylum Chordata; class Mammalia; order Dasyuromorphia; family Dasyuridae; genus Antechinus; species Antechinus flavipes. The sequence goes on from NC_067403.1 coordinate 231,925,813, forward strand.
GGGAAACACCATTAAACAAGTCAAAGTCATGGTTCCTGTGTTTTAAAGAGCTCATATTCTTAAATGAAAATATTGTAGTAGATGGTCTTGAAGGTCCTTTCCTCTTTAAGAATTTTCTACAATGATATATTGGTTAGGGGCCATATTTTTTTTTCCTAATATGATGCGACAAGCCCAAGCCACGCAGCTAGTTAGCAAAAGCTGAATTGAAATTCAAATTTTTGCACTCCTATTTCAATTTTGTTTGCAAATCATTTCTGAGGCATATGTTCAATAATTCAATGTCAGATTATGATGTTATAACCAAGTGACTAGAATAGTGCTTTATCTAATTGTTACCATGCAAAGAGTTCTTTATTTGGATTCAGAATACCTGGATTCATATCATGATTTTGTATTTGTTTCTACCTATACTACTTTGGACAAGTCACTTCACATTTGTGAGGCCCATTTTCCTAGTTGGATATTATCATCATTATCACCAAGGCCATGACCATCATCATCATTCTTAGCACCATAATCACCACCATTATCATCATAAGTAATAGCACCATCATTATCATTATCACCTTGGTCATGGCCATCATTATCTTTAACAAGACCATGATTATCATCATCATCATCATCATCATCATCACTACTACCAATACCACTGCCATCATCACTATCACCATCATCAACTCCATCACTGTCATTGCTATCATGTTATCAATATGAAGCAATATATAGAGTGCTAGAACTATAGTCAGAAAGACCTAAAATTAAAACTGACCTCAAATACATTGCTAGCTGTATAAACATGGATAAGCCAGTTAACTTATGACTACCACGATTTCCTGAGCCATAAAATAAGAATAACAAAGACTACCTCACAAGACTGTTGTATCAAATGAGATATTTGTAAAGTATTTAGCACAGTGTGTGCCTGCCTTTACATCTGCTGTGCCACCTAACTGTCCAAAATGGAAAATGCAAGGTTGAATTACCTAGCCTTTGAGGTTTCTCATGGCTCCAAATTTATAATCCTAAATTTTAATTAACCATATATCTATTAAACACCTTTTTCATCTAAGGCAATACTCTAAGCTACAGAAAGAAACTGCTAATTTCCTTCAAAGAGTTTACATTTTCTTTCTTTTGGTGAGTAGAAAGATATGGAGAGAGATGGAAAGGGAGAGAAAGAGAGAGAAAGAGAGATTAAGAAAGATAGAGAATGAATGAGAATAAGAATATTTGGGGTTTTCAGAATTAAAATATTGCTAAGCTACAACACAGTGTTTTTCAGTATCCTTAGAATATACAAAATAATCTCCCTCTCCTCCAGTTTTTCAGTAGAATTCTCATTGAAAAATATTGAAAATAGGTATATGAAAACATAACAAAATTTGAAATTTAAACCATTAACCTTGAAGTTTTTATTTTAGTAAACTACTAGTGAAATGGAATTGTTGAAAATATTAAAAATTGGAAATATTCTCTCTCTCTTTTTTTTTTGCTGAGGCAATTGGGGTTAAGTGACTTACCTAGGGACACACAGCTAGGAAGTATTAAGTTTCTGGGGTCAAATTTGAACTCAGGTCTTCCTGACTTCAGGGCTGGTGCTCTATCCACTGTTCCATCTATGCGCCCCCAAAACTGGAAATGTTAACAGTCATAGAATATCTGTTTAAAATTAAAGCAAGGTTCCTAGATGAGAAGCTTGGGCACTTCTCATATGTGGTGCATATTTCCACATGGGCCACTTTTCCTTATACTATAAAATTTATTTTACTTTTTGAGTTCTCAGGGTGTCAGTGTACACAATATTAAAGATAAACTTTCAAGGAAGAAGGAACAAGAAACATAGTGTCATTGCTCACAAAAGTCTAATATCGTGTGTTTGCCCAAACCTTCTCTTTATTTTTGGAGAGATCTCTTCAGAGCCCCCTGGACATTTGTTCAAACACTTCAATATCCTCTAGATTCAATAAAGATACCACTGAAGCTGCCAGGTGCGTTGTAAACAAGTTGGATTTTATACATTATAAAAGTTTGACTGGATCATAGAAAATGTAGGTCATATAAAAAATATTTTTTCCTAAAGAAGTGTTATAAAATAAGTTGAATCTTCAAGCCTAAATAAATACCTTTTCATTGAAAGGAAATCTTCTCTCCCATTCCAAGTTTTATTCTTCTCTTCCATTCCTCTTTTCTCATTTCTCCTTCCCCATTCTTCATTACCCTCTATTCTTCAACAAGCATGACAAATAATATTGATATTTTGCATTTCATAGGACTTTAATGAATTTTAAAATCAAATTGGGGACACAATTTGCTTTAGTAAATGAGTACTTCAATATTTCAATACAATACCTTCATAGTTGTTGAGCTTCCCTTACACTATAAATCAGTACCTTCTCTGTCTTCAAGAATTGCCTAAAACATTGAGAGGTTAAATAATTTTCCCAGGGTTTCAAAACTATTGTAAACAAGAGATAAGATTAACCAGAAATTTAGTCATTGTCAATTTGCTTCTGGGATTGTTGAATGGCTACAACTATGTTCTTCACTGAAAATATACTCTCCAAAGTTACCAATGAACTTTTAATGATCAAATGCATCTTTTTTCTTTTTGTTAAGTAATAGCTTTTATTTTCAAAATATATGCAAAGATATTTTTCAACATTTACCTGTGCAAATCTATTTGTTCCAAAATTTTCTTCCTCCTTTCCCCCAACTCCTAGACAGCAAATAATCCAGTATATGTCAAACATGTGCAAATCTTCTATACATGTTGTCACAATTATCATAATGCAAAAGAAAAATCAAACCAAAAAGGGGAAAAAATGAGAAAAAAAAGCAAGTAACCAACAACAAGAATGGTGAAAAACTATGCTACAATCCACATTCAGTCCTGACAGTCTTCTCTCTGCATGCAGATGGATCTCTCCATCACAAATCTCTTGGAATTGGCCTGAATTATCTCATTGGTAAAAGGAGTGAAGTCCATCAGAACTGATCATCACACACTCTTGTTGTTGCTGTGTACAAGGTTTTCTTGGTTCTACTCACTTCACTTAGTGTCAGTTCATGTAAGTCTCTTCAGGCGTTTCTGAAATCATACTGCTGATCATTTATTATAGAATAATAATATTCCAAAACATTCATATGCCATAACTTATTCTGCCATTCTCCAAATGATGGTCATCCACTCAGTTTCCAATTCCTTATCACTACAAAAGGGCTGCTATAAATATTTTGTACATGAGGGTCCTTTTTCCTTTTTGATGATCCCTTTGGGATACAGACTCAGTAGAAACACTGCTGGATCAAAGAATATACACAGCTTTATTGCCCTCTGGGAATAGTTCCAAATTACTCTCCAGAATGGTTGAATCAGTCCAAAACTTCACCAATAATGTATTGGTGTCCCAGTTTTCCCACACCCCTTCCTATATTTATCAATACATTTTCCTGTCATTTTAATCAGTCTAACAGTAGTATCTCAGAGTTGTCTTAAATTTCATTTATATGATTTAAAATGATTTAGAATATTTTTTCATATGACAAGAAATAGTTTTAATTTCTTCATCTGAAAAATTGTCTGTTCATATCCTTTGACCATTTGTCATTTGTAGAATGGCTTATATTCTTATGAATTTGAGTCAATTCTCTATTTGTTTTAGAAATGAGGCCTTTATCAGAATCCTTGAATGTAAATATTTTCCCCAGTTTACTTCTTTCTTTCTAATCTTGACTGCATTGGTGTTGTTTGTACAAAAAGTTGTTAATTTAATATAATCAAAATTACCCATGTTGCATTTCATACTGTGCTATAGTTCTTCTTTGGCTATAAATTTCTTCCTTATCCAAAGACCTGAGAGGTAGACTATCCTTTGTTCTTCTACTTTGAGTATAATATCACTATGTCTACCATCATGAACCCATTTTGATCTTATCTTGGTAAAATGTGTTGCCATTTCTTCTTTGTGTGTAGTCTTCAATTGCAAAAGCTCCTCCTGTAAGCTATTGATTTCACTTTGGCAATGCTCAGAATTAGCCTTGATAATGTTTTGGAGATCATTAATTTCTTGGTTCTTTTCCTCAGCAATAGTTTCCAACTGTTTTTTCAAATGTAAAATTTGTTCTTCATAAGCTGGCTTAATTCTTTGAATCTCTTCTTGTAGTTTTTGGACATCATCTTGGGACTCACTATTAAATTTAAGCTGTTCTGAAAGCTCTTCTTGTTTTTTCACTGCTTCCTCCAATTCTTTTTGTAAAGCAGCTCTATCTTCATTGTACTTTGATTGTGCTTGAGTAAATTCAGTTTTCCAACTTTCGATTTCCTTCAAGTAACTTTTACTTGAGTGTTCAAACTCCTTCTGCAGGTCTTCCATCTTAGTTACAGAATGCTTTTTTAAAAACTCAGTCAGCTTCTGCTTCTTGCTTCATTTTAACATTTTCTTTCTTCAAAGCTAAACAGTGTTGTTCAACCTCTGCTTTTTCCAGAAGAATAGCATCCAGGCGTTCTGTGAGAGCCTGAATTACATCATTAGCTCCCCCAGCAACAGGTCTGTGCCTAGTTTCTGCCATACTATTTTCCAATTTCCCCAGAAATTTTTTGTCAAATCGTGAGTTCTTATTCCAGAATCTGGGACCTTTGGATTTATCAAACACTAGATTACTGTAGTTATTGATTATTGGTTCTTGTGAACTTAAACTATTAAGAATTATTTTGTTTCTTTGCTGGCACCAAAAAGAATTGGTGACTGCAGCTTTATAGTATAGTTGTACATATGGATTAGCTAGGCCACCTTTATTTTATTTTATTTTTTTCATTAAATTCCATTGAAATTCTTCACCTTTTGTTTTTCCAAATGAACTTTGTTATTTTTTCTGGCTCTATAAAGTGGTTTTTGGTAGTTTGGTTGGTATGGCACTGAATAAGCAGATTAATTTAGATAGAATTGTCATTTTTACTATATTAACTAGGCCTACCTATGACCACTTGGTATTCTTCCAGTTGTTTAGATCTGACTTTATTTGTGTAGAAGTTGTTTTGTAACTGTATTCATATAATTCTCAACTTTGTCTTGGCAGGTAGTTTTTTTTTTCAATCTTTATTCTTCTCAAATTGTTTTTATCTTCTTCAATCCTAATGATGATCTTCTCCTTTTTAATTTTATTTTTTCTTTAAAATCACCACTCAAGTTCAGATTAAGAGAAGAGGTAATAAAATACTTAAATAATTTCATTTAAGAAAAAGACATTGAACAAGCCATCTATGAATTCCCAAAGAAAAAGATTTCAGAGCAGATGGATTTACAAGTTAATTCTACCAAATATTTAAAGGAAAATCAATTCCAATACTATATAAACTATTTTGAAAAATAGGTGAAGGAATACTATATCAAATTCCTTTTATGATGCAGATATGGGTGGTAATGCCTAAATCAGGAAGGACCAAAACAGGAAAAATATATATATATATCCCCATTTCTACAAAGGAATATTGATGCAAAAGATTTAAATGGAATATCATCAAAGAGATTACAGCAACTTATCATCAGAATAATACACTATGACAAAGTGGGATTTATAAAAAGAAAGCAGCAATATAAGGAAAACTGTTGACATAATTAACCATATCAATAATCAAACTAAAAGAAATCTTATGATTATCTCAGTAGATGTGGGAAATGAATTTGATAACATGCAACATTTATTCTTAATTAAAAAAAAAACTTTAGAGAGTAGAAATAAATGAAGTTTTCCTTCTATCTTCCTTCCATCTAAAAACCATCAGAAAGTGTAATGTCCAGACTAGCTCTCTGGAGAACCTTGGGATCAACCTGAGTCCTTGATCTTAGTGGAGGAATGAAGAAGGCAGGAAGGCCACGTAGTTGGTCAAAGATGGAGTCTGGAATCTGGCATCCTCTCTTGTGTCTGTGGCTGAGAACTGTGGCTGAGAGGCCTCTGTGATCCTCCCTAAGCCCTTAAATAGTTCAGTAAGTTACTACACCATACTACAGCATGTGCCAGCTGTAGAACATTACGTCATTACAACACACTGAGCTTGGGCAACCATTACATCACCATAATAAGTACTAAATATGTACTTAACTATAACTTAAACATCATATATAATGAGGAAAAGCTAGAAGCATTCCCAGTAAAATCATGGTTAAAATAATGCTGTCCATTATTAACAATGATTTTCAATGTTACCTTTAGAAATGAAATCGAAGAAAATAGAGTAGGAAACAAAAAATAGAGAAGAAAAAAAAAATCTATCATTCTTTGCAGATGATATGGTGTATTTAAAGAATCCTAGAGAATTAACTAAAATTACTAGAAACAAATAACAACTTTAGCAAAGTTGCGGGATATAAAATAAACCCACACAAATAATCAACATTTCTGTATGTTACCAACAAAGCTGAGTAGCAAAAGATAGAAAAAGAAAACCAATTAAAATAACTGTAGATAATATAAAAAATTTGACTATCTGCCCAAATAAAGGTACTATATGAATACAACTACAAAATAATTTCCCACAAATAAAGTTATTTCTAAAAAACTGGAAGAATATCAAGTGCCCATGGATAGACTGAACTAATAAAATAAAAAGGATAATTGTACCTAAATGAAGCTATTAATTCAGTGGCATAGCAATCAAACTTCCAAAAATTACTTTATAAAGCTAAAAAATATAAAGGTATGAAATGTAAAATTCATCTGGAAGAATAAGATTTTCAAGGGAATTGATGAAAAAAATAGAAGAGACATTAAGAACTCAAAGTTTTACAAGAATGAATATTGTAAAGTATTTTAAATGTATTTGGAAAAAATATATAATAAAAACGATCTAAATTACTACTGATAAAAGCAATGTAAATTAAGACAACTCTGATATAACACTTTATTCCTCTCAGATTGGCTAATAGGACAGGAAAAGATAAAGATGCGAACACAACTAGAGAGAGAAGTATGGAGACTGATTGTGGATCATGGTTTGTTCCTCGCCCCCCCTCCTCCCTGATTTTTTTTTCCTTTTAGTCTGATTTTTCTGGTATTAGCACTACCCCCATTCTCCTCTTCCACACATAAACTTTTCTTAGCATATCTCTTTTACATGAAATAATACCTCCATTCTTCTTTACCCTATCTCCCAGAATAACCTTTTTTCTCCCCTTTACTTTTTTTTTTGAGTTTATCCCAGTATAATTGACTAATTTCATGCCTTCTGTTTAACTAGTCAAATATACTCCATCTAAATGCTCTACTAAATAAAGTTCTTAGGGGTTATGTGTATTAAATTTTCCATATACAAAATAATTTTAAATATTAAGCAGCTTATACTTATTAAATGTCTTATCATTTTCTTTAATTTTTACCTTTTTTTTGCTTCATGAATCTTATATTTGAATGTCTCAACCCCCCCCAAAAAATTGGTTTTCCATAAAAAATGCTTGACATTCACTAATTTCATTAAATATCCATTCTTTTGGCCTGGAGTATTATATTTAATTTTGCTGAATACATTAATAAATAATTAAATTAAAATTTTAAGTTTTTTTTTCTTTCTGGCAATTCACAGTACTTTTTATTTTACTATGGAAATTGTAGAATTTGTACATAATAATCCTGGTAATTATTATTTTGGTATATTGTACAGGAGATGATGAGTGGAATCTTTCAATTTTTATTGTGTTCTTTTGTTCTAAAATATCTATGCAGTTTTTTTCTTATAATTTCTTAAAATATGATATTTAAGCTCATTTTATCATAGTTTTTGAGTAGTCAAATAATTTTAAAATTATCTCTCTTCAATACTTTCCAGGTCAATTGTTTTTCTGATGAGATATGTCACATTTCTTCTAATTTTCTTTTCATTTTTGACTTTGATTTTATTGTTTATGTCTCATGGAGTCATTAGCTTCTGCATGATCAATTCTAAAAAGGAATTATTTTGTACCTCTTTTACCACTTAGTCAATTTAGGTTTTAAGTACTTATTTTTCTTTAGTTAGGTTTTATGTCTTTTTACATAAAGTATTCATTCTTTTTGTAATTTTCTTTCATTGATTTATTTTTCTTACTTTTCCCCCTGCTCTCCTTATTTGACTTTTAAAATCTGTCTTTTCCTCCAGCTTTTCCTTCTCCTCCTCTTGTCTTACTCTTCCTCTTCCTCTTTCTCCCTCTCCCCCTCCTCCTTCTCCTCCTCTTTCTTCTCTTTATGAATTTTCCAGCTTCCCTGTCCCTATCATAGCTTTTGAAGCTCAGACTCATTTTCTCAGCCTATTTCTTGTTTTCCACTTTCATTTTTGAGTATGCAGAAGGGTACATTTCAAAAAGAAATATGGGCCAGTATTGGTTTTTATCTTCTTTAAACCTAATGATTATCCTCTCCTTTTAAATTTTATTTTTTTCTTTAAAATCACCACTCAAGCCCAGATTAAGAGAAGAGGTAATAAATAATGCATAGGTTGTCTACATCATAGAGTGGATAGAATTCTTGACTTGGAGTGAGGAAAGATCCTTTTTTCTGAGTTCAAATCTGTCCATATATACTTCATGTGTGACTTTGCGCAAGTCACTTAGACATGTTTGCCTCAATTCCTTATTTGAGGAATGAGATGGAGAAGGAAATGCAAAACCATTCCAGTATCTTTGCAGAGAAAACTTAAAGGGGGTCACAAAGAGTCAGACATAACTGAAATGACAGACAATAACATACTATACATGGGAGTCCTTTTATTGATTTAACAAACCACATGGTAATATTAAGTTGTATTATATTTATATTTCATTAAATATTTTAAATTATATTTTAAACTGTTTCAGGATTTATATGTCAATATTGTATTTGATACTTCTGCTCTAAGATATTGAATATCCTGGTTAAATTAATCTTATATTTATGCTGACAATTTTAAATTGATAACTTGAAACAAATTGATCAAACTAATTGATAAAAACTAATAAACTATGAACTTTAATATAGTAGCCCCAAAGCTTGCATTATGTCAGGCAATTTTTTCTTTTAAAACCAAATAGAGAATTGTTATTCCCTTGAACTTCATAAAGCAAGAAGTTACTTTTTTCTTTCATAGTTGAAAATGAAATTGCTTTCTTTACTAATATTATATCACTTAATGACTACAGTTAACATATAGAAGGGTCTTCAGGTAACTTCGGAATCTACTTTGTCTTTTTGTGACATTTGGAATTTTAAGGCTGTGTCAAAGTCATTGATGTCTCCACTAAATAATTAGATAATATTTAATAATCATTTAGCACAGTATCATACATAGTAGATTTATGAATGACTATTCTTTTCCTTTCTCTGCTTTTTTTGCTTTTTTTTCTTCCCATCCCCCTTGGCTTTAATTCACTTCTTATATTTCTTGATCTAAAAAAGAAAATGTTACCTGAGTGTTAATAAGTTGAGATTTTACCTTGTGGATGAGATTTTTGTTTTGCAAAAATATTAATATGTTACCTGTTTCTCTAACTATTTGTATGTTTGCTTGCTTATATCAGCATATTCATGTGTGCAATTATCAAAACCAAGCCAGTGGGGAAAAAACAGCAAATAGGGGAAATGTCCTTTCAGTTCTCCAAGAGCTATCTATAGAATAAATTTCAGCATCATAACTGTCAATTTAGAAAACAAACAAACAATAAAACAACAAAAACTCCTTGAGACTTATTTGCCTAAGTAATCTTAATGGTTTATAGTCATTGAGCCTTACTAGTAAGCAGATAATGCATTTAACTCCAGACAAAATGATTTTAGATTTTTATGCCTTGGGTAGCAAAAAAAGGAGAAATCTTAAGTTTATTTTCCCACTATAGGTGAATGATGCTGTATTCGGTGTTACTCAGGGAAGTTTTATAAAAAAACAAACAAACAAACATACAAACAAAAAACAAAACAAACAAAACAAGGTACTGTGCATTTAATGTTTGATTTAGAAATGTGATTTTGAATCTTCACAAATGGAATTTTAGATCAAAGAAGAGTTAGAAAGCTTCTAAAAAGCAATAATTCTAAAACTGATGTGTGTGAGATGTACTTCTCTATACTCTGGTGAAACTTATAAAGTCATGAGAATTTCATTTTTAAATTTATATAATAATATCAAGGATTACTACAAAGGAATCTGTGCAAATTTATGCACACTCCATATTTTCCCCTCCTTCCCCTCATCTCTTCTCCTAGATAGCAGGTTATCTAATGCATGTTGAATATGTTAAAATATATATGAGATCCAATATATGTATACATATTTATACAATTATCTTGCTACACAAGAAAAAATGGCTCAAGAAGGAAAGGAAAAACTGAGAAAGAAAACAAATGCAAACAACAACAGAAAGAGTGAAAATGCTATGTTAGAGTCCACACTCAGTTCCCATAGGCCTCTCTCTGGATACAGATGGCTCTCTTCATCACAAGATTATTGGAACTGATCTCATTGTTGGAAAGAGTCATGTCCATCTGAATTGGTCATCATATAGTCTTCTTGTTGCTGTGTACAATGATCTCCTGGTTCTGATCATTTCATTTAGTATCAGTTCATGTAAGTCTCTCCAGGCCTCTCTAAAATCTCCTCCTGATAATTTCTTATAGAACAATAATATTCTATAACATTCATATATCTTAACTTATTCAGCCATTCTCCAATGATGGGCATCCACTCAGTTTCCAGTTTCTTGCCACTATAAAAGGGCTGCCATTTTTGCACATGTGGATCCTTTTCCCTTCTCTAAGATCTCTTTGCCGCCCAGACCCAGTAAAAACACTGCTGTATTAAATGGTATGCATAGTTTAATAACTTTTTGAGCATAGTTCAAAAATCCTCTCCAGAATGGTTGAATCCATTCACAATTTCATCAAGTATGTATGTAATATCCCAGTTTTCCCAATCCTCTCCAACATTCTTTACAAAATATTTAACAAAAATAAAATAACATTTTTCAAAGAAAATAATCACTTTATTGAATTAAACCAATTAAGACCCATACCTGCAAAAATATTTCATGGTTCTTGTTTCACCCGCCCCCCAATCTTAGACAATTTCTTAATACATGTTAAGTTTAAGACCTCTCTGTGGTCCCATTTTTAACGTATGTTAAATATAGACCCTTTTCTCATATCTTCCTGATTTCAATATTGGCATTCAAGTCACTATGAAGTAGTAATTGTTAATCACATAATATTCTATTCTTTCAGTAACTGTAGTGAATATCATATACTGAATAAACAAAGTCAAGAATCAGGGGTTCTCAAACTTTTTAAATAGGGGTCCAGTTCAATGTCCCTTAGACTGTTGGAGGGCCGGACTATAGTAAAAACAAAAACTTTGTTTTGTGGGCCTTTAAATAAAGAAACTTCATAGCCCTGGATGAGAAGGATAATCGTCCTCAGCTGCCTCATCTGGCCCGTGGTCCATAGTTTGAGGACCGTATTCTCCATTCAGTTATCACATTAACTTTACTTAATTAAGTAAAATGTAAAGGGAAAAAAAAAAGTGAAATTAGGTAAAATGTCTAACCATTTGACACCTGTATTCAATAAACTTTAGCAATTCCTTAACTTTTCTAGAATTAACTGAAATGTGTTGCTCAGCATTCAAAGCCCTTTCCAATTTGTTCTTCTTTTTAGTCTTAGTTTTCCTGACTCCTCTCTATGAACTCTACAATCCAGTGATAAATTTCTTTGTTATATTTTGTACAAGAAAATTCATTTGTAGACTCAAGGAATTTTTGAAGCTTTACCTCATAAATAGAATATTCTCCCCTAATAATCTATACCTCCATGCTTCCTTCAAATACAAATTAAAATACCAGTTTTAATAAAAATCATTTCTCATTCTCCTTTACTATTTATGACTTCATTCTGTTCATTGTCTTTGATTTATTCTAAATATACAATATATTTGTCTCTCACATTAGAATGTGAGATCTCTGGGAAAAAAGACACTTTTGTTGTTGTTTTTTCTTGTTTTCTTGTTATTGTTTTTTATATTTTATCTTGCCTTCAATAGTTGTATAAATATGTATGCATGCATATATTGGATTTAACATATATTTCTACCATGTTTAACATATATTGAACTACTTGTGGTCTAGAGGAGGGCATGAGGGAAAGGAGGTGAAATTGAAACACAAGATTTTGCAAGAGCTAATGTTGAAGTATTGTCTCTGCATATGTTTTGAAAAAGAAAAAGTTTTAATAAAAAAAAAAAAAGAAAAAGCTTAAAAAATTTTTATTTTGCCTTTCTTTGCATCCCCAGAATTTAGCACAGGGTCTGTAATATAGTAGCTACTTAATGAATAATTAGCAACTAAATGAATTTCCCTTGCTTGGGAAGTGATTTCCTGCAAGTTTTTTTTCCCCTAATTTGGCAATACATTTTTATTTTTTCTCCCAATCACAAAAAATTTAATTAAGGAGCATCTAGGAAAATACTGTGTGTATATATTTCTGCACATGCACACACATGCACAATGTGTATGGCAAATAGTAGTTAATGCTTACTTAACTAAATTATAGCATAATGCTTTCCTCATGTACATCCACATAATTACCAGTTCCCTATAAATTGCTCACCCTGGATTTTCTCAGTAACCTGAATTTCTTGAGTAAATAGGGATTATAGGAGAATGCTTATGAAAGCATCTAGTTAGGCAATGTATAGAGATATATTCCTTATGTCAGGATGGCATCTAGCCTCAGACAATTTCCAACTACGTTTCTTCATCTGTAAAATGAAGATAATAAAGTCACCTCCATGTCAGAAATGTTATAAAGCCAAATGAGTTCATATTTATAAAGCCTTTTGTAAATTGTAAAGAAATATTAGTTACTGATAGACTAGGGTAACTCAAGCTAGGGCTGGGTAACTAAATAGATAGTTGCTTAAATATTTGCTTGAATATAGGCTAGACTAGATTGTGGGAGCTTAGAGCAATGGAAAATGTGTTGGCTTTGGAGTCAAGAAAATAGGGTCTAATTTTTGCTTTGCCATTTACTACTTAAGTGGTCTTGGATCCCTTAATTTCTCTTGGCTTCATTTTAATGATTTTTCATTATCTCTTTCAACTATAAATATATGGATCTATGAAAGTCCCCTTCATCTCTGAGTTTCTATGAATCACTTTAAATATCCTTCTCTATGAACAATATTGGATGTATGAAAGTCCCCTTCATCTCTAAGGTTCTATGGATCACATTAAATATCCTTCTCTATGAACAATTTGCTATATCTAATTTTGACTTCAGGATATGTCTTTGATATATTGAATTTCCTTGAAAGATTTTTTGCTCTACTTATGTGTCTTTAAACTATAGACATAGGTGATGGTTTATATTTGACTTAGGAAAAAAAAAAACAATTATCATCATGATTCTACTTTCCCCTTTCCCATCCTTGGTTCTAAGTGCTAATCTGAGTATTTTTTAAAAGCAAAAATGGCTTCTATTTTGGCATTTCCCCCTTCTGGCACTGTTTGCATTTAGTGGAGGAAATGAATTATAAGCTCATGAAAAGCAAATACCAAAAGCTTTAAAATGAACATTTAGCCAGTAGAAAGTTGCAATACAGCCAAGATAACTCTATGGCTGGGGAGAAAAGGCAACTAGATTATATGCTGTATTATTTTATTTCATCACTTAGGAAAATGGTAAATTTCTATATGTACACATCTCTACTCATCATCTATCTACCTATAAAATTTAAGAAATTTCTATACAATATGTGACATTAGTATACTTTGTGACCAGATGGATAGAGTGCTGTATTTGAAATCAGAAGACTTGTACTAAAATGCCACGTACAATACTTAGCTCTGTGGCCAATGGCATTTTGCTTAAGGTCTCTGATCATCACTGTACTAATCTATAAAAATGATGACAATATATTTTTAGTATCTACATGACATTGATATCAATCAAAGAGGCAACAAGTATCTATCAAGTGTATCCTATATGTCAAGCATCATGTCAGGTTCTGGAGAAACAAATATAAAGAACAAAATTCTTTTTGAAAAAAGTTTGCTTCCACTGGGAGAAATAGCAAGTTCAAGTTCATACACACACACACACACACACACACACACACACACACACACACACGTTTATAGAGCACTTGATTTGGAATCAGGAACACGTGAATTCAAATCCAACCTTAGATGCTTATTACCTGTGTGACACTGGTTAAGTCACTTAACCCTGTTTCTTATCAGTTTCTTATCTATTAAACAGGCTGGAGAAGGAAATGACAAAACACTTCAGGATCTCTGCTAAGAATATTCCTCATTGGAATCATGAAGAATTGAACTTGACTAGAACAACTGACCAATAACCTCACACATATGTGCATGCATACACATCATATATGTAACATACCTGTTGTACATGTTTTGTGTGTATATGTGTGTGTGTGTGTGTATTTGTGTATATGTGCATACACACAGATATTTGAAGCAGATGGTAGCTCAGTAGATAGAAAACTGGGCCAATATTCAGGAAGGCTTCAGCTCAAATTTAGCCTCAGATACTTCCAGCTGTGTGACCTGGGACAAGTTATTTAACCTCTGATTCTCTAGTAAAAGAATCCAGAGGAGATTCAATGGGGAAGGAAATGGAAAATCCCTTTAGCATCTTTGCAAAAATGCCCCATGAACAACTATGGTCCCTGAAGTCATGAAAACCAAAATGAGACTGAAGTACTCAACAATAACAACTAAAAGTAAATGAATACAAATATATAATTTATATGGGTATACTTAATATATGATATAATATAATAAATCATAAGCAATACAGATATCAGTTAAATCCAAAGTAATTTGGAAAGGAAGGCACTAGCAATATGAGGAATTTGGAAAGGCTTTGTATCAAGTTAAATTTTAAAAGAAATGAGAAAAAAGTAAGGTGGAAGTTTATTTAAAGCATGAAGAGCAAACTGTCCAAAGGATAGAGTTTCATGTGTGACACAGAGAGAAGAGATCAATTGGCTGGATTCCAGCATATAGCAGGGAGAAAGAAATCCAATGACTAGAAAGAAAACATGGAATCAGATCCTGAAGGACTTTAAAAAAAATACCAGAGGAATTGATATTTGATCCAAGAGGCTACAGGAATTGATTGTGTAAAAGCAAAAAAACTCACGATGATGCATATAAATGCATATAAAAGTATAAATGCTACAGAACTGTAGATTGGTTTTTATTTCAGCATGCATTAATTTAATTGTTGCATTCATTGCACCAAAGACACAGTGCTAGGTGGGAGTGTCTTTTGCAAGTGGGATGATTAACATGTCTTATGTCAGTATTATTACTTTCTTTTTTTTTTCTTTTTATTAAAGCTTTTTATTTTCAAAACATATGCATGGATAATTTTTTTAACATTGATGCTTGCATGCTCTCCTGTTCCAAATTTTCCCCTCCTTCCCCCATGTCCTCTCCTAGATGGCAAGCAAAACAATATGTTATACATGTCAAAATATATGTTAAATGCAACATATGTAAACATTTATACAATTAGCTTGCTGCACAAGAATAATCAGAACAAAAAGGAAAGAAAATGAATAAGAAAACAAAATGCAAGCAAGTAAAAACAAAAATAATGAGAATGCTTTGTTGTGATCCATATTTAGTTCCCACAGTCCTCTCTCTGGGCACAGATGGCTCTCTTTATCATAAGATCAGGGGAACTGGCCTTGATCATCTTATTGTTGAAAAAACCCACATCCACCAGAATAGATCATCATATAATCTTGCTGTTGCCTTGTACAATGATCTCCTGGTTCTGCTCATTTCACTTAATATCAATTCATGTAAGTCTCTCTAGACCTCTCTAAAATTATTCTGTTGATTGATTCTTATAGAACAATAATATTCCATAACTTTAATTTACCATAACTTGTTCAGCCATTCTTCAACTGATGGGCATCCATTCAGTTTCCAGTTTCTTGTCACTAAGAAAAGTGTTCTACAAACATTTGTGCATATGTGGTTCCCATCCCTCCTTTAAGATCTCATTGGGATACAGGTCCAGTAGAAGCATTGCTGAATAAAAGGCTATGCATAGTTTGAGAATTTTTTGAGCATTTTTCCAAATAGCTCTCCAGAATGCCTGAATCTGATCACAATTTCACCAACATTTTATTATTCCAGCTTTCTCACATCCCCTCCAACATTTGTCATTATCTTTTACTGCAGCTTAGACAATCTGAAAGGTGTGTAGTAGAATCTCAGACTTGTCTTAATTTGCATTTCTCTGATCAATAGTGATTTAGAGCACCTTTTCATGTGGCTACAAACATTTTCAATTTCTTCATCTGAAAAGTGTCTGTTCATATCCTTTAACCTTTTATCAATAAGGGAATGGCTTGAATTCTTATAAATTTGAGTTAGTTCTCTATATATTTTAGAAATGAGGCCTTTATCAGAACACTTAAATGTAAACATGTTTTCCCAATTTATTGTTTAACTTTCAATCTTGTTTGCATTAGTTTTATTTGTACAAAAACTTTTCAGCTTAATATAATCAAAATTATCTATTTGACATTCACTTATGAGTTTGTTAGTCTTTGGTTGCAAATTCCTTCCTTCTCCAAATATTTGAGAGGTAAACTATCCTATGTTCTTCTAATTTGTTTATAATATCATTCTTTTTGTCTAGATCATGAATCCATTTTGACCTTATCTTGATATACAGTGTTAGGTGTGAGCCAATGCCTAGTTTATGTCATACTACTTTCTAATTTTCTCATAGTTTCTGTCAAATAGTGAGTTCTTATCCCAAAAGCTGGAGTCTTTGAGTTTGTCAAACACTAGACTGTTACAGTTATTGACTCTTTTGTTAACCTAACCTATTCCATTGATTGAAATATCTATTTTTTAGCCAGTACCAAATGGTTTTGATGACTGCTGCTTTATAACATAGCTATGTATAAATAAATAGTATGTATGGCACAGGTAGGACACCTTCATTGCATTTTTTCATTAATTCCTTTGAAATATGAGATGTTTTGTTCTTCCAGATGAACTTTGTTATTATTTTTTATATATCCATAAAATAATTTCTTAGGATGTTGGTATGGCACCAAATGATAGATAAATTTATATATTACTGTCATTTTTATTATATCAGTCAGACCTATACATGAGCATTTGATATTTTTCCACATGTTAGATCTGACTTTTTTGTGTGAAAAGTGTTTTGTAGTTGTGTTCATATAGTTTCTTACTTTCTCTTGGCAGATAGATTCCTAAATATTTTATGCTATCCACAATTATTTTGAATGGAAATTCTCTTTGTATTTCTTGCTGTTGGACTTTGTTGGTAATGTATAAAATGCTGATGATTTATGTGGATTTATTTTGTATCCTGAAACTTTGTTAAAATTGTGAATTGGTTCTAGTAGTTTTTTAGTCAATTCTCTGGTGTTCTGTAAGAATACCATCATATTATCTAGAAAGAGTGATAATCTAGAAAAAGTGATAATTACCTACTCTAATTCCTTTATTCTTATTTCTTCTCTTCTTGCCAAAGGTAACATTTCTAATACAATATTGAATAGTAATGGTAATAGTAGACAACCTTGTTTCACTCTTGATCTTATTGAGAATGGTTCAAGTTTGTCCCCATTACATATGATGCTTGCTGATAGTTTTAAATAGATGCTACTGACTATTTTAAGGAAAAGCCCATTTATTCCTATACTTGCTAGTGTTTTTAATAGGAATGGATATTGGATTTTATCAAATGCTTTTTCTGCATGTATTGAGATAATCATATGATTTTGTTAGTTTTGTTATTGATATAGTTAATTATGCTAATGGTTTTCCTAATATTGAACCAGTCCTGCATTTCTGATATAAATCCTACTTGGTCATAGTGTATTATCCTGGGGATGATTTTCTATAATCTTTTTGCTAGCATTTTTTATTTAAGATTTTTGCATCAATATTCATTAAGGAAATTAGTGTATACTTTTCTTTCTTTCTTTTTTTTTTTTCACCCTACCTGGTTTAAGTATCAGCACCATATCTGTGTCATAAAAGGAATTTGATAGGACTCCTCCTTTCCCTATTTTTTCAAATAGTTTTATAAAATATTAGAATTAATTGCTCTTTGAATGTTTGGTAGAATTTACATGTAAATTCATCTGGCTCTGGGGATTTTTTTCTTAGGGAGATGATTATTATCTTGTTCTATTTTTTTCTAAAATGGGGCTATTTAAATAATTTATTTCCCCTTCTGTTAACTTTGACAATCTATATTTTTTCCTACATATTCTTCCATTTCATTTAATTATCAAATTTATTGGCATATTTGGGAAAAGTAAATCTTAATTATTGCTCTGATTTTCTCTTCAGTGGTGAAAAGTTCTCCCTTTTCATTTTTGAGACTAACAATTTGATTTTCTTTTTTTTTTCCTTTTTCTAATCAAATTAACTAAAGGTTTATCTATTTTATTTTTTCCATAAAACCAACTCTTAGTTTTATTTATTAATTCAATATTTCCTTATTTTCTATTTTATTAATCTCTCCTGTTTTCAGAATTTCAAATTTGGTGTTTAATTGAAGGTTTTTAATTTGTTCTTTTAATTTGTGTTTTAAATTGAAGGTTTAATTAGTTGCAAGCCCGATTTATTAATCTTTTTTCCCCTTATTCAAGTAAGCATCTAGTGATATAAAATTTCTGTAATAACTATTTTGGCTGCATCCCCCAAATTTTGGTAAGTTTTCTCATTATTGTCATTCTCCTGGATGAAGTCATTGATTGTATCTATAATTTGTTGTTTTACACATTCATTCTTTAGGATTAGATTATTTCATTTCCAATTAATTTTTGGTCTATTTCCCCTGCCCTTTTTGCATGTAATTTTTATTACATAATGATCTGAAAAAATACATTTATTATTTCAGCCTTTCTGCATTTGATTTTGAGCTTTTTATCACCTAATACATGGTCAATTTTTCTATAGTTTCCATGAATCACCGAGAAAAAAGCCTAATCCTTTCTGTCTCCAATTTTATCCAGAGATCTATCATAACTAACTTGTCTAATATTGTTTACTACCTAAACTTCTTTATTATCTATTTTGTGGTTCAATTTATCTAGTTTTGATAGAGCAAGGTTGAATTCTCCACTTTTATGGTTTTGCTGTCTTGCATCTCTCTTAACTTCTCCTCTAGGAATTTGGATGGCTATAACACTTAGCGTATATATGTTTATTATTGATATTGCTTCATTATCTATGATGCCCTTTAGCAAGATATAGGTTTCTTCTTTATCTCTTTTAATTAGATCTATCTTTGCTTTTACTTGATCTGAGATTAGGATCACTACCCCTGATTTTTTTGTTTACTTCACTTGAAGCATAATAAATTCTGCTCCAACCCTTTAACTTGACTATGCATATATCACTCTGCTTTAAATGTATTTCTTGTAAACAACATATAATAAGATTCTGGGTTTAATCCAGTCTGCTATTCACTTCCAGTTCACTTCCATTTTATGGGAAAATTCATCCCATTCACTCACATTCACAGTTAAAATAATTAATTCTGTATTCCCTGTCATTTTATTTACCCTAAGTTATGATTTTCTATTTATTTTTCCCCTTTCCTCCAATCCAGTATTTTGCTTCTGATAACCACCTCCCTCAAACAACCCTCCTCCTTTAGAGTCCCTCCACCTTTTTTACACCTTCCCCCTACAACTTTTATTTTCCCTTCTATTACTTTTCCTCTTTCTTTCCCCTCTCACTTTCCTGTAAGATGAGACAAGTTTCTCTGTGAAACCAAATATATATGATATTCTCTTTTTCAGCCAAATCTTATGAGAGTAAGATTCACACAATGCTCATTTCCTCTCCTTTCTTTCCCTCAATTATAATAGGTCTAAGACATTCTCCCATTTTGGGTCTCAGTATTCTCTTGAGCAAAATACTGGTGAGCACCACTATTAACACAATAAGCAGACCTGATCAGTTTGAAGTTCTCTTCTAAGCTCACCAAATATAATCCATCTCAATGGATCCATTATTTTCATATGTCCAATTGATTAACCAAGGAGAACAGTTGTGGACCATATAGAAAGCCAAGCAAAAAATAATATTGAGGATAGAAAATTCAAGGACTGTTGTCTTTGGTTGTAGGTGATTTAACCTACACTATTAAATGAATAAAAGAATGGAGTGGTTAATCAAAAGTAAGCTGAATTATGGAAAGATGTTGGAATCCTTACTAACTGCTAACTAATTAGAGTTGATCTAACCTTACAAGAAGATGTTTTGGGCAGAACCTGAAACAAGGTACTAAGTAGAACTAATTAATACAAGGCTTGTGTTCACACCTTTACTCATTGGAGTTCAATGAGTTCATACCTCCCTTGAAGCTCTTTGGGCCAGAGAGCACTATGGGAGAAAACCCATAATCCCTCTCTCTGGAAGGAGCATAAATAGGCCAATGGGCCAGTCGAAGAAGTTCTTCAGAGAGGGAAGAAGCTACAAGTCGGGATTTCAGCAGAATTACGCCAGAAGCCCTCTCTTCAAGGCAAGACAGATTCAACTTGGTACTGGCTCTGGAGGCTGAAGAAAGCAGAGGCAGAAGCAAAGGACAAAGCGGCAAGAGCTCTTGGAACCAAGCAGAGAGATAGGCCTCTAAGCTAACCGGGCTATATTGGAGATAATAAAAGATCTGAACTTTTATCACCTGGCTGCGTTTTGAGAAGAAAAAGCTCACCACATTTTGGCGCCCGAACAGGGACCGATTCAGATCCATCTGAACTAGATCACAACAGAAAGATTTGTTAAAGATGAAAATAATAGTGTATTTGTGAGAAGAAGGGATGGAATAGAGATACTTAGCATTTGATTTTTGTAATGTTTGTGAAAACAATCATTTTTTTAATCACTAATTTTATTCTAATGGTTCTTTGTGGCTGGTTTCATGTCATGAAATGACTTGAAAAGTATATAAAGAATAAAAGTCTGAAATAACTTAATAAGCAGTGGAGAGGTACGTAGAAATGAATGATTATCTCATAAATGTTTTCTGATGAGTTAAGCTTGGGAGTTTTCTTTCCTGGCAAATAGGATATTATTGAAGTTATACTGTTGTTCCCAAACCTATCCTTTCTATCCCAAGACTTTTGTACAATTTGAATAACAAAATTCCTCAAAACTCTCTTCATATGTCATTAACTCACTGTTTTTCAATATCCTGTTTATATTTTATTGGATGTTCTTCAGATGATCATTCTCCTTTCCCACAAAAATAAATGCAATATTAACAAGGTGGTAAAACTGGACTAATTGTTCAGTGGAAGATGATGGAATCTAATATCAACTTCTTCCAATTAACACTGCCTCAGTTTTGACTCTAAATTTCTTACTCACCTACCTGGTTTTAAAAAATCATTTCATCAGCTAACTAGTTGTAATTGACCAAATAGAGACTCTAAAATCTCTTGCAATATCAAGTATGCATGCACAGTATTTTCATCCCTCATTTTTTGTCTCTTATTATTCCATACCATACAATGATGAGAATTCTTATTAAGAAGGGAAGGGTGTGTTTTTATTTTGGGGCTGTAGCATAGTGTAAAGAGGAAGCCTGTTTCAAGAGATTTGGGTCTGAATCTCATCTCTGAAAAGATCTATGTAACAATGGGTTAGTGAATTATATACTCTATAAATGTCCCTATGTTTAATGGAGATGACACAGTAAGTATATTTTTATTATATGTTCCTTTAGGCTATTGAGAAAAAAAGCACTTTATAAAATGCACTAATGAAATATGTTAGTTTATGGACACATATTTCATGCTTTCTCTACAGTAGACACAGAGAAGGTTATCTGCTTAATCTTGTTTTGGGAAAAAATGTTTCTTCTATATGCCTACTTATCAGAGGACAGCTTTGATAGCTTAGAAACTTCAAAGACAAAATTATTATAAAGACTATTGCATATGTAAACATATACATGATTTCTTTGTACTTATATAAGTATGTGTGTACCATATACAATTGTGATTGTGTGTGTGTGTGTGTGTGTGTGCGTGTGTAAAAACAGAATAGATCTTTGATTCACTGATATAGGTAACTCTTGGGTAAGTAATTGTTATTGCTGTCTTTATAATTTGAAATCTTTGAGGAATCCCTGGGACAGTGAGTGATAAAATTGCATGATTTTTCCAGGGATATATAGTCAATATGTCAAAAGTGGGACTTGACTCAGATTCTATCTATCAGTTATCACATGAATATCCACAGAATTTGGGGGCTCAAAAGTAAATTGTGGCTTGCTTTCAGCAGGCCTTGAATGCCAGGATAAGAAGTAAGAGAAGATTTTATTTTTTAAAGTTTAGTTTTATAAAACATGAAACTTTTTTTCAGTGAATTTACTTTGCTAATTATGGTTCACTTAATGCTAGTATTGAACTAAGATGTGTTCCTTAAGGATACACTGCTTTATGGATGGAAACTGGGCTGGCATATGCAATTTACCACACATTATTGAGAATTGACTATATATATGAACAGCTTCATTGTGTAAAATTTGCTATATACATAAATATATCCCCAGAGAAAATGAGTGGTGACCATTCTTCTTAAATATTTGGGCAATTTGGGCACCATTTATTCAGCAGTAATAAGGATTTACAAATCTCATTACAATAGCATTGTAATATCACTTTTCCCCCCAGCAGCAAATTTTGATTCAATCTGTTGGTTCAAATAAAACAAGCTATAGATCTTTGCAAGCAGATGGTGTATTCTCTTTGCTCTACAACTGGGAAAGCAAATTGCAGCATTTCGGAGAAGGCACGATGATTGTGAATTTTGGAAAAAAATAAAGATACATGTTTTTTTTAATGGGATGCAAGATCCATCAAAGAGATATGTTAGATACAAACTACTGTATCCTGTTTCCACTGAACTAGAAAACATACCATCACCCTTGGCGAATGGCCAAAGTTTTTTTTTTCTTAGCCCCAGGCCAAAAAAAAAAAAAAAGTCAAGACATCCCAAGAAGACATATTTCTCAAGAGTGTTCAGATTACTGAAAAGAGATGCTATCCAGTTTTGAGTGAATGTGATGTGGTTTGGAGGTTGTCATTATTACCTAAGAAATTATCTAGTGGGATTGCCAGCAGCATAGTTGAATGAGTTTTCATGATAAACTTTAACTCTCCTGGTTCATATTCATAAGAAAGAAAAAATCCCCTAATGAAGTAAAAGAATACATTTATTAAAGAAATGGAGGAAATGGGCCTGTTGAGATGTATGTAAAAGAGTTACAAATTAGTTAGCACTGATTTTGGATTTATTATGTGCCAGCAACTGTGTTAAGTGATAAGAATATGAATAAAAAAGAAAGAAAAACATTTCTTACCCTTAAAATGAGCTCTTGAAAGAAGTAACCAGTCAGAGAAAAAGGGAAACAGGGTGTAAGGTACTTCCATTGTGAGACCATGAAGAGGGAAAGTGAACTTCCAAGGAGAAAATATTTTTTGTGTGGCATGATATGAAAAATCTGGAGCATCAGGGAAACTATTGAAAAAAAGAAAGGAAAACATAACTATCCCTGGAACAAATTGAAAAAAAATCTAATCCACTGGTTTATGAGCAATGAATTATATTTAGTACAGAGTAGTGGTCAGTGCACAAGGATTGGAGTTAGTAAAATGGGGATTTTATCTAGATAAATTTTTTTTTTGTGAGAAAGTATAACATCTTTATATGATCATAGAACTTGGTATGGATCTATAAATCTGGGAAAAGACTTTGGCATACATAGAGAGTGGGTCAAAACCTGATTCATTTAAATCTAAAAAGTCATAATACATATAATCATAATAAGGTCACAACATGTATGAGATGTCGCCAAAATAGTTCTTAGAGAAAAATGTATATCTTGGAAAGTTTGCATTGAGACCACTGGAGAACTGAGGTTCAATGCATTTAGCATACTGCTAAAAATATGAGACCAACAATTAGTCAATTAATTGAAGCAAGCACAAAAATCCATTTTGAAATTTAAAGGTAAAAGTTTAAAATTGAGATTATAACATAATAACTAAATACAATATTGAGAAGACCAAGATTATTGATAAATCAATAATTTTATTTTTGTGAGGAAACTTCAGAAATGAAAAGAGAAAACATTACAAATGAAGAGGAACATAAGTTTCTTTTCTAAAAGAATTATTATTTTTTACATATGTTTAGGTGATAATAATACTGAATATTTTAGTTAAATGGGAAAGATTAAAACATTAACAATAAGGGAGAAATAGCTGAAACAATAAAAAAAAAAAGAAAAGGAAGAGAAACTTTCCATGGCAAATTTTATTCAAATATCAAATTGCCTTAAAAATGAATTCTAGTAAACAATAGAAGATCCAATAATTTTCATGGCACACACACACAAAAAATACTATTTTCAAAAATAAAAATGCCTATTCATCAAATTCATTCCCTAAAATTCTTCATTTGCTATACAATAAAGGAGAATGTAAGGCAGAAAAATGAAACAAAGGCAATTATAATTTATCAATATTAATATGAAATATTAAATGATGTCCTGAAATGTAGAGTATAATTATATCCCCAAAGCAATTCACTATGACTGAGTTGCTTTTACACTAGGAGTTTATTAGGAAAACATTGAACATATAAGTCATAATGATTTCAAAAAACCCTGAACACATTATATCAAGGGAAGTTGAAAAATTGACAAAATTCAACACTCATGTTGAATTTTTTTTTAAAGACACATAAGGGCTTTCTTCACTATAATATTAAAAACTATTTGAAACCAAATATTACCATTGTTTGAAGGCAAGCTCTTCCACTGAGACCTAGGGAAAAGCAAAAATACCTATTAACATTATTAATATTTGTCAAAATTACCAAAAAATACCATATATAGCAATATGATAATAAAAAATAAATTGAGAAAATGATCAGTAGAAAGAAAAAAGATATTCTTAAACATGTTGTTTTATTAAGTAAATCCAAGAAAATTGATTAAAAATAAGTAATTAAGACTAGTAATTTCCTTATAGATGAATAACAACAGGAAAAATGGATTAAAGAAGAATTGGTTTTTAAGGTAGTAACAAAATGCATTATTTGAGACTTAACTTACCACCATACAACTGGGGCTTACCTAAATAAAATAATAATAATTTCCATAGAAATAAAGAAGAATTAAACCAACTAGAAAAGTATTCAATATACAAGTGTTATTTATGTTTAATTAATGAAGATAACAATAAGAAAAACATTTAATGCATAAATTTAAAACAATCGACAACAATTTTAATATAAATGGGGGCACAAAATACTTAGCTAAAATAGTGGCAAACAAATTATCAAGAAGTAATTATTAAATTTGCTATTGAATAAAAAGAAAGCAGATCAGTGAGTAGACTCTCACCCACTATACAATCCATTGTGTACCCGATATCATTTGGCCTCCTAAATTCCACATTAGTTCCCCTTTTCAGTCAACCATCATCTCTATTTAGATGATTCTCATATATACTGATCTAGGCTGTAGCCTTTCTTCTGACCTTCATTCTTAAATCTTCATCTGTCTACATGAAATCTGAAATGAAATATATTTTAGATATTTTAAACTCAACATGTCCAAAACTGATATTATTTTCTCCTCTTAAATGTCACCTTCTTTCTGACTTTATATATATTGTTGAGGGTACCATTCTTTCAGTCACTCAGCCTCATAACTAGAAGTCATCCTCAACTGCTTACTCTCTCATCTTCCAAATTTATTCAGTTGCCAGGTCCTGTTATTTATACGTTTATAACATCTCTTATAAACACCCACTTCTCTTCTCTATTGCTGTTATTACTTTGTTGTTATTTGGCCTTTGTTCTCAAAGTGCAAGATCATCTGCCTCACTTTCTCCTTCAGAAACATCTGGGTCCAGTGGCAAAATATAGATCAAGACAGACCTTCATTGCCTTATATCTGGACTATTGAAAAAGTTTCCTGGTTGGTCTCTCTGCCCCCACTAAGGGCAGCTAGTGATTGAGTGAATATACTTTTGTGCCTGGAGTCAAGAAAACCTGAGTTCAAATTAAAATTCAGGCACTTATTACATATATAACTCAAGGCAAGTCACTAAACCTGTATTTGCCCCAGTTTATTCAGCTTTAAAATAGGTATAAAATGGCACCTATCTCTCAGGATTATTGTGAAGAACAAATGGTTAATACTTAATTTACAAATACTTAGCACAGTGCTTGGCATATAGTCATAGCTATACATTTCCTCCCTTCCTTCACTGAAATTTCAAATTATTATCTCTAAAACATACTTTTATTATGTTATACCCTTCTCCACCATTTAATCAACACCAATATCTTCCATTTGGCTTGTAATGCTTCCTAAAAAAATCTGCTTCCTACCTATTTTTCCATTATTCTTAAAAAAACTATCATCTAATGTAGTAAGAGTGTAAACTTAGTCTTAAGAATTCAAATGTTGGGGGAAAATGTTTTGAAAAAAGAAAATGGCAATGATGGATTTTATTTGTGTGCAAAATACATGTACAATAGAATCATATATCAAATGCATGATATATTTGAAATGCATTAATGCTCTATAGATATTGTTATATCTGTATATATAGAGATGTATATATACCTAAAAAAAAAAAAAAGGTGTGGTGCTGGTGATTATGAAATGTGAGGCTACACAACAACAAACAGGGAGAAAATGCCTAGCAAATTAAAATAGAAGCTATTATAAAAGAAACATGGATTATTCTGATTATTTTAATATTTCAAAATATTGTGCACACATAAAATATGTTCAGTCAAAATTAAGAAAAATAGACAGAAGGAAAGAAATTCATGTATTAAACATCTCTGGTAAATGCCTGATATTTAAAAATTCTAAGAACTAATGACACACTTATTACAAACTTATTCCCCAATAGACACGTCAAAAACTATCAGTAGTCAGTTTTCTAAAGAACAAACTCTCAGCAATTCTCAGATAGAGTGTTCAAAATCACTAACAATTGAATATGTAAACTAGATAGATTTAGAAATATCTCCTTAGACAAGTAACATTTTTCAAAATATTAGAAATTAAAAATGAAATATTGGTAAAACTGTTGGAATACTTTATAATATATTCCTTGACAAAACTGTGAGTTGCTGTGACCATTATAGAACTAAACCATAAGAGATGCAAAAATTGTTAATTCGTGTCATTTCATTTTCATAATTATTAGTTTATATTACAATGAAAGTATTTAAAATGTCCAAAATAAGTAAATAAACAAATGGAATATTCCTAATAGAATTATTTGAGATAGCAAAATAATAAAGCATATATCCAATTACTATGAATATGTGGTAAAATTATGACATAATTATAATGATTTATCATTGCTGCATTCATCCATTGTCATATGACTTAAATGGCATTCTTTTACAAAATTTTACAAAATCACTGAATGGGAAAGTTAGAAGGGACCTCATCCTGTATCTAATAATAACAAAAAAAAATACACAAAAGTTATTGGAATCATAACATATCTAAGAAGCTATCACAATGTCTCTCCTTGAAGACCCCAAAGGATGATATTCGGAAAACTTTGTAGACTGGCCATTGCACTTCTAGACAGATCAATTTCACAGGCTTTTTTTTTTTCTTAAATTAAACCTTTTTACAACTCCTAAACATTGCTGCCAATTCTGTCTTCTGGATCCAAAGAGAATTCTATATGAAAACTCTTCAAATAGTTGGAAGATAGTTATCAGAGCCCTTCACACACATTACTAGGATGTTTATTCTACCTGAAACCTCTGATCAGATAGAGTTTGGACCAATAATGTCTATCCCTTGAATCTAGATAATCTACTATTCAAGGACACAAATGATTTAATTGACATCTAATCCATACCTTATCATATTCCCCACTAGAATGGTACTAAATATTTTATTAAAGACTTTGTGGAAATATAGAAAAGCTAAATCAACAATTTTCTCCTCATCTACTGATTTCAAAATTTCATCCAAAAAAAAAAAAGAAGCAATGTGATTATTCTTGATAAATCTGTCTTTGGTTTAAAAAAATAATCTCTGAAGTTTACAATTCAAGAAGGGTTGAATTTAAATGTAATTCCTCCCAGAGGTATGGTAACCTTATTTGCTTAGTCAAATACCATTTCCCTTGCCTAATCTAATCAAAGAGTTTCATAGTTTACAGTATACACAGTCTTGCTTACTTATCATACCCATTAATAAGTTGGTTCCACAATTCAGTCAATGAAAGAGGGTTTTTTCCTTTATGTTCACAGATCCTGGAATATTGTCTGTGTATTATATTTGTTAAAATATTTCCTTTTGAATATGGTCTCTTTAGAGGGAAGAAAAAAGATTAGCCATACTGTTTACCTCCTGGCATTTAGATAAAACAATAAATTGATTTTCCAGTTCCTTCTTATTTTAAATATCTGATTTGTTATCAGAGAGAGATACATCATAGTTTTGTTTAAAGGTTTATGTATTATAATCCACCACCCTTAGAGATCCTACCTTTGGATACCAAATGTATAGTAAGTTAAAAAAATCAACAGGACAAACTTTGTTTTGTTTATTTGTCTGTTTGTAAGAAGCATTCATTGAGTGGGTATCAATATTTAAAGAAATAACAAGGATGTTTTAACAAAATAATCAGATGCATGTAACTGACACTTGCGGTTGTAAAGCAATGCATAATAAAATCCTCTTTTCTTTTAAAGAAGTAAAGCAAGAATAACCCACAATCACTATTTGAAACACCCCCATCTCTCTCCCCCCTCCCGGTTTCTGTCTCTCCCCTGCAGAGGACCACTTGAGAGGAATGATCCTTTTTACTTAAACTTAACTTAGCCACTCCACAAAATCAAAGTTTGTGTGAAAAGAGCCCACTGTCTTGCTAAGACACCTTCAAAGACTTCATACTTCAGTGTATCTCCTTCTTCTTCTTTACCCCCACTGTTAAATGTATTCCTTTGACAATACACCTTACATTGAGTTTAAAGTCTCTGTACTGGTTTACTTAAAGGAAAAGAATGATGAATAGAAATACTCACCTCATCAGGGGATCTTTTGTAGACTTGCTAACTCGCTTTCTTCTTTTATTTCCCCATGCATGAAATATACTTGGATTGTTAAAATGTGATCATTTGCAATTCATTTTTTTCAAAGTTGAATATGGAAATGAATTTATGACTTGGAGAGAAACTGTCAAATTTTAATTTATTTGGCTTCTTCCATATACATTTCTGCACATTCCTCAAAGTTCGGCATATTCTCCTGTGAAAATATATTATTTATACTGAACAAGGAATGAACACTCTGCTGCTGCTATTCCCCCAGATCACTTAATTTAAAAAGATTGGGAAGAGGAAAAATATGTTTACTTGAAAGAAGAGCTTTTTTAAGCTAAGCAGTTTCTTGTCTCCTGTGTGTTCCCCTATCTTTGCTTCAGTCACTGAAGCACATTAGAGGAAAATAAAAGTTGTGAAAAAATATGGTCCTTTGTGACCTTTTGCCAACACCGAAATGCAAAATGCTCAATAATAAAGCATGAGTCCACTTACATGCAAAGATTCTGGGGATATATAGATAGATGGAGTAGAAGGAACAGACAGAATAACCCATCAAAGTATTATTTTTTTTTCAAACTTGTAGCCACTAACCTAGTTATAAATCTGCAAGGAATTCTTCTGGATCTCA
This sequence comes from Antechinus flavipes, assembly GCF_016432865.1. NCBI lineage: Eukaryota > Metazoa > Chordata > Mammalia > Dasyuromorphia > Dasyuridae > Antechinus > Antechinus flavipes. The sequence continues at coordinate 231,955,594 of NC_067403.1, forward strand.
GCTTTTACATCATATGTATGCCATAATAATTCAAATTCCTAGTTTTTCAGAATAGAGTTTGTAATACTCATGGCTACAGTAGTACTATTTACAGTAATCAATGGTCTTATAAATAATTCAATACATGTTTTAGGACTTCCAAAATAAGTAATTCCACTGTTATAGGGAGTCCTTCTGTGGATATGAATACAACTTATAGATAGGAAATCTTTGTGAGTTAACACAACTGAATAATTCCACCCCTTTCTAAAAACATGTAATAATATTAGCAAGTTTAGCATGACTATCTTTCTGGAAAAAGGCAAATAGTTGATGATTGGAAGTGCAATTAGCCTTTTTATTGTCATAGGAGTTATTATAACTTGTGCTCCAAAGTCATTCTGTTTTAAAACCCAAAGCTATGTGTAAGTTTTAATAGATCAGGAGATATGCCATATGAAATATTGTTATCATATTGTGTGAAATGATCACATTTTTATCAAACACCATCAGCACAATTAGAACAAGAATGAAAATCATCGACTGAAGGAAAAAGTTAGCAATCTGCTGCAAGGATTTATGTTTAAAGTATAAATGTAATTAATACAAATATCTAAGACAAAAAGCCATATTCAGTGGATAATTTGAGAAGCAATATGAACAAGCAATTCCCAAAAGAAAAATTGAAGACTATTTTTAAAAATCCATAAAATATTCAAATGAAATTATATAAATTTGAAAAAAATATATTACTGAAAATAAGCAAAATTTTATTTTTACACCATTTTCAATTCACAATATGCTACTTCTTTCCTCAAACAGAGAAACATTGGGGGAAAAGCAATTCAGCAAATAATAGATAATAAAACATAAGAATTATAAATAACAAAAAAGCTATAGAAAAACTTGACACACACATATGCCATTAATGCAAATTTGTCTAAACTGTGAAAAATAATTTTGAAATGGGCTAATAAAGTGACTTAAGAGCCCATATTCTATGATTTAGTGTTCACAGTGTTAAGCATATAATTTAAAGAGGTCAATGATAAAAAGATCCAATATAACACATTTGCAGCAGTACTTTTTGTAATAGTAAAGAACTAGAAACAAAGTGTATGTCCCTCAAATAAATGATAGTTAAACTTTGGTACATGGAGATGATGAACTATAACTGCATTTTAACAAATAATGAAAGTGAATTAAAGAAAACAAAAAGAGTGGAAAAATAGGTGACATTCAAAGAGAAGAAAAATTAAGAAAATTAAACAATGACCATAAATTGTAAATAAAAATAGCAACAATTAAATGCAAAGAGAATGTTCTATAATGATAATAATCATATTTAATCTCTAAAAGAAGAAATGAGAATACATCTCATTCTTACTTCCTTACTCTATATACTATGGTTATTGAACTCCACAGATATGGTGAGCTTTGATACGTCAGTTAATTGTGTTTAATTGCTTTGTTTCTCTTCCTTTTTATTTTTTATTTGTAGTAGAGAATGGAAAGTATGAAATAAAGGTGTTATTAACACAAAATACAGAAATTAAATGTTGGCTTTATAAAAGTTGTTTTATAATTGTGTATGTACACATACATAGAAAGCTTTGATGAGAAGGTTTTGAAAGTCCTTACCTCACAACAGATTTATTCAGTTCTCTTTTTTGTTTATTAAAATATTGCCAAACATCCTAAATATAATCTCAAAGTGTTGTGTTTTTTTTTTTTGCTTTATTCCAAGCACATCATTTCTCATGTTCAATGTGAAGTCTCATGAGTCAACAAACATTTAATAACCACTTATTATGTACTAGGTCATGTCACAAATCTGGGACTATAAATAAAAACCAAAGAAAGAGTCCCTACTCTTAAAGCTTGCATTTTAATTTAGGAAAAGAACAAATAAAAGGCAGCTGAAAACATGGGTACTTACCTGTTTCAGTGAAAGTCCCATGAAGTTATTTTAAGTCTTCTCAAATTGGAGGTTTTAGATGGAATCAATTAGAAGATGATACTTTGAACCAGAGAGTATATTTTATGAGAGAAGTAATGAAAGTGTGGTGTAACTTTTCAGGATACAAAAAAATTATATATTATACATTAAAAAATTCTATGGAGATGAGTAAGAGTTGAAACCTGGAGAGGGATAAAGAGATCTCTGCCCTGGCTTTCCTTCTACTAAAAATTCTAGGAGGAACCAGCAAATGAGAAGTGAGGTTTCAGAGAAAGAAAGTATTTTCATTGAGAGAAGTAGAATCAATGAAAAATACTATTTCTGTTTGGTGATTGAGTCTTTCGAGTTCATAAATTTATTGAGTATTTATTATATATCTAATATATACTAGCTACAGAACTGATGATTAATTTATGAAGTTAGAGAAGCCATGCTTATTTCTTTGGTTGATAAAAGATGGGAATACTACAATTTACAATAGGAAGTAAGTTGGCAATCATAATATAATTAGGCACATCAGGTTTGGGAATGAAAAAACAGGGAAAAGTTTTCAGAGCAGGAAAAAATTTACAGAGGTCAGTGATATAGGTACAGAGGATGGTGAAGACAAACTGTAAGAAGAGAATGATTGGGATGAGTCATTTACATTTGATAGTACTTGAGCAGCTGGAATATTAAGAGATGAGAGAGAACCAGAGGATAAAAGTTTGAGGTGCAATTTTCTAGTTTTTTGAAGGAAAAGACTAACTTCTATCGTTGCTATCTTGAGATAAGTTCATTGGCATATTCAAATCATCTCAAAGTTGTTAATTAAATCTTAAAGTTAATATGTCCATATCATCTAAAAAGTATTAGTATCTTTTTATGTTCTGTTAATCTTATTGCTGATATCCTTAAAATCTGAACTTTATAGCAGCATGTAGATGACTTTCTCTAAGTCAGAACATATTAAATGAATGTTGGATTAATATATGACATAATTTGTCATTCATTATCCTTCAATCCTTGTGAAGGTTTGTGTATGTCTTCTTAGTCTCTGTTTGCTTTATTATTTCTTGTTATTGCCCATTTTTACTATTTATATACTTGCTATTTACTAGAAGGAATTGGGGGTAGAACAAGATACAATTTTAACATAGATACAAAGATAAAATAATAAAAGTCACTTCCTTTTTGAAAAGTTACTTTATATTATATTAGTTTTATAGCTGGGAAATGAGTGGAACATAACGAAAGAGAAACCAGTATGAAGTATGTGGAGTGGACAATGATTACTAATTGAAAACGAGTGTCAAGAAAGGCTTCCTGAGGGAAATGGATTAAAAAGTCTTAAAGAAAGCAAAGGGGTCTGAGTGGCAAAAGTGAGGACAGTCAACATTCTAGGTATGGAAGGGGAAAAGACTATACATAGACACCAAGATGGGAAAAAGAATATTGTAAATGAGGAAAACAAGATAAGACTTGACAGGAATCCAGATTATATAAAGGAAAGTAAAATTGAATAAGCCTGAAAAGGTGGGCAGGAGCCATATGGTAAAACATTTTAAATCCTGAAAAGTAGTCAATGTTTTATCTTAGTAGCAATGGGGAAATGTTGATGCTTGGAATGACTGAACAAATTGTGGTATATGAATGTAATAGAATACTAATGTGCCATAGAAATAATAAAAGATGTTTTTAGCAAAATCTTGGAAGAATTGTGTGTATTATAGAATTATTGAATGAAGTGGGCAGAACTAGAAGGACAATTTGTTGGGATAAAACTTTGAAAAACTTAAGAATTATTATTTTTTAAATTCCACAATTGATAAGTGATCAAAGGATATGAACTGACAGTTTTCAGAGGAGGAACTTAAAACCATCTATAGTCATATGAAAAAATGCTCTAAATTACTATTGATTATAGAAATTCAAATTAAAATAAATCTGATGTACCACTTCACACTTCTTAGATTGATTAAGATGACAGGACAAATAATGATAAATGTTGGAAGGGATATGGGCAAACTGGGACAGTAATACATTGTTGGTAAAGTTGTGAAATGATCCAATCATTCTAGAAAGCAATTTGGAACTATGTTCAAAGGACTATAAAACAGTGTTTACCCTTTACCCAGCAATGCCATTACTGGGTCTATATCCCAAGGAAATTATAAAGGAGTGAAATAAGCAGAACCTGAAATACATTGTACACAGGAACAGCAAGATTGTGGGATGATCAACTATGAAAGATTTGTTTTTTCTCAGTGCTTCAGTGATCCAAGGTAATCCCAATAAACTTTGGATAGAAAATGTCATTTAAATCTCACCCCCACCCCCTCACTCCCACACACACACACACACACACACACACACACACACAAAAAAAAAAAAAACCTTTTTTTTTGGAAAAAAGTTTTTTTTCCAAATTTCTTTATTTTAAATAAAATATTATGCATGCAAATTCATTTTTTAACATATTCCTTTATCTATCCTGTCAGAAGAAAAAAACTGAACAAAAGGAGAAAAAAATCATGTAAGTAAAGTAAACCAGAAGGAAAAGAAAAAAAGTGAACATATCATGTGGTGATTTACATTTGGTCTCCATAGCTCTCTCTTTGATATGGATGGCAAATTCTATCAAAAGTTTATTAGGATTATCTTGGGACCACTTAAACCACTGAGAATTCAAAGTTTGCCATAGTTGATCAACCCACAATCATGCTGTTACTGTGTACAATATATTCCTTGTTCTGCTTGTTTCATCATCATTAATGTAAGTCTTTCCAAGCCTTTCTAAAATCAGCTTGTTCATCACTTTTTATAGACCAATGATATCCCATTGCCTTCATATACCACAGTTCATTCAGCCATTCACCAATTTAGGGGCATTTATTCATTCTCCAATCCTTTGCCACCACAAAAAAGCTACGACAAACATTTTGCACACGTGGTTCCTTTTTCTTCCTTTATGATTTCTTTAGTGGCACTGTTGTTTCAAAGGATATGCACAGTTGTATAGCCCTTTAGTCATAGATTTAAATTGGCTGTCCAGAATGTTGGATTATTTCACAACTTCATGAACAATCCATTAGTATCCCAGTTTTCTCACATCCCCTCCAATATTTATCATTATATTTTCCTGTCATCTTAGCCAATCCTAGAGCTGCCAGGTGGTATCTCAGAGTTGTTAATTTGCATTTCTCTAATCAATGGTGATTTAGAGCATTTTTTTTCATATGACTATAGATTGCTTTAACTTTTTCATCTGAAAACAATCTGTGCAAATATTTGATTATTTATTCATCAGAGAATGATTTGTATTATTATAATTTGAAACAGTTCTTTGTATATTTTAGAAATGAGGCTTTTCTCAGAAAGACTGAATGTATTTTTTTCAGCTTTGTGTTTCCTTTCTCATATTGGCTGTGTTATTTTTGCTTGTGCAAAACCTTATTAATTTAGTATCTGTACTCAAAGTTGTCCATTTTTCATTTTATGATATTCTCTAATTCTTTGATCATAAATATCTTCCTTCTCCAAAGATCTGAAAGGTAAACTATCCCTTGCTCTGATAATTTGCTTCTGGTTTCATCCTTTTTGCTCAAATCATGTACCAATTGTGAATTTATTTTGGTTTGGGGTGGGAGATGTAGGTCTATGCTGAGATTCTGGCAATTATTTTCCAATTTTCCCAAAAATTTTTGTGAAATAGTAAGTTTTTATCTTAGAAGCAGGAGTTTGGGGATTTCTCAAGTGCTAGATTACTATTGTCATTGATTATTTTATCATGTATATCTTTCCTATTTCATTGATCTACTACTCGATTTCTTATCCGGTATCATATGGTTTTGATGACTGCTGTTTATAATAGAATTTTAGGTCAGATACTACTGGGTCACCATTCTTTGAATTTTTTTTTATTAATCCCCTTGATATCCTTGAGTTTTTGTTCTTCCAGATAAATTTTCTCCTTATTTTTTCTAGCTCTCTAATTTTTTTTTTTTTTTTGGCAAATTGATTGGTGTGATACTGAAGAAGTAGATCAATTTAGACAGAATTGTCATTGTTATTATATTAGCTCAGCCTGCCCATAAGCAATTAACATTTCTTCCAATTGTTTAGATTTGACTTTATTTGCAATGCAAGATGTTTTGTAATTGTGTTCATATAGTTCCTTATATAAAAATACATAAAAGTTTACAAATGATTTTCAGAAACTGTTTCACCTCCTGACATTGTGGTGATGAACTCAGATTACTTGTCGAGGAATATCCTTTCATGCATGGATATTTTATTTGTCAACCTGTAAATCATGGCTCAAAGAGACCAATATTGATTGAAGGGTAATCTGTTTTATTATAAGAGAATGAATAAGAATAAATGATTAGGCATAATTTATAGAAAATACAAAGGAGCCCAAAAATGTAACAATGCTTTGGGTATTTATGTGATATAGCTAAAATGGCAGGAGAAGGTGAAGGAGAAGAACAGGTAGTCCTCCTCTGGATCTTCTAGATGATGGAGGCAGGATGTTCTTACTGATTTGAAAAGTCCTAACTGCACAGATAGTCTGGTGCAGACTGGGTAGATTCTGTCTTATAGCTGACTTTTCTCTCAAGGGTATTGAAAGGTTAGTTAGAATTCAAAGATACAAATGTTCACTTAATGTCAGTTCAGGAGACTTTATCATTGGCTTCTTATAATTCTTCTGTATACCCTGATCCCAGTACCTTTGGAAAACAGGGCAACTAAGGAAAACAAGTTAAGTAAGTTTCATGGTCATTTCCACCATTTAAGGTTTCATTTTGGTTCTTCCTTCCTAATGATGAGAACAAGGTGGGAAAGAGAAAATCAATTTTGTTAATTTTCCATCTTGTAAATGCATAATATTCCAGATCCCCAAGGTTAATGAAAATGCTACAAAAATAGGATAAGCCAAAAAAAAATCCTCTTTTAAAAAATGTTTTAAATAAAAGCTGGTTAAAACAATATGAAATACAAATGATGCTTCAATCTTTGATGTTCTTTATTTTGAAAAATATCTTACTGTATCCAAAGACTAGCATAATCTCCAAAGAATTTCAAATGCCATGTGAAGTTGTAGGCTTATAGGAAAATATTCTCCACTGAAATTAGAAGTCTTTTTTTTTTAATCTCATCATTTACCCCAGGTGACTATTCAGACTTTTACAGCATCTTCAAGGCCTCATTTGGGCTATATTAAAAAAAAATATTACACGCTAAAGAAAATGAGTCTCTCATTCCTTTCAAGCATTAGCATCCAAATAATTGAAACCTTTATCAGAGGGCCACCCAGCAGATCCCTTTGAAAATAGGAAGAAACACTGAAAACCCCCACAGCCAAAACAACAGGACTGTTACAACTTGCTGATACCATCTTTTAAAGGAGATATTTCTCTATTTTGCAAAAATATAGATATCAATAATAACACTTAGAGACAGCAAGGTGCCACTGTCACTTCTCTTATTCAGTGGTTCATCTTATCATCTTATTTTTATTTATGGGGAAGAAGAATCAATCAGATGAAATAAAAAAAATGCAGATGAAAGAACAAATGAAATAGTCAAAGAGATAGTGGGCAAAAAGCTGTTAAATAAATCATGCCAATCCACTCCTTATGCTCCCCCTTGCCACCATTAGAAGGTAACTTCCTTGGAGCAGGAACTATTTCTACAGATCTTTGTAACCCAGTTACACATGCACATGCTTAGCATTTAATAATGGTGGTTAGATTAGCTAAAATTCATCTATAAAAGAAAAAAAAAGAAGTCTAATGATGAAAAGATGTTTATATGAGACTGTAGACCTCTATAATAGCTGAAATATTGCTTTTATGTCTATATCAGGGTTTCTTAAGCTTTTCCTACCCCTTTTCACTCAAGAAAATTCATTTACTAATAATAAATAATAATTTCTCATCCCCAAATTCAGTTATGATAGATATGGAGCTGTGACCCAGAATTTAAGTGACTGATCTATCATACTATATATTTTTCATAACCATTGTTAATGCAAGCTCTTGGGAGTGGGAAGATACTGTCATGTCCACTGACCTAACAACCTATGTATTACATGTATATTCAGACCTGAGTATTACCTATATGTTTATGAGTCAAAGCTTTATTGCACTTAGTTTGCTAATAAGATGTGTATGGTCTATGATTTGAAATTAGAAATGTATAAAATGCTCCAATTTAATATATGTACATATACATATATATGTAAACTATGTATGTGTATATACATACACATATCATAATCATTGAATTATCTGCTTTTATTTTTTTAACATAACTTTCTAAATGTTGGGAGTTTTTTACCAAGGATTTTAAGATATGAATATAGACTGTGATTTTAATAAAAATCATATTGTAGATTGCTCTTGTAAAGCAGATCATATATTTTTAAATTAAAAAAATCAGAAGACATAATTAAGCTTTAGATTCTTGATCCTGCCTTGAACTCAAAAAAATAACAGCTATGACCAATAATTAAGGGATAGATTCTTAGATTCTTAGAGGAACATAAACCATAAACTCTGAAAGGTCCTATGAAGCTGCTGCTGTTATTCAGTCATTATAATAATGTCCAACTCTTCATAACCCCATCTGGGATTTTTGGGACAAAGACACTAGAGTGTTTTGGCATTTAATTTTCCATTTTATTTTACAGAGGAGAAAACTGAGACCAACAGGGTGAAGTGACTTAGCCAGGGCCTCACATGTAGTAAACTGTTTGAGATCAGAATTGAACTAATGAAGAATAGTCTTCTTTATTCCAAGCTCAGTGCTTTATCCATTTCGCTGTTAAGCTTCCCATGAAGCTAGTGGGACAAGAAGTCCAGAGAGGAATTCATGATTGTCTGACAGAGAACAGCTATTATAATAGAAGAAGCACTGCTTTGTTCCCAAAGAACAAAGAACCTGTTTTTGAATGCCACATATGCTCACTCTGAGGAGGAGAAATTGGTTTTCTGGATCTCATTTGGATCTCATAATTGGCTTTCTGGATCTCATTATATATATGTTGAGGTGATAAGACCAGATGATGACTGAGTTTTCTTTTAGTTTCCTTGATCACTCCCCAGATAAATGTATAGAGATTCATAAACAAAATTTTGGCTACCTGAAGATGATTTTTTCTCTTTTCTTTTTATTATCAGTATTATATTTTCATGTTGACTTATCTTTTCTACCATCGGTTGTCATGAAGCGCAGTGATTGTGTTCCATATTTGTGGGGTAAGAAGCAATGACAGTGAAATGGATTGTTTGAGCTACATAATTATTCTTCAAAAAATTGGCCAAAATGAGAGTATTCCATTTTCGAAGAGTTGTCATGTATAGGCATACTAACTTACTGTTGTTGGAACTCTGAAATGATATAATCTTTTTAGAAAACAATTTCTAATTATGCAAATATAATGATTAAAATGTGAATACCTTTGGAAGCAGAGATTACATTTGCTGAATTTAGGCTCTAAGGAAGCCATCAACCAAAAGAAAATCCCCATATAATCCAGAATATTTATACTAATTCCTTAAAAATTAGAATTGGGAAGTGGAATCTAATGACTTCATAAGACTGCAAGAAACAATAAAACAAAAATCAAAAGAATGAAAAAAAAATGAAAGAATGTAAAATTTGTTTAGAGTCATTATTTAAAGGAATTTAGAGTATTTTTTGGGAGAGCTACTTCAAGTTCCTGGGAAATAGATAGAGAAATATATTTTTTTAATTATGGACTATCTGAATGCCATGAAAAAAAAAAAAAAGATCCTTGACATCAGTTTTCAAGAAATTATCAAGAAGCAAAACCTGAGGGTGAAACCAAGATTTCATAGTAAAGGTAGAAACTTTACTCCCCTAAACTGCTCCAAATTCCTTTGCATAATGACTCTAAACAAATTTTAGAGCATCAGAATCTAAAAGAATCTAAAAAGACATAGTAAACTTTTTTTCCCAGCTAAAGGCAACTTAAAAATTCAGTTGAAAAGATCGGTGACACAGAGTGCTTCTTATAAGAGGTCTTTATGAAAACCCATGGTGGAAAAGAGAAGTCAATATGAAAATATAATAATGATAATAAAAAGAAAAGAGAAAAAAATCATCTCCAGGTGATCAAGAAGCACAGGCCACCTTCTTAAACAGGATGTGAACCCAACATGCAGTCCCAATACAGGGCATGATAACACAGCCTTGGACCTACCGGGGACCCAGCTGGGACCGATCTCTGAATCAGTGGCAATATTGATAGCTTCTAGACTTCTCACCACAGAGACAGCAAACAGAACCTGGAAGGTCAGAAGAAAACATCTGTGAAATCAGAGTGGAATCCTAGCCCAGAATCTTAGCACAGGGCTCCAGCTTTAACCTGATTCCAGCATCAGTAAAGTGGGACTTTAGAATCAGCTATAGCACTGAAGGCTTCTGGACCTCTCAGCTCAGGGATACCAGGGCAGGGGGAGTAAGGGGACTCAGAAGATGGTCTATGACAATAGTGGGAGTCTGATGTGCAGTGCCAGTGTAACTTCTATCAGCTGAGTCCCAGCCCCAGCCCCAGGTAGTACACTAGATCTTATAGTAACACAGCTCAATAATAGAAAAGAGTGCTTGTGGTGAGATTCCTAGAATGATTTCTGAAAACAGCTGCACAAAAGCTCTGAACTTGGGACATTGTACTCTGCATTCTGGAAACAGAGTCCTATTTTTGCAAAGGGTTGAAAGTCAAGTAATAGGCTAACAATATGGGCAGAAAAAAAAGTTTCTAACTAAGTTATGGTGACAATGAAGATCAAAACATACACTCAGAAGATGTTAACAAAGTCAAAGCTCCTATATCCAAAGCCTTCAAGAAAAATAATAATTGTGTTCAGTCCAGGAAAGTGTTTAAAAGTGACTTTGAAAATCAAGTAAGAAAGGAAGAGGAAAAATAGGGAAAGAATTGAGAGAGTGCAAAAGGAAATACAAAAAGCTAATGAGGAGAAGAATATCTTCTAAAAGAAAATTGGCCAGTTGGGAAAGGAGGTACAAAAACTCACTAAGGAAAATAATTCCTTAATAAATAAAATTAATCAAATGCCCTTTGATGCAGTAGTGCCATTACTGGTTCTATATCCCAAGAAAATCATAAAAAGAAAAAAGTACCCATATGTGAAAAAATGTTTGTAGCAGCTCTTTTTGTGGTAGCAAAGAATTGGAAAAGAAGTGGATGCCCATCAATAGTGAATGGCTGAACAAGTTGTAGTACATGAAAGTAATGGAATAATATTGTTCTTTAAAAAATTATGAACAAGACAATTATAGAAAGGTCGGGAAATATTTACATGGAGTGATGCTAAATGAAACAAGCAAAACCAGGAATACATTGTACACAATAACAGCAAGAATGTGTGATGATCAGCTATGAAAGGCTTAGTTCTTCTCAGTGGTTCAGTGATCCAAAGCAATCCCAATAGACTTTGGAAAGAAAATGCCATCCACATCCAGATAAAGAACAACGGAGACTGACTGTGAATCAACACATGCTAGGTTCACTTCATTTTTTTTCCTCCTTAGAATAAAGGTAGAGGTAATGATAGAGATATAGATATTTATCTCTCCCATGGTTTTCCCCTTTTGCTCTGATTTTTCTCTCCCAAAATGATTCACAAACAAATGTGTATTAAAAATTATGAAAATTTTAAAAAGAATTGAGTAACTAGAAGGTATTGATTTTGTGAGAAATCAAAATACAATAAAGCAAAACAAAAAATAATAGAAAAAAGTAAAATAACTCATTGGAGAAACAACTGACCTGGAAAATAGATCCAGGAAAGATAATTTAAAAATGATTTGTCTACCTGATCATGATCAAAAAAAGCGCCTGAACATCATCTTTCAAGAAATTATCAAGGAGAACTGTCATTTCTTATAGAACAATAATCCATTATCTTCATATACCATGACTTGTTCAGCCATTCCCCAAATGATGGACATCCACTCCTTTTCCAATTCTTTGCTACTACAAAAAGAGCTACTACAAACATTTTTGTACATGTGGATCCCTTTCCTTCCTTAATGATTTCCTTGGGATATAAACCCAGTACTGGCACTGTTGGGTCAAAGGGCATTTGATGAATTCTATTTTTTAAGGAATTATTTTCCTTAGTGAGTTTTTGTACCTCCTTTCCCAAGTGGCCAATTTTATTTTAAAAGATATTCTTCTCCTCATTAGCTTTTTGTATTTCATTTTGCACTCTCTTAATTCTTTTGCTAATTTTTCCTCTTTCTTTCCTACTTGATTTTTGAAGTCACTTTTGATTATGTTGGCATGATCTTTAAAAAAAAAAGGAGTTGAAAAAGAGGAATGCTCTGGGAGAAGGGGAAAAGAGAGGGAGAATGGGAAAATGTTTTTCATGTAAAGGAAGCAGGCAAAGATGAGCTTGTACAATGTGATGCATTAATTAATGGGTAGGATTGTGGATAATATTTGAACAACCTCACTGTTATTGGAATTGGTTCATAGAAGCTTATACACACATACATACACATATGTATATATATTTCAAATATTTGTCTTTGCAGAGGAAAAAAAAACATGAATTATAAATTGAAGTATAATTGTTAATGTTATTTTTTCTGCTTTTTTTGAAATTTGAATACTATAAGAATGTGTTTTGCTACATTTCACACATATAATGATATCATATTGCTTGCCTTCTCACTGACTGGTGAAGGGATGTGAGAAAGGGGGAGAATATAGAATTCAAAATTTGAAAGCAACAGAATATTAAAAAAGAAATAATAAATCACCAAGTTGAAAATAATTAATTGGGTGAACACTCTGGTTTGAATGAATGCCTTTATTGATTCAGTTGAAATTGTCAAAAACTAAAGTATATGTTAATGTTTGTCATACTTATTGACAAAATTACCTTTTTTAAGATTATACAAACTAATTATTTTAAAAATGAAAAAAGTTACAGAAAATAAAATATCTTTCTGATCATAAAATCCAAAACAGGAAATCAATTTTATTAGAAACAAACTCCAAAATTCTATTTGAATGAAGAAATCAATTTGAGATTGGCAGGAATGTCTAATGAAGTAAAGAGGTTCCTAATTTATTCCTTAGATTATCTATCTAACCGAAATGAATTGGAGAGCTAAGAAATTCTCTCATTAACTTAAGCAGTATAGAAAGCCAGCAGGGCTAAATCAAGTCTCTTATTTTTTAAAGATATATTATGTGTAGGGATATATTCATTCATCCATTCACTCATCTATGTCTACTTAAGTGCTTTCTACTGCAAGAGCTCAGGGGATCCACTATTAGTAAGAATTGAGACCCAGCTGCACTTTGAAGGCAATATTTTGCTCTGGTGATACTTATTCAGAAATATCTAATAGAACTCCTAATTATCAAATTCATATGCCTAGAATATGTCTTTAAAATCATCTAAAGCAGAAAAGGGAAATATATCCTGTCTTCATAGAACTTTTTTTTTTTTATTGCTTCAGAATTCAGAAGGCCAGAGTTCCAATTCTGATCTTTATGATTACTATCTCTGTAATGCAGAATAAACTGCTTTGAGTTCATAGAGCTTAATTTCTCTCATGTGTAAAATAAATACCTTGAGTAGATGAACTTTAAGTTTCTTTCTGAATCTAGATCTATGATCCAAAGAGGCCCTTATGGGTAGTAAAAAAAAGATTCAGAATATACAGATTGCTGAATAGAGGATGATATCAGGAGAAAAGAAACACATACTATGTGTGTGAATAAGGAACATCTGAACAAAACTTTAAAGGCAGATAAGAAATACAAATGGGCAGGTAATTCATTTCAAAAAGTTGGGATGGCTTGCATGCTTTGTTCAGAATATAGCTACTAGATCATTAGGACTTGAACATAAATTGTTTGGAAGGAAAAAAAATGACATAAAACTTGAGACTTTAGTTTGGACCAGATTATGAAATATCTTCAAAAGCCAACTTGGAAAATTTATATTTTGTTTTGGTACAAAATGAAAGTAATTAATATGTTTAATCAAGAAAATAGTCATTAGATAGATATACATATTAATTAAGTTTAATGTTATAAAAGTAATTGAATGCATTTAGGATATCAGTAGTCAGAAATAAAGAAATCTGGAGGGAGAAAGTATGGAAAGTATAACTGAGTGAAAAGAATACAGGCTCTATATTCAGGACCGTGTTTGAACTCTGACACTGTTCCTTACTACTTCTGTGACCTCAAGTAAATTATTTCATCATTTTGGACCTCAGTTTCCCTATCTTTAAAGTGTACGATTGGATAGTTTCTGGGGTATCTAGATCTAAATAAATCTTGAAAGGAGGATATCATTATTATTCTAATTTTGCAGATGAGAAAGCTGAAAGAAAAAGAGATTAAGTCATTTGCTGATGATCACACAGCATTTGTGACTAAAACATTAATATTTGAGGTTGTATTTGAACTCAAATCTTCCTGACTCTAACCCATATCTGTATCTATGTCACCTAACTGCCTTTTTTGTTAATCTAGGCAGAAATTAATTAAATCCAACGAATATTCAGGCAAAATAATCAAGCATAACTATGTGCCTGATAATTATTAATGCTTATTAAAACTTGTACCTGAATATGATGTTTAATTTTTTGTAGAGCTTTAGGAAATATATAAATATGACCTCTTGTAGTGATGATAGTGTATGCATGTTAGTAATAGTGTCCTTTTATTCTTTGTGCTTGTATTCCTAGTGCCTTGCATATTATAAATGCTTCAAATTTCTTTTTTTAAAATGATTATTATCATAGCTTTTTATTTACAAGTTATATGCATGGGTAATTTTTTGACATTGACCCTTGCCAAACCTTCTGTTCCAACTTTTTCCCTCCTTCCCCCACTCCCTCTGCTAGATGTCAGGTAGTCCAATATAAGATAAATATGTTAAAGTATATGTTAAATTCAATATATGTATACACATTTATACAGTTATCTTGCTGCACAAGAAAAAATGGATCTTGTGGTGTTCTTCTTCTTTAATATAATAATATAATGGTTTTCTCTGGGAGAAAGCAGGTTTCTCAGGGAGGTTTTATGGAGGCAGACTTAATTTCAGTTAAGAGTAATAATCACCCAAAATGCAGCCAGGTGTTAAAAGTTCAGATCTTTTATTGCCTCCAATATAGTCCGGTTAGCTTAGAGGCTTATCTCTCTGCTTGGTTCCAAGAGCTCTTACAGATTGTCCTTTGCTTCTGCCTCTGCTTTCTTCAGCCTCCAGCCAGCCAAGTGGAAAATGGAATGAATCTCTCTTGTCTCCGAGAGAGGGCTTCTGGCTCTCAGTCTCCCAGAGTGCTCTGTGTCTGCGCCAGCATGCTCCTCTCCAATCTAATTCAGCTGAACTCTCTTAACTGGGCCTCTACTTTCTTCTTATATATCAGAGAGTGGGATTATGGGTTTTCTCCCATAGTGCTCTCTGGCCCCAAGAGCTTCAAAGGAGGTGTGAATTCACAAAGTCACATAGTTTACTTTGTGAATCTCCCATACTTGTGAACTCCAATGAGGACTTAAATACTTCTTGCTTATATGAGCTTTCTAAAGGTGTGAACACAAGCATTGTTTCTATTAGTTCTACTTAGTACCTTGTTTCAGGTTCTGACCCAAAACATCTCCTTGTAAAATCAGATTAAGGATACTGAAGCATGCTAAATTAGATAATTATTGTCTCTATCAACTCTAATGACTTAATAGTTTGTAAAGATTCCAACAGGACCTAGAAAGAAAGAAAGGAAAAAAAAAACCTGAGAAGGAAAACATTTTGATTTTTCTAAATTAATTTGTGAGATATTACAAATCTCTTGTAGCATTTGGGATGATGGACCTCTTCATTTTGCTGAATCACTATGCAACAATAAGACTATTTTCCTATAGTGTTCCCTTTCATGGCATCTTTCCCAGAGATTTTTCACAAATGCCCTTGAGAAAAGTCAAAGTAATTCTACTTTGCTCCTATTTGATACTGTAATGACTGTCAATAAATGAATGTTCCTGACAACTGGGAAAGACGTGTCCCTCAGACACCATGAAATTGAATATCTCAACAGAAGCTGGATGATACTGGAGACTTAAGCCTTCTTAGAATTTAGGAATACAAGATCCCTCTCCTTCCCACATTTCAGGAGAACAGTATCAGTACTCTTGACACGTAAGAACATTGGAATTCTGTGCAGCAGAGAGAGGAGGGCTGATCATGTAGGCTAATATTGCCATGGAAACAAAAGCAATAGAGCAGAGGCAGCTTTGAAGGTCTTGAGAGATAAATATGATTACATTGGTCTTGCCATGTAACTAGGCGGTATATGGTTGGCATTTGGTCTCTAGAGTTGGGGAAGAGACAGCTTGTACTTGGCATCTTGGCATTCATGTTGGCATTCCAGCAAGAAAAGACAATTAGAAATGATGCCCCTTAAGACTTGATTATAGCAGAAAGGTTAAATTGAAATACTAATTGAACCAAGTTAAATTAATCTGTTTTTTTCAATCTGCTAATTATGTATTTAGAAGAAAATTTTTAATTACTAAACACTCAATAAAATTTGGAAATCTGAAATTTACAATGATAAACAATAGAAAATATTAATAGTAGCTGACATTTCAGTAGAACTTTAGAATCTTGTCATAAGGTATAAGATGAGGAAACAGTTGAGAATTTGCAAATGACTTGCTTAGAGTTTCATGGTGATGTGTCAAGAATAAGACTTATACTCAGCCAGATCTTTCTGATTTCTGAAGTTGGCTCTCTACAATAGTCTGAAGTAGATTGGGAGAGCATAATGGTTCAAAACATGAAGAAATCACAAGAGGCATTTTTCACAGACATAAGAAAATTCTATTGATTTATGTGAAATAGCACACTGGTTCAACCAAATATGACTGAGTGACACAGATTCATGTAAGATTAATCAACTGACTCCTGAAGTTTGGGAACCTTTAAAATCTCAGGAGAGAGGAGGAATGATGACAGAGTCTGGGGATTAAGGGGAGAAATGTGTCAGAAATTGGGGAGAAGCCAGACAGGAGCCTAGTGAAGTCTACATGACTGACTAGGTCCCAGACCTGTCTTAAGATATGCTAATCAAGACAGTCTTAGAAGTCAGTCTATATCTATGTGACAATGAAATCAGGATAGCTGCATTAAAGTAGGAGAAACAATAACAACAACAACAACCCCAAACTCTAAGGAAGGGAACAAGGTCACAGGAATACCTTTGCCAACTCTTGATTGTGAGAACCAGCTCACAATCAAGCTTTTATTTATGGGATAAAGAAAGCATCCAAGACCAGGCCCTATAAGAATATAGTATATGAACATATTCCTCAATCAGTTTCTAGAAAAAAGATAGAATTTTCTATATGAGTTAAAATTAAGATATAGGGATATTAAACACAGGAGGAAATATCACAAATTAATATTATTAATCAAATGACACAGCATTGAAATAATTCTTCCCAGAACTATTTAAAATGTATTGAAGTAGTCATTATCATCATTAATAATATTATTATAGATTATACATCAATGGAGGAATAAAAAATTATGTAAAAGTTTAAGGTTTGCAAAAGTATCTACATATATTATCTTATTTACTCTTTATTATAATTTAATAAAGTGGGTGGAATTATTATCCCTATTTACCAAGTGTGGAAACTGAAGTTGAGAGAGAATGTATCTTTTTTCAGGGTCTCAAGTTTGGTAATTGAACTCATGTCTCTCAGTTTCCCAGTCTGATCTTCTATTTCTTTCTTTCTTTCTTTCTTTTTTGTAAGTGATAATAAAACTAATCTTGAAGATAGATAGACCATCCCAGGTCATAACTACTTCTTGTTATGCATTAGTTATTGAGAAAGTTGAAAGATTTTTTTTACATACATGTGCTTGCATGCATACACATGCATATGCACAATCACAAAGAGCTTGCTTCATATATTTGTCTCTGATTTCATTCCTTATGAGTCAACTGTCTGAGTAGTCAGTCACAATGGTGTGATTAAATGGCCCTAAAAGGTCACCCTGCTTTCATATAGCTACAACAAATCCTCTAACAGTAATATACATAATCTCAGACTTATAAAGGCAGGTAAATTAGATCTAAATAAGAACCCTTAGGGATCACTTAGTTGAGCCATATTATTTTTTCAGATATGGACCCTGAAGATTGCGTATTCAAATTCCAGCTTTTTAAATTGGTCGTGTTCCACAAATGGAAGTTTTATAACTGAATTGTGAGTCATGAAACTATGATTTAATATCAGCAAATGTTTGATTTGTATGCCTGTATTATATATATATATATATATATCTATATACTTAGAGTTACCCAAAATTTCTTGGCAAAAAAGGGTCACAAGTGGAAAAAAGTTGAGGAGGATTCTGGGAAGATGGCTAAGAAGGACAGAAAATTCCTTCAAATTTCCTCACAAACAAAACAAAATGGCTCTTCAGAGCAAACATAGATAAGTGAAAATTAAACAAGATTTGAGGCAAAACAAGGGTCCTCATGGACAGCCTAAGAAAAACCAAAGAAAGACCTCAGCACCAAGGTTTAACCCAGTGTGAAGTGTTAACATGTCTAAGGTCTGCAGAAATAGCCCATCCGGAACTCTGGGGTTAGCTGAGGTCAGAGGGAGACTCATTATATGAATCACAGAAACTTTTATTTCTCAGACAGCATGGAGAGTCAGAATTCTGGATTTGAGAAGACTGGGGGGATCTCTGCTGAAGGGGAATTCCAGGCCCAGCTATACTGCATATTCATAGCCATGAACAAGAAGGGACCAGCACCCCTGGACAAGAAGAATGCAGAAGTAGTAGGGTAGGGATGCTGCTGGCAGCAGGCACTTACAGGAGGGGGGACATTTTCATTTTGGGTTCCATGCCAGAGGGGAGAGCTGAAGTGAAGTGGGAGACACCATTCCCTACACCTCAAGATTAGAGGTAGTTACATTAATAAGGTCTCTTTAAAGAAAAAAAAAATTAGAGAGTTTGCAAAGTTGAAAGAATCCAACCATAGACATTTACTATAGGAATAGGAAAGAGTAGGGTTCATCTTCAGAGGAGGATAGTGAAGTAAACACAAAAGCCTCTTCTACTCCAAAGAGTAAGGTTTAATGGCTACTTGCCCTGAAAAACTTTATAGAACTCAAAAAAGCCTTTAGAAATCAATGGCAAGAGGGAAAACTAAAAAAGAAAAAAAAAAAAAAGACAAGAAAAAACAAGTAGGTTATGAAAAGAAAGTCTAGTTAACTTGAGTGGAATAAGATCTGTAGATTGAGAATAAGATAAAAAGGGAAGGAAAATCTGGGGAGAAAAGATAAAAGACTAATCCATGGGTGGGGGAGATTAATTAATAGCATGGCAAGTTAAAGAGTAGAATTAAAGTAGAAGAGTTATCAGGAATAGGAAATAAGAATATAGGGAAACAAGTATAACAAGGATTAGGAATAAAATTCATTAGGAAAAAAATAGGGCTAGCAATTATTGATCCCAGACAAAGTCAAATGTAAAGATTCAATTAAGAGAATAATCTACATTATATGTCAACAATATTAATATTTTCAGATGCTAAGAAAAGATGGATAGTTATGAATATAAAATATCTTCTATTATTATTATTATATATGCTTTCTTGAAATGGAAATTTATTGTAACATATTTTGAATCCTTTCTAATGTTCTGCTGAACACCTGACAATATTTTGTTTTGTTTTATAATTTTTCTTTTACTACTTTGTAATTAGTCTTAAATAAATTTTAAAATAATCAAAAATAGTTTAAGTTTAAGAAGCTCTGATAAATGGCTTATGCCTCATTGATAATAAATGAAACTGCTGAGAGTTGAAATCAAGTTTTCTAATTTTAAATTCAGTATTTTTTCAATTAAATCATATTAGCCCTCCAAAAGAACTCCTTAGAAGCCATCCATCTTAAACTGGATCTGAATAGGAGTCTTCTTCCAATGTTCTCAATAAATGACTAACTTCTCCTTGCAAATCTCCATTATTAGAAAACCTCTTTTATCTTAAGGCAGACAATCTACTTGTGGGTAGCTTTAATGATTAGTAAGACTTCCTTACAAAATGCCCATGTCTACCTAATGCCAGTAGTTCTGCCTTCTGGGATCAAATGGCAGAAGCCTAATTTTTCTTCTACCTGACTATTCTTCAGATACTGGAAGACAACTTTCAAGTCTTTTCTTGTAGGGACCAAACTTCTCTAATCTTCTAGCAAAGAGGTAATATATGTGTGAGTGTGTATGTTCATTTGATCTAAATTATTAACATTTTCTTTATTACTTTAAATTTGGAAAATGAACAAAAATAATAAATAAAACCCAGATTTCTTGTGTTTGCTGTTTTTGAAGTATAAATATTTGCAATGAAAATTTTACAACCAGTACTCATGAGTTGAAGAGGGTTCCAACATAACTGTAACATAGATTACTTGCAAGTGGTCCACTTTGGGGAAGTTGTGAACAAAGAACAATGGACCATCATTGTAGAGGGATTGGGGAAGTACAATAAATTTGTTGAGAGGTACAGAAAGGACAGCAAAGGCAAACGTAATCCAACGATTATTATCATACTCACGCTTATACCTATATAGGTATAATCCTTACTTGGGAAACTTATTCAGCATTCCAAATGTCCTAGTATGCTTCAGGTAGGTCTTTTTTCTCTAATTTATTAGTCCCACTCAGAAGGAATCTTAAAACTTCATTATCTGGCAATATCCAGAAGACACAAATTATTGTCATATGAATTAAGGCTTATAAAATTATTCATTAATTCATTTATCAATGCATTTATTTATTTATCTATTTATGTTCCTGTCTGTTTATTTATTTATTTATTTTAAACAATATAAAACATAGAATAGAATTCTGTACAATGCAAAACAAAACAAAATAAACAAACAAAAAAACAAAACAAAACAAAACAAAGTCAAAGAAAACCAATCTTCCCTGCTTTTCCAAGAATCACTATGTCCTCAGTGCATATAGTACTCATTCCTTGCAGTACGAAACCGATGGAACCGAAATTAAGGGTTTCTTTATATCATACCACTTCCCATTCTGGGCTGATTCTTTTAAAGAAGATTTTTGTAAGATCCTTTAAATTTATTCTCTACTCTTCCACTGTCATTGATTGACTTCCAATGTGGCAGTTTTCAGGAGTCCTTTTGACTTTTGTTCCTAGTATTAGCTTTGTTCCCATTTTTGGCTATTATTTACCTCTGTTCTATGTGATTGTGTCCATCACCTCCTTCTAGGTACCAGTTCTACAGTTGGCTCATGAATTAATTTCAATGGAGACTCAGCTAGTATGCCAACCCTTTAATGTCTTCAAGAGTCAAAACATCCATTTTCAAACAAGATTTTGCTTTACTTCTAAGTCTGAGCATGTTATCTCTTCTATAATTCCACACTAAGGAATTTTTTCAGATAGCCATAGAGACACCCCTTCTTAAGCAACTCAAAAAAGATTTATCTTTGTTACTCTGCTTTTACTTTCTGGTTTTACTGCTTTCTGCTTTTTACTTTCAACTTATGTTAAGACTTTGATGTTGAATTCAGCTCTTCACCTTCTACTGTTTTTTTGGAGGTTCTGAGAGGCTCTCCTGCTTTTTGTTTATTTGTCTTTCTGTCTCTCATCTAGCAATGGAGAAGCTTGGACAGGTTATATAAATTAGAGCAGGATGCTTCTCAAAGATATTAAAAGAGGTGGCCATATAGAGACAATGGTTACCAAAAGCTATTATCACTATAGATGCATAAGAATAAGAAGGAGAAGAACTATCATTTGCTAAAGTAAAATTGAATTATATTTACTCTGATTCTGGGTCAAAAATTGTTCTGGGGACCTTAAAATATACTGCCAATCACACAACATCAGTGCACAATAAAAGCCTGTAGAGTGGGTAAAGCTCAATGAATAGTGGCAATATTATCCATTTGGCTTCTTCTAACAGCTTGGGCAAATGTTACTGTGAGTGTCCCCAGTGCCTGACCAATCATCCCCCTAGCTATATGACCCAGATTCAAGTACTGGAATGAAACTACATAGTAGGAATCTAGGGGACTTGAGGATGTTTTTATATTGTCTTAATTGAGAAATATTCTGAAGTTAGATTATTTTTAAGAATGCTTTCTTTTCCTAGAAGAGGAAAATAATCCATATGTATAAAAAGGTTTGTAGCAGGCTTTTAATCTCATTTTTCTTATGCATCATGAGAATTGTGTGTAGAAGAGTTGCATATGTTTGACACATATTGGATTACTTGCTATCTAGGAATGGGTAAAGGAAAAGGAGTGGGGGCAATGTGGAATACAGGGTTTTGTGGGAATGAATGTTAAAAATGATCTGTGCATGTGTTTTGAAAATAAAAAGTAAAAAATAAAATAAAATAAAATGAAGAACATCAGCTGCCAAAAAAAAATGACACAGATAATTTCAGAAAAATCTGGAAAGACTTACATGAACCGATACATAATGAAGTGAACAGAACTAGGAGAATGCTGTGCAAATTAATAGTAATTTTTTTTTTGTTTTTAGTGAAGAATTGTAAATGAGTTAGCTATTCTCAGCAATCCATTGATTTAATTCAATCCCAAAATACCAATGGTGAGATATATTATCCAGCTCTAGAGAAAGAACCTATACTGATTCAATACAGACTAAAACACAATATTTTCACTTTAATTTATTTTATTCTTCCTTTTGTTAAAAAAAGACTAATATTGAAATGTTTTACATAAGTGTACATGTATAATCTATAATTAATTGTTTCCCATCTCAGGGAGGGGGAAAGGAAGGAAAGATTTGGAACTCAGAACTTTAAATAAAAGTGTTAAAATTTTAAAAAAGGATGCTTTCTTTTCATCTTTATAGTAAATATATTTCCAAGTATGGGTTATCTCCTCTCCAGGATCAGAAGATATATATATATATATATTTTCCCTTTCTACTACTTTTTAAATTATTTATTTACATTAAAATTATTTTTATTTTATTTATGGTTTTCTCTTTTCACCAAATTGTACATTAACCAAACTATAGCCAATGATATTCAGAAATGATTAATTCATAAAAAAAAGATCCTAGGAATGACTAAAACTCAGTGGACATCCTAACAAAAACCTCTTATTCCTAAATATTCACTTAAAAAGAAAGCATAATGAAATGAGCAAATTAAATGGATTTGTTCCTAATCTACACGAACACTAGGAATTCTAATTGCTAACTGACAAGAGGAAGGAACAACATTATTCGTTTTTACTTGGTAAAAACATGGATGGTAAAGACAATGCAGCTATGACCCATTTCCATATCAGAGATTTTTCTCAAACCTTGCATAAATTGTAAGTCAAGTGAACACACTTTTCTTGTTGATTTGCATTGTAATAACAGTATCTGGCATTTATTTTCAACAATTAACACTTACTAAGCCCTCCCTAATTATGGACATGTAAGAAACAAATTGGTAGAATGGATAGAGTACTAGATCTGTATAGAACAATGTTTTTTATACTAAATATCCGATGCTGGGCAATAGCTGTTAGGTCTCCATATTTCAGTCAACAAACTAGGAGTGATCTACTGAGTGATAAACTGATTATAATTCATATTGGCTTAAGAATTTTCCATACTGAGAGCGTTTTATGTGGAAGAAGCCATAGCTTGATTTGGTTATTTTATTAAATTCTTACATATGATTTCTCTCTTTTTTAAAAATTTTAAAATAACTTTTTATTGACAGAACCCATGCCAGGGTAATTTTTTTACAACATTATTCCTTGCACTTGCTTCTGTTCCGATTTTTCCCCTCCCTTCTTCCACCCCCTCCCCTAGATGGCAAGCAGTCCTATATATGTTAAATATGTTGCAGTATATCCTAGATACAATATATGTTTGTAGAACCGAACAGTTCTCTTGTTGCACAGGGAGAATTGGATTCAGAAGGTATAAATAACCTGGGAAGAAAAACAAAAATACAAGCAGTTTACATTCATTTCCCAGTGTTCTTTCTTTGGGTATAGCTGCTTCTGTCCATCCTTGATCAATTGAAACTGAATTAGATCTCTTTATCGAAGAGATCCACTTCCATCAGAATATATCCTCATACAGTATCATTGTTGAGGTATATAATGATCTCCTGGTTCTGCTCATTTCACTTAGCACCAGTTCGTTACATATAATTTCTCATTGAACTCCATCCTTACCCCTTCCAAGAAGCTTGTGAAACTCTTAGCACAGATATTCTACTTCAAATATGGAGAAAATGGGGCAGCTTGTTGGTGTAGTAGATAGAGCACCAGCCCTGAAGTCAGAAGGATCTGAGTTCAAATGTGGCCTCAGACACTTAACACTTTCTTGCTGTGTGACCTTGGGCAAGTCACTTAAACCCAATTGCCTCAAGGAAAAATATAGAAAAAAAAAAAAAAAACAGAGGGCCAAAGAAATGCAAAGATCACTCAACTCTTAAGAGGATAGACTTTGAATTAAATTTTTTTCCCTGAATAAATAAATGAAAATCAAAGCCAAAAAAAAATTGCTAAGAGATAAAGATACAAGTAAAAAAGCAAAAAAAAAAAAAAAAAAATAGTGCTTTAAAGGAGGAAACACTAACAGGGTAGATGATAAATATTTAGCAATACATCTCTATGTTGTATGGAAAGGCTTGGAATTTTAAGGGTTCAGTGATGATGTGGATTGCAAAACTTGAGGATCTGAAGGAAAAAGCAACAGGGAAGATGATAAAGCCAGAGCATCTTAGAATTCAGTATCAGGGCAGATGGTCATGCCTTCTGGATCCCTTTCTTACCATTCAAGTGATGTGGCTAACTTTATCTTTGTTGGTGAGGAAGAAGTTAGAGGAGTGGTAAAAGAGACTGAGATTTTTCATGGAGCCAGAAATCTGTGTTATGATTCTCATGGCAGTGGATGGGGTGGTGGCAACTTATTCCATCCAGAAGAAAGAAGGAAGAGTGGATATCTGAAAGAAAGCTTCTGGGGGGAGTCCCACTATTGAATACTCTTTTCTAGCTGGCTGTTTTGGAATATAGGTGGTTCTGGGTAAGAATAAGGGATATGGGGAAATTTTTCCAATTGGTATCCCTGTTTCTCACTAGTTTCCCACTATCTTCAATTGTTTAAAAAACTCTCATATAAAAAAAAATCCAGCTTTTTCTCTTTGTCTCAAAAGATAGATTTAAATTATTTCCATTGAGTATTTATCTCTTTGACTAAAGTCTTCTCCTCATGTTTCACCAGGGATTTAAGACGATCCTAAGTTCTCAAAGAGCATTCCAGCAGAGAACAATTGCTGTCAGGCCTTAGCAAGTTAGGATCAATTTGATAATAGGTCTCCTTTTGGAGGACAAGAGAACTTAAATTCTTATGTACTTAAGACCAGATTGGCTGCTGGAGATGAAATTATGGTCCAAATATTGTTTCTCCACTGCTTCATCAATTTGGATTTATAGATTAAAATGGGTGTTGTATTAATTTATTTGTGACCGTATCCTCCTTTCCACCCTCTACTCCTACTCCTTATTAATAGAAAATCAACTTCATGAAATCAGAAACTGTTTTTTGTTTTTATATTCCCTCTGCCTGGCAAAGAGTGGGAGCTTAATAAATGCTTGATGATCTGAATTGAATTTTAAGAACTTTTTCCATGATCACACAATAAGCATCAATGGTCAGAACTTGAATCCAGGACTTCTTTTCTTGAGAAGCTGAGTTTAACAAAAGGCAGAGAGTCGGTTTTGAAGCCAGGAGATCTAAATTCATATTTTTTCTCTGACATATGGATTTTGTGACCATGGGCAAATAATTTGCTCTCTCACTATTCTCAACAACTCTATGATGAGGCAAAAAAAAAAAAAGTGCAAACTTTTATTGATAATAAGAGTTTCATCATTCAGAGTTCTTTATAACTAATAATATCACAATCCCTAGCACTAACCATTCCTTTCTTTCATATGATTCCATATTAAATCATAATATAATGTTAACTTCTGTAGGTTTCCAGAGCTAGGAAATATCCTACTTAGACAAGAAAGCTGCTTGCTAAGCAGTAGCTTGGTGCCTTCACTGTCAAAGAACAATTAGAAATAATTGGGAGCTTGCAAACAACCTAAAAACACACAGCTGGCTTGGAAACATCATAGAACCACTCGGCAGCATGTTTGTTATTTGAGCCTCCTCCATACGGCCCTATTGGCACAAAGGACATGCCATAACTCATGTCAGTGCAGAAATAAAAGAAAATGGAATTAGTATGGAAAACTTGCTTCTCAATCTGTTTGCAATGCTTTTGTTGATACTCCAAGTCAATGTGAAAGACAAGAGAAACCATGGACCCAATGCTTTCTACTTCCATAAAGAATAGAAATGACACTGAATGGTTTTGGAAGTCAGATTTTGCCCGGTTCTTTATTTATATATACTTCCAAACAGTTGTTAGCATATGTCTTATGTGGAATTGGAGTGGGCGTTTAGACATGCAGGGTTGTGTACTGGGATGATAGAGTATCAGAGGCCCTGGAATCAAGTCTGACTCATTCACTAACTTTCTGGATTACATTGAAAAAGTTTTGTTTTTTCTCTGCATTCAATAAAAAAACCAATTCATTGTGTCTACTTTATTACAGGTAATTTGCTAAGTAGTGGTGATAAACAAAAAATCAGACAATCCCTACCTTTAAGTAATTTATTGGATTGGATATGCCTATTAAGTATATGTAAAATTATATATGGATTACACTTAGCATTTCATTAAAACAGGGAAAACTCAGATAAGGAAAGTACTCATCAATACAAGTTTGAGTCTTCTCTGCACACTACACTGTAGTCTTAGAGAGTTCCCCAGAGTACTGAGAGATTAAGTGACTTGAGGGTCACATAAACAGTATGTGTCATCAGCCACAAGCAGAATCAGATTTACAGCCCCCAAAAGCCTCAGAGGTCAACAATGCAAAAACCCTCATTTTGTAGATAAGAAAACTGAAATCCATGAATTTAAGGGACTTATTTAAGGTCATAGAAGCATCAATGGTCAGAACCAAATTTAAAACTTCAGATTTCTGTTCATAACAGATTCTTTCTGTTATGCAATGTTGTCTCACAGGCAGATGACCGAGGGAGTAGAAAGAAAGAGTATTCTGAAAGGATGAGAAAGCAAAGACACTAGTTATTGAAATGATTGAAAAATTGAGAATAAGCCTATCTCCTTTTTAAAATTTTTCATCCCAATAGTCTAATACAGTACTTTCTATGTGAAATTCTTTATAAATGTCTGTTGATCCAATGATTGATAGAAGAAATGAAGATTTGATGAAAATTTTCCCTTGAGGAAAATCAAAGCATTTCTTTAAATGATGAAGACTTCCTAGATTTCAGACAATGTGATATGCAATACATGAATTTTTAGCAGAATAAAAATATTTAAAACATCACTAAAAAGGATGCAAATAATAATCTGACCTTGACTTGGCCTGATTGATATCAATTCAAAAGTAATAAAGAGATAAATTAAAAAATGGTTACTTCAAAATGTGTTTTTGTTCTCAGAATCATTTGAATTGATAAAACACCATATAAGAGGGATCATTTCCATTCTTATATTGAAAAATGTTACATTTACAGTCTGTGTTCATTTTTAAATTGCTAAGGTGCTTCACAGAGTCATTTTACCACTATGAGTTAGGATAGATTATATCCTTAATATCCAAGAATTACTATTATGTTTCACTAGCTAAATTAAAATCTATTAAAAATAATGTTATATTAATAGGAAAAGTGATTACATGCTTCCATTCTTCCCTGTGTTTATCAAGCCTGAAAAATAGTTCAGAGTTAAGAATCTTGGCTTTAAAAATATAAGTGGGGAGGGAGACAATTTGACAGAAGAATAAACCTTTCACATTGAGGGAGCAACTAAATTTCATTTAGAAATCTTACTTTAATGATATGGCTCCAAATGTATTCCAATTACCTGCATGAAAAGGACATTCATTTATTCATTGATTCATTCAAGCAAATACTTATTGAGCAAGATGGTGTGTTGGTCATATACTGAATTTCAGAATATCATTTGGATGATGGAAAACAGCTCCTACCAATGTGAACACTTTCCGATATACCAGTTTGGAGAATGATAGTGTCTTGTTACAATCTTGGAGGAAAATGAATTTAGGATTTACTAATATAATGTTAAAAGTGCTGCTCTTACAGTCATGTGACCTGAGTAAGAATTCTGGTTCTGCCATTTATTGCTTGTGTGACTTCAGAAAAATCTCTTTAAATTGATAAGTTAATACTACATAAACTAATCTATTTATTTAGTGCAATACCAACCTAACTCCTAAGAAACTATTACTGACCTAGGAAAAATAACAACAAAATTCATCTGGAAGAACAAAAGGTCAAGAATTTCAAGGGAATTAATGAAAAGAAAAGCAAATGAAGGTGGCCAGGTTGTACCAGATCTAAAGCAGCGGTCATCAAAACCATATGGTACTGGCTAAGAAATATAAAAGAATAGGTTATATTCACAAAGCAAATCAGTCAATGACAATAGCAATCTAGTGTTTGACAAATCCAAAGATCCAAGCTTTTGGGATAAAAACTTATATTTGACAAAAATTGCTGAGAAAATTGGAAATAAGTATGGCAGAAACTAGGCATTGAACTAACACCATATACCAAGATAAGGTCGAAATGGCTTCATGATGTAGACATAAAGAAAGAGATTATAATCAAATTAGAAGAATATAGGATACTTTACTTCTCAGAACTGTGGAGGAATTTGTGACCAAAGAAGAACTAAGAGATCATTATTGATCACAAAATAGATAATTTTGATTAAATTGTTGAAAAGTTTTTTTTTTTTTTTTTTTAACAAGCAAAACTAATGGAGACAGGATTAGAAGGGAAGCAATAAACTGGGAAAACATTTTTACAGTCAAAGGTTCTGATAAAGGCCTTATTTTTAAAATATAAAGAGAATTGACTCAAATTTATAATAGTTTAAGCCATTATCCAATTGATAAATGGTCAAAGGATCTGAATAGGCAATTTTCAGATGAAGAAATTGAAAGTATTTGTAGCCACATGAAAAGGTGCTCCAAACCACTATTGATCAGAAAAATGCAAATTAAAACAACTCTACACTACACATCTGTCAGATTGGCTGACAGGAAAAGATAATGATAAGTGTAGGAAGGGATGTGGGAAAATTGGGGCACTGATACATTGTTGGTGGAGTTGTGAATACATCAACCCATTCTGGAGAGTGATTTGGAACAATGCTCAAAAAATTATCAAATTGTAAATACCCTTTGATCGAACTGTGTTTTTACTGGGCTTATACCCCAAAGAGAAAGAAGGGAAAGGTACCTGTATGGGCCAAAATGTTTGTGGCAACTCTTTTTGTAGTGACAAGAAACTGGAAATTGAGTGGATGCCTGTAGAGGGCCAGAACTCTGGAGGAAGTATACTTGAAACAAGGTGTTAACTCAATGAAATTGATGAGATGATGGTTCTCTAGTTCACATATATACCTAATACTTAGTATGGTGATGTAATGGTTTTCTAGTTGACACATATTCAGTATGCTGTAATGATATAATCATACTAATGTATTTAAGGGCTGAAAAGGACTGGAAATGAGATAGTCCATCTTTGACCAGCCTTGTGGTGGCTGTCTTGCCTTTATCACTTCTCCACTAAGACCAAGGACTTGGGCTGATCCCAATATGATCTGAATGTTATGGAATACTATTGTTCTTTAAGAAACTATGAGCAGCAAAAAGTTATCAAACTGTGCATACCCTGTGATCCAGCAGTGTTTCTTCTGGGCTTATATCCCAAAGAGATATGAAAGAAGGGAAAGGGACCTGTATGTGCCAAAATGTTTGTGGCAGCCCTGTTTGTAGTGACTAGAAGCTGGAAAATGAATGGATGCCCATCAATTGGAGAATAGTTGAGTAAATTGTGGTATATGATATGAACATCATGGAATATTATTGTTCTGTAAGAAATGACCAGCAGGATGAATACAGAGAGGACTGGTGAGACTTGCATGAATTGATGCTAAGTGAAATGAGCAGAACCAGGAGATCATTATATACCTCAACAATGATACTGTATGAAGATATATTCTGGTGGAAGTGAATCTCTTTGATAAAGAGAGCTTTAATTGATCAAAGATGGACAGAAGCAGCTACACCCAAAGAAAGAACACTGAGAAATGAATATAAACTGCTTGCATTTTTGTTTTTCTTCCTGGGTTATTTATACCTTCTGAATCCAATTCTCCCTGTGCAACAAGAGAACTGTTCAGTTCTACACACATATATTGTATCTAAGATATATTGTAACCTATTTAACACATATAGGACTGCTTGCCATCTGGGGGAGGGGGTGAAGGGAAGGAGAGGAAAAATCAGAACAGAAGTGAGTGCAAGGGATAATGTTGTAAAAAAAAAAAAAATTACCCTGGCATGGGTTCTGTCAATAAAAAGTTATTGAAAAAAAAAAAAAGAAAGAAACAATGAGCAGGATGATTTCAGAAAGGCGTGGAGATACTTATATGAAATGATTTTAAGTGAAATGAGCAGAACCAGGAGATCATCGTACATGGCAATAACAAGCATATACAATGATCAATTCTGATGGATGTGGCTGTCTTCAACAATGAGTTGATTCAAACCAGTTCCACTTATTCAGTGATGAAGAGAGGCATCTACACCAAAAGAGAGGACCATGGGAACTGAGTGTGGACTACAGCATAGCATTCTCATTCTCTGTTGTTATTTGCTTGCATTTTGTTTTCTTTTGCAGTTTTTTTTTTTCCTTCTTGATCTGATTTTTCTTGTGCAGCAATATAAATGTATAAATATGTATACATATATTGGATTTAACATATATTTGGACAAATTTAATGTATTAGATTATCTGACATCTAGGGGAGTAAGTGGGGGGCAGGAAGGAAACATTTGGAACAAAAGGTTTTGCAAGGGTCAATGGAGCCCCACATTGGGCACCAAAATGTAATAGTCTTCTCTAAAATATAATGTTCTCTGGGAGCAGGTTTCTTGGGGGGCTTCTGGAGGCAGTCTTCTTTTCAGTTCAGTAATCCCCCCAAATGTTGCCAGGAGTTAAAGTCCAAATCCTTTATTGTCTCCTTCAAAGTCTCATCTCCTTCACTTGGGGCTTAGCTAGTTTTCTGGAGGCCTTCCGGATCTTGGTTTCAATGTTCTCTACAGGACAGCCTGTCACCATTTCTCTGTCTTCCTTAGTTCTGCTGGATTACCTTCTCTGGCTTCTGAATCTCCTCGACATCCAAAGGTTTGTGCATGAGCCTCCAGCCACAACAAAGGTGGACAATGGAATGGATTTGTCTCAGCTTCCGAGAGCTTCTAGTGAGTCTGTCCTTTCTGGCCTGGCAGCTCCTCCTTATATGCCCCATAGTGAGTATACACCAATCATTAGATCACTAGGAAAGCGTTATTTGTTGTAGGATCAAATCAATGCTAAACTAGATTTAACCACTGTCTCCACAATTTCACTAACTTAGCACCTTGTTTCAAATTCTGGCTCTTAACATTAGGTAACCAGATGTGACAGAAAGCTAATAGGATATAGGGCCATATTTCTAATTTCTAAAGAATCTTGTTCTTGAGGGGCACAGTCAAGAAGGCAGAGTAAAAACAGAGATTCATTGGAGTTCTACTCCAAACTTCTCCAAATCTAAATAATGATTCTAAACAAATTATAGTGTCAGGACCCATAAAAAGACCAATCTAAGGACTTTTCTAAACAAAGATAACTTACAATATTGACAGGAAAGGTTTACACAAAAATATCTGAAGTTTGGATACTGCACTCTCCATCCTGGAAGCAGAAGAAAATAATTCTTTAAAAATTAGAATTGAGCAAATGGAAACTAATGATTTTCTAAGAAATCAAGAAACAACAAAATAAAACAAAACAAATGACAGTGTATCATCTCATTGGAAAAACAACAGAGCTGGAAAATAGATTCAGGATACATAATTTAAAAATCTTTCTATCTGACAGTCATGACCAAAAATATAACTTAGATATCATCCTTCAAGGAATTTTCAAGGAAATCTACCCTGAACCAGAAATTAAAATAGAATTTAAAATAATCTACTGATCACCTCCTTAAAGAGATTCAAAAATGAAAACTCCAAGGAATATTATATTCAATTTTCAGAATTCCTAGGTCAAGGAAAAATATTGAAGCAGCCAAAAAGACAGCATTCAAATATAGTAGTCACAGTCTTAATAATACAAGATTTAACAGTTTTTACATAAAGGAGTGGAATACATGGAATATGATATTCTGGAGGGATTTTTATCAAGAATAACTTGCTCAAAAACTGAATTTAATTCTTCTGGGAAGCAATGAACATTCAATGAAATAAATAATTTCCAAGGATTTTTTTATGAAAAGACCAGCGCTGAATAGAAAATTTGACTTTCAAGCATAATACTCAAGAGAAGTATAAAAAGCTAATCAGCAAAGCGAAATCATAAAGGACTTAATAATATTAAACTGTTTACACTATTACATGATAAGATGCTTGTAACTCATAAGAACTTTCTCATTATTAAAGCAGTTAGAAGGAATATATGTAGACAGAGTACAGGTTGAATATGAAAGGATGATATTGGAAAAAAATAAAATTAAGGGGTGAGAGGAGCATACTGTAAGAAAGGAAAAGGGAGAGGTCAAATGACATAAATTTTCTAATATTAGAGAGCCAAGGAAATGTTTTTATAGAGTCTGGAAAGAAAAAGGTAAAGGAGAGTGAGGGAGCCTTAAGGCCATCAGAATTGGCTCAAAACAGGAATAATATACAGTGTGAATTGGATATAGAAGTCTATTTTATATCATAAAAAAGTCAGAGGGGAAATTATAAGAAAAGTGAGCAGTGATAAAAGTTTGCTTATTTCTGACAACAGAACAAAGGAAGGAAGTGATACAAGAAATCTCCACCTAAAGAGGATGGCTCTGTAGGAGAAAAGGTACAATAAAAGGGGGAGTACAACAAAACACTCTTGTAAGGGAGAAGCAATGTGGCTCATTTCTTTGCCCCTGGATCTGCTAAATGATTAAGTTAGGATGGTCTGTTTATCTTCATGGTCCCTCCTGTATATACACTTTCTCAGGGTACTTCAGCTCGGGGGTGGGGTTCTTACATTACACATTCAGGGCCTCCTACATTCTCCGGGTTCATTGTTTTTGGAAAATATGGCAACTTAAAAAGGCAAGTTCAAGAGATCTGTTAACATCCCGCAGTTTGTCTAAGGTACATGCTGATGATCACAGAGAGCACACTATAGTTACCATCAAATTGTCCACTATAATCCACACCTATGGGTGTTTTATACAGAATAAACCTGTATTGTCCCAATGTGAAAGATAAAAGCCAACAGGTCAGTTTGGGAAGCTGAGTGATACATTAGCAAAATCATTCAATCATAAAACCTGTGTTTGAATCCAAAAGAAACTTAGTATGTATCAAGTGCCCATAATGTGTCAATCAATAAGCTGAGTGCTTTAAAATACATCTCATTAGATCCTCCCAAGAATTGTGTGTAAGTGCTTTTAAAATTGAGGAAACTGAAGCAGACAGAGGTTAAGTGATTTGGCTAAGTCAAAGTTGAGGTTGGATTTTAAGTTATCTACTCATTATATTTCCTAAAGGCAAAAAGGATTAGTTGCTGAAAACCAGGGAGGTAATGAATAAAACAACCATTGAGAATTAGCTTTTTGTAGATGGCAGCCTCTTCTAGAAAGAAGCTACACAACTGAAGCATCATTAAGAAATAGAAAATTAAATATTCAGGAAATATTATTGCTCAGAAATCTCCTTTATCTCATTATTAACTCATATCAATTCAGGAGAAAGGTGCAGGGAAAATTTGTGAGATTAGTGACTATTTCAATAGAGCATGTGACAACCTGAAAGAAGTTTGAAATCCCTGGGTAGAGGCTCATACCATTTAATGGGAGATTGTTGTAACCTTGCCCTCATATTCTTATACTTAGGAATCATAATACTAACTCACATTCCTAATGTATATTAATTTTTACAAAGTATATCCTTCAAAATGATCTTGAGAATATATTTCTGCTTCTTTCTAGAGAGCAGAACTAGGAATTGTTAAAAAAAAATTAGGCTTGATCAAGAATTAGGAAGAGGATGCCTCCCTAAACAATATAGTTTTCCCCAAATGAAAATGTCTACATCAGAAAGTAGGATAGTCCCATTTTCTTGCAGTCTTCAAGGTGAATGTCCATGGGTCAGCCATGTTCTAGATAAAATTTCTAGTCATTTTCTTGTAGAATTAAATGACTTCTAAGATGTCTAAATTTGGTTCTGCGAACTGTTAGATATTAAAAGTATTATTGCTATGATTTTTTTACAGAAAATAATAATTGAGATGAAAAAGTTGTGTTAACAAAGGTAACAAATATTGGAGAAAAATTCAAACTCCCTACAAGTTCGGTAAGGACTTGCAATATTCATCTATAAACCCTAAAGATGACTAAGTAGTCTGTTTTTTTTTTTCTCCTTCTTATTATTAGTCTATATGTTATGTTGCAGAATTGAAAATTTTTAAAGTTGAAAAGAAAAGGACATGAAAGGGAATCCAGTCTAACCTATAAAACAACAACAACAACAAAAAAAAAAATCCCCACTACAAAACTACAGAAAAATGATCATTTAACTTCTGCATAAATGTCTTGAGTAACAAGAAACTTCTTAGCTCTTGAGGCAGTCTTTCAATTTTTGTTGGGCTATTTGTTAGCAAAATTTCCTTGACATCTACTCTGTTTGTCTTTTTTGCAATTTTCATTCATCATTCATTTTTCTGTTCTCAAGGGACAAGAAGAAGCCTAATCTCTCTTGGATCAGTCAATTTCATATTTTACAAATTGTTAGGTTCCTTCCCACCATCCTTTTTAATTTTCACAATAGCATCTCATTGACTTTAGATCTTAAGGTTTTATTCATGAGGAAATGTATTCTCTAGCTTTCTTTTTCCAAGAATAATTACAGTGCCATTCATAGTAAATTACATGTCATTTATACATTCTTTGAGTTCTGAATAGGCAAATTTTTCCACCTTTAACTTATTATAGAATCAACTTCTCACCAACTATTGAAGTTCTTAATCTATATTGTGGTTATTGAGAAATTTTAATCATATGCAACTCTCTGTGACTCCATTTAGGGTTTTCTAGGCAAATAAATTGGAGAAGTTTGTCATTTCTTTCTCTAGTTCAATTTTACAGTTGAGGAAAATTGGGGTTACATGACTTCCTGAGTCACACAGATAGTAAGGTGGAAATCAGATTTTCCTGACTTTGAGACCAATACCCTAAACTCTGTGCCACCTAGCTGACTAATCCATAGCACTATTCTATAAACTGGGGAAATATACAAATATAGTATAAAATGTGGTACTAGATCCTCAAAACATGATGAACTAATTAGGGAAAGAACAACAACACTAAAAAATAATACAAAGCAGGATAAGCAATATACAAAATCAAATGCTATGTACCATTATTTTGAGTCCAAGATTTTAGAAGTCAAAGATCATTTTTAAAAAGTCTTGGAAATTTCATGGAAGATATAATTTTGACCTGGGCCTTGAAAGATGGAAGCAATTTATAAGGTCATAAATGAGGGATCACTCAGTTAAAGGAAACAATATTAGCTAAAGTATTAAGATAAGCCCAGTGAAGCCCATGCCCCCACCCAGTCCCAGCCTGACCTCCAGACTGGATCTGAGGTCATCAAGGCAGAACCTCTGAATCAGCAGCAGGGCTGGAGACTTCTTCACCTCTCAGCCTGGAGACACCAGGGAGAATTCAAAAGATCAGCAAAAAAAGTATTTGTGGCAAGGGGTAAGAGACTAGTGTGATGTTAAAGCACAGCCCCATCATCAGAGCCCAACCTTGGCCAGAACAGTAGATATTACAGCTATAGTGGGGTGGAGACTAACAGCTTTGGGGCAGAAAGGAGTGCTGATGGTCAGATTTCCAGCTGAAAAGAGCTTCACAAAATCCCTGAATCTTGAGACAATGCACTGTCAATTCTGGAAATATAGCCCTATTTTAACAAAGTTTTAAAAGCAGAATAATAAATTAGGGAAATGAGCATAAAACAACAACAACAAAATATTTCTCACCATTGAAAGTTACTATGGTGACAAGGAAGATCAAAACTCAGACTCAGAACATGATAATAAAAGTCAAAACTTTTACATCCAGAGATTCCAAGAAAAATAAGAATTGAGCTCAGGCCATGGGAAAGGCCAAAAGGAACTCTGAAAATAGAGAGATAGAAGAAAAATTTGGAAAAGAACTGAGGGTGGTGCAAAAAGAAATATAAAAAGCTAATGAGGAGAACAATGCCTTCAAAAGCAAAAATGGCCATTTGGGAAAGGACATACAAAAGCACACTGAGGAAAATAATTCCTTAAAAAATAGAATTGAGCAATGACTTTAAGAGAAATCAAGATACAATAAAGCAAAATAAAAAATAGAAAACTGTGAGATATTTCCTTGGAAAAAAAACTGACTCAAAACATAGATCCAGGAGAGATAATTTAAAAGTTATTGGTCTAATTTAAAGTCATGATCAAAAAAAAAAAAAAAAAAAAAGAACCTAGAGGACATTATTTTTCAAAAATTATCTAGGAAAAGTGTCCTAATGTTCTAGAATCATAGGTAAAATAGAAATTAAAAGAATCCACCAATCACTTCCTGAAAGAGATCCCAAAATAAAAACTCTCAGGAATATTATAGGCAAATTCCTGAATTTCCAGGTGAAGGAGAAAATACAGCAAGTATCCAGAAATAAATGATTCAAATATAGTGGAACCACAATCAGGCTACCACAAGCTTTAGGAGCTTCTATATGAAAGGATTGGAGAGCTTGGGATATGATATTCCAGAGAGGAATGGAGCTAATACAGCAACCCAGAATCACTTATCCAGCAAAATTAAGTATAATCCTTTAAAGGAAAAGGTTACTATTCAATGAAGTGACAAAAAGACCAGAGATGAATGGAAATTTTGATTTTCAAAGACAGGAATCTGGAAAAGTATAAGAAAGTAATTAGGAAAGTGATATCATATGGTTCAAATAGGAAATAACATATATACTTAATAGGGGCATAGAAACCTATTTTACTAAGGAAAATAGGAGAGGAATGGGATATGGGAAGGGAGCAAGTGATAAAAGAGAAAGCACATTGGGGAAGGGAGTGTTCAGTAGCAACATGCTTTTGAGGAGAGATAGGCTGAAAGGAGAGAGAAAATAAATGAGAAATACAATTAGCAATAATAATTGTAAAAATAAAATTCAATGTTATGGGATATTATTGTTCTGTAAGAAATGACCAGCAGGATGATGTCAGAAAGGCTTGGAGAGACTTACATGAACTGATGCTGAGTGAAATGAGCAGGACTAGGAGATCATTATGTACTTCAACAACAATATTATATAATGATTAATTGAAGTGATGACCATAAATTGGGGTATGTCTCAATAAACTGTGGCATGTGTTTATGATGGAATATTATTGTTTTCTGGGAAATGATGAGCAGCATGCTGTCTGGAAATTAAAACATCTGGAAAGTCCACGAACAAAGTCAAGTGGAATCATTCACAACTACTCTGGAGAATTTGAATAATATCGTACCCATACCCAGAGAAGGAAGTGATTATGTCTGAATACAGATTGATCTCCCACTTTCCCTTCCATCCCCAATTATTTATGAATACAGATTTTCTCCCCCTGTATGTCTATGTCTGTCTCTCTCTGTGTCTGTGTCTGTCTCTCTGTCTCTCTCTCTCTGTCTCTTTATCTCTCTCTCTCTGAATATCTCTGTCTCAGTCTGCCTGTGTGTGTGTGTGTGTGTGTGTGTGTGTGTGTGTGTTTATCTAACTTCGTTTTTCATAAGGGTTTCAATTTTCATTAGGATGGGAGATCTATTTTTTTTTCACCACTTGACTTTTTGGGAAATGTTTTCCATAGCTTCACATGTGATTTCTTCATCATGGATGGGGACGAGGAAAAAAAAAACAAATTCAAAAATCTTTTAAAAATGTAACAAAAAATTGAATGTAACTGAGAAAAATATTAAATAGATAAATTTTAATTTAAAAGAACTGTGCATATCATTTGATGCAGCATTATAACCACTAAGTCTGTACCCCAAAAAGATCAAAGAAAAAAAAGGAAAAGGATATTATTTATAGTAGCTTTTTATGTGTTAGTCAAAAATTCAAACTGAGGCAATCTCAACCACTTGAAGAAAAGCTAAACAAGTTGTGGCATATGATTGTGAGGGATGAAATACAATTGCCCTATAAAATATGACTAACAGGATGCTTTCAGGAAAACCAGGGAAGACTTAAATAAATTGCTGCAAAGTTAAGTGAACAGAACCAGAAGAACATTTTATGCAATGAGAGCAATATTCTAATGGTAATGATCTGTGAAAGAATTAGCTATCTAATCAATACAGTGAAGCAAAACAATTGTAAAGATCTCATGATGGCAAATATTATCCACTTCAGAGAAAAAATTAATGAACTCTAAGTACAGATTAAAGCATGATGTCATGTTAGCTGTGGAACTAAATGGTGACAAAGGAAAGGAGGTGAATTAAACTCATGTGTAATAGCCTTATTAATTGTGATGTCATGACATATTTACAAATATATGAGGAAAGGAGGTGAATTAAACTCATGTATAATAGCCTAATTAATTGTGATCTCATGACATATTTGCAAATATATGTGAATGCAGGGAAATTGACTCCATGATTTCTATACTTGTTGAATAATAATAAGTAAAATGTAAGCTTCTTGAGAGCAGGAAATATCTCTTCATCTTTTGCATCTATATGATTATTTTATGGAAAAGTGAATATTTTAGCATGTATATTATAGCACATTGAATGTCTAAAAGCATGTATTATATATTTAAATATTGATTTATTTTGTTATTATTTGTTCAATTTTCAGTCATGTCTGACTATTCACGACCCCCTTTGGAGTTTTCTTAGCAAAAATACTAGATTAGTTTTCCATTTCCTTCTCCAGCTAATTTATAGATGAAAAAAGATGTTTTAAAGACTTGCCCGGGATTGCACAGCTAATAGGTGTCTGAAACCATATTTGAATTCAGGAAGTCTTCTGGATTCCACAACCAGCACTCTATGCATTGTGTCACCTAGTTTCCCCAAGATTTATTTTTAAAATTCAATTCAATTTATTGCTTTATATATTAATTGTGTATTACATATAAAATACTAAAATATGCCTTGTATTTAAGAACCTCTTTGGCCTAAAAAGTGATGAGTAGCTACAATTCTTTATAATAGAGATGAAAAAACAAAACCTATTTTTGTTTAAGTTTTTTC
This sequence comes from Antechinus flavipes, assembly GCF_016432865.1. Lineage (NCBI taxonomy): Eukaryota > Metazoa > Chordata > Mammalia > Dasyuromorphia > Dasyuridae > Antechinus > Antechinus flavipes. The sequence goes on from NC_067403.1 coordinate 231,995,070, forward strand.
AGATTATATCTTAATGACACCAGTAGACCTAGAAGATAACAATCAGAATGGTGAGCTAGTTTGAAATGACAACACAAGAATAGTAAATATAATAGAGATGCTAAAAGTAGAGAAGAAAACCATTCAGGGACATCACCATTGAAGATTGCAGATTGGTGAAGAATTGTCATTTGCTAGCAGAACTAGACTTAACTTTGATTAGTCTAAAAACACCCTTTGGTTAAAGGTGTGGAAGTATCAGGGTGAACATTCTAAATCCTCAGAGGAAGATTTTACTAACTATTATAATTGTATAACAATGGAGCCATTTTCTATATAAAAAGAATGAGTTCCCTGTCCATGGAAAAATACAAGCTGGATTGTCCTTCACTGATGAAGTGGTAGAAGAAACTCAAACTTAAAATAGTGATTTAATTAGATTTTTCTCTAAAATACTACACAATTCTGTGATCCAATAAAAGTTAGAAATTTTCTTAAGAAGTTAGAACTCAATTCCTCTCATTCTCCTTTCTCATTCATATTACATTATTTTGCAGAGGTATCTTTTATGATATAGGCCCTTTTGTCTCCAAAGTAGACTAATAAGACCAACTTTACAAACATATAGAGCATCCTTCTACAGTTACATTAGACAATTGGAAAACCATATAAAAAACTGAAAACTTGAAATGATTATCGAACTAAATGTTTGTCCTTTCCATAAGTCTAGATATTAACATTCAAGCTTCTTGCTGTCAATAGACAATGACCATTTCCATTCATCACTCTAGGGTAACTGCTCCTGAATATGTCTCTTCTATATCACAGCAGTAGAGGAGATGAGTGTTGGTCTGCTGGTGACTAGGATTCTTATGCACAAAAAGAAAGAATACTTCATTTGCCAGTAGGAGGGGATCTTAATTAGGGGTACAGCTGTGCTACTCATGGGGCAGCTCCTCTAACAGCCTGACTTTCGGCTTCTTTTCACATAGTTCTCTACCACAGAGATGAAACTTTTCTGTCTCTAGTGTTTGAGATCATGCTGGTTTGACTCATTAACTGATTCCAGCTGTTCTTCCATAGCAACAGACAGTTTCACATCTGCAGGGCCATTTGGATCTCAGATGTGAGCCGTAAGAATCACTGTTTGACTACACTTTGCAATTCCAGGTTGTATTTAGAATTTGAAACAGTCTGACAAGAAAAGTTTTGATTACCTTATATTTGGTCTGTGTGTTATCAGTAGAGAACCTCAACATGGATTTCAAGTTAATTTTACTACATAATCTAATATTGAAACCAGAAGAAATCATGAGTAAAATAGAAACACCAAAGTAGGGTTATGATTCAAAGTTTCAGAAACATTCTTTTTTAATATTAATATCTTTCTATATCCCTTTATAAAACTATAAAAATTATACTTATTTATATATGTAAACAGACCCTAAATCTCCTACCCCACCTTTTTTGGTAAATTACGATTTTGATTCATGGTTTCTGCATGACCTATAAAGAAACCACATACTGGGTTTGAGATGGGGCTGGGATGGAAAAGGTTGCAAATTCACACTTATTTAAATAATAAATATGTATTTAATATTTCAAAAATGAGATGAAGAGGAACCTAAGGCAGCAGAGACAGTAATTTGTGTCCTCAAATTTCCACCCGTCCAAAAAGAAAATTTAAATAACACATGGAAAAAAATTCTAGAGTGGGAGAACCATATAAAAATGGGGTGAAGCAATTTTCCAACTCAAGATAACTTAAAAGATTGGCAGGAATTTTCTGTTTCACCTGGATGAGAGTAGAGCACAATCTGGTACAGGCTGAGTCAGAATAGGCCTTGGAAACAGCAATCTTGTGGCCCTTTCTGAGCTCTCAGATGGTAAGGGTGGAACAACTATTCAGAAGCAGATTATAGATTCCTTTACTAAAACTGGATGGAAGCTCCTGTGACACTGTGCATCTGTGGTCACTGATCTGGATTAGTTGTAGTTTTAAGCTGAAGAGGTGCGCTAGTACATTAGAGCTTGTGATTGCAGAGGAGTAGAGACACAGGCCATCTTTGTCGCTACTCATAGACAAGAACACAGAACAGAACAGTAGTGGCTACATCTTTCATTAGATCATACCACCTTCAATGTTCTGAAAATTTACAGTCATTCCTAATTAGCTATAAAGCAGCAGCAAGGAAGACCTATAGTTCAAATAGGTAACACCTACACCCTTGGAGCAGAGTTTAACTTTAAAGTAAGGGAATAGTTTGGAAAAATGAGCAAATAACAACAAGGGAGCCTGACTATTAAAAGTTATTGTAGTGACAGGGAAAATCAAAGTACATACTCAAAAGAAGACAAACAAATTCAAAACTATTATCTCCAAAGCTTAAAAGACAAATGTGAATTATTCTCAGTCCTGAAAATAATTCCTCAAAAAAAGACTTCAAAAAGAAGTTTAAAAATTAAATAAGAGAGGTAAAGGAAAAATTGGCGAAAGAAATGAAAACCATACAAAAAAAAATCAAGATAATAGAGTCAACACTTTTATAAAATTACCAAAAATACTGAAGAAAGTGATACCTTAGAAACAGAATAAGAAAAATGGTAAAATGAAGCACAAAAATCCACTGATGAAAAGAATGCCTTAAAAGTAGAACAGGAGAAAAGGAAAAAAGAAGTACAAAAATTCGTAAAAATGAAATAATTACTTAAAAATTATAATTGGAATGTGATAATTGAATTTGTGAATTATGGACTTATGAAACATATCCCAAAATAAATTTTGTAGAAATTTTATAGCTAAATTCCAAAGTTCCAGATCAAAGAGAAAATATGGCTAGCAGCCAGAAAGAAATAAATCATGTATCAAATAGCCACAGTCAGAATCACAGAAGATTTAGGTGCTTCTGCAATAAAAGATCAAAGGACTTGGAATTGAGTTAGGATTATAATCCCGAATGACCTACCCAGCAAAACTCCTATAAGTCTTTGGGGAAAAATGTAAATTCAATGAATTAGAGAAGTTTGAAGCATTCCTGATGAAAAGATCAGAGTTGAAGAATATTTGATTTCCAAGACTAAAGAGAAGCATAAACAGGTAAACTAGAAATCATAAGGAATTCAGTGTTTCAACTATTTACATTTCTACATAGCAAAACAATAAGGAGTAACAAAGAAATGTACTACGTGAAGGGGGATAGGATAGTATAGACTATCTCACATGAAAAAGGTGCAAAAAAGCTTTTACAGTGGACAGAAAGATAGGGAATGTGTGCCAGAGGAGGGACAAAACTTATCCCTAAATCCATGATCATTGGATTATGACATCATGAGATTTCTCTTAAATCCTAGAGAATTTAGAGAAATCTTAGAGAATACAAACTTCCTTACTTTAGTCATAAGTGGCAATTGAGTGTGGCTTAACAGAGCCAATATTGGCAAGCTCCTCTGATACTTTCTTTCTGTCTCTGTCTCTGTTTCTGTCTCTGTCTCTGTCTCTGTCTCTGTCTCTTTCTGTCTCTCTCTCTGCCTCTCTCTGTCTTTCTCTCTGTCATTGTCTCTATCTCTCTGTCTCTGTCTTTCTGTTTCTGTGTGTGTCTCTCTGTCTCTCTCTGTCTCTGTCTCTGTCTCTCTCTCTCTCTCTCTCTCTCTCTCTCACACACACACACACACACACACACACACACACACACACACACACACACACACGAGGCAGGAGCTAGAGCCTAGGAAGATACCTGCTCATATCAGAAAATAATGACTAAAAGTTATCAAAGCATAATTAGAGAGCCGGTGTCATGGATTGGAAAAAGCACTGGACTTGATGTCAATTTACATTTAAATTCCAGCCATTATTTTCTCAATATGTGGCTTTGGGTAAATCACTTCCATTATCTGAGCTCAGTTCAATTTCTTCACCTTTAAAATGAGGGGTTCATATTAGCTTCCCTATAATGTTCCTTCTAATTCTAAATATAACACATCCCCAAAGGCTTGGTGTACTTTTAATCTTTAATAAGTAAAATCTACACTAAGATTTTAGCTATATTGTATATATTTCCATATGTTCAATTGTTTAATGTATAAGGACTCATTCAGGTCTAAAGTTTGTAATCTTATGTGTCTCTGTGCTACAGCTCTCCTCATTTACATAAGAAAGTGTTGTAAGGAGAGAAAGAAAGGCTGAGTAGGGGGAAAAACTTGATAAACTTCATATTCTTTAAGAGATTGATTGTGCATCACATGTTCCCTACTCACCACAAATTCCTTGAAGGTAGACACTACATCTTATGCTTTTGAGTCTTTCATAGCGTACAACCTGGTGTTTTGAATTCTCCAATAACTCAATTGTTATTGAGTGATTGATTTGTAGTGTACCTTTCTGTTTTTAAAGATAAAAACACTTGAAAATCAAAGGTCCTTTAATTTCAATAAATCTGATAACAAAGTAATTCTGCATTAATAAAGTTCCTCTCTCCAAGAAAGGTCATAGATAAACTCCCTAAAATAAATGTTTACTGATAAACCTATTGATTTCAGTGTTTCCTTGATTGAATACTGTCTAGTCTCAGGAGTCCCCCTAGAATCATGAATACAATATTGAAAAGATTAACTGTCAAGCAAGGAACTTAGCATTTAAGCCTCAAAGGACAAAGACCCATTCCTCTCATTTATTAGATAAAGCAGATGACTTTCCTTTTCAATTCCACACTTTCCTTGGACTGCTTATTTTGAGTAGCTTTATTGGTAGCATGATTTTAGGTTCTTGTTTACTCTCAGGTGTACTGAATATTTCAATTATGCCTCAGGCATCTCAGTGTTAGTTTTTAAAGAAGTGGCTAATATAACACCCCAAACACATTTTAATCTTTTAAATGATCTGTCATTTCATTGATGTGCACCATTTATGATTGTGCAAACTGTAGTCAAATCACTTCTTTAAAACTACACCACACCAATCCATATTCTAGAATAAATACCTAACAAGAAAACTAAGCCATGTTCTTTTCAAGGAGATAAATTAATGAATACTAAAAGAGCAGTCCACACTCTAAATGAATACTCAAAGAAAAATTTCTAGAGCAATAAAGAACTAGAATTTACAAAAATAAAAAAAGCTTCCCTAAATATTTTGCCCTAATTAGGTTAAGAAGAAGAAAACAAGTATACTTGAAACTTGCAAGTACTTTGTACAAAGAAGCAAAAAACAAATAGAAGGATCCCATGTAATGTGTATTGCAAAACAAAACAATCCAACACGTGGCCACTATTAAATCTAAGTATAAAGATACAATGGGTGTCTTTCTTTTATTAAAATTTCCAAATCAGGAAGTAAATTCAGAAATGTAAACAGAAGACATTAAACATAAATAAATTTTATGACTCAACTGATATATAGGATACACATCTAGAGGAAGAGAAAACTCCACATCCATTGTAGGAAGAACTTCATATTAGGGGGCCGCAGTTATAACTTTTGAAACTATTGGTATAGGAGTTGGGAGGGTGGGGAGAAGGAGAGGTAAAAATGGTCTCATTGAAATGGGAACATGAGAGGAAGTAATTGAAAAATGAATAAAGACTTTAGTGTAGTTGGTATAAAATCTTACTCCAAAAATGTCATCAAGGCTGCTAAAGAGAGTTTAAAAAGATAAATATGCAATTTATAGTTGGTTTCTTCTGTGTTAATGTTTTAATTGAAAAAATAAAAAAAAAAAGGTGAGAAAAGGAAGAAACAAGAGTTTAAAGTTACTTTTTAAACATGCCCTAGGGGTGCAAGATAGAATCAAACAAATTCAACTCAATTTTGCCAAAATCATCTAATGGAATTAACTATAATACATATAAATTTAAATTAAGGTGAGAAATTAAACTCTGAATAAATTAAGAATCTTACTAATTGAAGGTTCAGAGTAACTGTGATTGAACTCATTGGCTTCCATCTACAATAAACTACTTAAAATAACAGAGGGACTATATGGATAACAGTGATCATTCTATTGAACCTAGACTCAAAACAAACATAAGTTTTGTGCAATAGGAAAAATATCACCATCTGGTGAGTTCAGGTAACAACATAGTCATTCAAAAGTTCATGCTCACTTTCATCTCCAAATTGTGCGGAATAAAATGCCAGCCCGTCAACAGACATTTATGAACCTCTTATGTGTCAGAAACTGTACTGAGCACTGAAAATACAAAGAAAAGGATTAACATTAACTGTTTTCAAGAAGCACCTATTATAATGGTGAAATAATATATAAATAGCTATATAGATGGTATATAGAGAATAAGAGAATACTAATACCAAAGGGGAAAGCAATAGAAGCTGGATAGAAGAAAGCTATCAAAATGTAGACATTGGATAGAAGAAATCAAAATGAACAAGGACAAGGTGAAGTTCATTCTTAGCTTGTTCTCCAGGGTATTCCTGGAGTTATCATAAATATGCTTAAATTAAGTGATCAAAAGAAGACGTTATTTCAAAATAATTTCATTCAACTATTAAAATGGAGGGGTAAAAAGAGAGAAGGATTAGCAAATTCTGAATCTTGATCTCATCAGTTTTGGCTCTAAGAGGAAATAGCATAATCATTCAGTTGGAAAAAAATAAAAAATAAAATAAAATAAAAATAAATAATAAAAATTTTAAAAAATCATTTAGTTGGGTTTCAATATTTATTTAACCCTATAAAGAAGTAGGAGAAAAAAGGAAAGAAAATGGAGGGACTAGATAGAAGAGAAAGCAGAAACACTAGGAAAAAAAGGTAAGAAAAGAGAGGAGGGTGATAGAAGATACAGTAGTGGGTGGGTGGGGTTAAAAACCAAAATACTACTAAGGACAGGGTGTAAAGAGAGAACAAAACTATATACAGGAGAGAAGATAGGATGGAGAAAAATATAGAGCTAGTAACCATAACGATGAATGTGAATGGGATGAACTCCCATAAAACTGAAGCAAATAGTAAAGTGGATTAAAAATCAGAATCTTTCAATATGTTGTTTACAAAAAAAAAAAAAAAAGACATTTGACACAGAGACACATACAGAAGAAAGGTAAAAACCTGGAATATAATTTATTATGCTTCAGTCTGAAGTAACAAAAACAGGAGTAGCAATTCTCATCTCAGATAAAGCAAAAGTAAAAATATATCTTGAGGTAATTAAAAGAGAGAAAGAAGGGAATTACATCTTGTTAAAGGGTATCATAAACAATGAAGTAGAATGATATAAAAGATATATATAAATATACCAAATGGTAGAGCTTATAACATTCTAGAGATTTTAAGTCTGTTACAGGAAGAAATAGACAGAAAAAATATTCTAGTGGTCAATCTCAACCTTTCCCTCTCAGTATCAGATATATATATATATATATATTTTATTATAGCTTTTTATTTACAAGATATATGCATAGGTAATTTTTCAGTATTGACAGTTGCAAATCCTTTTGGTCCAATTTTTTTTTCTCTCCTTCCCCCCACCCCTTCCCCCAGATGGCAGGTTGACCAATAGATGTTAAATATGTTAAAGTATAAGTTAAATACAATATATGTATACATGTCCAAACAGTTATTTTGCTGTACAAAAAAGTCAGATTTTGAAATAGTGTACAATTAGCTTGTGAAGGAAATCAAAAATACAGGCTGACAAAAATAGAGGGATTGGGAATTCTATGTAATGGTTCATAGTCATCTCCCAGAATTCTTTCCCTGGGTGTAGCTGGTTCAGTTCATTATTGCTCTATTGGAACTGATTTGTTTCATCTCATTTTTGAAGAGAGCTATGTCCATAGAATTGATCATCATGTAGTTTTGTTGTTGAAGCATATAATGATCTTCAGTATCAGATAAATCTAACCAAAAAAGTAAACAAGAAAGTAGGGAGGTTAATAGAATCCTAGAAAACCTAGATATGACATCACTCTGGAGAAAATCGAATAGGGACAGAAAAGAATACACTTTTTTTTTTTTTTGGCAATATATGGCACCTATACAAAAAATGACCATGTATTAGAGCATACGATCAAATATCGAAAAGCAAACATAATCAATGCTTCTTTTTAAGACTACAATGAAATAACAATTATATTCAATGAAGATCTAGGGGAAAATTAACTAAAAACCAATTGGAAATTAAATAATCTAATTCTAAAGAATGGGTATGTCAAACAAAAAAGTCACAGAAACAATCCCTATTGTTATTCAAATGAATTACACTAATAAGACAACATACCAAAATCTATGGGATGCAGCCAAAATAGTTCTTTGGGGGCTATTTTTTATCTCTAAATACCTATATAATAAAGAGCTATTTTAATTTGTTTTTTGCATGAATAAAATAAAGACAGTGGAGATAAATTTATTTGGCATGCAACTAAAAAGTGAGAAAAAAACAAATTAAAACCCCACAATTAAATAACAAATTAAAAATTCAGAAAAAGGAGAGATTAACCAAATTGAAACTAAGAAAATTATTGAACTAATTAATAAAACTAATTTAAGTAAACTAGCAACAAAAAACAAAACAAAACAAAACAAATGAATCTTTGGTTAATTTAATTAGAAAAAGGAAAGAAAAAATTGAATCACCTGTATCAAAAATGAAAAGGGTGAACTTAGCACCAATGAAAAAGAAACTGAAACAATAATTAGGAGCTATTTTGGCCAACTGTATGGCAGCAAACCTGACAATCTAACTGAAAAGGATGAATATTTACAAAAATATAAATTGCCCACATTAATAGGAAAGGAAATAAATTACTTAAATGGTCCTATTTAAAAAAAAAAAAATAAAGTGATGAAGACATCAATTAACTCCCCAAGAAAAAATTTCTAGAGCCAGATAAATTTCTGTGAATTCCACCAAACATTTAACAAACAATTGGAAAAATAGGTAAAGAAGGAGTACTGACAAATTCCTTCTATGACACAAATATAGTACATATATCTAAACCAAGAAAAGCCAAAACCAGAGAAAAAAAATTACAGATCTATCTCCCTTATGATTACGGGTGCAAAAATTTTAAATAAAATATTTGCAAAGTGATTATAATAACTTATTAGCAGTATAATATGAACAAGTGGAATTTATACCAAGAATGTATGGAGGGTTCAATATCAGGAAACTATTAGCATAATCAACAATATCAATAACAACACCAACAAAAATCATAGAATAATATCAGTAGATTCAGGAAAACTTGTTGACAAGATACAGCACCTAGTTCTCTTAAAAACACTAGAGAGCAGAAGAATAAAGGCAGTTTTGCTTAAAATAATAAACAGTATCTTTCTAAAACCTATAGCAAGCATTATTTGTAAAGGAGGAAACTTGTATACATTCCCAATAAGATCAGGGCTGAAACAAGGATCCTATTATCACCACTATTATTCAACATTGTACTAGAAATATTGGCTTTAGATTAACAAAAGAAAAGAAATTAAAGAAATCAAAATAGGCAATGAGAAAATTAAAGTATCACTCTGCATATGACACAATGATATAATTAGAAAATCATCCAAAAAGCTACTGGAAACAATTCAGAACTTTAGCAAAGTTTCAGGATATAAGATAAAACACATTAATCATCAGCCCTGACTCTAACCCTAACTCGACTCTAACCAACTCTCCTCCCTACTCTAACCCTAACCCCAATTCTAACCCTAACCCGACTCTGGACTCCTGACTCCCCACAAAACACATCAGTTCTAGAGAAAAAGAAAATTCCATTTATTTTCTGTATACATAAAATAAAATGTTTGGGTGTCTATCTGTCAAAAGAAACCAAGGAACTTTGTGAACACAATTACAAAACATTTCTCACACAAATAAAGTAAGATCTCAACAACTGCAAAATATTAATTGCTCATGGGTAGTCTGAGTTAATATAATAAAAATGACAATTATGCCTCAATTGATCTACTTGGTCATTGTTATACCAATCAAACTGCCAAAAATTCTTTTAAGAAATTAAAAAAAAATTCATCTGTAAGAACAAAAGGTCAAGAATATCAAGGGAATTAGTGAAAAAGGTACAAAAGATGGTGGCTTAGCAGTGACAGACTTAAAACTATATTATAAAGCAGTACTCATCAAAATCATTTAGTACTGGCTAAGAAGTAGAATGGTAGATCAGTGGATTAGATTACATATACATAATACAATAATCAAAGCTTATAGTAATCTAGTATTTGATAAATCCCCAAGTCTAACTTCTGGGGGGAAAAAAATCACTATTTAACAAAAATTGCTGGGGAAACTGGAAAATAACATATCAGAAAGGCAGCACACCTGTATTTCTTATAACTTATACCAAAGTAAGGTAAAACTTGCTACATGATTTGGGCATAAAGGGTGATAACTAAGTAAATTAGGAGACCAAAGGATATCCTATTAGATCTTTAGAGAAGGGAGGAATTTATGACCAAAGAAGAACTAGAGAACAATATAAAAGGCAACATGGACAACTTTGATTACATTACTTTTTTTTTTTTTTGCACAAACAAAACCAATAGAAAAGACACTAAAAGGGAAATTCTAAGATAGGAAATTTCCTTTACAATCCGTGTTTCTGATAAAGGAATCATTTCTAAAATATATAAAGTATTGTATCATGTTTATAAAAATACAAGCCATTTCTTAATTGATAAATGGTCAAAGGATAAGGAGATACAATTTTCAGAAGTTGAAATTAAAGTCACCTATAGTCATATGAAAAAAATCACTATTGATTAGGGAAATGCAAATTAAAACAGCTCTGAGTACTACCTCACACCTTTCAGATTGGCTAAGATGATAGGAAAAAATACTGATATGTGTTGTAGAGGATGTGGGAAAATTGGGACATTAATGAATTATTGGTGGAGTTGTGAAATGATCCAACCATTCTGGAGAACAATTTGGAGTTATGCCCAAAGGGCTACATAACTGTGCATATTCTTTGCCCCAACAGTGCTACTACTGAGTCTGTTTCCCAAGGGAATCATCAAGTACAGAGAATTGACATACAGAAGCATAAGATACAAAAGCTCTTTTTTATGGTAGCAAAAAATTGGAAAATGAGCAGATACCTATCAATTGGAGAATGACTGAATAAATTGTGGTGTATGAAAGTAATAGAATAGCATTTTTTTATAAAAATGATAAAAAAAAAAGCCTAATTTTAGAAAGGTCTGGAAAGATTTGCATGAACTCATCTAGAGTGAAACTAGCAGAACCAGGAATACATTGTGCACAATAACAAGAATGTGTGATGATTAACTATGAAAGACTTGGTTGTTTTACATGGTACAGTGATCCAAGGAAATCCCAATAGACTTTAGATAGAAAATTCCATCTGCATCCAGAATAAGAATTTTGGAGATTAAATATAAATCAAATCTTTCTTCTTTTTTCTGTTTTTTTTTTTTTTTTGTCTCCCATGGTTTTTTCTCTTGTTCTGATTTTTTTCTATCAATATGATTCATAAAGCAATGTGCCTTTAAAATAAATATATTTTTGAAAACTGGGTTTGATATTATTAATAATAGTGACCTCCAATTGATAAATCATTATTATTGTTAAGAATAATAATAGTAATAATAATGATGGTGATGTTAATTTTCAATATAGATGTTAAAATGAATCAGTGGATGAAATTGAAGCTCACAAATACTTGATCTTCTCTAGAAAAAATATGTCAAATATGAAGGTAATAAGAAAAATCTAGACATGTGTGTTCCCAAGTAAATCAATTAAAAAGTATAAGTTAGCATATAGAAAGCACTTTAAACACCTTAAATACCATGAGAAATTCCAACTGTTAACACAAATAAATGAATGAATGAATGAATGGATATGTTTCTGTATGATACTTGGTAAATAATTTGATCTCTCTGAGTTATTATTTACTAATCTGTAAAATAATAATACTATAGCTTCATATATAATGTATGTAGAGTGGGAAAGTAATTCAGCAGCAGTCTCCAAATTCATGTGGCAACTATTCCCAAGATATATAATTTATTAAAGGTCACTCGAGTTTCAACCCATATTACTGACTCCAGGGCCAATGTACTTGTCACTGTGTGACATAACCTTCATATATAACTTAAATAACTGAATAAGGGCTAAGAACATGTGTCATTGGTGCTCCATTTCCTTTTTGTGAAACTCATAGAAATAATGTGTTTGTGAAAAAAATCAAAGTTTTTTCTGCATTTTTATTACTTTTTATATAAAATAAAGGAGATTCTATATGTTATAAATTGCTGATAAGATCTTTAATATATTATATGTTCATTCCACTAAAATGTGAAGTATTAATGATGAAAATATCTGATACCTATTTTGGCTAAAAATGTGTATGTCAACTTTCTTCACGAATAAGAAGCAATGGGTTTAATTTCAGGCTTATAGACAGGATGACAAAGATTCCTTTCCTCACCCAACACATAACAAGCATGCCAAATCAGTCTAATAAATGCTTCCTCCATTTCATTAAACTGGTAAATGTACTTTTCATTAGAGTGGAGCATATACTTTCCAGCCCTTCTGTTTGCTTTTGGAAGGCTGATAATGGAAAGCAAAGAATAGCCTAGAGCCCCTGCTTTTCCCTTTCTGTTTCCACTGAACAAGCCATTAAGAAGCATTAGAGACCATTTTAAAGAAACTTATACCAGCTGTGCCTTTTCAATGTTTGACCCCTCCTAGTAAAAAAGAAATACAAAACAGAAACCTCCCAGCTTTCACAAGTGGCAAGGATGAAGAAAAAGTATGTGGTAGTAGCACAAAAGTAAATAGGATTTGGATCACTGAAAGGAGCCACCTTTCTGGCTCAAACATGAGGACCATTTCATCTAAAACAAAATGTAAGAATATAACAGCTAGCTTACAAAGAACACATAGTTCTTTGTAAGAACTTGTCATTTTCCTTTTTCTCCCTATCCTTGTCAACAGAAAAAAAAATAAAAAAAGATAAAAATATAAAACAATAGACTACCGTGAACACCTACAGTGTGTGTAGGTACTTGATGTGTAATACACCATGAATCATGTAGGCATTTGGGCAAACCTATGGAGGATTTTTCAAGATAGAGTTTCAGGTTATAGATAGAATGTGTTACTAGGGGGAAAAAAAACTGAAACTGAAACTCTATAGACATTTTAAAATGTAGTGCATTGTTAAAGAATAGTACATTCACTGTACTGATTGATAAAAGATCTTTTCCATTAAGTTGTAATAAAGAAATCTTTACATCATGAGTGCTATATTTGTTCCTGGAAAAAAAAAATAATTAAACCAGATTGCATGTTTAGCTCATCACCATACACATCATCTAGCCTTTAAGAGAGAAGGGTTAGTTGATTATGACTCTTGGTTTTACTACATGTTTTATTATACTCAACAGGGCACAAATACTCTAGTAACTCTGAATTTGGGTAATGGAAGTATATGCCAAAATATATTCTTTTAATATATGATAAAATGAAATTTAACTAGAATACATGTAAATTTATAATTATTTCCACAAAATTAACTTTATTTGCATAAGATTATGAAAATTGATACTTTATGTGAAAAAAAATCTGAAAATGTCAGTGAAGTTCAATTTGTTCAACAATATGAAGGAGCCAAAATGAAAGAAGCAAATATTTATTAAGCATTACTGTCTTCCAGGCACTGTGCTGATTGCCAGAGTTATGAAGACAAGCAACCCTTTCTTCATGCTATCAGTTATCTTCATGATCAAAGAGTTTACATTCTAAATGGAGAAGACAACAGAGCTAAAATGTGAAGTGAAAGTTGGAAATACTTGTAGCGGGAAAGGTCAGTCTTATCCTCTTCATAAAAATGGGGATTACAGGAAGAACAAAGAAGGCCTTGCAGAAAATGTCATGGTGAGTACATCTCAAGAGTGGTAGTGTATTTCTGGAAGAGGAGGAATGAGCACTAAGAAAAGTTTCATGACTATCCAGAAGTGGAGAGGAGAATGGTTTTGAAAGTCACAGAAAGTCATGAACAAGGTTAAACTATATCAGGGTTACATATCTTTTTGTCAGCTTCAACTATTGTTTCCTCTTTGACCTGGAAGTTCTGGGTTTTGGCTATTATATTTATGAGAGTTCAATCCTGGAGATGCCTAGCAAATTCTCTATCTTTTCATTTTATTCTTTTGTCCTAAGAAAACTAGGTAGTTTAAAAAAATTATTACTTGAGATATTTTTAATTTTTTTCTCACCATGGCTTTGAGGTTGATTATATCTTCTTGAACATTTCTTATGAATCAGTTATCTTTAATATTAATTAAGTTTAAATATATTTTATTGCTTTATTCTTTTTCTTTTTCATGTTATAATTAATTTTGATTTGGTATAATATAATTTTAATACATATGTTGATTGGGTGAATTGTAACATCTCATATGGTAAAGTCTTAATTTTCTTTCCAACTCTTTCCTCCAGTGGATTTTATTTCTTTTCCCCTTAAGACACATGCCAAGTATAAAATTATTGTTTTAACTCCTTTTTTTATTTCTTCCCATTATTCTATTTGATCTTGTGTTAACACCAAACTTTTTTTTCAAGGATTTACTTGTAGATATTTTGGAGATATTATTTGCCTTTGAGTTTTATATAACATATTCCATTTTATTTTGATGTAATTTTTTTGGCTTTTTTCTTAGATTTTATTTTTGAAATTTTTATTTTTAATTTTTTTGAAAGAGATAGGCTCTTTGTATTTCCAGATCAAACTATGATTTGTTTGGTTATGTTATATATTCACTTGGATTATGCTGCTGCTTTTTTCTAGTCACTGAGCAGTATGTTCTTCAAGATCTCAAAGATGACTCAGCCATGTTACTTGTATACTTTTAACATATTTAAACTGACTGATCAAGAATAAAATCTATTTACTGATCTCTTGGTCTAAGCTTTGCAATGTATTGATCCCTGATTAGGCCTGGATAATACCACTACATTTTTCCCCATGGTGAGAGCTATAGTAGAGTGTTGTTGGCTCATGCCACTTTAAACTAGTTGAAAATCCTGTAGATTTAGAGAGACAGGATTGCATCACCACTTTCTCTAACTCCCTAATCTTGTTATTCAGCTATACATCTCACATTGTGGCTTCTATTTCCATGATTTTTATGCTCAATATTTTTGGCTGTATCTAGATAAACCATTTAGCCTTTCTTTAAATGAATCAAATAAAGAGCCTGTTTTTTTTTTTTTGTTTGTTTGTTTGTTTGTTTGTTTTTTTAAGGATCAATTACTTCTATGTTCTTCTATCAAGGTCCTTTATTTACACCAAAATACCTATACCTATAGAGCAAGTGAGATTATCCCATTTTCATTAGAATCAATGTGACTCGTATAACCCAAAGCTTCACAGCCAATCAATTTGAGAATCAGATAACCAAGATTACCTGACTCTTAATCCTACTCTTTTCCTATAAAACTCTATTGGTGACAACTAGCATTCTAAAAATTTCAAGTCTTGGAGGAAATGATTTTCAAAAGAATAAATGTTTCCTACCTCTACTACTAATTAGTTTTTGAGACTTAGGATAATTATCTGTAAAATAATGGGCTACAACTGAGTGACATTTAAAATTCATTCAAGATAAAATTTCATGTTATCTTCTTTTGATATATAATAACATTTGTGGAGTATTTTAAAATAAATACGTTTTAGTATTATTTTTTTTTTTGCCTTTACAGAAGCAAATACTTAATGCATTTTTAAAATGTCTACTATTAATTTACAATTACCTGAAATATCTTTGTGGTGCCAAAGTACCCATCAGCTGCATCTGACTTCAATAATTATTTTTTGAAGGATCAAAATCCAGAATTCTTCCACACTTCTTTGTTAGCACCAAGGACAGAGATAAAGGTGCCAGCAAGAGGTCCATTCTCAATGTTATTTTTCTGCAATGCAAAACTTGGATCCATCCATCAAGGACAGATTGCCTCTTTTTCACACATCACAGTAGCAACCTTAACAGGATGCGGGAATAATTTAGAGTACCTTATCACCAAAACACAGGCTCTGTTAAGTCCTTGTTAAAAAGGCCTCATTTAATATGCCACTACATTTCCCATCATGAACTGTATCTTCCCTTCTGGTGAATTAATATGAGGATGTTTATAAATTGTTTATCTCAGAGGATCAATCTGTTCTGTAAGAATGTATATATACATATATATGTGTGTGGGTGTGTGTATGTATATATATATTTGTCACTTAGCAATTACTGAGTAATTATGATGTCACAAATTAGCATATGTGTGCACATGTAAATCCACTATACCTCTTTTCTTGTTTTTATGCATTATTTTTCAGTTATTCAAATATGACAAAATAAAGTCATTTATTTGGAGATTCATAAGCCACTGCCATACATTATTCCTATATTGTGCATCTGCTACTATTATTTATTATATGAATGCAATGTAGAAATAAATAAGTAGTTTTCTATAATCTCTAATATGAAGTATTATTCAAAAGGAGAAATAGAGGGCAAAGTTGACTCTACATATAATTATCCATATTTTTTTCTTATGTAGGTAGCATATTTCCAATCCATATAAGACAAGTACTGCTTGTTAAGTATGATATATGTCATTTGGCATGATGAAGATGATTATTAATATTCAAAATGTGGTCTAAAGAGGAGGGAATTAGCTTACATATATATATATATATATATATATATATATAGAGAGAGAGAGAGAGAGAGAGAGAGAGAGAGAGAGAGACACATTCACATACAAAGTTTCAAATTTAAAACTCAAATGAATGTACACAAATAAATTCCTTCTTTTCTAATAACTGAGACAGCAAATAAAAAGCTCCTTCAATGACAGTATGACTGATTTAAGACAGGAACTTGAAAAAAAACCAGCTAGAGAGAAATACAAAATTTAAAACTCTAAGGTTTAACTTGACTCTATTTAATTGAAAAGATTGGGTGAAGCCTCTAGAAAAATATATGCCCTAATTACTCCTCAAACCTGTGGCTTGGTCCAAAAATTCTATGTATACATTTCAAATTGCATGAGAAAAGTTACTAAAATGTTCATGCTCTTTGATCCAGAAATTCCATTACTTTGCTTAAACTTCCACAAAGTGTGACATAAGGTCAGAAATAAAGCATCCATCTGTATGAATATTTATAATAACATATAGGTGGAAACAAAATATGTATCAAAAATTGGGGAAGTTGAGAACCAAATTGTGGCATATGAATTAGATGGGCTATTAATGTAGCATAAGGAAAATATATATAACTAATTTAGAGAAACTTGCAAAAGTTGAGTGAATTGATTTACAAAAGAAGAAAGCAGAAACAATTCATGATACATGCATTGGCAATGCAATATAATTAAAATAAGTAAGAATTAGTTCAAATGCAATTTCAACTTTTAATTAGCTTTTGAATGAGGCTAATACTACACTTATTATCCTTATATTAAGAAATAGTGAGCTCTTTGGATGGGCAGTTACATGTACTCTGAATAAAAATTAACTAAATTATTTTGCTTAGTGTACTGTAATTTGAAGGTAATATGAGGACTGTTTATGGTGAAAAATGATATATTAAAGCAAGACACATTAAGAAAAATGATATAAGTATAGGAAGGAGAAAGGGGAAGAAGAAATGAAGGAAGAAGAAAGGCAGAAAAGAAGGAAGGAAGGAAGGAAGGAAGAAAGGAAGGAAGGAAGGAAGGAAGGAAGGAAGGAAGGAAGGAAGGAAGGAAGGAAGGAAGGAAGGAAGGAAGGAAGGAAGGAAGGAAGGAAAAAGGACATAAATATTTCAAGATTTTTAAATTACTGTTTTTCTCAATTGTTTGGCTTGAGACTTTAGAAAGGCATCATCTTCAACTTTGGTATCATTATGTTACTTCCGTAGCGCCAACCTTACCATGAAGTTTCCCTGCTTGGCATAGAGTTTTATACAATAAGCTGTTTGTAATGAGGTACAAGGCAGGAGATTATCTGATATAACAAAGAAATAGAAAATGCCTCCAAAAAATCCCAGGAAACTAAGATATCTACTCAAGGTTAATGACCAGTGGAACCGATAAAGTTGTGAAACTTTGGAGCATGTTTATCTCCAGCAGAGATCTGAAAGGCTTTTGAAGCTTTCAAATTTCTAGTCCTTCTTGGGGTAAAAAAAAAAAAAAAAAGTTGGCAAGGACAGACCCATTAATATCCTCCCTTCATCTAATAAAGAATAAATTCTTTATTATTTATTCATATTCTTGAAAGACGATTTGCTCTACTTATGGAGTCAGAAGTTCTTAAATAAATCAACTGGTCATATGTATTTATTACCATTGATTTCTTTAATCATCAATCAAATGAATATTTTGTAAATAAACAGCTGCAAAAGGACACTCTTTCTTCCTATGAAAAATTCACAAATTTTAGCACATTCCTTTCTGCTGAAGAGAAACTTGTAATGTTAATTTGGAACAAAAACATAAATTTCCAGTTGAAACCAGAGGAAGTGGACTGAATTTTGGCTATGCTATTAATTAATTATCTATATGATTCTTTGTGTCTCTCTATATGTGCACATATACCTACATATATAGATATATATACACATATATATGTATCTTTACATACATATTCACACATACACTAGAGGAGTAAACATATCTGCTTATTTATGCAATGTAAGTTTATATGTATAATAGGCATATGTTCATGGTACATGCATAAGCATACAGCAGCTATCTACATTGGTGGAAATCTGGGCATTCTCAAAATCGATGAAAATGAAATTAGCAATAATAATTCCTATTCATATATCCCTATTGAAAACATGCACACAAAGAAAAATATTGCTGATTTGTTAGAAGGCACAGACTTATAATTGCTTAGATTGGTGAGCATATTTGCATTCTGCCCCCAAAACTCCTTGGTCTTTTGCTTTAGAGTGGAGCACCCTTTGCCTTGAAGCCAAAGAACAGAGATACACTTTTGTGAAAAGAACATTAGAGGTAGAGACAAATGACCTGAATTTGAAATCTGATGCTTCAAGAACGGGTATCTCTTTGGTTTAAGAAAACCTTTTGGGGTCATTGACTTAGATCTGAAGGAAACCTCAGACAGTTATCTTGTCCAGGGTATCAGTGTCACAGAGAAACACATCACTGCAGGCATATTAACTTAGAAAAGCACATGTTAAAATTATCTATGTATCATATTTCAATTTATTTTGTTATTTTTTTTTAGTTATGTTATTTAAGCTTTCCAGAGGAGAAAATTAAAATGCAGAGATTAGTCACTTGGCCAATGTGCCCAGGTAATAAGTTGAAAAGTTTGTAGTCATATTCAGGATTTTTATGTCTAGGTTCTTTTTTCATCATGGCTTTCAGGAAGCCCAATAATCCTTAGATGTTCTTTTCTAGATCTATTTTCCAGGTCAGTTGTTTTTCCTATGAGGTATTTCATATTTTCTTCTATTTTTTTTTCATTTTTTTGGGTTTTGTTTGACTGATTCTTGAAGTCTTATTGAATCATTCGCTTCCATTTGTTCAATTCTAACTTTTAGTGTATTATTTTCTTCAGTTACTTGTCTTAACTCTTTTTGTATTTGACCAATTGAATTGTTTTAGTCATTGCATTTTTTTCCATTTCACAATTTTTTTTATCAATGAATTGGTATCTTTTTCATATTTATTATGTAGGAAGTTATATGCTTTTCTTTCCCATTTCATCAAATCTATTTTGCAGGGAGTTATATACTTTTCTCATGCCTTCTTGCAAAGATCTCATTTCCTTTCCCCATTTTTGTTTTGACTCTTTTAAGATCCTTTATGAACTCTTCCAAGAAAGTCTTTTGAACTAATATCTCCCTTTGCAGCTTTAACTGGAGTTGATTTTCCTTTAGGAATCTTAGGATTGAGATCTGTTCTCTCTCTCTCTGTAAAAGTTGTCTATGGTGAGAGTTCTTTTTGTATTTTTGCCCATTTTTTAAGGCTTGAGGCTTTCTCTTAAAGCAAAGGAGCAACAGCTGCTTTAGTTTGCCCTAGGGCAGTTCTGCTGATTGATTTCTGGTGCTGATTAATCATGGCTAGTCCTTTAGTTTTCTGGGGCTCAGTGGTTTACAGTTTGCCTTTAGTAGCAAATCTGCTAGATCATCTACTTGCAACCAGGACAGAGTAGCCTTAGAGGTTCACAAAAGATTCTCAGGTGAGTGGAAGCTGCACTGTTCTGATTCCTCACCCCAGCTCCTTGACTGGGGTTCCCTGTGTTGCAGTCTGAGCTCAGTAGACTGTCCCCCTGCCTGTTTGAAATAGACCTGTTCTGAAGTTCTTCCAAGGTATCTTCTTGTGGTAATGTGCTGTCCTTTGAATATTGGTAGGTTCTGTGACTCCAAAACCAATTTAGAGGCTTAATCTCCTGTTGGTTTGAGAGAAGGTCAGAGGAGTTCACAGAAAGTCCTATCTGCCCTCCACTATTTTGGATTTGCCTCCCCTCCCCCCAATGTCCAGATATCCAGGATGTTTAACAGAAGATTTAATCTTTTTCTTTATACTATCTATCCTACCTTCCTTAGCCCTGTACCTGATTTTCTCCACTTATTAAATAAAGTAGACCAGATGATCTCTAATGTTACGTCCACTTCTGACTCCTATGCACATTTTCTTGCTTTTTTTTCTACTACATAAAGGACATGTTTGCCATTTTTAAACTAAATTTTAAGAGTAACTCAGTATATACCAACCACAGTTTAATCCACAAGCTACCATTTATAGGATATATCTGTAGATTTAAAAATATAGAAATGGGGGTAGGGGAGAAAGTAATTTTCTTACATTGTAAGAAGAATGATTTATTCACAGTGGATATATAACAACTGCAAATTTAGAATTGATTTTTTTCAGAGAAAATAATCACAATCTGACTTTTAAATTCTGTGTGTATTTTTTCTTAGGTTGTTTGCCAACAAAAAAAATAACATTTCTCAAAAGGTCACAAGTATTCTATAGGAAGAGAATAGATGAGGGTAATATGCAAATAAAAAGTAAATGTTGTTTTAAGACTAAAAATATCTAAGCTCTATCTGAAATTCTAGTAAGCTTCCAATGTTTGCTAATGGAACAGAACAAGAAACATAAATATTCATATTTCTAAAAAGTCAATGGAAATCCTGGTCCAGGTATACAGACCTAGAACTCGGTGATATCTGAACTATACTGATCAGTGATTACCTACCTGTAAGTTATCAACTCATGAGGAGTCATGAAATGATTGCAAGTAGTCCATGAAACCATTTATACACCAAATATTGTCATTTTGATCTTCATTTAGATCCAAAATAATATGCACTGCGATAATGGGCTTTTCAAATGTATGTAGCTGCTGTTGTGGTTATTAAAATGCAAATCCTATTTAAATTGTTACTGAATTTGTAGCAGTTTTTGTCATCATGCATTTTCTCAAAGAATATGAATACTAAAACTACTATCAAATGCATTCTATGATTTTTTTAATCCTCAAAATTTGTCTTTCTACTAGAAAGGAGAGAGAATCTGTTAGAGGCTAGTGGTCTCCTTTTTGTTTTTTATTGTACCTTCCCAACAATAATTTTTAAAGATGTTACATTCTTAAAATATTTATATTAAATTCTTATTACATATATGTATTATTAAACTATAAATTATACATGTATATTATGTATGCGTATATGTATATATATATATATATAAAATGTGACAGACAAAATTATTTTTTCTTTTTTTAATTAAAGGTTTTTATTTTCAAAACATATGCATAGAAAAATTTTAACATTCACCTTTGCAAAACTTTGTTTCAATTTTTTTTCTTTCTCTTCCCCCACCTTCTCCCCATAATCCAATATGTTAAACATGTGCAATTATTCTATATATATTTCTACAATTATTATGGTGCACAATGAAAAACATATCAAAAAGGAAAAAAAATGAGAAATAAAACAAAATGCAAGCAAACAACGATAAAAAAGTGAAAATACTAAGTTGTGATCACACTCAGTCCCCATAGTTTGTTCTCTGGGTTCAGATGGCTCTCTTCATCACACAACCATTGGAATCTTGAAGTTGCTGTATATGATGTTATGCTGGTTCTACTCACTTCACTTAACATTAGTTTATATGTCTCTCCAGGCCTCTGTGAAATCATCCTGCTGACCTTTTCTTATAGAAAAATAATATTCCATAACTACTGTAACTTATTCAGTCATTCTCCAACTGATGGGCATTCACTCAGTTTCCAGTTTCTTGCCATTACAAAAAGGAATGCTAAAAACATTTTTGCTCCTCTATGTCCTTTTTCTTTTTTTATCATCTGTTTGGGATAAATGCCTAGTAGAGACATTGGTAGACCAAAGGATATGCACAGTTTGATAGCCCTTTTGGCATAGATCCAAATTGTTCTTCAAAATGGTTGGATCCATTCACAACTCCTCCATCAATGTATCAGTGTCCCAGTTTTTCCACATTCCTTCCAACATTCATCTTATCTTTTTCTGTCATCTTAGCCAATTTGAGAGATGTGTAATTTTATCTCAGAATTGTTTTAATTTGCATTTCTCTGATTAATAGTGATTTAGAGCATTTTTTAACATAACTATAAATGGTTTTAATTTCTTCATCTGAAGATCAGACATATCTGAAAAAGATAGTTTCATATTTAATCACATTTAATATTAAAAAAAAAACCTTTTTTTTTTCAAAATATATGATTATTTTTTAACATTGATCCTTGCATAGACTTGTGTTTCAGATTTTCCCATTGTTAACCCCATGCCTACACAGCAAGCAATCCAATGTAAGTTATACACATTTAAATATTTGTTAAATCCAAAATGTGTAAATATATTTATACAATTATCTTGCTGAACAACAACAACAAAAAATCAGATCAAAAAGGAAAGAGAATAGGGTAGAATATTTCTTGTGGCAATTATTCTATTGTCATTATCTTGTCCATCATTGGTATTAGGTTATAAGTAACTGTCTTGAGCATTCCCAGGAAAAGGAAACTACTTTAAGCTTCCCCAGCTACCATAAGAGATAGAATAGAGCAATGGTAGGGAAATTAAGGGATAATCCATTTTCCCATTCTCTAATTCTCCCCACTCAATATTTGGCAACTCTGCCAACTTTGGAAGTCATTTGTCTAATTTTTACATTACTTCCATTTTTTTTTTCATAATTATTGCCCGTCCTTTCATATAAGAAATGCATGGTCTGTCCTCCAAATCAATTATAAATATTTTGTTTGTTGCTGATTAATAAGCTGCCAGTAGTTTCCCTTATGTCTTTTTTATGACCAATTTCTTTTTAGTCATTTGATATCAGAACAATTTATAACACTCATATGTTTGGATATTCTAATGGACATCACTTGCATCTTATATTTAGGATAGAAGTCTTTTTTATTTCTTTTTATTTTATTTTATAATATAAATACAATTTTTATTTTATTTATTTATCAATTGTCCCATCACTCCTTATTCTTGGATCTTCATTCTCAGAAACCTTACAGGAGTGTAAGGAAAAGAATCTATGTAGTTAGAGGATGCAAAGCACTTCCTGATTTTTCTTCTGTATAGGCCATCTTTGTTGTGTGAACTTGGGCATGACACTTCACGTTTCTGATTCTAAGTTTTGTTGTTGGTGTTCTGTGATTAAAATGTGGATGATAATACTTTTACTAGCTACTTACAAGGTTGTGTGAGGCAAGTGCTTTGTAACTCATAAAATAATTTTGAAATAAGAGTTTATTATTTTTCTTTATATGTGATATAGAAAAGATCATAGATGAGTACTAGGTGGTGTTCAGTCTTCTTACTCTTTTTTTCTTTTTAAATCTTGGAAAGAACTGGTTTATGTAACAAGAAGCTCAAAGGGACCTCAAGAGCCATTTAATTTAATGTCATTTTATTTATCTATTTGTTTATTTTTGATAGTATTTTATTTTTCCAAATACATGGAAAGATAATTTTCAACATTCAGTTTTGCAAGACTTTGTGTTTCAAATTTTTCTTCTGCCATCCCTTACATTTCACCTCCCCAAGACAACTAGCAATCTGATATAAGTTAAATATGTGTATTTCTGTTTAAACATTTCCATATTTGTCATGCTGTGCAAGAAAAATCAGACCAAATGGAGACAAAACAAAAGATAGAAAATAAACAACAAGAACCAAAAAAAAAAAAAAAAAAAAGGTGAAAATACTATGCTTCAACTCACATTCAATCTCCATTGTTGTCTCTTTGAATGTGATAGGCATTTTTCATCTGAAGTCATTTGGAAATGTCTTGAAATACTGCACTGTTGAGAAGAGCAGAGACCATAATCTTGTTACTGGGTGCATTATTCTCTTAGTTTTCACTTCACTCAGTATCAGTTAATAAAAAGCTTTCCAGGTTTTTCTAAAATCAGCCTCTCATAATTTTTTTTTTTATAGAACAATAATATTGTATTACATTCATAGACCATAATTTATTCAGCCATTTCCCACATGATGCAAATCCGTATCTTACATTTCCTTGCCTCTACAAAAAGGGCTGATAAAAATAATTTGTACTTGTGAGTCCTTTTCCCTCTTTTATGATCTCTTTGAGATACAGACTGAGTAGTGAGACTGCTACATCAAAAAGTATGCACAGTTTTATAGCCTTTGGGCATAGTTTCAAATTCTCTCCAGAATAGTTGGATCATTTTACAACTCTACCAACAATGCATTAGTGTTCTATTAACTTCAATTTAAAGATGAGAAAATTGGGGAGTTGAACTTAGTTAAATTTGTAAAATGAAGATCATAAAACCATCTATCTCTCAAAGTCGTTGTGAGAATGAAATGAGAATATATTTATTAAGTTCTTACAAATCTTCAAGGAATGGTTATTGTGTTAGTGGTGAAGGTGATGGTATGATGATGATGGTGATGGTGTTGTGATGGTGATGGTGACTGTTCAAGGTCACAGAGGAAATAAATGTGAAATGTGGGAATTAATCCTGGGTTCTTTAAATACATAGCAAAAGAACTTGAAAGTTTATGCAAAGATAATATATAAAGATAAAAATAATAATTTCCTGCTTTTTCAGCCAAATTCTAGATTTTCACTAAAAGTTCAAGAAGATATCTATCTCCCTAAAGGAAATTTAAGAGTCAAGTGATGACTAACTTATTCTGTCCTTGTGACTTATGCAAGCTGGTTGCCAAGTTAAGAAACACTCTTGATTCTTAATTTACCTCTTACAATTCCTTAGCATTTAAAGATTCACTTCCTACTCCAAGCTTCATATATTTCAATGCTCTCTCATATTTTAATTTAGTTTCTACATCTCTCTCTCTGTCTTTCTGTCTATCTATCCATCTGTCTGTTTTTCTGTCTGGTTATCTACTGTAGTCTATTCATGCATTCAGGTAATTTGTATCTTGCTCTTACTACCTACAAGTTGAATGTAATATTTTTTAGGTTAAGGGTTGTAGTTGTTGTTTGCAATCTCTCTATTCCTAGTATTTAGAACAATATCTGTGTATAATAAACAATTTTTTCTTTGAATTGACATTCTTCTGCATTACCAATTAATCTACATATTCTCAGTGTTTATCCTTTCACTCCTATTGAAAAATAGATTTTTTTAAAAAAAACCAGTAAGGAAGAAATAGAGAAGAAAACTATGGGATAAAAGGGGAGCAATTTAAAAAGACACAAATGTACTATTATTAATATTATTATGTTTTTTTCAGGATTTAACCATTAACAAAACCTTTGGGGAAATATATTGTTGCTAATCCAGAAAAATTAAGATATTCTGAAAGAATATAAAAAATCTAGTAAATTGCAAAGAGAATCAGGAAACTGAAGTACTTATAAAAATCAAACTTTCATATATTTTAGTTAATTTCTTGCAGACAGATTTCTTCTAATGTTTGAAAATTATTTAAGTCTTTTCTACACTCGATCTGCTTCTGCCTTCATGCTATTGGAAGCAATGCCTAATTATAGTATGCAAATCTTTTGTACTTGATATCTCCCTTTTAAAATCCTGTTAAAACTAAGCATTGTTCTCTCTTATCATATTGTTTTATAATTATCATTTATGCAAAGAGAAGTGGGTGGGAACCTACATGGAGTTTACCCAAGCATTCCTATCAGCTGCAAGTGAAAAAACCCATTCTTTTGTAATTCATTGCAGAAAGGGGAAGGGGGAAGGGGAACATATAGAATAAAATAACAAGTTTGTAATTCTCAGGCTTTCATAAATGCAAAGAAAGTCTTGCACTGTAGTTCAAAAAATCAACTTTGCCAACATCAGATGGAGATGATACAGCTATACAATAGGAAGAATCAATACCTTTAGAGCCTTTGCATGTACTATAAATTTTATGTGACTTGGGAATATAATAAAATGGCCACAAATAGTGATGACATTTTTGGCTGCAAACAAAGGATATATACAGTTTCACATCCATGCTTCTTTTCTTCACTTATTCAATTTACCTTGTAGTAACTTATCTGTACATGTTATATATACTCTACTAAAAAAGATGGCATTCACCAGGCAATAGAGGCTTATCTAACATGAATATCTTGTCATCTGTTGCTCTCAATCTGGATTTTTTTAGACTAAAATATTTACCACCATCATTTCTTTTTAGATTTTCAGCTCACTGACAGCCTATGGCAAAACAGGGTGATCTTCATGCTCTAATGAGGCACTTATCAGAGCAAGTGGAGCATTATGATTATAGTATCTGTGAAATATACATTCTCATTAAATGAATTATATACATATGTATACTCACCACAAAATATGTTTTAATAATCTAGATGGTTAAACACATTTTCAGATTGAATTATATATTCATTCATTCAACAAATCATTTGTTTTAATTAATTAAATTTGTTCACACATGATAAAAAATTTGAACATCACCACAATTGAAATGTTCATTATGTTTAATCTTAGAAAATACATAAAGTAAAGAAGTGTAAAAGAACACATGCAAATTTGCATTGTGTTTCTTTTCTTTTTATTATTTAAATTTTATTTTTAATTTATAGAATAAAACTAGCATTTCAATAACATAGTATAATAAAAAAATGACTGCATACAAAAGTATAAAGTGACTATGCCCAAATTATTATTTCTTTCAAATATACAACAAAATAGTTATTTAAATTTCTCTTTCCCCCTTCTCTTCTCTTGCTCACCCTAGATATGGTTACTATTAGACCCTAAGCACCAACACATTATAATATTATTCTACATGTACTTCTATTTATCAGTTTTTTTCTCTGAATACAGATAGAATCTTCCTTGAAACTTAAGTTGGATATTTATAATAGTCAAATAACTTATTGTTTAAAGTCTTCCTTAACAACGATCAGCAGGATAATTCCTGGAGGCCTGGAGACAAGTACATGAACTGGTGCTGACTGAAGTTAGTAGAATCAGGAGAACATCATACACAGTAATAGCAAGTTTTTGAGATGATCGATTCTGACAGACATGGTTCTTTTCTTAAATGAGGTGATTTAGGCCAGTTCCAATGGATTGGTGATGGAGAGAGTCATCTGCACCCAGAGGTTGAACTGTGGAGACTAAATGTGGATCACAACACAGTGTTTTCATTTCTTGTTGTTTGCTTGTGTTTTATTTTCTTTTTCACTTTTCCCTTTTGATATGATTTTGCATGTGCAGCATGGTAATTGTGGGAATATATATAGAAGATTTGCACATGTTTAACATATATTTGATTACTTGCCATCCAGGGGAGGATGTGAGGGGAAGGGAGAAAGGAAAAAAAAAATGGAATACAAGGTTTTGCAGAGGTGAATATTGAAAATTATCTATGCATATGTTTAGAAAATAAAAAGGCTTAATTAAAAAAAAAGTCTTTCTTAAAACAATATTGTTGTTATGGTATACAATGTTCTTTTCATTAATTTTCTCATTCATTATTGCCTTTCCATGTTTTTTTTTTTTCCCTAACTTCATTCAGCTAATCTTTATGTGATTATGATGAATAATATAATTTTTTTCTAAAATTTTATTCTCTAATCAATAGTGATTGAGAACATTTATTTTTTTTTCCATATCACTATCTATGGCTTTAATTTCTTCATTAGAAAATTTTCTTTTCATAGCCTTTTACCATTTATTAATTGGGAAATGACATATTCTTATCAATTTGACACAGTTCTCCACATATTTTAGAAATGAGGCCTTTATCAGAAAAAACTATCTGTAAAAATTGTTCCCCAACTTTCTGCTTCCCTTCTAATCTTGGCTGCATTGGCTTTGTGTGTATAAAAGTTTCTTAATTTATCGTAAGCAAAATTAGCCATTTTGCATTTCATAATTTCCTTTATTTCTTCTTAGGTGATAAACTCCTCCCATCTCCAAATAGTTGACAGATAAACTATCCCTTGCTCTTCTAAGAAGCTTACAGTGTTGCCCTTTACACTTAAATCACATATCCATTTCAACTATATTTTGGTATGTTTTGTGAGATGTTGGTCTTTGCCTAGTTTCTGACATACTATTATCCAATGTTCCCAGTAATTTTTATCAAATACTGAGTTTTTATTCCCAAAATTAGAGTCTTTGGGTACATCTAACAGCAAATAACTATTGTTCTTGATTATTGTGTTTTGTTTACAGAAACCTATTCCATTGTTTGACCATTCTATTTCTTAGCCAGTACCAAATGGCTTTGTTGATTGCTATTTTATAATAGTTTTAGGTCTGGTGTCATTATATATATATATATATATATATATATATATATATATATATATATATATATATATATATATATATATAATTATTATAGCTTTTGTTTTTTTCCCATTAATTACCTTGATATTCTTGACCTTTTCTTATTCCAGATTAATTTTATCATTTTTCTAGCTCTGTAAAATATTATTTGGTGGTTTATTTGGTATGACACTGGAAAAGTAGACTAATTTAAATAGAATTGTCATTTTTTTTATTATTTTAGCTTGGACTACTTATGAACAATTAATATTTTTCCCATCTGACTTTGTGTGAAATGTGTTTTGTAATTTTATTCCTATAGTTCCTAGGTTTGTTTTGTCAGGTAGAAGCCCAAATATTTTATATTGTCAACAGTTATTTTAAATTTAATTTATCTTTCTATCTTTTCCTGCTGGCCTTTGAGGATTACATATAGAAATGGCAATGATTTTTGTGAGTTTATTTTATATCCTTTAACTTAGCTAAAGTTATTAATTGTTTGAAGTAATTTTTTTAGTTGATTCTCTAGGATTTTCCAAGTATATTATCATAGCATCTGCAAAGAGTGATAGCTTTATATTGTAATTACCTACTTCCATTCCTTCAATTTACATTCCTTCTCTTATTGCTAAAGCTAATATTTCTGGTTCAATATTGAATAATATTGGTGATAATGATAATAATTGGTGATAATGTTTCAACTCTGACCTAATTGGGAATACTTCTAACTTCTATTCATTCCATATAGTTCTTGCTAATAGTTTAAATAGATGTTACTTATCACTTTAAGGAAAACTCTATTTTCCTCCCTATGCTTTATAATGTCTTTAATGGAAATGGGAGCTGGGTTTTGTTTAAAGTTTTATTTGTATTTATTAAGATAGTCATATGATTTGTTACTTTTGTTATTAATATGGTCAATTATTCCCAACAGTTTTCCTGTTATTGACCCAGCCCTGCATTTCTGGTATAAATTCCATTTAATCATAGTGTATTATCATGGTGGTAAGTTGTTATAATTTCTTTGCTAATATTTTGCTTAATATTTTTACATTAATAATCATTAGGGAAATTGATCTTTTCTCTTTTTATTTTTGGCTTTTCCTTGTTTAGGTATCAGCATCATATTTGAGTCATAAAAAGAAATTAGTAGGACTTCTTTGCCTCTTTTCATCAAATTATTTATAAAGCATTGGAATTAATTGTTGTTTAAATGTTTAGCAGAATTCCCTTGCAAATCCTTCTGCCCTGGAGATTTTTTTCTTAGAAAGTTCATTGGTGTTTTCTTAAATTTATTTTTTTCTCAGGTGGAATTTAAAAAATATTTTATTTACTCTTTTGTTAATGTGGGCAATTCATTTTTTTAAATAATCAATTTCAATTAGATTATTAGGTTTTGTTTTTTGTTTTTGTTTTTACTGCCTTTATTTTCCAAGTAGCACTTAACAGTGCTGGGCATATAGTAGTTGCTTAATAGATGTTTATTGATTTGTATTTGAGAAAAAAGAGACATGTATTCTATACAGTAGTAACAGTTTGAACCCCCCAAAATCTCAGCTTTGGGGCAGCTAGATAGTACAGTAAATAAGAGTGCCAGCCCTGAAATCAGGAGAACCTGAGTTCAAATGTGGCCTCAGACACCTAATACGCTCTATCTGTGTGACCCTGGCAAGTCACTTAACCCCAATTGCCTCAGGAAAAAAACATCTGAGCTGTGCTACTCTTTATATATGTCAATATTGTTGGCATTATAGTAAAATTACATATTGTTTTTCAACCAACAGAACCATAACTCAAGCCCAGTTTTGTACAATCTCACAATTTCCAATGTGTCAATGGTCCCAATGAAAATGTAATAAACAGCTTCAGCAACAATACAGCAGTCTCACAAGACCAAGCAAAGTTAAGCATGGTAGTTCCTGCACTGTATATCTGACTTCAATATCTAAAATACAACACCTAAAACACAAAACAACTTTGCAAGACAAATCTTGTCTACATTCATTTTGATGTTAAAAGTCATCGACTCACTTAAAAATCAGAGAGGTATCAAAACAAAATATTCTTATCCTGTGGTAAAGATTTTTTTTTTCTTTTAGATATAGTTAGGCAGCTAGAAAATTGCAAAAATTTCCTCAAATTTCAGAGCAAACAAAATTCAGAACAAATTCAAAACAAAATTCAGACAATCTTCCTTAATCACACACATTAACTCCCAATGCTAACAAGGCAATGGGAATTTCATGTAAAATTTTATAAAGTCAAACATTGGAAAGAAATTCTTCAGATAGTAAAAATAGTAAAAATGTTTCTTTAGAAAACAACATTTGCTAACTGTTTGGACATGTATACATATATTTTACATATACATACATATACATATGCATACATACTTTAACATATTTAACATGTATTGGTCAACTTGCCATCTGGGGGAAGGGGTGGCGGTCAGGAAGGGAAAAGTTGGAACAAAAGGTTTTGCAATTGTCAATGCTGAAAAATTACCCATGCATTTATCTTGTAA
This sequence comes from Antechinus flavipes, assembly GCF_016432865.1. NCBI lineage: Eukaryota > Metazoa > Chordata > Mammalia > Dasyuromorphia > Dasyuridae > Antechinus > Antechinus flavipes. The sequence goes on from NC_067403.1 coordinate 232,026,341, forward strand.
ATAAAAAGCTATAATAAAAAAAAAAAAAAAAAAAAAAAAAAAAAAAAAAAAACTAAAGCAGGAAGAGTTCATTGGCTGCCATAGCCCAATGTGAGCTCCTTGAAAGCAAAATAAGTAAATAAAAAAGAAAACGACATTTGCTTCTATGTATAGTATTCAATTATGTATATATGTTTGGATGTTTGTATATGAGTATGTATTCATTCATCTATTTATTCTTCCATTATTTGTTCATTGTGAACTGGATGATTGAATTAAACTTATAATTGCATTTGATAACCTACTCCAGTGAATCTGCATATGCTTCCTTTAAAAAAAAAAAAAAAAAAAAAAGCTTTTTAGCTCATGAAAGTCTTAGTGAGCACAAGCTGAGAATCTTTTAAAAGTAATATTTCTCTTTTAGTTTATTCCATATAGATTAAAATTCTCTTGTACTTTAAGAGTTTTTTTTTTTTTTTTTTTTTTTTTTCAGATATTGTCAATGGACAATGAAAGATGTGGAGTAAGAGGTCCTAGGATCAAATTCAGACTCAGAAGGGAAATTATTGTCTATGTGTTTTTTTTTTTTTTAAACTATGACATTGTCCCAGAATTAGGAGTAGAAACTAGGCCTTCTAAATTAGGGAAGTGTTCTATCAATTGTACTTATAGTAAGGCACAATAGAAAGAACATAGCATTTAGAACAAATCTTAGCTCTACTTTTTGAATTGTGTAATCTGGAGTAATCTCACTGGGCCTCAGTTTCCTCAATTGTAAAATGAAGATTTGGAGCAAAGGACACTAGACTAATTGACCTCCAATGTCTAATCTAGCTCTAAACTCTATAATCCTACATAAACATAGTATGGTTATTTATGGCAAGTCATGTTTGAAAGCTCCATTTTTTTTCTTAATTATAAAATAAAACACTAAAAATGTGAACATATTGACATGACTACATCTTGGTTTTACAAATCACTAAGATCTTGGCCATAAGACATAAGTACCTATACTCGGCTCCTACAGTGTAAATGGCTCTCTTCATCATTGAATAATTGGATCTGGTCTGGATCATCTCGTTGTTGAAGAGAGTCATGTCCATCAAAATTGATCATCATCTAGTCTGGTCATTGCCATGTACAATGATCTCCTGGTTCTACTCACTTCACTCAGCATCAATTCATGTAAATCTCTCGAGGCCTTTCTGAAATCATCCTGCTGATCATTTCTTACAGAACAATACTATTCCAAATTATTTATATACCACAATTTATTTAGCCATTCTCCAATTACTGGGCATCTATTCAGTTTCTAGTTTCTTTCCACTACAAAAAGGGCTGCCACAAGCATTTTTGCACATGTGGGTCCCTTTCCCTCCTTTAAAATCTCTTTGGGATATAAGTCCCTCAGAAACACTGCTTTTGATAACTTTTTGAGCATAGTTCCAAATTGCTCTCCAGAATGGCTGGATCCATTTACAACTCCACCAATAATGTATCAATGTCCCAGTTTTCCCACATCCCCTCCAACATTTGTCATTATATTTTTCTGTCATTTTAGCCAAATGAGAGGTATGTTGTGGAATCTCAGAGTTATCTTAATTTGTATGGAAATACATTTTTAAAAAAGTTTTCAGCAGACAGGATAACTTCAGGGTAAGCCTAAAAAGTATTTAATATAAAAAAAGAATTATTTTTATTGGATCCAGGGGACAGAACTAACATATAAGTGGAATGTCAGTAACACTTGTTGAATGAGTGGATTGGAATCATTGAGTGGATTTTGCTCATATAAATTTGGATTTCACATAACAAACTTCTTTAAAACAACCATAATTACATAAGAGTGTAATGGAAAGCTTGGGAAAATTGTGAAGTATCCTTCATTTGAAGGCTTCAAACACAGTTTCATTTACTTGATATATGAATGCCATTACTTTGGGGGTTATGGATCCATGCCCATAGGTGGCCATTGATGTCCTTCCATATCTGAAATTCTCTACTATCATTTTTTCATTGCACCTTTTATTTTTAAATGATGATATATCTTTAAATTTCTTAGCATAATGCTGGTATGTAGTAGGTATTTAATAAATGCCTAAAATACTGAGATCTCGGAAAATCAAATAACCTGCCCAAAGTGAAATAAGTAAGTGAAAGAAACAGGTTTTGAACTCAATTGCTCTTCCTGCAAAGATCTTTTTTTGATCTTAAGAGAGTGATACTAGTTTTACTAAGTGCTTCCATCAATAAAGAAAAGAATAGAATTTGGAGTAGGAAGACTGTCTTATTCAATTTTTTTTTCAGATATAAGGAAAACTAAAGACCCTAGAAAGAATGCAATGTGCCCCAAATCATCTAGTGGTTGTATTCCTTCCAAAACCACTTCCCACATACTTCAATACTGGTAGGTCAAGTTTCCAGGGGGTATGACTATTCCTAGAGCCTGGTAATACCAGTATTGTCTTTCATGAGGCCATTATAATGAGATTCCCAAAGATTATCCAATAAGTATCAGCCAATAAGTTCAATTAAATTTCAACAAAATGGATATATCAAGTATTTCTAGAAAGAATAGCTACTTAATACATTTTACCTAATTTAGTAATGTAATTACCCTGCATATTTGCAAAATCACTGGATTATGGGGTGTCAAATTTATAGTAATTTGATAGTGAGGTACATATGTAGAAAATGCACATGACAAATGGGTATATTATGGCGCCTGGTTATTAAAAGTATTCTCTTCTCCCTTTGAAAAGTTTTCATGAATTTACCTATAAATGTAGCTCTCTAATGTTTAAATAGGATTTACACTTGATAGAGCTCTTCGCTGCTTCTTTTAAGCTCCATCTCTGTCTTTCTGTATCTCTGTCTTTCTGTATCTATCTCTTTCCATGTTTGTCCCTAGTGTGTGTCTTTTTCCTCCTAGATGAAGACATTGGCTTCTAATGGTCATCACTGTGAGACCATTGTCAATAGGGTGAGGTAGAGTGAAGAACATAACTCCTCTTTGTTTCACTAATTTCCCTTCCCTACTATATGTGACTGAATTCTGATCAAGATACAAAGGGCTGCCTTTGAAGACACTCCTGAGTCTGGAGCCCTCCACTTCTGGACTGTCTACTGATGAAATTTCATGTCTATTGTGCCTTGCTATAACTGCTACTGAGGAAATTTCATGTACCACTTACCTCACATTTAGCTTGGCTGGTTAGCAAATGCTGCTATTCCATTCTTGACTCGATTAAAAGTGGGTTTATATTGGATAAAGAGAATTCTGTTTTACTTATTTTAAAAACCTAATATGTCTGTAGTTTGATTGAAGTTGGGACCTTTACACAGATAAAAGTGACAGAGCTGAATTGCATTTAGATTCCCTGAAAGATGAACCCACCTTGACCTCATTGACAACTATGGAAATAGAATTTTTGCTATTTCAGACTTTCTTTTTGTAATTGGATGAAAATAATAGCTCAGAAAAGTGAGCTGTCTCTTCTGTCTTCCTATCATTCAAATACTTATTCTAATCTTTCCTAATAAGCTCAACCAGTACCTACCAGGTTCCTTTGTCAAATGGCATTTGTAATTCAATCATAGCTCAAACTCCTGTCTTGTTCTTGAATGGAATGGCAGTTTTAAGGTTGATTGAAGGTTGCTAAATCACATACACACACACACACACACACACACACACACACACACAAATACATACATACATATATACTACAAATATACATGAATATGCATATATTTTTTCTTTGCCTCTCTAGTTCAAGCCAATCCACATATTCAGTGTTAAAATTTTCTCTGTAACATCAACAAAAGATGGCAACATGGTATAATAGAGCGACACATGAATTTAGGGAGACCTAAGTACAAATCCGATCTAATATTTACAGCCTATATGACTCTTGCAAGTCATTTAACTTCTATGTTCATATGGTTCTTCACCTTTAAATTAGTAGCTACATCCCAGGCTGTAAAACATTTTGTGAATTTTAAAGCACTATGGAAATCAGAACTAACATTATTCCTAAGTATATTCCCCCTCCCAATTATCAGGGAAATATAATTAAACTTTGCAAAGATAAACTAAAAAAAAAATACTGCTTTCCAAAAGGATTTGTGAGATTTTTTTTTTTGTTTGTTTTTTGTAAAACATAAGTTCCTATATTTAGGAATGACCTTACATAGACAGTTGAATGTAAGACAGACTGGAAGGAAGAAGTGTTGTGTCAAGCAGACCAACAAGATGTTTATTTTAATATTGCAGAAATGAGAAGATGAGGGTTTGGTCAGAGTTAGAGATGTTACAAAGGTAAAACTGAAAGCTCTTAGAACTAACTCTCAATGGAAAATCTCTACAAGAACAAGTAGAGTCCAAGTATGTTGGCCAAGTACTGATTAAACCTGAGTAGGATAAAATATTATGGGAAACATTTGTCGTAATGTCTGCTGTGAAGGACTTAATGGGAGATCAAGGTTGAAAATTGCACAAGATGGATAAACTTAGGCACATCTTCTTCAACAGTGAAGAGATCTTTGGAACTGATAAATTTGCATATTCATTTTGCATACACTGTTCTTGCTAAGCTTTGTATAAGTTCATACAAATCTCCCTGTGCTTTTTGAAATCATGACCAATATAGACATGTCTGAAACTTTCATTCATTGGCACAGGAAATGTCAAGGGAAAAGGAATCTTCTTGTATCAAAGTTAATTTTGCTTTATTTTCTTAAAGTTTTCCTGGGGCACTGAGAGATGAAGTAATAAAAATATCGATATAGAATTTAGTATGTGCCAGACACCAATAAACACTTTACAAACATTATCTCATTTGATTTTCACAAAAACCCTGGGAGGTGGGTGCCATTATTATTCTCATATTATAGCTTAGAAAACTGAAGCAAAGAAATGACAAATAATTTACTTCAGATTACAAAACTAGTAAGTATCTGAAGCAAGAATTGAATTTGAGTTTTCCTAACTCCAAAACTTGTGCTGTGTTCATAGCCCTACCAACTACCTATCACTTGTTCAAGGTCACAAAAGAATTCAGTATTGAAAATGGGACTTGAAGCCGGATATTTATCATTCCTCATTTGGTTTTCTCCATTATGCAATGCTGTCACAATTACTTATGACTTAATAATATTTCATTACTTTCATAAAGAATTTCCCTTATTTCCCAAGTGACTGAAGACTTTGTAGACATTTAATATATTATTATTCATTGATTCATTGAATGATTGATTAACAAATATTGATTTACTCATAGAATTTCTGTGGATGAGAAAGGATAAGAAGGTAAGAAAATGCAAGTTTAATTGGAGAAAAGTTAAATAAAAGTTAAAATATAAATGTTTGTATAGCTGAACTGATGTCAATAGAATTGGACTGAAATTTTTAGAGTTGAAAAAAAAACAGTAAAATCACTTTGCTTTTCTTGCTAGCTTATGAATTGGCTTATTATATACCTTAACTTTTTTTTTTATTATAGCTTTTTATTTACAAGACATATTGACGGGTAATTTTTCAGCATTGATCCTTGCAAAACCTTCTGTTCCAACTTTTCCCTCCTTTCCCCCACCCCCTCCCCAAATGGCAGATAATCCCATTCATGTTAAATATGTTAAAGTATATGTTAAATGCAATATATGTATACATATTTATACAGTTATCTTGCTGCACAAAAAGATCATATATCTCAACTTTTAATGTGGAGGCAAGTAGTGTGCTGTACAACAAATGCTTTTCATTTCTGGTTAAAACAATGTGAGGAATATAGGGGAAAATGGACTTCCACTCTTGCTGATAAATAACTACCAAAAAATGTGAACAATAATTTTCTTAGAAAGGCAGCATAGTTGATACAGTGGATAGAGTTTCAGGACTGAAGATAGTAAGATATACGCCTAAGTTCAAATCCAGCCTCAGATACTTACTAGCTATGTGATCCTGGGCAAGTCACTTAACCTGGTTTGCCTCAGTTTCCTCGTTTGTAAATGTGCTGGAGAAGGAAATGACAAATTGTTCCAGTAGCTTTGCCAAGAAAACCTCAAATGGGGTCACAGTCACACATGACTCAGATTTTTTAAAAAATGACTTCTTAATCATAACACATTTTGACATTATATGCCCTCAGACTTCTTTTGCATAGTTATATAGTTACTACTGAAATGTTATGCATCATGGCTTAAGGCCTCCTGGGCTGAAGTCACTACTTGCATTTTGTGTTCTTCAAAGCAAAATTGAAAGGTTTTCAAGGACTTCTGGACTAACTTGTATTGTGCAGAAAATGGGACAGCCCCACCCATCCATGGTCTAGCAAACTATCTCTCCCTTACATCTGCTTCTTCACCCTGAAAATCACTTCCTTGATATATGAGGAAATTGTAGAGAAAAGTAGGGAAATAAAAACTACAGTTTGTCTTCATGAGATTCCATGCTCAGTAAAACATTAGAAATACATACAAGTTAATTTACCCTCATCTGTTTGCATTCTGTTTTCTATTTGAGTGACTATTGCATAAAAATGGGACATATAGTAGAAACTCCTATAGAATCCATGGACTTCTCCCTTTCCCCTTTAAAAGGAACCTTTCTCCCCATTCACATAAACCTGGGAAAATATGCTCATAACTAATTAGACAAAATCTTTGTGGTAAAGCTGAGCATATGTTATCAATAATGGTAACTGTGGCATTGCAGCTTTTATATGCTTTGTTTTATGCTCATTATCTTATTTGATCCTCATAGCTAATTCGGGATGTAGATTCCACAGGTATAAGTATCCTGATTCTACAGAAGAGGAACTGAGGGTTAGAATGATTAAATGAATTTTGGTCTTAGATCTAGCAAGTATTGGAAGCTAGGCTCACCTGACTCTACAACTAGTACAAATTAATTTAACCAATAAGCTATTTTCAAGTAGATGGTAGCAATTTGTGATGATTAAAGCAGTACTCAGCCTGTAAAATTAGAAGTCCTTGGTTAAAAAAAAATCTAAATGTCATCTTCATTATTTAAATATGAAATACCTTGTATTTGGAAGTATTTTGGTTGGGGATGTGTTTTGATTTATAATTCCTTTAATAATAATTTAAAAATAAAACCAGGAGACATAAATGCCTTATCTATGGAACTTCTGAGATTCAGGCCCTTTTCTTTTTTCACAAGATCAGAACTCTAGATCATATGTTCATTTCTTTCCATCTGGAATATTGTAATAATCCCTTGATTCTTCTTTCTAATTTATATTATTTCAATCTGAACTTAATATAGCCGACATGCAAATTTCCTAAGGACCAGGTTTGTTCATGCTATTTTCCCATTCTGTCTTTAGTCTGCAGTTCCTGTGGCTTAATCTCATAATATCTCATATCATAACCCTTGCTATTTAAGCATGTGATGTTGGTAGTAACATGAAGCAGATAGATTAAATGGTTTGATATGGATATACTATAGTTTCTAGCCAAATTATTCACACAGATAAAGGTCACTGAATCTAGACTAAGAAGTTATTGTTGCTGAGTTGTTTTCAGTTGAGTCCTACTCTTTGTGACTTATTTGGTGTTTTCTTGGCAAAATTAGTGGAATGGTTTGCCATTCCCTTCTTGAGCTCATTTTATAGATTAAGAACAGAAGTAAGTAGGGTTAAGTGACTTGGAAACTTAAAGTTGGATTTGAACTCACGTCTGACTCAGGCCAGACTTTCTATATACTATACCACCTAGTCTTGAATAAGGACTGGATTTCAAAAGCTGCCTCTGACCCTTACTAACACAGCTTTTTTTGGGTATTTCATTTGAAATCCCCTGGCCTCAGTTTCCTTATGTATAAAATGGGAAAGTTGGAATGGATGTTCTCTAAACTGTGATCTTATAACCTCTTACATCTAACTTCTTTGATGAGGAATCTATCTTTATATTTCTATATTTCTATCAATCTCTCTCTATATATGTATCTATATATCTATATCAACATCTACCTCTTTACAAATCTATTTCTACATTTATTTACATCCATCTTCTATAGCTATCTATATATTGATTTTGATCTCTTTCTATATATGTATATACATGTATTTCTATTTCTATCTTTTTATATATCTATATGTAGATATATTTCTATATTTTATATGTCTATACATAGATATATATCTATATTTTTATATATCTACATTTTATATATCTACAAAATATCTATATATGTTATATGTCTATTACTAGGCATATATGCACAGAGAAATAGAGATAGCTGCAGACACCGATATATAAAGAAATTGACATAACTTTCTTCTTTCATTCTGACTTTAGATTCAATTTTCTTTCCACTTTATCATACCAGGTAATATATTCAAAATTGCCCATATTATCTTCGTTATTAATGTTTCTTTCAACCCCCAATTACCCTAGTCATGGTTCAATTTTTACTCTATAAGTTGTATAGCTATTTTGAAATGCCAAACTTATTTTTTCTCCATTTTACTTTGGGAAATAAGGATATTATTGTAATAGAGAATGAAGGCCCTTAGGATGATATTATGGAGCAACTTGAAATGTTAAAGTGAAATAAATAACTAGCAGCAATTTTGTATTCATCTGATAATTCAGTAAGAAAAGAAAAAAAAAGTAGGCCTGCTAGAAACATTGGTACAATCAGATGATATTCATCTGAAAATTGCTAATACACATTCTTATTAATAAAGAAGTAGCATTTATGCTTATATCCTATTTTTCCTTAATAATTTGCAGAAAAAAAATGTTAGTGAGCAGCAGCTAGTTAGTGCGATTGGAGTCAGGAAGACTCATCTTTTTGAGTTAAAATTCAGCTTTAAATACTCACCAACTGTATGACCCTGGACAAGTCACTTAATACTGTTTGTCAGTTTCCTCCTCTATTAAATGAATTGGAGAATAAAATGGCAAACTACTACAATATCTTTGCCAAATAAACCCCAAATAAGCTTATGGAAAGTCGACCACAAGTAAAAATGAATAAACAACACTAAAGGAGAAAGCATGTTGGGCAAAGTACAACAAAGTTTGGGAGAGAGTAGCACTCCTGTTTTCTTCTGTGCAAATATATTTCATGATGTAGGTATTCATACTGAAAAGTAGAAGGGGAGTGAATCCAGTCACTCAAACTCTTCTTTCTTCTGTATTTAGGTTCAGTCTTAGAGGCTTTTACAAAAAAAATCTAAGTGATCAATGAAGCTTAATGCAATAGACCTTTATTGCTCTATCTCAAATGATGGGAGAACTGAAATTTCTATAGGTATGTAGAGCTGCCACCAAAGTAGGGAAAGAGTAGGACAACAGAAGAATTATAAGTGAATAGTTCTAATTCTAGTTTTTAATGTGTGATTTTCTTTTTTTTTTAATTTTTAATTTTTATTTTATTTTATAATAACTTTATATTGACAGAATCCATGCCAGGGTAATTATTTTTTTTACAACATTATCCCTTGCACTCGCTTCTGTTCTGATTTTTTTCCCCTCCTTCCCTCCACCCCCTCCCCTAGATGGCAAGCAGTCCTATATATGTTAGATATGTTGCAGTATATCCTAGATACAATATATGTTTGCAGAACCGAACAATTCTCTTGTTGCACAGGGAGAATTGGATTCAGAAGGTAAAAATAACCCGGGAAGAAAAACAAAAATGCCAATAGTTCACACTCGTTTCCCAGTGTTCTTTCTTTGGGTGTTGCTGCTTCTGTCCATCTTAATGTGTGATTTTCTTCAGTTAACTTTTGTATCTTTTTTTTCTATTTGCCTAACTCTACTTTTGAAGTTGTTTTCTTCAGACAATTTTTTTCCTTCCTTTTCCAAGATGTTGACTCTCTCAGCCCTACCTCTCATTTTCTTGCATTTTTCTTCTACCTCTCTTATTTGCCTTTTAAAGTCCTTTATGTAAAAGCCTCTTTGGGCTTGAGACCAATTTATATCACTCTTAGAAATTTCTTCTGTACACAATTTCTCTTGTTCTGAATTTATGTTCTTGTCCTTTTCACCATAGTAACTTTCTATAATTAAGGTTCTTATATGTTTTTTGCTCATTTTCTTTTCTTTTCTTTTGGCATTTATTTATTTATTTATTTATTTTTTTACTTTTATGGTTGCTCTGTTCCTAGGACACCAGGGCTGTATTCCAAGCTTCCTTTGTAGCTCTGAGCCTTGGCTTTGAGTACAGGGCCCCTTGTATTTGCAGGGAGTAACTTTGCCTGGTCTTTTCATGAAACAGCTTGTTTTCCCAGAGTTTGCCTTCTGAGCTGGGACTGGAAACTGCCCCACTGACTTGCTTCTCTAAAGAACCAGGACTGAGGTCTTAGTTGCTGATTTGTTGTGGTTAAGATATTCTCACCAATTTTCTCAGAATCTATCTAAGCTAGCCTAAACACTCTTTTTATTCCAGTAGACTAACCTTTCTGGAAGTTTTTCCAGTCTATCTTGAGCTGGAGAGTGGTTTCCTTCTATCAGCTCTGTTCAAAGGCTTGGTTTCATGTGGTTTTTTCAGGAAAACAGAGGATTCGAGCAGCTTCCTGACTTTACTCTACCATCTTGGCTCCATTCCTGGAAGTTGGGAGTAAGCTATGTTCTCCTTTTCTTTGCAATAAATTCTTTTCTAGATGTGACTAAAAAAAAACTCTAACTCTCTTTTAAGATCCTTTTTGAATTCCTCCAAGAGAGCCTTGTGAGATGGAGACCAATTTATATCACTCTTTGGGGCTTCATCTGGAGATGTTTGCCTTTACTGGCCTCGGCTTTTAAGGTCTGTTCTTTTTTGCCTCCATAAAACCTATCTATGGTCAGAGTTTTTTATTTTCTTTTTTGTTCATTTTTAAAGATTGAGATCTGTTTTTTATGACAAAGAGAAGATCAACCCAAGCTTCCTCTACAGACAGAAGCAACTTCATGATGCCCTGGGATGGTGCTTCTGGTTTCCTTCCTGTGCTGGATGGTCCTGGCCAAGTTCTGCATCATACTGTGGTTCAGGGGCACACTACGTGCCTTCTGCATCTATGGTAGAAGTCTCACAGCCAATGTGTTGGTTGATCCACTGACTTCTACACCAGAGTAGAAAATGCTAATGTATTTTTGGCTAAGAGCCTATCATTAGATTCCCCCAGAATGCAGAGGCTTCTTCATCCTGGGTCTCCCTACACTGCACCTATGCTGGTCTGCACCCCCGAGTGACAGACCTTTCCTGAAGTTCTTCCAAAATATCATGCTCACATAAAGTCCTTTCTACTATCTTCATCTTAGCTCTTCTATCTCCTCCCCTCTCACTAGATTTTTTTTATTTTGAAAGCTTATAGTTCCATGCAGCTGGAGATTGAACATTTCTAATAGCTATTTTAACCATTGATCTTAAGTTTTCATGGATAGATATCAATTCAGTTATTGGATGTGCTCGTTTGCTCTTTAATACAGGTATGGCTACAATTCAATTGATCGCTTATCATAATCAATAGCAACAAGCCATCAAGCCATAGGGCAGCCTAAACTCTATAGTTCTTCCTAAGAGAAATCCCCAAACACATTCTAGGACTACAGAGCATAAAGATGGTTGGATCAGGTAAATGCAATGTGTGCATCTGTGGAAATGAAATATTTGTTTGAGGGATCAAAGAAAAAACAGAAAGTCAGAAGGATCTATTTGGGTGTTCCCAAGGGTTTAGAAAGAGTTTCCTAGTCTTTAAATTTCTGCTTCAATTCACCTGAGAAATCAGATCAAGACATTTAAGTACAATTCACCATATGAGCTGATGTGTGAGCTTGGAAACTGAAAGAAACTTGAATTGAGAGAGGAACTTATCTGAGAGCTTGGAGATGGATCCCAGGGAGAAGCCATTTCCTTTGTCAGTGTAGGTTCAGAATAACTCAATAATGCTCTCATTTGGAGGCTGGCTTTAAAAAAAAAATAGGTGGTGAATTGCTTTGCACAGGCCTGGAAAAGGGGATCATTAAAAAGCTTTTAAATACTAACATGTAAGGAATAGGGAACTCTAAGGTATGGGCTTTAGTAAAAATATATTGCAACTTTAAGTATGGAAGAATAGAAAACTGGTGGGCAGATAAAATTTCTGGTTTCTTTTCAATTTCTTCTTGCTATTTTCCCATTGCTTAATTAAGATCAATACCCAAAATCAATGGGAAAGAGCACTGGCTTTATAGTCAAGGGATGTGGATCCAACTTCTGTCAATTGTTATTTGTTTAACATGGGGCAATTTGCATATCCTAATTGAATTTTAGTTTTTTTCTTGTGCAAAATGATGGGGTCCATTTTTCCTGCTACCTCCCTTCAGAAAGAACTATGATTCCACATTAATTATTTGTTTCTTGTGAAAAATACCAAACCAAATTTCCCAATGAAGATCCATCAAAAAAAAAAAAAAAAGTTCTCAAGTAAGCAGAAAACTGAATCAACAGCAAAGTTTTAAGGAAGGTGAGAAGTTTATAGATATAGAAAAAGTAGCCACAATTATCTCATACATCTTCCATCTATTGGCCATGTCCCAGTTTCTATTGTGTCTTCCAGCAGCATCTTTTAGTAATATAGAAATGTCCCTGTATCCTGGAACAACTACAGTGGCTATCTCCTGAAACCTGTCTTTCCTCCACTACCATGCCACAGTAGATTTTAATGCTTTTTTGGTATAGAAACATTATGATAAAGAATATTTCCTTTCTCTGTCAACCACATCTTAGATAAATCTGTTTCTCAAATTTCTGTTATACTTAAATTATACCAAGAACAAAACTTCATAATCAGTACTCTGCTCTATAATGATACTTTTCATCTAATTGTAATGTTGTGCTAATTGTTTAATGAACAAGTAAGTCAACCCATTTAAACCCTAATATATGGGTACAGTACTAATATTAGTGAACCTTATAATTGATCTCTAAGAACTAAAGTTATGAGGAGTTGAAAGCATTACTACACATGAAGAAGCAATAATAAATATCAGATGAGATCTGAAAAAAGTAATATGTAAGCTCAGCATTGTGATAGAAAAAAAAATCCAGGTAGAGCCCATATCAAATAGAAAATGCCTTTGGGTAAGGAGGTTTTAGCAAGAAGACATTGTGATTATTGTATCAAGTCTCAGAGTATCACAGAGACTACCAGAGGGGATTATCAGATAATCCTTCAAAAAGGATTTGTCCTGTCCTTCCATATAGGAAATCTCAAGTGGATGATGAATGTTTATACCCCAAATTTCATCATGGATTGTTATTCCATAGAAATTATTTACAACTGTGTATATCAGATACAGGAAATACAGTTGGATAGAAAGTAGGGTCCAAAATTTAACAGGAGGACAGATTGTATTGTTTTTGGGAAATGGAAAGGCTCCATTTTTAATCAAAATTTCCTGTAAAGGTAAAGATTGATCTTTTCAATACTAAAATCATTGTCATCATCTATTTTCATTAACAAAGACATCTATTACTTTGTTCATCTATTACTAGTGCTGAAGCAAATAGTAGAGAGAAAAAAAAAAGACTAAACTAAGGTTTCTGCTATCCTTACATTCTAATTAATGTAATGTATAGAGAATATAAATAGGAAATTGCAGAAGGAAGTCACTAGTAGTATAAAAAAGAAAATAGAGATGCTGGAAAAATCTTTTAGATTGTAGAGATTAAGATGAATATTAGAAGGAATGAAGAGAAACAAGGTAGAGAAAAGGAAGGAGGATATTTAAGAACTGAGCAACAGTCAGTGAAAATGCACAGAATTAGGAAATAGAATTGTCATGTTCAGAAAATACAAAAAGTCTGTGTTACTTGAGAATAAAGTCTGAAGATGGTATGATGTTTAAAAATTGGGAGAGTGGTAATTGGCCAGTTTTATGAAGGTCTTTCAAAACTAAGTAGAATATTTCATATTTGATGGAGAAAATAATACTCATTGACATTTTATTGTGGAGAAAGAGAAGGAAGTAACATACTCAAACCAGCATTTTAAGAAAATCATTTTGACAACTAATTAGAGTGGGGAAAGAGACAAAGTAGTGAGATCAATGAGAAAACTATTGTAAAGTACATGTATCTGGTAATGAAATTATGTGCTGAGATTGTGATTGTGTGAGTAGAGATGAGGGAGAAAAGGAATAACCACTTCTTAGGTGTCTACTATGTTAACTCATTTAATCCTCAGAACAACATGGGAAGAAAGGCAAAATTAACCTTATTTTACAATTGAAGAAACTGATGTAAACTGAGGTTAAGTAAGTTGTCCAGAATCTCATAGCTAGCAAGTATCTGAAGCTGGATTTGAATTCATATCTTCCTATTTCTAGGCCCAGGAAAAATCCAAACTGTATATTTGTAATTATGTCATTTTAAATCAGTTAATTAAAAATGTACCATATAAGAATTTTGAAAGGTATATGATTATATAACTATTGATATTTATTTCATGGTTTGTGAAAAACCTGAAATTTCAGTTCTCAGCTTTAATGTTATTTATAATTGTTTGTATATGGGAATCTCTCCCTAAGTCTAAGTAGAAGTTAGAAACAAGAGAGAAAGAAAGACAGAAAGAGAAGGAGAAAGAGAGAAGGGAAAAAAGAAAGGAAAGGAGGGAAAGAAGAAAAAGATCTCAAGAAAAATAAAGTTTTTTTTTTTTTTTAAGTATGTTTAAATCTGTATTTAGACACTACCAGTTCTGTCTCTGGGTGTAGATAGCATGTTTCACTGTAAGTACTTTAGAGTTATTTTGGATTATTGCATTGCTAGGAATAATAGCTAAATCATTCACACTGATCATTTTACAATCGTTTCTCACCCTCTCTCATCATTTATTTTATTTTTTAGATATCATCCCTTCCCATTCAACTAACACCTCTGTCTATATATACTATTTCTAACTGCTATAAGAATGAGAAAGTTCTAATGAGTTATAAAGATCATCTTCCCATGTAAACAGTTCAACCCTCTTAAGTCCCTTATGATTTCCCTTTCCTGTTTACTTTTTTATGCTTCTCTTCAGTCTTGTATTTCAACATCAGATTTTCAATTCAACTCTGGTCTTGCACAAAGAGTATCTTTATTTCATCATCTCGACTCTGTAGAACTAAGTCATGTTAATGTTTACCAACAATATATTAGAGAGAGAGGGATGGAGTCAAAAACAGAGAGAGACAGAAAGCAAGAGAAACAGAAAAGAATACAGAGGCAGAAAGAATAATAGGAAAAGGAAAAGATAGAATATTATATAGATTTGAGGCTGCGAGGTAGTCATGAAATCACCATACATAAGGAGGTATCCTTAAAAAGATAAGACCTGGTTTAGAGTCCTGCTTTAAGTCTCTTAAAAATCATCTTTTCCTTCTTTCTACTAAACATTTGATTTGTTCAATCATTTCAGGTGTCTGCCTCTTTATGATCTTATTTTGTATTTTCTTTGGCAAAGAGATTTCATATTTTCTTTGCCATTTCCTTCTCCGACTCATTTTTTAGAGAAGGAACTGAGGTAACCAGCATTGCTACTTATCCGGAGTCACAAAGGCAGTTAGTGTCCAAGGCTGGATAGGAACTCATGAAGAGAAGTGATTTTGAGTCTTGGCCCAGTGCCATATGGGGTTTCTGACTAATACATATAGTTGGTTTTTAATGATTCCTTTTTAATTTATTATTTTAGGAGACAGAGTTATCATAATAGGAGTTTTCCAAACCAAGAAAATCAAATTAGGAAAAAAAAGACCTCCCACGGCATTTTTGCTATTATGACCATATTTGAATTTATATTTTCTATTTCATGTAATGAAAATAAAACTACTTGAATTGCCAATGACATAGGCACTGTTTAAAAGATCAGATTAGATGAAGTGATTCAAAACAGTTCCAATAGCCTTGTGATGGAAAGAGCCTCCAGAAAAAGAACTATACAGACTGAATGGGGATCAAATATCTACTTTTACCCTTTTCTATTGTTATTGTTGCTGTTGTTTGTTTGTTTGCCTATTTTTTCCTTCTTTTCCACCCTTTTTGATTTGCTTTTTCTTGCAGCATGATGAACATGGAAATAGATTTAGAAGAATTGCACATGTATAATCCATATAGATTGTTTGCATTCTTGGGGAGGGGAGACAGGGAGAGAGGAAGAAAAATTTGCAACATAAAGTTTTGCAAAGGTAAATATGGAAAAAAAAACTCTTTGTATTTATTTGAAAAAATGAAATACTACAAAAAAGATCAGATTAGAGGTTTATAAATACATCCACTACTTTAAGAATCCTAACAGGCAGCTTTTCAGTTTGAAAAGAAACTTAGATCCTTGAGCTCATTTGTGGTTCCCAAAAATGGTTCTTATTAAGTTTGCATCACTCACATTTTAGAGATGAGATAACAGGGCCTGGGATAGGAAAGGGTTAAATATTTGCCTGAGGTAACACAGCCAACAGACTAGAGGTGGACTTTGAACCCCATTCTTCCTGACTCCATGTTCAGCATTATCAATTGTTCAACATTTCATCTTATGAAAAAAGGCCCTTTTTAAACATGAGCTATTATTATAAAATAAGAAATGTATTAAAGAGGAGATAACACCTGAATTTTTTTCTTTTTTGGAATCCCAAACGTTCTCTCAGGCATTTCTATTGCTTTATTTTACTCTGCTTCTGAGCAATTTGATTTTCTTCAGTATAAGATTAAGTGTTGGGAGTCAAGAAAGGTGGCTTATGGCTACAGCCCGTTTTGATTAGCCTCATGACCTTTAGCAATGACATACAAAATAAGAATTCTAAACACACCTGATGGGAAGTAATTCACAAAGCTAGGTTTAAAAATATTCTTAAATGTATAACTGACCATTAATGATGCAATATCGAATATACTCACTTAAGCTTATTAATTATATATCAATCCAGCAGGCTTGTTCATATGTTGTATTATTTCATGGAGTTGATTCTGGCTTCTTGAAGGTTATACTAGTGAAGTACAATTCCAAATGATTTCAAAGACTGCAAAGAGTTCGTATATGGACCTGGAGATAGGTCATATGTCAGTTTTTTTTCTAAAGTTAATCTAACTAAACCTGAGAAAATATTACCAGGAAAGTGAATAAAGTGTGACACAGTGTGAAGGACTTAAGATTTCAAGTCAGAGAACCTGAATAAAGATTCTGTAACTTTCGCATGATTTCTTTTTCAAATTTGGATAGTGACATAATATTCTGGACCTCAGTTTCCTCAATTCTATGACTAGAAGACTGGCTTCTTTTTTTCCATGACATCTACCCCAAACAAACTCTTTTGCTGTCCTCTAGATCTCAGGTTTTTAAACTGTGGGTCTTGACTCCATATGACATCTTGTAACTGAATGTGGAGGCCATAAAATTATGATTCTCAATTCTCAGGAAAAGCAATTCCAAGGAATATTCACATTATTAAACACTTGCACTTATTTTACATGCTAGCAAGTATTCTGCAAGCTAGGGTTCAATGATAAGTGAGCTGATAATTACCAGAAGAGCACACTCATTTTCAGAGACAGAAGAGAACTAGATAACAAATTGCTAACATTTGTCGGAATATGGAGAAAATCATGGAAATTCCAGGAAAAAAATAAAGCTACTTCTTCATTAACTACACTAAATCCTTTGTGAGGATCACAATGAAGTGGGCAAGTTCTTAAAGAGATGGGTACCACATCATCTTTCTCATCTTCTGAGGGAGCTGCATGCGGGTCAAGAAGCAACAGGTAGAACCGTGCATAGGACAATTGAATGATTTAAGATTAGAAAAGGAATAGGACAAATCTGCATGTTTCCATTTTATTTATTTAACTTATATGCAGAGTACATTATGTAAATTCCAGACTGAAAGAATTAAAAGCCAATATTAAGGTTTCCAGGACAAATATCAACAATCTTAGATATGTTGACAATACTACTCTGTGGCAGAAACTGAAGAGAAGAGAAGAAGCCTCTTGAAGAGGGTGAAAGAGAAAAGTGTAAAAGCCGGCTTGAGAATTAACATAAAAGCCTTAAGATCTTGGAAACTCGTCTTATCACTTTTTAGCAAATAGAAAAGAAAAGGGAAGCAGTGTCAGATTTTATATTCTTGAGCTTAAAGATCACTGCAGATGTGACTATATGGCTATTAAATTAAAAGATGCTTGCTTCTTGGAAGGACAGCTATAGATAATCTGGACAACATACTCAAAAGCAGACATCACCTTGCTGATAAAGTTCTGTACAGTCAAAGCTAATTTTTTTTTTCAGTAATAATGTATGGCTATGAGATTTGGACAAAGGAAAATTGAGCAGTGAAAAAGCTGTGCTTTTAAATTCTAATGCTGAACAAGATTTTTTGAAAGTCATTTGGACAGCAAGGAGGTCAAATTAGTCAACACTTGAAATTAATTCAGGTTATTCACTGAAAATCTGAATAATAAAAATGAAACTCATATACTTTGACCACATAACTAAGACTGAACGCATTGGAAAAGAACCTGATGTTGGGAAACACTGAAGACAAAAGGAAATAAGGATAGCAGAGCATCCAATGAATAGATCCACAGAAATAATGAACATGAACTTGGAAAGATCTTGGAAGATACTATGTTAGAAAGACTCAGCATGCTATGGTTCATATGGTCTAAATGAAGAATAATAACAATCCTATCTATTTTGGCAATCTCATCAATTCCATGGGTTCGATAATCATCTCTATGAATATGATTTCCAGATCTGTATACCTACCCCAATCACTCTCTGAACTCAATTTTCCTATCACTACATACCTTTCTGATGTCTTAAATTGGGTGATATCTTAAATTGGATATCACAACAAATCTCTCCAGAAGAGAAATTATTTCTCCTTACCCCATCTTCTGTGTCTTCCCCATTTCCTTGTAACTGTCAAGGATATCACTATCCTCCCATTAACCTGGGCTTACAATCTATATAACATCATTATCAACTCCTCATTCCCTATAGATTCAATTTGTTTTCAAATCTTATTACTTTTACTTCTAAAACATCATATATACACATATACATATATATTACCTATATATGTATATATATATATATATATAATTCTGTGTGTGCATTTTGTACATACACACCAACACATATGCATACACACATACACATATGTATTTTTCCTAAGTCACTACCATAGGTGGTATAGTAAACAACTAGATTATTAAAAATAATTTTCAAATTTAACTTCACAGAATGAAATGCAAAGTCTTTTGTTCCTCACTTAAAGACCTTCATAATCTGCACCCTTTCTGAATTTCCAATCTTCTTACATTTCATTATTCTCTACATTTTATAATCCAACAACTCTGACTTACTTGCTCCTTGAATGTTGTCTCTCTTACTTCCAATTGATGGCTTCCTTCAAAACTCTACTTAAACCAGGCCTTCTCCCAATCCTCCAGCTGCTAATACTTTCTCTCTGTGGTTACCTTCCATTAATATTTCATGAATCTTGTATGTATGATATGGATTACCCTAGCCTCAGCTGACCAAAGGCCGGGTAAATTACATTTCTTTCCTCTCCTAGGGTTCTCAGCTAACCTTAAAGCAGGGGTCCTCAAACTTTTTAAATAGGGAGCCAGTTCACTGTCCCTCAGACTGTTGGAGGCCCGACTATAGTAAGAACAAAAACTTTGTTTTGTGGGCCTTTAAATAAAGAAACTTCATAGCCCTGGGGGAGGGGGATTAATGTGCTCAGCTGCTGCATCTGGCCTGCTGGCCATAGTTTGAGGACCCCTGCAAGGTTTGGGGGACATCTTTTTTAACTTCCCTTTTCTCTGAACCCTCTTCATAGTGTTCTCTCAAGTTTAAGAGTTGTCTTGTACCTCATTTAGCCATTAACGATACAATTAGCTTTTATATAGAAACATTAACTTAAAGCTGTAATCACAAATATATAAATGTATCCCATAGTTTCTGGATCTTAATCCCATCCTCTAAAGTCCTTAAGTCTTTAGAGAGGGGGAGAATATTAGATTCATAGTTTAGCTTAGTTCCTATAAAGCACAGTCCCAAACTCCAAGTCCAAAACCTACCTTGGGCTTAAGTCTTGGGAACTAGGTCAGTTTGGGAGTTGGAATGTCAAACTATGATTTATAGGAATTGAGCTAAGCTATGATATACACATATATATGCATTTGTATATGAATATATATATGCATATATGTTCAAATATATATATATATATATTATATATATATATATATATATATATATATATACATATGTAGATATAGACATATGGACATTCATCCTATGAAAAATAATTAGATTTTGTTTAGAAAGATATCAATGTTTATAATCATCTATTGAAAATTATCCATACATCTATCTATAACAGTTACAGTAGATAGAGTTCCGGGTCTAGAGACAGGAATACTCATCTTCATGAATTAAAACCAGGCTTCATACTTATTGCTGTATGATTCTTGGCAAGTCACTTGAAACTATTTGCCTCAGTTTCTTCATCTGTAAAATGACTTAGAAAAATGAAATGGTGTACCACTGAAGTATCTTTGCCAAGAAAATCCCAAAGAGAGTCATAAAGAATTAAAATGAATGAAAATGACTGAATGATAACAAAATAGATATACTTACATCCACATCAACACATACACTATATGTGTACATATGCAAATTTATACATGCCCATATATGATTTCTCTATATCTAATTTCTATATGATAGATAAATCTACTATTAAATATCTAGCTTTAGGTCTAGTTATTGATGTATTCAATTGCCCAAAATATCCTCAGCTATGTGGCACAATAAATAGAGTGCTGGACCTTGAGTCAGAAAGATCAGGATTAAATATTACTTCATATCTATACTGGATATACAACTTAGGCAAGACATTTGGCCCTTCTGTGTCATAATCTCCTTATCTGTAAAATGAGAATAAATATAGCATCTCTCTACCACAACTGCTGGGAAGTTAAAATAAGAAAAATTTGTAATGAAGCCTACAAACCTTAAAGTGCTATATAAACATTAGCAATCATTGCTACATTCTTAAAAATATTTATACACATAGACTAGAACATATACTAGCAATACAGGTTGTACTAGTACATATAGATTATATTATGCATGTGTGTATATGTATTTAGTTTATTTTGCACATAAAACCAGAAGTTGCTCTTTCTGGATACTAATCAAGTTGAATCCCATGCCTCCTCCAACTTTTTTAGAAAATCCTTTATATGTGTGAATATTTAGTCTTCATATTTCTGTCAAGGTGTTCTGGTAATTAACAATTTAAAGCAATATTTACTTTTCAGTTAAAATTAAAGTGTAGCATAAATTTCATCAATAGGATTCTTATTCAGTGAAATGGATGGGGCAAACACCCAAATGACTGTAAAATATTTATTTAAAATTTAAAAAAATATTTGAACTGGAGAAAAAAAATCTGTGTGCTTCATCTCCCTATAGTTCCCTATATATTTATTTTGGTCCAATGGAGTAAGATAGTAATACTGTATTAATGATGCAATGATAGTATGCTTTAGACATTTTTTTTTAATAATAGTTGAACTCTCCCATGTTGAATATGGCAAAGGATAGGGAAGGATAGGGAGGAGGCTGTGCCTGTATTCTGCTAATACTGACAATGCATTCTAAAGTAGAGAAGTAATTACAAGTGTTTTATTTCATTGAACTGGAACTGTTGTGATGTTAGAAAGAAAATATACTACCTAGAGGCAAGAATTGAGCTTAGGGTGTTTAAAATCCATTGTCTTTTGTTAACATGAAAGGCAATTTGATTTTGGAGTTTAAAATGAAAGAGGGAAAAATTTCAAGGAAAAAGACAAGTGGGACAAATAGAGAAAAAATTGCTTGGAGAAAATGAACCTATAATAGACTATAAGCTATGACAAAAGGGCTATTTTCCCCTTCCAAAAAGTTTGCATCACCATATAGAAGATCATTATAATTTGCCAAAGTGTAGAATTACCAAATCTTCCAATGGGGAAGTGATCCCAGAGGCCATCTGATCCAGTTTCTCCCTGAACAAGGATTCCTCTATGAGACATCTAGAAAGCAGCCATATAGCCTTTTCTTGAAGGTCTCCAAGGAAGGGTAACCATTTACCTTCTGTGGCAGCACTTCAGATAATTCTCATTGTTGAGAAATTCCCCCCTCACTTTAAATCAAATCCACAATTTCTTCTACTCATTGTTTCTAGTTCTGCCTTTTGGGACAAGCAAAATGAGTCTAATTTCTCTTTCAAATGACAGTTTAAATATTTGAGGATAGTTATCATGCTTCTTGTCTTCTCCAGGCTACAGATTCCCAATTCATTTGGAGGACCCTCTCCATTCTCTTGACTCACTTCCAACCAATCTCCAGTTTGTAAGTATCCTATCTAAATGTTATATCTAGATTTGAACCAAAAATTCTGAATGCACTATTAGTTTATAACACAGTAGGACTAGCCCTTCTCTAGTTCTGGACATTTTATTGGCTTAATCCCACCTTCTGAGTTGAGTCAGTCGTTAGACCCATCTTGAAGTTCAGGATTTCAATCATCTGATATACACTTAACTATTTTTGGGGAGAGGTATCTGAATTCCTTTGACAATCAGTCCAGTGAAACCTATAGGTCCTTTCTTAGAATATTATTTTGAAGTAGATAAAATATAGCATAAATATTACAAAAGAAGCCATATTGCTTGAATTATAAAAATTGAAATGTTAAATAAAAAATAAGTAAGTTTATGAATCTTAGGTTGAGAACTCATATTCTATACTTCACAGTTCTATATCTATAGTTTATTTTTTAAAAGAAATCTTGAGCAGATACAACTTTATGTGCTAAGCATCAGGGTAAGTGACTGGGAAAGACAAACATGAAATCTTACTTTCCAGAAACTAGTGGGAGAAGAAAATTGATATCAAGTAAATAAGTTCTCTAACTCTCTCTCTCTCTTTGTGTGTGTCTTCATCTTTCTCTCTCTCTCTCTGTTTCTCTCTGTATCTGTCTCTATCTCTGTCACACACACACACACACTTTCTATCTCTCCATATATATGTATCTATATGTATAGTTTATAGTTTTATATATGTATATGTTTGTATATTTTTTTTCTTTTTGTCTCAGTCTCTATTACTTTCTCTGTTTTTCTTTCCCTCTATCTCTTTCTGTTTGTCCTTCTCTCTCTCTCTCTCTCTCTCTCTCTCTCTCTCTCGCTCTCGCTCTCGCTCTCGCTCTCGCTCTCTCATCATTTGGATAACTAGCCAACTATGAACTATTTATTTATAAATATTTTGAAAAAAAGCAATTCTACTTATTTTCTCTCCTTTTAAACTGTTAACATTGAATGAATCACATTTTAGTTGTTTCATTAAAACAAACATCAATGATATTTACAAGATCAAATGAGTCATTATTATATTAATTATGATTACATCATTAGTGTTTGCTTCACTTATTTATATTTTCATATTTTATAGACAATTAAGTGTCAAAAGTTTAGTCTCCTATTGTAAATACATGTATAATCTGTCATGATTTTTCTGGATGTCTCTACTACTATTCTTCCTAACTTGTCATTGTTCTTTATAAAATGTAATGTTGCGGCTATAAATAGACACTTCTCTTCATATTCTTAATTTTATCCTGCCAAGTCTATACAATCATATCTCCTGGGATGGTCCCACAGGAGGCAGCGGATTTATTGGTATAAGATTGTCTATCTTGAAATGAATCTAGAAGTCACATGGGTCCAAATTCTACCTTAGAGTGTGATATGGCAAGAGATGAAAATGTTCCCAATGAGTAAAGGGCAAAATCATTTTTAAATGTCAGAGAGTTAGTCTTGTCCATAAGCTGGGCATTTAAGGCACTGACATCTCTATATGAGTCCAGAGTTGAACTTTATATCTGAGGAACACTGTGAAGCCATTAGTCATAAAACTGAAAACTAACTTTATAGGTGAAATTCCTCTTGTTCTGCATTTATCTTACATCTGTCACAATAATGTCTAGGTTCCATTAACACACCTGATTTCACAAATTTGTCAAATTCAGGAAGGCAGATTCAAAGGCATTTTCATGGGTAAATCTGGTTTATGCTTGCAAAGGTTTTTTATTTATTTATTAATTTCCCCATATTGTAGAAGAGGATAGGGATGTGATAAGAGGATTGCTTTGAGGATATACAATAACCTGAAACTGAAAATTCAAGAAGGAATATATTCAGAGGTTTGATTCTGTCATCAGATGAGTTGTGATAAAAATAGCAAGATTATAAATTTAGAGGTGCAGGGATCCCAGGGAAACATCTTATTCCTGCTCTTTGAAAGCAGGGAATACACACACACACACACACACACACACACACACACACACACACACACATACACATATATATTGCCTTTCTTTGTATATCTGACACAATATTCTTACGGTTGTAAGTAGTGTAGGTACTTAGTGAATACTAGTTGATTGCTTTATCAAAAGAGATAATGACTCTAGAGTAATCATGATGACATAAAATAGAAATTAAAAAACTAATCACTTAGATATTATTATCCATATGGGGCACATGTTGATTTCTATTAATAAACCAATAAACAATTATATAATACTACGGACCAGCTACTGTGCTAAGAATTGGGAATATAAGAAAAGGCAAAAAGACATAGGCTTATAATTTAATAGAGTATTTAACATGCAAGTAATTTATATACATACATGTAAATGGACATACAGACACATATAACATATGCATATATATGTATACACACCATATATGCACATAATATATATGTATAAACACATATGCATATATACAGGATAAATAGGAAATAGTTGACAGAGCAAAAATAGTAGAAATTAGAAATACTGAAAAAGGTTTCATATAAAAGTTGGAACTTAATTTTAAAATGCAATGTGCTCTTTGTATCATTGGAATTCTATTTATCTCATTAAATTTGGATACTTAAAAATGTTGCAAATTTCATGTTTATTACTTCTATCCTAGAACTTGGGAAAGGAGACCTTATCTTCATTCCCTGTTTTAAGGGAGAAAATACATGGCTTCAAAACTGCTGCAATGCAGGGGGGAAACTAAAAAGAAAGAGAACAGTTTTGTGAATGGATATAGATAGGGGAATGTTGAATTCCCAGCACATATCACATATTCCTAATTTTCAGCTTGATATTCTATAGGGAATCTCTTTTATACTCTCCCTTGCTCCCCCTTTTTCTTCCCCCCCTCATTTCTTTCTCTCTCTCTCTCTGTGTCTATATATATATAGTTTATTTTAATCTGTTGATCTCTGATTTCTGTTTTTTTCCTAAATAAATGTCTATTTGATATTCACTATCTATGATGATCTTTTGTGTAACTAGAATTTTGTGGGAAGGAACCAAAGCTTCAGACATAGATAATACTCTTTCTTCTTTAAGAGATAGTGACCAGGTGAACCAGAGAACAAAAGTTCACCTAATTAGCATATGTGTATATGTGCATATGCACATATGCATTAATATATGATATAAACATTTATGTGCTTATGTTTATGATTTTATACACTTATACACATGTTCATCATGAAGCTTTAAATACATATATGTATAATTGTGATTGTCATATATGCAAATGTGTACACATATGTATATTATCTATTGCACAAAATATGAGGTATGTATAGAATAACATATATGTTGTATATAATATACATATATTAGACTATATATATACTTTAAATATATACACATATATTCTAATATGCCCTCTTTCAGATGAAGGTAGAATGGCCACCCTTGTGTTGAGTTCTACTTTCCTTCCAGCAAGAATCAAATTCCCCCTAAGAAAGTTGGGCAAAATTCCAAAGCTATTGCCTCAGGCATTTCTCTTGGGACGTTACATTTAGATAGTTCATGTGCACATTCACGTAATCTTCATGGGGCACACATACCTTATAAGCCCTACAGAAGCAAAGAGGAAGAGATCAAACTAGTAGTCATCTTCAGTGTCACATTCAATCACGTGGTACATATTGTCTTTTTCTTCAGAACATCTCCTACCTCTGACACTTTCTTTCTGCTCATGCAGCCACCAGTTTGCTTCAAGTCCCCCTCAGGCAATGTCCAGATTATTAGATTGACAACCTTGCCTCAAATCTTCCCCTTTACCATCCTGCCTTCATAGAACTTCCAAAGGCATTTTCCTTAAGTCCAAACTTGACTATATCACCACTCCATATGACTACCACCAGCAAGCACCACAATCGTTGTCATTGTCATCGTCGTCATCATCATCATATTTATACAACATTATTATGTGCCAGGTGCTGTTATAAGAACTTAACAAAATTTTATCTCATTTGATACTTACAACCTTTTAGGAACAAAAAATTATCATCATTATAGAGATGAGGAAACTGCATCAAACAAAAGTTAAGTGATTTGCTTAACATTACACATCTAGTGACTGAGGCCACATTTCTATCAGATCTTCCTGACACTAAGTTCATTGCTCCATAGACAGTGTCACTTGAAAATCCCCAATAAATCCCACCCTCTATTGCTTCTATGATTACATAAATTAATAAACTAGCAAACAAATGAAGAAGTAATAGATATATAAATAAAAAACAGTAGCTCAATTCTTTTGTTTAGCTTTCAAAACCTTAGACAACCTAGTCTCCACTTATTATTCAAGCCTCCTTCCCTTCTATACCTTGTTGTCCATTTAAACAGATGTTTCCTTTCTTCCTCACACACTTTGAATATTCTCAGAATCAATCCCCTCTTTATTTTTGCCTGATAGATAGAATTATTTTATTCCTTCAAGATTCAGCTTAAGCACCTTATTCTATGAGACACAAGCAAACTATTTGCAGGAGCAAAGAACTTGAACTATAGATCAATTGGGGGAAGTTGATGAACTGAAATAAAACTATAATGTCATATGAGAGATGAAAGAATGTAAATAAAGAATCCATAGAAACTTCATATTACAGATAAGGAAACAAATCCAGAGGGTCTAAGTAATGACTTCAAAGTCAAGCATTCCTTTTCAAAAATTATTTAATCAAAATGTGATCTGGTGTGGCTATTGTTTGGCTCACTTGTACTTTGTTACAAAAGAGGATTCAATAAGGATGGGGTAGTCACTTACAAATACAGTGACTTTAAAAAATAGAAATAGTCATCAAGTATTGTAATGGTGTGAGAGAACTAGAAATGGATGTGTCTCATTTTAATGGAGAAACATAAATTCTAAATATATATATATATATATATATAGGTTGAAGACCATGACAATAATATTTATCTGAAGTCTGTAAGGATGGGATTAAATATCTTGGAAAATCTGTCCAACTCCCACATTACATGATTCTGAATTCACAGTTATTTCTACTATGTCATAATATTTTTTCTCAGCTTCTAGTTTTCACCATCTTTTCTTGCAGAAAATCTATTGCTATGCATTTAGGGCATTATAATTTGAATATTTTGAAGTCTTTTTAGGATGACAAAAAAACAAAATGATTTGGCCGCATAAAAAAAAAAATCCAACATTATCCAAAAACATGGGATTTTCTTCCTGTTTTGCTCAGAATAAAGAAGTATAAGAGCTAGAGCTAGAGGAAACCATGGAGGTCAGATGGTTTATCTCATTCATATTACAGATGAGGAAACAAATCCATAGGATGTAAGTAATGTCTTCAAGGTCAAACATGTAGCAAGAAGCAAAGCAGAGATTTGAACTCAAGTGTTGTAGAATCAAAATTCTTTTTATTCTCCTATACTTTTTGGTCTCTCAGAATTTGGACAGGCAAAAGAAATTCTCTCAGAACTATAAAGGATAGATTTTTTTTAAGTTTTATTACTTTCATAACCAATTTTGCTGTCCTGTGGCTGCAATATATAATTCTATCTAAGAAATATCTTGGATAAACACTTTAGTTCCAAAATATGTGTATTTGTATACATTCATGTATGTGTATATATATGTGTGTGTGTGTGTGTGTGTGTGTATATATACACACACTTAGATATGTACTTTATTATATGTATGTGTGTGTGTTCATTCAATATATACCTTCCCTTAGCAACATTTCATAAAACAATTAAATTTATTTTTAAAAAAAGCTTTGCAAAAACATATCACCAGACAGTTCAAATATGCATTAAGAGATATTGATGCATCCTCTGTTGCTGAAGTTGGGGGTTTGAGGTACTTTCTTGAAGTCTTTATTATTGGTACAGCACCAGTAAGTTCTAAATCTGTTACTAAAGCATCTTGCCATAGGACAAATGGCTTAGTTGAAGAATGTGGTGAATGTGAGCACATGACAGGACATTATTGAAGCTATTATGATAATTCATATTTCCTGGGCCACTGAGGTAGAATGAAAGTCACGATTACATATAAAATGTCAAAATACAAATCATGTTTTATACAGGCAGTGATTTATGTAGAATTCCAGTATCTTTAAAGCAAATTGATTGATCTTTGGTATTTTTACTTGGTGTTGAAGAACTGATTTCTGAGAGGATGGCAGAAGTAGAATGATATTAAAAAGAAAGTAATCATTTTAGGAGTGTTTTTTTTTCTTTTCTTCCTTTCTGAGACTTTTATTGCTTTTCCTCCAAGTCATTCCCTAAAAAAAAGTGGAAATCAACTTAATTATGTATTTAAGTTAGTATATAGAGGATGTGGGAGATGCTCATGTTTCATTTAGAAATTTACAATATATGTCTAAACATTAATTATTAATGTCTTGACATCGAAATTGATCCCTGATCTCACTAGTCCTACCCCTAGCGATGTTATTAGTCAATTTTTTTTATCCTCTATGACTTTCAAATATGCCTTTTCAGAAATGTTCCCTTAAAGATCAAACTAAATTGCTAGTCTCAAGAAGAGAGTTGCACATGTATGTGTGTGTGTGTGTGTGTGTTTGTGTATGTATGTGTGTGTGTGTATTTTCATATTTCTGGTTTTTTGCGTGTAAAACTTTTTTAATTTAATGTAATCAAATTTGTCTATTTTGCATTTCATAATGTTCCCTAGTTCTTCTTTGGTTATCAGTTTCTCCCTTCTCCAAAGGTCTGATAGATAAATTATCCCTTGATCTCCTAATTTGCTTATGGTATCACCCTTTATGCCCAAACCATGTACCCAGTTTCAGCTTATATTTTGGTATGGAGCATGAGAAGTAGGTCTGTGCTGAGTTTCTGAAACATTATTTTCCTGTTTTCCCCTAAATTTTTGGGAAATAGTGAATTTTTATTCCAGAAGATGGAGTTTTGGGGTTTATCAAATATTAGATTACTACAGTATGACACACTAGCTAAATTTTAATGATAGGCAAGATGTTATGCTGCCTAAAGAACCAACCTAGGATCAGGAACATCTAGGAATAAAGCCTGCTTCTGTCTCCTTTTAATTGAGTGACCCTGGATAAGCCACTTAAAGATTTCTGTGCTCTGAAAATTCTTAAGGTGATTATTGGAGGGAATTTCTAACTTACATTAATAGAAAAGATCCCTTTGAGAGTTTCCTATGTATTAAATAAAACACAGAGCTAGTCACTATCCCTATATACCAAGAATCATGCTAAGTACTGTGGCTGTAAGAGAAAAGAGAAATAATTCCTCCTCTCACCAGGAGTAACTATGAAGTAGATAAAGTGCTGGTAAGCAAGAGTAAGGAAGAACCAAGTTCAAATCTAGTCTTAGTAACTAACCATATGACACTAAGCAGGACATTCAACCTCTATTTCCCTCAGTTTCCTCAATTGTTAAAGAAAAATTGTATCAGAGTTGTTGTATGTTCTCTAATAAGATGGGCATCTCTAGATTCTTATCTAGATTCAATCTAGATTTTTATACATACCTAGAATGTGCCAGACACTGTGATAAGTACTTTATAAATATTACCTCACTTATGGAGTTGTTCAGTTATACAACATATATAGAGTACTATTGATAAGAGAAGGATATTTTGGTCTGGAAAAACATAGGGATGTTGATATTGCCATGTAGCAGTCTATTGACTATTTCCATCTTTCCAGAAGTAACAATTGCTTTTGTTTATTATTCCCAAATGTGGCAGGAAAATTAGGTGTTGATATGGAAAAAAAAAAGATGGCCAGTGGTACCTGAGTGGGTTTTACTCTTGGATTCTTACCAATAGGAATAGCACAGGTAATGTTCCCAAACTGAACTACTTTACTCCATACAGCAGCTTCCAACAGTTGAAAAACAGTTTTGTCAAGGTCATATTGTGATTCGTATCCATTTTTACCACCATGCTTAAGATAGTCTAAGGTCAAGGTAGGTCTGATGCTTTGTAGGAAGGGACTGGATTTTTGTCTCAATGGATCTGGTTGGTTTTCTGCCCCCGAGATCATGTCTAGAGAGTCACTAAGTAAATAGGAACTAGAAAATTCTCATTTTAAAGCTTACAAAGTTGTGTTAAGAAGATGGATGGGAAGAAAATGGTAGAAATGGTAGGAATGCCAGAGAAGAGGAGGGAATATGGTTAGGTACAAAGAAAACCTACTTTGTTCTACAGAGCAACTATTTTGTCTATGTATACTTGATCAATTCATCAATTCTTATCTGTATAGATACGTTGAAAATGTTGTAGTAGCCTACTTAAGCAAGCAAAACTGCTTTACCACATTTACTGAATTATCTGGCTCCTCTTGGTATCCTGTTGACACACCTAAACAAGACAAATTCATTTCGGATACCTCAGAAGAAAGTCTGACAGATATCACAGAGGCTGGCTTTCTTGTACATTCTTACTCAAGGCTATTCATGCTGTATTTATTTAGGGGGAAATCATTGACTTTTTTTCAATAAATTTGTTTTTTCCCTGACTTAGACATCTGTCTAGACCTGTCAAATCAATATCTGCCAGCCCCAGTCATTCCTAATTAATATGAATGCTTTTCCAATCCTACTGCCAACTCAAGAAAAAGGGAATAGAGATATGTTAATGCCCATGTAAAAACCACTGGAAAATGGGAGAAAAAAGTCTTGAGGCTGCTCAGAAAACAAGGAATTTAGTCTTTTTACTTCAACCTTTTGAAATATATATATTTCTTGAGACATTATATTTTTATGTGGCTTTTAGATATTTTAAGGAGTGTGCCAGTTTGTTTTATTTCAGCCAGGCCCAATAAATGTGAATATCCAAGTAGTGAATCAAAAGCTATAGATGCCAATCAATGTCCCCTTATAAAGTGAACTTGGCTTCATGTGAAAAAAGCACGACCAATTCATTTCTTGTCAGGTTTCCTGTCTTTTTTGAGCATGACTATTGACTGGTACATAACATTATGAGAAAATAGAAAAGTTTTACTTGTGCTTTTTATATTTATTTATTTGTGAAGAGATAAAACTCATAGGGTTCCAGTAAGATTGTTGCTCAATTGTAGTAAATTCAAAGATCCTTCAAAATGCCAGGAAGTCTGACAGAAGCTGAGAATTCAAAGAAATAAATAGAAGAGTCAGTCACTGCCCTGAAGCAGCTACTTGCCATTGGACCCTGAGACAGGGAGATCCTAATTCAAATCCAAACTCAGATACTTGCTAGATGTGTGACTCTGGAGAAGTCAATTAATATCTGTCTTGGTTTCCTAATCTATAATATGGAGATAATAACATCTCTCTTCCAGGGTTATTGTAAAATGATATAATATTTGTAAAATTCTTTGAAAGCCTTAAAAAAGTATTGCAGAACTCAAAATAATCCCGTTTTCTTTAGAATGACCTATATTAGACATTTTTCTGCCTCCCGAAGATTAGTGTCACTTGCCACCTAAAACAAAAACACTTAAAAATTTTCATTTAGTGAATGTTTGCATGTGTACACATTGGCAAGCATAATAGAATGTCAGCTCTTTAAGGACAGAGATACTTTTTTTTGAAATCTCTAGTACTTAGTACAGTATCTGACACACAGTAGGTAAATAATACATGTTTATAATTTAATTAAATGCAAACCCACAAGTTTTCTTTTTAATTTTTAAGAGAATCAGCTACATTAAATTTTGTATTACAAAGCAGTAATCATAAAATAAAATAAAAATTCTGGTACTGATTAAGAAATAGAGCATTACAACAGTGGAATAGATTACTTACAGAATACATAGTAATAAATGACCATTATAAGCTAGAATTTAATAAATTCAGAGAGATAATCTTTTCCAACAGGAACTTCTGGGAAAACAAGAAAGTTGTTTGGCAGAAATTAAGTATAGACTACTATCTCACACCATACATGATCAACCATGAATAAAATGATTAATCACCATATCCAGAGAACTGAGATGAATTGTGCCTATTATGTCTCATCAGAAAGTTAAAATCCACATTGAAACATCCATTTTTGAATATAAACAATATGAGATTTCCCCCCCGAATTTAGAACATTTGTCTTTTTTTTAGATTTTTGCTTAATGTATTAATTACCTGGGGTGCTAATTGTAGGAATAGTTAGTAAATACAAAAATTACATTCCATTAATTAAAAATAAAATAAAAAAAAATAATTGACTACAAAGCATGGAAACTAAAAATCAGGAAAAGTCAAAATAGTAATGTGGGGAAAGAGGAGAAAAATACCAATTCTCTGTTACTTATTTCCACTGCCCCAATATAAAGAGAAAAGAAAAACTTCACTTTTGATCCCTTAAATTACCATATTTCACTTCCCAGTCTCACCAAAATACTAGCCTCTCTGATAATGCCATCAAGATGAGTGCTTACATTTAGTAGGAACTCAAGAAAACGTGGTCTAAATTAAATTCATTGCATTCATTTTAAGGGCTTCTTTAGTTTATATTTGGATTTTTTGTTCTGGTTGGCTGATTGATGAAGGATCTTGCTTGCCTCTCTGGTGATCTGGAGACCTGTACACATTGGATATCAGTTAAAGGACTGACTGGTGTTAGATATAGGAATTTCAGATACAATCATTACTGGTACTTCTGACCTCAAATATCCACTTCTTTGCCAAATGTTATCATTTTTATGATGACAAGATTTCTAAGTCCCCTTCTCTCCCATCACATAGTTACTATTATAGTTCAGAATCTTATCATTTCTCAACTGTACTGTAGCATCATTGTTTTAATTATGTCAAGTCTAATACTCATGTCTCTTCCTGTTGAAATGTATTTTCCATTCAGACTAATATTTCTAAAACAAAGTTCTGACCATATCATCCATTTTTCTCAGTAAACCACACTCTCTCTATTATTTCTGAGATTTAATATGAAATTGTTTGATATCTAAATCTCTTTATATCTGCCCTTTCCATAAATTTCTATTCTTATCCTTTATCTTCCTGTATGAATCTTCATTAGAATTTGATCTTCTTGAGAGACAGGATTATTTTTATGTTTCTTTGTATCTCCAGCACTTAGCACTATTTAGAAAGGATTTATTAAATGCTTATTAATTGATCCTCAGATAAGAACAAAAGGCGTATCTATCTATCTATCTATCTCAATCTATCCACATATCACAGAAGAGCTGTGGAATTAAAAAGGCAATTTCCTCAGCTGAGATTTCTCCAAGCCAATAAAATTAACAATCCAGTCCTTATTTTTTTTTCTCATTCTTATCTATATTCTTATTCCTTTCGCTATTCTTCTTCCCATCACTATGTTGAACAAAAATTAAAGAAAGAAAAAAAAAGAAAATTAATGGATGAATACCAATTTGGAGATGACTGACAATCAAGGAATGAATTATATGGTCATGGAAATAAGAAATCTGAGACCTTTTAGACATAGTTAATCACTGGTCAATCATTTGGTAAACAAACACTTTTTAAAGTATTTAATATATGCTGGGCATTTTGATAGACAAAAAAAAATCTTGACAGAATTTAGTAATTAGATATATGGTATGACAATTAGATAAGAAATTAAAACATGTTGTTGTATGTGTAAAATACCCAATATTATGCTTTTATCATTCATTGTCATCACAGCTTTTAAAAATGAGAAATAATGGGCAGAGCTAAGATGATGGAGTAAAGACTATCAGAACATCCCAAAAGATGGGCTAGAACATTTTCCAGCCAAAAAGAATTTAGAAGGTCAGTAGAAAAGGTCTGTGGAACCAAAGTAGAATCCCAGCACTCAATTCCAGCACAGGCATTGCCAGTACAGTCCTGGTCCCAGCTCTGGTCCCATCTTTATCTCTGAATCAGGGGCAATGCTGTTAGTTTCCAGACCTCTCAGCTCAAAGATATCCAACAGAAACTGGAAGGTTAGAAGGAAAGGTCTGTGGAACCAGGATGGGAGCCTACCATGTAGTCCCAGTGCAGGCTGCACCAGAGCAGCTACAGTATCAATCCTGTCTCCAAACCCAACACCAATTTACCAGGCTTTGGCCTGGCTCCTACCTAAGCTGAACCTCAGTGTCAGTAAAGTGAGCTTCAAATCAACAACAGTGCTAAAGGCTTCTGGACCTCTTGGCCAGAGGGAACACCAGGGAGAACTCAGAAGGATAGTAGAGAGGGTCTGTGGCAATCCACTATTGCATAATGAAAATGCCCTACATAGGACATAGAGATACAGTGCACTCTCAGTGTAGACTATGTCAAAGCAGCCCCAGTCCAAATCTCAGGGTTTGGGTATCAGCAAAATAGAACTCTATTGCTTTAGCATACTAGATCCTACAGTTACACTGGGGCAGGAGCACTATTGACATCACTAGGGCAGAAAAGAGTGCTTATGATCAGGTTCCTTGAAGGATCTCTGAAAAAGCTGCATAAAACCACTGAAGCTTGGGACAGTGCCCCTGCCACTCTGGAAACAGAGTCCACTTTAACAAATAGTAAAAAGCTAACTAATAGACTAGAAAAATGAGCAGACGATAAAAATAGTTCTTGCCCATTACAAATTATGTTGTCAAGGAAGATCAAAACACACAATCAGAAGATGATAACAAAGTCAATGCTCCTACATTGAAAGCTTTTAAGAAAAAAAAATAAGAATTGGGCTCAGGGAATGAAGAACTCAAAAGAAATGTTGATAATCAAGTAGTAGAAATAGAGGGAAATTGCAAAAAAAAAAAAAAATGAGAATGATGCAAAGGAAATGCAAAAAGCTAATGAGGAGAAGAATGCCATGAAAAGGAAAATAAGTCAATTGAGAAAAGAGATAGAAAAGCTCAATGAGGAAAATAATTCCTTAAAAAATACAATTGAGCAAATGGAAGCCAATGATTTAATGAGAAATCAAGATACAATAAAGCAAAAGCAAAAAAATGAAAAAAATAAAAAAAAATTTGAAATATCTCATTGGGGAAAACAACTGACCTGGAAAATAAATCTCAGAGAAATAACTTAAAAATTATTCATCTATCTGAAGTTATGATAAAAAAAAAAAGAACCTAGATGTCATCTTTCCAGAAATTATCAAGGAAACTGCCCTGATATTCTAGTAATAGAAATTGAGAGAATCTACCAATCATCTCCTGAAGAGATCCTAAAATGCAAACATCCAGGACTATTATAACCAAATTATGGAACTCCCAGGTCAAGAAAAAAATATTGCAAGCATCCAGAAATAAACAATTCAAAGATGATGGAATCACAGTCAGGATAGCACAAGATATAACACCTTCTATATTAAAGGACCAGTGTGCTTGTAATATCATACTCAAGAGAACAATGGACCTAGGATTATAACCAAGAATTACCTACCCCACAAAACTGAGTATAATCCTTCAAAGGAAAAGAATGAAATAGAGGATTTTCAAATATTTGTAATGAAAAGACTAGAGCTGAATGGAAAATTTAATTTTCCACATTTTTTTTTGAAGGTCCTTGAGGAATTATTCAGTTCCTTGTGTTCTCTTGATGACTGTTAGATCAGTTGCTTCAATGATTACCTAAAATGTTAATGGGGAAATATTTTATTTCTCTCTATCTAGATAAAGATATATAAAGAGAAGGAGAAAGTAGGAATGAGTAATAAAAGAACAATTTATCTGCTGAATCATGAAATGTCCATTCTCTTTCCTCACTTCACAAATTATTCTAGCAGTGTCAGATATGGACAATGGGAATTAACTATGATCTGACATATCTTATCTGGATGAAGTTTAAGAGTTTTTGATTAAAGCATCTTATCATCTATTTTCAGGAGGTGGTACTATCCAGGCTCATTTCCTAATTTGATAGATAAGGAAACAATAAAAGGTTTCATAAAGATCACAAAGAACTTGGATAGGGACCAAAGTCATGAAGTCTTTGGATTTGGTAACTAAAAGAAATCCTTGGGAAGAGCTTGATGTACAGCTTTTTCTCTTTCCACCATGTCCTACTAGGCCTCTCAATTTGGTTTTTTAGTTCCCATGTCCACAGAATCAAGGATAAGGAAAATATCTAAGGTTATACCTTTGAAGGTATAGTAATTTTTCTTGCAAGATAAACCTATTCTCACATGAACACACATAAAAGCTTTACTTCAAAGATGACCACTGAAAATAGAAATAAAACTATTCATCCCTGGTAGATAAAGCCCTGAAACTCCAGTGAAAAACAAACAAACAAAAAACAAAGTGGACATTGATTGAGTGTAGTAAATAGGGCACTGATCCTAGAGTCAAGCCCTGAATTCAAATTCAAACTTAGATACTCAATGTGAAACCATGAAAAGGTTACTTAAATGTGTTTACCTCCATTTTTTTCATCTGTAACTTAAGCCGGAGAAGAAAATAGAAAACCACTGCAGCATTTTTGCCAAGAAAAACCCAAATGGGATCAGAAATGACTGAATAACAACAAAGAATCTTAGAGGTCAAAACAATACTACACTATGCATGAAAATACAAAAGTAGGATTAGTCCTTTTCTTAGGATGATATTAAAGTAATAGTATTTGCAAAGTTACCAATTATTAAGACTTTTCTATTTTTCCCATTTAATATTTTCCTTCCAAATGCAAAATGGACCCAGTGCCTGGTAGGTGATAATAGTACATACATTTTATTTTGCAAGTTAAAACTTATTTCCAGAAATTTTCAGGCTCAAAGAATTGACAGAATGCATTGAAATTATATGAAAATGATTTTTTTCAGCTTTGAAATGAATATAAAATCATGCTACTTTGAAGCAAATGTGAATAGAATGTCTGTTTGTATCTGTCTGTCTCTGTAATACTTTGAGAACAGTGTAATTATAACATTGCCCTTACTCCCTTACCCTTTCAAATGTGTTTTAGAACTCACAGGCTCCTGGGAGTTTGTCTATTCCATGCTTCTTACTTTAGACATGAACAAATTGAGACATAGAGAAGATCTTAGGATCATAATGAAAGCACTAAAAGGGACTTTAGAAATTAGCTGGTCTAATCCCCTTCATTTTATAGAAAAGGATACTGAGGCGTGGATTGTTTGGTGGATTGCCTAAAGCATTAGAAATGGCAGAAGAAGGATATGAGACCAGATGTTCAAACTAGGACACTTATCCTTATTTCATACTGTCACCATGAAGTAGACATTTCTTTTCTTAAACAACAATAGAGGGAAAGACAAGTTAAGAGAAAGGAAGAAAGTGAGGAAGAGGGAAGAAGGGAAGCAAGGAAGGAGTAAGGGAATGATGGAGGTATGCAGGGAGGGAAGCAGGGGGAAAGTTCTATTACTGTATTTAGTAAAATATAGTACAACCCATAACTGCTATATTATAAATGTTGGAAATTTAATTGGAAAATAGAGCTGATATATAAAAATGAGCAGTAATAGTGATCAAGACAGTAATAATGTTACCCAATTGCATGACATAA
This sequence comes from Antechinus flavipes, assembly GCF_016432865.1. Taxonomy (NCBI): domain Eukaryota; kingdom Metazoa; phylum Chordata; class Mammalia; order Dasyuromorphia; family Dasyuridae; genus Antechinus; species Antechinus flavipes. Next base: position 232,064,117 of record NC_067403.1, read on the forward strand.
TAGATATATCAGATCTTATCTTTTGGAACCTCTGGGTTAAAGTATCGCCTATGACATACATTGATTTTGAAACAATGGAAGTAACGACAAATCACTTAGGAAAACCCTAGGCAAAAGTATGATTACAAACAAGTTACCTGTCATCATCAATAAAAATACATGTTCTTAACTTTATGATAATCATGATAACTTTTTGTAGTTTCAATGTAAATTTGGATAATCTTAACTCTTTTTATATGATTCCTGTTTTTTAAAAATTGAAATCTCCCAATAGACTACCGCTTTGTCTACTTGGATAGAGTTGATATAAATCACTTTTGGATATTTGTGTTATTCAAACCCAAGACATTAGTTCCACTTTCATCTAAAGTCTTTGTAATTTGTACAATAGAACTTGTCAATTAGCGTTCCCATTTTGTGTAAATTTTTGCATACTAATGTGTGAAGAAATGAATAGTAGTAATTAGATGTCCAGTTTTATCCCTTTATATTTATCAAATATCTTTTTTAATCTTGTTTGTCATCTTTCTGGAGGCCTTAGCGATAGCCAGAAGCAACTGACTCATGAATTCTTTGTAAATCTTTATGTTTCTGTGTATAAATATTCTTTGTAAAATGTAGGATATATTTGTATAACACACACACACACACACACACACATATATATATATATATATATATATATGAATGTATATATGTATTGCAGGTATATATATAAGTATGTATATATTATAATGTTGGGGAAAGAATATTTACAATGAATGATTGGGTTAATATATTAGAAGATGGGGAAGCATAACAGATGATTAGAAGAGAAAACACATAGCTAGAGTTTATGCCATACTGAGGGACCATATTTCAAATGGGAAAGAAATATCATAAAGGTGCTTAGCTATTATCTAATCTAACTTCTTCATTACACAGATGATAATATTGATTCCAAGACAGGTTTAGTAACAGTAATGCTGAATTTAAGAGTCAGAGACACTTGAGTTCAAATTTTGCCTCTGAAACTTGCTAACTGTGAATCCCTCAACAGGTTATTTAGCCTAAATTAGCCTCAGTTTTATTTTAATTTATAAAATGAAAGCAAAAATAAGATGAAGCTTAACGGGTTGTTATGAAGATCAAAATAAATATGTAAAGTGTTTTACAAAATGCTTGCAATTACTACTACTACTACTACTACTACTATTACTACTACTACTACTATTATCACTACTACCATTACTACTGATGCTACCACCATATACCTTACAGGTGTTTATTAATATATATATTTATATAGACAACTTTCCTCCAGTTTGTTTCCTTTTCCATGTTTAATAGATGAGTATTCAAAGTGTATTTGTCATATGTTTGAGACCAAGAACAATAACTGGTATGTGGATGCTATTTTAAAAATATTGTTATCAAATATCCACATACTATTCTCCATATCATAGAAACCATAAGTTTATATTTTCACTAATAGCAACAAAAATTATTTTTAGATTGGTAAATTGTTTTCATAAAATAATCTCTCAAGTGTTTGATACTCAGGAAGTTATTCAACTTTTCAGTGCTCTAGAAAACTCTCTATACTATAAATTATAAGGAGTTTGCAGACCTTCACTAGGAAAGATCCCATTCCTATTTCTATCCTTATACCTATCAGTATAAAAATAAAAACAAACTAACAAGCAAACAACAAAGCAGTCAAATTTTAGTATTTTATAAGAACCTAGATTGATACACTGGCAACACATTTCTTTCAATAATCATTCAAAAATGTCCCTGGATATTGCAAGTTTATATGCCAGTCACTGTAGTAGTCTGGAGTCACACTGAGAAATGAGAGAGAGAGAGAGAGAGAGAGAGAGAGAGAGAGAAAGAAAAGAGAAAGAAAGAGAGCTCATACTCTTCTTTGTAAAAATGAAACTAAGATTTATTTCTTCTTTTCTTATTGAAATATAATCTTTAGTGGATTATTCTCTCCTCCTATAAGGGAAGAAAAAAGGAAGCATCAATTCTATGATCTAACACACTGACATTATGCAAGGCTTGGGTTTGGTCTTTTTCCCCTCAAATTCAGATTTCAACTGTCTTGGCTCCTCTCTAGTAAAGCATTATTCAATGTTAAAATGTTTTTCTTTAAAAACAATCACAGTTGTATCAGAGAGATGTCTAAAGAGGTAGAGCTGCCAATCCATATAGGATTAACCAATTGGACAAAGTCAAGACAATTCAAGAATGATTTATTATGTGCTTACTATGTGCCAGACACTTTTAACTATTCAGAATATAAATACATGAAGAAAGAAAGACAATCCCTCTCTTCAAGAAATTTACTTTCTAATGTAGAAGACATTACATTTTTTAAAAATGTCTTGAAAGGTAGATGGGGGAAATCTATGAGGAAAGACAAAGGTCTGTACAGGACCTGTATAGGAACACTGAGGAGAAAATATTCCAGTGAATAGATCATACACCAGAAAGCAATGTCTAAGATCAGTAATGACACTCAGATGATATTTAGTATGTACGGTTCTTTTCTAGTCAACCATCCTTTCATAAAGAATGCTGTTTCTTCTCATGAAAAGTCAAGCATGTTCTTGTAGACATCCCTCAGAATTCTATCAAAACCAGAACTCTCTTTTAACGTCTTTTTTAAAAGTCATCTCATAATACAATTGTACTTACATTGGTCTATCCTCTATATCATCAACCATTAACTCTTGTCTTAAGAATCACCTAAAATTGTCCCAGATATAGAAACAAGTAAGGACCACAAAGAAAAAGAAAACGATTATGGTTCTGAATAGCAGGAGTATAATTTGACAGCTTGGAGTAATCACAATCCTTGTAGAATTTGATGAGTATAATCCCTGTTTCTTAAAATTTTCATTGTATTTCTAGATTTTTACCATGGTATTAAGAACACAGAAAGCACATAACAAATATCTATTTATAATTTGACTCTTCTATTGAATTCTGGACTCATTTTTGATCCATCTTTGATGTATTTCCAAGGAAAATGTTCTGATAGATGAATTATATTACAATTAAGAATTCATTTGTTTGAGGAAATTTAATTAAGTGAATATAAGAAGAAGGGCAGAGGATAAACATTTAGGAAGTTACACATATATCAAAACTTCAAGTAATGATATTGAGATAAAAATGGTTTCAGGATGAATTATGCCATCTCTACCCCCCTTGCATACTAGATTTTTTTATTAAAAGTCCCAAATATCTCAATGTGCTTGCAGATGTGGTACCATTATGACAATTTTAAAACACATTTGATCACTACTACATAGATATAAATTGTGGAAAACAGTCTTAGAAGAAAAAACAATTTCATCAATGGAAAATTGAAAGATCTATTCTGGGTACAAACAAATTAAAACATTTTGACTATTCACTTATACACGAGGTTTGATGATAAATGTATAATCAATGACACATATTAATGGGAAAAGAATTGAGCTAGACATGTATTAAGCATTAGGATGAATAGGCAGATGCTGCACATGTTATGCTGATGCATAAAATCTATTTTTGGAAAGGAGTATTACCTCTAATCAAGTGAATGGTCATTAATGGATTTTTAAGAAGTTACATACATGTGAAATGCACAGAATAAGACAACATGAATGGGATGTCATCTACTCATATGGAGCACATGGGCCATATGAATAGCATTATGGATTGAATGAAATATTGTAGTATGAGCTACTTGGCAAATAATAATTCCTACTTGGTAAAATTTTTAGGAATGGGGGGAGTTGAAATGATCATGTTAATTAAATCTCTTCTAACAAGTGACACAATAAATGATACCATGTTTTTGAGTAGTTACTCCAAACTCATAACATCCCTCATGCTGGCCAAATTTCACATAGCATGTGGCAGAAGTCAAAATGTATTTTTCTTGCAATTTGTCTGTTTGGTTTTTGCAAACCATAAATTGCTGCTTTGTCACCCAGCTGACTGACAGCCCATCCTGCTCTGAGCTGCAATACCCAGTTTTTTAAACTGACAGTATATTACTGTCTGGCATCAGCAAGTCCCAATTGGTTTTAGTTGTAAATTAAATGCCCTGATGGCTGTAATATGGTGATTTATCACCAGAGTCAGCAGAGATTTGGCATTTCAATGGATTCAAGCAAGAGGGAGAGAGAAAGCAAAGCTGGTGGGGAGAAAAATCTCAGGGGTGTAGGCACTGAATGTGAAGATTTCAGAATTTTTTTTTAATATATGAGGAAAAAAAAACCCACTAAGTTTTCCTATCAAAAACATTCAGAAAAATGAAGCTATTGAAACCAAAGGATAACAGCTCTTTGTAAAGCTTCTAGCTGCTAAGAGACATGAAACTGTAGAAACCTGAACTTTTTCCTGAGAAACATGTAAAATATTGTGTGTATGTATGTCCACACATGTACATATTGTATATATGCATACGTGCATGTGCATGTACATGTATATATGTATTATATACATGCATATATAAAATATATGATATATACATATATAAATACATATTTGTATTTTTATTTATATAATATGTGTGTATGTGTGTGTATATATATATATTGTGTGTGTGTGTGTGTGTGTGTGTGTGTGTGTGTGTGTGTGTGTGTGTAATTTCTTCCTGACTCTGGTAATAAAATGATTTTATTGGAATATTTTTGTGACTGATTTTTAATTTGTTTTATTGATTAATTTTGAAATGTTTATACCAATGATTTTTTTTATTATGCTTGTCCAATCCCACAGAATCTTCTCTTGAACATCTATTAGCTTTCCCCTTACCCTACAATTTACTCACATCTTCTTTATCCTTAAAACAACTATCTCTTGATTTTCACCTTGCATCTCGTTACCCCTGATCCTCATTCTTCTTCTGACTTCCTCTCTCTTCCTGCCCTCTCTCCTCCTTTCCCCCATCATGTTATGTCTTTTCAGCTCTTTTTCTCTACCTCTCTGTGTCTATTATTCTCTTTTTCTGTCTGTCTCTATCTCTGCCTGTTTTTCTATCTCAGTCTCTGTTTTTCCCTCTGTGTCTATGTCTCTGACTCTGAACAAAAGAATTACAGTTTATAAAGCAATATACCTATTTCTATATATGTATATAGTTCTTCATGTTATATACATGCATATATGTATGTGGTCTATATATATGTGCATCTATATATTTATGTATTTGTGTTTGAATATAACTATGCATATGTGTATGTAATAGTGTAAGTATGGGCGTACATAATTCTATTTGCTCCTATCTTTATAATTTTACTTTTTCCTCCTTTCCATACTCTCAACTATATCACCTACTTTCACACAACCTTCTATCTCTTGTCCCCATGCCTTTGCTCTTGCTGTTCTTCCCTCATTTTGGGAATATCCTCCCTCCTCTAATTCAATATCCCCATCATTCTTCAAGACATAAATTGTATCAATTTTTGCTGAAGGTATTTCCTTATGATCCCAGTTGCTAGGTATGTCTTCTCTTAGATTACCCATGTATATCTCGTGCATGCACCTAGTTATTTTGATATTCTGTCCCTTACTGAAATATGAGGAGATAGGAGATATTTCTGCCAATTCTTTTGCAAAGATGAGAGATCATTGGATGTAGAACATTTTTATCCTCTTCCATGTTTTACTCTTTTGTCTTTTAAATATTTTTTGTTTCTTGAAATGTGACATCCTCCCCATCTGAATTGTCTTAGGAAGATTCTGATGATCACCAGACAAGACCTCAGTGTCTGGTATCTTATCCTGTCTGGAACTAAACTGCCAAGCATTCCAACTTTACCGCAGAGAGAACAACTCTATTAGGCTGGCCACACGGCCCCATTGTCAATATACACTTGCCAAAAAAGATTATTTTATATAAAAAAACTCATAGAGATGAAGGGCTCACAAGGTGGTCAGAGAAAAGTAATATGAGGATATTCTCAAGATTTAGCTTAGCAACTTTAAAATTTATCTGTCCAGCATGGTGTGAGCTAATCGGAGAAAGTGTCGTGCCCTATGAGCAAAGCAGAATTATATTAGTTCAGAAACAAACAAACAAACAAATAAACGAACAAACAACAACAAAAACATGACTTGTGCAAATTAGAAAAGCCACTCCAAATGTTCACAGAGACTATTTATGTCTGACCTGTGGCTGAGCATTCTGAGATACTATTGGAATGATCAACCAGTCAGACATACTGTAACCTAACTCAAACATGGTGATGTCATTTTAGTCCTCTTTAAGAATGAAGGACAATAACCAAGACCAAGTTATGTGGGACAATTCTCTGGGGGGAGGAAGTATAAAGGGATCTTCTTAAGTGATCAAAAACAAAATATTTCATTAAATATATCTCGTCTTTTAAAAAGTCAGATGATACTGAAATGTTAAGCAATTTACACAAAGGCACAGAGAAAGTATATGTTAGAGAACCTACTTGAACCCAGCTGGTTCTGAATGAATTCAGAGCCAGCTATCTTCCATTCCAGTTTACTTACTCCTTCCCTGAATAGCTTTTTGTTTTATTTGTGTCAAATGTTTGGCAATCAAGAAAGAAATTTTCACCCATATGATTTATAATTTATTTCTGTCATATGAGATGAGGAGAAGGAAGATATAGATGAAGAAAATGAGGATAATGAGAGGGTTATATCTTGCGACTGAACCCAGATGACTGTGGAGGGGAAAGTGAGACAGGTGACTTTTCATAGCTCTCCCTCACTTAAATCCAATTCACTTGCATGTCATGGTATCACCTCCCTGATATCATGGTCCTCCTCGAGAATGAAGCACAAACAGCAACATGATGACGTTGTTGTTGATGATGATGATAGTGGTTTTATAAAAGGCATCTGGATAAAGTTCCAGGCCTTGAGTTGGGAGGACTTGGGTTCAAATTCAGCTTCAGACATTTATTAGCTGTGTGACTCAGGGCAAATCATTTAACCCTGTTTGTCTCAGTTTTCTCATCTGCAAAATGAATTGTACTAGGAAATGGCAAATCCCTCTAGTATCTTTGCTGAGAAAACCCCAAATGGTCTCATAAAGAGTCAGACTTAAAAAAAAAAAATGAACAACTTCAAGAAGGTTTTTAAAGCACTGTTTGATCCTGTATGGAATAGAGAGAAATAAGGTGAAGAACTTACAGGAATGCATGAATTCTTTTTCTGTATTTTATTTTCAATATTTCTGTGTCTCCCCTATGACCTGTATAATACATGCAGGCTCATATTTACTTGAACCTTGGCCAGCTATAAACATATTTACTTAAACTGAGCTGATGACATTTATCAGTATTTGACATTTATCGATATTTAGTTTATTAGCTGGACTACTATCTGCTTCATTAAGCCAGAAGGCCTGATTTTCTGTTTCCTAGAAATCAGGAGATTTCGGGGAAACAGAAACCTTCCATTCCAATCTCCCCAAATAGCAACAACCAATTAGATGCCTCCCCCTCCCCTTCTCAATGCTGTCTTACTTGTGATGCAATTTCTTGTATATTTTATCTTTACTACTTCTTTAGCCTTCCTACCTGGAACTTTCTCTTTCTTATCTCTTGATGGATGGCTCATCCTCTGGAGGTTTTTAATAAACAACTTTTCTGCCTTCTACTGAGTGATCTCTGAGTAGTCATTAAGGGTCTTCTACATTGCTCACAATCCTCACAATAATACTTTGAGGTAGATGCTATTATTATACTGATATTTACAGATATAAAGATGAGAACAAGGACAACAAAGTCAGTTAAATAAGATGTCCAGCTTTCTACCCACTATACCATCTATACAGATGGTAGCAAGCAGATCAGACAAATCAATTATATATAGGAAAAAAAAAACCTGATATGTATATATGTATATGTGTCTATATAGAGAGACATATATACATATCAGTATATATCAGTAATATATACATACTAGCTTTTCATACACACACACATACACACACACACACACACATATATATATGTATGAAAAGCTAATGAAAAGACACTCTAAAATCTGCCTTTAAATGTATGTTTCTGGTAGATATTGTGCTATATGTCTACTTAAAATAGACTTCTTATAAGGTTGCAGGAGTCATAAGAATAAAAAAAATTATCTGCCTTAGCCCCACAACTGGTAAAGCAGGTTGAAATTAGCCTTTGGAAATATTCCCTGTGACAAAAGTTACTGAGTGCAATGCAAATCAGATAATTTTTGAGTCCTTTAGAGCTTTCATTCTCTGGGGGCACTATGATAGAGTTTTGCTATGCTAACTGATATATAGAGTAAAATCCAATTAATGTTTTAGACTATTTGAGGTAGAAGGGTCTTAAAATAATCTAGCATAGACATTAATGTTGGTATCTTATGGGTATTAAAGGTAGTATATTAATGAAGTTACAAGACTCTGAGGTGCTATGCACTTGGCAAAATTCTAGGTTTCCTATCCAATTACCTGATTGGGATTCTTTTCTATATATTAGATATGTAACATAGATGTTGGAGTGAATAGTGTTGGACCTAGAGTCAGACAAACTTAGATTTCAGTCTGTCTACATTATCTGAGAGTAAAGAGATAATTGGAGAACCAAAGGTTAATTGGACTGCTGAATTCTTAAATGTTGGAAACTGAAAACAACATGCAAATGACATATATCATTAACAATTACAACAATAGCAATGGCAATTCACCTGCCTTTTTGCCCTCTTATAAAGCAAAAAATACTAAATTTATTCATATTCAATGAAGATTATTTCTTTATTAACAAGGGCATAGAACTGGAGAGAAATGCTTATTTTATAGAGAAGCAGGGGGAAAAAAAGAAAGAAATGATACCTCATGAATAGTCATTTTTGTCTTAGTCATTTGAATTATGGTTAATGGACCAGTAAGAGATCACACTTTCTCATAGCATAGTAAGCTATGGAATCCAAAATTAGCATATATTTGAAGTCTAGTAGCCAAAGAAGGCATGATTGCCTCTCCCATTAAGCATAATGGAAACTGAATGAACAGAGAATGAAGAACAAATAAGGCTTAAGAAAACCTTTCTCATGAGAAATAAAGGTAATGAGAACAAGGCAACTATTATCATGTGGGAGTATTTTGCTATTTCTTTTATTTTCATAAAAAAGAAAATGTCCACTTTCTATCATCTCTTCCTCCCATTGAATTCATCTCCATTTTTGACACTGTTTTAGAACCCTATTTTGATGTGATTGTTTAGTTCATTATTTTATACTGAAGAAAATGGTTGTCATCTGTAGGAATCTGATGGCAAAAACAGGCAATGAGATACAGTGGAAACAGAACTCACAGTCTAGAAATTGGGTGCTTTGTTTCTAGTCTTAGTTATGACATTAATAAACTAGATTACTATGAGCACATTCTTTAACCTCAAGTTCCTCAACAGTAGAATACCTTCAGAGTAGATGCTAAAGTAAATTTTTATTGTACTACTAAAGGACAATTACATAACAAGTCAATCTAATTTTATTGGCATGCAATTTTCAGGACCCTAGCCAATTAAAAATGGATTGCGTCACAAAGAAGAATAAGTTAGAAAGACAAAAATGTTGGAGAAAAATAGTGGCTTAACTATCTAAATATTGGTATACTGTTTTAAACAGACTAATTGTAATTCATTATAAACCAATAAAATGCCATTTATCAGACTTTAATTGTCCTTGGCAAAATTGGGTTCAAAGAACATCTGGATTTTATCAAGAATAATGGAGAAATATGTTAGAATTCAAGGAAAATTTCAATTAATAAGTAATATACATGGGCTAACTAACATTCTGCATATGATCAGGAAATTCTTAAAGATAAATAGTTGATACCTAAATAGATATTATTCTCCTGATTTGATTTCATTCCATTGATGCCTAACTACAAGTAGTTTTTTAAAGTTGTTGTCAGTCCTAACATTTCCCAATAGTTGTGTATGGGACATAGATATCCTAGTATCATGTCATAATCAACATTTTCATAATCTAAATCATCCTCTCCTCCCCACCTCAGGGGAGGGAAAGCTTTTTGTAATTCTTCATTTTCACCCCATAATGTAATTTGTTTTTATTTTCAACGGCCTAAATAAAGCATTACATATCCAGAATTAAAGGGCATTTTAAAGGTCAAGTCCATCCCAATCCCCTGACTGTTTTGCTTCCTTTTATCACTTGGTATAGCCAAACATCAACTTTCCATAATTTTCTTCAAATCTATCTTAACTATTCTAGAGCCATTTTCTCTCCTCCATCTAATTCCTTAACATTTTATACTGAGATTATTGCCAGAGCTGCCTAGCTGGTATCTCTGTTGCCCATTTATTGCCAAGTTATCTACAAGTAATGAAAAAAAAAACAAACAGTTACAGTTTGTGGCAGAGTAACAAGACCTATACAACTTATGTTTTCTGGGTTTCTTTTCTTTTTCCATCTATAAATTGAATAGATAGTATCTCAAAAATCCCTTCTATGCTGTAACAAGTGTTGTCCTATGGACAATGAAAATCCATATATTTTATATTGGTATTCGTGACCTTATTAATTGATCCTAAGATACTTGACATGGTTTTCTCACTTTCCTTTTTTGATTTTTCTGATAAACCTAGACCAGTTAATTTAATTATTTTTAATATGCTGAGTTGATTGATTCCCACTTAAGTAACATTTCACATATCATTCTTGCTGCATGAAATGTGCTATTTTTTTTCTTTACTTATTCAATCATATTCATCCTTCATGGTCTAATTGAAGTTTCTTTCCTGCATAATGTTCTCTCTAAGTCTTCAAAATAAAAGACTTTTGTCCTTGGAAATTAGAATATTTTTACTATTACCTATTTTATACTTAATTATTTTATTCCATATCTTTTTTCTTTTATATATTTATTGCCCACCTGTATTCCTATTTAATCTGTCTCTCTCTCTCTATCTGTCTATAGATAGATAGATAGATATATGTGTGTGTGTTTGGTATGTATATCTGTGTGTGTATATATATATATATATGTTTTATTTTTCCAACTATATGTTAAAGTTTTCAAAGGCAGACTTTCTGTATTATGAACTTTTGCCCTCTTTACTAGTACCTGAGCATGCTCAATAAATATAAAGAATATTATGAGTACAATAAATATAAAGTATATTTTGACTTTATAAATAGATAGAAGTAATTGAAACTTTCTCAGAATGCATAGCAAAATATGCCAGAAAGAAAATGTATTAACTGACTACTTTGCATATAATATCATGATTGATATTGTGTGGCAGTCCTGCCTTCAAGTAACTTAACATGCTAAGTATTGGAGATACAAGATAAATAAACCAAAAGTTAGGCAGCAAAATGCAATGCATTTTGATAGTCATTTCAATATTTCTTTAATAATCATACTTTAGCATTCATTAAAAAAAATTGAATCCAAAATTCTCAACTTCTCTCTACTGCCTTCCTTACTGACTGAGAAAACAAGCACTGATATTAATAATACATGTGTGGATATACAAAACCTATTTCTGTATTAGTATTATTGCAAGAAAATAGATAAAGAAAAAGAAAGAAAAAGAAATCTATTTCTTTCTGCACTTAGAGTTCATCAGTTCTTTATATGTAGGTAGATAGCATTTTTTCATCATGAATTTGAGGGGTTATTATATAATATTATATAATTATATATTATATAATCATATAATTGTTGTTGAATAATTATATTGATTAGAATAACCAACTCTTTCACTGAGGATGATCCTTGTAATATTACTGTAACTGGGTATAATTATTTCGAAGTTTTACAACAACTTGTTCATAAATTGATAGGTAACAATCGCTTAAAGGAAGTGGCTGTAAATATTTTATAAATGTTTTTTTGTACACATAGGCCCTTTCCCTTTTTTATTCTCTTTGGAAGGTAGACCTAGTAGTGGTATTGTTGGATCAAAATGTGTGCATGATTATATGACTCTTTGGGTACAGTTCCAAATTGCTCTCTAGAATGGTTGGATCAGTTCCCATTAATTAATTACATTTCTCATATCCTTTCCAGCATTTGTCATTTTTCTATTCAGCCATATTATTTAATTTGATAGGTGTGAGATGTTACCTTAGAGTAATTTTAAATAATGTTTTCAAATCTGTAGTTATACAGCACATTTTTCATTTCCCATAGATAGCTTTGATTCCTTAATCTGAAATTTATCCTTTGATCACTTATCAGTTGAAGAATGGCTTGTATTTTTATGAATCTCGTTCAATTCCCTATAATTATGAGAAGTGAGATTTTTATTAGAGAAACTTACTACAAATCAGTTTCCTGGTTTTAGCCATACTAGATTTATTTGTGAAAAATCTTTTAGATTTTATGTAATCAGAATTATGAATATTAATTTTCATCATCCCCTCAATCTCTTCTTTGCTCATAAACACTTCTTTTATCAATAAATCTAAGTGGTACATTTTCCCATACTTCTCTAATTTACTTATGATATCACCTTTTACATCTAAATCTTTTATTCATTTTAACCTTAGTTTTATATATAGTGTGAGATGTTATTCAAACTTTCCTCTAAACTACTCTCTAGATGCCCAAGCAATTTAAGGGAGATCTTGTCCCTATTTCTTAGATCTTTGACTTTACTAAACCCTAGCTATGTAACCTTAAACAAGTCATGTAAGTTTGCTTGCCTCAGTTTTCTTATTTGTAAAATGATCTGGAGAATAAATGCCACACAACTCAAATATTTTTTCCAAGAAAATATTGAAAGTGTCATGTCAGTATGTCAAAATACAAAAGTTATGGAGAGTTGGACATGTATGAAATGATTGAATAACAAAAAAAAAATACTGTGAACAATTACATCATGCATTGTGTACCAAATCCATTCCACAGATTAATATTGATTTTTTTAATAACAAATTGTTTTCACAGTTTAAAAATGTAATAGAGTTGGAAATCTGGTACTGCTATTCTGCCTTCTATTTTTTCATTAATATTGAATATTGATATTCTTGACCTTTTATTATTTTTCCTAACTGTAAAATAATTCTTTGAAAGTTTCATTTCTATTGTACTGGATAAGTAAATTAATTAGGCATAATTATATTTTTTATTACATTGGGCTGGGTTATCAATGAAAAATTAATATTTTTATAATTTTGAAATATTTCTGTTTTATTTTTTTATTTTTTAAAAATTGTGTTCATATAGATTGTAGGTTTGTCATTGCAGGTAGACTCCTAAGTACTTTATATTGTCTAAAATAATTTTAAATGGAATTTATATTTCTATGTTTTCATTCTGGTTGTATAGGAATGCTAGTGAAGTATGTGAGATCATTTTATGTTTTGAAACTTTGCTAAAATTATTTGTTATTTTTACTATCTTTTTTTTTATTTTTAGCTGATTCTCTAGTGTTCTCTAATTATATCATCATAGATTCAAAGAGTGGTAGTTTTGTTTTCTCATCCATTTTTATTCAATGTCTTTTTCCTTCTCATGTTGCTAAAACTAGCATTTCTCAATCAATATTGGATAATAATGCTAACAATGGATATCCTGTATTCACCCCTGATCTTATTGAGAAGGTTTTTAGTTTATCTACCTTTCATATACCTACCCTTGATATTTTGTCATTACAGTGTATACACACGCACACACACACACACACACACACACACATATACACACACACATACATATATATATATAGAGAGAGAGAGAGAGAGAGAGAGAGAGATATGTAGGTTCAATTTTCTATAAAATTGATATAGATTCTATAAAATCTATAAATTCTATAAAAACAAATAAGCTGTTTTTAGAAAGGCTTGGAAAGATTTACATGAACTAATGGCTAGTGAAACAAGCAGAACCAGGAATACCTGTACATAATAATAGCAAGAATGTTTGATAATAAATTATGAAACACTTGGTTCTTCTCAGTGGTTCAGTGATCCAAAGAAATCCCAATAGACTTTGGACAGAAAATGCTATCTGCATCCAGAAAAAGAACTAAGGAGACTGGATGTAAATTAATAATATGTTGACTTCTTTTGTCTTTTTTTTTTTATCTCTCACATTTTTTCCTTTTGCTCTGATTTTTCTCTCCCAACATGTTTTATAATATAACATATACTAAAAAATAAATAAATTAACTAGAAAAAGGTTCAGTTTATGTTTTTCTTTTTTATTAAAGCTTTTTAAAATTTTTCAAAACATATGCATGGATAATTTTTCAACATCAATTCATGAAAAATCTTGTGTTCCAATTTCCCCAACCTTCCCCCCACCCTCTCCCCTAGGTGGCAAGTAATTCATTATATGTAGTGTATGCTTTTCTGAGTATTTTTTATTTAATTTTATTTGTTTAATATTTTCCTTTAATTACATTAAAATAATTTTTCACATTCATTTTAAAGTTTTTTGCTTTCTAGATTCTCTCCCTTGTCTCCATCCACAATTAAGAAAGAAATATAGAGCTTCCTGCTCATCATTTCCCAGAGAATGATAATATTCCATCACAAACACATACCACAGTTAACTGAGTCATCCTCCAATTGATGGGTATCTCCTCAATTTTCTTTTTTTTAGCCCTGAAAAGAGAGATACTATGAATATTTTTATGAATATATATATATATCATGTATGTGTATATACAGATATACACACAAATGTATATATCCATATCTATATGTATATATCTGTGTGTATGTATGATATATACATTTTTAAAAACACTTTTGGTATTCATGCCTACAAGTGGTATTGTTAGGTAAAAAAATATTCATGAATTTATAGCCCTTTGGGCAGAGATCATGAATTTATAGCCCTTTGGGCAGAGATCATATCTTTTGGTCTTTTATCAATTGGGACATGGTCCTTATTTTTTTGCTAATATTTTATTTAAGATTTTAGCATCAATATTCATTAGGGAGGACATGGTCCTTATTTTTATAAATTTGACTTACTTCTCTTTAAACTTGAGAAATGAAGCCTTATCAGAGAAACTTGCTTCATTTTTTTTTTTCACTATCACTTTTGCTAGTTATATTTCCCATATTCTCTCTCCTTTCACTGTTGCTCCTCAAAAACACTACTGACCACTTCCTCCCCCAATATGCCTTGTCTTTTACCACTCTCCCTCCTTCCCATATCCCATCCCCCTCCTATTTTCTTGCAAGGTAAAATAGATTTCTATACATTATTGATTATGCATGTTATTTTCTATTTCAATCAATTCTGATGAGTGTAAGATTCACTCACTTTCTCCTTTCCCTCTTCCCCTCCACCATAAAAGCTTTTTCTTGCCTTTTTTTATGGCAGATAATTTGCACCATTCTACTTTGCCCTTTCCCTTTCCCTCAATGCATTCCTTTCTCACTCCTTAATTTGATCATTAAACATAAATATTATCCCTTCATATTCAACTTACACCTGTGCCTTCAGTCTATATGTACTCCTTCTGACTGCCAGAAAAATGAGAAAGTTTTATGTTCCAAGTATCATCCTCCCATGTAGGATTGTAAACAGATAAAATTTATGAAATCCTTTCTGATATCACTTTCCTAATTATCTCCCTATGCTTCTCCAGGCACTTGTATTTGAAAAAAAAACAAATATTTCATCCAACTCTGGTCTTTTTATCACAAATGCTTTAAAATTCTCTATTTTTTTTTGAATGACCACTTTTTCCTCTGAAGGATTATAAACATTTTTGTAGAGTAGATCATTCTTGGTTGTAATCCTACTTCAATTGCTCTCTGGAATATCATATTCCAAATCCTCTGATCCTTTAATGTAGAAACTGCTAAATCTTGTGTTTTCCTGACTGTGGCTCCAATATACTTGTATTCTTTATTTCTGGAGATTTATAATATTTTCTCTTTCACCTGGGAGTACCAGAACTTGTATAAATATTCATTGCAGTCATTATTTTGGAATGTCTCTCAGGAGGTGATTGGTTAATTCTTTCAATTTTATCATATCCTCTGCTTCTAGAATATTAGGACAGTTTTCCTTGATACTTTCTTGAAATATGATGTCCCAGCTCTTTTTTTAATCATGATTTTCAGATAGAAAATTGTTTTAAAATTATATCTCCTAGATCTGTACAGAAATTAATAAACTTTTATAAGTTGGGATGTAAAAAGTTTTAGCCAAATTTGAGAGGTCAGAAGAGGATATGGAAAGCAAATTATTAAAAAAAAAAAAAAAGGGAAAATTGTGAAAAATGGATGGGCATTCATTTGGTTTCCACAATTATGAATTTTAAATTGAAGAAATGAAACAAATTAGAAAACTGAAACCCACTAAGATATAAAAAATAATCAAGGGTAGAAGTTATCTTCCCTCAAAATAATGTAAGGGCAGAGACTTAACTTAAGATTTTAAAAGAATCTTTTGTTCTTTGCCCCTACCCCACCTCAGTTACCTTCCCCTTTCTAGTACATAAGCTCATTTGGGGCAGGAACTGGCTATGTAATAAGGGATGGTGGCTCATATCCTGTAACTTCTGTAACTTCTAATTAATAGGGAATCAAAGGAGGGACATGGGCTTACGGATAAACAAAATGCTGCCTTTGGAAGTTAAAGGGTGTATCTACTAACCTAGGCACCCATTCTCAAACGAATGCAAAATAAATCTTTCCTATAAACCAGTTCTTAATTTTACTTCTTTGTTTCAATTATTTGCTAATTTTTTTAACTTTCAATTTTATTAATCTTTCCATTGGTTTTCAGAACATTTATTTTCATATTTAATGAGGATTTTAAATTTCTTCTTTTTTAATTTTTATTTGCATATCTAATTGAGAATGACTTTTTATTGATTAAGCATTGAATTATAAATTTAATTTATAACATTTTTGTTTTCAAAGTACATGCAAAGATAGTTTTCCAAATTCATCCTCACAAAACTTTGTGTTTCAAATTTTTCTTCTTTTCTCTCCCCTCTCTCCCCTAGACAGCAAGCAATCCAATATAAGTTAAGCCTGTGTAATTTTTCTAAAAATACATTTATTATTTATCATGCTACACAAGAAAACATCATGTCAAAAAGGGAAAAAAATGAGAAAGAAAAAAGAAAGCAGCGATAAAGAAGATGAAAACAGTATGTTGTGATGCACATTTAGGCATCATAGTCTTCATTCTGGACACAAATTGTTCTCTGTATCACAAATTTATGGGAATTGGCCTGAATCACCTCATTACTGAAAAGAGCCATATATCACATCATCTTGTTGTTGCTGTGTACAGCGTTCTCTTGGTTCTACTAACTTCACTATGCCTCAGTTCATGCAACTCTCTCTGGGCCTTTTTAAAAACTCTGATGGTCATTTCTTATAGAACAATAATATTCCATAATCTTCATATACCATCATTTATTCAGCCATTCCCAACTGATGGACATTCACTCAATTTCTAGTTACTTACCATTATAAAAAGGACAGCAACAAATATGTTTGCACATGTGAATCCTTTTTACTTTTTTTATAATTTCTTTGGGATATCAACCCAGTAAAGACACTGCTGGACGAAATGGGAATGCAGTTTGATAGCCCTTTGGTCATAGTTCCAAATTGCTTTCCAGAATGATTAGTTTGGTTCACAACTCTACCAAAAAGCATGTGTCCCAGTTTTCCCACACTCCATCCAATGTTTATCTTTATTTTTTCCTGTCACCTTAACCAATCTGAGAGATATGTCGTGATACCTCAAAGTTGTCTTAATTTGCATTTCTCTAATCACTTAGTGATTTGGAGAATTTTTTTCCATATGACTAGAAATAATTTTCAAATGAAGAGATTAAAGCTATCTGTTCATATCCTTTGACCATTTATCAATTGGAGAATGTCTTGTATTCTGATAAACGTGAGTCAATTCTCTATTTATTTTAGAAATAAAGCCTTTTTCAGAGCCCTTGGATGTAAAAAATTTCTCCCCTATTTATTGCTTCCCTTATAATCTTGGCTATATTGGTTTAGTTTGTAGAAAAAACTTTTTAATTTAATATAAACAAAATTATCCATTTCATATTTATACTGTTCTTTAATTCTCCTTTGGCCACAAACTTCTTTCTTCTCCACAGTTCTGAGAAGTAGACTAATTCTTTTTCTCCTAATTTCCTTGTGGCATCTTCCTTTATGTCTAAATCATGAACCCATTTCAGTTTTATCTTTGTATAGGGCGTTAGATGTTGGTCAGTGCCTAATTTCTGCCATACTATTTTCTAATTTTCCCAATATTTTTTTTCAAATAGTTAATAGAAGTATATATTTTCAACTAATTACTGTTTTCACTGCATCTCACAAGTTTTGCAATATCGTCCCATTGTTGTCTTTATCTTTAATGAAATTATTCTATTTGTTCTTTGATCTGCTCATTCTCCATGATTAGCTGATTTACTTTTCAGTGGATTTCTGGTCTAAACTTTCAAGGCCCTTTACTGAATGTAATTTTAATTATATCATGGTCAGAAAAAGAGAGCATTTAATATTTCTGCTTTGCTGCAATTGTTTGTGAAGTTTTTTGTCCTAAATATGCCTTCTTTTTTTAAGGTGGCATGTGCAGCTGAAAAAAATGGTACTCCTTTCTATTCCCATTCAATTTTCTCCAGAATTTCTATCATATCTCATATTTAAAAAAATTGTTCATCTCATCATATTCTTATTTATTTTATTATAAGAGCTATTTATTTTTGTGAGAGGAAAGTTGAGCTCCACTTGTATAGTTTTATTTTCTATTTTCTCCTGTAACTCTTTTAGCTTTTCCTTTATGAATTTGGAAGCTTTGTCATTTGCTGCAAATATGTTTAGTTTTGATATTATTTCATTGTATATGGTATATTTTAGCAAAGTACAGCTGTCTATTATTATCTCTTTTAACAAGGCCCCTTTCTTTGTTTTCTCTTTCTCTGAGATAATGACTACTACCTCAAACTTTTTTTTTTTAACAATTAGCTGAATAACAAGAGATTCTGCTCCAACCCCTTATTTTAACTCTGTTTGTCTTTTTCTTTTGATTATGTTTCTTTTAAACAACCTATGCTTACATTTTTATTTCCAATCCATTATATTTTTCACTTGTTTTATGAGCGAGTTGATCCCATTTACATTCAGGCGTGTTATTATCATTTGTTTTATTTCATCCTAATTTCTTGTCTTTATCTTTCTCTCATTACTGTTTTTATCATTTCCATCTTCAAAAGTATGTTTTACTTATGACCTATGAATCTAAATCTTAATCTGCCCTCTTCTCAATCTCTCTTTTATTTTATCTCCTTATTCTCCTAGTTTAAGCAACTAGAAAGAATGCTGAGGTTGTAGTTGGGCAGATCCAGGCTCAAATCTAATCTCAGACATTCTCTAGCCTTGTAACCCTAAGCAAGTCAATAAACCAAGTCACTTAGCCAAGTCAGCACCCTGGATTTTCTTAATTATATCATCTACAAAATGGATTGGGGGAAATGATTACCTGCCAAGATAATTTACTTGATTTTTCTTTTGAATATCCAGTTTTCTATTAAGATGATGTCTTCATCAGAAATATGAAAAAAGTATTAACCTATTACTTCCATAGGTAATACTTTAGTCCTCTTGGTATTTCTGATTTTAAATTCCACCAATAGTTGGCCTCATCGGTTTCCATGTCCTGAAGTTTAGAGGTTTAATCTTTATACCAATTTAGGTCATCTCTGTGATTCTTCTATGATTTCCAGATGATTTTTTTTAACATTTCAATAATATGTTGTTTTATAATGACAAAGAAAGATAGATTTCAATGTAGATTTTTGTAAAAATTTAAATTTCATTTTTGTTCTTCTCTCCCTTTTCACCCCTCTCCCTAAGACAGTGACAAATCTCATAAAAATTATATGTACACAATGCTTTGATCATATTTTCATTATTCATGTTGTGAAGGAAAAATCAAAATAAAAGGGAAAGATCATGAGGAAAAATGAACAACAACAACAAAAAAAATGTGAAAAGAGTATGCATTAATCTGTGTTCAGTTTCCAAAGTTCTTTCTCTAGATGGCATTTTCTATCACAAGTCTATTAAAATGTCTTGGATCATTGTATTTCTCAGAACTATCTCTCATATCTATTATTATTTCTTAGAACAATTACATTCTATTACATTCTCCCCTGTTAATTGCTTCCCTTATAATCTTGGCTATATTGGTTTAGTTTGTATAAAAAAACTTTTTAATTTAATATAAACAAAATGTCCTTAAGGCATAGTTCCAAATTGATCTGCAGAATGACTGGATCAATTCACTGAATCAAGTCTGCCAACAATGCATTGGTGTTCAAGCTTTTCCACATTGCCTCCAACTTTGTCATTCCACCCTCCCTCACTATTATCTTAATCAGGCTGATAAGTGTAAGATGGTACCTCAGACTTATTTTAATTTATATTTCTCTTTTCAGTAATTACTTAGAATTTTTTTCTATACAACTATAGATGACTTTGATTGCTTCATCAGAAAATAATCTGCTCATATCTGTTGACCATTTATCAATTGGGAAATGACTTATACTCTTATAAATTTAAGTTGATTCTCTAAATATTTTAGAAATGAGGTCTGAAACAGAAACACTGGTTGTAAAAATTTTTACCTAGCTTACTGCTTTCCTTTTGTCTTGGATGCATTTGTTTTGTCTGAATTCATTACAGTATACATTAACAGGATCATTGTTCCTAAATTCTATATTGTTCTGAGCTACTGCATATACTTTTTTAGTTACCTTCCTTGATATTCTAGATGTTTCGTTTTTCCAAATAATTTTTAAAATTTTTCTGCTCTTATAAAGTAAATCTTTGGCAGTTTGGTATGGAACTGAATAAGTACATTAACCAAGGGAGAATTGTCATTTTATTATAATGTTTGGCCTAAGAACAATTGATATTGTCCTAATGATTTGAATTTGTTCAATATATGCTGCATTATCATTTCATAGGAAAAGTCTATTTATTCCTAAGTTTTCTATTTTCCCCCACAATACCAACAGAGTATTATTAATTTTATAGTTTTCTTACTTTCAATTTTACTAATATCCCTTTTAATTTTCAGAATTTTTAAGTTAGTATTTAGTCAGAAACTTTTACTTTATTCTGTTTTCTAGTTTCTTTTTCTTTGAATGACTAATTCATTTATCTCCTCTTTATTAATATTATTAATGCAAGCATCTAGAGATATATTATTTCCCCTAAGAACTTTTTGTGGAGGTGCTATGTACTGCTGAGGGGGAAAAACGGTATATGCCTTTCTATCTCCATTCAATTTTCTCCAGATGTCTATAATACCTAACTTTTATAAAATTTTGTTAATCTCCATAACTTCTTTCTTGTTTATTTTGTAGTTACATTTATCTAATTCTGAGAGGTGAAAGTTGTGATCATCCACTAGCACAATTTTGATTGTCTGTTTCTTCCTGCAACTCATTTAACTTTGCCTCTAAAAATTTGGCTATACCATTTTGTGCATATGTGTTTTTAGCATTGAAAATACTTCATTATCTATTGTGCCCTTTACCAAGATATAGTTTCCTTCCTTATTTCTTTTAGTTAGATCTATTTTTGCTTTTGATTTGTATGAGATCTGAATCGCTACTGTGCATTTTTTTCTTTTTTTTTTTTTAACTTCAGCTTAAGCATAATACATTCTGCTCCAACTTTTTACCTTTCCTCTAGGTATACTACTCTGCTTCAAATGTGTTTCATGGAAACAATATATTGCAGGATTCTGGCTTTTAATCTGCTCTATTGTTTGTTTTTGTTTTATGGAGAAGTTTATCCCATCCACATTCATAGCAATGATTATTAACTCTATTTTCCTTCATCCTATTTTTCCCCATTTATATGTTCTTTCACCTGCCACCCTTTCTCTCTTCACCAGAATTTTGTTTCTGAGCCCAGCCTTCCTCAATCTGTCTTTCCTTTTGTGAATACCCCATTTTTAAAAGCTTTTCCCTTTTACTTCCGCCCTTCCTTCTATTAAGATAAGAAGGTGTCTCTTAAAAATGCTATATGTTTTACTGGCTGAATTACTGTATATACTCTATATAGCTACAACTCTTTTAGGCTATTGTTTTATCTTTGATCCATCTCCCTGACACAGATCCTCCCCTAAACCCAAAGAAATTTTCCATGAGAAGTATACTTGGTGCTCAATCTCTATTGTTCAGTCTTTGATCACCAAAAAATGTGTACCATAGATTTGTGTGTGTGTGTGTGTGTGTGTGTGTGTGTGTGTGTGTGTAGATAATGGAGGATCAATAAAAATAGTAAATTTTTTGCTAAATTAAAAGTAGTGCCTGTTGGTTGATTGATTTTTCCTAGTTGATACTGAAAAGTTCCTTGATAAAAATATTATTGTTGTGGTTGAATGATTTATTCATGCCCAAATCTTCATGATTCCATGGACCATAACACAGCACAGTGATCCACTGGGTTTTCTTGGCAAAGTGATCAAAGTAAATTGAGGTAAAATCATTTGTTCAGTGTCACACAGCAACTAAGTATCTGCAGTCATATTTGAACTCCCCCCTTCTTCTCTGCCGCCCATAGTTTGTAAGCTTTTTTATTGCTCCTCATGATATCAATATTGACACCTCCTTCTAGTTGAGATCTTCCTGCCTCCAAATGCAGTAATCTATCCACTAAGCTTTCTAGCTGCCTAACTATTCCTAGAAACACATAATATTCCTGGAAACTAGGTACAACTTGTTATCATTTCCATTTTTATAGTTGGGAAAACTGAGGGGAATAGAAGTTATTTGATTAGGTCAGAGTCATATACATGAGATAATTAAGCTTCAAAGATGGGAAAAAAAAAAAAAAAAAACTTGTTTAATGGTAGATCTGGGATCAAAATCTAGGTCTTTTAACTAAAACTTCAGTATTCTTTTCACTGCATCACATTATCATCTCCAGTCTTTATGTGTTCTTATTCTTAACCTAATAACTAGCTCCCCTTTGTAGTAAAAAAAAAAAAGCCTCTACAAAGTAGTCTTTTGTTTCTCTCCACTTAATCCACTGTTGCTTCTTTCTCTGAGAGTCCTAGCTCATCATCACATGATTCCTGTCTATGCTGGGGCTCTCTCAACATACCATTAATTTAATAGAGCAGCCTGTGGGTATTGGGAGTGACTTTAACCTCTTTCCTTCTTAAGAGGATATTAAGTGAGCTTAAAGAAGGAGATAGAATTGATAGATTCCCTCAAAGTATGTTCTTTAACTGACAGAGATAGATAGCTGGAGAAAAGCCACCTGCTAACCTGAAAGTCTTCTCTTACTCCAGGGCACTTGGATCCTCAATACACTGTCAGTTCAACTGTAACCCATTGTGACAATTTATTGAGAATCACAGCTGGCTGAAAAGCAAGGAGTACAGATCTTTCTCCTCTTAACTCTCTCTGCCTTTTTTCCTGTATGTTTTTTGGTAATAATTCCAAGTTTCTGGAATTTTAGATATTCATATTTTCTAGTCTTTTGGATTTGGTTCCATTTTGTTATTTTCATTTCTGTACACAGATTCTACTAGGCCCTATTCTCAACTTTCTCATATTTCACAACAAGGATTGAAATATGAGCCAATAATGTGACATAACCATTAATAAAAAACAAATATAATGGTGTGCTCTTATAAGAGAGTGATTAAGGAAGAGGTATAGTTTCATTTAACCTTGATTTGGTCAGACCGTGTCTCATATATTGTGCTCAATGCTGATACTCCAGATGAAAAAGTCATTGATAAGTTGAATGTGTATAACTGAGACCAGGATGGAGAACTGATGAATTCTTGTGATATAAAGTGATTAGAAAATTTTGCACATGACATAATAAATGTCCCATCTTTGAAAGTGTGACATGTAGAAGAGATATTTGATTTACTTGATTTGCTTTGTTCAGTTTGATTTTAGAAGAGAGAACAAGGGAGGAATGAAGAAAGCAATGAAGAAAGTGATGAGAGAAAGGAAGGAAGGAAAATAAAGGAATAACAAAAGGAAGGGGAAAAGGTTTTTAAAAGCAAAAATGTACATAATTTATAGAATTGTCATTTGTGGATTCTTTTCTCCATCATATTCATCTTACCTCAATACACTCTAATCCTTAGTTATTATATTAGCAATATCTAATTCAAAAACTTACATAGAAATGGAATAGATCCCTTTTCATATAACAATATAACAGGAAATTCACTAGAAATATTCAAATAAAGGATGGGTTAATTCAATCAATTAATAGTACTGTTATATGGCTACTCAAGGTGACCTAGGAGAGAAAAGTGTTGAAATTGAGTTAGAAAGACCCACTGTCCTAAGCTATATGACCTTGGACAAGTCACTTAATCCAGTTTGTCTATTTCTTCATCAGTAAAATAAGTTGGGGAAGGAAAATAATTCCAGTATTTTTGCCAAGGTTACCCCAAAAGGGGTCACAAAAAGTGAGATATAACTGATAAACAAAATATTTTTTTCTTAATTTCTTAAGGGGAATTTCTTGAGGGGAAACAGAATTAGACTTGTTTTGTTTGTCACCAGAGAGCAGTAAGAGGAACAGTGGAGTCACAGAAATGAAAAACAAATATATATATATATCAAGAAACAATGAAACAATCTAGGTTCTCAAAGAGCTTACAATCAAATTGGAAAGGCAAGATGAAAAAAGTATATTGCAGGACAAATAGGAAATAATGAAAGAGAAAAGGTATTAGAGTAAAGAAGGGTAGGGAAAATTTTTCTATAAAAGTAGGATTTTACCTGGGAAAAAATGTGGGAGGCATGGGGAATAACCAGAGATAAAACCTGGTGTTAAATGAAAGATTGTCTTGTTCATATAGCTGCCGTAGTGCTTTGTAGAAAGCATATTTATTCAAGTATGGGTTTAATTTGATGGCTACTGAAGCTCTTTTCATTCCTTAGATTCTGACTAAATTCTTTGTGTACATTTGTGTCTGCATGTGTGTCTTTATCTACCTGCATGTATCATTTAGAACATAGGATTTTACCGGCATAGAAAACTCCTCATATAGAAGAATAATATATTTGGTTTTGCAACCCATAGTCTTAAACTCTCCAGGAGAATAAAGGGTTAATTGACTTGTACACAGTACAATAAGTTTTCAAACTTGTGATTCTGGATGGTAGGAGGTCCTCTACTACTAAGTATGGCTTCTTTGAAGTAGATACTGCAGTTTTGTTTTTTTTTTTTTTTTTTTTTAATTTCCATTTTACAGTTAAGGAAATAGACTCATTGTTCAAACTTGCAAAATTTGTGAATGTCAAAAGCTTAATTCAATCACCTGCCCCTCCTGATGCCAAATCCTGATTGCTTTTATGTAGCATTTTTTGATAAGAATAACACTGACTTTAGTGAATAATCAATGAAAATGAGTGAGAAGAATCTAACCCTGGAAGAATAGCTATAAAAATAATAATAGAAAAAATTGAATTTAAAAAATAATCGAATAATAGAAAATTTAGTGTGGAAAGAGAACAATGTTAAAGTTTTCTCTGACAATGATTGTACATTGCTATCTATTCTTTAAATATCTATCTTAATCTGAAAGTATCAGACTTGATAAGTTGTTTTTTGTTTTTTTTTCTGGAACTTTGCCAACTCACAAAATATGCATCCATCCTACAAATCTAAGGTATGTATGTACATGTCTATCACTTTATTATGCAGGTGATGTTAATCTTTAAATTTAAACTAAGAGGTCACTTTGCATATTCTATTCACTTGCTATTACCAATCATCTCTTACAATTTGGAATCAAATTTGATTAGCTTAGATTTCTTTTTTATAATCAGCAGTTCACACTACAATATCATTTTCCTACAGAAAGAGAAGCACTGGCCCATCACTTATATATCCAGATGTCTTTATTAAACCTATCATCAAGTAACTTCCACTGAAATCATCAAGATTTATTTCAGGGCTAAGAAGTTGTCCTCTGACTGCACATTAAGTACCAGTGCAACATAATTTAGAGGGTTGGGTTCAATTTTGAACACTAACCACAATTTAGTGATACATTAACAAATGGAAGAGCATACATAGCAGGACCACCAGAAGGTGAGTCCTTTCCTATGTGCCTACTACAGATGTCCTAGGTCCCATTCCATTCCCCCAAAGTGTTTTTCATTTTGGAACATGATTCACATACACTGATATATGTACATATTGCTCATTCTAACAGAATGCAAATTTCTGGAGAGCAAAGTTTTTGACTTTTGTCTTGGTAACCCCACTATTTATGACTTTACATGCTTAATAAAACCTTTTGATTAAATTATTAATAGAAGAAGGTTAACATATTACACCATATAAATAATTAGAAATGGTTAGTCTGGAAAAGGTTTGAGAGAAATAAGTGTTGATGTCAACAATCTTCAGATATTTGAATTTCTTAAGGGGAAACAGAATTAGACTTGTTTTGTTTGTCACCAGAGAGCAGCAAGAGGAACAGTAGAATCACAGAAATGAAAAACAAACAAAAACAAAACAAAACAAAATAAAGAACCTTACTAAATAGGTGTGCCTCAAAATGAATTGGAATGCAATGAAAAGTCCTAGATTTTTCCTTACTTTCCTCTTACTTAAATAGTAATATTTCATTATTGGAAATGTATAAATAAATTTTTATTTATCACTTAAGGTAAATAATTAGTAAAATCTCTTCTAATTCTGTTTTTGTGATTCTGATAAATGTGTAAGTGAATCAAAATGCATCTAGGAAAAATCAGTGATTTATAAACTATTATAAATACTGAATTTTGAAAACCACATATGTACCTGTGTTTATGTATAGACATGTATACTGATTTATTTTGTGTTTGTATATGCATTGTTTATGTAAAATGAGTATAAATATATATGTATGTATATATTTGTATATATATTGTTCACATGAAAATATGAGTGTATACATATATGCATAATCAACATGCATATACATACATATATCATTTTCTCTCCATATATAGACTTAAGAAAATTGTCTACTTTTCTTAGGCTTATTGAAAGTGAATGAGATTTTCAATTTTTATCTTGGAAAGATTATTGCATATAAAAGGTTTATTTTTTTAAGTATTCTCTTTTGTTTGTTATTTTACTGCTTACAGACTTTAAATTTACAACTACGTATGGAGATGAAAGAAAGAAAGAAAGAAAAAAGAAAGGAAAAAAGAAGGAAGGAAGGAAAGCAGAAGGAAGGGAAGAATACCATATTTATCAAAATATTTTTCAGAGAACATTTGTCATAGCCTAAAACTATACACAACACTGTAGATTGGTGAATATTTAAATTTATTTTATTGTGCGACTGCAATGGAATAATATTGCTCCATAAAAATGAGGACTAGGAAAATTCAAGGGAAGATATATAAACCCCTGCAGAATTTCAAAAAGAAGAGCAATATAAATTATGACAATCAAATAACAATAAAGGGCAGATTAATACAGATTAATAATAGTGACCAGTTTTGATTTCAGGAGAAAATAATTAAATAACTCTCCCTTTTCTTTGGAGAAGATGGATATAGACTATTGTATATGTTGGCGATCACTTGCTTGGTTTAAATTTTCATATTTTCTTTTTGATGAAGGCATTGTCTCTATAGGGGAGGAAGGAATTCCTCTAATATCTGTGATATAACTACACACACACACACACACACACACATACCCTCCATAGAAAATATTTTATTCTTGGAAGGTGGGTGAAATTTCTTTTATCTATCTATCTATCTATCTATCTATATATATATATATATATATATATATAGTCCCAGATATATATATAGTCCCAGAAGCACTTGAAACAACTATTTTAGGGAAATATGGTCTAATGTACCCTCTGTATCACTACCAACTCAAAGTTACTATGCTGTAATATAGCACAATATCAGTACCTGAGTTAACAGTCAAAGGAAGTACAATGTAATAAAAATATAGGCCATGTAGTTAGCTTCCAGGTAGACTATTATATTTTCCTAATCAAGCTCAGAGTTAAGGACAGATTATGGTAAAAGGATTCATTCTTCCAATGCAAATAATAGCATCTGACCCATGAATAAAGTTTCATGTTGTGTGACAAATGGCAGATCATTAGGCTATCTATCTCTCACCCAACTAGAAGAAAGTAGCCAGCAGGGAGACAGTTTCAACTGAGAAATGACTTGAGTGTATATTTCTTTCTTTCAGCTTTTCTCTTGGGGACAGCTGGATAATACTGTTTGGTGTGACAAAAATTAACATTGCTAGAATTTAAATCGCAGAAAAGTCAACCACTACAGCAGGTTTGGGAGCCAGGCGCAGTAAACTATTTTTATTGATGGAGTGGCAAACATGACATGGAGGGGAAAAATGATTCTCTCTGTGAATGCTAATTACATTAACTCAATCAGATGGATTGCAATCCTGGACACAGAACCCACTGATTCTGCCAGCAGGATGGCTTGGTGAGCAAGAAGGGAAGCCTGTAGAAAGCCTTGCAATTAAATAGCTTGAGTTCAGTTGCACACTTGGGTGGTTGCATTGAGAGTCCCAAATTCAGAAATTAGAAAGCAATTTTCTAATTCTGGCTCCTGGTGCTTCCATGTGAGAATTGGGGGGAGGGGGAGTTAATTGTTTTCAGTTGAGGAAAAGGTTGCATTCAGATGGTGAAAAAATAAAATTATATAACTTTTGAGTGTCAACCAAGAAAGGCTCTATATTAAACAATCTTAATTGCTAAAATAGACAGGTTAAGCCACTATTCTATATATTCTATGATACCAAATCATCATATCATCATCATCATTACCATCATTCTTATTCAATTTATACCTATTTTAAAAAAAAATTACTTGTTATTTTATCAATCTCACTTAGTAACACTTTGCAAATGCTAATGCTAGAAAGGAGTCAGAAGGTCAGGAGAGAGATGATCTGTGGGAAAGAAATGGGACTCAGGTGTATAGTCCCAATCCAGGCTGGGACAGTACAGCCCTGTTCCCAACTCTGGGGTTAGTGCATCAGCAAAGCAGAATTCTGTTGTTTCATCACATTAGATCTTACAGATACAATAAAACAGGAACACTCCTAATGACTCTAGGATAGAAAAAAGTATTTGTGGTCAGTTTCCTACAAGGATTTCTGAAAACAGCGTCAGAAAACCCCTGATCCTGGGAATAGTACATCCTCCACCTTGGGAAGAGAGCTCTGCTTTAACCAAGAGTTAAAAGCTAAGATATGGGCCAAGAAGATGAACAGCTAACAAAAATAGTTTCTGACCAATGGAAGTTACTATGATGACCAGAAAGATCAAAACATATGCATAAGATGATAAAGTCAAAGCTCGTATATTGAAAAGCCTCCAACAACAAATAATAAGAATTTGGCACAGGCCATGGAAGAGCTAAAAATGGGCATTGAAAACCAAATAAGAGAAATAAAGGAAAAAAATAGGAAAATAATTGAGAGTGATGAAATACATAAAGTGAGGAAATACATAAAGTTCATGAGGAGAAGAATGCCTTAAAAAGCAAAATTGGCCAATTGGGAAAGGGGCTATAAAAGCTCACTGAGGAAAACAATGCCTTAAAAAATACAATTGAACAAATGAAAGCTAATGACTTTATGAAAATACCAAATGTAATAAAGTAAAACCAAAAAAGTAAAAAAATAGAAAAAAGTAAAACATCTCATTGGAAAAATAACTGACCTGGAAAACAGATTCAAGAAAAAGTCATGATAAAAATAAAGCCTAGACATCAGCTTTGTAGAAATTATCAAGGAAAACTGTCCTAATATTCTAGAACCAGGAGATAAAACAAAAATTTAAAGACTCCATCAATCACCTCCTTAAAGATATCCCAAAATGAAAACTCCCAGGAATATTATGGCCAAAATTCCAGAACTTCCAGGTCAAGAACAAAATATTGCAAGCATCCAAAAATAAACAATTCAAGTATAGTGGAGTCACAGTCAGGATAACTGATTTAGCAGTTCCTACATTAAAGGACCAATCCTTCAGAGAAAAAGATAATTCAATGATATAGAGGATTTTCTAGCATTTTTGATGAAAAGATGAGAGTGAATTGAAAATATGATCTTCAAATTTTGGATTCTGAAGAAGCATAAGAAAGTAATCAGAGAAGTGATATCATAAGGAACTTAATAAGGTTTATCTATTTACATTCTTACATGGAAGGATAATACTTGAAACTCTAGAACTTTATCTTTATTATAGCAGTTAGAAGGCACAATTGTGAGTTTAATGTGAAGGGATAATATCTTTTCAAAAAATGATGAAATTAAGGAGTGAAAGAAGAATGTACTAAGAGAAAAGGAAAGGGAGAAGTGGAATGGTGTAAATTATCTGCCATAAAAAAGAAGCAAGAAAAAATCTTTACACTGTAGAGGAAGAGGAGGAGGAGAAGAGAAGAGAGTGAGCATCATAATTGGCTCTAAGAGGAAATAACATACATACTCAAACATTTATTCTATTATAATATTCTACTAAGAATTGAGGATAGAGAATCAAACTGGACATGTAAAGGCTTTTTTGGCAAAAAAAAAAAAAAAAAGTGGGATATTAGTAAGAACATGAGAAAAAAAACAGGGAAGCTAGGAGATAGAAAGGAGGAGGGGGAAAATTTCCAGGTTTGAAATTTGGGGACATATCTACAGAAAATCCATAAACAGAAACCACATTATCAATGAAGTTATTTTATTTGTCTTATATCTTCAATGTAACTCTTACCACCTGTTTCCTGTAGGAAATAATCTCTATCCTTTTCAACCATTTTGGCCAGATACCTCACTCTATAAAAAAGGATATTGAGGACAAAAATTCCTAAAGTAACAAAATTAGTTAATGGAAGAGCAAGAATTATAGCTGAAATACATCAAACCATACTTTGTGAGACATATTCTCTCTTTAAAATGTTTGCTTGCCTAAAGACAGTATTTTAATACATTTGTTTTATATGTGCAACACCTTGCAATACCTATTATTTTTCTTTAGTAACAGGATTGTTTACATCTGGAATATTTATTTCTAAATATCTAGAAACATAGCATAATGTTATATATCACATTATTGTTTTTATATACGAGGCAATAGACCTAAAGGCCTGGGAAGTTAATTGCTTTTATAATTATTCTGCCCCTGGGTCTTGCTTATAGGAAATAACTAGTTATTGAATATGTATGGGAATACAGATAGTCCAAAACTAAAGGGAAATACCAGGAGAAGGGCCAAACTTTGTCTTTGACAGCCTATGTATAATATTAGTGTGAATAGGATTTGTATGAAGTACCTGGGGCAAGATTCAATGGAAAGGTTGCAAACTGATGATTAGTGGCAGAAATGGCAGGCTATTTCCATTTCAGGTGAATAACTCTGCCCATCTAAGAAGTAAACAAAGAACAGATCCCTGGACATATCAGACAGGAAAAGAATTAAAGTAGAAGTTATTAAAAATTCAGCTCTGCTTGGCCTCTTAGTAAGTGCATTAGCAATTTCAAAGGTCTAAAACTATAAATTGAATTCATGACAAGTAGTGGTGAGAAAGACTAAAACCAAGGGACAAAGAGAAAGACAGAGGTATAGAGAAAGGTAGCATATAACATTGATAAACAGAGACAGAGAGAGACAGAGATAGAGACAAAAAAACAACAAAGATTCAGAGAAATTGGGAAATAAAGACAGAGACATAGAGAGATAAAAAGAAACTGAGATAAAGACAAAGAAAGAGATGGAAAGTACTAGGAATCAAGAAAAACATTTAGCTTCAAATCCTAGCCCTAACTTAATTTTAGAACTATCTTTATAAGTTAAGTTCCAGTGAGTAGGTTTTTTTTTTTTTAATTTATTTTTTGTGCTTATGCCTCCAATATCTTTCAAGGTATTTGGTACATAGTTAGATCTTGATAAATACTTTATGATCAGGTGATTATTGATAGATGGTTGTGTGATTAAGGGAAAGTCCATTAATTCCTATGTGCTTCAATTAATTTCCTAAGACTGGATATAATAAATAAAATGGATTATGTTAGATATTGGTGAGAGGATTTTCCACACTTTCTGTGTAGAACTTCTTTCCTATATATAAGATAATCATAAATAATTCATGAATTTGTGTGTATGTTTGCATAAATAGATTCCAATATTTAGAGGAAGTTTAATACATATTAGCTGCATCATGGCTTTAATTTACAGAATGTTTACCCAGAATGAAAAGATAGTCAATCTTATATAAAGGCATTTTCAAGTTCTTCATGAAATTATCTTATGAAATTAAGTTGGAAGGAAATCTAGAGATAATAATACCAGCTAACTTTCATACATTGTTTTAAAGTTGTTTAATTTACTTTATATAAATTGTCTCAGTTAATCCTCATAAAAACCCTGTGAGGTAGATACAGTAGCTATTTTCATGCCAACTATATACAGGAAAACCTTGGTGATTAGAAACTTTCAGTGATATGCACATGGTCATAATATTCAAAGTCTCCAATAGGATTTGAAATCACTTCTCTCTTAACTTCATAGTCAGTCCCCTCCCCACTTTTTTGACATAGCATACCTCTTTAATAATCCTTCCCGCCCCTCTCCAAAGAATCTCATTGGTTTAGAAAATTTTCTCTCTTCTCAAACATTCTGTCCATTTTATGTATAAAGCCAATACTGATATTAATGATGGTGCATAAAGATATGTTGGTGATTGGATTCAAAGTTTGCCTTTGACAGCCTGTGTATAACATTAAAGATTGGTCCTTTCTGACAATAGTCTTACACTGATCTACCATTTTCAATGTCAGTACTAGGCTCATAAATGTAATGAATAGTGATGGAGAGAATGGGTGATAATATGAAGTGAGGAATGGGTGATATTTAGTGACAAGGTGAGACACTTATGATTAATGTAATAAATAACTGCTAATTTTTCACATATACCTATATCTTATATAAGATATAACTTTATTAGTGAAATTAGATATCCTGTCATTTTAATGGATCTTGGATAATATTAATATGTGCATAAACATTATCATATAATGCATTCCACTAATGTTTTTACTTGTGAGAATCTCATCCATTTCTTTCTATGTTTACTCACTAAAGAGAGATTTCCTACAGACCTCCCTACCAAAAACCTCAGAGTTAGAAACTGGTGTACTAGTTATGACTATGGACAACTCACTATTATATTTTTTGCTAAAAGATGTGTGATCATAGTGAAATAATTATTTCCATTTTAGACATAACAAAACTGACATCTAAATCCCATCTCTCTCTCCAGACATCCCCATTCACTCAGATGCTATGCTATTTAAACTTTTTGAGTCTACAACCTGATACCATGTGCCTCATGATTTAAGTTCTGATAATAAGGTCAGATAGAAAATATATGAGAAAGCCAGGGATTATTGCCTTCTACTGTAGAGATCTTCCCTTTATATCACTATGCCTTTAGCCTAGATCATGTCAGTACCTGGAATCCAAGGACTATATCAGTATCTTTTGTTTCCCACTTTGGTTAAAGATTAAATTGAATCTGCACATGGCAAATGCTCAGTAATTATTGGCAAAGATTAATGCCAAATGACCAAAGTTAAAATAACCTCTTTGACCATAGAAATGCAAAAGAGAACAACACTAAAAGTTATAAGACCTTAAATAAGTACAAGGAGTAACTTTTAAAATTTAATTCACTTGAAACAGAGTACTGGTGTTAAATTCAAATGAATATAATGGATGGAGAGAAGCACTAAGCCATATATAATATTCTCTGTAGGTAGCATATTGACTTACAGAAACACATGCTAACATTACTTATGTTCTATTGTATTTTTGTGAAATATTTCACAATTTCATTAAAATCTATTTCTACCATGTTCAGGAATGCTTCTGACTAGTTAGTCCATGAGCTAGGACATGATAAATGTATTATTTAATTTTGCCTAATTTTCTTCATTTAATTCATTCATTCCATTTTTGGAAGGAAGAAGCAGATTAATTTTGAAGTGACATTTTAAGCTATCAATATTATTAAAAAAAAAAACTTGCTAAGACTTCTGGGTTACATGAACAAGATGGCTGACTGGACATTTTCTCCATTCCATATAACCTCTCAACCCTCTTCAAAACAGAAATTATGTACCAAAGATAAAGCAATTTCTGTTTTCTCCATATTCTAAAATACTCAAAATCCAAAAAAAAGGCAAAAAGAAACCCAAATACACCCCCAACTAAAGCAAAACAAAATAAACCAATAAAAAAAATCTGAAACTTATTGAGCATGAGTTCATCTATCAGTCCTTTCCTACATCTCATACTTCCAGTCCATCTTTTTCCATTCACTTAGAGAGCTTAGTGCAAGGCTGCCCTAGGAGGCCAAGAACACCATACAAATTTACATCAAAACCATGAGCACTATTCCCCTCTTACGATTTTAATTGTTCTGCATACCCAGATTTGAGATTGTGAATTTTTTTTGCAAGCCTCCATAGCCAGTTTAGTCATAACACTACAAGAAAAAGTCTTGCTAGGGTGTCTTCTGACATTCCAGGTGTCAGATAAGAAAACTAAGGGACAGAGAGTTTCCAAGCATGATCATTGTTTATGTTGGTGGCTGTGCAACATCATACCAAATCAAAAGCATAAAGTATAGTACCCACTTCAGTCCAATTTTGATGCCTCAAAGAACCATAGTAGCAAAAATCGAAGTTGGTGAACTGTGAATTATATAGTATGAGAGGTGGCTGAGATTCTGGGAGAATCAGATCCCAAGGAAACCACAGTCAAAGGGAAGAGAATCAGATAGTGAATGATAAGGGAAATAGGGTAAGGGGGAAGACTGAAAGTACCAAATATTTCAGGAAGAAAGCTCAAAAAACTGAGATAGTGACAAATAAATCAACATGAAAAGAGAAATGAAAATTTTGAGACCAGAATTTATGTCCTTCATGGAAAAAAGTTATTAGAAAACTTGGATTCTACAATGTCAACAAAAATTTTCAAACAACAAAATAATAATATTTATTACAGTTTTTTTTTACAACAAAAAATAAAAGAGAAAACAATCTAAGATCAGGAATGCAAATACATATAAATGAAGTACAACTGAGAAGAGAAGCAAAAAAAATCACATTAAAATAGAATATGCTCACTATGCAAGCAAAACATGTTGCATTTAATGACATTCTCAACGATACTGTCTTCCTAAATCATATGATTGAACAAAAAGTACCTTAATACTACAATGAAATAAATGATAGACAATAGTAACTTAAGATTTCTAAACAAAAAATGAAATTTCAATTGAAAAAATTCACATAATCACTTCCAGAAAAGGGAAAACGATCTACAAATTCCAAGTTAAATTTAACAATCCAGTTCAGAAAACCCATATTCTGTAAACCATCAAGAGAAAGACTGTCAAAAACAGAGAAAAGGAAATTTAAATATCTTAAGACTGTTCTACACTCATTAGAAAAGTGAGAAGGGGAAAAATCAGAACAGAAGTGAGTGCAAGGGATAATGTTGTAAAAAATTACCATGGCATGGGTTCTGTCAATAAAAAGTTATTTAAAATAAAATAAAAAGAAAGAAAAGTGAGGAATGAAAGGAACAATGTGTCTGAAAAGCAGTGGATTTCAAGGTATAATAAATTATAACCTATCTTGAAAAACTCATCTTAACCACACAGAACAAAAAATGGAATTCATTGATATATACAGGTATACCAGTACTTATAAAAGATTTCTTTTTCTAAATATAGACAAGAATACAGGCATGAAGTTGGCAATCTGGTAGAGTTATTTAAGAAAGGAACAGGGAGTATTGTAGATGGATATGGCAATCCACTGACCACAAGTGAATTTGTGTGTATTAATGTGTTTGTGTTTGTGATTATGTTACATATCGTAATGGAAAGATACATAAAAAGAAGGAATGCGAGTATGAGTGATACGAGATCAAATGAAGGATTAGCAATGAAAGGGGACCTCTATCCTCTCAGAAAGAAAATAAAGGGAGTAGATGAGGAATGGGGAAAGAATGAAAAGTTTGGGAAGGGAAGAGGAAGAAGACCTTATTTTTGAATGGAATACCATTGTGCCATAAGAAAAGATGCTTGTGATAAACAATCATGTAAATGTAGAGAACAACACATCAAAAAATCAAAAGTAAATATCACAAAATCATAAAAATCAAATAGCTCTCAAATGAAGAGATAGGAGAATAATCCTTATCCTAATCTTTTGTAGGAGGTGAGAGGTCTACAGGTTTTACATTTTGCATATGCTTGTGAACTTGTTCGATGAATCACTTAATCATACTGATTTAGATTTTTCTTTCCTTTCTAAAATATTCTGTCATATTGGATGGTTCTCTAAGAAGGGGAAAGGGAGGTATGTATAGATGTAATACTACTGTGATCTAAGAAACAAAAAAAATGAATAAAAACTTATTTTAAAAGTAAATTAAAACATTGTATACCAAGTTTAGAATCAAAACTGGCAGCTTTTTCTCATCACAAGTTTAAATTAATATTTTTTTAGTGAAGAAACACCAAGCCCTTCTAGTGGCAGAGAGGTTAAATAAGATGTCTCTTGAATGTAATCATTTTCTAGTCCATAACCACACTTCAAATGACACTTGCATCTTTCCTTTTGCAGCCCTTATTATACCAGGCTAGGATGCCCACTGAAATGAACTTGAAATATATCTATGGTGACATGAGGAGCTTCTGCCTGATCGACCTTTAGACCTTTTCCCTCCATGGGTTTTAACTGTGACATTATGCTAGCAAAATCATTTGAAGGATCAAAAGGGCTATTTCCTATTCTTTGGTCAAGGTTTCTTTTCAAAACGCAAACTGAATTTCAAAAATCACTTTCAAATCTTATACCTAGCATGTTAAAAAAAAAAAAAGTTGAAATGGAAGATTTCCTTCTTTCTATGTCTGTAACTTAGGTATCTTTATCTTTACAAATTCTTATGTTTTCCCCTTCCAATTTCTGTCATTAAAGACAATTTGTCTATCCTGACTCCCTTTCCCTATGAGATCCCACTCTAGTGTTTACCCCTGAGTACTTATGATTAACATGGTAGAAAAGAAAATAAGAGTAAGAAGTTAGAAAACCTAAAAGATAATCTCTTATTTAGCATTAATGAGCATTAATGTATTGAGAGAATCAGTGAAACTCTCTGAAACTTAGTTCTGGAAAAATAGAAAATGGACTATAAGGGGAACTTCCAGGCTAAATATTCTGTGCATTAATGAAAAGCAACACCATTTAATTTGGGATGCTATCATCTAATTGGTAGATCTATTCTTGACTTGAACTTGTCTTGAGTCATTGTATATATTTCATGTTTGCCTCTATTTAAAAAACCAACTTAGTTCCCTTAGTTTTTCTTCTTTGAGATACTATAATTTTTTTGGTGTGAAATAGCACACAAAAAAATTTATATATCTATATGTATATACATACATATAATTTGTATTGTATTGTATAATAATATATTTGTATATCTATATATATACATATAGATATATACAAATAAATTTGTTATATCTATATGTACTCACACACATATACATTATATATGTTTATGTATACAACACATATATTCATATGTATGTACACACATACATATATATCACACTTATTTATATATTTGGAACATAATATAACATCATTTTCCCTATCTCTGTCAAGTGATACACTGGAATCAATACTGTAGGCTTTTCAGAGCCATTTTTAAAAATTTTCGGTGTGAGTATTCCTACATTAAAATTAGGCAAACACTATAAATCAGGGCTATTGATTATTTGTTGATTTTATAAACTTAAGAAATAAATAAAAGAATAAATATAAACGTATATGGTGTTTCATTTGTCCTACACATTAGTGCTACTTGTTTAACAATTTTACTGGAACACTTTTCTCTCCACTTTCATTTCTAGCATCTATATCTTTATATATCTATATACATGTATCTATATTTATCTAGATTTGTAGCATTTATCAATTAGAGACCATGTGAGGGATATTGATACCTATGTTTTTATAGATCTACATTTCTCTGCCTGTCATTTATCTATTTCAGTCTCCATAGCATTTATATCTCACATATAACCAAGACTATTTTGGCTACGATTTTAGTTAAGATTTATTGGGCAGAAATAGTTAAAGAAGATCAGATTAGGTACTGTAAGCCAGGAATTTGAAGCATTCCTTAGACCCAGCTTTCAACAAGGGTCTTACCATTTCCACTTTTTATTAAATTCCCTTATCCCAAAAATCTAATTGTACAAAATAATGGAGCCCTAGTTTGGGGGGAGGGACATAGTTGAATCAGCCAACTGTAACTGATTAGCAAAAACAAAACAAAACAACAACAACAAAAACAAAACAAAACAAAACAAAACAAACAAACAAAAAAAAAAAAAAAACTGTCCGTAGATGGACCCAAACCCAGTTTCTTCTTATCTTGAATATGATTCTGTCAGCAAAATCTTCTCAGTTGACAGCAGTCTTTATGGGAAAACTATCTGCTGCTAAGGATAATGAACACTTTATTGAAATATTTGTGACTTGTTTCTTTTGAAAGATGATATCTTATCCTTTTCAATAGATTAATGTCTTGGAGGTAACTGTAAAGCTAAGAAGAGAAAGAAAATAAATTGTAAAATTGATCTAAGTCAAAAGAAGTGAAAATCAGTCTGGAGACTGAGGACATCAGATAGAAACTTAGATACATAGATTATAGATACATAGATGACAGATCAAGCAAGAGATAGAGAAATACAGAGAGATCACCCCCCCCAATAGGACCACTCTTCAAGTTCCCATTTTTATTATTGATCTGTATATACATAGGGAGCTAACTACTATCTCTTTAGGCTTTGAAGATTGAATCTGAGGGGATAGGGTTTCATAAACTGTTACTCCTGTCATTTGTCTGATGTATTCCCTATTATTAACCAACCAAATAATATCAAGTAGCTTTTTGCAAAATGGATTTATTAAGCATGCATAGCAAGAACAATTGTTACAAAACAACTAGGTCCTTCCCCCCAAGCTGGAGCTCTGTTTTTATACAATAAAGTCGGGATAAGGGAGTTTTAAAAAACTGAAATGCAAAGACCCTTGTAGAAAGCTGAGTCTGAGGAATAATTCAAGTTCTTGGCTTTGAGAATGTTTTCACTTAAAAAAAAAATCTTCATGAGTACCCCTGAGGTATAGTACTTGGCTGGATTTCAAGGCTTAAATATTCTTCCAGATTTTATATCCATCCCTTCTCTGTCCTCTTAGGGATCTCATTCCCTGCAGCCATAGCTATCTTCTTATGATTCCTTTTCTCATTTAG
The DNA here is from genome assembly GCF_016432865.1 of Antechinus flavipes. NCBI lineage: Eukaryota > Metazoa > Chordata > Mammalia > Dasyuromorphia > Dasyuridae > Antechinus > Antechinus flavipes. The sequence goes on from NC_067403.1 coordinate 232,103,487, forward strand.
ACTGCAAGGGCTTTCTTTGATATCAGTTTCCACTGCTCTAGGGACCACAACTATGGGTTCTATTGGACAGTACTAATAATTTCAGTTACCAAAAGCACCTTTTATAAGATCTCGGTGTCTCCAACCCTTTAGTTACCTGGGCATTCTTACCTCAAAATACTCATTATGTAAAAACCAGGAAAAAAAAAAAAAGAAGGGAAAAAGAGGCAAGCATTGGCTCCTGAGTAGCAGCTAAAACAATTGCTCTTTCTCCCACTCCATCCCCATGTAGCCTTTTACACCAATCCTTTCCTCCAAGATTGAGAAATAGGCAAGTTGTTCTTTTGTGGATATACTCTAGATTCCTGCTCAACAGTAGATATCATTTCTTCTAGCTCCACAGTCAGTTGGAAGATATGTTAACATCATGTAAGAACAATACCAATTACCCAAAATGTCCATGTCATTTGATATTAGATAGAAGATATCTGAGCATGCTTCTTAGAATGAGAATCTCATTGGCCAGCTACTTCCCCTTCATATTTTCAAGTGAATTTCTATGCATATATAAACATACAGTTCCTCGAGTATATATAAGTGACAACCATGCAATGGGAGCTTTTGCCATTTTTAAAACAGACTTTAAAGTCATTAAACTAGGTAGAAAAAGGACTAAAAATGTTTTGAATGTGAAACACATCTTTCATTTATTATCTGTCAGTTTCATAGTCTTCTCATCTTCAGACTTTTCTTAAAATATGAAGCATTTCAACATTCTTGCAGATGAGAATTAGTTGACAATAAGTGAGTGCGTTGTTTTGGTCACTGAGAGAAATTCCTAATAGAGATTGATCTATGAATAAATGTAAATATATTTCTAAAATGCCTTATTTTAAAACAATGACAACAACAAACTAATAAGCAAAAATCCAAACATATTTATCAACCTTGTTAAAAAAGCTCTGACTTTCCTTACTTAAAAAAAAAAAAAAACAAGCAATTGTTAGAATGACCTTCATTTGCCCTCCTCTTACAATATGTTCCTTTCTGAAGCATAATTATTTTTCTCAATAGTATTTTATTTTCCCAGATACATGTAAAGATAATTTTCAAGATTGATTTCTATAAGATTTTTTGTTTCAATTTTTTCCCTCTCTTCTCTACTTTGTCCCTCCCCAAGACAGCAAGCAATCTGATATAGGTTAAACATGTACAATCCTTCAAACACATTTGTTATGTTAATAAAAAATTAAAACAAAATGGAAAAGGAAAACATGAGAAAGAAGAAAACAAATAATCAAAAATGGTGAAACTGTTATGCTTTGATATACATTCAGTCTTCATAGTTTTCTATCTGGATGTGAATGACATTTTCCATCCCTACTCCATTGGAATTGGATAAAGTTTATAGTTATGTGAGGAAATATTGTGTAATTTTATATATGCATACTTTCCAATGATGCATGTAATAATTATACCTGAATCTCCTTTGTGATACATGGATTCTTGTATAAGCTCTCTCATATTTTTACAATGGTGGGAGTAGGGTACACAGTAAATTTTAGGTTTTCATCCATTTGATTTTATACAGATCTAAAAGATCACATAACTTATTTAGACGCTGCACTTTGAACTGGGAGGTATGAATTTGATTTTTAAAATATATTTTTGAATGACTATTAAATATTATTAGCTTCTTTTGCTATTCTGCTAATTTTATTTTACAAATTTAAAAATATTATTGTAGGAAAGAATTCATAAGTTTCACCAGATGGATGAAGATAACCATGACACAAAAAAATGTTAAGACAACTGATTTAGAATTATATAAATATTAAAACAATCTTTTAAACATTAACTAAGTGGAAAAGAACATCCATATTGCTAATAAGGTTCTAGCTTTGCTTAACTTCAGCAGGAATCTTTGAATACCATTCGGTATTTATTCAACTGAGTCATACCATGAGCTTATTTGACAGAGTCTTTTTTTGAAGACAGAAGAGTCCAATCTTCTAAGGAAATGAAATTTAAATCCAATTGAGATAAGTACACAATTGAGATGAAATGAGAATTAGCCTATGTATTGCTTAGTATAATTGGAGTTACAGTCAGCTAAATACATCAAGGGACATGTTTTCATAGTATTAAAACCACTACATCGTCCTCCCCTTCAAACAAATCAAAACCAACCAAACAAAAATGACAACATCAAAGCAAAAATAATTTCATTTAGTGGTTTGTTTGCACTGAATAAGCAAAACAATCATTTATTTACTTACATTTACAATTTTCCTATGGCCCTTTAATAGTGTAATGTTATAAACCATATGCGAGACTATAGTCAGAGGCTGTCTCTAAGAGTAGTGACTCCTGGGAGACTACTAAGTCATTACTCACTCTAAAAACAAAACTCTGGGGCTTATAAAAATAAATTCAGCCCATTTAATCTCCTCCTCCTTCAAAATATAAAGTATAAGGAGAATTCTGGGAAGATGGCAGAATAGGTCAGAAAATTCCAAGCTCTCTACATTTCCCCCACAAACAAAATAAAATTATGCCTCTGAGCAAACTGTGACCAGGGAAAATTAATATAACTTTTACCAGAACAGATGTCTTCTGAAGACAACTGAAGACCCAAAGAAAAACCCCAGTCTAGGAGCTTTAGCCAGTGTGAAGTATAAACATTTCAGACAGTCTTCATGGAAATAGCCAATGGGTTCAGAGGGAGTCCCATTCTGAACCATAGGAATTTTCACATCTTGGGCAGTAGGGATGCTTAGATGTTGTCCTGGGATAGAAGGAACCAACACACACATGGGAGTGTATAAACAGTGGGGCAGGGATGCTGCTAGCAGTGGGCACGTGTAGGAGGGGGGATTTTTATTTTTTTTTATTTGGGGTTCCAGATAAGACAGAAAAACCTAAGTGAAACCAGCGGTACCATCCCACCAGGATTTGAAGGGGTTAACTAATAAGTTCTCATTAAAAACAACAATAACAATAACAACAAAAAGAGCAGGCAAAAGTAAAACAAGTCAACCATAGGAACTTATTATGGAAATAAGGAAGACTGGGGTTCATCTTCAGAGGAGAACAGTGAAGTAAAAAAAGCCTAGTTTATCTCAAATAATAACATTAAATGGGTTCTTTCCCAGAGTTTATAGAAGAACTTAAAAAAAGGATATTTTTAAATAAAGTTTTTTTTTTTATTTTCAAAACATATATATAGATAATTTTCAACATTTACCTTTGCAAAATTTTGTGTTCCAATTTTTTTTCCTTCCCTCCTCCATACCCCCTCCCTTAGATGGGAAGTAATTCAATATGTTAAACATTTGCAATTCGATTATATATATTTCCCCAATGATCATTCTGCACAAGAAAAATCAGATCAAAAAGAAAAAAAAAAGATAAGAAAGAAAACAAATTCAAGCTAAAAACAATAAAAAGTGAAAATATTATGTTGAGATCCACACTCAGTTCCCACAATCTCTCACTGGGTGCAGAAGATTCTCTCCATCACAAGATAATTGGAATGTGCCTGAAGTATCTCACTGTTCAAAAGAGCCATATCCACCATAATTGATCATCATATAATATTACTGTTGCTATGGAAAATGTTCTCTTGGTTCTACTCACTTTACTTACCATCAGTTCATGTAAGTCTCTCCAGGCCTTTCTGAGATCATCCTGTTGATCATTTATAATAGAAAAATAATACATAATATTCATATACCAAAATTTATTCAGTCATTCCCCAAGTGACAGACATTCACTCAGTTTCCTGTTTCTTGCCACTATAAAAAAGGCTGCTACAGTTATTTTTTGCACACATAGATCCTTTCATTGAATGAAAAAAATGCAAATTCAGTAAAGTCAAAGATCTTCAGGATTTTATCTCAACCAAACCTGAACTCAAAAGAAAATATATAAGGATCAACATGAAAAACTAATTTCTAGAAACTCAACAAGGAAAAACTTTATATTTTATACATGGAAATGTAAACCACATATCTAAGGTTGATATTAGTAATTGGGTAGCCCAAAAGAAAAATAGGGTCAGAGCTGAAGATGATCTAGTTCTAAGAAGAAAAACTCCCTAAGAAAAGGTAAAATTACTAATTATGCTATATCAATGAGGTGCAGAAGAAGAATCAATGCAGGGGCACTAGATGGGGGAGGGGGTTTGCAGTTCTGAAAACCTGCTCACAAATGGGTTAAAAAGAAACATTACATATATATCATGAAGAGTATAGCATCCTCCAGAATCTATAAAGAAATAAGTGGGAAGAGAGAATAGAATAAGGTGTGTTATAAGGAGAGAGAGAGCGGGGGAGAATACTCATATTATGATAATTACTACCTGTGGATCTTGAGCAAATCAATTAACCTTTCTGGTTCCTAGTTCCCTTACCTGTGAAATGAGAGTAGTTGGGCCAAATGACTTCTAAGTTTGTAATAAATCAACTCTGACTTTTTAAAATTGACCCTTCTTATGTCCTTCCTATATCCACTGTTAGTCACAAATAGTTCAGTTCTCTGCAATGAGGATGTGACCTTCCATTCCAGGAGAATTGCCCACATTAGTACAAGATTTGGTGGTCACCTGATTAATTTTGATACTACTGTTGCTCAGAACTTTCAGATGCAAATCTTCACTAAGCTCAGTTCTCCTTGAAGCAGGGATGAAATATCTATAATTTTACAACCATATTTCATACAATATATATTCATATATACATCATATTTTCCAATAGAATGTAAGATCCTTGAGGAAAAATTCTGTTTCTTCTTTTTTTTTTTTTGGATATTTAGAATATTGCTTGGCACATGGTAAACTGAATAAACAATTTTTACTCAATAATAGTGGATTTCTCTCTGTGTGCTTCTTTCTTGATCTCTGTCTCTGTCTCTCTCTCTTTCCTTTCTTGAGTCCTCTTTAAATAAACTTGGTCCCATTTTCAGCCCAAGGGGTATTTACCAAATCCCAACTCTTCCACTGATCCTCTGGCAAAATCAATCAAAGCAAAACAAAAACATGAGTTTATCATCACCATGAACAAAAGGAAAGTTGGTCCTACAAAGTAGTATTGTTATTTCCATTTTACAGACAGGAAAACCAAGGCACATAAGAGATGAGATTAGATGATATGACATGTTCAGCATGACAAAATTGATATGCTCCTGAAAATAAATTTTAACTCAGATCTTCTTGTTCTATCTGCTATTCTACCCACTTACCTCTAGCGATTAAGTTTATTAGGAGATATAGATGTCCTCTCCTTAGATGATACTTGAAAGGTGATTCATCTTCCCTGCATTAAAGCTTCAGTGGATTCTCTTACTTACAGATTATAAGGATGGATCCCCACTTATATTAATATTAAAGTGAAGGGATTACTGACATTGCTGAGAGGATGAGGCATTACGACTGAATGGCATAGAGTAATACTTAATATTATTCTTTTCCTGAAAAATCAAGTACATATTCATATCATGGGGCAGAACAAAAAGAATGAATGTTAAATGTTTACAGAAAGTAATATTCTCCCTCTCAGATTTCCTCAGTGAGCATATCACAAATTATTTCTATGAAGACAACCCTTCCCTGCTTCTTATGGGACTACCAGGGAGACATATGATAAGTCCTAGGACCTCAAAGAATTTCCTTCTTTTCCCAGGAGAAGAAAAAAGGAGAGAATCAGTGTCACCATTAGGAAATCCTGGGTTTGCATTCCACTTCTTAGAATTCGTGTGTGTGTGTGTGTGTGTGTGTGTGTATAAATATAGAACATATGTATGTAATTTGTGCAATTTATCTTGTATCTAATATGCTTGTATACAATTATTTTCAACTTCTCTCCTCCCCCCCCCACATTAAACTGTTAGCTCCTTAAAGAGACAGTCTGTTGTCTTTTCCCCAATTCTTTGGATCCCTAACACTTAGCATGTTATTTGTCACATAGTATTTGCTGATAATTTTTTTTGATTGACTGATATCCTGATTGTGTGAACCTTGAACAGTTAACATTTATTTTTTTTTAATTCCAGACAAATGATTAATTTTGTAGAGAACATGGAAATCTGTATTGATATGAGTCGTTTGAAGAGGAATTCCTTATAAAAGCACAATCAAAGGTTTTGTAATTAGGAGAAAAATATTTATGACAGGCAGAATTGCATAGTAGACTATCTTTGTTTTCAATGAGTTTTCAATGAGTAAGATCTGAGTTCAAGTTATGACTCCGATATAACATAATCACTATGGTAACAATTCACTTTCCCCCATGCCACTAAGATTCCATGCCTCTAAGATTAAAATTATAGATAAAATGGAATAGTAAATATACATCAATACTCACTGTCTACATGTCAAGTACTTCTTATAACAGTAAAATTAGAGACTTTTGCTTCTCTATCCCTAAAGATTTGTATACATAAAACAATTACAAACAAAAATAGAAGATAGCTAGAGGCAACTGAGAGATCAAATCTAGTTTTAGAATCTGGGCAGTAATTTAACCCAATTTGCCTTATTTCATTGGAGAAGAAAATGGCAATACACTCTAAGAAAGTATACTTCTTGGTATAGTCTACTGAGTAATGGAAGTTAAACGTGACTGAATAACTGAACAACAATTAAAAAAAAACAAACTGTTTTAATATCGATTCCCAATTTCCCGTAGTGATAGAGCATTTGGAACCAAGAGACCAGGCTCATCTACTTATCTCTTTTATTTGACCACTCTACTGAGGAGATTGGACCAAATATTTAGATCTATGAGAGTTAAGGGAGATAGTATGGTATAGTGGAGAGAAACCTGTTTGTTTTTGGATTTACTAAGACTAGCTTCCCACACATACTGACTGGGTAATCCTATGCAAATAATTTAACCACTTAACTCTACTATTATTCACTGCACAGTTCTCAGTATTCTTTAACTTCTTAAAAAAAATTTATCACTTAAACTTAAAAGAGTTTATCATTTACATCTATGGAGGAAGTTTCACAAATAGGAGTACTCTCCACTGAAGAAGTGGCAGGTTAATCCTAAAACAAATCAGTTATCAGCTCTATTACATACAATGATTACATACTATGTACATATCATATTGTTATTTTAAAAGAAGAACAAGAACTCCACAGGCCCTGTCTTCAAGGAGATTATATATATTATATCTAATGAGGAAGACAAAAGTATATATCTGATTGTAAGCAAAGTCGATACAAGCTAATGGCAGGGTATGAAGAGGTATCTGACAGTGAATGGGGGAAGAAATTAGGAAAGCTCTCATGTAGGATTAGACAGAATCTTGAGTTAAACTAGGGATTCTAAGCAGTGGAGGTAAGAAGGAAGTACATACATAGTATGTAATCATTGTATATAATACAATGTATGTAATAACTGATTTGTTTTTGAATTAACCTGCCACTTCTTCATTGCATTGCATTGCCACTTCAAGGATTGCATTGTATGTAATTGGACTGATAACTGATATATACCTATACATATACATACATATATATGTATTTTTTCCATGTACTGATACATGTGTGTTTTGTCTGTGCCTTTAGAATGCAATCTTGAGGGCAGTAATTATTTTATTTTTACTTCTATATAGATAAGCACAGGACCTAGCATCTTGGAAATAAATACTGATTGATTAATTGAAAAGAATAGTTGGTCACAGATTGCTCAGAGTTCTAGACTCAGACTCAGGAGGAAAACTAGATTTTTACCCTAATTTTCATTAATTAAAGAAGAGTAAATCACAACAACTCTCTGTTATTTCCTCACTTTTAGATAAAGGTACTAGATTAAGTGATTTCATATATCTCCTAAATGTTTGTGTGTCAGAGACTGATAGTAGGGGAGATGAAGGTTCACCTGTGTAGTTAGAGAAGGCTTGATCTGGAAGAAGGAACTTGAAATTGGATTTGGATAGATGAGGATTCATTTAAAAAAGTTTAAAAGGTATTAGGAGAACCATAAAAACAAGATTTTAAGGACTATGAAGAGGGTATTTTGGTAGACAAGATTAGGGCAGCAGGAGAAAATGATGGAGGCAATTTCATCTTTGGCATGTTCTCCTAGTCTAAGAAAATATTGAATTTTCTCATGATTGAGCAGAATGTCTTGCTAGAATGCATTTAAATGACTCTAAAGCATATTTAGTTTACTAATTGGTATGTCATTGCCCCCTCTTTGTCCCTCTGTTTTCTCATCTCCAAATGATTATATTATTCCTTAAGGTATCTTCTGTTTCTGACAGTGTATGGTTTTCCAATTTTCAGGCAATTAAAATATGTAGCAATAGCCTTCCTCCTCCAATTGAAGTAAATCCTCTCCTTTTTTCTCTTCTTTCCTCATTTTTAAAGGGAGAGATGAATATGCCATTTTTAATCCTATTCCCCATACTTCAGCTGCATGGAACAGAGTTGACTGATCATTATCATGGTAGAACATTCATTTAGACCACAAAGAGGAAAAAACATTATATGGACTGAAGAGCCAAGTATTAGAAAGATTTTTAGCAGATCTATATTTCAATGGGAAAATTTGGCATATTTGGGATTTGAATAATGGATACATTCCATCGAGCTAAATTTACTATGTTATTGAAAACAAGTGTGAGATGCCTCAAATGATCTATATCTGTCATCAGCAAATTTCATATACAGTATTTATGTTTATACTAGTCAGAGGAAGATACATTACACGTGCCAGCTAAGCTCATTGTAAAGCAGACAAGCCAAGAAAGCCTTTCTTTTGTGACAAGTATACAAGTAGTGGGGGAAAATGTTCAAAAATCCCATTATTATTTCTCATCCAGTAATGGCAACTTCATTTGTTCTCACTTCTGAGATACAGGAAAATATTCCTGCATTTACTTCTATTTTAACAGTTAAACCTGTTTATAACACCCCTTTAATTAAACAACAAAAGGACATAATGATGGTGGTAGTGATGATGATGTTGATGTTGATGATAATAAAGCACATATAGAGAAGGAATTTAAATGAGATAAACTACCCTGTTTTGAGAGCCTTTATTCTGTTCCAGAGTTGATCTCAGAAACACCATCAGATGAGAAATTACTTGACTAATTAAAGACTGCTTTCATCCTCTGGGAATTAGTTGGTACCTTTAGAATGGATATTGAATATTAGAAAAGTTTATGTTAAACTACACACATAGAGGATAGGGCACACAGGGGAAAAGATAATATAGTTTTAGTTTTATTTACTTTTGGAGCATAGTGTAATGGAAATGATGAATATAAGTGAGGATGGTTTAAAATCTCATCTTTTTACACTTACTAGTTGTGTCATCATAGAGAAGTGATGTAAACCATTTGGGACGCAGCTTCCTTATTTGTAAAATGGTAATGATATTGTCTGTGAGACCTACCATATAAGTGCTGAGACCAAGTCAATCAGTCAATAAGCAGTCAATAAGCAGTTAATTGCCTGCTATACATCAGGAACTTTGATACACATTGGGGATAAAAAGAAAGACAAAACGCAATTCTTGCTTTCATAGAGCTTAGAACATGAAAAGAACTACGTACAAATAAGTAAGATGATTAAAGTGAAGCACTTTGAAAATCTTTAAGTATTAAAAATAATATGTGTGTGTGTGTGTGTATCCTTTTGAAAATGTCTGTTTTACTCTTTCTCCTTGTCCTCTTCCTGTTCTTTTTTCACCACCTCCTACTTGATCTCCTCCCTTTTTCCTTTACCTCCTTCTCCTCTTCTTCCTTCTCCTCCTCATCCTCTTCCTCTTTAATAGAAGCTATTTTTGGAATCAGAAAAGACATGAATTAAAATTCTATTTCAAATACACAAATCTATTTGTGGCTAAATAAAGGACAGATTACAGCCAGGTTACATTGAAGGCATGGTGAATAGGTTTGAAACTATTTTAATGCATTAGATATGAGGTGATTGAGGCATGAATAATAGATTAGTGTATCAAATCCAATGGATAATCAGTTGAGAGATGTGAAGATGGAAATAATAATATTCAACAATAGATTAAATATTTGGAGGAGGTGAAAATGATGCATGGGTTGTAAGCTTGGGTGACTAGAAGGATAATGGACATTAATAAGAAAGTTCACAAGAGGAGTGGAGAAAAAGAAAATTATGTTTTCATTAATAGCTTGTTCAATTTCTTTTTCTAAAATGAGATTATTTAAATAATTCATTTCCTCTTAATTCAGGCAATCTATATTTTTGTTAGTATTCCTCCATTTCACTTTATCAGATTTATTGATATATACTTGGACAAACTAACTCCTAATTATTGCTCTAATTTCCTCCGCATTGGTGGAAAGTTCTCCCTTTTCATTTTTGAAACTAATAATTTGATTTTCTTGTTTCCTTTTTCTAATCAAATTAAATAAAGGTTTAGCTATTTTATTGTTTTTTATGTTTATTAATTCAATAGTCTTCTTAATTTCAATTTTCTTAATTTCCCCTTTTATTTTCAAAATTTCAATTTTTTATTTATTGTAAGGTTTTTAATTTATTTTCCCCCTAGCTTTTTTCCTTGCGTGCCCAATTTGTTAATATCCTCTTTGTCTATTTTACGCAAGTAAACATCTAGAAAGGTAAAACTTCCCCTAAGAATTGCTTTGGCTGAATCCCATAAATTTTAATATGTTGTCTCATTATTGTCATTTTCTTGTTTGAAATTATCTATTGTGTCTATGGTTTGTTGTGTCACCTATTCATTGCTTAGGATTAGATTGTTTAGTTTCCAATTAATTTTTTATCTATTTTTGCCTGGCCTTTTCTTGCATGTAATTTTAATTTTATCATCTTAAAAAATGCATTTACTATTTCTGCCTTTCTGCATTTGATTTTGAGGTTTTTTGTCCTTTATGGTCAATATTTGTATAGGTTCCATCTACTGCAAAGAAAAAAAAGTATATTTCTTTCTGTCTCTATTCAATTTTCTTCAAAAGTCTAGCTTATCTAACTTTTCTAAAATTCTATTTACTTCCTTAACTCCTTTCTTATTTATTTTGTGTTTTGATTTATCTGGTTCAGAAAGACAAATGTTTACATCAGTTTAGACAGTTTTGCTGTCTAATTCTTCTTGCAATTCTCTTAACTTCTCCAACTTAGCACATATATATTTAGTATTCATATTACTTCATTATTGATGATGGTCATTTGAAAGATGTAATTCTCTTCCTTGTCTATTTTACTTAGAGCTATTTTTTCTTTTGCTTGATCTCAGATTAGGAGCACTACCCTTACTTTTTTTTTTTCACTTTATCTGAAACATAATGGATCCAGCTCCAGCCTTTTACATTTACTTTGTATATATCACTCTGCTTTAAATGAGTTTCTTGTAAACAACATATTATATATAGGATTCTGGCTTTTAATCCAGTCTGTTATACACTTTCATTTTATGGGAGAATTCATCCCATTCACATTCAGAGTTATGCCCAAGTTATACTTTTTCTTTTTCCTTTCTCTTTTTTCCCTCCTCCCCTGTAACTGGCATCTGATTACTACTCCCTCAAATAGACCTCTCCTTTAACAGTCCTCCCCCCTTTCTTATACCTTGCTCTTTCTATTTCTGTTCTCTATGCTATTAGCTGCCCCCTTTCCATTTCCCTTTCCCTTCCTACTTCCCTAGAGGATGAGACAAGTTTCTCTGTGAAGCTATGTCTGATATTCTCTCTTTGAGTCAAATCTGATGAGAGTAAGGTTCATAAATGGCTCACCCCTTCCCTTCTTTTCCTCAATTGTAATAGGTCTTTTTTGCCTCTCCATGAGATGTAATTTACTTCATTTTAATTTTATTTTCTCTTATTCCAGTAGAATCCTCTTTCCTCCTTTAGTTTCTTTTTTATATGATCACAATAAAATCAAATTATACCTACATCCTCTAAGTATCCATAACAGAGATACAGCTCTCAAGAGGTAAACATATCATATACCCATATAGGAATTTAAGCTTTTTAACTTTTTAAAAGAGAGTTATTTTCTTTTCCTTTTTACCTTTTTGTGTTTCTCTTGAATTCTGTATTTGAAAATCAAATTTACTGTTCAGCTCTAGTCTTTTCATCAGAAATAAATGAAATTCATCATTTTCATTGAATATCCATTTTTTAACCTCAAAGATAATTTTGAATCTTGCTGGGTAATTGATTGTAGGTGGCAATCCAAATTTCTTTGCCATTCAGAATATCAAATCCAGGCCTTTTGATTATTTAAAGTGGAAACTGCTAGGTCCCAGGTAATCCTGATTTTTCTTCTTGATATTGAATTGTTTCATTCTGGCTGCTTACAATATTTTCTCATTGATCTGATAATTTTGAAATTTAGCTACAATGTTACTTGGAGTTTTCCTTTTCGGGTTTATTTCAGGAGTTGAGTGGTGAATTCTTTCAATGGCTATTTTACCCTCTGTGTTTTTGGGCAACAGGGCAATTTTCCTTAATGATTTCCTGAAAGATGTTGTCTAGACTCTTTTTTCACCATGCTTTTCTGTAAGTCCAATAATTCCTAGATTGTCTTTCCTAGATCTATTTTCCATGTCAGTTGTTTTTCCAATGAGGTATTTTACATTTCATTCCATTTTTTCACATTTTTGTTTCTTTTTACTGATTATTGAATCTCATTGAGTCATTTATTTCCATTTGTTCAATTTAATTTTAGTGAATTGTTTTCTTCATTTAGATTTTTTTAAATTTCCTTTTGCATTTTGCCAATTTAATTTTAATTTTAATTTATTTTTTTTAATTTTTTTCCATGCCATGGTAATTTTTTTTACAACATTATCCCTTGCACTCATTTCTGTTCCGATTTTTCCCCTCCCTCCCTCCACCCCCTCCCCTAGATGGCAAGCAGTCTTATATATGTTAGATATGTTGCAGTATGTCCTAGATACAATATATGTTTGAAGAACTGAACAGTTCTCTTGTTGCACAGGGAGAATTGGATTCAGAAGGTAAAAATAACCCGGGAAGAAAAACAAAAATGCAGATAGTTCACATTCGTTTCCCAGTGTTCTTTCTTTGGGTGTAGCTGCTTCTGTCCATCATTTATCAATTGAAACCAGTTAGGTCTCTTTGTCAAAGAAATCCACTTCCATCAGAATATGTCCTCATACAATTTAATTTTTAAATGAATTGCTTTCTTCATTGAATTGTTTTTGTTTTGTTTTTTTCAATTTCATAAATAATTTTCAATGAATTGGTTTCTTTTTTGGACCTATTTTTAAGGAGTTATATGCTTTTTTTTTCTCATTTTTCAAATCTATTTTGTAAGATGTTATGTGATTTTGCCATTTCACTAAATCTATTTTAAATTTTCTTCAGATCATTATTTCAGATAATTGCTTTGTTTCCTTCTCTAAACTCTCTTGTGAACTTCTCATTTTCTTTCCCCCCTTTTTTTTTAATCTAGATCTTTTTTTTAAGATCCAAGAGAGCCTTGTGAGATGAGGACCAATTAATATCACTCTTTGTGGCTTCATCAGATGATTTGCCTTTATTATCCTCAGGGTTTGAGGTCTGTTTTTGTATTTCTCCATAAAAGCTATCTATGGTCAGAGTTCTTTTTGCTTTTTTGCTCATTTATTTTTAAAATGTAGAGACCTGTTCTTAGGGCAAAGTAGATATTGTCCCAAGCTTCCTCTATTGGAAACAGTGTCTTAAATTTCCCTGGGCTAGTGCAGCATTTCCTTCCAGTGTTTGGTGGACATGGGCCAGTCCTGCGTTATTCTGGGATTTAGTGACTCACTATTTACCTTTTATATTTTCACTGGATGTCTCACAGCTAATCTGTTTATCCACTTGTTTGTAACCAGGACAATGTAGCCAATGCTGCTATATTTTAACTAAGAGCTTCCCAGTAAATACTCCAGCATGCAGGGGTACACACCATCCCGGATCCCTTTGATATGCTTGTGCTCAGCTGCCTTCCCAGTATCCTATTGAAACAGACCTTTTGCCTGGAGAGACTTACACAAACTGATACTGAGTGAAAGAAGAAGGGCCAGGAGATCATTATATACTTCAACAACAATACTATATGATGATCAATTCTGATGGACCTGGCCATCTTCAGCAATGAGATGAACCAAATCAGTTCCAATGGAGCAGTAATGAACTAAACCAGCTACACCCAGCGAAAGAACTCTGGGAGATGACTGAAAACCATTACATTGAATTCCCAATCCCTATATTTTTGCCTGCCTGCATTTTGGATTTCCTTCACAGGCTAATTGTACAATATTTCAGAGTCTGAATCTTTTTGTACAGCAAAATAATGGTTTGGTCAAGTATACTTATTGTGTATCTAATTTATACTTTAATATATTTAACATCTACTGGTCATCCTGCCATCTAGGGGAGGGGGAGGGGAGAAGGAGGGGAAAAATTGGAACAAAAGGTTTGGCAATTGTCAATGCAGTAAAATTACCCATACATATAACTTGTAAATAAAAAACTATTAAAAAAGAAAAAAGAAACAGACTTTTCTGAGGTTCTTCCAAAATATCTTTTGCTGGAAGTTTGTTACACTCCAAATATTTGTGCATTTTGTGAGTCCAAAACCAGTTCAGAGGCTTGATCTGGTGTTCATCTGAGGGTTGCCTACGGAGAACTCAGATAAAGACCTATCTATTCTCCATCATCTTGGCCACAATCCCTCAAGCTGATTTTGTTTTAATTCTATTCAAATTGTGATACTCAAAAGATCATTGGCCATGATAGGCTGTATCTCAGGAAAGAGAATAAGGATGGGTATCTAAATCGGTATCTAAATCTGGTGATTATTTGAATAGAGATGATAATTGCACCTACAGGAATTGAATAATACAAATCCCCATACTCTTCACCTATACTCCATAGTTTGGAGACATCATAGATCCTTATCTTTTTAGTTTTTTTTTTCTTTTTCTTTCTTCTGCATGTATTTATTTCATTACTTATTTCTTCTAAGATAGTGATATTTGTTTCTTTCTTATATGTCTCTTATTTTAAATGTGTGTAAAATAATTTGTTCTTTTTTTGTGTTTGGTAGCAATGCTTCATACATCTCTAACTAAACATCACTTATTTTTCATTGATGATTCTGTTCAGATTTGCTGGATATGTCACCATGGATTTCATCTTTAGCTACTTTGTTCTTCCAAATACATTATTCTGTTCTCTTCTGTGATTTTTGGTAGTGAAAAATAGTTTTGTGTTAATCATAGATTTAAATTCACTTAGTTTCCTTTGCATTTGAAGATTTTTATTCTGGTCATTTGCAGAATTTATTGTTTTTCATTCAAGTTATTAAAGTTAACCAATCCCTAAATATAGTTAAATTTGGAAGTTATTTTATTTTTTTACCTAAAGGTGTCCTGTGATTTCTTTTAACTGGCACTTTGTTTCCTGGGTCATAAAGTTCTAGGTAATTTTATTATAGTAATTTTCACATTATTATGTTTGAGTTTTTGACTTGCCATGTTCTATGTAATAGCTATTAGAGAGCTATAATCTTTAAATTGATGCTATACATCATATATTCAAGAGCAATACATTTGACTGTACTGAAATCATTTTGATGTTATTGATTTTTAAAAAAACCTTTGTTCTTCTGGATTTCCTTTCATCTCTGAACGCATGCATTCCTAATCAGTTATTCCCTCTTTTGTTTCTTTAATAAAACTTGTATCCTGT
The DNA here is from genome assembly GCF_016432865.1 of Antechinus flavipes. NCBI lineage: Eukaryota > Metazoa > Chordata > Mammalia > Dasyuromorphia > Dasyuridae > Antechinus > Antechinus flavipes. The sequence goes on from NC_067403.1 coordinate 232,119,165, forward strand.
ACTCATTTTTCCCATTTTCCCTTGTTATTTCTTCTATGAAGGACATAAATTTTGCTTTCATCAGAAACACCCTGTTATGGTTCTGTTCCTTCTCATGAAGTTACATTTTATCTGTCTAATTGTGTGTTGATTCATTTTCTTTGGACTTGAATTATATATTCATTGATGTTTGGACTCTTAGTTGAACAAGAGGTTATATTCGCTATTATTATATCTTTCCTGCATTTTTATCTCCTCATATTTTAGGTCTTTGAAATTTCTTTTTCTTTAGATCCTTGAAAATTGCATCCCATTTCTCCCACCCATTTCAGAGTTCCTTATTGTTTATTTTCTGACTCTTTCCCATTTGATGGTTTCCCTGGAAGCTAGACCTACAAATGATGTTAGTCTCTTCTCACACTGGACAATTCATATTTCAGCAGCTTTGCTTCCTGCTTCAAGTGACATCTGGAAAATAGTACTGTCCTCAGCTGGATGTTGAATTTGTTCTTTCAGAATGCAGTGCAATTTTCTTTATTCCTCAGTTTTCTAGCCAATTTCTATTGCAACACAGAATACTGTCATGCACAATCCCTGTTAGAGAAAACTTCTGCCTTTTGCTCTTTGACTTCATCCCTTCATGGTACAAAACAAAATTGAGTTATTTTGAAAGTTGTGGATCAACTTGCATGGAAGTAATCTCATCTACTGATATATCATCAGTTGTTTTTATTTTTTTTTAGTGCCCTTTAGGCTTTTTTGGAGTCTTCAAGGATAAAGACATCTGAAGTTGGGTTTTTTTTTTTTCATGAATAATATTTTGGAGGGTAAGTTTGGAGAGATATTAAGGATCAAAGAAAGTCTTTAGTTTTACATGATGTGGTTCACATGACAGAGAAATGTTCAAATATATTGTCAGTAATATGTATTACCTCCCTACTAAACAAACTACCAAGCCTATATCTTAAGCTATGGTCTAGAAATCAAAATTATCTTGTATGTAAAACCATTATCTGTTTATCATGCTATTAATTCCCTAAATCTATATTTCCTCTCTGAATCTATATTCATCTGGCAATAGTATTGAAAATACCACCTTGAAACTGTTAGTTTTATTCAATTTATTGGCAAGAAGTTCGTAAGTACTAATAATGCTTTCTAAATACAAAAATAATTTTAAAAACCCATCTTATTTCATCTTGTCACTAATCTCCATATTATTTCCTCTATATCACTTGATGGTAAAATCTTTCTTTAGTTAAGAGTTGAATGCAAAGATTAATTATGCACACACACACACACACACATATACACACACGCGCGCGTACACACACACACACACACACATATACACACATGCGCGCGCACACACACACACACACGTAAGATTTATTTCCCCCTTTATTTTAGACTGATGTCCAAATTTTCTACTTCATTTATTAGTTGATCAGTATAAGGACACATGATGTAATCCATTTATCCAGTGAGATCAGTGTACCTCCTTATGTCAAGTGATGACTAAAAATTATTTTTTCTGCAATTCTGAACACTAAATCTCTGTCTTTACAAAGGTCTTTGCCTTCCTTAATGGAACATATTCCTTTATCATCCCAATTGTCAAAATGCAGCGATAATAGTGGCTATCTATTGCATTTCAACTTAAATTTTATAGATGCCTCTTCTTTTCCAGACTGTGTATCTCTTAAATAAGAAGAAATAGAGTTAATGATTTCCATATATTATTTTGATCACTGAAATGTTGCAGGATTAGATAAGAAATCAGTGTGAGTATACTTTTCAAAAAAACTGTAAGTATCATTAGGAAAGAACACTATATAAATGCATACAGGCATAAAAAAGATTGGCAGTCTTTATGATTTATAAATTATTTGGTAATTTTTTTGCTAATTCTTGTACATAAGTCAAAATTAGCAAGAAGAAATAACCTTCTGAAACTGACAATTTTACATAGGTTTTTCAGTCACTTATAATTTAAACAAAAGTTTAAAATTTTGATCATCCAATTAATGTATTGAAATATTAAAAATTTTAGTTTCTGACAAATATTTATAATCAATTTCTTAATTTAGTGTCTTTTTAGAAATTACAAATATCTAATATAGTTAGATAAAATTAAAAATTAATTTATTCATTCAATAGACCTGTATCCATTTGCTAGAAAGGCTCTGCAGTGTCCCACATTATGTTCCTTCTCCTCTTCTCATTGAACTTACTAGCTAACTAAACTTTACTAGCAGTGAAGCATTTTTTATTAAAGCTTTTTTTTTTTATTTTCAAAACATATGTATACATGGTTTTTACCATTTACCCTTACAAAACCTTATGTTCTAAATTTATTTCCTCTTTTCTTCTTACCTTCTCTAGATGGCAAGTAACTCAATGTACATTAAACACATGCAGTTCTTCTATATATAATTCCACAAGTATCATGCTGCACTAGAAAAATCAGATCAAAAAGGGAAAAAATGAGAAAGAAAACAAAACTCAAGCAAATAGCAATAAAAAAGATGGATATACTTTGTTGTGATTCACGCTCAATGCCCACAGTCCTTTCTCTGGGTGCAGATGGCTCTCTTCACCACAAACCTTTGGAACTGGCCTGAAACACCTTGCTATTGAATAGTCATAGAGCCATATTCATCAAAATTGATTATCATATAATCTTGCTGTTGATGTATACAATATTCTCCTGGTTCTACTTAATACTGAAGCATTTTATTATTATTTATTATTATTTGCCCATGTTCTCCATTCTGTTCAAAGTAATTAAATTACATTTACAATGTAAAAATTTACAATTTTTAAAACTGCTAACTTTGTGAATTTATCTCTCTCTGTGTCTCTGTGTATCTGTCTCTGTTTCTGTCTCTCTGTCTCCATCTCATTTTTCCCAGTCTCTCTCTCTCTCTCTCTCTCTCTGTCTCTCTCTCTCTCTCTCTCTCTCTCTCTCTCTCTCTCTCTGTCTCTTTCTCTCTGCCTTCTTCTCTTAGTCTCTCTCTCTCCCCCCCTCTCTCTATATCCCTCTGTGACTCTATCTGTGTCTCTCTCTATCTTTCTGTCTCTATACCTGAATTTGTCTCTCTCTGTCTCTTAGCAGAGTGGCACAAATATGGTTTAGGAAACAAATCCAATTCCTATCTGACCTTTCTAATAATAGTGGTGTATGCATGGAAGCAAGTTGAATATTACCTTCTAGTTATGATCTAAAACACTTTAGCTTTAGGGTGGGAGAAAGAAAGGCAAACTGATGCTCACCAAAAGGAAACTTGAGACTGAGGAGGATATCTTAATTAGCCAAATACTGGAAAGAGAAAAAAAAATCTAAACAAACACCAGGCATGTGGCCCAATAAATCTGATTTTTAGGATACATGCTGGTTTTCCTGATCACAGACCTCCTCATTAGCACATCTGACAAAATCTTTGAAAGTGTATGATTATCATATCAATGGCAAGCCTTTAATTTATTAAACTATTTAGAACTTTAGCCCAGAAGGAAAGTATGGAAAAGAAAGCAAGTTGAGGCATGTGATTATTATTCTCTCGTATGCATTGTAAATGCAGCCCTGTTTGTGGAACACCCTGCAGACAGCACACTCTTAGTTTATTGACTCTAGCCTACAAATTCACTCCAGCCCATCAAAAGCATACAATTTTAAAATGAAGAAAGCTAAAAAATTAAAATAAAAAAAATTGTTTCCTTTTAATGGGAGATAGGAGGAATTTGAAAAGCTCTATAGTTTGACTTCTCCCAAACTTTTCCAAAGTCTCAGATACTTGACAAAATAGCATCACATTTTTCAATCTTTCTTCCTTTTCTACTCTCTCTTTTATGAGATATTGCTGAAGGTGTAATAAGATTTGTTATTAAAAATTCAGTTACCTTCCTTTTACACATAGTATTAAAATGGTATCATCCATAAAGTGTATCTTATCTGAATGCATCCTTAGGAACCTGTATCTACCAGTGAATCAGCATCTCTGAGGATAACAAAGAACAAAATCCAACCCAAAAGTAAAAGTTCAGTTTGTCTTTGCTCAGCTCCAAAGAACCATTCAGTATTTTGCATTTGATAAATACATGAGACTCATAGCTATCCAGATGTTTTTTTTTTGTTTCTATTTGTGGTATACATTGATGAAATACAATAAATTAGCCCTAAGTGGGAGTATGAATTTAGTTCAAAATGAATTGACTTAAGTCTGATTCAAACCTCCAATAATTTTTAAAACTCAATACTAGCTTGTTTTTTCCTCCAAAACTTATTCTGATATATTGGGTATTTTTTAAAATTTTTTGTCCAAGTAGAAAGTTTTTATTGTGTTTTTTTTTTTTGAAAGGGGAGGAAGGAATCTGTATTGTCTCTGGGAAAACATACATTAAAAAGCAAGAATCCTACAATATGCTGTTAATGAGAAACATGTTTAAAGCAAAATCATACATACAGAGTAAAGGTAAAGGGTGGATCAGAATCTATTATATTTCAGTTGAATTAAAAAAAAAAAGGCAGGGGAAGTGATTTGGATCTCAGATCAAGCAAAAGCAAAAACACATCTAATTAAAAGAAACAGAGAGACAGAGTTAAGATGGCAGAGTAAAAGCAGGAACTTGCCCAACTTCTCCCCAAAACTGCTCCAAATTCCTTAAAATAATGATTCTAAACAAATTTTAGAATGTCAGAACACCCCAAAGATAGAATAGAACATTTTCCAGGTGAAGGCAATTTAGAAGCTCAGGAGATAATATCTATGACACCAGGGTGAGAGTCCCAGGGAAGAACAATACTGATGAAGTACAGAGGACATATCTTAAATTCAAGATAGTAGGATGAGAAAAGGGGGACCTAAATGAGGGAGAATGACATAGTGTTTTAGGCCTCAGGAGAGATAGATCACTACCAAGTTTGGAGTTTTCATCTTTCTATAATAATAGACTTAATGGTGATGGATTTGAAAAAAAAAAAAAAAAAAAAACTAAGGCCAACTGTCTCATTCTTTTTTCATGGAAATAAACTGTCAGATGCTTTAAAAAATTGTCAGTTACAAGCAGATAACTGAAAAGCAAGAAAAATAATGACTTGCTTTCTTAACACCTAGAGAAATGTCTAAGCTCTCCAACTAGATACTTATATGCTAAAGCTAAACACCTGAAGAAAAGAGTTCATAACTTTGTGAATTTAGGCTGTATTTTCCTTTGATCAGGGTGTGTAATAATTTGTCAACTTAAGTGAATTTTTCTGTCTTTATCAAAATTGTTCCAATTTTAAAAGATGTAGTTTATAAGAACATATTCACTTTGTCCATTAATGATAGACAATCATCATCTCCACTCCCCATTGTTTTGTGATTTGATTTAAGATTTAAAAAGTGCTCTACAAATATCTTTTTATTTTTACAAAAATTCAGGGAAATAATTCCTATTGTTATTCCCATTTTGCAGAACAGGTAACTAAAGATATCATAACTTGCCTAGTATCACATAGCTACAGAGTGCCTGAGGCAGAATCTTAATTTAGATCATGAGATTCTAAGACTTGCAATCTATCCTTTATATTCTCACATTGCCTTACTGTAGCTGTTTGAGAATTTATTTTAAACAGTTTTTTCAAGTTTGCTATAAGAATGGTCAAAAGATTCTCATTAATGGATTTCTAATTTATATTCTTTAATTTTTTTTTTTTTTGGTACATTACTGGTCATCTTCCATCTCTAGAGTTGAGTTTTCCAATATATAGAAAAGCTTAGACCCTATCCTCATTCCCATCTCTCAGTGTGAGATATTTGAATGGAATCAGGAAACACTGGTCAAATTGATTGAATATTATATCAATTGGATGTTAAGTCTAAAATAAATAAATTAATTTTCCAATAAAATTAAGTTTGAAGTCAACAGAAATGAAACAAGAAAATATACTAATAGACAATTGACAATTGATAATGAATCTACAGCACCGAATCATAATTGAGATCAAATTCAATTCTATTTTTGTTAAGTTTCAAATTGAGCAAACTTTGCCATAGTAACTGTCAGTGGAAGTAGGCTCGTGATACAGATAAGTGCTGTCTTCATACTGCCTAATCTATTTGGATGCAATGGATAAAACTTCAAAAGTTATACAATGAAAGGAAGTCAAAATTTCTATTATTTCAGTTCACTTCTTAATGCCATTCATTTTGGGAATCCAATATAATACACTGATTTTTTTTTCAAAGAGATTACAAAATTAGAATAACAAATTACCTGCAATTTACAAAAAAAAATCTTCCATTTCATGTAGTCTATTAAAAAAAAAAACAAAAATGTGACATTTCTAATGGATCAATTTGTAACCATTCGAAGAGAAAAAATTATTGGATAATCTGCAACCAAATTCAAATTAAAAATTAATTTTAAAATATAACGGAATATAAATAACTTTAATTAGTGGGCTTCTGAGATTCATATATATGTGTGTTCCATTTGAATTTACCCAACTGGTATATACTGTGCTTTGTGAGTCAATCACAAGCAAAGCAGGTATATCAGTATAAGACCAAAGTGTCAAAAATGTAGTTTAAAAAAATGAAAATGGATGAAGGCCTGAATTAAGATTGAAAGTTGATGAATGACAAGAAGGAATCAAAGTGAGAGAGATTATAAAGCTAGAAATAAAAGTATTTACCAACTAAATGGATAAATGGAGTAAGAGAAAAATAGTGGGAATAATGATGAAATGATTACTTTGACACACTAAAGGGTTATTGCATGCTTATAGAAAATACAAGAAAAAGGAAATTTAAACATTTGGAAGAAGAGAACTCTTTTTAAATCAAATTGCTTATAAAAATGGAGATAGAGCCAAGGGCTTTTCTAGATTATGAACACCATATTTCTTCATGCCATAATGCTTCAAAGGGATATTTGAGATAAAATAATAACTTTTCATTTCATTTTATTATCATAATAAATATGAGGACAGGGTACTTCTGGACAGATGCTGCTAAAATTCCTACTGTTGGAAAGGCTGAAACTAATGGATTTCTTGACCAAAGGAATTCTGAGTTGGAGTATGGCTGAAGCCAATTAGGTGTTGGGTAGGAAAGACATAGAAAATGATAAGAAGGTTTAAGAATTAAGAAAATAATAGATCAAAATACCTGTACTAATTATTAGATGAATCTAGGCCAAAGAATGCCTGTTACACTTATAGGAAAACCTAAATGCCAAAATAAACATTAACAGATAGGTAAAGATTTTTTTAATAAAATTTGAATATTTGATGATTTAAAAAAAATTACTTTAAATAAATTAATTCAAGATATTCAAACTTTTATCCAGAAAGAAAGAACAGTTGCTTTTGGGGGGAGGGAAGACAGAGTTATGGATAATAAATTTATGAAATAACATTTTTGTGTAATAATTTTTAAAATTTACTTGTATATGAAATAGAAGAAAAAAACTTACACATTAATCACTTCATTGGCTTCAAGAATCCAAGAACCAATTTTCATATTTTTAAGACCTAGATATTCCTAAATATAAATGGATAAGGAACTCATTTGCTATAGCTATATATAATACTTTGGTTTTATTCCATCTAAACAACACTGATTAATAGACTTGTCTTCTGAAAATAAATTGAAGCAAGTATTTGAACATGAAATTACTATATTCTTTCTACAACTGAATAAAAAGCCCTTTTATTTATCACACAAGTTGAAGCAGATTTTACTACCTTACTTTTGTGAATTTTTTTGCTACAGTTGTCATAAAGATAAAATATCAATGCCATTTACACTTTTAGCATAGCAATATCATCAATGACACTGTTTTAAAGAATTTTGCATCAAAAATCAGTCCACATTTTTTTCTATTATCATAGCTGTTAATTTATAAATATGTACCTAAAAAATGGATAATTTTACTGATCAAAATACATATGCTTAACACTTGATTTTTATTACATGTTCAGAATGTTTCATTGCTTTGAAAGCTGTGATAATGTTTAAATTTTATTTTTAAAAAAGCATAATAAACTTATTTACATATATGATTTCATGAACAGTTGGGCAGGGAAGCAAGGTTTTTATTTTCTGTAAAAAAAAAAAAAGGGTGGGGGGGAGACATGACTATATAACATTTAGAAACCAGTACTCTAGGATATAAAATAGAAATAACCCAAGTGATTTTTATCTGCTGGTTAAATTATTGAAAAAAAAAAAACACACACACACACAAATAATATACATTATTAGCCCTTGGAGTGATTTGGAAATCTATTGTAGGCCTATTGTCATTTAGCCACAACTCCCATAAAACTCTAACAGACTTAAATCATGTCTGGATTATTACAAAATTCTTCTACTTCCTCTTTCCTTATTAGGTACTCTGGGAAAAAAATGAACCAAGGAAAAGTAATGAAGACATTGCTGCCAATTTCCCCCACCTCTTCTGTCCTCTGGAATATAAAGTTTATCCTCCTAGTGGAGACATGATCTGCTTCAGTAGTGAGTAGTGTAGTAGTGTCTTGCTTACCTCCAAACACATTTTATATCAGATGTACCCAAAACATGTCATAGTGAAAGACAGTGATATATTGGGTTGGATCATCAAATAAAACAATGATTTTAGGGATACTGATATATAATCTAATCCCCTACTATCTTTCCACTCTTCTTACTCCTCACTTCATGCTAATTAGTCTCCAACATAGTGTCATTGGCAAGCTTTTTGATCCATGAATAAGATTCTCCTCTAGACTCCAGATATTTTCTCAAACTCTTTTCTATGTCTGGAAAGCTCTTCCCTCTTCCCTCCAACTACTGATCTCCTTTCTTTAAGTACTAACTAAAACTCCACCTTTCCTTCCCTAATCTTTCTTAATTCTAGTTCCTTTATTTTCTCAATCATCTCATCATTTTCTATTTATTTTGTATTTTGTATTTTGTATAAAGCTTGTTTTGTATAGATTTGGTTTTCCTGTTTTGTTCCCTATTATATTGTAAGCTTGTTGAGAACTGTTTTTTTTTTTGCTTGTGTGTGTGTGTGTGTGTGTGTGTGTGTGTGTGTGTGTGTGTGTGTGTGTATGGGCACACATACCCAGGCACACACTCATTTCTTACTTCACACAGTATTTTGCATATAATAAGTGGTTAATAAATATCAATTGATTTTTTTTTCCTAGCTAACTTACTGATACTGTTACTTTTTTAAAAGCTCATTTAGGTATGGTTTGTTTTTTGTTAATTTGAACATGGGAAAAAAATTACTACAAAGGGGGAAAAAGTTTTCATTGTTTCTCCTTAGTTTTCTAGCTTGATTGACTAATGAAAATTAGTCTAAATAGGTTTTAGGTTTATAGCAAATAAAATCAATTGCAAATGTTTTCAAAGAATTGCCATCAAATAGTTGCAAGTCATTTCTTGAAATAATTGGCTATGGGATTACCAGTGTTATTTCCATTATAATATTGTTTCCTACAGCAAGAGGGAACAAATGAGAATTAATTATGGTACTATGGCATTACTGAAGAAACTAGAATCAAAAAACAATTGTATTTTATAAAAGGGTTTGTTCTATCCTCCAACTGATGGATCAACAGTTGACTTTATTGGCAATAATCTTGAACAGTTAAGTAACTAAAGAAACTTTAAAGAAGTTGAGTAAATATTAAGATGTTAAAAAAAACAGGAGGGAACAAAAGCCAATTAGTTAATTAATCAAATATTTATTATGTGATATTATGTGTCAATCATTTAGTTAGTAACCAAGGAGAAAAAGGCAAGAATAAACTGTCTGCCTTTAAGGCATGTGGCGCAGGCCAGTTTAGGTAGAGTATAATATATATGAAAGGAAATAATGTACAATAAATTTGGAACTAAATTTTGAGGGGTTTGAAAGTCAAACAGATATTTGATCTTAAAATCATTGGAATATGAGTAGGGGAAGGACATAATTAGAAAATCACTTTATAAAAACATATACTTTAATATTACTTTACAACTGTGTGGGCTATTGGAATTAGAGAAAACTTGAGATCAGAGAGCAATTAGTAGTCTTTTGCAATTGTTCAGATCAGAAATTCTAAGGACTTGAACCATCAGGGTGGCCTTATTAGTAGAGAGAAAGAGATAAGAGACATGGAAATAGAAGAGAGAAAATTTGGCAGCTGATTGAATATGTAGCATGAGGAAAAGTGAAAAGTCAAAACTAATAAGAAACTATAAACTTGAGTAGCTGGGGAAATGCTAGTGACTACAACAGAAATGAGTTTTAGAAGAAGGATGAGCTGTGGAATAGAAAAGGACATTGTATTAGACATAGTGAGTTTGAGATGTTTATGAGGCAATTTATTAGGAATATCCAGTAGACAATCAAAGCTTTATGCCTACTGTTCAAAAGAGTCACTAATGGTGGATGGTATATTTTTCTTTCTCAGTGGCACTTCCTTATGCCAAGATTGCTTTCCTTCTAGCTCCTCCTGACTTCCTTCAAGATTAGCTTGAAATCTCCTGAAAGTGGTCTTCCTAAGTCCTCCTTACCATTAGTGAATTCCCTCTAAAATTACCTCCTATTTGTGGTCATCTTTAGTTATTCTGATCTATGTCTTATTACTGGATTTAGATGACCTTAGAGAAGAGAGTCAGGTGGTTACAAAGCTGATTCACTTAAATTCAAATCACTTGACAATCAAGACATTATTCTTGTTAGATCATTGGTCCTCTTTGAGAAAGAAGGACAAACAACAATTTATAAGAAGTCATAGTTGTGCCATTGGATATTCAACTGGTCACTTCCAGCTGAGTAATGGTGCAATGTTTCTTCCTCCCTTCCTTCTTCCCTCCCTCCCTCCTTTCCTTCCTTCCTTTTTTCTTTCCTTCTTTTTCCTTCCTCTCTTCCTCCCTCCCTTCCTCCCACCCTTCCTTCCTTTCTTTTTGCCTACTTCTCTTCCTTCCTTCATCGCTTATGGGTCTCAAGGGAAAAATGGCATTCAAGAAGGTGAGTGCCAGAGAAACATTTAAGACATATCAATTTGATGTCTATGGGGGAAGACGGTTTAGAAAAGTAAAAGATTCATAATCATTGAAACCACTTAGTAGGACTTTGTTCAGTTCTACATTATTTGTTTTATGGGCCAACTGCCTTATGCCTTAGCATAAATCAAAATCAAATCAAACAAAAGCCTACAGTTTTCATATATAAAATTATTCCAAGTGCTCTCTCACTTGTACTATCCATATGTGCTTGCTATTTTTGCCATATGTGTGTATATGAAAAATTTATATAATCACACACATATATATATACACACACATATATACAAATATATTATATGTGTATATGTGTGTGATATTAAGCCAATAAGATATCAAAACCCATTTATCCTTGGGAAAGAGAATGAAATTTTAACTGTAGACAATAAGGTGAAGGAAATTCAGCAATGCTCTCTGTCTGTCTCTCTATCTCTGTGTCTCTCTCTCACACACACACATACACACGCATATTATGTGTGTCTGTCACTCAGAGGTTTAGCTTGAACCTAAAACTTAATTCTCTTAATTGTAATTTTAAAGGAATCATATAGATATAATCTAGCCTGGCACCCTCCTCCTTCCCATCCCTCTGAAGAGAAGAGAGTGATTCACACCAACCTATTTCTTCTCCATGAGGGAATCAAAATATCTTTTTGAAAAGGGAGAGGAAGAGATTCTATATATATATATATTCCTCCTTTCCTATGAGCCACACATAAAGACCCTTGTGGACATACATAATTTAAAAGAACAATGTATCACAGCATCCTTGACTATATTATAATTAGTATTGATTCAGTCCATAAAACCATTCATTCATTGATGGTTTCTTTTCTTTACTAATATTTTTTCTATCTTTCTGTATCTGTCTGTCTCTATCTCTGTGTCTCTTTCTCTGTGTGTCTCTGTCTCTGTCTCTATCTGTCTCTGGGTCTCTTGGTCTCTCTCTCCACATCTTTTTATTTCCTTATTATATTCTATATTCTTGAAGGTAGGGGCTACTTAATTTTGACTTTGACTTTGTATCTACAGAACTTAGCCCAGTGCCTATCATGTAACCTTAACAAATGTTTGGTAGTTTGAATCAAGCTATCTGTTAATATACAAGTTAATGTTTTTATATATATTTACCTTTTTTTTTTCTTGCTGTTGAGTTGTTTTTAATCATATCTAACACCATTGTGACCCCATTTGGGACTTTCTTGACAAAGAAACAGGAATCATTTGCCATTTTATTTCCCAGCTCATTTTAAAAATGAGGAAACTGAGGCATACAGTGTTCAGTGAGTGAGTTGTGCACAGTCACATAGATAGTAAGTATATAAAGCCAGATTTGAACTCAAGAAGATGAGTCTTCCTGACTTCAGGCTTAGCACTTAAGTCACTGTGGCACCTATCCCAAACAATTGTAATTTTCTATTATGTTTGCTTTTCTTTGAAGCTTCTAACTCAGTCTAAACTAGAGATTATTTTGCTATTTTCCTTCTCTTCTCTTATGATGTTTTATTAATTGTTGCAGCTGTTGTTTCTAAATATTTTAGTTAATATTTAACTGCATCCATACTGCCTGGATGAAAAAGCTAAGGATGCAATTAAAAACAGTCAAAACAATAAAAGAATAATTATTGAAAATAACTAGATAGAACAGATTTCTTTCTTTTTTTGGTAAATAGTATGTTATTTTTTTCCAATTATATGTAAAGATAGCTTTCAACATTCATTTTTATAAGATGTTGAGTTTCATTTTTTTTTTTTTTGCTCCTGCTCTCCCTCTCATTCCCCCTCTCCAAGAAAGCAAGCAATCTGATATAGGTTACATATGTGCAATCATGTAGATATTTCCATATTAGTGATATTGTGGGAGAAGAAATAAAACAAAAGGGAAAATGCACAAAAAAGTGAAAACAGTATGCTTTGTTCTGTATTCAAAACTCAAACTTCTTTCTCTGTATATGAATCGCATTTTGTCTTCCACGAACATTTGGAATTATCTTGAATCATTGGTTTAATGAAATAATTAAGCTAGTCATATATGATCATCACACAATATTGTTTTTACTGTGTACAATGTTCTCTTGGCTCTGCTCACTTCACTCAATATCAGTTTATGTAAGTTTTTCCAAGTTTTTCTTAAATCTGTCTACTAATCATTTCTTGTAGAAGAATAGTATTCTATTCCATTCATAGAACACAACTTTTTTAGCCATTCTTCAATTGATGGGCATTCCCTCAATTTTCAATGGCTTGCTACAATTAAAAGTTGTTTCAAATATTATTGCACATAGGTCTTCTTCCCTTTTTATCATCTTTTTTAGATATAGATCTAGTAGTGTTATTGCGGAATTAAAAAATAATGTACACTTTGATTGTTCTTACAGACAGATCTAAATTTCTCTTCAGAATGATTGAATTAGTTCATAGCTCCAATAGCAATGCATTAATGTCCATTTTTTCCACATCTTCTCCATTTATCATTTTTCCTTTCTGTCATATTATCTGATCTGATATATTTGAAATAGTACCCAAGAGTTGTTTTAATTTACATTTCTATAATCAATAGTGATTTTGAGAATTTTTCATATGAATATAGATAGCTTTATTTACTTCATCTGAAAACTGCCCATTCATATCCTTTGATCATTTACCAATTGGGAAATGACTTGTATTCTTCTAAATTTGACTCAGTTCTATATATATTAAAAAGGAGACTTTTATCAGAGACACTGGCTGAAAAAAAAATGTTCTCCATCTGAAGCATAATAGAGTCTGTTCCAACTTTTTTCTTTTACTTTGTGTGTTTCTCTGGTGAGAAATTAAATTATATTTCACTGATGTAATTCATCTGCTTTCTACATTAAAATGTGAGTGGCAGATTTATAGAAAAAGAAACTATAAATAATTGTCAGCCAAATATCTCTAATCAGTTATTCTGACTTTGAATGCTATCTTTCTACCATGTACTATATTTGTGACCTTGCATAACTCATTGCCTTCTCTGGTTTTAAAGTTTTCTCATTTGTAAAATGAGACAATTAGACTATAAAAAAGACTCTTCCATTTAAAAATATGATGATCTTGTGCAGTTATCACATTATTGTTCAGTTGTTTGTTGTCATCTGACTTTTTGTGATGCTGTTTGAGATTTTCTTGGCAAATATACTAGAGTGGTTTGCCATTTCCTAGTCCAGTTCATTTTGCAGATGAACAAACTGAGAAAAATAGGGTAAAGAGACTTGTCCTGGGTCATACACCTAGTAAGTGTCTCAGGTCATATTTAAACTCACGAAAATGAGTCTTCCTTACTCCAGTCCTGAAACTCTTATCTACTGTAGCACACAGTTGTAGAAATAATTTTCATAGCACATTTATTTTATATTATTTATTGATCGGGATAATTGTATTAATATTTTCAAGGTTATACCTTTCTGCAAAGGGGTGGGCAGAATTACTAAAATATTCTCCATAAAAGGAAGAAGTAGAAATAAATGGGGGAAATGTCTCTGAATCACTGAACCAGAGTCAAAACCAAGCAGTGGTAATTGGATTTTTTGAGGTGTTCTCTTATATATAGGGGAATGAAACTCCTCTCAATTCATTTTGCATATATATGTATATATATACACACACACACATGTATAGGTATGTGTGTGTATGTATGTGTGTACATATATATATATATACACATTTACATATGCACACACACACGCGCACACACACACACATATATATTTATTAAAAGTGTTTTGTTTTCAGTGAGGAGAGATGGGTAGGAAAGAAACAAATGCTTTATACTTGAAAATAAAATTTTTAAAAAAGGAAAAATAAATCAACTAAACAGAATTTAGTTAACAAGAATATATACTTATAATACAAATTAAAATTCCAAATGATAGATTCATCAGGGTCAAAGCAGCTTTACTGTATTTCAGGGTATCCACCCTGCACTTTCTCTTTAAAAGCATTTTTGATATTTTCTGAATCAAGCACACTAATTGCTAACTATGGCTGAGTGCTGAAATTTTGCTTCACCTAAGCTTTGACTTTGTAGAAAGAGACTGAAAGATATTATTTAGAGAACATATGCTCCTAAACTCCACAAAGTAAAGCAAAGTTGCTAGCAATCTGATTATCCAATAGACGCTTATCAGAAACAGTTAATGTAAAGGAGTAAAGTTTGAAAGAAATTTGGACCTGGCAGCAGGAAAGACAGTTAATAATTTGACATGAAGGGAAAAGATCGAATAACTTATGTTAAGTCTAGTAAAGAAATGCATTTGTAATGAAAACCTCAAAGCAATTGAAAAATACTAATCTGCATTAAATATATTTTGTCTGAAAAGTCAGGGGGAAATGTCATATGTTTCACATAGATTTATATCCATTGTAATATTCATCTTGTTACCTAAAGGGCCAAGTTTATTTTATCTGAAATATTCTCTAAAGAAATTAGGTAAATGAACATTTCATTTTTTTCTATCATTTTATTTTTTCTCAATAATAGCTTTTTTAAAATAACATTTAAATTTTTTGAATTTCACATTCTCTCCCTTCCCTCTTCCCTTTTTGAGAAGGCAAGCAATTTGTTATAAACTATTTGTGTGCAGTTAAGAAAAACCTAATTCCATATTATTCATGTTCCAAAAAAAAAGAAAAGAAAAGAAAAATAAAGATCAGAATTGAGACCATAAATGTTCTTTCTTTGGCGGTAGATAGCATTTTTATCACTTAATTGCTTTGGCTCATTTCATTGAGCAGAATACCCAAGTTACTCACATTCAATCCTAGCATGATATCACTGTTATCCTATACAATGCAAACTATGTTTTTCATCAGTTCATATAAATCTTCTCAGGTTTTTATGAAACAATCTTACTCATCATTTTAGTAACATAATAGTATTCCACCACAATCATATACCACAATTTCTTCATTCTAGTGTTGCATATTTTAAAACATTATTTTGTTTAGAATAAAGAGATTTGTGTTTAAATATTGCCTCCAACACAATGACTGTGACTGAATAAATCACCGAAACTATCTGATCTATTTCCTCTTTTGCAAAATGGAAGTAAAAATTAATACTTCTTTGCACCTACTTCAAGGTTTTATCAGGGATCCAATTTCTTGGTATTGTTTATTGGTTTCAATCATACCCAGTTCTTTGTAGCCACATTTAGGATTTTCTTGGCAAAGATTGGAGCAATTTGCCACCACTTCATCTTACTTTACTGATGAAGATAACAGAGGCAAACAGAGTTAATTGCTTTTCTATTATTTCATAGGTAGTAAGTACCCCAATTGAGCTTTGAACTCAAGAACTTTTCCCAATTTCAGTCTTGCTTGTCTACCTACTGTACTAACTAGTTATCCAGAGAGCAAATAGGATAAAATATATGGAGTTGTTTCATTTGTTCATTCACTTTATTTATCTGTTTATTCAGCCACCTATCAATTTTCTTGATATCTGTGTGTTTTTTGTTTATTTTTCTGAAAACTTTTAAATATCATATATTTATTGGGGTGCATGACTACTGTCCTAATTGAAAAATCCTTTAAAAGATTTTAAAGCATTTACTTCCAAATACCTTGAAAGGAACAGTGAAAGGCATTGTTCAAGTTAAAGACATAAGATAAAATGAGAGTATACTCGAAGGATGATTTTTTCAATCTCCTTTGATTTTCCATTGCATTATTTCATTTTGTTTTGTTCTGTTCCAGAGAGAAAATTCAGACATGCTATTTGTATGTGTAAAGGTGATCTATCAACTAGTAAATAAGATTACCAGAGCCATCAGAGGAGATAGTGCAACATTTTGGGTCCTTCCATATTTATTTATCGGGACAATTTTATTAGAGCTTTCTCCCTGTCATTCCAGGAAGAGGTGGGGAGGAGGGGGAGGCACAGGGCAGGAGATGCACTTTGATTCTGAATCTGTGCCTGCTACTTACAAAATGATTTTTTAAAATAACTCCAAGGAACTTTTCAAATTTAATTAAATAGTACATAACCTTCCATCTATCTATTTTTACAATGCATCTTCTTAAGCAGTCATTTAAACAAATGGTTTGGAGTAAAGATAAACTTTACTTTCAAGGTTATGTTTCATTGTTGATTCAGTGTCCCTTTAGGAGTAGGATATATGCTTATCTTTGTTGGTCATTAGGGACAATTAATAGAATAATAAAAAAACCTCAGTGTTTAAGTAGATCTTCAAGATGATTAAGCCCATCTCCTTTTTAAGTAGAATCATCTCTGGAAAAAAAAAAAATTCAGGTGTGTGGGAGAAGCAGTACGAAGTATGGAAGGCCATTACAATTGGAATACTTCTAAATTGTTGTCAGTTAATCCATAAACATTTATTAAGCATTTATGAAACCTTGCTAAGGACTAAGCTTACAAAGAAAGGCAATAGATCTTGCTCTCAA
This sequence comes from Antechinus flavipes, assembly GCF_016432865.1. NCBI lineage: Eukaryota > Metazoa > Chordata > Mammalia > Dasyuromorphia > Dasyuridae > Antechinus > Antechinus flavipes. Next base: position 232,136,603 of record NC_067403.1, read on the forward strand.
GGAGCTCACAATCTAATGGAGAAAATAAGATTCAAGGAAGTATCAAACAAGTACGCACAAAGTATCATTGCCATTAAACCCCAAATGAAGTCATGAAGAATAAGATATAATTGAAATAGTGAAAAAATAATAATATAGCAAAGTGGTATTTTAACTGAGACTTAAATGAAGACAGGCAAAGATAAGGGTGGGGAGCATTGTGATTGCCAATGAATGCAAATAATTGGGAGATGGATTGTTTTTCTTTGAGAAACATCAAGGAAACTACTCATATTAGATGGCAAAATACATTCTCTGAGTAAAGTGTTAAAAGCCTGCTTTGGAGAAGGAAGGTCACGGGGACAGTATAATGAAGATTGTTAATACCAAACAGTTGAGTTTATATTGATCCTGGAAGTAATAGGGAGTCACTGTATTTGAATGAGTAGAACAGTGACTTGTTCAGACTTGTGCTTTAGAACTAGTAATTTGAAAATTAAATAGAAGATAAAGTACGGTAGGAAGAAATTTGAGGCAAGGAGATGAAATAAAGCATTTTTGCGATAGTTCAAACATGAAGAGATGAGGGTTCTTAGTAGAATGGTAACAGTATCAGAGGGGAGAAAATATGTTGTAAAGTAAAAATAGATAGAAATTGAAATTTTTCCAGGTACTTATTAAAGTATTATTTTGACTTTTTGCAAATTCCAATCAATGGTCTATGTTCTTTCCTCTGGAACCATATTAAACAAATTTATTTTCCTCTATTGGTTTTTAAAACACTTGAGATTACTAATTTTGACTTGAAGAGGAGTTCTCTTTTGGTGAAAGAAGTTATCATCTATATTTTAAATGATTGGGGGGAATATTTTCTGGGGTCAAGTAAGAGGTTACAGGTTAATCAAAATCAATACCTAGAAAGGACAATCGTGGCAATGGCACAAATCTGGAAAAATCAACACAAAAGTTCAGGCCTATCCAAATGAAATACAAAGGCAATGAACATCACTCAAATTATACTCCATTATTCCTTCCTCCAAGAGTACTGGCTTCCTTCATGTCCCAAATAAAATCTCACATTCTAAATAGGAAATTTTCTTATTCCATTTAATTCTAATCTCTTCCTTGTGTTGATTATTTTCAATGTTTCTTCTACATACCTTCTTTATATGTAATTATTTGCATGATATCTTTCACATTTGACTGTGATTTCTTTGTAAGAGCAGGGATTCTCTTTTGTCTTTCTTTACATCCCCAACATTTCACACAATGTTGGGCGTATAATAGACATTTATTAAACAATATTCACTATATGGCTTGCCAAGAGAAACAAATTGGATATAGTCACTTAATTTAAAAAAATTCTGTTTAAATTTTGTTGAGACTCTATAACTTTACCTTATATAAGGACAAAAAGATTTGTTGTTGCTTTGTTTTGTTTGATTTTATTTTAAATGCTAATAAAAATTGAAATCTTATATAGTTAATTTAGAAGAGATCTTGGAGATTATTTAGTTTAAACCATTTATTTGTTTTGGTACTGTATTTTAAAGTATTTTATAAGGATCAATCTTTCTGACTCCATTCCCATCAGTTGAACACATGAAAAAAAAGTAAGAAAGAAAAATATAACAATAACCAGAAAATCTCTCACAACATATCTATATAGTTCAACAACACACTGTCCATTAATTTGATATTAAGGAAACTGAGGTTCTTTTGACTCTACTGGGTTCAAAATTGTTTCCACTGACATTTTTATGCAGTCCTTGAAGAATTACCTATTTCCTTGTTGTGATGCTCTTTATATTAATACAGATTGAAACTCCTTCCTCCTTCTCACTGAATATGATTATCAATCATTTCATTTCCCCAATCCAATGTAGAGATCTCACATTATCTGCTTAGTAACTTTTCTCTGGATTCTTTAAGAATTGGAAGACTGATATAATGCTTAGTTAATTCACAGATTTCATGGTCTACAGATAACTAATTTATCTAGTTTTCTAGGTTTCACTGATCCTATGTAATGTTAGAGGCTTCCCTTTGAAATTAGCATCAATTTACTTGTGTCATTTTGTTTAACTTTTTGTGTGTTGTTTCTTCCATAGCACTTTGGGAGCCAGGACGTTTTTGGGCTTTTTTTATGTCCCCAGTGTTTGGCACAGGGCTCAGCATATAATAAGCACTTATGCTCATTGACTTGATTCTTTTTGACTATATCTGTTCTATGATATTTCATCCTATAATTAAACAGAATATTCACTATATATGTTTCAAGTAATTGCCATGTATTTATTAAAAAACTACAAAAGATCAGATATTGTACTAAGGGCTAGAGATATAAAGAAAATGAATTGACAGTAATTAGAAGAAATATTAAATATTGTAAAAGGAAAGAATATATTTAAGTATATTCAGAAGTAAAAGAAGTGTCTTACACAAGGGAAATATATATTTAATATCTAAAATAGTATAAAATATTCACTTGTTCATAATGACAAAGAAAGCCTTTTTTGGCACAGTATTTATAACTTAATAATTGATGAAAGAGGGATATTTAGAAACAACATGCTTCAATAGTATTTATATTTTACTCAGCATAATGAACTTGCTTTTAACAAGGTAAATGCTAAAAGAAATATCCTGAACATCCTTAATGTAGTGAGTCACACCTAATTTCCTATTTTTTTTTCAATTTTGGTATTCTATAAATAAGATGGCACATATTAGTGAAAATTTTCTCACTGTTTATATTGTTGAGAGATCTTAAATGGAATAATTTTGGCCATGTAAATAAATATCCCCAAAATAAAGGGATTAAAATATTTTTTAAATATACGTCATAGATTCAGAGCTGGAAATGACCTTAAAAAAATGAATTCATCCTCTTCATTTTAGAAATAAGAAAATTGAGGTCCTGAGTAATCAAAGGACTTTTCCAAGGTCAAACAGATCATAAGTACCACAGAAAAATTCAAAAATGAGATTCATTTGACTATTCTCATTACTCTTCTCTAAGCACATTTTTATATTATCAAATATAATTGCAATTCCAACTAAACTCATGGATATAAAGCTAAAAGATGATAAATGGCAAAATCTTGAATCGTTTTTTGCTATAATTTATTGTTCTACCAAACTTATTTTTTCTCCAGTAATGGTACAAGATTTTGATATACATCAAAGTAATTTACTTTAAGATAAATAAACCAATATTGTATTGATTTTTGTTTGTTTTTTATTACTTTTTTGTTCTTCAATTTCTACTTCTAATATAACCTCCCTTGAGACTTCTGCATCAATAGCCCACCATCCTTCTGCTGAGAAGAAGACATGATCTAGTGTGCATCTTGTGGATGCTGGTTTAGCCAGTTCAGTTTTTGAGCATTTAGGTAATGAAAAAAATGTGTTTTCCTTTACATTATTGGTCATTGGTTTAGAGGATTTGTGTGTGTGTGTTTGTGGAAGAGAGAGAGAGAGAGAGAGAGAGAGAGAGAGAGAGAGAGAGAGAGAGAGAGAGAGAGAGGAGAGATTGAAAAGTTTAATGTCAAGTTTAATCCAAGGATACAAGTATATGTAGCTTTCCTAAATTGAAATAATGAAGTTTACTTCCGGCCAAGATGGCGGAGAGGAAATACACTTCTGTGTAACCTCCGTGTTTTTCTCTCACTATTCATTTCATTTCATGCCTCTGAATTAATGCTCGACTGAAAAAAAACCATACAATTACTTACCAAGAGAAACCATCCTTGAGACTCTTCAAGAAAGGTCTGTTTTTGCGCGAGGGCAGGGACGGAATTTGGAAGCAGTCCGCGGGCAGCAGCTGCAACCAGAGCACAGATAGCAGCTCAGAACAGGGTAGAGCGGAGAGGGGGTAGGACCGCAGCCGTCTCTGCGGTGAGAGCTTTGCTATAGGAGCAAGTCAGCAGCCCAGCAGAGAAGCTAAAAACACCGGGGGTGAAGAATACAACCCCAAACAGCTGGAGTCTCTCGGGACCTGGCCACCCCTCCCCCACAGTGTCTTAGCCCGCTCGGATCTCAGCGCGCAGGCGCCATAGCACAGTAGGACCCGTGCCTCACGAATACCCTGCCCCTCCCCCAAAGAAAGCAGCCTCCATTCAAGGGGTTTTTTTCCTTCTGTTTCTTTGATAGTTTGTCTTTGATAAATAGACAGAATGAGCAAGAAACTGAAAAAGAATTTAACCCTGGACAGCTTTTATACAGATAAAGAGCAGACTCCAAACCCTGAGGAGACTAAAAACAAACAGTCCCCAGGTGAATCCCCGAAGGAGGAGACCTTATGTCCCTCAGCACAGATGAATCTCATGGAGGAAATTAAAAAGGCTCTCACAAGGGAGCTAGAAGAAAAATGGGAAAAGGAGAGGGAGGCTCTGCAAAAGGAGAGGGAGGCTTGGCAAAAGAGCCTGGAGAAGTCAGTTAAAGAGAGAGTGGATAAAGAAACCAAATCCTTGAAAAATAGGATTGGTGAACTGGAAAACAAAATTGGCGAAATGGAAAAAAATTCCACAGAACAAAAAAACTCAATTGGACAATTAGAAAAAGATCTTAAAAAAGTGAGTGAAGAAAATACCTCACTGAAAATCAGGGTCGAACAATTGGAATTGAATGACTCGAGGAGACAAGAAGAATCAGTCAAGCAAATCCAAAAAAATCAAACAATGGAAAAGGATGTGAAATACCTTCTGGGGAAGACAACAGACCTGGAAAACAGATCCAGGAGAGACAACCTGAGAATCATCGGACTTCCAGAAAAGTATGATGAAAAAAAAAGCCTGGACACTATCTTCCAGGAAATTATCAAAGAGAACTGCCCAGAAGTCATAGAAACAGAAGGTAAAATAGACATTGAAAGAATTCATCGATCCCCTACTGAAAGGGATCCTAAAATCAAAACACCAAGGAATATAGTGGCCAAATGCCAGAACCCTCAGGCAAAGGAAAAAATACTGCAAGCGGCTAGAAAAACCCAATTCAAGTATCAAGGAGCCACAATAAGGATCACCCAGGATCTGGCAGCATCCACATTAAAGGATCGAAGGGCCTGGAATATGATATTCCGAAAGGCTAAGGAACTTGGTATGCAACCAAAAATAACTTACCCAGCGAGATTGAGCATCTTTTTCCAGGGAAGAAGATGGACATTCAACGAAATAAGCGAATTTCATCTATTTCTGATGAAAAAGCCAGAACTTAACAAAAAATTGATCTACAAGCACAGAACTCAAGAGAAATCTAAAAAGGTAAAGATTAATCTTGGGAACTATATTTCGGCTATAAAGATGTATAAAGAATACATGTATACCTTGTTCTAGAAACTAGATGTGGAAAGGACATTGTACTAGAAAAAAGGGAAAGTGGGGGTACTACATTTCATGAAGAGGCAAAGAAAACCTAGTATATCTGAGAGAAAGAATGGAGAGGGATGAAAATAGTGAGTATTTTACTGCTTTCAGAATTGGCATTAAGAGAAGAATTTTAGACATATTCAATCTATGGTGAAACTTCTCCCACCTCATTGAAAAGTGAGAAGGGAAAAGTGAAAAAGGAAGGAATAAGCCAAGTGGAAGGGAATACGGTAACTGGGAGGGAAAGGGGCAAGTTGGGGGGGGGGAACTCTAAGGGAGGGGGGAGGGATACTGAAAAAGGGAGGGCTGTGAGAAGCAAGGGGAGCTCACAAGCTTAATACTGGGAAGGGGGGTAAGGGAGGGGGTAAGGGAGTAAGAAGGGAGAAAAGCATAAACCGGGATTAACAAGATGGCAAGTAATACAGAATTGGTCATTTTAACCATAAATGTGAACGGGGTAAACTCCTCTATAAAGAGGAAGCGGTTAGCAGAATGGATTAAAAGCCAGAATCCTACAATATGTTGTATACAGGAAACACACCTGAAGCGGGGTGATACATGCAGGTTAAAGGTAAAAGGTTGGAGCAAAATCTACTATGCTTCAGGTGAAGCCAAAAAAGCAGGGGTAGCCATCCTGATCTCAGATCAAGCTAAAGCAAAAATTGATCTAATCAAAAGAGATAAGGAAGGGCACTATATCTGGCTAAAGGGTAGAATGAATAATGAAGAAGTATCTATATTAAATATATATGCACCAAGTAGTGTAGCATCTAAATTCTTAAAAGAGAAATTAAGAGAGCTGCAAGAAGAAATAGACAGTAAAACTATAATAGTGGGAGATCTCAACCTTGCACTCTCAGAATTAGATAAATCAAACCACAAAATAAATAAGAAAGAAGTCAAAGAGATAAATAGAATACTAGAAAAATTAGATATGATAGATCTCTGGAGAAAATGTAATGGGGACAGAAAGGAGTACACCTTCTTTTCAGCAGTTCATGGAACTTATACAAAAATTGATCATATATTAGGACATAAAAACCTCAAACTCAAATGCAGTAAGGCAGAAATAGTGAATGCATCCTTTTCAGACCATGATGCATTGAAAATTACATTCAATAAAAAGCCACAGGAAAGTAGACCAAAAAATAATTGGAAACTAAATAATCTCATACTAAAGAATGATTGGGTGAAACAGCAAATTATAGACATAATTAATAACTTCATCCAAGAAAATGATAATAATGAGACATCATACCAAAATGTATGGGATGCAGCCAAAGCGGTAATAAGGGGAAATCTCATATCTCTAGAGGCCTATTTGTATAAAATAGAGAAAGAGAAGGTCAATGAATTGGGCTTGCAACTAAAAATGCTAGAAAAGGAACAAATTAAAAACCCCCAATCAAACACTAAACTTGAAATTCAAAAAATAAAAGGAGAGATCAATAAAATTGAAAGTAAAAAAACTATTGAATTGATTAATAAAACTAAGAGTTGGTTCTATGAAAAAACCAACAAAATAGACAAACCCTTAGTAAATCTGATTAAAAAAAGGAAAGAGGAAAATCAAATTGTTAGTCTTAAAAATGAAAAGGGAGAACTCACCACTAACGAAGAGGAAATTAGAGCAATAATTAGGAGTTACTTTGCCCAACTTTACGCCAATAAATTCGACAACTTAAATGAAATAGAAGAATACCTCCAAAAATATAGCTTACCTAAACTAACAGAGGAAGAAGTAAATATCCTAAACACTCCTATCTCAGAAAAAGAAATAGAACAAACTATCAATCAACTCCCTAAGAAAAAAACCCCAGGACCTGATGGATTTACATCTGAATTCTATCAAACATTTAAAGATCAATTAACTCCAATGCTAAATAAACTATTTGAAGAAGTAGAGAGTGAAGGAGTCCTACCAAACTCCTTTTATGACACAGATATGGTACTGATACCTAAACCAGGTAGGCCGAAAACAGAGAAAGAAAATTATAGACCAATCTCCCTAATGAATATTGATGCTAAAATCTTAAATAAAATATTAGCAAAAAGATTACAGAAAATCATCCCCAGGATAATACACTATGACCAAGTAGGATTTATACCAGGAATGCAGGGCTGGTTCAATATTAGGAAAACTATTAACATAATTGACTATATCAACAACCAACCAAACAAAAACCATATGATCATTTCAATAGATGCAGAAAAAGCATTTGATAAAATCCAACAGCCATTCCTAATAAAAACACTTGAGAGCATAGGAATAAAAGGACTTTTCCTTAAAATAGTTAGGAGCATATATTTTAAACCTTCAGTAAGCATCATATGCAATGGGGAAAAACTGGAACCTTTCCCGGTAAGATCTGGAGTGAAGCAAGGTTGCCCACTATCACCATTATTATTCAATATTGTATTAGAAACACTGGCCTCTGCAATAAGAGTCGAGAAAGAGATTAAAGGAATTAGAGTAGGCAATGAGGAAACCAAACTATCACTCTTTGCAGATGATATGATGGTATACCTAGAAAACCCCAGAGATTCTACTAAAAAGCTATTAGAAATAATTCATAATTTTAGCAAAGTAGCAGGATACAAAATAATTCCCATAAATCCTCAGCATTCTTATACACCACCAACAAAATCCAAGAGCAAGAGATACAAAGAGAAATTCCATTCAAAATAACTGTTGATAGCATAAAATATTTGGGAATCTACCTACCAAAGGAAAGTCAGGAATTATATGAGCAAAATTACAAAAAAGTTTTCACACAAATAAAGTCAGACTTAAATAATTGGAAAAATATTAAGTGCTCTTGGATAGGCCGAGCAAATATAATAAAGATGACAATACTCCCTAAACTAATCTATTTATTTAGTGCTATACCAATCAGACTTCCAAGAAAATATTTTAATGATTTAGAAAAAGTAACAACAAAATTCATATGGAACAATAAAAAGTCGAGAATCTCAAGGGAATTAATGAAAAAAAAATCAAATGAAGGTGGTCTAGCTGTACCTGATCTAAAATTATATTATAAAGCAGCAGTCACCAAAACCATCTGGTATTGGCTTAGAAATAGATTAGTTGATCAGTGGAAAAGGTTAGGTTCACAAGACAGAATAGTCAACTATAGCAATCTAGTGTTTGACAAACCCAAAGATTCTAAATTTTGGGATAAGATTTCATTATTTGATAAAAACTGCTGGGATAACTGGAAATTAGTATGGCAGAAATTAGGCAAGGACCCACACTTAACACCACATACCAAGATAAGATCAAAATGGGTCCATGACCTAGGCATAAAGAACGAGATTATAAATAAATTAGAGGAACATAGGATAGTTTATCTCTCAGACTTGTGGAGGAGAAAGAAATTTGTGACCAAAGATGAACTAGAGACCATTACCAATCACAAAATAGAAAATTTTGATTATATCAAATTAAAAAGCCTTTGTACAAACAGAACGAATGCAAACAAGATTAGTAGGGAAGTAACAAACTGGGAAAACATCTTTACAATTAAAGGTTCTGATAAAGGCCTCATTTCCAAAATATATAGAGAACTGACTCAAATTTATAAAAAATCAAGCCATTCTCCAATTGATAAATGGTCAAAGGATATGAACAGACAATTTTCAGATGAAGAAATTGAAACTATTACCACTCACATGAAAGAGTGTTCCAAATCACTATTGATCAGAGAAATGCAAATTAAGACGACTCTGAGATATCACTACACACCTGTCAGATTGGCTAAGATGACAGGAAAAAACAATGATGAATGTTGGAGGGGATGCGGGAAAACGGGGACATTGATGCATTGTTGGTGGAGTTGTGAACGAATCCAGCCATTCTGGAGAGCGATCTGGAATTATGCCCAAAAAGTTATCAAACTGTGCATACCCTTTGATCCAGCAGTGTTTCTATTGGGCTTATACCCCAAAGAGATACTAAAAAAGGGAAGGGGACCTGTATGTGCCAAAATGTTTGTAGCAGCCCTGTTTGTAGTGGCTAGAAACTGGAAAATGAATGGATGCCCATCAATTGGAGAATGGCTGGGTAAATTGTGGTATATGAATGTTATGGAATATTATTGCTCTGTAAGGAATGACCAGCAGGATGAATACAGAGAGGCTTGGAGAGACCTACATGGACTGATGCTAAGTGAGATGAGCAGAACCAGGAGATCATTATACACTTCGACAACGATATTGTATGAGGATGTATTCTGATGGAAGTGGATTTCTCTGACAAAGAGACTTAACTGAGTTTCATTGGAGAAATGATGGACAGAAACAGCTACACCCAAAGAAGGAATACTGGGAAATGAATGTGAACTATTTGCATTTTTGATTTTCTTCCCGAGTTATTTTTACCCTCTGAATCCAATTCTCCCTGTGCAACAAGAGAACTGTTCGGTTCTGCAAATATGTATTGTATCTAGGATATACTGCAACATGTTTAGCATATATAGGACTGCTTGCCATCCTGGGTGGGGGGGGGGGGGAGGGAGGGAGGGGAAAAAACGAAACATAAGTGATTGCAAGGGATAATGTCGTGTAGAAATTATCCTGGCATGGATTCTGTCAATGCGAAGTTATTATTAAATAAAATAAAATTTATAAAAAAAAAAATGAAATAATGAAGTTTTTTTTTTTATTTTGACTGATTTATAACTGTAAATTTTTAAATATAATGAATAAACAAATATTTATTAATCACCTACCAAGGGCCAGCCACTATGCTTAGATCTAAAGATACAAGTAAAGGCAAAAAATAAAATAGGTAATACTCTCAAAGAGTCCATAGTCCAATGCGGATATAATATGTAAACAATTATGTAGAAAGACATGTAAAATTGGAGATAATCAACAGAAGGGAAGCCGCTATTAATGGAAAAGAGGAAAGAAAATAGTTCTTGAGTAAAATTGGATTTTAGCAAGATCTCAAAAGGAATCAGGATTTTCAGGAAACAGAAATGAATGGGAAGAGAATTCCAGACATGGGAAACAACGAAGGGGAATATTATGAGTTGGGAGATGGAGTGGCATGTTAATGAGTCAAAAGTGATCACATGACAGAAAAAAGAAAGTTCTATGAAAAGTGGCCTCCCTTCTACTTCAGATATTGTTTGCTCTTCTGGAAAAATTGTAATGTACTAATTTCTTCACTTTTTAAATGAAGATTCTTTGACTTAGATGTTGGAGATTTATATTTGTGATTTGAAGGAGAACGTTTGACTAACTGGGGTAAGGGACCTGAATGTAGAGGAAGTGATAAAATCTATTTTGGGTAAGAATGTCCTAAAAATTGCTGCTCTGTTGTTTCATTTATCTTTGTACATCTTAGGATTATAAATTTTGGTATTAAAAGGATCTCATTTCATGAACATGAAAAAATATATAGAAAGTCAATATCTGCCTAGGAAGATGATATAGGCTTATAGTTGATCAACTGATGATGCTTTCTTCCCTTTTGCTTCTGTTCTGTGTTTATTTCCTCATTTTACTGGTCATGGACCTGAACAGAACTAGCAAATATTTTGGGAGAAGTTCGTACCATATTTTAAGGTTCAGTGACTTTTGTCCTTACTATTGATTATTTTCTAAAAATATTTCCTACTATTCATAGACATCATGATATAATGGCTAGAATGTCAATCTTGAAAGTATAAAAAAAAATTGCCTTTGACTCCTGTTTCTTGTGTGACTTTAGAAAAGTTGCTTAAGTGGCAAGACAAGGGAGAAACAGAGGCAGAGACAGACAGAAGGAGACAGACAAAAAGAGACAGAGACAGGGAGAAAGAGACAAGGGGTAAGAAAGAAAGATTGAGAGAGACAGAGACAGAGAAAGAGAGAGACAGAGAAAAAGTGAGAATGACAGAGACAAAGCAAGTGAAAGAGAGAGAAACAAAGAAATAGAGAGTTCATATCTCTATTTAACCTACAATTTGCTCTTCTACATTAACCTAATATCTGTATTTTCCATGTGTTTCATTAATATAGAAGATCTTTATCCTTTTTGAGGATGAAATCAGCAAAGTTTCAGAAAATATTTTCTCCACCATTGCATGATAAATTCTTTACTCCCTTCACAACTATTGAATTTATAACTTTTTCAGGTTACATGGTTTGTAAGACTTCTAAAGTTCTTTTATTCTGAACACTAATGCTTTGGATTATTTCTAAAAGAATAACACATCATAATAATCACCATTTAATTCCAAGACTGTACTACATGCACTAGATGGTTTCTTTTTCACTTATATTACAATTATGTGAATCATTAAGATCCCTTCAAGCTGTCTGCCACCATGTTATTTTTAGGAGTATTCTTTCTTAGCTTTCATTATCACTTGGAAATCATTGGACCAGACCTTCATACTTAAGATGAATCTGATCCCATTCTACCCTTTGTAACTTCAAATGATTCATGGAATACATAACATAGCTCATTTTTGCCCTTCATGCCATGAATTACAAGAATTCTCCTTCTGTGTACTCTATTTTTTTTTCTTTTCAAGTCCAAATTCAAATATCAGCCATTTACCATGTCTTTCTTGATGCTTACAGTCAAGGTAATTTCTTCCCCTGTAAAGCTCTCATAATACTTTGCCTAAGAAATGACATGATTTAATTCATACAGGGCAAGTCTTGGCATCAGGATGATCTAGATTTAAATCTTCCCTCTGACAGCCACTAGTTATATCTATGAACACATAACTTGTAAGATGAATTGACAGAATATTTCAGTACAAGGATGAAATCATAAGTATATCAAAAGTTAAATCAAACAAAAATGGACTTTACTTAGACCTTTACCACATTTCACCTGGAATTATACTTATTTGTATAAATTGTGTATTTTCCTATAAATTGTGAGCTTCTTGAAGACATGGACAATATTATTTTGCAGGTATTATTAAATCCACAGAACATTTAGCAGAGTGCCTTATACACATTTGTTAAACTAAATTGGTTAATGTGAAAAAATACGTCTATTATTGTTGTAATATACGTGACTTTGGACTTTATCTCTGACTATTCTCGGGTAATTATTCTGTTGAGACCAAAGCTGGTTCGAAGGCCCTCCAGAAAGCTAGTCAGAACATTATAGAAAAACAACAAGAAAAAAAGTAAAAATGTTGTGTTGTGATCCAGATTTAGTCCTTAAAGACCCCTCTCTGGATATCATCTGGACATAGATGGCTCTCTTCATCACAAATCTATTGGAATTGGCCTGAATCACCTCATTGTTGAAAAGAGCTATGGAGATGATCATAACATAATCTTGTTGCTGAGTACAGTGCTCTCTTGGTTCTATTCACTTCACTTAGCGTCTGTTCATGTAAGTTTCTCCAGACCTTTCTGAAAACAAGCTACCTTCTGATTGTTAGCAAAATAAAATAATAAAGGACTAAAATTGAGCAAAATGCATAATGAAAAAGAAAAAAAACTTCATTATTTAAAGAGGTTTTTGTGGAATTGTTTTTCAGTCATATTAGTCATGTCCAATTCTTTGTGACTCCACCTGGCCAAGATATTGGAGTGATTTGCTATTTTCTTCTCCAACTTCTTTTACAGATTAGAAAAAATGAGGCTAATAGAGTTATGTGACTTGCCCAAGTCACACAGTTTTTAAAAGTTTGAGGCCAGATTTAAACACTCTATCCACTGTGTCATCTAATTGACTTGTTTGTGGAAAGGTAGGATATATTTATTAGATTTTAATTTTGTAGACAACAAGTTTGCAGATCACAATGATAATACGCTATTCAAATGTTGAGCCTAGATTCAATAATTGCAATAGTCTGATGATTGTTCTTGTCCTCTTAAGTCTCTTGCCATTTTATTCCATGCTCCATTCAGCCACCAAAGTGATTTTCCTAAAGAATAGTTCTGCCCATGTGAATTCCCCTACTCAATAAACTCACACAATATTGCCTCCAAGGTTGAATATAAAATCCTCTGTTTAAAGTACTTTAGAACATAACCCCTGCTACATTTACAACCTTTCTACATCTTACTCCTTGCCACATACCTTTAAATTCAGTGACAGTGTTTTCCTTCCTATTCCACTATAAGATACTCCATGTCTTATTTGCAGGCAACTGGACATATGATGTTGCAGATCAATTGTAAGGGTTAGGCAAGATATATAGGTTTGAGCATTATCCATAAATCCATGGAAGCTGATGTGATCACCAAGTGAAGCAGTATTATAGAAGAGAAGAGAATCCAAGACAGAGCATTGATGAGCACTAGTAATTAAAGGTCATGGTCTGAATGATATCCTAGCAAAACAGATTGAGAAAGATGTATAGAGCAAGTAAAGAGCTCTGCAGTCAACAGTGTGTATGCATGGCTTAAAACTCATCAAAGTAGTATGGTCTCACTTGCAGCTTTTAGCTCCATCAGAAGACTGCAGGAGAGTAACAGGTTGGAAATTTCAGATTAGAGGAACCCTGATGTTCTGTTATTGTCTTTCCAGATAATGGCTGACTCCCAGAGCATTGAAAATTTGCTAATCCCCAGGATTTATTGTCTTTGAGATCCTAGAATCACCTAATTCTTATAAAGCAGTTGAAGGGCCAAAAGGGCAAAAACCCAGGTGAAATATTTTTCATTCAAATATACAGAGACAAATCTTCATTAATGGACTAATAAAAAATTTAAAAATATAAAATAGAAGAATGATTAAACAAATACACAAACTAACAAAAATAACATCATAAAGAGTTGTTATGGTAACAGCAATACTCAAGATCCAAATCGAGAAGAAGAGAATGACTCCAAAAATCTGAAAGCAAAATCATAAAGTATGACATACTTAAAGAGAGATTCAACAGATTCTTAGAGTAGATAGAAAGATACATGGAAGTTAAAGTTATTTTACAAAACCTAATGAAAATACTTAAGGAAAAACAAAAACAAAAATGGAAAAGAATTGGTGAACTATAAAAGAAAAATTTGGGCAAAGAATCAGTTAATTAGGATAAGATATAAAACCTTATCCAAAGATGGGAAATACATCACTATAAATATGAGAAATGACCAAATCTTTACAGATATAACCAGCAGATGATGAACCTCTGAACTTTTTCAAGCAGGCTCTTGGATGATTGATATAAATTTTGCCTGATAAATAGGAGGTGATTAATAAATGTTTTTTTTTTTTACTTTTTAGGTGGTTAGAAACTGGCAGGACTTTGGCTCAGTAGACATAGTCACTGCAGGATAACATTTACACAACCATGAGGAAATGAAAGAGGAATAAATAAATACCAACACTAATAATAGGCATATAATATGCATCATTACATATGATTGCATAATGTTTGGTTTCTGGACATGAACCTGCCTTGGAGAATATGTCTTATAATAATGAACATTTTTTTTTCTACATCCAGTTCAATACATGTTCTGTATACTAAGATACATTTAATTTTTAAAGGTTTTGATCCTTTCTCATTCTATCCTGTTTACCCCGCTGGCTGTCCAGCTGAAAAAATGATAAGTAAACCCATAACTTTCATTCAAACAAGATTTGTACTCTGATCGAAAACAGTGATTTTGAGGACTCACAGCAAGAAAGAGAATTTTTAGCTGTAGCTTTTAACTTACAGAATAAAATGCAAATGAAAACCCCTGTCCTATATCAGGGCAGGAATAAACTTTCACTAGCATCTCTTTGTAGACAACCCTGCTGCCCCAGGCTTTGATGTTTTCAAAACTTGGCAGATGAGAAAATCAGACATGAATGAGAGAAAACCTACTAGGAAAGGCTGTGTGCTGGACTAGATAGGAATAAAGATTATTCAAAGGTTTCTTTTACCTAAGGTGATGCATTTGCACACCTCCACTGAAATTGAATTTGTAGTTGCTGTCCATATTAATGTCTTGCTTATAGTGTGGGATAATATCTGTCTGGTACACATCTCTAATCAGTCATAATAGGATATTTATTAAAATAAAATGATCAACCACTTTGGCTCTTCATTTTTTCATGTATAGAAGACAGATTAACAGATAGCAAATCCAGTGGTTGGAGAGCAGAGTGCAGGAAAACCTGTAAATTTACAATTTTCTCCTCAAAAAAATCATTAATGTTTGTATTAGGGCAAGATGATATGGTACGTATATTTGATCACCAATAGCATGAGCACAAGGCAGAGACTAAGGTTCCTATGAGTATATTTTCTAGACCCAAAAGATGGCAGCAAAGCTGGGGTACTAGAGTATCTATAGATATACATTGCAGAAGAGAAGATGGGATAAGAGACATAGCCTAAAGGATAGTGCAATGAAAATATTCAAAGCACATGATCCTGAAATCATTTTTTTTTAAGACTGAGAAGTGAGATTTTCTGGATAGTGACAGCTCTGAGAGTTACTGTGTTGGCAGTTCCAAACCTGAGATTTTCCAAATTCGTAGTGCCATAATTAATGAACAGTGGAAAATTATTAACATACTCCCAAGTATCTTCCAGTTTTGTAGAAAAATAATATTTGCTGATATGACCACTTTATCAGAAGGACTAAAGTCTTGTAAATGATTAGAGGTGGAGGTAGAAGAAAATATATAGCTCTTAATACTTTCTGCTACTATAGTGAATTACAGATATAGACCTGAACCAAAGATAAGTGCTATTGCACTTATAACTGCCCAGAAAAAAATGGGAGAGTCTAGATCATTTGAAAGAATTTATGAAGAAATATGGATCATTTTCTCATCTTGAGAAAATAAATCATTAAAATGTTGAGCATGATGCAAACTGTATTATGTCTTCCTCCCCACAAAAATGGGGGGAAAAGAGATAATACCTTAACAGAAAAGAAATGTCAAAATTCTCATTAATTTCTGCATCAAAATTAGTACAACTTTAGAAGAAAAAATAAACCTGGGAAAAAATTCACAGTTTTAGTAGTTGTAGTATATAAAATAAACCCACACTAATCATCAGCATTTCTATATATTTCTGACAAAGCACATCAGCAAAAGATAGAGAAATTCCATTTAAAAATATGTAGACAAAATAAAATACTCAAGACAAACTCAAAAATTATATGAGCACAATTATAAAACATTTCTCATACAAATAAAATTAGATCTAAACAAATGGGAAAATATTAATTTTTCATGTCTAGACTAGAGCTAATATAATCAAAGTGACAATTTCGTCCGAATTGGTCTATTTGTTCAGTGCCATATCAACCAAACTATCAAAATATTATTTTAAGAAACTAGAAAAAATAATAACAAAATTCATCTGGAAGGACAAAAACATGAAGAATATTAAGGGAATTAATGAAAAAATACAAACCATGGTGGCTTAGCAATACCAAACTTAAAACTATATTATAAAGCAGCAGTCATCAAAACCATTTGATATTAGCTAAGAAATAAAGGGGTAGATCAGTGGAATATATTAAATACACATGACACAATAATCAAGGCTTAGAACAATTTTGTATTTGATAAATCCCCAAACTCCAGCTTCTGGAATAAGAACTCATTATTTGACAAAAATTTCTGGGAAACTGGACAATGATATGTCAGAATGTAGTATTAGCCTACATCTCATACCCCATACCAAAAAATAAGATCAAAATGTATACACGATTTGGGCATAAAATATATAAAGAACTGTATTAAATTTATAAGAATACAAGTCATTCCCCAATTGATAAATGGTCAAAGGATATGAATGAACAATTTTCAGATGACAAAATTAAAACCATTTGTAATTATATGAAAAAATTCTCTAGCTTACTATTGATTAGAGAAATGTGAATTAAAACAACTCTGAGGTGCCACCTCATACCTTTCAGATGGATTAAGATGACAAGAAAAATAATGATAAATTTTGGAAGTGATGTGTGAAAAGTGGAACACTAATGCATTATTGAAAGAGTTATGGAATGATCCAACCATTCTGGAGAGCAATCTGGAACTATGCCCAAAGGACTATAAAATTGTGCATATCCTTTGACCCATCAGGGCCATTATTGAATCTGTATCACAAGGAAATCATAAAGAAAGGAACAGGAACCATATGTGCAAAAATGTTTGTAGAGCTCTTCTTGTAATAACAAAGAATTGGAAAAGAATCCCATCAATTGGGAATGGCTGAATACACTGTAGTAAATGAAGGTAATGAAATATTATTGTTGCATAAAAATGATGAACAAGCTGATTATGGAAAAACCTGCAAAGATTTACATGAACTAATGCTGAGTGAAACAAGCAGAACCAGGGATACATTATACACAATAACAGCAAGAATGTGCAATAATCAGTTATAAAAGGTTTCATTATTCTCAGTGGTTCAGTGATCTGAAGTAATCTCAATAGACCTTGGAAAGAAAATGCCATCTGCATGCAGAAAAAAAGATTTGAGGAAAATGAATGTAAATCAATATATGCTATGTTCATTCATTTTTTTTTCTGTTTTTTTTTTCTCTCCCATGTTTTTTCCCTTTTGCTCTGACTTTTCTCTCTTAACATGATTCATGAACAATACTACAATTAAAAATAAAACAAAAATAAAAAAAATGTTTTCCCTATAATTGGGAGGAGGGGAAGAAAAAGAAAAATAACACTATGTTAAGGAAAGAAGAAAGACCATAAATAGAGAGTGCAGTGTCTTCACATAGGAATTTAAATTACATAAATCATTTACCAAAACAAGGACACCAAAAACATCTTAAAGGGTTTTAGTAAACACTTGACTCTCTTCCAATATAGAGGTGAAATACAAAGGACATCACCAATTTATCATATAAACTTGTTACAAAATTCTTTTGGAAAAGGTTTCATGATGACTCTTTTCAACAATGAGATGATTGAGACCAGTTCCAATGATCTTGTGATGAAGAGAGCCATCTACACCCAGAGAAAGGACAGTGGTAACCGAGTGTGGATCACAACATAACATTTTCACTCTTTTTATTGTTGTTTTCTTGCATTTTGTTTTCTTTCTCATTTTTTTTTCCTTTTTGATCTGATTTTTCTGATGCAGTAAGATAATTGTATAAAATTGTATACATATATTGAATTTAACATATATTTTAATATGTTTAACATATATTGAATTACTTGCCATCTGTGGGACAAGGTTGGGGGAAGGAGGGGAATATTTGAAACACAAAGTTTTGCAAGGATCAGTGTTGAAAAATTGCCCATGAATATGTTTTGAAAATAAAAAGCTTTAATAAAAAAGGGAAAAACAAAGTGCTTTGCAAAACTTTAAAGCCCTCCCCAAAAGAAAACATGAACACTTCATCTTAACATAAAAAGAAGCAGTGGAGGACAAAACCAGTTTAATGAAAATGCGAGAAAAGATCAAGCTGAGCAAGGTCACTGAGAGACATTAAGAATGGAAAAGGAATAGCACAACAATCAGGAGAAACATTAAAACAACCACAAAGATTTTTTTTTTTTTGCAAATTTTTATTTTCCCCATCAACTGAAACACTTGGATCCTAAAATCATCATCCCAGACGTGTTAGGAAAGGACATAGAAGTGTATAAAATAAGAGAAGAAAAAAAGAGAAAAGTTGCTATTATGAGTAATCTTTTCTTTTCCCTCCCCACCGTCCTTCTCTCCCACCTCTTCTCCTTTCTCCTTATCCTCCTTCCCCCCTCCTCCTGTTTCTTTCTTCCTTCTCTATTCTCTCCTCCTCCCTCTTCTTCAGCATAACTAACATTTATGTAGCATTTTACAATTTGTAAAACATTTTGTAATTATTATCTCATTTGTAATTATTATCCCACAACAACCTTGAGTAATAGTTGAGATTATATATCCATTTCATAGATAAGAAACAGAAAAACAGAGAGTTTAATGACTCTTCCAGGATCATACAACTAGTAAGTGTTTGGGGACAGATTTGAACTTAGATTTTCTTAATTTTAGGTCCAAAAACATTTCAGGACCATCTATCTATCCAACTTTCTGTCTGATAGTAATAATAGCTGGCACCTGTATAGGACTTTAATGCATGCAAAGTACTGCACATATATTATCTCATTGTGTGATTGATATTTATTGTCTTCATTTTATTGTATAGAAAACTGCCTGAGAAGGGTCATGTTACTTGCTCAGGGACAATGTTAAGAAATGTTATGGGGTACTCTGATTTGTCTTTTTGAATTGCCCTACATTCTGGAAACCTTAGACCCCATAGTAGGGAGCCCTGCATATGTGGACAAAGCTCCCTCTGAGTTGAATTAATGTACTATTTGCATGTCAAGATGGATTCTCTGTGTATACTCAAGAGTTAAGACAGAAGCTAGTGAGCCTGTACTGGGCTGAGAAAACTGTTTGGTCAACTATAACCTTTGTAGATTAGCAGACCATCCTATTTTCATGTTCTAGAAGTTCCCAAGGGAAAGCAATGCAGCTTTTACCATTCTTCTTACTCCTTCCTCCTTCTCCCATTTTTACTGCATCTTTTCTTTCCTGTGCTACTTTTGAATGGAGATTCCAGCTTTCTCCCCTTCCCTTTGTCCTACCATAATATATAGGCAAACTACTGTATGGATTGTGAACTTTTGAAGGTTCATGTGCATATTCATTTCTCTTCTAATAAATTTATTTTTCTAGCACATTTTATGAAGTTGTGACCTGTTGACACTAGTAAGAAACTGATGTGAGATTTAAATTTTGGTCTTCTTGATTCCATTCAGAGCTCTTACACACTGCCTGACAAAATATAGGAGAAAATGATCTAAGATATGATTTAAAAAGTGACAGTTATTGAAAGAATATCAACAATGACTGCTATACATAGCTATTTTCCATCTATATAAACATTTTCAGAATAATATGCACAAACACATTAAGGCCAGACTTGATGAGGACTTTAGTAAGAAATAGAAAGGCTATTTTGTAAGTAATATTCCCAACTGACCATATATATAATTAACTGAAAGATTTAAGTAATTCTAAATCCCACTGGGTGTATTGTTTGTTGACTATGGAAAAAAAAAATTGATTCAGTAAAACAAAATAATAGCTTTGGGGATCAATTTTAAAAAGACATCTCTTATGTATAGATAAAATGATTCAAGATCCCTTCCAACTTAGAACAGAAATAACCTTGCTAAAAATGTTGTGGCCGTTCATTTCAACCATGTCATAAAACAAGGAGAGATAATTTTGCCTAAGGCATTTGTCACACTCACAGATAAATTATATTACATATTCTGCCCTAAGAATAGATCTTTATCTACTCCACTGTGCATCTGCTGTCTTGCCTAGGTTCAAATCTCAGGAACAAAATGCTCTTCCCAAATTGCACTCAACATCTTTAATATCGCTATTTTACTATTAACTCAAGCTTTGATTGGTGCTCTTTCACCAACCTTTTCTCTCTGATTGGAATGCTAGAGGGAGGATCGCTGAACTCCTTCCAATGCCTTTCTTTATAGAGGGCAGAAGTTGGACTCAGCTCACTTCATTTTGCATATGCTTCCTTTACTGGTTCAAGTTCAAGGAATAAGATGTTCTACGCATTGTTAACTTCTTGGAGTCCTATCTCCCCCTTCCTTCCTCTTCTATGTATTATCTCCTCTTTTAGATTATAAGGGTCTTGAGGCAGAAACTATCTTTCTCTTAACAATAATTATATTCCCAGAATTTAGCACACTGAGTGCCAGACAGTAATTGCTTAATGTAAATTTCTTCAACTGGATTGGATTGGATCTGATTGGATCAGGGGATTCTTCTACTTGAAAATAATGAGATGCTGATTGAATCAGTCCCCCAAATCTCTCGAAGAATTCCGAATCTGTTCCTTAAACATCCAAAATAGTTAGGTTAATTATTACCCACAAGGGAAAAAAAAGTGGGTGAAAAATTACTTTCCAAATTATGGTATACAATAAGATAGTCACTCCAAGGAACTTATCCCTTAGTAGTCATATATTAGAATGACAATTCAAATAGATGAGTTATGATCAGAATTAAACAGGAAGATAGAAGAATTAGATTGGCTTTACAAATGTTTTCAAATGCTCTGTAATAGCCTAAAATTTTTCCCAGAAAAAAAGGATCATCACTTGAATACCAATATTTTAACAGCATTGCTATGTGTCTGAAAGTCAGGGAACACTTTTATTTCAAGAAATGAAGAAATGGAAACCATTCAGATTGCAATGACACATAGATTATGAGTATATCTGACACTGGAACTAAATTTAGGTCTTTTTAACTCCAGACTAGTGTTCTAACCACTGTACCACTTATTGTCCCTTTTGACATGGTAAAAGTGAGTAAGAAGTAACATCTTACAAATAAATAGCTAAAAATTATGGGGGTGAGTATCATTCAAAAAGCATGATAAGAGCTTGTCATGGGGCTAGAACAAGGTATATATTATACAAACCCTTTATCGTCGTCATGGTGTCCAGAGAAAACAAGGAAAGAATATTAAATGTACTTCCTATTGTGAATTTCTGGAAAGACATAGGCAAGAATTTTGCATTATGGATGGGTGACTATCTTACAAACTACATCCAAATTGATAAAAATAACAGACTTATTTCATAATGTGAATATCTTTTTAAAGTACTAAAATATCTCTCTTGAAGAACTGAGGAAAATGAGTCAAATCATGGAAAATGTCACCAATCCCTTACAATATATTAGCATCCATGATGATTTTCTGAGCATATGTCCCATATTCAACCTGTGATCCCTACCCTTTTTATTGAGAGGACAAAAGTATTATTCATTATGAGAGAAAAATTAAAGAAAAATAAGCCAGTGATGTTACATATGTAATAAAAGGTAGAGGTATGTAGAGGTACTTAGAGTATCGATATTATGCCTTTAAGTGAACAATAAAATAATTGCTAGATACATCCCAGAGAGCCAGAAGCAATACTGTCTGGCATTCTAAAATATGATTCCTAGTATGTTATAGAAATATAGACCTTTAAACACTAATCAATGAAGCTAAGACTAGATAATAATTATTTAAAGCAAACTAAGACAACTCTTCTTATATTGTTATATTCTAGTTACATATATTAAACTTACAGAAAAAAAATTTACTCACTCAAAATTATTAGTCACTTTTGCTAAAATAATGATTATAAAGGGGGGAATAATACAAGTAAATTATCACCTACCATCTCTTTTCCCCCCTCTCATGTTAAAATAATCAATTTGCTGACAAATTGTAGGGGACATAAGCCTTGCTAAAAATGTTAAACATGAACTTGTTTATTTCTTACAATCTAAAGGAACATCCTATATATATTAAATCATTTGTCTGATCTTGGGGGTCAAAGGCTCATAGATCTTCCATTTTCGTTATGAGAGGAGGGAATATTAGGGAAATCAGATATGATCATATGAGAATAATAAATAAATAAAATAAAAACCTATACATACATGCAGACATACACACGCCAACACTAACCCACACCCATATATATCACACATGGCATTTCTACAATAATATTTTCACCCCCAAACTGTATTACCAAATCATTTCAGACTCTGAGGGGGGAAGACTTTGAAAGCCAAAAGTCAGTGATAAAAGTCAAACTCTGTATTGTGTAAGCTCAATTTGAAAAAAGAAGGAAGGAAGGAAGAAAGGAAGGAAGGGAGGGAAGAATGGAGCAAGGGAGGAAGGGAAGAAGAGAAGGAAGGAGGGAAAATAGAAAGGAGAGTAAAAACAAAATGAAAAAAATGAAAAGAAAGAGGGAAGAAGAAAGGGAAAGAAAGAAGGAAAGGAAGATTTTTCTTTAAGGTTTTGTTTTTGTTTTGTTTTGTTTTGTTTTGTTTGTTTTTTTTTTGTTTTTTTGCTTTTCTGAGTCTTTCTAGAGAGGAATGCATTTAAAATACTGGATTGTAGATTGGCTCAGAATCCTTTTTTTTTTTTTTTACTATCTTTAATTCCTGTATTATATGATAGGTAATTCCTGATTTAAGCCCCATTCTTGTTCTGGGACTCCCCTCCCTCCTTTAATTAATTAGCTCCAGACTTTCTCTTTTAATTGATTTTTTTCCTATTTTTTCTATTTGTTCTTTTTTGAATATAATTGTTATTTTTTCAAGTTCCTCTAACAAAGAACTTGAAATTTAAAACCCTACTTAAGCAAAATGAATCATTTTTCTATGTGTATTAATATATTCTTATTTTTTAAAATATATTAATATCTCATAACTGTAGTCCTTTACCTCTTCCTCAAGTCTAAAAGATTTCCATCAACTCTACTCCTCTGAAGTTATGATTGGTTACTACATTGATCAGCGCTCTGGTTAATGTTTTCCTTTATAATATTGTTGTACTTCTGCTCACTTAAATATCAGACCTCTGGTTAATGTTTTCCTTTATAATATTGTTGTACTTCTGCTCACTTAAATATATATCAGCTCATAAGTCTTCCCAATACTCTGAATGAATTTTAAGCATTTTTCTGAGGTACGATAATATAATCTTTATTTGCTCGAAATCTTTAAACTGACATATTTTTTAAAATTATTTGAGGTCTCTGAATGTTTGCATGCATTAATGAATCAATGAATCAAATAATAAAATGGCATTTATTAAGTGCTTGCCATATACAAACCTAAGTTCTGGCGCTGCCACTAAAAAAAAAAAATCTCCTTATTGTCATGAAATTACCCTTCTCATCTGGGATATGGCACATCAAGAAGGTTTCAGCTTCAAGACAGGTGGAAAAACCGCATAGTCCTTAGGGTATAGCATCAAAGAGAGGAGAATGCATTACTTATGTTTACATTTTTAACAGTAAAATCGTGGAGGCTTCGAATAGCAAACCATGTGATGGTAAAAAGGACTTTAGAGAAACTTAATTCCACCTTTAGTGACTTTTTGGATCTTTAGTAGTTTTGTCTTCAGTACTCCCAGAAAGCAGTTGCTGAGCTTCATCTCCACAGGAGCAGTATCCCAAAATGATGGCTATTAAAATATGTTCTGAGATAGACAGAGATAGTTTTACACATACATATAGACATATAAATGTCAAATGTATGTAAAATATATTATGTTGTATATGCATATATATATACTTTTGTATATATTCAATTATTGAGCTTTCCCTCTATCTGACAATCTAAAAGTAGAGAGCCTAACTTTCCTACTAGAAAAATATGGGGAAAGTAGGTATTACTTGTTGAGTTGCTCTCCTCCATTTCTACTCTTTCTGGAACTACTCTCTGCAAAGCCAACTTTGTAAGATTTCAATTTGAATCATTGTTATAAAGTCCCAAATTGAATTTCACAGACTTACTGTGAAGAGTTTCCATCCTTTGTAAATGAGATTCAAAGATAAACAAAACAAAACAGCCATGTCAATATTTTTCTCCTTAGCTCTTGAGTTGTATAAAAAATGTCTGTCCTGAGTAGGAATATAATACATGACTGCTAAAGTAGGTTAAAATTCTTCCTTGAATCTAGTAGGATTCTGGATGCTTCACTAGTCAAACAGCCTGTAAGCTCTCAAATTTGAAAAAAGAGGTTCATTTCAGTGATTATAGGCCTGGAATTGTCTGTCTCCTCCTTACTTTTGTCCATCTGAACAATCTGTATAATACTTCAAGACTTAGTTATTTGACTAGCTCAACTGTGAAGGCTGCCCAATATCTACTGTAGTAGAGCTCTGCCTCTGTCTTGCTCTCTCTCTCTCTCTCTTTATTTCTCTTCCTCTTTTTAGCTTGTGTCATGTTATATCTATCCCAGATCCATGTATTTATTGTCTTCTAATTAAGTATAATCTATTTGAATGCAATGACCAGGATGAAAGTTTCAGCGAGGTCATGTAGTCCAACACTTTGTATTTTTTTTTCATTCCTGTCTTCACTCCTGACTCTCTGAACATTGCTACTATCTCTTAGCTGCTTTCTCACCTTAAAATGTCCCTTTTCCCAAGTTGCCATTTCACTTTCGATGATCCTTTCATCACCCTGCTCTCAATGACAACAAAGAAGTTGAATTTAAGCTGGTTTTCCTGATTGAAAGTCCAGTTCCCCATCCACTATCCATATTGCTTTTCCAAGCATGTTATTTTAGAATTCAATTTGGTGAATTCAATTCTGTCTATATCTGAACTAAGTGCAAAATCTGAAGAAGAGAAAAATAAGAGTTACCTTGTCTTGTCTTTATGCTTTCTGTAAGCAAGTGAAATTCATCTTTTAATTTAATAAGCTTTTCCTGAAAACAAAGGCCCATATTTCTCCCACCTGTTAATCATGAAGTTTAGCAGTCTCCATAGAAATGATTTTGAAAGTTACTTTAAGAAAAATAGAGAGGCTTATGGTGGATGTATTCATGGTCCCGTGTGCTGTGAATAAGGAATTAGACTGTAGAAGGAGTATAAAGGATTCCATTAAAGGCATCTGTAGTTGGGGGGAAAAGAAGATGGGTGAGTTAGAGAGTATAAAAAGGGCAGATAGTTCTTTTATTCTTGGTATCTCTATAGTATCAGAATGAAAGGAAAAGTCTAGTTCTTTAGATGGAACCCTTGTAAAAACTATGTGGGTGCCCTTGAACAAGAGTCAAATGGACAAGCATGGATGATAGGTTGCTATCTGCATCACTGAAGAGTTGCCCGCATCTCTTTCTTTTTTTTAATAAAGCTTTTTTTTTAATTTTCAAAACATATACACAGAGAATTTGACAACATTGACCCTTGCATAGCCTTGTGTTTCAGACTTTCTCCTTCTCCCCGTCCCCTAGATGGCAAGCAATTCAATGTAGCCCACATCTCTTTCAATATAAATCTATGGATATGTTAAATTCATAGTTATTGCCCAGAAACTGCTTCAACCCTCACTTAAATCCAATCAGTTTACAAAGATATAATATGAAGAATTATTCTAAACAAGGTGAGAATATTATGATTTTTAATGGGAAAAAGAAATAAAATTGAGGTGAAAATGAAAATCTAGAGAAAAAGATCTTATAAAATGTCAGAGAGATCACATGTAGAAGTGAATAGAAAGCCAGCATTAAACCAATCCAGGATCACATAGGTTTAAGTTCTCCCTTTGGCATGTAGTGGCTGTGTGAACTTGACAACTCACCTAACTTTCCAGTGCTCTAGGGCAGGGAGGGTTTACATAAAACTTCTCTTTGTCACTTTTTGAATTTCCCCTTTGCTTCTAGTCTTCCTTCTTAAGTAGCTTGTAGAAAATAGATTTAGAGGTAGCCAAGACATTAGAGATCATCAGATACAATCTCACTTTGCAAATGAGAAAGGAAGGCCCAGAGAATTTAAACTGTTTATCCAAAGTCATATAGTTAAGATTAAGGTTTAAACCTAAGTCCTCTCTAATTCACCATCTAGAGATCTTCCCCCTCCCCGTTTTTCTATGCTATCTAATCTCTCCCACAAATAGCAACCTTTTGAGTACTTGAAGGCATTTATTATGTTCTCACTAATTCTTCACTTGTTCAGGCTAACCATCCCCAGTCTCTTCAACTAATTATCTTTTGTCACATCATCTGGGTGATAAATCACTGCTTAGGAACTTAAATGACATTTCTGTGACATCATGGGAATTTGGCATGAGTCATGCTTGGAAACTTGCATGAGATTTAGGAACACATCTGAATATGGGCAAAGAATATCAGAGGACATTTAGTCTAATACTCTCATTTTACAAATTAGGTTAAACTATTTACCATCTGTACAAAGCTAGTGAGTAATGGAAATGAATTTAAAAACCAGGACTTTTGGCTTTTGAGCCAGTGTACTTTGCATTGTATCAGACTACCATCCCTTGTTTTATCTCCTATCTTCATATCCCATGGTGCTTTCTTCTTATCACTATTATGAATGTGGGAGGGCTTGGCACCCTGAAAAAGTCCACCTTAATATGTAATTTCCAAGTCAAGAATCTTGCAAATCACATGCTTGAGTTCTTCCCCTTCTGCTTACCTGGATCAATATGCCTTCTGTTGCTTTTCCCAGCCTCTCTAATTTGCTGTTGTTCCAGGTTCTGTACTCAGGAAATTGTTCTTTCACTTGTTCAGGCTAACATTAGGTGGGGAGTTGAAAATACAGATTGCTGCTTCAGAGAATGTGTTAGGGTTGGGTAAACACACAGACAGGACTTCATTGATTCAGTCGTACCTACAAGACCAATTTCCAGAAGCCATGAATAGGAACATCAGTTCATTCCCACATTGATCACTGTTGTTACTGCTGTGGGGTCTCAAGTTCATCTGGTACCATTTGCAAAAATGTCAGGCTCTCTTTTGCAAGCTTCCCAACAGGGCCCTCCCATCTCATATATTTCTCTGACTTAACTTATTAAAAAAGAAAAAAAAATCAACTTTTGTCACCTACTGATTTCTCCATATTTTCAAGACATTTAAATGCAAGTCTGACTACATTGTTACTCAAGATTTTCCCATGCCTTTACCCAGACTATTCCCCATAGTTAGAAGGTACTTCTTTCTCTGTTGTACTTCTCAGAAACCCTCAGTTACTTCAACACTCAGACCAACTCTGTTGTGATGTCTTTCATTAACCCTTCTAGCAGCTGTTAATGTTTTCCCAGCCCCAAATACTTCTATTTAGTTTTTATGTACATTTGGATTTTATGACATGACTTCAGAAAAGTCATTTAACATCTCAGTACCACTTGACAGCTAAGACTTTAACTTGATGAATGACATGATCTGAAGCTATAGCTTGTTAAAGAGAATATTTTCAAGTGGATTTCCCTTTGTCAATGAAATCAAAGCTTGACAACCACACACACACACACACACACACAAAACTTCACATATACAAATATTTTGTTGCAGATGCACATGACAACCCATCTTGTAGAAGGGAAATGTATATGTAGTCCCTGCCTAAAAGAAACTTATATCCCCTCAGAACATCTATATGTATTTATGTATGCATGCATGAATACATACATGTCTACATTTTGTTTTAGACTAGTAGTATTTAAGATCATTGTGGGAAAGGACTATTTATGTTTTTGAACCCCTAGCTCCTAAGATAGTCAAGTAGGTGCTTGATTCATTTTTTTTTTGAATGGAAACAAATTAACTTTTAGATATACCTTTTGGTTTCATGAATGTTATAACACATTTACAGAATCATAGATACTACACAAGTTTATTTGGTCTTGCATATGTTTTTCAAAGATTTTCACAGAAAGACGTTTACCTTTACTTACAAAAATGATATATATATTAAGCTATTAAATTCTTTGCTAGTCAGGAATAAATAATATGATGGAAAATGTAAATTTGTTTACTAATTTAAATTAGAAAATAAACAACATAAGGGGAACAACTAGAATCTACACATTATAAGTCATAATTATATTGCATCTTTGTTAGCACTCCCTTTATACAGTTCAGGTGACCTGGTCCTGTACTAATACTTGGGCATGCTTATATATCTTTTAAAGAGCATCTAGCCAAAATGCAGCAAGACTTTTATAAATCCATGGAAGTCAGTAAAGCATTCTACCTCGTTTCATTATCTCTCAATAGTCTTACAGGGACTTTTCTCCTCATAAGACCAAGAGAATTTTTATTGAAACAATCCAGTGGGACACAATGCAAAGGGACCAATGGCAATGGCTAAACAGATGAGGCAAATCTGCAAGACTATTCGCTTTTCCCTACAGATCTCCAGATCACTATTAGTATCACCTGAGTCAGTTACATAGAAGGTGAGGAAATACTTAAGAGGATCTGGTTTATTAGAATTGGGAAATGCAGAAGTCCAAGTGTTATACAGAAAGTGGAAGGCTTTGCTAAGGCAAATCTAATTGGCTCCCTACCTCTGATGTCATGGAGAGGTATGCTCTAATATTATCTAGGAAACTAGAATTTCCTGACAAGAAAGTTTCCAGAAGTGGAAAGTGCCAGAGGAATTAAAAGACAGGTGGGAGAAGTTCATGGTAGGAAAACAGAGAGATAACTTTTTTTTTTTTTTTTAAGTTTTTACACACACACACACACACACACAGAGAGAGAGAGAGAGAGAGAGAGAGAGAGAGAGAGAGAGAGAGAGAGAGAGAGAGAGAGAGAGAGAGAGAGAGAGAGAGAGAGAGAAACTAATCAGTATTAGAACAAGTACCTCTAGTTCTGTGTCCCTTCATTTTATAGATGGGGGAACCAAGACCTGAACTGAACTGATTGGATGATTTTTGCTTCCAAGGTTACACTGGTAGAAAATAATCAAAGTTGGTATACCAACTCAGATCCCCTCTTTCAGCTTTCACTTTCAGGGCTCCTGATTCCAAATCTAACCCCCTTTCCACCAAACCAAAATACTTGATTATATCATTCCTTAATGATAGAAAGGTCATCAAGCAAATAGAAAAGAATACGTTTGATAAAACTGTTCCCTTTGCTAAGAAGGCTTGAATCTTTTCAATAAACATTTTAGCAACCGGGGATGGGAATAGTCAAATACAATGTGTCTATGAATTAATCAGTGACACATTTGCACATCAGGCCTTCAAATACCCTGTTAAACCCCCAGCTAATTCTCTCCCGCATAGCCTATTTTGGTTTCAGAGTGCAGCTGGTTATTCGAATTGTCACTGGCAATCCCAGGACATCCCAAGGAGCACTAGGTCGTGGATCTAATAGGCTGAGCTTTTCAGAACATTGGCACAGAATTTGGAATTTCATTAACGGGGTCAGAGAGCAGCAAGGCAATGCACTGTACCACCTCCTGAGAAGCAAGGGAAAGAAAAGGGGGCCAGGTGTGGAGCAGGTGTGGGGGGGAGGAGGACAAGCAGATTGGGGCCTCTACAATTTCAATTGAACAGTTATAATTGCACAGCTATTTCCTGCTGAGGAAAACTGTAAATGGGAAGAGCAATCTGGAATAACTGATCCTTTCAAAGATAGTACTGTGCTCCTCCAAATGACAGAAAGGTATCTGGATGTACAGGCCATGATTATCTGCATACACATATTAAATATGCTTCTAAAAAGTCTGAGTTACAGTATGTAAAACACTTTGAAAACTTTAAGGTGATAAAAGTGCTGCTTTTTCATTATTTTTTTCATTGTGGTTAATGTCATTATTATTATCATTTGTGGGTTTTATTATTTTTTTTTCGAACATCCAACATTCAGTTCTCTGCTTCTCTCCCCTTTTATATAAGATATAACTGGAATACTTTCTCTTTTCAGAGTTTGAGGATCCCTAACTGGTTTAAGGAGAGGGGATAGGAAGAGGGGGGGATAGAAGAAAAGGAATGAAAAAGGGATGAAAGGAGGGAAGGAAGGGAGGGTAAGGGAGGTAGTGAGGTGAGGGGAAAGACAGAGAGGGAAGTAAGAGGAGGAAAGAGGAATGGAAGAGAGGGCAGGGAAAGGAAAAGAGAAGTAGGGAGGGGAAAAAAGGCTTTTACTCAATGGCTATTTTTTTTTCCTTTTAATAAAAAAATTTCTTCTATAATATTTTGAATTGTGAATATGCCAGTGAGATTGGCCTCACTATGCTGCAAGGTACCATACACAAATTCCACTATATATTTCCTGTGAGGAAGCAAAGAGTCAAATTAGAAATATCTAGTCTAAACCTTTCACATTAATGAAATTATCTTGCCAAGATAAATTATGTTGACATGCTAGACTGAGGACCTATAGTCTTTGTAGTAAAGATAAGAGGATGAGTGATTGTTAAGATGATCCATGTTTGAAATCCAGCTCTGCTATTTGCTAGATATGTGATTTTTCTGGGCTCAGTTTCCTCATTTGTAAAATTAAATTATTGAACTATGTTGTCTAAGATCACTTTTAGCTCTAAATCCATGGGTATGTGAGTAGCCCAAGTTTCAAAGGTAGTAAATTTGCCGAGCTGTCATTTGAACCTTTAAATTACCAATTGCTGGTGATTTCTGATATACTATAGTGATACTACTAAAATTAAGACTAGGATATCACTGGCTGTAAGGATTCAGAATAGTGTCACTTATATTAACCACTTCCAATAATTACTTGAAAGGATTAAAGGATGATAAAGGACTCAGAAATTTGAGGTTTCAGAAATTAATTCTACATCTATACTGGGTCAATGATGTCAAACTAAAATAGAAATAGGGCCATTCAAGCATATATAAGGATCCCTCTGCATTGCATAATGACTCAGAACACTACTTATTTTTCAGTCGTGTCTGACTCTTCATGATCACATTTGAGGTTTTCTTGACAAAGATCCTAGAGAAGTTTGACATTTACTATTCTGGTTCATTTTATAGAAAAGGAAACTGAGACAAATAGGACTAAATGACTTCCCCAGGGTCACATAACTAGTAAGTGTTTGAGGCCAAATTTGAAATCATCTCCTGATGTCCAATATTATGCCACCTCACCACCCTATTTAAATGCTAGCTATCATTATTATATTTTCTTTAATTACCTTATTGTAGTTATTCTTCTAATTACCTTTTCTTAATTCTTTAAAAATAATTGTTTAAATCTTGAATTGAGCTATTCACACTACACTTGATCAAAACCATATGTACTTCTTGTTCTGTGCTTGAATTGCTTTTCAATAGATGGATTTTTTTTTAATTTTATTTTCAGATGCTATCATCTGATCATAAAATCTGATGGAAGGGATGCTACCCTTTTCTCTAGAAAAAAAGAAGAAGAAAGATAAAGTGTGAATCCTTTTCAAGAATTGGGTTTTTCCAACCTTACTATATCTATTATGTCTTCTTAGAGAATTTTTACTGTTTTTAACATCATCAGAAGTATGAGCTCTCCTTGTTCAGCCAATCACTACTTATTTTCTAATTCCACCAGAAAGGTCCTTATTACTTGTAAGAAAGTAACAACATACAGGATTTTTTTGTGGTTTCATCAATTGAACACATTGGGAAAGCGAGTATTAATCAATTTTCCTAATGTTGATGATGATGATGATGATGGTGCAGTGATAGTATCAGTATTATCCTTCTATGTGAATACAGTCAACAATTTGTGGATAAAGAAGTAACAGAAAGAGAACTGATTGCAAATTACAATTTGGAAATAGTTTTAGAATAGCAATTTTGGAAAAGTTCAATTAGAGAAATTATAGAAAAATATCTTTAAAGAGCCTAGACTTAGATGTCATTAGATTTTTATACTAGAAAATAGTGACAAATGTTCTATACATTCCTAAACATTGTAAAAATAATTTAGCACTTATACAAAGTGCTATACAGTACACAAGACAGGATGTTGTGGTTAGAAATATTAACCAGAAGTTTATTCTTTTTTCATGGACCAATAGTCAATAAATCTTGATACTATTAAAACAGACACAAATTTCCTAGAAAATGCAATCAATCAACCACATTGTAACTGAACAATGAGGAGAGATTGAACTATTGTTCACAACCACCTGAATATAAAAATGAACCATAAAACTTTAAGGATGCCACCTTTTATTCTCATCTAATATTTTATATTACCCTATTAAATAAAAAATCAATTTTAACATTCTTTTTTTTTTAACATTCTCTTTCCCTAAACATTCTCCATATTCTTTCCTTCCCTCACTTCCTCACAAATTTAAGAAGGAAAGCAATTTGACATAGCTTATGTTTGTTATCATACAAAACACATTTCCACATGTCACTTTGTGGGGAAAAAAGATAAAAAAGAAAAAAGAAAATTAAGAAAATGCATCTTTGATCTGCATTAAGGATCTACTAGTCATTTCTCTGGAAATGTGTACTACCTTTCAACATAAGTTGTCTTACAGAATTGTCTAGGACCATCGTCTTGATGAGAATAGCTGTTATTCATAGTAGATCATCATACCATATCACTGTTACTATGTACAATGTTTTATTTGTTCTGCTCATTTCATTTTGTATCAGTTCATGTGTCTTTTCATGTTTTTCTGAAAGCATTCTGGTCATTATAGTATTCTATCATAATCATATACAGCAACTTGTTTGGTCATTTTTCAATTGATACACATTACCCCCATTTATGATTCTTTGCGAAAGACTAAAAGAGATGCTGTAAATATTTGTGTACACATAGGTTCTTATCCTTTTAATATTTTTTATTTCTTTGGAATACAGACCTAATAGTAGTATCTGACCCTTGGAAAAGGGATATGCATGGTTTTATAGTGCTTTGGGCAGAGTTACAAATTGCTCTCCGTTGGATCAATATACAACTTCACACAATAGAAAAATAGTGTTTTAATTTTCCCACATCCTCTAACATTTGTCATTTTTCTTTTCTGTCATATTAGTTAATCTGACAGGTGTGACATAGTAGCTCAAGTTATTTTAATTTGCATTTCTCTCCTCAACAATGATTTAGAACAATTTTTTTTTTTTTTTACATATAGCTGTAGATATATTTGATTGCTTTGTCAGAAAACTGCTTGTTCTTAAGGGATGTTTTTAACAGATGTTTCCATATCAAATAGTCATAGTACTTGAGATCTAAAAGTGGAGATTAAAATCATATGGAAAACACAGGAAGAAAGGAAAGAATAAAGAATGAATGATTTAATAAATGAATGAGTGAAACATGTATTTATTTATTTATATTCAAAGTGCTATAATAAAGTCTAAGAATAGCATCAAAAAGAAATTAAAAATCTCAGTTTTCAAGGCTCTTACATTCTAATATGGAAAGATAACATATAGTAAAATAGTGTGCAGTTTTGGATTGTCAAGAAAATGACAAGACTGATTATTCATGGAGTAATTTTATTACCTTTCCATGAACTATAATTGAAAAAGAGAATGGTAAGATCATACTATGCTGAAAAGTAATTTGGGGGCTATGTCAGAATGGGGATGGTCACTAACCAGGGGGTTGTCGTATGAGCTTGAATTTTAGTTTGCAGGCAAAGTTTAGAGGACAGGAATCTCATAACTTAAAGATAACCAAGGGAATAAAATGAAATCACTATCATCTACTATCATCCTAGATGTTTGCTGTTTGCTCAGTCTGTGGGGAAGATGCTTTTGGAGAGTGAATGCACCATTAATCATACCATAATCCTTTTATTTAACAACTGCATCCAATTATTTTTTGATCACTGAAATGGTCTCCAAAATATTAAATATAAAGGAGAATTCTATCCAAATCATTATTTTTTCCATTTCTATAGGAGCTTCATCCTCTAATGATGAAAAGAACAAGATAATATTAATTATAATATCTCATATTTATCTAGGGTTTCACAATTTATAAATAACTGCCCACTCTAATAATCTTTTGAGGTAGTTAATATAAGCTATTTGACAGATTTGGATACTGAATCTCAGAAAGTTAAATTAATTGTCCACTGTGAGAAAACTATTAAATTGACACAGTTGCCACTGACAACCAGAACTTTTCATTACAGAAATTGGACCTTCTAATACATCTCCCCCCACTGATGCCGGTAAATAGAGATAAATTCACACCCATGCATACATGCACATATATTATTATTAAACTTCCACCATAGGCTTCTTAAAACTCAATGATGTTGACCATCTGGGCCTATTTTCTTACTGTTAAAACTTGCTTAATGTTTCTTCACTGGACTGTCAGCTCCTTGAGATGAAAAATGATCTTTTACCCTTTTTTGTACTCCCAGAACTTAGCACAGGGCCTGATATATGATAAATTATTGTCTACTGACTTAGCACTTGTCATTTTAATCTTTTCTTGTGTATATAATTTTATTTTTTGGTTAAACCAATCTGATGAAGTATGTAGGGTATGTAGTTCAACTAATTTTGCAAATAAAGAAAAAATGGTATAGTGAGATGGTTAGGCAGATCAATGAGACTAATCAATATTCTGTTTGACATTATATAGAATGTATCATACTCCTACCTCCATACTTCTTCCTGTCCCCATGTTGCAAAGAATGGGAGGGGATATTTTTTAAAAATTTCTTTTCTTACTATTGATCAGAGAAATGTAAATTAAGACAACTTCCTACCAATCTCTCAAATTGGCTAAGATGACAGAGAAAAACAATGATGAATGTTGGAGGGGGCGTGGGAAAATTGGGATGGTAGATTTGTGAAGTGATCCAATGATTCTGGAAAGTAATTTGGAACAATGCCCAAAGGTCTATCAAAGTGTTTATACTGTTTGATCCAGCAGTGTTTCTATTGGACTAATATCCCAAAAAAGATCTTAAAGGAGGGAAAGGGACCCACAGATCCAAAAATGTTAATGGCAGTCCTTTTTTGTAGTGTCTAGGAACTGGAAGCTGAGTGGATGCCCATCAATCGAAGAATGGCTGAATAAGATAAGGTATATGAATGTTATGGAATATTATTGTTCTATAAAAAACAGTCAGCAGGATGATTTCAGAGAGGCCTGGAGAAACTTACATGAACTGATGCTAAGTGAAATGAATGGAACCAGAGATCATTGTACATGGCAACCACAAGATTATATGATGATCAATTCTTATGGACATGACTCTTTTTAACAATGAGATGATTCAAACCTATTCCAATCATATTGTGATGAAGAGAGCCATCTACACCTAGAAAGAAGACTGTGGGAATTGAAGGTGGTTCAAAACGTAGTGTTTTCATGTTGTGGTTTATTTGTATTTGATTTTCTTTCTCTTTTTTTTTCCTTTTTGATCTGATTTTTCTTGTGCAACAAAATAATTATATAAATATGTATCCATATACTGGATTTAACATGTTTTTATCATGTTTAACATATATTGGATTACTTGCTATCTAGAGGAAGGGGCCAGGAAAAGGGGGGAATTGGAAATAAGGTTTTGCAAGGGTTAATCTTGAAAAATTATCCATGGATATATTTTGAAAATTAAAAAGCTTAAATAAAAAAATTTTTAGAACTCAAAATCATATAAGATTTAATGTTTAAAGCTATCTCAACATGTAACTGGAAAAATACTATTAAGTGGAAAATTAAAAAAAGATATATATTTTTTTTTCAAAATCAAACTTGGTCAGTATATTTATAAAAATTTCATTTTCTGTTTTTTAAAAAAAATTCATTTATTTTGTTTACATCTTTACATCTACTGTTTTCCTGGTTCTATCACATTTTACATTCTTCAATTCATGTAAGCTTTTCCAAGAAGAATGTAATTTTGGCTATAATTTCATTCATTTATTCACTTAGATGTTTCATTCACTTAGTTGTTTAGTAATTATAAAGCAACAGCATATAAGATCTAGAAAACCTTTAAAGAGGGAAAACTCAGGTTTGACCATTGCCTCTAATACTTGTTGGCTTTCTGAATTTGAGCAAGTCACTTAATTTTCCTGTACTCCATGCAACTTTCTTAGAAAACAATTTACAGAAGAAAATATTGAACTGTTTTGATAGGATGGTTTTATTCAAATGTGAATATCTCTATATTAATTAAATCACATCTACAACTGCAGATCTAGTCATAAAATTAATATTCAACTAATGCAACAGAATATTTTGCTAGTTGATAGATATTTTAAAGAAAAAAGCATAACAGAATACATACACACACCATTTCCACCCTCCAATTGCAGAATTTCCATTCTGCTTTTATGCAGTACAATCACTTGTATGCAATACATATTCAGAGCATCCAGTATTGTTTGGGAAAGGTAAATTCCCATTGACAATATTGGGTTCAACAATTTTATTTATTTTAACATTGTTATCTAAATCCTGCCTAATATAATAATTATTGATTAGTAGATACTAGTTGTGTTCCACAGGATAGATGAAGATTCTTCCTATAAATAAATGAAATATTTTAAGACTCATCCTATATCTTTTAATTTTGACAATGCATTGTCTAACTACTATACATAAAATATCTATAGGTACTTATAGGAGATATACAGTAATAGGCTGTATGAATCACTGTGCTGAATCAAGGTGACAATTCTTCTATTCTTTGGGGTCTTAAAATCACATCTCAAAATGGCAAAGTATTGTCTGACTTACTGATACTTTGATCTTCCCCACTGTCAAATTAAATCATTTCATTTACTTTCTACCAGGGTCATTCAGTATGGGATGATGCTTTTATCACAGTCCCCTTAGAGCTGAATAGGATTTATGTTTTAGGTCAATGTGGATAAAGAAGCATCTAACTGGGAAGGTTAGGAAAATGAATGAAAACTTCTCCTTCCAATAGAAGAAAGAAAGAAAGAGGTCTTGGCCAAATGTACAACCACTTTGTCATTGCACCAAAGACAAGGAATAAATATCTAGAAGGTAATTGATGGCTATGCATTTCCACAGTGGGTCAAAACAAAGTTATTCTGTTCAGTCTTTCCTGTAATTGGATGTTGGTGGGGTAAATGTAGTTTGAGGTGGAACAAAAATAGAAATCCTTCATGCTACAATGATTGGTTAACATATGTGCGTGTAAGAATTTACTTGTAGAACATCCATTAGCAAAAATGACCTTTCTCACTTCTGGAATCTTGGAGAAGCCAGTGATAGCACAGACTACGTCTTCTTGATATTAAAAAAAGCTGATTGAATTCTCCTTTTATCAGGCATTTGTTATGTGTTTAGCACCTGGTATCAGATTTTTAATCAGGTCTTCTTGATTTCTATGCCAAGTGCTCTAAGTATTGTACCACCTAGCAATTTCTAAGTAAAACAAAACAAAACAAAAAAACAAGATTGGATTTGGAGGTGTATGGTGGTATTAGGATTAGACCTATGATTTAATTGGTATATGAAATATCTCAAATGGGAAAATTCCCTTCACCAGTGCAGACAGGTGCTATTTTGCAGCTTTTACTTTGTTACCTAGACCAATGAGAGAATGTGACATCTAATATCAAAACAAAACAAAACAAAAAGTATTTTAAAGATATAATTTGAATTCTGTACTTCTTGGCTCAGAGACCAATTCTCTGACCACTTTGTCCCTTAACAACAATAAAATAATGATTGGTTAATTTATTTGGCAACATTAGCTTTTTTTGAAAGATGATTAGCAATGTTTAATCTACCAAGATCATGTTAAAGCTTATAATGTTATGTTCAGTGGCACTTCATTTCCAGTGCTGTTTTTCTCCTTTAGTACATAAGTTTCTTGATGACACAACCGGTCTTAATTGGTTGGATTTATATTCTCAATAATTTAAATATTGCTTACCACATAATAAATTATTAGAATCCTTACAAAGTGTTAAGTCGCTTATCTAATTTATCATGGTACTTAGCAAGTTCTCTAGCTCACTAATGTATTTAAGTACTCATTGGAGTTCACACTTTTGGGAGATTCATAAGTCAGGATTCAATATAAGATTCACAAGTTACATCTCCCAAAATCCCACTCTCTCGGAGGAGGAATCAACCTTTGAGTTCACACCTCTAAAAGAGCATATAAAAGGACTAGCTTCAGTCAAGAGTCAGTAGAACAGGAGATGCAGAAAGCTGAAGGCTGAAGCTGGCAGAGGCAAAGGACAAGCTGCAAGAGCTCTTAGAACCAAGGAGGGAGATAGGCCTCTAAGAAAACTAACTGGGTTATTTTAGAAGAGACAATAAAGGATTTGAACTTTTAACAGCTGATGCATTTGAGGTGATTATTACTTGGAACTGAAACTAAAGCTGCCTCCAGAAGCCCCCCAAGAAACCTGCTCCCAGAGAACAATCATATTTTTAGAGAAGAGGACACTACAATAAATGATTAATAAGTCTTTTTTCTTCTATTTTTCTTTCTGTCTCTCACACACACAGAGGTTCAATAAAAATGATTTTTTAGAAAGTATAACTATATTAATATAATCATTTATTTTTTAAAAAATTCTATGAAATATATGTATTTAAAAACATTATTCTGAAAAAGGTTCATAAATTTAATCAAGCTTCCAAAGGGTTATGGCATACTAACAATAAAATAATTAATAATAATAATAGCAATAATAAGTTTTCTGTAATGCTTTAAGTTTTGCAAAGAACTTTGCATATGCTATTCTGTTTAATTCTTATAACAACCCTCTGATATAGGCACTATTATAATTTCCATTTTACAGATGAGGAAACTGAAACTGAGAACTGTCAGTTCTCTTATGTGCAGTTACTTATGCACAGTCAGATAGGTAGTAAATATGTGAGGCAGGATTTCAATTCAAATCTTCCTTATTCTAAATCCATGGCTTTATTAACTGTGGCATCCCTGATCTATGTGATCAATTTGAAAAAAAAATACAGAAATTATTACTGTTGTGAATTGGGAGATATATAATGCAAATAATAACAAAGAGCTGGTAGATAAAATAATACTTAAAACATATTGTCAGGTAGTCTAGCTGCTATTTTAGGCTAGTTTTACAAAATTAAAAAAATTATATTACAAATAGAAAATCATTATTTTGAACTTTTCCTTTGTTTTATATTTAAATGTTTCTCTGATGACACATCATAATGTGGGTCTTGGGTTCCTGATGAACTTGTTACCAGTGAACAATATCTGTTAGATACCAAGTGGTAAAGATGTTGATGGAGTGGGGTAATATAAAGGGCCAGAACTCTGGAGAAGTATACTTGAAACAAGGATGCTTACAACAAGGTGTTAACTCAGTGGAATTGCTGAGATGATGGCTCTCTAATATACATATACTTAGTACTTAGCATGATGATGTAATGGTTCTCTAGTTCACACATAATCAAGTATGCTGTAATAATGTAATTACAATAAGGTATTTAAGGGGTGAGAGTATTGGAAATGAGACATTTTATCTTTGACCATCCTCCTGGTGGCTCAACTGCCTACTGCACTCCTCCACTAAGATCAAGGCTGATCCCCAGATCCTCCAGAAAGTTAGCCCAGACATTACATTTTGGCGCCCAGTGTGGATCACTGAAAGAAGCATATTACATTTTGAGACTCTGGACATAAACTCAGTGGAGAAATCCCTGTGAACTGGAAGTAGGGTGAGCAAACTAGTCATTTTCATTTTTTCAGCTGAAATGGGGCAAATACTAAGTAAAGAGCCTTTCCCACCCCAAGGGACATTACAGGGTAATAAGTATATGTTTTTGTTCTTACTACTGGAAGGCTGGGCACAAAATAATGGTTTTAATTTAAATATGAATATCCATATATGAGTTTACATCGTTCCTTGTCCAAGAGGTTCTAAATTAACAACCAATATTACTCTATAGAGTCCTTAATCAAGGAAGCTTGGAGAAAATTTTGATTCATCTATGTCAATCCCTTTACTCCACTGAGACCCTTAGGCCCAGGGAGTGACTTGTCAAAGTCACTCTAGAAGTCCACATGATTAACAATCTGTATGGCATGTTGTTGTTAACCTCTTCATTGTTATTGTTTTCTTACTGACAATCTTTTTACTATTATTGAGACAGGATCCTAGAGTCCATATAAGCAACTTATTGTAAAAAGGGGAAAGAGATTTTTGTTTGAAGACTTTCTTTTAGAGAAGTCTGGTAATCAATTTCCCCTTTAAGGGAGCACAAAAAACAGTTTTCCAAGGATCTTTAATTATCTACTATTTTGTTTGTCTAAGCTTTTTGTTTTCTAAACTTATATTTCTATAAGTTGAAGAGAAAGTATCTGCATAGTCTTGTAGAGTTTCTTCACCAAGGATTTACCTATACCAATCAACTTGTAAATCTATTACTTACCTTTATCACACTTTTACATAGATTTTAAGTAAAGTCTTTCTTTAAGAGAACTCAGAATTTTCCTACTAATCTTTCATTTCTCATTAGCTACTTGGATTAGTTTCAACTCCACCAGCATCAGGTCTCCCAACCCTGATGCCAACCACATTTTAGCCTTCCCACATAAAATTGGAAGCTCCTTCAAGGCAGGAAATAGTTTTCTTTTCCTTATTTGGATATTTAGAGCCGTCATATAATAGACATTTAATATTTATTGACTGATTCCAGTTTACACTTAGAACAACTATATATTTGCATTAACTTGAGTGATCTTCTCCACAATCCTGGAAGGATTGAAAGTTATTGTGATACAAGTTTTATTAATGAAGGATTGAAAACTCAAAAACCTTAAAAGATTCATCCAATTCTATTCAAGAAGGCAAGGGGAAAATTGGAATCAGAAATAATTTTCCCAAATTTCATTTCCTTGGAGGCAGTATGATAGACTTGGAATGAGGAAAATATGAGCTGAAATCCCAGCTTAGATACTTGCTAGTCTTGTGTGACCCTGACAATGTCACTTATGTAACCTCTCTGAGACTTGATTTTTTAATCTACAAAATGATCAGTTCGGATTCCATGACTTCTAAGTTCCTTTGCAGTTCTGAATCTATTTTCCTATGATCTCTAATATCAATTTACCGTTAGTAAGGACCTGTTCTGACAAACTATTGTGTGAGGCTCCAAGTAGATAGAAAGAAGAAATGGTTTCATCTTCAAAAGGTTTTCCCCTTGTCTCTCTTTACTGTCCCTTTATAATTCTGGACTGTTCATTTCCTAAATTCATGATTTTAGTCATCTGAAATAAAATAAAGTAACATGATTTTCAGCAGAGACTTGCTGATAAACATTATGAAGCCAGGACTTCGCAACTCTGGATTTCACATACATCTAGTTTCAATGTAAGTATATTTGAATGAGAGAGAGAGAGAGAGAGAGAGAGAGAGAGAGAGAGAGAGAGAGAGAGAGAGAGAGAGAGACTGTTTCAAATATTACTTCCTTTCCCAGTTTTTCCTGATTGATAGACTGATTAAAAAACTTACAGTTAACCAAAAGAAGGGGAATATACTATGAGGTGGGAATACTCCATTGACTGGCAGGCTAATTCCACATAGAAGTTTAGCACCCTGAAAGAGTTAGTTAGCTGTAATCAGGAAAAAGATACCATGAGGCACAAGGGAGAAGGTGAGAAAAAAGGCACCATGAGACATAGCATGGTGGGCTAAAAAGGGATTTTAACAAAGATGACACAGGTCATAGATTTATAGCATAAATTTAATCTCAGAGTTTAACATCATAACTTAGTTTTCTGATTGGATACAGTAATTTGGGATTACCCAAGACTTCCATAGAGGGTGGGACTGTAAAATTGAAGTGATCCCCATCAGTGCTAGGGCTTGTTTGCTTCATGGAGTAATCTTATCACTACCTGAAACTTTTTCTGCCAATCTCACCTAATTATCCAGGACCTCATTACAATGACAGGAAAAATTTCTTCCTTGGAATCATAGGAGAAGCTCCTGCTCATTGTTGCTAGTGATGGGTGTTTACTTCCCTCATGCATATTCAAATAGTAAAGGATTTTTTACGGAATCCTGTTCTACACTCCTAAAAGCTACCAACTATATTTGTTCATGGGGTAGTTTTAATGG
Organism: Antechinus flavipes; assembly: GCF_016432865.1. Taxonomy (NCBI): domain Eukaryota; kingdom Metazoa; phylum Chordata; class Mammalia; order Dasyuromorphia; family Dasyuridae; genus Antechinus; species Antechinus flavipes. The sequence continues at coordinate 232,179,228 of NC_067403.1, forward strand.
GATTTTTAATGTTAAAAAACAACAAATAGCTCTGAGATAGGTGACTATGACTTACATTTTGACTAAAATGAGATAATGGAAAATGGGAAGTGGGCAGGGATTAGCTATCTTCTCTTAATGACCACTCACTCTGTTTTCTTGGTCATAGAAAAACCTATTTAGTACTTTGGAATAAAACTTAAGTTTAAGAAAGTCCATTTTTTAAAAATGTAGAGCCTAAATATACATCTCTCTCCCTTACTGAAGATATGTGTATTCACCACAGCAGATCCTATTAATCTCTCCTGCTACTGCTGAGGACAAAGCATATGTCTTTTGAAAAGAGAGATTTCAGTCTTGTTGCCTGACTCTCATCTCCTGTTTGCATATTTGCTTTCTTTCCCTTATCCTCAAACTACTGAAAAATGGGAATTCTATCAGTCAGACCATCAATAAGCAATCCAGGCTCTTACAAATTGCAGAGCTTTCCAAAACAAATCCTGTGTTTATTTCTTGTTGACATCCCTACCCAAAGGCAAAAAAATGCCTTCCATAAACTCACTGATTTCAATTATTAATAGCAGTAAATGCAGTACATTCATTCTACAAGTAGACTCAGGTGGAATGGTAGCAAATAGTCATTAATTCATTTACTGAATAATGCATTTATCGAGGATATTTATAGGAGCTTTCTCTCTGCTAATATATCTTCTTTTATTGATTAATATGCACTGCCATTTCTAAATATATATAGTTTACATAATTCTTTATGCACACAAGCAAATAAAATATCATTTGGGTTTTTGTTTTCCCATGAATTTTATTTCCATTAGTAATTACAAAGTAATGAAATTTCAGATGTGAATGATAAAAAAGCCTTTTTTTCTTAATCCCTTATTAATTTAAGTCGTCAAAATTACTTCTAGATGTCAGGAGAAATTCTATAGACTTTCACAAAATGATATTAAAAGTTACAGGCTTTTATAAAATGTGGAAAGAGTCGCATCCTATATCCACAGGAGCAATGGAGATTGCTGGCTTAACTAAAGGAGGAGGCAAAGGAAATGAGAGAGGAACAGTGACTGGAATCTGAGACACGTTCTCCTAAGAAGGAGTTATAATGCTCAAGTCAACAAATGGAACAATAGAATGTCTAGAAGCAATTTCTTTGTAGAAAGTACAATTATCAAGCTTAAATCTGTGATAGTGATTTTTTTTTCTCTCTTCTTTTTTAAATAGCATTTCCCCCAGTTGCACATCAAGAAAACTTTAGCATTTATTTTTATGATTTGAGTTCCAAATTTTTCTCACTTCTCTCCCTCCCTATTTCTTCTCCTACAATGGTAAGCAATTTGATATATGTTATACTCACTTGGATCATACTGTTGCCAAAAACAGTTGAATCACTTGTAGTTGATTATCACATAATGTTGCTGATATGGTATATAATGTTTTCTTGGTCCGGTTCAGTTAATTTTGCATGAGTTTGTAAAAGACTTTCCAGTTTTTTTTTTTTCTTTCTGAAATCTGCCTGTCCATCATTTCTTATTGCACAATAGCATTCCATTACAGTTATCTATCATATTTTCAGCCATTCCCAATTTGATGGGCATCCATTCTATTTCCAAAATTTCCCCCATCATAAAAGTAAACATTTTTGTGCATGTGAGTTCTTTCCCTTTTTTATCTATTGTTATGATCTATTTGTCAAATGGACCTAGTCATGTTATTGCTGGATCAAAGATTCTGCAGTTTTCTTGCCCTTTGGTTATTGGTCCAAATTGCTCGGATCAGTTCACAATTACACCAACATTAGTATTCCAATTTTTCTACATCCTCTTTATTATTTTCCTTTTTTGTTATATTTGCCAATCTGATAGATATGAAGTAATACTTCAGAGTTGTTATGTTGTGCATTCTCTAATCAAAAGTGACTTAAAGTACTTAAAACTGCCTACTTGTGTACTTTGACTACTTAGCAGTACGAAAATGTCTTGCATTTTCATAAATTTGATTTAGTTCTCTATATTAAAACTGGGCCTTTATCTCAGATGCTTATTATAGAGATTATTTCTCAAATTTCTGTTTTTTCCTACTAATTTTGGTTACAAGGCTTTGTTTTTGCAAAAATTTTAAAATTTAATATAATCAAAATTATTTATTTTACGTTTTATGCTGCTCTCTACCTTTTGTTTGGTTATGAATTTTCAGAGTTTTTTTTTTTTTTAAGTTCTCCTTTAAGAAATTGGATGCTACGCTCTTTGATCCAATAATATCTCTACTGGGCCTATATCTCAAAAAAATCCTAAAAAGGAGAAAAGGACCCATAGGTGCAGCAGCATGTTTTTGTAGTAGCAAGGAATTGGAAACTGAGTGGATAATGGTTAAATAAGTTATGATATATGAATGTTATAAAATATTTTTCTATAAGAAATGACCAGCATTTCAGAAAGGCCTGGAGAGACTTACATTAATTAATGCTAAGTTAAGTGAGTAGAACCAAGAGAATATTGTATACAGCAACAACTAGATTATATAATGATCAATTCTAATGGACTTGGCTCTTTTCAACAGCAAGGTGATTCAGGCCAGTTCCAATGATCTTGTGATGAAATGAGTCTCTCCCAGAGAGAGACATGTGGGCATTGAATGTAGATCACAGCATAATACTGTTTTTTTTTTTAGTTGTTGTTTGCTTGAGTTTTGTTTTCTCTTTTTTTTTTTTACCTTTTTGATCTCATTTTTCTTGTGTATCATGATAATTGTGGAAATATATATACATAAAAGAATTACACGTTGATATGTTGTATTTCTATCTGTCTGGAGGGGGTGGTGAGGAAGGAAGGGAGACAAAACACAAAGTTTGCAAGGATAAATATTTAAAACAATGCATATGTTTTTAAAATAAAAAGTTTTATAAAAAAAGAAATAAAAAAATAACAAAAAACATACCAATATGTTTAGTATTGATATCACTTCATTGTCTTTTAATAAGATGTAGCTTCTTACTGATCTCTGTTTTAATTAGGTCTATTTTTGTTTCTCCTTGACCTGATACTATTCTTTTTTTTTTCTTTTTTTTTCAAAACTTTAGATGAAGGATAATAGATTTTGCTCCAGCTCCTTCCCTTTACACTCTGTGCATCTCTCTGCCATCTTGACTCCTAGAAGTGCTCTAGGTGATTATGATTCTTACTCACTGACTACTAAAAGAAGACAGATCCTCCCTTTGATTGTAAATTAGAGGTTTCTTGGAAATAAAAAAAAGTAATTTACATGAAAGTGAATGGAAAATCTCAAATAAATGGTAGCAATTATTTGGAATCCAAATAATTATTTATGCCTACAATAAAAGTGTATTTAAAATTAATTTTGGTTATTTTTGGTTTGGGTGTTTTTAGGCCAAAAACAAGTATATTCAAATTTAATCACCAGATCATTTGATCATTATTCAATCAATCCTATGTAATATATATATATAAAAGAATTACACGTTGATATGTTGTATTTCTATCTGTCTGGAGGGGGTGGTGAGGAAGGAAGGGAGACAAAACACAAAGTTTGCAAGGATAAATATTTAAAACAATGCATATGTTTTTAAAATAAAAAGTTTTATAAAAAAAGAAATAAAAAAATAACAAAAAACATACCAATATGTTTAGTATTGATATCACTTCATTGTCTTTTAAGAAGATGTAGCTTCTTACTGATCTCTGTTTTAATTAGGTCTATTTTTGTTTCTCCTTGACCTGATACTATTCTTTTTTTTTCAAAACTTTAGATGAAGGATAATAGATTTTGCTCCAGCTCCTTCCCTTTACACTCTGTGCATCTCTCTGCCATCTTGACTCCTAGAAGTGCTCTAGGTGATTATGATTCTTACTCACTGACTACTAAAAGAAGACAGATCCTCCCTTTGATTGTAAATTAGAGGTTTCTTGGAAATAAAAAAAAGTAATTTACATGAAAATGAATGGAAAATCTCAAATAAATGGTAGCAATTATTTGGAATCCAAATAATTATTTATGCCTACAATAAAAGTGTATTTAAAATTAATTTTGGTTATTTTTGGTTTGGGTGTTTTTAGGCCAAAAACAAGTATATTCAAATTTAATCACCAGATCATTTGATCATTATTCAATCAATCCTATGTAATATATATATATATGTGTGTGTGTGTGTGTGTGTGTGTGTGTGTGTGTATACACACACACACACACACATATATATATATATATATATATATATATATATATATAGGCACTTTGTCAACTGAGTCAAAATCTCACCTTCTTGTGCTAAAATTGTTTAGTCATTCCTTTATTGATATGAAGCTCCTTTGTTTCTAGTTCTTTGTTATTGAAAGTATTATAAAAAGATTTTTAAATTATATATATACTTGGCACTTTTTTTTTTGCCATAGAACTTCTTTGGACATAGGGCAAATTTGCATCATATCACTTTTATGGATTTTTTGGACATTTTATTTACTTCCTTTTTAGAATATAAAAATGTCTTCTAAGATGATTGGAATGGTCCCTAAATCTATCCACAATAAACTGATATCTCCTATTTCTCCACAAATCCTCCAACACTGATTATTCCCATCTTTTTTCATCTTTACCAGTTTTCTGCATAGGAGAGGAAAACAAAGATATTTAATTTGTACTTTTGTTTTTTTACATTTAAAAGCATATACTTACATACTATATGTGTGAGTATAATATTAGACCCTCATCATAATATTGGATACATTTATTTCAGTTTTATTTTCTTAGGTGCATTAATTATGGTTGTATCAAAATTCCCTAATTTCATGCAATCAAAATGATCTTTTTATACTTTTTGTAATTTTTTTTTCCATTCAGTGTTCTGTTAGTAATTGACTTACCAGCCTTAATTGTTAAAGATGCATGAAAAGTTACCCATATAAAGTTTAAGGTGTGCTATTATTCTGATTATAAATTCAATTTTTTTGTGACTATGTGATGTAAGACTATAGGTAACAGATAAAATATGAACTGGCTTTGGTAGAGAGAATTGATTCAGGAGTTTTTTCTTTTGTTTTTTGATGACATCATAGTTCCAATCTATATCCCAAACTAGCTGTCTCTATGGTGTAACATGTAATCCTTTCTTTTTTTTTTTTTCTTTTTTTCTTTTTTACCACAGTGTTTTTCAAGTTCCCAGCTATTTTATCATATACAATGTTTGTGTCTAAGCAATTTATGTTTTATCATTTATCACTAAGTAATTGAGCTCTATAATTTCTGAGTTTTCTTTATCTATTAGGTTCTACTGCTACATTAAAAATAAGAAAATAATTGATAACAAGATACTGGACTCTGAGGCAATGTATTAGAGTGTAATAAAGGTGAGACTACCATGAAATTATAGATTATGATATCATACTTAATATTTGTGTTTCTTTAATTTAACAATAGATAAAATAGGCAAATATAAAAATTCAATCATTCTATCAAAATGTAAATGTTGTTACATTTTAAATTATTTCTTAATAATTTTGGGGAATTCCAAAAATCTAATTGACTGTATTATGTTAAATATTATACATATTATAAATAAAACAATCTAATTAAACTAACTAAAATTTCCAGTTTTATTGTCAGCTATATATCTACCAAAATATTTATTTTATTTTTCATTAATTTTTTTTAAATATTTTTTTTTATTTTGCTTCCACCATGATCAACACTTACCTATTATAATATTTTAGGAAGCTGATTTTGTATAATAATACTTCAATATACTTACTATCTCAAAATTATAACATATCACAATTTGAAGGGATATCAGTGATCAACAAGTCCAAGCTGTTATTGGAGTTTCTTTTACCAAACATGCATTTTTTTTCAGATTCTTCATCAAGCCCATTTGAAATTTTTCTTTAGATAAAGATAAGTTCTGACTCTTTGCAACTTATCTCCATTGCTTCTAGCTCTTTTTTGGTGGATAGTAGTTTGACTAATTTTTCATAATGATGACTCTCATTTTTACAGATTTTCCAATGATGTTCAATTGCAGTTTTACAGATGAGGAAACAGACTTAGAAACTGTAAATGATTTTCCCAGAGGCACAGAGATAGTAAATGCCTGAGTCAGGACTGGAATCTGGGTTTTCCTAAATTCAAGTCCAGGACTCTACCCTCTACATCATACTTCTCCTTCATTCATTCTTTTGTTCTTTATCTCTTTGAACTTTTCCACTGAACTATACTCCTTCTTAAATGATATTGAAATATACGTATCATATTGAAAATCAGATATGAGATGTTTTCTTTTTTAAAAGTTTTTTTTTTCAATAAATAATTAACTTAGATCAATTCCCCTTGTCCTAAGAGCAATAACAGTTTTGTGCTTATAGCTTTAAAATAACTATAAGATTCAAGAGACAGCCAGGAAGGAAGGATGGAAGGACGGAAGGAAGGAAGGAAGAAAGGAAGGATGCAAGGAAGGAAGGAAGGCAGAAGTATTTTGACAAGTAACACTGTTTTGGGTTAGTGAACAAGATACACATTAGAGATGTGAACACAATTCATTTCTTATTTTCATTCTGAGTGCCTTGCCTAATTTTGAGAATTTTCTTCAAAAACTCATCTGATTCCCTTGGCTTGAGGGTATAAATCAGAACCAGACTGATCTTTTGTTGTGGTTTCCCATTTGATAATGACAAATTAGACAATACAATAACTGTTTTAAAACACACATAAACACACATACAGATAGACACAAATGTAATTTCATGGTATCAAAGCTCAAATGATGTTGTGATGCTGAAGTTAGGCTTATTGCACCTGGAGCTTGAGTGATCATTAAACAGGGAAAACATCAATCAGCACTATGAATGTTGGGCACTTTCATAAATCTTCTTGTTCAATCTGGAACCAGAGGTGAGCAAAATGAACATTTTAGGAGCATCTATAAAAGTTTAAGACCAGAAGCAGAAATATTCATAGGAATTGGAAGTAACAGAACTCTTAAAAGACATACTTTGCCAATTTTCTTCCTCATTTTGCATAACATGAAATACAATCATAAGAATCGTGGAAATTAATGACAATAGCTGACATTTATATAGAGCTTTAAGATTTGCAAAGTCATATACATAAATACATATGTATATATGTATTTTGTGTGTTTATCTCCTCTCTCTCTGTGTCTCTGTTTCTCTCTGTGTGTCTGTGTGCATATTTGTGTATTTGCATGTATGTGTCTCTCACATTTCCTTGAAGGCTGACATAAATCCAATAAAGTGTGCAGGAAAGATGCTATTATCCCCATTTTATAGGTGGGGAAGCTGAGGTTTCAGAAAAGTTAAGGGTTTTATCCATATTTATACAGATAATAAGTATCAGAAGCAGACTTACCAGGTTTCATGTCATCAGATTCAGTACTCTATCTATGATACCATATTGTTTCCCATTGAAAGGGGGCTCACATAATGCCTTTATATTACAGATGTGGAAGAAACAATTTCAAAGAAGTCATGGTACATCCACAAGGTTGCACAACTGATTAATGTCAGAACTTATCTGTATTACAGTTTCTGTATTTCCTTTGAGATTACAGTTAGTTTTGTTCAATGGCCCTTCTAAAAAACTAAAAACAAAACATGCCTATTATGTCTTGAACTAAATAAAACTCCTTTTAAGATAAATGCATACTTTCCTAATAACAGTACAAACTTGATATATGAGATTTTATTTTCAATAGATTGGATGGTCCATGGGGATAAAAAACTTTTCTATAGTGCCAGCCTATATTTTTTGTTCATCTTGAACCCACCTGATGATACTTCTTTGCCATGTCCACAAGATATTCTGTTTGCCTATAAACCTGCCATGTGGTTTCTCATACACGACTGCCCTCTCTATATTGTACTTACATGTTCTACCTTAATCCTTCTCCTTACCAAAAACCAATGAAAAGTGATTTCTTCATTGTCTTAGGAAACAGTGATTTCTACTAATTAAAAGTAAGATATCTGGATAAGTGAATTCATTAGGATGTATGAATGACTTATAAGGCTCTCAGATGGAATCATCCCAAAACTATCATTGATTCACAGAAGATTAGAGATAGAAGGTACCTGAGGGAATATAAGTTCACTTACATTATTTTACGAATGAGGAATGTCAATTGCAGAATATTTATAATTTAGCCTATGAGTTTGTAACCCAATGCAAACAATTTTCACTCATCATTGACCCGCCTTACTTGGTCAGCATTCTATTCAGTAAATTCTCTTTGTTATTTTTAAATCATTTCAGTTCTTTCTGACTCTTTTTTACCTTGTTTGGGATTTTCTTGGGAAACATAGTGGAGTGGTTTGCCATGAGTTTTCCAACTCATTTAATAGATGAGGAAACTGAAGCAGAGTTAAATGACTTCTCCAGAGTCACATACCCAGTAAATGTGTGAGGCTGGATGTGAACTCATGTTTTCCTTATTTCAGATCTGGCACTCTATATATTGTGCTACCTACCTACCCTCAATAAACTACAGGGGTTCACTATTATCTCAGAAGTTTCACTCCTCAGTTCTAGAATCACAAGGATACTAGAGTAATTGCTGACTTTGGGGAATCAGCCCCTATCATATCCATTACTATAGCCCCATTGATAGTCTCTACCATGGGACTCTCATCATCTCTATAGCTCTTGTTATATTTCATATCTCTTGCCTTATGTAACACAGCCACAACCATCAATGTCTCACCTGGTGATTGCCATATACTACGGTCAATCCAAGCACTGTGGGAAATAAAAGTCCAAAAGTCATGTCCAAAATTCATAGACTCAAAAGGAACCTTTTTTTTTGGGGGGGGGGTGTTGTGGGGTAATAAAAACAAGCATTATTACAGGATAATCAAATGTCAGAGTATACAACTACTCTATCTCATATAGGGAAATAAAATATAATTTTTAGTCAAAATATACTACAAATAAATCATATATGTGTGTATATCTGCATATATACATAAACATATACATACATACTATTGTATCTGTCTGTGCATATTATAGGCTGAGATATGGGCTAAGTACACAACAGTGAGCTCATCTACTCAAATAACTTTTTATTTGGGCTCAAATTCATTTACATGTCATATATTTGAGAATACTAAGAGTGTCTAAGCTCAAGCTAGATATTGCCTGTGAGAAAAGCTTTTGATTTCTGCACAGACACAAGTAAAAATGAAAACAATCACAACCCCAATAACAAACTATAGTTATTCTGCCGAATTTATGTTACTTGTGTGTGATGTTTATGACCAAAAGAATTATTAAATTTCTAAATCAGGGAGAATTTCTAGCCATAGTGCACTAAGAGCCTGAAACTCACATACAAGCCTAGCCAAGATCTCTCTCAGTCAGGTCCCAGCTACTGCATCAGCTTCACAAGCCTGAGCATTTAGCAACCCTTACTATGGAAAACACTCATACAAAGATGAGTTTTATCCCCTTAAGCCTCAAGGAGTAAAGTACTCCAAATCATTAGCTAGTATTCTAGCATTCTCATGGATTTAAAGGATTTGCTGATCTCTGAAGTTCATTGCCTGGCAACTTTTCTCATTAGTTTCATCAATAATCCTGTTTGCTTGGTGAATTACAAAGGTTATTGCCACCTAGAGTGAATGCTAGGGTTCTAAACTAAATCCCAGCAATAGTAAGTATGCCTCTTAATTCCTTCCAAGCTCTCCTGAATCTACATAGTTCTGCCTTCCATTAGGAACAGAACCATACCATGGATTACTTGGTTTAATCAAGACAGGATTACCAGCAGAGGGCAATGTTATCACAGCACCCTTCATGTCATTCCATTCTCTATTGACTTCATATTGATTGCTCCCCTCCTATCCCCTTACATGTTAAAAGGGTTTTGCTCTTGCTTTTGAACCTACATTAAGATTTGGCTGTCAGAATTGGAGGATCACTTTCATCTGTGTCACCTCCACATTAAGAAGAAGTTTCATGGCCCTTCTTTTCATCCTTAGGGCTCTTTGATTTAGCTGATGCTCTCCATCATAAAAGTTGCAGTTTCCTTCTCGTCTCACATTCGGACACAGACTGTCATTTGTTCGGAACTACTTTGAACCTTAATTTAAACCCACTAGAAGTAGAATGACTAATTATCATCTATTTTCATTAAGTTACTTGTTCATTTTTTTGTTCCTATCCCCCCCCCTTATCCATATGCTCTTTCTCTTTATTTCTCATCCTAGTCCCCACCTCTATTCTACTTCTATGTTTACTAATCTGGAAAGACAAGGATGGCTCTTACTGTCAGAAATCATTGGATAACTGAAATCTCAAGGTCAGAGGAATCTTTTCCAATTAACACTTTAAATTATAGTGGTGAGGTGTGAGCCTTAGCACTGTTCACTGCTGGCTGAACTGCTGGGGGAAAAATCTTGTCAGAAGAGAGACTGTAGAGAGACAGATGACCTTGGATATCATTGGTGATGTAAATGCATTAAAGGTGTTTAGAAAGAAAGTGACAGAATGCTTCCCTGAGTGAAGCCAGAACCAGCAAATCAAAACCAGGCTTTTATATTATTGCATTCTATTGCTGCAGTTTTAAACCAAAACAAAAAGAATTATGGTTCCAAAAGAACTGTTAGAAAGTGTCAACAATAAATATTAGTCAATAAATGAGTGAATGAATGGGTATATGAATGGATGAATTATGAATGCAGTACATCCATCTCCAAATGCAATTCAAGGGTGATATCTGGAATTCCCAATCATGAATTAAATGAGTTCATTTCAATCAAGCAAAATGGATTATAGAATAGTGAAGAAAAGTAGAATTTTTCATAATGCTGGGCTTAGATTAAATCTCTCCAAAGGTTTGCTGGTAAAATTTTAACAACCAACTTTTCAGGGAGAAAAAAGTGACTAGGATATATATTTTGAAATTTAATCTCCATTAATAACATGTTCTCCATCACTTTCTTAAATATAGACAATAGGATAATAAGTCAAGCTCTGATTCATAGCATTTGCTGATTTCTAAGACATAAATGCTAACTCAGTTAATAATCTGGGCTGGTTCTATCTTGTGCCTAGATGGCTAAATTGCTTTTAAACTTCTACAAAGTAGCCAAGTCTCTTCTATATGATCTTGAGGAGGTGAATTAAGCTATCAAGGTTCTTTGAAAAAAAAAAGTAGAGATCTGATCAATACAATGAACAACAACAATTCTAGAGGGCTCATAATGAAACATGTTAACCACCTCCTGGCACAGAAGTAAATGAATATGGTGAATGGAGGATTTTGTTTTGCTTAACTATATTTATTTGTAAACAGGAGATTCGTTTTTCCTTCCTTTTTTTTTTTTTGTTTGTTTTTTGAGCGGATGAAATAGGAAGAAGGAAAATTGATTTAAAAAAGAAGAATTGAGAAAAAAATAAATGTGTTAATGTATATAGGTAGAGTCTAGTATAAGGAACAGCAATGAAGAACAAATGCTATTATAGTGACTGTTTTTTCACTATGAAATTTATTAAGCATATTAAACACTTAGAATATAAATAAAGGGAGAAAAACAGTTCCTTATAACAAAGAGTTTACATTCTAATGTTGGAACTAACACATGAACAGAAGCTACAAAAGAGAAGGAAAATAAAGACAGAGGAAACTTCCTCAGAAAGTAAAGTAATAAGGCTTACTTGTCTGCCATTTTTAAACAGAAATTCTGGTCAGAACCATCTAATCAATGTGGAAGGTCTTTTGGGGAAGGTCTTCTAGGGAAGAATTGAGTTTTAGTATGAACTGCTATTGTATGATAGAACTCTGGAGAAAAAGAAAAGGATATAGGGAATGGAAAGCTGGCCTCAGCCTCAGCATAGTTTATCTCAAGTTCTGCTTCTGACTCAGAAGGTTCAGCCCTAGGTGAACCATTGCCCAAGAAGTGAATTATAGAATTCTAAATATATCCACAATTGATGATATATAGTGTTGAAGGGAATTTTCTCAATGAAAACTTCTTATACTAATGAAATGACAAATTTCTGCCACTTCTCCCTTCCTTTACATCATATACATATGTGAATCATTCATTGTGTGTATGTGTATGTATCTGAGAGAGAGTATATTTGTGTGTGTGAGTGAGTGACTCATAACCAAGTTCTCCAAGCTGGTACAAAATCCTTTAAAAATTCACAAAATCACCCTGTTTTGTGTTACTTATACATAGTTTTCCCTTAGAAATGTGTTCATTTTCAGGTCTCCACAAATGGAAATATAACATTCTTAGAATGCCATTCAATTATTCCAAGTTTTTATAAAAGTTTGATGCAAGGATACTCTTTCTTTTATTCAATAGTAAGAATACAGAAAACAAAAACTGCACTTATGAGCTGATAAACAATGCAGAAATCCACCTAAGAGGACTCTCATAGTCAATCATAATAGAGACAATTTCTTTCCCAAGGGACCAGCACAGGATTTCAGTCTATTCATGTTTTCCTAAGAATATGATTTCTTGGAGAGATACAAATTTGGTTTTGCTAGAGAATAAATCTACATACCAATTGTATATATTTATAAGTTGGTATACACACAGAAAAGGAAGGAAGGAAGGAAGGAAGGAAGGAAGGAAGGAAGGAAGGAAGGAAGGAAGGAAGGAAGGTAGGAAGGAAGGAAGGAAGGAAAAAAGGAAGGAAGGAAAGAAGGAAGGAAGGAAGAAAGAGAGGGAGGGAGGGAAGGAGGAGAGAAGGGAGGGAAGGAGAAAAGATAAAAAGTGGAGGCAGATTTTTTATATGTCTCCCAAAACTTACTGCAACTTTAAGCTTTCACAACTTCATAGATATGAATGTTCTAAAATTACAAAAATATAATGTAATATTGAATTATTGACTTTTTGAAAAAACTGTGAATTTTCAGTCATAAATTTTAGTTTTCAATTCATTTTGTAGATGACATTTTTGGGGTCATTGTCATCTCAGTTATCTAATATATCTCCATTAAACTTTCTTGTAGAATCATGCTCTCATCTATGCATGAAAACTTCATTCTCTGGTTGATTCTAAGGATAGAATTAAAAATTCAGTGTTAGCCATTGAACATTATCTGATGAAAAGATTTATAAAGTTCAGAAACTTATTATAGTCACACACACAAAATAGCGGTTATCATAAATTTTAAAAAGACATTCACAAAAATTTCTGAGAAAAGTGGAAAATAATGTCAGAGACTCAGCACAGACCTAGATCTCACTTTCTATACAAAAACAAAATCAAAATGGGTACATGATTTGGGCATAAAGGATGATACCATAAACAAAAAAGGAGAACAAGGGATAATTTATCTATTAGATCTTTGGAGAAGGAAAGAATTTATGAACAAAGAACTAGAGAACATTTTGAAAGGCAAAATCAACAATTTTGATTACATTAAATTAAAAAGTTTCCGCACAAACAAAACCAACATGAACAAGATTAAAAGGGAGATAAAAATCTGGGAAAAAATCTTCACAGCTAGTATTTCTGATAAAGGTGTCATTTCTAAAATATATAAAGACCTGTGTCAAATTTATACTAATAGAAGTCATTCCCCAATTGATAAATAGTCAAAGGATTTGAATAGACAATCTTCAGAGGAGAAAATTAAAGCCAATTATGTGAAAAAAATGCTCTAAATCACCATTAATTAGAGAAATGCAAATTAAAACAACTCTGAGATATCACCTAACACCTCTCAAATTGGCTAAGATGACAGGAAAAGATAATGATAAATATTAGTGGGGATGTGGGAAAACTGGGAAACTAACGCATTGTTGCTGTAATTGTGAAATTCTGGAAAGCAATTTGGAACTATACCCAAAGGGCTATAAAACTGTGCATACTCTTTGACTCAACAGTGCCATTATTGAGTCTGTATCCCAAGGAAAACTTAACAGAGGAAAAAGCACCAACATATGCAAAAATGTTTGCAAAAGCTCTTTTTGTGATACAAAGAATTGGAAAATGAGTAGATGTCCATCAATTGGGAAATGGTTGAACAAGTTGTGGTATATGAAGGTAATGGAATATTATTGTTCTATTTAAAAAAAAAAAGTGATGAACAAATTGATTTTAGAAAGGCTTGAAAAGATTTATAAGAACTGATGCTGAGCGAAATAAATAGAGCCAGGAATATATTATATACAATAACAGCAAGAATGTGTGATGATCAGCTGTGAAAGACTTGGTTTTTCTCAGTGGGTCAGTGATTCAAAGCAATCCCAATAGACTTTGGACAGAAAATGACATCTGCATCCAGAAAAAGAACTATGGAGACTGAATATAAATCAACACATGCTGTGTTCACTTCTTTTTTTCTATTTTTTTCTCTCTTCCCTGGTTTTCTCCTTTTGCTCTGATTTTTCTCTCCCAACATGATTCATAAAGTAATGTTATTAAAAATAAATAAATTTACTACAAGAAAACAAAAAAAAACATTATCCATGTTTTAAAATTTTAAACAGATAACCTTTTAGTTGTTTCATTCAGTAAGTTTGTAGCATTTATAGTTCTAAAGTCATTAAAATTTAAAATTTTACTAAAAGTTTTGGAGTATACAGTATTGCTATTTTAGATTCACAGAACATTTTAAATATATTATCTCATCTGACTCTCACAAGAATCATATTAATTGGATACTATTATTCGCCTCACTTTACAATTCAAAAAAAAAATAAGACGACCCAAATTAGTTAAAGTGATTTGTCCAGCTAATAGAAATTTGATGCAGTTTTTGAATCCAGGTTAATACATTATTCACAATGTCAGGCTACAGAGAGATCCATAGCTTGTACCCCTTGCTAGAAAAAGGCCTAGTCTAAAGGTGGAAAATGACATAAAATAAAATTACTAAAATGTTGTTCAAGTTTACCCAAACAGATATTTATACAGATAGGGTGACTGTAATCTACTGCTTTTTTTTCTCTCTTTTTTTCCTACCATTAGTCCTTTCACATGTGAGCAAAACTACCCAGCAAACCCCAAACAAAGAATGCCTTCCATATCTCTTTCGTCTTCCAGCAAAAAGACATCCAACAAAATTATTTCCTCTTTCAGAAATTTTCTCTAAAATCACTCCCACTCTTACATCCAGGAAACCACTGCTAACAACTGTACCTTGTCTTCCCCCTGGGAAGCAGCCATCCTATTTTCTTGTCTGATTGTGCTGCTGGAGGCCTGTGAGTGAACAGTCTTCTTCTTACTTTTGGTGGAAATTGACTGTTATTATCACTGTGGGTGCAAAGCCTTTTTCGATCTTAAATCATCAATGATATAACTCAAGAAGAAATACCAGCCCCAATATGCGGGTGACTCACCAATCTGAGTGAGTCAATGGAGAGAATCTGAAAACCTTTGGATGTGATAAACTGATAAACTGACTAGAGCAAAGCATTCCTACTTTGGGTTCTGGATATGTCTAAACTTCTCTATGAAAATTAGTTTTGGGGAAAAAAAAGACTTCTCTCTTGAAGGAAATTAGAACTTAGAGGGAAGTCCCATAGGCAACTATTAGAAATAGGAAGTAGTAGGTATCTTAGATGGGCCAAATCAGGACCTAATAAAATGTAGTCAGGGCACCAGAAGCTTCTTCTACTTTTTGGAGAACAATATTTTAATTAGAATAATGGTCACATGGAGTAATGGAAGGGATTGTGAGTTGAATGTTTAATAACTCGCTATAGGATGGGTGGTTGGAGGAATATATGTCCAACATTTTTTAAATTGAATCTGCAATTATATTTCCTCCATTAAAAAAAGCCGGAAATGAAACAAACCTTGGTTTATAATACTTTGTGGCTGTTTAATGAAAATTTAATAATCAATTCCAGTGAACTGGTTTGATCTGGCTCCGGGACACAGTAATCATAGAGTTTTTGTAAGGCACTTTGTAAATACTTTGTGTGTTAGACAGGGAATAAATTGTAATCTAATAATGAAATTTGCTTCTCAGAAGTCCAGTATAAATTGTTGATCATATGAATATTTGCTTAGAAAATCATTAATGAATTTTAGTCATTGCTATTAAATTCTCTATTAGATACATAAGATAGATTACATCAGACAAAGCAATAGCAAGGATTTAGGGTGGTAAGTACACAGAGGATAAAGTGTCAGGCTTGGAATCAGGAAGACTGATCTTCATGAATTCAAGTCTAGCTTCAGATACTTATTAGTTGGGTGACAATGGGCAAGTTATTTCACCCTGTTTGCCTCAGTTTTCTCACCTGTAAAATGAGTTGTAATCCAGTGTCTTTGCCAAGAAAATCCCACATGGGATCACAAAGAATTGAACATGATTGAACAAAAACAAGAAATAGCAAACAACTGGAATTAGTTGAGGCAAAAGAAATAGAAAGTAGATGAATTCTCCAGCTTTATATGGAAGGTCAATGAGAGAATCAAAGGGTAAAAAAACCAAACCATTTCCTCTATTTCCTAAAACATCCCTGTCCTAGGTTTCCATTCTTCACATTGACTGCACTGCTGGGTACTTCATTATCTAAGCATCCTCTGTGATACTTCGCAGGGGTTTAGGCAAATTGCTGTTTATAAACCTTTCTTAGAAACTTCAATGAAAAAAAGTTATATATATGCAAAGTATTATTGATCAGAAAAAAAAAACAAAAAAACAAAAAACACTTCATAGCCCGGTCTTAGGAAAATTCAGCAATGGTGCAATATAGGATATCTTTTATGCCAAGTTAAAAAAATAAAAGTGTAAAGACACATAAGAGGGAACTGTTTTTCTAGGATTGCTTCAGGTGTTGGGATTTGGGCAATATCTCACAGAGGTCATTTGTAAGTGATAATCATTGTCTAATAACTTTTGGTTCATGTTAAATAGTGTCTGATATCAATTTTTATAGATACTAATTTTTATATATGTAAAATATGTCTGTCTATGCTGTTTAACTTTTCATCTGATTGATCACTTGCACACATTTGCATATGTAGATGCATTATAAATCACATATATTATGAAATTTTAAAACAACAAATAATCATTTCCATAAAGAAGGTAAACAGGAAAAAAAATTACATGTAATTATGACTATTATGTTATAGCTACTTTTTCATTTAAGTATTTGATCCCATTGTATAATTGTTAGCAAGTTTTCATTTTCATTTTACACTTTCTCATTACATAATTATGTTTATTTCATTAAAAGTTAATTTCATTAACTAAATCAAGTTTAAATGGATCCAGGTACAAAGAAAACTAATTTTTGATGCTCTTCCCAGTATCTTTAGAAAAGTGGATGCTTTGTTAACAAGACAGAAAACAGTAAATCATAATTATATGCACTGCTATAATTTAGTTAGGATTCTATAGAATATAGAATAGAGGGCTAGGACTCTGAAAAGGTGTACTTGAATCCAGAACAGCAGAGTACTTAAAGTTAAGTACCTACTCAATATGATATAATGCTTCTATAAACACATATTTAGATGATATGGTGATGTGATGGCTCTCCTCAAGATTGGTGCCTACTGAATGTGATGTGGTGAGGTAATCATAGGGAAGGATTGGAGGGCAAAGGGAGAGAGACAGAGTTTCTCTGTCTTAGCACACTCAGCAGAGAAGACTTCAGGCTCCAGACTCCAGAGCCCAGGATCCATCTTTGACAAGCCGCGTGGCAGCTTGTCTGCCTCCTTCACTTTTCCTCCTAAAGACCAAGGACTTTGACTGATCCTAACTCTGACTGATCCTGAGACCCTCCAGATAGATAGCCTAGACATTATAATATGGGGCAGGGTTACTAAGGCAGAAAGATTGTGGATATCTTGCTTTTTGCACTTCAAGTATGGGCCATTAGCCAACTACATCACAGGATCATAGAATCTCTTAGCTGGAAGGGATCTCAGTGCATACTTAGATCAATGTCCTATCTGGAAAATCATTCTCGCTACAATATTTCTAACAAGTGGTACCCAATATGTACTTGAAGAATTTCAGTGAGAAGAAACCCACCTCCCTTTTTCATTTGGATATCTTGAATTTTAAGGACAATGTTGCCTTTTATATAAAGCCTATATTACCCACTTGCTCTCTTCCATTCATATCCTTCTTGCTTTTGACAAATATCTTCAAATATGTAAAGATAATGAAAGGTGTGTGCTAATCACATGGATTGTAAATGTATTGTCTGAGTAAGGATTAATATGTATCTCTAAAATCTTGAGATTCCTCCACTTTCAAAAGAAGGAGACATTCTTGCTTATTGGATAGAGGTTTTTTTTTTTTTTTTTTTTTAATCTTTATTTTTAAAAATTTTTTAACTGTTTTCATTTATTTTATTTATTTTTTAATTAAAGCTTTTTATTTTTCAAAACATATGCATGGATAATTCTGCAACATTAACCCTGGCAAAACCTTGTGTTCCAATTTCCTCCCTTTCGGCCACTCCTTCCCCTAGATGGCAAGTAGTTCAATATATGTTAAACATGTTGAAATATATGTTAAATCCAATATATGCATACATAGTTATACACTTATTTTACTGCATAAGAAAAATCAAATCAGACCAGAAAAAATGAGAAAGAAAATAAAATGTGAACCAAACAACAAAAAAAGTGAAAATAGCATGTTGTGAATTACACTCAGTTCCCATAGTCCTCTCTCTGGTTGCAAATGGATCTTTTCATCACAAGATTATTGGAGCTGATCTGAATTATCTCATTATTCAAGAGAACCATGTCCATCAGCATTGATCATCGTATAATCTTTTAGTTATCATATATATTGATCTCCTGGCCTTGCTCATTTTACTTAGCATCAGTTCATATAAGTCTCTGCAGGCCTCTCTGAACTCATCCTGCTGATCATTTCTTACAGAACTTATTATTCCATAACATTCATATACCACAATTTATTCAACCACTATCTAATTGATGGGAATCCATTCATTTTCCAGCTTCTGGCCACTACAAAGAGGGCCGCCACAAACATTTTTGCACATGTGAGTCCTTTTCCCTCCTTGAAGATCTCTTTGAGATATAGGCCCAATAGAAACACTGCTGGGTCAAAGGTTTGGGGGGAGTTTTTTAAGGATTATAAGTAGCCATTCCTTTCTCCTTTGAGAAGTTACTGGACTTCAACTATAGCTATCTGCCATATCCTCCTCTACATTTCTATTTTCTTCCCTTCCTTCCTCACTTTTTCCCTCCCTCCCTTTCTCTCTCCACTGCTCCTCCTCCTTTTCATCTTCCTCATCCTCATCTTCTCTCTCTCTCTCTCTCTCTCTCTCTTTCTCTCTCTCTCTCTCTTTCTCTCTCTTCTCCAGTAATGTGAAGACTCTCCCCAATGATACAGATCATAATCATAAACTATCCTTACTGCACTCTGCTGCATGGTCCTTTTATGGTTCTCTAATGAGCCTTTCATAATGAATCTTCTTGATGCGCCAAGTTGCTAGTTTCCATGCAGGTGTTTGGAGATGTTTTAAGATAATATGCATTTGAATCCCTTGACATTGTATGTCTATGAAAGTGCTCCTTTGGCTTTTTCTGAATATTTCTTCATGATTGGTTCACTTTTTTTTTTTTCGGAAAACATGTTTAGTATGCCATTTAACATCTCTCAAGATCAGTAGTTTTTCAATCAGTAAAGATGGGGTAATAAAAGCATGTGTCATTCAAAACTATTGAGAGGTTCAAATAACTCAATATATGTAAAAAATTTTAAAGCACCATACAATTATTATTATTTTAAATTATTTCTCTTTTTTCTTACTACTCATAATACGATATAGTCAAATCATATAATAATACTGACATTTTTAAAGGATCCTTTTTTCAGGGAGAAAATTATAAGTGTAAAAGCTTTTGTATGCATATGTTTGTGTGTATGTATGTATGTACATATAGCACATATGTGAAATTTAGCCTGCATCAATACATATATGTAAATAAATGCATATTCTTGTGCAAATTTGCATATGTAGATGCATGTATAAATCACACACATTATGAAATTTTAAAACAACAAATAATCATTTCCATATAGAAAGTAAACAGCAACAATGAAATGAAATGATGACTATTCACTATAGCTGCTTTTCCACTTAAGTATTATAATCCCATTTTAGAATAGTTGGTATGTTTTCATTTCCATTATATATGTTTACATTAAATAGTAACTTCAAAATGCCTATATATATATATGTGAATTGTTCTATATCACATGTCTATTACTATTGTCAGGAAATGGGTATAATGGTTCATAATGGAAACTGATGAGATCACCAAGTGAAATGGTATGGAAGGAAAAGAGGGCTCAAGTTAGAATCTGAGAGTAATACCTAGTGATAGTAGTAGAGGGTATGATCTAGATGAAGACCCAGGAAAAGATACAGAAAAATATAATTATCATGTCTATGCTGATAATTCAGAAATCTACCTATACTGTCACAAACAATCTGCTGATTTCGAATCTAGTTCTTGAACTCAAGAACTCAAGTTCAGAATACTTGAACTAGATTTTTAGTAGATAGCAGTTCAAAATCGAAATATCTTTTTCCTTTGAATTTTGCTCTCTTCCACTCCATCTTTCCCAGAACTTCAGGCTCATAATTTAGGAGTCACTTTGGAATTCTCACTATCTAGGAGATTTTTCTTATTGTTCTTCAGTCATTTCCCAGTCATATATGACTCTTTTTGAGTCTATTTTGAGTTTTCTTGGCAAAGATACTGAAGTAGTTTGCCTTTTCCTTCTCAGGCTCATTTTATAAATGAGGAAATTGAGGCAAACACAATTAAATAACTTGACCAGGTTCACAAAGCTAGTATGTATCTGAGGTCTAATTTGAACTCAGGAAGATGAGTTCTAGATATGACACTTTATCTACCATACTCTCTAGCTGCCTTATATCATATTACCTATATCATGATCAAATATAAACCTAAATAAGTTCTCTAGTATGGGTACAACAGAGTTCCAATCTTAATTTTGTTCTACTTCTCATTTTTGCTGTGATTTGGATGATTTGGATGAAGGTATAGACAGCATGCCTATTAAATGATAAGGTGACATGTAACAGAGAGAGACTGCTAACATGTTGGATATCAGAGTCAAGATCCACAAAGATTTTAACTGTCTAGAGCACTGAGCTCAATCTAACAAAATTGCATCATTAAACTAAGGTTACAAAAATCAGCTTTAGAAATAGAAAATAAAGAAATCATGGCTAGACAGCAATTCATCTTAAAATACATATATTGAAATGTTTGTGGATTGTACGCTGAATATGTCAAGTGAGAATGTGATGTAAGAGTCAAAGAATGATTGCAAATACAATTTTCGACTGCCTTAAGAGACATAGCATCCAGAATGAGAGAGCTAACAGTCTTTTTTCTTGTTGTTCAGTTGTTTCTATCATATCCAAATTTGCAGATATATTTGAGGTTTCCTTGGCAAAATTATTGCAGTGGTTTTATATTTCCTTCTCCGGGACATTTTAAAGATGAAGAAACTGAGACAAACAGGATTAAATGACTTGACAAAGGCCATACAGATAGTGAGTGAATCTGGATTTGAATTCACAAAGATGAATCTTCTTAACTCCAACTCATTGCTCCACCCAGCTGCTTAGTCCCACTTTGCTCTAACTCTTCATCAGATTCCTGTTTTATAAAGTGATCTCCCCAGGGACATTATTTTTGTCCTACTTTGTATCTTTAGCTGTTAGTTAGCACAATACCTAAAAATGAATAGCATTTATTTAGAGCTTTAAGGTTTTCAGAAAGGATGGAAAGCACTTAACAAATGCTGATTGACTAACTGACTGACAGTACTCTCTCCAATACATATTCCATTTTTTTTCAAGATGTTGTCAGTCTTTTATTTCTAATGAGTTACTTATCACCTCCTCATCTTAAGAACAGGGATTTATGATTTAAACATAACTTGTTGCTAGGTGAATTCAGTGACATTAATTAGGTTTCTTTCAGATGCATATTTTTGTTTTAAACAGACCCTACAATCAGTAATTCTGAGAGAATAGAAGCCTATTAAAGGATATGGAAATCTGGGTAAACTGAAAACTAAATAAGAGATATGGAATGAAAAAAGGATTTATAACTCCAGACATGAAACTGGATAACAGTATTTATAAGCCTATAAATTTTAAAGCTCCAAGCCTAATTTAAAAGCAGTTCTGTGACACTGCTGAATAAGGATTGCACAAACAGAGGGTTCTTTTAATTATCAGAATGTTTGCCTCTGGAAATTAGAACATACTCATTTATCAGGGGGTGTCTTGAGGCTATAATCAGGGAAAGAAATTTAAGCACTGAAGCAATTTAGTATACTGAGTGTCAATCAGGCCAGGAGAAAACCTAAGGAATGTAAGATGCACCTAGCTTAGGAGGTCACAATCTGATTTGATTCTTCATTTGATGCAATCACTTTTCACATGTTGGGATATATGGATGTCTATGGATACATAAGTGCTCCTGTTAGTACACATGAAAGCAAAGAGTATGGTAAATTATCCTGGAAAATTAAAATAACCCAACTGAAGAAGTAATGAAGAAATGGCAACCAAGAAGATATCATCATGAAAAGGAAGAGAGAATAGGTTGACATATGGTCATGGTCATCCAGTAAGGAATCTCATTTTGAAAGTTACTCATTCCCCTTCCCTCCTATAGTAATGTGTTATTACCATAGAAAATGCAAATAATACTTTCTGATATTTATTGTAACTATATCTACATTATATGACTAAAAACTCCATATTTTGAAAGTTTTAATCTGGCTTAATGGAGTTGGAAGAACTAGGTTCACTGGATGAATTTGGTGGTCTTAATTTTCTTTTGGAAGCATATTTGAGAAATAATTTGAAGCTCCAAATCTTGAAAAGGATGATTATTGAAAATTATCTTTATGTGTAATTGGACAAAAAATACAATAGATTTCTGAGGCTTAAACTGCTTCAGGCGAAGTAGCCCTCATTTAAAACTGAGGGAGTCAGATAAGATGGCTTTTAAGGACCATCTTGGGCCAGATCTGGGATATATATTTACCTATTTATATATTTTTATCATATACAATGAAGTGTGTGATAATGTATAAATCATATATAAATAAATGTGAAAGCAATTGGTCCAATAGTTAAATAGCTGACCTTAAGGGTCCTGAAAATCAGAGTTCAAGTCCCACCTATAACTCATAGCTATCTGGTCAAGAGCAAGATACTTAATCCTTCAATGTCCATAACAAATAATCACAAAAATGAATCAATGGAAAGGGTTGCCATACCATACCAATGAAGTTCTAAGTAGGAATCCTTGTAAATATATTTTTAGACTTTTGACCCTGAATCAAATTACTATAAAAAGTACTTTTATACTTTTTATATAAGTACCTATATAAAAAGGTACCTATAACTCAAATATAGGTATCTTATGTATCTATATAAAGTATAAGTAAAAGTACCTATACCTCAGATATTTACAGTGTTGTTCACTATGAAAGTTGCAATGCTCTACGTAAATGTGAATTTTAAAAAATTATTCTATATGAATCAAAGGAAATAGATTCATGTAAAATATGGATAATGGGGTACTGTAATAAGGAATGAGGAAATATTGAACAAGATCAAAGTTCCAATTCTAATAGAGGGGTATGAGTGTGTGTGTGTGTGTGTGTGTGTGTGTGTGTGCACGTATGTGTAACTTGGAACAAATCACTGTACCTTTGGAGGGCTTAATTTCTTCAACTACAAAATGAAAATTGTTTTTTATTACTTGCCTTCCAAGATTATGATAACAAACACCCTTTCTAACAAAATTGTATTGTAAGAAATAATGAGCAGATCAATTAAAAAAAAAAAAAAAAAGGAGAGACTTATATGAACTGATGCCGAGTGAAGTGAGCAGAACCAGGAGAACATTATATATAGTAATGGCAACATTATGCAATGATCAAGTATGAATATCTTATCTCTTTTCAGCAAACAATGACCTAAGACAAATGTGGAAATATATTTATATGATTCCACCTGTATAGGCTATATCAGATTGCTTGCCAACTTGGGGAGAGGAAATAGCTCAAAATAACATAAAGAATGGATATTACAAATTATCTATAAATGTAATTGGAAAAATGCAATATCATACATGTGTATATGTACATATACATGTGTGTATATATTATGTATATATATAAATAATATATACACACACATACAAACACAGAGACACAATACACATATATTCCCTTTCTAAGCTTCAAATATTCCATAGAAATGAAACCTAATATCTTGTCTATTGAAACTTTTTCTCTGAAAAGTTTGTCCTAAGATACTAAGATTATAATAATTATACTTGTTATACATGAAAACATAAGATATAATAGAACTGACTGGAATCAAAATGCTTGGGTATCTTAAACATCCTTCTTCAATGACCTTGAGAAAGTATCTTAATTTACCCAGCCTTCAGTCATTGATAAAAAGGAAGCAGTTGGGATAGATGAATGCTATAATATTTCTAACTATAGAAATCTAAGTCTGTTGTATGGCATTTTTAATAATAATATAAAGCACCAGTAAAAAATATAAATAAAAACCAATATAACTTAAAAAAAAACACTTTGTTTTATGGATGGGATGACAGTTCCCACATGGAAAATAAAAATAATCAGGGCTTTCTACAAAATATTTCACAAAGACTTTCATGCTACTCTTATGAATAAGACGGTAGTGTATCAAATAGAATCACAGTAGATTTAATGATGACATAGAAAGAATAGTCCTTAATGAATTGATGTTACATTAGAATGAAGTCTCTGGAGATATGCTTCTCCTAGTTATATGTGACTGTTTCCTTAGGAACTTGACTAACATCACAGGTAAGAATTGTCAAATTTACATGGTACACAAAGTTATAAGGGACAATTAAGGTGTTAAATAATTGAATCAGAATCCCAAAACATTTTAACATATTGGATTAAATCTGATGTCATGAAATGTAATAGGAATATATTTAATGTCTTATTTTATCTATAACAATTAATCAAGTAGTCAAAGATAAAGGAGATAGTATTAATATAGTGATGGAAAATAAGGGGAATTGGTCATATGAACATAAGGCATTACCTTCATCTTTTGCTGATATCCACAAAATCTTGAAAAGCTGAGAATAAAGACCTCAACATTTCAGTTAGCCACACATCTGTTCTGAATTGGTGTTTTTAGAGGATAGGAATAAATCTTACAATTAGACTAGAGAAGGGAGGGGTATACAAGAGATATAAAAAAATGAAGAATTGGCAAGAGTTGACAATACATTGGATATATTGTATAAAAACAAGTCAAGCATTACATCTAAATATCTAGGCTAAGAGATATCTTGGAGAGTAATGAGGTCGTTGGAAGGGAATGATAATTTTTTGGAGGAAAGAAAAATACGTTTACTTATTTATTTTCTTTTTTGTATTTTCTTTATTTCCCTTTTAATCTGATTTTCTTTCACAATATGACAAATATGGAAATATGTTTAGAAAAAATGGCACATGTCTAACCTATATTAGATTGCTTGTCATCTAGGGGAGGAGGATGGGAAGAAGGAAGAGAGAAAAATTGGAGACAAGAAGAGTATGTCAGAAATGAGATTTAAATCTTGATCCTGCAAACTTCACTCACCATCCATTATGCTATTATTATCTTTTTCCCTTATCTACAGATCATTTAAACAGGGGAGGAGATGGCTCAGTGGGTAGAGCACCAGCCCTGAAGTCAGGAGGACCTGAGTTCAAATCCAGCCTCAGACACTTGACAATTCCTGGTTGTGTGACCATGGGCAAGTCACTTAACCCCAATTGCCTCAGCAAAAAAAAGCAAAAAGAAGAAGAGAAGGAGAGGAGAGCTCAGACCTCTCTCTTTTCTGTTTGTTTCTCTTCTTCTTTTTGCTTTTTGCTTTTGTCATTGTGACGACCTTTCTGTTTGTTTCTCTTCTTTTGAACTATAAGGACTGCTATATCCAAAGTTTTGCAAAGGTGATACATATTTTTCTTTTTTAAGTTTTATTTATTTATTTTAAAAT
This sequence comes from Antechinus flavipes, assembly GCF_016432865.1. Lineage (NCBI taxonomy): Eukaryota > Metazoa > Chordata > Mammalia > Dasyuromorphia > Dasyuridae > Antechinus > Antechinus flavipes. The sequence goes on from NC_067403.1 coordinate 232,205,286, forward strand.
ACATTGCTTGATGAATCATATTGATAGGGGAAACTGAGAACAAAAGGGAAAAAGCAGGAGAGAGGGAAAAAAACAGAAAAAAGAAGTGAACATAGGATGTGTTGATTTATATTCAATCTTCATAGTTTTTTTTTTTTTTTATGCAAATAGCATTTTCTATCCAAAGTCTATTGGGATTACCTTAGATCACTGAACCACTGAGAATAACCATTTTTCATACCTGGTCATTGAACATTCTTGCTGCTATTGTGTACATTATGTTCCTGGTTCTGCTTGTTTCACTCAGCATTCGATCATGCAAATCTTTCCAGGCCTTTCTAATCACTTTGCTCAACATTTTTTAATAGAACAATAATGTTCCATTACCTTTATGTAACACAGTTTTTTCAGCCATTCTCCAATTGATGGCATCATTTTCCAATTCTTTGTTAACACAAAATGATGCTACACAGTTTTTTGCACAAGTGGGTGCTTTTCCTCTTTTATGATTTACTTGGGATATAAATCCAGTAGTGTGCTGCTTGATCAAGGATATGCAAAGCTTTATAGCTCTTTGGGCATAATTCCAAAATGCTCTCTGGAATGGTAGGAATTTCACAACTCCACCAACAATGCATTAGTGTCCCAGTTTTCCCACATCCTCTCCAACATTTATCATTATCTTTTCTTGTCATCTAAGTCAATCTGAGAGGTCTGAGGAGGTACCTCAGAGTTATTTTAATTTGCAGTTCTCTAATCAACAATGATTTTTAAAAATTTTTTCATATGTCTATATGTGTCTTTAATTTGTCATCTGAAAATTGTCTGTTCATCATTTGACCATTTATCAATTGAGAATGACTTTTATTGTTCTTAATTTGACACAGTCCTTTATATATTTTAGAAAGGAAACATTTATCAGAAACACTGGCTTTAAAGCTTTTCCCTAGCTTTGTGCATCCCTTTTAATTTTGTTTCTGTTGATTTTGTTTGTGCAAATACCTTTTTATTTAAACCTTTTATTTTCAAAATATATAGGTAGATTATTTTCAACATTCAATTTATGTTGCAAATTTGAAAACATTGAAAACTTTATGTACCAATTTTTCCCTACTTTTCTCCAACCCTATCTTCTAGACTGCAAGGAGTCCAATATGTGTTAAACATGTGTGATTCTTCTATACAGATTTCCACAAAAATTATGCAGTACAAGAAAAACAAGTCCAAAAAGGTTAAAAAATGAGTTAGAAAATGAAATGCAAACAAACAACAAAAAGATCGAAAACACTATGTTGTGATCCACATTCAGTTCCCAGAATACATTCTCTGTGTGCAGATGGCTCTCTTCATTGCAAGACCATTGGAACTGGCCTGAATCTTCTCATTGTTGAAGAGAGCTACATCCATCAGAATTCATTATTACATATTCTTGTTGTTGCTGTGAATAATGATTCCCTGGTTCTGCACATTTCACTTAGCATCAGTTCATTTAAATTTCTCCAAGCCCCTCTGAGATAATGATTAATTATATCTTAAACAACAATAATATTCCATAATATTCAGCAAGTCTCCAACTGATGGTCATCTACTCAATTTCCAGTTTTTTTTGTCAAACCCTTTTTAATTTAATTGTATTCAAAGTTGTCCATTTTGCCATTCTTAATGTTTTCTAGCCCTTCTTTGGACATAATCTCTTCCCTTTTCCAAAGATCTGGTAAGTAAATTATCCATTTCTCTTTGAATTTGTTTATGGTATCATCCTTTATGATCAAATCATGTACCTATTTTGATCTTACTTTGGAAGTATGTGATGTAGGTCTATGCTGAGTTTTCCCAAGATTTTTTGTCCAATAGTAAAGTCTTATTGAAGAAGCTATTGTTTGGAAGTTTATCAAATCCTACAATACTGTAAGCCTTGATTATTGTGTTGTGTATATCTAATCTAGTCCAGTGATCTACCACTCTATTTCTTAGCTAGAACCAAATGGTGTTTACTACTGTTGCTTAATAATACAGTTTTAGGTTTGGTATTGCTAAGCCACCATCCATTGTATTTTTTTTCCACTAATTCCTTTGATATTCTTGATCTTTTGTTCTTCCAGATGAATTTTGCTTTTTTTTCCCCCTAGTTCTATAAATTAACTTTTGACAGTTTGATTGGTATGGCACTGAACAAGTAGAACAATTGAAACAGAATTGTCATTTTTATTATATTAGCTCAGCCTACCAAAGAGGAATTGATATTTTTCCAGTTTTAAGATCTGAACTTATTTCTGTAAGAAGTATTTTGTAATTGTATTCATATAGTTCTGGAATTTGTCTTAGCAGATAGAAACCCAAATATTTTATTTTGTCTATAGTTATTTAAAATATAATTTCTCTTCCTAAACCTTGCTATTGCGCTTTGTCAGTAATATTTAAAAATGCTCATAATTTGTGTGGGTTTATTTTCTTGAATATAATTTTTTGCTTCATGATCTGAACAGGAAGCATTTACTATTTCTGACTTTCTCCATTTGATTGTGAGTTTTTTTTTTATGCCTTAGTACTTGGACAAATTTTCTGTAGGTCTCATGTACTGCCTAGAAAAATGTATATTCCTTTCTGTCCCCATTTAATTTTCTTTAGAAATCTATCATATTTAAGTTTTCTAGGATCGTATTAACCTCCTTAGTTTCTTTCTTTTTATTTTGTGGTTAAATTTGTCTGATTCTGAGAGAGGAAGGTTGAGATTACCCATTAATATTGTATTTCTTCTGTCTGTTTCTATTTCTTCTTGGCTTAATATATCCTCTAGGAATTTGTACACTCTACTATTTTGTGCTTATACATTTAATATCAATACAACTTTATTGTTTATATTACCCTTTATTAAAATGTACTTTGCTTCCTTATGTCTTTTAATTAGATCTATTTTTACTTTTCTTTTATCTGAGATCAGAATTACTACCCCTGCTTCTTTTACTTCAGCTGAAACATAATAAATTATTTTTCAACCTTTTATTTTTACTGTTTATGTGTCTCTCTGTGTTCAATATGTTCCTTGTAAACAACATATTGTACAATATTTTTTTTAATCTACTCTGCTACTCACTTGTTTTATGGAAGAGTTCATCCCCTTCACATTCACAGTTATGATTACCAGCTCTATATTTACCTCCATCCTATTTTTCCCCTGCAAATAATTGTGTTCTTTTGTTCCATCCTATCCTTACTAGTGCTTTTTTAATCCACTCCATCCATTATCTCTATTATCCTCTCCCCTTATTTCAGCTTTTTTCCCCTAGTGTTTCTGTCCTCCATTCTATCCTGCTCTTCCATTTTCTTTCCTCTTTCTCCTCCTACTTCTTTATAGGATAAGATAAATTTTCTATACTCAACTGAATGATTAAGTTATTTCCTTTTAGAGCCAAAACTGATGAGACCAAGCTTCAGATGATGCTCATCCCATTCCTTATGTTCCCTCAATTGAAATATGTCTTTTGGGCCTCTTCAAGTGATCTAATTTGTGCCATTGTACCTCTTCTTTCCTTTTCTATCAGTATGTACCTTTTTCCACCCCTTAATATCTTTTTCTTTGATATAACCACATCAGAGTCCATCCACAACTACAGCCTTTACCTATGTGATTTCTGCCCCCCACCTATCTGCCCCAATGATAGAATTCTCAAGAGTTACAGATAACATTTTCCCATCTAGGAATAAAAAAAAAAATGAACCTTTAAGTAATATGTATTTTCCTCTGTTTACCTTTCTATGCTTCTCTTTGGTCCTTTGTAGATTGACTTTTCTGTTTGTTTCTGTTCTTTTTAATAGAAATGATTGAAAGTCTATTACTTCATTGAAGATCCTTCTTTTCCTCTGACAGATCTTGCTCATTCTCATTGGGTAGTTAATGCTTGATTGTAACCCCAAGTCCTTTGCCTTCTATAATATGGTATTTCAGACCCTCTGATCCTTTAATATAGAAGATGCCAGATCCTGGCTCATCCTGACTGTTGCTCCTTGATATTTGTATTATTTTTGTCTAACAGTTTGAGGTATTTTTCCTTGAGGTTATAGTTTTGGAGTTTTACAACAATGATCCTTAGGGTTTTCCTTGTGGGATCTCTTTCAGAAGGTGGTCGATGGATTCTTTCTATGACTATTTTCTCCTCTTTTTCTAGAATATCAATGCAATTTTCCTTGATGATCTTTTGAAAAATGCTATCTAGGCTCTTTGTTTGTTCATGGACTTCAGGTGGGCCAAAGTTTTTTAAATTGTCTTTTCTGGATCTATTTTTTCAGGTAGGCTGTTTTTCTGATGAGATATTTCATATTTTCTCCCATTTTTCATTCTTTTTATTTTGACTGATTTCATAAAGTATTTATGTTTCATTTGCCCCATCTCATTCTAGTTTCTAATGTTTGATTCTCTTCAAGCTCTTGTATCTCTTTTTAAATTTGGTTAATTCCAATCCTGGAATGTTTCTAATTATTCTAAAATAAATTGGTTTTGAATTTTTTTTTGATCAGTGCCTTTTTTTTTTCATTTTGCCAATTTTATCTTTTAAGGAATTGCCTTCATTTTCTAAGCTGTTGAAACTCTTTTGTATACCTCATTTTTTCTTCTTTTCCTCTTATTTGCCTTTAAAGTCTTTTTCTAGCACTTCTAAGAAGACTCTTTGGACTTGAGACCAGTTCATATATTTCTTTGAGATTACTTCTGTGAACATTTTATCCTCATCTGAGTTGGTGTTTTGGTTTTCCCTGTTACCATAGACACTGTCTATCTCAAGGTTCTTTTCTGTTTCTTACTCCTTTTCTTTCCCTTTTTTCTATTTTTCTCTTTTTTTTTTTTAACTTTTAAAGTCCAAATCTGCTCCTGGGTGTAAAGGAGGTCTTATTCCAAATTTCCTGTGCAGCTCTGAGTCTTGGCTTTGAGCACAGGATCCCCATATGTTTGCAGGTGTAGCTTTATCTGCTCTTTCCAGGAAACATCCTGGTTTCTCAAAATTTTCCTTCTGAGCTAGGATTGGGGAATAACGTACTGGATTATCTTCTACTAAACCAGGACTGAGGCTCTTAGTTGCTGATGTGCTGTGATTAAGACCCTTTCACTGGCTTTACCAGACTTTTTCTGAGCTGGATTGAATACCCCTTTCATCCCAGTAAGACCGACCTTTCTTGATGTTTTTTCCAATCTATCTTAAGGTGGAGAGTGGTTCCATTACATCAGACTGTTCAGAGTTTCATGTGGTTTTCAAGGAATATTGGGAGAACTCAAGCAGTTTCTTGGTTTCTCTGCCTCATCTTGGCTCCACCCTCAGAAATGTGTAATATATTTGGGAGGAAATACTACTGTGAAGGGAAAATAATGAGGAGAATTATTTCAGAAAAAAATCTGGGAAATCTTATATGAACTGATGCAAAATAAAGTGAGTAGAACTAGAACACACAGTAATAACAATATTATAATCAATAATTTATAATCAACTTTAAAAAACTTAAATACTCTTATCAATACAGTGGTTTAGAACAATCCCAAAGTACTCATGATGAAACTGCTATTTACCTTTAGAGAGGGAACTGATGGATTAAAAATATATCTTGATGCATATTTGCCTCTTTTTTTTTCCTTTTATTTTTTGGTCAATTTGGCTAATGTCAAAACATGTTTTACATGACTATATATATATATATATATAATGGACATTGCATTTATTGCCTTCACAATGCCCCCAAAAACAAAAATAAGAGAAAGGGAGAAAACTTAGAACCAAACATAAACATTTAAAAAAATAATTTACATGTAATTAATTATTTTTTAAAAACTTAATTTAGCAACAGCCGTGGACTTGCCATTTTAAGTCAGAGAAAATGCATGCTTTTTGTTAACTGTCTAATGTGGGCCAGTCACTTAAATTTGATGGGCTTGAGTTTCCTCTCTGTAAAATGAGGGAGTTAGATTTTCTACTCTCAAACCCTTTGAGCTCTAAAACTTATGACTTCTATTTTTGTCCCCAAGAAGAGGTGAGCTGATATGACTAGAATGTCAAGCTTCTTGCAAAGTTTAGGTCAAATGACCCTTTCTTTATGATTCTTTTTCTTATCCTTCCAGTTAATCCTCAAAATAATATTATGCATATATTTTGAATTATTTATCTGCATACCCATTGTTTCCTCCCAGCATAATATAAGGTCCTGTAATTCAGGGAATTGTTTATTTTTGTCTTTGTAAATACAGAACATAACACAGAGACCGGCATATATTAGATACTTGATAAATGTTTATTGGTTGAATAAATGAATAAAATATTGATTCAAGATCATTTGTCCTCTTAAAAAACAAACCAAACAGAAATACTAAATGTCTACCCATATTCTACCCCATAACTTCATAATTCTGGGACTTTTTGCTGATTTCTTTTGTGTAATTGGTGTAAAGAAAATTCAGTAGGGCAGTTGGTTTAATTTGAGAAATCTCTAACATTTTGAAACCTCATCTGTGTGACGTCCTAACCAAATACATCCTCCATAGACTGAGAAATTAAGTTGGAAAGCTTTGAAGGTCAGGTTTCTTCCCAGGTATCTTGAGCTTTCAGATTCAGAGGAAAACATAATGTATGCTTTCAAAGGGAATTCAGGTCTTGTTTATTTTACCAGTAGGGGTTTATGAGTTTTTAATGGCAATGCATTCACATGCCATTGTAAAACTGTTCCTCATAATTTGTTATTTACCTTATTTTTATAAAAGTTATTAACAAGGCTAAGTATGATTTACAGAAAGGTAATGTCATTCAGTCAATGTAACCATGTGTTAAATATAAACTACCAATTTAATAAAGATGACAAAAGTTTCTTATTTTTATTTAGAATTCACATTCTGGAAATTCTGGATATATTATTAAATATGGTCAGATTCAATCAGATGAACTCTAGTATTATGCCAGTTATAGGATGTAGTCAAGGATGCAGCCAGGAGACTTAGAACAAAGGTATTCTGCCTACTTTATGCAATGAGTTCCCAGAAGATAAAAAGCCAATCAAAACCACCACCACAACAAAAATGTCCTGGGAAAAGGATAAGAAGGAATAATAAAAAAAAAAAAAGTTAGAGGAGAAAAGAAGATGAGGATGAACAAAAAAACAAACAAACAAATAAAGATCAGTGTGGTACAAAGACAGTGAATTGAATTTGGAACAAGAAAATCTAGCATTAAATTCTAGCTCCAATTACTATGACACTGAGCAAGGGCACTTCAATCTATTTCCTCATTGATAAAATGGGGACGTAATAGCCTAGATGTCTTATGAATTTCCTTCCAATGAATCAAAGTCTGAATGAAAAGAAGGATGGCAGATGACAATTGAAGATGATGATAAGCAGCACTTATCCTGTCATAGTAGTGTCCACTCTGGAAAAAGTTACAGCTTGGAATTTTAGACAAGCATTCCCTTTCCCCAAGCAGAATGCAAACTTTTTGATGGCAGGGGAGGAAGGAAAATAATAAAAAAAAAATGAAGATAAAGATGAAAATATAGACTGATGGAAGTAGGTTTTAAGGTCTGACACATGATGTGAAGATTAATTAAATTTTTATCTGATTATACATATTGAAGTGTGTGTGCGTTTCCCACACACTGATTTGTTGTGTCCCAACTATCAACTATCAACTAGTGATAATTTTACTTATTTTAAGTGTGCATTTTTTGCTGTAGAAATATATCAGAGCTTCACTGATGGCAGTTGATCTTGGAGCAGGGGGATCTTGGAGATCCCCCCATTCTGGGGATGTTAGTTACTACATGGTCTGGGGTGAGTTCTTTCACCCCCTAATGTCTCCATCCAAAATTCAATAACTATATATATTATATGTGTGTGTGTGTGTATATATAATTACACATCTGCATTTTCATATACTTTAGGTATTCCACACATTAATAAAATAATAATGATCTTGGACAAAAAAAGAAAAACCAAGCAGAAGAAGAGGACAGATACAGATCAGATTGGGCCAAAAGAGAATGGGAGAGACAGAGGAAAAGAAAATGATCTACTAGGAGGTGAAAGAAGAAAAATTATATTGAGCAGTAAAAAAAAAAAAAATAGATGGAAGAATAGGATGCTTTGAGAGTAAAGGGATGTGACAAGAAGACTGAAAGAAATTATCTCACATAAAAGACATTCCCAAGGAAGATTTTTTTTATGGTGGAAGAGAAAATTGTAATGGGGTAGGCAACACTTGAACCTCACTCACCTTTAAATTGGTTCAAAGAGTTAAATGTATGTACAAACTGAATTGGAAATAAAAATCTACTTCATGAAACAGAGAAGTAGAAGGGGAAAAGGACAAAGGAAATTGGGAAGTCTTGTTCTAGAGAAGCCAGTTGTTAGAAGCAAAACATGGATAAATGTTTTATGAGGGATAGGACAGATATATAAAGGATAGGACAAACAGAAGAAAATAGAATAGAACGAAATGCAGTTAGTAATCACAACGGTAAATGTGAATGGAATGAATTCACCCAAAAAACAGAAGCAGTTAGCAGAATAGATTAGAAACCACAATGCCATAAGATATTGTTTATAAGAAACAGACTTGAAACATACACACAAAGAGTTAAGAATTTAAAAAAGAAGCAAAATCTATTAATCTTAACCTGAAGGTAAGTGAGCAGGATTAGCAACATTATCTCACACAAAGTAAAAGCAAAAAAAAAAAAAAGTCTTAATTAAAAAAGAATAGAAGGGAAAACACATCTTGCTAATAGGAACCATAGGTAATGAAGTAATCAATTTTATGATTATAACAATAGAAAAATCTCTAGTAAAAATACTACTCATTCCTATGAAAAACCCTAGAAAGCATAAGCATACTCTTTCTTAAAATAAGTAGTATTTGTTCTAAGACCAAGATCAAACATTATCTGCAGTGGGGATAAACTTGACACACCTTTTCAATAAGATCATAGGTGAAACAAGAATATGCATTATCACTAATGTTATTCAATGTTATAATAGCAATGCTAGGTATAACAATAACATCAGAAAAAGAAATTGAAAGAATAAAAATAGACAATGATATGATAGCATACTTAGAGAATCTTAGGGAATCACCTAAAAATCTCAAAGAAACAATTAACAATAACAGAGTTGCAAGATATAAAATAAACCCACAGAAATAAACAACACTTCTATATCTTGCTAACAAAATCCAGCAGTTAGAGATGCAAAGAAAAACCACATAGAACATTTCATATAAATAAAAGCATATAAACTGCTGTTTTCACAATAATTTCTGCATGTTTGACAGTTTTTGATGTTTCCAAGTTGGTAGAAATGTGGAGACTACTCAGGAAGGGCCATGGTCTCTCAGCATCACTATTGATACTGTTTCTAAGCCCCCTAGCTTTATTAGGTCCAGAAGTCTCACCATTCCTCAAGGTCCTAAATCCCTTGTGAACAAAAATTATAATGTTCCTCAGAACTACTACTTTCTCTTGACTGAATGTGTTCTCCTCTGCCCTTAAATTATGGCCTAGAAGTGAGCATAGACAATTGATTGCATTACAGCATCTGATTTTTCATCCAGTACCAGAACAGGTGTCTTCTTTATCTCTTTCTAATCATTTGCCAAGTTCCCTTGATCTCTCTCTCTTGAGAACTCTCAAAGATACTTCTGCTTCTATCACTATCAGCAAGTCTCATCACTAGTGTTTCTTCCATATGGGCTCCAGGCTAGCCTCAACCCTTTTGTTATAGATTTCTCTGACCTCCTAAGTTATCTTGGACTAGAAAAATGTCTCATTATGACTTTTTGTTGGCTCAATTACTAGAGAATTCAATATGAGATGCTATTTTAAAATTGTCTGGAGGGAAATTTTGGGAGAGCTTGACTGAATTCTTCTCTATTTTGCCATCTTGATTCTACTCCTAGAAGTCAGCAATAGAATGAATAACTATAGATCCATGTCTTTATCTAATGCATTGCCAAAGCAACTTTTGTTCTCTGTGTAGAGCATGAGAAAATTAGCATGCTCGTTGGATTTCAATTTTTCTCACAATTACCTCTTTATACTAGGTCTTTAAATTGAAATGAGGTCTTTCAGAACCATAACTATCTATAAGTTATCAGAGTGAACTTTTACTACAACAGGGTCAATGGCAGTAACCTCTTTAAATATTGTCCAGTAATTCCAGGTAAGTTTTAATTAAAATGAAATTGTGAGGGAACCTATCACGAAAGCATTTTTAAACCCTCTTTGGAGATTTTTTAAAGAAATTGATATTCTGAGACAAATTCTTTGAGAAGTAATTGCTTGAACAATCAGTACTAAGCTAAAATATAATCAAAATTCTCTGGATAGAAAAAAAAGCAAATTTAATATGGGCTTTAAAAAGGGTTGAACAAGGGAGATGACTGGTGAAATAATTTGGGGATTACAAATACTAAATCTGATGAATTTGGGAAATTTAGACTGAAAATAGAGAAAGTTAATATGACTGTTTTTAATTTTATTTTAATCTGAATAGTAAGGGGATTAAGTTCACTAATGGAAAAAAAATGATCTCCCTCACTAATGAATATATAAATGTCATTACTCAATTTCTTTAGCAAATTTCAGCTAGCCAACAATCTCAGCACTCCAAGGCATACTGGATTTTTTTCCCAACAACTTTACTGTGAAAGAAGTTGGTTTCTTGTAAAGACTTTGAGGTTGTAGGCATATATTATGTTACTAAATATGCCTCTGTAAAGACATTGGTCTAGAAGTAAAGAAGTGATATTTTGTACTCTTCTGCTATGTACTGATCAATTAGCAAGCATTGTCAAATATCTTCTACTTGTTAGCTAGTAGGCTAATCACTAGAGACATAAAGACAATAATCTAACAATTTCTGTTGAAAACTCATTTAGAGTATTGTGGTTAGTATTCTCATAGATTTGTGGTACTCCTACCAATGTAAAATATAGTTCACTTCCATCTTCTGGTACTAGGCTCTTTTTCGTGTCCTAATTCTTCCATTGATACATCACAGAGAACTAAATCAGCATATTAAGTGCCATTTTTGGAGGTCTATTCCTGTCCTCTGAGTAGTTGAGCTATACTTATGTTGGTCTCTCTTCACTGGTACCATAGAAAGGAAAGAAGGGAAAGGGGGAGGAAGGAATGGAAAAAAAAGGAAGGAAAGGACAGTGAAAGATGAAAGGAAGGGAGAGAGTGAAATAAAGAAAAGACATTGATTAACATACTCTGTTGTAGGCTCTGTGCTTGGTGTTAAGAGATGTAAAAGAGAGCAAGTATTTCTTTTCAAAAAATATTGCATTCTAATAGAGTTGTGTTACATTGAAGAGTTTAGGTCTGAGTCAAAAATTTAGTCTGAGAAATTATGAATGAAACTATATGACAGTTCATTATTGTGTCTTTCCTAAAAGTGAATAGATAGATTTAAGCATATTAATAATAGTAGAAAAGTAGACGGCAAGGTGCTTTTGTGGGTAGCTTTTGTTCTCTGGTGTTTGGTTAGATGGCATATAAAGCATGATCTATGGCCATCCAGATAAATGGCCCATGACATTTATTATTTACTCAGACCTTTTTCTCTGTAATACTTCATGTTATTTCTGCATAAAATGCGATTATAAACTATAGCCTCTTTATGTCCACCATGAGACTCTTATTGATTTTTAAGGTATCCAAGATTTTGCCAATCCGGAGATTCTGCTGTTTGCTGGCAAATTGCATTACCAAAACTGATTTTTTAGGACATCAATTCTTTAATATAACAGTAATCAAAAAAAATTAAAAAGTGAAAACAACAGTCTACATTAATTTTATAGGTGTGAGACTTTGCATACATCCATTTTCCCCAATGTTTTAATCTTTTTTTTTTGCTAAATTTTGCTAAATTTCATATATATATGAACATATCCACCTATATATCTATATATCTATACACGTGTGTGTGTATGTATAATTTATGTGTTAAACATGTCACTTAGATCTACTGTATTTTTTTTTTGTTTTACTAGTAAATGTATTTATTTTTAATATAGATTGCTTTATGAATTGGGCTGAGAGAGAAACATCAGAATAAAAGGGAAAAATCATGGGAGAGATTAAAAAAACAGAAAAAAAAGAAATGAACATAACACGTGTTGATTTATAGCCAATCTCCTTACTGGTTCTGCTTGTTTTGCTCAGTATCAGTTAGTGTAAATCCTTCCAGGCCTTTCTAAAATCAACTTATTCATTAATTTTTGACCTTTCAATTGGGGAATGGCCAATATTCTTATAAATTTGACACAATTCTTTATATATTTTAGAAATGAGACTTTTATCAGCAATACTGGCTATAAAGATTTTTCCTAGCTTTGTACTTTTCTTTTAATCTTATTTCTGTTAGTTTTGTTTACACAAAACCTTTTTAATTTAACCTAATCAAAGTTGTCCATTTTGATTTCATAATGTTTTCTAGGTCTTCTTTGGTCATAAATTCTTCCTTTCTCCAAAGATCTGATAAGTAAATTATCCCTTGTTCTCCTACTTATTTATTCTACTGTATTTTCTAAGGGAAACATAGACTCTGGGACAGGATAAAAAAGTTTTTTTGAGGGAAAAATAAATTTATTTTTACTTATTAAGTTTCAACCAAAAAAAGTTAAAACATTAAAAAAATTTTGGACAGCTGTTTTAAATCCTTAAACCTTTTGTCATATTCCTGATGGAAGAACATAAGTATTTGTTATAATATTAAAATGATAATAAAATTTGAAATTGAGATATGCGAGTCATTAGGAGACAATTGCCAACATTTGTTGTTGTTTTTTTTTTTCCCTAATTGCACATAAATTTACATAATGTTTTGTTTTGTAATTCATGGGGGAAATCATTGTAGAAAGTCAATTTCATAAAACTGATGGGTCATTGAAGATAAAAGCTAGGAATTGTTTATTTAAACATATACTGTATTTAAACATATACTATTTAACAGTATATGTTTAACTACAATTGAAGCTACATAAGTTTTTTTTTAAAGCAAGTTTGCATGTGTCCAAAGTGAACATGCTATTTTATTATATTAAAATGGAACTAAGACTTGATTGATAAGCATTTTAGCTGGATTTCTTTTCTAATTGAATATATTCTTTAGCTGACTTTTTTCTTTCATTCATCTGAGTACTGTGTCCTTTTGTTTCACTTGATAATGACCTCTGCTTGTTTGGGCTTTTTATTACCCCAGTGACTATGCAAATATAGATCACTTGGATTGGCATTTAAAGTCTTTCACAATCTGACTTTACAAACCTAACATAGCATAATCCCCTTCACACACACATCAAAGTTCAACAACAATAACTTTCCTTCTCTTCTTCACATATAACATTCCTATTCTCATTTCTCAGCCTTTGAACAAAATTTCCATCATGTTTGGTGGAAGAAAAACAGTCAATTTTCACTGCTGCTATTTATACACAGAATTCCTAATTGCATGTAAAGATAAAGTCAAACAAATAATATCTCATACATGAAGCCTTTTTTTTTTCTGATCCTCTGGATCCTTTACTTCTTCCTCCAAAATAATTGTTATTATATAAATATGTGGATGAAGGAAAGAGATACACACACAATTTTTACTTATTAATTTACCTATTAACCAACATCTTGTCTCTCTCTCTCTATAGAATGTAAAGTGACTGGTACATTGCAGGTATCTACTTAATGATTGGTGATTAATTAATTTGTTGGTTAATAGGATTATTTAACTATCTATAAGTTTAATATAAAGTAGCAAATGAAGATAAGAATGAGATGTCTTATGATCATTTTACTTTCATGATTAGATTTCCCATCTCAATTCTCTACCTACTTAATTCCATCATCTTCTTAGCTGTCAAATTGTTACTTCTAAAGAACATCTTTGACAATGTCATTCCATTGTTCAATCAATAAAATCTAACAGCTCTCTATAACCTCTAAGGTCAAATATAACATTATGTTTGTCATTCAAAGCTCTTTCAAACCTATCCTCCTCATGACTTTTGGCTTATATCTTATTCTACAAAAGGTTTCTTAAACTTTTTTTTCCACTTGTGAATCCTTTTCACCCAATAAATTTTGATGTGACTTTGTGTACATAGGTTTATAAGACATGCATTCAAATCAAACACTTACTGAAAACAAATCATAATTTCTTAACCCCAGTATTCAATTATGAAATCCCATATAGAGTCATGAACTACAGTTTAAGAAGCTGGGCTGTACAATACATTGACAATTACCTTCTTACCCTCTCTTGCACAAGACAAGCCTCTGACTTTTTTTCATCATTGACTCTCCCCCATTCCCAGAATTCTCTCCCTCCTTATCCCCACTTCTGGACTTCTGGTTCTCTTCAAATCCTAACTAACATTCCATTTACTACAAGAACACTTTCCTGATCTTTTTCAATAGTAGTATGCCTCCTTCTGTTTATTATCTTAGGTTTAATCCTGTTTTGAGACAATCTGACCTAAGCTGTAACTGATGAGAAAGGGTTCTTTTCAAAATCCTGGGAAAACAATCATTTAATTTCAAATGAAACTTTTTTGAGTGAGAATCTATTATCTCCTACTATCTCTCTTTCTCAATTTATAAAATGGATCTTTCTGATCTTAAATATGAAGCCATATTCTAGTAAAAATCAGAATGTTCTGAGTTAAAAGGGATATCAGAGTCCATTTAGACCAGCCCATTGAGAGAAATAATTAATTTGGACCCCTACTCTATTCTAATCAGTATTAATTAATTTGATACCATCACATCAAAGTTCTATTTATAAGGCTCCAGAGTCATGAACTTTAGATTCTAAGTTCACTTGCTTAACTATAAAAAATTTTGTAAAGGCCCTCTACTTTTGTTTTTGCCTTGTGAGAATGCCCAAGCCCAACAGGGCAGAGATTACAGCTACTTGGAAAATCCCATAAAATATTTTTGTACCTCTGGACCAATCATTTGTTCAATAGGAATAGGTGACAATCTTACGATCACTGACCATCTTATGGTCAATTTGGTCACTGATTGTGATAGTCTCATCCAAATTGTGACTCTGCTTATATTCCTTTTTAGCATATGAATTATATATTAACCAATTAAATTGTTGTTCTATATTTAGCATAACTGTAACCCTATAAAAATATAGCCCCAAGAGAAGGTGGTAATTCAGATCCTGAATAAGATCTCAGATATCCTTCGTTAAAGGGAATCATGGATTTTTTAATAAAGAACCATTGGTATAGAGCTCTGCCGCACTCTCTTTTATTATAGGTGGTGTAATTTTAACCCCTACACTATATAGCTAAATTAAATTCTCATCATCTAGTAAGAGATTCAGCCTCTACTTAAAACTTTAGATATGAAGGGGGGATACCCCCTACCTCTCACAGAATAAAAGCATTTGAGAGTCACAAAGGTCTCCAATCAAATATCAGGTCCAATCCATACACAAATAAATCTTTCTATAATATAGGCATTAACTCATCATTTACCCTTTACTTGAATTCTCTAAGGAATAAAAATATATCTCTACTGGTGACCCAATATAATTTTTTAACAACTCTAGTTGTTAGAAGACATTTCCCGACATCAAATGTAAACTGGCTTCATTCAAATTTCTACCCATTGTTCTGAATTCTGGCTTTCAGATCTAAATAACACAAGTATAACCACTCTCCCACAAGATAGACTTTCATTTATTTGGAGAGAATTATCATGACTCTTCTGAGTCTTCTATAAATAAATCTGCCCAGTTCCTTCAACTGGGCCTTTGAAATCATGATTGCAAACCCCTCAGTATCCTGGCTGCTGTTCTCTGAATATTTTCCAATTCAGAATTAAATAGAACATACCACATCTAATGAAAAGAGGGCAGAGGATAGTAGTGTTATAATTTCCCCATTCCTAGATATATTTTCCTGTAAATGTACCTCCATATCATATTAGCTTTTGTTGCCTATTACAGCATGCCGATTCACATTCATTAAAACTTCACTAAATTTCACTAAAATCCCAACAGCAAAACAACTGTTACTTAACCATGTCTCTTTATAAAACTGAGGTTTTGTGTATAAGTAGAAACAAACTACCCTTTAATCTTTACTTATCCTTTCTTGAATTTAACCCAACACTCTAGTTGGAGAAAATCTATTTTGAATGACAACTCTATCTTTCAATCCATCAGTTACTCCTTTCTAATTTGTACCATTTACACAGTTCATAAACATCTCATCATTGATTTCATTCAAGTCACTAACAGAAATATTAATAGCAGTCTAAGTGTTGAGGTTGGAAGTGGTTCCCAGAAGTTTGGGGTCATCAACCAATGTTATAAAGTGTGTCAAAAGAATTTGCAGACTTGAACTCATCTCCAAGTCAAGGGGCAAAGTTTATCATAATTGTATTGTCAATTGAAGTAGGGCAAGTTCCAAAAGAATTTAACAAAGATCCATAAGCCAGGAGACACATTTAGCCAGTTCTTCATGTCATTGCTATGCTAATTTTATGGCCTAGAGGTAAAACTGAGGAGTGGTCTAAGGAATATGGTTATCACTGGCCAGCAGATCTAGGACTACCCGAAATCCAAGAAGATTTTAGAATCATTGACAGACAAAATAGTCAGAACAATAGTATTGTAAGGTTAGAGATTCTCAGGATTATTAATATATCTTCCCTAAAGTCTACGGGAAGAATTATTATTATATTCCTAGGCCAGAAGACTTTTACAATCATTGATGGACAGATTGTTAAAACAATACACTGTAAGGTCAGAGGGATCTCTCTAGCACTGTCTTCCCTAGAAGTTCTACTCTTTCATTTACCCTCTCAAGCAATTTGAACCCCCAAATTCATTTGGAACAAGGGGAAATAGATCTCATCTTCTGAAGCTGCTTCATGCTGACAAGGGGTGTAGAGCTGTCCCTACAGAGTTGGGTCCAGACTGAGTAGGAGAGGCACATGACTTGAAGATGGTTGCAGCAGTATTTGGAGAGATATACTGAGTGATGGTATTCACATTGAACAAGTAGGTGGAAGTTCATAGCTTGGAATCTGAAGAAAACAAATACCACAATTAGATTAAAAATGCAAGGGACAAATATGAGCAAAAAAAAAAAAAAAGAATAATCAAAAGTGAATTTAGTATAGTAGTTAGTAGGGTCAATAGTCAGGATCCCCACCCAGAGGAAGACTGGGGAGGAGGTAGGCAAAGCTACCACGAATGTCTCTCATCTAAATAGCTTTTCTGATGAATACAGAGAGGACTGGCGAGACTTACATGAACTGATGCTAAGTGAAATGAGCAGAACCAGGAGATCATTATACACTTCGACAATGATATTGTATGAGGACATATTTTGATGGAAGTGGATTTCTTTGACAAAGAGACCTAAGTTTTAATTGATAAATGACGGACATAAGCAGCTACACCCAAAGAACGAACACTGGGAAACAAATGTGAACTATCTGCATTTTAGTTTTTCTTCCCGGGTTATTTATACCTTCTGAATCCAATTCTCCCTATGCAACAAGAGAACTGTTCGGTTCTGCAAACATATATTGTATCTAGGATATACTGCAACATATCCAACATATAAAGGACTGCTTGCCATCTAGGGGAGGGGGTGGAGGGAAGGAGGGGGAAAAAAAATCGGAAAAGAAACGAGTGCAAGGAATAATGTTGTCATTGTAAAGTAATCATTAAATTAAAAAAAAAAATAAAAGAGAGTTAAAAAAAATAAAAAAAATAAAATCTCCACTGAACTGACATTTACAAAAAAAAATAAATAAATAAAAAATAAATAGCTTTTCTTAGGTTAATTATCAAAGAATATTTCCCAAAATACCTGCTATTGCCTCCTTAAAGGAGTAGGGTAATGGGTAGAATAGTGTGGCATTACACACAGTGAAAGGAGTGCTCAGGTGACCTATTGTCCAAGCACCATAATATTTAAAAGGCATTAAGTGTGGGGGAGAGAAGATGACAGGCAGAGTGGAGATGATAGTTAATCTTAAGTGGGTTTGATCTCCTTTACAAAAATTTCTGAGACTTTTCAATCTTACAAGGGAAGGTTTTTACCTAATTAGTAAAGGTGACAACAAAAACTAAAATCAGTTTGAAGCTGCTAAGAGAGGACATGTGTAAAATCTATCTGCCAGTCCGTGAGTGTGTATCACCTCCTCTGGATGAGCTTCAGGACAGAGAGGGTTTAAAAGCCCTTTCAGAATTTACTTGAATACAAACTGGGCAGACTTGATAGAACTTTTGTTTGTCCTAGCTTGTGACCCGTAAAAGTAGGTTTCACAAGAGATTGGAGAAGCTGATCTGAAGATGTTTGAAATCATCCAGAAGGAGAAAGGTTGTTATCTCCCCCCACATCCTTTTTTTTTTTTTTTTTTTTTTTTTTTTTTTTTTTTTTTTTTTTTTTTTTTTTTTTAAGCAAGGACTTGTTCCTGGGAGCTGTGAAAGAGTGTAAGAGTTGAAAAGTTTCTTCCCTTCGCCTCCGCCGGGCACTCATTAGCCCAGCCCACCTCAACTTGAAGGGGCAGAAGCTTCTGCTCTTCCCATCCCCTGGGGAGGAGGGATTAATATAATTTTAGATCTGGTACAGCTAGGCCACCTTCATTTGTTTTTTGTTTTTTGTTTTCATTAATTCCCTTGAAATTCTTGATCTTTTGTTTTTCCATATGAACTTTGTTGTTATTTTTTCTAGGTCATTAAAATAGTTTTTTGGGAGTCTTATTGGTATAGTGCTAAACAAATAGATTAGTTTAGGTAGTATTGTCATCTTTATTATATTTGCTCACCCTATCCAAGAGCATTTAATTTTTTTCCAATTGGTTATGTAAGACTTAATTTGTGTGGAAAGTGTTTTGTAGTTTTGATGCCAGAGTTTTTAAAGTAGTAGCAAACTGCTTTTCTGTTTTCCTAAATTTCCCAAACTCTTAAATCTCTATATATCTCTTTAGTGGGCTTTAATTAGAGCTCCTTTAAAATTGCTTTGATGTTGTATGTTGGGAACATCTAAAAACCTATGTAAAGTCATCAAATATGAAGCAATTATATACAATATAGCAGTTTCATATAGCATTTGTTTTATGCTAAGAACTTTTGCAATGATGTGATCTTTACAACAAAAATATTATTTCTCTTTACAAATAAGAAAACTGAACAGAGATAAAATAATTTGTCATAAATTGCATAACTAATACATATCCACAACTGAAACAATGAATGGTGGATTTATGAAATGCAGAGGCTGATTGTTTTTCTCACCTCACACTGCCATGTTGGGTGCTGCTAGAGGTACCCAGATTCTTCCCAGGTAGTTGTTGAACAGAACCTGCTGATGGCTAAATGCCTAGTGACAGGATCTCCCTTTGATGGTAATTTCAGGTGTCTAGGCTCAGGGAATGCTGACCATGGAGCCTGATCTCTATGCATTCCCATTCTCCCAACCTGGGTGGGGGAGTTGTTTGGGCAAGATTGTGTGGGGTCCCCTCACTTGTTGCCACTTCCCATATTTCTGCAGATGGGGCAAAATTTCAATTTCCTTACATTGCTTTAGCATTCTCTTTTCTTAATTTGATCTTAGATGAGAGGAGCTAGCAAATAGAGGGATTTGGGCTATATCGAGCTTGTTAGCAATCCTCACAACTGAGATGCATTCAGGACTCTGGGGGGTGGAGTTGAGAAGCTCCCTTTATATCTTCTGGGGTGCTTTCCCAAAAAAGCAGAAAGGGACTCCAGACAAAAGAGGAGTCAAGGAAGGAATAGTAAAATGTTGCTATTTACCTAATTTGTTTTTCTTTTCTTTTCTTTCACAATGGGGTGAATTCCTGGAAGTATCCCCAATGTTTCAGGAATTTTTCTTGCAATCTTAAAATGTTTAATTGCCAGACTTAATCATTGCTCTCAAAACTTAGAGAATCTGCTAAGATGCTATTTTAGTTTTAACTAACTAATTTGTCCAGAGCTGAGGTTCACAGGAAAAAAGTTGGGTTTTTTTTCCCTTTTTAAGGTAGGCTTATAATCTTCTCAGAATTTTAACCATAGCAAGTTTTTTTTTTTTCCTTACTGGCTGCATTTTACATCTTTCCAGGTAACAAAATCTAGCTCACAGAATAAACCTGAGATATTCTGCATGTAGCTGCAGACAGAGAAAAAAAAATAACAAGAAAACTGTTCCATCTTTACGAAAAAACATAAAATTTCTATGCCAAAAGTCATCTATAACATTTCTGTCTCTTCTGGTGTCCTAGAGAAGGTGAAAAGATGGCAAAGGGTCCCTAGGAAGTTTGCTGAAATTGCAAGAGTTTCCAAGTCTTTCCAAGGAAAAGACTCATCCCCAGTCATGGACAATTTGCTGAGCATGGAGATTACAACAATCCAAACAAGCTTTCTTCCAATTACTTGGGGTGTCCAAGCTCTTCTATTGAGGGAAAAATGGGGAGCTTACCTTGACAAGGAATGAATCAAGCCAGGGAATGCCAGACTCTCCCTGTATGGAACCATCAAATGTTGGGGTTAGGAAGAGACCCCAAAAGGTTAGGGGTCACAGACTAGTGTCATGAGTTGTCTCAAAAGAATTTGGAGGTTTCAATCCATATGCAAGTCAAGAAGCAAAGTTGATTGTAATTGTACCACCAATTGAAGCAAGCTAAGTTCCAAAAGAATTTAGCAAAGAACCAAAAGCAAGGAAACACATTTATCTAGTTCTTCATGTCATTCATATGCTAATTTTATGGCATAGAGGTAGAACTGGGGAATGGTCTCAGGAATTTGATTATAATTGACCAGCAGATCCAAGATAATCCTAAAGCAGAAGACTTTAAAATCATTGACAGAAAAGATTGTCAGAACAATAGCACTCTAAGATTGGCGGGGTGAGGGCAACCTTGGAATCACTAATTCTAAAGCCAGAAGACTTTAGAATCATTGACAGACAAAGGATATGAACAGACAATTTTCAGATGAAGAAATTAAAATCATTTCAATCACATGTAAAGGTGCTCTCAATCACCATTGATCAGAGAAATGCAAATTAAGGCAACTCTGAGACACTACTATACACCTCTCAGATTGGCCAAGATATCAGGAAAAGACAATGATGAATGTTGGAGGGAGTATGGGAAAAATGGAACACTGATACATTGTTGATGGAACTGTGAATGGATCCAGCCATTATGAGAACTATTTGGAACTATGCTCAAAAAGTTATCAAACTTCACACCCTTTGATCCAGCAGTGTTTGTACTGGACTTATATTCCAAAATGATTTTAAAGAAGGGAAAGGGATCCACATGTGCAAAAATGTTTGTGACATTGCCATTTGTAGTATTATGTTATGATCCACACTCAATTCCCATTCTTACTCTTTTTGTTGTTTGTTTGCATTTTGTTGTCTGATTCATTTTCTTTCCCTTTTGGTCTGATCTTTCTTGTGCAGCAAGATAATTGTATAGATATGTTTACATATATTGCATTTGACATATATTTTAACATGTATAACATATATTGGATTTCTTGCCATCTAGGGGAAGGGGTGGGAGTAAGGAAGGGAAAATCTGAAACACAAGGCTATGCAAGAGTCAATGTTGAAACATTATCCATGTAAATGTTTTGAGAAAAAAAAAAAACTTTTAAAAAAGAATCATTGACAGATTGTTAGAACTGAAGATCAGGGGAACTTCCCTAGTGCTGTCTCCCCTAGAAGCTATACTTCTTCATAAGCACAAATCTTGAAGTACTAGACAGGAGACCTCCTTGTGGATAATTCCAACTCTTTCTAGTCTTTGCTGTCTAACTAGTTTTTAATCTCTCTCTCTCTCTATTTTTTCCATAAGAATGGAATGAGACAACAAATTTCTCATACTGTAGGTAATCTGTGACCATAGCATTTCTCCCAGATATTAGTTTAATTCCTCTAAATATAGCTAATTTTATTTTTTGAAAGCTTTAATTATGTGAATTTTTTTTGTAGCCAGCTATTTTGCTAAAATTATGAATTATTTCCAATAGCTTTTTGGTAGAATCTCTGGGGTTCTCTAGGTATACCATCATATCATCTGCAAAGAGTGATAGTTTGGTTTCCTCATTGCCTACTCTAATTCCTTTTATATCTTTCTCGACTCTTATTGCCGAGGCTAGTGTTTCTAATACGATATTAAATAATAATGGTGATAGTGGGCAACCTTGCTTCACTCCAGATCTTACTGGAAAGGTTCCAGTTTTTCCCCATTGCATATGATGCTTACTGATGGTTTTAAATATATGCTCCTGACTATTTTAAGGAAAAGTCCATTTATTCCTATGCTCTCAAGTGTTTTTATTAGGAATGGATGTTGGATTTTATCGAATGCTTTTTCTGCATCTATTGAGATGATCATGTGGTTTTTGTTTGTTTGGTTATTGATATAGTCAATTATGCTAATAGTTTTCCTAATATTGAACCAGCCCTGCATTCCTGGTATAAATCCTACTTGGTCATAGTGTATTATCCTGGTGACAATTTTCTGTAATCTTTTTGCTAATATTTTATTTAAGATTTTAGCATCAATATTCATTAGGGAGATTGGTCTGTAATTTTCTTTCTCTGTTTTCAGCCTACCTGGTTTAGGTATCAGTACCATATCTGTGTCATAAAAGGAGTTTGGTAGGACTCCTTCAATCCCTATTTTTTCAAATAGTTTATATAACATTGGAGTTAATTGTTCTTTAAATGTTTGGTAGAATTCACATGTAAATCCATCTGGTCCTGGGGATTTTTTCTTAGGGAGTTGATTGATAGTTTGTTCTATTTCTTTTTCTGAGATGGGACTGTTTAGGATATTTACTTCTTCCTCTGTTAGTTTGGGCAAGCTGTATTTTTGGAGGTATTTTTCTATTTCATTTAAGTTGTCGAATTTATTGGCATAAAGTTGGGCAAAGTAACTCCTAATTATTGCTCTAATTTCCTCTTCGTTAGTGGTGAGTTCTCCCTTTTCATTTTTAAGACTAACAATTTGATTTTCCTCTTTCCTTTTTTTAATCAGATTTACTAAGGGTTTGTCTATTTTGTTGGTTTTTTCATAGAACCAACTCTTAGTTTTATTAATCAATTCAATAGTTTTTTTACTTTCAATTTTATTGATCTCACCTTTTACTTTTAGAATTTCAAGTTTAGTGTTTGACTGGGGTTTTTTTATTTGTTCCTTTTCTAGCATTTTTAATTGCAAACCCAATTCATTGACCTTCTCTTTCTCTATTTTATACAAATAGGCCTCTAGAGATATGAAATTTCCCCTTATTACCGCTTTGGCTGCATCCCATACATTTTGGTATGATGTCTCATTATTATCGTTTTCTTGGGTGAAGTTATTAATTATGTCTATGATTTGCTGTTTCACCCAATCATTCTTTAGTATGAGATTATTTAGTTTCCAATTATTTTTTGGTCTACTTCCCCCTGCTTTTTTGTTGAATGTAATTTTCATTGCATCGTGGTCTGAAAAGGATGCATTTACTATTTCTGCCTTACTACATTTGAGTTTGAGGTTTTTATGTCCTAATATATGGTCAATTTTTGTATAGGTTCCATGAACTGCTGAAAAGAAAGTGTATTCCTTTCTGTCTCCATTACATTTTCTCCAGAGATCTATCATATCTAGCTTTTCTAGTATTCTGTTTACCTCTTTGACTTCTTTCTTATTTATTTTCTGGTTTGATTTATCTAATTCTGAGAGTGCAAGGTTAAGATCTCCCACTATTATAGTTTTACTGTCTATTTCTTCTTGCAGCTCTCTTAGTTTCTCTTTTAAGAATTTAGATGCTACCCCACTTGGTGCATATATGTTTAATATAGATAGTGCTTCATTATCCATGCTACCCTTTAGCAAGATATAGTGTCCTTCCTTATCTCTTTTAATTAGGTCAATTTTTGCTTTAGCTTGATCTGAGATCAGGATGGCTACCCCTGCTTTTTTGACTTCACCTGAAGCATAGTAGATTTTGCTCCAACCTTTTACCTTTAACCTGCATGTATCTCCCCGCTTCAGGTGTGTTTCCTGTAAACAACATATTGTAGGATTCTGGCTTTTAATCCATTCTGCTAACCGCTTCCTCTTTATGGGGGAGTTTACCCCGTTCACGTTTATGGTTAGAATGACCAATTCTGTATTACTTGCCATCTTGTTAACCCCGTTTATGCTTTCCTCCCTTCTTTCCCCTTTCCCCCCCTTCCAAGTATTAAGCTTGTGAGCACCCCTTGCTTCTCACAGCCCTCCCTTTTTAGTGTCCCTCCCCCCGCCTTAGAGTTCCTCCCCCTATCTTACCCCTTTCCCTCCCAGTTCCCGTATTCCCTTCCGCTTAGCTTATTCCTTCCCTTTCCACTTTTCCCTTCTCACTTTTCAATGAGATGGGAGAAGTTTCACCATAGATTGAATATGTCTTAAGATTTTTCACTTAAAGCCAATTCTGAAGGCAGTAAGATACCCACTATATTCATCCCCCTCCATTCTTTCTCTCAGATATAATAGGTTTCCTATGCCTCTTCATGAGATGTACTACCCCCACTTTACCCTTTTTCTGGTACAATGTCCTTTCCACATCAATTTCTAGAACAAGGTATACATGTATTCTTTATACATCTATATAGTCAAAATATAGTTCCCAAGATTAATCTTTACCTTTTTAGATTTCTCTTGAGTTCTATATTTGTAGATCAAACTTTTTGTTAAGTTCTGGTTTTTTCATCAGAAATAGATGAAATTCGCTTACTTCGTTGAATGTCCATCTTCTTCCCTGGAAAAAGATGCTCATTCTCGCTGGGTAAGTTATTTTTGGTTGCATACCAAGTTCCTTAGCCTTTCGGAATATCATATTCCAGGCCCTTCGATCTTTTAATGTGGATGCTGCCAGATCCTGGGTGATCCTTATTGTGGCTCCTTGATACTTGAATTGGGTTTTTCTAGCCGCTTGCAATATTTTTTCTTTCATCTGAGGGTTCTGGCATTTGGCCACTATATTCCTTGGTGTTTTGATTTTAGGATCCCTTTCAGTGGGTGATCGATGAATCCTTTCAATGTTTATTTTTTCCTCTGTTCCTATGACTTCTGGGCAGTTCTCTTTGATAATTTCCTGGAAGACAGTGTCCAGGCTCTTTTTTTCATCATGTTTTTCTGGGAGTCCAATGATTCTCAGATTGTCTCTCCTGGATCTGTTTTCCAGGTCTGTTGTCTTCCCCAGAAGGTATTTCACATTTTTCTCCATTGTTTGATTTTTTTGGATTTGCTTGACTGATTCTTCTTGTCTCCTCGAGTCATTCAATTCCACTTGTTCAATTCTGATTTTCAGTGAAGTATTCTCTTCACTCACTTTTTTAAAATCTTTTTCTAATTGTCCAATTGAGTTCTTTTGTTCTGTGGAATTTTTTTCCATTTCGCCAATTTTGTTTTTTAGAGAGCTGTTTTCTGTTTCCAGTTCACTAATCCTATTTTTCAAGGATTTTACTTCTTTATCCACTCTCTCTTTAACTGACTTCTCCAGGCTCTTTTCCCATTTTTCTTCTAGCTCCCTTGTGAGAGCCTTTTTAATCACTTCTATGAGGTTCATCTGTGCTGAGGAACAGACGATCTCCTCCTTTGGGGAATCACCTGGGGACTGCCTGTTTTTAGTCTCCTCAGGATTTAGAGTCTGCTCTCTATCTGTATAGAAGCTGTCAAGGGTTAAAGTCCTCTTCAGCTTCTTGCTCATTCTGTCTATTAATCAGAGACAAACTACCAAAGAAAAACAGAAAAAACTGGAGTCTTTCTTTGGGGGGGGGGCTGGGTGTGTTATCGAGCTTCCTCTACAGACTGCAGGGGGCAGCAGTGAGGCACTAGCAGGACTGTGCTGCGCCTGCGCTCTGAGATCCCAGAGCGTGCTGAGTCACTGAGGGGGGGGAAGGGGGGGGCGGCCAGGTCCCGAGAGACTCCAGCTGTTTGGGGTTGTATTCTTCAGCCCCGGTGTTTTTAGCTTCTCTGCTGGGCTGTTGACTTGCTGCAGGTTCCAAACCTGTAGCGAAGCTCTCCCCGCAGAGACGGCTACGATCACTCCCCACCCCCTCTCAGCTCTGCTCCCGTGCTCTCACTGCCGCTGCCCGCCGCCTGCGCCCGATCTAAAGCCGCCCCAGCCCTCCAGTAAAGACAGACCTTTCTTGGCGGATCTCAAGGATGGCTTCTCTTGGTAACTATTTGTGGGTTTTTTTCAGTCAAGCATTGATTCAGAGGCTTGTAATGAAGTGGATAGTGAGAGAAAGCGCGGAGCTTATGCAACTGTGAGCCTCCTCTCCGCCATCTTAACCGGAAGTCAAGAAAAGGGATTTTAATAATTAATGATGGGAAAGACAAGCTCCTAAATGGACCTCACAATTAGCCAGGAGAAAGAAAACACCTTGTGAGGTTGGGACATACCTTTAGCTGGGAGGCTACATTCTAAAAGGGATTTTTCATCCTATTTATTTATAGGTAGAATTTAATCTCAGGAATATGGCTAATATTTCTTATAGAACACAACAACTTAAGACTTCTTCTGACCCCCACAGAAGGTGGGCCTCAGGGATTTTGCATAATTTGAATTTCTTCAGCAGTGCTACTACTAGGCTTATACCCCAAAGAGATACCGAAGAAGGGAAAGGGACCTGTATGTGCCAAAATGTTTGTGGCAGCCCTGTTTGTAGTGGCTAGAAACTGGAAAATGAATAGATGTCCATCAATTGGAGCATTACTAGGTAAATTGTAGTATATGAATGCTATGGAATATTATTGTTCTGCAAGAAATGACCAGCAGGATGAATACAGAGAGGCTTGGAGAGACTTACATGAACTGATGCTAAGTGAAATGAGCAAAACCAGGAGATCATTATATACCTCGACAATAATACTATATGAGGATGTATTCTGATGGAAGTGGATTTCTTCGACAAAGAGACCTAACTGAGTTTCAATTAATTAAGGATGGACAGAAGCAGCTACACCCAAAGAAAGAACACTGGGAAATGAATGTGAACTATTTGCATTTTTGTTTTTCTTCCTGGGTTATTTCTACCTTCTGAATCCAATTCTCCCTGTGCAACAAGACAACTGTTCGGTTCTGCACACATATATTGTATCTAGGATATACTGTGACATATTTAACATGTATAGGACTGCTTGCCCTCTGGGGGATGGGGTAGAGGGAGGAAGGGGAAAAATCGGAACAGAAGTGAGTATAAGGGATAATGTTGTAAAAAATTACCCTGGCATGGGTTCTGTCAATAAAAAGTTATATATATTAAAAAAAAAAAAAAAAAAAAAAACCTTGGATTTCTTACCTGGACATAGCAAGATGGAGTTAGAAGATTAAATTGGTCCCCATCAGTGTCCTTCTCTGTTTGCCTCAGGGCAATACTTTAGTCTTTCTCTTTAATGGCACTAGATATCCAAGACTTTATCAGTAAGGTATACTGGGTTGCACTTGGTATAATTGTGATTTTAAACATTGACATCCAGTTTGGAACCCTGAAACCTTCTAATACTCCAACTGTGACATTCCCATTATAGTTCAATTCTGTCCTATCCATTATCTTGAATCTTTAATACTTGTGTTCTTTTGTCATAAGTATAGGGAGAATTAAACTAAGAGTTGATCCTTAGAGAGTAGTATTCTTAGATTTTTGTTCAAAGTAAAGGGTTAGGGCATAGGACTCTCTAGGGTTATAAGTTGGAGCTTTTTATGTCACTTTAGATGTCACTTATATACTTCAGATATCAGTTTCTTCATATGTAAAATGAGACATTTCTGCATTATGATCTCTAGAATCCATTACAACTCTAAAGTTATACTCCTATATGTGACTGAATAATTGATCAAGTTCCTCTGAAGTAGTTAGATGCTGGTGTCAAAAATTGTCCTTAAAGAGATATTGTACCTAATTTAAACATTTCTTTGTTCTGCAAGACTAATTCTTATTGCTCAGAAAATTGCTCTTATATTGATGTTAAAAGGAAAAAATTTTATTTGGATTTTCACCCTGGTTAAGTAGGCAAAATTTAGTAAAGAAAAATGGAATGTAAAGTAATTTGTTAAAATTACATATATATACACACAAACACACACATCAAGATAGTTACATGTTTATGTGTTGAGCAAAAAATTCAATACGAAGCCAGTTTTTATTGATGAGTTTTATAGTGAGATGAAATTCCAATAGATCCATGTCAGAAAAAAGTAAAAAATAAAACCTGCAGACTGGCTGATACCTATCTTTATACTAATTAACAAGCAGCACTAGAATAGGGTTATTGAATCAGTATATCTTTTTTTTCCTCAAAAATATTTTTCTAAATACATGTAAAGATAGTTTTCAGCATTCATTTTTGTAAAACTCTGTGTTTTAGACTTTTCTCCTTCCCTCCCTTACCTTCTCCTCATCAAGAAAGCAAGCAATCTGATATAGGTTAAACATGTGCTATACTTTTAAGCATATTTCCATGTTTGCCATTTTGTGTAAGAAAAATGAGATCAAAAGGAAAAACAATCAAACAAACAAAAATATTATGCTTCAATCCACATTCAGTCTCCACACTTCTCTCTCTGTATGTGATTGGCATTTTCCATCCCAAGTGTTTTAGAATTTCCATGAATTACTGCATTGTTGAAAAGAACTAAGTCAATCAAAGTTAATCATCCCATAACCTTGTTACTATTACATAACAAGTTACATAAACTTGTTAATATTCTCCTAGTTCTGCTCATTTCACTCAGCATTAGCTCATGGATTTTTCCAGGCTTTTCTGAAATCAGCCTGCTTATCATTTCTTATAGAACACTAGTATTCCATTACCTTCATATTGCAATCTCCACCCCCAATTGATGAGCATTCATTCAATTTCCAGTTTTTTGACCTTATGAAAAGAGCTATTATAGTCATTTTTGAACATATAGATCCTTTTGCCTTTTTTTTTATTATTTCTTTGGGATACAAATTAGTTAGACTACTGGATCAAAGAGTATGCACAGTTTATAATCCTGTAGGCATAGTTAAAATTGCTCTTGAGAATGGTTGAATTATTTCACAATCCCATCAACAATATGTTAGTACTTCAGTTTTCCCACCTATTCTCAAACATTTATCAAATCATGGTTGATGGTGTTCATTATGATGTCAGCAACTGTTTGCCAAAAACACCTTCTTTACATTACATTAGGCCAAAGATCCTCTAAGGATGCTATGGTGCATGGAAGCCTTCCTTGTCAAATTGGATTATCAGATTACAGAAAAGAAAGGTGCACAACATGGAAATGACAATGAGATTTTCTCAGAATAGAAATAAGTAGAATGTAGTCTCAGAAGATTATTACAAAAACTATGATACTGCCATTTGAAAATTGGTAGCAACAAAATTTTGACAAAGGAAGAAGAAATTAAATATTAAAATCATGCCATATGATGTCAATTCTCCCTCAGAATAAAGGAAAATTCCATTTCCTCAATTGCAATGGAGATTTTTGAGGTGGGACATTTCAGAATACCTGCAAAGTGTAGTAAATTTCATAAAATTGGTCACATGTAGTCCCAGAATATTAGAGTATGTACATGCTATCTAGCAAAAACAATAATTGCTTGAGAATTTTCAGTTTCTAGAGCAAGGATTCTTAACAATTTTTGAGTCATGGGCAAATTTGAATGTTGGTTGAAGCTTTTGTATATCTTCTTAAAGCTATATTTTGAAACACATAAAATAAAATGTATAGAATTCCAAAGGAAACAATATTGACTACAATTGTGAAAATATTTTTTTAAAAATTAAATAATGAACAACAAAAAAGAAACAAAATTCATTGGCATTTGGTTAAAACTTCGTCTCTAGAGTGATTAATATTAGAGTTCCTTCTAAAGACTCTTCCCAAAGTAAACCATTTAAATAATCACTTAAGAAGCATTTATATGTGCCAGGTTCCATGGTAGGTAGCGGGCATTCAGAGAGAGGAAATAAATCAATCTCTACTCTCAAGGATTTTATTTTCTATGGAGATACTGTTGCCATGTTGTTAGATAGTCTGGAAACAAGGCAAGTAAGTAGCATGATATAACCCAGTTAGATATTGGGTCTCTCAGATCAATTTCCCTTCAAGTTCTTTTCTCTGTTACTAGTTATGAATGCACTCCTTACAGGTCTCATTTTCTTTGCTTTAAAATAAGAACAGTGAATTCGCACATCTCTATGGTAATGGTTAGCTCTAAAATTCTGAGGTGACTCAGCCGACCTGTTTTAAGAATCCACATATGATCTTTTTTCAATATCATACCTACATAGACCTCATTTTTAATAAGTAAATAGAGGCATTTAGATTAAACAATTTATTAAAATCTCTTCCAATATAGTACCATAAAAACAGATTTGAAGCATTAGATATAAGACATGGATGAAAAATCCAGTCCTGATTCTGACATAACTTTAGGCCTCTTCCTAGACCTCCTTTTTCTCATAGGTAGAATATGGCTAAAAGTACCCAGACTACTTTGCTCTTTTCTTTCAGTCTCATTACAAGAATCAGGCAAGATAAATTTATAAAATACTTTGAATTATAAGCAGTTTTGCTACATACAGGTTTCAAAAATTCTAATTTGTTCGATAATGATTGATGTATTTGTTGAAATTTTAAGCACAATTCAATTTTCATGTTTTCTAATGCTTGGTTTTATTCACGAGAAACAAAGAAAATGAACCACATCATCATTACACTAACTTCATAATAACTCATAAACTATAACCTTTTCTATGTTACTTCTACATACAATCTTGAGGTATTTTTAAAGATAAAAAGGTCATTTTTTTTTTTTTTATATCATCTGGTGAAGTAGGAGGACTGGGAGAAGGAGAACTGGTCTTCATCCACCTAAACTCATTCCATTCTTATTTTCCTGATCCTTAACTTAGAGTGGCAGCCATGTCTGTTGGCTTTGCCCACCTGTGACACAGGAAGCAGAACCTATAGTATACAGGTCAATCAAAAGCACAAGGCCAAGTCCTCTGCCATTGTTCATTGTAGAATTTATATGTTTACTATCCAAGATATATAAAATTGAGTGACCATTTTTATTAGGTTAAATATGTGTGTGTGTGTGTGTGTATGTGTGTGTGTGTATACATGTGTGTGTTACTAATGATGCCTTTTTTTTCCAATCATGTCCCTAAGCCAGCTTTTCCTATAAACTCTGTGGTTTTTAGTGTGATTTTATATAACATGGTGATTTTTAGGACTCCCATATTGAACCATAATTCAATACCATCTGTCAAAATGGGTTATTATTATTTTCTTGGAAGGCCATATTATATTTTCCATTTGTAAAGAACAACAGTAGGATTCTAACACAGGGATTAGATAAAGTGGATATTAAAGGGCTTTATATATCCTAATACTTATATTTAATTTCCATTAAAAATAGAATTATTTTTTCACTGGGCAAAACTAAGGAAGGTTGGGATGTCAGAATATTATGAGTTAAGAAGTTCAGTTGTGGTATAGTTACTAAGGGGAGAAAATACACTCCATTACTGTGCCAGTCTCTCAATCTTGGTATAATGGATCAAAGGTCCTCTTTTTCCTTGCCCTACTTACATTTCTAATGCCATATTTTCTATTATAAGTTAGACAGCAAACTTTCCCAGCTCCTAAATTCTAGTCTTTATTCCTAACCCTTAAAAGTAATTATCTATATCATTTTGGAGAGGACATTGACTCTAAGACAGAATAACCTGTTATGCAATATACTGAGCTCGTTAAACAAAAGGTACTGTGTTCATTATGTATTCATGAGTGTCCCATCTTGGTAAAGACAGCTTTCCTCCCTCAAATTGAAATAAATGCTTTCCTATGCTGCCAGAATACAATGCCTCTAGCTTTGTTGTAAATAAACTGGCACTACCTGGCATATACCTAAAACATACGTGATTTTTCCTTCAGCATATCAACCAAAAAATAACCCTTGCATTCTTTGCAAGTCTTTGTAAAATGTGGCTGATTGTCGCTGTTGATGGCGCAGGAGGCCTCACCTAACATTTCATGGTATATAATGGATCCTAATTGGAAAGAGATATATTGCCTGGTTCAAAATCAATCTGAAGCTTTGATGGAATCATAAACTACAAGTCTTGGCAATAAATCCTTAACTTGGGCTTTCCCTGCTGTATCATCGATATTAAATGACTCCTAAAATAGCCAAACAGGAAAAATACCTACCAGGAGTTCAGAATGAAGACTCAAATATCCTATCATACCCAAAGCTGAAAGAAGACCAAAATGATGAAATAAGCAATTTGTATTATAGCCATTTGGAAGTTTTTTCTTTGTTGTTGTTGTTATCATTTTAAATCAATCCTTTGGCTCTATGCCTCTCTATCTCTGGATCTATTTTTCCCTGTCTTCCTATCTTTGTTGCTATGTCTACATCTGTGTGTCTGTCTGTGGCTGCCTGTCTATCTGTCTGTCTCTCTTCTTTTCTTTTTCTTTTTGGATTGATTGAAATTTCTTTGGCAAAATCTATAATCCCAAAGAATCTTGTTGAATTATTATCGACATCGATTAATCCCAAATTCCTGACATTAGAAATACATGAGAGTTCATTCAAAGTCCATGAACTTAGCTATACTAACTAGGACCACATAATGCCCAATTCTACTCAAAAGAGTATCCCCCTCAACCCTACCTCTAAATTTTATTAACCCATACCAGCACTGTTGTTAAAAGCTAAAACTAAGGACAGGCACTTTTGTTTGTCCAATAATTATCATTATCTGTGCATATTATCATTCCCACCTGCCAATTAGAGATCCTAAGATATAGTTCTTTCATCTGTTCATTTAGCAACCATATGCAAGATGCTAGGAAAACAGAAAAAAAAATGAAGAATCATTGTCAAGGTGATTGCAAGGTGATATAGACATCAATGTATGTATATATTATTTATGCACATAATATATCCATATTTATTCTTTTACAACTATATAAAATTCATAAACATATATAACTACACAGAGATATGTGCATATATGTAAAACATACATGTGTGTATATATATGTAATATATATATATGTATATGTATATACATACACACACACACACACAATTATTTTATAGACTTTTAAGGTTTCCAAAACCTGTATATATGTGTTTATCAGGAGAGAGACAGAGACAGAGAAAGCGAAAGAAAGAGAGAGAGGGAGAGGGAGAGAGACAGTGATCGAGAAACAAAGAAAAACATTAAGGTCATAGAATAAACACACAAACATACATAACTAGATTTATGTTTCTATATACATGTATTTGTATAAGCAATATACATATACAATAATTATGCATGGTTTTTAATAGTTTTTGGTGGGATGGAGAGAAAAAATTTCTCCTAAATTAGAAAAAAATTAAATAAACATTAAAGATTTGATATAGACAGAAAAAAATAATCTATAGTAAGGGTTATTTAAATATGGAAGTTTGTACAATGAAAAATGTTTGAAAATTAGAGACAAGGTCTTCTTGGGTAAAAACTTGTGACTATTTTCCTTCCCTCTATTTAAAAAAAAAAAAAAAAAGATAGTATTTTATTTTTCTCCAGCTTATTACTGCTGATTTTAGATAGATGCTGCTTACCATTTTAAGGAATGTTCTCTTTTATTCCTATGTATTAGAATATTTTTAATAGGAATAGGTACTGTATTTTGTCAAAAGCTTTTAAATGATGCTTTCTTGTTAGTATGGTCAATTATATTGATTTTAAAAAAAATATTGAATCAACCCTGCATTCCTGGTATAAATTACACCTGGTTATAGCATATAATTCTTATAATATCATGTTGTAATAGCCTTGTTAATATGTTGTTTAACATTTTTGAATCAATATTCCTTAGGTAAATTGGTCTTTAATTTTCTTTTTCTATGTTAGCTCTTTCTGGTTTAGGTATCATCACCACAGTTGTGCCATGAAAGAAGCTTGATAGTGCTTCTACTTCACCTATTTTTCCCTAAATAACTTAAACGTTATTGGAATTAATTGTTCCTGAAAAGATTACTAGAATTCACTCATGAACTAATCTGGCTGTGGTGATTTTTCCTAGGAAGTTAATGAATTTTTTGGTTTAATTTATTTTTTAAAAAATGGATTATTTCAGCTTTCTATTTCATGATCTATTAATCTAAGTAATTCATATTTTCACCAATATTCAATGATTTTTGCTTAGATTGTCAAATTTACTGGCATGCAATTGGACAAAATATTTCCTAATGGTTGCTTTAATTATTTCATTTTTGGTGATTTCACTCTTATCATTTTTGGTTCTGGATACTTGGTTTTCTTTCTTTTTTTAAATCAGATTAACCAATGGCTTATCAATTTTATTTTCCCTCCATAAAACCAGATGTTAGATTTATTTATTTATTATATATTCACATAAATTTATTTATTGGATCAATTGATTTTTGTTTGTATTTTCCTTTCTATCTTATTAATCTCAACTGTGATTTTCAGGCTTTCCAATTTGTTGCTCAATTGAGGATTTTTAATTTGTTCTTTTTCAAGGTGTGGTTGAATGGGACTGATTGGAAGAAGTATTTCTTAGTATTATCATGTGTTTCCAGAATGGGACATTGGAGACTGTTAGGAGACCCAGACAATTTCTCACCAGTCAACCCCCTAAACACTCTCCATCATATCAAACCAGGATGATATTTTCTATTTGCATATGCCATCCTCCTCTCAATCCCCAATAAACTAGGCAGCATAGGTCATTTGATCTCTGGAGGGATGAACTTTGAACCTGAGATATAGGAAGTTGCAGGAAGTGACATGACATGTGGGAGGCAGCCAGCATTAGTTACATCCTTTTAGTTTATCCATTGAGAAGGCTCGAGTCTTTTGCTTTTAAACCCTGGACAAACCGGAAGCTGGCCAGGTTCCAGGCGCCCATGGCAGGGTTGGGATGGCTCCCAGATGTGTCTGAGCCTCTCCCTGCAAGGATTAAATAAATGCTTTCTCTTTGTACCTGATGATGTCTCTGATTAGTTAATTGGAAAGAGGGTCTTGCACCCGACCTGTCCCACACATGGTTTTTTGTTTGTTTATTTGATTTGTTTTCTTTTATTTTTGTTGCATACCTCATTTATTGATCTGTTCTTTTTTTTTTTTTTTTTCATTTTGTTGATGCAAGAATTTAGAGAAATCCATTTTTCCTCCAAGTACTGCTTTGGCTATGTCCCATAAATTTTGATGTGTTGACTCATTACTTTCATTCTCTTTAATAAAATTATTGGTTATTTCTATGATTTGTTCTTTGACTTATTTATTCTTTAGGATTAGATAATTTCCAATTAATTTCATCTGTCCTTCCACTACTCTTTGTTGAATGGAATTTTTGTTGCATTATGATTTGAACAATATGTTTAATAGTTATGCCTTTTAATACTTGATTGTGAGGCTTTTATGTCCTATTATATAATCTATTTTTATGTAGATTCCATGTGCTGCTGAGGGGGGAAAAAGTATATTCCTTTTTCTCCCATTCATTTTCTTCCAGAGGTCTATCATATCTAATTTATCTAACATTTCATTTACCTCCTTAATGTCTTTCTTGTTTACTTTTTCATTTGATTAACTGAGTTCTGAGAGGGGACAGTTGAGGTCCCCTACTAGTGTAGTTTTGATGTCTGTTTCTTCTGTTAACTCACTTCTTTTTTAAGAATTTGGATGCTATACCATTTGATGCACCTAGTTTTAGTATTGCTAGCGCTTCATTGTCTGTGGTACCTTTTAGTATGATTTAGTTTCCTTCCTTATCTCTTTTAATTAGGTTTGTTTTGCTTTTGTTTTGCTTTAAAATAGGATTACTACTTCCTGCCTTTTAAAAGTTCAGTTGAATAATACATTTTGCTCTATGGGTAGATCTCTGCTTCAAGTATCCTTTTTGTAAACAACATATTGTAGGATTCTGGTTTTAGATCCACTCTACTATGTGTTTTCATTTTATGGGAAGGTTCAGCTAATTCATTTTATTATTACCTGTGTATTTCCTTCCATATTTTCTTTTACCTGTTTATTCATTTTTTTTCACCCTTTCCCTTCTTACCAGTGGTTTGCTTCTGTCTACTACCTCCCCTGATCTTCCCTCCCCCCATATTTACTCCTCTCCCCTCCTATTTCCTTGTCAGATAAGATAAATTGAGTTTCTCCCTCTTACTGGAATAAGAATTGGTACTCCTACTGGTACCCCAAGTTTCCTGGGTTAAAAGTTTGTTTCAACCCCATCTCCTTGCTGATTCAGCCAATCCAGGATCTGTCTTAGGATGTTACTTTACGGTTTGCTGAAGATGAACATCGGAGGATTACAGTCATTGACTGGTTAATCCCACCATGGTTTGCTCCTAGGAATTCACTTTTTAATTGTTTGACATTGACTTAGGACTGAATATTGAAGTAAGTAAAACCAAAGTATTCTAGCTTGATTAGAATAAGGAATATAGGCTCTGGAAGTTGGGAGAATGAGAGGATCATCCACTGGACTGTATTGCAAGGGAAGCAATGTCCATATGAAGACTAAGGTTTCTGTCATATTGAGAACGTAAAAATATCTCAAAAATTCAAGGAGAACTTGTTGATAAGAAAGTAGAGATTTCCAAGGCCACAATTAAAAGCATATGTAGAAATTTAAAGGGAAAAAAAAAAAAAAGGAAAGTTGAAGGAGTAGAGCTGAGAAGGAATAGAACCAATTTGACTAGGGATGACTAAAGTTATTGGGACACAAAGCTTAATTGTATTTCAGTTTGGGTTATATCCCAAACTCTACCTTTAGGATTCTTAATATCTATGTGCATTCCTTCTATTTAAACTAGACTCACAAGATTGCTCTAGTCAAATGTATTATTGCAGTCAAATCAATTTGCAGGAGGCTTCCTATTTTCACACAGCCTGGTAGTAGTATCTTATGACTATCAATATCCTAGTTATACCAAGGATTTTTAAAAGACCCAAAGAATAAAGTTGAAATTCTCAGTTATCTTAATGTTATTATGCCTCTGTATAATGTTTGGGGTAGAGGATGGAGTGGAATGAGAGTGAGGGCAATAGATTTGTTTAGTACTATTAACAATCATTACTTTTTTGCAACCCAGAAATCATGGCAAAGATTGAGGAATCAGAAAGAAAGAAGATAATTTCTGTCTTAGGGACACACTGCCTATTTGATGCTAGACAAGACTTCAGTTGGGCAGCTAGGTGACACAGTGGAGTTGGAATCAGGAAGAGTTATATTCTGAGTTCAAATCTACCCTCTGTCACTACTAGTTGTGTGATACTGGGCAAATCACTTAATCTTATTTGCTTCAGTTCCTCATGGATAAAAAGAGTTGGAGAAGGAAATGGCAAATGAATCCACTGTAGTCCCATAAAAACCCCAAATGAGATCCCAAAGATTCAGATATGATTGAAATGACTGAGCAGCAGCAGCAAGCTTTCAGTGTCCAAAGCAACTCTGTATGATGAAAAGTTGCTGAGAGGTGTGAGCCTGTATTGGTAGAAGTCTATTCCTCAGAATTCCCTAAACTTCAGGTTTGTTTTTAATATATGTGTATGTATGCATTTATACATACACACAGACACATATATATCCATATACGGACACACACAGAAACACATATGCACATATATATATATATATATCAGTGAATTCTTTGATATGGGCCTTATAATAATCTGTCAATATATTAAGGAGCTATGATTTCCGTGGAGAGGGGAGAAATCTCTTTATATTATATAGATCACTTCCCCTCTAAATTTTTTCAGCAGATGAATCTTAGTGATTACTGTAAAGTTCAAGGATTTTAAATAACTTTTCTACAGTCACGCAGCTAGAAAGCTTTAGTTAGGACCTGTACTTATTCATCAATCAACATCAAGTGAATCAATCAACTAATGCCCTATCCAATGACTTTTACTCAGACCTCATTCTCAGTGACCTCTCTGGATTTTTTGATACTGTTGATCATTGTCATGTCCTTGATGCTTTCTTCTCACTAGGTTTTTGGGACGTCACTCTCTATACATCTGATGTTCTTTCAGTATCTAATTTGCTAGACCATCCTCCAGATCATGCTCTCCAACAATGGTTGTCCCTCATGGTTCTGTCCTTGATTCTATCTCTTCTCCCTCTATAATACTTCACTTGTTGATCTCATCAGCTTTCATGGATTTAGTTACCATCTTAATATTAATGATTTTCAAATCTTTCAGTTCTACCCAATCTCTCTGCTACTTTCATCTTACATTATTTTCAATCCTTCAGCCACTTAAAACTGGGTGTCCAGTAAAAATCAACATGTACAAAATTAAGTCTATTATTTTTCTCAAAGACTCTACTTCCTTTCTCCCAACCTCCCTTTTTCTGTAGAAAGTAATATTATTCTCTAGATCCTTCAGCTTCATAACTCTATCATTTTCTTCGTTGTCATCTCTGCCTACTGACTTATTGAATTTCTTCAAGTCCTACTAAAATTTGACATATTGTAAGAAGTCTAGCTTAATTATAATGCCTTCCCCATTTTAATTTTTCCCTTAATTTATCTAGTGTATAGCCTTAAAAATAACCTAGTTTATTTGCTTCTTGTCTACACCTGATCTTTATAACATAAACTTTTTGAAGACAGAGACTGTCTTTTCAACTTTTTGCATCCCCAGTCTTTGGAATAGATCTTGGCACAAAGTAAATGAATAAAAAGAAAATAAATGTGTATATTGGCTGACTGATGTAGCTACTAATCCTCACTTGGGACTTTCTTATGAAATCAGTCAAGCAATCAAAACACATTGAATACCTACTATGTGCCAGGAACATTAATATAAGTTAGTTAATTTATCTGTCATTTTCTACTTAGCAGAAACTCTTAAATTCATGCCAATTGTTTGCAACTGAGTGACAATATTCCAATCAGGTTGCTGTATCAGGACCAAACTTTACAATACATTAAGTGAATAGTGACCAGGACATCAAGGTAATGTGGAGGAAAGAAAAGGGAAGAAACAATGAATTCAATACAAATGTGTTTAAAGCTAAGCCCACACAAAGCAGTGGCCAGCTTTGTCTGAGAGATGTTTTTAAAAAAATAAAAGTTATCAAAATCATCCTATTTTCAGACTATTCTCATTTAAGTAGTACAATATCTTATCTTTGGAAAATAAGAAAGGCATTTTATCTTTGTCCTGCTACTTTCAGAATAAAAAGGTGATGGTCTGACTGACCTGACCTTGAATCCAAACCTTCCCTCTCTTTCATTTGATGCTCACATTACACTAGAGTCTTTTGTCTGTAGTGTGATTTATTTCTCTGGTAGAGAGATAGAAGGGGAAAAAAGTCAAGGAAAACAATAATCAAATCCCAAATCTTTTGATCCTAGGAACATATACTCACCACAGTCTCAGAAACCTTAAGGGTTTGAACATATTAGATTCAGGAGGTCAATTCATGAAATATCAAAGTTAACTCTAGGTGTATGTGTGTATTTTTTCTTCCATTTATATAAGACCCCAAGGGGAATTTTTTAAGATTTTTAAGTATTGTGAGGCATGATGAAAGGCAGATAGAAGGTGGCTATTTTTTTTTTTTAATCTGCAGGGATAGTCTTACCAGAAAGTTGCTTAGACTTTTGAAAGTCAAGGTTAGAGAACATTTAGTTAACATTAGGAAAAGCAACTTTCATTAAGCATGTATTTTTTTCCCCTTTCTTTTCTTTCCTTCTTCCTTTTTTTTTTTTTTTTTTTTTTTTTTTTTTGCTTACTATGATCATTTTACAAGTGGGATAGAAAGCTTGATGCCTATTATGTAAGGGAAATGTATGTGTTTATGAGTGAATTAGTTATCAGAAGACACTAAGCATTTGTTTTATGAGGTAAACATTGCCATTGAGCTAGCATTTAAAAGGAATGGGCTTATAAGTGTTTTTCAGCAATGATGTAAACAATGTCTCATTTCTTCCAACCCAAGGGTCTGATTTATCAGTCAGTTGTTCTCATTAGTGTTCCCCAGAGTTTAGGAAGCAAAGTTTCCCAATTGCACTTAGAGAACAGAATGAAGTGAGTTTTATCCATTCATTAATTTATTTAAGATAAAAGCCATGCTAATGCCATTTCTGCTCTAAAATAATGGATCCTGGTTTTGGAGTTCCTGAATTCCACAAGGTAAAGTTGGTAAAATATCAATTAGAATTCAAGGTCAGTTTCCTAAAATATCAAATGGAGAGAAAGAGTGCTTCCAACTTTGGAAGAGTTGAGGTCATATGACATTTTGACTATATGATGTTTAGTAATCTACTTCATCTCTCAGTTCTTGAAATAAGTATTTAAAACAAAAGAAAATATATAAAAAAATATAGACTTGAATTAATAAAGAGAGGATTCACATTGCAAATTCACTGTACCAATTTGGTCTGTAACCAAGGCCCCTGCTCTCTCCCCTTCAAAGTATCAAAGGGCAATTAATCTTTAGATGAAACGTCTCAGATAAAGGACAATTGCTTCTTATCATAAGATTTTAAAACTAGAGCTGGGACACATCTTATGGGTTTTCTGCTCCCACATCATGATTGTATTGGTTAGGGAACTAAGAATGGGGGACTGAAGTAGCATGCTTGACATACTGGTCTTTAACATAAAATTAGTTTTAGAGATAAAGGTCATCTATTCTAAAATTTTCATCTTATAGGTATAGAAAACAAGATCCAAATAACATAAGCAAATTGAAATTATATAAATCATAAGTGACAAAATCAGAATTTGAACCCAAGTCCTCTGATCCCAAATAAAGCACTCTTTCTATTGTGCCTATTTACTTATTTCCTTACAAAATCATTCTATCACATCAACAGCTATCCTATAGATATATTTATGATAAACAAGGAAAAAAAACTCTTAATGTACACTGGTTGTTTTTTTAATGCCTTTTTAGTCAAAATTACATAAGCTATACTTTTCATATTTCTATCATTTTGAAAGAAATGAACTAATGGAGAAAAAGACAGATCCTAGTATTTGTTTTCTCAGTTTGTTTAAATGGTCAGCTTTAATTTTTCTTATTTGCTCTTCTTCAGGCACAACTGGGAAATTATTTTCCCTTCTATAATTCTTCCTGGGAACATCAATCTCTACAAACATATTTATTTTACTTTCTATTTGTGGAAGTGAAACATAATCTACAAAAGCAATGGTTATGATAGGATCATGATGGGCTTTTAAAAAAATAAAGAAAAATAGTGGAAACATTTCTTTGGAAGAATAAAGAATTAAATGTGATCAAAGTAGCTTCATGCTAATTCAAATCCTTTTTAAAAATTCCTCCCAGGATTGCTACATGAAGTCTCTGTTCAAGTCTAGATGAATGTATTTGCATCTTAGTGGGAAAAACACTGTTTTTTAAAAAGTGGATGCCAGAGAGAGAGAGAGAGAGAGAGAGAGAGAGAGAGAGAGAGAGAGAGAGAGAAAGGGCTCATTGGCCCTCTCCCTATTCCTGAAACAAAAAGTAATTCATAGATGAATTAAAGTACATCATTTTGATTTCTATCTAATTTTGTCCCACTTTTCTGAATGGGAGAAAGAAAACAAATTGATATATTTATTGTGATGTATTCTCTGAGTATTGTAGTTTTTGATCAACTGTCTATCTCTAGGAAAAATAAAATATAGAAATGTAATTAAATTGTTTCTTTTCCTTCAGAAAAAGTAAAGAAAAAAATATGAAATGCAGTAAACTTTCCAATAATTCCTACTAAGGCAGAGAGATCTGATCTTTAACTAAAACTTTCCTAAATGAGGAATTATATCTTTTTTTTAATGATTTGCTTTTACTAAACACATTACTTCCAAAGATCAAGAAGGAAATGGTCAGTAACAATGTTGACCATTGCCAAGGGTAAAGAAAAATCTCCATTTGATTCTCCATAAAGATTCTGTTAATATCTGATCTGTAACCTAGTGGGATAAAGCCATTGTTCTCAGGTAGCCGAGATCTTTTAAATCAAAGGATTAGCAAGAATACTTTTACATTACAGAGGGCTCTCAATAGAATTTTATATCAATTAATCATGTATATGAGTCACAGGTTTCTCTTTTAGTAGCTCTACAATTTTGAATATTCATGTCAGCTTTAGGGCTTAATTTCTTTGGAAATACAATAGCGGCACTCCTCCCTACATCACATTTGTAGGGACTAAATTGTATAGGTAACTCCAACCCTATGGTTTGTTAATGTAAGTTCAAATATGAGGTCTGGTTAATGTGAAAATAATTGGAATGTGTGGTAGTTGTGTATTTGGAAGAGAGGTCACATGAAATAGCAATTAGCTATTTTTTCCTTATCTGTCCCTAGATAGATAGATAGATGGATGGATAGACAGACAGACAGACAGACAGGTAGGTAGACAGATAGACCAACGGACATATTCATTTGTATTTTGTAATATATGGATCTTGAGATCCTTCCCATTGTGAAATTCTGGGATATACTTGATGGGACATATCAGTCCATTTCAAGTAGATGATCTTCACATTGGAACGATGTGGAACTATGCTTAAAGGGCTATCATACTATACATACTCTTTGACTCAGGAGTGCCACTATTGGATCATATCCCAAGGAAGTCTTAAAGAAGGAAAAAGAATCCACATGT
This sequence comes from Antechinus flavipes, assembly GCF_016432865.1. Lineage (NCBI taxonomy): Eukaryota > Metazoa > Chordata > Mammalia > Dasyuromorphia > Dasyuridae > Antechinus > Antechinus flavipes. The sequence goes on from NC_067403.1 coordinate 232,247,984, forward strand.
GCAAATAGGTTTGTAGCAGTTCTTTTTGTGATAGAAAAGAATTGGAAAATGAGTAGATGCCCATCAATTGGGGAATGTTTGAACAGGTTGTGATATATGAAGATAATGAAATATTTTTCTATAAAAGTAAGCTGATTTTAGAAAAGCCTGGAAAGATTTACACAAACTAACTCTAAGCAAAACAATCAGAACCAAGAATGTATTATATATAATAACAGCAAGAATGTGTGATGATCAACTATGAAAGATTTGTTTCTTCTAAGTGGTTCAGTGAGAGAAAAAAATGCCATCTGCATCCAGAAAAAAAACAAAACAAAACAACAACAACAACAATAACAACAAAAAACAAACTATTTTCTACAGAGGTCTATCATATCTGGGTTTTCTAGGATTCTATTAATCTCTCTAGTTTCTTTCTTGTTTATTTTGTGATTATGTTTGTCTTATTTTGAGTGGGAATGGCTGATGTCCCCCATTAGTATAACTTTGTTGTCTATCTTCCTGTAACAGGCTTAAAATCTTCTGTAGGAATTTGGCTGTTCTACCACTTGGTGTATACACATTTAGTCTTCTTACTATTTTGCTGGTAAGAGTACCCTTTATCAAGATGCATTTTCCTTCCTTGTCTATTTCAATACAATCTATTTTTACTTTTGCTTTATCTGAAATCAGAATTGCTACCCCTGTTTTTGTGTTTTGTTTGTTTTTTTTTTTTTTTTTTTACTTCACCTGAATCATAATAAATTCTGTTCCAGCATTTTACTTTTAACTCTGTTTGTGTCTCTCCGTGTCCAATGTATTTCTTGTAAAAACAAAACAAAACATATTGTAGGATTCTGATATTTAATTCACTCTACTATTCACTTCTGTTTTATTGGATAGTTCATCCTATTCACATTCAGAGTTGTAATTATCAGCTCTGTATTCCCTTCCATCCATTTTCTCTCCTGTATATACTTTTGTTCTCTTTTTCCACCCTGACTTTACTAATGTTTCATTTTATCTACTCCATCTACTACCCTACTTTCTATTCTTCCTTTCCCCTTTCTCTTACCTTTTTCCCTAGTGTTTCTGCCCTTCCTTCTATCCTGTCTCTCCCTTTTCATTCCTCTTTCTTCTTCTACATCTTTATAGGAGTTGATAAATCATTATACCCAATTGAGTGATCAAGTTATTCCTTCTAAGAGCCAAAACTGATGAGATCAATATTCAGGCAATACTCATCTTCCTTTCTTTTCCTCAATTGTAAAAGTCTTTTGTGCTTCTTCATGTGATCTAATTGTCCCATTATACTTCCCTTATATTATTTTGCCAGTACAGACCTTTTCCCACTCTTTAATGTCTTTATCTTTTATATCATCACATCAGAATCCATTCATAACCACACCCCCAGTCTGTGTGATGCCTTTTTCTCTCTGCCCCAATGACAGGTAAAGTGATCATTTCCTCATCTAGCCATGTAAACTATTTAATCTTTAAGTAATATATATCTCCTCTATTTATCTTTCATTGCTTCTCTATTAAATATTCTGTTTAGTTCATTTTTTTTTTTTAATGGAAATGACTGAAAGTCTCTTACTTCATTGAAGATCCATCACCTCCCCTGAATGATGATGGGGAGTTTTACTGGGTAGTTAATTCTTGATCCTAACCCTAGGTCCTTTGCCTTTTGGAATATGGTACTCCTGACTTTCCAATCCTTTATAATTGAAGCTGTCAGATCCTGGGTTGTCCTGACTATTGCTTATTGATATGTGAATTGTTTTTATTTGGTAGCCTGCAATATTTTTTTTTTCCTGAGATTGTAGTTCTGGAGTTTCTCAGCAATGTTCCTTGTGTTTTTCCTTGTGATTTCTCTTTGTGAGGGTGACCAATGAATTTTTTAACGACTATTTCCCCCTCTGTTTCTAGAATGTTGGGGAAGTTTGCTTTAATGATCTGTTGAAAAATACTATCGAGGCACTTTTTTTTTTTTTGGTCATGGGCTTAAGGTAGGCAAATAGTTTTTAATTTGTGTCTTCTGTATCTATTTTCCACATCAGCTGTTTTTCCAATGAGGTATTTCACATTTTCTTCCATTTTTCATTCTTTTTAGTTTGTTTGACTCCCATAAAGTCATTAGTTTTCATTTGCCCTGTTCTGGTTTTTAATGTGTGATTTTCTTCAGTTAGCTTTTATATCTATTTTTCTCTTTAGTTAATTCTATTTTTGAGGAGTTGTTTTCTTCAGTGGATTTTTTGGGCATTTGGGCATTAAAGGAATTTTTTTCAGTCATTTTTTTTCTTCCTGTTTCAAGCTATTGACTCTCTTATGCATACCTCTCATTTCCTTTCTTATATTTTATTCTATCTCTCTTATTTGCCTGTATGACTTTTCTGTTTCTTGCTCATTTTCTTTCCTTTTCTTTTGTAATTTTTCTTTTTTTTTTTTTTACTTTAATGATTGAGCTCTGCTCCTGCAGTAAAGAGGGCATTGTCCCAAGCTTCCTGTGCAATTCTGAGCCTCAACTTTGAGCACAGGGGCCCCTTGTGTTTGCAGGAAGTAGTTTTTCCTGCTCTTTTCAGGAAACTCCAGCTGAGCTGGATTTGAAAGGTAGTCAATGATTTGCTCCTCTAATGAGTTAGGACTGAACTAGGTATTAATTGTAGATTTGCTCTGATAAAGACCCTCCTATTGGTTTTCCAAGAATCTGTCCGAGCTGGGCTAAACACCCTTTTCACCCCAACAAGATTAACCTTTTTTGAAGTTTTTCAGGAGTTTCTGAGCTGAAAAGTGGTTTCATTCCATGACTATTCAGAATCTTGGTTTCATGTGGTTTTTGAGAACTCGAGCACATTCCCAGCTTTTTATTTTGCTATTTTGGCTCCACCTCTGGAAACCTTTAAATTACAATTAACAAAACTACTAAGAATTAGAGCATGGATCCATGGAGCATGTTAGGTAACTAAGATACGGTAGTAAATGACTATAATAATCTGCTATTTAATAAACTCAAACACTCCAACTTCTGGGATAAGAATTCAAAATTAGACCAAAACTTCTGAGAAAACTAGGAAAAAAATATGGCAGAAAGTAGGCACTAACATGTCATGCAATATACAAAAATAAGGTTAAAATGGGTACATAGCTTAGTCATAGTGATACCATAAGTAAATCAGGAGAGCAAGTATCACTTTGCCTGTCAGATATATGGAGGAAAAAACAATTAATTTATGTCCAGAAAAGGATGAAGAACATTGTTAAATGCACAATGAGTAATTTTGAATACATTAAACTTTTTTTTTTAATTTTTTATTTAATAATTACTTTATATTGACATCCGTTTCTGTTCCGATTTTTTTCCCCCTCCCTCCCTCTACCCCCTCCCCTAGATGGCAAGCAGTCCTTTATATGTTGGATATGTTGCAGTATATCCTAGATACAATATATGTTTGCAGAACCGAACAGTTCTCTTGTTGCTTAGGGAGAATTGGATTCAGAAGGTATAAATAGCCCGGAAGAAAAACAAAAATGCAGATAGTTTACATTCGTTTCCCAGTGTTCTTTCTTTGGGTGTAGCTGCTTTTGTCCGTCATTTATCAATTGAAACTCAGGTCTCTTTGTCAAAGAAATCCACTTCCATCAAAATATGTCCTCATACAACATCGTTGTCGAAGTGTATAATGATCTCCTGGTTCTGCTCATTTCACTTAGCATCAGTTCATGTAAGTCTCGCCAGTCCTCTCTGTATTCATCCTGCTGGTCATTTCTTACAGAACAATAATATTCCATAACATTCATATACCACAATTTACCCAGCCATTCTCCAATTGATGGGCATCCATTCATTTTCCAGTTTCTAGCCACTACAAACAAGGCTGCTACAAACATTTTGGCACATACAGGTCCCTTTCCTTTCTTTAGTATTTCTTTGGGATATTACATTAAACTTTTAAAAATTGAACAGACAAAATCAATGCAACCAAAATTAGAAGGGAAGTGGAAACATGGGAACCAATTTTTACAATCAATCTTTTTGATAAAAGCCTTATTTTTTCCAATATAGAGAACTAATTGAAATTTATAATAATAAAAGTCATTCCCCAATTGATAAATTTTCAAAGAATATGAACAAGCAGTTTTCAGGTAAAGAAATTAAAACTTTCTCTAGTTATATGAAAAATGCTCTAAATCACTATTGATTGGAGAAAAGCAAATTGAAATACTTACAATTAATGGTTCACACCTCTATCAGATTGATTAATATGCTGGAAAAGGGAAATTATGAATGTTGGAGAAGATGAGTGAAAATTGCAACACTATTGCATTGTTGGCAGAGTTGTGAACTGATCCAACCACTTTAATAGACCAATTTTAAACTATTCCCAAAGGAAATCATACTGTACATCATTTTTGGTCCAGCAATATAATTACTAGGCCTATATCCCAAAGAAATCATAAAAATGGAAAAGAAACCACACATGCAAAACTATTTATAGCATCTCTTTTTGTGTTGGCAAGTAATTGGAAATTGAGATTGCACATCAACTGAGAAATGGCTGAACAAGTTGTGGTATATGAATGTAATGGAGCACAATTGTGGTATAAGAAATGATGAGCATATAGATTTCAGAAAACCTGGAAGTCTTACATGAACTAATGTGGAATGAAATGAGTAGAAGTATGAGAACATTGTAATACAACAGCAACATTGTGCAATTATCTTTTATGATAGACTTAGTTCTTTTCAGTAATACAATGATTTGAAGGAATTCCACAGGACTCAAAATAGAAAATGTTATCCATATCAAGAGAAGGAACTATAGAGTATGAATGAAGATCAAAGCATCATATTCTTACTTTTTAAAAAAAATTCTTGTGGTTTTCCTCTTTTATTCTTATTCTTCTTTTATAACATGATTAATGTGAAAATATGTTTAAAATGAGTGCACATTTATAATCTCTATCAGATTGCTTACATTTTTGGGAAGTGGAGAGAGAATAGAGGGAATGAGAAAAAACTGGAAATAGAAATACATAAATGAATGTTGGAAACTATCTTTAGATGCAATTGGAATACACACACACACACACACACATATATTATTATTAAGGATAAAAATAAAATAAAATGTAGACCAGCTGGGTGTACCCACAATTTTCTTTTAAAAACACTAATAATAAAGCCCATTTGAATCTTGCTTTAAACTTTTCACTATTATGTGAATAATGTATTGCAAACAATGGGTCCCACTTTTCAGAAGTCACAAATGAGGTTCTGAGGAGTTAATTGATTTGTCTAGGATCATATATTATTTTACTTCTGAGTTTCTTTCTTTATATCAACTAGTCCCAAAGCAATGATAGCAATGGCAATGTTTGTCAATATTGTTTCTCTCATTGTTATCTAATTGATTCAATTTTCAAATTTAATTTGCAACATTTATTCTTTATCCTTTCTCAAGGTGATACTAAAACAGAGAAATTTTCTTGTGTCAATAGGAAACCAACCCTCCCTCCTCAATGCTTGAGTCTTCTGGAATATTTCTTTAGAGTAAGTTGCATTAGCCTTTATATTTGGCAGATATTAACTTTAAAAATATTACCTGGATATGTGATCTATTTGGCAACCCTACTTGTAATCAAAGAAGTTGTGTCAAAGGGGAACTTTAATAGGAAAGACAGGTGGCAAAATATAGAGCTATTCAGGGATGAAGAATGATTGTACCGGGAAATGTCTCCACTTCTTTTTCATGAGATCAAGTGAAATACATGCATTTCTGTGCCAAATATACGCAAGGTCAGGAGAAATGGAAGAAATGTCACATTTTCTACCATAGTGCAGTTCATCAGCTCAAAAGGATTGAAAGTAACCAAGAGAAGATAGTCTTCAATTCTTGGTCCCTTAAAAGAAAAATTCTTTGGCTATTTGCCAAAAACAAACTGTCTCAACAAAATAGTAGGTTCTAAAATAAATATTACCATGATAATGAAATAAAGTAGGCACAGTTGTAATCAATTGTACTCTTTATCCAAAACGTAAGCAACAACAATATGTAAATCTGAATAAGCACCTAAGTTTTATTTATTAATTTTAATGGGGTTATTTAGAGCTCAGTTAGGCAAAACTGGGATATGAATTAAAATCACATCTATACTGAGGTAATTTAGGACTAAAAGTTCAGATATTAGAGAGAAAAGATATATTACTATCTGAATGAACGACCAATGGTTGAATTTACTTAATGATTAAAGTTAATATTTAATGCTGTGTCCAAAGGTATCTAATTTATAATATGAGAGATTTTTGATACTGTGAGAAGATGGCTCAAAAACTGAAAAGCTACTAAGGGGGGAGAATAATTATATCATAAGTAGCTGAGTTTTCTAAATGGGAGGAATGTCATATTTAATGAGATATGATCTCCATACCTGATTTATTTTAATTTTTTTTCTTATAAATAGAGTTCAATTTTAAGTTATATATGACAGAGGTAATATTTCCTGAATAGTTGTGATTTAACCCTGGTGCAATACAACTTTATAGGACTGTCTACAAGACAGCACCTTTGCTGGTCCCTGGATGAAAGATAAAGTAATTGCATAACCTTACAAAACATCATTTTGGCAATGAATATCAGTGGGAGAGGCCTTCAATAGATTCATTATTGTATTGCCCAGCCAAACATCAGCTTTGGTTCACTCCAATCATCCACTGGAGTGGAGAAAATCACATCACCATTCTGACTGAAGTTGCATAACTTCAACAGGACCCTCATTTCCACTAAAAAGCTCTTCTATAGATCCCTTATGAATGGATTCATAATAATAATAATAATAATAATCCATTCTTCCACTCTCCACATTAGTTCTTTCAAATCTTTTCATTTTTTCCCACATTTTTTATGGTTCTCCTTCCTTTCATCCTCTCAACTTTGAATCTTGATTTGCATTTTGCACAAAAATGACACCATTTGATGTGAACCTCCTCTCTCCCCTCATTCATCTGATATCATTCAGATGACTTCTACCACTATCTCCTCTTTCAATGCTGTCTCAATGGAAAACAATGCCTTTCTGGTTATCAAAATCCACTACCCATACAAACCATCCTATTCCATAGCATTTCTTCCAAAGAATTCTTCCCATGCTATAACTTATCTTTACTCTATGTATAGTGACTATCCCTACTGTCCCTAGGAATCACTCCATTCTCAAATACCTCCCCCCAAAATCTAAACAAACAAAGCCAATAATCTCACTTAATATTTCCATATTTGCTAACTATTATCTCATTTGTTTTCTCCTTTTTGGGCTTACATTCCTTAATAAGGCCACCTACAAGAAGGGCCTCCACTTCCTCTCTTTAACTCATTGTTAATCCCTTATAATCTGTCTTCAAACCACATTATTCCATTAAAACTTCTCTGTATACAATGGTCTCTAAATAATTACTAAATCCAAAGGAATTTATTTCACATCTACTTGTTCTTGTACTCTCTGAAGCCTTTAATAATGTTGATCAAACAACTGTCTTTTATTCTCTTTTCTTTCTAGGTTGCTGGGATATAGTTTTCTACTGGCTTTCTTCCTACTTATCAACCTGTCTACTTTACTAGATCTTCATCCAATTCACACCCTTTAAGTATAGTTTCTTCTTATATTCCTTCTTTAATTAAAAAGAGAGACAGAGACAGGAAGAGACAGAGAAAGAGAGAGACAAAGAGACAGAGAGAGACAGAGAAAGAGAGAGACAAAGAGACAGAGGCAGAGAAAGACAGAGAGAGACACTTTAGGAGTATATCTATCCTAAATGCCTCCTATTTTTCCTTTCTCTAGAGAAAATTCTTTCTCTAGCCATGGAGGCAAGTTTAAATGGGGAAAAAAAAAAAGACTTTCTAAGATTTATAAGATTTAACTGTGACCTACAATGAAAATAAATATCAACTTTAACCCCCTTATCATCTGCACAAAGCTCTTTCACCTTCACATTTCTAATTAATACTCCCTCCACCATCTATATTCTTCCATCAATGTCATTGACTAACCTTATGCTGTGCTGCTCACAGATTAATTTACCAGGCCATCTGTCTGTTTCCTCCCATCTAAGTATTTCTGCATTGTGTGATACTGCAATAAACCAAGCTGATTCTGACAGAAGCATTAGTCCAATCTGAGAAAAAAGCAGCGATTTGTTTGAAAATTCCAGCTGGCAGAATGCAAACATCAGCACCATGCATATGACTTTTGATCCACCCAGATGAGCATAATCCTCTTTTTATTATATTTATTTATGCTTTTGCTCTAAATTTTTATTGCTTTACCACTAACTGTGCTTTGTCTATAGTCCTGTTGATAATGCCAAGCCACAACAAAACATCCTGTGTCTCCTGAAATGGTCATCTCTTTCTTTTATATGAATGTTTGTTATTTGAATGGGCAACAATCAATTCTAATTTTGATGTTCACTAAATGCAACTTTGCAGAAAAATCAAGAGGGTGTAATGGGGTTAAAAGAAAAAGTGGTATAAGAAATATTTGAAAGAGAAATAATATCATTATTTCCTCCTTTCTTTACAAAATCCAACTCTTCATCAGTATTATAATTTCCAATCTTTGACTGGAATTCTCACCCACGCTATGTCCCCTGCAATAGTAAATCTACTCTCTTTCCCTTTTTGAAACAACTCAACTCCCCATTGTCCACCTCTTACATCTCTAACTCATTTAGCATATTGCCAAATAAAATATGTCATTTTTTAGCTTTGAATAATTTTAATCTTCCTTCCCTTCTATACAATGTGCTGCTGAATAAAAATTCTCTCTTTAAAAAATAATATCATCTTGAACATGATCTTTAGGTTAAATTGTCTGTCTCTTATTTGTTACACAGCTAGCTAAGTTAAATGAGGATCGTCATAAGTTTGGCCAAATACAAGTATGTTTTAGAGTCAGGAGGACTTCTGGAAAACCAATCATAAACTCATAGAAGAGTTTTGATCTGTCATATGAGTATATGGGGTGGATCCATTGTCAAAGTTCTGATTCTCTGGTTTTCTAAGCCCATGCTCTAACATAGTGGGATAAGAAAAAGATAAAGAAGTTGTGTTGCAATGTGGTGATAGTCCTTTAAGAAAGCAAATGTCAAAGGTGAATAAATTGATAAAGATTAAATACATTTCTTTTTAACGGTCCATTTTTTGCAATATGTTGTCTTATTGACTCATATTTAGCAATCAGAGAAAATTACTAAATTGACTTTTCTGTTTTAATTCAGTGCTGAACAAGAATTTCCTTCCAATCAATGCCATTGAGTGTGATTTTTATATAACTTTTCATTATCTATTATATTTTCTCTCTCTTTGACTCCAGTTCCACTTTATATAAATCAAATGAATCCTAATGAAATTTGAGACTTTAGGAATTTGTTCATATACTTTCACATGTTCAGATTTTTGAGGTTTGAGTCTCTGATTCCCATTGAATTTATATTTCTCTTTATTCATGTGAATATGAGAGGATCATTAAGAACTGAAATTGATTTTAGAGTCCATCTAATCCAGGGGTTCTTAATTTTATTTTTCACATATCATAGAACTATCTGGCAGTCTAGTGAAGTCTGTGGATGCCTTTTCAGAATTAGCTTTTTAAATGATTGAATCAAATACTAAGTATCAGTTACAGGTTAGCAAAACTATATGCATACATTTTTAGTTCCATCCAGATCCACAGACCCCATAAAACTAACTCCTGTATTGCTGGCTCAGAAAGTTGTTTTTCTACTCCTAGCCTCTAAGCTTACAGAAGATTTAACAGGTAATAAGCAGTAAAAGAATTGGAATCCAAGATCTGTTAACTGCAAACTATTATACTTTCCATGGCATTGTAAATGTTAACCATTAGGAATACAAAAAGAGGTGAAAGATAGTACCTGTCTTTAAGTAGGTTACAATCCAATGGGGAAGATAACAGGCAAATACACACACACACACATATACACATACATATATACATATATATACACAAACTATATACAGAATTTATAGAAAACATTTCAGAAAGGGGAAATATTAAATTAAGAAGAATTGGGGAAGACTTTGTTTAAAAAAATGAGATTTTGATTGTTTTTATTTGTTTGTTTTTTTTAAGAAAGCCAAGGAAGTCAGTAGTCTGATTAGAAATGGGAGAATATTCCAGTCATTGGGGGATAGGCAGGACCAGAATGTCTTGTTTGCAGAATAATCAGGAAACCAGTGTTACTGGGTAGAAGACTACATATTTGATCACGGAGTAAGGTATAAGAAAACCAAAAAGGTAGACCTAAGTCATGGAAGGTTTTGAATGTAAAAAAAAGTCATTTTGTGTCTGACCCTGGAGGTGATAGTGAGCAACTGGAGTTTATTGAGTTTAGAGGTTACATGGTCAAACTTGCAATAAGACAATCAGTTTCGTGGCTGAGTGGAGGATGGATTGGAGTAAGGAGAAACTTGAGGCAGGCAGACCCACCAGCAGCTACTGTAAAAGTCCAGGAATGAGGTGATGAGATCATATACTCCAGTGGTATCAGTATCAGAGGAAAGATGGGGTAAATTTTCATTGGAGAAATGGTGCAAAGGTAAAATTGCCAGATCTTGGACATAGCTTGGATATGGGGGGGTGAGAAAGAGTGAGGAGTTGAGGCTGTCTACAAAGTGGTAAATCTGGGGAACTGAGAGGATGGCTTTTGCATAGGGAAGGGAAAGAGAGTTTAAGGGGAATGTCTTTTTGGACACATGTAGTTTAAAGAGTTTACTGGATATCCTATTTAAGATGTCTGAAAGTCAGTTATGATTAAAGAGTGGAAGTTAGAAGAAAGACTAGGGTAGGAGAGGATCATCAGTGTAAAGATGTTAATTCAACCCATGCTTGCTGAAGATGCCATTAAATGAAATAGAATTGAGAGATAAGAGAAGAGGTCCCAAGGTAAATCCTCTGAGAAACACATAATTACAGAGTTTGATCTAGATGAATATCTAACAACAGAAATTAAGAGGGATGATTCTGATGGGTAGGAGAAGTATAAGAACCTTCTGCTCACCAAACCTAAAGTTAAGAGAGTATCAAAAGAAAGAGGGTGATTAACAACGTCAAAAGTGGAAGGGATGTCAAAAAGAATGAGGATTGAGCAAAGGCTATTAGATTTGTTGACTAAGAGGCCACTGGTAATATTGAAGAGTTTCAGTGCAATGATGAGCTCAGAAATTGGATTGCAAAAAAATGAATGAGAGAAGTGAAAATGGAGATTCCTGTAGAAAAATGGTCATTTAAACAATTTAGCTACAAATGCCAGAAGAGATATAAGATGATAGTTAACAAAGATATAAAGAATAAGTGAGGGATTTGGGGGTTAAGAGGGATATGAGCAGGCCAAATCAATAAGAAATAAGTCAGTAGATATAAAAAGATTGAAAATTGGTGATAGATCAGAGAAAACAGAGAGGGCAATCTGTTGATGAAGTTAAGATGGAATGTAATGGGATCACTTGAACAGATAGGGATTAACCTTGATAAAGAATAAGGTTACCTAAACATGAGACAGAAGTGAAGAAGAAAATGGTAGTAAGTACACAAAATAGTAAGACATGAGGAAGAGAAAGCTCAAGAAGAATAGCCTAAATTTTTTTATACAAAATATGAGATAAATTTCTCAACTGAAAGATTTGGGGAGAGGATTTGGAAGAGCTACCATAGAAAACAGGAGTTGATTATGGAGGATTGACAACCAGCAGTGTGAGCTCATTTGAGGACGTATAACATAAATTTGTTGTAGGACACATTTATTGTGGATCCAATGGTTCTTCAAACTGTGACCCATCAGACTTGTTGTATAATTTTCTGTATTTTTATTCAGCAGCACATTGTATAGAAGAGAAGGAAGATTAAAATCAAAGCTGAAAAATAACCTATTTTATTTGGCAATATGCTCAATGAGTTAGAGATATAAGAGGTGGACAATGGGGAGTTGAGTTGTTTCAAAGGGAAAGAGAGTAGATTTATTATTGCAGGGGACATAGCTTGGGTGAGAATTCCAGTCAAAGATTGGAAATTATTATACTTATAAAGAGTTGGATTTTGTAAAGAAAGGAAGTTGCAGAAATGAAATAACAACAGAGTATGGTCAAATAAAAGGAATTTTGGAATGGGGCGGTGGTCCATTTGGGGTGATAGCAAGTTTAACCGTATGTTCATCTTTGTGTATGGTTAAAATGGGATAGGGTGAGGAAGTGACTATTTTGAGAAACTGAGTGTTTAGAGTATTTGAAGAAGAGTCAATATTCATGCTAAAGTCCCCAGGTATCAGGGCAGGAGTTGGGCAGGAGAAAAAAATTTTGTGATCTAGGTATTGAATCCATTGAAGAATAAAGATGAATAATCTGGTGTTCTAAAGATAACACTTACCAGGATTTTAATTGGGTGTTAGATTTTAATAACAAGAGGTTATTGGCTGATGGAGATAATTGGAGAGCCCAGAAGTGGCAATGGGTAATAAGGAGTATTCCCACTTTCCCACCTCCACCCACCACATAGATTGACTGAAGATACATCCAGTACTAGAAAGGTGGTCATGCCGACTGTTTCATCTGGGAAAAGCTAAATTTCAGTACTTATGGTTGGAAGGAGCAAGAGGAAAAGATTTAGGTTGAAGGGAAATGTATTGCTTATGGAACAGGCATTCCAAAAGATACAGTGGAAGGATTGGGTAATGTTTCACTGAAACTTTGGAGTAAGAGTATTGGAAGAGATAGAAATAAGGAAAGGTTTGTGGAAGATAGAGAATAGGGTTTGAAAGATGATCTATACAGGTTCAAAATCACTACAAAGAGAGTACGAATAGTTGTAAGAATATTTTATATTGAGAAGAGAGTTACATCTCTTCCTAACAAAGTTTAGAAAGTGGGGTGAAGGTAAATGCATTATGAGTTGGGGGAGCAGCTTGCATATAGTCAGATGGTCAAATTGGAAATTTTATTTGACTTCTTTTCTTCCCTCTGAAATGAAGAGATTAAATAGTAAATGGATGCAGCAGAAGACAGAAGTGGAAATTGCACAGCAAGGGAAAAACATACACACTATACTGTTTCCCACCAAATTTCTTCTTCCCACAAGGGACAAAAACAATAGAAGGTGTAAGAATTGAGGTCTGAAGAGAGGTTGTTTTCTTTTGCATAGAACTTTCTCCAAGTTTTGGTTAACAAATCAGACTTGTGGTCTTTCTTTGGGTTATAATGCAAATGTTCTACCTGGCCTCTTACCACCTTCTTTTAGGTCACCTGTGGAGGCTAGCAAAAGATGGAAGACACAAGTCCTCTCAACTGAGTAGGTATGCAGAGATGGTAATATGAAATTGTAGATTCCCTACCCAGTGGAAAATAATTTGGGGTGGATGGCATATGCCCAGTCCAATTATTTGCCACCTTCCCTCAGAGGCTATGTGGGAAAATCACAGGAATTTTGATTAAATGGCCAGGATGTAAATCTTGCATCTGATACATGTTGGCTTAATGATCATGACCTTGGGAAATTATTGAAAGGTCTGCCAAACAACTCATTGGAATAAATTATAGAAAGATTGTTGTTCTGTACCAGAAAATAGATTTTTATATATTGTGAGCTTTCAATATCAGTAGAATTAAAAAAAATACTATTACCTGTAAAATAATATACAAGGTTTTCATGTGATTTGTTTCAAGAAAAATCTTGTAACTCTCTGGTGTGTGTGTGTGTGTGTGTGTGTGTGTGTGTGTGTGTGTGTGTGTAAATGTAGGGATAAGGGAGAGAAAATGGAGGTGGGGCTCAGGCTATATTACATAAAATAAAAATATCATCATCCTAATATGAATACGTTTTATCCTGAACATGAGCCCTGAATGGGAAGAAAATTGAAATTCATTTACTGCCTGTTTTTTGATATCCTTGAGTGCCCTTACTTTGGTATTAATGATATTCAGTAGGGGATCAGTTAATATTGTGGGGGGTGGGAGGAAGGTGGAGGAGTGTTATTCAATAACTCAGAACTTAATTTCACTATATGTCATTTTTTTGGAGGGAGGGGAAAAGGGACCTGATACCAGAGCCCCTCAATATGTTTTAAACTGTTGCATTGCTACATTTTTATGTGACTGTTACTGTACCATCTGAAATAAGGCTTACATGCTTAGCATAATTGTATAGTGAGTGTAACTCCTATTCTGCTTCATGAGGATGATTCATCTCACCTTTATATTTCATAGTTTCTTAGATGTTATAGCATAGTCTGAATACAATGTAGGATTTTTATTTCTGCTCAACTTTCTTTTCTTATCTAATAAAGAAGAAAATGACATTGATAAAGTCAGAGATCTACTTAGTTGACTAGATATCAGAAAAGAGGATGTAAAAAATTGCTCTTTGTAGACTAGAAAAATTGGCTAAAGTAGTGAGAAAAAAAATTAATGGCAATAAGCATAAATTTTCTTATTTAGATTAAAAAATAACTTAAAAATACTTGGGAGAAACTTGAATAGAAATGTTTGTATGAATATTTGAGTTTTATTACTTAGCAAGTTCAATAATAGTAAACAGTACGATGTAGCTTAAAAATCATGTCATCATAGTCTCTTAAGAGAGTCGAGATTTTTAGAACAAGGGAATGGATGACTCTTCTTTACTCTTTATAAGGTCATACAAGAGATACATATATACATCATATACTTATAGAGACACATGCAGATACATATACATATAGACATTAATGTGTATATGTACATATAGATGCACTTGCACACACACACATATATGTATGTGTATACACACACACACACACACACACACACACACTTGTTTCACTCTGTGTGTGTATTATTGTGGTTGACTTTGAGTACCAAAGATTCTAAAAAACTTTGAGAACATACAGAGAGAAGTAAATTGGATGGTTTGAGGATTAGAAACCATGCCATATGACCACCAGTTAAATAAATTGACAAAGAGGAAACTTAAGAGAGATTAATATGATTTCATCAAGAAAGAAATACGTTGTTTCCCTTAATTGAATTAGTTAATCCAATTCAATAAGCATTTATTTGGCACTATGTGCCAAAGAGTTTAGGACATTATGCAAAAATAAAAGAATTTATCCTTAGGGAGTTTGTAATTTACTGAAGGCATCAGTAAAATGGTGAAGGGAGTATTGTTATTGTATGTGCTTTCTTTCTCTTTTGATTCTCAATGGAGAAATATTACCTGATTCAATCTAAAATAATGTAATTCAGTTGGAAGATGAGTAGATTTGGAGGCAGAAAAACCTGCTTTTTTGTTTGTTTGGATTTTTTTGGCCCATTTTTATGACCTTTCCACTAAAGCAACAATGTGGTGAAAACAGAAATAATTTGGGTCTGAAGTCAAGCTTTGGTTTGGCTCTCAACCTTGTTATGACATTCACTGCTTCTTTTTGGCTGTGGCCAAATCATGTCATTTCTGTACCTCCTATTCCTTACAAAGAAAATAAGAGATTTGGACCAAGTCACCTCTCAGGCCCTTTCCAGCTCAAAATCCTATTATGCTATTTCCTTCTAGCAAGTGTGACCACTTAGGCCTGCCTGGCTTTCTGCACTGGCCTGCAGTTATTGTTAAAGCTAAGAAGAGGAAATGATATGATAATAACAGTTATTCATAACTTTATATTCAGTTTAACCACTTACACAACACATGGGATTTTTTTCTGCTTGAAGCAATACATTATTTGTGTTGATTTGTTAATCTGCTTTCTTGGTTATATATTTGTTATAGTCAGGGACTATGTTTTCTTTGAGGCCTTTTCCACAATAAACTTTTAATAAAGTTTAGGTGAACGACTGAATGATAAATCTTCATATCAATGAGTCCTTTGTCCTTGTATTACTGTTGCTACCTTTTGAAACTTGCCATTCCTCCCCCTCCAATATGCATATTTGTTGCTGTGTAGTCATGAATTTAGAATTTAATAGAAATTCATTCACTCTTTTTCTATCTCTCTTTCTTTCTCTCTCATTTATGTAGCTTTTATATATTTACCTTTTTCCTTGTTTGCAATTATTTATATCACTCCATTTCTATTAGTCATCTATTATTTTTTTCTGAAAATAACAAGATCTATGTGATAACCATAGTTTTAAAATCTATATTCAAGCCAATAATGAAAATTTTAATATTTAAACTGTATAAGGTCTATTCCTCTCTCAGGAACTCCATTTCCCTATACTCCAAGAATGATCAGCTTCCTAAATTATTTTACTATACAAGGATAAATCAGTCTATAGAGAATCATGGATTCACTCAGTGAGTGAATAGATTCACTCTGAATCTTTGGCTGATCATTTCAACTACCTGCAGACTTTAGGCAAGGTCTAACTCTGATAACTATAAATAAATGAGATCTGGATTTTAAGATTACATACTTCTGTTTATGCTTTGAATATTTTCTTTTTTTTTGACCTGCTTATCTCTAAGTTATGAAGGGTACTTTATATTCTCATCATAAGTTATCCTAACCCATGTCACGGAACATCTAAAAGTTGATTTGTAATATCCCTATCACTGATAATAGTTTTTAATGACTTCTTGATAGTGATGCACAGGGAAAACAACATTAGATCCATTAGATTTCAGAGGATTTAAGTTGTAATCTGGGATCCATTACTGCCTTCATTTCTGTTTCTGAAATGTAAGGAGTTTGGGATAGAAGTTTCCTGACATCCTTTCCATATATCAGTCTCTGATCTTTCTTACTACCGTGTGATTAGGAAGTTATTTAATTTAACATCATTTTGTCTATTTGTAAAAGTAGGCAACTAGACATGACCCTTTTAAATTCATTTCTAGACCAAGTTTATAATCCTGTCTGTGAATACATAAATAAAATCATTGACTTTTGAGGCAGAGACTCTGAGTTAAAATTATATCCATTTGGGCAGCTAAGGTGGTGCACTGGCCCTGGAATCAGGAGTACCTAAGTTCAAAATCCAATTTTAAACACTTGACACTTACTAGCTGTGTGACTTGAGCAAGTCACTTAATCCCAATTACCTTGGGAGGAAGAACAAGGAAAAAAAAATCTATCCAATAATTTCTACCCTCCCTGTGACTCTGGACAAGTCAGTTAAATTTTGAGTTTCACTTTTCTCATGTGTAAATTGAAGAGGTTAGAGTACATGATCTTTGCCATCTCTTTCCTTCTAAAGCTATGATTTGATGAATTAAATCTTTCTTCCTAAAGCTATGATTTTATGAACTAAATGAGTGACAAATACTGGTTTTAAAAAATAGATTTTTCTATCTAATCTAATGTCATTAAATAATAAGGCAACTTAAATCTATTTTCCTAGTATCACCATTTAAATAATGTCACTGTGTACCTGAATATCATAATTCAAGTCAATGAAACAGGTGAAATGCATAGATTGATTCTTTTCCTGAATTTACTTATTCCATTACTGATTTGACTAAACTTCTGCTTATTCTGTCATTGTACAAGTGCAGGCTAATTCACTACTCACAGTGCTCTGTTGATCCAAGACAAGACAAAAAGAAAAAAAAGTCCTAATTGACTGGAATAAAATGACAGCTCTTTTCTAATAGATTATTCACCATTCTGCTTTTGTCTATCTGTTAATGTCATAAATCCATGAGGAGAGAAGCATAGTTAGACAAGGGTATCATGAAAATCAAAACTATGGATTTAGATCTTTAGAAGATCTCAAAAATGACTTAGTTTATCTCTCAAAGTTTTAGAAATAAAGTGACTTACCAAGCTTATATTGATAGTAAGTGGAAATCCAATTTTGAATTCAAGTCTTCTGATTCCAAATGTAAAACTTTTGTGTGAAAAGATTTGTCAGAATGCTGAGATTAAAATAAATTGATTATATAAATACCAAGAGAAAAAAAAAAAAAAACTAATGTGACCTTGGGTTTGGTCACCCAAATATGCCTCAGGAAATTAGGCCTATATTCCAACTTTCACTCACACTGACTTTTAAAGTACCCAAAGGGTAGCTATCAATAAACTTTGGGTGGTCTTTATCACAACATTGATTTACTGGCAAGATGAGTCTTCAGAGTAATACTACATCTTCTTATCAGGGTTTTAGGGGTACTTTCAAGAGGTTGGTGTAAATTTCTAATGCTATCAGCTTGAGTCACAATTAAAGTATATTCTTTAATAGCAACAACAGTCAATTGCAATTAGTATCTACACTACAATAATTGATTATCCAGTAATTAGGGCACCAATAAAATTAAACCAATTCACATAAATCAGTATTCAGAAAGAAACTTTAACTCAGAAAGTATACCAAAAACTAACCTTCCAATTCCTCATTTTGCTTATTTCCCATAACCTACTTTTCCATCCTCAGGTTCACACACATTTGTGCCATAAAACGCAAATCCATCAATTATACATTCAAAAGATCTTGAATTTTTATTTCTGACAATGATCTGTTCTCATTCCACCCTTCTTCCTACCTTGTAATGCAAAAACCTGCTCTGAATGTTTACCGATTCTTTCATTCTATTTTCCCCCTCAATTCTTTCCTAAGTGATAACCCCTGCACTGACTATATGCTCCTTTACTATCTTGACTATATGATGAAACAATTTAGTTCTACAGTGGTCTCTTTTTTTTCCCTGATACTATCAAAGATCTTACACTGCCAGGCTTTAGTGAGGATTCCCAATGTCTTTTATTCTACTAATGTAATCTGGATTCAATAGAGAAAATCAGAAAATAATGCTTATTGGGTCCAATTTACAAATTTATGTTACATAATCTTTCCTTGGTGTCCATTGTGGCAAAGCAATCATTTTAATGTCTTAGTTGATTCACAAGTCTATTCAGTCCAGAAGTTTTTCCAAACTTTTTATTTTTTCTTCTATCTTCCCTCTATTTTCTCTTCTTCTACCTGTCCACAAAGAACCTTGTCACCTATTTCACTGGCAAAACTTAGGTCACTTGCTGAGGGTTTCCTCTTGTCCTGTTTTTTAATCCTTCATCACTTCATCACTTAGATAATTCCCATCACTTTCTCACTCCTTGCTGCACTCTCCCAAGAAGAGATGGTCTCTCTCCTTGCAAAAGTCAACCTGTCCACGTACACAAGTAATCCCATTTAATTCTATCTTTTTCATTAAATTGCCCCTTTCATTATCCCACTCTCTCACTAATCGTCTATTAGCTCTTTTCCTATTACTTAAAATCCCTTCATATTTATTTCATCTTTTAAGATTCCCTCACTTAACCTATCCGCCTCTGCCAGTTATCACATGGGGCATGTATGTGTGTGTGTGTGTGTGTGTATGTATGTATGTATGAGAGGATTGGCGAGACTTACATGAACTGATGCTAAGTGAAATGAGCAGAACCAGGAGATCATTATATACCTCAACAACGATACTGTATGAGGATGTATTCTGATGGAAGTGGATTTCTTTGACAAAGAGATCTAACTCAGTTTCCATTGATCAAGGATGGACAGAAGCAGCTATACCTAAAGAAAGAACACCGGGAAATGAATGTAAACTGCTTGCATTTTTGTTTTTCTTCCTGGATTATTTCTACCTTCTGAATCCAATTTTCCCTGTGCAACAAGAGAACTGTTCGCTTCTGCACACATATATTGTATCTAGGATATACTGTAACCTATTTAACATGTCTAGGACTGCTTGCCATCTGGGGGAGGGGGTGGAGGGAGGGAGGGGAATAATCAGAACAGAAGTGAATGCAAGGGATAATGTAAAAAATTACCCTGGCATAGGTAAACCAACTTCATCATTCAACTGTAACTACTCCCTTGAAATTAATTGTCAAATATAGTAGATTTTCTTAATTTTCTATTCTTCTTGACCACTCCAGCTTTCATCTTTGGTCATTATTTTCTTCTCCTTGATATTCTCTTATCTATATATGATCCTGACACTACTCACTCCTAATTGTCCTACTTCTCAGTCCTTAATGATTTCTCTTTTACTAGATCATCATGTAGGTTATATCTAATAATCACTTCTAAAAGTGATGCTTCCACCTCCTGTCTTCTTACTCTCTTCTTATCTCTTTTCATAACTGTTTTCAACCCCATCATTCAAATTAAACCTTTTAAAGTCATGACTCCTTAATTGCCAAATATAATGAAATTTTAATCCTTTATATTTCTTGACCTCTCTGCAGCCTTTGTAATTGTCTATTACCTTTTCTTGATGCTCTCTTCTTTCTATAGGTTCCTGACAATATTCACTCCCAATTCTCTTCCTACATTTCTGTTCTTAACTATTTCTCTTTTTCTAGATAATCATGCAGGTCATGTCCAATAATCACAAGTGTCCTCTAAGGCTTTCTCATTGTCCCTCTTCTCTTCTTCTTTTATAGTATTTTACTTTGTTATGACATCAGCTTTTCCAAATTCAGTTATCTTTTATATTTGCCAGTTCGTCAGCTCTTTCAGATCTCCAGTCTCTCATCTACATCTGCTTATTGGACATCTCAAACTGTTTATCATGTGAACTAAAGGTGTCGAATATGTTGTTCATAGACTATATATAGCTCATAAAACTCCAAAGTATATTGAAAAAAAATCAAAATATAAAATTGCAATGTAAAATGTTACATTGCAAAACTAAGTCAATATGTGGTCTAAAGTGTTTCTTACTTATGGATTAGTGACCTTCATTTTTATTTGAATTTAACATCACTAATGTAGAAATATCAAACTCATCATGCCTTGAACTGAACTCATTATCCCCCCCCCCATTTTTCTTAAGTTTCATGTTATTGTTGAAGGTACTACCATATTATCAGTTATCTAAGCTCATAACCTAGTTGTCATCCTCAAGTCCTTCCCCTTTGCCACATACCCTCATCTAAGAAATTACCATATTCTATTGTTTGATTTTTGTAACATTTTTTATATATGCCCCTTCTCTCCTGAGAACCATCCTGGTATAGATACATATCACTTTATGTTTGGACTATTACCATGATCGTTGGACTCTCTCCTTCAAATCTCTCACTACTCCAATCCATCCTCCATTCAGCTGTCAAATTGGTATTTCTAAAGCATAAGACTGACCATTTCAATTTGCTGAGCAATCAATTTCAGTGACTTCTTCATACTTCCAAGGTCAAACATAAAATTCTTTGTCTTTTAAGGCCTCCATAATTTGTTCCCTTCCTATATTTCAAGTGTTTTTATTCTTCAGCCTCCCCTCTCTACCAACTCTGTGATCTAAGTGATACTAGGTTCTTTGATGTTCCTTTCACAAAATGCTTCATCTCCCCACTTCAGACATTTTCTGTGCTATTTCATATCTCTGGGTCTCTCCCCCTCCTTTTCTCTTAAAATCTCAGTTAAAATCCTACCTTTTACAAAAGGACTTTCCCAGTCATTTTTACTAATAATGCTTTCCTTCTAAGATTTTCTCTCTTAGATAAGTTATTGTGGAGATATTTATTTGCATGTTACATGTTCCATTAGACTGTGTGCTCCTTCAAAGTAGTGACTGTTTTTGCCATAATTTTTATTATCCTTTTGCTTTAATAAATACTTAGTTCCTCCTTTCCTTATTAGCTTTTTTGCTTCTTTTTTCCATCCTTCCTCCTTTCCCTCTGTCCCTTCTTCTTTCCTTCCTTCCTTTCTTCCTTCCTTCCTTCCTTCTTTGCTTCCTTCCTTCCTTCCTTCTTTCCTTCCTTCCTTCCTTCCTTCCTTCCTTCCTTCCTTCCTTCCTTCCTTCCTTCCTTCTTTCCTTCCTTCCTTCCTTCCTTCTTTCCTTCCTTCCTTCTTTCCCCCTTTCCTATTCTTAGTATCTAGACATAGTAAATGCTTAATAATTTGTTATTAGGAAGACTTGAATATAGAGTTTACATAGCATTCCACACAGTGTATGATGACCTCCTACTGTCATCTTCTTTCTTGGGCTAAAATGAGCTAAAACTTAAAGTTGTTATTACATAGTATTTGCCTAACCAAGTTCATGTCTGAATTCAGTATAGTCTCTAGGATTTATTGTAGAAGACATGGTTTTGTAATTTATTTGTATGCATTGCTACTATTAGTCAAGATCCAAACATCTTAATTCTCACAGTCTTGTACCAATCAAAATAAGCACAAACTCTATGTAGCCCACATCTAAGGGCCAGCCTATAAGGATATACTTCTTAGTCATCAATTTTATGTTGATGTTGGTGAAAGAAAGCCAAAGACCCCTTTACTACATGGAGCAACATAACACTTTATCTTCCTCAAACAGTCAGGAAGGAAAGGATTATCAATAGAATAATTTCTTTTTGTTCACATCTAATTCCAGATCAGCCATCAAACAACTGGTAAATTTCTAATGCAAAGAAAAAAGATAAATAGAGATAGTGTATCTACACA
Organism: Antechinus flavipes; assembly: GCF_016432865.1. Classification (NCBI taxonomy): domain Eukaryota; kingdom Metazoa; phylum Chordata; class Mammalia; order Dasyuromorphia; family Dasyuridae; genus Antechinus; species Antechinus flavipes. Next base: position 232,270,384 of record NC_067403.1, read on the forward strand.
TGATTTTTAGTGGGAGTAAGTCTTCTTCATTACATACACATGTCCAGAAACAGTTTTGTCAAACACTTGTGTGAAGAACCGTATCTAGGAGAGCATGCTGCATATGTTATTGAAGCTTGGCTTCTCAACAACATATTGAGATGGCTTATGATAGAACTATTTTATAAGAATAAGGATGAATTACTTCTATGGCTTCTGTCCTGATCAGATATCTGGAGTAAATGTTCAATTCTAGGTGATGTGATTTAGAAAAAATATTGATAAATTGAAGATTATCTGAATCCAAAATCTTAAATTCTTTAATGTCATGGTCTCCTTGAACAATCTGTTAAACCTGTGAACTCTTCTAAGTAATATTTTTAATAATTTAAAGCAATAGTAAAATGCAAAAGTAAAGATATAATGGGCTCCCTACCTCTATCTTCACAGAGTGCCTGGAACCTGGATTATCTATGGATTTCAAGCAAATAGCCCTTGATCCAGATTATGCAACAAGAATAGAGTGATAGTGATGTGAATACTGATTATGGAACATAAGAACTGATTGGAAAAAAATTAGGTCATGAAAGTATTAATGTGGACATTTTAAGAAAGAAAGACTTATATGTCACAAGATATGTTTATCTTCTAGTATTTGAAGGCAGGTCATCCAGAAAAGGTATTCAAATTGTTCTATTTGACCCCAAAGGATAGAACAATGAATAATGAATGGGAGTTTCAAAGAAATAAATTTAGTGGAGAAAAATTCCTAATTAGAGCTTCTCTACAATGAAACAATCTGCCCTAGGAAGCAGAAGCTTCATTTTTATTGATTGTATTCCTTTATACAAAAACAAGATTACTACTTTAAAAGGATATTACTATGAAGTTTCCTTTCCCCATATGGCTTAGACTACATGTCTACTGATGGCTCTTTCTAATCAAATTTCCATAAGTTTACAATTTAGGTATGTTATGTAATCTTACTTTTTTATATAACTTATTGTGCCATTTTTTTATAGGTGGTTTCCTTGTGCGTGATATCTGAATCTTTGGCACATTTTCATGTAGGTATCTTCAACTCCTGAAACATCATTTCATTGCATCTCATTGCTTATACTTCTTATGAATCCTTCATTTCATAATAAAAAATGTGTTTTATGTACATTTTTCTAATTTGAATATCATTTAGCCTGCTCATTAATGTTTCTTATTAAAACTTTCCTTTTATGGATGTTATTGAATATCAATGTACTTCATTAAATTGATATTTCATTAGAGAATTTCATTTGCTCACTTTTCTCAACCACTTCATTCATAAGTTCATAGATTTATTAATTCATTTCTTTATGTCTTCCTTTCTTCATATTTTTGTTCATGCATTGAATGACACACCTTTAAAAATGCATCCCTAGATACACTTCTGGAGACATGGATTCTAGTTTTATATCTATATTCATATCTATATCTATATTATAGATATCTATATTGTAGATATAGATATTTATTTATTTATTTATTCAGCTGTTATTTCCAAGTTCCTTTCTAGCTCTACAACTGTCCAGTTCTTGATAACAGGTATTTAAAATCTGTTCTTTGAATGAATGAATGGGTTGAAAAGATGCAAACAAAGGTTATTTTATATCATATGATACATGTTGAATTTATGATATATTTAAAAATAAAATCAAGCCATAACAATAGCGATTCAGTTTTATGTAAAATACATTTTTATACTGTATATATAGAAATACTAATTTATATGGTATTTATAAGGTTCAGAATGAAAATATATAAAACAAATTAATATAATAAAAATGGAGTAACTGATAATGTGGATTCTTTATTAACATATTTTGTTGGATGAAGTTGGATGGGGAAATATTTATCAAGCACTTATACAAGCTCTATAATAACTCAAGAAATACAAACAGAAAAGAGATACTGTTCCTTCTCTCAGGTGGGTTATATTCTAATTGGGAAAGGCCACATACTTTGGTCTTTGATTTCCCAGTCATTTGTGTACTATATTATTTGTTATATATAGCAAAAGCACCACAGAAAACAGATCTATACCACTTAATAATTTCATTAGGATAATGAAATTTAGAACCAAAAGTGACATTGTAAATGATAAAGTTCAATTCGTTATTTTACAACAGGAAAGCGAAGTTTCTTGTTCAGTGTCCTATAACTACTGAGCAACAGATCTGGATTGTAAATTCTAATTATTTTCCTCTAAATAAGTACTCTTTCATCCTTACCAACTTAATGAAAAATTTTTAAAAAGATGTAAAATGATAACCAGCATGCCATTATGCTGCTCAAGTTCACTAAGAAGGACAACTCATTAATTAGGTATTGTGTGATATTGTAGTCAGGATGATAAACTTAGAGTGAGAAAAGTCTGGGTTCAAATCCTGTTTCAGTTATTAGTTCATTGAAGCTAGGCAAGTCACTTCTGTATTAGTTTCTTATATATATATAAAATGAAGGAGCAAAACTAGACTGTAACTAATGTCTCTTACAACTCTAAATCTATGATGCTGTGACTAAATAAAGAGATGTTTTAAAAAGTATTAAATATAAAAATTCTAAAGTTGTTGTCTAAAAATCATTTTAATGAAAGAAATAATGGAGTTGTTAACAATCATTGATAAGTATTATGTCACAATCTCAAGGTTCTAAAGAGAAGTACAACGAAAATGAAGAATAGTGCAACCAAAAAGACAGAAAAGCAGGAAGAAGCCAATGGGGAAAGAAAAAAAGAGATAAAAAAATTAAATAAAGATGAGGCAAAGAAGATAAGGAAAGAGAAAAGAAAGAGATTTCCCCCCTTCAGATCCTGCTTAGTTATGTTACTGTTCTAACTTCTATGTCTCCTTTACAAGTCTATATTCTGTGCTTCAATTCAGTTCAATATATAGACACTTAAAGACTATTTAGAATCTCTCTGTCTCTCTGTCTCTCTCGCTCTCACTCTCACTCTCTCATCAAATCAACTGACTATATGAAGATGACTCCTATATTCCAACATCTGCATATCCTGTACTTATCTGTCTCCCATTCTCCAATTCTTAATTTCTGCAATTGTCTGCAAGGAATATCTAACTCTAGATGTTACATAAATATCTCAAAAAAAAAAAAAAAAGTCCCAACCACAACTGATTTTCCTTTCTACTCATCTTCACTATTCTATTTCTATCCAGAACAAAATCAGTCATTCAGTTTGGCTGATTTGATGCCTCTGGACATCCTTGATTCTTCTCTCTTCCTCATGTTCTATATGAAATCTGTTACCAATTTTGTTGATTCCATATTTTTAACATCTCATAAATTTGTTCCCTTCGCTGTTCACATAAGAACCATGTTAGTCAAGGCTTTCATTACTTCTTACCTGGAATATTGCAATATCCTCCTAAATGATCTCCCTCCATTCAGTCTGTCTCCATATAATGTCTCTACATAAAAGTTAAATTGATATTCTTTAGGTACAGATCTTATTATATCAGTCTCTGCTCAATAGTGATTTTTTTTTTGCATATGGCATTCCTTCTCTGTTCTCTCTATATTACCATAGTCTGTTCCTCATGCCTTGATTTCTCTCCATCCTCATCTCTATCATTTGAATTCTTTTGTTATATTTGCTACCCCCTTCAAGAAATTGTTCCTATTTTTTTTCAATTACTGGTACTCTACTCTTAAGTCACTCTGTATTATTTAAAATCTGCAAGAGGAAAAAAAAGACAAAAGAAGGGAAATAAGAAAAAAGGAAAAATTTAGAAGGGAAAGGAGAGGAAAGAAAAAATAAAAAAGAAAAAAAAAGGAAAAGGAAGGGGAAGGAAAAGGCAAAGAAAGGAAGGGAAGGGAAGAGATAAGGGGAAAAAGGATGAAAGGGATGTAAATGGAAGAGAAAACAATGGAAGGAGAGGTAGAATTGGGGAGAGGGAAGCTGTACTTCTTAAAGTATCCTAACAATCAAGAAGAAGAGCTAGTTTTATTTTATATTTTGTAGATATATTTTTAAAAGTTCAAGAATCAGCTCCTGTGGAAGACAATTTCTGACTCAGATTTATTTCAATGCAGAATTCTTAGTTTGCCCCTTTTTTTATTATTAACATTGACAGAATGTTTCATCAAAAAGTGATTTTCACTGTGCAATTAAAAATGTTTTGCTGTCTTCTTTAAATGATCTTTTAAATTGTATTCCTATAGTCAATATTTTAATGGAAATACATTTGTAATTTTAAACCACAGGTGTAATGGGCTGAGGCTTGAGTTGATGCACTGAGGTCCCAAGCACATGAGGCTAAATAGTAATTGGACCATACTCTATTAATAGATAAGCTTGGAGAGAGAATGGCCCCCACCCACTCTTTGTGCAAGTCCTGATGTGTTGTATAGGAAATGACGATTTTGGTGGGTGGAGGCAGGGGAGTGGAAAAGGAAGGGGAGGAGAGACTTTTGGGACGGCCATTGCCACGGTTGCCTCCACTGTTGGCTCCACTGTTGGCTCCACTGTTGGCTCGGCTCGCGTCGCTCTCTCTTAGCTGGCTTCCTGTCGCAACTGCCTATATTTGCTATCGCAATCTTTCTTGCCTATATTTGCTATAGCAATCTTTATTCACCTCTTCACTTCAATAAATATTGAAGATTTTCCCCTTAACCTGAATTCCTGACTCCGGCTGACTTTAAACACCAAGGACCCTACTTTCACTGAAGAAGTCTCCAGTGACCAGGAACTTAGGTGAGTATAAGACAAACAGGGAACTTATTTTCTTAAAGACGAAAGCAGTAACTTTTTGGCTGAAATGGGACAGATCCTAGGTAAAGATTCTCCATCCCCCACCCCAAACCTCCCAACCCCTGCCCCACCCAGGAGTGGTGTTATAAAAAGCCTGCGTGACCTGATAGAAGAGGAAGGGCTAGTTGTATCTTGGGAACACGCAGCTAAACTTCTGGGTACATTAAAACGCACCTCCCCTGGGTTCTTAGAGGAAGAGCAAATCTCTCTGGGTAACTGGGCATTGGTTGGTCAACAGATCTCTGATTATAACATTGACAACCCTCAGTCAGTTCCCTTCGAGGCATTCTATTTATACAATACGATACAGATGGCCTTAAAATACCGTACTTGTTTTAGGAGAAAAGGAAAAAACTCTAAGAATGGGCAAATGCGGAAGCCTGAGGTAAAGGAGGAAGACAAAGAACAGATTAATGGCCATATCCCCACAGGGCATGAAGACTTAAGTGAGGTTCAAGGGCGGGGTGAATCTGAGGCAGCTTTAGCCCCATCTGAGGAGCAGGTAATTGACTCTCCTCCATCAACTCCACCCTCCGGGATGGAGGGAGGAGGGGTAGTGGGGGCGGCAGTGACAGCATCAGCACCTCCCCCCCAGCATCCAGCCCCTCCCCCACAGCGTCCAGCTGCTCCTTTGAGTAGATTGCAAAAGGGACTTCCAGAGAGACTCGTAGATGTTTTCAGTGTGGAAAAGTAGGGCATCTGAAAGCTCAATGTTGGTATAGAGATAGAATGGGAAGACAAGGTGGGAGAACAAGACCCCAAACCCCATGTCCAAAATGCAACAGAGGCTTCCATTGGGCCTCAGAATGCAGACAGATTCAGGGAAACGGGATGAGGGGCCCAGCCCCAGGGCCCAAGGCAAAAAACACTTGGGGCATGATGGCAGCCAATGGTGCACCAGAGAGTGCCTAGAAGTCCAGTATCCAGACATGACCAATCAGCCAGAAAGCCATATGATGGGAGAAGGGGATTACACAGTCAACCAGCCAGGAAGCAACCTGATGGCAGAAGGGAATTACAATTGGGGAGAATAGAGCTGTATGCAGCTGGGACAACTGAGATACCCCCTGGAGAGGTGAAATCTGTTCCTCTCCAGCCTATGGATCCCTTACCTCCAGGCACAGTAGGCTTGACCATCTCACCTCCTTTTTGTACGTACAAAACAGTATCCATCCACACACTGATGTGGGAAACTGGGGAATGTGTAGATAATATCCCAGTCACTAATACAGGTAGACAATGTGTGACTTATCACCCAGGAGAAGTAGTAGCATCAGGTTTACTCATACAGAATCCTAATAAGCAACCTGGTGATAGTCACCCAGGTTCTGACTCCAGACCACAAAATCCAGGAATTTACTGGACAGCAGCTGTAACAGCTGACCGACCTATGCTCACGATCTATATAAATGGCCTACCATTGGAAGGATTGGTAGACACAGGTGCGGATCGTACAGTTATTAGAGGTGCCAATTGGCCCAGTCACTGGCCAAAGATTAAAGCAGACACCTATATGTCTGGAGTAGGAGGATCAATAGCAGCTGAAGTTAGTGCTGCCCCTATGAGATGGACTTTTGAAGGCAAAACAGGAGTTTTTACTCCTTTTATAGTTGAAAAACTCCCCATCAATCTGTGGGGAAGAGATGTTTTACAACAATTGGGGTTAAAAATGAGTACTTCGGTTTTTTAAGCAGGGCTGCTGTTGAAGGCCTGCCAACACTTTCACCTGTTCCTATCCAATGGAAAACTGATACACCAGTGTGGATAGAACAGTGGCCCTTGGGTAGCGATAAAATTCAGGCCTTATTAGATATAGTACAGGAACAGCTTGAACAAGGACATTTACAACCTTCTCTAAGTCCTTGGAATTCCCCAGTGTTCGTTGTAAAAAAGAAATCGGGAAAATGGAGGATGCTCACTGATTTAAGAAAAGTAAATGAACAGATGGAAACTATGGGAACTCTTCAGCCTGGACTTCCATCTCCTACTCAATTGCCTAGAGAGTGGCCTCTTTGGGTCATCGATATTAAGGATTGTTTTATTCAGTTACCTTTTTTAGCTTCTTTTGTAATTGGACAATTGAATTTTTTATTCATTGCCTTCTTTTTCCATTTCACAAATTTTATTTTTCAGTAAAATGATGTCTTTTTCATATCTCTTTTGTAGGGCATTATATGCTTTTTCCATTCCTTCTTGCATTGATCTCATTTCATTTCCCCATTTTTCTTCTAATTCCCTTTTAAGATTCTTTGTGCAGTTTTCCGTGTAAGCTTTATGGAATTGGAATCAGCTCATGTCTCCTTTTGGAGTTCATCTGGAGCTGCTTAGCCTTTAGGAACCTCAGGATTTGAGGTCTGTTCTTCTCTTTCTCCATAAAAGCTGTCTATGGTGAGAGATTTTTTTTTAAATTAATTTTGTAAGGTTTAAGATGTGTTCAATGCAGAGGAGCAGCAGCTGCTTTAATTTGCCCTGGGCAGTTCTGCTGATTGATTTCCAGTTCTGTGTAATCAAGACTAGGTCCTGTGTCTTTCCAGAACTCAGTGACTTACAATTTGCCTTTAGTAGCAAAACTACCAAACCAACTGCTTGCAACCAGGACAGAATAGCCTAAAAGGTTCACAGAAGATTCCCAGGTGCTTGGAAATGCAATGCTCTGGCTCACCATCCCAGCTCCTTCTCCTGACTTCCTGTGTTGTAGTCTGGAATCTACAGACTATCCCTCTGCCCAATTGAAACAGACCTGTTCTGAAATTCTTCCAAGGTATCTTCTGCTGGAAATGTGTTGTATTCCAAATATTTGTGGGTTCTTTGACCAGTTTAGAGGCTTTATCTGCTGTTGGTTTGAGAGAAGGTCACAAAAAGTCATGTCTGCCTTCTACCATCTTGGCTCCACCACTGTGAACAAAGATTTTAATAGAATTTTGGAAACAACCTGGTCCAAATCAGTGCACTTTATTATTTAATAAATAATGTGATAATAGTTGTAAGAAAGATATTAACACAATGAATATCACAGATTAGGTACTATATTGATGATTTTTCTCTTCCCTTTCCTTAAATATGGAGAAATTAAGGACAAGAATGATTAATTACTTGCCTACACATATGGAATTTAACGAAGTCAAGTCTTCAGATCCCTATATTCATTCTTTTACTAGACAAATTAGAAAACTCAGGGCCTATGAATGACACAGAGCACTTATTCAAGTATGAAAGTGTATACTGTATCATTAATAACTGCCATATAAGTTCTTTTTTTATTTAGAAAGAATCTGCATATATGAAACTACAAGTAATACAGAGACAGGTAGTTTGATATAGAAAATAGCTATTGTTTGAGAAGGAACAAAAAACAAATGACCAGAGGGCAGTATGATTATTGAGGGAATATGGATGGAAATAGCCATTGCCTGGATGCTATCTTCTTTAAAACACTAATGGTGAAGGATTCCCTTTAAGTGCTCCTCTTTGAAGAGGAAATAAAAGGTTTGATAAGAGTGAGCATGGATAACCAAAGAAGAAAGCTACGTCTCTTGACATCAGGTTTGGGAGATAAGCTGGCTTTGGGAGTGATAAGTGGAAGGAAAAGTCTTAGATCAAACTCAAGATTTCAGACAGAATTTTCTTGCTAATTAAGACATGAACTCTCTTCATCTTTCAACCTCAAGTGTGTTTGTTGCTTTTCTTAAAAAAAAAAAAATGAATCTAGTACTTAAAAGTTTTCCCCCATACTGAATACTGTATCTCATTAGTATAGAAGTGGAGATTTTGGCTTTATCAGAAAGTTGATTGATTTTCATTTATTAAAAGTATTAAGCAAATGTAGTAAAATATGTCTTGGATAATTGGAAAGAAATGCATGCTATTCTCAAGAAAGGATTTTTCTCTTGAACTTGACACTTTGTCCTATGGTTCAAAGTGACTTTGGATAGTAACTTAATTATCTGTCATAAAAATTGAAAAGGTATATTTCAACACCATCAGTCTTCAACAAACACTGTTGGGGGGAAACCCAAATTTAGTATTCTTGAAAGGAGGTAAAACTTTTCTATTACTTTAATAGTTAGGCTTAATTTTCTGTGAATTAAATGTGAAGCCATTGGTACAATTTCAAGGATTTAGTTACATCAAGAAGAATTTACTATGAACTAAACAAAGAAATTGCTTTGAAATCTAAAAAGCCACTTCTTGGTTAATCAGTAAGTTGATATTTCATTAATTTTAAAAGAATTAGTTTTAAAGGAAACTGCTTAAAAGAAGTAAAGGATGTAATAGTGAGAGGTAGTATATAATGCATATTTTCAGCCAATTTACCTTTATATCCTAACTAGTGACAGGGACTTATTTTCTGTGAATGTAACTGAACATGTGCCACAGTACATATATCAACCCCCTCTAAGAACAAACTATCAGTGAGTCTCTTAGGTCCTGGTAAATAGTCTTTTATATTGATGACAACATTCCCTCTCTGCCTAACCAGAAGATATGTATCTCCCTTCATGAGATTTATTTGGCAAATATTCATCAATCTCAACTACTCTCAAGCAAACACAGGTTTCTTGAATCTCAAGTATGAAGGGGTAAGTGTGGATTGGGAGTATAAAGAGAAAATTCCTCTTACTTATGATCAGATGCAGATTGAAGGCTGAGACAGAGAGAGAACTCTTTCATGAGGACCAACATGGAAAATGTGACAGGAATAAGTGAAGTAAGAAAAGCAACCATAACAATCTCTAAGATTCAGTTTAGAAATTTATCTGTACAGAGTGCTAATGTTTGTGTTGTTTGCAATATTAATTAATAAAATTTGATTCCCAAATTCATTGAGAAGCTTTAGTGCAATTAAATTTTTCTCACCGGTTAGTATATGTAATAGTAATTCATCAAACTTTGTGTTAGATAAGAACGAGGAGTTTACTGACATGTGAGTTTCTTACAATTTTAGCCAAAGGCATTCTTAATTTGTCTATAATATATCTTGATCAGTGTTTCATTACATAGGCTAAGGACAAAATTGTTAATGTTGTGATTTCATTGATACTATCAGAGAGCTCACATATATTTATTAGCTGATTATGAATATACATGTGCTGTGTGCTATCATACCACTCAAATATTTATTTTATTGAAAAACAACTTTTAGAAAAACAATTTACTCAAGAAACTCAATGAAAAATGGAAGTTTAAAAAATAAAATTATGCTGAGTTAATAACATATTACTTCTTAAGCTAATAAGACTTATTATATGAGGTCAGAGTGATATCAAAAGGAAAAATGCAGAAGCCAGTATTCTACTTATTCTAAACATCTCTGTGCTCCAATTTTCATACCAGTTTCCTCAATAATCAATATTGAGAGAAGCATACTGAATAAGGACATTGTATTGGAAGCTGTAAAACTTGGTTTACCTCTAGATTTCTGAGAAGAAAAGTCATTCTTTTCTGCTGTTCTGCTGCTCATTTGCAAGGAGTAGGAGAGTGAGCTCTGAGAGAAATGTTAAAGTAATACTTAGAAATAAACCTGGAAAGGTTTGTTTTTGGAGTTACTTCACTACCAAGCTCAAGAGTTTGAATTTTATCTTTTGGAAATAGAAAGATGTTGCAGGCTTTTACTCAAGAGAGTGGTCAAATGGATCCATGAATTAGGAAGATTATTTTGGTATCTGTTTGAGAAATGGGTTGATGACATTATAGGCTGGGGACAGGGACAAAAGTAAGAACTGGGTTAGATTTCTCCAACTGAAAGATGAGGAAGACATCAGTTATGTAGTAGTCATGGAAATGGAGAGAAAGGAGCATGGATTTTGACTCATCTGAGTAGCAAAGAACACAGGTTAGTATATTTAACAATTTTCTTTAAAATAATTAGCTTGGGAGTGGAAGATATTTTAATGTAAGATTTTCTATTGGTAACAGAGTCTCCAGGATTGCTGGTCACCCAGAAAACAGGCTACCTCTATCCTTAGCAAAGTGATGATATGTGTTTGAAATTCATCAAACAGAACTATGTAAACATAAGGCCTGAAGAGTGTTTCATTTACTTTTAGCTAACAAAGAAATCCTGAGAAATACATGTAAATGAGTCCTGGTCTCACCTTTGATCTTAATAAAGACACAAAAGAAGGATCAAAATTATAAGGCGTGATCCTGCTTATTAGATTTTTATAGAACACAGATGATTATCAGAGCATTAGGAAATTAAAGACAAATTGAATTAAGGGAAACAGATGGAGTTACTGACTACAGATATGCTGACAGTTAAGACTCTTTCTGAGGCAGTAACAAAATTGCAGTTTCTTTTATAAATGTCACCTGAGGGAAAAGATTCCAGGAAGATCAGCAGGACCAAATGATGGTGAGGACATTTTAACCCATATTACCATCCTACCACCAGAATTAATTAGAAAAGGGTAGGGTGAGAGTGAAAGAGAGGGAAGAAAGATGAAATATGGAGGGGAGAAAGAGGAGAATGAGGAACAGAGACAGAGATGGAGATTCAGAAAGCAACAAAACAAAATACAGATACTGACAGAGAGCAATAAAGAGAAAAAACAAATAGAACAGAGGTCAAGAGACATAGAAAGACAGAAAGAGAAACAGAGGGTGGCAGAGAGACAGTGAGACATACACAGGGACAGAGACAAAGAGAGACACATGAAGTGACAAAAAAAATGAGGATAGAGATGTTTGATCAGATTTGTCTCTTTTAACTATTATTATATAGATTTTATATATATATATAATAAATTTAATAGATATATAAATCTATTAAATTCTACTATCTTTTAGAAAATATCAATATTTATATGTTAAAATAGAATAGTTGAGGAATTATGATATGAGAAGGGGGAACCCCATATATTGGGTTAGACACCTTGAGGTCAGATCCTCCATAGGCTACTTATTATCTATGCTTCTAAGGCTGTTCTCTAAATCCCACCTTTCTTAAGTGAAAAAAATGCATGGATTGGATTAGATGACCTCTAATGTCCGTCTTCGTTCTAAAATCCAGGCTTCTTAGTTGAGTATTTCAAAACTCAATAGCCGCTTGTGGAAGTATTTTTATTTCTCTAAATGAGAAGGAGGAGATAAAGGGGATGGTCCCCTGAATGTGTCCTCTCCACCCCCACTCCCATCTCCCCACCCTGGGGAAAACCACCTTGATTTGATTTAATTTTCCTCATGAAATTATAATCAGAAAAAAATGCAGTTAGTTCTATAAGATGTTAATAATCATCTATAGGTACTGAGGAAGGAAGGCAGGCAATGTTCACTCTGAGAGAAAATAAACATCATTGTTTTTCCTTGCATTGGTTAATGCCAAATAAGTCATTTCTACCCACTTCCTTTCAGCATTTCAGTGAGGAATTAGGCAAAGAGAATGAGCCTTTGCTTATTAAATCAGCAGGATGGAAATTTAACTTGAGTTTTAAATATTGAGGATTGGAAGAAAGAAAGCTTCCCATTAGATCAGAGGTACCATGATAAGAAAGGCTCCTGGATCCATCATTTTTAGTGAAATATTAAATCAGCTTTTGTAGAAGCATTGCAGAGAGGAAGATAAGAGAATTGATCCATGAATCAGAAAGGCCTGAGTTCAAAATACTTTTTTGGAACATATTTGCTTTCTGACTTTGCCTAATTCCATTGTCCCTTCTTTCAGATAACCTCTAAGAATATAAAATGTAGAAGTAGGCATTAATATAAATTGATTTTCCTTACCAGAAATTCTTCTTCCTTCCTCTCTCCCTCCTTCCTTCTTTCCCTTCCTTCCTTCCTCTCTTCCTTCCTTCCTCTCTTCCTCCCTTCCTTCCTTCTTTCCATTTCACTCTCCTTGCTCCTTTCCTTCCCAAGCTAGATCCCCTTGTTTGAAAGCCTAGCATAAAAACCTTTTAATTCGAGCATTGATTGCTGCCCACTGGTATTTTAGGTCACTACAAAATGAAATAATCAATGTATAGTACTTTGTAAACAGCAAATCACTGAATAAATATCAGCTGCTGCTATTGCTATTGTTGGGAATATTATTTATATGAAGAAAATTGCTCCCTTAGACTGAGTTTTTTACATTGGGTTTATAGAGACAGATTTGATGAAGTGTGTGAAAGTTTGGAGCAGGGAGAGGGAGAGGTATAGGGGGAAGGAAGAACATTGGGCTCAATGTTAAAATGATATGTAGAGAAAGAAATATTCTAAATAAAGACAATATTTGGTATGTATAAAAAATTTAACATTCATAGCTCACAAATGCCTTCTATCTTTGAGCTTTCTATTATGGAAGGTCATGTTGATCTACTACCTGAAATGCCATTTCAGGTTTTACTACTTACTTGTATTAAGGCCAGAGCATTACTTCAAATTACTTTCCTAACCACATTTGGTATCTCATAAATTCTACAGACAGGGAAAATAGAAAAGTTTTATAAAGCGTAAGCTCAGCTGTCGTTGATAATGAAATTATTTTCTTTGAAGTTCCTGCTTATAAAGTTGACTAGGAAAAGAAAGAAAAATAACAGTGAATGGAGATAGCATAAGATTATTTTCATTTCTACATTTAGTAAGTGCTCCAACTGAACTGGGCAAGACAGCAAGATGGCAGAAAGGACCTTCTGAGTGAGGCTTACATTTGGGAGAATGTGAAAAGAAGTATAAGCCAGAGGGGCATGTATATGTGTGTGATGGTATATGAGTAAGCATGTGTGTCTGTTTCTGTTACATGCACAGTGGAGACCAAAAGAAAACATAAGGAAATAATTTCTGTTTATAATAGAATTTTGGTGCAAACTGTCATTTATTTTGTTAATAAGTGTTTTAATGATTTCTCTCCTAAAAAAAAACAAAAAGAAAGTAATATGAACGGATAGTCTTTTTCATATTATTGTGTAACAATTTGGGACAGTGGAAATAATATTGATTCTATACATAAAAGATTTGGGTTCAAATGTGTCCTCTTATTCTTATTGATCTTATGCAAATATTCAACTTCTTTTGACTTTATTTTTCCTCATCCATTAATTGGTGGTGAATGAGGTAGAATTGGATCATTTGACTTTTGAAGTTCTTTCCCTCCTTCCCTCCTTCTTTCCTTCCTTCCTTCCCTTCTTCCTTCTTCCTTCCTTCCCTCCTTCATTCCATCATTCCTTCTTTCTTTCCTTTCATTTTTTCCTTTCTTTCTTCCTTATTCTTTTCTTCCCTATTTGCTTCCTTTCCTCCCTCCCTCCCTTTCTCCTTCCCTTTCTTCCTCCCTTCTTTCCTCCCTTCCTTCTTTCCCTCTCTTCCTCTTTTTTTCCTTATTTATCTTTTCATTTTTCCCTAATCTTCTTTTAAAGTAGACCTAGTAGTATTATTGTTGAGTCAAAGGATATAGGTATTTTACTAACACTTTGGGCATAATTCCAGATTGCTCAACAAAATGGTTGGATCAGTTCAAAATTCTACCAATAATGTATTAGTATTCCAAGTTTTCCACATTCCTCCAACATTTATTACCTTCCCCTTTAATCATTGCCTCCAGAAAAAAGAACTGATAAATCAAAGTGGGTCTAGAATAAGTTTACGTATGTTTATCTATTTGTGTCTAATGGTGGCCATCTCTAGGATGGGAGGAGGGAAGATAGAAGAAAAAAATAGATTTACAAAACTTTATTATATATTTAAAAGAAATAAATAGCAAGTTGTACAGAAGTGATTTGCAATTTTATATTCAGTCATGTTTTTATTATACTCTATTTTGGAAATACTTGACTTAAATAAAAATTCCAAACAAAGTTATGGGAAAATAAAATATATTTTAAAATATATTGATATTGCTTCATTGATATGTATAGGTATATAAATATATATAACTACCAAAATATCTATTTATCTACAGAAAGAGAAAGTAGAATAATCTAAGATGAACTATTTTGGAAAACATTTATTTTAAACATTTGAGGAAAAAGTTGAGTTTCATATTCCCTCACTCTTTCAATACTTTCCTATCCATTGAAAAGACAAGCAATATGATATCATTTATATGTATGGAATCATTCAAGACATGTTTCCATACAATGTTGAAAAAAGCAAGAAAAATATAATGAAAAAAAGTAAGTACACTTCAATTTCCATTCAGAGTTCATTATTTTCCTCTATAGAGATTGAAACCACTTTTCATGATAGATCCTTTGAAATTGTTGTAGATCAGGGTTGCTCAGGGTAATTAATTCTTTTGGGTTGATTATTACAATATTGTTGATTTTGTATGCAATGATTTCTTCATTCTAGTTACTTTACTCTGCAACATATAAATCTTACCAGGGTTTTTTTTTTTTTTTTTTTTTTGTTTTTTTCCTGAAACCTTTCCCCTAATCATTTCTTACAGAACCATATTATTCCATTACAATCACACAACACAACTTGTTCACCCACTCCCCAATTTATGATTATCCCCTCAGTTTCCAATTTTTTGCGAGTGCAAAATTGCTGCTATAAATATTTTTGTACATCATTTCCCCTTTTCTTTGATATCCTTGGGATATAAGATTTAGTAGTAGTATTGCTGAGTTAAAGGATATGACCAGTTTAATAATCCTTTGAGCATAGTTCCAAATTGCTCTGCCTATGATATATGAACATGGAAGATGAAAATATTAAGACATGTTATTGTACAGACAGAAATATCACAATAAAGAAGAAGAAATATTCTTTTTTAGTTAAATAATAAAGTCATTTCACTGTTGTGATTCTTTTATTGATGTTGAAAGTTCATTTATTGATATCAAATGACAAGCCAAGAGCTAATGGGCAACAAATAGTGTAGTGAATAGAGTTCGAATATTGTATCAGGAAGATTTATCTGAGTTCAAATCCAGTCTAAGAGAGTTGACTACCTGCATGAACTGTCAAGTCCCTTAACTCTGTTTACTTCAATTTCTTCATAAATGAGGTGCGGTAGAAAAGAAAATAGAAAACCACACCAGTATTTTTGCCACAAAAAACCCCAAATAGGGAGTTGGGCTTGACTGAAAATAATTGAACAATAAGAAAAATAATTTCATGAGCAAAGAAAATATTTGATAATTCTCTGAGAGAAACTCTGAGTAGAAAGATGCTGTACTCTGAAACCTGAATTCATTTCAATGCAGTGAAACTATGAGAATCTTTGAGATTCCATCATGGAAACACATGGGAAATAGGAACAGCAAAAACCTGAGGTAATATTGGAGTAACAAAGAATTCCTAGTCTAAGCCCATTATGGAGAGGAATGCGAGATAGTTGAAAGAAAGTGGAAATACCAGAGTGATGGATGAGTACCTAAATAAAGCCTCCTGGGTTCAGGCAAAGAGTTCATCAATATCTTTGAGATCTTGCACAAAATGGGAGATGCAACCATAGTGTGAAGGAGCAAATGAAAATGTTATACCTTTAAAGGCACTGCAAGTTATGTGGATCAGGATCCCTATTGGGAAAGGGATCAATGTTTTTAAAATCAGTGCAGAGGTACCCTAGGGAATTGGTGTTTAAGGAAAGATCCTTTAAGACCACAATAATCATAGTCAAAATTATTAATTTAGAGACCAATGTCTTCTAGATGAGTCCATAAGACTTGAATTATTGCATATGAAGAAATCAAATTCATTTCAAATACTGGATAAAGGTTGGGTAGTGGTAATCAAACTTAAATCCTATGATAATGAAGGACTTTATATACAATGGATAAATATGAATGGAATAGATGATTTATTGGGAAAGAAATACTAAGGGAACTGACATACTTTGATATATAGGATGGTATAAAGGAAAAATAAGTACTGAACTTCTAAAATCTAAATACCTGTGAATGAGGTTTTTGTTTCTAATACTTCCTAAGCCATGCTGCCAAGATCCAGTCTCTCAAATACCCTGACTTTTGCTTTGCTTTTTTGCAAATAAATAAAGTAAATGAATGAATGTACCATGATTCATGTACTTCCTTCTTCATAAGGCTATTAGAAAGAAAGCACATTGACTCTCACCATAGAAATCTCTACAAGTATAGGGATTTGTCCATTTATTACATATAGTAAGAGCAAGGCATACAATGGTTGAACAGTTCACAGGATCCATGTACATTTTAAATAAGCCAAAAAATTTCAGAAGAAAGCCTCTAGTTTGTGAAGTGTAGGTTCTTTGGAAAATTCATTGAAAAATTTCATAAGAATCACATAGGCTGGAATAATTTGGATAGGTCCTAATCAACCCTTAGCGAGGGACTCCTATGTTAATGAGTTCACAAATTCATGAAAGTCTTCTTTATTCACTGTAACAAGCCTCCTTAAATTTCTTACAAACCCAGTTCAAAATACTTTTCCTTTCAAAAATTAAAAATGCCCACATAGACAAGGAACTGGAAAGTGAGCCTATCAGTTGTAGAGTAGCTGAATAACTTACAGTATATAAAGGTTATGGAAGATTATTGTTCTATAAGAAATGATCAGCAGGATAATTTCAGAGCAGCCTGGAGAGACTTCCATGAACTGATGCTGAGTGAAATGAATTGAACCACGAGAACATTGTACCTGCCAAAAACAAGATTATATGATGATTAATTCTAATGGACATGGCTCTTTTCAATAGTGAGGTGATTCAGGCCAGGTCCAGTGGTCTTGTGATGAAGAGAGCCATCTACACCCAGAGAGAGGATTGTAGGGACTGAATGTGAATCTCAATATAGAATTTTCATTTCTTTTGTTGTTGTTTGCTTACAGTTTGTTTTCTTTCTCATTTTTTTTCTTTTTGATCTAATTTTTCTTGTGTAGCATGATAATTGTGGAAATAAGTATAGAAGAATTGCACATGTTTAACATACATTGGATTACTAGGCATATAGAGGAGGAAGTGGGGGAAGGGAGGGAAAAAAATTTAGAACACAAGCTTTTGCAAGGGTGAATTTTAAAAATTATCTGTGCTTATGTTTAAAAATAAAAAAAAAACTTTAATAAAAAATATTCACATAAATACATGACTAGTTGTGTGCCATGGCACAAGGGTTAAGTCAAAACAATTTTCATGGTGAATATTCTTATTCTTTAAATATATTTAATGTTCTAACTTACATTCCTTCATTTTCCTTTCAAAAAGAATATAATAGAAAAGTAGACAGTGTTTACATGGAATAAGGGAAAAGAATATACTCAACAATAGTATTTAGATTTCAATGTCATGGTTTAAGATAGAGGAATGATAGACACTTTTTTTTAAAATAACTTTTTATTGATAGAACGCATGCCAGGGTAATTTTTTACAGCATTATCCCTTGCATTCACTTCTGTTCCGATTTTTCCCCTCTCTCCCTCCACCCCCTCCCCCAGATGGCAAGCAGTCCTTTACATGTTGAATAGGTTGTAGTATATCCTAGATACAATATATGTGTGCAGAACCAAACAGTTCTCTTGTTGCACAGGGAGAATTGAATTCAGAAGGTATAAATAACCCGGGAAGAAAAAAAAATGCAAGCAGTTTATATTCATTTCCCAGTGTTCTTTCTCTGGGTGTAGCTGCTTCTGTCCATCTTTGATCAATTAAAGCTCTCTTTATCGAAGAGATCCACTTCCATCAGAATACATCCTCAAACAGTATCATTATTGAGGTATATAATGATCTCCTGGTTCTGCTCATTTCACTTAGCATCAGTTCATGTAAGTCTCGCCAGTTCTCTCTGTATTCATCCTGCTGGTCATTCCTTACAGAACAATAATATTCCATAACATTCATATACCACAATTTACTCAACCATTCTCCAATTGATGGGCATCCATTCATTTTCCAGCTTCTAGCCACTACAAACAGGGCTGCCACAAACATTTTGGCACATACAGGTCCCTTTCCTTTCTTTAGTATCTCTTTGGGGTATAAGCCCAGTAGAAATACTGCTGGATCAAAGGGTATGCACAGTTTGATAACTTTTTGAGCATAGTTCCAAATCGCTCTCCAGAATGGCTGGATGTGTTCACAATTCCACCAACAATGTATCAGTGTCCCTATTTTCCCACATCCCCTCCAACATTCCACATTATCTTTCCCTGTCATTCTAGCCAATCTGACAGGTGTGTAGTGATATCTCAGAGTTGTCTTAATTTGCATTTCTCTGATTAATAATGATTTGGAGCATATTTTCGTATGTCTATAAATAGTTTCAATTTCTTCATTTGAGAATTGTCCGGTCATATCCTTTGACCATTTATCAATTGGAGAATGGTTTGATTTCTTATAGATTAGAGTCAATTCTCTATATATTTTGGAAATGAGGCCTTTATCAGAACCTTTGATTGTAAAAATGTTTTCCCAGTTTATTGTTTTTCCTTCTAATCTTGTCTGCATTTGTTTTGTTTGTACAAAAACTTTTCAATTTGATATAATCAAAATTTTCTATGTTGTGGTCAATAGTGATCTCTAGTTCTTCTTTGGTCATAAATTCCTCCCTCTTCCACAGGTCTGCAAGGTAAACTATCCTATACTCTTCCAATTTATTTATAATCTCATTCTTTATGCCTAGGTCATGAACCCATTTTGACCTTATCTTGGTGTACGGTGTTAAGTGGGGGTCAATGCCTACTGCCATACTGATTTCCAATTTTCCCAGCAATTTTTGTCAAATAATGCATTCTTATCCCAGAAACTGGTGTCTTTGGGTTTGTCAAACACTATATTATTAAAGTTATTGGCTGTTTTGTCCTTTGAACCTAACCTATTCTATTGATCAACTAGTCTATTTCTTAGCCAGTACCAGGTGGTTTTAGTAACTGCTGCTTTATAATATAATTTTAGATCTGGTACATCTAGGCCACCTTCATTTGATTTTTTTTTTCATTAATTCCCTTGAAATTCTTGACCTTTTGTTTTTTCATATGAACTTTGTTGTTATTTTTTCTAGTTCATCATAGTAGTTTTTTGGGAGTCTGATTGGTATAGTGCTAAATAAATAGATTAATTTAGATAGTATTGTCATCTTTATTATATTTGCCTGCCCAATCCAAGAGCAGTTAATATTTTTCCAGTTGGTTAGATCAGACTTAATTTCTGTGGAAAGTGTTTTGTAGCTCATAAAGTTTCTGATTTTCCCTTGGCAGATAGATTCCTAAATGTTTTATACAATCAGTAGTTACTTTAAATGGAATTTCTTTTTGTAATTCTAACTGTTGGGTTTTGTTAGTGATATATAAGAATGCTGATGACTTATGTGGGTTTATTTTATATCCTGCAACTTTGCTGAAGGTGTGGATTGTTTCTAATAACTTTTTGGTAGAGTCTCTGGGGTTCTCTATGTATACCATCATATCATCAGCAAAGAGTGATAATTTGGTTTCCTCATTGCCGATTCTTATTCCTTTAATCTCTTTCTCAACTCTTATTGCCAAAGCTAGCATTTCTAATACAATATTAAATAGTAACGGTGATAGTGGCCAACCTTGTTTTACTCCTGATCTTATTGGGAATGGTTGCAGTTTGTCCCCGTTAACATATGATGCTTACTGCTGGTTTTAAATAGATGCTACTGATTATTTTAAGGAAAAGTCCACTTGAGGAATGATAGACACTTGATCAGAAATGGAGTATTTTAAAAAAATCATACATGTTTCACCTAGATATTTTCAGGTTCAGTCTCCTTCCCTGTCTCTCTCTCTTCTCCCCTCTTTTTCCTTCTCCATCTTCCTGTTTTTCTCCCTTTATTTCTCCTTCTGCCTCTTTGTGTCTTTGTCTCTGTCTCCCTATCTTTCTAGTTCTCTCTGTGTCCATCTCTGTTTCTGTAGCTCTATATGTTTCTCTCTCATCTATCTATAACATCATCTATCTAGAATTTATCCAGTGCTTTTAATTTTGTAATATATTTTACAAATACCATCTAATTTTATTCTCACATTCCTGGGATAAAGGTACAATTATTGTGATCACACACACACACACACACACACACACACACAAATATGATTTCAGGCTGAATTTTTAAAAAATAAAGTTACCAGAATAAAAAGCAAGCAAACAAACAAAAAACAAAACATTTTTCTGTACTTTATTTCATTCTGATATCTGTAATGGATAAACTTTTTTGCAGTTTATTTTGTGCAGCACATTTCAGTCAATACTTTGACAGAAGTACAACCACATTGACAAGAGTGATGCTGACCTGCCAAATATAACCATCAGTTGAAAGAGCAGGGTAACTTTGTATTTTAAATAAAGACGATGATGATTGTGGTAGTGGTAGTGATGATGATGATGATGATGATGATGATGGTAGTATAACAATAAAGAGATGGTGTAGTTTGTCAGCAAAAACAAAACAAAACAAAAACAAACAAAAGAAAAGACCATCTGGATTCAGGCAACTCATTTCAAGTTTTCTCTTCAATTCTCACAAAGTTGTATGATCTTTGGCAAGTCATGTATTCTTCCTGGATCTCAAATTCTTTATTTGAAAAAGGAGGTGATGGATTAAATGACCTCTGAGCACAACTCTCAGTCTGTAATTCTATAATCCTATGAACTACTGATATTTATATAAATTTATGAAGTTTCCAAAAACTAAATTAAATATATGATCTCAGGTTGATGCCTGGAAAAGACAACACTTGGAGTCGTAGGATAGATGAAGGGCTATCCAATAAAAGAAGGTTGGATGTCTTATATGACTCTAAAAGGAATAACTAGAATTTGTGAGTAGATGATACATAAAGATAGATTTCAGATCAATATAAAGAAATTCTTCTTTATCATGAGAATTGTGGGATCTTAGAATTGGCTGTTGGAGAATGATATTGATGTCCTTGGATTTTTTAGAGGACAGATGCCCATGTCAGGGATGTTATAGCAGTAAGTACTGCTTCAGTATGAACTAAGTGATCTTTGAAAATACTTAAAAGGTCTAGTAGTTTGTAAATTTAAGGATAAAAAGATTTCTCTAGGCTATTTTCAGATTTTTTTAGACTTTGATACATGAGGCCATGTTCCTTATTTTAACAGTTAAAACATTCACATTTTGATGGGATATCTGGTATCCAGACGAAATTATTATAAAATATTCAAATAAAAAAAGAAAGGAAAAATATGGGTTCATATTACCAGAGTCTAAATCATAAATTCACAATGTATCATTTTGATTGTAACAGTGAACTAGAAAGACTATAAAGTTGAATATAAAATTCTAATTAATTAGATTCTCAGTGATGATACAGAATACTGAGATTGAAAATACAAAAAGAATAATCCCTGATGGTAAGTTCTGGGGGAAAAAAACACAAAATGTGGAATAATGTTAAGTAAAATTTGAAAGATGTTATGGAAAGAAGAAAACATTTAAACAGGTTTAAAAATGATAGTAATTAAATTGAAAATAATTTGAGTCAAAGAATAGGGATTTATTTTCAAGTCATTGAAATAAGTATATAAAAAGAATAGGCTAAAATTTCAAAATATAGACTCAATAGAAAGACTGCTAGATGAGCATCCTGAAGACATAAAATTCTGTGATTAAGATCTCTCCATTAGGACAGGTTAATATAAACTTGGAATAATGAGAACTGAATAAATAATAGCAAAAGAAAGTTTAATTGAGTGTTTGAAATAAAGGAGCAAAATCAGTATTCTAAATCAATATTAGCTGATCCTAGCATATAGAACTGGAAGGAAAACAACATAGGAAGGAAATACATATTGAAGACATCTGAGTCTAAGATAACAGGAAAAAAAACTAAAACAATGAAAATTGCATACACAATCATGTGTGGCAAATTCAAAATTATATGAATCAGATTAGTGAGGATAGAAAATCTATAATGACTAAAAGAGGGCTGGAGATAATTTAAGCAGATAAAACATTATAAGTGAATCAAGTATAATATAACCTCATCTGTGGAACAGCAGTGGAGTGAATTATATCATAAATTGATACTAGCAGCTTCATCAAAAAGGTGGTCAGAATCAAAATTGTTGTCAAGAAAAAAAGCAGAAATTGATATGCTAGTCCAAACACTTATAGTTTGACATGAAATCTAAGCAAAGAGAAAAGATTCAAACTGAATGAAGAATCTGATTGCAGTAAGCTAATAGGGCAATACCATGATTTGAATGCTAGAAGTTCTTTTAGAAATACTGATTTTCAACTCTTTTCTCAGGGCCAAAGAGTTGGGAATTGTGGGGATGCCCATCAATTGAGGAATAGCTGAATAAATTATGTGTGATTTTAATGCAATACTATTCTACAGGAAATGATGAATAGAATTATCTCAAAAAAAAATGGAAAGTCCTCAATGAGCTCAAAGTAAAATGTATTGTGTACAAAGCAAGAGCAATGTTATGAGATGATCAGCTGTGAATGACTTTGCTATTGTCAGTAATACAGTGATCCAAGATTATTCTGAAGGACTTATGATGAAAATTACTATCCATACCCAAAGAAAGAACTGATTGTGTCTGAATACAGATTGAAGCATTAAAAAAAAAAGTTCCTGAGGTTTTTTTGGGGGGTTGTCTATATTTTCTTTCACAGCATGAATTTTATGGAAATGTTTTGCTTAACTTCACATAGGCTTCTCAGTAGGACGGGATGAGAGGAAGGAAGAAAATCTGAAACTCAATTTTAGAAACAAATGTTAATTGGTTTACCTGTAACGGGTAAAATGAAATATCAAGTAAATGTTGGGGTGGGGGGAAGAGAAATACTGTTTTGAAAATAGAACAGGAAGAAGTAAATTAAGAGATCCTGAGAAATTCACTCATATCTATAAGAAGCAAATAGCTACCAGAAAAGCCAAATTAAATAACAAGGTCAACAGAAAAAAAAAAATAAATTATTGAATTAAACTATGTACTCATAGAAGAACTCTACAAACCTTTTCAGTCATTTTATAACAAAAGAACCAAGTCAATGTTCCCAAATGCTAAATATGCAAAGTGTTTGTAGTGCTACTATCAGATATCATATGTTAATTATACATTCGTTCTATTTTATTTAAATATGTCATTCCCCCTTGAATTATAAGAGAGAGAAAAAAAGTAGTTTTCTAAAGCAGATTTTCTTTAACTTGGATTTGCAAACTTTTTAAAAAATATTATAGCTGTAGTTCATATAATTGGTTTTCTTTGTATGCTTGTGTACTTTATTTTATGCCACTAAAATTAATATTCTTCAAAATTTTATCAAGGGTTAAATCAGTAAGATACAAACTAGCAATAACCCCCATTCTGGAAAGATTTTAAAGGATTTCCAGCCAGAGGAAACATCTACTTTCCTATATCCAACAAACCAAACCTGGGAAGGTTCATGACTATACACTGATTACTCTATAATTAATTCAATGATTACTGCAATCCAAGCAACAAATAAAAATGTAAAACATTTGCTAGGTCTATGTGGCTTCCTTTATCTTTTTATTTACCATAACAAATCATGAAATTGTATATATCCTTCGACCCAACAATATTGCTAATATATTCATAATCTAAAGAGATCAAAGAACAAAGGAAAAGCATATGTAAATGTAACTTTATCTATATATGTGTATACATATGTATACATATATATAATATGTATAATATGTAAAATAAAAATACAATATATTACAATATAATATTTAGAAGAAATATATTCACTTCTATAAGACAGAAATGTGGTATGTATACATACAATGGAATATTTTTGCAGTAGCTTAGAAATGGAAACTAAGATCCCATTAATTGAGTGATGGCTGAATAAATTTTGGCCTATATATGAAATGGAATGCTTTTATGCAATAGAAAATAACAGAATTCTAGGAAAACTTATATGAGTACATAAAGTGAACAGGAGAAATAGGATAACTTACATGATAGCAAAAGAATTAAAAAGAAAAAGAATCTCAGTAGACTTGATAACTCTGATCAACATGCTGACTAATCATGATTCTAGAAGACCAATGATGAAGTGTGCTAGCTGTTTCCTGTTGGGGATATGATGGCCTCAGTTGCAGAATTTGATCTTAGTCAATGTGAGGCTTTGTTTTGGTCTGACTATGAATATTTTCATAAGCTTGTTGTCATTTTTATTTTTTTTCTTTTCAATGATTGAAAGTATATATTAAAGAAAATTTGCTAATTAAACATATTTTTCATTTTTAAGAGCACCATTATAATGACTGTGGTTTATAAATTATTCAGTTTATTTATAAGATAATTTATACAAAAGAAAAACACATGAAGAATTCCAGATGACCATTCAAATTAATTTAATGTAAGCTTTGATATCTAGTAAATTCAATGTAAGTAGATAAAAATAATGGGGGAAATATAGGTAAGCACATATTAGAAATAAGAATGAGAGAGGCCAAATGATTGTGTACTACATAGAAGCCACACACTTCTGTCTAATGAATAGATTGACATCAAGAATAGATCTTGGACATGGTGAGAATTGAATCACATTATAAAAAAATAAATAAATAAAAGTAATTACATTTCAATAGATAGGAAAAGATTCATTACTTGTGTTCCCTGAATCAGCTATCTGCATATATCCACTTGTTCTAAGTTAATGCCTCCTGTTCTGAGAGCAGACTTAATATAAGAATGATAGAGGAAAGCAAAACAAAACAAGATAAAATACACAATTGAAATAATTCAGTAGTACTTAAATTATTGATATCCAAATGTGGATGTTGAACTTAGAGATGACATGGATACCAATTATAATTAGTTTATACAGAAGTTTACCAGACAATAATCAAATTAATAAGGAAAGACAAGGAAGAACTTTGGGAGAGTGATTCAAAATACGTTATTCTGAAAATACTTTACTTAAAAACAGGAGACAGATACCAATCAAAAGGAACACTAGTTTAAATAAAATATCATTTCTAAAGTATTCTATAGGAACAAGGACTGGGCCATTATTTCATTAGGATAGGGAGCCTTTGGGTGAGCAAAGTCTCCTATTATAATATTAGAGAATGAAACTTAAAATACTGAGCTACTTTTCCCAAGGCAAAACTGTCACTATGTATTATTGGTAGAAATTGAACTCATGTCTTTCTTACTGTTGCACCAAATCTCTATCTGCTTTGCCCCACAGCTTCTAACAGAGGTTGTATAACCCTAATATAAACAGTGCTTCTTTCAGGCACATTAAGTGAATAGAATGTTATGAATGAGCAGTCATTGAAATAACATCTGTGAGAGACTGAGAGATAATAATTAAGAGAACATCTTTCCTGAGGAGATTTGGAGAGTTTGCAAGTCTTATGAGATGATCCTGTTCATTTCCCATCAGGCTGTACTAATCTTAATTTCAACATCATGGTCCAGAACATTTTTCATCCTGGAATATTATTTCAGTTCTGTCACTCACAAACTCATATACATTGGATAGTCCTCCAGTCCCTGGACCAATCCTCTGATAAAAGGGTAGAGACCTCCTCTGAGAACTTCCATTTAAAGAGCCACTCAGTAAAGCCACTTCTTATTTTCCTGTCAAATTGCATTCCCTTGGACTTTTCCATCATTATCTTCTGGAAGGTACTTTCTTCTCTTCTGCCCCTTTTCAACTTTCCTTTATAGGTTGACAATTGCCTGAGGAAAAGTCAATCTTCCCTTTTCTTTTTATTTGCATTCCCTATGTCTAGTACAGTGTCTAGCACATAATAAGTGCTTCAAAATGTTTGTTGATCAATACTGAGAAAATCAAGTGTAAGAATTTTGCAGAAAACTTTCTGTAGAAAAGACATACTGAGGAGGTTTGAGAGAATTTACCATTATTTTGACAGAATTGAAAACGAGATTGTGGGCCCAAATTTTTGAGGAATCAAGAATTACAGTCATTGGTGATGGAATTCTACTTAGCAACTTCTACTTTACCTGCTTCCTAATATCAGAGAGATGACATTTTCTGTGACCTTTATCACAATCTGATTTACTTGGGAAAAAAACACACAAACTCATACATGTCCTTGTATCATTTGCTATTCTTAACAAATCAAGTAGGCAATAGCATTGTTATTTGTCTAAGTCTTGGGCTTGAGAGAAAGAAAAAGAAAACTTATGATGAGAGAAATTTATTCTATTTTTAAAAACTGGAAAAAAGTTGAAGCTCCTTCAATCATTAAAAAAAAAAAAACAATTTATGAGTAAATATAATAACATGCCCTTTGATTATTTTTAAGTCAGGTGAAAAAATTAATAGAACAATGAAGGGCAAAATTGCCTTGAAAAATTGTAAAACTTTTTTAGTGACCCAAAACTTTTCTAGGAAATAAAGATCTATAATGTCAGTATTTTATCAGTGCACGTGGGATGTGAAACAATGATATCTAAAGAAATGAAAATAAAACATCTTATCAAATGTGAAAATATATAAAGTGTTTTACAAATCTGAAAGTACTATGAAATGCAGGCTATCATTAATTTTAAAATATGTATCATGATATGGGTATAATATAATTAATATTTTGTCAATATAATTATATAACAATATACTGTGATGAGATATAAAAAATTGCAATTATGTAATTATAACAATGCAAATATAATTATACAGAGTGATGAAATATTTTAAGAAAATAGAAAGGCTCATATTCAGCAGTATTAGTTTCTTAAATATTATAAATAAGAAACTTCAAAGGAGAATAAGAACAAAAGAATGTGTGAAATGTATCCTAGAACAAAATAAATACATCAGCCATTGGGCAAAAGATAAAAGTTAAAAAGGTAGTGACCAAAGAGTTAGATATAGTTTTGTACTATCAGTAAAAGTACAAAACTTATCCAGTAGGTCCTATGGATAACATGTTGAATTTATGAATTTGATTTGGTTGTTATCCTTCATTTTCAAAGAGGGCCAAAATGATAAATACGTTAGAGTCAAGTTATTGTGTCCAACTGTGA
Organism: Antechinus flavipes; assembly: GCF_016432865.1. Classification (NCBI taxonomy): domain Eukaryota; kingdom Metazoa; phylum Chordata; class Mammalia; order Dasyuromorphia; family Dasyuridae; genus Antechinus; species Antechinus flavipes. Next base: position 232,298,034 of record NC_067403.1, read on the forward strand.
CTGATAGACAAATATCAGCTTGGAATACTCTATTAAAAGTTGGAGACAAGTAGTTACTATGAACACCTGGGATCCCTTCTCTAATTTTGTGTATCTCATATTTCTTCTGAATTCATCCAATTCTGCTTTGCTCATAGATGGCACAGCACCTTCTTTGATGAGGGCATGCCCTACTGGGCAGTCCTGTCAGTGTCTTTCATATCATACAATCAATTTTATAATTCTTAAGAGAGACTTTGATAGTGTCCTGCATTGCTTTTGCTGACCACCTTATGAACACTTGTTCTGTGTGGGTTCTCCACAAAATAATATTTTTGGCAAGTGTCCAAAAAAAAGATTATTTTGGTGAGAGATAACAATAGCTTATAATGTACATCATTGTAGGGAACTTCCAAATTAATGATCTGTTTAATTATTTGCAAACAAAACTATTTCACAAATAACCCTGTTAAAAATATAAATCATTGAAATTTGAACATTCAAAAATAGAAAAACAATTACTATGGGAGGAAATTAGGTTCCCCCACCAATAGTTCAAGATGTTTATGAACAACTTCTTCACCACGATTCTATGGAAGTACATTTTTGATTCTGGTAAAATTTGGACTAGATAACATCAAATTCAACTAAATAAATATTCACTAAGTACTTGTAATCTTCAAGGTACCGCAGTAGGCTCTAATAATACAAATATAAAAACAACACAAACTAACAACAGAATCACCAAATCTCTGTCCTTAAGGAGCTAATCTTTTATTGTTGGTGAACTGATAAATAAAATAGGGAGGTATAGGTGACATAGTCAAGAGAAAGTTGGCTTTGTAGAAACTACGTATAAATAAAGACATACTTTCTGTGAAATAAATATAATGGCAAAATAGGAAAGACTTTAAACTGAAGTCAGTAGAAATGTGTCCTGTGAAACAAATTAAAGCAGAAGATGAAACTTTCTTTCTAGGGAAAAATTAGCCACTTTGGTTGGAACATTATACAGGAAAAATAATATGGTCATTATTATTAACAAAAAGTAGATAATAACTACCTACCATCTTTCAGATATTGTGTTAAATGATGTTTTGAAAGTAAACTAGATATAGAGTCAGAGATCTGATTTTAAAGTACATTTTTGCCATTTCCTGGGACTTTAGGCAAGTAACTTAAACTTTGTGGTCCTCAGTTAGCTATGTGTAAAAAGAAGGGATTGTTGGTCTCTAAATTCATGATCTGATAAGTAATCATTTCCCTCTCATATGCTCTCCTGGATATCATCGTGGTGTTCAAAATCTCATCATCCTTTAAGGTAACATCAGCCCTGAAATCCACACATCTTTAATGTCTTCCTGCACTTCTCTTTACATTGGTTGTGAAAGTGGAAGGCAGACATTTGAGAGATTTTCCCAGATTTTCCAATTAAGGAGGGCATCCAAAACACTTAGCACAGTGCCTGTTAAATAGTAGACAGTAAATATTTATTAACTTACTATAGAACAGAAATTTCTAACCTTTTCTTTTACATAATACACACATTTTTACAAACACATACGTATAATACATTCTTTTTGGTGGTCTAGTAAAACCTATGTATTCCTCTTAGAATAACGTTATTAAGTGTTTAAAATAAAATACATGGAATCACATAGAAAGACAAATATTAGTGAAAATAAAAGAATATCTCTCCCTTGCCGTCCAAGCTCACAGGACCTCTGGAATCTAATTGTAACATCAACTAAGAATTGTCTTGCCCCACTATTTCTAGAAACAAGAAAGATATACCAAATGTGTTGATACATTCTGTGGCTGAGCTGGCTGATTTTTTTCCTCTGTCGTGTTAACACAGGCCACAGATTCTACTCCCAGTGGTTCTCTTTCATCATTCATTTAAGCTTAAGTTCAATATCTAAATTAACCTATAAGAAAAAAGACTTTGGTTTCCTAGATAATGCTCAGTAAGACCTGGGGAAAACATCAGACACATCTTTAGTCTCCATGATTGATGGTTAAAATTATGACAGTATCTAAGCATCTTCAAACTTCTGGCTTTCAAACTTCATAAATAACATGGAGAGATGTATGAGAAATAGTCCCCAGAAATCTGAGCTCCAATCTAGTCTTTGACACTATTGGCTATGTAACCTTAGGTAAATCTAATTTCCTCACTCCTTTTCTCATTTCTTCTTATGTAAAATAAAGTGTTTGTCTATTGGGTTTGTATCCCAAAGAGACAATAAAAAAAAAGAAAAGAACCCACAGCTACAAAAATATTTGTAGCAGCTTTTTTTGTAATGTCAAGGAACTGGAAATTGAGTGGATGGCCATCAATTGGGGAATGGCTGAATAAGTTATAGTATAAGAATATTTAATAGTATATCTGTGCTGTAGAAAATAATGAGCAGGCTGAATTCATAAAAGCCTGGAAAGACTTACATGAACTGATGCTGTGTAAAGTGAACAAAATCAGAGGACTATTGTATATAGTAATAAGATTATGTGATCAAATATGATAGACTTGACTTTTCTCAACAATGAGGTGATTTAGGTAATTCCAATAGACTTGGGATGGAAAATGCCATCCTCTTTCAGGGAGAGAGAACTATGGACAATGAAGATGGATTGAAGCATAATATTTTCCCTTTTTTGTTTTTGGTTTTTTTTTTTTTTACTTTTGGTCTGATTTTTCTTGCACAACATGACAAACATGGGAATATGTTTAAAAGAATTGTACATGTTTAACCCATATCAGATTGCTTGCAGTCTTTAGGAGGGGAGAGGTGAAGGAGGGGGAAAATTTGGAGCACAAAATTTTACAAAAATTAATGTTGAAAATTATCTTTACATGTTTTGGGGAAAATAAAATACTATGCATATTTTAAAAATAAAGTGTTTGAATTTCTTATTTTAAATCGAAGATCTTAACCCTCATCTTTCAGATGAAGAAGTTTTACAAAGCTCATGTAGATAGGAAATGTTAAAATTAGAATTTGAATCAAATGTGGGTCTCTTATTTCTAGAGTTGTTTGAACTTCTATCAAATTGGATGGTTATTTTTGTTCACTAAAGAAATACTGAGTAAACTGGCAGTTTAGTTAATAAGAGTATCTAAACATAGATGTAAGTGTTTAGCTAATGACTTTAATATCATCTGTACATAGGAAAGTTAATGATTCTTATTAAAACAATAAATTAACAAATGATACTCTCGGCATTGGAAATTTCATGACATTTCACTCGGTATAGAGAATCCAAAGGAATAATTCATCTGCTGGAAAAAAATGGTTAATTACTTATAGGAAGGAGAGTCATTAAAATTAGTTTTCCTTTCTTTTCTTTTTGGTGAGGTAATTGGGATTAAGTGAATTTCCCAGCATCACACAGCTAGTAAGTGTTGCCCTTAATCTTTGTTTTCAACTGCAACCTCAAGGAGCAACATGTAAATAGTGGCCAATTCTGTTATCCTTTCTTATGGGGTTGCCATTGCTTTTTAGATTGCCTAGTTTTGCTATGGTCTTCAAATAATGGAGGAAAAAGGGAACATTTTTTCCCTGTGAGAAGACAGTTGGAAGATATCCAAGAGCACTGATTACTACTGAATGCAACAGGGAGGTCAATTCCTATTGATGCTCGGTTGATTATATATTTTATCCATACTGAACAACTAAATGTTCTTGATATGTTATCCCTTTGCTCTGAGCTCTGAGTCTTCATGATGACCCCCTAATGTTTCAAAGGTATCAACCTGCCTCTGGCTCTAGCTTTCACATTCAAAGATAAAAGAAGTTCGAACTCCAAGTTGCTTATTAGAGGTATCACAAGTCTGACCCTTATGAGTCAGAATATTTTATTTATTTACTTTCATTTCTTCTTATAGGATAATTTGGCTATTCTCAGACCCCATATGGAGTACTGTGTTCAGTTCTGTGAGCCACAATTTAGGAAAGGTACTGGTAAGGTTGAAAATATCTGGAGGATAGTAACTAGGGTGATGAAGAGTCTTATGTTTGTGTTTTATAAAGATCAATTGCTTATACTAGAGATGCTTAACAGATACCAGAAGATCTAAAGACTTATTAATGTATTGGGGTGAAAAGGGTGGGATAGGTGATAGCTGTTTTCAACTTTTTGAAAAGCTGCCAATTACTTAAGCCAGGATTCACTATAAGGTCAAAGCTTAAGAGCTGGAAGAAACTTTAGAGATTTTAACCGGATTCATTCATTGTAAAGATGAATAAAGGTCAAAGAAGGTTATCTGATTTTCCCAATATCCTATAGGCAGGAAGTAGCAGAGATAGATCTTGAATTTAAGTTTTCTTATACCAAATCTAGCTCTTGTTACCAAGAACTACTTTCTTTGATCGTTCCTAGAAGGCAGAAATTGGAAAAGAGTAGTCCCTTTGTAATGAGTACTGGATTGGGAAGTTTCAAGGAGGTTTATTTTGGCTTGATGTAAGAAAACAAACAAATACAAATCATCAAAACTACCCAAAAGAAGAAGGGGCTACTGGGGGAAGTAGTGCGTTTCTCTTCTTAGAAGTAATAAAGCAAAAGCTCAGTGATAAGTTATTGAATATGTTATAGGGAGAATTCTTCTACCTATTTTTCTTTTTCTTTTTCTTGTTCTCCTCCTCCTCTTTCTATTTATGATATCACTCTTTATGTCTAAATAATACAATCATTTTGACCTTATTTTACCTTAATTGCTTTAGGAAACAGACCTAGCAGTAGTATTGCTGAGTCAAGAAGTATAATCAATTTTATAATTCTCTAGGATAATTCTATAACATTCTCCATAATTGTTGGATCAGTTCACAATTCCACCAATAGTGTATTTATGTCCCAATTTTTGATATACTCTCCATTTGTCATTTTCCTTTTTTATCATTTTAACCAATTTAATTGGTGTGAGAAGATATCTCAAAGCTGTTTATATTTGTATTTTTCTAATTAATAATGATTTAGTGCATTTTTCATAGTTTTGATATTTTATTTTAAAAGGAAAACTGTCTCTTTTTATTCCTTTACAATTTATCAGTTGGGAAATGATTCCTATATTCATACATTTGACAGTTTTTATATATTTAAGATATGAGACCTTCATCCAATAAACTGTGTATTAACCCTCCCTCACCAATTTTTTCTGCTTTCTTTGTGATTTTGGCTACATTGGTTTTACTCGTGCAAAGCTTTTTAATTTAAAACAATCCAAATTTTCTTTTTACATTTCACAATATTCTCTATTTCTTGTTTATGCATAGATTCATGGGATGTGTTATCTTTTTGGTGAAATAATTTTTCACCATTCTTCTCTTTTCCATCTTCTCCAAGTGCATTCCTTCTTCTTTCGTATATATGAGATCATTCCCATATAATCAAATCATTCCTGTGCACTCTACGTAGAGTTCTTCTCATTGTTCTAATAATTGTACATTTCTTAAAAGTATGATCTTCACACATAGGAATCAAAAGCACTTAGCTTTATTAACTTCCTGATCGTTTCTTTTTCATGTTTACCCTTTGGTACTTCTTTTGTCTTGTGTTTATAAGTTAAATTTTCTATTTAGCTTTGACTTTTTCTTCAGCAATACTTGAAAGTCTTCTATTTGCATAAATGTCCATTTACCCATGGAATATTATAGTCAGTTTTGCTAGGTAGATTGCTCTTGAATGTAATGGTGTTCCAGTGTCTTTAAAAAATATTATACTACAAGTCCCTATCTCCTTTATTGGGCTAGCTACTAAATCTCGGATGATACCAACTCTGGTTCCATGGTCTTTGTATAAATTCTTTCTGGTGTTTGTATAGTTTACTTCCTTTTTGATCTGCAAGCTCTGAAATTTGAGAATAATATTCTTGCGAGTATTCATTTTGGGATCTCTTTCAGGTGTTGATCAATTTCAACTTTCAATTTCTATTTTGCCTTCTGGAAACTAAGCCAGCAGGGTAGTTTTCTATTATAATTTCTTGAAATATGACATCTAGGCTCTTTTTTTATTATGGCTTTTAGGTAGTTAAATAATTTTTAAATTTTTTTCTCCTTGATCTATTTTCCAAGTCAGTTTTGCAAGTAAAACATTTTGATCTAACAATTCTGTAGAGCAATTTAGAACCAAAGAACTATAAAATTGTGCATATCCTTTGAAGCAGTTTCACTACTGTGTCTGTGTCTCAAAGAGATAAAAAAGGGAAAAGAAATCATATGTACAAAATTTTTTGTAGCACCTTTTTTTGTAGTGAAAAAGAACTGGAAAGTGTGAGGATGCCCATCATTTGGAAACTGGATGAATGAGTTATGGTATATGAATGTAATAGAATTTTATTGTTCTTTAAGAAATAATAAGAAAACTAATTAAAAAAAAAAAAGCATGGAAAGACTTATTTGAACTGATGCTGAGTGAAGTGAACAAAGCCAAGCGAACATCTTACACAGTAACAACAAGATTATGTGATGATTAATTGGGTGGACTTTACTCTTCTCAACCATGCCGTGATTCATGGCAATTCCAATAGACTTGAGATGGAAAATGTCAATTATGCCAGTGAGGGAACGATGGGGACTGGATCAAAACATAATATTTTCATCTTTATCATGATTTTTTTTCCATTTTGGTCTAATTTTTCTTGTATAACAGTAATGGAAATATGTTTTAAAAGATAGCACATATTTAACCTATATCAGATTGCTTGCTGTCTGAGGGAAGAGGGAAGGGATAAGGAAGAAAGAAATTGAAACACAAAGTTTTACAAAAATAAACATTGAAAACTTTACATGTATTTGGAAAGATAAAATAATATTGAGCAAAAAAAGATGAAACATTTCACGTTTTCTTCTTCTTTTCATTCTTTTCACTTTGCTTTATGGATTCTTGATGTGTTATGAAGTCATTAACTTCCTTTTGGTCAATTACAATTTTTAAGGAATTATTTTCTTCCATGAATCTTTTTTATTTCTTTTTCAATTTGGTCAATTCTGTTGTTTGGGGCAGCTTAGATAGTGCAGTGGATAGAGTGTTGGGCCTGGAGTCAGAAAGATTCAAGTTCCTGAGTTCATATGTGGTTCAAGTCTCAGATATTTACTAGATATATGGCCTTGGACAAGCCACTTAACTCTGTGTTAGTTCTTCTATAAAATGAGCTAAAGAAGAAAAGGGCAAACTAGTCCAATTATCTTTGCAAAAAAAAAAAATTCAAATGGGGTCAAAAGGAATAGGACAATTGAAACAAATGAACAACTTTTTAAAGTGTTTTATTTTGTCAGGGAGTTTTTATTCCTCCTTTATCACTTCACTAATTCTCTTTTCAAAGATGTTTTCTTAATTTTTTTGTGCTTCACTTAATGACTTGTTAATTGTCTTTTCATAATTTTCTTACATTGGTCTTATTTATTTTGCTCTCTCTACCTCTCTCAATTGATCTTCAAAGTCATCTTTTAGATCTTCCAAAAATTTTAATCCCAATCACCATAGTAGCTTTGAATAGTTGGATTCATTTTTTGTTCTTTGTTCATTTTTTCCAGCATGTATATTAACTTTTAATTTTATGTTGAAGTTGATCTTTGGCCCTTGCATAGGAATTAGGTAAGTCACTTTCCCAAAATTCAGGGTTTTTTGTACTAATGAGTTAATTGTTCTGGGGATTTAGAAGTTTTCAGTGCTTCTAGGTCATGTGAGCCAATGAGAGTTGCTCTCAGTCTATGTTCTGATAGTTATTGAAGAGGTGCCTCTGATCCCTTGCAGCTGAAAGTGATAACTTTTCCTCAGATTCCCCTGCTTCCTAGGAACAGCAAGAACTCTCTAATATCTGAAAATAGGACCTGAAAGTGGCTATGGTCTTGCTCCCAAAACTAGCATAGATGTCCCCTGCAATTTTTTTCTGACCACTTGCCACATCCCTTTTGCAGTTCTGATTTGAGCAGCTGCTGCAGCTCCTGCTGTTGCCACCTCTAAGATCAATAGCTAGTATTGTCACCATGTGGATTCTAGTTAAGTCCCTGTTCTTTTGTCTCTGACCTCCTAAATTTTCTCAGATTGGAAAAATGCCTCTCTTTGAACTTTTTTGGGCTCTTCCATTCCATAATTCTATTTGAGGAGTTATTTTGAAGTTGCTCAGAATGTAATTTTAGGAAAGCTTAACTGATTCCTTTACTCTACTATCTTGGTTCTACTCCCAGAAGTTTCTGATCTCTCTACCTGTTTGTTGTCCTTTCTTCTCCAAGAGGACCAAAATTATACCTCTCAGTTGGACTCAAGGAACAGTGTGTCCAACTGTGTCTGATCAGATCTGGAACGATCTACCCCAAGGCAGACAAAATAGTCCACATGAACATTTGGAGTGGAGATGAATCTAAATCTGGGCATCTCATTTTTAAGCTCCTGCAATTGTACTTCTTTCAGAAAGCAGAACACTTTGATGTCCTTTGCCAGGATCTCTCATGTCATACAATCAATTTGAAGTTAAAGAAACTCCTTTAACCTCCTCCATCTCAATTTCTTCATCAATAAAATGCCGTCTTCTGAGATCTATTGCAGTTGTAGATCAATGTTTCTGGAAACACAGTCATCTCTAATATTAAAGTAGGTTAAATATTTTATATTACCAAGTCAAATATTACCTAGATCAACTGTTTCCCTTTTAAACTGAGGTAACTGAAAAAGTGGATGTCACATTATTTGTCTAGTTTCTCAGAAAAAGAAGCCCCTAATCCATGCTTGAGTCCTAGTGTAGTCTGTACTCTCCTGAGTTGGAGAAAAATGGTTTGATTTTTCCAGCTGAAGTATTTTTTTCTCCCTCAAACTAGTATGTGCCAACCGTAGAGGGCAGTCCAGAATAGTAAAGCACCCACAAAAGGGGTTAGTTCTTCTATCAGTGAGTCTGTGAACTGTTTGCTTTTGAATCTCATTCTTTTCCTATATTCCCTACGGTGCCGCCAGGCAGTCGAGCCAAATTTAAGCTGCAAACCTGAGCTGGAAGTGTAAAATAAATTTTGATGAAGTCATTGGCATGAATGTTTCTTTTTCCAGTCTTTTCAAATCATTTCACCTGCTGCTGACTCCAGGTAAAATGAAATCCCTAGTCTTCATTTTTATTGAAACTTTCAGTCAGTCACAGGTGGAAAATATGTGAGTCAGACAACATTTTAGACTGATTTGGTGTATTGTCACTTAGATTTTGCTATTTATGATGATGGTGATGATGATGATAATTAGCAACAGTAGCAGCAACAAAAAATAGCATGTATTTGTTATCACTTTATGGTTTGAAAATTACTTCCTACATATTATTGCACTTCCATTATTTAAATTTATAACCCTCCTCATATTCTATTATTCAATGACATTAGCCTCCTTTCTCTTGGAAAAAGACAGTCCACCTCCACATTTAATGACTTTTCATGGATTTTTCCATCATACCTGGACTGTTCTTCCATCTTAGTTCCTCCTTGTGGTTTCCCTTACTTCGTTCAAGAATCAAATCAAATCATGCCTTTGGTGGGAGGTCTTTTCTAATATTTTTCAATGTTAGTTCTTTCCTTCTGAAATTTTCTCCAATTTATTTTGCATATATGTTCTTTTTTCAATAGCATTTTACTTCTCCATATATTTTAAAGATAATTTCCAACATTCATTTTTGTAAGATTTTGTGTTCCAAATGTTTTTCTTCCTCTCTCTTTTACCCATCCTCTCTGCAGGAGAGCAAGCCAATCTAATATAGTTTTATATGATAGTTTGTATGATAGTTTTATTATATGTTTTATAATATGATAATTTGATATGATAGTTTTAATGATTTATGATGCATCATATGAAACATGATACCATATGAAATATGATAGTCTTAAACATATTTCATGTTGTCAAGTTCTCATATTGTCGTGTTGTGCTAGAAAAACCATAACAAAAAAGAAAAAAGCACAAGAAAAAAAAGCAAACAAATAAACAACAAAAGAAAAAAAATACTATATGATCTGTGTTCAATCTCCATAGATCTCTTTCTGGATGCAGATGGAATTTTTTATTCCAAGTATATTGGAATCATCCTGGATCACTATATTATTTAGAAAAACTAAGTATCATAATTGATCACCACATAATCTTGATGTTACTGAGTATAATGTTCTCCTTGTACTGCTGACTTCACTCAGCTTCAATGTAAATCTGTATAGGCTTTTCTGAAATCAGCCTGCTTATCATGTCTTATAGAAAAATAAGATTCCATTACATTCATATACCATAACTTAGTCATCCATTCCCCATTGATGAGCATCCACTCAATTTCCAATTCCTTGCTACTATAAAAAGATTTGCATATCTCTTGTAAGACATTGCAATCATCTCTTCTGTCCAGATAATTGCATTTGTATCATTTATGATAATTTAAGGTTGTCTCACAGCATTTTTTTTTAATACTACTAATGGCCTTTCAATACTATTATGTTATTAAGCCAGAGTTGAAAGACCTTCCAAAGATATTACTCCAAATCTTTACTTTATCAGTGAGGGAAACTTAAACCTAGTGTGATTAATGATTTGAACAGGATCATAGAGATAATAAATGGCAGATCTCTGATTTTATAACTCTGAATTCCTTGTTTTTTTGTCTCTTCTTTTCTTTTCTCTAAAACACACTACAATGTACTCTAAGGAGTTCTGGAGTAATGCCAGAAAGAAACAGAAAATAATAAACCCTGATCTATAGGTTCACCAAAAAACAACATCAGTAAATGAAAGACTAGCAAAAACAAGACGTAACATAAATAAACTGATTTTGTACCTGAGATTTATTTTTCCAATGTAGGCAATTCTCATTAAACAATCTCCTCCCACAATTGCAGGTCAGGGAAGCCTCGGGTAACATAGTTTGACACTGTTCTAAAAGGAAAGACAATAAGAAGTCTCTTGGCTTATCCATGGTCACATAGAATTAAGAGACATTTCAAGTCAAGGGTTATTTACCATAACACTATCATTCTATGCACTATGAAAAGTGACTCTCAAAATATTTTATATTGGATTAACTGGAGGCTATCTATAAGTCTAAACTGAATCCTTAAAATGAGGTTACTTTGAAAGAGAAAGAAAATAGCAACTTATGTTGAAAAGTAATCAGATAAAGGGGTAAAATAGAGATAACTCTGGAATCTGAATCTGAGCATATGGGTTTACATCCAGATAATGAAACTTTATACCTATAAAATTGGGGGCAACTCAATTTTACTCTTTTGGACTCAGTTTCTTCATCTGCAAAATGTAGGAATTGGGCTAGATGACTGACCTTCAAGGCCCTAGTTCTAAAATGAAAATGCTTTTTATCATAAACACACTTAAGCATTACAAAGCAATTTGCTGTAGGAGATCCTAAGGGAAGCTCATCAGAGAGTAAGTGATGTTTGAGTTAAGTTTTAAAAGGTGGGTGGGAATTTAATGGGTGATTCATTACTAGAATCAAGAAGATTCATCTTCCTAGTTCAAATCTGAAACTCACTCTGTAACTCTAGGAAAATCATTTGACCGTGTTTGCCTCATATGTTTCATCTATAAAATGAGCTGGTGGATAAATGGCAATTTATCGCCATTTCAGAAAACCCCAAATGGGGTCATGAAATGTTGAACATGACTGAAAATCATGTAAGTATAATTCAATAGGCAGTGACAGGAAAACAGGGTACCCTGAAGAATTTTATTCAAAAAGACATATGGTAAATAACTTTAATGAATATCAAATCCCTTAATTTCATAGATTTGGAAACTGAGCACAAAGCAATGAATTCAAATGTGCAGTCAGATGGACAGCTTGTAATTATCAAAGGCAGGATTTGAATTCAGGTCTTCCTAACCCCAAATTTTGTACTCCATCCTCACCTTTTCAGCACTTATTGGATAGTGGAGGAAAGATGATAAAGGTATATCTAGACAAAGCAACAACTATACTGCCTTTATATCTCTCTATTATACCAGGTAAAGGGTCAAGGCTAATAGGTTCAAAAAAATGATTATTGATTTTGAATGCAACTCATATTTCCTTGTCGATTCCTTATTGTCAATTCTAATTAGAAATATAACTCATTTGACATTTGCTAGATTGGGAGACAGGATTTGACAATACATATAAGAGGTTGTGGAAAGTAAGAGGGCCATAGGGATTCCTATATTTCAGGGCTTCTAAAAACAACATTGAATGCCAGAAAATTTAGATTATTAAAAAGTTGACATCTCTCTGTTAAGGTCTGGATTAACAAACCACATTTTAGGTTCCTGCTACATACAAAGGAAACAGAACTCCAGTTTTAATTAATGATCAGGCTGACATCTTCAGGGCCTGTGAAGTGAAAATCCAGGATAAACCATCGGGCCTGGGGGTAAAACCCAAGCACCATAAACAGTCTTGGAGTGAGAGCTAACAGTAGGCAGCCCCTGGAGACCTGACAATTTCCCTGCCTGTTTCTGAACTTTCATTTTCCCTGCCTTGTTATTAAGGGTGTCATGAGCCTTGGATGTCTTCCCGCTGCCGCCCCACAGGGAAACATGTTCCTTTCTCCTGTTCTTAAATGAGAACGAGAGAGGAGCTGAGCAGCATCAGAAGCAGCAGCAGCCCAGAAAGAAAGGGTAAGTGGCTTTCTCACCAATCTAAGTATGTCCCTTGGGGGTCCTGAATTCCAAAGGAGAGAGGGAGCAGCCTAACTAGTAGCTTTAAAGAACGGCAAGACTTCAGGGAGTATAAATGTGGTTTCTTGAAAGGGAACCCGGAGATCTACAGGCCCAATTTACACTGTTTTCAGGGCATTTGATAGACTTTGGGATACAAATACAGCTCTGAAAAGTTAAATGATTTGACCAGGGTTATATGGTTATCAGTGAAAATTACCATCTTTCCCACTGTACACGGTCCATTTTAATATTGCTATCCAAATCTCCTGATTAGCCCTAGCAGGACTAACCAATATGTCTCTGAAAGAAAAGGAGATAAGTACGGCAAAAAAGTATTGACATCACTTCGTTCTCCAGGCCAGGAAATTATGATTTTATCCCACTTATTCAAGTGAAACAAGATGATAAAGACAGAACTATTCTTCTGACCTGACATTTCTGATAAGTTTAACATGATTCCATAAAATCATATGAGTCAGATTTTGACAAAAGTTCAGATATCATTGGAAAAGTAACCGTGTAATGGAATCCATACTTGATTTGGCAACAGGAAGTCCAGGTTGGAGTCTTGGCTCTAAGATTTCCTAGGTATACGACTATGAAGAAGCCATTTTGGGACTTTGACCTATGCTTTCTTCATATTTAAAATGAACATCATAGTAATTACTAGATCTACTTCCCAGGTGTGACTCTGGGCCCAAGGTTCTATTCTCTATACTACCTAGATGTCTAACATCCACATAACTGTTCTACTAGAATTCTTTATTATATAGTTGCTAACACTGAATTAAAAATATTGAAATGAATTAATCAATTCCTCATAAATAATAATAACATATCACTATAGCAGTGATCTATGAGATCAGCTGTGTGGATATGATTCCAACCAATGCATGTATCAATCAATCGATTTCTGGCCATCTTCTGGGACCCTTGTCCTTTGCTTCCCTTTAGTTTTCTGCAGAAGGATCCATTAAAGGGTGCTGAGGTCTTTTCTTGAAATCTCTTGACATTTTAATGATGCCAGAGGAACAGAAGGGTTGTCTATCAGTTTTGTTTTACACTAACTTTGTGCCAAATTTATCTTTTTTTTTAGTCATGTATTTCTTTGCTGAATTTCTTTGTACAGCCATGTGTGAAATAAGTGGTATTTACACAGTACTTTGAAATGTATCATTATCATGGTGATATTGGTAGGGTAGCATGGTATATCAGAAAGAAACTAGCCATGGAGTGAGAGGATTTAGATTCCTTTGCCACATCTGACTTGGACCCTCTATGACCTTTGGCAAATCATTTAACCAGAACTGGCATTATTTTTCATCTTCAAAATAAAGCATTTGGATTATATCGTTTCTAGCCCTTTTAGAATTGTCTGATAGTTATGATCTCATTTGAACTTTAAAACACCACTGTTTTAGGAAAATATATCTATTATTATTCCCATTTTTATACAGGAAGAAGCCTAGATACAGATGGTTAAGTGATTTGTTCATGAATAAACAATATGCCAGAGGAAAGAGTTAACATTTGAGCTTCCTCACATCAAGTTATCTATCTGTTATTATATTGCAGTCGTTTGTCTTTTGGATGAAGATGGGAAAATTTGAAAATTTAAATGATTTGCCCAATTTGAGAATTGGAATCTAAAACAAAATTAAGGCAAATATAATAAGAAATGTAGACCAAAAGAAGTTTCCCAATAGAATGATGTTCAAATGTATTAAATAATTCTCAAATAAAATCCAATGAAATTTGTCTCATGCCATGGATGTATACATGTATATGTGTGAACTTATATAGGTATCTTTATAACAACATATCTATTTATGCATTACATATGCCTTTCTGTGTATATGTATACATATGTGTGTGCATGCATTTAGGCACATATACAGAGAGAGACAAAGTCATATGTATATGCATATATACATGCACATAATTTATGTGTATATGGAGGGGTGATAACAAAGTCATGCTTTCCAGGCAAATATTAGGAGCAAGTACATGTGCTTTAATAAAGTGATGATTAAGCAATTGTGGTGCATGAATTGCTGGACTTTACAATTTAATGAATATAAGGAATGGGGAAACATTTAAATTAGTACTAGCAAGAAAGGAAAACCAAGAAAAAATACACAGTATGGCTACAATAAGATAAATGGAAAAACAAAAACAGATTCACCAAAAACAAAACAAAACAAAACAAAACAAAAAAAACCTTAGTTCAGTAAAATTATAATTACCAATTTGGATCCTATAAACAGAGATGAGGAAATGTCTATGTATTTTGCTGAGATGGTAGTTTATGCCTATGTAGCAAAGTATATACAGTATCAGGCTTTTTTTTTTCAAATAGGAATGAAAGGAATTGAATTAAAATAGATACAATGATAGATAAATCTATCTATAGCTAGATAAAAATAATAGAAAAATAAAATACTTAATAACTTATTTATTTGTTTATATGAAAAAGAAACTGAAACTCAGATCTTTTGAATTTAAGGATGGAATTCTACCCAGTATATAGCATTACTTCTCACCTAGAAACTCTGTCTTGCCCTATTCAATCATCTTCTAACTGGAACTTCCTCCACCCCCTACCCCCATTTGTAGAATGCAAGCCACTTGGAGGAAATGGGCCTTATTTTTCTACCATTATTTATACAAAAACTAAAATGATTACAAATATAATATATTCTGTCTAAGATAAATAGTCATATGAATAATACTTATGTAAACACTACTTCTGGATAGCAACTACATATCCATTAGACTTATATATGTTTCTCCAATATAACTCTTAGGTCTTCTATATTGGCCTTGCAAAAATTCTGAAAGAATTTTAAGATTCCCTGAAAACAAGTTTTTCCTTGCATTTTTCTTTGTATAAAGAGATGGTCATCTCTAGCCTTCTTGATGTTATCCAGTTGCCTCCATAGTTATGCTAGTATGTGTGTTGGGGAAGGTTTGTTATTTCTGTATCTATATGTTGTTTCTGATTTTTTTTTAATTTTATTTTATTTAATAATAACTTTGTATTGACAGAATCCATGCAAGGGTAATTTTTTACAACATTATCCCTTGCACTTGCTTATGTTTCGTTTTTTCCCCTCCCTCCCTCCACCCCCCCCAGGATGGCAAGCAGTCCTATATATGTTAAATATGCTGCAGTATATCCTAGATATAATACATATTTGCAGAACCAAACAGTTCTCCTGTTGCACAGGGAGAATTGGATTCAGAAGGTAAAAATAACTCAGGAAGAAAATCAAAAATGCAAATAGTTCACATTCGTTTCCCAGTGTTCCTTCTTTGGGTGTAGCTCTTTCTGTCCATCATTTATCCATTGAAACTCAGTTAGGTCTCTTTGTCATAGAAATCCACTTCCATCAGAATACATCCTCATACAATATCGTTGTCGAAGTGTATAATGATCTCCTGGTTCTGCTCATCTCACTCAGCATCAGTCCATGTAGGTCTCTCCAAGCCTCTCTGTATTCATCCTGTTGGTCATTTCTTACAGAACAATAATATTCCATAACATTCATATACCACAATTTACCCAGCCATTCTCCAATTGATGGGCATCCATTCATTTTCCAGCTTCTAGCCACTACAAACAGGGCTGCTACAAACATTTTGGCACATACAGGTCCCTTTCCTTTTTTTAGTATCTCTTTGGGGTATAAGCCCAATAGAATGTTGTTTCTGATTTAACACCAACAGAAACTCTGGGCTAACATCAGAAAAAGAAAACTAAAGATCAGAGTCATATATTAGGATCTACAACAATGTGTTTGTTTGAATTGATCTCTCAGGTCTTCATTAGAGGCATTATTATCAGACTGGGAAAGGAAAATGTTTCAATTTCTCAAATACAAGTCAGTTTCATAGATCAATCTTGTTCTTCAGATAGCAAGGATCCAGCAATATCCTTTACTTTTTCAGTCAGAAGGATACCAGGGATAAAGCCTTGGTATCTTAATTGCCTTTATCCATCTAATCAAAAAAAGGAGAGGAGATCAATGAGTAAATCAAAAGTTGTTTTAATGTAAGTTTGGCTTTGTTTTTAGTTAATATGTAATATTATAATTATCAAAAATATCATTTCCTGCCCTTGCCAACATATACCATTGTTCTGATGACTGTTTAATGCCACACTTGTACTATAGGAAAATGTCTAATATTTGCTTTTAGAGTGGAGACTCCTGGTGTGAGCGCCTTGCTGTTCCATATATTACCACTGACTGAGAATTAAATTTTACTATCATTATCATTACTCAGTATTTCAGAGGCTCTTCAGTTTAAACAGGCTTTGATCTCAGCTCATCCTACTTAGTCATGGGGCCTAGGAAGGCTCAATAAATATGATTTCATTCTGAGGAACAGAAAGACACTATTATTGACTTTGTCATGCATAGAAATGGGCTGAAATTTTATCCTTCATAAAAAAGACCAATATTAGGGATGAAATAAAGTGATCAAAATATTTAATTCTATGGCCCTTTCATTAACATAAGAATCACCTCATGTTTCTCCCAATTTCAGGAATATGTTGAAATTCAGATAGTTCCTGTAGTTTGTTTTTCAAGAACTCTATTGTTGTTTGTGTTTGATTAATGGCACTTTAAATAAGGAGTTCATCTATAAAAGGTCTAAGGATTTGAGTGGTCTGCTAGAAAATTAAATAATCAAATTACATAATTCAACAATAGAATTGACAAGCTAATGCAATGATGAACTACATTAAAAGGTGCATATTTTGTAGGAATAAGGATGTTGAGTATGATCTTAAACTTTTTCCTAGTTATACATCTAAAATATTACTTTTCATTTTGGGTACCACATTTTAGTGAGGATATTGATAAGATGGGAACAATTTAGAAGAGAAGAATAAAGATAATAATATACTTCAGCTCCATGTCATCTAAAGATAGTTCAGGAACTTGGGATGCTTAGTTTGGAGATCAGAAAACTTTCAACTATCATGAGAGTTGGATTTTCCTTGCTCTTTAATCAGAAAGGGCAGAAATAGGATCAATATATGTAAGTATCAAAGAAGAAGTTTTTGACTGCAAGTAAGTATTAAGATAAAGGTAGACCTATGATTTCATTTTTATGGGGAACTTCTGTTGAGAAAACTACAACGACAAGGTTGACATTTTCTCTGCAACAAAAAACCTCAAAGAGTTTCCTATGGGGTGAGACATTACAAAACTTGGCCAAGATCACAGCCTCTACAAACTAGAGTCATGACTTATGCAAAAGCTATCTACTAAGCAAAACTAACTCCCAAACAAAATTTAAAATAAAATGAGCATTTGTTAAAAAAAAAAAAAAAAGATATTTCTAAACAAAACAAAAACCTTACAAAAATCCTTCCTAACAACTAAAATTATTAAAAAATAGAACAGGCTTCCTGGAAGACTAGCAGGTTTTCCTTCATTGGAGGTTTTCAAATAACATCAGGATGACTACTTAAAGATAATGTTGGATGAATTCTTTTTTAGGTGTGGGTTCCGATATCCATTTCCACCTTCACATTCTCTGACTGCAACCAATGCCTTTTGTTTTGTAGTCAACAAAAGAACTATAGATAGGAATCTTTTGTTCAAAGGTTCAAGTCAATCTGACCTCTTCAAGATATCTACATTACTGTGACAAAAGCTATGCTTGACTACCTAAAAGATGGAAGCTTTCAACTCTCCACATCTGCTCCCTGTTTCCCTTCTTATCACATTAACTGAATTTCCTGAAAAAAAAAAAAAAAAAAATGATTCTATTGTAGTTAACACAGCCAAGTCAATGCATTGCTATATCAGCTATGTAGTAACTTAGTACTATATAGTCCATAACATCCACAACATTGCTAGCTAAGATTCAAATGAACAATTTTATCACTGATAAGAAGAAAAGCTATTCAAGGAGAGATGCACACAAACACACACTTACACAAAACAGAACTTTTTTTATATGTTTGCTTGAGTTTTCCATATTGTCAATAGCCAGTAATCATTACCTCACCATTTCTAAAACCTCAGATAATTATATGCATTAAAGATACACTTCAGTTCCAGGTTATGGTGATTTTCTTGAACTTTGGACAATAATCAGCTCATTAATGAAATTGTGGTTCCTTTTAGCATAGAACAATAATGATTCTACCAAACACTCATAAGCTGTTAGATGTTTAAGAATGCTGGACTTTGATTCAGAAAGAACCAAAATCATATCCAGCCTCTCATATTTATTGACTTTGTGACCTTGGTATATCTCAAACTGTCTAAAATTCAATTTCATCTGATTTGTAAAATAATAAGTTAGATAATCATTTAGTGTATAATGACTGAACAAATTATTTAATGGAAAACAAATGATAAAAGAATAGTTAAGGAAAAAAATAAATCTAGGAACCTACATTCCTATGCTTCTATGAATGGATATAAATTGCAAAGGGCACAATTTTTATCTAATGGCAATAATATAAAAACAAAGAATTTAAGAATTCTCATCAACACACTATTCATCTAATGTTCCAGAAGACTGTTGAAGAAGAAGCATGCTGCCCACATTCTTACAAAGAGGGATTGAATTGAGGATACACACAAACACACACACACACACACACACACACACACACACACACAGAGAGAGAGAGAGAGAGAGAGAGAGAGAGAGAGAGAGAGAGAGGCAATAAGAGATTCTTGTGCAATAGATGTGTATATTGACATTTAAAAGTACAACAAAACTTTTGTGATACTCTCGATCTCTCTGTCTAGACACACAATAACAAGTCTTCCTGGACCTGTTGTCTTGTTATCAGATCAGGCGCTCTCATTTAGAGGACTTAGGACAGTAAAGGACCTTGGTAAGAAGGACCAAATATTGCTCTTCAAGTAGAGTCTACCTTAATGGCAGAGATATTTGTTGTAGCAGTAATTTGTCTGGTTAATGCATACAAAGCAGGACAAAGAGATGTGAGTTAACAGATGATCTTGCTTAATAAAGTCATCAACTTTATTACAACAACAAAATGTCCTAGAAACACTGAAGAATGTAGGGAAGTTAGTACTTTAATATATACCTGTTATTTCAAAACTGATTGCCTAAAATTTCATAGAGTGAGAAGGTGTGGTTAATTTTAAATGTGCAATGGGGAAGACAGATTCCCCCAACAACAACAAAAACAACTAAAATAATTGTCATTATGACAAATTGTGTCAAAAATGTATATTCATTTCTTGTCTTATTTTTTTCTTAATGGGAGGGTAGATAAATAGAAATAAAATAATTTTAAGTAAAGAAATAATTTAATTAGAATAATGGAATAGAGCTCAATAGCTTCTAAAATATCTGTTACCTGTGAATCTATGATCCTACAACTTCTTACCCCACACTTTTCCTTCTGAATGTTTCAATGCCCCCCTCATGCCAATATGCATAAAATAATCTTCATTGAAATCAATTTGTTGACAAGTGGACCTGAGGGACTTCAATAAATACTGTTTTAATGTGAGTTCTGTCTTCCCCATTGCACATTTAAAATTAACCACACCTTCTCTCTCTATGAAATTCTAGGCAGTTAGGCACTCAATCAGTCTTGAAGTAAACAGGTATTTATTAAAGTACTAACTTCTCTACATCCTTCAGAATCTAGGACATTCTCTGTGGGTTATCTGGTTAAGTACAAATGATTATTCCTCTTAAAATATAACAGAAAAATGTTTTAAAAACTGGAATTATAAGCCAATAGACAAATAACAAGAGTGTATATTTTATCTCAATAAGGACAATAACTTTAAATATTAGAGTTGTCCAATGATAGAACGGATCAACTTATAAAGCAGTAAAGATCTCAAACAGTTCAAGTAGAGGTTGAATGACAATATCACAAGAAAGTTATATAGGAGATTCCTATGTCTGAAAGCATGTAGACCGAATGACCTGCAAGTCTTTCTGAGATGGTGTCTCCGAATCTGTCTCAGACTCTGACTCATGTGTCGTTATCCCGTTGACCTGACTTTAATTATAATAATTGGCCATGAAATCTAAAACTATTAGACTAAGTCCTTCCAATAAAGGAATTCATTGAGAAGGCATTGACCCATAGGTTTTAAACTTTTGCTTGTGGTTATAGACCCCTTTGGCATGGTTTGGCAAAGTTTATGGACCTCTTCTTTGAAGACATAAAATGAAATATAAAGAATTACAAAAGAAAGTGATTATATTAAAGTATAGTTATAAAATTAAAACAAGGTTATAGATGTCAAGTTAAATACCCGTTGAAATCCTAATGTCTGATTATGACCTGGAAACTATTATACATTACAGATTAGCATTTATTAATAGGAGGCATAGATTCATTTCTCAGGTCAGCTGTCACCTTTTAGAGCATTTAGATATTAGGGAACAAGTATTGTGCTATATTTGTTAAAGAAGAAGTTGGTCAATTATAGACAGTTAGTCTTTGAGAACTTTAATAGGTTGGAACACACTATGAAAAAGGTTCCACAAAAATTTGCATTTCAAACAATTAAAGGAATGATAAAGGGACATTTATTTATTTAAATAGTTATTTCATTTCCTCAAAAACTGTGACATTAGACTTGTTCCCATATTTCTCTACTATCTGTTCTTCTCAGTCTGGTGGGGTAGGATTCAGATTTAAGGGATCTGAATGGCATTTCTGATCCTTGGTAGCATAGACTGACACCAATCCATACTTTACATGTGCCATTTGGTGAGATGTTTGAACAGACAGAGGTTGGAGCAAAGTCTCTGATACTTAATAGCAAGTCACTGAAATCTCTCTGAGCCTCAGAAGAAAATGGGGATAATATTGCATATAGCTCTTTCCCCATAGAGTGTTTGTGAAGATCAACATGTAAAGTGCTCTAAAAACATCAAAGTTCGTTGAGTGTTATTTTTTTTTTAATTTAAAACACATTCTCTGCATGTGCACATGGGACATGTGTGTTTTTGAGGTGACAGTGAGATAAACCTTCTTCAGTGTAGCATTGAATAACAAAGCATAAACAGCCAAGTGCCTTTCAGTAAGCAAAATTAATCATGGAATCCAGACTGTCACAGAGCGTCAGACTTGAAGTTAAAAAGAATCGTCTTCCTCAGTTCAATCTGGCCTCAGATACTTATTAGTTATGCGAACCTAAGTCACATGATCATGTTTACCTCAGTTTCCTCATTTATAAAATGAGCTTGAGAAGGAAATGGCAAACCACTCCCATCTGGGGAGGGAGTAGAGGGAGGGAGGGGAAAAATCAGAACAGAAGTGAGTGCAAGGGATAATGTAAAAAATTATCCTGAAATGGGTTCTGTCAATAAAAAGTTATTAAAAAAAAAAAAAAAAAAGCAACCAGACTATTTGGAAGGAGACAATAAAGGATCTGGACTTAAAAAAAAAAGAAAAAAAGAAAAAAAGAACTTTAGTATCTATTAAGACAGCACACATCAGAATTCAACATATCATATGAATCCTTGATAAAAGATAATAAAAATAAAATCTTGTTATCAGCAGTTTTTGGCCCTACACAATCCTTATTGTTTATTTTTAAAGGATCACGTTTTTATTTTTATATTTTATTTTATTTTATAAATTATATGTCACAAAGACTCAATTTCAATTGATAAATGACGGACAAAAGCAGCTACACCCAAAGAAAGAACACTGGGAAACGAATGTGAACTATCTGCATTTTTGTTTTTCTTCCCGGGTTATTTATACCTTCTGAATCCAATTCTCCCTATGCAACAAGAGAACTGTTCGGTTCTGCAAACATATATTGTATCTAGGATATACTGCAACATATCCAACATATAGAGGACTGCTTGCCATCTAGGGGAGGAGGTGGAGGGAGGGAGGGGAAAAATCAGAACAGAAGTGAATGCAAGGGATAATGTTGTAAAAAAAATTACCCTGGCATGGATTCTGTCAATATAAAGTTATTATAAAATAAAATAAAAAAATTAAAAATAAATAAATAAATAAATGAACGGATTAATTAATTAATTAATTAATTGTATGTCACGATCCCTATAGCCAGAGCAGGAAAATGAGGTCTTGGGGCTCAGGTTTCAGGAAATCACGTGATCCCTATTCCTAGTCTTGAACCTTAGGTTGCAGAGAGTCTATCTAAAGGTCAAATCCTCAGGAAGTCACGCCCACCAGGAAGTGACATGACACATAGGAAGCAGACGGCATTGGTCGAGGATGGTTACTTCCTTTTCGTCTATCCAATGAAAAGGCTTGGGTCTTTTCCTATTTAATCCAATATTCTACTTCCTGCTAGTCAGGTTCAGGAGCATATGGCTGGAGTTGTGATGGCTGCCCGGTGTGTCTGGGCCTCTCTCTGCAAGGATTAAATAAATGCTTTCTCTTTTTACCTGCAAAATAAATAAATGAATGAATGAATGAATGATATATCAAATTTTAATATTTGGAGTTTTTTTAATTTTTAAGGAAATAAGATAACCCCAGCTTTTCATACAATATTGTTGTTATTATATGAAATTATCCACGTTTCTGTACAGAAAACTTCGCAACATTCATAGGTGTCTTCCTAGAATTAAGAATTTAACCCGAATTATACAATTGCATAAAATAATTTAGTTAGTTCGTTAATTCTTAAATTATCTCTTTTGCAGGGAATATGGAAAAATAGGGAAAATAATCCATTGTAAAGTTGAGAACTCATCTACCAGCTTTGGAAAGCCAGTGAAACTCTGCCCTGCCCAAA
This sequence comes from Antechinus flavipes, assembly GCF_016432865.1. Lineage (NCBI taxonomy): Eukaryota > Metazoa > Chordata > Mammalia > Dasyuromorphia > Dasyuridae > Antechinus > Antechinus flavipes. The sequence goes on from NC_067403.1 coordinate 232,321,427, forward strand.
GGACTATATAATTGCATACCCTCTGGCCTAGCAATAACACTTAGTACCTCGATATCCCAAAGAGATTTAAAAAATAAGTATGAAAAGTTAGGTTGGCAAAGAAATGGAAATTGAGGGGTTACCCATCAATAAGGGAATAGCTGAATAAGTTGTTGTATAAAATTGTGATAGATTACTGTTCTATTTAAAAATAATAGGATTGATACAGAAAAACCTGGGAAACTTAAAACTGAAACAAAATGAGATGAAAAGAATAAAGAAAACATTGTGCACAGTAATAGCAATATGTTATGACCCACTGTGAATGACTTAGTAGTTCTCAGCAATACCATGATTCCAAACAATCTTGAAGGACTTATGAAGAAAAATGCTATCTACCTCCAAGGAAGATAGGGGGATATAATAGAGTCTGGATACTGAAGACACTTTTAAACTTTCTTGATCATTGTTTTTGTTTGAATTTTCTTTTGCAACATTGTTCATATGGAAATGTTTTGCATGCCTTCATATGTATAATCCATTTCAAATTCCTTGCTTTCTCAAAGAAGAAAGATAGCAGGGAGGGAAGGAGAGAATTTGAAAGTCGAAATTTTAAAAAGTGAATCTTAAAAAGTTTCACTTAAATGTAATTGAACAAAAAAAAAAAATACAGTCCAAAGTTATCCTTCTTTGATATATTTTAATGTCAGTTGTTTTGCTAGTGAACTTTCTTCTTTTGTTCTATTTCTTTTCTTCTTCATTGTGTATGTATGTGCATGTGTATGTGTGTATGTGTATCTGTGTTTCTATGTCTCTGTCATGTGGATTGAATGAAAGATAATAGAATGGCCATAAAACAGTAAGGGGAGAAATTCAAAATTTGGAAAAAAAAGAAAGATGGAGAAACTGTCTAAAATTAGAATTATTTTTATCATTCTTTGATGATTCCATTTCTAAACCTTTTCTATTCCATTTTGGCTCAGATATTCTTGTTAATCAAGTAGTAGAAATGAGTAAATAAAAGATGAGTGAACATTTTCACACTACCCACATCCTCACCTCATTTTAAAATTATATTTTGAATACATGATTAGATAGAACACATTCTGTCTACTAAGATGTCTTTATATTATCAAAACATAAATATCTGACCTAGTTGATAATATTATGAAGGAAAAATTCCCTGGCCCATTTTAATAATTTCTGGCTATCTTTAAATATTTATAAGCAATCCAGGTTGAGCTCAAGGTAGACAATTTTTTAAATCTGAAATTGAATTTCATAAATTAAGGAAAAAATAAATTTTGAGGTGAGTATGTAGCACAATACAATGGATTTTTTTTTTCTGGTGAAATAGCTTTGTTCTAATACCATTACTCAATTCCATTCACTCAAATCTATACAAATAAGACAAATCATAAATTCATAAGGATACTTCCATGTGTCCCCTGCCCCCCAATAGAGTCCTTTGGGTACTGATAACTGAAATAGGACTCATCTAATCATCCTAGCATTATATCTGTCTAGCTTTAATTCCCTTCAAATTAAAATGAATTCCTTGATTTTAACAGAGATTTCATTAAAAAAAAGCACTTTTGAATTGTTTTAGGTACTAATCCTATTGTAGTTTTTAACTTCATCTTATGTAATACCAAGGTGTTGTCATTATTGATTCTTTGGAATCAAAAATGGTCATTGACTCCTTTTTTAAACTTAATTTAAAAGGACGAGAATGTATCTTATTCTTTTTTGTTTTCAGGTTGCATTTCTCTTTATGGTTCATGCCTACATCTGAAAGTCTGTGCATATTATTTTTAAAATGGGTTCAACAAATTTTGGATTATTGGGAATAGAGGAAAGTGGGTTGTACTATTCCCTTGACACATTACTCACTAGCTTCTTTTGCTGTTTCTTTCCAGGCTTCTAAATTCCTAAAAGTTAGGCACTATACTAATTATTTATTTTGAGTATGCATGATGGTGATATGGACCAAAAAAAAAAAAGGAAGGAAAGAAAGAAAGAAAGAAACACTCTCTTATCCCTGTGAAGTTCTGCCACCTCTTAAGCTGAAAGATGAACTGATCATTATTCTCCTATCAAACTAAAGTGATCAGTGCAGAATTTGAGATAAGCAATTTTTACAAATATTTGAGTCATACGACAGACGAAAACCAAAATATTCCATAAGCTGTATGATTCAATAAATTCCATGACTAACAGTCTTGTTTAACTTTCCATGGTAAAAAGTAACAAAAGGAATAGAGAGAATTTCAACTTCAGCTTGAGAATTTGAAAGCAGAGTAAGAAAAAAGATGAGGGGAATTAGAAGAATAAGTAGAGAGTATATGATTGAAATGAAAGTAATATTTTTTTAGTTATCTGTCTCATGATCTTGATTGTTTTTCCCATCTTAAGTTGTTTTTTTATTAGTTATGGTAAGAGGGTTAAGTGATTTCTGAACGTTTGTTAAAAGCAATTGTTCAGTAATAGCTACTGCTAACCATACCAACCAAATTTATAATACCTAATGACTTTAATTTTTCCATAGTTTAAATCCCTGCTCAAAAAAAAGATGCATTTGTGTGCAGATCTTTTTCTTCTTTAAAATATAATAATGATGGTTCTTTCTGGGAGAAAACAGGTTTCTCGGGGAGGTTTTCTGGAAGCAGTCTTAGTATCGTCAAAAGTAATAATCACCTCAAAACATAGCCAGGTGATAAAAGTTCAGATCTTTTATTGCCTCCAATATAGCCCGGTTAGCTTAGAGTCCTATCTCTCTGCTTGGTTCCAAGAGCTCCTTCCGAATGTCTCCAAATCCAAAGGTTTGTCCTTCAGTCCAGCCAGCCAAGTGGAAAATGGAATGGATCTCTCTTGCCTTGGAGAGAGGGCTTCTGGCTCTTTAACCCGAAGTAACTAACTAACCTGAAGCTAAAAGCCTCTTTATATTTGATTTCTCAAACGTTGACTCCTCCTTCTGGAGGGACACCCAAGGGAGGTGTGAATTCACAAAGTTAAAAAGTTTACTTTATGAATCTCCCATATTTGTGAACTCCAATGAGTAAAGGTGTGAACACAAGCATTGCATCAATTAGTTCTCCTTAGTACCTTGTTTCAGGTTCTGGCCCAAAACATCAACTCTGATGAGTTAGCAGTTTGTGAAGATTCCAACAGCATTTATTTCCCCTCTTCCTTCTCAGAAACATATGGAGCTGAATAGTTGAGGTACTACAGCTGAGTGTCTCCCAAATGCCACCAAAGGCATGTAACTAAAGAAGTCTTAAATTGAGAAGCAAGTGGGGAATCAAGAAGATCTGGATTCAAATCATGCCTCAAAGTTTTACTACCTTTGAGATCTCAAGCCATTTACCTTCTGTGGACCTCAGTTTCCTTTTAGGAAAAATGAGTGGGTTGGAATAGAAAACATCTGAAGTTCTTTCCAGTCTTAAATCTATAATTCTAGGTATATGTATTATGCTATACTCTAGTGATGTAAAGACAGAATAAAAATAACTTTAATCTGATGGTGGTTAGAGATAATACACATATAGGTAATTACTTGATATTTTGAGGTAGGAGAACATACTGACATTGAGGCACATAAAGAAAGGTTTCTTTTGATGCTATTTACTTAAGTGGTTCTTTACAAATTGAAAAGCAGTATCTTATACATTATCTCATTTAGACCTGCTGGTAAGTACGTCAGATTTTTTGTTATCATTTTACAAGCAAAGAAATAGAATTCAGAAGATTAAGGAAGTCAAACTAGGATTCTAATGTTAGAAGAAAGATTTGATCCTAGGTTTCTTTATTTGTAAAAATATTTTATTTATATTATTATTTGAGTTCAAATTTGGCACACCAACAACTTCCCATGACCATTCTCTAGAAGATGAACCTTCTGTAAAGTCATTTAGCAGATAATCAAATTGTGTGTGTGTGTGTGTATGTGTGTGTAAAATTTCCAGTAGAACATACAATTCATGGGAACAGGGATTATTTCATTTTTGTCTTTATTTCTTGTTAACAGTTTTTCTGGCCGTTGTAGATGCTTAATAAATGCATGTGAAATTGAACTGACTTCTTGAAAGGAGTTTTGATTATATTTGTGTTTCAAACTAAGTCTTCAAAATTTAGGATAGACTATGGCATTCTCAGAAAAATATAGAGTATTTAGACTTGCATATGAGTAAGTAAATTAGCAACATATTTCCTACACAGTCCAATGACACTACAATTAATACCTTGGTAACTCAGGAATTTGTTAAACTTACCTCCAACAGCAAGAAACTTTTCCTAGTGTTCCTGCCCATTTTTTCTGCTTCTTATTATAATAATAAAAATAATGTTCATAATTAGTAGCAGTTACAACAATAAATTTTCACTTGGGGTGTCTACAACTCAAAGGTCAATAAATGCATCCTAATAAAAAAACAACTACTTAACCATTGATAGGAAATTTGTTTAATAAAGCTAAGAGAAAGTAGAAAAAAAATCATTTGATAGCCAAATGAAATGAATTACAATTAAAAATTAGACAAAGAAAGTGAGCAAAAGCATTGAGATGTGAGAGTGAGATGAAAAATGAGAGTATAAAAAACCATTACAACTGCATTCAAGTGTGGGCTTTTTTATACCATTGGTATGTAAGCTCAGGCAAATTGACTTATTGGTCTAGGCAACTCCCAAGACTAAACTTTACAAAGGAGATTTAGAACTATATTCAGAGGAATTCCTTGCAGGGAATACAGAAAGAAAACAAACAAAAAAAGGAACATCCTTGCCTTCTAGTTCTATGGATCACATAATTTTCCTATCCTTATACTTACTCCCCCAAGGAGAGGTGGACCCTTTAATCATAACTTTCAAAGTATTTCAAACTATATCAAAATTCACTTTAGGAGACTTAAAGGATATCTGGTCATGGTTCTTTGAATATGGCTGGAATTAATGTGTTAACACCAAAGACATTCAAATTGCCTATAGACATATGCTAAAATTAATAAATCAAAATGTTAAAAGAGTTCCCTAAAACTTTTACTTAGGTTTGGAATTTCTCTTTGCATATACAATTGTTTCTATCTCCTTACTTGCCATTTTTATACCTCTTTGAATTCTTTTGAAACAGGAACAGATCTCTTCTTCAATAAAATGTTTTTTTTGTTTGTTTTCTTTTCAATGAAAAGAGCTCTGAATTTGATGTCAAAGGACTTTGGTTCAAATTAATACTCTGTTGATCCTAAGGGAGGCAATTTCAATTCTCTAGGCCTCAGTAATTTGGCCTGCAAAATGGAATTAAGCTAGGTGATCTCCAAAGTTCTGTCTAGATCTAAACATAAACTCCCAAACTTTAGGCTACCATGGTTCCTGTTGTCTCTTTTTCTTTTCCCTTAGCAGTAATCTATCTTTCCATCCTTTAATTAGTCTTTTAAGTACCTTCTTTTTGTCAGACAAAGTACAAAGTGATGGTAATAAAAAAGCAAAAGTGAAAATGTAAGCTGCCCTCAGGGAGTTAAAATTCTACTGGGAGAAACTATATGCACTGAGATAATTCCATGGAAAATGCATATCTATAGACAGTGCACTGTAATTTGGTTGGAATAGGGAATTCAAAGGGAGAAAACTTCTATTAGTATAAATGTGCACCGTTCAGCGATTTAGACTCTTGGGAAGTTGAGGGGTTCACTGTCTTGCTCAGAGTCCCACTAATATGGGTTGGAGGCCAGAGATGAGCCCTGGTCTTCCTGATTTTGAGATCACCTCTGTGTTTAATAGAGCATGGTGGTCTCATTGTAAAATATATGAAGAGAAGATTTGGAAAGAAGTTTCACATCTCCTACTTCCAAGCCATCACTGTCACCTTTTTCCTAATGAAACTCAAGCTGGGTTATTAAGGCCACCCTGTTCTTTGAGAGTAAGTTTTCAACAGATTTTGCCCAGGAATAGGGCCCTGCTTCCCTTCCTCCTATATTCAAAGGAAGATGCATCAGCACAAGCCCTTCTTCTCAGCTTCCTTGTGTTTGATTGTGTGTGCATGGGTGTGTATACATGTTTGCTTTACCTCTAAAGGCTTTTTAAGAACAGAGATTGGCTTGCTTGCTTATATTCCTATCCTTAGTGCTTAGCTCCTGGCGCATTGTTGTTCAGTTGTACATGACTTTTCATCACTCCATTTTTGGGGAGGGGGGCAAGGGCAAAGATACTGGAGTGGTTTGCCATTTAATACCCCATTTCATTTTACAGATGGAAAACTGAGTCAAACAGGATTAAATGACTTGCCCTGGTTTACATGGATAGTAAAAATCTGAGACTAGATTTAAGTTTAGGAAGATTTCAAGCCTGGCAAATAATCCACCATCTAACTGCCCTTGGCATATTGTGCATACTTAATAAATGTTCTCGCTCTCTCTCTCTCTCTCTCTCTCTCTCTCCTCTCTCTCTCTCTCTCTCTGTTTCTCTGTGTGTCTGTCTTCTTTCATCCTCTTTGTCTTTCTTTTTCTCTGTCTCTCAATCATCCATTCCTCCATCTATTTATCTTAAAAATGAGTAGTCTTCCTGCACTATCTGAAGTCAGTTAAATTACATATGACCTTTCTCTGAAGGTTCTCTCATGTGCTTCAGTTCTATTGCTTCAATTTAATGAGTCCCCAGCCCAGTTTCATTTAAATATTTAATAGATTACCTACTAAAAAGAGATATTTACTTCAATGGTATAACAAGAATAAACATACAAATATTTCCCTGGAGGACATCCTACCACTTTGTACCCTTTCAATCACTTGGGAATGGTGTGGGAGAATAGGTTCATAGCTTAACTCAGTTCATATATAGGACAGTTTCACCAAGTTTCAATTATGAAGCCCCATGGGCTCACAACCCAGCACATGAGTTTCTCTGGGCTTCTCTGCTTTGTTGGCAATAATGAACAACCTGAGATACTGGCTATAAGAGACTCTACTCCCTACACTTAAAAGTGAAAAGGTCAAATAAAAGATACTAAAACCTTAAAGCCATTTCTCAGGGACACAGTGCCTGTAAGGAGAGAAGAAAGATAATTCTTCACATTCATCGTGTGTATGTGGTATCCATCCTGTGAGTGAAAAGTATCTTCATTAAGAGAAAAGGAGAAGGGGAGGGAAGAAAGAAAGAGACAGACAGGCAGACTGGAGATCGATAGAGACAGAGATTGTCTCTGTCCTTGTCTCTTTGTCTCCGTCTCTGTTTCTCTGATTCGGGGTCTCTGTGTGTCTGTGTCTGTTATTCTCTCTCTCTCTCTCTCTCTCTCTCTCTCTCTCTCTCTCTCTCTTTTCTCTCTCTCTCTCTCTCCATCATCTATCTCTTTATCATGATATATCTATCTTTTAAAATAATATGGGGTAATAACACTAACAACTGGGGGAGGTCAGAAAGACTTCTTAATGCAGATGTTAGTCCTTAGTTTCTTGAAGGAAAATATTAATTCAAAGCAGTGGAAGTAAAACCAAATAGATTCCAGGTTAGACTGGAGCCAGCCTATGTAAAGTCAAGGGGTTGAAGACAGTATCATTCATTGGCAAATGGCCTACTTTTCTGGAATATAAATCATATGAATGAGATACATATAGGAGGAAAACAAAACAAAATAAACAAAAATAAACAAAAAAAAATAAACTTGGTCAGGTTGGCTGGAGTTTTATAAACCAAACAGGTAAGTTTACATTTCATGAGCTATTGTTGCAGCGGTACTCAAACTTTTTAAATAGGAGGCCAGTTCATTGTCCCTCAGACTGTTGGAGGGCCGGACTATAATAAAAACAAAACCTTTGTTTTGTGGGCCTTTAAATAAAGAAACTCCATAGCCCTGAGCGGGATAAACATGCTCAGCTGCTCTATCTGGCCACCGGCAGTAGTTTGAGGACCCCTGGAATAGAGGATCTTAAATAGGGGTTTGCCATGGTCATTATGGGCTTCGGTCACAGGGGTCTGCTAATGATATGGAAATTAAATTATTGTAGAAAGACTGCATATATGATCACTTCATTCCCCAGTTTCTAGACAGTTTCTTTATTGCTTTGGGCCATAGTGACTTCTTCCTCTAAGTTTATTTTGTTATTATCCAGTCTTGTCCAATTCTTTGTGACCCTATTCAGGGTTTTCTTGGCAAAGATAGTGGAGTGGTTTGACATTTCCTTCTTGAACTCATTTCCTCTATGAGGTAATTAGCATTAAATGACTTGCTTAGGATGACACAACTAATAAATGTCTAAGAACACATTTGAACTCATGTCATCCTAAGTCTAGAACTGGCACCCTGCCTACTGTGCCACCTAGCTGCCCATCTAAATTACTGTTGATCTTTAAAAAATTAATCTCCAGTCAGGACTTTTTTCCCCTTTCTCCATGTTACTCAAAATAGGCAGACCCTGTTTCTTACATCCCTCCACCCCCACTTCCTCCAATTCTTCATAATGCTATATACACATTTTTTGCATATTGATTGAAAATTTCCTTTTAACACCAGGAGATATTAGGTTTTTTTTGTGTCTTGGACTATTTGGCAATCCAGTAAAGTCTATGCAGCTCTTATCAGAAGGATGTTTTTAAGTGCAACAACAAAAATAAATAATTAAAAGCATAGAATTACAAAGGAAACCATTTATATTGAAATACAGGTATTAAAAAAAAAAAAGTTAAAGGATACAAGATTAAGAACTCCTGCTCTAGGCAATTTTCTAATCATTAACTTTCCCAAGAACACATTATGGTTCAAAGATATTAATTCATAAACTGGGCTAGACTCCACTAGACAATTATCTATTGAGAGTTTTACTGAATAATAACCATATATTATCTATATATAGTTTCCAAAGCATTTTGTGTGTGTGTGTGTGTGTGTGTGTGCATGTGTGTGTGTGTGTGTGTGTGTGTGTGTGTGTAATTTCATTTGAAGTCTCAAAGAACTCAGTAAGATCAATGCCATAGGCCACTGAGAAACTAATGTTTTAACAGGTTAAGGACTTTGTCCTAGAGTAACATAGTTAAAAGGGATCAGACACCAGATTTGAACCATTCCTTTCTTACTAGAACTCTAAGACCAGAACCACCATGTTATATAACTATCCACTTCTCCTTGCCACCTCTAGACCCATCTACCCCTAATCTTGTGGATGTCACATATTAAGGTTGCTGCCCTCAAGGCAAACTTAGAACAATGAAACAGGTTCAATTACAAAACTACAAACAAAAATATATTGCTTTTGTTGACTTTAGGTTTTTTCTGTCCATTCCTATTTAGACTGCTGAAGATAAAACTCTATTAACAATGAAATTTGTCTTGGTATCTTCCAGAGTTTTGATGGTTTTGATCCAATAGTACTGTGACTGGATCTAGATTCCAAAGAGATCACAAGAGAAGTAAAAGGACCACATCTGAAAAAATTTTGTAATAGTTCTTTTGTTATTGAGAAGGAACTGGAAATTGAGTGGATGCCCATCAATTGGGGAACGACTGGATAATTCATGATATAAGAATGTGATGGAATATCATTCTTCCACAAGAAATGATGAACAGACAGATTTCAGAAAAGCCTGGGAAGACTTTCATGAAGCTGATTAAACTGAGCAGGACTAGGAGAACGTTATACACAATAACAGCATGATTATATAATGATCAACTATGATAGATTTAGTTCCTCTCAATAATATAATGAATCTAGGGATTCTTATTAAGTGGAAAGGAAGAATTTTAATAGTGAATTTAATAGCTCAATATAACACAAGGCGACTGCCTCTCTGATATAAGCTTCCCAGGAAAAAGGCTAACTTTTTTCAAAACTTTTGCAAATGTTCCTTTTTGTTTAAAGGCAAAGGGGACACATGATTCGTTTTGTAATTCCATTTCTGATTTCTGACTGTGCTGACAAAAAAGGTTCAAGAGACAGTTTGGGAGTTATTTAATCATTTTACTAATAAGCCCAGCACATTTATCAATAAAAGGATGGTCATTTGACTGTCTTATTTAGACCAAAGATAACATGGTAATTGGCTCACAGTTTATATACCCTTCAAAGAGTAGAATTTAAGAAGTGGAAATCATCCTTGATTTGGTTAATAATTAATGAGATAATAAATATAATGAGGAGTTGAGAATGACATCTCTAAATCCAGACTTACTTCCAATCTTGGTAAATTTAGATAAAAAAGCCATTCTTCACACAATTTAGGGAAAAAAAAAGTTTTTCCTCCATCCTAGTTTGATGGTATGGAAGTCACCTTAGACTAGAGATTCCTTGTAAGATTGGGTAGGATTGATAGAAAAGAATAACTCAACTTTCAAAGTCTAAGGTCTTGAAAACAGAAAAGGGAAAACTCTAAATCTCCCCAAATCATCAGTTTTTAATAATAATTTCTCTCATTCCCCCATTTGAATGTATTGGGAGATGAAACCTTACTGAACCACTAACTGATATAACAAAAATTTCATCAAAGGTTCCTAAGTATGGAATTTATGAAAGAAAACATTTTAAGGATAAATGGAAAAGATGGACAGTTTCTTTGCCAAAATCAGAGGGAACAATCCCCTTTGATAAATAGACCTTACCAATAAGAGGTACAAAAGGAAAGTTAACAACAAAATATAAGCTCACAGATCTCATTTTATACAGCTTTTTAGTTTTCTGAACACCATCTGATGCAACTTTCTCATCTAGGTGTGGTCTTAAAGACTGCCTTCTTAGACTTGGGTCACTTTTAGACATTCTCTTCTCTGTTAAACCAATCTCCTATGAAATCTTTCTTAAGAAAAATTTAAATGTAATTTGCCAATAGCTCAGATGATGAAAGTTAGTTTATATTTTATATTTCTGTTATTAGAAAATCAAATTTGGAACTTTTTTAGAGCAGGAAATTTAAAATTTTATGTTGATTAGTTATCATGTTGAAATACATACATATGCATGCATAATACATATATACATGCACATATATATTTGTGTGTATCTATTAACAAAATGTTTTTTGTTTATAAGATTTGCTTTTTATTGTCTGTATAAAGAAAAGCAGTAAATTACTCAGCTCACAGGCCCATTCTATGGCATTAATTTGGTACTATGATACTACTGAGAATATCTGTTAAAATGCAGCAAGATGTAGCAGTACAAACTGTCTCTAAAGTCAGAAGTGTTAAATTCAAATAATGCCTTTGATGCTTCTTTTGATGCCCTTGGTTAACTTCCTTATTTTCTGAAGATTCTATTTCCTTACTTGTAAAATTGATTGTGGTAGAATTACATAACCTTTTAAAGTACCATCCAAATATAGATCTATTAACGTATGTTCTTCCTATGGTGGCTGGGAGATAAATAGCCATCATTAATACCATTTTACAGTATTAAAAAGAGGCAAAGTCCATGTTTTCTGACTACAGTTCAATATAATACAAGGAGACTACCTCTCTAATATAAGATATAACAAAATGGTAAGTATTAATTTAGCATCTTTTGGTTCCTTTGCAAATAAAGTATGGGAGTGGATGGGGTGGAACTTCAATCTATGTAACTATTCACTTTAAGGAGTTTTATGGCTGTTTATTATTTGAATTAAGTAGTTCATGACTTTAAAATGTGAAAAAGTATTGAAAAAGTTTTTTTTTCTTTTGTTCTTTTAATAATTGGCATAAAGAATTCTGTGCAAACTTCTTATTTTAATGATGAAAAATAATTCCTGCTCTTGAAATTATAGTTCAAACAAAATAGATTTTTGGAAATTTAAAAAAGAAGTTCAAAATACTCCTTATTACTTCAGAGTTTCCAAGTTACCCAGAATGTCAGTGACTTTCTTAGTCTCTTGTGACTAATATATGTTTGCGACATAATTCCCTACTCTCAGGATATCTTTATATCCTACATGCATTTTTACTTTTCCCTGAAGTAATTTTGATGGGTTCTTTAATTGGCTCCTTATGAAAGTCATTATAAAAATTACAAATTCCCTCAAATGATCTAGCATTCTATTCTATTTTTGCAAAGTCTTATTCACTGACCCTGTTAATTAACTTTCTGCATTTTTTCCAGTGATAGGTATTGATGATAGTTTGATAGATTTCACATCCAAGAAAAGATTATAGCCTCATAGACAGCAAATAAGGCATTCTTCATCTATTCAGTCTTTCTTTTATGGGTGTTTACTTCAAATTCTTTGATGTGAATATGAATCTAATATAGGGATCTTCACAATTCTCTAGAAATTGGTAAAGTGAGCATAATTTCTTCTGCCAACATGATCTCAGTGCCATATTCATCTATAGAATATAACTTTCTAATTTGGCAGTTATTCTAGACTTCTTCCATGACAGTTGCTGAAAAACTTGGTGAACATGCATCTGCCTGATTTGTGCTTTTCATAATGTGAATAATCAGAGGAACTAAAATTGCTCATTTTTATATCTTTAAAATATTTTGACATATGTGTACCAAATACCTTGTTTGATTGAAAAATGAAGTTGAAGATTATTCAAATGGTGACCAACTTGTTTAAACAGAAGAAGTGATATAAAAGATTTCGATTTTTTATATCTCGGAGGATTAAGTAGGGGTAAATTGGTTGCAAAGAAAGAGTATCACAGTGAAAAGTCCTTGTGTTCCACATTCACATAATATACAGGTAATGATAAGATGAGTAATATACTATTTATGTTGAATTTGTGGGAGAAATATATTGAGAGTCTTACAAGATAAGAAAACGAGAGAGTTGAAAGGTTAAATGAAGAGAATACCTAAATTGATAAGATTATAGATCCTTTGGAATGGTGGCTTATTTCTTTTACATGAGTAATTAGTCTCTTTGGATATAGTCATCTTTGATTATTCTGGGAGAGTTATATTTTGTGTGGTTCCTGGGAAAGATTTGCTACTGAAAAAAAAGTTCATTAGGATTATTATCCTCATTTCCATGAATTGCTATTGAAAGACTATTTAGAAGTAACAAATAATTCAAGACAACCATTGACTAAACTACTACTAAAATGATAGAATATTGATACCCTTAAAGGACACGAAACATAGGATAGAGGAAAAGGATGGGATATAGAATATGAGTCATATAAAAACAATTCCTAGATTACAGTGATGGATAATTTTGCATGAATCTCATAACATACTTGTTAAGTAGTTTTCCAGCTTTTGCTTAAAGACTACTAGTGGCAGGCACCCCAAAATATTCTAATATATCTCCTTCCATATTATTACAATTGATGTAATATTTTGGGGGAATGGTGAAGTGGGTTAATTGTTTTGTTTTACTTTTTTCAGTTCAGAATTTCCAAGTAAGTAGCAAATTGTTAGATATTCTAATCATCTATGGATTTGAAAAAGAGCTTTTCTACTTTGAAAAACAGACCATTAACATCTTTGGATAGTTCACCAATCACTCTATTTTTCATTTCTGTCTGTTTTGTTAAGAATCCTATGCATACTCCTAAATTACAACCCTAATGTGGTTCTAAAGAATTGATTCAGGGAGGCCTGATTTAGATTTGATTTAGATTTAGAAAGGATTTGAGTGGACTCATTTCAATTCACTTCTGAACAAGAATCCCTTCTGCAGTAAAAGAACCAACCAATGATTACTGCCTCTTAAGGAATTTTAATAAAAGAGAACCCAGTTCTTAGAGGGGATGACCAAGCCATTTTTTGAACATTCTATCGCTGGATACTTTTTCCTTCTGTCAAGCCTAAATTTGTCTTTCCCCCCCATCTATGACTAACACATGCTAATTTTTCCATTTGTGGTCTATCTGGACAAGTTGAATGCTTCTTCAACAAAACAACTGTTCAAATATTTATATGCAGGCATCATATCCCAGTGAATTCTTCTGTCCATTAAGAAGTCCAAGATCTATCAATTCATAGAGGATGATGTCATAATAATTTATCATAGCCCCCCTCCTCTAAAGACTCTTTAGATTGTTCATACTCTTCCTAAAATGTGTAATTCACAACTAAATTCAATAATTAGATGTGCTTTAATCTAATAAGGCAAAATATAGATAAACCATGAAATCTAAAACAATATTTTAAAAATTGATCTCATAACTATTTTTAAAGAATCTTGATTGATATATTTTTCTTCTAAATTCTGACCACCATGCCTTTCTTAGTGGAATCTAAGTTTTTATGTGCTTTTTAATTTTTTTTTTATTACTAAATGTTAAAGCTAGATTCCAATTAGTATGAATAATGAATCCTGTGAAGTTGTTGCTATGAGACTTTGTCTACTGCTGGGCCCTAGTTGATAGAAGTGACTCCATGTTTGACCACTGATTAAATCATCAAACAGATCAAGAATCTTCTATGTGCCCAGAAACTGACTTGATCATCTATGTTTAGTGTTAAAAAACACTAAAAAAGGAAATGTTAGCAAATGAACAGTGTGCTAAATTTCATTTAATGTAATAGCTAATAATTAATATTTATTATGTATCAAGCTAAATGCTAAGTACTTTAAAACAATTGTACTGTGCTAAGTGATTTAAAATGATCACTTCATCTGATCATTATATCAATCCTGGGAGATATTAATATTTTTATTATATTTTATATGTTATACTATATATACTATATTAATATTCTTATTTTACAGATGAGGAAACTAAGACAAGCAGCCATTGAAGGATATTGTCCAGAGTTACCCAGCTAGTAAATGGCTAAGATGAAATTTGAACCCTGACATATTATAAAAATATGAGTGCTATCTAGCTGTCTCCCTAATTTAATTCAGGTAAAATTTAAAAAAAAAACAAAAAACAAAAAACTTTCCTCATCAGTGTCCTTGTGGTTGATAAGGCAATATAGAATACCTACTACTTTTGTGCTCCTAAATTACCCTCCCTTCTTAGGCCCTTTCAATCTTCCTAGGAACAATAATCAGATATAAAGGAAGAGATTCAGGAGACCTGGGCTCTCTGTTGGGGAAAACCAACAAATTAAAATTGTTTTATGTTCAAGCTATTCTCAATATCAACTTATGAGTCTAAAGGATAAATGAAACACACACATTCACGTGTCTGTGAGAATAAACTGTCTGATTCATCTTTTGAGTATTTACGTTCTATCTTGTTATATCCTTACTCACGATTTTCTCAGTTTGCATGTATTTCAATTTGTAATTTTCAAAGTTATAATTATGTAAAATCTAGTAAGGCATTCCAGTTCATTGGAAATATGATGTTTGAATTAAAATAATATAACCATTTTATTGGTTCATTACTCATTCTAATTGGGATCTTGCTATATGTGTGTGGTCATATCCCTCTACTATGGCCATGTGCATACACAAAAACACACATATGTATGCACACACACATGTGTATATGCTTACATGCATATGTTTACATATGAATGTGCATTAGCACACATAAACATGTAGCAATGACTATACATATATACCTATAGGATATATATATATATATATATGCATGTTTATGCATTTGCATCAATAGATAATATGATTTTTGTAGCATCATATAGAATTAAAATAAAAAACTAAAATTAAAACAAAAACAAACCTAAAACTAGGCTCTAGTCATTGTGAATAAAATTTCCAAAGAAATAAATTGTCATAAATAAATTAGTTACCTTTTATACATATACTAACTGACTTTGTCATGGCTTCAGGCTAGCCAATAGGGCATTTATAGATGAAATGAAAAGCTGCCTAATTTTCAGTTAGAAAAAGTTGTGATACCACAAAGAAGGAGACTTTCAATCTGTTACAGTCCTCTGGCTACAGAGAGGTCATCCTACAGGTAGAAAGTTAATATTTTGTAATCATCTCACACTTTTGTTAAAAAATATATATTTTTATTATCTCAACAGCCACTTGCATAGAGAAAATTAAAAGCTTTAGTGAAATATGTATAGAGTTTGAAATGGGAGAAGGGAAAATGATTTGTTGTTGCACATATATATGACTAAGACATCCCTGGGCTCATAGTTATAAGAACAACAACAATAATAATAATTAATAATAATAATAATAATCTGAAGTTTCTGAACACTAACCAAGGGTCCAAAAGAGACCCAAATATTTTATTATCTGCTAAACTTGATTCTACATGTTTCTACATAGAAAGTGGGTTCTACTTGAAAGGAGGAGTGTTATTTTTTTATTCTCATATATTTTAAAAGACTAAAAAGCACATTTGAATTTTCAGTTGGCTCACTGCAGGAAAAAGAAAAAGCATTTTACAATTATCCAATGAATTTGTGGGAGGCTAGATAGGCCCCCCCTCTCCCCCCGAGAATGTATGAAAATGAGAAGACTTTAGGCTATATTTGTATCGACATAATGTCAGCAAGATATAATTCATTCAATCTGATCATCTTGGGAATTTCAAGGTGAGAAAACTAAATTCCAAGTAAAAGTGGAATTATTGAGAACGGAATATAATTTGAGATTATTTTTCCATAGTGCAATGATGCTATATCATTTTAGTTCATCAGATTTGCACAAAACTATATTAAATTTTTGTTATCCATTTGGGAAATACAAGTATTATGGGTTTTTATTATTATTCCACTTCAGATGTTATTAAAAACAAAAACAAAACTTCAAGTATGGTACATTTAACGCTTGTTAAATGCTTAAGCGCACTTGCTTAGCTAAAATATTTCCACATTATTTTTTCACAATTATTCCTTTAAAATCAACTTATAAAAATAAACATTTTGTATTATTTTTTAAAAAGAACAATTATTCAGAAATCTAAAAGAACCTTAGTTCAAAGACCTTATTCTTCCTTATCTTGTGAAGTGTCATCTTTCTTCTCCTAGTCCTGTGAAAGCTAACAAAAATATATTTTTTTCCTACTGTAATAACCTCTTATCACCTCTGACTTTAAAAGGAAATCTAATTTTGAAAATATGAATGAGTTTTAAAATAAATGCTCAGAAATATTTTCATATGCACAACTATACACACACACTATATATGTGTGTGTATATATGTGTATATATATGTTATGTGTTTTATGGATGTGTGATGTCTTTGCTCTTCCATGTATGCATGTGCATGTGTGTGAAAGAGATAAAGAAAGAAACAGAGATAGAAACAGAGAAAAGGAGAGATCTGTATCCTATGAGGTATGAAAAAGAAAGAATTGCTAGAATGAATTTCAGATGTAAGAAGTGATGGGCATTGAGCAATCCTGGCTATCAGTAAGGGAACCAATGAGAATTGTATGATGTTCCAGATAGATTTAATGAAATTTGCAAAAAAAAAAAAAAAAAAAAAAAAAAAATTCCTATAGAAAAAAAAGTTTAATCTTGGTTCCACATTTTACTGTCTCTCTCTATGTCTCTTTTTCTGTGTGTATATCTCTCTGTATTTCTGTTTCTCTCTCTCTCTCTCTCTCTCTCTCTCTCTCTCTCTCTCTCTCTCTCTCTCTCTCTGTCCCTTTCCCATCTCAGGAAGATAAATATTTCAGTTTCCCTTTGCATTCCCACAGAATGAGTATCAGAAGTCTAATAGGATCTTCACTGTTTACTTATTTTATCCAAGTGCATAAAAAAAACTTCATAGAATAAAACAAAGCATTCACTTATTCACTCAATTATACTTTCTTCCACATCTTCTGAAAGATCATTACTTACAAAAAAAGAACAAAAAAGGATTCTCCCAACACCCACCTATAGACATATATAACTAACATTTTTTAAATGTTATATTGACATTTATGTTCTTTTCTATCTCTTTCAAAAACAAGAGTAGGTGTTTTAATTCATTCTTTGATACTAAATTTGATCATCATAATTTTGTAGCATTCAATTTTTTAGACTATACTTAAATATATTCATTTTCTTTCCAATAAAATATAAGCACCTGAGAGTAGGGATTGTATCTGATTTATATCCTCAGTGCCTAACACAGTTTTTTTTTTTTTTTCCTCCAAAAATTACAATAAGGGATGTGAATATGGAAAAAAAAAAAAAAAAAAAAACAAAAAAAACCAGGCTGGATTCTCTCAACATTTCCCTCCAAACAACTTTAAAATAATACCTCAATTCAAAGCTTTCAGTATCAGAACCAGAAAAGTTCAAGCCGAGGCTTTTTTTTTTTTTTTCTCACCCACGACAACTTAGAAATTTGTCAGGAAATCTCTGTGACAGCAGTGGGGGAACCAGCTTGTAACACAGAAGTAGTACTACCTGTAGGCCCTAGAGGCCCCTGACACCACGGCAGTAGTAGCATCAGCTTTGAGAACTCAGCCCAGAGACAGTAAGGGGATCAGACAATAGGTAAGAAAAATATTGCAGGGTATCCCTGAATTGTCAATGCTCATGGGACCAGATGCATTTTGCCAATTTTGTTTCTCATAAATAGTTCTGTGTTGAAGTTCCAGAGTGAGGAATGCTGCTAATAGCTGGTTATAAGAGGGCAAGGGTCTTAATCATAGTTCCAGTGTCAAAAGGAACACAAATTACTTTAAAATTAGAATAAGGTAAATGGACACTATTGACTGAGATATTAAAAACAATAAAACAAAATCAAATGAATAAAATAAATGATGAAAAGTATGAAATATTTCGCTGGAAAAAAAACAATTGACCTGGAAAATAGATCAAGTAGAGATAATTTAAGAACTATTGGACTACCTAAATTCTATTATTTTAAAAAAAAGACCTTCAACATCATTTTTTGTAGTATTAAGTGTCTGAGAACATATTTCAAGAACATTTCAAGGAAAAGTACTGTGATATCTTAGATCCAGAGAGTAAAATGGAAATTGAAAGAATCCACTGATCATCTCAAGAAAGAGATCCCACAATGAAAACTTGCATTTATAACCAAATTCCAAAGATTCCATGTCAAAGAGAAAATGCTTCAAGTAACCAGAAAGAAAGAATCGAAAGATTATGGGCTACAGTCATAATTGCACAGGATTTAGTGGCTTATATGTTAAAGGAGTGGAGGGGATTGAAAAATTATATTCTAGAAGGAAAGGAGCTAGGATTGCAACTAAGAATAACCCTACCCTGGAATAAAAGAGAGGTTACACTGAGAAAAGGGGAAAGTCAGAAGTCAAATAAGGACATTTTTTCCACATAAGAGAGGCATGTTCTTACAATGAAAGGGAAAAGGAGGGTATGGAGGGCAATGCTTGAAACTCATCCTCATTGTTGAAATTCTTTCAAAAAGAGAAGAATACACACACATTATGTGTGTGTGTGTGTATACATGTATTTATATTTAAATGTATACATGTGTTACACATAGACTTTTATATAGAAATATAACTTACCCAACAAAGAAATAGGAGAAGCAGATAAGAAAAACAAGGGAGGGGATGATAAAAGGGAAGGTAGATTAAAGGAGGCAGTGATCAATAGCAAAATAGACTTTTGAGGAGGAACAGGATAAAAAGAGAGAAAAAAGAAACAAAAGAAAATGTGATGGATAGGAAATAAAGTTAGTAATCATAACAGTGATTGTGAATTGAATGATCTCACCCATATAATGGAAGTAGAAAGCAGAATGGATTAGAAACAAGAATCAACATATTGCTTATAAGAGACATACAAAACAGAAAAACACACATAGTTAAATATAGATGGGAAGCAAAATCTAATATGTTTCAGCTGAAATAATAGAGGCAGGGGTAGCAATCACGTTTTCAGACACAGAAAAAAGAAAAATACATTTAATTCAAAGAGCATATCAAGGAAGCTATGTTTTGCTGAAAGATATTGTAGACCTTGAAGATATATGTAAATATATTTATACATATATATGTATATGTATTTGTATATTTTAGCAAGTGTTTCTGATGACAACCTCATTTCTCGAATATTATGATTATAGAAGTGAGTAAAATTTATAAAAAAGTAAATGTCATTCCTAAATTGATAAATGATCAACTGATATAAAAAGAAAAGCAATTTTCTGAAGAAAATCTCAAATATATGATTTGATAATATTATATATATAATATTTCAAATCATTATTGATTAGAGAAATATTATTTTAAAGTCTGACCTACCATTTCACACCTATTAGAAATTATAAATGCTAGAGTGGAGGAGGGGAAAAATAGTTATACTAATGAATTGTTGATAAAATAGTGAACTGATTCAACCACTGTAAAAAACTTTTTGGAACTAGGCCCAAAAAAGTTATAAAACTGTGCATATTCTTTGAATCTCCAATACTAATTTGTAAGTCTGCATCTTGAAGAATCAAAAATAAAAAGAAAGAAAATTACTTGTATGTATTAAAATATTTTCACAGCATTTTTTTGTATTGGAATTGTAATTTATAGGATCTTCATCATTTGGGGTGAGCAAGTTGTGACATATGGTTGTGATGCAGCATTATCTTACTCTAAAAAAAAAAAAAAAAATCACAAGGGAGTGGTTTCAGAAAGAAAAAAAGTGGCAAGACCCGGGTGACCTGAAACTAACTAAAGTGAGAACTGGGAGACCATTGTTCAGTGTAAAAGCAATGCTATAATTTATGATCAACTATTCAATATGTGACTAATTGATCGATACAGTGATACAAGACCATTCCAAAAGATTCCTGATGAAAAAATTCTGTCCCCTTCCAGTGACAGAACTTTTGAATTCTAAGTAACAAGTTATATTTTTATTACTTTATTTTTTCTTCTATTTTAAAAATATAGTTAATATGAAATTGTTTCACATTATTTCCCAAGTGTAATTTATATCAAATTGCTTGCCTTCTCAGTTGGTGGGAGAAGGAATGGAGAGAAGAAGAGAATTTGGACCTCAGAATTAAACAATAAGAATGTTTAAAATAAATGATAGAATTCACCATGTAAAATTGCAATCCTATTATGGAGATGAAAGATGAACTGATTGCCATGTGTCACAAAAATATACTTTATTGGGGCCACAAGGCATATATATGGAAGAGAATAATTTGTTAAAAGAATTGGGAATTTTAATTTCTCTTCCATTTAATTGCCCTTTAAGTAGCTGAAAACTATTCCAAACCTTCTTGACTTTCATTTTTGTAGAATGGAAATCCCCAGTTCCTCCATAGAACTTTTTTATAGTATGGTTTTAAATTCTCTTTGACCCTGAGCTCTCTGCTATGAATTCTGCATTATTTCAATTTTTCTTTTAAAATACATCATTTAGAAATGAACGCCATATTCCATATGTGGTTTGACCAATGAAGAATAAAGCAAGATTATCATGTCAGTTTTCCTATTCCAATTTTATATTGTAGCATATTCATGTTTTTGTCTACTGCATTCCACTTTTAAACATATTTTGAGACTTCAATATACAAAATCTAGGTCTTTTTTTCAATATGCACTAATTTCAGAGAATATCTTCTTGATCTTCCTTTTACATATCAAATAGATTCTTTTAATCTTTCATACCAACTAAATATTGTTTCATATGACTCAGTGCATCATTGTTAATTATTGAGTTCCTCTTGGAATCTGAATCCATCATGTAATACATAATGCTTCTATACCAGTTTATTAGTGATTGGGATATCAATATACCTGTGATTTCATTATTATAGTATAATTCATCTACCAATGTTAGTTGACAACTTCTTTGCAATATATAAACCAAAAGGTCACTAATATGTTAAATAATATTCCCACAATCACATATTCAATGTGTGGCAAAAACGCAACTTTGATCTATGACTTTGACAGCTACTTTCTCTTCACAACATATTTCCACTTCTATTGAGAGTAAGTAGAGTTAGTCAAATAAAATTTTGTTAGATACACTTGACAAAATAACAAAAATATTGACCAGAGTAGGAACAATGACAGAGGACTGTGATATTAAGAATCTTTTCCCATGTTGACAGTGTATGATTCTCTTTATATCTTACTAGTCAACCAGATACAAACCATTGGAATGATACAATTGCATAATAGAATATTATGGAGACCTTTGTAAAATGTCATGGTGAAATCTGAGTATACTCTGTCCAAAGTATTTACCTGATTCAGTCAGCCAGTAATCTTGTCAAAAGCAGAAATTAGGTTAGTCAGAGAAGTTTGTCTAGCATGACTTGTTCTTAATAAACTCAAAGTAGCCTCAAAGTGATAACATCTTCCATTTGTAAGTGTTCCCAGGCACTCTCTTTAGAATTTTGCCTGGAATCAAAGTTTAGTTCAGCAGCTTTTAAATTAACCTATTTCCTTCCTTTCCCCCACCCAATTCCATTCATTGCTTATCTCCTGCTGTATAGAAACTCTCTGGTTCAGCATACTCTTTTAGAGGGAATCCAAATTAGTTTATATAAAGACTCAACATATTCCTTCTTTAGCATAGGATGAAATCTTAAAGATCAGGAGATTTTAATTCTATTAAGGCAATTAGCAAGGTCTTCTCCTCTTGTTGAACATGTCTTGGATTTCAATTCCTTATTGAACATTCTCCCCCTTTTGTTCATTATGACTCTTGTCATAGCAACATGATAGGACGTTAGAAGGTTTGGAATCTTTGTAATGCATAATGACCAGGGATTCTATAGATTTATTTTTTTACTTT
Source organism: Antechinus flavipes (assembly GCF_016432865.1). Lineage (NCBI taxonomy): Eukaryota > Metazoa > Chordata > Mammalia > Dasyuromorphia > Dasyuridae > Antechinus > Antechinus flavipes. The sequence goes on from NC_067403.1 coordinate 232,343,926, forward strand.
TTTTTGGGCTTTACCAGAAGTTCACTTATTGTTAAGGTTAGCAGAAGCCTTAGCTTCTACATATAAGCCCTTATGACAGTTATTTTTTTGCTGTCAATTTTTAATCGTTGTTCAGTCACATCTGACTCTTTGTGACTTTTGGGGAGGTTTCCTTGGCAGAGACAAGTTTGTCATTATTTTTTTTTTCCTCCAGCTCATTTTAAAGATCATGAAACGGAGGCAAACAACATTAAATGATTTGTGATGGGTCATATAGCTTGTAAGTGTCTGAGGTCAGATTTGAATTCAGGAAGACTCATCTTCCTGACTCCAGGACTAACACAAAATCTATTGTGCCATCTAGCTGCTCTATTATTGTTAGATTACCATGCTTAGAGAGATTAAAAAAAACACACATTTATGTTTTTCTACATATACATAACAGTTATGCACACAGATATGCATACATATATAGACATAAATATACATACATATGTATATAGATAGGTTTATTCCCTAGCACCCATATACATAGAGACATATATATATATACCCATACATACATATGGGTATCTTCGCATTTATCTTTGTCCTTTCCATTTTGTGTGTTTTTAAAGTCTGAATTTATCAGAAAACTTGCTATCTAGCTGCAGTCTGCTGTTTTGATTTTCTCTGGAAGCCCATTCAACTGTTTTATAGAAATAGACTCCTTTAGGAGCTTCCCATGATCTTTGAGCAGACCTTTTTTAGCCTTAGGCAGGGGACACTACTTTTCTAGTAAGTGAATTCTTTGAAATTTACTGCACAAAATGAATATTAACATGTCTAGAGTTTCTCTCCATTTTAGTAATCTCATTTTGTAGATGAGGAATCTGAGGCAGATAGAGCTTAAACAACTTGCTCAGATTCTTACAGCTAGTGAGTGGTAGGAGGATTTGAACTCAGATCTTATTTATGCCAGCCAGGTCCAGTATTCTATCCATTGCAATATCTAGGTGCTTTACTATCACTCATGTTTTATTTTGCTTCTGGTTGTTCTCCTTAAAACTTTTCTTTTATTGATATTTCGATGATCAATGGTTTCATCAGTATGGACCGAGTTCTTACATAATTTTGTAGATTGTCTTCGCATATTACTGTGGCAAAAGAAAATAGATTGTGTTGAAACTAAAAATAACTAGACTGATCACGTTATGTACATGAAGTTTACATGTAGTCAAAAGTCTGCAGTTATGCAGTATGTATGCAAAAACATGAAAAAAAGATAAGATGCAAAAAGGTTTTCCCACTTGGTAGGACCTGACATATTTTACTGTTCTGGCAAAATCTTTAAATCCCCAGAACAATTCTCCATTATGATATCAGAGAACAACTTTTGTTGGATGTCTGCCCACATTTTTGCTGTTCAAATTGCAATTCTCCTTCAAGGTTTAATTCAAAAGCTAACTATTCAATATGGGCTTCCCTGATACTTCATAATTGTAAGGCAATTCTCCACTGTGTAAACAGAGCAATATATTCATGATCTCCTTTACATTATATTTACTTAGACATAGGTTTTAGCTCTACTACTAGAAGTAAACTTATTCAGATCATGTGGCATTCATCTATGTATCTTTCAAGGTCTTACATAATTATCTTTCAAATTCAAATATGATCCTTCCTTTCTCCTTCCTTCCCTCCCTGCTTTCTTCCCTCCCTTCTTCTTTCTTTCCTTCTCTCCCTCTTTCCCTCCCTTCCTCCCTCTCTCCCTTATTCCTTCCTTCCTTTCTTCTTTCCTTCCTTCCTTCTTTTCTTCCTTCCTTCCTTCCTTCCTTCTTTTCTTCCTTCCTTCCTTCCTTCCTTCCTCCTTTCTTTCCTTCCTTCCTTCCTTCCTTCCTTCCTTCCTTCTCCTATCTTCCTTCCTCCTTCCTTCTTTCCTTCCTTCCTTCCTTCCTTCCTTCCTTCCTTCCTTCCTTCCCTTCCTCCCTCCCTTCTTTCCTCTTCCCTTCCTTCTTTCCTCCTTCTCTCCTTTCTTTTCTCCCTTTCTCCCTCCTTTCCTCTCTCTTTTTGTTGCTTTCTTTGTTTCTTCCTTCTTTCCTTCTTGTTTCCTTCTTTTTCGCCTCCTTTTCTACCTGTTCTTTATTTGTTTTGCTCATTCTTCTTGTTGTTGCTATTCTTTTTTGACTTTGCCATATTTGCCTTATTATTATTCCTCTCATCTTCTTGTTCTTCCTCCTCCTATTTTTCATCTTCCTGATTCTTCTTTTAATTCTCCCCTCTTCCTTATATTTAATGGATTTCTGATAATTTCTGAAAGTGCTTCAAAACAAATTAGCTTGCCATTATTTTTCTTTAAAATAAGTAAAACAACTGAATAAAGAATATAGAGATTATAGGTCTAGCTTCGTTAAATTTTTCAAAGAATGCTATGTGCCAATTTCAGTAATAAATGAAATTATAGTAATGATTTTTACTTGTTCTTTTCAAGGTTTGACTTAGTCTATTACTTTTCTACATTTATAGAACATTTTATTACAAGTAGTTTGAAATTTATGAGTATTTTGACATGATGACATTTATTTTTTTTAATGTTCTGAACTTTTTTACATAGGGATCATGAGTGATAATTCTATCTGTGAAAATGATCCAGTTATAATTTTTATGATCAATTCTCAAGGGGATTTTGATTTCTCTATTTATTTTATGGGACCTCTTGTCTTTGGATTTGTAAAGAATAGTGATACCTTGCTTTTCTAATTCTGACCATTTCAACTTATTATTCTAGATATTTCTTAGATGCTAAACTTTCGTTACCTGTGATTTTTTTCTGGTATGGGGAACTCCCAGTTTGGAACTTCACCTTCCACTAAAGCAAAATGAACATGGTTTTGAAATTTTTAATATTAGAAGGTGAGCTATGTGAGGGTGTAGAGATTTGCCCATATTAGTGATTCTCAAAGTATGGTCTAGAGAATCCTGGGGATTCTGAAACCCTTTTAGAGGGTCTACAAATTCAAAAATAGTTTTTATTTCCAATATGACAAATGTCTATAAATATAACCCAGATAAACAAAAACGCTTTGGAGAGATCCTCAATAATTTTTAATAGGATAAAGACACTAAAAACAAAAGTTTGAGAACCATTGACCCATACAATTAGAGGGAAGACTTGGGTCAATACCTTCTTGACTTCCAGGCTAGTTCTCTATCCACTAAATCACACTTCATTTCTATTGTCTGAATATAATAAGTACAATCAGCACCTGATTAATAGGTTATTAAATGAATAAATAAGCCAGGTAGATAAGAGATAATATAGCCCAGGGAGCCATAATGAATGAGATTTAATTTTAAAACAGACAGAATTGGTTACTAGGCTATAAACGTGAAAAACAGAATACCTTAGTCAAATAGATTGCAACTAGTGGTTTCATCAAATTGCCTTGGCATGGGAGAGAGGAAAGGTGAACATGTATTAAAATGCAGTAGAACTTTTCTATGATGCACCACAGACTAGTATCATATTTTGCCAGCTGATGGTTTTAAAATCGTTTCCCCAAAATAAAGCAGAAGGCACAGAGTAATAACAGGGAAAAGCACATCAGTTTACTCATCAGTATAAACAGACTAGAATTATTTACTGTTTGTAGTGTCAGAGCAAATTTCCTCTTAAGATCGCATTTATACATTTTTACTGACAGCAGAACAATATCAGCATTATTTCGACCAAGGGAGGAAAATGAAAGTGGATATTAGACACACAAGGCATTGGAAATGTAGAAAATAGACTTACTAGACCAAATGATGGCTATCAACAGTTCACATGCCCTGTGGAGAGGATTCAATCTATGAAAAGAAGCTTATCTAGATTGCCAAATCTTTTATAATGTTCCCTGGAAATGAAAGTATCTGACCAGCCCCCTCCTGGAAACCTCTGCTCCTGCCTCCTGAAAATGTCTTTCTAGTCCCTGGGAATAGAAAAATTCCAGGATATGATTTTATGATTTAAAGATTTTGAAACCATGCCTACATATTGTAGAATGCTTTATAGGTTACAAAGTTTTCTGTGCATCTGGTTTTGGCTCTATCCAGCTCATTGATTATTACTGAATACCTACACACTTTAATCTTTATTGGAGCTGAACACTGGTCCATTTCCATTTCAGAAAAGTCTTTCTTAATTTGCCTGTGCTGTACAACAGAATAATAAAGAACTTAAAATGTACAAAATTATATTTGCAAAACCAAAAGGCTTATTTTAAGTCTGTTGTCTCTGTGTGTGTGAGCACGTGCACACACACACACACACACACACACACACACACACACACATTGCTGAAGACTGGATTATTCTACATATTTGGCAGGTACTAAATTTTTATAACCTTTTTCTGGTATAAAAAACTTCCAATCTGGAAACACCTTTCACTGGTGCTAACCCTGAGGGTAGAGAAACTGGCTCTGAACTCAGGTCTTCCTGATTCTGAGGCTTTTTTTTCTTTTCCATTATATCATATTTTCTTTATCATCATCATCACTGCCATCATCATCCCCCTCCTCCTCCTCATCATCATCATCACCACCATCACTAAAACTACAATCATGGGGCAGCTATATGACACCACGAATAGAGCATTGAACCTGAGTTCAAATTTGTCCTCAGAATACTCACTAACTGTGTAATCATGGATAAGTCACTTAACTCCAATTGCCTTGGGAAAAACATAAGAAAAGGAAAAATCAATACCATCTTTATTATCATGATATTTTGCATATTTGTTTTGAGTTATGCAAATAGGAGAGTGATCAATTTAAATTATAAAAAAAAAATGGATAAAGTCAAGATATTGAGGTTTGCAGTTTTTATTTACTAGCTACAGCACCTTTACTTAACTTTCCTGAGATTCACATCTCATGGATAAAATAGGAATAAACATACTTATATTACATCTATCCTATGACTAATTAAGAAAGGACTTAATAATAGCTAAAGCACTGTAGAAGTATCAAATACTTTTGCTGGATAAGTAGCCATCATCTTATAATTCAATCTAGACTTATTCATATCTAGTTATATAAATTTTATATGTATATGCATATATGGATATAAATATAAATACTTATTCAATATAAAGGATGGGTTTGTGCTAAGGACCAGTTCTAGGTGAAGGGGCAGGTTAATCTCTGAGAGCCTCCACAGCTGTGAATCATAACACTTGAAGGAGTTGCAAAGCAGCCTTCACTTAACACAGATGTTCCTTGTGGATTGGGAATGAAATAAAGTGGAGGCAAGAGGGAAGAGGAGAGAGGTCAGAGAATGAAACACCTCTCAGTCTCCTTGTATCGTTACCATCCTCTCACAGGAAGGGATCCATTCTGCAGGACTGAATTAGATCTCCAGCAGCCACTGGCCGATGGCTCCTGTATCACAACAGGTTTGTGTATGCATTTGTACATGGGCCTGTATTGTGTATGTATGATATTCTGGTGTGTCTAGAATCATGACTCAATCAAAATCCTTTGCTACTGATAAAAATACTCCATTAGATCCAAATCCTACTGTAATAAAGAAAGCTCTCCATATTTTTGAGAAATGGCTATATACAGTGGAAAGAAAGTTGGATGTGGAAACAGATTCTGTTCAAATTCCATTTTTGCTGTTTCTTGCCTATATGGCCTTGGACTCCTCAGCTTCTCAGGATCAGTTTTGTTACCCCTAAAGTGGCTGAGATCATCTCTGAAGTGTCATCTAACTCAAATTCAACCAACCTCTGAATTCAGGGCAAATCAGAATGTCATTAGACTGTGAGTGACCACACAAACCCCAGTGGCACTAATTGATCATGGTACTATTTAGTCTGAATTAGCTCTTCTATTTTATTTCCTTTATGAAAATGTATTTTTGAAGAAACAAATAAAGATTATAAATGGTGAATGCCTATATATAATAAATACAATAATGCTATAAACACATATAATAAAGATAATTGTAACCATGTGCTAGAAATTCTTATACAACAAAAAGGAATTAGCTATATGGAGAAAGGAATTTTCTGTACATCTGGTTTTGGATTTTTTGGGGTCTTCAGAAACCTGGGAAAGTATGAATGGCTCTAGTTCCTATTATTCTGAGAAGGGATCCTCACACAAGCACACAGTCTATACATACTATAAGAAAATTTATAAACAGTAATCAAATATAGATCATATAACTTGCAAACAGTAATCCTAAAGATTTGTTTTAATCCCTAAAATCATTTCCAACCTTTTACATGAAATGTCATTTACAAAATGTTCCCCATCAACTACAAACCTGTTTTAGCCCTTGAATTCTTTTTTGCATTACTGCTTTAAGGTGAAAAGAAAGTACTGATGAAGTTTTTCTCTCCATCCAATTTCCTGTAGATCTCAAAGCCTTTGTAACACATGATCAACCAAATTCTTAAGGAAGCACACAAATTATTATTTCATTCTAGTCTTTTAAGATAATTTTTACTACGTAAGATGATCTTTTTTTTTTCAATCTTTTTCATTGACTGCTCATTTTCTCATAATTTATGCATTTCCTCAATGACGTCCTATCCTTGTTATGTCTCTCCTCCATCACAGCCACCGACCATGTTATAGTTTCCTTTGGATAGACTATCTAGTTTCCTCTGATCCTTAAATAGGGAAGATATTGATCAGGTAAATACTTTTACTTTCATTATTTCCTGCATAAGCACATATTGGGACCTAGCAGGATATGGGAGGTAATTACTACACTGAAAGTTTAATAAAAGTCAATATCATGATAGATTTGCCAAAAAAAAATTCAGTTTTGGACTGTATTAAGAAAGACATAACTTAAAAGAAATAGGAAAAGGTAATCATGATGTATTTTCTATTACCTTCTTACTGGCAGAATGTGATCACAAAAAATTAAAAAGAAAATTAGCAAAATAGCGAACATCAAGGGATAGGCTATTGAAATGGCTAAGGAAATTGAAATCATCTTACATGATCATCTTCTAAAGAAACTGGGGTCATATATCCTAAAGAATGAAAAATTCTATATTGCAAGATTATTGCCATAAAGTGTTTTAAAAACTGTCACATAAAAGAGAATTATTGTTTTGATATTAGAACATTAATATGTCCTATTTGCCATTCATAGAGAATGTACATAGAACAATGGGTGGACAATTTAATTTGAGGAGAAATTTTTCCCCTAAATATATTCCTGTCTAAGGATAGAATGAGTGGCTTTTTGAGACAGTGGGTTCTTCATCATTGGAGTTTTCAAGCAGAATCTAGATGTCATATATCTGCTGGGTAATAATCAAGGAGGTTGATGGTAAATATTTAACATCTGGATTTTTGAAAAGATATGATACTTTTAAGTTTAAGGTGCATTAATGACATTTCCTCAATCAATTTCTTAAGTACAGAAAATTTAAAGAAGCACAAATAAAGCTTTGTTTTTTTATTACTTGCTAATTTCTAAGGTGTATCACATATTCATTTTGGAAATTTATCAGTTGATGACAGAAAAGGTTCAGACAGACTTAAATATATCAGAATTTAAAAATTTTTTTTTCTTTGTACATTTGTTTTTGCAGTGGATTTAGCTAAATGGCCAGTGAGTTCTCCTACAACTCTGAATTTCTGTGATACAAGCATTCTTATCAAAGAATTGCATTGTATAAATTCAATCATAAGATAATCTCTTTGGAACTCAGAATGCATTTTCCTGAATCCTTAATCACTTTGATAAACTCTGAATTTCTAAAGCACTTTTCAGTCTTCAAAGTGCTCTTGGATCCTTTGACAGGAAATGCTTTTAGAATATATTTGTTTGTTTTCCTTTGGGGGAAAAATTCCCACTTGCTTTTGGCAAACTAAATTTAAAATTCCATTTAGAAGAGGGTAATTATTTATTTTTACTCTCTTTTATAAGTCTAAAGAGCACCCACTCATGAATGTGGCTATATTGCATTTACAATGATGGCTTTGGCTTATAACCTCATTGCACAAGACTCTTGAGTCACAGGGATGTATTTGGTAATTAAACAATACAGACCCAACTTGACTAGTCAAGATAAGAGCTACACACACAAAACCATTGTGTCTGCAGTCTAAATCAGTACATGTTTGCTATTTTATTCTTGAAGAAACAGACAATGTAAGAGATGCTTTAAATAGCATTTTCTATTCCTAGTTTAATTAAAGTTCTGATTTTCATTTATTTAGGACACAGGCCTCATGTTAATGAATATCATTACCATTCTTCTTCAGGCAAATAGGCAGAGAAAGGAAGGGATACCATTTTTCTTTCTTACTGGAATTTAGAAATGTTTAACCATTCAATATTTAAACAATAGGCCCAATATTGACTGTTCTGCACTGGGAGCAATCTCAGATTTTTAAGATATTGGCAGTTTACTGTAGGAATAGTTTATAATATGGATAGATTCCACTTGATAATTCAACATATGCCTACTATGTGTTAGGCTGTGTACTATGGATTTAAAAAATATGTAGTCCTCACTCTCAGGAATGAGAATAACTAATAAGGGGAAGATTATTTGTGAGAAAGGAATTTAAGATGAGGATCACCAGAGTTTTATGTACTCTACAGTCTCTATTCACCAAAACCATGAAGAACTTTTTTTTTTTTTTTTAAGGTTTATTATCAAAGAGGATATACTCATACAGTTTCTAAAGACTTTTAAAGAAAGTTTACTTTGTTATAAGCCAGCATCTGATATGTAATCATTAAATATAATTCTTGCAATTTAAACAACAAATACTACAATGACAATATAATAAGTACATAAATCATTTTTCTAAGTTTTTAAATTTTCTTGAGTTCTTTGAATGAGTGACCTCATTTAAGCCTCATAAGAACCTTGTGAAGTGAGTAACTATAGATACCATCATCACCATTCTGCACATGAGGAAAATGAAGATCAGGAGTTACATGACCTGTTTAAGGTTATGTAATTAATATATGTCAGGAAAAATTTGAGTCCATATTTTATTGACTCTGATTCCCGCTCTAGGAAAGTGCCTCCCAATGAGTAGAGGTTTCTTTCTTTCAATCAGTTCTTCAGCTCATGATCCTGTTTCAATGTCAAATGAAAGAATGACTTTTCAAATTCTATGAGCAACCTTAATATTTAAAGATAAATAAGTATTCTATTATAGTTGTAAAATGGCACCACATTAAAATTGCCTATTTCTTTTTTTCTTAGTTGCCTTAGATAGAGCTTTCAGAAGACAATATATCTCTGGAGATTGAAGTTCTAATCACAATTCTACTTTTAACCATATATAAATTGGAATAAGTCCTTTTTAGCTCTGTAGCATGGCTTCCCCATCTTTCACAAAAGGAAGTCATTTAGATGATCTCTAAGTTCCCTTCTGGATAACATGGTTAGTTCATATCACAAGTCTCCGCTTCTCTGAGTAGATAATGGAGCACAGATTTGGCATGTGAAATATTAGCCCACTTCAAATTGGAAAGTATATTTTATATTCTCATTTTTAACAAGAATGTTTTAACCTATGTATAAATATCTGACCCTATAATTTCTTCATTCAATTTATAGTTAAACTGACAGGGACAAAGGATGCAGAAGTAGAGGAATATGAGGAAGAATTTAATGATCCAAATTGTCAGTATTTACTTTAATTTTCAGTGATTTCAAGTGATGAAAATAAGTTGTCAATTAAAGTCTTCTATTAAAAGAAAGATGAGTTAAATGTGTTATAAGTACTGAAGAACATGACCTTTGGGGGAAATACTGATTCTCTTTTTTCCCATCAACTATCCGTTAAATATACTGCCTGATTTTCTCTTCTAGAAATCTAGCCTGTTGAAAGCTATTGCTCTCATACCCGAATTTTTTAAAGATTCAGATTATAGGATGTTTTCAATGTTCCAAAGTACTAAGAAAATGAGACAGGCACACATAGAGAGATATACAGACAGACAGAGAAAAAGAGAGAGACAGAGGCAGAGAAACACACAGAGAGATAGAAAGTCAGAGACACACAAAGAGAACAAGAAACCTATTGAATACACAGACAACTGGACTATTAAGAGAGATCACCACCACCACAACAACAAAAGTTAAAATCTAAATAATTACTATAAGAAAAGAATTACACTCATAAAATTAATTCTAAAGATATTCTACACTCAGTTCTGAATGGAGAATGACAATGGTTCCCCTTTTTTTCCCCAAAATTGTGCTAACTCGATATATATATTTTCCCAATTCTTAGGAAAATGTGTGGGGAAGGGTAGGAAAAGATCATAAGTGATAATGAAACTGATCATTGGAAAAAATAAGATATCCTAAAAAGTAAGAGTAGAATAAGTGAAGTACTGCCAGAGTTAGACTGAATGATTTCTTATCTTCCCAACTCTAAATCCTGTAGTGACTACTGGGGTATCTGGTGATCATCTTCTGTCATGATGGCGACAAAGTTGCTTAACTCTTTTGTTTGCTTTGTTTTGGATTTTCACTTATTTGTTTGATTTTTTTATTTTTGGCTCTTTTTTTTTCATACCTAAAATAAAACTAACCTGGGTTATTGTTCCCTTTCTTTGAATTGCTCATTCATTCTTATGAAAGTAAGATTTTTTTATGTGTGTGTGTCCTTTGAATTATGGAGAAATAAACAGAAGCAAAAACTACTGAAAGGGGGAAGACACAAAGTTGTTTTGTTTGTTTATTTGTTTTTCTGTTTTAGTCCAAAGAATGAACTAAAATCTATAAGTCACACACCATTTAGAAAATGATATCACCATAGCCTAAAAAGGATTCAATATTGCTTCATTGGATATTATGCTGTAGTGTTTTTCCTATTGTGTTGAGCTTTGAGATTAAACCTCCATGTACTAAGCCTGTTTCATAGTTTCTTGGCAGAAACTGATAGAAAGGAGACAGTAAAATCATTTTCTGAATTGTAATGCTGTTTGCTAAGTATCCTCTAACCCATCTCAGGGTGTTTTTCTTTTCTGTATCCTATGCTGGGCTGGACTGAATCACTGGCTAGGTTATGAGAAAGAAGCAGATAACATTTGGCTACAGTTGCTGTCATCGATGGGGAAATTTTCCATTAGGGGAATAACATAAGCCGAATCTGGACATTGATGCTTTTTATACATATGCAAGGAAGAAAGGGCTAACTATAAAAGACTATTGACAGCTGGGCCTTAAGCTATGGGGAATTAACTTTATCCTGTAACTTCTCTAATGCTATTTTTTTTTTACCATTTTAATTTTAACTGGTCTTTTTCTTTTCTCACAGTCATTATAATACATACATATTTACACAAATATGTCTATATAGATGAACATTAACTTATACAATATTACATTAAGCCATCCTTTTGTAAAAAAAAAAAATAGCAAAAGAATTAAGAAAAAACAAAGTTACTTTAATAATCAGCACATTCAACATTCTACACCTATAGTTTTCTACTTTTCCAAGAAAAGGAGGGAGGCAGTTTAATGTATTCAATTTGTAGTTCAGGATGCTCAGCTCTGTCTTATTTTCTAGTTGGCCAAAATAGAGACCATAACTAAAAGCCCCACCAGGCCTGCTCTTAGAAATATTTTGTAAGCTTCCTTCATTAACTCAGTCTACAACAATTACACAGATTAACTTAATAGGTAAATGGACTTCGCTTCAATTTGATATTTTTTATAATCATGCATTTATTGTATATATTTATTACTTTTTTTTTCCTTCAAAGGGATCCATAAACTGCACCATACTGTCACAAAGGCTCATGACACAGGCAATTCGTATGCTTTATGACACTGTAGATGAGTTAGTAGAATCTTTCATACACACTGTTGTGAAACAATATTTTTTAATTAAATTTCTCCTTTACTTGATCAAAATTTGAAGGTGATTCCAAATTCTCAAAAAACTTCCTTTATAGAATTCAATTTTTGACAGTTCTAGAAAGGTACAAAACTATTCTATCTCTTCCTCTAATCAGTTTCAACTTGAGGGCACAAGATATCCCTTTCATGATAAAGTCATAACTTCTAAGCTCACCATTTAAAACACCTTTCTCAGTCTCATTTCTTTTCTCATTTCAAGGCAGAGTACCATACTCCTCCCAATGCTTTTCTTTATACAGGACAGAAACTGAATTCTGAGATCCTCACTCCACATTGTATCTGCTATTGTGTCTGGTATTAAGGCCACTGGATAAGATACTTCCTGGAGAGTTAGGTTCAAACCCTGCCTCTTACAAACTAGGTATGAGCCATATCTCAGCACCTCTTAAAGATTGAAATCAATATCTCTGATTTCCAAGTCAGAATTGTTCTGTCTTTAAATAAAATGTCCCTTAATAGAAACTCTCTATAATAATAAAACCATAGATATAATTTATACTTTCATATATATTTTCTTAGTATTTTCTTTCAATTTATTTTCTTGATAGTTAAATATCTCTCATGAGAATACATTTCACAGTGAATTTACCTGCTTTGTTGTAAGTTTTTCTTGATTCCTGTCCAGTGAGGTAATTTTCTAGTTTCTAAAATGATCTTGACTTACATTCCAATTCAAAGCTAGTGTCACCAATCTTTCAAAGAGTCATTGCATACTTAGACAAAATACATGCAAAACCTCAGAGGATGAGCTCTTGAGTCAGAGAAACTAAATTCAAATTCTATCTCTGTTTCCAAATCTCTACCTGACATTAAACAAGTCAGAAGTAATCTTCCTGGAGCTCAGTTTCCTTATCTGTAACATCACAGAGTTAGACTAGATGATCTCTGAGGTGTTATTCAAACATATAAATAAGTATGTGTGCTTGAGATATCAGGAAAGTGTAAGGATCTTAAATCATAAGCCAAAATTAATAAAGATGTATTATCTGTTCATTGTAGAAGGAGTAAAGGATATAACTCCTAAATTGTAAGCCTGGACAATTCAGAGAATTCTGTTGCCTTTGACGGGAAGAGAAAAATTTGGAAGGGGAGAGGATTTGGAGAAAAATTTTGGGGCTTGTTAAATTTAAGAAATACTTAGGATATCTAGTTTAAGCTTACTGATAGTCAGGTGGACATGTGAGACTGTCAGTCCACAGAGTTAAAGGGAAAATAAATAGATTTGAAACTCATCAACATAGAGTTGATAATTAAATCTCTTGGAGCTAACAAGATTATTATGTGGAAAAGTTTGGAAGGAAAAGAGAAAACATTAAGGGATTGTTAAATTTTTAGTGTAAGCATTTACACCTCAGAAAGTGATAAATGCTGATATCGGGGTTAATTCATTGTTTTGTTGATTGTCTAGTCTTAATTAAAATTATGTATAAAATACTAGTGAAGACTAAATGCAAAAAGTTTGGAGCATACTTGGAGAGTTGATTGTTTAGCATTTATCCAAATCAGATCAGATACCTCTAATTATCACTATATCAGAAAAACCCTGAAATAAGATAAAAAATAAAACTTTAATTCTTTTAGGAAATGTTCTCCTCACATCAAGCCTAAATTTACCTTTTTAGCAACCTCTGCTATGCTTGTTCTGTTCTCTGTAACAAACCAGAAAAAGTGATAACTTCATTAAATAAAATGCTTCTGGGATGGAGGGAAATCAAAAACAATAATCATTTTTCTCTATATGGCTTCTTTTCTCAAGGTTAAACTTTCCAGCATAAACAACAAATTCTTATAAAGAATGATCTGAAGACTTTTGCCATATTGGTCCTTTTCCCTTGATATCTATATTATCTGTATCACTTGATATCTGTATCATCTTCAAAGCTTTCAATATACTTTGTGAAATGTGTCATGTCTAAGGGAACAGAAAACTCTCTAGATATGATCTGAGTAGGAGAGAGTAAAGTGTCTATTTACTTTTAGTACTAGACAAGATGTCTAGTGGCCCCTCTTCCTTATTGTTGTCATATTTCAGGTTTATTCTCCACCAAAAACTACAGATCAGTTTTTAAACAAAAGTCTAACTAATCACATCTCCCCCATCTTGTATTTATAAAGGAGAAAAATTGAATCAAATTTGAACAGTTTTCTTTTTCTTTTTTTTTTTTTAACATAAATCATATACCTGAGTTTGAGTTGGTTCTAAGATCAGATCCAAGTGAGTTCCTGAAATGAAGAGAGCATAGAATTTGGCTTATGCTCCTGGCCTTTCTTCATCCTCAGGATTTCTAGAAACACTGTCAATTTTAGGAGGAATTTTTTGAACCATCCATTCACCTGCCATGATATGCAGTCTCTCTCACCTGCTATCACACAGGGAGTAGATTTTTCAGCTCCAGTGGTTTTCATTTAAAAAGCTGACATTTCCCCACTGCAATATTTATCTTACTGTGCCAAGTTGTCTTCTTGTTCCTTCAGCGGGATATTGTGTCAAGACAGAATTACGGGGGAGAAAATAAATGTTACTTTTTAAATTAAAACACTCCAAAAATGATGAATTTTTGTAAAATACTAAATCCTTTACAAAACACCTCTACCAACCCTGAAGTATTTATGGGTTAGAGAAGCTTCATATTTTAGAAAATTCACTAACAGCAAGTCTAATGCTTCCTTTCCTGGTGAAAAGTTTATTGAAAACCACATTGAAAATTAAAAGAAACATCTTGTCATTATCCAAGGAACTTCTAGGTAATATGAACTAATGAAACTGCAACCCAAAATTCAATTAGATCTCATAAGTCTAAGCCATGTATGAGGGACTATTTTATATCCAAATGGACAAACTCTACTAGGCATTTATTTGACAAATAACAGAAATATGGAAAAGAAATTGATGCAAAGAGACAAGATGTCCAATTAATTTGACATCGGCAATGATGAGATTTTGTCATCTTTATCATCTTACAAAACAGTGTACATTACATTCAGGTTCTGTCTTTGTGATGCCATGGTGACTGGATGACAAGTGAGAAATTAATTCATCTATCCATATGTTAGATGTATGTATATGTGTATATATAGATGTTCTTCATGACTCCATTTGGTATTTTCTTGGCAGAGATACTAGAGTGGTTTGCCATTCGCTTCTCCAAATAATTTTACAAATGAATAACTTTGGCAAATAAGATTAAGTGACTAATCTAGGTCACAGAACTATTAACCATCTGAGGTCAGAACGAGCTCAAGAGGATAAAAATTCCTGAATTCAGACGTGGAACTCTATCCAATACAT
This sequence comes from Antechinus flavipes, assembly GCF_016432865.1. Lineage (NCBI taxonomy): Eukaryota > Metazoa > Chordata > Mammalia > Dasyuromorphia > Dasyuridae > Antechinus > Antechinus flavipes. Next base: position 232,359,085 of record NC_067403.1, read on the forward strand.
ACCTAGATGCTTTTCCTGAAAAGCTTCTGTTGGATAGCTAGCTGACCCAATGGATAGAGAACCAGGCTGAGAATCAGGAAAATTCATATTCTTGAGTTAAATATGGCTTCAGACTTGTTCTTACTCACTCTATGACCCTGAACAAATCCTTTAATTCTATGTGCCTCAATTTTCTTATCTGTAGAATGAGTAGAGAAGGGCATAGCAAAGTCACCCACTTCAGTATTTCTGCCAGAAAAACCCCAAGTGTGTGATCATGAGGTGTCAGACACAGCTGAAAATATGACTGAACAATATCAACTATACACACATATATAAATATGTTTGTACATATACAAGCATACACATAAATATATATGCATACGCTTATATACATTCATATACATATACATATGTTATATATACATAAATACACACATATATGTAAAGATAGATACAGAGAGAGACAGATATTTAGTGTGCACATACACACACACACAAAAAAAAGTCAATTTTCAAATTTCCCAACAGTAATATTCTTAGTAAATGGTGAAAAAGTTAATTAAAAAAAAAATAAATGTTGATAAATTGAACCTATGTTACATAGAGGGTTAAGGGGTTAGATTCCTGAGATTATTAAAAACTTTCCATGCGGGAAAAATATTTTTATATTACCAATTTATTTTGTGTACTAAATGTTAAGGATTATTTTATGGTTACTGTGTTAGGAAAAGTGCATATTATCAAGATGAATGTTTTGTTATGAAGAATTGTATGCAGAAAGGTACTCAGAGGCTCATGTGTCTACTCCACTCACATTGGCTTTCCAAATAAAGGTTTCTGAATATGAAAGGAGAAACTAGAGCAAAGAAAAGACCTCAGGAGGTGTCCCCTTCCACTCCTGTTTTCTGGCAAAACTATATCTCTCCTCCCTCCTCCATAGTTCTGTATCTGCCTATTCTTTGGGAAGGAAGATGGAAAGTCAGATCATTATAACCAGAAATGGGTATTCTGCATCAAATGTTCACTGAAATAATCCAGAAGAAGTTTCTTGCTGACCTTGCTTTAGGAGCATAGTTGCAATACCAAACTTGAATTTTAAATTCAAATAATGAAAATATGCTAAAATTATACAAGGATTTCTTTATTCCACAACAGTAGGGTAAACAGGACGAGTGTAGTACTTAGTAGGATAACAGCTGTTCCACAAACTTGCAGGCATTATGTCTCATTTTTTCCCTCTACTGTTCATAGCCTGGAATTGCTGTGTTGCCAACATGAAATTGAAAATTAGATTACTAATAAAGTCATGGGAATGTTTGACATTTTGAACATTAACTGTGGGAATATTGAGGATTGACTGTATGTGTATGTGTTGAGGGGAGGAGAGAATATTTTCCATGATATTTTAAATGTTAATCATTTGTCTGAGAAATATCGTCATGATTGAATTTTCCAAGTTTAATTCATTTTCTGGCATCTGGTGAACTCAAACTTTTCTATATATGTGTAAAATGGCAATTAAAAATCCTGCTTTCTAGATTTAGACTTCCTCTTATATGAAGACTATAATATTCCTACTCAATTATCCCTGTTGCTTGGGAGACATTCACTTATATGGAATTTTAGGAGGTTTCCTTTTAGTGATATAATATATGGAGAATATAAATTAGGAAGAATTTGGATCCAATTCTATCTCAGACATTTTTACCTGTGTGAATTAGAGATTTCCCTTAACTTCATTTAACCTGTTTCAGTTTCTTCTTCTAAAATAGATATTATAAATGTCAAATCCACAATTGTTTTACAGATCAAATATAGAGGCATTTGTAAAGTGTTTTGCAAAGTGCTCTATAAATGTCAGCAATAATCAATTACATGTTTATCTTCAGCAATCATTACCATCACTACTATCATCACTATCATTCCTGATAGGATTTTGATAAAAAATTTTCTGGAAAAAGTCATTATCTCTCTATGATTCTTCTAATGTTTAATGGTCTAAAATCTCTTGCGGAGATAGATTTTCAATTTTATAAAAGTATTTTTAATAAAATTTCATTTATACTTTTTCTATATAAAATAATTTAAGTTATCAAAAAGCATTTGGCCCTTAGCTTATTAATTCTAGGCTCCCTGGAACCAGTAAGAAAGCAAAAGAAAAGTAATATTTATGGAATCCTATATTCACATAGTTTTAGTTACTTCTTCTAGTTCTCTTTATTTTTAAAGGTTTGTAGTAGTACTAGTAATTGTTTGCATTTAGCTTGAAGATCATGAGTATTTGGAATAATATTAAAATGGTATTCTTTGTTATAAATTCAACTGGTTTTATCTAGTAATAAACTACTTTTAAGTCATTAATAGCTTTATTTAATGAACTTCATTGTTTTCATGTCCTCATCTTTAAAAAGAGGGGATTTCTAAATAACTTCAAAAGCTCCTTCTGCTTCTAAGTCTGTAATTTGATGGTGTTTTTCATATATCAGAGTAATCACCATATTTTATTTTAATTACTTATCCCCAGAGATGTGGATATAAAATTATTTAGACTTCCATTTTTGGAATGATTATGGTAATAGTAATGATAATAATAATTATTATTATCACATTAAAAACTATAATTAAACATCAAATGTACAGCCATACTATTTTAGGCATGGTGATAAGTTAGAAAAGAATCAATAGTAGTATGCAGAAATATGTAGAAGCTCCTTAGTGTTGCAACTGATCTATCATATAAAATGTCACGTCAAGAATATATGTTTGAAACTGGCATGCTCTGTAGGAATAAGTGAGATTTCTAGACATTCATGGAACAATTGGTTTTTATTAGATCATATGAAATTGAAGGTGAAGAGTGGTAATAGGATGCTGAAATAACTACTAACTAATTGCTGCCAAAATGAGGTATTTTAAAATATCCTTATTGAAAGATATTAAAGGGTTTCCTCTTATATAATGTTTAACAGAAGGTAAATAATGTTCTAAAATTCAATATTCTTTCTAAAACATAGCATACTACATGAGAAAGAACATTGGCTCTAAATTCTGAGATATAAATCATGGCTCAAATACTGAAGACCTGGGTGACTTTATATAAGTCTGTAGAGGACCGCAGATATTGGAGGGCTCTGAGAAAAGTATACTTGAAGGAAAGATACTTACAGCAGGGTGTTAACTCAGTATGGTTGATGAGATGATGGTTCTCTAGTTCATATATTCTTAGTACTCAGTATGGTAGGCTATCTTCCAGGGTTGTTGTATGTAAAAAATGAACTACTAATTATAACATTTTAAAGGCCTTAAAGTACCATATGATGGCATCTATTAATTTGTTGCTAAATTTTGTAGAAAGATGGGTTTTGGTTCAATGTAAGTAAAATTCTTTTAACTATTAGAGTTGACCCAAAATACGTACTGAGGGAGACAGATAATGGTTCTTCCCTCACTAACATTTTTGAAGGAGATTTAGTGTTACAACTTTATTTTGGGGGGAAAGGAGGGCGGTCTTATAAGAAAGATTCTCAGAAGTAATGGGCCTCTTGGACAAGATGACATTTAAGGACCATATTTGGTATTTTCTGACTGAAAACCACTAAAATTTTATCATTGTTTTATGCTATTGAATACACAATGAAAATATTTCTCTAATCATTTTAAGTGCATAAACACAGAAGACTTTTTTTTTAGTGTATCCTAAGATTTTGCTGCGACAATAGACAGACAAATTGTGCTTTGGGAAGAGAGACAAAGGAGGAAAAGAAAACTGAAAGATTTGTCTCCATTTGCCTCTACATTAATTCGTATCTCTATTTTATTTATTATCTTTTTCTGTCCTGTCATGTTTTCTCTCTGTGTCACTGTTTTTCCAGCTCTCTTAACTGCCTCTGTCTCTCTCTGCTTCTTTCTCTGTCTCTGTGTCTCTGTGTCTCTGTGTCTCTGTGTCTCTGTGTCTCTGTGTCTCTGTGTCTCTGTGTCTCTGTGTGTCTCTGTGTCTGTGTGTCTGTGTGTCTGTGTGTCTGTGTGTCTGTGTGTCTGTGTGTCTGTGTGTCTGTGTGTCTGTCTGTGTGTGTCTCTCTGTCTCCTTCTCGTTCTGTCTTAAAAAGAAATATTTACTAAAAATATCTAAGAACAGAAGTATTTGGCTACCACATACCGCTGAATGAAAGCACATATCCTTCTATGCAACGTCTTCAAATTTTGTGACCTTAGACACATTGTTTTATGTTTTACTGTCTCAGTTTCCTTATCTATTAAATAGAGATGATATGATCATCCTGTATTTACATATATATATATATAATATATATGTGTGTTTATATATATTTTTATATATATATATATAAGTTTAATATACTTTGTGAACCTAAGACCATTATAGAAATTAGCAATATGAATATCCCTAGTCCACAATTTCAAATAATTTTATATGCATTTTCACCTGATCCTAACAATTACCCAAGTATTTAAGCATCTTAACTATTATTAATCCTATTTTACCAAAAAAAGGAATCATGATCCAGGAAATGAAATAAATTGTCCAGATCATGCAGGTAGTACATAAGATACAGCTGTATCTTTTTCCCCTTAGAAAACTAAATTTATTTATAACTTATGGCTTTATAGAGTTGCCTGGGCACTCAGTGATCAATTGATGGGGTCACTTGAGCCAAAATAATTTAACAACAAGACTTGTTCTATCTGCTACGTTTCTTGACCTTGCACAGACATTAATTCACAAAGTATACTAATATCGAAAGCCATACAACTAACTATTTATAGATAATTGATAGTTAGACTATATTCTATTTCCTATCATAGAATGTTAACTTTTTGAATGACTTTTCATTTTATTGTCTATATCCCTAGTAGCTAGCACAGTGACTAATAAAATAGTAGGCATTTAATCCATCCTTGTTGATTAATGGATGAATAGCTAATACTGATTTAATACTTTAAAATGTATACATAGAATTTTGAAAACACACTAATGTTTTAGGTAAATGCTGTTATACCCATTTCTTGATTAAAAAAAATAATATTAAAACAACTTGAAGCTGAGAAAGTAAGTGATATCTCCAGGTTTTCACAACTAATTAATTTGCTTGTACTCCTACATTTAATCTGGGATTTTGAACCTAACTATTTCTTATTCTACATCCAATATTAGAATGACTAAACCACCTGTATTTTTGTACTAACCATATAATTCTATCCTAAATGTCAGAATGTAGCTAGACAGATATGATTCATTCTTGACTAGTATGTTTTCAGAGCATTCATTATCTTTGTGAAAATACATGGAAAACATCCCTAACTTCATTCCAGGAAAAAAAGTCAGGTAACCAAACAGTCACCACGGTCACATGGAAAAGATGAACTCTGAATACCAATATATCTCTAGTGAGAAACCAAGGATCATTTAACTTCTCCTGGATGGTAGAAGACTAACTTGGGTTATTTATCCAAACTGACCCCATTGACCACTAAGAAGTTATCATATTTCTATTTGGGGTAGGTTAATACATAAAGGAAACTTCTTAAAGTCATAGGGTTTCCCTTTCAGTAGTAAAAGGCCCCTCCAAGGCATCCAAATGTTTACCTTATAAACTACCTTCAGCCTGTCACTTACAATTTCTGTTTTCATTATAAATCAGCAGCAAAATGTGCCGACTGTCTGTGCTGCAGTAAAACACAGCTGTTTCCATTTGCTCTCCCATCAGATTCATTCTCTCATTGTTCTGTGGGGGAATTGAATTGAGCCATTTTGTATCTCAGTTACAAGGTATACTTCTGTTTCTTAGTGGTAGGCAGACTTTAATCCATCCTTAATCTTACTACCCTTTGTGGTTCCCAATAGCCCAATACTGAGTTACTTTATTCTTTCTCTCACTTTTTCTCTCCCTACTTCCCTTCCTCCTTCTCTCTATTTCTTTCTGTGTCACTCTTCTGTTTCTTTTTCTCTCTTCTCCTCTCCTCATATTTATATATGTACATATATTTAATCTTTCCTTCCTTCCTTGCTTGCTTTCTTCCTTCCTCTCCTTCATTTAAAAATAAAAACTTTTTTAAGATTTAATTAAAAAGAAGAAACAATCTTAAAACTATGCACTCATAACTAAAAAGAAATTTAAAGATTGTCTAATCCAAAATATACTCTAAAATATTCACTTAATTAGAAGGAATTATGGACAAGAGCTGCCTTATTGAAAGGTTTCAATTATAATACATTATATATATATATATAATATATACATACATGTATATGCACAATACATGTTTTCACACAAACACCCATGCATATGGTTTGATTTAATTTTTATTCTATTTAAATGTGTATTATTCAAGTATTTTTAAATCATATTAAGAAAGAGGGAAATTTGCTTTCTATAAATTAGAGCATGTCTCTTAAGTAGTTTTCAGAATAAAAGGTAATCTTTTATTATTAACATGTTCATTTGCATGCAAAGTTCTTAAAAATAGTTTATTGGATTTTACTCTTGTCAGATTAAACATTCCCGTTACTTTACATCTACATACATACAGATGGACAGACAGAGAGATAGTTGTGTGTGTGTTTGCATATGTTAGAGCTGAAAATATAAGTCTAGGACCTGATGATTCTCAGTTTACAATTACATTGTTGTTATTTGTTCTTTATTCTGAAAGAGAACCAATGATATCTGGAAGGTGATGTCTTAACTTGCAGGTAATTTGGATTTAAGTGAGGGAAGCCTGTATACATTCACCAGTTTCGTTCTCTCCTCTAGAGATATCTGGGCCCAATGGCAAGTTATAAATCAGGACTGGAGATGGCCTTGTATTGAGAGGGAAACCTTGACCTTTGTAAACTAAGGTCTTTTCCAGGTCTGTTTGTCTGAAGCAATGTTCATTAATTGATTCAGGCTATGTAAGAAATGGATCAAAGATTGTCCTATTTTTACCTAGCTAAAAAAAATCAATCTAGGAAAGGAAGAGCCTCAAGGTTTCTGGTCAAAATAGAAATAATTGCTATTTATACTCACTCTGAGCAATCAAAATCAAGCAATGACTAAGTGAAGTTTGGGGTGGGACTTATCGTTGGCCAATCAGAGAGGGCCAGTGATTTGGGTTTAAGACATGGTTTAATAAAAAACATAGAATAAATAAGTAGGAAAGAAGGAAAAAAAATATCCCAGAAACCCCAAGATATTCTGCGAGGTTTCAATGATCAAAATCACAATTACACATATTTGTATCAGATAGTATGACATAGGTATAATCCCAGATTATAAGCAAGAAAGCCTGGATTCTAGTCCTAATATTTACCAATTACTAACTAAATGACCTTGTGTAAGTCATTTAATGTCTCTGCACCAAGTATCTAGGAGTTGTATCTAAATCATGCATTTGCAATCCTAAAATGTAATTCCATACCATTTTGTCCTCAGCTAAAACCACAAGACCTTCTGGGTTTTGGATACAACTATTTTGGTGACTGTCTCATTTCAATTTGTATACATCTGCATAGCTGAGGAAGACAGACATTTCTGAGACAATATACAGACTATAGATTCAGACATCTTAAGTTTCTATCTGATCCAAAGCTCTCTTTTTGGTCAGATGAAATATAAATATTGTCATTTGAAGATTATATTCTTGAACTCCTGAGACCTTAGGATGCTTTACCACAAACAGAAAAATCATTAGTAAAATAGCCAGGATCAGAAATCCTGTCTTTCTGCTCTGCTTTCTAGTGCTAGTATCTCATCCCCCATCACATACAAATGTATATGTCCTGCCCTTCCCAAATACTGGGATCAATGATTAGTTACCTTGGGTAAAATTTCTTAAAATTCCACAGTCTCAGAGAAATTAAAATGCAGAAAAAAGGGAGATAAATTAGGCAAAGAGAACATGGATTGTTAATAGTGAGGGGAAAAGGGCATTGCTCAAAAGTCAGTGCTTTTATACTTGATCTATTTTTAAAGGTGCTCAATGTATATCCTGTCATCAGGAATGCTACTTGACAGATGAATCTATCACTAAGATAAAAGATAATCATGTTTAAAAAAAAAAAAAAGTATCCTAAGAGAAAATGCAAAAGCTCTAGGCGAGTAATAGGGATTTATCTGAAATAAGATCTGGTAGAGCCCCATTAATATTTTTGGAGATAAAGTTCTTTATTTCCTTATCCCAAATTGCAACAGCAATAGAGGTTTAAAGGACATGCTATTTATTTGCAAATAGTATTTTCCTACTGTGATAGAAGGCAAAAGAAAAAGAGGTGTTGGCTTTAACAGCTTAGGAAAAAAATGTCAGAGTGGTAAGCTGACACCATTATTCAGATCATCTTATGTACTTGGAGGCTGGAATGATTGCAGAGAAATTAAAGTATTTTAATAATCATCTAATTGGACATTCCTTGATTTTCTTCTCTAGCAAATACTAAAATTAACTCCCCCCCTGTGCTATCTACAGACCCATTTAGGTACATTCATGCACATTAAAACTATATTGAAGGCTAAATGCATCCAAATAAAAAAGTGATTTTTTTGACTACTGAGCCTGCATGGAATATTAATGAATCTTAATTCAAGTGCTTTACTTTCCCCCTGTTTTTATGCTCTTTAAAGTGTGGTTATGGTTTGAAAAGTAACTGTAGAAATGACATAATGGAATTCTGCAGTCATTCTCTCAAGTGTCTTCTAGATCAAATTTATGTAGTTGTCAAATTAAAGGATATTTTCTTTCATAAATGCCTGTGATAGAACTTATCATTACAGATTCTCAGAGCTGGAATGGAAGTTGCTGTCTAATTTAGACCAGCATTAAAAAATCAGCTATATTTCCTATTCAATCCAATCATTTTGTTTTGGCTTGAAGGTGTTAAGTCATTGGGGTCTTAGTACATATAAGGCAGACCATTTAGCTTGTGAATAACTGATAGTTGAGAATATTTTTAAATTTATTTGTGTTTATGTAGAGCCAAAATTTGCCTCTCTGCATCTTTCAAACCTGGCTTCCAAATCTTGACTCTATTGGGTCAAGAAAAACAAGTCTAATCTGTTTTCTATAAGACATCTGTTTAAATATAATAAGAAGTCATATCTAGATCTCTTACATAAATGGTAAAAGAATTTTCATCTCCATGAAACCACTTTGATTAATAATACACAAACTAAAGTAGAATTTTGTTTCAGACAAGAGACAGAAACAAAGATACAGAAATGGAAACAGACACAGATATACCAAGAGAGAGACAATAATACACAAAGGGAATGTAGAAATTTATAAACTAGGACAGCAACTGTCCTTTCTTTTCTGGTGAATTCCATCTTATGTTAGGATGTATGATTGAAGTCCTGACACTTCCCCCAAAAAATATGAGTTATTGGGGATGAGGATGATAGAGAGCCAAATTTATTCACAATGGCCTATTTAATTATCATAAAATGAAACAGATTTGCTCTTCTTCACCATTGCTGTTGCTCCCTGTACCTCAATTCCGACTCTAATCTGTTAGAAATTCTCTTTTCTCCTAGAGATTTGTTGAGAGAATTTTATTAATTCTAATTGAGCTACTCCATTATTTTATCATTGTCATTTTTGTGTTTAATTAGTTTCTCCTCTGAAGGGGTAATGTTATTCAATGAAGCACATGATTCCCCTAAAAGTTTGTGTAGTTACATGATCTTTCCTATGGGAAACTAAGACTTGTGTAAGTCCAACATACTTTTCTGAATATGTCAACCATCTCACCAATAAACTTGAGTAGCTATCTATTATAACCAGGATTAAATAGAATATCTTCTATTTGTTGTTTTTTAAGCTTTTCAAAACCAGGATGTTATTTTTTATATAATAGCATAATGCTTAAGACATCCCATACTAAGTGCTTAAGAAAAATATAATTTTGAATAGGAGCCTATCCTTCTTAAATATCATGACTCGGTGAATCATCTTCAAAGAAGTAATTAAGGACAAAAACTATATAATATCTACATTTTTTCTCTCTTTATGATATATTCTAAGATGGAATGGTAAAATTACCCCATATTTTATATTTCTGATATAACAAATAGACCTTTTTTATTGAAAGTGAGTATCAAATACAGAAGAGCTATTTCCCCTTGTCAATCCCCTAACCTTTTGAAATTATTTATAAATTTGTTAATGAATACAATCGATTATTAACTCTTTTGCTTTTAGTCAAGAAGAAACTCATGCATATCTGCAGATGATTGAAGGATTTAATCAATATTTTACTTTGCCTTCTTTTCTTGTTTCTATTTCCCATATTCTTTAATTTATTTATTTCATTCTTCTGTTTCGGTAGTCTATAATATCTACCACTGACAGATTATTTCTATTTTCTTTGTTTCCCAGCAACCTTTGCTCCCTCTGGACTTCACATTACAGAAATTCCTCTTATTCTAAGATCATTTTAGCCCTGGCACTGACACTTCATTAGTACAATCTGATCCAGCGGTTCCTCCCTTTTTGGAGGATTGACTGCTCCTTCTAGATCCTTACATTTAACTAAGATGCATAGACAAACATCATTTCATTTTCCACCTGCATATACAGCTCTTTAACTTTACCATCCTTTCCTGACTTCTGCTACTCTCCCCTTTCCCCCACACTCCATTCAACTTTATTTTGTGTCTTGTCTTCTCCATTTAAATGTAAACTCCTTAAGGGAAGGGATTGCTTTTCTTTTTTCTTTATATTTGAAATTTCTGGAATTAGCTCAATACTTGTTTCATAATAAATGCTTAATAAACATTTATTAGTTAACTGACTTTCTGCCTCAGTTGATTTTTACCAAAATGATTTTCTCATATCAGTTTATCTTCTTCATAGACAATTCTACTTCATAACAACCCATACCTCTACCTTTCTGCCCTTTTTATAATGTATGTTCTTCCAGAATCTTATTATACCCATGTTCCTTATGCCAACAAGTCTTAAGATGCTACCAACATTCCAAATATACATCCAATTTCATCCAAAACAAATCTATGGTCATCCTATGGCCATTTTTTTTTACCATGTTCTCTGGCTAATTTATTTCAAAGCACGGTGCAGAATGCAAGAGAAGTAAGATCTTCTTAATATCTTAGAAATTTAATTTTAAATAATCTTTCTTCTTATGTAAATATCAGTTGAACATGAAAGCTATCTACCATTTTTCTATTATTTTTTTTCTTTATTCTTTAAGCTTAAGCATATGTCATCTTGGAATCTTGTCTACTTTAAATTATTTTACTAGATATGATTGTTTAAATCCATCTGAGACCATATATTTTGTTTTCAACTTTTTCTTTTTGTTTTTCTCCATGAAATTGAACTATTTATAGTGATTAAATTCTTACTATTTCTCTCTTTACTCTCTTTAATACCATAAAGTTTTCTCCCTCACCATTCCATTCAATTTGATCACATTTTAGTTACATTTGAGAATCCAGGAATACAGTTAAAAAGCACCTTAGGTATATTTCATTCTTAATTTAGCGTGCAGCATTCCTGTCTTTTAAATTATGGCTCAATAAACTTGAAACCTTTTCTTACTCTATATTCTTTTAATCATATTAAACTTAAAACAGGTAGTACAACTAAAGTATTTTTCACATCTTAAAGTACTAAATGAATGTTTTACTATTATTAGCAGCAGTGTTAGTATCAATAACTGACACACTGGATGGAGCTCTGGGGTTGGAATAAGGAAAATTTTAATTTAAATCCAGTCTCAGATACTTATTAGGTGTGTGATCCTGGGCAATTCAAATACTGATAACATATATTTACTTCAATTTCTTCTACAAAATAGTGATAACAATAACACTTATTTCCCAGGTTTATGAGGATAAAATGAGATAAAAATTATAAAGTATCTAGTAGGGTTCTTAATATATAATAACCATATATATATATATATATATATATATATATATTTATTATATATATATATATGTGTGTGCATGTATATGAGTTTATATATATATATATGTAGATAGTCTGTGTGTATGACATACGTAAAAATCTCTGATTTATATTAAGTAGATACAAAGAAAAATAAAATGTAAATGACTCTCGATCAAATCAGTCAGCCATAATTGAGTATGAATAAGGCCTGAACACTTCTTTGCATAAATAAGGAACATTATTGAGAGATTCAGTCATTTTTTCTTATTTTGATAACAGCTTTTAATTTTGAAAATATATGCAAAAATAGTTTTTAATATTCACCTTTGTAAAACCTTGTGTTCAAAGTTTTTCTCTCTCCTTTTCCCCCACCCTAGATGTCTAGATGGCAAGTAATCCAATATATGTTAAACATGTACAATTCTTTTATATGTAATTCCACATTTATCATGCTGCACAAGAAAAATCAGATCAAAAAAGGAAAAAAAAAGATAAAGGAAAAAAAGTAAGCAAACAACAATAAAAAGGTAAAAAAAAATACTATGTTGTCATCTACATTCAGTCCTCATAATCCTCTTTCTGTATGTAGAGAGATGTTTTCCATCACGGATCTACCAGAATTGGCCTGAATTTCTTCATTGTTGAAGCCAAGTCCATCACAATTGATCATCTCATAAACTTGTCATTTCTGGGCAATATTCTCTTCTTTCTACTTACTTCACTTAGTATCAGTTTCATGTAAGTCTCTCCAGGCCTTTCTGAAATTGCTGGTTGTTTTTATAGAGAGATAATATTCTGTTACATTCACATGCCATAACTTATGCAGCTATTCCCCAGCTGATGGATATGCATTCAATTTCCAATTCCTTGTCACTACAAAAAGGGCTCTTGAATCGGTCTTCTAAAGAACTTGTATAAGAATGACAAATTTTCTCAGAACAGAAAATCACTTCAAGACTCAGAACCAGGCAAAAGTCTAGAAGTAAAAGAAAGAGCTCAAGTCAGACCAAAAATAAATAAATCATCATCATCATCATCATCATCATCATTATCATCATCAGCTTGGGTGCAAAAAGCAAAAGGAGAGAAAGCAAATAAGATTGGGCTATTACAGAGAAGAGTGAAATTGCAGATTTTTGTCAGCAAAAAACTGGTTGATTTCACCATTGTCGTTACTTGTAAAGGGCTGAAACTCGAAAAAGGTGACAACTTTTGAATCAGACAACCGAGCACTTAAGGTTAGTTACCTATTGGACAATGATTCTATTGCATATGTTTGGGAAAATGGCCCTTCTCCCTGTTCCATGCTGGCTCAGTGTTTGGTGTATACAGATAATTGTAGGAAGGATTAGAAGGTGGTGTGAGATGAGCCAGACTCACTTTTTGGCAGGATGAGGAAGGAAAAGGTTGGTGGTGAGCTTGTGGCTCCTTCACTTCTCCCCTAAAGACCAAGGACTTTTACTTATCCTGACTCAGGCTGTTCCTGAGGCCTCCAGGGAGCTAGTCCTGACTTCACATTTACCTATTCAAGGACTAAATTTATTAATCTTTCCTAACTTCCCTTCCTAATTTCTAATCATACACACAGTTCATTTACCATTTTTTTTCTGTTATTTTTTCCTTACTCTTTTAAAGTTTAAACAAAAAACTCTTGGAAGCTCAATTTTAACTTTGTTTTGTGACCCAAATATGTTTATATTTCTGTGGCAATTGGGGTTAATGCCCAAGTCACACAGCTAGGAAGTGTTCAGTGTCTGAGGCTAGATTTGAACTTAGGTCCTCCTGACTTCAGGGCTGGTGCTCTATCCACTGCACCAACTAGCTGCCCCTACCCAAATATTTTCAATAAGCTTAACTTTGCCTCAACCACAAACCACTTACTAAGGTTTAGAATTTTCTTTAATGAGGCCTCAAAGTAATTTTGATTTAATTCATAATTCACCTAAAAGGGAATCATGGTCTTTAGGTGCTTATATTCTTAGGATTCTTTAAAGAACTAATTGTTATAATGGCTGCCAAAAAAAAAAAAAAATCTCCTGTGCCCAAAAACATTATAACCTAGTGGGAAAGAGGATATATTCACATAAATAACTACTACAAGATAGACTAGTCATTTTGGGTTCTGCTTTCTCTACCACCTATCATATGCTTAATCATTTGACAATTCTTACTGATTACCTTCACAACAAATCCTCCATGCATGTCTTTTACTTAAACAGAAGCCAGAAGTTCAAATCTTCATCCCCTTATTGCAATAGCTTTCTAATTGTGTTTCTTAATACCAGTCTTTGCCTTTTTAATTCATATTCCACAAATTAGCAAATTAATATACTCACAGCACAAATTTAATCATGTCACTCCTTCACTGAATGATTTAATGATTTATCATTGCTTGCAAGATAAAATGCAAAATTCTCAGCTTGGATTTTAAATTCCTCCACTACTGTATTTCTGCATATATGTTCACATTTGTTGTGCATCAGTCCCTTCCATGTACTATTTCTTCTTATCGAAGTAGTGTACTAGGCTATTTCCCAAATTTTACATTCATCTCCTCTTTCCTAACTGCAAAGCAATAGTTTTCTACCACTAGAATGAATTCCATTGATTCTTTGTCTTATTATCCCTACGTTCTTTCAAGGGCTTCCTCAGGTGCTTCTTTTTACAAGACATTTTTTGATGCTTATTACATATTATTTTTCTCTTCTTCCTGAAATTATCTTGTCTTTTCTTTTTGGAAAATTCCTTGAATATACCTAGAAAAAATATATACTCTGAAACAGCTTACCCATGTTCTTATTTTTGGTATAATAAAAATTTTCTGTTTTATCTCAGACCCACATCAAACGATGCTACAAATTTTGCCATCTTTTCTGTCTGATATTTAAGAAATGATTTCTTTATGAAAATTTTTTCTACATTATTGATCCCCATTTTTTACAATCAATATGAAGCCTCTGAAGAGGAATTGGTTCCATTTCAAATCTTTTCCTAAATTTATTACATTGATAAAAGTTTTTCTCTTTCTGAAATGTCTGATCGAAATGGGAATTTCCTATGGCTAAATGTTTTTCCACATCCATTGCTTTCAAAAGATTTCTCTCCAGTACAAATTTTCTGATGGGCAAGAAGACTCTTCCTCTGAGTGAAGGATTCCCCATATCATGGATGACTCCAAAATTGAGAACTTCGGAAATGTGTATGCCTGGGACTATGTTGTAGGACTATGGGGGGTTGTAGGACTATGGACCTTTCCTTGCCATTCTTTAGAAGTCAGAGCACTCTTGAGGTAGAAGAGAATAAAGTCATTTTTTCACCAATCCTGAGGATTACACAAAATAAGGGAAAGGACACAAACCCTGAAAGGCAGGCTCTGTGAATGTCCTCATTTGACTGAGGCTACCTAAGGGAAGGGACTTACCCAGGGTCTCCTGATAGGAAGTTTCTTAGGCTACACTTGAACTTAGGTTTCAGATCCATCAGGTTCTCATCACTGTAGGACCAGACATTAAGAAGTCCACTGAAAAAATTAGTTTATGAGCTCTTAAGAACAATGACATGATCTTTACCAGTCATAAGAAGGCTTGGATTCCATGTCAGACTTTTCAAGTCCTTCTGCAACCTTCATAGCTCCTACCACTATTCTCTGCCACTATCTCAGGAAGTTCCCTCCATGAAAATGGACTCTGTATGGGCTGGACCACTCTAAGCAATTGTAGTGTTTAAGTTCTTGTCTTTGAAAAAAAAAAAATGATTTAAAAAGATAACTCTCCTCCCCTTTCCTTCTATAAGCATTTAAATATGAACAGTATAAGACAAAAAATCACAAAATGAATCAGTTTTAAATTCACATAAAACAGAAGAATTGAGGTTAGAAAAGTCTCAACTCCAGGAAAATGAGGAGACACTTTATAAAAGATTTATGTGCTGATATAGAAAAGATTTGTTCAGAAAAATTCAGTAGGGAACTATTAAAAAAATTCTCTAAAATGTACATACTCTTCGATCCAAAACCACTACCATTAGACATATATACCAATGAGATCAAGGCTAGAGGGACAGGGTGAATATGTATAAGAATACTAAAAGAAACGTTTTGTTGTTGTAGTAGGAGTAGTAGCAACAGCAAAGATCAAGAAACAAAATAAGTGCCCTTTATTTGGGGAACTGTGGAAGAAAATTATGGTTTGTGAATTAATAAAAATAATATTTTTAAATTTAATTTTAATTTAATAAAAATAATTTTTAATTTAATTTAATTTAATTTAACATAAATTTAAAAGTTTCAAATATGTTGGATTCAGAGAGACATGGAAAGAAATTTAAGAGCTGATACAATATAAAATGAGGAGAACTAGAAACCCATATAAACAATGAAAGTGAAAATAACTCTGAAAGACCTCAAGACTCATATCAAGCAGAAAACAATACATTTCAAAAAGACAGGGAGAAAAAAGTAATGGACTTGAAAAGTATAATGAAATATTTTAGACATGGATGATATTTTATTTTGATTTGGTGGATTATAATATTTGTTATAAGATAGAGTTTTTATTTGGGTTTATGTGGCACAGGTAGGTTAGTGGAGAATGATAAAGATATGTCCAAAACATCATCAGTTAAACATCAAAATCCAGGGGACAATAGTGAGGGAACTGAAGAAGGAAGTCTTTCGCTTCTCTCCAGTTCAGTTCATGGTGTCCGATCTATTGGATAAGTCAACCTCTGGATCCTACAGGAATAAGTTGAAAACACTGTCATAAAAAGAGAAGCAGAAGGTGGTTATCTTGATATTGGCAGATATAAAAGTGAAACTTGTCCATGCATTGAATCAAAAAAGATTGGACTCCACTCCTGCCATGTCAGACTTTTCAAGCCCTTCTGCAACCTTCATAACTCCCACCACTATTCTCTGCCACTATCTTAGGAAGTTCCCTCCCTGGCAATGGACTCTGTATAGGCTGGACCACTCTAAGCCTTTACCAATGAAATTACAGAACCAGTTCAAAAATACTCGCCCATATGGGCATAGGATCTGCAATATGGAAAGCCCCAGGAAAGCCTCTTAAAATTCCTTAATAATAATAATGATATTAATAATCTGAATAGACTCATAATTATTAATGATAATAATAATATTGATATTCTGAGCAGGTCTCAAAATAATTGGTGTTCAACCACAAATTATATATATATATATATATATATATATATATATATATATATATACATATATATATCAACTCCTCTCCTCCTGCATTTTCCAATCTTATACCTTATGATCTACTTCCTCCATATCCTCCTCTATGTAGTGACACTGATATCCTTATTGTTCCATGGACAAATTACTTGCTCTCTAGATTTGCATCATTTTCTACTACTGTCCCTCATTCCAGAAATATTCTCCCACCCAGTCTTCCTTGAATTCCACTTTCTTTGCTTTGGAATAACTATTAAAGCTTGTAATTCTTGGACATGGGAATTCAGAACTAAAGCAGCTGATGGACTCAAATGGAACCATACTATAATTTCAAGAATCATCAGGAAGACAAAAACTTTCTGAATTTATTCCTTTTAAAGTTTTTCTAGAGGTAAATCCTTCTAGAATCCATGTTATGTAAGGAAAAGTCTTTCTACAAAAAGACTTGTTTTTACTCTCTCCATTAATTATTCCCTATTAGCTTATAAATAGCTTTTGTCATACTATTTTTATGGTCTCTCCCAAGGCATTGCAAGCTCTTTAGGGCTGTCTTTCACCTTGTCTTCACAGACTCAACACAGAGTCTGAAATTTAGTAGATGTATACCCTGGGAAAGATACAACTTCTTACTGCCTAGAAATAACATGTGAAGATCACAATTTTAGGAAGTAATACAGAACTATGCCTTGATTACAAGGAGTTTCCTTATTTTCCTTTACCAATGAAATTACAGAACCAATTCAAAGCAATAACTCATAGTTATATACTTCTTTAAAATATGTACTGTAATTTGAACATCAGAGGTAAATTATAACCATTTTGTGGATGGGAGAAATGTGAAAGTTTATACTGCCTGGCTACATAGCTAGTCATTATTTGAGAAACATTTGAACCCATGGCTTGCTGATTCTGAGACTAGCACTCAATCTAGTATACTTGATTTTGCAGAAATTGTAACTGTAATAATCCTTAAATGTTATATTTCACTTTTAAAACCATTTAATGACAATTGATTTTTATTTTAATTTTAATTAATTAGTATTTTAATTCTAATTTTATTAAGAAGATATCTTGAAAATATATTTGGTGGTTGGATGCACCAAAACTTATAATATCATGGTCAGATTTTGCTATTCTGATCTTATCCTGCCTTCCTGAGAATAGAATTGTGAGGGCCTTTTAATGCCACCTGAACTAGAGCTTTTTCTTTAGTGATCATGGCTGGTTGCAATTCAGAAGATGATGGGTGGGGAGCTGGGGAGAGAGAGGAGCTTTCACTCTATCCACGTTCAGCTAGTCGATGAATATGTAATACAGTATGTAATAATACCTAAGTAATTTTTTCACTATGAACTCAATCCAATTCTATTATGTGATTTTGGAAATGGATTTTGAACATGGGCCTGTTTGGCTAATCAGATGATCATTTTCCTATTCGTCCCTATTTAAATGCTGAGTGGTGGAGCTGTTTGGGGGGGAAGCAGTGATTTCATTACACCAACAGAGGGAACTGCCATTCCAACAGAGTGACAAGAGCCAAATTGGCCAGGGGAAAATGTTCCCTAACACACTGAAGGAACCACATGAGGAATCCTGGCAAAATGTCACCTCCAACACAATGACTACAGGATTACAGAAATCTAATTAGCCGTTTCATTAACTGGGAGTTCTATCTGAGGACCTGGCAAACAATAACGATTCAGGAGCTGTCCATCCATTCTCAACACACTAGGCTGTCATGGAGATGCTCAGCTAATTTATTCTCTGTGTTTCTTAGAGTGTTAGAGAGACTAGGAGTTTGCATTTTTGCTAGTATTGTAAAAGGAAGACTCTGGACGTTATCACAATCACTGGTTCCTGAACTGAGTGACATCTTGACACTGGGGGTGTCTGCACTTGTTAAAATATGGTTTCTTTTCTTTGCCTTGGGCAAACTCATCAAGCATACATGGTTTCGTGGTGCCCCAAGAGGACTGTAATCAAGACATTCAATAGCTCAGACAAGATATACCGATTCTCCCATCTAAAATAGATATTCAAGAACATGCTCAAATCCCAGGGCAGAGTTAGCAGAACTGAAGAGCTCAGATAATGACAGAAGCTGGGCACTTTTCCTTGAGAGATACAGGGAAGATTGCATGCTATTTCCCAACTTTCTACCCACCAGCCCAGTTTCCATTCTCTTCAACTTATTCTATTAATTTAGTGTTCTACTTAAATGCACTAATTACCATTTAATTATGATGAAGTTGTTCATGATGGATAAAAGCCACCTAAATAAATATTTTCCATGTTCCATGCTCATTTGTTTATGTTACTTTTATTTTTCTTTACCTTCCTTTTGAATTTCAGCCCAGGACATATTCTGGGTGTCCTTCTGCTGCTATAGAACATGGTATCCTATCTTGTTGTGATCTTTTTCTTCTCAAAAACGCAGCCAGGTGATAAAAGTTCAGATCTTTTATTATTTCCAATATAGCCCGGTCAGCTTAGAGGCCTATCTCTCTGCTTGGTTCCAAGAGCTCTCTCCAAATGTCTTTAAATCCAAAGGTCTGGTCCTTCAGCCTCTGCCTCTGCTTTCTTCAGCCTCCAGCCAGCTCCAGTCTTCATGTCATTCCAGTGAAATCTCGACTTGTAGCGTCTTCCTCTCTCCGAAGAACACTTCTGCCACCAGCCAGCCAAGTGGAAAATATTCTGCCTTGCCTCGGAGAGAGGGCTTCTGGCGTAACTCTACTGAAATCCGTCAAAAGTGTTCTCTGCAGCAGAGTCGTTTCTCTCGAGTCTAGCGCGATCAGCCAGCCAAGAGGAAAAAAGTGTATTCTGCCATAGATCCTTCATCGCTGGCTTTTTATCTGCCTCTTCTGAGAGAATGGGATTATGGGTTTTCTCCCATAGTGCTCTCTGGCCCAAAGAGCTTTAAGGTGTGGACTTTGAGTAAAGGTGGGAACACAAGCCTTGTCTTGATTAGTTCTACTTAGTACCTTGTTTCAGGTTCTGGCCAAAACAACTTCTTGTAAGATTAGATCAACTCTAATTACTTAGCAGTTAGTAAGGATTCCAACATCTCCCCCTTTCTTTTGTTTTAAAACATAGGGAGTTTCTGAGGGGGTACACATAAATCCATCAATATGGGCCATAACTTTGTAACAGATATACATGGTATACATAAATCCATCAATATGGGAGGCATTATACATAATTTACATAAGTACATAGCAATATAACGCAGGCTAGTAGTAATGTAACAACATGAATCAACCTAAAAATTTACACATGTCCATAAGTCCTAGAAACAGTCCAATAGGATTCCATTGTCCATTAGTTCATGTGCCAGGAATCCAATAGTTCCTGTAAGCCCTGAAGTACTGCAAAAGTCTCATCAACAATTTTTCATCTCAGGGAACCCAATGAGTCTTGCTGGTTTTTCAAGAAGTAGTCAGCCATCTGATTCTTTCTCCATCTGTGGAAATATAAGCAGATCCTCTTCCCCAAGCAGTTAATCTAATTCCCTTCTATTTACCAAATTTGGGATTTCTCCTCATCATCTGGTAATTACATTGGAGTCGTTTGCATTGGATATTGTCTTGTTGTCTTAAAAGGCCTGTATTCTTCCCAACTGTAATCCTGATTGCTTTTCTGTTGGTTGATGACATCAGAATCCTGAATTTCTAAAGTCTCTCTGGGTGTAACCTCAGCTGCTATCATGCCCCACCTGTCCTTTGATTGATACTTTGGAGCTGGGCCCTGCCTCTCATTCTTCTGGGTCAATATACATTTAGCGGCCCAATGAAAGCCTCGGTTACATTTTGGACATGGGGTTTTGGGTTTTCTCTCACCCTGTCTTCTCACTCTATCTCTATACCAACATTGTAGCGTCTTCCTCTCTCCGAAGAACACTTCTGCCACCAGCCAGCCAAGTGGAAAATATTCTGCCTTGCCTCGGAGAGAGGGCTTCTGGCGTAACTCTACTGAAATCCGTCAAAAGTGTTCTCTGCAGCAGAGTCGTTTCTCTCGAGTCTAGCGCGATCAGCCAGCCAAGAGGAAAAAAGTGTATTCTGCCATAGATCCTTCATCGCTGGCTTTTTATCTGCCTCTTCTGAGAGAATGGGATTATGGGTTTTCTCCCATAGTGCTCTCTGGCCCAAAGAGCTTTAAGGTGTGGACTTTGAGTAAAGGTGGGAACACAAGCCTTGTCTTGATTAGTTCTACTTAGTACCTTGTTTCAGGTTCTGGCCAAAACAACTTCTTGTAAGATTAGATCAACTCTAATTACTTAGCAGTTAGTAAGGATTCCAACACTATCTTCCATCAAATGATTTGTTGTTTTATTTGTCCAGCATGATTTGTGGCTGCAACTCTGTTACATAGACTTACATGTTTGGGAACTCAAAATTTGACATTAGCTTTATGGAAGGAATATAAGACTTTATTAATTATATTATTTTCTCAGCTATCTCAGAGGAGTGGTTTTCTATTATTCAGTAATGTCAATCATTTCATTTTTATACATAAATAGTTACAACTATTCAAAGACATCATCCTTGGATAGAGTGATTATCCTCATAAAACTTAGGTAAGTGGAGACATATGGATATGGACAATACCTTCCATAGTGCCCAAAGTGAAATGTTTCTGAATTTTCTTTAGGATTTATCAAAAATTATAAAGTAAATAAAAGTAAAAAATGAAAGCAATTGATTATTGCTATTTACATTGTGAAATATTATTAATTTTCACAAAATTATTGGACTCATTCTACAGTTTTATTGAGGGGTGATATTAGATGAGGGATATCAAGATTATGTGAGTATCTATACAATACACTTTGAGTTAAATCTTGTTAAGTTTATCCTGCATTTCTCATTGTACCTTCTACCCATTGTTACTGGTTCTGTCCTTTTGGATTAAAAAGAAAATTCCCAATTCCCATTCTATATTACATTCCCTTCTACATAGCTTTTGTTGTAGTTTAACAATTTCAGCTATGAACAACTCCTTGTGACCCCATTTGGAGTTTTCCTAGCAAAGAAACTTAAGTGAATTGTCATTTGTTTCTACACACTAGGCAAATAGCATTAAGTAATTTGCCAGATTTCTATAACTAGTAATGGTTTGAGCCTGGATTGAGCTCAGGACCTCGTGATTCTATGACTAGCACCAAGTTACTTACCTGTCCATATTATAGTCTATCAAGTACTTAAAGTTTTGCTTCTTGACTCTTCTTTCCTCCTAAAGAAACTCTCCAAATTTCTTTAGTCACTCCTCATTTGTCAGAGACTCAAGGCCCTTCAAAATCCTGAATAGATTTGTCTTCAATTAAATGACTTATTTTATTTGTCCATCATAAACATGAACTTACATGCTTAGGAACTCAAGTTTTGACATCAGCTCCATGGAAGGAAATGAGACTTTATCAATCATGATATTACTTATTATCGATTATTAAAATCTATGTTAAAAGGAGTCTCATTAACTGAAGACAATACATTTTCAATCTCAGAAGAAGAAAAAAAAAAGTGATGATTAGATCCCATCAGTTTACTTGCTTGCCATTTTAGACAGTTGCTTTATATTGAGATTTATATGCAATAACCCACCCCACCCCCATCTTTCCAACAACTGCTATCTACTCTTACTATCTTCCTTTTGTTTTTCAGTTAGGGAATTGATTTCTTGAACCAAATTGCTTAAGGTTTTGCATTTATCTCTAGTAACCTATTTCATATTATATTCAATCTGTTGTTCATTCCAACCAAAATATGTGTGTATCACTCTTTGGTAATCTAGTATGGCAAATATTTGCTTTCCCAGTTTTGTGTCATTCTTGAAGGCAGACATATATCAGATCCTTAACAAATATTTCTTGAAACGAATTTCTATTTGTCAGTATGAAGCATTTTTGTTGTTTTTCTATATGTGATATGTATATATCACTTATCTGTATAATCATATGTGTGTGTATATATTTGCAAATATATATGTTCATATTTATTAGCAAGGTCAATTTAAGTTACTATTTCTGTAGAAGTCCAGTCTCAGGGAGATATCAATAATTGCTTACAGTTATGTATTGTTTGCAGATACAAACATATTTTTCCTCATTCATTATTTATAAGTTACCTATAAGGAAAGATGTGGGAATACTTTTGTTTCCTTTTTGCAGATGAGTGCATTAAGTGATATCTAATGTCACCGATTTAATAATGTTAGAGTTAGAATTTGAGCCAAAGTTTTCTAACTCAAAATTCAATACACATTCTATTTCAAAATGTTTTCTTTTATATATGATATTTAATATATTTTAAAAATATTATATCTTTTTATTCACAAAACATATGCATGGGTAATTTTTTTTTCAACACAGATCCTTGCAAAACCTTCTGTTTCAAATTTTCTCCTCCTTCTTCCACCCCTAGATGGCAGGTAGTCCAATACATATTAAATTATATGTTAAATCCAATATATGTATACAGATTATTGTTGGAATCCTTACTAACTGTTAACTAATTAGAGTTGATCTAATATTACAAGAAGATTTTGGCCAGAACCTGAAACAAGGTACTAAGTAGAACTAATTAATACAATGCTTGTGTTCACACCTTTACTCATTGGAGTTACAAGTATGCTAGCTTCACAAAGTAAACTTTCTAACTTCAAGGGAGTCCACACCTCCCTTAAAGCTCTTTGGGCCAGAGAGCACTACGGAAGAAAACCCATAATCCCTCTCTCTCGTATCCCACAATTCCTCCCTCTTGGATAAAAGAAACAGACAGAAGCTCTCGGTCAGATTTCAGTGGAGTTATGCCAGAAGCCCTCTCTCCGCGGCAAGGCAAGAGAGAATACATTTTTTCCTCTTGGCTGGCTGGTGGCAGACGAAGAGTTTACAGAGGAAGAAGCTACGAGAGGAGGGTTCAGCGGACAACCAGATTCATCTTCATCTCACACCACTGTAGTTGGTGGCTGGGCTCCCCAGAAGGAGACAAGAGAGACATTCCATCTCTGTGTTGGTTGGAGGCTGAAGAAAGCAGAGGCAGAGGCTGAAGGACAGAACCTTTGGATTTGGAGATATTCGGAGGGCCCTGAGCTAAACCGGCTGTGTTTTGAGAAGAACAAGAACTCCAACATTTTGAACTCATAACAGATTATATTTAATCTAAGAAATAGTTATTCTTCAGAAAAGAATTACGAGCTTAAAATAACAGCTGTTCCTTGCTTACCAACATTAGCTCAAGTTCAGTAACAAAAATGGAATATATGCCATAAAATATACAATGTGCCACATTAAGAGAGTGTTTTTTTTTAATTATGAGCTATTGTTTTACAGTTTATAGACATTATGCCTTTGTTAATAATAATCTAGAAAAACTTTCTTAACACTACATAGACCTTTTAGTGTTTTTATTTCTTAGCCATCCATGCTTAAAAGGGCTTGACTTTTTTATCAAATAAAATTTATTATTTTTATTATTATTATCATTGTATCAAATAGGAAACTTATCTGTTGGTCACAATTACTTAGGTCGTTAGTGTAGTTCTATTCCAATTCAACTTATAGGCATTTGTGACTTAGAAACACATACCAAATAATTTATTAAAGCAGTGAGTGAATTAATTTAGGGGGAGAAATCATTTTTCAAGAATTCACTATATGCAGAGAGGTGAAACACAGAATGGAAAATTTCAGTGCATAGAAGAGCAGAGTTCAAGGTCCATTCTTCACATATATTGGCTTTGTAACTTTAAAAATATCACTTAACTCAATACTCAGGCAACTTTTTAAGACTATACACTCCATATTAAGTCTTACTACATTGGTAGAAGGAGTTTCCTACATTTTGAAATCACAGATCTTTTCTTATCATAATCTTATGTCCCAAATGCTGTGCTAACTACTTGGTTTACAAACACAAAAATTCAAATTGTCTCTGCCCTCAGGAAGCTTACATTCCAATTGGGAGAGATTGTACATACCGTGGTTTATTGAGTGGGGATGAGTATTTTCATTTGAAAATTTAATTTTGAATGGAGATCTAGTGATATAAATTAACATTCACTTTTAAAAAGTAGTAATGGCATGTTAACTTCAATTATGATTTTAGAATTACTAGGCAAGGGAAAAAACGGATGTTAACAAAAAGAAGTCATAGGAGTAAAATAAAGAACGTAGTTGGGTTAAAAGCAGTATGAGATACTCAATGACAAGAAGAGTAGAGACAACTGAGAGTGGGAGAACTTTTAATATTAAATATTTTATAAACATTATCTTGGAGGTTGCTATGACAGCTACTGCTAAAAGGAGAAGCTTTAGGAGCTCTCAGCCCAGAGATGGTAAGGGTGTTTAAAAAAAAAAAAGATAGTCAAAACAGATAAGGAACCTCTGTACCAGCACTGGGCACATAACTTGGCACTATTTGGTATCCCCATTATCTATTTCCAGTTCTGTGTCACGGTGCGAGGGCAGAGAAGAGTGGTTTTGATTTAAGAGAAGAAGGCCCCCTTTCTGGATTGGGATTAGAGCAGAGACCATGAGAGTGATCACAAGTCTTCCTGGGTCACACCACTCTGGAAATACTGACAGTTACAAATCTTCAGAACTAGTTGTGAAAACAGCCATGTGAAAAATTCTGAAGGTAAGAACAGTGCTCACCTGCTTCCTCATCAAGGTGACCAGAGGCCAACAACTTGAAGTTCAATATCAAGATATAGACTGGAAAATGAGCAAACAACAGCAAAAACATAATACACATATATACACACTCACATATACACACATATTCAAATATGTGTATATTTACAGATTTGTATGTATACATGCATATATGGAAAGTTATCATGTGGATGATAAAGTAGAGTTTTCCTATTTAGCCTCAGATACCAGAACAAGGAGCAATCCATGGAAGTTTAATAATAGATTTAAACTTGATTTTATGGAAACAAAAAAGAGGCCATGGAAAGTAGTGGGTTTCCTCTTGCTAGAAAAATCCAGTCAGAGTATGTGCCAGAACAGCATCAGAGTTTGGTCTGGACTATGGATATTGGAGGGTTTTCCAGTGGATAAAAATCTATGGCCAACTTTTCAACAGATTTGAGTAAACACAAGTTTGATTGCCAATTGCCTCAGTCAGATTAAAGAGAAAAGAGAGAAGAGAAAAATATTCCCATAGCACATCTGATTGTTTTACTACCCTGCTCAAGAAAGATGACATAATAGCTATTTATCGTCACAAGGTTTTTTTTTTTTTTTAATCCTTTATCTTTTTGTCATTAAGTTCCCTCATAATATATCTGTAGACTACCTTTCCCCAGATTTATTATGTAGTATTCTATTGTATGACTTCTGCTTTCCAAATCAACTTGTCTATTACTGTCACTAACTAAATATAACCCATCCCTAACTTGTTTGTACAAGCTGACCTGTGCCTGCAATATATATCCTCATCAACCATCTCATATACTTCCTTGCTGTCTTCAAAATTCAGTCTATATATGATTATGTTCCATGTCATTTTTTTCCTTCCTGCTAGTTTCCAGTTCTTTTCCATCAGAATTTCCCTTTTATTTAGTCTCTATGTATTTAGTATATACTATCATATAAGAACATAGTATATTCTTATATCTTTTTTCTAAGACAGTATATATTGTGGTAAACAGTACCTCACACATAGAGGAAGAACTTAACAAATGATTGTGATTGATTGACTGAAAGAAACAAAGTAAGAGAACCAGATAACCAGGAAAAAACCGAGAGATCATTAATGCACCCAGAAATCGTCAATCCCATTCAAGAGAAACAAGTCAGCTTTGTTCTTAGCATTAAGATCTAAATTCTAAGAGTGTTAGACATTTAACTGAGTTTGAAACTCAAAAAAGTATTTATGAAATTAAAAAATATTTCCACAACATAATATTTAGTTTGTGAAAATAAAAAAGCAACATAGAAGAATACTATGTGGTATAGGTGATATCTATTGAAGCAAAACTTACTAATAAAGTAGGAGTTTGTTCCAATGTCCTTGGATCAACTTTTGGCATAAGATACCAGACTGTTTGACTTCTCCACAATGGGCTTAGCTATCCTAGACAAATTAAAACCTTTATTCTCATTTCAAAACCATTTTTTCCTCAATCTATTGTATTATCTTTTTTTGTCTTTTGTAACAAAATGTCTTATCCAACATAGAGCCACTGTTCCCTTTATAATGAAATCTAGGATACTTTTTTTTTAATACTCTGGAAACCATTTCCAATCTCATCAGATTTAAGAAATGAAACTTCCCATACTACCTCTAAGTTTGATTGTATCAGAAAAGTGGCTTCATAGAAATAACATTACCCCTTCTGCTATTATTCTTTTCTTTCTTACACTTAACCTGTAAAAGAGCCAAAGGACAATTGTTCTAAAGGCAATACATTAGTTGAAAGGAGCCTGAAGAGAAGGCTTACAAAGGAATTACAAGGTCATTGCAATAGATGTGCATGGAGCTTAAGCACAAAGGGAAAGTCCAATGGTCATTTTCACTCCAGGTTGCGCTGACATCCCTAGGCAAGCATAGTCTAAGATTTATTCATCCCTATTATCATTGGTTAACTGATAAATAGTCTTAATAATTTGCTTAATGGGCAACCAGATAATAAGACATTTCAGATACTCCAGCATGCTGTAATGGAAACGACTTTAGACATTGTGATGAGAGCTGAGTTCATATCATCCCTCAGACTCTTACAAATTGAGTGACCAAAGATTATTATTATCAGCTCTCCTCCCATTGATGAGAAACTCCTGAAACCTCCAATCTGAGGATATAACTCAGGAATCTATCCTCTACTTCTTTTTCTACCACAATCTTGATTTGCTAAACATTGATACATTTCCTCTCCTATTGGGACATTCCCCCTCCTCATCTTTTCAGCTCCCTTTTATATATGACTACACTCCTTAGAATGTAAGATCTTTAAGGAAAGAGAATGTCTTTATTTCTGTCTGTTTTAGTATACCTATTTCTTTGTATAATGCTCAACAGATAGTAAGTGCTTTTTGAATTGTGGTTCAAAAAGTTAGTGTTCTCATCTGAAAAATAGAGGTTTTTTACCTGAACATCTAGATGCATACTTATTTTCCCCTCCCATAATTATAAAATAATCATGATTCTGGGGTTTTACCCATATCCTTTCATATGTGCACTCCCTTGTAAAGTACCTTCATGTTTGAGAAACATGGGGGACATGGGTCAAATTCAATAGAAAGCTATTTTGCAAGAGGAGTGTCCATCCTATGCTTATCTTGCTAGGCAATCGGAGAACATAGTTGTTTAAAGAAAAAAGCAAAACTAACAACAACAACAACAACAACCAAAAAAAAAAAAAAAAACCCTAAACACCATAGTCCAAAAAGTGAAGTGAAAGATATTTCCCAAACAGATAGAAATATACATTGCAAATAATATTGCATCTTCAGTGACAAGAAGGGCACATGCACAGGGAACAAACATGACCAAACAACATGAATGGAATGAAACATACATGATAAATACATTTGATCAGGGAAGACACAGGAGAGAAGAAGGACAGAGAGAGACATAAAGAAGGAAGAGAGATAGCAATGAAGAATTAAAATCAATACAATTCTCTTCCTGTCTCCCACCCCCCACCCTCCCTTTCCCACTTTAGGGAAAGACATGTATTTCCTGCCACCAGTGAAGGTAGCAGGTTGTGAAGTCTGAGTTGACCTCAGGATCAGCCAGAGTCAGGATCGGCAAAAGTCCTTGGTTTTTAGGGGGAGAAGTAAAGGAGATGGACAAAACTGCCATAAGCTCTCAACCAACTGATCTCCCTTCTCCTTGTTCTCCTTGTTCTCCTCCAAAGTGATTCTGGCTTGTCTTATTCCATCCTCTAATCCCTCCTACGATTCTCTGTATACACCAAAAGATCAAGTCAGCACAGAATAGTGGGAAGGGCCATTTTTCCAAGCATATGCTAATAGAATATTGTCCAATAGGTAATTAGCCTTAAGTGCTTTGTTGTCTGATTCCAGTGAACCTATTCAGAGTTTTAGCCCTTTACAGCTGGTAGCACAGTGGGTAGATTAATAAAGCTAGAGTTAGACCTGAGTTCAAATTTTGCTTCGGGCACAAACTACTTGTATGACCCTGGGTAAGTGACAACCTCTGTTTGTCTCAGTTTCCTAAAGTGTAAAACTATATAAATATAATAGAACATATCTTGCAAGATTACTGTAAAGATCAAATTATGTAACATATATGTATGTATATATGTGTATACATAAAACATTATTATTATGTTATGATATTATATGTATATCACATTTTATCATATATGATATTATAATATATCACATTTTATCAAATTATGTCATATATTATATTGTATTATATTAATACTAAGCACTGTGCCTGGCACATAGTAAGCATTATATACATATATATATATATATATTTTTTCTTTTTCTTTTATTTTCTGCTAGAAAGTATCTTCCAGATAACATTCCCACTGAAGAAAGACCCAGATCTTTTATAAGCCATAAAGTTATTCAAAATCTAGAATCTTAGAATCTTTTAACCTACATTGGTAAATGAAGTTTTCATACCGGGAGTTCCCTAGGCTGATGAAATAATAATAAATCCTTACCAGTATTGATACTGATAGGCATCATCAAATACCTGGCCATAGATTTGCGTGATTCTGATTGAATGTTATCAAATCGTTTTCTTTACAAATCTTTCCTGGTACTCATCTTCCAAGACTGAAAGAAAGAAACAAGGTATTGATTAGCAAGAAATCCTACAGCATGACATGATGGGAAAGATCTTAGATGTGTTGTTTGTTAAAACTTGAATTTATATCCTCTCTCTGACACTTAGAAGTTGAGTGACAATAAGAAATTTATATCACAAGAGAAAGAATATCAGGGATTTTAAAAACAATTATAAACAAACAGCTTTCTTGCAAATACCTATATATTTAAACGAGGAGGACCATGATATTTTTTCTAAGGTAGAACCTTCCCTGTCCCATTCATCATTCATTTTCAAGCCTTATAGATCACCTACATCTGAATGGCACTAAGAACATTTTTTTATTACACAAACTCCTTCCTCCATTCTTTTAATAAAAATTCCAGAAACTTTGGTATAGGAAGCCTTTGTCCCCATTGTCCTTTCCACAACTTCAGACAGACGTTGCCTTGTTAGCTAGTGACTTGAGGTCAGGAAGTATTTTTTCCTCTGTGCTTTAAAATAATAGAGCCAGCAAAATAATGAAAATCCCTTGGGGAAGATGCCAGAACTCTCTGCGAAAGGTTATCAGAGAAGTGGAGACATCAGACTTGGGCCCTGAAAATGAAGTTTGCAGTCACTTCTGTCTTTCCACAAACATTTCAATTCATAATCAAATTAGCTGCTTTGGGTTTAGGAATAAACTCAAATAGATATGCTTCATTTGTGTCTGTGCTAGCTTTACCTGCTTTTCCTTAGCCAATTTATTTAAGAGATAATAATTAAATGTGATTTAGAATTGAAGGTAATAAAGCACAGCTTAGCAGTATTTCAGGTATCATAACAAAAATAATTTGATTTTCTGATATTATTTGAAACCATTCTGTGACAACCTGTTATTAAACTTAAAAAAAAATGATGTCTTTGTCAACGTTATTGGATTGAGGTGTGAAATCTTATCTTCAAAGAATTTTATTAGGTTTTATCATCGGCTCTACCACTTGGAAATGCATCAATCTTTCTCTCTCTTGACTTCTTTTGAAGGTAGGATTGACAACAGGACCTTGAAGTCAGAAGTCCTGGTTTGGATTCTTGTCTTTGAGACTTCTTGACTATACATACATAGGAAGATGTTTCAGGTTTCTTTTTTTTTAAATTATAGATTATCTGCAAAATAGGAATGATAATATTTTTACTCTCTTACTAAATTATTCTCAGACGTGTTCATCAAACCTTAATGAACAATTTATTTATTTATTTTAAATGTTTTATTTTTTTCCTGGTTATACATATATACCAATTAAATATATATATATATATATTTCTTTATGAACTATGTTGGGAGAGAAGAATCAGAACAAAAGGGAAAAAATTCCAAGAGAAAAAAATGAAAAAAAAGAAGTGAAAATAGTATGTAGTTATTAATTTAGAATCTCCATAATTCTTTTTCTGGATTCTGATGGCATTTTCACCCGAGACAGAAAGACTCATCTTCCTGTGTTCAAATCTGGCCTCTGAAACTTTCTAGCTACATGACCCTGGGCTCCCTTCACCCTATTTGCTTGTTTCCTCTTCTATAAAATGAGCTGGAGAAAGAAATGGTTAACCATTCCATAATCTTGTGAAGAAATCCCTACAGGGGCTTTTGAAGAGTCAGATATGAATGACACAATAGAAGAATGGCAACGGCAACAGATATAGATAGTGAGGAAGTTATTTGACATGTCCCTTCATTTTCAGATTAATAAAATGAGATCCAAAGTAAGGGTACATTTTGGAATTTGAGTTTTATAGCCAGGATTCTTGATTTGGAGGTAGGAAATTTGAGCTGACTCTTTGTCCTGAGAGGGAATTGAGAGGATTAGGACAGCAAATGGTTCATTAGAGGAATTTAGTGAAACTCATTGACTCCATCTTGTGATCTAATTCTGGAGTTAGTTTCATTTCCATTCAAATTTGGGTTTAGTGCATTTTGTCTTGTGAGAAATTTTATTCAATTGTGGGAAATGAGAGAAAACCTTATTACATTGTTTGAATCTACCCATGCATGTCTAGGAAGCTGAACCCCCGCTATCTGTTGCTTAGGGATCCTTAACCAAGGAGAAAGGTTATATTGATCAGAAATCCAGTCAAATGCAAAGATGTATGAGAAGAGTTGTCTAACAATTACATATCTCAAGTCATTCATAAGTCTTATCTGAAAATTGGCCTATACTGATCAATCATTTATCATTCCCATGCTCCCTTGATTGTTGACAGATACTTGGGTAATGGGATGCCTCCTTTTTTTGAATTCAGTGAATAGTATCTGTTTACTTTCCCCCTTCCAACTTGGAAAGTCCCTATGCATTGTCTAATTAGAAATCAAATTACTTAATGTTGTTTTGTTAACATAATTAATTTTCCTTATTTGGTTGGTTTAAATGTATAAAGATTTGTCTTACCCTGTATTCAGGGTCAGGGCTTAAGATGAAGAATTTAGTCCAGCTTTGTCAGGCAATTGGTATGTATTGATTAATAAATTGATATGCTGAGAAGATCAAACATTTGTTTTCCTATTATTTCATCTCTCAACCACCACACCTGACATTTGCTTTCTCTGTGGTGATGGGGAAGTTACCTATCAACTTTGGATCTCACTTTTCTAGTTGGCAAAATGAGTACATTGGCTTATGGATGACCCCTGACATCCTTTTCATTCTTATTTCATGATTTAGAGGCCTATGTTAGCCAACTTGCTTGTTTATACAGATATTATATGAAAGAACAAACATATGACTTAAGAGTTCCAAATCCAATGATCTTTGAATTATGCCATATTATCTGAAATACAGTCACAATCAATAGATGCATTAAACATTAAGTAATTCAGAATATATTTAAGCACCTATCACATGTGTTTACTGATAGTGAGACAACCTTCAGTTTATGGCAATTCATTCATTACCTGCTCTCTGTGAAGCACTTTAGTTGAGGCTAGATATGCAAAAATCGAACAAAACAGAAAAGAATTCTTATTCCTAAAATTTTAGTATTTTACTGAAAGTCTTTAATGTAGAACGATTTCCTTTCCACCCCTCATACCTTCTTTTATTTGCACATTGATATTGAACTTTTTAAAAAATTCATGGTAAAAAAATCTTCAATTTCAAATATCTTTCAGAGAGATCAGTGGCCTAAAATCATACTAGGGTGTGACTGACTGATATCCAGGGTTTGCTTGAGAGTTTTCTTTTAAAAAGGAAGAGAGTATAGAGAATAATCAATTACAGTTCAAAGTAAAAAGGGACAAAATAACCATGGAGAAGGATAGAAAAAATGATGAGTCCA
Source organism: Antechinus flavipes (assembly GCF_016432865.1). Lineage (NCBI taxonomy): Eukaryota > Metazoa > Chordata > Mammalia > Dasyuromorphia > Dasyuridae > Antechinus > Antechinus flavipes. Next base: position 232,392,235 of record NC_067403.1, read on the forward strand.
GAATCCTTAAGGCAATATTAAATTCATAGTATAATGCCATCACCAAAACCACTGTTTCTTCCCTTTAGAAGCTTATAGTAAAACAATCTATTACATAGTAAGCAAATTTCTCTAATATCAACCTAATATACTTAGGTTAAGGATCCCTAAGCAGCAGATAGCAGTGGTTCAGCTTCCTAGACATGCATGGGTAGATTCAAACAATGTAATAAGGTTTTCTCTCATTTCCCACAATTGAATAGATAATAAGAGAGAGAGAGAGAGAGAGAGAGAGAGAGAGAGAGAGAGAGAGAGAGAGAGAGAGAAAACATAAGAGAGAGAGAGAGAGACAGACAGACACTGGGAGGCAGTTATCTGTCTCAGTGGATAAAGTTTTAGTCCTGAAAACAGAAAGATTGGAATTCAAATCCAGCCTCAGATAGTAGTTTTGTGACATTGGAGAAATCATTTAACCTCTCTTTGCTTTAATTCAGTGGAGAAGTAAATGGCAAATTACTCTTGTATTCTTCCCAAAAAAGATCCCATGGACAGAATAAATCATGGAGTCACAAAAGTTGGACACAACTGAACAAGAATATATAGACTGAAAATCAAATATACAAAGTATATGAAATCATTTCTACAAAGATACACGTGTGTTGGTTGATTGGTTTAATATTATTTGGAGCAGGAGGAAAAAGGAAATCAGATAAACTTCTTGTAGAAAGTAGCACTAGAAATGAAGATCTGAAACCTAAAAGCCAAAGATGAGAAAGGAGTAGATTCAAGACATAGGAGACAAAATGTGCAAAAGTACAAAGAAAAAAAAAATGAAGTATCATTCATAGACAGTAAAGATTCCACTTGTCTGGAACGTAGACACCCCCCAAGACTCTGTCCTGCAATATCTCCCCTGTTCAACTTCCTTTGGAAGTTGTCATTAAAGCATAAGGATTCAGTTACTATCTCTATGAAGATGATTCTCTCCAATGGCCTCTCAAATATCTCAAACCAAATGTCTTTAACTCATTGTTTCCAGAAGTGAGCTTATCAGTTTTCCTCCTAAACTCTCCTCCACCTTCTTTCCAATTTTCTTTAGTAATGATGAGATAATCACTATCTCCCCAGTCACAATATAAGTTTTATTTTCTTCTCCTCATTTTCAATCACACCACCATAGCCAATCTGTTGCCAAATTCTATTAATTCTGCTGTAGGCCGTTTTCATTCACACTAGTGTAATAGCTTGCTTGTTTGCTTCTGAGTCACAAGTCACTTCTCACTCCAATCATTCTTTTTTACTCACTATCAAAACAGATCTGACAATGACATTTCCCTATTCAATAAACCCCCTTAATGTTCTATTACCTTCAGGATCAAATATTAAACTTGATTTACATATTAACGTCCCTGTTATCTTTGCCACCTCCTACTTTTTCAGTCTCAGTATATACCTTATTCCCTTCTCATATGATCCATTGACTCAGGACACTTGATTGTATCTCAAATAAGGCAAATGATTTTCTCACTCTGATTTTCACTGGCTATTCTGCATAACTTCTGGCATCTATGGCTTCTACTATGTCTTACTTAAAATCTTAATGTTTGTCAAAAAATCTTTCTGTTGCTCTTAATGTTTATCTCCCTCAGATATTGCCTTCAATTTATCCTGGATGTGTGTGTCTGTGTGTCTGTCTGTGTGTGTGTGTGTGTGTTTCATTTATTCAAAATAATGTGAGCAAAACAATCTATTCTACCTTTCATGATCATCTCTAGATCTCATGAAATCTTCAGTTATTCATAGATCTGATGAGAAATCCCCACACACACCTACCCACCCACCCATATTCCTCTAATTGTCTTTTTGTTGAAATCAGGAACTTTTGAGCTTGGTATATATTGTGAAATGCTGGTCTATTTCTAAATTTGTAGCAGATTGCTTTCCAGGATTCTCAGAAGTTTTTGTTAAGAGGAAGAGTTCTTACCTCATTAGTTTGGATCTTTGGGTTTATCCAATTCTATCTTATTATGTATGGTCCTTTATTGTTTTATAAAGTGTTCACAGTCTGTTCACTAGAGTAACCACTCTATTTCTTATCTAGAACTAGAGTATTTTAATGATTACTACTTTGTAGTATAATTTGAGACCTGGTAATACTAAGCTATCTTACTTCATTTTTTTGTTTATTAATTCTATTAATGTCATTTACCTTTTGATTCCATCCAGATGGATTTTATTACTATTTTTATAGTTCCATTAAATATTTTTTGTATATTTTGATTAGTGTGGAACTCAATAAATAATTTAATTAGGATCATGACTTTTGTTGTATTTATTTTATTTTTACATGTTATGATTATGTATATTATTTATTTTATTATATTGACAAGTAATAATTCTCCAATTATTTAAATGTCTTTTTTTATGAAGTGTGTTTTTAATTGTGCCTGTATGTTTTCTTTTGATCTTGGAATGTAGACTTTCAAGTATATTATATTGTATGGTTTATATAAAATTATTTTTATCACTTTGGCATTTTGTTGATAACATACACATGTTGATGATCTTAGTTAATGAAATTTTTTATTTAAAAAAAAAAACTTTGGACAATTTTAGTTGATTTTTTTAGAGATCTCTAATTATATGATCACATCATCTGCAAAAAAAGGTAATATTTGTTTCTTCATTAACTATTCTAATCCTTTCAAATTCTTTTTATTCTCTTACTGCTATAACTAACATTTCTAATACACTATTAAATAATAATGGTGAAAATAAACACCTTTATTTTACTTCTGATCTTATCGTCAGGGCTTCTAATTTTTTTTTTTCCATTTCAGATGATACTTGCTCTTCACTTTAGATGGATATTAATACTTTAAAGAAAAGCTCCATTTATACTTCTTTTTTCTAATATTTTTAAAAAGAATTTTTATTATATTTTGTCTAAGACTATTTTGTATTTATTGATAAAATTATGACTTCTGTTATGTATTATTATGATGTAGTGATTTATGCTTATACTATTCCTAATATTCAATGCAATCGCTTCTGAATACAGTAGATATAGAATGTATACCCTTAGGTATAAATCTAATGTTGTCATAGTATATGAGCCATGTGGTATGTTACTTTCATTTTCTCGCTAACATTTTATTTAAGTTTTTCATCATCCTTAAAGAAATTGGAATATTTGCTTCATTGGTCTAAAGTGTGTTCTTTCTCTGTTTTAGCTCTCCCTGGCTTATAGAAGGAAACTATAGAAGAAAATAGTAGAATGACTTTGTTGCCTACATTTACAAACAGATAATATAACATTAGAATTAATTATTCTTTAGAAGTCTGGTAGAATTTTCTTTTGAATCTTTCTAGTCCTTTTTTTTGGTAGTTCATTCATGACTTGTTACATTTTTTTTAAAGATGGGGTTACATAAATTTTCTATTTTTTTTTTTTTTACTATTCTGAACAATTTCTATAATCTTTTACAATATTTAACCATTTCATTTAGATTGTCAGTTTTATTGGCATATTATTTGGAAAACATATTACTAATAATTGTATTAATTTTACTTTCATTGATGTGCATTTAACTTTTTCATTTTCCAGAAAGCTAATGTGTTTTTTCTTTCTTTTGCTTGATAAAGTTTGCTAAAGTTTTGTCTATTTTATAGAACCACATTCTAATTTATTAGTTTTTTAAAAGCCTTTCAATTTTATGAGACTCTTTTTAACTCCTAGTACATCTAATTTGGGATATAATTGTTGATTTGTAATAACTTATTTTGTTAATTTAAATCTCCAGTTCATTGATGTGCTCTTTTACTTTTTTTTTATTTAAGAAAAGATTTAGAGGTATAGATTTTACTTTAAATACTGCTTTGGCTGCTTCTCATAAGTGTTTGATATTGTCATATTTTTTACCATTATTTTTAGTGAAATTATTGATTGTTTCTATGATTTTTCTTTGACTACTCGCTCTTTAAAATTATGTTATTCAGTTTCTCATTAAGTTTAAATTTTTGCTTCCTTTATTAAATGCAGTTTTGTTGTACTTTTTAATATCTACATTTTTGCATTTAAAAAATTATATCTTAATATTCATTGAATTTTTGTTAAGGTATCATGTACAGATGAAAAAAATATATAATCCTTTCTATTCCTATTCAATTTTTTCTAGAGGTCTAACATATCTAACTTTTATAAAATTCTATCCATCTTCTTAACTTCTTTATTATTTTTATATGGTTACATCTACCTATTTTTGACAGGAGAAAGTTGAGGTGCCCCACCAGTATAGCTTATTTGCCTGTTTCCTTCTGTAACTCTTTAACTTTTTCTTTAAGAATTTAAATACTATGCCAATTGGTGCAGATATGATTAGCACTAAATTATTCCATTTTCTCTGGTACCTTTTCACAAAATATAATTTCTCTGATTATTGCTTTTAATATGGTCTATTTTTGCTTTTGCTTTCTAAAATCATCTTTGTTTCTCTTGTCTTTTTGTTTTTACTTCATCTAAAGCACAATAGTATCTGCTCCACTTGCTGACCTTTCCTCTTTGTGTATTTTTCTGTTTCAAGAGTATTTCTTGTAAACAACATATTTTTGGGTTCTGGTTTCTAGTCCATTCTGCTTTTATTGCATAGATGACTTCATTCCATTCATATTCACAGTTATTTTCACTAATATGCTATTTTTAATATTATTTTCCCCACTTGTCCTTTTAAATTTTTTTTAAAAAATTAATTCATCTCTATTCAATAGTCTATTTTGTTCTAATGACTGCCTTCCCTACTTTACCCTTTCTTATATTAGTTTCTTCCTTATCTATTCTCTATTCCCCCTTCTGCTCTTATTCCCCTGTTGAGTAAGCTAGAGTTCAATATTGAACTGAATGAGTAGGTCCTCTTGAACATATTTCAATGGAGTATCAAGAATTGTCCTCTGTACACCCTCATTTTCCTTTCACCATAAAAGCTCTTTCTTTTTTATGTGAGAGGATTTTCCAATAGATTCCATCCTTCTTCTCCCAGTGAATATCTTTTGTTCATCATCTATTTATTTATGTTTATTTATTTATTTTTAGATCATCTCCTCTTAATAAACTCCCCCTTCTAACTATCTAACTAATAATAAAGTTCTCAGTAATTCATGTATCTTGCTATATATGCATATAAACTGTTTAATCATATTATGTCTCTTAAATTTTCTCTTTGTATGATTCTCCAGAGTGTTATGTTTGAATGTCATATTTTCTATTCAGCTTTGCCCTTCTCCTCAAGAATTATCAAAAGTTCTTTGTTTTATTAAATATCCCTATTTTCTCCACAACGAATATATCCGTTTTTGCTGGGTAGGTTATTCTCGTTTGTAATATTACTTTCTTTGATTTTTGAAATGGGATATTCCAAGCCCTCTGCTCTTTTGATTTAGAAGTTGCTAAATCTTGTATGATTCTGAGTGTGGCTCCATGATATTTGAATTCTTTGTTTCTAGCTGTTTGCGATATTTTTTTCTCCTCAATCTATATTCCAGGTCATATTTTTTCCCCCTTCTATGATATATTTATATTTTCTTCTATTTTTTCCATTCTTTTGAATTTATTATTTCTTACTTTCTGATAAAGTAATTTACTTTCAATCAATAGAAATCTAATTTTTAAAGAATTATTTCCTTTAATGAGATTTTGTATCTCTATTTTTGCATTTGGCCAATTCAGCTTTTTAAGAAATTATTACATCAGTGACTAAAGTCAAGGACAGACAAGGAAATACAAGCTTTTAGGCATAAGTCTTATCACCTATGAAAATGTAGCACCAGAAAAGCCAACAGGAATAATAAATCCTAAACTTTCTTCTGGCAGTATTCCTTCATCAGACCATGGCTCATAAGTTCATGCATATTTCCCAAAATTATATTAATGTACATAGTATGCCTAAATAAAAGGAATTGTTATTATTATTATTATTATTATTATTATTATTATGTCTTAACAATGAAAAGCCAAAAACCAAAATATTGCCTAAATCTGATAGATTTCTAATCTAATACTTTATCCAGTAAACTATTTTCCTTTATAACAATATTCCAATAATCCTATGAAATAAGTAACTGAAAATTTCATCACTTTCTTTGAAAACTGATAAATATGCTGAAGCAATGATTAATATTCCATTTTGGTTGAATATTACAAATATAAATGGAGGAGGGAGAGAAAAGGTTAAATTTTTCCCCACAATGTTTCATGATAATTAGGGAATACTGAAAAAATGTTGAAAGCTCAATTCTAAATGGTTAAATTAAAGTAAAATTACTTTTTTTAATGTTTTTTTTGTAAATGCCAAGGTATACATTACTTAAATAGTCCCATTCTTAGAAAAAAAATAGAGTAAGCTATTAATTAACTCCCTAAGAAAAAATCTCCACAGACAGATGGATTTACATGAGAATTCTACCAAACTTTGAAGAACAATGAACTCTATTACTATACAACTATTTGAAAGAATAGGGAAAGAAGGACTCCTACAAAATTCCTTTTATGAAACAAACACGGTACTAATCTAAACCAGGTGGAATGAAAACAGAGAAAGAAAATTATAGACCAATATTCCTAATGAATATTGATGGAAAAATCTTAAATAAAATGTTAGCAAAGAGATTACAGAAAATCATTCCCCAAGATAATACAGCATGACCAAGTGGAATTTATACCAGAAATGCAGGGCTGGTTCAAAATAAGGAAAACAATTAGCATAATTGACTATATCAATAACCAAACTAACAAAAATCATATGATTATTTCAATAAATGCAGAAAAAGCATTTGATAAAATCTAACACCCATTTCTATTAAAAGCACTAGAGAGTATAAGAATAAATGGACTTATTCCTTAAAATAATCACTAGCATCTATTTAAAACCAAAAGCAAGCATCATACATATTGGGGACAAATTAGAACCATTTCCAGTAAGATCAGGAATGAAACAAGGTTACCCACTATCAGCATTACTATTCAATAATATATTAGAAATGTTAGCTTTGGCATAGGAGAAGAAAAAGAGATTAAAGGAATTAGAGTAGATAATAAGGAAACCAAATTATCACTCTTTGCATATGATATAATGGTATACTTACAGAATTAACTAAAAAACCACTAGAAAAAAATTTCCAACTTTAGCAATGTTGCAGGATACAAAATAAATCCTCATAAATCGTCAGTGTTTTTATATATTACCAACAAAGTCCAGCAGCAAGAGATATAAAGAGAAATTTCATTTAAAATAACTGTAGATAACATAAAATATTTGGTAGTCTTATCTGCCAAAGAAAAATCAGGAACTAGATGAAAACAGTTACAAAATACTTTTCTGTATCATCCAGAATAGCTCTTTGGAAGATCTTGGTGCCAGCCCAAGTCCTTGATCTTAGAAGAGGAGTGATGAGGCAGGAACCTACTCTACAGTCAAATATGGAGTTCATTTATTTTAAGTTTTTTCAGTTTCAAATACTTTAGTACAATTATATCACCACAGCACACTGAGCATGTGGTAACTATAAGCACCTTGCTATTATCATGTAAATTCCTCTTTACTGCAAGTATCTCTGCTTTAAGTGGAACACAGATTGTTATTCCCCTCTCTCCCTCCCCCAACTTCTCAGGAAGACTAAGACTCCCCGCAAGGGGAGAGGAGAGCCTAATCAGACATTGTCAGTAGGTTCCCTCTGGGCTGAAGGGTATCATACCTCAAAGAGAGTTTTTTTACTATCTATGGCCCTCTACACTTTCCATACAAATACAGTCAGATCTAATCTCTTGGGGAAATATTAAGTGCTCATGGATAGACCAAGCTAATAAAACCTATTTATTCCATGTCAAAATAATGAAATTCCCAGGAAATTACTTCACAGAGCTAAAAAAAAAAAAAAAAAAAAAGTGTCAAGATAGAGACTAAAAAATATAAACACAAACTTCTTGAGAAGACTATTCATATTAACTTGATCTATTGATATACTTCTCTAAAAAACTGGCTTCTGACATCATTCAACTTCTTCATATTCTCCTTTTTTGTTTTTAGGATATCACTCTTTCTATCCTCTATTTCTATTATCACCTTGGTGTACATTTTCATTACCTCAGATTTGTACTACTGCAATAACCTGCTGCAACAACCTAACTACAGATTTCTCACCACTCCAGTCTATTCTGCATTCAGCTATCAAAGTGATCTTTCTAAAATATAGGTCTAACCATGTTAACCATTTATTCAATAAACTCCAATTTTTTTAAATTACCTTGAGCATCAAAAATATAAAATCTTCTATTTGGTTTTAAAAGTTCTTTAAAAATTTGCCCACCTTCAAGCCTTCCTAGTCTTATACTGTGGTGAGCTTTTTCTTATAGCCCGGTTAGTTTAGAGGCCTATCTCTCTGCTTGGTTCCAAGAGCTCTCTCCAAATGTCTTTAAATCCAAAGGTCTGGTCCTTCAGCCTCTGCCTCTGCTTTCTTCAGCCTCCAGCCAGCTCCAACTCTTCATGTCATTCCGGTGAAATCTCGACTTGTAGCGTCTTCCTCTCTAGAACTCTCCGACTGGCCCATTGGCCTATTTATGCTCCTTCCAGAGAGAGGGATTATGGGTAGTTCTACTTAGTACCTTGTTTCAGGTTCTGCCCAAAACATCTTCTTGTAAGATTAGATCAACTCTAATTAGTTAGCAGTTAGTAAGGATTCCAACAGAAATCCATCTGGAATAAGAAAAGGTCAAGGATTTCATGGGAATTAATGAAAAAATACAAGTGAAGGTGGCTTAGCTGTACCAGAACTAAAACTATAATATAAAACAGTGGTCATCAAAACCATTTGGTACTAAGAAATAGAGTAGATGATCAGGACTAGATTAGGTTCACAGAAAAAAAAATAATTAATGACTATTGTAATCTATTGTTTGACAAACCCAAAGACCTCAGCTTTTGACATAAGAATTCACTATTTGAGAAAAAACTGCTGGGAAATTTGGAAAATTGTCCTAGAGCGAGGACAGTGGAACCAAATATGGACCACAACATAGTATTTTCAGTCTTTTTGTTCTTCTTTGCTTACATTTTGTTTTCTTTCTCATTTTTTCCCTTTTTGATCTGATTTTTCTTGAGCAATATTATTATTTTTGGAAATTTGTATAGAATTGCACATGTTTAACATATACTGGATTGTTTGCCATGTAGGAAAGGGAATGCAGGAAAAGAAGGGAAAAATTAGAATACAAGATTTTTGTAAGGGTTAATGCTGAAAGTTATCCATGTATATATTTTAAAAATAAAAGATTGAATTTAAAAAAAAATAAGAAAAAATATCTTGTTTTTGTAAATACCAAGATAGTACTTCATGAAGGCTTTTTCTTATAACAGAATAAAAATGTTAATGGATTTGATTTTCAACAATAATATTCTAATTGACCATAATAATGCAAAATCTCACCCAGCCCAAAACATATATACATTCTTTGATAAAAGGTGCTTATCTAAGACATTTTCTTATATGCTCCAAAGTTTATTAATCACTGACATTGACTACTTGAAATTTATCACAGTAAATAGTGATGTCTAAAATTGTCTATGACTTTCAAATATGAATAAGAGATATGATTGCTTTATCCTGTTCCTTTCTATATTAGATTTAAAAAAAATCATGAATATAATATTCCTTTTAATTTAATTTAATTTAAGAAAAAATGTAATTTGAATGACAAAAAGCTACTTCTGTTATAAAATGTCTTCCCCAGAAAGGGGGAAGCCATTCATAAAAAACTTAAAAAAAAAAAGACAAGAAAAGAAAAAAGAAGGAAAAAAGCATACTATGAAATCTTTCTAAGATTATCCCTATTTTTCACAGATTTTATTGATGACATATTTTAGTTTGCAGTTTTGAGGTTTTTCTTTTAAAACTATATTTAAGTCTTAAAAATAATTTGTTCAATTTGGATTCCTGCTTTCTGTGCTCTACTCATTTGGAAAATGTATTTAATTCTGATTATTTCACAAATGATACAAAATTCAAAGGTTTTATTTCCTTAATGTTCCCCCATGAAATATAATATATAAATTCTGTCTTCTCTTTCCATAACTTTGCACACTTCATCTACCATAATTGTAATGCAATCACTTCTCATTTTACCTACAGAGCTCTTTCTTTTTTCAAAAAAACAACATCTAGTTCAGGAAACATCTTCATAATGTATAATAATCCTCCTTCCTGCTACTATTTTTCTCTCTTGAAATATTTTATATTTGTAACCTAGGTTCAAAACACGTTGATATAACGATCTCTCCATATTGGGAGATATTGATTACTCAGTGCTCTACACTTCTAGGGACTAAGCTCATAGTGTGATAGAGATCCTTGTTTTTTGGTCTTCTGGCTTCAATAGAGAAGATGAGTCTTTCTAAACTCTTCACATAAGGCTGAAAGAAGAGAAAGATTCTGGGAAGAAAATTATCTATCTCTATCATGTATCTATTCTTGGCTAGTGGGGGAATTTCCCTATTGCCTAATAACTGAGACTCTTCTTGATTGAGTTATTTGCTACCAAAGGGAGAGTTCATCCTTCTGTGTAACTTCTGGTATAAATTTTTATATCATACTTCTTAATTTTTTATCTGATCAGATAAATGGGTTTATTTCTTCTTTATTATTTGTTTCCATTATGGAACTGGCAATTGGTGGGGGGAAAATCAAACCTTGCTCGTATTGTTTAGGACCTTCCTTCCCCAAGGATGAATTGAGCCTAAAAATTACTTGTCCTAGGTTAAAAACATTAGGAGAACAGAGAGATATAATTTATCACAATATCTCTTCTCTATAGGATTAAAAAAAGTAAATCTATGCTAAATCCTCTGCTTTTTCTGCTTGTATGAATCAAAGTCTCCCTGGGAAAAGGTTGTAGGGAGGAAATGCTAGAGATATCCATGCTTAACTCCTTGTGAGTCATATTTAGACAAACGTATGTAGGCACATATAATCTATATGGGAAAAATAAAACAGGCCCATTACATTATCCCTACATATTCAAAATGTGCTATTCTTTATAATGATGCACCTTGTTTTTACACTAGATATAATTATATACTTATCTCCTACCTGAAAATGAAAGGTCACTGTGAGTGAGGATTATTTCACTCTTTATACTTCTAAAGTTACTGACTAGAAGTGTGACTGTACATAATAGGCAAATCATGAATGCTTTTTCAGTAAATGAGTGATACAATTAAATATACAGTCCAATTTCTTCTCTTTTGAGGTCCTTACTTTTCCTTACCAATTACCATTGGTCTTATTGGTCTGCCTTTAACCAAGGGTTAAAATAATCCTTTGCAATTAAGTCACATCCAATACATAATTGTTGATAGATTGTTATATCAAAAAGAGAAAAAAAATTAGATTTACACCTCATGCCCACAGGACAGATTTCTAATAGTCCATTCAAGTCTACAAGCAATTTTAAAAAACTTACTGAGTTTCAAGCACTGTGCTGAATACCAGGAATACAAATATAAGCATAAAGACATTCTCTATACTCAAGGAGCTGGAAAGAAAACTATTATACAGCAATAAATTTGGCAACTGAAAGATAAGTGGAGCAAAGGAGAGTACAGATTCAAGGATAACCCAGAGCTTACAAATCTGAAAAACTGAATGAATGATATAATGGTTGATAGATAGAGAAGTTCAAAAGTGGCCTGAATTTGTGGGAAAAGATGATTTATCTTTTATAAAAGTCAAGTATGAGATATTTATGGAACATCAAGTTTCTACTATCTAATAACTAGTGGGTGGGAATGTGAGAATGGAGTAGAGTAGAGAGAATGGAGTTGCAGATATAGATCTTGATCTCATCTTCATGAAGATGACAATAAAATTCAAACTAGAACTGATGAGATTACCATGTTAATTGTGTAGAAAAACAAGAGAAGAGGCACAGGACAGAACTTTGAGAGTACAATTAATATGAATTATGAACTCTAAATAAAAACTGGTAAGAAGAAAGAGCCATGGGGAGAAGTGTAATAGACAAAAGAAATTAAAGCAAAACAAAAGAATAAAATACATCCAGGAGGAGAAGGTATTTATTAGAATCAAAAGTTTCCAAGAGAGAAAGAGAAACACACACACACACACACCACACACACACACACACACACACACACACACCGAGAGAGAGGGGGAGACTTTCAAGTGTATTATGATTCACAGCTGTGGAGGCTTTGGAGAGCTGCCTTGCCCTTAATGGTAGAGTGTCCTTTGAACCTTCACAGCCATTCTGGGTTTCACACTTAGGAATAGTACTTAATATCTCTGAATGCAGATTGAAGTATATATATATATTTTTTCTTGTTTTCTCCCCAAAAAAGAAACAAAAACATGGCAAATGTGAAATCATATCTTGTACAGTGTTCTTCACACTATATATAATAGGCATCAAATTTCTTGCCCTTTCCATGATTGGGGAAATGATAAAGGTTACAAGAGAATTTGGAATTAAAAATTAAAAAATCAAAAAAAGAAGATTCTCTCTGTCCCTAATACATTAAATTCAAGTGGATTATCATGTTGACCATTTCTTGTCTTTTTCCTCCCCTGAGGCAATTGGGGTTAAGTGACTTGCCCAAGGTGACACAGCTAGGAAGTATTAAGTGTCTAAGACCAGATTTGAACTCAGGTTCTCCCTAGCAGCCTCTATGTTGGCCATTTTCTAGCTAAACTTCTTTGTGGAATTTAGTGAAAATCCATAGAATTTCTTGAGATAATTGAACCCTTGTGAATCATATGATTTAGGAGAAAGTGCACTTGATTTAAAAGATATAACATATATATATAATGCTCAAAAAAAAAACTGAATAAAAAGTCCATGCATAAATTGTACTAATAATTGAGAAGGGGAAAGGAAAAATATAGTAAATATGAAATATCCAAAACTAAGAGTTCATGAGAATGGAATTACAAGGCAATGATAAATCGTAAAAATTAGATGTAAGAGGGCTTTTAATGGCAGCTTAAAAATTGTAGACTCATTCAGTATTTGGCCATTGCCCATATCTCTTCTCTAAATTGTATGGATAGAAGAGTTTTGTGTAAGATTATCTATCTTTCTATTTATCTATCTATCAATTCATCTTAATGTCTATGTACTGCTTCTTGACCTGCAACTTTACTGGTAAGGAGAAGTTGAAGGGAGGAAATCTGGCTGCCACTGAAGAGACACATTTATTTCATAATTTATAACCATAAGTTGTCAAAGAGCATAGAAAAGTTATATGGTTTTATCTGGATCATAGAGGAAATTATTTAGATAGAAAGATAGATAGATAGAGTAAGTACATGTATAAGATTTTGCAGAAGTTGAACCCAGACCTTCTTGGCACCAAGGTCTTTGTGTCATTTGAGTATTACCCCTGGCCCTGTGAATCAGGTGTTAGCAAACGCAGAACAGAATAAGAATTTATAATAGTGCCTAATATGTGCCAGGCATTGTGCTAAGGGCATTACAAATATTATTTCATTTGACTTTATTAACCATTCTGGAAAATAAGTTCTATTGTATTACTTATTTTACAGTTAAGGAAACTGAGGCAAATAAAAGTTTAATGAATTATTATCACCATTTTACAGATAAGAAAACCAGACTACAGTGGTTAAATGACTTGCTATGGTCTAATAGTTCATATGTTATAAAGGTAAAATTCAAATTAGTTTGTTTTTGACTCTGAGGTTTTACTCTTTCTGTTCCAGTACTATATAGCCCTCCCTAACATTTGTCTAAGAGGTGATAAATTTTTCCTGGTACTTTAAAAAGACCATTGGTACAGTACTGGAGCTGTCAGCTGAGAAAATGATTTTCCAATCCAAATGAACTCATTACTAGTGGAAAATTAGGGGAGGAAAAAGAGAAGATTTTCTTTTCTTTCCAGCTCAGCATTTGCTTATTATGGGTTGTTGTTTTGTGAATGTCTTTGTTCTCCAGACCTAAAAGGAGGCAGATTCATGTGAGCATTCTCTTTTTATTTACTTTTTAAAAGTAGCTTCTATTTCTTAGAGAGAAATGTGATTATTAGCCATCCAAAAACTAGGATTATGTTTCCTATTTAATATAATGTTCTAGGTGATATATTCCTCCCTTATTCATGGCTTCTTTTATTTTATGTGACACCAGATTCCCAATATTGTACTGAATGGCTCATATCTTGGACACACTCCAAAGTATTAAATTTAAAAGATATTGTACCAGTCTTTTACATTTTGTGTTCCTTTTATTTAAACTCCCTTCTATCAAACCATAGTAATGTGGAGGTGGGGTAGCTCAGAGAAAAATGGAGCAGTTGAACAAGTATTCAATCAAACAATCAATCTCCCAGTCAACATAAAATTATTTAGAACCTACTATGTTCTGAGCCCTGTGCTAGATAGAGGGAATAAAAGACAAATATATGTTAATGCTTGACCTCAGGGAAGTTGCATTTTATTAGGCAAAATAACATGCACTTATCCAAGTAAATACTTAATAATTACAAAATATATAAAAGGCATTGAAGAGTTAGAGATACTAATATTTGCAGGGATCAGGAAAGACTTCATTTAGAAAGTCCAGCTAGAGGAGACTTGAAGACTGCTAAGAATTCTGTGAAGCAAAGGGCAATGTAACTATAGTGCTGAACTTGGTTTCATATCCTGAATTTGAATATAAGTGATGTCTTTTATTTATTGTATTATCTTGATTAGGTTAATTCTCTTCTTTAGTCTCTTTATCTGTAAAATGAAGGTGATTGTGTTAGATCGTCTCTAAAGATTCTTCCTGTTCTTGATGATTAATTCTAATTTTCAGTGTTTATCAGTGTGGAAAATGGGGCTGTAGGCCTTTGCTTACTGATTTGTTATCTTTTCCCACCTAGGGATCACATGCCTACATTTCTAAAGAAATTACCTAAAATATTGCCTGGCCCACTACTCTTATTAACAAGCAAGAAAACTAGTCTATTTAAAGGAGGTGATTTCCTCCAAGTTGAATAGATAGTAATGAATAGAGAAAGGATTTGAACTCAGATCCTTTAAATCCATAGTCTTTCCTCCCATTACACCTTTCAATGAGTGTTAGGATATTCTTTTCTTTGAGTGTTTAGTTTAAATTTTCACTGTTTTTTAAACTGAACTGAATTTATCTAATAACTACTTTGAATGGCTAATAAAAATGGTTAATACTCATGCAATTGTTGACATACTTGAAAATTGCTACTCAACTTATAAAAGCTCCTTATAGAATCATAAAGGGAATTAATCACATTCCTCTCATGATTCAAAAAGAAAAAAAATAGTAATCTTTTCTTTAGATCCAAGAAAACCCAATAGCCTATCACTTCACAATATTTCATGGAGAGAAATCTCCACCAGATGGACCACAAAAAAATCTGCTTAAGAAAATAAATAAAAATTTCAACAAATAATTTTAATTTGTAGTTTTCTAAATCAGTTAGATGTTGCCAAGAATTGTGTGCCAGAACAAGAAGACTCACCTTCTTGAGTTCAAATCTGCCCTCACACACTTACTAGTAGTGTGACCCTGGGCAAATCCTTTAATTCTATTTGCCTCAGTTTCCTTATTTGTAACACCAAGAAAATCCCAAATCATGTGACAGTCAGATGGAACTTCATCACTCTTCATCTAAAGAAGACCAAATGGAAAAGATGAATAAATTTGCAAATTGGCGTCATGAAAATGTTGCTAGATTTAAACTAAATTTATTACTGATGAAAAACTGGACTTTGGTCATCAATTAACCTTGTTGGAATGCAGTTTTCTCCTCTGTAAAACAAGAGTAGTTTGATGAAATGACCTATACAAGTCTGACTACTCCATTCAAGAAATTCCAGTTTCTTTTTTACCTCTTAGATGAAATATAAACTCCTCTGTCCACAATCCAAATCCTTCACAATCTTCCACCATCATAAGTTTTCAGTTTTATTAAATACTATTTCTCTTTATACTGCATCACCCAGCTGCCCTACATTTTGTTCCACAAGGTTCTATATCTTGTTGCCAAATCTTTGTTGATCCCTATGCTTAGAATAGGTTACCACAACACTTTCATCTCTATTTATTTTCCTTGCTTAACTTGAAACAGTTAAAATGTGTTCTGCTACATGAATTCTTTTCTTATGCTCTCTGATGCTAATATCTATGTCCTCTAATGACTTTGTATTTACTTTGTAAGTATTTTGTATTCTCTACTATGTGTACAGCTTGTTTTCTCTATAGAATGTAAGCTATTTGAGAACAGGGATTGTGCTATTTATACCTTTTCTTTTCCAGAACCTAGCAAGGTGTTTAGAATAAAATAGGAATTTATTAAATGACTGCTGATTGAACTAATTTCTCATCCAGGTCTTTCACCATATGATCTCTGATTCTAAAGAAGAATAGTTAATATGCAAAAATCTCCAGTAAGTGCCCTCACAGCTTGGGCCACATAATAATCTTCTGAGTTATTGTCCTCCCACTCTTTTCCAGGTATGGGAATGTCAACATAAATAAATAAAATAAAATATTACTTATCTAGCAAGCCATTTTAAAGAGTCTTAAATAATGTTTAATAGTAATTAGGCAGGTTCCACTTGCTTGGCTTTAATTTAAGGTATATATTACCTTAATCCTTGCATTGAGGAAGAAAAAACAGCTTGCTTGGGATGTTATCTCTGCAGTTAAAGTGACACCTGGAAAACATGATTCAAAAAGAGTGAGAAGTAGAATGATAAACTATCACTCCTTTTCCATTTGGGTCCTCTGTTGAACTTTCTTCCCTAGAGGATGACCTATCCACTTAGCAAAACCCTTAGTTACTAGAACTATCTTGATTTCTTAACCAAATACTCCAATTTCTCCATATCCTTTGGAATAAAAAATCAAGAAACTATATATTTATGACTAGAAATGGTTTTAGAGGCCAATTAGTCCAACCCTTTTATTTTAAAGATGAAGAACTGAGGAATAGATTGCTTATATGACTTGTCTTGGGAAGTGAAGAAAGGAACAGAAAGGGATCAGTTTCCCACTCAAAATTATATAGAAAAAACAACCAAACAACAAAACCCAAAACAAAACCAAATTAAAACAAACAAACAAACAAACAAACAAACAAACAACAACAACAACAAAAAAAAAAAAAAACAGTTCTTTGAAAGGCATCATTAAACCAGAGATTCAGATGTCTGGAGTCCTTTTCTAAACATTAACCAGAAATATTCTATCCTCAAGTTAAAATGGTTTTATTAGCTAGGATATCACCACAGGCAGTGAAAGTGGGTGGGTCAGAAGCAAGAGGAGGAGGATATTTGAATTATACATTTCTCCAAAGCTATGATCATATAATTTAAAGCTGGTGGACCTTTTAGAAATTAGATGTTATCAAATCTACAATTTATAATTAAGAGTTCTAGATATAGAGAGGTAAAGGACTCATTCAGTGTAAATATACTAGTATGGAATACGGAAGTATACTAGCAAAAGAATAAATAAATAAATAAAAATCTCTTCATAATCTTTGCACTTTCCAATGTAGTAAATATCAAAAATACTTGCATTATACATATAGCTTACCCTCTCATGCTATTTCCTCAATTTGTAATAATTGTTGGATTAATTGATTGATTAGTTCAGTTAAGGACTCTGGGGCATCTATGATTATATTAATTAGAGTAAGAGCTAAATGACGTCAAAGAAAATGTTTCCTGAGGTCAGTCACAGATGTGCAGTATTTTCAATATTTAATAGATTCTCTAGAGGACAAATGAAGTCTAGAGATGGCAGAATTTAGTTATTTTCCTCCGAATTCAGCATTTTTTCTTTCAGACAAGTCAAAATATATCACAAAGGTTTCTTTCTTTCCTCTGAGGCTACTAAATATATTTTTAGAAGGCAAGATTAAGCTTTGAGAGTCATTTTTATAATCTAAGTTGCTTAAATTCCCTACCAAATTTGAGTCTAACTTCCCTGAATGATGCCATAAGTAGTACAAAAATGAGAAGTATTAATTTGGACAAAGCTTATTTTCTGTCAGGCATGGATTATCATGTGGGAAGGAACAAAAACTCTGGAAGGAACAAAAACTCTAGAAGGAAGTAGCCACTCTAGTTCTTAGTCTTGTTTGTAGCATGCACGTATGTCCTCCTCTCTCCCCTTCAGTAGCTTATGAATGAGTAAATAACATGGCTGAATAACTTTTAAAAAATGAAACATGTAAACAACAACAACAATAATATATCTCAAGGTCAGATCCATTTTATGCTTTAAATGGAATTCTGTGAAGGGAAAAAGAAGTTTTGCTATCATTATGCTATTTTTTTTTTTTAATTAAGCTTTTGCTTTTAAAAAATGCTTTGAGACAGAGCAAAAATGGAACACTTAGTTAGTTTAGTTCCATCATTGATGAACTCCATGACCCTAGGCAACTCAATTCACTACTGTAGGACTCAGTTTGATCATCTGGAAAATGAAAGTAGAGTTGGATGATATCTGGAATCCCTTCCAGCTATAACAAATGGTTTCTAAGGAAAAAAAAAATCCATTGGGGAGAAAACTCTTATTTTTAATCCTGACTTTAAAATGAGTATGAATAACAGATTTCTGAAATGCTCAAACTGTCAAAACTATCTTTATTTTTATAACCTTGCCATGAGATTTTGTAAAGAACCGTGAATATAACAAATCCTTAATAACCTGTCTTAACCTGTACAAATGAAAATTAAGTTAGACTGGCCATGTGGAATCTCATAAAAAAGAATTCCCATATGGTGGAGGAATTTTGAGAGGATCATATTTCAAGTCTTTATTGGGGAATGAAGATGTGTTTCACATGCCTAGAGTTAGGGAGATTAATTTTCCCAAGTTCAAATATAGGCTCACACCTACTAGCTCCATGACCTTGAGTAAGTCCTTCAATCCTGCTAGCCTAATTTTTCTCATCTGTAAAGAGCACCCACTTCCTGAGATTAATAAAATGGGATGATATTTGTAAAGCATTATGTAAACCTTAAAAGCTTATGCATATGCAAACTAATAGGAGGAGGAAGAAGAGTAGGAGGGAGGAGGAGGAAAAAGAGGAATAGGGAGAAAAAGAAGAACAGAGGAGAAGGAATCATAGATGTAGTAGTAATAGTAGTTTCCCATTTTATCTGGAGCCATTGCCAGTCATTTTAACCTATGTCTTACGATTGAATTCTGATGACTCTAGAGTACATGATGGGATAAAGGGATGCAGAATTGATGAATCCCCAACAAGTATTGGGGTTCTGGAACTCTTCCAATATGGGCCACCTATAACTTGGCCTTCTGATTGGATACAGTAACTGTGAGGTCATAATAATTTTGTCAAAGCAAGGAATTCACAAAAAATTCAATTAGGGCCCATTGAAACAAAGGCCTATTTAAGGACAAGATAATCTTGTCAATGCTAATCCCTGCCTGCTTTAAGGAATAGCTTTGAGATTTCAGATAGAGCCCATTGCCTTTGATGGGTCACTGAAATTCAACAAAAATTTTCTCAGGTCTATGCCCCTCCTTTTGGTTACCTAACTGTCAAGGAGGTAGGGTCTTTTGCTGGGATTTATTCACCCTATCAAACAGAATAAAGCTTATAACTTTGCACAGTTTTGACTGAGTTAAATCCATTTCTTGCTAGGACAAGAAGCTCAGGAGGATCAAAATCATATTGATTACCTTTATTTCAACAAATAATTAGTAATACATAGCATCTATATAACACTTTGAATTTTGCAAAGATGTCTACAAATATCTCATTTTCTCCTAAAAGCATTCTGAGAGTTTGGTTACAGTGATGAAAGCTGAGGTAGACAGGGTAGTGAGTTGCTTAGAATTACACAGCTATGCAGACATATTTTTTCCTTTTATTTTTAAGTTAATAATAGCTTTTTGTTTTCACAATATATACAAAGATACTTTTCAACAACCACTCTTGCAAAAGCTTGTCTCCCTTTCCCCCAGTCTCTTCCCCTAGACAATAAGTAATCTAATATATGTTAAACATTTGCAATTCTTTTATACACATTTCCACATTTATCATGCTGCAAAAGAAAAATCAGTCAAAAAGGAAAAAAAAAAGAAAAAAAAAGCAAACAAATAACAACAAAAAAGATGAAAACATTGTGGTATGATCCATATTTAGTCCCCACAGTCCTCTTTTTAAGATGCAGATGAGGCCATTTTTTAAAATAGCTTTTTATTTACAAGTTATATGCATGTGTAATTTTACATCATTGACAATTGCCAAACCTTTTGTTCCAATTTTTTTCCTCCTTCCCCCCACCCCTTTCCCGTAGGGTGACCGATACATGTTAAATATGTTAAAATATAAATTAAATACAATATAAGCATACATGTCCTAACAGTTATTTTGCTGTACAAAAAGAATAGGAGTTTGAAATAGTATATATTAGCCTGTGAAGGAAATCAAAAATGCAGGTGGACAAAAATAGAGGGATTGGGAATTCTATGTATGGTTTATAGTCATCTCCCAGAGTTCTTTTGCTGGGTATAGCTAGTTCAATTCATTACTGCTCTATTAGAACTGCTTTGGTTCATCTTATTGTTGAAGATGGCCAGGTCTATCAGAATTGATCATCATATAGTATTGTTGTTGAAGTATATAATGATCTCCTGGTCCTGCTCATTTCACTCAGTATCAGTTCATGTAAGTGTTGAAGAGACCATATTTTAAATCAGTTTTTCCCAAGTCCATGTCCAGCATTAAGCTGTACCATCTACCAGTCCATATTACTGTACTAAAAAAATCTTGGGATATAAAGATCAAAATGAGGAAAAAACATATTTTGAGGATTTTATACTCTATAGGTCACAAATATGTTTACAAATGGGAATATACTCATAAAATGATGATTAATAAGTTACTATCATATTGTGCTATGATCTTTTGTTCAGTTAGAAAATAACTCCTCAGGGAAGCTGGGGGCAGTAGATACAGCACCAGCCCTGAAGTCAGGAGGACCTGAGTTCAATTCTGCCCCCAAGACACTTAACACTTCCTAGCTGTGTTCCTTGGGCAAGTAACAAAAAAGAAAGAAAGAAAGACAGACAGACAGAAAAACAGACAGGAAAGAAGGAAGGAAGGGAGGGAGGAAGGAAGGGAAGAAGGATGAATTTTCTAAGTCTGAAGGTTTACAAAGTACTTTCTTCTTTTGGTGTTAATAGCACAACTGCAATCATGTAGAAAACTGAGTCTCAGAAATGTGTAATAATTTTCCAACATCCAAAAAGGGAATACATTATACTTAATTTTTTCATATTTTAGCTTTTCATCATAATATACAAGAAAAGCAGAAGATCACTAAAAACAAGGAGAGCTTTCTCTTCCATATCAATAGAACTATCCACACTAATGGGGAAAACAGATTTCAGGAACTGGAAAGTTCTGGAATAGACCCTTATTGTAAATGGTTAGCCTTAGGAAATCTAGGACTTTTGACAATCAAAGTAGCCAAATTTATGCCAAGCTTGGACAACTTGAGTAGGGAGAACTTGACATGGATGTTAGAATTGTAGGGACATTTAGAAGCTGTGAACAATCTTCTGGGAAATGGTAATGGGGGCAAACTTTAGATGAGACTAAAAAATATCCATCCCCTTTATAGTCTAGCAAACAAAGCTAAGTTAGTTCAACATTACATGCAATTAAATTGAAAAGAAACAACAATACGCACATAACCACAACTTATTTTTTTTTAATTTTACATAAAGATTTTATGCTTTCATACTTTAAAATCTTAAATATAAAGAGATATTTTGTCTTTTAAAATTTATCAAATCACAAGATTTTTTTGCCACTTATTAGAATTAAATACTTATTTTTTATACCATGACAAATAAGATTTTGGATTTAGCAAATACCTAAGTTATCTATTTAGAAAAAAAAAATTTTTTTTTCACCTTTCGGGGGCTTGCAATAACAGAAAACATGAAGAGCAGAACCATTGTCCAGATTGTCTTACTGAATCAAATTCTCTAAGAACAACAAATAACTAATAAAGCTTTATTTGGCTTTTAATTGATTAATGGTCTAAATCTTTATTGTTAAAAAAAAATCCAAACTTTAGTTATCCTAAGGTAAGACTGGTAAAATTGATTGGGTTCCCCAATTCCCCCAGAGATAAAAGTCTCTTGAGTTAGATATTATGGTAAGGGGCACATTAATTGTTTTGGCTATCAATCAGTCAACATTTCATTCAAACAGATTCAATCAAAATACTCTGATGAAACATTGGCTATGGCCAATCTATTTTTACCTTTTTCATAATAATGCAAAATTTAATTGTAATTTTAAAATAAAAAATATCAATTAAACAAAATATGTATTAACCTCTAATAATCTAACATCAAAGCACAGGTAAGTTATGACACAATATAAAATTTTAAAATAAGCAAAAAAAAAAAAAAAACTTAGGATAATAAGATTTCAATTACTTTCTTTCACTGCTTAACATTCATGTATATGTCATGATTAAAGAATGAACATTTTTGAATGAACATTGGACTATTTTTTTTCCAGGAAGATCATAGATCTTACATTTCTGAATGGTGGGCTGTAGATTTGCTGTTAAAAAACCTTCCATATAGTTACTGTAGGTTAGTTTCCTTTCTGTTTATTTTAAATGGCCTAGAAAAATATCTTTATTTAAAAAGAAAGCATTAATTTTCTTCCTGATCACTCCTAATTAGCTCTGAAGTACTCAAATTATTTAACCAGTGCCTTCAAGGGAAAGCATGGTTTCCTGCTATAAATGGTTTTCTTCACTGAAACTTGTCTCTTTTCAGACTTTTTTTTTTTTTTTGGTTCCATGCCCTTCATAGCAAAGGAGAATAAGAATAAAATAAAATAAAATGTGTCATACGATGATCCCCTGAATCTTTGCCAAATCCTATGATGGCCTATTTCCAATCAGATCAAAATTTCCTTGAAAATAATGTCTTACTCTTTGCTCTCTTTTACTAATGCTGTTTACTTTTGAATCATTTAAGATTATATATTAAACTACCAGTAGCTTTTAAATGTTATGCTTTTTTCCACAGAAAACTTTTCATTTTCTAGAGACTTCTTAAAAGTATTAATTTACTTATTTCACTCTGAATAAAGAATAAAATATGTTATTTAACAATAAAACAGAAATGTCCTTAGAGAATCATCATATTGAACAATATTGATTATTTCCTAATAGGAAGCTTGGTGGTACAGTGGATACAGTTCTAATCCTGGATGCAGGGAAATTCTGAGTTCAAATTTAGTTTCAGATACTTTTTAGCTATATAAGCCTAATTAAATCATTTATTTGTGCCCCAGTTTCCTCAACTGCAATATAAGGATACTATTAATACCCAGATCTCAAGACTAGTGTGAGGATCAAATTAGATAGTCTTATCATGTCAGTTTATACAAAGTACTTAGTAAATGCTTATTTTCTTCCATAGAACTAAACAATCACATGCGAATATATTGAACTATAGTAAAAATAAATTTCATTAATTTCTAAAAGATTTCAGCCCTTGACTCTCCAGACTATTTCAATTTTACCCCAGCAACCTTCTCACATTGGAGTTCTCTAAACCCCTAAGTCCTCTCTTCCAAATGGTGAGTTCTTTTCCAGAATCTCCATTTCAGGAAATTTCTAGGCTTACCAGTTTAACTTCTAATTTGACTCCAATCCTGAATGTCTGAACTCTCCATTTTGCCCTCACTGTGAGTACCTTCCTTGCCCAACCCCAATCTTTTTCAACTCCCCTTTATGTGCTGCCTTCCTGCATCTTTTTTGAGAACAGGTACTGTCATTCCTTTGGAATGTTTATATTTGTATTCCCTAGTGCTTAGCACAATGTCTATTAAAGTAAAATGTGATTAATAAATGCTTTATCTAATCTGTATTTAAAAATAGATGTGGTTATTGATTATGTATCAAGATCAATATGAGTGCTAAACAATAACAATAATAACAATAAAAACATTTCACAGGTAAGCAAAATAGGACTCATGTTAAATGAAACACCTAAGATCTTACAGATAGCAAATGAATGCACGTTAAGACATACTTATTTCAGACAAATATTCTTCTTTCCATCATACCAGTTCTCATTGCCTTCCTCCCAATCCTTTCTGTGATATCCAACAGCTCTTAAGCCATAAAAGCTTTTAAAATCAAGAAATGGTATCTCCAGATTCACTTGGGAAGCTAATATACCACTAATAGGTTAGATATCCTCCAAACCTAGAAGACTTGAAGCAGCAAAGATACATTTTTATTTGTTTGTTTGTGAGGAATAAGGGTAGAAAAAAGTGATCTCCAACCTTTTGCTGCTGTTGTTGATCTTATGTGAAATCCTTTCCTTCTTCATCTAAGTTAAGTTTCAATTTTTGAGTGAAATTGCCAGTGACTACTTCATACCAATCTAAATTTCCTTTCTTAGAATTTCTATTCAACTTATGAACAGAATTGCCACTTTCTCCCCATTTAGTGTTTAATTGTTTTCTGATTATTTCATTTGCACACATTTTCCCTTCCCCAGTTTTTCCTAAGCTACTTGTCCATTGTTATTCACAGAATTATACCCTATCTGACTGAGAACTTTGTCTTACAAATTCTAGGAAAGTTACTTGAATACCTTTGTTTAAGGGAAACTGCATCCATCTCCCCACTGTGTACCTTTGCTTTTGGGGACAGCATTAGTTGCCAAGATTTTTTTTTTTTTTAATATATTGTGTAGAGGTCATCCACTTTGCAGCTGACATCTATACTTGATAGTTTTTTTTCCCCAGACCTCACCCCTAACCCCGAAGACAAATACACTGAATCTATTCAAGTTACTAAAAGACAATCCTTTAAGAAAGTATTTTTTTAGTTAAATATTCCCAAATTGGAGAGTAAAACAGTTTTCCAGTGCAAGAGAACTTAAAAGGATTTTCAGGAAAGGTCCATGTTAGTTGGGAAAAAGTAGAGCACAATTCTCCCAACATGCCAATAAGAAACTTTTAGCCACAACACAAATAAGCAACCTAAGTCCCTTTGTTCTTGCTCATCAGGCCAGTGGCAGAGCAGCCTAGCTGTGAGGTCTCCATGCCCAACACCGAAGGCAAATCGTCAGCCCCCAAAACTAGAGTCCAACAGGCACAACTAAGATGGCCACCCTACCACAGTCAGCAATCCACAAACACTTAAGGCCTGTGGGCAGAAAGCCAATGATCAGAACCTTGCCCCAACCAGGGCAAAAAACTTGGAACAATATCCCCCTCTACTCCGGGAACAAGGTTCTTCTTTTTTTAAAAAAAAAAGAAGAAAAAAAGAATCTTGACCATGGAAAGCTATTATGGCAACAAGGAAGATCAAAACATAAAATCAGAAGAGACAAAAATATAAATATGTCTACAAGCAAAACTTCAAGTGCATGAAAAGCATCAAGCCCCAAAAGACTTCTAGTAAGAGTTCAAAAAAGGATTATAAAAATCAAGTTAAAGAGATAGAAGAAAAAGTAGGAAAAGAAATAAGAAGTATGCAAGAGAATTATTGACATGGGAGGAAGTCCCTAGAAAAGGAAGAACAAAAATTGATGGAATAAAACAACTACATAAAAAATAGAATTGACCAAATTGAGGGGAGTAGATGAAGACACTAACAAAAGCAATTAGAATTGGTTAAATAGAACATGAAATGTGAAAGTTAATTGAAGAAAATAATTCCTTAAAAATTAGACTTGAGGACAGTGGAAACTAATGATTTTATGAAACATTATGAATCAGTCAAAAAAAAATCAAAAGAATGAAAAAAATTGTAAGAAAATATAAAATACCACATTGGAGAAACAACTGACTTGGAAATTAGGTCCAGGAGAGATAATTTAAGGATTATCGAACTACCTGGAAACCATGATTTTCTGGACATTTTTCAAAACTTTATCAAGGAAAAGTGCCCTGATATTATCCTATAATAAGAAGATATATATATATATATATACATATATATATATATATATATATATAAAGAATCCACTAATCACCTCCTGAGAGATATCCCAAAATCAAAACTCTAAGGAATATTGTAGTAAAATTCCAGAATTATCAAATCAAGGAGAAAATAGTGCAAGTAGCTAGAAAGAAACAATTCAAATATTAAGTAGCCACAGTCAGGATTACACAGACCTTAGCAACTTCTGCATTAAAGGATTGTAGGGATTGGGATATAATATTCCAGAAGACAATAAAACTTCAATTACAACAAAGAATAAATTACTAACAAAACTGAATATAATATTTCAGGGAGAAAGAATAGTATTTAATAAAATAGGCAACTTTTAAACTTTTCTGATAAAAAGACCAGAAGTGAATAGGAAATTTAACCTTCAAATACAAGACTCAAGAGAAACATAAAAAAAGCTAAACAGGAAACAATAAAATAACATGGCATTCAATAAAGTTAAACTGTTTACAACCATACAAAATCTGTATTTCTCTTAGGGTAGTTAGAAGAAGTGTACTAAGACAGAGGGACCGGTATAAGTTGACTTTCATGTGATGATTAAAAAATACTAATAATTTAGGCATTAAAAAAAAAAAAAACTGTTCTGGGAGAAGAAGGAAGAGAGAGGCAGAATGAACTAAATTATATCACAAGAAGAGACAAGAAAGACCTGTTACAGTAGAACAAAAGAAGGGAAAGGGGAACATTGTCTGAACCTTACTCATGAGATTTGGCTCAAAGAAAGGATTACATACATACTCGGGTAGAGTAATTGATCTTATGTTAAGGAAGTATGAGGGAAAGGAGAAAGAAAGAGGAAGAGGGTTTAATAGAAGGGAGTGCAAATTGAGAGTGCAATTGTCAGAAGCAAAATATTTGTCAGGAGGAAGCAAGGTAAAAGTATAAATTAAAATGAATAGGCTGCAGGGATATGTATAATTGGTCATCATAACAGTGAATGGGAATGTTTTGAATTGTCCCATAAGACAAAAAGCAAATGACAGAGTAGAATCCTACATTATCTTTATAAGAAATACAAGAGATACACACAGAGTAAAGGTTAAAGGTTGGGGCAAAATCTATTTTGCTTAACTCAAATATTGAACAAACAAACCAAAAAAAGCAGGGGTAGCAATACTGATCTCAGATCAAGCAAAAGGGAAAAAATAGATCTGATTTTAAAAAAGACAAGAAAGGAAACTGCATCTATTAAAAGGAAACTGCAAAGTAATAATATTAAATATATATATACACTAAATGGCATACCAACCCCATTCTTAGAGAAGTTAAATGAGTACAGGAAGAAATAAACAAAACTATACTATTGAGGGACCTCAACCTCCCTCCCATACTGGAATAGATAAATCTAACCACAAAATAAAAAAGGAAAGAAGTTGAGGAGTTAAATAGAACTTTAGGAAAGTTAGATGTGATAGACCTCTGTGGAAAATTGAATAGGGATAGAAAAGAATAACCTTTTTTTTTTTTTTTTCTGTGATGCATGGCACTCCACACAAACCATACACATACACACATGAACACGCACAAAAGCATACACACACACATAAAATGAATATATATTAGGGGTTTCACAATCAAACACAGAAAGAAAGAAATATCAAACACATTCTTTTTAGATCATCAAACAATAAAAATTACATCTAATAAAAGATCATGGAAAGATAGATTACAAAGTAATTGGAAAACAAATATTTTATTGCCAAACAATGAGTGAAGCAGCAAACTTTAAAAAAAAATCAATAATTTCATAAAGAATGACAATAATAATACAACATACCAAAAAAAAATCTTCAAAAAAATGAGATTCATAAGGGTATTCTACCAAAATGTTATTGAACAATTAATTCCAATACTCTATCAACTATGTGGAAAAATAGGTGAAGAAAGATTTCTACAAAATTTCAATGTGGTGCTGAACCTTGAACTTCCTAAACCAGGAAGAGTTAAAGCAGAGAAAGAAAATAATAGACTGATTCATCTAATGAATATTGATGCAGTTTTAATAATAAAATATTAGCAAAAATATTACAATTTATCATGAGTATAAAACAATATTATCAGGAGTGATTATACCAGGAATGCAGGAATCAGATTAAATTTGCAAAACACAATAGTAAATTATTTTAGTAATTTATTTCTTGATAAACCAAAAGATCTGTCTTCTGGCATAAGAATGGACTATTTGACCAAAAAAAAAAAATGAAACTTCTTGGAAAACTAGAAAATAGTGTGACAAAAACTCAGCAAAGACCAATATTTCAAAGTATATACTAAGGTAAAGTCAAAATACATGTATGATTTACATATAAAGAATGACATCTTAAGCAGATCAGGAGAATAGGGAATAGTTTACTTTTCAGATCTATAGAGGATGGTAGAATTTGTAACCAAACAAAAGACAGAGAACATTATGAAATGCAAAATGGGTAATTTTGAGTATGTTAAAAAAATTGTTCAAATACAAACAAGACAACTAAGATTAGAAAGGATGCAAAGCCAAATTTATCAGAATATATCATTCTCCAACTGATAAATCATCATAGGGTATGAACAGGCAGTTTTCAAATGGAGAAATTAAAACTATCTCTGTTCAAAGGGAAAAATGCTTAAATCTCTATTAATTACAGAAATGTAACTTAAAACAGCTTTGAGATACCAACTCACACCTATCAGATTGACTGATATGAAAGATAAGAAAAATGATAAATATTGGAAAGGATGTGGGCAAATTGGTACACAATTGGTGGAGTTGTAAATTGAGCCAATCATTCTGGAAAACAATTTGGAACTATGCCCAAAGGGCAATCAAATTTTGTATGCTTCTTGATCCAGCAATATTACTACTAGGTCTGTATCCCAAAAGAGATATTAAAAAAGAGGGAAAGGACCTATATTTATACAAATAATCATAGAAGCTCTTTTTACAGTGGCAAAAAAATGAAAACTGAGGGAATGTCCATCAATCGAGCAATGGTTGAATTATGTAATGGAATACTATTGTGCTATAAGAAATGATGAGCTGGTGCATTTCAGAAAAAGCTATAAAGACTTACATGAACTGATGCTAAGTGAGCAAAACTAGACAGAACTAGGAGAACCAGTCAGAAATTGTAACAGCAATAAAATGATGCAAGGACAATTCCAAAAGATCTATGATGAAAAATTCTATTCACATCTAGAGAAACAACTGTGTAATCTAAATGAAGTATCATACTATCTCCACTTTTGTTATATGTGGCTTTTCCCTTTTGCTTTGTTTCTTCTTTTACAGTATGACCAATATGGGAAAGTGTTTACATGATTGCACATGTATAACCTATATTATATTGTTTGACATCTTGGGATGAGAGGTGGTACAGACAGAAGGAGAAAAAATAAATTCAATATCTTATAAAATTAATGTTGAAAATTATTTTTACATTAGACTGGGGGAAATAGAATTCTAGTACAAAAATAAATTAATACATATTCTCAATCACTTCAACTGATCCTGAAATGGCATGATCTTGATGGCTCTTCACATAATATTTTCAAATCTAGGATATTACTTACCAAAATGTGATCCCCAGACCTATACACAATTCCCTAGATGTTCTATGAATAGGACATAGGATGGTAAAATTAAAATGTCCCTGTAAGATTAATACTACTTTAGCTACTGCTCTATCCCTGCCTTCCCTCCATCCCGAAATTACCATAAATTTGTTACTGTTGTTCAGTCATTCAGCTGTGTTTTATCCATAATGATCCAGTTTGGAGTATTCCTGGCAAAGACACTGGACTGATTTCCCATTTATTTCTCATTTAATAGATTAAACACACTAACGCAAACAGGATTAAGTGATTTGCCCAGGATCACAGACTTAATAAGTTACTAGAATCAGATTTGATCTCAGGAAGATGAGTTTTCCTAACTCTGAGATCAGTATTCTATCCACTGTGCCGCCTATAATTTGATGCTTGCATATTGGTTAGCCTAATTCCAATCACTCATTCAATAAACATTTATTAAGCATTATGCCAACCATTGTGCAAAATGCTGTGATATTATTTTCTTTGAGGACCGGTAATGTTCTATTTTTGATTTGTATATTTGATGCCGTGCTTGTTGCCTGACATTTTGAAGGCCCATTTAACAAAAAGTTTGTTGATTCATTTGTTGATTGGTTGACTCTTTATTACATCTTCCTGATATATTATTAAAAATTCTATTCACATCTAGAGAAACAACTGTGTAATCTAAATGAAGTATCATACTATCTCCACTTTTGTTATATGTGGCTTTTCCCTTTTGCTTTGTTTCTTCTTTTACAGTATGACCAATATGGGAAAGTGTTTACATGATTGCACATGTATAACCTATATTATATTGTTTGACATCTTGGGATGAGAGGTGGTACAGACAGAAGGAGAAAAAATAAATTCAATATCTTATAAAATTAATGTTGAAAATTATTTTTACATTAGACTGGGGGAAATAGAATTCTAGTACAAAAATAAATTAATACATATTCTCAATCACTTCAACTGATCCTGAAATGGCATGATCTTGATGGCTCTTCACATAATATTTTCAAATCTAGGATATTACTTACCAAAATGTGATCCCCAGACCTATACACAATTCCCTAGATGTTCTATGAATAGGACATAGGATGGTAAAATTAAAATGTCCCTGTAAGATTAATACTACTTTAGCTACTGCTCTATCCCTGCCTTCCCTCCATCCCGAAATTACCATAAATTTGTTACTGTTGTTCAGTCATTCAGCTGTGTTTTATCCATAATGATCCAGTTTGGAGTATTCCTGGCAAAGACACTGGACTGATTTCCCATTTATTTCTCATTTAATAGATTAAACACACTAACGCAAACAGGATTGTGATTTGCCCAGGATCACAGACTTAATAAGTTACTAGAATCAGATTTGATCTCAGGAAGATGAGTTTTCCTAACTCTGAGATCAGTATTCTATCCACTGTGCCGCCTATAATTTGATGCTTGTATATTGGTTAGCCTAATTCCAATCACTCATTCAATAAGCATTTATTAAGCATTATGCCAACCATTGTGCAAAATGCTGTGATATTATTTTCTTTGAGGACCGGTAATGTTCTATTTTTGATTTGTATATTTGATGCCTTGTTTGTTGCCTGACATTTTGAAAGCCCATTTAACAAAAAGTTTGTTGATTCATTTGTTGATTGGTTGACTCTTTATTACACCTTCCTGATATATTATTAATTAGCATACATTTATTAAGCACTTAGTATGTGACAATGTGCTAAATACTGAGAATACAAAGAAAAGTCTAAAACACTCCCTGTTCTCAATAAGTTTATTCTAGAAATAAAAGCTATATAAACCCTTAATATGAAATAAAGCACAAAATATATGTCAGATAATCAGTGGCTTTGGGTGCTGAAAAAGGTCTCCTATAGGAAGTAATATTTGAACTGAGTCTTAAAAAGGAAAGGGATTTTTACAGATAAATGATTTGGAGGGACAGAATTCCAGACCTGGTGAACTTTTAATAATACAAACTCAGTTTATTGCTCGATGAAAAACTTATTCTAATACATTGTACAAAAAGCCATTTATCCTATTTGTACTCAGATACATGTGCTTTGCCAAAGGAAAGGATTGACTACACTGTGAAGTTTTCCATACTACTGGCAAAATTCTTGAAAGTAAATCATTTTGTTTTTCAAAATGCCAATATGTTGAAGAATGGTGACATAAAAAGTATAACAAACAGTCTGGGAAGAGCTATTTTTCAATCAGATTACCTTCACAAAAACACAAATGTCAAGGAGGAGATTCAACAAACTTGTGGTATGACTGATCTTGATTTAGTGGCAATAAAAAAAAAAAACGGAACAAATTTTCCAACTAGCAATGGTTGATCAAGGAAGAGGCTGGCAATACTGTCTCAAAAGGACTATGACTTCCTATAAGTCATGCATTGTCCTAGCATTAATCATGGCACTTTTCTGCCATGGTGCATCTGTTCAAGGAGTGCATCAGGGATGTTGACAGCCAGGTGCATGAAGCTTCAGAACTGTGATTGGTGGAGGAAGTGATTTTTAGAGTGCTCACTGCTCATCAGTTGAATTTGTGAAATAGAGCGACTAGAGGAAAAGAGAGAGCTCTGGAAGCTGGAATGCAAACATGGTAACTCACAGCTGCTTTTCTACCCAGTTGTCTGATTGTGGTTGTTTGTTAGAGTTCCTGAAATTATACTGGGGAAGAGGAAAATTGATTCCAAGTGAACTCATTATCCTTTTTTAACAGGAGGGTGATGATTCAAGCATTGAGATATTGTAGAGAAAAAGTAATTTTAACCAAAGATTCAATTATTTCCAACTCAATTTGAATAAGGCCCAATGGGTAATCAACAATGGCAATACATTAACATCTCTTTTCAAAGCATTAGCTCTAGTAGTTTCAAGAGATACTTATTGGGTTTTTTAAAGAAATGATGGCTCAAAATGAAGAGGTACCAAATACCACTAGAATTGGAAAAAGGACCCCTCCCCCACACACACACCAAGTTTCTGTTTCTTGTTTTCATTTTTTATGAGTTTTATTGTTGGGTGCCTATGTTAATTCTGGAAGTAAAGAAGGATTCAAGAGAATTAAATGTATAGCATTTATTGGGCACCTTCATGGGAAAAGGAGGGAACTTAGGAATGACAAAAATTTACTAAGTCTTCCCATCATCCCTTTCACAGTTGTCACTGGGTAATCCTTTCACAAGTGTATTCCATAAACTCTGCTCCTATTCATGATAGGTCAAAACTTCCAAAAATGGCACTGGGAAGAGACAGAAGTGAGGCTTTTTTCAGGCAATCTTGACATTTACCTCTTTAGCTCTCAGTAAAAAGGAAAAGTTCTTGATCTAAAGAAGTTCAATTTTGCTCTGGAAGGGATTTTTAGATGGTGTTGCCAACATCCTCAGTTTATAGATGACAAAAATGGGAAGACCTAAGAGGATTACAGAGCTAGTAAATGCCTGAGACGTTTTAATTCTAGTTTTTTCTAACTCTAAGCTCAATGACCTATTCATTAAACCATGCTGTATCTTCTACTGGATCTCTAGGATCAAACTTTCTACTAGAGCAAGTACTCTACAATCCTAACCTGGTGTGTGTGTGTGTGTGTGTGTGTGTGTGTAAAATCCGAGGTTATAGAGAGGGAAACATTAATCAGCTATGATATTGGTTAGAATAAAAGTTTCTAATGCAACATACTAGGTAGACCCTGACAATATAACATGTAATGATGGTACAATCCTTGAAGTGGGAATTCCAGGAAAGGAACATGGCAGAAAGGATGATAGGAAGAGAGTATGTGGTTAAGGAATGGAGAATCTGTGGTCGTATAGGGAAAATATATATATCAGTTTTTCCCATATTACAATTGTCTTGAAAGATATTTTTAACAAATAGTGAAGAATAGAAGGGCCAGAAACTGTGCTATTATATATATATTATTTAATTCATTCTTCACAACACCTTTCAAGGTAGGGCTTATTATTATCCTCTTTTCAAAGCTTAGGAAACTCAGGCAAACAGAGGTTAAATAGCTAATTTAGATTCATACAACTAATAACTACCTGAGGCTAGCTTTGAACTCAGGTCTTTCTGACTAAGCACAACACTTTAACTATTGTACTTTTAAAAATCATTTCTCTCTAAACCCAGCTACCTTGAGGAATGTTTTTACTCTCTTTCTCAATAGTGGTATTTTAAGTAATGAATATACATATTATTTTGTAAATAATCTTATATAAGTTTGAGCAATTGTTCTTAGTGAAAACCTCTTATTGTAAAGATAAAAGAACTCTGGTATTACCAATGGATCTTGCTCTTGGAATTCAGGCATAAAATAATAGAGTTGGGATTCAAAGACATCTCCATGGTTGACATTGCCAAGCTGTTCCCATTATATCAAGCAACCACTCAGTTTACTGACTTAATTCATCTTCATGATGAGACAATAATTTAATTCTGTCCCAAATTATATTAGGTAAATGGAGAAGGAAAGACAACTTAAGATCATTATTTAGAGGCAATGAACAATTGTTCTTACATTATTTATGTAAATGGGTCATAATGGGGCCAGAAAGATATGTATCACCTATTTTATTCAGCATGTTACTGAAGGACTTTGGAAAGCTTGGCTAAAAGCAATCTTTTATTAAAAGCACTGGTTCTAGAGCTAGGAGCCTTGGGTTAAGATTTTGCTTTTGAGTTCTTCCTGTGTGCTCATGGGCATGTCCTAGTCTTCCTGGTCTTCAGTTTCCCCAAGGAGGTTTGAGTCATTACCTCTTAGATTCCTCAATCTTTAGACCTATTGTTGAGGGTTGAGAAATGAAGGGTGAGAGAAACCCTAGCAGCAATGCAGGACAGGCTTTTGGAAAGAATTCTCAGTCCCAAATCTCCAGGTGAGGTTTTTTGGCCAAAAAAAAATGGGTTTATTTTTACTGAGAAACAACTTCCCCAGTATTGTGATACAGGAGCCACCTGCCAGTGGTTGCTGGAGGTCTAACTCAGACCTGTAGAATAGATCTCTTCATGTGAGAGGGTGATGATGATGATGATTCAAGGAGACTGAAAGACAGTTGCTGTTCTCTGACCTTTTTCCTCTTCCCTCTTCCCTTCAATTTAGTTCATTCCCAATCCTCAAGGAGCATCTGCAATGGCTGCTTTGCAACACCTTCAAGTTTATGATTCACAGCTGTGGAGGCTCTCAGAGAATTGACCTGTCCCTTCATCCAGGCATGGTCCTTAACAATTTCCCATTTTTTGTTTTATGGGAGTGTAATTATTTTTCCCCTACATCATGATCAGTAAGTTTATGCATTGGCTATAATGTAAGTGCACATGCTAAGGTATCTGAGTTCACACGCTAGAGAATGCAAACAGCATGGTAGCAGGTGTTAAATCTTGTGAGATGTCATGGAGGCAAACTTTGAAAAGGAGAAGAGGACTGTAGTTAGAACAAGAATTTTTCATAAGTCTCTCATCAGTCTCCTGCATCAGTCCTTTGATATGTTGGTCCTTTAATTACCTCGACTAAAAAAGTCTTACCCGGTCTCTTCTCTCTTTCCTTCCCTGCGGGTTATTGAAGGAACTCTGGGAGGATCCTACTCACAAACAACTCTGGAATGCTGCTGCTTCTTTGTTTCTTGTGTTTCTTGTGATTCTTGTATCCCACACTTAGGCGCCACCTCAGTGGGCTATTCCAGATAGAAATTAACAAAAGTTTGGGTACAGAATCTTGTCTTTTATTAGCCTTTTATGGTTTGGGTCTAGGGAGCAATTAGGGGCTAATTGGAAAATTAGCCCAATCAATAAAGGGTAGTGATTGTTTTTTAGGCCAAAGTGATTCCCAGATCAATTGGGAAGTGGGAGATTCCTGTGGAAAACAAGGAGGATTCAGATGGGTGGGGATTATTTTTTAGGAATTTCCCCAGGCTCAGTGGCCCGTCCTTCACAAAGATCAGAGAACACAATTCTATTACATCACTATGATCCTATGGATACAAAGACATTGATTGAAGAATCCCTTGTTTTTACCTTGCCTATGCAATTCACACTTTGAGTTTTAAATCTTACTTATGTCTTATATCTCTAAAAATATAATGGGTGCATGTTTTGTGTTTTCTGTTACAAAATGACTTCCAATACATTTGATTCTCATAAGACCACACTGTGGTATAAAGAAGGTGAATGTTATTATCACCATTTTATAGATGAGGAAACTTACTTATCCCAGATCCATTATGGGTAATAAGAAGAGGATAATCAAGAAGAAACATAGTTAACATGTGCTTTGTGGCTTGCTCAATACCTTATAGATCTCATCTCAACTGAACATTGATTAAATACTATTATGTTAAGCACTGTGCTACATGAGGGTGATGTAAGCACACAAAAAAGAAACAATGCCTTCCGTATAGAACTTTATCCACTCTTCATGTATATTGAATCTATTTATTAATTTAACTACTGACATTTTTATTAGAATTTAATATACTGATATAATTAATTACAATCACATTATAACAATATTTATATATTATATAACATTCATATCATTAATATATTAACATTGTTTTATATTATATGTTATTCTTTTTTATTATTATAACTTTATATATATATATTTATGGGTAATTTTTCAACATTGACCCTTGCAAAATCTTCTGTTCCAATTTTTCCCCTCATTCTCCCCACCCTCTCCCCTAGATTGCAAATACTCCAATACATGTCAAATCTGTTAAAATATATGATAGATATGATATATGTATTCTATATTATATATTATTAATGTAAAATAAATTATGTAATGATACATTAGATATCTTATTTATGTATAATATATAATATTAATATATTACAAATAATTATATTTATTATTAATACTAGTATCATTTTATTGTTCTCCTTCAGGGCAGGTATTTGTATTGCCTTTCTTTATATATATATATATATATGTCTGCCTCAGGACACAGGCAACTAGGTGGATTAGTAGATAACAATGCTTGTCCCAGACTTAGGAAGACTCCTCTTTATGGGTTCAAATCTGGCCTCAGACACTTTCTAGTTGTGTGACCCTGGGCAAGTCAGATTCAGATAAACCTAATTGCTTAAGTTTGATCACCATTAAAATGAGCCAGAGAATGAAATGACAAACCACTTTAGTATCATTGCTAAGAAAACCCCGAATGGAGTCATGAAGATGGTCTGCATATAGTCCCTAGTATTTATAACAATCCCATTTTTTGTTGCAGCAAAAAAACAAACAAACAAACAAATAAAAAAACAAATAAATTTAATCTCCATCAGTTGAAAATAGCTAAATGTCTTTTGTTTTTGTTTTTTATTATGCTGTAAAAAATTATGAATATGATAAATATCGAGAGAATGAAAATACATTAGTTATTTCACCATGAAGTGAGCAAAGTCAAGAAAACAGTGTGTACAAAGGATAGTGACTTAGCAGTACCCAGACCTAAAACTATATTATAAAGCAACAGTCATCAAAACCATCTTTATAGGCTAAGAAATAGAGTGGTCAATCAGTGGAATAAGTTAGATACACATGACACAATAATCAATGCCTATAGTAATCTAGTATTTGATAAACCTCCAAATTGCAGCATCTGGGATAAGAATTCACTATTTTACAAAAATTGCTGGAAAACTGGAAAACAACATGTCAGAAACTCAGCATAGACATACATCTCATGCCCTATATGAAAATAAGGTAAAAACGGGAACACGATTTGGGCATAAAGGATCTTTATGCAAATTCATGGAACAAGTGATGATTTATATAGCAGAAATTTTGGAGAAATAAGGAATTTATGACCAAAGAAAAACTAGAGAACATTATGAAAAGTAAAATGTATAACTTTGATTAAATTAAATTAAAAACTTTTTGCATAAACAAAACCATCACAAACAAGATTAAAGGGTAGTACAAAGCTGGGAGAAATTATTTTTATGTGCAGTGTTTCTGATAAAGGTCTCATTTCTAAAATATATAAAGAACTGTGTGACATTTATAAGAATACAAGTCATTCCCAATTGCTAATGGTCAAGGATATGAACAGACAATTTTTAGATGATGAAATTAAAGCATATGCAAATTATGAAAATTATTTCATATGAAAAAATGTTCTAAATCCCTATTGATTAGAGAAATGCAAATTTAAAAAATTAACTCTGAAGTACCACATCATACATCTCAAATTGGCTAAGATGACAGGAAAAGATCATGGTAAATGTTGGAGGGTATGGGGGAAAAAAGGAACACTGATACATTGTTAGTAGAGTTGTGAAATGATCCAGCCATTCTGGAGAGCAATTTGGAACTATGCTCAAGAGCTATAGAACTGTGTATATCCTTTGTGGCATATGAATTTAATGGAATATTGTTGTTCTATAAAAATGATGAATAAGCTGATTTTAGAAAGATTTACA
The DNA here is from genome assembly GCF_016432865.1 of Antechinus flavipes. NCBI lineage: Eukaryota > Metazoa > Chordata > Mammalia > Dasyuromorphia > Dasyuridae > Antechinus > Antechinus flavipes. The sequence goes on from NC_067403.1 coordinate 232,430,301, forward strand.
TGAACTTATGCTGAGTGAAACAAGCAGAACCAGGAATACATTGTACATAGTAATAGCAAGAATGTGTGATGATCAACTATGAAAGACTCCCCAATGGTTCAGTAATCCATGGCAATTCCACTAAATTTTGGATAGAAAATTCCATCTGCATCCAGAAAAAATATGGAGATAGAATGTAAATCAACACATCCTTTGTTTACTTCTTTTTTCTGTCTTTTTTTCCTTCTCCTATGGCTCTCCTTTTGTTCTAATTTTTCTCTCCCAACATGGTTCATAAAGCAATGTGTACCAAAATTAATTAATTAATTAATTGAAAAACTCATTTCCTATATTAAATTAATACAGTATACGTAATGATTTTGACAAGGCAAAAAAAAACACAAAATAATCATGTGAATTTTGGAAAATCACAAAGAAAAATCATTTCCTCAAAGAGGAAATATCTGAAAACACTACCCCAACTCCTTTCCATAGATAATAGATTCAGAAATATGGGGCAGTATGTATATTTCTATACTTTTAAATGTATGAGTCATTTTGATATTTTTTTTCCTTTATAAAGTGTTCTTTGTTATATAGAAAGGCTCTATGTGAGGAGAAATGGGAATGAAATAAAGAAATGATATAAAATCAAATTTTATTAACAATTTTTTGAAAGAAATATCAATGACAACTTTATAGAAAGAAATTTCAGTTGAATGATGAGGTCAGAGCCAGAGTGTTAGAAGCAAGTAAAGGAATAGAAAGTGGAGGCATTAAATATTGAAACCCTTCTCAAAGGTTTAGTAATGCAAAGGAGATATTTAGAATAACTACGATTAGATTTGGCAAATTCACATTAATGGGTTTGTTTGTTTTTTTAATTATTGTGTTTGTAGACAGCAACAGAGTCAGAGAGATATTAAAGATAGACAATGAAGAATAAATTCATTTAATCCTTTCTTATTTGTAGCACAAATATAATAGCTCTCTGCTTTGTGTGATGCTACAGTACACTAGAAGTAGTCTGGCTGACAAATAATTTTGTTACTATTATGATCTCCATCTTACAGTTGAGGAAACTGAGGTGGAAAGTAATTTAACTACTTTTCTAGGTAGGACTTTTTCAGGCTTACAAAGCAAAAAAGTGATTGAGGAAGGATATTAACACAGGTCTTTCTGGTTCTAGATCCAGTGTTCTATCCACTGAACTATCTAGTTGACCCAAATTACATCTAAAAACTCAACACAGTTTTTCAAAGTGCTCTGATCAGGAAAGGAAAAAAAAAAAAAAAGGAAAACCTGGAATCTCTTAAGTCCTAAGTCCTAGATAGACCACTATCTATTTTAATGTAGCCTGGGTCAAAAATAGATTTTGATATTGTTATGTGATGTCCATTCAAGTATCTACTATCTTTTGTTTGTGAAACTGTTTTTTAAATGAAGTATAAAACTTTACATCATCCCTATAAAGTTAACTATATCAATCTTTTTATTTCAGATCTCCTTGTCATCATCACACCTCTCCTGCTTTACTCTCATCTCTGATGGTTCCTTCTCCTTGTCAAAGCTAATCAAATATATGTTTATTTGCTGCCAACTTATCTAAACTTTTACATTTCTTCTGCCTCTCTAATTCTCACTCTATTCTTGTGTACTGTTCTTTTCTTGCCTTCAAATATACCAAGTCTTCCCATCTTGAAAATAACCTCACTATACCTTACCATTCTTTCAAAGTTCTTTATCCATCCTCTTTTTTGGGCTAAAAATTAGAGGGGAATACTGTCTATGTATTGTACCCATCTCCTGTGTGCTTTTGAACAGGCTATTATCCTAAGCCTAGTATGTGCTCCCTCCTGATTCCCATCACTTAGGATTTTTGATTTCCTTCCATGATCTATTCAAAGGCACTTCTTTCCTTGACATTTCATGATCATCATATCTAGATAACTGATTAAAATAACTATAACTATATATATATGTATATATATATACATAAATTTTATATGGTTATATATAAAGTTTATATTCATCTATAATGTCTCTCCAACAGAATATATGGCCTTTAACTATCCAAACAGCTTTATTTTTAATTTTGTATCCTCAACACCTATGAAAACATCTGTCACATGGAGGAAACTTAAAGAAATGCATATTCATTGGTTGATTGATTTATTCAACTTCTCTGAATTTTAAGCTCCCCATTTTTAAACTGGTGGCAATAATAATCCTCGCCTCTTCAGCTTCAGATATTTGTACAGAATATTAGCAAGGCAATATGTGTAAATTATCAAAGTGTCATTTGGGGATGACTATTATTCCTTACAGCTGACTCCTTTGAGAATTCTCCTAAATGAAAAGAGCATCTTAGAATTTAGTGGTGCCATGGGAAGAAACACAATCTTAGAATTCAGAAAGACCAAATAGATCACTTGGTATACTCTTCTTTCTGTCACATGCCACTGGAGGCTGAAAGACAACTAGATACACAGACAGTGGTGGAAAGGGAAATAGAGAGTACCTTTGAAAGAAAATCCCAGTGCAGATACCCATCTTGTGAAGTTCACTTCAGAAATAAAAGTCTTGAAAGGAATCACATTTATAGCATCGTGAGGCAAAGAACTAATGTACAAAACTGAGCTTGGCTGAAGAGAGATAGTTTGAGATAGCTTTTAAGTAGAAAAATCCCAGAGTTTCTTTATAAAAATCATTAACAAAGAAAAGATTAGTCATATAGGTTTAACATTTATTTTAACTTTCTTAATATTTTTAAAGGCATAAGTTTGATGCCTAACACAATCTTTGAAACATAGTAGGTGATTTTTAAGACTTGTTTAATAACTCCTTCATTCAAATATAATCATTTTATCTTTTAATAAATACAACACTGTGGTATATTTGCAATTCATAATTCTTTTTTTATGTCTGCAACAAAAAGGTTTCTATATACAAGCCTTCTAATGAAGTCCTATTGTGATATCATGTATAGAGCTCAGAATTCTCAAGGATCATACTAGTGAAATATGTACTTTGCATATATGCATACATACATGCACATGTATTCACACAAAAATATATACGTGCATATATATAGGTGTGCATATGTACAACCACATACATACTCTGGAAAATCTTTAAACCAAAACGAACAAATTAGGAATTCACTTAGTTTGGGCTAAGCAAAGCTAAGTCACTTAAAAATCAGAGTCTGCAGGGGAGACTAGTACCAAGTTGCTTGTATACGATTTGGTTGTGATCAGTTTCTTTTTGGCTATAGCAAATTTCAAAAAAAAATCTCTATTATATGATAATATTAAGCTGGAATTGGGAATGAGTGGTACCTCATAGAGAATATCACAGGTCATTGACATATTCTATAATTTTGAAATAATAAATTCTGGACACACACATACTTACACAAACAATCTATGCCTTTAAGAATCTGCCATTCAGTTTTGTAGTAAAGAGATATACATTTAAACAGAGAAACTTGAATTCAATTCACTTCAATTAATAAATATTAAGTATCTACTATATAAAAGTCTCTTTTACCAGGGCTGGCCATATTAAAAAGAATAATTTCTACTCTCAAGGAGGTCACATTCTATTGGTAGAATGCAACATATAATAATACATGAAAAGGATTTATGAAATGGTTACATGTACTAAGTACTTTATTCATTGTTACTTAAATAAAAATATGATAAAAATTTGACTTTAAAGTAGCTCACAAACCTGTTTAAAGTTTATAGATTGTTCCATAAATCTTAAGTGTTTGTTGTTGTTTGTCCCTTGTTCTAGAAGAGGTCCATGGAATTAGAAAGATGATGCCATGATGTGCAAGTGAGTTGGATTTAAGTGAGTTAGGCTAGAGCAAAGTCATCAGCATTATATTCTCTTCCAGAGCTGTTTGAGTCCAGTGGCAAGACAAAGCTCCAATACTGGCCTTGGATGCAATAGAAGATCTTGGCCTTTTTAAGCTAAGGTTTTTCACATGTCTCAGTCTGACTAAGGGGATATCCAATTGATGATTAAGTCCAGGTAAGAATTGAGGCAAAGAATGCCCTCTTTCAACCTAATTAAAAAAATCAGTCTGGAAGGAAAAGACCCTCAAGATATGGAGGAAAGGAGGAAGGGAGGAAACAAGTCTAAGAGTCCAGTCCCAGTTGTGGTTCCCAGTGAGGCAGCTGTACTCATAGAGATTTTTGTATGTTCTTCATTCTCAAAGATCATAATATCAGGGAGGTTATAAAATCTCAACTCTCAAATAGCTCAGATGCTAATTGAAGAAAACACAATTCATCTATCAAGTGTATAGAACTCTGACATTTAAATCCTAAGCGTTTATAGAATTGTGATAACAAAGCCCAGAGGACGTAAAATATGTCAAAAGGTTAGATGATATTGTCTTGCTTGCAATGAATAAGAGAGAGACCCTTCTGTGATTGTCACAGGACAATCTATTCCCTTTACCTTTATAAAAAAACAGGTAATAATGGCATCCTTGAACTCCTGGGGCATAACCTCCTCTTGCCATATAATCTGGAAAATTTCAGTCATCTTTTCTTTAAGCAACGGACCCTACCACCTTGTAAATCTTAGCTGAAATTGAATCAGCCTCCAGTGCTTTACCATAGGAGCGTAGTCTTGATGTATACTTTCTAGGGATGTTCATACTGATAATGAGATTGATGGGCTGATTGTTAGAACTAGCTCAATGTTTGGGAGGCTCCAAAGGAAAGTGTGGAAGAGGAAAGGTATTAGATTATCAAACAGCACTGTTGTGCTGACCTCATTCTTGTATGCCTGTGAAACTTGGACAGTGTATCAGTGCCATGGTATCAAACTGAATCGTTTCCATTTGAATTATCTTAGGACGATTCTGAAGATTACCTGGCAGACTAAGACCCAAGACACTGAGGACCTTTTTCAAACTAAACTGCCAAGTACTCCAGCTCTACTGCAGACAGCACAACTCTGTTGGGCTGGCCACATTATTCTAATGCCAAATATACACGGGCTAAAAAGATTATTTTATGGAGAACTCAAACATGGCAAGCACTCACAAGGTGGTAAGAAAAAAGCAATAGAAGGACAATCTCAAGAGATCTCTTATGAATTTAGAATTGATTCTGTGACATGAGAGACACAGGCATAGGATCACCCAATACAGCATTCCCTTATTGGAGAAGGTGTTGTGCTCTATGAGCACAGAAAAATTGAATTAGCTCAGAAAAAATAAAAGATATGAAAAGTTGCAGAAGTCACCAAAAATATTTATAGGGACTATTTGTGTCCAGTTTATGGCAGAGCATCCCAAGCTCTTTTTGATCTGATCATCTACAATCTGATTATATCTGTAAGTTGACTCTAATGTAGTGGTGTCATGTTGGTTCTCTTTGTGAACAAAAAAAGCCCAACAAACTAATTTGACCCTGTCTCAGATTTCTGAAAGTTTTAGTAGTGGGACAAATCATAAATCCCAGTACCCTATCTCATTAAGAGTTATAGATAGTGACTTTGTTTCATCTAAGGATATATAATGAAACCTTTCTTTCACATTCCCATAGTACTTAAAATGGAGGCATCCTGCTTTGTTTTGCTCTGTTTCATTTATCCTTCTCAATCAGGTGTATATGGAGAAATCTCTATTGGATTTGATCCAATGGCCTCAAAGGCAGGATTCCCATTCAGATGTTGCAGCCAGTTATCCCAGTTATCCCAGCAGAGAAGTCTAAAAAGTCAGTTTGCATAGACTTTAATCTTGGATTGTAGGAAGTGATCTAGACTATAAATCTAATCCCTTCACCCTCTTCAGAATATGAGGTTATGAAAGAAGAAAAAGATTATGTCCCACAATGAAGGGAGAAAGTATTTTTATGTTTGTTCTTAACTATACTTTTGAAATAAATAATCTTTTGTGAAAGCTAAAACAACTTTTTAGTTAAATGTTTAAATGCAACTAGGATTCAAGGAAAAGCTAAAATTGAAGAAACTCTCATTGGGATTGGATCAACTAACAAAGATTCTATACATCACTAAACACTATTAAGAATATGACAAAACTGTGTGTGTGTGTGTGTGTGTGTGTGTGTGTGTGTGTGTGTGTGTGTAATTTAATATGGCTAACTTTCCAGTAATTTTTCATTTATATCCAATATCTCTGAACATAGGTAAATGAAAATATAGATATAACTGATATAGACATGGATGGAAAAGAAAACATAGACAGAGGTAGAAACAGAGATGGAGATGAAGGTAGAGGTGGGGATAGATAATTTTGGATAGATAGACCCAAAATAGATATAAATATGGATATAGAAATAGGTATAGATATAGAGATAGATAGGACTATATTCCTGAGTTAAGACATAGGAATAAATATGAAAATAGGTAGATGATAGATACAGAACTGTACCTGTACAAACTTTTAAAATATCTTCAAACAACCCCTTTCTATGTTGTTGACCTGTGTTTATGTAAGGACAAATTTATTCCCTTTTTTCTACTTTGGGATCCTCATATTTTAAGACGTCTTGTAATTTTAGTAAAATTTGCCAAAGTTAAGAACTACAGCCCCTATTTCTCTTGTAATTCCCCTAGCACTTATTATTACGGTTCTGAGAACATACTTGGAAATCAATGGAAATGTTATATTATGGAATCCTACACAGACTCGATGGCAATGTTACATTACAGAATGCTGTACAAAATCATTGAAGATTTGTGGAGACAGAACTACCATTTTCAGTAAAATAGAAATAATGAAAAATTTATACATTTTTCACTTACACTTTTCAAATAAGTTCAGATATGATCTTCTATAATTACAATGAGGAAATTATTTTGAAGCATCCCAAGAGGGGAAAAACATATTTTTTTCCTAAAATCAGTTTAATTTAGTACCATGGAAAAGGGCATAGAAAGGAAAATTTCTATTCTTTTCTCATTTTTGCTATTATTGATTTATGTTATCTTTACAGGTCATCCCAGTCTCTCTCTACTGTATTGTCTAAATAACATCGACATATCTTTCATAGCAGGAAAAAAAAAAAAAAAAGTAGGGAAAGCTAAGATTTGTATTTGTTAGAATGAAAGTATTGTTTTCTTCCTAAATCTATGCTATGTTTCTCTACAGAGAGCTAATTCTACTGTTGATTCTGAAAGTCTGACTTGTTCATATGATTAGAAAATCAGTCTGGTAAAATGCAAGCAGAAGACCTTGCTTCAAACTCAAGCATTTCCTTTCGTGACTGTGCGACATATACAAGCCACTTAACTTTTTCCTTGGGCTCCTATTAGCTCAACTATAAATTGTAAGAGATGGATTAGATTGTCTTTAAGTCCCTGTAAATTTGTGATCCTAGTCTTTTCTATTGCTATGTCTTTCTTTCTTTCCTTCCTTCCTTCTTTTCTTTTAGTTTTTTCTGTTTCTATTTAGATTTATGCCCATTTTGCCTCTCGAAGGCATTTCTAAACAAAATGTAGCATGTGTCTGCCCTTTTCTGAAATGTGCTTTTCTATTTCAATAAATACCATTTTCAAGATAGTAAGAGATGTCTTTTTTGATTCCTGTAGCATTTCAATTGACTATGCCTGAAACACCTTAGCGGTAAGTAAAGCCGACCAACTAAAACATGCCTCTGTCCTTTCTTCTTGGGTTTATGATTGTTCATTCTTCTCAACAGTGTTTTTCAAGCCATATTTCACTCTAAAAGCCACATGAAATATTTGCTACTCCCTCTTAGCCCCATCCTCTTAAAGCACGGAACAGAATAGGGTCTAGTTAATATCTCTGAAAGTGACTAGAGATTTCAAGACACAGCAGTCTCAGCTCACTGGTTACTGAAAGCTCTATTCTTTTATAATTTTTTTAAAGGAACAAACACATCATATTACAACCTTGTTTATCCCAGCTGGGGAAGCCTAATGTACCTTGAAATAACTTCTGTTATGATGAAGTAGTGAACTGGAGTTGGAATGTCTGGTCCTCTAGGCCAGAGACATTTACTGAGTTGAGAACCATCAGGAGAGGTGGAATTTAAAATAAAGGCATGAATAGAAGGAGATTATAAATATTGCTTCTGCTGCTGCCAAAAGGATTTGATTTTAATTTATCTGTGGCTCTCTTTTTGATCATAGCTTTTCTCTTTCATGGGTTTCACTAACTTGGGCTTTTCTCGTCTCCATGGTGATATCTCCAGGGTTGGGCTCATGTATTCAGCTTTTGGCTCCCTGTGTTGATGCCTGATCTCATTCTGTGCCATAAACTCATTTTCTACTGCATATCACTGAAAAGTATTAGTGAATCTATTCTAAAGGGTATTGGGTCTTTCTAGCCCCAAACAGGATAAATCTTGAGCTCCTGAATGTAGCAATCCTTCTAAAAGCATTGGGACAAATCCTTAAGTGAAGAGCATCCTGGAGACCTTTCAGATAAATGTATGGAAGGTTTATGTAACCAGTTATTACTAAATCACTTTGATACTAATAAAGGAGTCTGAAGAATTCTTCTCTCCTTATATTGATCAGATGGGGTCTCAAGGTAGTGTTCTTTGTCCTTACAGAAAACATTCTCTTGTTTGGACTTTCCATTTCAAATAGGAAAGGGTACAAAACTGAAGTTTGGTACACAGATTATATTCATAAATTATAAAATCATTGGATTTAAAAACCAGTTAGGATTTTAAAATCTAATTTTGTATTTATAATTCATTCATCCAAGTTTGAAAACATGCAAATATTTCTTGTAAATACTTACATTTTTAAGAAAATAAAACCCATTTGAAGGATAACTTTAGTGCTTGAGGAGACATTAGAGATACCTTACCCCCTACCTATTACAGATAAGAAAACTAAGGTTCAGAAAGAGGAAGTGGTTATAAAAATTCATAATTGGGAGAACAAAACTATAATCCATATCCCTAAATTCTTATTTAGGTCTATATTTTGGTAATAATGGAACACTTCTTTATTCTTTAAGAAAACAAGTAAATAAATTAAAAGAAAGCTATAAAGCCTCATATTTTCTAAGGGAAAGTAGTTTCTATAGCAGGAAATATACTGGATTTAGAGTGGAGGTCCATTTTTAAAACTTGGCTTTGCTGCTTCTACATACATAATGTTCAGGAACCCATAGACTTAGTCTCCTCAACTGTAAAATGAGAATGTTGGAATAGATTACTTCTAGAGTTATTCCTAAACTAGATTTTAAGATCCTGTGAATTTTGCCCATATGGGTAATACCTACATCAATATAAATGTGAATCCTTCTGTACCTTAGTAGAAAATTATTAAAAATTGAATGTTTTTGAAAAAAAATCTTATTCATTTTTCATGTTTTTAGTAATGAGTCTTTTGGTAAAATGGATTATTAGTTATATAGGCATTGAGATGAAAGTTTATATGTGAATAATGTCCCATTTTTAGTGAGATCTGAAAGATCATTGAGAAATAAGAGATGTGCTACAGGATTGCAAAAGAGCAAATGTTTTGATGTGAATGAAAGGCAAGATAAGAAAATGAGCAGTCTTTGTTGCTGCTGATAATAATAATCACAAGATCATTAATCAGCTAATTGAAATTATTGATAATATTGTTCAATTATTTCAGTCCTGTCTTTTTAATGATCCTATTAGGGTTCTTTTGGCAAAGATACTGAATAGTTTGTCATTTTCTTCTTCAATTCATTTTACAGGTGAAGAAACTGAGGGAAACAGGGTTAAGTTTCTTGTCTAGGACAAATCATTTGCTTAGACAAGCCCTTACATAATATTAAAATTTACTTATAATTTACCAAAAAAAGGTAAATTCTTATAAATCCGAAATTTCATTCTGTTAGTTCCCTGGCAAAATGCTGTCATATAATCAGATAATTATGATTTAGTTTTTAGAAAATTATGAATCTTTGACACAATATAGTTTTATATACATTGTCATTTGGGGGAGGGAGAAGAAGACAGAAGTTGAATATAATCCACTATGATTTTGGTAGAAATGTAAATAAAAAAATATACATACTAAACCAAGATTGTAAACATCTTGAATGTAGAGAACCTATTTTTGGCTTTCTTTGTATTCTTTACATTTCGCAAAATGTGGGGCACACGGGTGGTGCTCAATAAATACTTTTTGATGACTTGAAGAGCAGAAATAAAATAAGAAGTCTATTAATTATGAAACTTTTTTAGTGCATTAAAAATTACTAAAACATTTTTAGAAAAAGGTCTTCTGAGGTTTCTGTCAAAATATGATGTTAGTGAGTAATTTTCAAAGAACATATGTTTGTACTTTCATTTATAAAAGTTTAGTTTATAATATTAACTAATTAATATCACCCTTTCTAAAGAGTTCGATTAAAGTTTATTTTTTCTAAGGCATGTTTTTTTTCTCAGATTTAAGTTTTAATGAACAGTGCATTTTCAAAACAGAAGAGGTAAAGAAAATCAATATTCAAGAAATGAATATTTGACTTTTAAACAGCATTTTTTAACCAAGAGATTTCAAATTATTTTTCTAAGCCTATATAAAATACTACAGTGATAGATGCGGAAGCTTTAAAAAATGCTCAGTTATAAGAAACAACTTAAAATAGCTTTCATTGGATTTAAGGGTTTAAAAAGGAATCTCTTTGAGACCCCAAGAAGTAATTGGTGAAAAAAAAATTAATATCCTAATACTAAGTTTCAGAGAACTGAGGCTTGGGAAGATTTATTCTTTGGTCATATAGCTGGTTAAATGATTGGAGGCAGTATTTGAGTCTGTCTCCTTTCCACCATGGTTTGCTGTACAGACCATTTACAAAGAGAAAATATCAATTCGGTTTGCTTTTTGGTCAGTTTGGTCAGTTTCCTTTGGTAACCAATCTTTTATATCTCTTCTCTGTCTATACTAAGGGGATGAAAGGGGGGTGAGAATCCTTTTATTTTCTGTGTGTGTATATGTGTATGTGTATATATCCATTTGTGTGTATGTTCATGAGGCAGTGTTTCAAAAGGTATTGAATGTCAGCCTGGGTGTCTAAAAAGTTAGGGCTCAAGACAAAGACTGACAAATAACTGGTTTTGGAATTCCGAAAAGTTTACCTAATCTCTTGTTGTCCCTACATTAATCTTTAAAATTTCCTTTTTTAAAAGAGGTATTGATCTAGATAAGTAAAGAGAGATTACTCTCCTGAAAATTCCCTATACCAATAAAATGACAAATTTAGTCTCTATCTCTTACATAATTATATTCAGATAAGTCATTAGCAAAAGTCTGCTGGTGGTGAGTCTGCCTGACATAATTCTCTCCCCCTTCCATGCCAATCTCTGCTACTAAAACTCAGGTTTCCCTGCTCAAAATTTTGGTAATTTCCAATTTCCCCTAGGAACAAATAAAAAATTTGGTTTTACATTTAAAGCCTTTCATAATCTATTCCTCTCCTAACTTTCGAGTCTACTTAGATTGTTTCTTGTACCATGTACTCATTGATTTAGTGACTGGCATTCTGGGTGTTCCAATTTTTACCTCTGGATTCAGTTTTGGGGGCAAATCCCATATTGCCCTGAATATTTAATCCCATTTATAAAGCTATTCTACTAAGAAAAGCATGGAGATATCTAGAATCTACAGCACTAGAGGAAATATCCCCACTGTCAAATGGGGATTCATTCATATTCAAAAGTGATAAGGAAACCTGTCATACTATTAGGAGTAAACACTGTGTAAAGGAATGTGTATTTCTCAAAAGGGGCCCCAGATAAAATGGCAAATACCTTCAAAAAGATTTTAAATTAAATAATAAGTGACAAATTGACCATGAATTTTTTAAAACAAAAATTAGATTTCTGTTATTTTTTGTGCTAATAATGGGGGGAGGGGAATCCTTATTTTTAAAATAAATTCCCCAGTCATTACTGTCACAGATGAAATGCCAAGATGGCAGATTGTAATGACCGCGTATTTAAAATCAGCCAGAGTCAGGAATTCAGGTTAAGGGAAAAATCTTCAATATTTATTGAAGTGAAGAGGTGAATAAGGATTGCGATAGAAAATATAGGCAAGAAAGGTTGAGATAGCAATATGGACAGTTGCAACAGGAAGCCAGCTAACAGAGAGATGTGAGCTGAGCCAACTGTGGCAATGGCAATCCCAAAAGTCTCTCCTTCCCCTTCCTTTTCCACTCCCCTGCCTCCACCCACCAAAATCGTCATTTCCTATACAACACATCAGGACTTGCACAAAGAATGGGCGGGGGCCATTCTTTCTCCAAGCTTATATATTAATAGAGTATGGTCCAATTACTATTTAGCCTCATGTGCTTGGGACCTCAGTGCATCAACTCAAGCCTCAGCCCATTACAGCAGATGAGTAGTTTTATTTCATAGGATGCTTGTGTGTGTGTGTGTGTGTGTGTGTGTGTGTGTGTGTGTGTGTGTGTGTTTAAGTTCTTAATGGAAGAAAGCATTGATAAATAGTCAGATTGCTAGTTTTGGAGTTAAGTTTCATGAATTACTTCTAAGACATATCATGGCATGAACAAATAACTTTCTCTGTGAGTAGAGCTGCCCTACTAAGCTCCCTTCCTTCTTTCTTCCTTCTTTCCTTCCTTCATCCCTTTCATTTCTCCTTCCTTCCCATCTTCCTTCTCTCTCTCCCTCCTTCTTCCTTCCTTCTCATTCTCCCTTTTTGCTTCCTTCATTCCTTGTTTTTTTCCCTTCCCTCACCTATATGTGGTACCACACCATCATACCCATCCAATGGCTATTCTTAAAACCTTTCTTTCTTTATTGATTGTTTTGTTGCTGAACTCTCCCAAGATATCTTGAAATTTACTGCCTAGATTTCTTAGGTTCTAGGCCAAGTTTTATTTAGTCATTTTTTGGATCCAGATTGACTCAGAGTGAAAATAAACAGCAATCATTTCTGCCTTAGCCAGAAACCCTGGAGGTCTTTCCCTCCCTGGTTTATTTATTTATTTATTTTCACTATAGAAAAAGGCCATTCTTTGCTTTAATTGCTACATAACCTTAATCCCTGAATGTTTGTTGCCTGGGTGAAACTGAGACCTGTGAAAGACATTAGCTTAAAAAGGCCACGGTCTCCCATTTCATTCAGGGTCATCTTTAGTTGTCTTGATCTATTTCTCCAAGGGAGAAAATGGGGCTGGTGACTTTGCACAGCCCTTCCTCAATTATGTTAATTCACTTGCATGTCCCAATCCCTCTATTTTTGTCTGCCTGCATTTTGGATTTCCTTCACAGGCTAATTGTACAATATTTCAGAGTCTGATTCTTTTTGTACAGCAAAATAATGGTTTGGTCATGTATACTTATTGTGTATCTAATTTATACTTTAATATATTTAACATCTACTAGTCATCCTGCCATCTAGGGGAGGGGGAGGGGAGAAGGAGGGGAAAAATTAAAACAAAAGGTTTGGCAATTGTCAATGCTGTAAAATTACCCATGCATATATCTTGTAAATAAAAAGCTATTTTAAAAAAAAAAGGAAAAAAAATTCACTTGCATGTCATTGCAACACTTCCCTGATATCATGGTCCTCTTCCAGAACAGAGGTCAAACAGGAACAACAATTAGCTCTGTGATCCAGGCTAAACCACTTCAGTATCCTGGGGAATTCTCTTATACTAGAAGTTATAAACAAAAGAACTTTTCAAAAGAAATAAAAATTGCTTACACTAATGGAACCATAGGTCTAAATGCATCATCAACAACAACATATTGTAGTGTTTGTTTTTGGTGTATTTTATCGATATATTATGTGTTTCCACGTGCTTCTAGCTAGTTATTACTGAAAGGGAATCAAAATAGGTAACTTTAGAATCCTCATTCAACTTTTATCACCAGTAGAACCTGATTGCAGCCAGGAGAAGAAACAAAAAGTTGGGGCCAGAGATTGGCCATTTGTTCTTCTCTGAAAGAAAGATTAGCAAACCAGAAATATATTTACTTAGTCCCTTAAATACTTGGGGCCATTTTTTTTGTTTGATTTGATTTTGTTTTGTTGAAAATTTTTAGCTTCTCTTTTTTCAAGTTCCAACCTTGTTTCTTGTTGCTTTCTCTTAATTGGGAAAATGTTGCCAAAACTTAACTCCCTTCCCTTCAAATGCCATAATATATACACATGAGAAGTAACAAATAAATCAATTTGTCCATGCAAAAAGCAAAACAGAAATTACTTTTTTATTGTTAAAATAAACCAGGCTTTCCTAATAGTCTTCTGACATTCAATTTGGTTTGAGTTCTATAAAACTGTTCAGACCAATTTTTCAGCTTCATTCTTTTTGTTTGTTCATCCCCTTCTTCAGAATATATGAGTATAGATATGGGGGCCTAAGCTTGCAACATTGGTACCAGAGAATAAGTCAAATAGAGTAACATTTGTTAAACATTGTGCTAATCAATGGAAATTGGGAAATGTTCCTTTTAGGGTTAGAGTGGAAAAATTCCCTCTCCTCAAGAACCTTATATTCTAATGAGCAAAGTTAACAAACTCAATAAAGCTAGAAGCATAGGGTAGGAGAGAGGAAGAGAAGGGAGTGGGAAAGGCAGACCAAAAGTCATGACAAGTAGAAGGAAAAAGTAAAGAGTGCTGCCTGAAGGGTATAATTCAAATTTTGAATGTATGTAAGCTCAGAAAATTCCCAAGAATTAGGTCATTTAACTACTATTAACCCATTATAGATTGATTATATGATATAATGGAAAAGTTAATCAACTTGGAATTAGGAGATGGGGTTCAAATTTTGTCTCATATAATTATCAGGAATATAGCTTGGGGCAATTCCCTTAACTTTCTTAAATTTCAGTTTCAGAAGATACCTAAAGTACTTATCTCAAAAGTACTCCAGACCCCTTGGAATCATGCACATAATTTTTTTTTTTTTTTGTAAATTTTGTAAATTTCTATCTCTCTGTCTCTTTCTCTGTCTCTCTCTTTCTGGTACTACCACTACTTACTACAGCACATCACACATATTCTTCAGCTGTCTATAACTCTTTGTGAGGCTGTGGACCATAGCTGTACATGGATTTTTTTTAACAGAAATACTGGAGTATTATCTGCCAGTAGATTAAGGTAAAGATTAAGTCATTTGCCCAAAATCACACAGCTAGTAAGTATCTGAAGTAGGATTTAAAGTCAGGTCTTCCTGACTCAAGGATCAGTGCTCTATCCATTAAGCTGCTGAGCTATTCTTTTTTTCCCCCTTTTTAAAATTTATTTCATCAGTGCCTACTTATATCATATCACATATAGCAGGAACTTAATAAATGTTTAATGACTAATCAAGAGGCACTATGGTCTACCTCCTTAGACAGAGAATTTGGCTTAAATTCTGTTTCTATTTCTGAAATCTTGGTAAAATGGTGTAAGCTCTCTGAAGCCCAGTTTCTTCATTTGTGAGTTGGACTAGATGTCTCAGGGTTCCGTCCAACTCTCAATCTATGTTCTCATGATGGATCAAATGCAAAGATAATGATTCCTTTTTTTTTTTTTTTAATGATCCTTCAAAAAAATTCACATATAGCACATATGTAGTAGTTACAGTATTTAATCATGGTTAGAAAGTCAGATCATTTGCTTTCAGCTTGCCAAAAACTTTGGAACATCAAATATTGGCTTAGTTCTTTTGAGCAAATATGTCGAGACATTTCTTATTTCATTCCACTCCAACAAGTTTTCTTTATGGAGTGAATTGAAAGCAAACATTTAACTTTTGGGACATAACAGAGCGTTTTGCCTGTTGCCAGATTGCACGGTAAGAATCTTACCCTGAGATTTACACTCTCGTGGAAGCTCAGCTTTGGCGGGATTTCTCAGACTGAGACTGCCATTTAGACAGGCTCACATTTTTCATGATGCTGAGTGGAGGCTTCTCCCCTCTTCTCTTTAAAAAGCAAGGGATCTGGAGCCTTTAGTGGCTGCTGCGGAGGATGTGGAATGATTCCCTGTAAAGAAACATTGTCGCCATCACCCTGATGACTTTTGGCAGTGTGACATGATTAGTTGTATGTCAGAACCCAACTTCCACTCATTTAACAGCATGCTCGCGATGGAGCACGCTTCAAAATTGGCAGGCTGTCAGGCAGGTTTTAAAATAACTCTCATTAGCTTCAGATAGCCTAAGCCAGTCAGCAGGTATTGCCAGTGGTCCTTGATTTTCTCCTGTTTATTGGCCTATTATTGTTAGAGGAGGCTAAACAAAACTTGCCATTGAAAATTTTAGTGCCCAATTATAAGAAGCTTAATTGAAAATGGACCAAAGTTTAATAACAACAAATATACTCTGGATGGCAATTGCTCCATGATACGCAAATTAATGTTGCAGGGCTGCAGTTCTAGACAGATAGATATTGGCTGGTGTCAGAGACCAGTATGATAGTCAATAGGTGATTAGAAAATCATTTTCTGATTAGTAGTCACACATAGCCTCATATTTCCCCAGTCTCAGCTCATCCTCACACTAGGGAGAGTATTGTTAAGTAGACAATATCAGGAAGAAAAGCCAAGAGATAGAGGAAATTTTTTTCAGTATTGATGAGATTCTGAATTGTTCTTTAAGCTTTTTGTGGTACCATATACCGAAAATTCATTCACATTTAAGAGGCACTTATTAAACAGCTGCAGTGTAAATTCATAGAATCATAGATTCAGAGCTAAAAAGGTACTTTAGGGATCATCAGATACCATCATTTCATTTTATAAAAGAAAAAACTCAAGTTCACACAGGTGAGTTTAACAAGATGGTGTAGGTGGAGTTACAGTCTGGAGTCTAAATTGACTGTTGTGTACTGTATCATTCTACTTCCCAGGTGCATGAATATGTTGTGATTGCAGCCCTGAGGGAAGATTTGAGAGACAACATGGTATATATTAGATATAACCAGGTTGGAATCTTGGTTCAGACACTCATGAGCTGAAACAATGGTCAAATCACGTGCCTTTTCCATTCCATAAAATCCTTATCATTTTATATCTACTTCTTATCATATATTTTGCAGTCCAGTGACATTAGTCTCCTTGCTCTTCCTCACATAAGGCACTGTAACTCATGATTCCAAGCATGTTCTTTGCTTGTCCTCCCCATCTGAAATAATCTCCCTCCTCATCTCTAACTACTAGATTCTCTGGTTTCCTTTTAAGTCCCAAGAAAATCTTTTCTGCAACAAGAAATTTTCCGTAATGCTAGTGTCTTTCCTCTATGAATTATCTACAATTTGTCCTATGTATATCTTTTTGTATATAATCATTTGCATATTGTCTCCTTCATTATACTGTGAATTCCTTAAGAGCAAGAATTATTCTTTTCCTTTCCTTGTGTCCCCTGTTCTTTGCACAATGTTTGATGTATAGTAATACTTTGTAAATGTTTATTCACTGACTGATTCATCTATAAAATCAGAATGATAATAATATTCAATGTACTTATTTGATGACTGTCATAATCAAATAAGATAATGGACATTATGTATTTTGCAAAACCTAGGAGGAATATATAAATGTATACTACTATTCTTATTGTTAATACTATTGCTACTTTTACTACCGATATCATTAATATTGAGAACAATGGATGCTCTCTGGACTCAAAACTGTTATGTAATTAAAACTAGAACTAAGGCTCCATTATCATCCTCTGCCCCCACTACACTATCTCTCATATATCAAGCATCCAGTCTCTTCTTTCCTCTATTTTAGAAATAGGAAAAATAGATTTTTATGGAAAATAAATCACAGAATTAGAGAGCTAAAGGAAACTTTAGAGACTATAAACCCCAGTGTTCCATTTTTATAAAGAAGAAATATGGAACTATAGAAAGAAACTGATTTGCTTTAAATCATTGTTGATAGTGGCAAAATTGCAGTAGGAACAATTATGAGGTCTTGGTCAAGGTGGTTTAGAACAAACTCTCCTACATATTCCCAATATTTCCAGATCTCTCCCTATATTCTATTTAGTAGCTCTCTATCTAAGGCCCTAGCCTCAAAATAAACAAGAAAATCTTTCACGAAATTCTTCCAAATTCATATCTCTTTTGTTTTTCCTTCTTCAAATTCTTCAAAAGAGGTCTCTATACTGAATATATTTCCTTTTTTTAATTGCTCCTCAATTTTGAATGACTGAATCTGCTGTGGGCATTTCTCCCTCCAATGTTTTCCTATCTGCTTTACTTCATACTTGACCAACAAGTTTTCTATGTACTCTGTCTCTTCTTCTGTTCTTTTTTGATCTTCTTTCTGTCAAACTTTCTCTTTTTCTTCTGTGCTCATGTTATCTACATCATGTCCCCTTTCTGTGATTCTTTCCCAAGATTTTTTTCTTGTTCTCCTTCTCCATCTATACTCTCTCTATTGTTACTTCATCAAATACTATTACTTATATTAAATTCACTCTATGCAAATGACTTGCAGAAAAATGTATCCACATCTAATCTCTTTCTTGAGTTTCATTGTTACTTCTCCAATTATCTTTTGAACATAGAAAACTGAATGTCCCTAAGGAATCATGAATTCAAGAGGAATAAAATGACCTCACTTTGTTTCCTTTCAATCTTCTCTTCTTTAATTCTGTTGAAGGTATTATCACACATCTAGTCCCCAGGTGTGTTATATGAGTGAACTTGTTATTATCCCTTAATTCACATAGCCTATCAGTTGCCAAATCTTGCCATTTCTATCTTTATAATATCTTTTACATTCAACCTTGTTTTTTTCTCCTCACAAATCTGGCACTGCAGGTTAGACCATTACTAATATTTTTTCCCCTAAGATTATTGAAACATCCAACCTGCACCCAGTTCAATTAATAATTTGTTTGAAAAGTAAGATTCCTTAAACACAGATGGATCATGTGACTCTCATACTCAGTCAACTCCACTTCCTTCCTATTGCCTCTAGTAGAAAATTTAAATTCATCTATTTAGCTTTTGAAGCCCTGCACAACATTATCTTAATTTAGCTTTTTCACCTTCATTGATTAACACATCCTCTTTTACTTTCTGTAATCCAAACAAAAATGGGCATTTTCTCTGTTGCTCATTTATCACATACCTCCTCCTATTTCTGCACCTTTTCACTAATCCTTACCCCTGCCTCCTTATATCTGAAATATACAATCTCCATCTCATAGATTCCTTCTATAGGTAAATGTCATCTTCTTAATGAAATATTACTTATTATCCTCCAACTATGAATGCTTTTCCTGGAAGGAAAGGGCTTGTGTTAAGTTACTTTGGATATATATATATATATCTATATATCTATATATATATATATAGACACTTTTAGTCTCTCTCACTAGATTGTAAACTCACTGCAAACAGGAATTGCTTTCTTTCTTTTCTTTCTTTCTTTCTTTTCTTTCTTTCTTTCTTTCTTTCTTTCTTTCTTTCTTTCTTTCTTTCTTTCTTTCTTCTTTCCTTCTTTCCTTCTTTCCTTCTTTCTTTCTTTCTTTCCTTCTTTCCTTCCTTCTTTCCTTCCTTCCTTCCTTCCTTCCTTCCTTCCTTCTTCCTTCCTTCCTTCCTTCCTTCCTTCCTTTCTTTCTTTCTTTCTTTCTTTCTTTCTTTCTTAGAATTCTCTCCCCAATGCATAGTCCAGTACCTGATATATAATGGGCACTATAAACATATCTACATCTGTCTGTCTGTCTCTCTCTTGCTCTCTCTCTCTCTCTGTCTGTCTTCTATCTATCATCAATCTGTCATCTCTATCTATCTATCTATCTATCAGCTTACTTGATTGAATCACATAACACTAGTGAATGGCTTTGTCTCCCTTGATCAGCAAGGCACTCAATAATTTTTATCAAGCATTTACGAAGAGTTAGGCATATGATTAGGTCTTTTGTGTATAAATGCAACAACAAAGAAAAATAGTCTGTTCTCAAGAAACT
This sequence comes from Antechinus flavipes, assembly GCF_016432865.1. Taxonomy (NCBI): domain Eukaryota; kingdom Metazoa; phylum Chordata; class Mammalia; order Dasyuromorphia; family Dasyuridae; genus Antechinus; species Antechinus flavipes. The sequence goes on from NC_067403.1 coordinate 232,450,177, forward strand.
TACATTCCAGTGAAGAAATATAACATGTAAAAGAAAACTAAAAATGTAGAAGTGGGGGAAAGGGGATAAATATACTAAAATGGTTTTGAGAGACACAGTAACATTGTAAATTAATTGAATAGCAGTTGAAAAAGATGGTCTAAGCTTAAATCAAATAAATGCTTCAGTAAAAGTTATAAATCCTTTTAACAGGAGTATGTATCATCCAAAGCCAATCTGCGACATATTGCTCTACCTTATTTTTTTTTTTTTGTATTTCTAATAGATTTGCTTATGACTAAAGAGATAAGACTCTACCCTGTTTATCAAGAAAACATATTTAAGTTGTTACACTCTGTCAGATGGAATTGACTTAGCTAGAAGATGACTTATGTGGACTTTTTTCAGAAACTTGTAGAAAATAAAAGCTTCATAACCTGGAAGCATTGATTGGGGCTCATGAGCTTTTGAGAGGAAATGGAGCAAAATAAAACTTTAATATTGAGATTTCTGGTTAAGAGATTATACTCTGGAGATATCTCTCAGTGCCAAGTAGTTTGAAAAAATTCTTGTTCTTATCTATTCTATAAAATCAAAATCATACCATTACTTTTCCCTTGATCTTTTCTTATCATTTCCTTACCCTTTGCTTATAAATACTTCCCTTTTCATGTACCCTCTGTCGCTCCTCACATGCAATAAAAAATAGACCATTCTTTTTTTTTAAAGGTTGATAGTTGGAAGTGGACAAAGCATGAGCATCACTAATCTAGATATAAAAATAAAAGAAGAAAGAAATTTAGGCTCTGGTCATAACAGCAACAACAACAACAACAAATGTTGCGTGTTGTCCATATACAGAATTCAACACCACTGGGAATTTAGTAATAACAAAAAATTATGATAGAATGTCTGACCTCAAAGAACTTAAAAGCTAACAAAACCTATCACAAGACTGAAACATACCCACTCAAGGTAGATTATATTTGGGAGCTAAACTTGGGGATAGAACACATCAACAAGAGTATTTGTCACAAGTTGCGTAGATCAACAAGTACTAGAATGGCTGGGCAGCTTTCATGGAGGAGTTGGAAAATGATACTGAATTTTGAAGACAGAAATAAAAATGAAGAATTTGTCCATAGCACATTTTGTTCCCAAATGCAAATATTCATACTTTTAACATCTTTAATGTAATGTATCATGGTAATTTCAATTTCCATATTTGCATATTCTTCCAATCAACTCTGATGATTGTACACCATGCAGTGATATGAGCTACATTTGAAGATGCAAATGCTCCCTTCCTTTCAGTACTACAAGGAGTGACCACATTCCATGGTATTTTCAAGTTAAGAAACCCACTGGTTTTTTCTTCATTATATCATTCTTCAACAAGGAGGTGTTATGTGTGTGTTAGTATTTTTGAGGTATGCATGAGGTCTTCATGCTGAGCCCACAGGAGGGCTTTTAATTGGCTTTCAAGAATTGGAATGAGCAGTTCTTAAGATATTGAAAATGCTAAGGAAATATGCTAATCACAGAGAAAGAGGGCTTTGGGTTCCATTAGATTTACATCTGACTTCCTCAGCCAACTGTCCTCTTAAAGAGAATCACATTTCAAATAAAGTACACACAGAGCTTGCAGTACATGTCCTTAAGCAATAATTGTTATTTTCTAGAAATATTGACAACCCATATAAAAAACCAAAGTACAATTTTTCTTTTAAACAATTAAAGTGCATATTTTATCTAATCTTACAGTTTATATTCTATCATGAGTATAATAGCTTGATTCTAATATCATGAAAGAAAGGGAAAAAAAATACACTCTACGTATAACAAGTTTTTTTTTTTTTTTAAGGACTCTATTTTTGCCAGAAATTATACACACACACACACACACACACATATATGTATATATATAGTAAATTACATTATATATAGTAAATTATATATATGTATATATATATATATATATATATATATATATATATATCCCTAGTAATTTACTTGAATTCTGGAAAAAATATAAAATATACTATATACATATATGCATATATATATACACATACACACACACATATATATACACACATATAAAGATACATATATTAAATGATGTATACATTTCATATTCATTGTAATCTCTTTTTGAGTGGAGTATTACATTTTGCCATCAGATGTGTGTGTGTGTGTGTGTGTATTCTAGTGAAAACAAGTAAATACATTTAGGATTAACATATAGTTTTGAATGAAATTTGTGATTTGAGTTGAGAAGAAAAAAATATTCAAAGTCTCCTTTCATATTCAAACGTTCAGTACACGTGCAACATATGAAATGTAAAATAGAATTATTTATTCTGTTGCCTTAGAGATGAAGAAGTAGAAAGTTCACATAGTCCTAGCCTATCCATATTTTAGGCTATAGCTTTGAAGTAAATATTTTTGTATAAAAGGTAATCAATGTTAAATGCTCAAATACAAATATCAACATATTATATGGATATTTAATATTGTTCCTATTGCTATGTGTAGAGAGTACAAGAAACGGTAGTGTTCATGGCACTGTTAATGCTTCTAATCATTTCTAACTGCTTTATCCTATTCTGTATTTGGAAGAGAAAGGAATCTATTCAAATGATAGCAAAAGAAAATGAAAAAAAATAATATTGGCAATTATTGAAGTATTTTGTAACCTCATTATTCACTTCAACTCATTAGAAATTTATCAAGAATCTAGCAAAGTAGATTACTACCTTGTGTATTCCCATCATATAATGAAATATGGTTCTCAACTCAACCCTATGTTTTAGGTAAATCATTGTTAATTCTCTCTGGCTATTGCATCCCACAAAACCTATCACTAAGGAACATCAGGTAGGATGACTTATTACTCCTTCCTTAATACATCTCACGTAGTCTTGCTTGGATGATATTTTCACATAAAAAGCATCTCTTAATCCATTATTTAAACCTCATTTTTGGGGGAGTAGTTTATTCTATCACCAGCACCACATTTTCCTAAGTACATGAACAAATTAGAACATGTTCACTATAGTTTGGGTTGTAAGTCATAAAATATTACAAAGGTCATAAGTAATGTTGCCTAATTATTTATCTTTTAATTTCATTTTCCTTAATTATTTTCCTGATGGCACAAGCAATGAATATTTAGAAAAGAAAATGGAGGCCTCCTTATTCGAATATGGTGCAACGAATATTAACTTTGAAGTCATAGGCCTTTAGCTGATATCATCCCTCCAAAGATTATAACTTGTATATTGTTGGAAAAACCATTTATATTTCCTCAGAGTTTAATTTTTCATTTGTAAAATGATGGGATTTGACGAGGCATTGAACTAATTACTTCCTTGAGTTTTCCTCTTGCTCTAAATACATGATTATGTGGAACTCTGTTCAGTGGAGTATTTCTCAAATTTATGAGAAAGGTCTTGAGCCAAAAGAAGCATACTACTATAATTTTAACAGTTATTACTCTCAGTATCAATAGTGGCATTTTACTACTATTACACCTCTTAATATTATAGCTTTTATTATTTGCCTATTGTTTTATTATTTCTATTACTGTTGCTATTCTCCTGTTACTTTTGCTATTTTTCCATTTTTGCTTCTAAGTTTATAATAACAGATCATAATGACCTTTGAGGCCAAAAAGTTCAAAACTCTTCATCTTAAACAGGAGGAAACTGAGGTCAGGTAAGGTTTATAAACTCCATGTAGGTTTTGACAGGCAACAAATTCAGGATTTATACTATTCATCATATTTCTTGCTAATATTACTACCACCATCATCAACACTGCTCTACCACTTTGACTATTGTTGCTACTACTGCTACTACTATTATTTTATTACTGCTATTAAAAATGCCACATTTAACATCATTCCACTACAATTAAAATATATTAGTAGTATTTTGTTATTTCAAATACTAGGGTATACATTATTATAATTTTAATGCTAGTGTTCTAATATGGTTATTCCTATCACTTCTACATCTATTCTTACTAATACTAGTAGTAGCTTATTTGTACATAATATTTTAGATAATCTTGTATCACAGTTGATCCCTTTGATCTTTTTGAGAATTATAGTCCAGATATTATTATACTCACTTTCAATATGTGTGATCCAAGGGTTCAGAAAGTTAATTGACTTATAAAGTCACACATTTACGAACATCTAGAATTCACAATTGCACATTCTTGATTTGGGGAAAGGTCACAAGAAGGTAATGTGGACCTCTCATGCTATAGGTACCATTGGCAGAGGATTCAAGAAAATAAAAGCTTAATTTGTAGTCATAAGACTTGGATTAAAAACTTAAATTTCTTTGCTTAATATATGTGTGATTTGGTCAATTCAATGAATATAACATAATTTAATTTCTAGGTCTGTAAAATAAGGAGTTATATGAAAAAGATTCAGAAGTAAAAAGTATGAGAAAATATAGAAATTTGTGCATTGTAGAAAGTAGAAATAGGGAGAAAGACAAAGAGGCAGAAAGCAGAGGGAAAAAGACAGAGAGAAAAGAGACAGAGATAGAAGACAGGGAGAGAGAAGTAGAGAACCAGAAAGCCAGAGTCAGAGATAAAGATAGATAGAGACCCACAAATAGAAACAGGGAGATGACAGAGAAATGATGACAAAAGAGACAGAGACAGATAGAAACTCAATGTAAGTATGAAGACTAATCTTAATACCAGATTAAAAATGGTGGCACATATATTTCTCTTTTAATTGAAAGGTTATATTTTTGGGGATTGAATGATACATATATTGTAGAAAGCAGAAATAGAAGTGAAAGACAGAGAGACAGAGAATACAGAAAGACACACAGACTCAGAACAAATAAGTTACTCACCCTATCTTTTCCAATTCAATTACTGGGGTGTGAAATAAGCATATACAACATCTCAATTATATCTCATTTTCTTTGTGTTTGAAAAATCCGGGTCTTTTCAGAACAAATAGAGGTAGAGATGAAGGGGAGATGGTGGGAAGCAATATTTTATTATGTTCTGGACTAGTCAAGCCAAACTGCAGAGGAAAGAGTGCTCAACAATACCAATATCCCAATTCCTTTCCACCCACATATTCCAGCAGTGGTTCTTTTCATCAAATATGATCCATATTCTAGGTTATATATACCCAAGAGTAAGCCTGACAGCTTAGTCAAAGAGACATGCCAAGAGATAGTCCAATTTGACCCAACTGAATTTAACTGATAATTATTAAGCTTTCATTTTATAAAAAGCACTCTTCTAGTAGTGGGCAACTCAGAAATAATTACAAGCCATCTGCCACCTCCTCAGGGAAGCTTTTATTTGCTCCTATTAGATTCTGACATTCTCTCCTTTTTTTAAATTAACATTTGTATTGTTAAATATGAATAAATGTCACTCAGATTGTGCATCCATTCCCCACATGCCTACTAATGCTGGTTGGTAGGTTGCTGGAGGACCAGTGACTACCAAACTCTTTCCACGTGGTTTTTGAAGTAATACAGAAGTTTTGTGACAGCTGCTCTAATAACCAGCTCAAAAATCTCACTGATTTTTTTTTTTCATATTGTGCTTATCAGTTGAGATCAGTTAGTCAACAAAACTTAATTAGGTTCTAAAATAGTTGTTTACTAGGGTAAACTAAGAATAACTGGTTCAAAAAATTAAACAGGAACATGTTCTTCCACAGCCATATAATGAGTTCAGAAGAAAAAGTACATGTGTACTTATGTGAAGATGAAAGAGTAACTCATAATGATTGAAGTCCTATTCTTCCTTGCTTCTGTACTCAAATCCTCCTTTGTTGTGCCACAACTTTGTTCTGGGGTTTTGTGACTCCAAAAGTTATCTTTCTTCATTATGCCTTGTTTTAATTATTGATGCTGACTTTGCAATCAACCATTACATTAATGTTTGGAACTACAAAGATATTTATATAAAAAGACCAAAATCTTCTGACCTTTTAAAATTTATGAACTTATACTTGGGTTAAGGTCAGTGGGAAATAGGAAGGAGATACCTCCCAACTCTATCCTCTCTGCAGAAATCCAAATTTATACCATTTGCTAATTTCTGAAGTGCAAATGCTCACACTGCATATTTAGCAATTACTCAGTAATACTAAATATTTTAAAATAATCATTGATGCTGATTTGCCTTTTTGCCAATGTGAATTGATTAAAATTATTAAAAAGATTTATTGCATAAGTTGAGAGTGAAATGCAGTCTACACCAATGTAGGCCACACTCCAAGCCTTGGTGATGAGTGAATCAGCAGTGGCAATAGTGGCTACCAGAACATCTAACTGACAGATGGTAAGAGGATTGGACAACAAAGTCAGAAGAAAAAGATTACAGGAGTTCTTTTACTGGGGCTGTGTGCAGGACTCTATTGCATTGTCTGTACAAAAATATAAATTGTAGTGCACATTAATGATTCTGGGGTGAGGAGAAACACTATGCACCAGGCAGTAGAAGGACAGGATCCTTGTTCATAGTTTCAGGACAAGAAAAAAAAAGCATGCTTGCAGTCACTCACATAATCAAAGCACAGGACAGGAAAGTACTGACCACACTTCTTTTTAGATAATACTACCTTGGAAAAACTGAAAACTTATAGACCTACAGAGCTAGCCCTGAAAACAGACACACACACACACACACACACACCACTACCACCACTTCCACCACCATTACCACCACAAACAAACAAACAAACAAAAAAAAAAAAAACCCTGAAATTTGGGAGAGTTTCCTCTATCCCAGAAGCAGAATCCAAAGTCAAGAAATAGTCTGCAAAAATGAACAAAACAAAACAAAACAAACAAAAACCTCTGACTACATAAAGTAAAATTGCTACATCCAAAGCTTTGACAATGGAATTGTTTGCAATTTGTTTGAAAAGACCTCAAAAAGTTGAAAAATTAAACAAAAAAGAGAAAGGGGGAAAATTGGAGAAGAAAGATGAGAGAAATAGAAGAAAATCATTAAAAAATCAACAGCTTAGTAAAGGAGACAAAAATATTGAAGAAATCAGCAACTTAAGAACAGAATAGGACAAATGGTAAAACAAGCACAAAAGTTTAATGAAAAGAATAATGTCTTTAAAAGGAGAATTGGCCCCAAACAAAAGGAGATACAAAAGCTCCTTAAAAATTAGAACTTGGCAAGTAGAAGCATGGCTTCAGGAGACATCAAGAAACAATCAGACATGATGTATGTAAAATAGCTCCTTGGAAGGAAAAAATGATTTAAAATACAGTGATGGGGAATAATTTAAGAATTATTGACTAACCTAAAAGTCACAATCAAAGGAAAATTTAAATATCATCTTTCAAGAAATTTTCAAGGGAAACTGCCCTGAGATTCTAGAAACAGAAGATAAAATATAATTTGAAAGAATTAATTGTTTCTTTTCTTCATGAGATCCCCAAATGAAAATCTCCCATGGAATGTTAAAGACAAATTCCAGAGTTTCCAGGGAAAGGAGAAAATATTGTAAACAGCCAGAAAAACAAAAAAACAAAACAAACAAAAAAAAAAAAAACTATTCAAATATTTGTTAAGCCCCAATCAGAATAATTATTTTAGCAAATTCTACCTTTAAGGATTGAAGGGCTTGGAAGGCAATAGTTTGATGGGCAAAGAAGTTAGGATTACAGCCAAGAATCATATAAATCAATTAAACTAATCATAATCCTTCTGGGAAAAACAATACACATTTAGTGAACTTGATAAATTTAAGGTACTCCTCATGAAAAGACAAAAACTGAATAGAAAATTTAACTTTCCAGTAAAAGACTCAAGAGAAACATAAAAAGTGAACAGTAAAGAAGAATCACAAAGAATTCAATAAGGTTAATCTTTTTTAAAAAAATGATAACTACATGGAAAGATATTTGTAACTTAATAACTTTGTCATTATTATAGCAGTTAGAAGGAATAAACATTAACAGAAGTCACAAGTGTGAGAAGAATATGATTAAATCTAAAAAAAAAATTAAAGAGTGAGTAAAAGGAATATGCTGGGAGAAAGGAGAGGGGGTAAAATAGAATGAGGAAAGGGATAAAAAGGCACATAAGAACTTTCATAATAAAGGTAAAGATAGTAGAGGTGTCTATGTGGGAAGAGCATGTGAAACTTTTTCTCATCGGAATTGGCTCAAAGAGAGAATAATATACATGTTTGATTCAGTATAAAAATTTTTAACTTTCTCTAAAGGAAAGTGGATTGGAGCAGATAACAGTGAGAAGCAAAATATTTTTTGAGGATGGACAGAATGAAAGGGGAGAAAAACAGAGATGGGGAAGTGTTGGAGTCCAGCTCCTGTAGTGATTTAAGGGTATAAAAATATATCAGGGTCAGGCAAGAGAGTCTAGAATATGAACTCTTCAAAATTTATTGATTTTATATATATATATATAAATGCTCATAGAGTTGATACAAAGTGTACTCTTCGAAGTTCCTATAGTTTGCTCTAACAAATAAGATCTACTGAGATCTACATGACTAAGCCCCGGATCTTGGTTAATTAGACTGAGATGGAAGTAGTTGAGATACACATCAGGGTAAAGTTTATCATGCCATAATCTCAATATATTCTCAAATGCCTTTAGTCTCTATTGGGGGCTCTTTTTCCTGTCCTAAGTTCAAAAGTTTGCCTATACTCCAAAAAAGTATTCTTTGCATTTTGCTTCAGTCACTAGCTTATTGACAAGCAGTCTCTGCTATTTCAATAAGAAAAAGGAGTTTTGGTGAGTCAAGTTACTATAAGACTCAAGACTTGGAATGATTCTTACCTCCTGGCCCACTACAGAAGAGAATATATATATATGTTTTATGTCTCAAACATATATAGAACTGAGTCAAATTTTTAAAAATAAAAACTGATCCCCAACTGATAAATGATCAAAGTATATAAAAGGATAGTTTTCAATGTAATCAAATGTATTTATGATCATATAAAAGAATCTCAATCACTATTGATTCAACAAATGTAAATTGAAACAACTCTGATGTAGCATCTGACATCTATCTAATTGGCTAATATGACAGAAAAATAAAATGACAAATGTTAGAGAAAGTGTGGAAAAATTGAGAAACTAAAAACCTTTGACTTGGCAATATCACTACTTAGTTTGTTTATCAAAGAGATTAAAAAGAAAAAAAAAAAGAAAAAGACCATTAAAGCGCTGGATCTTCTTTACATGATATGTTATCTAAACACATATATCCTACCCTTTACGTCCACAATTGATTTTTAGAATCCCAGTGTATGGATTTACATACATTTCCATTACATTTCCTTTCATTATATCAGGATTAAGGTTTTAGATATTTTAGATATTACTATGTCATCTTGAATCTGCTACACCTTTATGTCACCTACAAATTAAAATATGAAGAAAATGTAAAAGTCTGTAAAATCCTATGAGATCAGATGAGAGACCTTGCTCAGTTTTATGGAGGGAAATGCTGTGATACTAAAAGTACATTTAATATTTTCCTAAGTTTAAAATTCAAATAATAGTTAAATACCCTGGCCAAGGGTATATGAGGATTACCATATTTAACTGTCCCTTGAGAAATCATATAATATGGTTTTGTCCTTTCTACTATTTTACTATTGGTTATTATTACCACTATAAAATTGTCTTTCATTTCAGATTCATGATCTATGAACTTAACTAGATTTTAAAAATACTTATAATTCTAATATAAGACATTTCATTCTTTGGCCAGAATAAAAAGAAAGACATACACACAAATCTACATATACATGTGGATACTTATATATAACACACTTACATGTACATGTATATATTCACACACATATAAGTATATACATATACTTATATAAAATATATTTTATTAAAGACATATATATACTCAGAACTAGAGTTACAAGGAACTGCATGCTTTATTTGACTTAACCTATCAACTCTATTTTTCACATAATGAAAATGAAATCTAGAAAAAGAATATATTTGCCCAGTCTCACCCTCATAGTAAATAAAAAAGCTTCAGTTTCTGCTCACATTCTTTGAATTTAGATTCTATATTTTTTTCTTGAGGTAATAATAATGCCAAAAAATCCCAAACTATTTTATAATTATTTTTAAATTAAGTTTGGGTTGTGACCCACTTACAAGGACATGATTTAGCTATAATCTGAGCTAGCCAGAGAAGTCCTATTCATCTCTGACCAGTGATTTACTTTCAAGTGATTTATAAATATCTTGGGAAAAAATTAGAAAGTTTTTGATCTGTATGGCGGTAAAGCCATCCACTAGCCAATAAAGTTGGAAAATGTATTCTAAGAATCAGAATAAGGAAAGAATGGCCAACATTTCATTGTCTAATATGATGCCCTTTGTTATTCAATTTTTTGCAGATTTGTTGTATGGGTAGAGCCTGATATTTCAGATTTTGACTTTTTTTTTATTCAGTCCACCATCATTTTAAGCACAAGCAAAGGGAATGAAGCCATTTGAATGAAATTGGCTGTGCCTAATGCACTCCATCTTTACAATAAAAATGCCATTTTGTTCACTTAATATGCCCAGTCTGTCACTGCATGATGTTCTCTCTGTGTGAAATAGTTTGCTTGGTACTTTCCACTATTTTCCCAATAGTCATTTAACTATTTATATTTCCTACAGAGGAGTAAATACTTTAATGAAGTGAGTGATGGACCAACCTAGAATCAAAAGTCTTGGATCAAAGAATAATTGCAACACTTGCTTAAATCGTATCTGAGTTACCCTGGACAAGTCACAGCACAATTCTGGGCTTTTTTGTTTGTACAGAAAATAGGGATAATAATATCAGTCCTGGAGATTCAATCTGCCATAGCAAATAGATATCTAGCCACAGGGACAGGATGAACTGAGTTCAATCACTGTTTTTGATATACATTATCTATGTTACTCTGGCAAAGGTATTTCATCTTTCAATGCTCCAAATGACAATATAAGATTATAAATTACAAAAAAGTGGATTGGTAGAGGAAGTTTCCTCACTATGATAAGAGAATTTTGAAGACGCCATCTTAATAGAGCATAAATTCTGGTTTATAAAGACTTCAAGTACTCTAGCAATTGTTTATTCATTTTTCTAGGGATCACTATATAATTATAATGAAGAATATCACCAACAAACTGATATCTCTACTCATTCTTTTACTTAGTTAATTCAGTTCAAGTATATTCTACAGTGTTCCCTCCTTGATGTCATGTTCCTCTTTGAGAATAAAAGATAAACAAGAAACTTTGTGACAGAAAGAAGTGTCCCACTGGGGACAACTGAGCAGTTGGGCAACATTCCCTCTTCTCCTCTCCCTGTCTCTCCTCTATCCTTTCCTTTCCTTCTCTTCTCTTTTCTCTTATTTTGTTTCTTCTTTCCCTTCCCTTCCCTCTGTCCACCTAGTGTATCATACTTTAGATGTGAGTGCTCTTCCCAAAGGGATGTAAATTTTGATCACTGAAACCTCACAAAATATGTCAAAGTTTATGATCTAGGACAACATGTCCTAAACCCAAATAACTTTGGATCCCATTGATTAACCAACAATAAATCTCAGGTTCAGATTTAGTCCTTTTTAGGGCCTTTTATCTTTAGAGTAAATGTTACAGCAATTGTTTTTGTGTAAGCCAGAAATCCTGAGGGCTTTCCATTTTGAGATAAATATTTTTTGACTATGTAAAAGAGATAGTTCTCTGCTTCATTTCTTACCTAGCCTTAATCACTGAGTGAGCACTGCCTCAGTCAAAATGAGAACTGTTAAAGACTTTAGCTTCAAAAGGTCAAAGTTTTACATTGCATGTAAGGTTCTGATCTATATTTTGCCATTAGACCCAGATGCCTCAGAAGGAGAGTGGTGATTTTGTACAGTTCTCTCTCACTTAAATCCAATTCATATACATGTCATGACATCATGTTATGTAAGAAAGTAAGAAGTAAGCAATTTGTGGCTGGAAAAAGAAATGGAGTACATTATGGAATGCAAAATGGATAATTTTGATTATATTAAGTTAAATATTTTTTGTACAAACAAAATCAATGCAAATAAGATTAGAAGGGAAGCAATAAACTGGGAAAATTTTTTACATTCAAAGATTCTTCTTGGGGGAATTCCTCTCTTTCTGAGATATGTTATGTAACCTGCGTGTCACATCAGCTTGGCAGGGCAGGCCCAGGAGGTAAAAAAAAGGAGCTTGGCCTTTGAGGCAGCAAGTTGTGTCTTGCAGAAATTAAAGGAACTCCTAAGAAGTTTCTTGAGGTGGCAAGGGATGTGTCCTCTTGCTGGTTCTCCTCCTGGGATGCAAGGCTAACTCCACAAGTCTCCCTTCTGTGGCTCCATCAATGGTAGGACTGAGTGAGTGGGCACAAGGTAATCCCGGGAGAGAGGAAGCATAAATAGACAGCTCTGAGTGGAACTCACTCTCTTACTTCCAGCTACCCCCACTGAGAGGATGAGTGAATAAAGACAGACTGTTTGTACCTCCTGATAGGCTCGTCTCCAAGTTTATCTGAGTATGCCCTGAAGATTGTTATGTAAGACCCTGGCAGCCTAGGCTCTAATGATTTTATCCAGGTATCAAATGTAAGTGAACATTCATACTAAGGAGAACAAGGTTGAACAAATTTTACCTGCTGATTTATGAGCGACAACTGACAGAAACAAGTAAACATGTTTCTAAAATTTTAAGAATGATGATGGATAATTTTGAGAAGTATTATCCCATAAAACAGGAAGTGGAATACTTGAGGACAAAATTTGATTAAAGTAATTTTGATAAGATATTCATTTCAGTAAAGGAATTCCAAGAACATTGTAGCATGAAAATAGAATCAGCACTAAAAATAGAAAATGTAAAAGATTTGTAATAACACATATTTATAAACTTTCTTCTTATCATACACAAACCACCATTCTTTGATGCAACAATAATAGTATCAATATATGTTAGAAATTTTTAAAAAGTATTAAATAGTATTAAAAAAAGCAGAGGAAATCAATGTGTGTGAAGAGACATATAGACAAGATGATAGAATCATGAAGGCATTGAAAAACTGATATATAATCTAAAGGAAGGGAGGATATCAAAGACATGGCAAATATTTCATATTTTATTAATATTGAAAAAATAAAGACACTAATGAGAGTATGTATCAACAATTACTAACCAATATATTTATGCTCCCATTTATACAAAGCATTTGCATGAAATACACAATTAAACAGGGCATACTAAATGAGGTTATTAGTAGATAATAATATAGTTTTCATGAGATATATTCATGAATATTTATATCTTTACTGTTTCAAAGTTAATTGAATCTTGTAGAGAATGATACAATTTTAATTATTATATCTTTATTATAAAAACAGCTTTTGATCTGACAACATATAAGGTCTTTTATAGCAAGGTGTCATCCATACAAATATTAAACCATTTTGCTCCTTAGATATATCAGCAGAAATTATCTTTCTCAATTGTCCTCTAAGAATAAACATTCATATAGGTATAAAATAGGATGGCCTATGCTCATCAGATAATTGTCCTCATCCTCTTCATCATGATCAGAGTTAACATAGTCAAGCCTTATTGAACACCTAATATGTGTTAGGCACTGTATGAAGTCCTAGGAATACAAAGAAAAGCAAAAATACAAGACGTGTTCCCTTCCTTTAAGGAGTTCTAATTGTTTTGTAAGGAGACCACATATAAGAAATTATTTATGTACAAGATACATACAGACTAAATGGAAAGTAATCTTAGCGGGAAGAAACTAGCCAGGATGTTGGGGAGTATCAGAAAAAAAAAAAAAAGATCCCTTTTGTAGAAAGCAAATTTTGAGCTGAATCATGAAAAAAAAATGGGGAAATCAAGGAGGTCATTTGAATGTGGGAAAGTTTTATAGGTTTGGGAAACAGCCATGAAAATCATGGATTTGTAAATGAACGTTTTGTCTAAGAGAAACAACAAGAAGTGAGATTACTGGATCACAGAATAAACAGAAGGAAGAAAAAAAGAAGGCTGAAAATGAATGAAGGCATGATGTTGCAAATAGCATATTATTATGAAACTATTTTCTAACACATTATCTGATTTTATTAAAATGTTTCCACCCAAATAGTTCCTATTTCTATTTATACATTGAGAAGGAACAGCAAAACATGCATGAATTCTGCCTACCCTATCCCAACACCCTTTTAAACTATACCTACTCCGTTTAAAACTGGGCCATAAATTATGAATAGTATAAATAAAATAGAACATCTTTATCACACAGACTCGGAAAAGGAAATGACAAACCATTGCAGTATCTCTGTCAAGAAAACTCCAAATTGGCTCATAAAGAGGTGAATATGACTGGAAAACAATTTAACAACAATAATGTATCATAATCTAATCTGCCCTAAGAGATAAAGAAATAAGGAATGAACTTTATAGTTTGACCTAGATTTGAATCTTGACTGACACTTATTAGCAATATGATCAGGGACACATCAGATCTCACTAGCTCCGTTTTCTGTTCTAAAAATCAGATCACATCTGAATTTTCTTGTTCAGCGTGATAATTGTGGAAATATGTATAGAAGAAGTACACATGTTTATATACATATACTTGCTCTTTAGGGGATAACCAGTAAGCTTTATCAAAGTTGAATTGTACATATGATGAATACAGTCAGACTAAAGGTGGAAAAAGTCACTTTAGATTGAGCTAGATTCATCATGGAGGGTTTCATAAATGAGTGGACAAAATAAGTTTACAAGAACACTAGAATCTGGAAAGACAGATAACTAGGTGATGCATTCTGATCAGAGTCAATGAGAGGAGTATAAAGAGCATGAATAATGGAACACGGATGGGAATAACCATGGTGTATACAGGAGACCATAACTCTACTTTATGTAAGAAAACATCAATTTGTATAAAAAAAAACACACCCTAGTGAATGCAAATATCTACTTAAATGTTTCAGGTACATTCATGAACGGCTTTATCACTCTCAGAATACAGTTCATTATATCCCAATGTAAAGGGAATACAGCATGATATTTGTTATTGTAAAATCCCAAAGCCATAAAACTCAAGAGGAGTGATAAGATTTGCTTCAAGGTATCCATATTAAGAGGCCATCAGCATCACCTATTTATTAGCTTAACTGATTTTAGTACTTAGGAAGAACAATCAATAAAGTACTGAAACCTGCCTATAATCCCTTTGCTATTGATGGAGGCCAAGGCGGGTAGATCACTTGGCTTGGGAATTCTAATCTTTAGTAAGTCTAAAGTTTTCAAGTGATTATTTTCACAAAAACAGTATGAGGAGCTGGAAGCAGGGAACTACCAGTTTACCTAAATAGGGATAGATTAGCCCAGGATAGGAAGTAGAGCAAGTCAAAATTGGATTGGGTCCTGGTTGTTGAAATTTTAGTCTGGGAAGACTAAGTAGGGATGTCCAATCTCATCACACCTATCATTGCCACATAATAATCACACAACAACAAAAATCAAACAGTAAGTTTCCATATCTGTGCCCCATATTTACCTTTCCTAAATGAGTTTGTCTTTAAAAAATTTAATTGAGGGACAATTAGGTGACTCAGTGAAGAGAGCACCAACCCTGAAGTCGGGAGGACCTGAATTCAAATCTTGTCTCAGACCTTTAACACGTCCTAGCTCTGTGACCCTGGACAAGTCACTTAACCCCAATTGCCTCAGCAAAATAATAATAATAATAAAGTTGAATTGAGTGTTCATTTCATTGAAGATCTTGGCCCAGTTTATGCCACTTCTCCCAGCTGTCAAAAATGCTACCTCTATGATAGTCTCTGTTGATCCTTCATTATGGTAGGGCAATGATCCAGGTTTTCCAAAGACTATCCAAATAAAACACAGTCTCTGGAAAAAGTAACCAAACTAAAAAAATATTGAATATACATCCCATAATGAACAGTATATTACTTGTCTCACACATACACAAAAATCACAAGATAATGGATATTTTAAAAAAATAATAGCTTTTTTATTTTCAAAATATCTTATGCAAAGATAGTTTTCAACATTCATTCTTGCACAATCTTGTGGTCCAGATTTTTCTCTCTCCCTTTCCCCCACACCCTCCCTTCGACAGAAAGTAATCCAGTATATGTTAAATATGTACAAATTTCCATATTCCCCAAAAAAAATCAGATCAAAAAGGAAAAAAATGAGAAATAAAAAAGGAAGTAAACAACAATAAAAAGGTGAAAATACTATATTGTAATTCACATTCAGTCTCCACAGTCCTTTTCGTGGATGCAGATCTCCATCACAAAATCTATTGGAACTGGGCCTGAAAGAAAAAGATCACTATCTCATCTCACTCTTGATGCAAGATCATTTGGACAAGTTTTTGCTCCTCAAACAAGATATTTCATCTCATATCTCTGGGCATTTTTTCTGGCTGTCAATAATCTCTAAAATTCTCTCTTTCCTCTACTTCACCTTTTGACTTTTCTGAGTTTCTTCAAGTTCCAACTAAAATTCTGCCTTCTACATGAATCATTTTCTGATCCATTTTAATTATGTTTTATATTTATTGATCATTTCTTATTTATCCTGTAAATACCTTTTTCATATATATTCATTTGCTATATCCTCCATTAGACTGAATTCTCTTGGAGAAAAGGGACTATCTTTTTTTTTTCTTTGTGTTTCTAGAATTTAGCATAGTACCTGACACAGAATAGATACTCAATGAATGCTATTGATTGATGAGTTCCAGAACATAATCACCTAAGGTGCAGAGGAATTGAGATCTGCATCTGAGAGATGAGGACTGACGTTAACCAAGCTACATTATCTGTAAATAATGTGCTACATGGTCCCAGAAAGTTGGACTGAGAATACAGAAAGACCAGAATTCAACTACTGCTCAAACAATTACTCAGCATATAACTGTAATTAAGGCACTTAATCTCTCTCAAGTATCAGTTTCCCCATATATGAAATGGGGAAATAATAACACCTAAATCCCAGGGTTGTTATAGAGATCAAATATGATGATATGTGTAGGGTGCTTTGTAACTATTAATACATTACAAAATATTAATTGTCTTAAAATAAAGAAGTGAGAGAAGTTAATTAGCAATAATAAGGACATCATTATCATCAATAGGATGGCACACAGAAGGCTATTTTGCATGTTTTCTTGACTGCATATATAAATGTGTGGTCTGCGTACTATATATATATATATATATATATATATATATATATATATACACATACACACACACACACACACACACATAAACTTCTCAGATATCCTCAATGAGAAGAATCAAAGTAGAAATCAATCTTCAGGAACATTGGGATAAACTAAAATATACCTTTTAAATGTTCACTGTTTAGAATAAAGACGTCTATTTTGAGGGATTCAAGAAAAGCTTTCACTAGATTTCATTTTCATTCAACATGATGTATAATTGTTGACATACATGTCATTTAATCTGTCTTAACATGTCAGTAAAATATTGTTTTGAAATGTTGGTTAAATATCATTGTTCATATCTTTGACTTGACCTACAAAGGATACATCTCATATTTTCCATGATTATCCAAAGAACTAGGTATCACATTTGTATTCATACACACGTGGGCAGACAGGCAGAAAGATATTCAAAATATGGAATGGTTTATTAAGTAGAGAATTATTCGTAGAGTGAGAAAGAGTTCTATTCAAGACTTAAATTCTTCCATATTCCAGCTCTGTGATCTTGGGTAAGAATCCTAATCTCTCTACATTGCAAAAAGATATGGATACAAATATATAAAAGGATAATCAAGGACAAAATCAAGAGATACAGTGTCCCTGTTGCTTATCTCTGAAGGAGTTGAAATCTTCTTCCATGGAATATGTCACAATATTAGAAGTATTTGATCTGGTAAACAGTCTATCATCCTATCATTTCTCTATTGAACTATCATCTATCTATATAAATACAGGCATATCTGAACTCATATTGATATATAACATATACATGCGCATGCATGTATTGTACATTATTTATTGTTCAGTTATTCAGCTATATCCAACTCTGCATGATCACATAGACTTTTCTCAAGAGAAATTTCTTGGCAAATATATTACAGTGGATGGTTATTTTCCTCTCCATGTGTCCCCACTTTTCAGATGAGAAACTGAAAAGAAAAAGGACTAAGTACTGGCTCTGTCACAACTAGTATCTGAGACTAGATTTGAATTTAGATGTTCCTGACTCTAGAAAGTTCCATCTACTGTTCTATTTTAGCTACTCTGGAATCAAAAAGACATGAATTTAAAGCTGGCATCAGGCACTATCTGTGTGATTAATGAATAGGTATCCATCAATGGCTAAAAAATTTATGGTACATGAAAGTAAAGAAATATTATTATTCTATAAAAATGATGAACAAGCTGATTTTAGAAAAACTTGGAAAGATTTACATGAACTGATGCTGAGCAGAACAAGCAGAACCAGGAATACATTTTACACAGTAACAGAAGGATTTTGTGAGGATCAGCTATGAAAGATTTGGTTCTTCTAAGCAACTCAGTGATCTAAGGAAATCCCAACAAACTTTGTATAGAAAATACCATCTGCATCCAGATAGAGAGATATGGAAATTGAATGTAAATGAACACATGCTATGTTCACTTTTTTTTCTTTTATTTTTTCTCTTGTGGTTTTCCCTTTTTATTCTGATTTTTCCCAATATAATTTATAAAGTAATGTATATTATAGAAAATTAATATACATACATAACCAGAAAAAAATAATGCTGAGACACAGAAAAATTCAATAATTTTAGATGGTACAGTGGATAGAGCTCTAAATTTGGGAAACTTCTATCGAAATCTTGCCTGAGGCATGCACTCTGTAATCTGGCCAAGGTTTCCAACAATCTTTCAATCTTAGTTTCTTCATCTAATAAATTAGGATGATAAGAGTTCCTGCCTTATGAGGTTATTGTGATAATCTAGTAGATAAAGTGCTTTGCAAAAGTTAGTGTTACATGAATAGTGGCTATCATTTTTTTATTTTTAATTGATTTTTTATTTTTAAATTTTTATTAAAACTTTTTATTTTTAAAACATATGCATGGATAATTAGTCAACATTAACTCTTGTAAAACCTTATGTTCTCATTTTCCCCCACTTCCCTTGGGGGAATCCCTTCCCTAGATGGCAAATAATCTAAAAATAATCTAATATGTGTTAAACATGGAAAAAATATGTTAAATCCAATATATGCATACATATTTATGCAATTATCTTACTGCACAAGAAAAATAAAATCAAAAAGGGAAAAAGGGAGAAAGAAAATAAATTGCAAGCAAACAACAACAAAAAGAGTGAAAATGCTATGTTGTGATCTACATTCAGTTCCCATAGTCCTCTCTCTTGGTGGCTCTTTTCATCACAAGGTCATTGGAACTGGCTCATCTCACTGTTGAAAAGAGCCATGGCCTTCAGAATTGATCACCATATGATCTTGTTGTTGGCATGTACAATAATCTCCTGGTACTGCTCATTTCACTTAGCATCAACTCATCTAAGTCTCTCCAAGCCTCTCTAAAATCTTCCTGGTGATCATTTCTTATAGAAAAATAATAATCCATAACATTCATATACCATAACTTATTCAGCCATTCTCCAACTCAGTTTCCAGTTTCTTGAGTGTCTATTATTTTTATAACTATTATTATTTTTAATGTATTTACTTATTCAAAAATTAAAAGCAAAATCAGAAAAAAAAAAAACAAATAGAACAAGAACAGAAAAAGATAAAGAATGTCAAGTACCCAGCAGAACATCAAGGAAGATTCAAAATATGCAACAATAAATTTTAATTTCAAGAAAGTATGAAAAAAGAAAAAAAAAGATAAAGGAAGACAGGAGAAAAAGTGAAAAAGAAAAAAGATAATGAAATACAAAAAGAGAAAGGAAGCAAGAAGGAAGGAAGGAAGGAAGGAAGAAGAAACAAAGGAAGGAAAGAAGAAAGGAAGAAAGGAAAGAAGGAAGGAAGGAAGAAGAAACAAAGGAAGGAAAGAAGAAAGGAAGAAAGGAAAGAAGGAAGGAAGGAAGAGAGGGAAGGAGGAAAGAATTAAGGAAGAGAGGAAAAGAAGTGAAGGAAAGAAGATAGAAGGAACAGAGGGAAGGAGAGAGGGAAAGAGAAAGGAAGGAAAAATGAAGAAAGGAAGCAAGAAGAAAGGAAAGAATAAAGGAAGGGAAAAGGGAGGGAAGAAGAAACGAAGGGAAGGAGGGAGAAAAGGTGAGAGAGGATAGGGAAGAGGGAGGTTAAGAGGAAGAAAGGAAGGAAAGAGGGAAGGAAGGAATGAAGGAAAAAAAGAGGAAGGGAGGGTTATTAAAATGTTTTTTTGTGTTTGCACACACAAGAGAAATAGATTAATTCCCAGAAAGAAAATAAGAATAGCTTTGAACATTGCACTTATAATTTATTATAAATTTTGAAGTGAAACAACTTATATATGGAAGATATTCATGCTTTTTTCTATTCTATTCTGTTCAGAAGTATTTTTTGTTAACTTCAGAATAAAACATCTAGAAAATTAGGAAATCAAACTGCATTATCTTGAATATCATTTAACTGTTGCTTTCATAATCCTATCCCTAAAATATTTTCCTAAGCCCCAGTTTCCTTCATAGGTAAAATGGGGTGATGGTGCACTAGATCCTTTCCATCTTTCACTCATCATATCCTAAGGGTGTAAGGGCAAGGGAATTAATAGCACTCATCTTCTAATTGTCTATTCTATGAAGTGGGTGTAGACAAAACATGCTGGCTGTGAGAAATAACTAATGAACAAGATTCCTAATGTCTTTACAAATTAGAAACATTGTGAATCCTTCTGACAAGAACTATACATAATCATAACCATAGATCAGCAATAAAATCATTTAAAAGGCAAATATTAACATGTCATTCTTCCAGACTGGATATATCAGTTAGAATTTTATCAGCATTTTAGTAGCCACATTAATCTTACTTTAAATGCATTCGTCTGTCACAGTCTGAAGTCCTAAACCAGTGATTCTCAAACTTTTTGGACTAAGGATTATGTTACAATCTTGAAATTTATTGAAGACTCCAAATAGCATTTTTTATGTGGATTAAAGCTATTGATGCTTACCATATTTGAAATAAAAAATGTTTTAGTATTATTATTAAGGATAGCATTGACTATAGATACCCTGAAAATGACTTGGGCAACTCCAGGGATGTTTAGACAATATTTTGAGAATTTCTGTCTTCAATCTAAAGAATAATTCAACAAATCCCTGAGACTACCAATAAATGGCAATTGAGCGTAGAAATTACCCATTTTCTGTAATTATTTTTTTCATGGGTCAGCAATTCTGGTTGGAGTTTTCATTTGTCATGTCCCTAACTCCCTGCAGAATATTATACTGGAATGAATAATAAACATTTTTAAGGGAACAAGAGACTATTTAGAAGACAGAACTTCTTACCTAGAGACTCCTGCTTTTAGAAATGTTTTGTAACTCATGATTCTGCTCCCACAGGAAGAAGAATTAGGAGCAGTATATACTCACACTAACTTGTATGAAATGTCTTCCTACCTCCTTCTCCTCATCATAATCATTTTTATGGAGATGTTAGGTTGTTTTTTGTTGTTGTTGTTGTTGTTTGTTTGTTTTGTTTTGTTTTTCATGCTTGAAGAAGACCAAAATGACATCACTATATTAAGATTATTTACATAGATACATCTACGTATATGCTTATACAATGCATATTTGTAGTTGTAACTGTTTGAATCTTAGGGTTCCTGGACCATAGAATGTCAGTACTATCCTTGGGCCTTCTTGACAAAGATACAAGTGGTTTGCCATTTCCTTCTCCAGTGGATTATTTTAAACAAAATGACTTTCTTAGGGTCACATAACTAGCAAGTGTCTGAGGCCAGATTTGAACTTGGATCTTCCTGACCACAGTCCCTAGCCATCTAATTGTCACATATAAAGCTGGGGAGAACTAGCTTTTCTGATGAAAGGGTTTATCAAACTCTTTTCAGGGCTGCTCATCTACCTTTGCTCTCCATATTTCACCTAGCTCCAGAGAGCAGTAGCAACATGTATAGAAGCCATAGACTGGTAAACCATCTTGACCTATGAGCTATATCAGGTTGAGGGTAATAGATAGACCTAAAATCTGTTGATAAGTTAGGAGTATAATGATCCCAAGCAAGTGAAGACTTCCCCTATGGAATGGGTGGATTAGAAATATTTGTTCCAAAATTTATGCTTTGGGGTACTTAGAGCTTGGTCAGAAATCTAGGATTCCAAGGTCATCAACAGCATCCTGAAACATTGCTCTTTATCTTGATTTTTGTTTTGTTTCTGAACTTCTATGAATATAGGAGAGAGAGCAAAGCTGATAACTTTGTAAAATTCGACCTCACTTAATTTGAATTTATACATGGATCAAGACATCACCAGTGATATCATCGGTCCTTTTCAAAAAATAAAGGACAAACAACATCGATAATGCATATATAAATATTTCTATACCTATATCTGATATCCTGGTCTTGGTGCCTAGAAGATATGAATTTGAGTCATGTCTCTGATATGTATCTTCTAGTTGACCTTTGGCCACAGAGAAGTCTTTAAATCATTTACAGATTTAATAACAACAGAAAATCCTAAGTTTATACCAACCTTGGTGTTTTGACCAGTCCTCTCCCTTTATTCTACTTCTGATTCTGCTATTAAGAAATTTTTAAAAAATGTTCCAGTATCCCTATATTATTAGTTAGCTGCAGAAATATATATCATATATTGCTAGAAATAAGGATACTAGAAGGAAGTAACCTAATTCAATGAGAAAATAAGTGACTCTGTAATTAGAAGAATTGAGTTTGAAATCTTGGGCTCATTAGGCCTCAGTTTTCTCAACTATAACATAGAATTTGATTTTATGATTTCCAATATCCCTTCCAACTTTAACTCTATGAATCTATGATCTTGAAAATGAAGGGATTGATTTTGATTATCTCTAAGATGTCTTTTTGCTTCCAGGTGTATGTTCTTTCATGATTTACATCCCACTTGGTGCCTATCCAAATCATTTTCCATTTGCGCATTTGTCAATTCAGTAAAACTGACACATGCGCTTTATTTTTCCAGAGATACTATTTCCTACCATCATTTCTTTTGTGCATTTGTATCTTCATATTTAAACCATAATCTCCAGTCATCTCCACCTATGATAAAACATGAAATATAAATTTCTTTCTCATCTTAATTATATTTTCTCTCCCTATCATGAAATAATTTTCTATATATTTTGCACTTACCCATCTCCAGGAGTGTGCTGGAGCCAACTCTTACTAGCTGGTTCAATAGGATCAGCTATTTATTTTTCAATGTCAGCAATTAATACCTAAAAAATCATGACTTTTTTGTGTATTTGGAAGGCATAATAAATTGTGGATAGATTAGTAATTTCATGTACACTCACTTTTTAATTATATTATGTTATAAAATATGGTTGTTTTATCCCACAAATTAAAAATAAAATTTAATAATGAAAACAAGAAAAAAATACAAATTTTAGCTTGGTTTCTTAGTTTTTTGATTGGTTAGCTTAAGAAAGTGGTGGAGAAAGTGGAAATAACATAGACTAAACTTGTGTGCTTTCTACACATCCTACCTCACTGGAGAACTAGTTGTTAAACATGTATAAACACTAAGCTGTGTCCATGTTGTTTGTCCCAGGAAAAAAACATCAACTTAAGGTAGGGACTATTTTTTGTTCTTGTTTACATAGAACCTATCTCAGTGTCTCAAACATAAAAGTTATTTAATCTTTTATCAAGTGAATACAGTTGATTCAGATCCAAAGATCCCGTCTGATTTGTAATCCTCCCGCTACCTATTATTTCATGTTACCTCAGGAAAATTTTCTGTCAGAGATTTAATTTTCTTGTTTATAAAATGATGAATTATATAACACTGATGATCCCTCTGATGCCGAATATAATTAAGATAGTAGAGAGTTCTGAGGATGTTACTGGAGCTCTCTTTCTCTGTCTCTGTCTTGCTTTTTCCCTGTATTATTATGTTATATGGAAGAAGAATCAGAACTGTTCTATTACCCCTGTAAAACAGAAGTGGAATAATGGATGAGAGATTCACTATTGAAGGAAAAAATTCCCTGACTCCTGATAGAATTATCCAAAAGTAGATTGCTCTGCTTTCGAGGCTAAGTCTCATTTGAAAGCTCCAAGAAAAGACTATTTGGAGATATTGAAAAGATGATACTTTTTTTTTTTTTTAGGTATGAACTTATCTAGATGTTTTTGGAAGTCTGTTCCATATATGAAATGACATGGCTCTGTGACACCACAGAAAAGATATTAAAGTGGTTCACCACTGTCTTCTCTGGATTTTTTATTTTTTATTTTTACAGATTAGGAAACTGGGATAGACAGACTTAAGTGACTTGCTCCGTTAGTAAGCATTTGAGGCCAGATTTGAACTCATGATGTTGAGTCTTCCCGATTCAAGCCCAGTATTCTATTCTTTGTGCACCTAGCCTAATTAGGGCTTTAACTTTTATTTATTTATTTATTTTTTGATCTGGCCTTATTGGTATTTCCAAAGCAATATTTCTGGGATTCTAGGACTCTTGTGAGAGAGTACTTTAAAGACCTCAGAAACTAGTTTTCAACTGAAACTAGATCTCAACCCAAAATGTTGTATGTTTATTTAATGTGTACAACTATAGATACATATATTTCTCTATCGGTAGAATGTGGGTTTTTTGAAGGCAGGGATTATGTCATAAAAATATGTATTAGAAACTTGCCATTTTTGTCACTGATGTCAGATTTGTCAAGGTTTGATTAGGTATTCCTGGCTTCTACATAATAAAAAAGAAAAACTTCACATAGCTCTCAGCTCACTAGAGCAATCCATAAGTGATTTACAAATTGTATGATTTTTGCCCATTCAGTATAAAGAAAAAGAAAATTAGGAGGGATTGTTACTACTTTGAAATTATTAATTCTTTAAACTTATATGTAGGAAGTCAAGATTCTCAGACAAGTTTAGATGTTGAATCAAAATTAGACTTCCCAGAATAAATTTTCTTACTTTATTTTTCTCTTTAGGGATGTCCTTGACATTTGAAAGTACAACACTTATTCAACAATTGGTCTATGAATTTCCTCATTATGGCCATTTGCTGAAGTGGTCCTGATTAGTTCAAATGAGAGGTGTTCAATAAAGTTGAAATGGTTTTCTATGAAGCTGAATGTACCAAATCTCGCTAGATTGCTTGGTCTGACAAAGTGTTCATTACACACAGGCACTCTGGACTATATGACATCTTTGCATTTATTTTCCCTGTTTGGAGTTGTTCAAAACATTTTCTCTTTACTTTAGAACACCCTAGTGACATTTCAATTGGGAAGAAATGGAGAGGTGAGAGATTAAATGCCCTTGTTCAGAATCTACTGGCATTTAGAAGGAGGAGTTGAACCTCAATAACCAAGCCAGTTAATATTTCTCATATTTGCTAGTCAAGTCTTGCCTTCTATATGACTCTTTTTATATAACCATCAGCAAAAAATATTTCTGACCTGAACTTGAGATTTTCCTTTAGAAAATATCCATATGGTTTCTCATTTACTACTTCTCCTGGGATTCTCAGGTTTGTTTGTGCTTTTGTTTTTCTTTTGCTATTGTTTAGTTGTTTTAGTTGTATCTGAATTGGGTGTTTCCTTTGCAAAGATATTGGAGTGGTTTGCCATTCCCTTCTCCAACTCATTTCACAATTGAGGAAACTGAGCAAAGGAGATTAAATGACTTGCCCAGAGTCACACAGCTAGTAAATGTCTGAGGCCAGATTTGAACTCAGAAAGATGAGTCTATCCAGTACTCTATCCATTGTATCATCCAGTTGTCCCAAATTAATAACAATAGAATTTATATAGAATTTAATTTAGAATGTATATACCATTTTTAGTAAAATATTTTACAAACATCTCATTTTACAATTACTTTAAGGAGATAAGTACTATTGGTACTTTTTACAGGTAAGGAAGCTAAGGAAAACAGAACTCAAATGACTTGCATAGAATAAAGCATCTAAGAAGTTTTGGAGATCATGCTGGAAATCAGGACTTCTATGGTTCTATCCTTCTGTGATTTATCTAGTGAATCAACTAGCTGCCTTGGTTATACCACTATCTTTTCCTGATGTGCTTAACTACATATCTCCAGGAAACTCCAGAGACTATACCTTAGCCAAATTTTGTCATTCTTGCAATACCTTGGATGAGGCTTTACAAAGAGCTGGGTTTGAGTTTCTAGATCACATTAACAACCTCACCTTTTTTTTGTACCTTGTAGAGAGCCTGAGACAGTGTGGGTGTTAATAGTATAAGTACTTGTTCAATTGAATTGAGTGCCTGCTGGTTGTTTATTAATACTATTATAGAAAAAATTCTAATTTTACTTTCCTGAGCATCCATATAGTTATTCATTAAACTTTGGATTTTTGATAACTATGATCATTAAGCACTAAGACTAGAAGGTCATTGCTAAAGCTTGTGTAGCATGGTACATTGTGTCCAGCCTAGATTCAAATGGAACTTCATTACATTCAATTACTTTCTACAGCATGATTTTTGCTCTCTGTATTTTATGCTGAGTTCACCATGAAAAAGAACTATAACAAAAATTGTCTTTTATGCTTTGTGCTTCTCCTACTGGCTACCCACACACAGTCATCCAGTTTTTTTCATAAAATAGCAGAAAAGAGGACTTAGGCTAATAATAATCTCATTATTTTTAATCCACCTATAAAACAAATATTTAACTGGGACTACTCCAAGATATTGCAATGACCAAGCAATGTATACATCCAGTAACGTACAAAGCTCTATCCACATTGACATTCTTGCTGTCAATATTCTGAAAGAGAAAAGGAATTGTAGATAAATGTCTCCTGGAAT
Organism: Antechinus flavipes; assembly: GCF_016432865.1. Taxonomy (NCBI): domain Eukaryota; kingdom Metazoa; phylum Chordata; class Mammalia; order Dasyuromorphia; family Dasyuridae; genus Antechinus; species Antechinus flavipes. Next base: position 232,477,231 of record NC_067403.1, read on the forward strand.
TTCCTGGCATGGGGCAGATAAAAGAATTGATCACTAATTTAAAAATAAACAAACCAAAAAAACATTATTTTTTATTTCATATTTCTTGACAGAGTCAATGAGAAATATTATCAGTAGACTTCTCTAAAAATAACTGGGATTTATGTCCTAACATTCCCAAGGAGTGAGATGACAGAGTAGAAAAAACTGTTGGATTTGGAAAATGGATTAAATGAATCTGAATCTTATTACTTGTTGGCTGCATGGCCCTGAACAAGTCACTTAACTTCTTTGAGGTCTGTATTCCCCTTCTTAAAAATAGTAGGGTTTCTATAATAATAATCTCAGAGTATCCTACTAGCTTTAAATCTATATAATCCATGAAAGATGAAATAAAAAACATGAAGAATTTAAAATTCATTAAGTAATGTAGACATATTTCTGAATCAAGTCTATATATGAACAATCAAATTGTATACTTGTTAGTAAAACAAATCATACAAGAAGAAAAGATAATATCCATTTGGTTTGAAACTGGATGGCCTTAGAAAGCATAGAGTTTGACCTCTTTTTTTCAGATTTAAAAAGAAATGTGGCTTACAGAAATGAGATAACTCATACAAGATCACAGAGGTAATAAGAATAAGTAATGCTTCTTTATTGCTTAGGTCTTTTCTTTCTTAATGTTGTTCTGCCTGTTGAGTTACATGGGTTCTAACAAGGGAATATGAGAGGCAGGACTCAAACACCAATTTAATTTAACCTTTTTGTTGTTCAAACAAACGATCTCATGACCTCTAATACATACATACATACATATGTATATGTATATACATATATATGTATATACACATATATACACATATATACAAATGGACATATACACAATGATCCCTCTGCCTTTATCTTTCTATATCTATATCAATCTATATCTGCATCTATAGTTACTTATATTTGTATCTGCCTATCTATGTCTACATCTACTATCTTCTATATGTATTTATCTATCTATATCTGTTTCTATTTATCTGTATCTACTTATATCTTTATCTAGCTATATATCTGTCTTTATATCTCTATATGTATGTATCTCTGTTAATATCCCTCTCAAATACTTTCATCATGATATTTTAAATAAGAAGCAAAAATGATATAATGATTTAATGATGGACCATCTTATTGATACTTATCAATGGAGGCTCTTTTCACTGATCATATTGAGGGTTTGGCCTACTTGACAGAATGCTGGACTTAGAGTCATTCATGTTCTGTCCCCAATACTCAGCGATAATGTTGCTCATCCTCCATTTTTGAAGTGGACCAATGATATCACAGAATGATGACTTGACTTGTATATGAATTGGATTTAAGTGAGACAGATATACATAAAATTGTCAACTTCACTTTGTCTTCTTGAATCATTAGTCTAGTAAAAAAACAAATGTCAGAATTACTGGCAATAACCCAGGATGTAGTGGGTGACTTTGGCATCTTAGATGTCTGACTAAGCTTTAACTTCTCTACAGCAACTGCTTTTTCTATTTTCATGGCTTTGGAACAAATTGTTTCATCAGTCCATTCCACTGGAGAAAATTGTCACTTTCTGTGGGAAGCAGACAGCATTGGTGACCATTGGTCAAGGATGGTTACATCCTTTTAAGCTATCTAATGAAAAGGATCAGGTCTTTTGCCTTTTAAATCCTGGATACGACAGAAACTGGTCAGGTTCCACGAGCATATGTTGGGAGCTGGGATGGCTCCCAGGTGTGTGTTTGGGCCTTTTTCTGCAGGGACTAAATTAATGCTTTCTCTTTATACCTGAAAATAAAAAAAAGAGAGAAAATTATCACTTGCTTGGGGTAGACATCTCCCTAATTTACCAATAGGTTTGAAGCCTTTTGGTAATCTTCAATCTGGCTTATTTTATCTACCAAAATGGCAGGTGAGAATCAGGTGAAGATGGACATTATGGTGTCTAAGTAGCTGTAAACTCCTTAAGCTCTGTAAGGCATAAGCTTTGCAAGGGTTCAGCAACCCTTCATACCAGAGATACTAGTTCTTCCCAAACACCTCATATATCCCATTTAATAGATGATAAGAAAGTCATTTACTTTTCTAAGGTCTCTCATCTGAAAAAAAATGTGATAATAGTAACTGTTCTACCTACTTAGAGAGATTGTTTCAGAAATGTATTTCTACTTTATTTGAAAGATCTTAAGTTCTTAACAAAATTACACCCCTCTCATCTTTCATAAACTCTAAAGCTTAAAATTGTACTAAGACTTTTTAGACATCCTGTATGATTAATCTTGCAAATTTGAAATTGATATTCAAAGATGAGTTATTATGTTTTGTTTGGTATTCAAATAATAAAGACCAATAATTGGATAAATTACTACAAAAACACTCAAAAATAACAATAATAAACATATAGCACTTATTGTGTGCTTGACACTTGCTCAGTCTTTTATACTTTTACTATTTCATTTATCCTCACAACAACCCTAGGAGGTAGGCACTGTTATTATTCCTGTTTCATAATGAAGAAACTGAGGCAAACTGAGATTAACTGATAGAACTGGTAAGTATTTAAGGCCATATGGAACTCAGTTCTTCCTGACTCATCTACTACTATCTACTACTTGTTAAGGACTTTTCATGAGCTAGAAATTGAACTAAAGTGTAAAGATACAAAGAACAAAGTGTGGTCTCACTATCAAGAAGTTCAACTCTGGTGGAGAACAGAACAATTAAATGACTATGTATATTCATACAAGAATTGTAGAAAGCAGATGGAAGATAGTCTTGGAAGTGAGGCATTAACAGTGGGAGAACTGAGGATAGGAACCTGGAAAGCCTTCCTGGCCAAGGTAATATTTGAATTGAATCATGAAAGTATCAAAGGAAGCCAGCCAGGAGGCTGAGATGAGGAGAAAAAACATCTTGTCTCTGTCTGAATGAGGAAGTAAAATCAGATGGCGATGATTGCTGTTGTTGATATCATCATCATTAATAATTTCATTATTGTTACCTTGCCTTTTTAAATAAATTTGTGCCAGTCTAAGAACTCCTTAGGCTTGGAACGCAGCTTAGTACATTTTTGACAAGTGAGGATTGCCAGCATCAGCAGCTCTGCTCACAGTTCTGTGATTTCACATTGAGGACGACTGTGCCCAGGCCAAGTATGAGTCGCTTAATCCCTAGTGGTTGCTCTTTGGCACAGCCAGCCCCATGCTTTGCTGCACATCATGCTGTACTTAAGTAGCATGAACGTGCTAAGGAGGAAGGACTCAGTCATGCTGGTAGAGCTGCAGAGGGGAAAATTACACAGGCCATTAGCTCCAGGATTCCAGGTGCTTGTGAATGTTGTTTTAGCCTCTTTATTTCCACAAGCATCAGCACACATTTTTTTCCAAAGGTATTGCCCAATTTGGTACTTTTGCAAATGTAAAGTATTTTTCCCACTCTAAAGTCAACCACCAAATATCTTCGGAAAATCTGGCCACTCCAATTTTGGTAGCTTCGGCAGATATTTGTTGCACTAACACATTTGTGAAGAAAAACACATCCTTCATTAAAAGGAATTTTCTTTGATAGATATACTTCCATATAATGTATTATAAGGGCAATGTGGAATAATGGATAAAATTCCAGGTTTGGTGTCAGGAAGCTCTGAGTTCAAGCCTTGCGTGACTCTCAACAACCTATATATAATCTTCATGAACTCAAATGATTCCTTAAAACTTAATAAGTCATAGATTGATATTGATTTACTTTGGTGTTGGGGCATAAAATAAGCATCCCCATGCTAATGAATTCAAAGGTCCTTCATGTATTCATGTTTGATATGTACTATCCTAAACCTAGTGACAATTTGCATAGATTGAATTTCCCACACAGATGAATCACAAAATTTTGGTCTATTTATTTTTATAGTCTCATAAATTTAGAGCCAAAGAGGATCTTATAAATCATTTTATTTTCTTTTTCATTCTATAGAGAAGGAAACTAATGTATACATCAAAAAACAATTATTACATACCTATTATGTGTTAGACACTATATTGATCATAGTTTTTAAAAAAGAAAGAAATGTCTTGCTATCTTGGATAAAGTCTGATTCTATTCTTTCATTGTCTTCAATGGATACACATTTTCCCTGGATTGTGTACTCTCTTCAGTGAATGACAGCTAGCTCCCCACAACTTTATCTCATATATACATATGTATGTGTGTGTATATATATATACACACACATACGTATGTATATACATATCCATGTATGTGTGTATTGTGTATTTACATACATAGCTACATACATACATACAGAAATGATAATGCTAAAATCCTAAAAGGATGATGAGGGAAATTTGGGCAAAATATAAATTTAACTTTTTACAAGTTCAATGTTATTCTAAAATTTATAGTCAAAGGATCATAAGACAACAATACTTAAATTTAAACACTTGTTTATTATTAATTCAACTACTTGGATCAGAATTCATATCAAGTCTGAATACTGAGCATGTGGTTTCCCTCTATATTTTTCCATAAGCTTCATTATTTCAACTTCTCAGAAACAGAGAATGAGAGTAAGGGGCTAATAATATTCCAATTTGCCTGTAATATAAACTACATTAAAGAAAATTATGTGAAATAAGTCTGGTGATAACTATGGGTAACAGACTATAAGCAGATGTGAACCACAGAACACAGAGAGTTTCTATTTCCTTAAGTAAATAATGGAAAATGAAGACTTTTGAAACAAGGAGAAATATGATCAGAGGTTAGAATTTAGAAAATTACGCATTATTATTTACTTGAAACATTATTAAATATGGATATGATTGAAAAATGAAAGGCAAAATTAAAAGGTCAGCATAATAATCCAAACTGGAAATGATGAAGATCCATGGCTCGACTGATAGTAGAATTGTAGTAATTAATAATAGTAATATTGAGTTGATGTAGATGAAAGGACATAGCAAGTAATTGAGTTACAGGAAAGACTAGAGTCAAAGAGAACTAGATTTCAAAATTGTGTAAATAAGGGGATGGTAGTACCTTCAATGGGAATAAATGTCAGTAAGAAGGGAAGGGGATTTTTTTTAGAGAGAGGAACTCAGTTTTATATGTATTGAATTAGAATTACAAGAAGAACTGCTATATGGAGTTTCCTATCAAAACCAGAAAGTGACAAATTAAATGTCATTCCAAGGAGTCAAATTCACTATAGTATTTAAAAGAATAATTAGTTAAATAGTGAGCACAATATCACATGCATTCTTAATAATGTTCCTTATTGATACACAATCATAACTATTTTCCTCATATCTTAAACTATTTTTGTGATTTCTTAGAAAATACTTACATATACACATCATTAATTAAAAGCTCATTTTGAGCACTTTCTTCATGATGCTTGCAATATCACATTTTTCCTACTTGACCAGTGTACAAAATTGCTAATTAAGAGTTGTGTATATAGCAGGCATTGGAGGATATGAATTAAAATTATAAGGAAAATTGCTTGAGAATGATTTGAAAAAGGAATCCATAGAGATAAGGTTTACTTGTCAATAAAAAGCTACTGATTCTTCTTTCTAAATATGTAATATACTGATTATATCTTCCCAATTCCAGTGTAACTCCAAATAAACATGGTTTTGTAGTCCCATTTATTTCTTAGCTTGATGCTTTGGTATCACAATCTCAAACTACTTGTAGATAAGAATGAGGATAGATGCTGAACTTATGCTTTCTTTTATTTGGGGATTCCTAACAAAGTTTTTTTTATCACTCCTTTGAAATTTAGTCTTAGAAATCTTTCTGAAATACTAAGAGGTTAAATGTCCTTGCATCTCACAGCTAGTGTGTGTCACAAGTGTGATTTATACCTGGTTTTATTTGTTCCAATGTCTTTTTGTCTTAGCTTTCTTTTTTTTTTTTTAATTAAAGCCTTTTATTTTCAAAATATACATATGGCTAATTTTCAACATTCCTCTGTACAAAACTTTGTGCTCCAATTTTTTCTCTCTCTTCCCCCCATTCCCTCCCCTAGATGGTAAATGACCAAATATATGTTAACCACGTGCAATTCTTATATACATATTTTCACAAATATCATGCTGCACAAGAAAAATCAGATCAAAAAAGGGAAAATAAGAAAGAAAACAAAATGCAAGCAAACAACAACAAAAAGAATGAAAATACTATGTTGTAGTTGACATTCAGTTCCCATTGTCCTTTCTTTAGATGGAGATAGCTCTCTTCATCACAAGACCATTGGAATGGTTCTGAATTATCTCATTGTTGAGGAAAGCCACGTCCATCAGAATTGATTATTGTATAATGTTGCTGTGTATAATGATCTCCTGGTTCTGCCTGTTTCACTCAGCATCAGTTCATGTAAGTCTCTCCAGACCTTTCTGAAGTTATCCTGCTGATCATTTCTTAGAGAACAATAATATTCCATGACATTCACATATCATAATTTATTCAGCCATTCTCCAACTGATGGTTATCCATACAGTTTCCAGTTTCTGTCCACTACAAAAAAGGCTGCTACAAACATTTTTTTTGCACACATGGATCTCTTTCCCTCCTTTATAATCTCTTTGGGATACAGGTTCTGTAGAGACACTGCTGGGTTAAATGGTATGCACAGTTTGCACAGCTGCTTTCCAGAATGATTAGATCAGTTCACACAAAAATGTATTAGTGTCCCAGTTTTCCCACATCCCCTCCAACATTTGTCATTATCTTTTCATGTCACATTAGCTAATCTGAAAGATGTGTAGTGGTACCTAAGAGCTGTCTTAATCTGCATTTCTCTGATCAATAGTGATTTAGAGCATCTTTTCATATGACTAAAAATAGTTTCAATTTCTTCTGAGAATTGTTCATATCCTTTGACCATTTATTAATCAGATAATGAGTTTAATTCTTATAAATTTGAGACAATTCTCTACATATTTTAGAAATGAGGCCTTTATAAGAATTCTTGAATGTAATTTTTTCCCAGTTTATTGCTTCCTTTCTAATCTTCTCTGCATTGGTTTTGTTTGTACAAAACCTTTTTAATTTATTATAATCAAAATTACTCATTTTACATTCAATAATGTGCTCAAGTTCTTTTTTGGTCACAAATTCCTTTCTTCACAGAACTGAGAGGTAAAGTACCTTTTGTTCTTCTAATTTATTTATAATATCATTTTTATGTCTAAATAATGAGCCCATTTTGATCTTATCTTGTTAGAGGATGTTAGGTGTGGGTCAATGCCTAGTTTCTGCCACATGAATTTCCAATTTTCCCAGAGTTTTTGTCAAATAATGAGTTCTTATTTCAAAAGCTAGAGTCTTTGGGTTTGTCAAACACAAGATTACTACAGTCATTGACTATTTTCCTCTGTGAACCTAACCTATTCCTCTGATTGACTACTTTCTTAGTCAGTACCAAATGGTTTTGATGACTGCTGCTTTATAATATAATTTTAGATCTGGTACAGCTAGGCTAACTTCATTTGCATTTTGTTCCATTAATTCCCTTGAGATTCTTGATCTTTTGTTCTTCCAAATGAACTTTATTATTATATTTTCTAGTTCTGTGAAGTAATTTCTTGGAGTCAGATTGGCATGGCCTGAATAAATAGATTAATTTAGGCAATATTGTCATTTTTATTATATTAGCTTAGTCTATACTTGAGCAATATTTGTAATTATGTTCATATAGTATACCATCATATCACTTGCATAGAGTGATAATTTGGTTTTCTCATTACTTACTATAATTCCTTTAACCTCTTTTTCTTCTTTTATCACCAAATTTCCAATACAATATTGAATAGTAGTGGATAGTGGGCAGCCTTGTTTCATGCCTGATCTTATTGGAGATAATTCTAGCTTATCCCCATTACATCTGGTGCTTGCTGATGGTTTTAAATAGATACTATTGATCATTTTAAGGAGCATTCAATTTATTTCTATACTCTATTCAGGAATCCTCAAACTTTTTAAATAGGGGGCCAGTTCACTGTCCCTCAGACTGTTGGAGGTCCGGCCTATAGTAAAAACAAAAACTTTGTACTGTGGGCTTTTAAATAAAGAAACTTCATAGCCCTGGGTGAGGGGGATAAATGTCCTCAGCTGCTGCATCTGGCCCGTGGGCCGTAGTTTGAGGATACCTGCATAGTGTTTTAATAGGAATGGGTATTGGATTTCGTCAAATCCTTTTTCTGTATCTATCCAATTGTTGTTTCTTTATCTCAGATACTATACTGCCTTTTTGTAGAGTAGAATTATGACTGATATGTATATAACACTATTAAGTTTGGTTCATATAGCTAAACCTAACTGAATTCTTACACTAACGTTATTAAAGAGTTGCAAAGATATATATATATACATACAAATTATATAAATATATACATATATAGGTAGAAAGGAGAGAGAGAAAGAGAGAGAGAGAAAGAGAGAGAGAGAGAGAGAGATATTAAGTGACTTGTCCATAGTAATGTACCTTATATATGATTCTACATATTCCTTATTGGCTCCATCTTCAACATTGTACACACTAGTATGCCGATAATCCTGGTTTTACTTACAATTGCAAAATCTAAAGACCATTACTAATATTTAATAGGCTAAAGTATTTTACTCTTCACAGAACACAGAAAGCAAATGTTTAATTATCTTTCAGTACAATTGAATTTAGGATAATCAAAGTCCTTGGCAACCTGAATTGAACTCATTATCTATGAGACAAAAAGTCAAATGATTGTTCTTAATTCTTTTCAGGAACTTGAGGACTGATTGAACCAAAGTTGCATAATCCAGAACCATCTTTAATGTTTTAAAATATTTGTCTCTTGATTTAGCCAATCTGGGGATCAATTTGGAATTGTGCCCAAAGGCTTAAAAATCTGTGTCTACCCTTTGATCCACAAGTCCTACTACAGGAACTGCATTCCAAAAATTATAAGGGAGGGATAAGGACCACATATGCAAAAGTATTTGTAGTGGCTCTTTTTGGGGTGTCAAGGAATAGGAAAGTAAATGGATGTCCATCAATTGAGGAATTACTGAATAATTTGTGGTATATGGAAGCAGTAGATTATATTTGGTCTATAAAAAGGAATGAACAAGCTGATTTTAGAAAGGTTTGGAAAGATTTATATGAACTGGTGCTGAATGAAACAAGTAGAATGAAGATATTGTGCAATGATCAACTAGAAAGACTCAATGGTTCAGAGAAGCCAGATAATCCCAAGATTTTTTGCATAAAAAAAGTCACCTCCATCCAAATAGAGAGAAGTATGTGAAGAATGAATGTAAATTGACACATGCAATGTTCACTTTTTCTTCCTTTTTCTTCTGTTTTTTTCTCTCATGGCTCTTCCCTTTTGTCCTGATTTTTCTTGCCAATATCATTTATTAAAAAAAATATTTAAAAAATTAATGTGAATAGATAACCAGAAAAATAAAGAAAACAATAAAAAAAATTTGCCTCTGCTCTTTAAATGGTGGATGTAATAAAGTTGCAGAACATTTCCCAAAGACAACTTATATAAATAAAGTGACAGAAAAAGTAAGTCATGAAGCATATGCTCATAAAAGAAGGTTGTATTATGAGGATGTCATAAGAGATGGATGGTTTGAGTTTGGCCACAATAATAATATAGATAAATAGAGATAGACAGATAGATAGATGAATGTATAGATGACATAGATACAGATAAAATTATAAGGGAGTGATAGATATAAATGCAGATATAAATTTATATGCAAAATATATCTATGTATACATATATCCACATAAATAAATAACTAGATATATAGATAAGAAAACAATAAGAATGAATAAATCTAGATTTTTCTCAAGAAAAAATAAAGAGAAGACCTAAGATTTATGCTTTGGAAATTCTAGAGAAGAGTTATAAGAAGATTTAATTGGCACAGGCTCTGAATGCATAATAGAATAACAATGCTCATTTGATATTTATATATTTGTTTAATTTAGTAAAGCACTGCAAATATATCAAATATTTATTAGATGAGATTAATAGCCTCATTCAGTCTATACTGAAAAATAAGTTGCAGTGAGGTTAAGAGTTGACCATGATAATATAGATAATTAGTACCTGAGACAGAATTTGAACTTGGGTCTTTCTGAGTGAAAATGAGCCTACTACCCACCACTTACCAACTAGCTGTTTCAAAGTATGGATAAAGATTATCAGCATGTCAATAAAACAATTGATTCATAAAAGAAAAGGATTACATCTGGTCATAGGGCATACTCCCCATCATCTGAACTCCTGTGACACATTGTGTTTGTCTTTTTGCAATGTTCCACTCTAATAAGGTAGATATATGTTCTTTTAAGCAGAATGCTCAAACTGGACTGAAGTCCTTGCTCACTGAGTTTGTTCACTAAATATCAGAGCTTCAGGTTCCTTACCTATAAAATGAGTATCACATAGTCATTAACTTTGTTTTCCAGGTTGGGGGTTGAAATGAGAAACAAAATACAAAATTTAAGGTACCAAGCAAAATCAATTGTTTTCTTTAAGTTACATTTTGACTATTGATATGCATGTTTTAACTCCTATGCTCAACCATAATATCCTTGAAAACAATTGTAATAACTTATTTTTCTTTATACCCTACATCATGGAAAGTATGCTAACATGCATTAGAAGTATTCAATGAATATTTTTGAATAAATATCTCAATGTCGATGAAATCTGACATAGGATCATAGATTTAATACTTGGAGGAAACTTCAAATAGATGTAAGGAACAGAGTCAGAAATGATGTGAATTATTTACTCAAGCAAACAAAGATAATAAGCTAGAGAGATGAGATTTATATGTATCTCTCATCCCCAGAATCAGTTTACTTTTCATTGTACCACAGTTTCTCTCAAATATTTGATTTTTTTGTTCATTTCCATGTCATTTTCATGTCCATCAACATACCTCCAAAAATCACATTAAAAAAAAAGATTTTTTCTATATTCATTTATTTTTCTTTATATTGTGCTTCTTTTGAAAGTGTGGTACAGCTAGATTGTGTAGCAAATAAGTACTGGGTCTTAATTCATATCTCTCCCTGGCATTTACTAGCAATGAGCAAATCACTTAACTTTTCTTTGCATCAGTTCCTCATTGTAAAATGCGAACAAAAATTTCATTGGATCCCCATGGTTGTTGTGGGGTTGCAAAGTTCCTGGACTGTTTCTATTTAATAGCAAGAGTTATATGTCTTTTAGTTATTGTGTATTGTTATTATTATTTGATTGCAAGAATATAAATAATCCCTAGAGTGAAATATCTCCCTCTCAACCCTGAAACCATGAACACAGATTGGCACCTCACTTAATAGTTTTAGAAAGATGTCTGGGATACTGAGGGGTTCGATTATTTGTTTCCAACCTGACTGCCAGCATATGACTCAGGATTTAATCTATCTTTATGAATCTAAGAACAGTCTACTCTTTATTTTTCCTTGCTTTCTTTTTTATCATCAAATCAATTTTAACTTTTATCTAAGATTTGGTTTCTCTAGAAATCTCTGGGCTCTTCCAACTATGCTCAAACTATTTCTGACATGAGATAAAATTAAAATCACCAATCCTCAGTATGTCATGTGATGTTTTGCCTATGAACTGTGAAATAATGGTAAAAGGAACAATTATAGCAACATAAAAGGAGATGCCATATGTTGCTTCTCTCTATTTGTGGTGTGTTCTGGCTAGTAAATAATAGGAGAAAGGATGGATATCAAAATAGATTCTGACAACTTGATCAAAGATAGAAAAAATGAGCCATGCACAACAGGTTTAATTAGGTTCATTAGAATCTGAGTTGCTTTCAGACATGGGAATACCCATCAGCAAGCTCTCATCCAGAAGGAGGATTGTTTTCTCTTGCTAAATAGCACCATAGGTGTGTGGCATTTGTACAAATTTTCTTACACACATTGCCAGAATTCAGGGTTCCACCTCATGCTAGCACTCAACACGGTTATCCTCTGAAAAAAAAAGTAGAATATCTCCTATCATTAATGACTTAACCTTGACAAATGCTGACAAATCCCAAACATCATTTCCTAGGTTTTGTCCTCAGGCAACAAATGGGTTCTTAGTGGTGGAGCCTTATGCAGTCTGTGACTGATTAAATCCTTGTTGAAACTTTCTCTCAAATGATGAAGAAAAAAAAAAGTTTTATCTAATGATAAGAATAATTCCCATTACTTAGCTTTTTGAGGGAATGGAGCAGCATTGAGTAATAGAATTGAGTACATTTGGAGCGGATATTGTATAAGTACTTCTTTCCTCTGTGGAAATCAGTTCAGATCTTAGAATGAAAACAATGATAGAAGTGCTTGAAACAGATAAAGAGATTCCTAGGTAATACGAAGAGAGAGGCTCATAGCATAAGAAGTTAAGGGCTTGGGGATGTTTAGTACAGAAACTATCATGGAAAAGTGATATTTAAAAGCCTAACTCTTAGTATCTAAAAATGAGCTGAAGCAAATGAGAAGTGGCCAGAAGTCATGAAAATAGATTATGTCTATATATGGGTAGGGAAAGATGTTAAGCTGACAATATTCAGGTAGCAACAAGGAAAAGATGCAAATTCATTGCTTAAGAGTGAGAGGATTTGCTGGTTGGCTTATAAATAATGTTATAAGGGCCTCTGCTATTTACTATTTATTTGAGCTTTCAGAGTCTATTCAAATATCTGGGCCTCAATTTCCTCATCTAAAAAAAAAATGAAGGGTCAGATTGTGTGACTTTTAAAATCCTTTCTAGATCTAAATCTCATTATCCTAATTAGACATAGCTATTTTTGATAGATAATTATATCAAAAGAGACAATTGTAAAAATCAACTGTCATAGAGCCTGAAATATGGTGGGTTGTTGTTTCTCAAAGACCAAAATGATGTCACTATATCAGAGTCAAGTTTTAGGGTGTTTGATTGTGGCTAATCATGCTAATATAAATTCAGAATGTTCTACCACAAGTCTGGTACAACTAATCCATATGTACATTTGGGGTGGATTCATAATTTTACACATCTTGTGTTTCTTTTGAGCTACTTCGATTCTGCTTTGCTCATAGAACAGAACATTTTCTCTGATCAAGGCGCATCATGCTGGATGGCCCTGTACTAGTGCCATCCAAGTCATGCAATCAATTCTAAAGTTCTTAAAGAGGTCCCTTGATATTGTATTTGAATTGCTTTTTCTGACCATAGTGTAAGCTTTTGGCCCATGTGAGTTCTTCATAAAATAGTGTTTTGGCAAGCATACTTTTCGTATTCAAACAATTTGGCCAGCCCAGTGGAGCTGCTCTATCTGCAGTAGAGTTTGAACGCTTGGCAGTTTAGTTCAAGAAAGGACCTCAGCGTTTAGTTTCTTATCCTTCTAAATGATTTTCAGAATTTTCCCAAGATAATTCCAATGGAAGTGATTCAATTTCTTGCCTAATATTTGTATACCTGTGAAACACAAATATACAACAATGAGGTCAGCACGTGGTTTTGTTGACCTTCAGTTTGGTAATCAGTCTAATCCCTTCCTTTCCCCACACTTTCCTTGAGAGCCTCCCAAACAGTGAGCTAGCTCTGGCAATATATGTGTCAACTTCATTGTCAATGAAGAAAGTATACTCTGGTAAGATTCTTGCTAGCAATAACTGAGAGACAGGGTCTCCTTTGACTGCTGCAGGATAATCTATTCTTTTACTTTTATAGAGATACACAATGAAGGCATCCTTGAACTCCTGGGGAATAACCTCCTTTTGCCATATAACTTAGAAAATTTCAATCAGTTGTGTATGAGCAATGAACTCCCCACTTTCTAACTCTCAGCTGAAAGTAGAGTCATCATCAGGTGTTTTGCCACATAAAACAAGTCTAATGCCATTCAAAACCTCTCCTTCAATTGGAAATTCAGGTAGGGAAAGATTGATTTCAACCTGAACTAAAGGAAATGTCTTCAGCACTGATGACGGTCTGTTGAGAATGCTGTGGGAGTGTTTAACCCATCTCTCTCATATCATGCCTTTATTTCTAATCAATGTGGCTTCATCAGCACTGAATAGTTTAGTTGCATTTTAGGTCTTTGGCCCATAAAAAGCAACGAGGACATTATAAAAGCACTTTGGATGGTTACATTAGGCATAAAGCTGAATTTCATCTGTCTTCTTCTTGAGTCAAGAACTTGCATCTCGAACCAGGAGATCATTATATACCTCAACAACGATACTGTTTGAGGATATATTCTGATGGAAGTGGATCTCTTCGATAAAGAGAGTTAATTCAGATCAAAGATGGACAGAAGCAGCTACACCCAAAGAAAGAACACTGGGAAATGAATATAAACTGCTTGCATTTTTGTTTTTCTTCCCAGGTTATTTCTACCTTCTGAATTCAATTCTCCCTGTGCAACAAGAAAACTGTTCAGTTCTGCACACATATATTGTATCTAGGATATACTGTAACCTATTCAACATGTAAAGGACTGCTTGCCATCTAGGGGAGGAGGTGGAGGGAGGGAGGGGAAAAATCGGAACAGGAGTGAATGCAAGGGATAATGCTGTAAAAAAAAAAAATTACCCTAGCATGGGTTCTATCAATAAAAAGTTATTAAAAAAAATAAAAAGAAAGAAAGAAAGAAAGAAAGAAAGAAAGAAAGAAAGAAAGAAAGGAAGGAAGGAAGGAAGGAAGGAAGGAAGGAAGGAAGGAAGGAAGGAAGGAAGGAAGGAAGGAAGGAAGGAAGGAAGGAAGGAAGAAAGAAAGAAAGAATTTGCATCTCTCTAAGCTTCACTTGTACTTTATTTTTGATGGAGTCAAATTCTGCTTCCTTAGAGATGAATGTACTATTCTGCTGTCACTTCTTGTTGAATTCTCATTTTTCATTTAGCTGGTTCTGAATTTTCCAACAGTTTTGTCAGACCAGTCTTGATATTTGCAAGTGTACTGCCTCAGATGAGCAAATGCAGTGTCACACAGCAAATCTCTGAAAGATGCTCACTCCTTTTCCGTGCAACTGTCGACAACTCATTATTTATTGTTAGCAACAAATTGATCCTTGTCAGAGAAGCTCTAATCTATTGACATAAATTCTTCTAGTATTTTTTACCTCAGGGTTGCCACTTTTGTTGAATGAAAATATTTAACTTGGAGAAGATAAGACCATGATCAGCCCAGTTCTCTGCATCACATATTATCTTCATCATTCAAATTCTGTCTGTTTCTTCTCCTTACAAGTACATAGACTATTAAATGTTAATGTTTCCTTCAAGAGTGCTTCAATGAAATTTTATTGCATTTAGATGAACAGAAGATAACACTGATGATGAGGTCATGTGATGCACAAGTCTCCAAAGTAAATGACCATTGATTCATCATGAAGGGAGCACACGTACAGATGATGGTGACATGGCATTTTTCTGAAAGTGGCAATTGCATTGTCATAAGCCTTTCATTCATTCCTTTTTGTAGGCATGCAAGCTTGTTTATTAGATTAGTTTTGATTGCAAGACCTACAATACCTTCCTGGTACTCCTCTTAACTGTGAGGACTCCAGAAAAACATGCAGCCAGATCAAATTTCAATAAGTTGGACTTCATTTGCCAGCCTTGTTTCACTCAGGGCTAATAGTTGAATGTGATACCTTTTGAGTTCTGTTACAACAAGAGCTGTTTTTCTTTCAGCTCTTGGATGGATGTTATATTGTCTATAAGTATGCTCCCATTCTACGTACCAATGATGAGTGGAATCATCTTTGTGGAAGGTTGTGTACAATGTGTGTGTGTGTGTGTGTGTGTGTGTGTGTGTGTGTGTGTGTATGTGTGTGGTGGAATCCCTTCCTGCCATGGAATAAGGTAAAGGTTGGGTAGGCGAACAATTTTAGAGCATTTTTTCTAGCACCTTCCTCACATCTGGAGGTGGGCTATACAATTCTTACAAAGCTGCTTAGACCACCAATGGGCCGCCAAATTCCACTGCTGCTTTCAGTGAAAAGACCAAGTGTATCCACAACTGCTTCTTTGTTACTTTCCCATCATTACAAGAATTTGAGATGGGTAGAAATGGTAAAATGTTATGACTGATGTATTTTTACTTGTATATAAATTGGATTCAAGTAAGGCAGAGTTGCATGAAGTTATCAACTTCACTTCCTCTTCCAGCATCATCACTGTCCAGAGGTAGAACAGAGTCAAGATGACTAGTAATTATTTATGATGTAGTGGATCATCTTAGTGTCTCTAAGGTCTAATCAAGTTATAAGCACTCTACAGCACCAATTTCAGATGCATTCATGGCCATTGGAACACAGATCCACCCATTTTACATGGGGAATAATTGACGTGTTTGGGGTGGAAAATCTCCTAACTCACCTTAGAGTTTGAGACCCTTGGGTTAGCCTAGACCTGTTTTAGCCCAGTTGCCAAAATGGTTAACTGGACTGCAGCTGAGATGCATGCTACAGGTTCTTAGAGATTCAAATGAGAGTTAAGTAGATCAGATGGACATCAAAGATTGAAAGCAGCCCTGAGAAGAGCTTAGCAGCTGTCCTACCAAGGGTGTTCTTCCCTGAACATACCCTACAACACAAGAATACAGTAGGAGTTAGTGTGTTTGTATACATTGATATTAGTGTGATTGTTTTATCATTTCTTTACTCATCACCTCATTAAGTAGTACTTAAAAATATTGTCGTTGTGTCATAATAATCTGAATGAATCATCAATATTAAAATATAATTCTGATAGCTTTGGATGAGGCGGTAAGACTTGAAAGAAGGATTAAGGATGCCTCTAACATTTGTCCTAAAGAGTCAACTTTTTAAGTGATAGAAAGTTATTATGCATTAAATAATTAATTAGGGGATAATATAGATTATTTAGAGCATACTGTCCTAGAATTTTTTAACTGAAAGGATCTTAGACTCAATAACATTTTAAGGAGCCTGGTTCTTTCATATAGGACGGCTTTTCTTCTGTGACCTTCTATTCCCACTTTTCTGATTTCATCTGGTAGATATCTTAATCACAATAGGATCTGGAGATTTGTCTGAGTCCTGACTGACATTCATAAGCATTCTGATTCATTATTTCTTCATCTGTAAAACAGATAAAATCATACTTTCATTTCCTACCTCAATCAAAATATAAGCTTTTATGAATTAACTACTATCTAGCAAGAAATGTACTAGGTACTAATATAAAGCTAAACATAAAAATGTGTCTGCCCTTGATGCTTCTGTTCTATCTCATAAGAGTGTTGGGAGGAATAATCTTTGTACATCTTAAATTTAAGGTAGTATTACTTGGCAGGTCTGGAAGAAACCTTTGAAGCTCCATTTGAAGTTGGGAGTAGAGAAGGTGGAAGGAAGGACCATGATTTTGATTTTATTCTGTTTCTTTTTTCTTTCCCAACTTTATTTGTTTCTTGAGAGCTGAGTCAATGGCCTCATACATAAAAGGTACCAACAAATATTTGGTGACTGACTGATCTAAAATACTTTTGTCCAAGAAAATTAAACAACTTATTAGAAAGAATGACTCCCTACGTAATTTAGAATCATTTCCATTCAACTTTTTTCTATTGCTGCCTTAGCCTACCAGGAGGAAAAATCTCAATGTTCTCCTTAATTAATGAGATACTTTATAAAGATATATAATACAACAATATAAAGTAAGGCACAGGAAACAATCTCAGAACTAATAATCAATCAATCAATTAGCAAGTTTTTTCTTAAAGATTAACCATGAGTCATTTACTATTTGAATGATGAGTTTACAAACATCAAAACAAAATAGTTTTGATTTTTCAATATGACATTTGATAGGGACAGAGAAAATGAATGCAAATGATTATGGTTAAACTGCATGAGAATAGAATCATAAATCAATAAATTAGCAAGACAATAAGACCATTAATGCTATACTCACACTTAATGAATGAAGAAATTGAGACCAATTGTTTTTTAATTAATTTATTTTTTTGACACATATTGCTTTATGATTCATGTTAGGAGAGAAAAATCAGAGGAAAGGGAAAACCTATGGGAGAGATTTAAAAAAAAAAGTGAACAAGACAGTTGTTAATTTACATTCAATCTCCTTAGTTCTTTTTTCAAGATACAGATGGCATTTTCTGTCCAAAGTCTATTGGGATCACTGAACATTGAGAAGAGCCAAGTCTTTTATAGTTGATCATTGCATATTCTTGCTGCTATTGTGTACAATATCACCTGGTTCTGCTTGTTTTGCTCAGTATTAGTTCATGCAAGTCTTTCCAGGCCTTTCTAAAATCAGCTTGTCCATTATTTTTTTATAGAACAATAATAATCCATTACCTTCCTGTTCCACAGCTTGTTCAGCCATTTCCCAAATGATGGACATCTATTTTTCATTTTTTTGCTATCGCAAAAAGAGCTGTTATAAATACAAATCAATCCTTTTCCCTCCTTTATGATTTCCTTGGGATACAGACTTAGTAATGGCACTTCTGGGTCAAAGGATATGCACAGTTTTATAGTCCTTGGCATAGTTCCAGATTATTCTCCAGAATAGTTGGATTATTTCACAACCCTGCCAACAATGTATCAGTGTCTCATGAGAACATTTGATTTGTTGAGGTAACTAGCTCAAATATGCAGATAAAAAGAGGCTAAGTTCAATTAATTGATTAAATAGTACAAAGAAAAAAAAAGTTCAAGAAAAAATGTTTCCAGAAAGTTACTGATTTCTTTGTATATTTATGCATGTGTATGTGTACTGTATTTATATATGTGTGTGATCAATATCTTTTGAATAAACTATAACAAACCTTTTAAAAATGTGAAATTTTGATAATTTTTTTCCTTTAAAATTTCTTGGTTATATTACTAATTCATTTAGTTTGGAGAGTAAATTGTGAAGAATTCAGAGAAACAGTTTTATAAAATTGGAGTTTCCCATAATACTCCTAGAATCTGGTGGATTTAGCTCCATTTCATAAGACTGTTTGTGGTCAAGGGAATGTCAATGTACCATTCTGCATTTATACCATCTTGGTTATCTTACTTTAAAATACCAGATCTCAACCACTTGCTTCCTTCTTTTCCCCTTATAACAACTTTATAATCAAGACTCCCCAATATTAATTATCAACAATTATATTTCTGTTTATTTTTTTAAAAAATGTTCGTACTCCCAAGATAGAAGTAGCCCTCTGAAGAAAATCTTGCTAAGTTAACTCCTTTAGAAAAAAAGTTTGGCTCTTCCTGTTACTCAAGAGATGGTTGATGCCAAAGCAAATATATATATATATATATATATATATATATATATATATATATATATATATATATATATATATATATACGTCTTCATCTTTAAGTGCATATATATATTTCCCCTTTGTTTAAATTAAGTAAGTAATTAAGACAGTAATCTGTCTTAATTCTATTTACTTCAATCCAAGGCAGGATGGTGCAAGTGCTAACAACATATAATCAATCTCTCCAGAAATACAAAGAACAATAGTCTTTAGTTATATAAATTTAAGAACAAGATATCTAAGGGAACACTCTTCATTTGACTTAATGTGCATTAATGTTTTCATGTGAATTGATGTTTCCTTTTTTTTTTTTCCTTTTTTTTTTTTTGCAAGGAAATTAAGTTTAAGTGACTTGTGTAGGGTCACACAGCTAGAAAATATTAAGGATCTGAGACTGGATTTGAATTCAGGTCCTTATGACTCCAGGGTCAGTACTCTATCTACTAACCATCTAATTGCCCTATTAATATAATCACTTAAGTGTAATGCAATAAAAATATTGCTAGATTAGAAATGAGTTATAAATTTCCAATCCAAGTGCTTCGATTTACAATTTGAGTAAGATTAGGGAAGTTCCATTACCTATCTAGACTTCAATTTCTTCCTCTCATAGAATGAACAGTATGGCTTATATGACTCCTATGATCTCTTGCTGTTGTAGATATTATTCCATGAGTCCCATAGATCTATCAGTTCGTAACTTAAGATAGTCCCTACGATGGTACTATGGCTATGTATACTGCACAAAGACACATCTCACCAACACAATTCAAGTATGAAAATAGATATTGTGCTATTTCTCAAAAATAAAATATATAAGTGTATGAACGAAATGAAGTAAATTGATGTAAGGTTGTAAAAATCTAGATACATGTACATGAAGCCACATATGAAACTACTGAAGTGTCAAAATGTAATAGTAAAGCAAATTACAATAATCCTAGATAAAGAAACTCTGATTTAAAAGGTCTGTGCATTTTTTGGTTTAAATTTAATTATTTTCCTAAATGCTCAGTTTATTCTCCTTCCAGCTGCATGTATCTTGAAGATGCACATGTTTTTATTGCCTTCCTCATTAGAATGTGAGATATGCGGGAATTTTTTCCTTCTATTTTTTATATTTCTCGTATTCATCACAATGCCTTGTACATAGGAATTATTTAATAAATATTGTTGACTCATTCACTGACTCATTAAAATCTAAAATATGTCTGACTCAAATCAATCAATTAAAAGCATTTATTAAGAACATGCCACATAAATTCCAGGCACTGGAAATATAAAGAAATAAATGAATCAATCCCAATCAAGGAACATATATTTTATGTAGTGAGACAAGTATTTACCTATGTGTATTCAAACCAAAAGAACTTTCAGGTGATGTAGTCATTTAAAATGAGGCCATAAATTTGCTACAAATAAGTTAAAGATGTTTTATTGTTTTTAGTTTTTGGTTTTCCTTAAGAGCTCTGATTGTTTTAGAAAGAAAATGTTTTTGAGAAGTTTTGTTTTTTTCCATTCATCCTTCATCTTCAGCAAACAAATTTTTTTTAATAAAACAAACTTTAAAATACTATGGTTATAGGTATCATTTTTAATTGTAATAGAGGAGAAAGAATGTGGGCAATTTGGTGCTAAAAGGGATAGTGCCTAGTCCTGGCATCAGGAAGGCTTATTTTTCTGAATTTAAACCTATCCTCATCCATTTATTAGCACTGGGATCTTGTGCAATCATTTAAAACTTTTTTTTTCAGTTTCCACATCTGTAAAATGAGCTGGAAAAGGAAAGAGCAAATCACTGCTATGTCTGCAAAAAATCAGATAGACATGTCAGATAGACACCCCCAATACATTGGATTAATGAGTAGGGTGAATCTTGTTTTAGGTTTTGATATTTTTCTGCTGGGTGACCAAACAAATCCATTTAAATTCTCCGTCTTTGATTTTTTTTTCTTTATAGAAAATGGGTATAATGAAACTTTTACTACTTACCTCATAGAGTTGTGTGAGAAGCATCATGTAAGCCCTTAAAAGCAAAAACATAGAAATGTAAAGTAAATCTGATGAGAATTTCCCTAGATAAATTAGATTATTTGTGCAAATCTAATGCAATAATAAATATAGTAGTAATTTCCATCTAAAAAGTATATTAGTGGATAAGTTAGGAAAGATATTTATACATGCAAAAGTTTATTTATCCCAGGAGCCAAATGTACTGAGAAGCCATGACTTCTCTAGAGGTAGGAGTCTTCCCACCATCCAAATCAGCTAGGCATGAGTTCTGCCTTTTTGCTGCTGAACTCAGAAGCAACAGGGGTTGAGGCCATTTGCTTCATCCATGGCAAGAAGCCGGAAAATCATTGGAGCTCATGACAAGTTTGGACAACATAAACTGCCATATAATTGATGAAAATGGTCTGTTTGATGAATACGGTGCATCAAGCAGTGTGTGACTAATGTTACCCAGGGAAAGTGACAGGGAAATAAGACATCCTCCATGGAAAAGGGGGTGGGAAGGGCTTTCAATCATGCTCAGAAAGATGACATCTCTTCTCAAATCGTTGATTTCTCATTAGTGAGCTGACAGTGCTCCAGTAATAATGCACCTGTTGAGTTCTTTCTCCATCAAGGCCCTTGTGCTAAGGACAAAAAAAATGTCATCAGGCACAGGGAAGGCTAAAAATAACAATAATAAGTTTCTTTGATAGGAGAAGTATGCAAACAGAGGGGGAATAACACTTTTTAATGTTTCTCTGAAAAAGGTAATTTTGTCCCCTCACCATTCCCCATTAAAGTAACTTACCTGAAATCTTCCACATTTCGGTCATATGCAGAGATCTTTCAAGATTAGCGAAATGATCAGGGTCAAAAGACATTGATTTCCTTTGTTAATACTTACAATATGCCTGCCACCATTTTTTAGTGTTTAGGAAATGCTTTTTGACTGAGTGAATTATAAAAAATAAAAAAAAAAGATATACATTCTTTAAACCTACATAGAAGAGCCAATGAATGGTAATGATCACTAACAGATTTGATAATTAACCTCTATCCCAAGCATACCTGGTTGTAAATAAAGGTGGGGGGTGGCTGCATATAACTCTTCAAATGATAGGTAATACTACGGTCTTTTAATCTCATCTCCTCATTTTATAGGTGAGAAAACTTAAGTCCAGGAATTTAAATGACTTTCTCAAGATCATGCAGATCTTATCAAAAATGGGATGTGAATCTATTCCATAGACATTTTTTTTTACTATGCTATGATATATTCTCAGACAAGTTGGTGAACTCATAATATCATTAACTTTGAGCTAGAAGGGATTTTAGAGACCATCATGTCAATCTGTCTTACTTTACAGATCAGGAAACTGAGGCTTATAAATGCAAAGTGATTATCTCAGTATCACACAGTGAAGCATTTGAAACAAGATGATCTAAACATTGAGTTTCCTGTCTTAGCCCGGACAAATTGCATTATTTAGGTAGATAGCTAATATAGATAGAGATAGATGGATAGAGATATGCATATAAAAATATAAATATTGATATATATGTATATATATATTAATGCATGTATAGATAGTGATAGATATATCATTATAGATATGTAAGTATATCTATTTATAGCTATGTACCTCTCTATATGTCTATTCATCTCCCATTGTATATTTATTCACCAATGTTACATGATAGCCCTTTCTTGGCAGTTTCAGATGCTCACAGATATTTAGCAGAGAGAATGTATATTAATTATCAATGTATATGTTCTTAAACTGTTTATATTTGAGGAAAATCAAAGGCGAGCTTCCAGTAGAGTATAAGCTCTTTGGGGACAGAGGCTTTTTTTTTAACTCTATACTTTTTTAGTCCCAAAACTGAATATCCTCTCTCTATGTAGTAGGAACTTAATAAATATTTGTTGAATTATATGGGAAATGTTATTAAGTAAGAAGATATACCTCTGTCAACCTCCAGAGAGATTAGATATATAATCAATATGAAGGGATTTTATTCTAGAAAAATTGAACTTGAAAACAAAAAGAGACTGTTAAAACCAATAGCAGAGAATTAGTAGTACTACTTGGTCAAGCATTTGATAATACCAAAGTGCATAAGGCAGATTTACTTTGTTCTCCATGCTGATGTTGACAAGGATCTTATCAATTGAACAATGAATGAACAAATATTTGGCAAGTAACTTCTATGTGTCAGGTACTAAGCATTAGAGATATAAAAAGCAGCAAAAGATGGTCCCTGCCATCAAAGTATTAACAATTTAATGGGAGAGAAAACATTTTAAAAAAAGTGTGTGTGTGTGTGTGTGTGTGTGTGTGTGTGTATGACAAATAGGAAATAACAGAAAAACAGGGCACTTAAATAATATCGGTAAAGACTTTGCATAAAAAATGGGATTTTACTGGGACTTAAGGGAAGCTATGTGGATATGAAGTTATGTGGGAAATTGAACCTCTAAAATCTTTAAAAAAAATTAGTAAGGTTGTCAGTAATACATAAATCTCCTCTTAGTTGAATGAAGTCTGCAAAGAGAGGAAGAGGAAAACACTTCCTTAAAGGATAAATAGGTTTATGCGAACAAAATATGCCCAAATACATAATTTGCAAAGAAAAGTGACCATATAGTTTGTTTAAAACTAGATTCCTTACAGTCCAGTGTGTCTTATTCAAAAAGAAAATCCCAAACAAAACATATAGTAGAATTTTTTTTGGGTGATGAGCAGAGATATATGCCAACTTTAATAATCATAGTTTATGAAAGCCAAATCCAGCAGTGTTACTACTGGGCTTATATCCCAAAGAAATCTTAAAGAAGGGAAAGGGACCTACATGTGCAAAAATATTTGTGGCAGCCTTTTTTGTAGTGGCAAAAAACAGGAAACTGAATGGATGCCCATCATTGGAGAATGGCTGAATAAGTAATGGTATTTGAATGTTATGGAATGTTATTTTTTCTATAAGAAATGATCAGGAGGATGATTTTAGAGAGTTCTGGGGAGACTTACATGAACTGATGCTAAGTGAAATAAGGAGAACCAGGAAGTCATTGTTCATAGCAACATAACATTATACAATGATAAGTTCTGATGAACATGATTCTTACCAATAAGGAGACAACTGATGCCAGTTCCAATGATCTTATGATAAAGAAAGCCATTTACACCCAAAAGGAGGATTGTGAGAACTGAAAGTGGATCACACTATAACATTCTCACTCTTTTTGTTGTTGTTTGCTTGAATTTTGTTTTCTTACTCATTTACTTTTTGTTTTGGGCCAGAACTTGAAATAAGGTGCTAAGCCAGTGGAATTGATGAGACAATGATTATTTATTTTGGTATTTAACAGTTCTATAGTTCAGTACATGTATTTAGTACTTACTACAATTCTACAAGATTCACACTTTTAAGAGAGCATATAGAAGCTAGGAGCCTCAAACAGGATTCAGTTGAGGAGATTCACAAGCCAGAGAAGGCAGTCGGGGAGAACTAAGGAAGACAAAGTGGTGGCAGACTGTCCTGTGGAGAACACTGAAACCAAGATCCGGAAGGCTCCAGAAAACTAGCTGAGCCCCAAGTGAAGGAAACAAGACTTTGAAGGAGACAATAAAGGATTTGGACTTTAACTCCTGGCTGCATTTGGGGTGCTTACTGAAATGAAATGAAGGCTGCTCCCAGAAGACCCCCAACAAACCTGCTCCCAGAGAGCATTACATTTTAAAGAGAATATTACAACTTTTTTTATCTGATTTTTCTTGTGCAGCAAGAGAATTGTATAAATCTGTTTACACATATTGTATTTAACATATTTTCAATGTATAACATATATTGGATTGCTTGCCATCTAGGGGAGGGAGTGTGGGAAGAAAAAGAAAATCTGAAATACAAGGTTATGCAAGGATCAATGTTCTCAATTTATCTGTGCATATGTTTTGAAAATAAAAAGCTTTAAAAATTAAAAAAAAATAAAGAAAATCCCAAAGTAAAAAAAAAAAAAGATATGTGCCATAATTATCTTCATTATACAACTGAGAAGAAAAACAAAAATGCAGATAGTTTACATTCGTTTCCCAGTGTTCTTTCTTTGGGTGTAGCTGCTTTTGTCCGTCATTCATATTGTATTATACAACTGAGGAAACTAAAGCAAACAATGAAAAATTAAATGACAATTGCCAGTTACAAAATATCTGAACTTATGATTCCAAGCTCAGAGTTCCCCCATAACACACACACACACAAAATACTACATGCTCTACTCAAGGACTAAGGGACTCTTTGACATGTCTTTTAGAGTTTCACCTTAAAATTCAACTTTTCAGACTATTCCTGCTATGAAATCTATGCCAAAAATTTTCTTCAATGTTCAACGTCAATTCTACCATCATAGGAACCCTTCTGAATTGCATAAACTATCTGGAATTGATCCCTCCTCAACCCATCTTCAGATGGAGTCCCATATTTTAACTACTATTGTAGATATAAGCTTACCTAATTACTTCCACTGCACTATAGACTTCCTGCTAGCAGGGATAATGTCTTTTTTTTTTAATTTAAATTTTATTTTATTTAATAATAACTTTGTATTGACAGAATCCATGCCAGGGTAATTTTTTACAACATTATCTCTTGCACTTGCTTATGTTTCGATTTTTCCCCTCCCTCTCTCCACCCCCCCCCCAAGATGGCAAGCAGTCCTATATATGTTAAATATATTGCAGTATAAGGGATAATGTCTTAATTGATTACATCATTGAGTCTCTCTAAGATTCTGTTTCCTCTGCTTTAAAATTATTCAGTGATTGCTAAGTCCCTTGAAGTTCAGGTTTTTCATGATGTGAGTGCTAAGATCTCTTCCAGAACTATAATTCTGTATTCTAATTTTCAAGACCCCCTTCACTTCTGATATTTAATTTCATGTTTTAAGGTTCATTTCAAATTCTAAAATTCTAGGTTGTCAGAAAATTCTCAGATAAAATTATATAAAACATTTATCAATCAAATAAGTATTTATTTAAAAATACTATGTATTAAGCACATTGCTAGAATGTCAGGATACTTTGTTCTAAAGGTTTATTTTTAATACAGGTTGACCTTAATATGTTTCACTTAATATTTTGAAGTTCCTTACAATTGCATCCTTCTGTGATCTCTTGATCAATGTATTTTATAAATTTCATAGTTCGGAGTATGTATTTATATCTATTCAATATGAATAATCACCTATTTATGTTAAGGTGGGCAAAGGTAATAGAAATTCACATGTAGAATTTCTAAAGCACTGCAGGAAAAAACCAAACCAAACCAAACCAAAACAACAACAAAAACAAAACAAAACAAAACAAACAAACAAACAAAACTGAGGCAACCAGAAGTCAAGCCGCTTGCTAAGATCATACAGCTAGAAAATATATGAGTTGGATTTAGAATCTTTCTGACTCCAGACTCAGACCACTGTGCTTCCTATCTAATTCACTAAATAAGGAAGTACCTTTCAATATAAGGCCATATATAAATAGTCTTTATTTGGAATCATAATGTAAGGGGGGAAAGGAATAGGGGAGGAAAGAAATCAACTTGTGGGAAAAATACAAAAAGAAGCCTTCACTTTCCAGAAACATTCAGGAGAATATCTTTACACAAAGCAAGAAACACCCACAAATGAATTCATGACTATTCCTTTATAGACACGTGCATTTTTTCATATCTTTAAATAGTATCTATTTCCATATATATGAACAGAATTCAAAGATCTAGTAAAGAAGCAGAGAATATGGCATGAACAGAAAATTGAATATCATATGTAAAAATGTCACCCTGTTACCCAACTTATCTGCTGCTTCTGTGTTTCCCAATCACTTTTGCTTCCTTCCCTGACAAAATATTCTTGTTATCACTGCAAGCCCAAGACTACTACGGCAGACTGAACTAGATTCTAGTCTGCCTCACACATCACCCCAAATTGTCAGCTGAATTCCAACTGCAGACTCCCTTCTCTTGTGAGTAGCAAAATGAATAATAATAAAAAAAAGCTTATTGCTTGCCTTTGCATGGCCCAGGAAGAAATTTTACATCTGGCAAGATAGGCGGGGAAAGAATCACCTGTTGACATATAAGCTAAGAAAATTGGATATGGAAGTCAATGGGAGAAAATAGAGCTAGGATTCTGATCTACCTATTTCATCATTTCACATTTCCTGACATTAATAATGCCCTTGACATTTTAAGGCATTATTTGGAAAAGGGAAAGCTTTATAGAGTTTGTTTGGGGGGGGAACATGGAGGTCATTAAATACCCAAGCTAGGATTTAACGGGAATGGAGCAATGTTAAGTCACACATTTGTCTTTCCTACCTTTTCTCTCTTTCTTTTTCTTTAATCAAATATCTGCTCTAATGGAGAATACATCATCATTATGTTGCCCTTTAGAAAATTTTAGAACTTTCTAAATAAAGATCTGATTCTCAAAAGTATTTAAAATTCATATAGAGCCTGTGGGAGGAATTTCAACTATTTCAAATAAATTAATTGTTCATTGCGGTTGTTTCTAGATTTGAGTAGCAGCTTAGTAGCCCCAGTACTGAACTTTAAGGAATAGCTAGGTCTGGGTTCTTCCTCAGATATGCACTAATGGTATGACAATGGACAAAGCATTTAACTTCTTCAAATCTTCTTAAAAGAGAGGCAATTAGATAATTGTTATATACTATTCAAGGGAGTTTCCCTATTAAGAGTGGCTTATAACTTGGGTGCAGTTAGGTGACTTAATAGAGTGCTAGATTTGCAATCAGGAAGTCTTGAGTTTGGATCCTACTTCAGACACTTAGCTAGATAAGTCATTTAATCTTCCTTCATTTATTCATCCATAAAAAGGGATATAATAGCATCCACACCCCAAAGCTGTTTCATGGAACAAGCGAAATAATATAATTAAAGTATTTTATAAATCTTAAGTCATAATATATTCTTAATGTTGGAAGATTTTCAAATGATTTAATCCTTTCTTTCATTGAACATTCCTCTCAATGACAGGTTGGCTAGATCAAAGGCTGGGATCCCATGCTGAAATGAGTGTGGAGAACAGTGATCATGCCAGATGGACAAGTTGGAACTCTGGAAAAAAGTTCAATGGCACCTAATCCCTTCCCTCAAGTTTGGAGAGTTCAAGGCTTTACTTCTACATCCACTCCTTAAAATAACTGTCACCAATTAATAAAAATTAACAACAATATGAAGCAAACTTTATACAAACATGTTATTTCAGAATCTTAATAATCCATTGGTTTAATACCTGAAAAGTCTATGCATATTTATTATGTGTGTGTTTGTATATGTGTATATGTGCATATGCAAATATATTGATATGCATGTGTGTATCAATATACACACATATATTTGGAAATCTCCATATGTGTATAAATAGTTACTATAGAGGACATAAATATAGCCCTGGATCTCATGGACTTCAAGGCTTTAAGAGAAGAGAACTTCATGTATAATATAGTAGAACTAGTAGGAATGGTGGGTAGAAAACCCAAGGATCCAATTTCACCTTTGGTACTTAAAACCTGTCTAGCCATGGGTAAGTCACTGAAATTTGTTGAGAATCAATTCCCTCATATATAAAATATAAAATGGAGATAATAGCACAAGAGTAAGGATAAAAGAAAATAATATTTATGGAAAATCTGTTAACTAAATTACTAATAATAGTAGCAGTAATTGTAGTAGTAGTTAATTACCTCTGAACTATTATTGTTAATTATGATTACAATTAAAAGAAAATTTAGAAAATGCAAAAAGAGAAGGGCATAGTGTTGTCACAGTTTTGCACTGTGTATCTCACTAAAAGATCACATAGAGCTCTGCAGTTATTTTCCTTGCCTCATTTTTTTTTCCATCCATAAAACGGGTATTTTAATAGGATATACTTAGTCTATTTTTCAGGCTTAAAGTGATGTGAATACTTTGTAAACTATAAAGTTTACATTGTGAATAATGTCATCAATGAAATCATTGATCTTTTGTAGGAAAAGCAAAGAGAATCTTGGTTGAGACAGAGCCTTTGAATTTGGAAGCACTCTTCCTCACTGCATTAACAACAACAATGACTGCAAAAAGAATAATTATATAATTTTGGATCAGTTTGGGTTTTTCATAAATCCTGTCCTCATTGTAATGAACTACTTTTATGTTTCATAATGAATTCCTGAATAATGCCTTTTTCAACCTGACACAGCTTTTAAAAATCTTATGGCTGGTTGTAGAACAAAGGCTTGATATTTTAGAGCTTTCCTCCAGTAAAGAAGACAATTTCCCTTTGATCCATGAAGCATTCTTATTAGGTAAGTACTTTCAAAATAAAAATAAAATAAAATAAAAAAACCCTTGACTTTAACACAAGCATTTTCTTCTAGAGTGGAGAAAGAAAAAAAAAAAAAAAAAAGAGCCTCTGCCTGTCATCCTCTGCTATAAAAACCAATCAATAGAGTCCATTTGTAAGAAAAAAGATACATCTAAGTTGACATGTGTATGCACCATGTCAGCCAACTTTAAAACAGACAATTTATAAACCACTGAAAGAGCCAGTTAATAACGGAAATGGAAACTGACTTTTTTCACTACAACAGCTTCAGAAAGGCGATAAAACACTTTGCAACAGATTATCCATTCTTTAAGACTATTTTACTTTTTCTTTTTTTTCTTTTTTTTCAAATTTCAACTTATAACTCAGTGGCCTAGTTAAGGGGACAGGTAATGTCCAAAACATTTAATGGTAGGCCACACTATTTTCATGAAAAATGACCTGAAAGGACAATGAATCTGATTTAATCAATTGTGATTTAATTTAATGCAATTTAATTATGATTTAATCGAGTTTGATGTGTTTATGCAACAGATTCTCTCCATTAAAACAGAAAGCTAATTCCAGCTAGATAAGAGGAAGATGAAACAGGCTACCCAGTGAACAATTATTTTTACAATATCTAATAATACAAAATGATGTCACATTAAGTAATCTTTATTAATTCACACCATTGACACCGTAGTATATTTTGAAAACAAAGATTTATAAACAACTTTTGTTATGTCCTCAAGGAGGTTATTGTCTAGTATTGAAAGTAGATCCATGTGTAAACAATACTTAACACAAATTGTTTTATAGTCACTGAAAATTAAAGATCAAAATAAAAAGAACTTTGAGAAATGTGAGCTTACTTTCTAGTAGTGAAATAAAATTAAGTATAATACATTCATCAAATCTTAAGGCAGATAGGTAGAATGTAAGGTTTAGGTTTTAAGACATGGGAATTTAAGCAGAAAACCTACAAGAAACATGTATCTTCAGTATGACCCTAAGCAAATTATTTACATTCTCTCATCCTTCTTTGTTTCCTCATGTGACAAATGAGGATAATAAAAGTCTCTCCTTAATAAGATTATACTATAAAATGAGATAATAAATATAAACGAGTTTACAAACCATGAAGTAGTATGAAAATGTATATATTTTCATCATCATCATCATCACCTTTTGTAGCACAATTGCAACAGGAACAGTTTGCTCAATTTACACCTGTATGTCTATCATGTAGTCCTTCTTTTCTTTCTTTCTTTTTTTTTTTTTGAATCTCTGACTCTAGTACTTTTCTTTTCCACATTTCTTCTGCTCAATTTAGTCTTATAATTAGAATGGAAAAGGAGGGGATGATGGAGCTATGAGGGCTAACCCTCCTTTTCTTAACTTTCTATATTTTATCCAAGGTACCACACTATCAGACTCTCCAATCACCTAGATATTAGGGTCATTCTTAAAACTTAAAACCTCTCATATCTATCCAAATACTAGATATTATCAATTATAAATCCATGACATGTGCAATCTCTGTTGTCTTTACACCACTCACATAGCTCTGATCCTAGATCAAGTCTATGTCACTTTTTACCTCCATTATGCAATGGATTTAGTCATTTTATATCTTTCCCTTTTCCCATCCATCATCCAAACAACAGTGAAAAACATTTTGAAAACATAGGACTGAACATACATCTTTCCTACTTAAAAAAAAATCTTCAGAGGATCCTCTTTTCTCTAAGATAAAACTGAAATTTCTTTTTTTTGTCAATTAATAACTTTAATAATATTGCTCTAGGCTACCTTTCTAGAACAATTATTCATTGCTCTCCTTCCCATCATGCATTACAACTAATCCATTTGCCAATTTTCATTTTACTATTAAATCTCTCCTCTTCTTGTCTTCGCATAGATTTTTTCTCAATATCTAGAATGCATCCTTCCTTTTTGCTAATTCTTAAAATCCATAGATTTATTTAAGATTCATCTCAATTGCCAGCTACTATAGAATTCTGCAGTGAAACAAAATGGTATTATGGATAGAGTTTTAGATTACAAGTCAGGAAGACTTGGGTGTACATTGTCTCTGACATTTCCTAGCATGTGAATCTCTTGGAGATCTCAGATTCTTCATCTGCAAAAGGAGACAGTTTCATTCAATGATCAGTATAGTCAGTTATAGCATTGAATCTATAGTCTTATGATCCCCTCTATTTTTAGTGATATTTCTTTTAATAGAAGTTGCTTCTTCAATATTTTTAATTATAGTTGTACATTTCCCCCTACCATTCAAATATAAGTTCTGGCAGGTAGGTATTATTATTATTATTATTATTATTACTGTTCAGTTATCAATACCTAGCACAGCATCTAATATGTTGCAAACATTAAATACACATTTATTGAATTGTGGTGAGTTGAGTTGAATTAGGTGATAGCTGAAAGAAGGAAAGTATTTCAAAAGGTGAAGATGAGTCAGGCTAAGGAAGTGTAGAGGAATATGATGTAGGAACATAAACAAAAATAAACAAAGAAGGCCTAGTTCAACAGATTAATAATATATACTACTACTAATAATAACAACAATAGCATTTATTTAGCACTTTACAATTACAGAGCAAGGAACAGGTAGATGGTACAATGAATAGAGCACTAATCAGGAGGATCTGTGTTCAAATTTGGCCTCAGACATGTAATACTTCCTGTGTGATGCTGAGCAAGTCACTTAATTCCAACTACCTCACTAAAGAAATTAGTAAAAAATATCTCAGGGTTTTACATATAATAATTCATTTTATTCCCCATAATAGCATTGTGGGTGAGGCATTTTTATTATCTTCACTGTACAGATGAAGAAAATGGGGCATATAAAGATTCAGTGATTTCCCAGTAACAAACATCTAAAAACTTTGACACAATTGAAAAGAAGGTCTTTCTGACTCTGTGTCCTACAATCTATGTGACTGCCCTGATAATTAGTACCTCCAATGTAAATTTAAAAAGAAATCTATCCTATCTGCCAATTATTTTCCTCCAGAGAATATCACCTTCTTATTCCAGACTTAACAAGTAGATCTTCTGTGTCAAAAGATTTACAGAGAATAAAATTATGATGGTTTGTCTTCCAGTGTTAAGGAAATATTTTTGATTTCTGTCTTTCAAGAAAAGACACTGAGGTTGTACAATCTGATTAATAGAAGAAAGAAATAATGGAACTATTTATTTTGGTTAATTGTTTTCTAATATTAACATTCACATTTATAGTCTCCTAATGATGCTACATAGTAGTGAATGAGAGAATATCACAATCTCAGACGAATAAGGAAAAAATAGGTTATACAATCATCAAGAGAAATTGATGGGTGCATGCAAGCTACACCATAATAATTTCCAGAAACAGTTGAGAAAGTATTCTAACCTGGGAACCATCAAACATATATTTTTATCATAATACTGACAATTACTATCTGCATGACACTAAAAAGCTAACTTAAACTCCCTACAGGTGTGTCAATGTAAGACAAAAAATATGCATTCAGATCCTAATCCCAACTTTCATGAGGTATAATCTTAAACAAATTGTTTCAATGCACATGTTTCAATAATATGGATATATACAAACATATATATGCACACATATGTGGTTGTGTATATGGATATCGTATCTATAGCTATCTATATATAATTTTGCAACTTGTAAATATATAGGATAAATGACAATTATCTGTCAGTTAATAAATATTTTTAAGCATTTATCATATGCCAGGCACTCTACTAACTATTGAGGATGCAAAGAAAGAAAAAGAGATTTCTTGACTTTGAAGAACACTAAATGTAATGGGAAAGACATTACAAATGTACAAGCAAGTTAATATTTATTGGTATAAATAAATAAGATAACTAGGTAAAGTAGAAATAATCAGTCAGAGAGGTGGAGCCAAGATGGTGGAGTAAAGGGAGGAACTTGCCCAATATCTACTCCAAACTGCTCCAAATTCCTTTAAATAATGACTCTTAAGCAAATATTAGAGCATCAGAATAACCCAAAAGATGAATTAGAACATTTGCCAGCCAGGCCACTGAGGGCAACTTAGAAACTCAACAAAAAAAAGTGGAAGTCCAGCGTGCAGCCTTAGATCCAGCCCCAAACCCAGTCCCAGCCTGATCTAACCTCTGAATCAGTGGCAGTACTAGTGGCTTCCAGACCTTTCAGCCCAGAGACACTAAAGAGAACCCAGATGATCAACAGAAAAAAGTCTGTGGAACCAGAGTGGGAGTCCAGCATGCAATTCCAATGCAGGTCCAGCTCTAGACTCAGCTTCCACCTGAACTTCAGTGTCAGTTATGTGGGATCGCTAAATCAGTAGCAGTGTTGGAGACTCTTGGACCTCAGCTTAGGGATAACAGGGAGGACTTAGAAGGTTGTTGAAGGTTTGTGGCAACAAGTGGGAGTCTGATGTGCAGTCCCAGTGAAACCCCCTGCCAGCACCCTCAATCTCACAACTAAAGTGAGGTGCAGGGGTTAAATAGAAATAGAAAGAATCCAACAATCTTCTCCTGAAAGAGATTTGAAAATAAAAATTCCCAGGAATATTACCAGTTTAAGAACAAAATATTTCAAGTATCCAGAAAGTAACAATTCAAGTACAGTGGAGCCATAGTAAGGGCAGCACTAGATCTAACAGCTTCTACATAAAAGGACTGGAGGACTTGGAATATGATATTCCAGAGAGCAATGAAGGTAGGATTGCAATCAAGAATCACTCACACAGCAAAACTGAGTGTAATCCATTAGAGGGAAAGGTGATCATTTAATGAAACAGAAGATTTTCAATCATTTGTGATAAAAAGGCCAGAACTGAATGGAAAATTTGATTCTCAAATATAGGACTCTGGAGAACCATAAGAAGGTAATCAGGAAAGTCATAAGAGACTTAATAAGGTTTACCTGTTTATATTCCTACATGGGAGGATGATACTTGCAACTCATTAGAATGTGCTCATTCTTATGGCAGGTAGACAGAGGGCATGAGAGTGAGTTGAATATGAAGGTATAATATCTTTTTCTTGGGTATAATTTTTTTTTAAAAATGATGAAATTAAGGGGTGAGAGAGGAATGTACTGGGAGAAAGGGAAAGGGTGAAGTAGAATGGTGTAAATTATCTGCCATAAAAAAGAGGGAAATGAAAGTTTTACATGGAGTGAAAGAAGGGGAATAGAGCGTGAGGGAATGAACCTTACTCATTATAATTAGCTCAAATAGGAAATAACGTACATATTCAATAAAGGTATAGAAATCTACCATACCCTGCAGGAAAATAGGAGAGGAATTGGACATGGGAAGGGGGAGGGTGACAAAAGAGAGAGTATTTTGGGTGGTGGCAGTAGTCAGTAGCAAAACACTTTTGAGTTTAGACAGTGAAAGGAGAGAGAATAAATGAGGAAAATACAATTAGCATTTAGTAATTGTAAGCAAGTTTCTCTGATGTAATATTATTGTTCTCTGAGAAATGATAAGCAGGATGCTGTCAGAAAAAAAAATATCTGGAAAGTCCCCCATGAACAAAAATATACCATATACAAAATAACAGCAACGTTCTGGGATGCCTGCCTGTAAATGATTTTGTTATCAGTAGTACACTCATCCAAAACTGCTCTGAAAGACTTATGATGAAAAATCCTATCCATACTTAAAGAAGGAACTGATTGTGTCTAAAGAGGACCATTCCCTATTTCTCTCTATATATCTTTCTCCTTATTTTTTTGGCTTAATTTTTCTTGAGGGTTTTTATTTTCATTAGGATGGGAGATCTGTGTTAAATATTTTGTGTAACTTCACATGTAGATTCTTAATTGTGGGTGGAGAAAAGGGAGATAACCTAGAACTCAAAAATCTTAAAAATAAATGTAAAAAATGCTTTGAATGTAATTGAGGAAAATATTAAATAAATAAATAAATAAAATTTAAAACATAATCATCAAAGATAAAACACTAGAATTAAGGGGGTTTGGGAAAGGGCTTCCTGTAAAAAGATAAGTTTTAATTGGAATTTGACTGACAGCAGGTGAAAATAAAGAAGCAGAACACTTCACTTTATTTAGGGGACTTAGTGCCCTATAATACATGGAGTCAGGAGAGAGAGCTTCTTGTTCAAGGAATATCAGGGAGGACAGTAACACTGAATTGCAGAATGGGAGGGAATAAGTGTAAGAAGACTAGAAGGATGATGATGGACATGGTGATGAGAGACTTTAGAAATCAAACAAGGATATTTTTCTTTGCTGCTTAGGTGACAAGGAGTCCACAGCTCCTTTGAGTAGAAAAGTGTCATGGCCATATAAACACAAGTTGGGATAATTACTTTTACATTCGTGAAGGATAAATTAGGATGGGAAAGACTTATTGCAAGAAAACCAATCAATAGGTTATTGCAATAGGCCAATCATGAGATGATGAAGTGTGGTAGTATTTCAGGAGTAAAAGGGAAGGGCGTGAGATATGTTATGAAGGTAAAATCAGCAGGCCGTAGCAACTGATTGGGCATGGGGACAGGTGTGGAATAGTGCAAAAGACTGAAGATTCAAAGATGACACCTAAGTGGCCAGCGTGAGGGACTGACATTATCAAGAAAGAAAATAATAATAATTAACATTTATATAACAATTGATTTGTGCCAGGCACTTTTTATCCTCATCCCAGGTTTCCTGGGAGGTAGGTGCCATTATTATCTGCGATTTAAAGACGAGAAAATCAAGTGATTTGCACACATTTAGTGAGTTTCTGAAGCTGGATTGAACTCAGGTTTTCCTGACTCTAGGTCTAATTCTTTATCCACTTTATCACTTAGTTGCCTATGATAACTTTACAATATAAATCATATTCAGAGGAAGCTAACTAGTGGCAGCTAAAGTGCCGAAAAGGATTCACATCTCCTTGAGTTGAAATCTGGCCTCAGACACTTATTAGCTATATGAACTTGGGCAATTCCTTTAACCCTGTTCTTCTCAGTTTCCCCATGTGTAAAATGAGCCTGGCTAAAGAAGGAAATTACAAATTACTCCAGTAGTTCTGTCAAGAAAACCCCAAATTGAGTCACACACAGAATCAGACATTGCTGAAAATTGAATGAAACCAACCATATTTAATGAAATTTCAGAAGACAATATCTAATGAGAAACTAATATCAAAGATGCTCCAAACTATTTTTCCAGCATTCTTATATGGTTCTATCCTTCATGAACTGTACAATCAAGTCAGACTTTCATATAAATCCCCAATTTTTAAACTTTTATTCTCTTTCTGGAATTAACAGTCATCTTATCATCTCATAGAATCTTTATACCTTCAAACTCAGCTGAAGTACTATCATCTATGGTAAGCCTTTTCTGAACCCCCCAGTAGCCAGTTCTCCTTTTCCCACAATAAAATACCTTCATGTATTATATATATACCATTATATATTATATGCTTATATGCATTATATTTAATATATATTTATATATGTATATATACAAATATGCTATATATTATATACATTATAAATTATATAAATATACCAATATATTATATACTGTATACCAAGAGTTTCACATTATTTTTTCTGTCTGTTGAATGTAAGATCCTGAAAGTCAGATAATATTTACTTTTTGTCTCTTTGTCCACATATACTGTGGACATGAATACTGGATGGTGTAGATGCTTGATAGATAAATTCTTATGACTGATTGAATTCCAAGTTCCTTTTCCCTTATTATTGCTACATGGTTCCTAATAACATTCTATGGATGGAGAAATGACTCCCCCAAATGAAATTATCATAATGCAAATGTACTATGGAATTGACACGGGTTGAGTAAATGTCATTGTGGCCTTCAACTTCATTGATTGAAACAGCTTGTTCTTGTCAAGAAGCTTACTTTTGAATCTAATGTCATGGAGAGGGAAACTGCAGATTTTGAAGTTGGATGTTAGTAGGGGAAGAAGGGAGATTTGTGTTGAGCAGGACAGAATATGTGTCAATTTAAAAATGAAATTTTTGGGGGGAGAGTCTTGCCTATGATCTTATTTTGTCAGAAATAGAACCTAAAATATAGGGGACATTTATATATATTTTTTGAGGCTAGTTAATATGTAAGCAAGGAATTATTTTCCAAATCTTGATTGTACATCTTCTATATAATTTTCTCTTTTCTTCATAGTAACTTTCAATATACTTTAGTTTTAAGAGGGGAAATCTTTTAAAGTACCTCTAAAAATTTATAGGGGGATTGATGTTTTGACAATACTAGAAATATTTCAATATTATCATCTGCCTCAGCTGTTATTATTTATTAATAAGCATTTGTTAAATATTTCCTATGTTTTGAATACTGAGTTAAGTTCTGAGGATATAAGGAAATGAAAAAAAAAAATCCCAACTTTTGCCTTCCAAAAGTGTAAATCCTAATGGGAATAAGTACAAATTTATAGTTATGTATTAAATAAATTAAGGTAACTTTAATGGAGAATTCATGACCATTTAAAGTGACAGAGAAGTTTTTTGCAGGTAGTAGGATTTGAGTGGAGTCTTGAAGGAAGGAAAGGACTTTAACAAGAGGTAAGAAAGCACAACATTTCAGACACGTAAGACAACCAGTGCAAAGGAAAAATATGGGAAATAGGGCACCGTGTGTAGAGAAGTAATGTTCAAAAAAATAAGAAAGCTTTAAAAAAAGTTGCTGGCTATGAAGAGTTTCCAGAAATTGAGGTAATTGAAATCTGAGGTAATAGGGAGCCAGTGGAATTTGTGAAAGGGAGAAGAAACATGTTTAGGTAAAACATTACTTTGCTACTTATGTGGGAGATTGATTTCTGTTGGTTAAAAACTTGAAACTGAAGAAATTGTGTTAATAATATAGATAAACTTGATGCACCCAGTCTAGAATGGCAAATGGAAATGGATACTAATGATGCTATAAATCTAAAAACTCTTCCCTTTGATAACTTCATGCATATAAGGGATGGATGATAGAAGCTAAGGTAACTTTAATGGAGAATTCATGACCATTTAAAGTGACAGAGAAGTTTTTTGCAGGTAGTAGGATTTGAGTGGAGTCTTGAAGGAAGGAAAGGACTTTAACAAGAGGTAAGAAAGCACAACATTTCAGACACATAAGACAACCAGTGCAAAGGAAAAATATGGGAAATAGGGCACCGTGTGTAGAGAAGTAATGTTCAAAAAAATAAGAAAGCTTTAAAAAAAGTTGCTGGCTATGAAGAGTTTCCAGAAATTGAGGTAATTGAAATCTGAGGTAATAGGGAGCCAGTGGCACCAAAGTTGTAAATCTAGGTTTCTGAAAATAGTAAAATGTCATCTACAACAAAAGCAAGTTCTGAAAAGGCAAGTATTTGGGAAGAAAAATTACGAATTCTATTTTTGAATATGTTTACTTTGAGATACATACATACATACACATATATATATAATAACTAGTTAAAAATCTTTAACATAAATTATGCATGTTCATTTGGTTATTTTTCATATCCTGCTGCAAATCCATTGGCAGTGTCATTTGAAAGTCCTTTCTTAATACACACAATGAGAGTATTTCAGATATGACTTTTGGGGGTTTAAACATCTGTCTATTTTGGAGGAAATTAGAAAATATCAGAGGAAACATGATATAGTGAGAAGACACTCACCAGAGAATTAGAGGCAACTCTGCCTCACTCTGCCTCACTTACATCCAATTTATACACAAGTTAAAAGACATCAGCCATATCATTTTACCATTTCTACCCATCTCAAAGTCTTGTAGTGATGGGCAAATGACAAAGCAGCAGATGTGGATACACTGGATATCCAATAGTCACAACTCTGCACACAGTCAGGTCACATCATTGGATCATCTTTTCACTGAAAGCAGCAGTGGGATTGTCATTGGAAAAGTCACTTCACTTTTTATACATCAATTTAATTAACTCTAAATTAATGTTGAATTGCATGAACCCAAAATCTTTTCTAACCTTTCCATAGAATGCATTATCCCAGAAATAGCCTTGACACATACTAGCCTTTTTTTTTTTGCTTTACATAAATTATATATAAATACATAAAAATTACATAAATTACATAAATTAAAATTTTCCCTGTGACTCAATTTCCTTATTTGTAAAAAGAAAAAAAAAGAAAGGTATTGACTCAATCATCTTTAATATTTTTTCCAGCACTAAAAATTATGAGATTCTGTACTTTTGAGCCTGGATCCACCAAATGTTTCTCAAAAGAATCCTTTTCTGAAAACTTCCATGCATCTCTAAAGACCTAAGTGGTAAGAGCTGGATTCATAATCTGTCTTGATCTCTCTCATCCATCATCTTGGGTGAAACCTGAGCTGCCTGACCTTTATTTTAATCAGGTCTTTAATTTCTTCCCATTCCTTATTGGTGGGACAATAAGAAAAGTCTCATGCTAAATGTAGACAAAACTCTAAAGCAACCTGTAGCAAGTAGGAGTGGAGGTATGGTAGAAAGAGAAAGCTAAAGAAGGGAATGTCTGTTATTTCCTTAATTTGATATAGAACATTTCTATTTGATTGAAACAAAGATGAAAAAGGATAGAAATACACTTCCATTGTTTCCATTTTCCAAGAAACTCATTCTTATAGTTTGACAAGAACTTAAGATGTTTAATTAATGATATTTTGACAACCTATCAATCTCTCCACCATGAATTACTATAAGATACTCACTGAATAGGGGACATATTTTCAAATATAGGAGAATCATTAAAAAGTACTCAGAATTTGATTAAGCATTTTATTTCACTTGAAAACACAATGATTCCAAAAAAGATTATGTGGTCATGCCAGCCATTCTCTCATCAATGGATGGGCCAAAATTTCTTGCTAGAGAAAATTTTATTTATTTATTTAATTTATTTGTGTTACATCCATCATAAAACCTGAATAGTTTACTTTTTATAGAGAACCAAAAATAAATAATAAAAAGGTAAATCTCTATCAAAACTTTATCTAAACTCTACTGACCTTATGGACTTTATAAAAGTGTCTATAGCACCCAAGCATATAGATTTAAATGATGAGCATTCTATGATTCTCAAAAAGTAGTAAGTATCCATTTTACATATTATTACATAGTTTATAAGAGATATATTAAAATACATCAACATTTTAATCCTATTTTAACAATACTAAATTCTTATTTGCACATTTTTATAATCTCTGTTCCATCAGCAATTAAAAGTTTTGACATCTGTAGTTATTACATTTACTTCCTGAATAAAGATTTATGGCTTTGTAGATTAAGGACCACACTTAAGTGAGAAACTCAGAAAACCTGTAAAGGGTTAAAGGGGATTGTACTCAGTTCTCTGAAGGCCCTCACAGCTGTGAATCATAATACATTTGAAGGAATTGCAAATCAGTCTTTACGACACAGATGTTACTTGTGAATTGAGAATGAAATAAATGGGATGCAAGAGGGAAGAGGAAAGAGGTCAGAAAATGAGACCCCCTCTCAATCTCCTTGTATTATTATCATCCTCTCACAGGAAGGGATCTATTCTGCTGGTCAGTAGTAGATCCCCAGGAGCCAATAGCAGGTGGCTCCCTTAACACCCAGCAGTCTCTAGCAGCTTGCTCCTGTAACCGTAGATGATATAACTTATTATACAGTAATACCTTGAATATTCAAAAGGAACTTACCTAAGACCAAAAATAAATATCTGGAGCCCAATCGTGCAAAAGGAAGAAATCAAAGAAGAACTCTGAAATACCATAGTAAGTACTGAAAATCAACATAGCAAAACTCATGTATATAACTAATAGGAAATCTGTATAAGCCATTCATATTTGCTCTTATTTTACAAACAATTCTAACCCTCTAGGTTGGCTATTTTTCTGATTCCAGCAAGTGAAAGGTGCTGATCAAAGGGCATTTTTAGAAATATTAGCTCAAAATCATGAGATCTCTCTGCTTTAATTTGATTCCTAAGGGAATCTTTAGAAAGGAAGACTAATTTGTATTCATGCCCTTTAGGCCTGCTGGCAGGATCTACTGTTTTCATACACTGCAGATTACTTTATCCCTGCTTCTCTAAGGTACAATGGAAAAGAATATCTGAAAATAATGTCATTAGAATAATGCACAATTATTATTTCTTAAGATGATTCTACTAATCTTTCATCTATTTTTCCAACAATATTGTTTTAAATCTAGGCACTGTTAGCAAGGGCTGTCTATTCTGTAAAGGTGTAACATAAACATTTCCTTCCCATTGGCTTAATGATATGGCACTTGTTCTGAGGAAACATTTCATTAAGGACTCATTCATATACAGTGCTACTGCTGCTGATGGTAAGCATTTCACATGATAATTATTTTTTTAAAAAAGTTTACAAAGTTCTCTATAGCTATTATCTCAAATGAGTCTCACTACAACCTTTCTTAATATCATCTCCATTTGACAGATAAATAAATTAGGACTCATTCACAAAGAATATAAATAAAGTCATAAACTAGGCCTTGGATTAACATTTTCTAAATCCAATCCCATTCTTCTTTCCTCTATTCTTATATCTAAGGTCTCTGCACAAGACTTTCAGTCTATGGAATGCAATGACAGAATAGTTGCTTGGATATTTTATTGAATTTTTGCTCTCATGTGGGTGGACTTTCTCCTCCACAAAAACATACGAACTCCTCCATTCTTCATTCTTTGGATTTTTTCTTTTTGCTGAGGTAACTGGGGCTAAGTGACTTGCCCAGAGTCACATAGCTAGGATGTATTAAGTGTCTGAGACTACATTTGAAGTCGGGTTGTCCTGACTTCAGAACTGGTACTATATCCATTAAGCCATCTAGCTGCCCCATCCTTTGGGATTTCTTTACATATTTTCCCTAAAATTTCCTATGAAGGCTCTCCCAGTGCACTACAACATTTCATATAATTTTCTAATGGTTTCTTAAAATTTTACCTTATAAATATTGAAATGGCAGTGCATGACTCCTCTCCAAAAATCTTTGGATATTATTCTCTACCTCAATTTGATAAGAAAATGAAGTGAAAAGCAGTGTAAAGAAATTGTATTGATATAACATTAAAACATGATTCTTTATTTTGGAATTTCCCATTTAAAAACAAACAAATAAACCCAAAAGCAAATTCTCAAAATTCTTCAAAAGGACAAAAATCTCTTCTTTTTGTTTTAAATCTCTACTTTATTCTGTTCAAAAGATAACTGAGCCCAGAAACAATATCGAGTGCTATGAGCAATCAGAAGATTTTGTTTACTATTTAACCAATCCTTTTTTGTTGTCTCTTTAGACAGAATGTGTATGAATGATCTGGAATCAAATCAGTTGCAGATCTATAAGAATTAAATTTAATACAAGTTCAAGGGTAGAAAAATTGAAGGTAAATTTGTTGAACAGATCAAAAAGAATTAAATAACTTTGAAATAAAAAGAAATTTATTGAATCAATAAGCATTCGTTAAGTATCTACTATGTGTTGGGCATACTTGTACATTTTTAGGGCTAAATTCTAAAAATGAAATGAGGCCTACCCTTATAAAGCTTGTATTCAATTCAATTGAAGATGTATGTGGTGGCAGGGAAAACAACATCTTATGAACATGGAATTCATAAATATATAGTAAGTAACATGTAAGGAAAGTAGGCAAGAATGAATGATACTAGCTGTTGGTTCAGGAATGGTTTAGTGCAGCAGTGTCTCTACGGGGTCTGTACCCTAAAAGGATCATTAAAAAAGGAAAAGGACCCACATATGCAAAAAAAAATATATAATAATAAGTTTGTAGCCACGCTTTTTGTATTGTCAAGAAACTGGAAACTGAATATAAGCCTATCAGTTAGGGAATGGATGAATAAATTATAGTATATAAAGGTAATGAAATATTATTGTTCTATAAGAAGATCAGGGCTATAAAACTGCATATACTTTGACCCAAAGTATTTACAATGCCACTACTTGGTCTGTATCCCAAGGAAAACCTATAGAAGGGAGAAAAGAACCCATATGTGCAAAAGTGTTTGTAGCAGCTCTTTTTGTGATTGCAAAGAATTAGAAAATGAGTAGATGTCCATCAATTGCGGAATGGCTGAATAAGGTTGTATATGAAGGTAATGTAATATTATTGTTCTGAAAAAATGAACAAGCTGTTTTTAGAAAGGCCTGGAAAGATTTACATGAACTGATAATGAGTGAAACAAGCAGAACCAGAAATACATTGTGCACAATAATGGCAAGAATGTGTGATGATTCACTATGAAAGACTTGGTTCTTCTCATTGGTTCAGTGATCCAGGGCAATCACAATAGACTTTAGATAAAAAAGACCAAATGCATTCAGAAAAAGAAGTATGGATATTGAATATAAATCAACACATGCTATGTTCACTTTATTTTTCTGATTTTTTTCCTCTCATAGTTTTTCCTTTCATTCTGATTTTTCTTTCCCAACATGATTTATAAAGCAAAATATATAAATATATATGTGTGTGTGTGTGTGTATATATATATATATATATATACACATATATATAACGTGTGTGTATATACATATATACACACATATTTATATGTATAAAGCAGTCTATATCTATAATTAATTAATTACTTAATTTTTAAAGAAAGAAATGCTTTCAGAAAGGTCTAGAGAGACTTACATGAACAGATAGTAAGTGAAGTGAGCAGAACTAAGAGAACATTGTACACAGCACAATAAAATCATGTGCTGATCAACTGTGATGAACTTAGTACTTTTTAACAATTAGGTGATTCATGCCAATTATAATAGACTTGTGATGGAAAGAGTCAGTAGCATCCAAATGGAAGACTTTGGGGACTGAAAGTGGATCACAAAATAATATTTTCATCTTTGTTGTTGTTTGCTTGCTTTTTTCATCATTTTTTCCCTTTTGATCTGATTTTTCTTGTACAGCATGATAAATGTAGAAATATGTTTAGAAAAATTATATATGTTTAATTTTGAATTATATTGAATTGAATTACTTGCTCTCTAGGGAAGGGGAGAAAGGCGAGAGAAAATTTTCAGGCACAAGGTTTTGAAAAGGTGAATGCCTTAAACTATCTTTGCATATATTTTGAAAAAAAAACTATTATTATTATTTTTTAAAGCAATAACAGTGGGAAAAGTGGTAGATATTCTGCATATTAAAGAAACTACTAGAATCTGTGAAAGGGGAACAAGAATACATTCTAGAAATAGAGAATAGGAACTGGTAGGAAAGTAT
Organism: Antechinus flavipes; assembly: GCF_016432865.1. NCBI lineage: Eukaryota > Metazoa > Chordata > Mammalia > Dasyuromorphia > Dasyuridae > Antechinus > Antechinus flavipes. Next base: position 232,522,201 of record NC_067403.1, read on the forward strand.
ATAAGGCACTGAATCTAGAATCAGGAAGGCTCATCTTCATGAGTTCAAATCTCACATGAGACACACACTAGTTATATGACTCTGACCAATTCACTTAATGTTGTTTCTCTTTATTCTATCTTGCCTCATGTGTAAAATGAGCTCAAGAAGGAAAGGCATTGTAAATCACTACAGTATCTTTGTCAAGACAATCTCAAATGGCATCACAAAGAATTGGACATTAAGGAAACAAATAAACAACAAAATTTGAAAAGGTGTGGAGAGAAGAGGTGAAGAGTCATTTGTGAAGTGTGTCTGCATATAGATTTCAGAAAGGACAGCAAGGTATAAGGCGACTGTAAGATAAAAAGTTTTCATCCAGGTTATAGACGAGTTTATTGGTAAAAGACTTATTTTTTTTCTTTTTATTATAGACAATAGGGAATCACTGTAGTTTATTGAATTGGGGCTATCATGGACAGATATATGTACAAATGATTTTTTTTGAAATCCATGAGAGTTATGTGGAAGATAGAGTGAAATGAGGAAAAGCATAAAACTAAGAGTCCACTTAGAATATCATTGCAGTGGTCTATGGGAAAGAAGATGACTTCCTGAACTAAGGTCTTTAGCACATGCATAGAAACAAAGAGGACAAAAGCAAGAGGTATTATGATGGTAACAAAAACAGTATTTTTCAACTACATGAAACTGATTTTTCAACTGTTTAGATACTTGTAATTTGTGGGATCGATGAATTGATGATTGCTACTTTAAATCTGGGAGATGAGATGTGGCAGAAATTGATAATTTTGGTGGAAGGACGGTTATTGGGGAAAAAGTCATGAATTCTATTTTGCATGTTGCTTGATTGAATTCTTGGGCCTATTCCTTATTAACTTTAGACCTTGGATAAATTACTTATTGAATGCAAGACACTATTGACACACCTGAAAAATGAAAGAACTGAAAAAAAGTAGCTAAAAGCTCCCTTTCAGAATTGCATATGTTTAATCTATAGGACATTGCTTGCTGTCTTGGGGAATGGGGGGAAAAGGAGAAAAGGGAGAAAAATTTGAAGCACAAGATTTTGCAAAGGTGAATGCTGAAAACTAATTTTTTTGCATAAAATACTATCAAACATATTTTTAAAAGAAAAAAAAAGATCCTGATATCATTAATTCAATTAGTCAAATTGATTTCTGTTTTATTAGGATATAGATGGATAGGATATGACATGAAAAAGAATAAAGCCTCATTTTTGTGGGAAACATAGATTTAATTTGATGAATTAAAATGTTCCTTTTTACTATGATCTTTTATCTGGTATCTTGTAAAGACCTTCTGCAGCCACAGATAGAAAAGGGGATATAGACCTACATTCAGAAAAAGTTGAGTTCAAATTTGTACCCAGAAACTTACTAAGTGTGTAATCTTGGATGTCACAACCTTCATTTTCCTCAATTTCCTCAACTGTAAAAATCTGGGAAATAATAACATGTACATCACAGACTGTTGTCAAAAACAAACAAAATAATATTTTAAAGTGTTTTCCAAAAATCATAAAATACTAATTATTATTTCTATTATGATTATTTTCTCCCATTTGTAACATTTTCCCCAGTTCTTTGCAGTCTGAATCTTCTAAAGACACTTTATAAGATTAGACACTTTATAAGATTACTTTCAGTTTGACCATTCTATTTTATAAAGTCCTTTCCAACTTTAACTATATCTTAGTTCTTTTCTAGCTCTGACATTTGATGTTGTGTAGGGTTAATTTCATCTCAAAGATGCTGTATCCTAAGGGTCTCTCCCAGTTCTTGTATTTTATGATTTTTAGATTCATTTCAGTTCCAAGTCTGTATTTTTGTTGTCAAGTGCCTTTCTAGTGTTTAATAGTCTATGTTATAATGCTCCCTTTAGCCCAATATTGTCTCTTGAATTGGGTAATGAAGACCAAACCTCAAAGTCAAAAGACCCAGATTCAATACCTACTTCTGACTCAAACAGATAATGTGACCCTAGGGAAACCATTGCATTCTGGTGCCTTAGGCAGCTCTCAAAGAATGTAATTTGCTGATTCAGTGCTAGTGGAACCAGTATTTGGAACTGGGATGGAGTTTGTCCCTGAGAGATACAGTAATGAAATCATAGTTCAAGTTAAAAACAAAATACCTGGATATTCTAAATGTAGTGTACTGTGTTAAAAGTTTCTTTAGATCCAGAAAAAGGTTGTATTTTCTGAAGTCAATTTCAATTTCAACACCTTATAATTCTATATATTTGTATCATTCAATGTGTGTGCTGGAATGCCTTATTTGTTAGTTTGATTCATTATCTGTGAAAGGATAGTGCTCTAAGGCCAACGTATTCATCTTGTTTGACACAAAACACTGATGAAATACCCAATGCCAAAGGTAATGATATAAATCACTTTTCCCATTTTCCTGGAAATGGTGACAATCAGTATCAATATTTTCTCCCTTGACTCCTTTGCTCCTTCCTACTACTACCTGTCAATAAGAATCTTAGCATCATTCTAAATTGCCTTCCATCTGACATTATTTAGATGTACATAAAGAATTGTAGAAAGTATTAAACTGTTCAACACAATCTATCAATGTAGTTCTTGAACAGCAGGAACAATCCTAAGCTTCTAGCCCTTCCTATGATTCCTCTCTCTCTCTTTTTTTTTTTTTTATCATAGTTTAAACAAGACCATATCGCCCAACTTATTAGTCTTGGACTCATTATCTCCTATTCATATACTGTCAATAACAGTAAAATAAATTTAATACCTTTACAAGCTTAATCAATGCAAAGTCTAGAAGCATTGTTGTTGTTCAAGAATTTCAGTCACATGTAGTTCTTTTCAACAATGAGGTGATTCAAACTTGTGATGTAGAGAGCCATCTGCATCCAGAGAAGTCTAAGGGGCCTGAATGTGAATCACAATATAGTATTTTCACCTTTTTTGCAGTTGTTTGCTTTCTTGTTGTTTTCCTTCTCACTTTTTTTTCCTTTTTGATCTGATTTTTCCTGTGCAGCATGATAAATGTGGAAATATGCATAGAAGAATGTTTAGAAGACTTGCTGTTTAGGGGAGGAGGTGGGAGAAGGGAGAATGAAAAATTTGGAACACAAGGTTTTGTAAGAGAGAATAATAAAATCTTTGCATACACTTTGAACATAAAAAGGTATTATTTTAAAAAAAGAAAAAAAAAAAAAGAAATTCAGTCATGTATGATTCTTTGTGATCCCGTTTGGGATTTTCTTGACAGAAATACTGGAGTAGTTTATCATGTCCTTCTTCAGCTCATTTTACAGATGAGGAAACTGAAGCAAACCAGGTTAAGTAAATTGCCCAAGATCACACAGCTAATAAGTCTGAGGCCAAATTTGAATTCAAGGAGATGACTATTCCTGTCTTCAGGTCTGATACTCTATCCGCTGTGAAAACTAGCTACCTTTCTAAAAAAGCTCACATTCTTTGCTAGTTATTTTATCCCTGTCAACAAAACTCTGAGAAGTCCATTTTCTGCTATATTTTCTACATGGTTCTAACCAGAAATGAAAAGCATTTGTTGTACATCACACTACATATTAAAAGTTAAGGTTACTATACTATAGTAATTCATCAGCTAGCAAGAAAAGGAAACTGGATTTTTAAATTTTTTTTCTACTCTAAAAAAATTTAGTCAAATTCTATTGACATTAGCTCAGTTATATAAATGATGAGGTGTGGTTTACAGAGAGAAACTATGGAATTGTTCCCTGTGGCAGGAAGGGAGAAGGCTCTGAAAAAGATCAATTTACTTCCTGGTTCCACCCTCTGTGGATATACTCCAGTCAGAAATCCAAGTTAAGTCAAGACCCTGAGGTCCAGCCTCTGCGGGGGTCATGGATAGCTTCACCTTGTTTTGTCCTGTCAGAAATCCCAGTCATGAACCTGAAGTTAAATTTTCCCTATAAATCTGCCTATAACACGTACCATCTTTGCTGAACCTCCTTTGAATCAGTCTGCCATGACATTCTGTGTTATAATGTCTTTACCCTTACTCCTCCTCCATGTTACATGTATTTCTCCTAATCCTACTGTGTCTTATGATGTCTCTTCTAAGACCCCACTTCTCCTCTTCTAACTATTTTAGGGTTCTAAATTCCTTTTAGGAGTTAGCCTGCCAGCTAGAAGTACATGTCAACTTCCTGGCTAATTCCAAGTTCCACTAGGGAACGTGTCTTTTCCATCATTAATTATTTAGATGGCTTTTTTGTTTGTTTTTTGCTATGTGCTTTCCCAATCTATTTTATATTTACCATTCCTGGTTATCTATTGTATATCTTCATTTGTCTGTAATCTCTTCTCCTAAATAAACCTAACTTTAGACAAAGAGAATGGCCATTGTGTGCTTCTTCTAAAGTACATCACTTGGGGATACATCATTTGCCTATATTAAAATGAAACGTTTATTTAACTTTTTTTCTGATTATACTTGCATTTTCTTATCTTTTTAATCCTTCTTGCCTTTTATGAGCAAGTCAATATTTGTTAATCAATCACTCAATGAATGAATGAAAACTAATATATTAAATGTCTACAAAGTCTCCAGTTACTTGAGGAATAAGGAAAAAATTTTTATGAAGGTAATGAAATATTATTATGTCCTAAGTAATTATGACAGCATTGCATGATGGAGAAAACCACGTGAAGAATGAGAAATATCTGACTTCAAATCCCATCTCCAACACTGAATCTTTATGTGACCTTGAACAAGTAATATTTAGCTGGTAATGTTGAATACAATATCAGTTCTGAAGTCAGAAAATCTTAATTAATTGAAATCTGGCTTCAGATACTTACTAGTTCTGTAACCCACAGCAAGTTATTTAACATTTCTTTGCCTCAGTTTCCTAAGCTATAATATGAAGATTATAATGGCACTTTGTTCTAAGGGTTTTTTGAGAATCAAATGAGATCTTATGTGTAAAGTGCTTATCATAGAGTCTGGACCTCCTCACTCTTTCTCTCTCCTCCTTCCTCCCTCCATCTGTCATCTCTTCAATAGAAAATGGAAATGATGGAAATAAACACTGACCTGCAAGGTGAATTGAAATGGAAGGGGAGAACATACTAGATAATCTTCACACAAAATGAACACATTCTCATAATGATTCTAAACTTTCTGCTCACAAAAGTTTATCCTGTTAATATCAATGTTCTCTTGATGGTAATAGGTGCTAATGAATCAGAGAACAGTACAGTCTCTGAAATTTTTTAAAAAAAGGATTATTGCCCAAAACACAATAGACAGACATATGATGTTATTGAACAATTATAAAGAAGAAATACTTAAGAAATGAAATAAAAGATTATCAAAGTAATATGTAATTTTAAAATGAAGATGAGTTGACCATGTGATTAAAATAAAATAAAATGATGGATTCTCTGTTATGTTATACTTTTTTGATATTTTGTTAGTGTCAAGAGAAAATAAGGAAGTCCCTAATACAAAAAAAAAAAAATCTACAAGTATGCTAGGTGAACAACTCTGATGAATTTATTGAAGGCCATGAAAAAGAAATACACAAGTTGGCCGGTGCTGATGAGTTGTGGTATATGTTTCTGGCAATACTGTTCAATGTTATGAGAATATGGAACCATTTGATTATTTGAGTATCTATTTTACTGCATTGTTATGAAAGCCAAATGAGACAATATAAGAAAAATATCTAGTAAAATGTGAAGTGCTATGTAAATATCAACTTATTGAGAGATGTAACACATACACACATAGACACACACGCACACACACACATTTACACATAGACACAAATAATCATGGAAGGCAATAATATATGATAAGTATAGAGGAGTGATGGAAAACTAATATGACTTAACATGGGAAAGTTTTTTCTTAATTGCCAGGAGATGGGATAATTAGGCAAGCCTAAAATTATCTGGTTGGCTGTGCAGTTCAGAGACCTTTCTGTGAATTACTACCAGTAATATTTTTATACAGAGAAACAGAGTGATCTGGTGAATAGAATATTTGTCAGAATGTCCTGGGTTCAAATTTTGTCTCCAACAGTATGTGCAAGGTCATGAGCAAATCACATAACCTCCCTGAGCCTCCCAGTGTCCTCATCTATAAAATAGGGACAAAAACAAATGTTACAGAATCTGCTACTCAGACTTGTTGTGAATTTCAAATGAAATATTAAATATAAATTATTATATGTACAATTTTATTTCTTAAAAAGTTGTATTTGTGTATATGTATAGACCTGAGATTTCATTGGTATACAGAATCACTGATGGAACTCCACTCCAAGTTTAATTAGTACCTTCTCTTTAACTTATAATTTTAGAAATTTGCTTATGGCAAAGGTCAAATTCACTGGGTATCAGAAGAATTTGAACCCAAATCTTCTTGGTTCTAAACCACATCTCTATTACATCAAAGCTGAAAGACTTGGTATTAATTACAGTGAATAAAGTTAGTTATTATAGTGAACATCTGCCAACTATGTGGAAGAAATGAAATAGGATAGTATACTTCTTTGTGTTTTAATTCTATTATTAAGTAATTGAAACATTCTGAAAATTTTAACCTCTCAGTTCCTTGTATAAAATGCATAAATAATGTTTCTCATGTTAGAAGGAAATATATGATTTTAGTAAAATAGAAGTTATCTTCATAAAAATTCCTTCTGAATCCATGGGAAAGTAAAACATTAATATTTCTACTTGGATATTGATCAATTTATCTGTGTGTTATTAAGAAATTATTATTAAAGGATCTGAATTTTCTAAGTTTCCTATGGTCATATCAGAAAGATATAAAGACATAATTTCATTGGGAATGAGGACAAAATAGAATGGAAAGAAGGTGCAATATTGAAGCATTTCAATCCATTAGATATCAGTGCCAATTGTATTCAGATATAACTTCTTTGCTGAAGTTGGGAAAGGTGATACTGAAGACAAATGAGAGGACAGCAGGAAACTTTCTTTCAATGGTATGGCTTTTCTGAAGTCAGACTTTTGTCCTGAGATGGTTGCTTTTGATATTTTACATTTCAGACAAAACACACATGCTTTAAAACATGCCCACTGAAGGATTAATGCTTACCCAGCAAGATCATTGCTTAGTACCATGTTTTATTTAGGGAATTGACTGTGACTTTGAACAATGGAAAAATAATTCTGTGATCATGTCCAAAAGGGTTTATAATTGGTCCTTGTGAAGATTTCTCATCTCATTTCATCATGACTGTCTCTTTCAAGCCCTTTTAAAATTCAGTTCTCTCATTTACCAGTGCATGCTAATTTCTATTTTAAAGTAGCTGTCAGTAGCAAGACCAAAGCATTGAGTGGATAAAGCTTTATACTAAAAATTTAAATTATTACCTAAAGAAGAGATAAAACTTCATAAGTCTTACCTATGAAATCATTGATGGATTTTGACTTGTCTCGATAGAAGGAATTCCCAAAACTGGGAGTATCCTATGTGGACAAAATGATGGAACTTTGTATGTGACCTATTTATATGGTTTAAAAATAGTAGGTGATGAATTACAGTTATTTTCATTAATTAACATTTAGGAAAAATGATAAGAAATGATTAAAAATGTTTCATAAAATGTTTATCCATAAAGGAAATAACCCTGAGATAAATAATTTACTTTAAAGTTATTTCTCTGCATAAAGATGCATATTTTGCAATGTTGACTTTAAAAATAAAAGTAAATTAAGTATATAGATTCTTCCTAATTTTATGGTAATATTTAGTTATTTCAACATTACACCATCAATTGTCAACAAATATCTGAAAATATTCTGATTGCAACTATGCTAAGGATTTTCAGCTCCTACAATATACAATCATATATGTATGCAGTGATGTGTGGAGATTCATAAAATAGGTTGCAAATGTCTTACATATTTTTTTCTGGAGGCTGAAATTTAACAATTATATTAAAAGTCTGATAGAGGGAATCAAGATGGTTTATGGAGTATGGGTCTGAACCCAGTTGAACTCTTCCAATATTTCTCATTTTAAAACCTTAAAATAATCCCTCAAATCAATTTTGGAGTGGCAATGCCAACAGTCAGATAGAGATTTTTTTTTTTTGAGTATAAGACAACTTAAGAGTTCCTCAGAAAAGATCTGTAGAGGGTGGGTACAGACCCAGAGCATGGCAACACCAGTGGTGCTTGGAGCACCACTGTGAAAGCACAGCAGCAGGAGAAACTTTGGGAATTCTCAATCTAAAGATATTAACAGGGTAGAATAAATGGTCAGAATTTTTGGCAGAGAGGAGCTAAGGTGATGTGTTCATAAGGGCAGGAGCCCTAAACACAATTCCAAGACCAAGAAAAGAACTAATATTTTCCAATGCAAGAGAACAGAGTACCTAATCTCAATTCCAGGGCTAAGAGGAGCATTGTATTTTTAGCTAGATATAAGCATTTGCCCTTACTGCTTAAATATTAGAGAACACACTAGGAAAGCAGTGACCATATATCTCCCAGGGTAACACCACCTTAGAAGCACTTCAAGTTTTTAAGACTTCCAGAATTGGCTCTGAAAACAATAAAATAGAGGAAAATGGAATGAGGGGAAATGAACAGTTAGTAATATAACTGAATTTTAATGGGATGAATAAATCTATAGAAAAGAAGTGGATAAGAGACTTGAATGGAAACCAGAATCCCAAAATTTGTGGTATATAAAAGACATATTTGGAATCCAAAGACACACGGAGATATGAAATGAATATCTGGTATGGAAGATAGTTTTTAGAAGAAGAAATCAATACTATTTGTAGACTTATTTTAAAAAAATCTAAATCACTATCAATTTGTAAATGGCCAAGTAAAATAACTCTGAGGTACTACTTTGTATCAGTCAGAAATGGCGATTGATGGAGCCGATAAGAGAAAACAGGCACATTAGTAAACTGGTAGTGACATAATGAACTGGTCTCACCATTCTGGAGAACAATCTGGAACTGTACCCAAAAAGCTATAAAACTCTATATACTCTTTTACCCTGTGCTACCACTACTATGTTTGTATGCCAAAAATATCAAGGAAAAAGAAAAAGAAAGATATATGTATGTCAAAACATTCATGTTAGCTCTTTTTGTGGTGGGAAAGAGTTGAAAATTAAGGGAATGCTCATCAATTGGGGAATGACTGAATTATATGCAGCATGTGATTGCTATTGAATACTGTAATGTTCGAGCTAGCTTTCTGGAGTTCCTTGGGATTAGTCCAAGTTTTTGGTCTTAGTGGAGAAGTGATGAAGGCAGGAGGGCCATCAAGAGGCTGGTCAAAGATAGAATGTCTCTTTTCCAGCTTTTTTTCAGCCCTTAAATACCCTATTACAAGTACATCATTACAGCATACTGATTATGTGTGAACTAGAGAACCATTACATCACCATACTACGTATATATGTGAACTAGAGAACCATCATCTCATCAATTCCACTGAGTTAACACCTTGTTTCAAATATACTTATCCAAAGTTTCAACCCTCTACAGAATACTATTATGCTATAAGAAATAATAAGGGAATGTTTTCAAAAAACAAACAAAAGAAACCTGCCAGGACCAATATGAATCAATGTAAAATAAAATGAAAAGAATCAGATCATTGTATAGAGTCACAGCAACGTTATGATGATAAATTATGAGAGACATATCTACTAAGATCAGAACAAAGGACTGATGATGCCAAAATGCTTTCTACTTTTAGAGACAAACTGATGAACTCTGAGTACAATCTGAAGTCTAATTTTCTCATTTTCTTATTTTCTTTTGCATTTTTAAAGATGTAGTTAATATTGAAATGTTATGCCAGATTTCACATATATAATTTATATCATGTTGTTTGCCTTCTCAGTAGGTGAAAAAGGCTAAGAGTAGGGAAAAGAATCTGGAACTCAAATGGTTAAAAAACAGAAGAATGCTAAAAAAAAAAAAAAGTGGATATTTTTGAAAGGAAAACAAAAAAAAAAAAATGAATAGATAAATAAAATAACTCCCAAAAAGGTGTGGATAGAATCTAACATTAGGAATTTTGTGGTTTGAGTTGTGATCCTGTCTCTCATCAAATAACTTGCTACGTGACCCTGAGAAAGTTTATGCTTCTTTGGTTACTCCTTCTCCTGTTCAATGACTCACTTTTGCCTCCTCTGACATTTAAAATTTTTCCATAGTATGACTTTACCCAATCTTTTCCAAATAATTACATAACAGTTATCCTTTCTCTGTTCTCCATCCCTACTATTACAGCAATCTATATTTCAGTTAAAACTGGGCAAAAATTTTCTTTCATCTCTATGGTTCACACCAGCTGAAATATTTTCCTTTCTTACTACATCCTTTTCAAACCTCTAGATCAAATCAAACTTGCCTTAAGGGATATCTCCTTTAAGAAATTTCACAATATTCCAAGAGATTTTTAATACTACTTGACATTTTTGATGGAGCAAGAGAGCGTCAGGGATCTGGGGTAGAAGTGGGAAGGGAATCTAACTCTATAACTTTCTCAAAGAGAAACTCCTGAAGTTGAAAATCCCTCTCCCAATGAAGAACTGTAATTTTTCTATAATTATGTAATTATGCCAAATTATTTGAGACAATAAAAACATAAATAACTTTACCATGCTACTTTTTTTCTTAGAGGAAAAACTAAAACTGAGATCTTTTTGATTTATAGACTCTTTTTCCATTTTTTCCACTACAACAAAAATCATTTTGTGTATGCATATATTCATTGATGTCTACCTGTGTGTGCTTGTATGCATATTTATATATTCAAACATTTGTTAAACTCCCCAAAATCACAAATGAGATTATGTATATTCCCCCCTTGAGGACAGAAATTGCAACCAACACATAAATATACGCTCATACATGGAAAAAATGTATTTTTGTATATGCAACAACAGAAATAATTTTAAATAGGATATATTTTAAAATTAATTTTTTTTAAATTTAATTTTATTTAATAATAACTTTGTATTGACAGAATCCATGCCAGGATAATTTTTACACAGCATTATCCCTTGCAATCACTTATGTTTCGTTTTTTCCCCTCCCTCCCTCCCCCCCCCCCCAAGATGGCAAGCAGTCTTATATATGTTAAATATGTTGCAGTATATCCTAGATACAATACATATTTGCAGAACCGAACAGTTCTCCCGCTGCACAGGGAGAATTGGATTCAGAAGGTAAAAATAACTCGGGAAGAAAATCAAAAATCAAATAGTTCACATTCATTTCCCAGTATTCCTTCTTTGGGTGTAGCTGTTTCTGTCCATCATTTATCCAATGAAACTCAGTTAGGTCTCTTTGTCAGAGAAATCCACTTCCATCAGAATACATCCTCATACAATATCGTTGTCGAAGTGTATAATGATCTCCTGGTTCTGCTCATCTCACTTAGCATCAGTCCATGTAGGTCTCTCCAAGCCTCTCTGTATTCATCCTGCTGGTCATTCCTTACAGAGCAATAATATTCCATAACATTCATATACCACAATTTACCCAGCCATTCTCCAATTGATGGGCATCCATTCATTTTCCAGTTTCTAGCCACTACAAACAGGGCTGCTACAAACATTTTGGCACATACAGGTCCCTTTCCCTTTTTTAGTATCTCTTTGGGGTATAAGCCCAATAGAAACACTGCTGGATCAAAGGGTATGCACAGTTTGATAACTTTTTGGGCATAATTCCAGATTGCTCTCCAGAATGGCTGGATTCGTTCACAACTCCACCAACAATGCATCAGTGTCCCTGTTTTCCGGCATCCCCTCCAACATTCATCATTATTTTTTCCTGTCATCTTAGCCAATCTGACAGGTGTGTAGTGATATCTCAGAGTTGTCTTAATTTGCATTTCTCTGATCAATAGTGATTTGGAACACTCTTTCATGTGAGTGGTAATAGTTTCAATTTCTTCATCTGAAAATTGTCTGTTCATATCCTTTGACCATTTATCAATTGGAGAATGGCTTGTAAAATTAATTTTTGTTAAAAAAAAAAAGGAATTGATTTAACAGCATGATTTTACCCAGTCTTTCCCATTTTTTTCTTTACCAGGTCCTCAAAATGAACAAATGCTTAGCTAATTCTGTCATTTTAATACTTTTTTGCATCAACACATGAAATGTTTATTTTTAATGCATTATGAAGAGCACCATTTTCTCTAATCAGTTTGTTTTGGTAATGCTGGAAAAGGGTATTAATTAAAAACAACATACACATAAATGGGAAAAAACAAAGAGACATTATTTGTAAGAACTTGATAATTTTCTTTGTCCTCTGTTTACATTGACAATCAACATTTTTTTTAATTTGATGATTAAAGGATATGTTTCCATTGCAGCAACAAGAGAAAGAACAAACTACAGATATGGCAAATGAATTTCTAGGAAATGTTCAATGCTAAAAAACATTTTGGAGTCACATGATTATCCTGAAAGTAGAGGAAGACCAAGATGTAAGAGCTAAGTTTTTTATCAATATAAATATTGATGATATTCCTAAATACTTTTGTTTCTGTTTTTAATACAGAAAAAATAGAATTTCTGTATTTATTCATTATAAAACTGGGCTTCCCTGTACCCTCTGGCTTGTGTATATAATGGTTGAAAAAATAAGTTCTAAAATATTTACAAAAGCTAGAAATAAAATAACACAAACCAGGCTGCAATGATAGATGGATTTTTTTTCTTCCTTCATCATTGATTTATTAAAAATGGTGTACTGATCTCTTCTCCATGATTTCTATGACTATATAAGAAACAGTTTCACATCAACATATTTAGGACTCCAAAAAGGCTACCTTATGTTAGCCTTGGATTCTGTGTATTTAAATCCATGAAATGTACTCTATTGGTGTGAATTCACTTAAACAATGAGTCCCAAACCAATATTACTGGTCAGTAGGGCAACACAATTAATTAAAAGCAAAGGATTTAAAGTTTTAACAGTAAGAGATTTAGCAACAAAGTTTTTTTATAAGGAAGGTAGATTCACTTATTACTATAATAATATACATTCTCAATGGAAAAAACAAACAAATAACAACCACAAATACCACAAACTATGCATAAGGATAATGCATGGAGAGCCATAGAGTAGAGAACATAGTCACCCTTGTGAATGGTAATTATTCTTCCATCTGCATATATTCCTCAAAATCTTTGGGTACTTTCATGCATACGCAGGAAAACATGTATATGTGTGTGTGTATATACCTAGAATTTTTATTAAAATACACACAAAAAAAGAACTTAAGAATGTTTTTGATTCAATCATCCAGTGTTCTTGAGAATGAAAATTGCAGTATACGGAACCATTATTCTGAAATAACTTTGATTATCTAGTTACAATATTTTAAGGTCCACAAAGGAAATGTTATCTATCATAAGGATGATCTTATTATATTTGAGATAATTTATAGTCTCACATTTCCAAGTTAAAAAATGTGAATTTTAATTAATAAACCCTTTTCAAAACATGGAATAACACCACATCAATTACTAATCAAAGGTTTTAATTGGTCAAGACATGAAACAACCATAAAAACTGTTATTGTTGATAAACTATTTTGGTATTTTTTTAAATTTTTTGATAATAGTAGGAGTGCTAAAATGAGTAGTTTGAAAGGAGTGTGCTAGTAAGATTTCTAGAATTAAAGTAAGTGAGATCTGAATTCAAATCTTATTCTGTCTCTGTTACCCTCTGAAAGTCACTTAAATTTACTTTCATTCAGTTTCCCATTTCATAATATGAAAATAACAAATAACAATGATGTTTTGTATGATTATTGTGAGAATTATATGAAATTATATATGTAAAAATTTCTAAAATTTACTTATATGTAATAAGTATGTTTGGCTCACTTTCTAAGGAGCAGACATACCATAAATACCACATCCTTATCCCAGACAAATTGAGAGATTTAAAGGGTTTTTCTTTTATTATTTGAAGGTCTTAATTATTTGAAGATCTTAAGCCCTTATTGGCTGTAATATAAAGACTGGACCAAGAACTGATCTTGGATTCAGGAAGAATGGAGTTCAAATCTACCTTTAGATGCTTACTTGATGTGTCACCCTTGGCAAGCCATTTAACCTCAGTTTTGCTTCATTTTTTTCAATGGCAAAATCAGGATAATAAAAGAATTCATCTCCCAATATTATTGTGAAAATGTAACAAACTAATATATTTAATGTACTAAGCAGAGTGCCTGGCACATGGTAGGTGCTTATGAATCCTTGTTTTTGTTTGCTTCACCTCCTCTCACTCTCCCCATTGTTAATTTTTAATAAGGAGGGCTTCAATTCCTTTTGGAAACTTAAAATTAGTTGTCTTTTACAAAAGAATTCTATTATTTAAAATTTATTTATTTTTAATACACATTGTTTTAAGAATCATGTCGGGAGAGAAAAATCAGAGCAAAAAATGGGAGAGATAAAAAAAAAAAAACAGGAAAAAATAAGTGAACATAATATATGTTGATTTACATTCATTCTCTATAGTTTTTTTTTTTCTTCCCATGGATGCAGATGGCATTTTCTGCCCAAAGTCTATTGGGATTGCTTTAGATTACTAAAACAATGAGAAAAATCAAATGTTTCATAGTTGATTACAGCACATTCTTGCTGTTATTGCATATAATACATTCCTGGTTCTGCTTGTTTCCCTCACATCAGTTTGTATAAATCTTTTCAAGCCTTTGTAAAATTAGCTTGTTCATAATTTTTATAAAACAATAATATTCCATTATTTTAATATACCACAACTTGTTCAGCCATTCCACAGGTCATGGGCATCTACACATTTTCCAGTTTTTTTACTACCACAAAAATAGCTGCTGCAAAGATTTTTTGCACACGTGGGTCTTTTCTCCTCCTTTATGATTTTTGGGGATACAGACCCAAGAGTGGTATTCCTTGGTCAAAATACATGCAGTATAGCCCTTTGGGTACAATTACAGATTGCTCTCCAGAATGGGTGGATCATTTCACAATTCTACCAACAATGCATAAGTATCCCAGTTTTTCCACATCCTCTCCAACATTTATCATTATCTTTTCCTGTCATTTTATTTAATATGAGATATGGGGTGGTACACTCAGAGTTGTATTAATTTGGATTTGTCTAATCAATAGTGATTTAGAGTATTTTTTTAAATATGACTATGGATGACTTTAACTTTTTCACCTGAAAATTGTCAGTTCATATTCTTTTACCATTTATCAATTGAGGAATGATTTGTATTCTTATTAATTTGACACAGTACTTTATATATTTTAGAAGTGAAAACTTTATCAGGAACACTAACTCTAAAGATTTTTCTCCAGCTTTGTATTTCCCTTTTAATCTTGTTTTTATTGGTTTTGTTTCTGCAAAATCTTTTTAATTTAATGTAACCAAAGTAGTCCATTTTGCCTTTCATGTGTTATCTTGTTCTTTGGTCATAAATTCCTCCCTTCTCTAAAGGTTTGGTAGGTAAAGTATCCCTTGCTCTCCTAATATGTTTATGGTATCATCCTTTAGATTCAAATCAAGTATGTATTTTGATTTTATTTTGGCATGGGATGTGAGATGTAGGTCTATGCAAAGTTTCTGATGTGTTATTTCCCAGTTTTCCCAATAATTTTTAATCAAATAGTGAGTTCTTATTCCAGAAACTGGAGTTTGGGGGTTCATCATGTACTAGAGTACTATAAATGGATTATTTTGTCATATATATCTAATATGTTTCACTGATCCATCATTTTATTTCTTAGCTAGGACCAAATGGATTTGTTGAATGCTAATTTATAATAAAGTTTTAGGTTTGGTACTGCTGAGCCAACAATTTTTAATTTTTTTATATATTAATTCCTTTGATATTCTTGACCTTTTGTTCTTTCAGAGGAAATTTGTTTTTGTTTTTTCTAGTTCCATAAAATAATGTTTTGGTAGTTTGATTGGTATGACACTGAACAAGCAGACCAATTTAGGCAGAATTGTCATTTTTATTATATTACTCAGTCTACCCATGAGCAATTGATATTTTCCAATGATTTAAATCTGACTTTGCATGAGAAGTGCTTTGTAATTATGTTTATATAGTTATTTGATTTGTCTTGGCAGGTGGACCCCTAAGTATTTTATTTTGTCTGTACTCATTTTCAATGGAATTTCTTTTTCTATCTCTTGCTGATAGATCCTGGCTTTGTCAGGAATATATTGAAATGGCAATGATTTGTGTGAGCTTATTTTATATTCTGCAAGTTTGCTAAAACTGTGAATTATTTCTAGTAGTTTTGTGGATGATTTTCAAGGATTTTCTAAGTATATCATCATATCATCTGCAAAGAGTGCTAGTTTTATTTCCTTATTGCCTTTTCTAATTCCTTTAATTTCTTTTTCTTTTCTTATTGCTAAAGCCAACATTTCTAGTACAATGTTGAATAATGCACATGATAATGGGAATCCTTGTTTCTCCCCTCATCTTATTAGGTATGTGTCCAGATTCTCTCCATTACAAAAAATGCTTGTCATTAGTTTGCTAGATACTGCTTATTATTTTAAGAAAAGCTCCTTTTATCCCTATACTCTCTAGTGTTTTTCATAGGAATAGGTGTCATATTTTGTCAAGACCCTTTTCTGTATCTATTGAGATTATCATATAATTTCTATTAGTTTTGTTATAGATATGGTCGATTATGGTAGTAATTTTCCTGATACTGAACCACCCCTGTATTCTGGTTTAAATCCCTCTTGATCATATTATATCATCCTGTTGATAAGTTGCTGTAATCTCTTTGGTATTTTATTTTATTTAAAATGTTTGCATTCATATTCATAAGGGAGATTGGTCTGTAATTTTCTTTGTTTTGGCTTTTCCTGGTTTAGGTATCAGTACCACATTTGAGTCATAGACGTAATTTGGCAGGACTCCTTATTTACTTATTTTTCTAAATAGTTTACATAGTATTGGAATTAATTGTTCTTTAAATCTTTGATAGAATTCTCTTGAATCCATCTGGGGATTTTTTCTTAGGGAGTTCATTAATGGATTGTTCAACTTCTTTTTTTTTTTTTTTTCTAAAATGGGACACTTTAATGAATTTATTTCCTCTTCTGCTAACCTGGAATATTTATATTTTTGTTTATATTCATCCATTTCAATTAGATTGTCAGAACTGCTGACACACAATTGGGCAAAATAGCTCCTACTTGTTGCTTTAATTTATTTTTCATTGGTGGTAAGTTCACCCTGTTTATTTTCGCTGTTGATGATTGGATGTTTGCATTTCCTTTTTCTAATCAAATTAACCAAAAGTTTATCTATTTTGTTGTTTTTCTTTTCATGAAACTAATTCTTAGTTTTATGTATTAGTTCAATAATTTTCTTAGTTTTAATTTTATTAATCTTTCTTTTGAGCTTCAGATTGTCTAATTTAGTATTTCATTGGGGGTTTTAAGTTTATTCTTTTCCCAGATACAAAAGGATATTACTTTTAATATCCACCAAATAATATTTCAAACTTGCCTAATTTTGGTGTATTAAAGTAAAACAGGATAAAACCCCTTCTTAGTAGCAAAATAATTGGATGGTTTTTAATAGATTTTCAAATTCTTATTGTAAATATATATGTCACCTATTCTTCACTTATCCCACATGGAAATGTTCTTAACCTTTCCCTCTTAACTTCCCATTTCAGCTCAGTCACTGTCTAGTCATGGTAAATGCAATCATTCTCATTATTGATCTTGGGCTTCAAATATTATGCTTCCACTAAGTGTTAAATGTCATTGTACAAACTGTTATCAAATAGATAAGCTTCTCTACCCTATAGAATCAATCATTTGAACTGATTGAAATTTTAAGGTGATACCTTTGAAACATTAATCAGTTTTCTCTATCATTTTGCTTCAAGAAATAAACCTTTTTATTTCTCAAGTAAATATCAGTTTGTCTATGGAGGACAAATAGATGAGTAGCTGAGAATATTTTGGGACCACTCTAGGTGAACACGTAAACAAAATATTAAATGGACAAACAAGAAGGAAATCCACCATCTTCTATTGCTCTTCATCCTTCTTGTGGCAAAATTAAACAGAAAAAAAAGTTAATCAGGGACTTCTCTTTTATCTTACATCAAATTTTAATTCTCATTTGTCTATTTTTTTCTATTCATGTTTTAAAGACAAGGAATTTAGCTCAAAGATAATCAAATATATAACAGTCTTTGCTCTCATGGATGTCACAAAAAAGGCTTCTTGACAATGAATCAAGACAAAAATATATGAGAATTAGTGATTTTAATTGTTTCAGAGAATGAAATTTTCATTAAAAAGTTTGATTAGAGAAATTCACATGCATAATTTTAAAATTATATTCTCCTGAAATCTATAGCAATGTCACAAAGATAGATAATGGATAGATTTAGCACAAGTTTATAATTCTTCTTGATCTCCAGTTCATCCAATCCTGTGCATTACTATCTACTGTAATAAGTTCAAATTTTGTAGGAACCTCCAGAACACTGAACAAATCTGAAAAACGAGGAAAATGTGAATTCAATCTAAATATCTTTGAAACATCATAATCAGTTTATTCCCAAGCTGAAATATCTTCACAGCTTATGCATGGCTTTGCAAAAGGTACCCAGAAAATTGCATGTCAAAATGATAAATTTGTCAATTTGTACAACTGCTTATTGTTATGGGCATGACACTGACAATAAAATAAGAAAACCTTATCCCTGCAAGGCTCATCTACAGGAAACAGTGTACCTGCCCTTCACTTACATTATCTGGATGCCTTACTGAATCCATTTAGGATAATTGTGCTGCCCTTCCCACTGGCATTTCGGTTAGAAGGAATAAGGACATAGATAAAAATCAGCACTCAAGAATGTGAGTCAATGGAAATAATTCTATGTAATTTAAAATACAGATACTTTTTGCTCAGTTGAACTCAATGTATTCCATGTTGATTTACTTTTAGAGTCAACTGAAACATGTTTAAAATGTCTTTCTTATATAGAATCAAGTTTTTTGTTTTTGTTTTTGTTTTTGTTTTTTGCATTAATTCAAAGGAAGGAAAAGAGGTTATTAAGCAAATCATGTTTTTATTTTATTTTATTCTTATGGTAAGAAACAAGAGCCATCACTCAATGGACAGGGATGGATAAGTTGTAGACCAGATCAATAAAGGACATATTCCAGTCATTTAAATTTTTTGGAGCTTTTGAATGATGGTTATAACTGTGATAAGCCTTAGACATTCTTACAATCACTCAGGTTCATGACTTTGGAGTTTCACTCTATTTTCCACCTTTTATATTTAATGCAAGTCAAATCAATTATTAAGTATTGACAATTCTCCTTTCAAGACAATTCATGCTTTTCTCCCCATCTCTTCACTCACACTGTCATCTATCTATTTTAGGCTCTAAATCTTTACCTGATGAATTGCAATAAACTTCCCAGCTTCTAGTCTCTAATATCCCATTCCATTGTGCACATAACTACCAAAATAATCTTCTTAAAGTATATTCTGATCTATACTCCACATTCAAAAAAAAAACTTTCAATTTCTATCTATTCTTCTAGAATAAAAAAGAAAATCCTCAGATTGATATTAAAAGAATATATTGCTATCATCTGCTTTCAATTTATAATCATTTCTACAAACACTTCTTTTCTTCCCATAGAGGAAATCAACTATCAATTGCTAGTATTTAAGGAAATGATTAATACAAAACAAACTCCAGAAATGTCCCAGAGAATGAAAGAAAATGAATATGATTCTCCATACCTAGTTCTTTCACCTCTTTTGCTTGTTCATTTTTTCTCTGGACCAAAGATTAATCATTATGTTAATCAGCACTTAAGATCATTTCAATCTTCTTTTTATTATTATTATTCTAGTCATTATTTTGTTTTATTATTCTAAATTTTCCAATTTCATTCTATATCAGTTTATAAAGTCATTAGAAATCTTCATTTTAATGATATACCACATTATATTTAGCCATTTCCTAATCTATAAACATCTACTTTATTTCCAATACTTTTACTAAAACAAAAAGTCCAGCTTTAAAGCTTTATACAATATGGGTTCAGGAATATCTCTCATTTCTGCCTTTTACATACCCTTTTTTTGCCAAACTGGTCTAGTTACTATCCTTCACAAAGGCATTCTATCACCAGTAATTGTGCCTTTCCAGATTACTCACCAGGATCTCCCTTCTCTCATTCTACTCTTATAGTCCCTAACTATCTTACAAGTTTCATTTCAAGTATCATGTTTAAAATAAAATCTCTTGTCAAGTCTCCTTTCTGTCAGTGCTTTTTTTATTCTTAAAATTATATTGTACATATTCATTTGTATTGATATTATATCATTCCAATTAGTGTACATTTTTGGGGGGTAGTCATAGAATCAAAAATATAGAGCTAGAACAGATCTCACAGCTGTTCCATTTATCCCTCCTCCCCCATTTTATAGATTTAGAAATTTTGATCCAGAAATATTGAGTGATGATATAGGGATATTACTGCAATTCTGTTTGTTCCTCAACACTTAATAAAGTTATTTGCATAATGCTGTAGCTTACAAAAACAGCTAGATTTGATTTTATTAAGACTGAATTAGAAGTGATAGAGGAAACGACAGAATACTGAAAATTTGATTTTGATTGAATCATTGAAAATGATTGATCATTTAACCACTTGATTACATATGTCAATTCCTTATGTATGTTTTGTGTATACTTATATGTGTACATGTTATCTCACCAGAAGGAATGTAAACTTCTCAAGAGTAGCGTATATCTCAGCTTTGTCTTTATATCTCTTCTGTACATTAGAACTTGGAACCTAATAGAAATTTGATAAATTTGGGTCATGAAATTTTAATTACACAACTTCCTGCTCACCATATCATTATTTTACCTTATTATTATTTCTTCTCAGCTTATGAATGATTTCCATATAAGCAAGAGTAGTACATTGAAACAGTCAATCCACCCTCTTATCTCTGGACATCTGATCTATTACCATGTACTGATAAATAGTAGGTAAAGAAAAGAGATAGAGCCTGCATTCACATAAAAAGTTCACTTTTAAAAACCTCATTTTAACTAAGAGAACTTCTTGGGCAATTGTTTAGGCCACTTTTCTTCAAAGAATAAAAATCTACTGAAGAATCCTTTAAAAGCAGAGATGGCAATATGGCAAAAGCTGTAAAAAATCCATTGAAGAAAAGAATCCTTTAAAAAGTAGAATTGATCAGATGGAAAATGAAATAACAAAAGTTTGGTAAAGAAAATAATTCCTTGTAAGCAGACAGAAAGAAACAATTCAAATATCAAGGAGCCACAATCAGGACTACCCAGGATATAACAACTTCCACTTTAAAGGATTGAGGGACCTGGAATATAATATTCTGGAAGGCAAAGGAGATTAGACTACAGTCAAGAAACAAATATTCAGTGAAATTAGCATTATTTTTATGAGATAAAGATCTTCATTCAATGAAATAGGGAAACTTCATTTATTTTGGATGAAAAAAAAAGAGTTGAACAGAAAATTTGAACTCAAGAGAAATATAAAAAGGGAAGGGAAAAACTGTTTGTTTTTCTTTTTTAATGTTTAAAAAGTTTACATTGCTTTATGGGAAGATGATATGGGTAAGACTTGAGAACAGTATCTTTATTAGGAGTATACTTAATGTAGGTGAAATTTGCCTTTATTGTGATTATATAAAAGGAGACTAAGGGTGAAAAGAGGATTGTACTGAAGAAGAGTGAAGGAGAGGTAAAATGGAGTAAATTTCATCACATAAAGAGGCAGAATAACATATTACATTAAGGAAAAGAAGGGAGGGGAATTAACATTGTATGAATATTAGTTTCATTGGATTTGGCTCCAAGAAATAATATCAGACACATTTAATTTGATAGAAAAACTTGTCTTACCCTACAAGGTAGTAGGAGGGGAAAGCATAAAGGAATGGAGAAAACTAATAGATGGAGAAGTAGATGGCAGATTGGATTAAAAGCCAGAATCCTATGTTGTTTACAGGAAACACATTTAAAGCAGAGCGATATATATAGACTGAAGATAAAAGGCTAGAGCAGAACTTATTATGCTTCAGTTAAGATTAAAAAAAATAAAAATAAAAAAGCAGGGTTAGTAATCCTGATCTCAGATTAAGTAAAAGCAGAAATAGATGTAAATTTAAAGAGATAAAGAAGAAAACTGCATTTTGCTTAAAGGATACCACAGATAATCAAGTAATATCAATATTAAAAAATAGATATACACACATCAAGTGGTATAACATTCAAGTTTCTAGAGAAATTTAAAAAGCTGTGAAGAAGAATTAGTCAACAAAGCTATATACTAGTGGGATATCTCAACCTTGCTCTATCAGAACTAGAAAAATGGAATCCTCAAAATAAATAGGAAAGAAGTTAAGGACATAAATAGTATTTCAGAAAAATTAGATATGATAGATCTTTGAAGAAAGGTAAATGAAGATAGAAAGGAATATACTTTTTTCTCAGCAGTACGTGAAACCTACACAAAGATTAACCAAGTATTAGGACATAAAAGCATGAAACTCAAATGCAGAAAGGGAGACATAGTAAATTCACCTTTTTAAGATCAGGATGCAATAAAAATTAAATGTATAAAGGGCTAGGGGGAAAAAAAAGGCAAAAAATTCATTGGAAACTAAATAATCTAATTCCATAGAATGAATGGGTGAAACAACATATTGTTGACATAATTGATAATTTCATTGAAGAGAATGACAATAATGAAACAATATAACCAAAATTTATGGGATGCAGCCCAAGTAGTTCTTAGGGGAAGTTTTATATCTCTAGATGCTTACTTGCATAAAATGGAGAAAGATCAGTGAATTGGGCATGCAACTAGAAAAAGAACAAATTAAAAAAAAAAAAAACCACCAATCAAATCTCAAATTTCAAATTCTGAAAATAATAGACTAGATTAATAAAATTGAAAATAAGAAAATTATTGAACTAATAAACAAAAGTAAAAATTATTTTTATGAAAAAAATCAACAAAATAGATAAACCTTTAGTTAATTTGATTAAAAAAGAAAAGCTAGTATCAAAATCGCTAGTATCAAAAATAAAAGGGTGAATTTTTTACCAATGAAGAGGAAATTAAAGCCATAATTAGGAACAATTTTGCCCATTGCATGCCAACAAATATGATAATCTAACTGAAATGAATGAATAAAAAAGTACATTCCCCACATTAACAGAGGAAGAAAAAATTATATGGTCCCATGTTAGAAAAAAAAAAAATTAAACAAGCTACTACTAAAATCTCCAGAGCTAAATGGATTAAACAAGTAAATTCTCCCAAACATTTAAAGAACAATTAATTCTATTACTATGTAAAACATTTGGAAAAATAGATAAAAAGGGAGTTATACCAAATTATGATACAAATAGAGTGCTGATAGCTAAATGAAATAAAGTCAATACAGAGAAAGAAAATTATAGCCCAATGTCCCTAATAAAAGTTGATGGAAAAATCTTAAAAAAATATTAGCAAAGAGATTACACCAAGTTATCCCCAGAAAAATACATCATGATCAAGTAGGATTTGTTATCAGGAATGCAGGACTAATTCATTATTTGGAAAACAATTAGTATAATTGATAATATCAATGACCACACCAAGATAAATCATGTGAATATTTCAATAGATATAGAAAAAGCATTTGACCAAATCTAATACCTATTCTTATTAAAAATACTAGCAATCATAAAAAATAAATGGAATTTTCCTTAAAATGATCAGTAGCATCTATTTAAAACCATCAACAAGCATCAGATGTACTGGGGATAAAACAGAACTATTCCCAATAAGATCAAGGATTAAACAAAGTTGCCCACTATCACCATTACTTTTCATTATTGTATTAGAAATGTTAGCTTAAGTAATAAGAGAAGAAAAGGAAATTTTAAAAAATTATAATAAGTAATGAAATCAGATTATCACTCTTTGCAGAAGAAATTATGCTATACTTAGAGAATCCTAGAGAATCAACTACAAAAATACTAGAACTCATGCACAACTTTTGCAAAAGTCGCAAAATACAAAATAAATTCACACAAATCCCCAGCATTTCTATCTATTACCAAGAAAATCCATAACAAGCTATAAAAAGAGAAATTCCATTTAAAATAACAACAGATAATATAAAATATTTGGGAATCTACCTGCCAAGACAAAGTCAAGAACTATATGAAAACATTACAAAAATATTTTCCACATAAATGAAATCAGATCTTATCAAATGGAAGAATATCAAGTGCTCTTGAGAAGGCCAAACTAATGTAATAAAAATGACAATACTCCCTAAATTAATCTACTTATTCAGTGCCATACCAATCAAACTCCCAAGAAATTGTTTTATAAAGGTAGAAAAAATAATAACAAAGTTCACCTGGAAGAATAAAAGGCCAAAAATTTCAAAAGAATTTAAAAAATGTAAATATAGGTGACCTAGATCTACAAGACCTAAAAGAGTATTATAAAGCAGTGGTCATCAAAACCACCTGGTACTGGCTAAGAAATAGAGTAGTCAATCAGTGGAATAGATTAGGTTAACAGGACAAAATAGTCAATGACTATAGTAATCTAGTGTTTGATAAATTCAAAGACCTCAGCTTCTGGGAAAAGTACTCCTGATGTGACAAAAATTGCTCAAAAAACTGTAAAATAATGTGACAAAAACTAGGAATTGACCAATACCTAATTCCCTATACCAAGATAAGATCAAAATGGGATGATGATTTGGACATAAAGAGTGATACTATAAGCAAATTAGAAAAACAAAAGGTAGTCTACCTCTCAGATCTGTGGAAAAGAAAGAAATTTGTGACTAAAGAAGAGTGCATTATGGAATGGAAAATCTATAATTTTTATTATATTACCTAAAAAAGTTTTAGTATAAAGAAAACCAATGGTGAAAATATTACAAGAGAAGCAGAAAACTGAGAAAAAAAATTTTACATCCAAAGGTTTTGCATAGAGGCCCCATTTCATATATATATATGGAGAAAGAGAGAGAGAGAGATGACTCAAATTTATAAGAATACCAGCCCATTCTCCAGTTGCTAAATGGTCAAAGGTTATGAACAATTTTCAGAAGAAACTAAAACCATTGCTTGTAATATGAAAAAATGTATATTTTTAAATGACTATTGATTAGAAAAGTGCAAATTAAGACAACTCTGAGGTATCACTATACACCTCTC
This sequence comes from Antechinus flavipes, assembly GCF_016432865.1. Taxonomy (NCBI): domain Eukaryota; kingdom Metazoa; phylum Chordata; class Mammalia; order Dasyuromorphia; family Dasyuridae; genus Antechinus; species Antechinus flavipes. The sequence goes on from NC_067403.1 coordinate 232,547,526, forward strand.
AGATTGGCTAAGATAACAGGAAAAGATAATGATAAGTGTTGAAAGGGATGTGGAGAAAGAGGGACACTAGTACATTGTTGTTGGAGTTGTGAATTGATCCAAACATTCTGGAGAGCAATGTGAAGTATGCCCAAAGGGCTATCAAACTGTGCATATGCTCTGATCCAACAGTATCTCTACTTAGTCTCTATCCCAGAGAGCATAAAAAAGAAAAAGGACTCATGTGTAGAAATGTTTATAAAAACCCTTTTTATAGTGGCAAAGAACTAGAAATTGAATGGATGCTCATCAGTTGATGAAGAATGGTTAAATAATTTATGGTATATGAATGTTATGGAATATTATTGGTCTACAAGAAGTGATTAGCAAAATAATATCAGAAAGGCCCAGAAAGAGTTATATGAAATGATGCTAAGTGAAGTGTATAGAACCAGGAGAACTTTGTACACAATAACAAGATTATGCAATGATCAGTTCTGATGGACATGGCTCTTTCAACAATGAGGTGATTCAGGCCAATTCCACTAGACTTGTGATGGAGAGAATCATCTGCACTCAGAGAGAGGATTGTGGGAACTGAATGTGGATCAAAAAAAAAAGATTATTTGCTTGCTTTTTGTTTTCTTTCTTTTTTTCTCTTTTTGATCTGATTTTTTTCTTGTGAAGCATAATTGTGGAAATATGCATAGAAGAATTGTATTGGTTTAAGATATATAGTACAACTTTCTGTCTAAGAGAAAGGATGAGGGGAAGGGAGAAATAAGAAATTTGAAAGAAAAGGAAAAAATTATTCCTTTAAAATTAGAGTGAGTGGAAGCTAATGATGTCATGAGGCATCAATAAACAATCACACCATATCAAAATGATGAAAAAAAGGAAAAAAAAAATCCTGACTTAGAAAGAGATCCAGAAGAGATAATTTAAGAATTATTTGACTAATTGAAAACTATGATAAAAAGCCTAGGTATCAACTTTTAAGAAATGATCAAAGAAAATTCCTCTAATATTTTAGAACTAGAGAGTAAAATAGAAATTGAAATAATATAATCAAAAGAGTCCAAAATGAAAACTCCCAAGAATAATATTGACAAATTTCTGAGTCCCTATGTCAAGAAGGAAATATTTCAAGCAATTAGAAAGAAACAATTCAAATATAATTGACTCACAGTCAAGATTTCCCAAAATTTATCAACTTCTACATTAAAAATAAAAAAAAACTTGGAATATATTATATTGGAAAGGAACTAGAATTATAAAAAAGAATCACCTACCTTTGGCTTATTAAATTAACCAATAAAACTGAGTATAATCCTTTGGGGAGAAAAAAAATTGAAATTCACTGAAATAAAAGACTTTCAAGTATTTCTGATCAAAAGACTAGAACTGATTAGAAAATATGATTTTCCAAAATCTAAGGAAAGTTTTAAGAAGTAAATAGGAAAGAGGCTTAAACTGTTTACATTCCTAGATGGGAAGATGATACCTTTAACTCCCAAGAACTATATCATCAATAGGATAGTCAGAATTAAAATTGAAGGCACAAAAGTGAGCTGAATATGATAAGATAGAATGTATGTGAAAGATACTTCACATCTGGGAGGCATTGCAGCATCCAACTAATTCTTTAACAAGAATTCCCTCTGCATCACATATAGCAGGTGGTAACCTACCTTCACTTGAAGTCTTCTAGTGAAGAGTGACCTAATACTTCCCAAGGCAACCCCTGCTCCTATGAGGAAGCAGCTTTAGTAGTTAAGAATTTTGTTTCCTTAATTTAAAGTATTATGTACTTCTTTATATTTGCCAACTATTTTGATCCCACTCAAGGACCAAATTTTAAACACACGCATTCACATACTCACACATGCATACATACCTACACACACATACATACAAAAATACACACAATTTATAGATACTTAAATATAAACAGTTAAATGTTGAAGATTATTATGTGACAGCTTTTAAACAAAAATAATAAAATTATAGCATTTGTAGGATACTTATCTCTGGAATAAGTTGGAAAGAATACATAAGTTATTAGAGCTAAGATTAGAACAAGATGTTGTTTTACTTTAATGTCTAAAAATCTTTGTGTTTAAAGAGATCTGATGTCATCTAATCCAGTTAGTATTCCAGAATACTACATATTGCACGTGTTATATGCATGCATTTTTTAGTCCAAAGATTCATTATTTTTACTGGTATTGTTATCTTAATTACTAAAACTATCATTCTTACTATAGTTAAATTGTTGTGGTGGTGGTAGTAGTAATAGTAGTTGTGGTAGTAGTAATAGTAATAGTATTACTAGTACTAGTAAGGTAGTAGTAGTTGTTATCATAATCATCATTGTTACATTGCAACAGTTCCCATAACATAACTGGTACTTGTTGAATACTTGTTTCCTTGATTATTGTATATAAATCCCTTTTATAACTTCTTCAGTAATTTATTCTTGAAGACTAACAGAAATTAAGAGGTCAGAAAATTAGAATTTTAGAGCTGGAGTGATTTTAAAGATCATTCCAATATACTGTATCATTTATATTTATATTTATTTATTGATAGGAAAATCAGTGTTTATTAAGAGGAAATGAACTGCCCAGGCTTCATACCATAAATGTAGAGTTAGCACTAGAAATGAATTTTCCTGATTCCTAGCCTTATTGGTTCCTTCCCTTAACCCCTATATCATCATGCTATAACCTCTATAGGGTGAATCCCTCAACCTGTAATCTCATTGGCATAGGAACTCCTACATGAGGAACATCATTGTAAAAGTGTAAGTTAACAACTTCTCTGACACTTAAAATCTTAGAGAATTGATTGGAATGCTACTCTTGTTGAATAACTCATCTAGGGTCAAATAGCCAATATATTTCAAAGGCAACAGTGGGATATAATTCTCCCTGGTTTCAAGGTCACCAGTTCTGAAACCATAATTCTGCCTCCATGAAAACACAGCTATTATTAACCAGAAGAAAAATGATTCATTATTATCTTTTAAAATTATCCTTCTGTTAGTTATCCTTTTATATGATATTTGAAATTAGATTGGATTTTTTTATACATCTTTTGACAATCTTAATAAATAATGTTTTCTACAGGGCAATTCTCTGAGATGTTGAGTAATAATTTAAAAGGAACACTGTTGGTAAACTTTTCACAGTATCTTCATTCGGTAAGATGACATAAACAGCAAATAATGCATTCATTTCCAAAATAAAAAATTAAAAAAAAAAGCCACAGAAGAAATAAAATAACCTAGTACATGTTATCTGCTCCAAATTAGCAAAATTCAACTTCTCTGGAGAAAATAAAGGAATGTTTTCTTTGCTCAGAAGGAAAACATAGAGGATTGCAGCAGCACAATATATCCAAATAGGTTTTAAAAGAGGAGAAATGACATTTGAAGAAGATGCACAGCAGGCAATTGCTTTTTTAAGTTCCTGACAATATGCATTTCCTCCCCAACTGCAAGCTTTTCATTTATCCAATGTCTATACTATGTGCTAATACATTTTCTAAAATCCCGTTTTCATGTTTTCCCTCCAGGAGATGTTCAAATTGAATCCTTGCATTATCTAACATTTACCCACCATATTCACCATTCAGTCAGATAGCTAGTCAGAGCATCCATTATAGGTCAATTACAGAATGTAAATTTCCTGTGTCAAATATAGCATGAGAAATTAATTCTGCATGGGTTCCTGAAAAAGAGACGTGCCTTCAGGAACTCAAGAGGCTTTACACTAATGGGTCTGCCATGTGGATTATGAATTTATTTTCTGAGATAATCATTTATAAGAAAGAACAGTGGTCATAGAATGAGGGGAAAGAGTTGACTAATAAAATTACATAATGTCTTTCAATCATTGAAAGTCTTGAATGTATACTGTTGGGAGGCAATCTGTTGAATATGGCTTCATTTTGTGGATGAGTTGTCTCTACCTTCATTTCTATATACTTTATTTAAAAAGGTATATTTCATTTTTACAGAAAAAATTTTGCTTCAGAAAATTATTTTGAAAGTACCTAAAAATTCAAGATTTCAGCAATTAGAATTGACTTCTCATTCTGATTTTAGATATAAGATTTTTATCAGAATTATTTTTAGAGCAAGCTTCCCCACCCCCACCATCAATGATAATGGAGTTACAACCTGTAGACTCTAATATTATAGTACTGAATGTGAATATAGAGTGAATGGAAATGATGTTTAAGAAACTAGTGATAAAAAAGACAAGTGATGAAAATTCATTCAGGAGATGATATTTTTGAGAGCATTGAGTAATTGATTGTCCATACATCTGAATGATGGAAAAAATGCAAAAGCAAGGGGGGAAAATCTCATCTTATCAATTCTCCCTCTCTCCATCTCTTGCTTTGTCCCCTTTTTTCTTTCCTTCCTCCAAGTACATATAGGTGCGTATATATGTATATGCAATATATATATGTGTGTGTGTATATATATATATGTGTGTGTGTGTGTGTGTGTGTGTGTGTGTGTGTGTGTGTATATGTGTGTGTGTGTGTGTGTGTAAATATGTATACATACACATATGCACAGTGGGATATTTTGTTGAATTCTTTTCAGGATTGCTAAACCAGGTTGAGAATAAACAACACACTTCAAACTTGTCAATGAGTTAGGGTGATATCTAACAAAGCATGTAAACATATTTTCTGGTGAAATGGGTAAGTGAGAATAATTTGTTTTAATGATAATTTATATGGTAGAAACCAGAAGTATGAAACACTTAGAGCTTGTTCAGATATCAGAGATGCAAAAGTCATTCACTGCAATTCAGACTATTGCTGGCTGTCCTGACTTTGATGACACTTGAAGAAAGAGTGAGGCTGATGATAATATGTGACTTAGTTTTATTTCAATGAAATTTAAGGTTCAGTCAAAACAGCACCCCATGATGCCATTGGTCCTTGGTTCTCTCAGAATACAAAGGATAAACAGCAACAACAACAAATAAAAACACATATTTCAATAAACATGTGTGTGGATAGCCAGATATCTTATTTTTGTTCAACCATTTTTCAATTGTGTTTGACTTTATGAACTCTTCTGGGTTTTTCTTGTTGAAGATACTAGAATTTTGGCTTGCCATTTCTTTTTACAGCTCATTTTAAAGATGAAAAAACTGAATCAAATAAATGACTTTTTCTATATCATACAGCTAGGAAAGTGTCTGAGCCTGTATTTGAACTCATGAAGATGAGTCTTTCTTATTCCAGCCCTTGCACTCTATCCACTACATCACTTTGCATATTTATATATATCTTTCTGTCCCTTTCCCTCTTCCCCTGTTTCTGCTTCCCCTTCTATTTCTTACCTATGTGTGTATTTACATGTATACACATATACATGTGTATGTATACATACATACATACATACATATATATATATATATATATATATATATATATAATGCCTCTGACTCTGTCCCTCTCCATCTTTCTCTTTTCCTTTCTCCCTACATCTATCTCTCCTTTCTCTCTCTTACTTCCTTTCCACAATGAATTTATTAATATCAACACATAGATATGTACAGATATTGATACTGGAGAGAGACAGAGACATATACACACAGATGGAAATAGGAAACACTGAGAGACAGAGAGATACACAGAGAGAGATACCCAGAGAAAAATACAGAGAGATGAAGAGAGAGAAAGGTTGTACATGTGTATTAAGAGTAGCACTATTACAATACATGACTTCCTAAGTTATTTTTCACTATGGATTATATCTTAACACTATATAATTGAAATGAAAAAAAGTTTTCTGTTCTTTTCTTTGAGATATATTGAAAAGAAATGAAGTACTGAAGATGCAGTAGACCTTTTGTTTTGGACATAAGGGTGCCATAACTGACAAGAGTCATCAAAGAACTGTTCAGCTCTTATTTTGTGTCTTCTGAAAATGTTGCTAGACTTAATGCTGAAAATTATGGAACAAAACAATTAATAGTGAGCTCGTACCCAAGATAAATAGCCAGTACGGTTAGTAAGAGAATATCTTGCTGAAATAATTTAATTAAACACTTACCATATTCAAGTTAAGAAATAACATGATTAGGTTGTGAGAATATTGCTATTGTAGAAATCTAGGATGTGAGTATGCCGGAATGTCTGCTGATCTTTCAAAACTTCCAGGTCAAAGCTTTCAGATTGACCTTCTTTACCAAAACAAATAGTGAGAGGGATGCCTAAAACTTGGTTTCATGGGGCCAATGTATAAGTTCAGAAAGCAAAAGATACAAACCTCCTTTATTTATAATGGTTTCCTCCTCTTGGAGCTATTTGTAAAGAATCCAGATTCTGTGGATCAGTGACACTGACCTCCTATCTAGTCTTTGTATATGGTACTACATTTTCTGGCTCTTGGAATTTTTTTCAGTTGTCCTCCACACTTAGAAAGCTCACCATCCTCATCTCTTCTTCCTGTCTTCTCTAATTTCCTTTGAATCTCAGCAGGAGTGATACTTTCTTATAAGAAGTCTTTATCAGATCTTTTTAGTCTTACTGCCTTTCCTTTGAAATTATCCCCAATTTTTCTTGTGCATATTTTCTTTGTACATAGTTGTTTCATTGTTGTTTCCTCCTATTTGATTATGAGCATCTTGAGAGCACAGGCTGTTTTCTATATATCCCCTGCACTTAGCACAGCACCTGAGACATGCTTAAGAAATGCTAGTTAACTAAAAAAAGAAGAATCAGCCCAATAAAAGAATGTCCTTAGCTGACTGTCATCTTTCTAAAGGTATATCCTATTCTGGTTCAACATCTCAAATTTAAAAACTAATTTGTTGTTAGTAGACAGGAAACAAATACAGAATGTCAATGGATATTATATTCTCTCTCCAAAAGACTTCATTTACATGTCATTGTAATTCTCTGAGTAGTCTCATAGAGAGTATTCATACACATACACAAAAAACATACACTTGCTTGTGTATAGAATTTCAGAGCTTAAAATTAATAAATGTCTATCCAATACAGGAAAAAACAGAATAACACTTTTATTTACATGGTCCCATAATTGGGCCATTATTGTTTACCTGAAAATTTCGAGTAAGAGGTAATTAACTATATCCCAAGCAATTATACCCCACTTTAAGATATCTCTCGTTTTAAGGGGTTTTTATTTATCTTAAGTCTAAATTTTCTTTATCATCATTTTCACTCATCACTTTCTCATTTGTGATCTCTGTGGCCAACAAGAATTATATTCAGTTTGCTGCATAGGTAGTAATCCTAGCTCCTTTGCCCTCCAGAAAATCATATCCCAAGCCCTCTGATTCTTTAATGCAGAAGTTGCTAGATTTTATGTTATCCTGGCTGTAGGGCTATGATTCTTGAATCATTTCTTTATGGCTACTTGCAATATTTTATCTTTGATTTAGAAATTCTGGAATGTGACTATGATATTCCTAGGAGTTTTCATTTTGGGATCTCTTTCACTATGTGATTGGAAAATTCCTTCAATTTCTATTTATCTTCTGGTTCTAGAATATCAAGGCAATTTTTCTTGATAATTCCATGAAAGATGATGTCTAGGCTCTTTTTTTTTTTTTTTTGGTCATGAAATTTTCAGGTAGCCCAATAATTTTTAAAGTATTTTTTTCTGGATCTCTTTTCTAGGTTAGTTGCTTTTCCAATGAGATATTTCACATTGTCTTGTATTTTTTTCATAAAAGCACAAAAAACCAAAAGAGGTTTTATTAATTCTTGATTTCTCATAAAATCATTAGCTTCCATCTTGAATTTTTTAAGAAATTACATTCCATTATGAGCTTTTGCATCTCTTTTTCTATTTGGCTAATTCCAATTTTTAAGATTTTTTTTTTTTTTACTTTAGTGGACTTGTATACCTCTCTTTCCACTTGGGCAATTTTACTTTTAAATATATTCTTCTCATTGGCTTTTTGTACTTCCTTTACCATTTGCTCTAATCTTTTTTAATGTTATTTTCATCTATAGTGTGTGTGTGTGTGTGTGTGTGTGTGTGTGTGTATGCACATCTCCTTTATTAATTTGTTGACTCATTTTTCATGATGTTTCTTGTATAACTCTCATTTCTCTTCCTAATCTTTCCTCTTCCTTTCTTACTTGATTTTAAAAATTATTTTTTTGAATTCTTTCATGTCCTGAGACCATTTCACAGTCTTTTGGAGGCTTTGGATATAGGAGTTTTGATATATCTTTTTATTAATGTGTATTTTGACTTTGTATAGTCAGATTTTTTTCCCTGTGGTTTGTTAATTTTCCCAGCCTATCACATGGCTTTTAGCTCTTTTTTATAAGCAGGGCTCTATTTCCAGGGTGAAGGGAATAATGTCCCAAGCTTCAGGGGTTTTGTGTATCTCTTTTCAGAGTTATATCTAAGGAATTGAAAGGTGGTATGATCTAAGGAGAAGTATTTACTACTCTTCTAGCCTGTGCTTTGAGAAAACAACAAGCACTCCTTTGTGTCCTAAAACTATGGGAAGGGACCTTGCTCCACTGTGGCTTCAAGTCCCGGTGTTCTAGTACTTCTCCTTGTCTTGGGACTGCCACCCATAATTTCTGCCCAGATCTAAACATGGGCAAAGCAATAGAGTCCTGTTTCAATGATAGCAAATGGTAATTTCCTTCTGACTAATTGTTCCATCCCTTACTGTCTGTGGATTGAGAGTTCAGGAAGCAGCCACTGCCACTGCTGATTCTGTGACTGCTATAATCTGTCCCTGTTTTGCTGGGCTTGGGAGTATGCTGGCATGGTCTGTGCCAGATTATACTACACTCTTATCCTGGAACAACAGACTATTCCCACTGATCTTGCAAGTTGTCTTGGGTTTGAAAATTGTTTCAATCCACATTTTTATGGATTCTGTCACTCTAAAATTTGTTCAGAATCATTATATAAAGTTATTTAGAGGCTTTAGAGAACTCGGATGATTCCCTGTCTTTAACCTACCATATTGATTCTGTTCTGTTGAACATCCTACATCTGATACAGCAAGAAATGACTTGGAACTATTATGAGAATTAGATAATAATCAGTAGGTTTTGTTCATCCAGAATTAAATTTAAAAGGATTGAACTGAACTAAATCATATCATCCCCAAAGCACTTGGAGAATGTTTTCAGAACAACAAAATAAAATGACAGAAATGAACAAATTTGCAATTCCCTCTTTTTCTCCCCCCAAAAAGCATCATTTTCTCCTTTAGTGATAGAAGAACTTAGAAATTTGGACTTTTTAAATCTCAATTTTTATCTCAAATGTTATCTCAGGTTTTTAATGAGAAGTAGCCTGAATACTTCAGAAGAAAGTTAGCAAGAATGATTAAATCAGAACAAAAGCAAAAATAATCTGTACTAGACAGAATAATCTTGAAACATTTTATAAGACATATTACTGAGAAGAAATTATCCACAGACTAGAAAAAAAATAGTAAAAATAGAATATATAATTTGAATTGGTTCCAAGGCCATAGAGAAAATCTGCAATAACCAAAAATATATGCCTATTTTCTTATCTTTGTAAAATTTTTATTATAAAGAAAAAGCTAATATTTGTATAAAAGCATAAGTTTTATCAAATGTTATGCATACATACATATGCTACTCAAAGCAAACCTATAACATGGATGGTTTTATTGTTTCTACTTTGTAGATGAGAAATAAAGTTAAAACTAAATAAATGGAAGAATATCAAGTCTGCATGGTAGTCTGAGTTAATATAATAAAAAATGACAATTCTACCTAAATTCATCTACCTTTTCAGATGATAAAATGATACAAAGCAACTTGTTCAGGCTCTCATAGCTAGTTAAATGTATGAGGTGAAATTTGTACTCATCTTGAATGCAAAACAAATACTTGATCTGCTATGATACCTGCATATTGAAAGTATCTCTATAACAAAATTAACTCATATATGTAACAAATCTAATATTCAGCTGAAATATTTTTGTTGGTGACAAAAAATCTTCATTTTCAGCCAAATACAACCTTAAACAGTCTCTTGCAATAAGGAATCTCTCCCTGTATCTGTTAAGGTTTTATACTGTCTTGATAAATAGAGTTACACAGAAATTCCTCATAGAGTAATTTAGTGACTCTTGGATTATTGTCATTGTATACCAATAATGTTTGCTGAAGTAACAAAGTGTGTCCTATATTGTAGGGTTTGAATTGATTGTTTTGGAAGGTGGTTGGGAAAAAACTCTCCCATCCAATATCCCATTATGATAGAGCAATACAGTTCATGAGAAGGTTAATCTGTGTGATTTCCTTTATTTGGATGGCAGTATTTTTGTTCCCCTGCACTTTATAAGTACCTGATATGTGTGTGTTTCTGTGTTATAAAATAGTCTTTGACTTTTTCCAAGACTTATAAAATATTTGAGTACCAAAGTCAGTGAGTGATCCATCCTTAGCATCACCTTCTAAAAAACAATCCCAGCACTTTCTGTCAGCTATATTCAGATTTTGTAACATCCTTAGAGTTTGTGGTCCTAGGTCACGTGGTCAATTGGAACTTTCTTTAATATGAATTAAAATCAAGCCCTTTTATGTCAATTGTCCTCCAGATTGTCACCTCTTGTAGTTCTCCCTAAATTGAAGCTCTATGATTGAAGAAATAAATTTGGGATTTTCATTTCTGCATCAGAATTCTTAAAATATTTACAAAGCATCTACTATGTTCTCACAACTCTGCTAGATGCCACGAAGAATACAAAAGAAACAGAAGAAATGAGTCTTGCCCTAAAATAAGTAAAACGTATATGCACTTTGTACAGCTAAAAAAAAAATAGATCAACTACTGTGGAAAGTCACTTTAAATACTAGAGGAATTCAAAGTTAAGATCTATTTATCACTTAACTTGAATAGAAAAGTCTGTAGACAGAATATTTCGCTATGACTCAAGAGTAATTTATATTGGATTCAATGAAGAATTCTGTAATATCTGTAGGTATAAAGTAAAAGAAAATAAATGCACGCCAATTAGTATATTCCCTTTTCCCCATCCATTTTAAAAATATCTAAGTACAATTTGGAAATTCAAGTACTGTAGTAAATGAAGATATCCTATATCATGTACACTAGAAGATCAATCTTTTCATATCTCCTGATATGAAAAAGGCACCTACTACTTTGGTAGCAGTCAACACTCAAGCTTTGTTATCCATTCTTATTCCCAGTGTCATTGAGATTTTCAGTGCAGAGGAAGAAAGGTACTAGTTGGATGTAAATATGATAATCTAGCAGACAGCTGAGAATTATTTGACTTTAGCTGTCATTCACCAAGGAATATCTTCTTCTTTGAGGATTCTGCAATTCTCATGTACTATTTGAACATGATTTTGTATTTGTCTTAGTCATTCTTCTCTCTGCCTTGACCATGACACCTGCCAGACAGTATATTTCATAATGTAGAACCCGAGACAGTACTCTAATATGTGTCAACCAAACAGAGACAACAATTACAATATTAAACAGCTGAATGCATGAGAAGCAATAAGAAGCAAATGCAACATAAATAATTCACTATTCAATTTTTGTGGAATATTCTCTTCAACATTGAGCAGGAAGAAAACACTTAAAAATTCAAACAACTTGATGAATTGAAGAAAAATCAATGTTATAGTTTATTAATGGATTGGGTAAATTACATTTTCAGCAAAAGTAGAGAAGGAAAGAGTGAAGCAGAATTAACATTTTATAATGGAACATCTCCCTAAACTTTCTAAACTCTTAAGATTTTTTTTTATTTCATCTGTGACTACTGATTTTTCGCCACATTTATTTGTGGGAGCATGAAAATAATAAGATGCAGTTACCAAATACATTCCATTCACTTTTGAAGCTATGTATCCTAATAATTCTTAGAGCTAGGCCAATGTGCTTCAAATAATTTTACAGGAAAAAAAGGAAAATCATGCATTTGAGAGGTGAGTTTCTAGACTTGGGATTGAGAATTTATCTTTCTTCATAATTACAAGATATACTCCCGTACCTGTGTCTAGACAGAGAGCAGGTAATCATTACTTTGATTTCAGGAAAAATTTGTAGAGTTAATGTCAATGTCACAGTTTTTAGACTATTATGCTTTTAAATAGGTCTGTGAAAAGGAAAACTGGCAAATGCAGCAGGGAGTATGGAAAAATTGGGACACTAATGCATTGTTGCTGCAATGTGATCTCAATTAAACATGTAATTGGTTAGAGATGGGATGGCTTGGGGAAAGATCGGGTTTTAGAGATTTTAAAGATAAAAAAGATCCTAAGCATCATCATGTACAATAGCAATCCTCCACCAAGCCTACTTTACAGATGAGAAACTGAGAGACAGAGTTAACAACAACCAATCATTTTAACAAATATTTATTTAGAACTTCACAGTTTGTTAAGCTCTTTATATATTTTCTCAAGTAATCCATATAGAAACTCTATAAGGGGAATGCTAATGTTTCTACTGGGCTTATACCACAAAGAGATATTAAAGAAGGGAGAGGGCCCTGTATATGCCAAAATGTTTGTGGCAGCCCTGTTTGTAGTGGCTAGAAACTGGAAAATGAATGGATGCCCATCAATTGGAGAATGGCTGGGTAAATTGTGGTGTATGAACATTATGGAATATTATTATTCTGTAAAAAATGACCAGCAGGATGAATACAGAGAGGACTGGAGAGACTTACATAAACTGATGCTAAGTGAAATGAGCAGAGCCAGGAGATCTTATATACCTCAACAACAATACTGTTTGAGGATGTATTCTGATGGAAGTGGATTTCTTCAACAAAGAGACCTAACTCAGTTTCAATTGATCAAGGATGGACAGAAGCAGCTACACCCAAAGAAAGGACACTGGGAAATGAATATAAACTGCTTGCATTTTTGTTTTTCTTCCCGGGTTATTTATACCTTCTATATATACCTATATATAGGGAATGCTATTATTATTCCCTTTTCCAGATGAATCAGCTAAAATCAAGAGAGTCCCTTAGTCCCTTAGTCATTTATAAATAACTACTACAGAGTCACATGTCTAATAAATATTAGAAGTGGTATTTGAACTCATATCTTCCTGACTCATTTCTAGCATTTTTTTCTACTGTGCCTCATGATCAACACAGACAAAATTCAAAGTAATGTCATCTGTATCTAAATTCACTTCTATTTAGTCAAAGAAAGCCAATTGTACAATGATGTCAAAATGTAAAGTATCCCTTACGTTCTGAACAATGCTGATTATTCTTCTTGTAGTTGTTGTTGCTTTTATTCCATGGAGCTGAAATATATTTCGTTGAAACATCTACCATTTACAGCTACAGAAGAGATGGGTTCCTCATTGATCCAAGATTATTCTGTGTTCACTGAATGCTTACTGTTTTGGTCAGCACACATTGGGATTTGAAATGCATGAGTTATCATGTCCCTTCCCATCTCTTAAATTCAGTTAAAAAGAAACTCAGTGGAAAGTTTAGAAAAATATCTAGGATTATATCAAGCCTATTTTCAGAATCAAAATAGGTCATTTTCTATTAATTCTGCTTGTGAAAAAGTGATATCATCTCTCTGATTCTTTAAGCTTATCCAAGAGTTCAGGATGTCTCATCTCACTTGATCTCTGAAATGAGAAGAAGATATAGTATGGAAATACTAGGTCCAAAATTGGGGGATATTAAGTGAATCCTTGCTCTGGGAATCAGCAAGGTAATATATAGATTGCTATAGTTCCACAAATAGGATATCTGAGTTCAGATTCTGTATTTCATGTTTATTATTAGTATGGCCTTGATGAAGTCACTGAAATTGCAAGGACTTTAGTTTCCTCTTCTGTAAAATGATGGATTTAAAAAAGATGGCCTTGGAAGCATCTTTCTGTTTTAAAACTATTGTACTAAGTTAGTATTTGAAGGATCCTAGAAGCATGCTAAAGTGACAAGAGAGATAGATTCAGTGTCAAAGCACTCATGATCTTGGTCAAGTCACTAAACTCTGAGACAATGTTTTTAGATAGATTGGTAGATAGATGAATGGATGGATAATTAGGTAGGTAGATGATAGATAGAGATATAGATAGATACATATATATTTAGGATGGTAGGTGGGTAGATAGATCCGTATAAGGAGATAGGTAGATATAGATACATATATAGACCTAGAAATCGATAGAGATAGAAAGAAATGGGTAGGTAGGGTAAATAGATATATATCTAATTTTTCTAACTATATGAGCTTAGATACTTAGATATGTGTATGTGTGAGAAAGAGAGACCAACATACAGAGAGACAGAGTGAGAGTGAGACAGAGAGAGCGAGAGAGAGGAAAGAAAGAAAAAAGAAAGAAAGAAAGAAAGAAAAAAGGGAAGGAGGGAAGGAAGGAAGGAAGAGAAAGAAGGAAGGAGGGAGAAGGAGAGGAAAAAAAGGAGGGAAGGAGGAAGGGGAAGAGAGAGAGAAAGAGAATTATGCTAGCCTGAGGGAAACTACAAACACATTTTCAAAAAATAGTCTTTAAATTATAGTTGAAAGTACTACCAACATTAAGAGAGAATGTAATTAAATATAGAATTTTTACCAATCTAACTTCACTCAAACCCAGGCACCTATGCACAAATTCTTTAGGAGTCTGTGGACCCCTCTCCCCCCAGTTAATAATGTGATCATATCTAAAGTCCTTTCATGCTATAAAAGGCAGTGATTCTAAAATTTTTCATTTTAAAAAATATTTTCCCTCATCTGGCTCTTCAGTAATCATATCTTCAAAAGGTAATTCAATGAGTTATTTTGATAAAAGGACTTTTTAAAATATTAAAGTGCCATACATATTAAAATTATTATCTAAGGAAATCTCCACATTTTTCCTAAGTTACATTCACCTAATATCCACTGAACTTAAATGGAAATCCTCCTAGTTTAAGTATTTAAAGGATTATAGATCTAGAATAGAAAGTAACCTTAAATGAATCTAGTCCAAGTGGCTCATTTTTCACATTAAAACTGATAAGCAGATATGAATTAATTTACCAAAAGTCATAAAAGTAGTATATTACAGAAAGCACATTTGAACATAGTTTATAAGATATATATTAAGAGTTAGAAGATTTCTTTAAATTGATCTCATTTGACAGTTGAAAAAACTGAGGGCTTGAGAGTTTGATTTCCTCAAGGTCACATAGTAGGCAGAAGTAGCACAATTTGAACCTAAATTAACTTTTTTTTTAAACAAATTTGACAATCTTTCCATTGTACAATAGTAACTCTTTATATATTTATTTAGACCACGGTCACTTTAATTATGTTTAGGATGGTATTAGGTAGATTCTAGGTGATAGGATTCCTAGAGTGACAGTTGAGCTGTCACCAATCAAACACTTCCACTAAACATTTTTGGATATGTTCTTCCACTGAATAAGATGTTTGGACTAAGTCCTTTGTATTTCTGGAATTATCCTAGGATATAAATGGAATCTAGTGGGGAAAATAGCCAATTTTTGCAAGTCAGGGACTCAAGAAATTAAGAATTTATTCTATATTCTTTCAACTTCTGGAACCAAAAAATTAATGTATGTGAAAACACTTGTGTTGGAATCTTTACAAATTGTTAAGTCATTAGAGTTGATAGAGGCAATAATTATCTAATTTAGCATCATTCAGTATCATTGATCTAATCTTACAAGGAGATGTTTTGGGCCAGAACCTGAAACAAGGTACTAAGTAGAATTAATTGATACAAAGCTTGTGTTCACACCAGTACTCACTGGAGTTCACAAGTATGGGAGATTCACAAAGCAAATTTTGTAACTTTGTGAATTCACACCTCCCTTAGGTGTGCCTCCAGAAGGAGGAGTCAACCTTTGGGGAATCATATATAAAGAGGCTCTTAGCTTCAGGTTAGTTAGTTATTTCGGGTTAGGGAGAGTTCAACTGAATTAGATTGGAGAGGAGAGCTCTGGTGCAGACACAGAGCACTCTGGGAGATTGAGAGCCAGAAGCCCTCTCTGAGAGGCAAGACAGATTCAACTTGGAGCTGAATTGGAGGCTGAAGAAAGCAGAGGCAGAAGCAAAGGACAAAACTGCAAGAGCTCTTGGAACTAAGCAGAGAGATAGGCCTCTAAACTAACTGGGCTATATTGGAGACAATAAAAAATCTGAACTTTTATCACCTGGCTGCGTTTTGAGGTGATTATTACTTTCAACTGCAACTAAGCCTGCCTCCAGAAAACCTCTCCTGAGAAACCTGCTCGCTCCCAGAGAGAACCATCATATTATATTATATTTTAAAAGAAGAAAAACACCACACACTTGAACAAAGTACAAAGCTCTGGATAAATGGACAATATAAGTATTATCATTATTTGTTTCCATATATTAAGTTTTATGTTTATTATGCATTTTGTAGCATAAGTCAATTTTAAATCATAGTTTTCATTACATTGCTTATTTTTATTATGTGTATGCATTTATATTTTAGTTCATCATCTGCTCTAAACTTGAAATAATACAAATGCATTTAAAAATTACTTTCTCAGACTTTTTAAAAACTCTCCCTCAGTTGCTTCTTTCTCTTACTAGGAAGCCAGAGAAGAGATCACTAAGCTCTTCTTGAAGTTTTCATTTATAGAGAAATCATAGACTTCTAGTAGCTCTGTTTTCCATCAGCTGTTCTACCTGATGTCAACTCCAAGAAACAATATATTCCCTTTTAAGGTAGCCATTAATGACTCCCCTTTCCAGAATCCTTTTGTTTGATGTTTGGCCCTTTCCCCAATTAGATCAACAGGGCCTTGAGGGGAAGAGCTGTCTCATTTTTAAGTTGTATTTTCAGCACTTAGTGCAGTACTGGTACATAGTCCTTAATAAATTTTAATTGAATCGAATTGGAAAATACCTTCATTCTTCAAGCATTTGTGATCCATATCATCAATGTGGATTACCACAGTTCATTTCCTTTCTCCTTTGTGATATTTTATTTATAATGTATTTCAGGCTGATTACTGCTATTATTCACTTCTCTAATGATAATTGAGTGATTTCCAAGGACTGATGGGAAAAAAATCTTGTGATCTACCTGGCAATTAAATTCACCAACCTTAAATTGAATGAAATTCAGCACAAAATTTAAAAATAAACCATTTCTGAATATTTACTCATAATCTTTTCATTTCCATAGTCTAAGATCATAAATATCAGGGAGAAAGGTACCTTAAAAATCAAATAATTGAAAGCCCTTTTTGTGAGAAGAGAAAATGGAGAAGTATAAATGTTAAATGGTCCCCAAGGTCACACTGTGAAACAATTTGACCTCACACAGAATAGTTTTGGAATACCAATGTTAATCAAGAGTTGGGGGAGAATTTGGTGGAAGATTTATTTAAAAATATTCCATAACTCAGTTTGCTCATTTAGCCTGACAAGCTTGTCCCCCCTCCCTTTTACAGACTATTGTGAATTTGTCCATGAATCAAACCCCTTGATCCACTTAATTAGAAAAGTTCCTCTTCAGTAAATTCCATCTAATTAGTCAACATTTCCTTTGGTCTTAAGGTTCCCCAAAACGAATAGGTCCTTTGAACATCATCCAAGACTGATTGCTGGATCAATTTCAGGAAACCTTTTTGAATGCCCCTGGGAATAAGGTAAATGAGGCTAAAAACTCAACCTTCTGTTGAAACAATTAGGAAATATGACCTACATAAAGACAACAAAAGAGCATGTCTGCTTTCCCAAGATATGCCTTAGAAGCTCCTGCACATTATTTCTGCTCCCAACAGATAAAGCATTTGGTGTCTGTTTTCTGAATTCATAACCCACACAAAGGCAAGCATCTCCATGTCATGTTATCATAGCTTAAAGAGCACTGGTTGCTTATGTGGCACTGCTTGCTAATAACAATAACTTGCATTTCAATAGAGTCATGAAGTTTTCAATGTAGGCTCACTCAAAGCAGTCCTGTAAGGAAAAGATTTTTCTACTTCATTATTTTTAGAAAACCCTATTTTGTTATCCTAAAGTTTAAAAAATCCATATTTCTAGTAGAAAGAAAACTGAGGACTATGGATGAATTTATGAATCTCTATTATGTTCAATTTGCTTTTTAAAAAAATAGATAACAAAATTTACCATATAATTTTCATAGCTATCTTCCTTACTTGAGATTCTTTCTGGACTTCCTTTTCTGCCTTTGATTCATTGAACTGTCATTTCCTGTATTTGGTTAATTCCTCCTTTGGTATTGATTACCATCTATCTATAACTTAATAGATGGTCTTTCAAAGTTGTTTCAGCCAATATAACAATTAATTACACAAAATGTTGATCATCTGATCCCTGGAGACCACATATTGGACATTGATTTGCCTGATACTTGAAACTGTTTTCTGCTTGGTAGGACTACTTGCAGTTTGTGCTTGCTAGGAGTGACTTGACTGGTTATCTAAGTGATAGTTAAACTCAGATAAATCACCATAAGTGACTTAAAAAGTTTTTATAAAGGAGTACATATATTTTGAAGTTCATTTTTGAAGTAAATAGAAATGGACTTTGAGCAAATAGATGTATATTCCAATCCCACATTTAAGACCTTTTGGCTGAATGACCTCCAGTAAGTGAGAACTGAGTGTTCTCATCTATAAATAAAGGGGATTTTTTTCCCAAAAAGCTCACAAAATCCTAAAATTGTGTGATTCCTAATTATAGGGTGGTGAAAAGAATACTGGAATTAGACATGTGGTGCTACTGAGAGAGGATTTTGCTTGGAGTCAGAAAGACCTAAGTTAAATCTTGCCTCAGTCATTTATTTAGTTGTTCGACCTTCTACAAATCAATAAACTCTATCAGTATCATTTTTCTTAAGTCTAAAATGGAGTAATAGCACTTATGATGGTTATTTCAAGGAATGGATGAAACAACATATGTAAATTATTTTTCTAACCTTCAAAAGTTATAGAATGTTAATAAATAATAGTAATAATAATAGTAATGAGTCAATAAATATTTGCAAAGTGCCTACTATGTGTCAGACACTCTGTAAGGTTGGATATGCAAAGAAAGCTAATTGACAGTTCTTTTGATAAAGAAGCTTACAATCTAATGGTGGTGATAACATACAAACAAATGCTAAAGAGAATAAATTGGAAATAATCAACAAAGAGAAGGATTTAGAAAGAGGGACTGGAAAATATTTTCTGTAGATGATGGCATATGAATTGGAATCTGAAGGAAACCAAGGAAGCCAGGAGGCAATGATAAGAAGGAAGAACATTCCAAGCTTTACGAACAACCAGTTAGTGAACTGAGTCAGAAGCTATTGAATTTTGAGCAAGAAATGAGGAGGTAACTGTCATAAGGCAGACTTTCATGGTTCATTCTTCATTTTCAAAAAGACCCAATAACATCATGGGATGCTGTTTGGACTTGTGTGTGAATTGGATTTGCGAGGCAGAGTCTACGAAGTCAACAATCTTATTCTCTCTTTCAAGTTCATTAAAAGTCCAGTGGCAATCTAGACTATTTTAGATGATCAGGGATGCAGTGGATGACATTGGTGTCTTTGATATCTGCTCAAGCTCTAAGCCAGTGGTCCTCAAACTTCTGTTTTCAATATCTTTATCCTATTAAAAATGATTGAGGATCTGTCCAAAGAGTTTTTGTTTATGTGGTTTATAGTTATAGATATTGATCACATTAAAAATAAAAACTAATTATGAATTTGTAGACTCTCTGAAAGGATTTCAGAGACTCCTAGGATGCTCTGGACCAGACTTTGAGAACCACTGCCTAAGCACTCCATACCACCTACTTCAACCACCTTTATCATTGTTGGAACAAAGTGTTGTTATCCTCCCATTTCACTTAGGGAAGTCTTTATATGATTGGAGTAGACATCTCTCTAACTCACTGACAGATATAAGGCCTGTAATTTGCCCTCAAGCCAGTGAACTAGCCAGTGCCTACTAAGGTGTGGCTGCTGCAGCTTCTTGAAGTAAAAGTTGAATAGCAGGTAGATAGGCAATGAAAACTGAGCAACCCTGAAAAGAGCTTGGCAAGACCTCACATTGAAAGTGTTACTCCTCCATGAAGGAGTAAACAACCCTGGAAGAGTATGAAGTGAAAAAAAAATTGGAAAGATATTTATGTTTATTGGCTATGAAAAAATCTGATGTGAAGCCAAGGATTTTATTTTTGATTCTGAAAATCGGAGTCCCTGGAGTTTTATGAATGAGGAAAGCTTTTTAAAAAGTAACATTTGTAGTCTAGAAAGACCACTTTGAAAGCTGAATGGAAAATTGAATGGATTTGGAAGAGATCTATGACAAGATTAAACTATTACAATAATCCTGAGGTGAGGCAACAATCTACAACTGGTTAGTAATATTATCCAAGAAAAAAAGAGTAATAAAGTTAATCTACATCTTGGCACAGTTAGTCATGTTACAATGCTGAATGTGCATGTCATAACTTCTCTGATTGACTCATTTCCTTTCTCTGAGTCTCAGATACCACAGATGCCACCATAAGGTGGAGATTTAATTTAGGTGATCATTCATGCACCATATATGCGGCATATAGCTGCATCTTCCCTTTCAGCTATAAAACAATCTGATTTTCAAACTGGGTTTTGCAGAGGAGAAATGACTTGGTAAAAGTCACATCTATTAAGTAGAAAAACTAATTTTAAAACATAATTCTTCAGACTTCAAGGACATTAAGTACTCTGTTTAAGTTTTTATCATTTGTCCTCATGAATAACTTTATATTATCATCATAATTATCATTTATATCATCATTATTATTTCTATAATCATCAATCCACCAACAAGCAATTAATCAGTTCCCCTTCAGGTCAGGATTTCTACTAGGTGATGCAGTGATAACAATAAAATAGATCTTGAGCTCAAAATCCTCACTATTAAAAAATTACTAAACAAATATGTATATTTTAGTGGAAGGGAACTTATAGATAGATGGAGAGACAGAGACACAGAGCAAAAGATAAAGAAATAGAGCTCTCTCTCTTGCTCGCTCTCTCTCTCTCTCTCTCTCTCTCTTTCACAAAGTATAGAAGTGGGCCTGAATATAGATTATAAAGTACAGAACTGAGCCTGAAAGTTAAATCTTCTTATTGACACTGAAAGCACTGAACTCCCCATTCTGTCACTGTTGTTCAATTACACTATCCCTTGCTATATCAGTTCTTCCTGGATCCATATTTGTGTGGCATTTGTACAGAGGAAGATGTAGGCCTACAGTGGCAACTGAGCATAGTTCAGCAGTTCTCATACATTGAGTAAAATTTTGTTGACCTAAGCATATGCTGTCTCAGCAGTGGGAGGCACTTGTTTCCTTGACAATTCTAATAGAACTTCAGAAGCTGTATTACTAGGATAGTCTTGTGAATTTCAACACCATATTTACAATATGACCCTTGTAGACTATTACTTAGGGGAATGAAATGAACTGTGACAATTGCTTGTTTAGGAGAAAATATTTTTGAAACTCTGTGTTGCATGGAAAAAAATATAGTTTTAGACATCTTTATAATTAATTTAGATATTAAGAATTCCATACACCATTTGGTAAAGTATAAGACACTTAGAAGAAGCTAAAAACAAAATACTTACAGTATGATGGATGGCAGCATGAACTACCATTTCAACATTTCTCTTTTGACACTGAAGAATATATTTGTATTTTGATTTTCTTTTCAGAATATTAATTTTATTTGTGACATTTAATTTTTTTTAAAGAAAATTAGTATTAGCAAATACTTTCTGGTAAAATATGATTTCTAGCAAAATAATCCTGAGACATCACCTGTAAACATTTCAATCTTTGTAATAATAATAATAACAATAATTAATACTAATAATAACACCAACATTGCTACTATTAGCTAGCATTTATATAGCATCTACTATGTGCCTGGCATATATAGAATGTTTAAGGAGGATTAATACCACTGATATAAGGGCTGTAGATCTACTCATCACCTTTGGTGTCTACATTCTACTCCACTCTTACCTGTGGCTCCAAGAAGCTGTAATAAACACAGAAACCACACTTTAGTAAAACCATCTTACCAGATAGGCTAAATTAAATTGAAGGTAACCAACAGGTTTAAACATATTGGTGAGTTAGGAAAATGTAAGATGTTTTAAGAAAGGTGATGTCCCTTACCTTTGTAGACACTGAATGAATCTCTTTTCTGGATAACGACTGAATTTTTGATTGGTCTGATGAGAAACCTTCCTGTATATTGAGCAAGACATGATTCCCACAAACATCAGCCTCGAGCTAAATCAAGGAATCCTAAGAAAGAATGATAATACGATTGTGGCTCATTGCATGAAAAACCACTCGTATCCAATTTTTCATCTTCCTGTCATCTGCTGGCCTATCTCATCTTTAAATCATTAGAAGTTTTTTTTTTCTTGATTTCCATTATGTTCAGTTTTACTTGATTTTTCTTCCTCAAAGAAGTGTTATCTCTATCTTCTACTCCTTAAATATTTGAGTCTAGTATAAATTTCCCATCCTTGGGCAATGCCTCATGTCACCTTGTACTTAAGCTGTGATTTTTTCTGTGTAGTTAATATCTATTGTGAAAATTTCTTCCAGGAATTCAGAGGGGGTTACATATCTGCAATTTACTATCTTCTTGCTTGGCCAAGCCGTGACTTGTGTATCCAGAATTACATAACCAGAGTCTTTCTAATTTCAAGTCTGCCCTTTAACATTATGGCCTATGATATCTCTTAAATGTATCTTCAGAATTTGTATCAACATGGTTACTTTCCCTTTTGCTTTACAAAATAATGAAGACCAACCCATTTGTCTTGCCAGTTATCATACAATTTATTTCCATGATTCATTGTCATTCTCATTAGAAAAATCATCAAACTTGGAAAGATGTCATTGGTAAGTGAATGGCCAGAGAACAAATAGAACTTTGAAATTCAACAGCTACCTAAAGTTCCAAAAATCCTCACTCACTCCATACAAACACTTTTGATTTCCCCGACTTCTTGGCACAGATTTTATCTTTTCACTGAAGCATTACATAATTGATTGTTATATAATTTTAGAGCTGCATAAAGGAATGCATAAAAACCTCCTGTCCCAGGAACACTGCAATTAATTAGGCCCTAAGCATTAAGCCTTTCGAGTGAATACAATAGAACATAATTCTTTTCCAGATATGCATTTGCATTTCCAAATATAATGTCCCTTCATTCACAATTTATGAGCCAAATCTGCATGTGATTTAAAACTGAACCTACATTTAAGAATTAGTACTATGGCAGAAACTATTCCGAAGGCAAGTTTAAGATGAAATGACAGGAATTAGGGCCTCAAAACTATCACCTGAACTGTGTTGTTTCCAAATGGCTCTTGCTCATCAATGCCAATGGCCTTAAATCTAAAATATTTGATGGATTTGGGCAAAAAATAATTATTCATATGTAGAAATTGCTTAGAAGTGGGATCTTATCTTTATTGCTTATCCTTAGCCACATAACATCACTACATCCAATCAATGCATAAAAATATGAAATCTGCAGGGATAGAAAATACAGAAAGATGAGATAGAAATCATTTCAATTCAGTTGAGAAATAGAACATTCTACACAGATTATTCATTATCCATGAGGACTTGGTTTTTTTAGTAGACAGATGTGTGATAATTTGTGGTCTTTCCCATACAGCACCTATGAGTGTAGTTCTCTTTTTGTGGTTACAGTCAAGATAGAAGAGATCTTAGAGCTTATCTATTCTATTGTTCTGATTTTACGGATAAGGAACATCAGTTCTGAACATGGGAAACCTCTCCTTCATGATTACTAGGACTTTCAAACATTAGTGGGAGTAGTAAAAAAGATTAGAAGATGCTATGGTGAAACTAGATGTGACTTAGGTTTAAGCAAATTAAGTAAGCCAGGTTTTTGGTAATGGAATCTTAGCAAAAGATAACTTAGAATGTTTAGTGTAGACACAGGTCAAGGCAAATGGTATCATTAACATGAATCATGTAAAAGAGAATAAGGTCAAATGATGTCTAGAAGAACTAGATTTTTAATATGTCTAGTCAAGCCATTCATTATAATTATCATTATACTCACTCATTAGAGAAGATAATGGGGGTAGGTTGGATTCAATATGATAAAGGAGCAGATACAATAGTAGTTGGAATAAGAACAGAAACTTAAACTTGGGCTGAAATCAGCACTGTGGACAGTTCCACATAAGTAGTTAATCTAGAAGATTCTTACTGTTGATATTGGGCAAGATTGTACTTATTAGTCTACAAGGTATCCGCTGTAACTTATGGACACCTTTATTTTAATTTTGAGTCTTTTCAGTTATATTTCACTCTTCATAATCCCATAGTTCTTTTTATTTCTTTTTATTTTGTTGTTATTGTTTGTATGTATGTGTGTGTATGTGTATGTTGTTTTTTGTAAAGATACTGAAATGGTTTGACATTTCTTTCTTCGGCTCATTTTACAGATAAGGAACTTGAGATCAACTGAATTAAGTGATTTGCTCAGTGTCACAAAGTTAATAAGTTCATAAGGTTGGAATTGAATTCAAATCAACCTGACTCCAAGCCTCTAGGTCTATTTACTGTGCTACCCAATTTCCTGGTTATCTTACCCATAATTTTTAGCAGTGCTATTTGTGCTCCTTCAGACTTGGACTGGTCCCAGAAAATGAGACTTTTCTTCATAGAGATCTTCATATTTCATAACAAAATATTTTGTCATTTTCTTCAGAAAGATTTGGGATTCCTCTATGGAAATTATGATTGTCTTGAACTTTGAAAGATTAGTTATAAAAAATGTTGCTTTGGGAGACAGCTATTAGATTCATATATATGCATCTTTAAGAAAACCACTTCAAATATGTAGGATCTCTATATTTAATATATAATATATATTTATATTAAAACATATTTAATATCTAAAATAAAAGATTGAACTAGATTACCTGTGACATCTTGTCTGTCTCTAAGTCCTGATTTTACAATTGTCATACATCTTTTCTTTAATGGTCAGTCATCCTGTCAAATTCTAAGGTTGGGATTTTGATATGAGCAGAGGTGGAACTAATACTGGATTCTTCTAATTAATAGTATATCATCATTGAAAAAATTGTTATGGTAATGGAGAGGGGAAAGAGGGGGAAGGAGGGAGACTGGGAGAGGGAGAAAAAAGGAGTGATAAATACAGAAATATAGAGAAAGACACATAGAGAGAGTATGCTTTATATTTTATAACATATGTGTGTCTTTACTTAAATCTCTTCAATTTGTGAGCAACACTGCTATTTTTCTGTATTACTTTAGTTAAGTCAACTAAAGTTCATGGGTCACAGTTAACTCAGTTATAAAAAAAAAAAATTGGCCTTTTGGTTTCGGAGGTATCTTATCAGCTCTATGTCTCTGATCATATGTCTTGATGCCTTTATCTCAGTGAAATCCACTCTTTTTCACAAAAGCCTCAGCATTAGCTTTTAGGAATTAAAAATAGTCAAGCATAAGTTGATCCAGTATCTCCCCAAATCATGCTCAGAAATAGAATATGTTGGCTATCTTACTACAGGCCTGTCAATACTCCAAGATCAATTCTTAGTTCAGTTGCTGACATGAAAGATTCTTTCAGAGGTTTAGGAAGTGAGGCCACAGTTTTCATAAAACATTTCTTCTTCAACTGTATGTGAAAGCCTGTGCCAACTGGATGTACCACTTCACAGTAACTGTATAGAATTGCTCTGAATAATTTTAAGTGTCTTTTCCATCTCAAACATCTTTGATTCTGAAAACTGACATGACACTCAGCCTCTCTAGTCATTAGAAAGCTTATTATGAGTTCTATAAGGAAAAAGGAGGGGAAAGGAAGCTCTAGTGGAGTATAATGAAATAATAAAAAAAATCTTCATTTTCAGAAATTGCTGCCACTTCAAGAGAGGCTCTTCATAATGAACTAATCATGTGGAGTTGGATTCAAAATATCTAGCTGAAATTTCCCCCCACAGAGTTCTTGGGATAAATTGGTCAGTGATGAGAAAGTTTGTCTTTGATCCATTTCTCACATCATTTGGGAGTTGTGAATGGAGATAACATATTCTCCCATATCTAAGCCAGGAGAGTACCCAACCTTGTTTCACAGGTGTTTAAGACACCATCCCAACCTTTCACTATTCCATATTTTTCTCTGTCTGTATCTGTGTCTCTGCTTCTGTTTCTCTTTGTCTGTATCTGTCTGTCTGTCTGTCTGTCTCTCTCTTTGTTTCTCTGTCTCTTTCTGTCTCTCTCTCTCTCTGCTACTCTGCTATTCATCTCCTATGCAAGGAATTATAATCAAATTAATATTAGTATGGTTCTTAAAATATCTTGTCAATTAGTCCCCATATGACTCCACTCTCCATTCTTATATATAAAAAATGTTGTTT
This sequence comes from Antechinus flavipes, assembly GCF_016432865.1. Lineage (NCBI taxonomy): Eukaryota > Metazoa > Chordata > Mammalia > Dasyuromorphia > Dasyuridae > Antechinus > Antechinus flavipes. Next base: position 232,573,992 of record NC_067403.1, read on the forward strand.
CCTGGTCATGATTCTTATTACGCTGCAAAACTTTGAAATGAGGGACTATCTTTAATGTTTATATCTAGTATTTAGCTAAATTCCTAGTACTTAGTAAGAAGTATTTTTTTCTGAGGCAACTGGGATTAAGTGACTTCCCCAGAGTCTCATACCTAGGAAGTGTCAAGTTGTCTGAGACTAGATTTTAACTCGTGTCCTCCTGAATTTAGGGCTCTATTCACTGTACCACATAGCTGTCCCTTAGTAAGAAATTATTAAGTATTTTGTCATTCATAACAATTTACAGAGAGAAAATTAACAATTTCTTTAATAATACAGTTTGGATAATTTTAGCATGCATGTCTTAATTCAGTCCTGACCTCATAGGAGAAAGAAAAGGAATGAGCATTTATATAGCACTTACTATTTACCAGGCAGTGAGCTAAGTTCTTTGCACGTATTATCTCCTTGATCCTCACAAGATCCCTGTGAAGTAGGATCCATGTGTTAATATTAATAATAAATATGCTCACTTCATATTTAAATCAAATTGAACTCAGTATTTTACAAATTATAAAAGATGTTACCTTCCCAAGTAGATGACAAATTATTTCTCTTCACATATTCAATGTTCCAGCTAAATTCTTGTTCCTTGTCTATAATATCCTGTCTTTTATCTCCTTGACATGGTACAAACCCTCCCTACCTAGAATGGATCCCATTCTAATCTCTTCATGTTGAATCTCTAGCTTCTTGCAAGGCTCACCTTAAATGCTACCTCCAATATCCTGATGTTCTTAGTTTCTAGAAGTAGAATGAAGTTTCTACTTCAATTTTCTCTCTCAATCCCCTCTCTATGTCTCTCTTTGTCTCTGTATCTTTGTGTATTTTTTTCTCTTTCTCTGTCTCTGACTCTTTCACTTTGTCTCTTTCCCTCTCTCTTGTTATAAATTTCTATACGTCTATGTAGAAAGTCTACGTATTGTATCTAATATGGTAGTAAAACATTGATCATTAAGTCAAACTGAGATTGAGCCTTCAAAAAGTGGATATATCAAGGGACCCCTAGACAAAGTCTTCATAGATTCAAAGCTTTTAGAACAGTTTTCCATGTCAATAAAAAACAAAACAAAACTTTGAGAACTCACTGTAGTTCTCTGCCACAATAAGAGTAATTCCATAAACATATTCCTTCCTAATACTCAGTGTGCTTCATTGTATACCTGACCTTCTTGTGTTTCTTGGAGAGAGTTCTAAACATTATTACTTAAATATTGCAAAGGGAAATATACTCTAGGGGGATTTTATGTGCAGCAGCAAGATGCCATTGTTCACATTTACACTTGAAAATAACATATGGAAATAAATTCAATGACTGTTCAGTGAGACAATATTTGGAAGGAGGTGATTGATGATCAGCTACCATCACTGTTTAAACAAGGGAATCCTGCACTGAATCTCCCAAGGCTAATGCCAAATATAGCATGGGACATGATAAATATCTGTAGATAAAAATATTTTGAAACCACTTGAAATATGCTATAAATATATTCATACATATTGGTATCTATATATATACATAAATATACAAATATATAAATATATACACATATGTAGATATGATCACGTATACACATATGTATGTATGTATATCTATGTCAAACTAGATTCAACTAAATATATAGATAGAAACATATATTAATTTATCAATTGGTAAATGATGACAAATATGATCTACATATATAGTTATACATAGCTAGAACTATATATGGCTGGATGGTTTACTAATACAGGTCTAGATACAAATGTTCTACAAATGCAGATCCAGAACTTTTCTTTTTTTTTTTTTTTCATTTTTTTAAAATTTTTATTTAATAATTACTTTATATTGACACTCGTTTCTGTTCCGATTTTTTTCCCCTCCCTCCCTCCACCCCCTCCCCTAGATGGCAAGCAGTCCTTTATATGTTGGATATGTTGCAGTATATCCTAGATACAATATATGTTTGCAGAACCGAACAGTTCTCTTGTTGCACAGGAAGAATTGGATTCAGAAGGTATAAATAACCCGGAAGAAAAACAAAAATGCAGATAGTTCACATTCGTTTCCCAGTGTTCTTTCTTTGGGTGTAGCTGCTTTTGTCCATCATTTATCAATTGAAACTCAGGTCTCTTTGTCAAAGAAATCCACTTCCATCAAAATATGTCCTCATACAATATCGTTGTCGAAGTGTATAATGATCTCCTGGTTCTGCTCATTTCACTTAGCATCAGTTCATGTAAGTCTCGCCAGTCCTCTCTGTATTCATCCTGCTGGTCATTTCTTACAGAACAATAATATTCCATGACATTCATATACCACAATTTACCCAGCCATTCTCCAATTGATGGGCATCCATTCATTTTCCAGTTTCTAGCCACTACAAACAGGGCTGCTACAAACATTTTGGCACATACAGGTCCCTTTCCCTTCTTTAGTATTTCTTTGGGATATAAGCCCAATAGAAACACTGCTGGATCAAAGGGTATGCACAATTTGATAATTTTTTGGGCATAATTCCAGATTGCTCTCCAGAATGGTTGGATTCGTTCACAACTCCACCAACAATGCATTAGTGTCCCAGTTTTCCCGCATCCCCTCCAACATTCATCATTATTTTTTCCTGTCATCTTAGCCAATCTGACAGGTGTGTAGTGATATCTCAGAGTTGTCTTAATTTGCATTTCTCTGATCAATAATGATTTGGAACACTCTTTCATATGAGTGGTAATAGTTTCAATTTCATCCTCTGAAAATTGTCTGTTCATATCCTTTGACCATTTATCAATTGGAGAATGGCTTGATTTCTTATAAATTTGAGTCAGTTCTCTATATATTTTGGAAATGAGGCCTTTATCAGAACCTTTAACTGTGAAGATGTTTTCCCAGTTTGTTGCTTCCCTTCTAATCTTGTTTGCATTAGTTTTATTTGTACAAAGGCTTTTTAATTTGATGTAATCAAAATTTTCTATTTTGTGATCAGTAATGGTCTCTAGTTCATCTTTGGTCACAAATTTCTTTCTCCTCCACAAGTCTGAGAGATAAACTATTCTATGTTCCTCTAATTTATTTATAATCTCGTTCTTTATGCCTAGGTCATGGACCCATTTTGATCTTATCTTGGTATATGGTGTTAAGTGTGGGTCCATGCCTAATTTCTGCCATACTAATTTCCAATTATCCCAGCAGTTTTTATCAAATAATGAATTCTTTTCCCAGAAGTTAGGGGCTTTGGGTTTGTCAAACACTAGATTGCTATAGTTGACTATTCTGTCTTGTGAACCTAACCTTTTCCACTGATCCACTAATCTATTTCTTAGCCAATACCAAATGGTTTTGGTGACTGCTGCTTTATAATATAATTTTAGATCAGGTACAGCTAGGCCACCTTCATTTGATTTTTTTTTTCATTAATTCCCTTGAGATTCTCGACTTTTTATTGTTCCATATGAATTTTGTTGTTATTTTTTCTAGATCATTAAAATATTTTCTTGGAAGTCTGATTGGTATAGCACTAAATAAATAGATTAGTTTAGGGAGTATTGTCATCTTTATTATGTTCGCTCGGCCGATCCAAGAGCACTTAATATTTTTCCAATGATTTAAGTCTGACTTTATTTGTGTGGGGACTTTTTTATAATTTTGCTCATATAATTCCTGACTTTTCTTTGGTAGATAGATTCCCAAATATTTTATGGTATCAACAGTTATTCTGAATGGGATTTCCCTTTGTATCTCTTGCTGGTGGGTTTTGTTGGTGATGTATAAAAATGCTGAGGATTTATGGGGATTTATTTTGTAGCCAGCTACTTTGCTAAAATTATGAATTATTTCCAATAGCTTTTTAGTAGAATCTCTGGGGTTCTCTAGGTATACCATCATATCATCTGCAAAGAGTGATAGTTTGGTTTCCTCATTGCCTACTCTAATTCCTTTAATATCTTTCTCGACTCTTATTGCCGAGGCTAGTGTTTCTAATACGATATTAAATAATAATGGTGATAGTGGGCAACCTTGCTTCACTCCAGATCTTACTGGGAAAGGTTCCAGTTTTTCCCCATTGCATATGATGCTTACTGATGGTTTTAAATATATGCTCCTGACTATTTTAAGGAAAAGTCCATTTATTCCTATGCTCTCAAGTGTTTTTATTAGGAATGGATGTTGGATTTTATCAAATGCTTTTTCTGCATCTATTGAGATGATCATATGGTTTTTGTTTGTTTGGTTATTGATATAGTCAATTATGCTAATAGTTTTCCTAATATTGAACCAGCCCTGCATTCCTGGTATAAATCCTACTTGGTCATAGTGTATTATCCTGGTGACGATTTTCTGTAATCTTTTTGCTAATATTTTATTTAAGATTTTAGCATCAATATTCATTAGGGAGATTGGTCTATAATTTTCTTTCTCTGTTTTCAGCCTACCTGGTTTAGGTATCAGTACCATGTCTGTGTCATAAAAGGAGTTTGGTAGGACTCCTTCAATCCCTATTTTTTCAAATAGTTTATATAACATTGGAGTTAATTGTTCTTTAAATGTTTGGTAGAATTCACATGTAAATCCATCTGGTCCTGGGGATTTTTTCTTAGGGAGTTGATTGATAGTTTGTTCTATTTCTTTTTCTGAGATGGGACTGTTTAGGATATTTACTTCTTCCTCTGTTAGTTTGGGCAAGCTGTATTTTTGGAGGTATTTTTCTATTTCATTTAAGTTGTCGAATTTATTGGCATAAAGTTGGGCAAAGTAACTCCTAATTATTGCTCTAATTTCCTCTTCGTTAGTGGTGAGTTCTCCCTTTTCATTTTTAAGACTAACAATTTGATTTTCCTCTTTCTTTTTTTTAATCAGATTTACTAAGGGTTTGTCTATTTTGTTGGTTTTTTCATAGAACCAACTCTTAGTTTTATTAATCAATTCAATAGTTTTTTTACTTTCAATTTTATTGATCTCACCTTTTACTTTTAGAATTTCAAGTTTAGTGTTTGACTAGGGATTTTTAATTTGTTCCTTTTCTAGCATTTTTAATTGCAAACCCAATTCATTGACCTTCTCTTTCTCTATTTTATACAAATAGGCCTCTAGAGATATGAAATTTCCCCTTATTACCGCTTTGGCTGCATCCCATACATTTTGGTATGATGTCTCATTATTATCGTTTTCTTGGGTGAAGTTATTAATTATGTCTATGATTTGCTGTCTTACCCAATCATTCTTTAGTATGAGATTATTTAGTTTCCAATTATTTTTTGGTCTACTTCCCCCTGGTTTTTTGTTGAATGTAATTTTCATTGCATCGTGGTCTGAAAAGGATGCATTTACTATTTCTGCTTTACTGCATTTGAGTTTGAGGTTTTTATGTCCTAATATATGGTCAATTTTTGTGTAGGTTCCATGAACTGCTGAAAAGAAAGTGTATTCCTTTCTGTCTCCATTACATTTTCTCCAGAGATCTATCATATCTAACTTTTCTAATATTCTATTTACCTCTTTGACTTCTTTCTTATTTATTTTGTGGTTTGATTTATCTAATTCTGAGAGTGCAAGGTTAAGATCTCCCACTATTATAGTTTTACTGTCTATTTCTTCTTGCAGCTCTCTTAATTTCTCTTTTAAGAATTTAGATGCTACCCCACTTGGTGCATATATGTTTAATATAGATAGTGCTTCATTATCCATGCTACCCTTTAGCAAGATATAGTGCCCTTCCTTATCTCTTTTAATTAGATCAATTTTTGCTTTAGCTTGATCTGAGATCAGGATGGCTACCCCTGCTTTTTTGACTTCACCTGAAGCATAGTAGATTTTGCTCCAACCTTTTACCTTTAACCTGCATGTATCTCCCCACTTCAGGTGTGTTTCCTGTAAACAACATATTGTAGGATTCTGGCTTTTAATCCATTCTGCTAACTGCTTCCTCTTTATGGGGGAGTTTACCCCATTCACATTTATGGTTAGAATGACCAATTCTGTATTACTTGCCATCTTGTTAACCCCGGTTTACACTTTTCTCCCTTCTTTCCCCTTTCCCCCCTTCCCAGTATTAAGCTTGTGAGCACCACTTGCTTCTCACAGCTCTCCCTTTTTAGTATCCCTCCCCCCACCTTAGAGTTCCTCCCCCTATCTTACCCCTTTCCCTCCCAGTTACCGTATTCCCTTCCACTTAGCTTATTCCTTCCCTTTTCACTTTTTCCTTCTCACTTTTCAATGAGGTGGGAGAAGTTTCACCATAGATTGAATATGTCTTAAGATTTTTCACTTAAAGCCATTCTGAAGGCAGTAAGATACCCACTATATTCATCCCCCTCCATTCTTTCTCTCAGATATAATAGGTTTCCTATGCCTCTTCATGAGATGTACTACCCCCACTTTACCCTTTTTCTGGTACAATGTCCTTTCCACATCAATTTCTAGAACAAGGTATACATGTATTCTTTATACATCTATATAGTCGAAATATAGTTCCCAAGATTAATCTTTACCTTTTTAGATTTCTCTTGAGTTCTATATTTGTACATCAAACTTTTTGTTAAGTTCTGGCTTTTTCATCAGAAATAGATGAAATTCGCTTACTTCGTTGAATGTCCATCTTCTTCCCTGGAAAAAGATGCTCATTCTCGCTGGGTAAGTTATTTTTGGTTGCATACCAAGTTCCTTAGCCTTTCGGAATATCATATTCCAGGCCCTTCGATCTTTTAATGTGGATGCTGCCAGATCCTGGATGATCCTTATTGTGGCTCCTTGATACTTGAATTGGGTTTTTCTAGCCGCTTGCAATATTTTTTCCTTCGTCTGAAGGTTCTGGCATTTGGCCACTATATTCCTTGGTGTTTTGATTTTAGGATCCCTTTCAGTGGGTGATCGATGAATCCTTTCAATGTTTATTTTTTCCTCTGTTCCTATGACTTCTGGGCAGTTCTCTTTGATAATTTCCTGGAAAATAGTGTCCAGGCTCTTTTTTTCATCATGTTTTTCTGGAAGTCCAATGATTCTCAGATTGTCTCTCCTGGATCTGTTTTCCAGGTCTGTTGTCTTCCCCAGAAGGTATTTCACATTCTTTTCCATTGTTTGATTCTTTTGGATTTGCTTGACTGATTCTTCTTGTCTCCTCGAGTCATTCAATTCCACTTGTTCAATTCTGATTTTCAGTGAAGTATTTTCTTCACTCACTTTTTAAAAATCTTTTTCTAATTGTCCCATTGAGTTCTTTTGTTCTGTGGAATTTTTTTCCATTTCGCCAATTTTGTTTTCCAGTTCACCAATCCTATTTTTCAAGGATTTTATTTCTTTATCCACTCTCTCTTTCACTTTCTCCAGCCTCTCTTGCCAAGCCTCCCTCTCCTTTCCCCATTTTTCTTCTAGCTCCCTTGTGAGAGCCTTTTTAATCACTTCTATGAGGTTCATCTGTGCTGAGGAACAGATGATCTCCTCCTTTGGGGATTCACCTGGAGACTGTCTGTTTTAGTCTCCTCAGGATTTAGAGTCTGCTCTCTATCTGTATAGAAGCTGTCAAGGGTTAAAGTCCTCTTCAGTTTCTTGCTCATTCTGTCTAATAATCAAAGACAAACTAGCAAAGAAAAACAGAAAAAACTGGAGTCTTTCTTTGGGGAAGGGGCTTGGTGTGTTACCGAGCTTCCTCTACAGACTGCAGGGGGCAGCAGTGAGGCACTAGCAGGACTGGGTGTGCCTGCGCTCTGAGATCCCAGAGCGTGCTGAGTCACTGTGGGGGGGGGGGGGGCGGCCAGGTCCCGAGAGACTCCAGCTGTTTGGGGTTGTATTCTTCACCCCCCGGTGTTCTTAGCTTCTCTGCTGGGCTGCTGACTTGCTGCCGGAGCAAAGTATCCAAACCTGTAGCGAAGCAGTCTGCTCCCATGCTCTCACTGCCGCTGCCCGCCGCTTGTGCCCGATCTAAAACCATCCCAGCCCTCCAGTAAAGACAGACCTTTCTTGGCGAATCTCAAGGATGGCTTCTCTTGGTAACTATTTGTGGGTTTTTTTTCAGTCAAGCATTAATTCAGAGGCTTGTAATGAAATGGATAGTGAGAGAAAGCATGGAGCTTATGCATCTGTGTGCCTCCTCTCCGCCATCTTAACCGGAAGTCCATCCAGAACTTTTCTACAAATTATAGACTTAGAGAGTTGACTTCAAGTACTGAGAGATTAAGTATCTTGCCCTGTAATAGTCATTGAGCCATTAAGAAGGACTTTGAGTCTAGGTGTCTATTCATTATTCAAGTTTTTATATATAAAATGTTTATATATTGTGGTGTTTTTTTTTTTCTTTAAAATATAAGATCGTTCTCTCTTGGGGAGGTTTCTTGGGGAGGTTTTCTGGAGGCAGCCTTAGTTGCAGTTGAAATTAATAATCACCTCAAAATACAGCCAGGTGATAAAAGTTCAGATCTTTTATTGCCTCCAACATAGCCTGGTTAGCTTAGAGGCCTATCTCTCTGCTTGGTTCCAAGAGCTCCCTCCGAATGTCTCCAAATCCAAAGGTTTGTTCTTCAGCCTCTTGGTTGCAAGAGCTCCCTCTGAATGTCTCCATATCCAAAGGTTTGTCCTTCAGCCCAGCCAGCAAAAAGGTGAATCTGTCTTGCCTCTGAGAGAGGGCTTCTGGTTCTCAATCTCCCAGAGTGCTCCTCTCCCACTCCAGTCAATGTTCCAAAGTAAAACTCCTCACTCAGAGAGGGCTTCTGGCTGAACTCACTTGACGCTCCCCTCTCAATCTAAATTCAGCTGAACTCCCAACTGAGTCCGCTTTTTATATATCATTTCCCAAACATTGACTCCTCCTTCTGGAGGCACACCTAAGGGAGGTGTGAATTCACAAAGTTACAAAGTTTGCTTTGTGGATCTCCCATACTTGTGAACTCCAATGAGTACTGGTGTGAACATAAGCATTGTATCAATTAGTTCTACTTAGTACTTTGTTTCAGGTTCTGGCCCAAAACATCTCCTTGTAAGATCAGATCAGTGATACTAAACCATGCTAAATTAGATAATCATTGTCTCTATCAACTCTTAATAGATTGTAAAGATTCCAACATCTCCTGCTTTCTTTTGTTTTAGAACATAGGGTGGTCATGACCTCCCTGACTTCTCAAGGAGGTGAGAACCCCCCAAAAAGGTGATCATGCCTTTCCTGACTGCTCCAAAAAGGAGTGAAAACACCACAAAAAGAAGATGGTCACACCCTCCTAACGTCTCAGGAAGACACAGATACAGACAAAGAGAAAGATATGGGATAGTGAAAGATTGGGAGGGTGTCTTAGACACCTCTGACATCCTCATCCAAAGGAAATAGGAAATCAAATCAGATTAACGGGTTTCTGAAGGGGCTTACTTGAAACAGGTACACATAAATCCATCAATATGGGCCAGAATTTAAAACAGATATACATGGTATACATAAATCCATCAATATGGGAGGCATTACACATAATGGCATAAGCACATAGCAATATAACACAGGGTAGTAGTAATGTAACAATAACATGAATCAACCTGAGAATTTACACATGTCCATAAGTCCTAGAAATAGCCCAACAGGAATCCATTGTCCATTAGTTCATGTGCCAGGAATCCAATAGTTCCTGTAAGCTCTGAAATACTGCAATACTTTTTTCATCTCAAGGAATCCAATGATTCTTGCTACTTTTTCAAGAACTAAAACAGTCTCATCTTGTGTTAGGAAATCCAATGATTCCTGAAGATTTTAAAAGTTCTTTTAACAGTCTCATTGTCAGCCATGCTCTTTCAGTGTCAGATGTTTCTTAAATCTCCTTTGTTTTGAAGTTTTTCTCTTTTTCTGTTTCATCTCAGGGAATCCAATGATTGTTGCTTGCTTTTACAAACAGCTGGATTTTTTTTTCCTTATGGCTATTTATATATGTTCACATACACAAGGACATACATATACATAGAAATATATATGTTTATATACAAATACATCCCACAAACACACATGTACATAATTTATGAGTGTGAATGAAAAACAAGGGCAATCTGCTGGAAGTGACAGGATAGCATGGGATCCTTTAAACAACTAAAGGATTAGCCTTGGTAAAGACTTCAGGTGCCACATAAGTAAAAGAGCATATACTAGAAGAAGGCTTCTGGGTAATGAGAGATGACTAAGGGGGAGAAGAGGGAGAGAATAGTCTTGTTTTTCTGTGGAATATAAGGCAATGTTTTCATTTGACAGAATAAGGGGATAGGAAACCATGGGAAGTTTGAGGAGGCACAGGGAAGTTTCAAAGAACCAAGCTATTGGGGAGAGTGAAATAATGAATTGATTATGGCATAATACAATTGTCTATGAGCAATGAGGACCCAACTAAATAACAAATATCTAGTGGACTCAGCAATTGTATGGTTTTTCTCTATCTTTGTTCAGAAGCATATCTATAGGAGAAGATGGCAAATGGTTAGAGTGAATTAAGGTTGAGGCTTGCCTAGGCATTCTCAGAATTAAGGGGGGTGGGAACTTATGGAATTAAGAAAGGCTGACTGTGTAGAGATGAATTGGTTCAACAAGGGATCTATAAAGAGAGAAAAATAGATGGTAACAATTGTGAGTGGAGATGGCCTACAAGAAAATTGAATGTCAAAGGATTGGAGATTGTGATGCTGATAAAGAGTAGGCTTTTATAATAAAGGAGAGTAGGGGAAAGGTGAAAATTCAAAGGTAAAGTAGTAAAGAGAGCAGGAATTAAAGAGGGGAGAAAAAAATTTGATCTAGTACCAAACTCATTGAAGAAGGAAGAGGAGTGACTTAAGGATACATAAACAAGAATTATTATAAATTTTATTGAATAGTAATATGAATAGTATGAGAATTTAATGAATGGTGAAGGAAGGTGAGAACCTGGAAGTGTCCATGGAGAGTAGAGAATATTGTGATTCATTTCACTGAATGATAATTGAGAGGTGAGGAGAAGGGGGTGTGTTCTCACATCAAATGGAACTTAAGATATAATTGATCATAATATAAAGTCTTTTTCTCTGAATTTCACAAAACGGTCCCAGAATGTATACTACTGTTCCTTCTGTCATCTTTACCCCTCCCCCCAAAAAAAATCACTTTGTCTACAGAATACAACTGACATCCATTAAGATTAGTGAAGATTATGTGTTTATTCACTTGTCCCTCCACCCAAAGCTGAGAAATAAATTATATTCTTATTTTAATGTGATGGATAAAATCATTTCTTCTAAAAAGACAATGGGAGGTCCTAAATGTTTTATACTCTAAAAGACTTCAAGCTATAAAAGCTGATATGAATCACATCAAATGTCCTAACCACACATTATTTGCTGCATTAGTTCTATAAGAAAATGCAAAATTCATTTCCACTTTCAACTACTGTCATATAAAGCTTTGTCTCATAATACTCAATAGGATTAGATAATTGAATGGCACCAAAAATTGGGTTAGTTTCAGGGACCTGTATATGATATAGTAGGTATAAATATTGAATTATTCCCAGAGTTTAAAAACAAGATAAAAGTGAGAAAGCCTACATGTAGGACACATTAAAAAGTTCATTAGGAATTCCCCACCCTTACCTTAAGGATATAATCACTGCCACTTCTGCTGAATTCTGCAGTGTCCCAAATGAAGCTGACTCTTTTTTTTTTTTTCTAAAGTGATCTTTGAATACAGAACATTGGGCTATTAACACTCTGAAATTTAGCCTTGGATGGCCAGCTCATCTTGTTCTATTCCTCACTTTCCATCTTATTTACTAGTTTACATATAAATGATCTTGTGTCAGCCAGGCTCTATTTGAGTCTGAGAATTGTGCTGACACTGGAAAATATTTACAAATATTTCTTGATGCTTCATCAAACATCTTGTCAATTTGTATGCTCCAAATTTATACTTACACAGACATTCTTAATGGTGTCCTCCGCACATGCAAGACACCAGATTTGCTTTTCAAAACGTTTGTCAACAAGGTCTGTGTAAGTTTTAGGAGTTCTGTTTAATAATTGAGGACTTTGCTTTCATGTCAAAGCTTTTATTTTGTATTTTCCTTAATCTTTTACATATGATATGTTTAAAGATTCATTTTTTTTTTTACAAAAGACAACAAAAACTCAATTATTTAAGATATAAGTATGGATTTGTAATGGAATGCAGGATGACATAATATTTAGAGAGTTAGACATAGCATTTGGAAAATTTGGAGTATAATTTTGCCTTGGTGCATACAATACATGTATTATAATTTCTAAATCTTTCATTCTACTTCAGTTAATTCTAGAAGATTCTAGTTGTCAGTCTGTATTGGTGTGGGAATATTGCACAAGAGATATCTATATCTCAATGATCTGAGTTAAAATACTCATAATAAATGTAGCAGAGTACAATGGAAATGGAAAGACCTTCCGTATATAGAATTCTGGGTTTAAATACTTGTTTTGATTATTAATCTTACTTTAAATATTTGTATTGATATTTTTTTTACATAATCTATATTCCCTTTCCCCCAAAAAATAATCCTCTCCTTCTTCAAGAGAGAGATCTTCCTAAGAATTATTTGTTTGAAAAGATACAGAACAAATATAGGTAACAAAATGTATTCTTTTGACAATGTTCTTTGTAATTTTCCATATTAATTTTTCTGTTTGTTCTTTTTTACATTGTTATGTTCATATTTTAATGTTTTCTTAACTTTGTCACTTTTTCTCAGGTCCTAAGACTTTGCATGCTTCTTTGTATTCTTCATGTTTCTGGTTTCTTGTATCTCAATAACACATCATGATATTGATGTTATAAAGTTATTTGAATATTCTCAAATTGATGCACATCCTCTGTTTCTACTTCTTTGCATTTGTGTTTATATGGTCTTTCTTTCAACCTCATTCTTAAATTGTGTATTTAACTAGGAAATATCTACATCAAAGTATATGAATATTTTAGTCAATTTTATTTCCTTAATGCCAAATCGCTTCTTAGAATAATTGTACAAATTCACAGTTCTGTTAATAATTTATTAAGCTGCTTGATTTTTTATATCTTCTCCAACATTGGCTAACATCTTCTATTATCTATGTCAATTTCCTGAGTGTGAGGTCAAACTGAAATTGATTTGTCTTTCTCAAAGATGAAGTGATTTGGACCATTTCCTCCCATAATGTCTAATAGTTGCCAATTATTTCTAGAAAAGTTAGTTCATAACTTTTCCTAACTTCTCTGTTGAGCAATAATATGGGATAATAGATTTTTCTATAGATTTTCTACATACCTTAGATGTCAAACCATTACCAATTTATCAATATGACTTTGGAAAAGTCACAGAATCTTTCCATTCTTCAGTTTCTGACTATATACAAAAGGTATCTGAACTATTATTAATTTGTGATTCATGGACTTTTAAAAAACAAGAAGTATATCAGTATTTTTCCTATGTCATTTTACGTATTTTTTGTTTAATAGATTATCATGAGAAAGGATCTGCATAATTATTCTTATTTTTAATAGTAAAAAGCTAGAGGAAATACTTTGTGTGAAGTGTGAGTATACTGGGACTGTCAATTTGGTATTAGTAAAAGATATATCCCTCAGTACAACTCAGAATCCAACTATATTTCCTGCCATATCTTACTTTTTACACCAATTGAATGAGCTTACAATATATGAAAACCTCAAGATCTTTTTTTTTCTTTTTCAGAATCACTACTGCCTAAAGTTGATTTTTTTTACCCCTACAAGACTTTACTTTTATCCCAATTGTATTTAACATTTTTATATTCAGGACAATTCTATATTTTGTCAAGTAATTTTGATCCTAATTCTCCAAATATGTATTACGCCTCTCAATTTTCTGCCATTTTATATTTGATATTTGGTCATCTTATATTTGATAAGCATGCAACTACATTTGAGTCCAGACATCCAAATAGACATCTATTTATTTCTATGATTATCTAATCTTGTTAACATATCTTTGTACTCTACATAAAAATATAACAAATTATTTATTAGTTTTGTTGCCATTGAAGAATACTATGTACATGGAATTTTCTGTTTCCTTTATCCTAAGTAATTCATATTAACAACAACAACAAAAAAAAAGATTTGAATTGCTCCTTTGCTGACTCTTTAATCATTGATACTCTTTCTGATTGTCAATTATCTCAATAATAACATATTGACCATTATCATTTGCTTTTGTAGATTCTGTTCTGTCTCTCTCACCCTGTCTCCATCTTATCTTTGTTTCTATCTCTTTCTGTCATTATGACTACTTTCTGTCTTTCTCTCTATCTTGTTCTTTCTCTGTCTCTTTATCTCTATCATTCTGTTTCAGCCTCTATTTTTCTGTCTCTTCATATCTGCCTATCTCTGTCTCTGTGAGAAATTATTGAATGTTTAGAAACTCTATTACTATATATTGATATTTCAAGAAGCCACACAAAACTCTGAATCAAAATACTAAGAGTTGTCAAATACATAATGTTTTCAAATCTCAGAATTGGTGGGCAACTCAGAATCTGTCTAATCCAACCAGTATCTGTAATGGAATCTTCTCAACCAGTAACTGAGAAGTGTCATCTATCTAGCTTCTCTTTAAAGGCTTTTAATGATCTTTAATTTCTAGTGTCAGTCCAATCCCCTTTTTAATGTCTCTAAGAATTTTTTTCCATTTTGTATCAAATATAAATTTATTACATTAATTGTTTCTATTGTGTCATTGGTGGTAGATGAAACAATTTTAAGCCCTTTTTCATAGGGTCCTCAAATATACATTTTCTTCTTTTTCAATAGCTTTTTATTTTTCCAAATACATGCAAAGATAGTATTCAACATTTACCTTTGCAAAACCTTGTGTTCCAAACTTTTCTCTATTCCTGCCTCTCTTTCCCTTGCCTTATCCAGAAATCAATCCAATATAGGTTACATGTCATATATACAGTTTCAAATGTTTGACAAAAATAACTATGTATCTTCTGCTCTAGGTAAATTATCACAATTTACTTCCACTCAATCTTATATGTCATTCCTCATTTTAATTCCTCAATATATTTTCTGTATCAGCCACTTCTTTCTCAAAACATGACATAGCCCTCTTCCTATATCGAAAAGAGATCATTTCTGAGTTTTTGATGTTTTTCAGTTGTTTCAGTTGTTTGAGTCTTATCTGATTCTTTGTGACCCCCATTTGGGGTTTTCTTGGCAAAAGATACTGAAATAGTTTGCCATTTCCTTCTTCAGTTCATTTTACAAATGAAACAAAAAAGAAAACAGAAGCAAAAAAAAAAATTGTCATTTGTTTAATGATACACAACTCAGAAGTATTTGAGGCCAGATTTGAATTTAGATCTGACTTTAGGCCTGGTGCTTTATGCACTACACCACCTCACTGCCCCTCATTTTTGAGTACAATCTATCATATGATAGATTTACACGAGTCTTCTCTTACACTCACACACTACACACTCAATATTCTGTTCACCATACCACTTACTTGCCTCAGGAGCTGGGGAGTTTCACCTACAAAAATTATTCATTTAAAAAAAAAGTTTGGATGAGTATTTGCTGTGCTCCAGAGGGGATTTTTCTTTGCATACAGTTCAGACTATTTAATTAATAAATCTTAAAAGGACAGAAATCATCAACTTATTCAAATATTGCCTTTCACATTGTTAAAATTACTTCTTGAATTATATGATGATCAAATCTTATGGATGTGGCTTTTTTCAGCAGTAAGTTGATTCAGACCAGTTTTAATGGTCTTGTGATGAAGAGAGCCATCAGCACTCAGAGAAAGGACTGTGGGGATTGAGTATGGATTATAATATAGTATTTTCACTTTCATATTGTTGCTTGCTTGAATTTTGTTTTTTTCCTCATTTTTTTTATCTGATTCTTCTTGTGCAGCATGTTAATTGTGGAACTACTCATAGAAGAATTGCATGTTTATCATATTGAATTGCTTACTGTCTGGAGGAAGAGATAGAGAGAAGGGAGGGGAAATTTGAAACAAAATAATTTGAAATTGAAAAAATTGCAAAGGAGAATGTTGAAAATTATCTATGCATATATTTTGAAAATAAAAAGGTTTAATAAAAATTACTTTTTATACATATCACAACTTACCCTTCTAGTAGAAAATTGGATTCTGGATCTTCCCATCTCAATGATACTTTCACTATTTTTCCTCATATTTTATGGAAATTGCCATGTGCATGTTTATTTTTGAAACATCATTCATTTATTTATCTTGAAAATGAGAAAACAGGAATGTAATACTTTGCTCCCCCCAAAAATCTAAGGATTGTGAAGAGACATGGTGCAAATGGTTGCAGAACCAGATCCTATGAGTACAAATTCTAAAAATGAATGTTTCATGTAACAATGAATAAAAGTTGGAACATCTTTTATAGAGAATAGAGCACTGGACTTTGAGTCATGAAAACCAAAATTCAAATCCAGTATTCCTTAACCCAATTCTACCTCAATTTCCTCATCCTTCAAAATAAGGATAATAGCCCCAGAGCTGTTAGGAGGATCAAATATTTAAAAAAAAAAACTTAAAAATTACATATGGATGCTGGCTGCTACTATTATTATTACTACTGTTTTTATAATGACAATAACTACAACTATTTCAATCCTGTGCAGATTGATTTTGATATCCATGATGGAACTATACCATGAAAAGTGAGTTTTTGCCATGACCATCTCCTCATAGTTAAGTTATTTGCATGACCTCTGTGCATGACTGAATGCTTTTAACAAATGCAAATAAATGAGAAAACAAATTTAAAAATTCTCCAGAGGTCAGAAGTCAGGCTGCCAAAAGGTCCCATGACCATAGCATACATGATTTTTGTTTAAAGAATTAGGGCATACACTAGTGAAATATAGATTTGGGAAATGATAGAGTAGCTTGGACAGATTTGAAGATTAATACCTATTAAAGGGATTTGGCTGGATCAATTGAGCATGCAAAGACAGAACTATGAGTGATAGGTGAAACTTAGAGAGGAAGATGTTGACTTGAGGGAAGGAAAAAGAAAATACAAAACAATAATAGCAACAATAGTAACAACAAAATCAATAACACTTCTTAAAAGAGATATCTAAAAGTGGAATGGTTTTCACTTAGAGATGATGAAAGCCCTCATATGAGTTCTTTGGTAAGAGACTGCTTTTACCTTTTGAGGAGGAATTTTTTGACCTAAAAGCCCTTTTAGATCTTATCAACTTTGAGACAATGTTAATTTGTCATTGCAATTGTAGTTCCCTGTCTCCAAGGTAGAAAAGACAATATTTTTTTTCCATGTAAAATTCTGGGACAGGTACATTTGCTGATAACCTGGACACTGGAGATGCAAAATATTTGGTGTTACAGCTATTATAGCTCATATAGAATTATGGTGCAGTAAGGGATGTCACAGGAAGAGTCTTCTCAAAACGGAAGGTTGGAAATGTATTTCATCTCTTTGTTATTAGTTATTAGTCATAGGGCATTAGTTACAAATTGTTACCATATATAATTTTGTTGTTGTTAAATGAAGGAACCTGAGAGATCTTCTAGTCCAACCTCCTCAATTTGAATAATTGTACATCATTTATCAATATAAATAATGAGTTTGTTTTCTTCACACACCAGCTATTTAATAATAATAGCTGACATTGATAAAGCACTTTGGGGTTTAAAAATCCTTTAAATATATCAACTCCTTCATTTTTTGCAATAATATTGCATGGTAAGTATGGTAGGTATAATTGTCCTTAAATTTCACATCATAGAAATTTGAAATTCAGATAGTTTATATTAGAGTCCATGGCTACATAATGAATAACTATCAAGAGTAGGATTGTAACCTAGGTATCTGCTAAATCAATTTTAAATCTCTTGCCAATGCTATATGTTTAGCACCTAAAGTAGGGAAAGTCCTTAATAGATCGTTAATATTACTCTTGTCTTTCAGTAAATAAGGTATAACTATTCTATTCCAACATAGAGATAAGAAAACTTAGACACCAAAGCATAAAGTTAAATGCATAAGATCATATATCTAGTTAAGAGTAGAGAGGAACCCATTTTTTTTAAATCCTTTCACAAACAAATGAACAAAGCAACTAATCAATGCAGTCAAAACTATTCTTTCCCAAATTTTTTCCCAATGTTCTGTTAAAGCATACTTTAATCACATGAATTACCTTCCAAATATACCTCATTGTTAGACCTAGATTCAACCAAAATAGTTAGAAAAGAAAAAGGAGGAGGAGAAGAAAGAAGAGAAGGAGGAAGGGGAGGAGAAAAAAGAGGGGAAAGGGGAAAAGGGAAAGCTTCTTAACTGACAAAGAACACTATGCTAAGCATCCCTTTTAGCTAATGAGTTTTCATTTTTTAAACCATTAAATAGTCTAGTTTCTAGGTTTATTGGAAGCTATAGTTTGTGTGCTTTTCTTTTTTTGGGAGAGTAGTTTATTTTGCTAGTCATCAAAACCAAAGATATTTTGAGCTGGAAGTTTCTTTAGAACATATCTGCCTGAAACTCAGATCAATTCCAATTAAATAAGCATTATTTTTCAGTGCTAAATACTAGGTCTTGGAATATTTTTTTTAAGTTGAAAGAAGCTTAGTCTTCAAGAAGTTTATACTCAACTTGGAAAAACAAGCGTTCTCCAATGCTGTTGAAAAGTTTCATTCAACCTGTTATTGAAGACTTTCCTGTACAAGATACCTATTACTTTCCTAGAAGCACATTTCATTTCTATCCAAATTTGGTTGTAATCCAGATTTTTTTCTATGTAATCTCTGTTTCAAAAGACGTATTTTCCACACAGCCCTGACAAAGCTCTACCTCAGAGACTGACAACAGTATAAAATTATGGTAAATCCTTGTCTTTTGGGACATATTAATTCATTCATGATGCCTGTCACAGAGATACTACAGGACATGAGCAAATGTCTCTAAGGCTTCCCCAAATTCATTGCAGAATTTTCACCTCAGCCAGTCTCTCATCTTATAAAAAGGTGCATTTGAATTCAGTCTAGTAAGATGAAAAATCTTATTGGATTTTCTTCCTCATCAGGGAATAACAGAGGACATGAAACACAAACTTGGACACCTCCAAAAAAATAATTGGTCCCAAAAGAAAGAAGAGAAATGGACACACAAAGAGAAATAGACAGAGAGACACAGAGAAAGAGAAACAGAAAGAGAGAGAAAGACAAGAAGAAGAGGAAGAAGGAAGAAGAAGAAGAGGAAGAAGAAGGAAGAAGAAAAAGATGATGAAGAAGAAGAAGGAAGAAGAAGAGGAAGAAGAAGGAAGAAGAAAAAGATGATGAAGAAGAAGAAGAAGGAAGAAGAGGATGAAGAAGAAGAAGGAAGAAGAGGAAGAAGAAGGAAGAAGAAGAAGGAAGAAGAAGATGAAGAAGAAGAAGGAAGGAAGAAAAATATGAAGAAGAAGGAAGAAGGAAGAAGAAAAGGAAGAAGAAGAAGGAAGAAGAAAAAGATGAAGAAGAAGGAAGAGAAGAAAGAAAAAGAGGAAGAGGAAGAAGAAGAAGAAGAAGAATATGGGAAGGAGGAGAAGGAAGAAGAGAGGAAGGAGGAGGAAGAAATGGAAAGTACAGAAAAGGTTAGAAGAGGATAGGAGAGGGGAGAGGGAAGAAGTAGCAGGAGGAGACAGAGGAGGAGGAGAGGGGAGAAGGGAGGGTATGATGAAAGAAAGAGGGAAGGAAGGAAAGAATGAAGGAAGGGAGGAAGAAAAGAAGGAAGGAAGAAGGTAGGGAAGGAAAAAATGTTAATGATTCATAGTAACTGATGTTCTATTCCTTGGACAGTTGACAGAATGAGAAATCCTTTTACTCTGGTTTGGCTTTAAGGGTCACAAAACCCTAGATATTATCCTAACTGTAGTCTTTATTCCACTTAGCAGGGAATTTCCTCATCAAGGAATAACAGAGGACATGAAACACAACTATCATTTCCATTGTGAAATTTATCCTTATCCCTCCATTCCTAAATGTTTGTCGAATTTTCAGAACTCTCATATCATAGTATTTTCTTTGAGTCCTTCCCTATATCCAATTAGTTGCCAAATATTGCTAGTTCTACATTGCAATAGATGATAGTGCATCGCTCTCATCTGCCTCCTTGTGAATATTATTGTCTCCACTGTACTTGGAGCACTCACTTTTTCCCAATCTGTTGTGATTGTACTAAAAGGTATCAAATAGCTCCTGTCTCTAACTCTTCTTCCACAAAACTGCCTGAATGATTTCCTAAAATGCATTTCTTATCATGTCACTTCCTGACTCAACAAATGCCAGTATTTTTCTTCCTAACTTTAAAATCAAATGTAAATTTCTCCATTTGACATTTAGATTCTTCCCAAACTGGATGTGATTAATGTCTTTCCAGGCACATTACACATTTATCCCCTTTTTGTAAACTATTTCCCCCCAGATATACTGTGCTTCTTGCTGTTCCTCACATGTTATACTCTCTCTTCCAGTCTACCATGGAATTAGTTGTGCCTTGTGCCAGGGATTTACTGGCTTCCTCAACTCTCTGTGTTAAGAATTCTTCTCCTTTTTGAAAACTCAGTTTAGGCTTATGTTATTATTATTATTATTATTTTAGTTTGTACATGTGCATCATAATAAACATATGTACATATTAGTTTTGTGAAAGAAGAATCAGAACAAATGGGAAAAACACAAGAAAGAATAAAGTAAATGAAAAATATGTTTTCATCTGCATTCAGAGCCCATTATCTTTATCTGGGCATTGATAGCATTTTCATCATATGTCCTTCTGAGCTTTTTTTTTTTAATCATTGTATTGCTGAGAATACTTATGTCATTGACACTTGCCCACCTTACAATGTTGTTATTTTGCACACTGTATATTTTACTTTGTATCAGCTCATAAAAGTCTTTCCAGATTTTCTGAAATCATTCCACTCTTCATTTCTTATAACATAATAATATTCCATCATAATTATATACCATAATTTATTCAGCCATTTCCCAACTGATGAATATTCCTTTGATTTCCAGTTCTTTGACCCCAGAAAAGAGGTGCTATAAATACATTTTTGTATATATAGGTCTTTTTCCTCTTTGTTTATTATCTTTTTTATGATACAAATACATAAGTGATATTGATAGACCAAAGGACATAACTCTCATTTCTTTTGACAAGTTTTCTCCAACCTCTATAATTTGATTTTTAAAATTAATTTTGAGTTCTTCTCAAAAGACTTTTTGAGGTTGAGAGCAGTTCTTATTCCCCTTTGAGGTTTCACATGTAGGTATTTTGACAATGTTGATTTCTTCTGGGTTTTCCTTTTGATCTTCCCTGTTCACTGAACTTGATTGGTTAGGTCTAGTTATATTGCTGCCTGCTTTCCAGGACTGGCAATTTTCTTTCTGTGCTAGGACTGGAGGTTTCACAGCTGGTCCTCTACCCTACTGGCCTGCTGAATTAAGACAAAATGATATCATTTGCTGATCTGTGCTGTGGCTGATGCTGGCTTGTCCAGTGTATTAGGATGTACTCGCCTTTTTTATCCAAGTGAGAAGGCCTTTTCCTGAACTACTTTTACTTAAGATGTCTTGACAATTGTATCTATTATTGGGGCACTTAGAAATATCACACAGATAGAGAGTGTGGTTGTGAATGGACTCTGATATGCTAATGTCAAATAAAAAGCCATTAAGGAGTGGAAAAATGAATTCACTGGGAAGAAAAATGGTGGGAGGAGGCAAGTTAGATTACAAGAAAGGGCAAAAATAGACCTATTAGAATTGAAGGAAAGAAAGGAGGGGAATGAGCATTATTGAAGTTTCAGCTCATCAATTTGGCTCAAAGCAGGAATAACAATCATTCAGTTGGGGATAGAAATTTCTCATATCCTATATAGAAATAAGGAAGAGAAAGCTGAAAGAAAAGGAAGGGGTTGGATAGAAGTGAGGGCAGAAACATTAGGAGAAAAAGGTAAAAGATAAGAGTGATGATAGAAGATAGGGCAGGTTGTGGGGGGTTAAAAACAAAACACTACTAAGAAGGGAGAGGATGGAAAAAGAGAACAAAAGTATATCCAGGAGAGAAAATAAGATGGAGAAAAATACAGAGTTAGTAATAAGAACTGTGAATGACCATGGGTTGAACTTTCCCATAAAATAAAAGTAAATAGCAGAGTGGATTAAAAAAAAAAGAACAGACTCTTACAATATGGTATTTACAAGAAACACATTTGAAACAGAGATTCATACAGAGTAAAGATAAAAAGGCTGGGGGGGGGGCATTTATTATGCCTCAGCTGAAGCAAAAAAAAAAAAAAAAAAGCAAGAGTAGCAATTCTGATCTTGGTTAAAGCAAAAGTAAAAATAGATCAAATTAAAAGAGATAAGGAAGCAAAGTACATCTTGTTAAAGGGTAGCATAAATAATGAAGTAGCAATGATACTAAATGTAAGCACACCCAGTAGTAGGGCATACAAATCCCTATAGAAGATAGTAAACTAAGTACAACAAGAAATAGACAACAAAACTATAATATTGGAGGATCTCAACATTTCCCTCTCAGAATCAGACAAATCTAACCACAAAAGGAACAATTAAAAAAAAAAAAAAACTGGAGAGTTTAATAGAATCCCAGGAAACCCAGATATGATAGATCTCTGGACAAAAGTAAACAGGGATAGAAAGGAATATTTTCTTTCTCAGCAGTACATGGCACCTACACAAAAATTGACCATATATTAGGGAATAAAAACATCTTAATCAATTGCAGAAACACATAAATAATAAATGCTTCCTTTTCAGACCACAATGTAATAAAATTATATTCAATAAAGACCCAGGAAAAGATAGACTAAAAATCAATTTAAAATCAAATAATGAATGGGTCAAGCATTAAATTTAAAAATATTTTGAACAAATAAAACCAACAGAAACAAGAGTAAAAGAGAGTTGAAATCTGGTTAAAAAATTTACATTCAGCATTTCTGATAAAAATATATAAAATATATTGATAAATGGTCAAAAGACAAGAATAGACAATTTCAGATGATGAAATTAAAGCCATCTCTAGTCACATTAAAGATGCTCTAAATCACTCTTCATTAGACAAATGCAAATTATAACAAATCTGAGGAACCACCTTACACTTCTTAGATTAACTAAGATGACTAACAACAGGATTGTATGATGCTCAACTCAGAAAGATTAGATTCTTCTCATTGGGTCAGTGATCCAAGATTATCTCAATAAAGGTTGGATAGAGAACTATAAAGAATGGATGTAAATCAATGCATACTATGTTCACTTCTTTTTTTTCCTCTTTTTTTTCCTTCTCTCCTATGGTTTTCTCCCTTTAAATTTGATTTTTCTTTCTCAACATGATTTATAAAGAAATGTGTATTATATGTGAATATAGATGTATAACTAGAAAAATATTTTTAATGTACACCTTAAAAATTTATTTTAATTGATTTTGTTGCTCCAGAATCTTTTTAGAGGTTTCAGTTAACTTTGTTTCTTTTTTTTTTTGTTTGTTTGTTTGACTTTTCTCATTTTATTTTTATTGTAAAAATTTCAAATCATGTTTGATTACCCATAGGTTTTTAATAGGTCTTCAGATATTGATCAGAGAAATGCAAATTAAGACAACTCTGAGATACCACTACACACCTGTCAGATTGGCTAAGATGACAGGAAAAAATAATGATGAATGTTGGAGGGGATGTGGGAAAACTGGGACACTAATGCATTGTTGGTGGAGTTGTGAACGAATCCAACCATTCTGGAGAGCAATCTGGAATTATGCCCAAAAAATTATCAGATTGTGCATACCCTTTGATCCAGCAGTGTTTCTATTGGGCTTATACCCCAAAGAAATACTAAAGAAGGGAAAGGGATCTGTATGAGCCAAAATGTTTGTAGCAGCCCTATTTGTAGTGGCTAGAAACTGGAAAATGAATGGATGCCCATCAATTGGAGAATGACTGGGTAAATTGTGGTATATGAATGTTATGGAATATTATTGTTCTGTAAGAAATGACCAGCAGGATGAATACAGAGAGGACTGGCGAGACTTACATGAACTGATGCTAAGTGAAATGAGCAGAACCAGGAGATCATTATACACTTCGACAACGATATTGTATGAGGACATATTTTGATGGAAGTGGAGTTCTTTGACAAAGAGACCTAACTGAGTTTCAATTGATAAATGACGGACAAAAGCAGCTACACCCAAAGAAAGAACACTGGGAAACGAATGTGAACTATCTGCATTTTTGTTTTTCTTCCCGGGTTATTTATACCTTCTGAATCCAATTCTCCCTGTGCAACAAGAGAACTGATCGGCTCTGCAAACATATATTGTATCTAGGATATACTGCAACATATCCAACATATAAAGGACTGCTTGCCATCTAGGGGAGGGGGTGGAGGGAGGGAGGGGAAAAAATCAGAAAAGAAACGAGTGCAAGGGATAATGTTGTCAATATAAAGTAATCATTAAATAAAAGTTAAAAAAAAAAGAAAAGTGAAAATAGATGGAGCATATTAAAAGTTAACTTTGTTTCTGAAGGAAATTGGGGAGAACTCGGGAAACTTCTTGGCTTCTCTTAGCCATCTTGGTTCTGCCTCTCTACATTATGTTTTACAATATAACAAGTAGTTTACTACTAGTGCTTCTCTTGTTAAATCTTGTATTTGCTTTGTGCGTATTTTGCATGCTTAATTACATGAATACATGTTGTTTTCTCAAATATAAAAATTCTTTCAAGAGAGGCACTAAATTATTTTTTCTCTATGCATCTCAGCACTTAGAATAATGTTTGGGACATTTAAAAGTTTACATTTAAATGTACGTTGACTGTTTGTTTTATACCTTGCTGTGTTCTATCACATGTTATATGAACATGTGAAAATGTCCTATATAACCTATTAAATGATTATCTACCTGAAGGCAAGGACTATCTCTGAACTGACATTTTTCTAAAATAAACGTTGGACTTAGCATAAGGATTAGATCTTTGTTTTGTTGATATAGAGATCTTCCATATAGTGAAACTACCAATGACATGTTTGCCATTCTCTTTAAGTTATATTCTTTGAAAATTGTCTAGAGCAGGAGAATTTTAAGATTTTAAACCACTTGCTCAGGATCAGAGAGCCAAAAAATGTCAAAGGTGGGGAAAAAATAAAACAAAAACTAAAACTAAAACAAAAAAACCTCATTTTTTTTGGTTTCAATATAAGCTCTCTAGTCATTATGCCAAGTTGCATTCATTTCCATTATAGCTACATAATCAACATATTTATTCACCAAATCAAATGTGGTATATCAATGGAAAACACGTGGACATAACTGTTGTAGGTAGCACTGAAACATAGTTAATTCGCCATCATTTTTTTGGCTGTTTCCTTTGAGTATCGTCAGTTCTGATACTTTAAGCAAGACTGCTGTGCATTCTCCAGAGAGGTTTAACTAGTTTATATACAACTCCTTGCAGTCTGAGATGTTCAGGAAGCTTCAAAACTTTGATTCATCTTGCTTCCCACTCCTGCACATCCTTGTCAATCTCTGCCCTTCAGGAGTTCACCTATTCTGAACCTGTTTGCATTCAGTGCTCTCCCTGGCTGCCAATTTCCTGACAATCCAACCATTATATAAGTTCCATCCACAAGCACCTAGCATTTTGTCCACAATGTCTTTTTCACCCAAAATCTCTAGCCTAATGTATGAAATGCCAGCAAGAATATTAGTTCCCCCGAAGGTGATGGACCTTAACACATTTCAGCAGCATTTTTGACAAGCTCAAAGTTTATTAAGGCAAGTTAGGAAATGACTCAAAAATAATTTCAGTTCTGCTCTACTACCTCTCCCCAAGGACTTATTCTCAAATTTCCAGTATATACCATCTTCCTCATGCTCATGGGTTCTCACCAAACCTGCAAGCTAAAATCTGAGATTCATAGTGGAGTGTCTGGACTCATAAAATAGGGAAGAATTTAATCAGTGGAGAGCAAGTATAGGAAAGATAAAATGGTCTTAAAGTCAAGATACATCACTATATGCCCAGAACCTGTCATTAGCAATTCCGGTGACCTTGGATGGTGAGGACTTAAAGACAATATTAATAGCATATATAACAATACATTGATGAGACTTTTAATCACTACTTTTCTCATCTGTACAAATATCTCCCTTTAGTAGAGATTATCTTTATCATAGATGTAGTGCTAGAATAGATCTAAGAAATCCATTTTCTCCAATTTTCTTTTTTCTTTTTTTTTTTTTTGCTAAGGCAATTGGGATTAAATGACTTGTCCAGGGTCACACAGCTAGGAAGTGTTAAGTGTCTGAAATCAGATTTGAAATCAGATTTTAACTCAGGTCCTCCTGACTTCAGGGCTGGTACTCTATTCACTGTACCACCCAGCTACCCCCAATTATCTTATAGCTGAGGAAACTAAGGTCCAAGTAAGCAAGTGACTTGCTGCATAGGTAAGAAAGATCAAAGATTCACCATAGTCCTAGTGCCAAGGAAATGTATTGCTTGAGATAATGATTGAATAGGGTGAATCTTGGTAGACTGGGAATAGAGAAAATTCTTCCTTAGATTGAGGTCTTTGATATGTAAGAAATGAACTTTGGTTGAGGTGAACATTGACTAATAAGAAAAAGATAACGAATGCATAAGCTATGCATATTCCATTTAGCTAGTTAGAGCTAATAAATATCATCTCTTCAAACAATTAGATGGTAAATTGGATAAAGTTGTGACTTAACATAGATTAAATTTTTACTTATGACACTTATCAGCTGTGGAATCCTGGGCATGTGATGTAAACTGTTTGCCTCAGTTTTTTTTTTCCATTTGTAAAATAAACAGTTAACTCATGGAATTGTTGTGAAACTCAAATAAGATGTTATATTTAAAGTGACTTGCAGATTTTAAAGCACTATCTGGCTTTTTAATGCTTTCCATTTTCATTCTGTTGTTCACTCTGAGAGACCCAGAACAGCTGATGAACCTTCCTTTCCTTTGCCATAAAAGCCAGATTAAAGCAGAGCACTATCAGTGTCTGCACTCACATGACTGATCTATTGTACTGCTTCAATGTTAAGTAGATGACATCTTCCATGTTCAAGCCACTTTTGGGAGTTAAGCCAAACATCTATGTCATGAAGGTATTGTTTCTTTTCCACAGGAGACAATGCAGTAGATCAGTGGTGAGCAAAATTCTTTGTTAGTATCCTCAGCTTTCCTGTATTGATCTAATGGCTAGAATGATACTGAAGGCTCAGGAAATCTTTTGTTTCTTGGTAGAGGGGCTTTGGAGAGTGCAAGAGAGGTCAGAATGAGGTAGGATTTGGGAGCACAAGTGGTATGTGAGGAGAGAGAAAAACACATCTTGCTTATATATTGTTATATATCACTATGCTTCTTATTATCATAGCCTAATGCTGACTTCTTTAAAAGTTCTTTTAAAATACTGATAGCAAGTCTAATTGAATTCTTTATTTGTTTTCAATGCTACATCCAAAAGAAAATTGGGAATTTCTAGTAGGGTATTATAAAATTGGTCTGAGAAATGTTTCTTGTATCTTTTTGAATTTTTTGTTTGTTTCTTTTAAGACCACTTCAGTGTTATATTTTGTTTGGGTTCTTTCCCAGTTCTCTGATTGTTGGTTCATTTCTTGCCAAGAAGATTTGGCGTTCATTTCATCTCTTTTCTACACACACACACACACACACACACACACACACACACAGAGAAAGAGAGAGAGAGAGAGAGAGAGAGAGAGAGAGAGAGAGAGAGGTTATCTCTCCAATTCTAATGTAAGCTTTTTGAGAGCAAGCATAGTTTTATTTTTTTATTTTGTAATCCTGCCTAGCATAGTGTCCAGTATAAAAGTAGCCACTTAAGAAATAGTTATTAATTAATGGAGCACTGAGTAGGGTCTTTAGCATCAAATAAGAGAGCAAACCGTGGAGTCTACAGACAAAAGAGTAATTCAGTAAGTCAAAGTATTTACTGTAAACAAATTATGTGCCAGGCACTGTACTGAAAATACAAAGACATGCCAAAGAAAGTGCTTTCTTGCAAGGAGCTCTTCCAAAGAGGGAGACTACATATAAACATCTTTACACAAACAGGATCTGTACAAGAGAAATAGAAGATAATATCAGAAAGAAGATATTAAGAGGGAAATAGGAAGGTCTTTAGATGAGATTTTTTAAAAGCAAGGGAAACTAGGAGTCAGGAATGAAGAGTGAGAGTGTTTGAGTCATTGGGAAACCAAGTAGACATATTGAGAGTTGGGAGATGGGGTATTTGGTGCAAGAAATAGTAAGGATGCCAATGTCTTTGGATAGAAATTCATGTCAAGAGGAAGGGGCCATAAAGTGTTTAAAAAAAAAAAAACTAAGGGGGGGATAGAAAAGAGATAGATTATAGTGGACTTCCTCATTCCTGTTAGGTTTGGATTAATAAGAGACTGCAGGGTAAAATAGTTAAAATCCTAGACTTACGTTAGGATTTGACCTCTAATACCTAATCTCTTTGTCATAATTAGCTAATTAAACACTAGGTTCTCCCTCTACAAAATAGGAATAATGTCACTGTAATATCTTACTACTTTGCTACAAGTTAATAAATGAAATTCAGTCATAAACTTTAAAATACAATAAAATGTTAGAAGGAGAAGGATGATCTCCAGGTCCCTCTTAGAACTGAATTAAAATCCAGTGTTGGACACATTCTAACTACAGTGACACTGGGCAACTCACTTTTCCTCTTACTCTCAATTTTATCATCCGTAAAATAGGCACAAAAATAGCATTTACCTCCCTAAGTCTTTGTGAGGATAAAATAGGCTTATAAGTGTTATAAACACTTTTATGTTGTAAATGTTAGCTATTATTATCATCAAAGAAATACACACAGAGAATTAGCTTACTGGATGTCTTGGCCAGAGAAGGCTTTCTTTGCTCCAGTGTTTCTGATCATATGTTTCCCAGCTGACAGTAAACTGGGAGGCTGCCAAGTTTCTGAGAATAGATCTTCAGAGTGGGAGCAGGGGGAACCCTGTGTTACATAAAGAGCACGAGGTAGTGCATCTGTGTAACTATGTGGTAGAATTATTTGAAACTGCCTCTCCAATCTGAGAATGGAAGAGAAATGAGATATGCTTCCCAAGAGTTATTATAACTGCATGGACAGATCAAAAGTTTAACGAGCATCAGGGACTTGAAGGAAAGAGCATGCTAAAAGACCTGGTGAAGTTTTGAGCCAGGGAACTATATTTGCTAAAATAATGATATAGCAGCCCCAGAGTGACTTTTCCAACCTTAATTATCTTCCTTCATTCCCAGAAAGATTAAATTAGATCAGAAATAAAATACCCTTCAATGTGACTATAACTTATAGCATTTCATTATTCCTAATATCCCAGAAATGAATCACACAACGAAAAGAGAGCTTTGTCATGGGGCATATAGTCATGTCATGGTAGTATCTGCTTGGGAGCCTTCTATTAATTGTTTTTTAAAGTGAAGAGGAAGAGAACACCCATTAATTAAGCACCTACTATGTGCTAACCACTATGATATCTGCTTTACAAATATTATCTCATTTGATTTTCACATTAATCCTGTGAGTTAGATGCTACTCTCACCTGCATTTTACAGTTATGAGAAGTGAGGTTGGGAAATTTTAAGTGACTTATCAGGTTGAGGTACCTAGAAAGTGACTGAATTTAAATTTAAACTCAGCTTTTCCTGTTTCCTTGTCCATAGTTCTGTCCATTGTACCACCTAGCTGTTATTAGACTCATAAAAGGAGAATACCCTGTTGAGAAAGCATTTATGAAGAATGATCTGGAAGTAAAATATATCCATCTTTTCAGAGTAAAGGAAGCAGACACACAAAATAATCTCTATTCACAATGATAGCAAAAAACATAAATGAAAAGAATAACATTTATCAAAGCAATGCCAGTCTTTATCCAAGCAAAGCAGGTCGAGTCAGAGATAGAATTCCAAAAACAATTCAGTCAGTTTGATTGGAGCAAAGATGATGTAAAGAGGAGTAATGTGACGATCTAAAAAGTAGATATAAGGAGGATCTTGTCTTATGTGTAATGGTATAATAAACAATCTAAATCCAATTTCATTGAAAATAACTAGTTTGTTCCCCATTTCTACTTCTAGCCACCAATATCCCCCTCAAAAGATACAACCTCCTTACTGTGCAATTCAACACTACTTGAATGAGACCTATGAGAATTAAATCATTTGGATGCCTGAATTCTGATCAGTATTAATCAATTTGATATGACTGCATAGGGTTAAGAATGTATATTAGATCCCATAGCTAGGACTCCTTCTCCACTCTTTCCCTCCTTATTTATCCCATTCCCACTTATCTACAGCAACATAATATAATATAATGTAAATATTGAAATATAACATAATACAACTTAATTTAACAACATAATATATCATATGATACAATATGATATAACAATATAACAATGTGTACACACATACATAATATGTATGTATGTATATGTATATAATATAATTAATGTATAACATATTTATTCTCCAGATCTCTTGTTTTTCCTTATAAGATGTTTCATATTATGTCCTTTTTTAAATTATTTCTTGTTTTGTTATTTCTTGGCCTCTTAAAGCTTCACTGGTTTCCCCTTTCCCATTTTAATTTTCAAAGAATTATTTTCTTCTTTACGACTCTGGATATCCTTTTCTAATTGTTTGTTGATTTTTTCCCTCATAATATTCATGTTTTTCTTGGATGTTTTGTTGTAATTTATTTATGTATTTATTTTTAGTTTTTCCTCAATCTCTCTCATTTGATTTTTAGTCTGTTCCGAAGTCTTATATAAATTCTTTCTGAGCCTGTAGTCATTTAAAGTTACTCTTTGGAGTAGAAGAAGCTTTTTAAAAAACTTCATTATCCTTCTCTGAAGATAAACCCTAGTCTTCTCTCTTCACATAGTATAAGTTTCTATGAAAGAATTTTTTCTTCTTAGCCAATTCATCTCTTTTTTTTTCCCCAACAAGAGTTATTAGTGTAAGCATCTCTAATTGTGGGGTGGGTAGATGGTGTCTCAAGCTTCCCCCCTCTCCACTCTGACCTAGAACTTCAAATCAAGAACTCTAATTGGGAAAGTGCCTAAAGACAGCAGCATCTTTATTCTGCTGCCTCTGCATTTCCAGTGTGTTGGTTCCTTCCTGCCCAGCGCTGTGTCCCTCCAGCACAGTTGAGCCTGGTATTCTTAATCAGTAGAGGTTCCCTCAGTCTTCTCAGACTCAGACCCCAGACTATCTACATTGTTCCAGAAGTGAAAGTTTCTGTGATTCAGACTGAAGTTCTACCCAAACTCAGGTATCCCTAAGGCTCTGCTGGCTTTTTCTGAGGAGCTAACCCAGAGGTATCTGTACTCCACAAAGATTAATAAGTGGCCTGGTGACTTGGTCTATCCCACAAGAAACCTTGTTCTTCCTCAGGTCTTATTTGTTCTATATTTTTTCCCATGTGTTTTATTTGTGAGGGAAATTTAGAATATTTGGAATTTTTTTTACCCACTCCACCATTTTCCAAGAATCCCTTCCCCAATTATTCTGTAATTGGTGTAACTATTCTTTAAGGTTTTCCTATCTAGTTCTATAATAATAATTCCAATATACTTGTGATGGAGAGAGCTGTCTGCATACAGAAAGATGATTGTGGGAACTGAATGAACATAGTATTTTCACATTTTTGGTTGTTATTTGCTTGTTTTTGTTTTCATTCTCATTTTTTTTCTTTTTTGAGGCGATTTTTCTTGTGCAGTATGATAACTGTGGAAATATGTATATAAGAATTGCATATGTTTAACATATTTTACATTACTTGCCATGTAGGAGAGAGTGTAGGGGAAAGAAAGGGAGAAAAATTTGAAACAAGAGGTTTTGCAAAGGTAGACAATAAGCTTATTCAATTCATTATCTGACAAGACTGAAACTAATAATTGCTTTTAAAAGGTTTTAGATGAATCTGTGGATAAAGAAAGTGATAGTATAAGAATCAAAAGATCCACAAAACCTAGATTTGGGGCATATCTCTGTTACCTGACTATGTGACATTAGACAAGTAATTTCACTCTCTGGATTTTGTTTCCCTTATATTTAAAAAGACAGTTAATAGAGTGGCATAAACTCCTTTTAACTGACTTTCAATTCTGTGATTTTACAAAGCCCATAATAATTCAAGGAAAATTAGAAGTAATATCAACAATGATTTTATAGAATTAAATTAAATGACATATATAAAGGATTTTGCAATCATTGCTGTGTAAAGATTAGCTCACTGTTATTATTACATAGTGCTTTAAAATTTTCAAAATAAATTATTTTTGTTGAGCTTTACAACCATGTGAAGTTTATATGATTATCCTTAACAGATGAAGAAACTTAGAAACAGAAAGGTTTAAAATTCTGTTCATCATTACACATACAATTAATAAGTATCAATTAAAGGTTGGAATCTATGTTTTCATAACTTTGTGGCTACCAGTATAACCACTGTGCCATGTTGCCAGAATGAAGGCATTTGTTGCCAATATAAGTGATAGCAACTTAACATTTTGGGGAGAGAAGCATTCTTAACCTTATGATCATTTCAAATGGAAAATCCATTGTAGAAAATCCATCCAACTAGAATAATTGCAGTAATATAATATCTACATAATAATATTCATGTGTTTTTACTTAAGGTTAGCTAAACACTTTAAATGTATTATGACATTTTATCCTTACAATAATAGAGGCAAGTAGTATAATTATCCCTATTTTGTAGAAGAAGAAACTGAGGCAGATAAATTTTCACATCCAGGATCAGAAAAGTTAGTTTATGATGCCATTTTTTTTTTCTTGACACCAATTCCAGATCTTAATCTACTATTCCACTTAGCTCAGAATGTAAATTTTGTTTTCACTTTCATAGATTAAAAATGTTTGAAGGGCCATTGGGTTGATTCACAGAAAAAGTTTTTAAATTGAAAGTGATTTAAACCAATATATGTTTGGAAATCATTTATGAAAAATATCATACATATTTCAGTCTATCGAGAGGTAATCTTTCATTTTTGCTTCATTTTTTTAACAAGTATGAAAATTCAAAGCAACATAGTGAGTGACTAATGAAAATACTTGAGTCTGTCTATCAGATACCATATAGAATTCATCAGGCTTCACAGACTTTTTCCCCAAAAAAGTAGAATTGAAAGGCCTAAATGTTGCAAAGAAATACCATGATTTAAAAAAAAAAAAAGAAAGAAATACCATGATTTCCTATTTCTCTCCTGATAGGTAATTTTTAGCTCATTTTGGTTTTTGAAGTCCTAAAGTATGGAAATAATGAAAATTGTTTTATTTCTTGTGCATTATTCAACTTTTGGAGTGGTTTTAGAGGTCATATAAAGTTAGAGAAAAGAGCTAGTTCACCATATTGTTGGTAAAAGGGAACCTCCTGTTGTTCAATTGTTTTCTGTCATGCTGAACTGTTTATGACCACTTTTGGATTTTTCTTGGCAAAGACATTGGGCAAGTCACTTAACTTATATTTACCTCAGTTTCCTCATTTGTACAAGATTGTAATGGCATCCATCTTCCAGGGTTGTGAAAATTAAATGAGGAAAAAGTTTTTAAAGTGTCTGGCATTTATACTGGAATAACATCTGGCACATAGTAAGTGCTATATTAAGGTTTACTATTCTTATTCTTATCATTCATGCTATCAAACTTATTTCTTCCAAATTTCTGATTTTTATCTAGACTATATACCTCCCTATGGGAACCATTACTTTTTTGATGCACACAAAAATTAAGATGACATAATTACTCTTTCAAAGTTTATATTAACTCAACATCCCACAAATATGTGTGTATATCCATGTATGTGTATGTGTTCCAACATATAAGAATTCCAACAAGTCAAGCTGTCTTTTTGTACCATGATTTCATCAGAAAAATTGAGATTATAGACTGGAGGATTACCAATATTTCTTCTAGGACTAAATTCTGTGGGTCAATTCAAGCATCACTTTCAATTTTACATGTTCAATGTAATCATTGAATGATTCACCTTATTAATGAGAATTCAGCCCAGACTGAATTCTTTACCTTGTGAGAAATAGTAAAGCAACATACTACTAGATTCTCAGCTTTTAGTAAAATGATATCTAATGTATGAGTAGTTAAAACACTTTGTAATAGAGGATTTTATCTTCTATCTATGCCAGATTTTATTAACTGGAAGTGGTAATTATCACTTATGATTTCCATGTCAAATGGCTTGCATCATTCTTGCAGAATGAACATTTAGATCCACAACACATAAACACACACACACACACACACACACACACACACACATCCATATAGCCCATAAGGTTCAAGGATCTCTCCAATTGATAAATGGTCAAAGGATATGAACAGACAATTTTCAGAGGATGAGATTGAAACTATTACCACTCATATGAAAGAGTGTTCCAAATCATTATTGATCAGAGAAATGCAAATTAAGACAACTCTGAGATACCACTACACACCTGTCAGATTGGCTAAGATGACAGGAAAAAATAATGATGAATGTTGGAGGGGATGCGGGAAAACTGGGACACTAATGCATTGTTGGTGGAGTTGTGAACGAATCCAATCATTCTGGAGAGCAATCTGGAATTATGCCCAAAAAATTATCAAATTGTGCATACCCTTTGATCCAGCCGTGTTTCTATTGGGCTTATATCCCAAAGAAATACTAAAGAAGGGAAAGGGACCTGTATGTGCCAAAATGTTTGTAGCAGCCCTGTTTGTAGTGGCTAGAAACTGGAAAATGAATGGATGCCCATCAATTGGAGAATGGCTGGGTAAATTGTGGTATATGAATGTTATGGAATATTATTGTTCTGTAAGAAATGACCAGCAGGATGAATACAGAGAGGACTGGCGAGACTTACATGAACTGATGCTAAGTGAAATGAGCAGAACCAGGAGATCATTATACACTTCGACAACGATATTGTATGAGGACATATTTTGATGGAAGTGGATTTCTTTGACAAAGAGACCTGAGTTTCAATTGATAAATGACGGACAAAAGCAGCTACACCCAAAGAAAGAACACTGGGAAACGAATGTAAACTATCTGCATTTTTGTTTTTCTTCCCGGATTATTTATACCTTCTGAATCCAATTCTCCCTACGCAACAAGAGAACTGTTCGGTTCTGCAAACATATATTGTATCTAGGATATACTGCAACATATCCAACATATAAAGGACTGCTTGCCATCTAGGGGAGGGGGTGGAGGGAGGGAGGGGGAAAAAAATCGGAACAGAAACGAGTGTCAATATAATGTAATTATTAAATAAAAAATTAAAAAAAAAAAAAAAAAAAAAAGAGGGGAATAGCTTTTGCTCCATTGGCCTCACGGAAAGTCAGTGCATTGAATAAAGCTAGATCACCTTTTAAAGTCAAAAAAAAAAAAAAAAAAAGGTTCAAGGATCTATAATCTCAAAGTACATAAAATGTTAACTACTCTCCCCATTTGGATTTGTGGTAACCAAGGGCAAGGCTAATACTGATCATTTCACAGTAATGTAGGAGACAAATTAAGGAATTACAAAAATAACCTATTCAATATTCATTAAACATTTACTAAAACCACTTAGATGTAGCTGAATTATTTTTTTTTTCTGTTTTTCTTCCATATTAATTCCTACAAAATTCCTTGTGACAAAGACATAGTTTTGATACCTAAAACTGGGAGAGGAATAATGGAGAAAGAAAATCCAAAATGAATTTCCTTAGTGAATATCAATAGAAAAAAATTATATAAAATACTAACAAGATTATAGAAATATATCATAAAAGTCATATATTATGGCTAGGTATGATTTAGACTATGAATTTGTGGTTTGTTCAACATTAAGAAAATTAGCAGCATAACTGACCAATCAACAAAAAAGCAACAAAAATCATCACATCAATAGATTCAGAAAAAAAGCTTTGGCAAAATAAAAATACCATTTTTAAAAAAAAAAGCATTATGACATACATATAGTTTTTCTTAAAATTATAAAAATAGTTTCTTTCTAAAACTAAGGGGGGGTAACCTTAACTGTTGTGGGCATAAATTTGAAACATATTCAATAAAATCAGAGGATTTTTTAAACCACTATTGAATTAGCTAATATTGAATAATATTGTACTAGGACTATTAAATAAAACAATAAGACAAGAGAAAGAAATTGAAGGAATAAAAATAGGCAATAAGAGAGAAAATTTCTCTTTATTAAGAACTCTAGAGAATTAAATAATGTACCATTTTGAACTAATCAAATAATTCTGGAAAGCAATTTGAAGCTACCTCAAAAGATTCTAAAATTGTACATACCTTTTGACAGAATTATCATTAT
Organism: Antechinus flavipes; assembly: GCF_016432865.1. Lineage (NCBI taxonomy): Eukaryota > Metazoa > Chordata > Mammalia > Dasyuromorphia > Dasyuridae > Antechinus > Antechinus flavipes. Next base: position 232,610,497 of record NC_067403.1, read on the forward strand.
TATATCTGTATCCCAAAAAGACCAAATTGGAAAAGAATATATTTGTACAAAAATATTTATGTCAGTTCTTTTTGTAATGGCAAAGAACTAGAAATCAAGGGGTGTCCACCATATGGAAAATATTTGAACAAAGTATTTTATATGATTGTGATAGAATGCTATTGTACTATAAGAAATAATGAGCAGGGATGAGGATGATTTCAGAAAAAAATGAATTTACATAACGTCTTATAAAATGAAATGGTCAGAAATCTAGTGAACATTGTACACAGTTAACAGTAATGTAATGATAATCAAATGTGACAGACTTAGATACTCTGATCAAATCAGTGATCCAAGCTAATATCAAAAGGAACATATTGGAAAAAGACCAAGAAAGAAGTGATGAACTCTGTTATGTAGACTGAAGGATACTTTAACTTTCTTCTCCTGCCACCATGTTTTATTTTGCAACATGGCTAATATGGAAATGTTTTGCATGATTTCATATGTATAATCAGTATCTAATTGTTGACCTTTTCAGTGAGTGGGAAGTTGTGGCAAAGAAACACATTTAAAAAAAATGTTAATTTTTTGTGTATTTTACTTGTATTTAACAAAATAAAATTTAAATTTTTAAAAGATTTAACAACTTTTTTTCCCCAAATATATTCACTTTAATACTGTCTTTAGCTGGAAGGTATCAAAGCAAGGCATAAGTAAACTGATTTAAATGAAGAGAAAACAAAATGAACTTAAACTACAAACAACTGAAGAAGCACAAATCACTTTGAATATGATACTTTCTTTTTATACAATGATTTGAAAGTTTGAAAGCACATTTTTTTCTCAATAAACTTACCTTAGTTACTAAAGGTCACATTATTCCCCATTTTATAAAGGAAGAAATTGAACATGATAGGTTCAATTACTTGCTTCATATGTAATTAAGTCCAATCCAAGATTCTATCAAGAAGCTGAATTCAGTCTTTTCCCCAAAATTTCCACGAATCACAAAGTGATTCGTTAGGCAATCTATTGAAGGAAACAAACAAAGAAACAAACAAAAACTCCCAGAAACAGGGCTGCTTGCTTCTCTGGGGTTTCTAGAATGGGGCCCACTGCTGAGGCAAATGAGAAGGATCATTCTCTCTTAAACTAAGCTCTTAAACACACATGACTGCCTCCTTAGTTCTATTTTCTCTGGTATCTCTCTAAAGGTACATTCTTTGTTGCATACTTACATCGTGTGATTTAAAAAGTGCTTCTAAATATATTGTCTCTTCTCAAGTGATTCCTGTAACTTAATAGCCAGAATACTTTGGACAGAACTCTTGGGTTTAATATTTAAAAACAGCAACATTAAGAAATATATTTGTGAGGTATGTTGATGGGGCAGCTAGGTAATGAGTGGAGAAAGTGTTAGACCCAAAGTCAGAAAGACTCCTCTTGACTTCAAATCTGTCTTAGACACTTAATTTTGTGACTTTGGCCAAGTCATTTTCACAGTGTCCTCATTTGTAAAATGATCTGGGGAAAGAAGTGACAAAACACTTCAGTATCTTTGCCAAAACTTCAAAATGAGATTATAAAGAGTGAGCTATGATTGAAATAACTGAACAACAGGAAAGACTAAACTTGGTCTGGAAATTGCCTAACTTTCCCCTATCCTTGTAGTTTTACCTCTAATTTAATTTAACATCTGATTAACACCCAGGCACTATATTCATACTTTATGGCAGCAAATTAAATACTATGTTGCCTTTTACTAAGTAATTTAATGATTCATGAACTGAATGATTTATGACATATGAATCATAATTCTCATAGATTTAGCTTCAGGGATGAAACTTGTCCCTTCAAACAGGTAGCATAAAGTCAATCAGCAAGGTTTTGAAAGTTAGAGTTGGATTCTCCAAACCAAAGAAAAAAGCTGTAATAGATATTAGTTAAGTTATTTCCTAAACCCTTTCTATCTTATCTATCTTGAAAGGTTCAACTGAAAAGATACTTCCTCCAGGAAGTCTTACCTCATCAGCACCCTGTAGAATAAGTTTCTTCCTTATTAGATATAGCATTATCTGTTTAAGCTATTTAATTAGAATTTGGAACGTGTTTATTTCTACACAGGCCTTAAGTTTTTAATAGTTTATCATATTGTCAATTTCCTGTAAACAGAGGCAGTTTTTGTTTGCTTGCTTATTTGTTTTGCAGTGAGATGATTGACAGATATTGGAGATATGTTTGAGAATACTTAGACCAATGATCTAATGTTACTATTGAGATAAATAAAAACTCCAATAGATAAGTTTCTGTGTAACTAATAATCAATTTATCAATTAGGCTAAGCAGTAAACATTGAATTAGTGGTCAGTGCTTTCTCTTGGTAAACAAAGGAAACATCAAAATACTTTAAATCCCTTCTGAAAGGTGAAAACCCTTTCCTTTCCCCCTTTGCCTCTTCCCCAGTATTTTACTTCTGACCAATAATTTGCTCAAACAGTCTTTCCCCTTTACAGCCCCTTTCCTTTTCTTATACCTTTCTTATACCTTTCCCCTATTACCTCTGTTTTTCCTTCTATTAGGCTCCACCTTTGCATTCCCTTTTCTCTTCCCACTTCCCTATAAAGTGAGATAAGTTTCTCTGTGAAAACAAATATGTCTAATATTCTCTTTTTAAGTCAAATATGATGAAAGTAAGATTCACACAATGTTCATGCCCATCCCTTCTTTCTCTCAATTATAATAAATCTTCTTTGCCTCTTCATGAGATATAATTTCCCTCACTTTACCTATTTTCCTTTTTTCCAGTACAATCCCCTTTCCCCTTTTAGTTTCTTTTTTATATTATCATAATAAAATAAAAATTTACCTACAGTCTCTAAGCATACCCATAAAAAGATATAGTTCTGAAAAGTTCTTTCTTTTTTTACCTTTATATGCTTCTCTTGAGTTCTGTATTTAGAGGTCAAAATTTTGGTTCAGCTTTGTTCTTTTCATCAGAAATAGATGAAATTCATCTGTATCATTGGATAGTTATCTTTTTCTCTGAAACATAATGCTCAATTTATCTGAATACTTTATTTTTGACTGCATTCCAAATTCCTTTCCCTTTTGGAATATCAAAATTCAGGCTCTTCGAACCTTTAAGGTGGAAACTTCTAAATCTGGTATTACTGATAATACTCCTTGATAATGCCCCTTGGTATGTGAATTGTTTCTTTCAGGATGCTTGTAATATTTTGGTCTTGATTCAATAGTTCTGAAATTTAGCTATAATATCCCTTGGAGTTTTCATTTTGGAGTCTCTTTCAGAAGGTGATTAGTGAATCCTTTCAATAGCTATTTACCTTCTGACTCTAGGACATCAGGGCCGTTTTCCTTGATGATTTCCTGAAAAAAAAATGTCAAGGCTCTTTTTTCATTCAGGTTTTCAGAAAGTCCAATAATTCTTAGATTATCTCTTCTATATCTGTTTTCCAGGTCACTTTTTCTAATAAGGTATTTTACATTTTCTTCATTTTTTTTTAATTTGTTTTTTGGTTTTGTTTGACTGATTCTTTATGTCTCATTTAGTCATTCATTTCTATTTGTTCAGTTATAATTGTAAATGAATTATTTTTTTCAGTTACCCTTTTTAGCTCTTTTTGCAGTTGAACAATTGAACTTGTAAATATTTTTTTTTATTTAAATGGATGGATTTTTTCCCATTTCACAAATTCTGTTTTTCAAGGACTTGTTTTCTCTTTCCATTTTGCCAAATCTATTTTGTAAGGAATCATATGTTTTTATCATTCTGTCATGTCTCTTTTGTAAGGAGTTTTTTTTTTATTTTTTTTATTTTGCTCAGTCTATTTTTTTATGGAGTTTTCTTCAGATAATTTCTGTATTTCCTTTTCCAAACCCTCTTACAAAGTTCTCATTTCCTTTTCCCATTGTTCTTCTAATTCTATTTTATGGCCCTTTTTGAATTCTTCCAAAATACCCTTGTGACATGAAGACCAATATATATAAACCTTTGGGGGTTCATCTGGAGATGATATAATTTTAGTGAAATCAGAGTTTGAAATCTGTTCTGTTTCTCCATAAAAGCTATCTATGGTCAGAAATCTTTTTGCTTTTTTTTTTTTTTTTTTTTTTTTTTTTTGCTCATTTAAAAAAAAAAAAAAAAACAAAGGTTGAAGTCTGGCTTTAGGGTAAAGGGGAGATTATACAAGCATCCTCTATAAGCAACAATGGTTGCACTGGGTCAGTGGTGACTAACTTTCAAAAGTGTTGGGTGGGCATAGCCAGGACCCATGACATTCTGTGCCTCCCTCCATGCTCAGTTGAAACAGATCCTTTCTGGAAATCTTCCAAAGTATTTTCTCTGGAAATTTGTTGTGCTACAAATATTTGTAGGTTTTGTCACTCTAAAACTAATTCAAAGACTGGATTTGCTGTTAGTCTGAGGAACATGGGGAGAGATTAGAAAAAGATGAGTCTTCTCTGAATCATTTTGGCTCTGCTTTGGTGAAATCCCTGTACCATTGAAAATCAACTCTGATAGATAGACAAGGAGATAGGCAAAAAGTCTTGAGTTCCTCCTGCTGAGAATAAATTGACCATGAGACTTGGCAGCTCTAAGATATGTGGGCAGAGGAAGCCATTTTCTGAACTTTATTTTTTTTTTCTTTCATAAATTGAGTCACCTCTAATGGAGAGAACTAAGAATAGAGATTCCTTTCCAAAGATAAAAATTAACTTAGACTAGATTCTGTTTAAACTTTAAACAGAAATTATGTCTCCTAGTTGGTAGGGGTATCACCCAAAATTGAGAAGCATGGTTTTTTAGGGGCTAGAAGCAATCTCATAAATCAGCCATATTCTTCAGACTTATCCCTGCATCATTTCCTGAATAGTTCTATGCCTTCTTATTGTGGGTACCACCCCCATCATCTTCTTCTATCTAGCTTTCCTTTAACTTACACTTTCCCCATTAAAATGTAAGATCTACAAAAGCAGCAACTATTATTCTTTCTTGTGTTTTAAAATATGTATTTATTAAGTGTTATATTATTTTTGTTTAATCTCTGTCTCCCTCCCACACTCACAAATTGATCTCAAAAAATCTATATATATTTTGAGCATATAAAGGTATAAAAGGTAGCATTTCACTAGCTATATGGTATCCCAAAAGAAATTGGAAAATATAAGGAGGGGTGTAGGAAACACCTTTTAAAAAAATTATTTTGTAGAATAATACGTCATCTTACTGGCCTTTCTACTATAAGATATTTCTCTGGAATATGTCAAAATATGTCCCCTGAAAAATGTATCTCAAGGAATAACTTTTATCAATGCAGTGATTCTTCATAGGAATATTTTGAATATATAAAAAAACACGGAATTAATTTTTACAAAAATGTTTTACACTGTCTTGTAAGAGATTTAGCAAATGTTTTCAATAGATGATGTATACTTTATGGATGTGACATCTTCCAGATGGCCTTATTGCCAAAGAGCTAAAGATTATCAGGAAACTAAAGGTCCATTTTTGAAAATCAGGATTCTTCCTGGAAAGGAATATTGAATGACTGTGAATGAAGGAATAATACAATCTACAAAGAATTAAAGTTTGAGATAATTCAATAGGCACCAGATGGGTAGATAATGAGTGTGAAGAAGATAAAATACATTAGCAATAAAGAATAGCACAAAAATAATTTCATAAGAAATATTTTATGAAACTACTTTGTCTTATTCTTTATTACCAATGTATTTTTACATTAAAATTAAGGTACTCTAGTGAAGAAAATATGAGCTAGTCTTAAAATAAGAAACAGTGGTAGCTAAAAAAAACAATCTTTTTAAATTATTGGTTCTCCGGTGATACACAGGGTTCTAGAAGCATTGTATGGACTTTTTATGAAAAATTTATGGTAGCATATAGATACAACATATACATGTTGAGAAGGTAGGGCTGACTGAGGACCTGCATCATTAGAGGGAGAACCTACATTTGTGAGATCTCAGATTCATTGACATATTAATGAAGGATGGATTATGGAGAAATGAAACTGGAAAAAAGATTATCAATTAAGGCATTTATAACCAGTGGGTGCTTCCCTGGTATAAGTACATGTAGATTATTGTATTTTTTCAGAACACAAGGTCCTTGGGTATTTGAGCACTGATTAAGGAGAATAGGGATGTTTAGAGAAGAGAAAATTTAATGGAGCCATGATTAGCTTCTACTTAATCCTTCTACTGATGCTGTTTGGCCTGAGACAACAAATTTAACTCTTCTTTAACAGAAAATGCTTGCTGTAGCAGTTATGGTGTCCATTATTTTCTTATTCATGATTTCTGGATGCAATTTTATTAAATTCATAACATTATGATCATTGGTTTATATGTTAATTGTAGAACCCCCAAATTGGGGTGCCAAAATATACTATGCTTTCTAGAGCCCCCAGGCTGAGGTGCCAAAATATACCATCCAGACTAACCTCTCTGGTGGATCTCAGGACCAGCCCAAATCCTTGGTCTTAGTGGAAGAGTGAAGAATACAGGAGACTCATGAGGATGGTCAGAGATGGAGTCCATTTATTTCAAGTCCTCTCAGCCCTTAAGTATTTTAGCATGATTACATCACCATGGCACACTGTGAAAGTGCTAACTATAAGCACCTGCTATTATTATTCAAAATTGTATTAGACACTAGCATTGGCAATAAGAGTAGAGAAAGAGATTAAAGGAATTAGAGTAAATGATGAGGAAACCAAATTATCACTTTGCAGATGATATGGTGGTGTACTTATAGCAGCCCAGAGATTCTACTAAAAAGCTATTAGCAATAATTCATAACTTTAGCAAAGTTGCAGGATACAAAATAAATCCATACAAATTTTCAGTATTTTTATTCATTACCAACAAAATCCAACAGCAAGAGATACAAAGAGAAATTCCATTCAAAATTACTGTTGATAGCATAAAATATTTGGGAATCTATCTACCAAAGGAAAGTCAGGAATTATATGAGCAAAATTGCAAAACACTTTCCACACAAATAAAGACAAATTTAAATAATTGGGGAAATATTAAGTGCTGTTGGATAGGCTGAGAGAATATAATAAAGATGACAATACTCCCTAAACTAATTTATTTAGTGCCATATCAATCAGACTCCCAAGAAACTATTCTAATGACCTAGGAAAAAATAACAACAAAATTCATATGGAAGAACAAAAGATCAAGAATTTCAAGGGAATTAAATGAAAAAAAAATCAAATGAAGGTAGTCTAGATATACCTGATCTAAAACTATATTATAATGCAGCAGTCAACAAAACCATTTGGTATTGGCTTCGAAATAGATTAGTTGATCAGTGGAATAGGTTAGGTTCACAAGACAAAATAGTCAATAAGTATAACAATCTAGTGTTTGATAAACTCAAAGATCCCAACTTTGGGGATAAGAATTCATTATTTGACAAAAACTGCTGGGAAAACTGGGAATTAATGTGGCAGAAAGTAGGAATGGACCCACACTTAACACTACATACCAAGATAAGATTAAAATGGGTCCATGATTTAGGCATACAGAATGAGATCATAAATAAATTAGAGGAACATAAGATAGTTTACCTCTGACTTGTGGAGGAGGAAGGAATTTGTGACCAAAGAAGAACTAGAGATCACTACTGATCATAAAATAGAAAATTTTTATTATATCAAATTGAAAAGTTTTTGTACAAACAAAACTAATGCAGACATGATTAGAAAGGAAGCCATAAACTGGGAAAACATTTTCACAGTCAAAGGTTCTGATAAAGGCCTCATTTCCAAAATATATAGAGAACTGACTCTAATTTATAAGAAATAAAGCCATTCTCCAATTGATAAATGGTCAAAGGATATAAACAGATAATTCTCAAATGAAGAAATTGAAACTATTTCTAGCCATATGAAAAGATGCCCCAAGTCATTATTAATCAGAGAAATGCAAATTAAGACAACTCTGAGATACCACTACAAACCTGTCAGAGTGGCTAGAATGACAGGGAAAGATAATGCAGAATGTTGGAGGGGATGTGGGAAAACAGGGACATTGATACATTGTTGGTGGAGTTGTGAATGGATCCAACATTCTGGAAAGCAATCCGGATTTATGCCCAAAAAGTTATCAAACTGTACATACCCTTTGATCCAGCAGTGCTACTACTGGGATTATATCCCAAAGAGATACTAAAGAAGGGAAAGGGACCTGTATGTGCTAAAATGTTTGTAGTAGCCTTTTTTGTGGTGGCTAGAAACTGGAAAATGAATGGATGCCCATCAATTGGAGAATGGTTGTGTAAATTGTGGCATGTTAATGTTATGGAATATTATTGTTCTGTTAGAAATGACTAGCAGGATAAATACAGAGAGGCTTGGAGAGACTTACATGAACTGATGCTGAATGAAATGAGCAGAACCCGGAGATCATTATGTACTTCAACAACAATACTATATGAGGACGTATTCTGATGCAAGTGGATATCTTCAATAAAGAGAAGATCTAACTCAGTTCCAATTGATCAATGATGGACAGAAGCAGTTACACCCAGAGAAGGAACACTAGGAAATGGTGTAAATTGTTTCCATTTTTTGTTTCTCTTTCCAGGCTATCTTTACTTTCTGAATCCAATTCTCCCTGTGTAACAAGAGAACTGTTCGGTTCTGCACACATATATTGTATCTAGGATATACTATAACATATTTAAGACATATAAGACTGCTTGCCATCTAGGGAAGGGGGTGGAGGGAAGGAATGGAAAAGTTGGAACAGAAGTGAATGCAAGGGATAATGTTGTAAAAAATTACCCATGCATATGTTCTGTCAATTAAAAGTTATAATAATAATAATAAAAAAGAAATTTTATTTGGATTTATTTGACTTGCTAAAGATTCCTGCCATATAGCAGTGGACATACCCAGTAAAAATTAACTATAGCATCTACCAAACAAGTTGCTAAGCTTGTACTTTTGTTCAGTTTTTTCTTTCCATAACTTTTGAGAACTTATGAAGTTCCATTCCATCCTATTTACTGGAAACCTACTGAAAATCACAGTGATGATAAATTGTTTAACTTGAAAAGGCTACATACCAAAACTAAAGGGGAGGGAATGTGGGTGCATGTTTTTTCTTTACAGATAATTGTGTACTCAATGCAGCCTCCAAAGCTGAGGTATAGCACACTATGGATAGATTCTCTGCTGCTTGTGTCAATTTTAGCTTAGTGTTTAACACTAAGAAGATACAGGTCCTCCATCAGCCAGCACTGATGTGAAACCATCAGTTACAGCAAATGTAGAAATTTTGAATGCTATGGATAAGTTCTCTTAACTTGGAAGTATATTTTTCTAGGGATGTCTACATGATTTGTTTCCATTTGAATTGCCATAGGAAGACTCTGAAGATCACCTGACAGGATAATGTGCCAGACACTGAGATCCTTTCTCAAACTAAACTGTCATATATTCCAACTCTACTGCAGAGAACACAACTCTATTGACAATGTGTGAGTTTTCCATAAAATAATCTTTTTTGGCAAGTATTTATTTGGCATGTGAACAATGTAGACAGCCCAATGGAGTTGTGTCATATTCTTCAAATGCCAAATGTATGCTAGCCAAAAAAAATCATTTTATGGAGAAGTCACACATGACAAGTGCTCACAAGATAGTCAGAAAAAAGTGACATGGAAGACACAGGTATAGGATCATTTAGCATGGCATGTTCTCTGATGAGAACATGCTATGCTTTATGAACAAAGCATAATTGAATTAGCTACTCATGTTGTAAAAGAAAACATAGATTTCCCCTCCCAAAACAACACCCTCAAGATAAATAAAGTAAAAAATATTGCTTTGCTTCATATGGAATCACAATGTTCTTTCTCTGGATATGGGCAGCATTTTTTCATCATAAGTCCTTCAGTGTAATTTTGGATCACTGTATTGCTGAAAATAGCAAAGTCATTCACAGTTGATCATTGGCACAACATTCCTATTAATTTGTACATGATACATTTTACTTTACATGGGTTTATGGAACCCAAAATATATGGGTTTTGTATGAGAGTTTCCTGCTCTGCATTTTTAGAGAAAAATTGTATTTCATCATAATCACATAGCATAATTTATTCTGCCATTCCCCAATTGATGGGCATCATAATGGACATAAGATTCATCTGTTTACATCCTCACATGGGAGGCTGATACTTGTAACTCATAAGAACATTTTCATTATTAGGGCAATTAGAAAAGGTATACATAGATAGCAGGTACAGTTGTGAGTTAAATATGATAATATTCAAGAAAATTAAGGAGTGATAGAGAAATTCTGGAGAAAAAGAAAGAGATCTTCAGGAACTCTTTTCTAGATCAGTTGTTTTTCCAATGAGATCTTACATTGTTTTCTAATTTTTTCATGCTTTTCATTTTGTTTTATTTCTTCTTGATTTCTCATAATCATTGGATTCTATCTGTCCAAACCTAATTTTTAAGGAATTATCTTCTCCTGTGAGCTTTTGTCCCTCCTTTCTCATTTTACCAATTTTGCTTTTGAAGTCATTCTTCTCCTCATCAGCTTTTTGTTCTTCCTTTTGCATTACTCTCATTTCTCTTCCCAATTTTTTGCCTCTATCTCTCTTGATTTTCAAAATCTCTTTTGACCTCTTCCATGGCTTGAGATTAGTTGTATATTTTTCTTGGAGGCCTTGGATAAAGAAGTTTTGACTTTCTTGTTTTTTTTCTGAGTGTGTGTTTGGATCTTCCTTGTCACCATTATAACTTTCTATGATCAGAATTTTTTTTGTTGGTGATGGTACTTACACATTTCCTCAGCCTATTACTTGGATTTTAATTCTTTTTCAAAGTAGTAGTGCTCTATTTCCAGGGAAGAAGGTACATTGTATCTATGAAATTATAAGATCTATGAAGATAGATAATTTTTAACCCATTTTGCTATCTAGGCTTTGTATCTAGAATGATGTGCATATAATTGGTGTCTAGTAAAAGCTTCTTGAATGGAACTAGATATTCTAAAGTGCATTCCATCTTAGATATGAGGTGGACTTGATTTAATAATTGCTAAGATTGTCTCTAAGTATGATTTACTATGTTCATGTGAAAAGCTATATTTTTACTCCTATTTATATTATATATGTATGCATATATATGTGTGTATGTGTGTGCGTATACACACACACACACACACACACACACACACACACACATACACACATAATACTGCTTCTGCATTGCCAACATAACTCAGTGTGGACATGGGAATATGATTGACTGATAACATGACTTGCTTGGGGTAGGAGTCAACAAATTTATTACTTCTGGTGAAACAGATGACAATCAATCAAATTCAATAAATAATATAATAACTTAGCCACTTATTTGTGCCAGCCATTGTGCTAAGTGCTGGGGATATAGTTAATAAAAAAAGAAGGTTGTAATGGGCCAGAACTCTGGAGAAACATACTTAAAACAAAGATTCTTGTAGCAAGGTGTTAACGCTGTAGAATTGATAAGAAAATGGTTATCTAGTTTAGCATGGTGATTAATAATTCTCTAGTTCAGTATGATTGAATTAATCTTACAGCAAATAATGGTTCCCTAGTGATATAATGATTGGCTTATACTCAGTATACTGCATATAAGCTGGGACAAACTCAGCCAGAGATAGGCATTCCATCTCCCACCTTTGTGGTGGCTGGAGGCCGGAGCACAAGCTCCAGGACTCAGGGAGAGTTCAAGACAGATACCATTGTGTTGGGAGTCTTGCCTCCCCCTTTCCCACCCCCCACCCCCCGCAGAAACCAGTACACATTCTGGAGGACCTCCAGAAAGGTAGTTCAGCTCAAGGCATGCAGACAAGACTTTGAAGGAGATAATAAAGAATTTGGACTTTATCTCTGGCTATTTTTGTGTTGATTATTCTGCTGAAACAAAGGCTGATCCAAAGACCTCCAGAAAACCAACCAGAACAATACAAAAGGTAGTTCTTGCCCTCAAGAAACTTACAATAAAATGGGGATATACTATACAAAAGGAGGCAGAAGGAGGAGGAATGGGATACCAGAAGGTACTCATGAGGAGACACCTTTTTTTTTCTGTAAAGTAAAAATAAGAAAGTGATATAGATACAATAATGGAGCATTCTGAATCCTGTATGTGTGTGTGTGTGTGTGTACACACGTGTATATATATATATATATACACACTCTAACAAAGGTTCTGGGAGGACTCTGATACTCTGTACTCCAGGCTTTTAACCAGAGAAGAAGAGGAGGTTGAAGGAAGTGATATCTGTCAATATTTGAGTTGATAGCATGATGGTAACTATAGAAGTGAGGAGCTTATTTGTAGAGAGGCAAATTTTTTCCTTCAAGTTGAAACCAAGTAACACAGCAAATGTAAAGTAGAAAGAGTAAAACAAAAGTTGAAACCAGATTTTATGATCTGCCCTTCCATGGTCTTCTTAGATCCACCAAATCTTACTTCATTTTGCAAATGGAGAAAAACAAGGACACAATGAAGTGGAACAGTTGTCCAAGATCCCAGAGGCAGAAAGAGACAGTATTGAATTCAGAACCTCCAAATTAAGTCAGTGCTCATGCATTGTAGAATGCTATTTCTCTAACTCAGATGACAATGTCTTTTTCAATTTTATTCATTTCAATTTAAGAAGCCAGCCTTGAATAAATAGAATATTAGTAATACCAAGAGAGACATTGGTCTAGAAATTCTGGGTTCTAATTCTAGCTCCATAAATGAACGAATGTATTTTGGAAAATAATTTCCTACATGTAGCCCTCTCTATCACCATCAACTCCATTAAAATGAAGAATTAAGTATGGATGACCATTAGCATTTCTTCCAGGTCTAACATTTTAACACTACATTATAAATAAACAAAAAATGTCTTTAGTGGCGTCAATTTCTCCTGCATTTAGCTAGAAAGAGAGTGTGCTACAGTGGAACGAAAATGAGATTCAAACAAGATAATCTAGTTTCAAATCCTGCATCCCAAACATACTGTTTTTAAGCACATGTTAAATAAATCATGTCCTTTCAAGTAGTATTCTAAGACAATAGGCTTTGCAATATGAGTTGAATTAAATGAGTAACATTTATAAAACATAATAAATGAGAACAAGAGTAACAAAGAAACTTAAGTCAAAGCAATTTATAGCAAAATACTAAATGTTTAGTACAACATTATAAAGCAGTAGGTACTTGGTATATATTCCTTGTTTAATTAATTGTTCTATTTCACTTTAACTTTTCTGAAAACATTCATTACATAAGACTCCACATTTGTGGCTATGAAAACCATAAAAAGGAAACTAAACTGAGATTAGGAAATAAGTATTCTACTAATAATTCCTGTTCTGCTATTAATTCACAATATGACTTTTGGTAAATTATTTTATTTTTCTAGGTTTCAATTTTCTTGTCAACAAATTGAAGGAAATTAACTAGGTCAACTCTAAAAAAAAAATCCATGTTTAAGATTCTTTATTTTATATCCTAAAAAATGAGGGAAAGTGACTTTAGAAAACAGAGATGAAAACAATTTAAATTTCCACTATTCCTAAAACTCTGTATTCTAATGCCTCTTCAGACATTCAATATTTTTCATTCAAAAGTCATTTCCATTTCTAAAAAATTTGTGTTGTATTTTGTGTTCTAAGTCTCTCAATTCTGACAGTTTTGTCCTCAAGACTTTCCAATTTTCTTGCAAGTGTTTAGCCCTAAGATGCTCAACTTTAACATCTGAATCAAACTTCAAAGGTCCCCTTTACTTTCTACATTCCTGTAATTTTAATTCTCTAAGACAAGAAGATACAATGATATTGGTGTGGGCAGATATACACAATTATCTACAGAAATATTTTAATCCATTTGTAGATAAATGATTTGGGCTGACAGGGTAAGCTCTGTAGAAATAATCATTTAAATAAATCTGCATAATTATTTCCAGTAGCAAAAATATAGAGAAAAAAATTAATCAGGTTGGATTCTGGGCTGTAATTCAGGTCTTGATTAGATTTTCCAAAGGCACTACTAAATTTGCTGTGTCCTCAGTAACAAGGTGTGCATTTAGTTACAGCTGTTTCTCAATATTCTAAATGAGCTGTCAATTATTGTGACAGATATGGAAACTCAATATGACAAGGAGGGGGACCCAGGTTAAAATTAGCTTCCTCTAAGCATCATGGAAAATGGATCTCCCTTCCATGGAACCCTTAATATATAAACATTCTATCAGGATTCCATCTTTTATTCTTTCATGTTTTATATTTAAATATAAAACCTTTCCCTCTCTCCAGTGTTGGTAACATTCTTCATGGTCTTCTTTCAAAGGTTAATATTTCAGTACTTTATAGGCATTATTGAATTTGGCAAAGTCTAAAGCAGTTTCAGGTAAAGGCATTCACTTTTAGTTATTGATTTTGTGCTTATACCTAAGTCTCGATTAGTATAAATAATGAATCTTCTGAAGTGGTCACATTATTCAAATTCATTCATCCATTGAGCTGGAACCAATTACCATATTTATATAATTATAACAGAACATAGCAAATAGGAATACCACTGTACATTTCATGGGATTCATTAGTCATAATAATGGGATCTAGCTGTATTCTTGCAATAGGGTAAGAGGGTTGACTTTCTATGGAGCATGAGAAAGGGAGCACCATACTTTCCATTTGCTCAAAGAGTAAATTGCTTTAGAAAACTGTATTCAATCCAAAGATGTGATTTGTGGATAGAAATCTCACTGGAAAAAGCCGAATTAATTGACAACTAATTGACATTGGGCAAGTTGATCTTTCTGAGCCTTTGTTCTCTTATCTTTAAAATAGGAATAATAATACCTGATTTTAAATTGAATCCATTCTGTCAGATACCTACTAGCTATCTTACTCTGAACAAGTTGCTTAATTTCAAAAAAAAAAAAAAATCAGTTTCTTGATTTATAAAAAGGAGATAATATTAGAAATTAGTTTAACAGATTCATTGTGAGGATCAAATGAGATAATTTGAAACTTTCTTGTTGTTGTCATTTTTCCAGTTATAAGTGACATCTTGCCCTTTGGAGGTTTTCTTGGTGAAGACACTAGTGTGTGGTTTGCCATTTTCTTGTCCAACACATTTTACAGACGAGGAACTAAGGAAACCAAATTGACTAATGTGACAAAAAAGGAAAATGATGAATGTTGGAGAAGATATAGGAAAATTAAAACATTAATGCATTTTTGTTGGAGTTGTGCACTGCTCTAACCATTCTAGAGAGTAATTTGGAACTGTGAACAAAGGGAGACTATATTGTGCATACCTTTTTGACCCAACAATACCCTGCTAGTTCTCTATCCCAAAGAGTTCATAGAAAAGGGAAAAGGACTTACATGAGCAAAAATATTTATAGAGGCTTTTTTCTCACTGCAAATTATTGGAAATTGAGGGGATCCTTGTCAATTGGGGAATGATTAAACAATCAGTGTATATGAATGTAATGGAATAAGATTGTGCAATGAGAAGTAATAAATTTCAGAGGAAAAAAAACTGAAATAATTTGTAGGAACTGATGCAAATGAGAAAAATTAGAAAAACAGTATGTAATATGAACAGCATTGCATCAAGATTAAGAATGAGTGACTCAGCTCTTGTCAGCAATAAATGATCCAGGTATAAAGGACTAACAGAGGAATATGCTATCCACATCTAGATAAAGAATTGATATACTCTGGATATAGATTGAAGCATATTTTTTCACTTATTTTACTCTTTATTCTTTGATCTATTTCTTCTTTCCTAACTGTCACTAATATGGAAATCTGTTTTACATGATAGGATATATATAACTTATTTCAAATTATTTATTCTTTTAAATAGGGAGGAGGAAGAGGAGGAATGGAGCTCAAAAATCTTGCAAAAGTGGATGTCAAAAATTGATTTGACATATACTTGGGGGGAAATACTATTTAAAAAAAGTTTCTGAGGACACATTTGAATTCAGGAAGATTTGTCTTTTTTACTATAGTATAGTTTTCTATGAATTATTTTAATAATTTTAGCTCTCTTTCTAATTTATATTTATCCCACAAAGGTATGATGAAGTGTGAAGTACTTAATATATTGGGAAATGTTTGGAAAAGCTTATGCATTATGTGCAAACATATGTGTATATGTATGTACATATGGCTGAATATATGTACATGTATATATGTGTGTGTACATATATGTATATATTTGCATGTATTCCCTTTGAAATCTAAGTGAACAGGAGCAGATCCAAATTATGACTAGTCAGAAGCTGTTTACAATTATTTTTGAACTGGATGTGATATTGAGAAAGACAATACTCTTCAAAAGCATCATATCCTAATTATTTATGGCTCACATTTTAAAATTAAAGCAATAGTATATTAAAAAATTAAAGAAATAGTATTATCAAATTGGAAAAAATTTTAGAAGTCACTGGGTCCAGCTTGCTTTTTAAAAAATTGAATGAAATTACAGTTAAGAGAAGGAAAGCAAAGTTCCTAATATATCATATAAAGTTAAAATCCTAGAACTGAGACTTGAAATTGTCTCTTCATTCCTAATTTTAATACTCTTTACATTCGGCCAGAACAACAATGATATCATCAATATATATACATTTTTCATTGGTGTATCTATGTCTATAGATTTATCTATATCTATTTACATCTATGTATGTATAATAAACTATTTCTGCCCTGTCATATTTTGTAGTTATTATTTTTGTCATTCTAAAATACTAAAGGCATCTTCTTTCTGGTCTGTCCCAATCTATCCTTTGTCTAATAGTCTGCACCACAGATACTTCTCTGGGGCCATAAACAACTGTTTAGTGAGATTTCTCTGTATCAAAATGCCAGCATACTGCATTTTGGCCATCTTG
Organism: Antechinus flavipes; assembly: GCF_016432865.1. Lineage (NCBI taxonomy): Eukaryota > Metazoa > Chordata > Mammalia > Dasyuromorphia > Dasyuridae > Antechinus > Antechinus flavipes. The sequence goes on from NC_067403.1 coordinate 232,627,450, forward strand.
TGGCTATGCTTCTGGCACAGCAGCTGCCTCAACCCTTCTCATCACCAGTATTCTTGCTCCAGGAACAATAATCAAATCAACAGGATCATTTCTAGAAAGGGCACCTCCATCAAATCTTATAACTCCAATCATCATCACTCCAACTTCCCAGACAAAACCACATCACCCCTGGACACCATACCCATATAATGTCATGTCTTTCCCAATTAGAACATAAACATCTCAAGGAGGCAATCTCTTTTAATAATCTTATCCTGAATCCTTAGGCTACAAGGATTTCATCAAGACTTTTTAAAAGTATGTATGTATAAAACATATATATCTTATGAAATTTATATAAAATATGGAATACACATATAAATATATACACACATAAATTTATTTAGATATATACATGTATATACACATTCATACATCCACACACATGTATATATATAGCATCTGGATTGCCCATCTGTCAATTCTTTTTTTTTTTTTCTCTTTAAATTATGTTACCAGTCAAGCAAATTCTTAATTATGTCTTTAACCCCATTTTTCACATAGAGGTTATCATTGTTAATATGACTATTTCCTGCAACCATATTCTTTCAATCCTATTTTCCAAGTTACTTCAGCTTTATTTGGTTTTTATTTGCTTCTTTAAGATGATTGGAATCTCTGATTATCTGATAATTGTACAGCCTCTCCAATTGTTTTAAGCAAACTTCTATGAGAGAGAGAGAGAGAGAAAGAGAGAGAGCAAGCAATGATAATAATAAAGTAGTTAAAAGGATAATAATGATAAATGCAAATTAAATGTATAAAATTTAATGAAGATTGTTGTTGTTCAGTCATTTTTTAATCATGTCCATCTCTTTGTGATGTCTCTCCATTTAGGCCTTTCTTGACAAAAACACTGAAATATTTTGCCATTTTTTTCTTCCATCTTATTTTTCAGATGAGGAAACTAAGGCGAACCATGTTGATTGACTTGCTCAAGGTCAACAAAGATAATGTGTCTGATGCCAGATTTAAACTTAGAAAGATGAATCTTCCTGACTTCAGGCCTTGCAATTTATCCCCTGTGCTGCCTAGTTGTCCTATTGAAGAGTATTAACAGGTTTAAAATATTTCTATTATACACTTGAAGTATTTATTAAAACACTAAAAATAAAAAGTCATTTTATTGTGAATAAATATAACCACGAAAGACTATGACATATCAATTAAGTTTACAAATTTTGTTTGGAAAAATAGATAAATATTCATATAAATCTCTAAATAAATGCATATCTATATCTATCTATTGATCTATTTCTCTACATATCCAACATTTGTGTAAACAAGAATCTTGTTACTCTCTGTTAGCATTACAAGAACATAATGCTCTATAGAATCTCTGGTCAGATGGCTCAGCACATATTGCATTGGGTATGGAGAATCCTCTGGGTAAAATTTACTTTCCAAATGATTGATAAAAACAAGCAGAAGAAGCTGGCAGGCCAGGCTCATATTTTACTAAACAGTATTGGCAGTGAAGTTTAAGACAAACACACAAACACACTCGTCTAGCCAAAGTGAAATGAGAAGAAAGCAAAGTTGTTCTGTGGATCAAGACCAAATAATTCTGGATCTAGAGATGGATGGGACTTGACGAGCTGTTTATTTCCAAACCTTAATTTTCTAGATGAAGAAACATGGACCTAAGAGCTTATGTGGCCTATTGGATGTCACATAAACCATAAGTCACAGATCCGACCTTAGATTCTCTCAATCTGAATTCCTTGTTCATTCCATGGCACTATTCTTGAACCAGAATTTCAATCTGCTTTCACCTTGAATTGCTTTTAATGTTTTTTTTAAGTAAACATACATTTACACACACATATCTTATTCGTTAGGTTTAGGGTAGACCTTTGTCCTAAATGTGGCATCATGACAGAGACATAGATACTTATTTATTATGGAATGAGGGAAGCAAGACCATATGGAAAAGAAAATAACCTGAACATTGATTATGTTGTCTTTTTTTTTCTTTTATAGCTTTTCTAATCAGAGAAGGTAAGCTTCAATTATCTGGAATTATTGAGCATATAGAATGGGTCTAAGTGGGTTTTATAACATTATCCTAGAGAACCTACATGTAATAAGTACTATAAGGACATGCACAATCAAAAAAGAAATTGAGTATGTGCATATTCTTTGAGTGAGGGATAATGGAAGAATTTGGATTGTTAAAATTGCATTTAGATAATTTTCTAAGGCTCAGAGAAACAGCTTCAGTGTTCGATAGATTCTCTAATGAGACTTTTTTGGGGGAAATTGAAAAAAAAAAAAGACATAGGCTGAGAATAAGCTGAATTGCTGTTTCTACCAGTGGAGGGAATACTTGCGGTTATGTGATCACAGACCTGTTGTATAGACATATTCTCTTACCCAACTCTGTCCTGAGAACTAAAGAAAATTTTATAGGGAAAATCCTTTCGGTCTAGGATTTTCATCCTGATCATTCCTGTATAGGCAGAATTGGCTTTTGGAAATAAGATCTTATTCCTGTTCATGGGTCTGAGCCAAATCTATAATGTGCTTCTTAACTCCCTCCTTTCTTAGTGTAGGTCCCTTTTTAAAATTTTTATTCTACCATGGATGTGTGATCTAAAATAAAGAATTAGATAGCAAACATGTCAGCTTGACCTGTGTTACCCTGCCCTAGAAAGGGTCTGAGAATGCTCTGATATGGATCTGAAACCTTCTCTTTGAGGGATATACAGCTTATCCTTGGATGCTGAAATGGTTGCTTATGGCATGTTCCCAGCCCAATTTTGCTCCTAGTATCTGAAGTTCTCCTTGCCTTTATACCTATGCCAACCTGAGTGAGATGATCTCACTATGGCTTTTTCTCCGACTTTCCTTTTAAGGATTCAGTCTTGTGAATTTTCCAATTCTAAGTTTTTTGGGGAGGACATTGCTTTTTTATGTCTTATATTATTATATATTTCCAAATATATGCAAAGATACTTTTCAACATTCACTTTATTTTTTATTTTTATTTTTCAGCATTCACTTTTTTATTGTTATTTTTTATTTTTAATAGCTTTTTATTTACAAGTTATATGCATGGATAATTTTACAGCATTGACAATTGCCAAACCTTTTGTTCCAATTTTTCCCCTCCTTCCCCTCACCTCCTCCCCTAGATGGCAGGATGACCAATACATGTTAAATATATTATAGTATAAACTAAATACGAAATAAGTATACATGATCAAACCGTTATTTTAGCATTCACTTTTGCAAAACCTTGTATTCCACATTTTTCTTCCTCTCTTCCCTTGCTCCCCAAGATAGCAGGTTTAGGTAAAACTGCAATTTTTCTAAACATATTTTCATATTTATCATGCTGTGCAAGAAAAACCAGATTAAAAGTAAAAAAAAAAAAAAAAAACAAGAAAAGAAACAAAACAAATAAACAGCAATAACAAAGGTAAAAATACTAGGACGTTGCTTCTTAATCAGTTTTTTTTTTGTTCTTGCTTTTATTTTGCTAGAAACTAAATAACATTGTATTAATAAATATCAAAAATTGTTCTTGATCACTCCTTTTAAAGTTGGACTTTTTTTTTGGTTTATTCAAAATGAAATCATGCTATTTTCTTAATTTTAGAGATAAAATGACTTCAGAAATCATGTAACTCAATCTTTTCCCAAATAAGATTCCCATAAGCATGATCATTTTCCTGGGAGACTTTTCTAGAGTGAACTCACCATATCCTAAGGCAGTTCATTCCACTTTTGATAACTCTTATTATTATGGCAATTTCCTTTATGCCAAGAGTAAATATATATCAACTTCTTATTATTCCTAGCTCTCTCCTCTGAACCCTGATGAGGGGAGGCAAATCTCTCTTCTCTATGATAGCTCCCTTCTAATATTTTACTCTCTGGGCCTTTACTTGAGTAGAATAATTTTGCTCATAGATGTAACTTATAGGATATCAATTCAGGAGCAGAAAAGTTCATTTAAACATTTTCTAGAAACATTTTGTTAATAGGTTAAGAAAATATTAGAATATTACTGTGCTATAAAAAATGTTGAAACTGGCATTTCTTGCTCTCTTAACCAAGCATCAATATCAGAAATTCCATATTCTTTACTATGGTAGTTTCCTTTAGGTTTTTTTTTTTTTTTTTTTGTTGTTGTTGTTGTTGTTGTTGTTGTTTTTTGTTTTGCTCAAAACCTATCAATGCCACTTTTATAAGGGTGTTAAGAACTGATCACAAATAGAGTCTAGTCAACTCAAGATACAATAGAGAATAACATGCTCTTATTTTTCATCACTACCCTCCATGTTAATATAGTCTAAAATTGAACTTTGTCTTCCAGATCACAAAAATAATCACCTTGAGCTTGCATTCCATTAACTTGTCAATACAATACAAATAATTAGGAGTGGGTAAAATTATAAGAATATAAAAAAAATTGTTAAAAGAAGGCTTTTAAAAAAGCACTGTTATCTTTATATTTTAGCTTCTAGAAGTGTGCATTCATAGATTAACTAAATTGTTGTTGTTTGATTGAATTGAAAGTGAGGGTCATAGGTTCCTTAATGAAAGGGCTACATTTTGCATATGATTTCAAGTCTTCAAAGTGTCAAAATGCCCAGAACTTGCCTAAACTTAGTAGAAAATTACCCAATACAACTTTAGATTTCAAAAATATTCATTATAACTTTACTTGAATAGAATAATTTTGGTCATAGATGTGATGTATAGGATGTCAAGTCAGGAGCAGAAAAGTTCATTATAACATTTTCTAGAAATATTTTGCTGACAGGTTATGAAAATAATGGAATACTATTGTGTTATAAAAATGATAAAAGTTGACATTTCCAATAAATGCATGTTAAACAACTACATTTCCAAAATCACTATGCTAATCATTGGGCATCCAAAGATAAAAGGACAAAATCTTCCCCAACCCAAAGGAATTAACATTATATTGAAAAATGTGGCATTTAAACAAATCGTACAAACTAGATGATTTGAGGAAGGAGAGAACGTTTCCCCATTTAAAAAAAAAAAAAAAACTTCCTTTAATTGAAAATATTTGAAAAAAGTAAAGATTCTAAGAGGTGCAAGTATAAAAGAAGTTTATTCTAAAAATGGGGTACAGTATCTAAAAAGTCTTAAAGAGGGAGAGAATATGATAATTTCATTTCTTTGGCCAGCTTGACTTGATCATTGAATAAGTGAAGGTAAGTGAATAAGAGATAATTATGGATAGGTCACTTGGAACTACACTGAGAAAGACTGAAGAGTTTATATAGTAAATTAGACCATTTGACTAAATATCTATGACTAGACAAGTGATATGGTCATATTGAATCTCCTGTTAGTAAAGTCATACTAATAATAGTTTATATTTACTTTTTATTTTTTATTATGATATATATAATATATAATAAGTAAATAAATAAATAAATGTTTTTATATTATTTTATTACATGTATATATCATATTATATATTATATTATATATATATTATTATGTATAATATAATATATTAAAATGTATTTGTTATATAATATTATATTTAATATATTATATATTTGTTATATATTTTTATTATATATATTAACATATATTATATTACATATTTTATTTCTACAAAATCTTTGTATATTCCTTATGCATTTCCATGATACAAAATAAGGAAATATATCTAGGTTTTTCATTCTCTCTCTATTTTTTAACCCATAGTTTTGTAAGAGTAATAAAGCTGTAGGAATCAACATTTTTGATTTGCTAGGAAGCATGGGACTGAATTACATAGAACCTTTCATTTTTTCTGCATAGTATCAAAATTACTGCCACTGATATGATTCATTAATGAGAAGCATCAGAGATTCAAAACAAAACAAAACAAAACAAACAAAAACAACAACAAAATGGCTCTCTATGATACCAGAATTGGCTTGGGCCTTGTGTTAACTATTTCTTACTAACTATCTGAAATGATTCTATAAAGTAGTTAACCCACATGAACATCTTCTCCATATCTATAGACACAAAACAATTATACCTAAATAGATTAGATGACTTCAGCAAAGAAATCTGGTAGAAGAAGACATATAATACTTTCTTCTAAGAATTCTTTTTTTTTATTTTTTGAAATAAATCAATCAAATGGATTAGATGATCTCTACATTCCATAATTCTATGATTCTATTTGAGTCACTTATTATTGATTAAGTTCTGTGTTAAATATCTTTTTGATCATTAAAAAATTATAAGAACTGTAATCTGCTTTCCCAAAATTTACAATTTTATTCATCAGAGTAGAAATTTTCTAAGCCATGCACCACTTTGGAAATCTGATGAAACCCTTGAACTGCTCAGATTAAAGTTTGTTTTAATAATAAGAGAAATACTAATATTTAGTTTTAAAGGTTAGTAAAAATAAAAGTACTATTTTGTTTCTCCTTTTAAGATCATGAACTCTCTGAAATCTATCCACAAATCATGGAAGCCAGTATAAGAACTATTAGCCTAAACAAAGAATCTTAGATTTTTTTAAAGATATTTTGAAATATGTATAATAAGAATCCCCCCCCCGCCGCCATTTTCTAAAGAGTTTGGAATTCAGACACTATAAAGGAATTAAATAGTTTATTATCTTTCTTTATCTTGTTGTTTAGATTATCACTTTTTATTTCCTGCCTATAGTTGCTGTGTTACAAATATTCAGCTGCTCACTCAGGGGAGGTAATGAATTCTGAAACAGGTGTTCTTCATTGTATTGCATAATCGAAGTTCCTATTTCCAAACCTTCTCTCTGTCTTTTATGGCACATTAAATCTGCCATCCATTTAAAGAAAATAAGAGGTTTATTAGTGCTTCATGAACTTGTGTGAGTGCAGTCAACTAGTAAAAGGAACTATGTAAAAAGAGGGGTTAATAAAAGGGATTAATCCTAGGAAGAAGAGCTGACTGAGAAAAGCAAGTAAAATTTAAACAAGGTAAAATTTGACTTTGACAGATAATGTAATGTTTGCATCTGAACTTTTGTTTCTTATTTTACCCCTATATCTTAGATATCCATTGACTTCCAGAAAGGAGGTTTATGTATGATGAACTTCTTACTCTCTTTTGGCAATTGATAAATTAATTAGTAGAAAGTTGTTAGTGAATGTGCAAAATGCACTTAAAAGCATTTAGAGAAAGATGTGTTTAATAAATGATTCAGGTTATACTTGTGATTTTATTGATATGAAGAACACAAGTTGCTGAGGTTGGCTCGTTTTCCATTATCTTATATTGCTTTATATTGGTAAATAGAATATAAAATGCATAAAAATTTTGCTCAAAAGATTTCTCTTCTCACGTTAAATATTACCTATCATTAGAAAAACTTCTAATTTAATTCAATTTTGACAAGTATTGTGTCCTTACTCTGTGCCCAGCACCTTTCGAGGCATTGCTTTAACGTTTAAAATGGCTAGTAAATAGTTGTTGCCATGAAGAATAAAATGAACACATTTGAAGGAGCTAATTGAAAATCTTATGATCAAATGTGAAAATCAGTGAGTGAAAAGAAGAGGATATCTTCTATAATATCTGACATATTGAAATTACTTATTATATGCTTGTTAATTTATTTATTCATCTAGAGCATATACATGAACTTTACTTTAAGACTATTTGATGAAGAATATTAGTGTAGATGGTCTATGGGGAGGGAAGGCAGATACTGAAACAAGAACAAGAAAGATTGTTCAAGACGGAATAAAAAGGAAAACAAAAATCATTAAAATTAGAAAGATATTAATGATATTTTCATCTATTTGTTAAAAATAAGTCTAAGATTTGATGTTTATATTATTCCTTGATGATTATATCTATAAAGGGATGACCAAACTATCCTTGATGGTGATTAGTGGATATTTATTTAATGAAAGGATAGCTGAATGTCATCTATTATTACATAGAATTAAATATAATGGATACAATTCCCATGGATGTTTCAAAATTCACTGCCTCTCAAGTGCATGTTCAAATAACACTCAAGGTGACCTTCTGTCAAAACTCATTTCTGCTACATAATTAGTCCACCTTTTTCTCTGGATATTCATGGACTTATTAATATCTAATGCCAATTCACACTTTAAGCTATTATTAGTAATGTATTTTATGCAGTTGTCACAACAAGTCTTCCTATTATCACTAAATTCCTCTTCAGTTTTGAAAGTTCTAAGTTTGGGCATTTTCATATAAACAATCTTACTGAGAGAATATTACACTATGCATATACCCATCTACATATGCCTTATACGTTATAAGGATTTTGACTATGTGTTGTTGTTATTCAACCACCTTCAGTCACTTCTGACTCTTTTTGACTGTTTTAGATTTTTTAAGCAAAGATAATAGCAAGGTTGACTATTTCCTTCTCCAGCTCATTTTAAAGATAGGAATTGAAGCAAGTAAGGTTGAGTAAATTTCCCAGAGTCACACAGCTTGTAAATGTCTGAGTCTAAATTTGAACTCATTAAGATGAGTCTTCCTGACTTGAAGTCTAGAATTTTATCTACTATACCACTTAGCTATCAGTTTTGATGATGTAATTTCTGAAATCCTTTCAAATTATTTGATTCTATGAATAGAGAGGAAGAGTTGCTAAGGAAGCAGAGATAACTAAAGGAGTTCATCTTTAGGACACAGAAGAACTTAAGAAAAAATGTTTCTTTGGCATAGAAAACTTTTGTGGTCACATTCATATTTCATTATAATTGATATAGTCTGGAAATGAAATTATGACTTGCGAGCAATAATGTGAATTCATAGAGCCATCAAATATTCATCTTCATAGCTTCTGGTATGCAATGGAAAGCAGATGCCATACAAACTAGAAATTAAAACAATGAACAAAAACTCATATTAGTAGTAAAAAAAAACATGAATAAACATTTTCTAATGCTATTTAACTTAGAGTTAGTGTGCTACATTAACAAGGGATTAAAGTAAGACTTCTAGAATGTTTTACCATTAATATCTGCTTTGACAGACATCGTAAAACTGAGCCACATTAAAACAAATTTCTGATTTCAGGCAGTGTAAAGAAAACTACTACTGGAAGGTGTTCTGGTTTTCTATCAACTTACTATGGAGAAGAGATTTTAAGGGTTTGGAAGAATAATGGATTTGTAATTATGTGACAGTTATTTAGACACTTCAAAATCCAGCTTTAAAACAGAGTGTGCAATTGTCCTTCTTTTTACAGGAGATCACTGAAGATAGAATTGTCCCAGCCCAAGGTCAACTATTAATGAGTAAAATAAATGGAAAGTCAAGATGTCCCAATTGCAGGAGCAGATCTTCAAGGGAAAGCAGCTGGTTAGTGAAAACTATATTGATTCAGAAAGCTCACAAAGGTAAGAACAGAAATCATCCACAATTATTTAGAAGACTGAATGAGTAACTTCATATTTTGTACAGGTCACACATAACAGCAGCAACAACAAAAATAGATATGGGAAAATAACAAGAAATAAAAACATGTCTTACTAGCAACTATACATTATAGGAGGTACATTAGATAGCATTCAGAGAAAAATGACCAATAGTACAAAGGAACTACAATTCATGCTACATGAAAACCAGCAAAAGGCTGAAGCAGAAAGAGGCATTAGCCATAATGAGGAATCACAGCGTCTCACTTGGAGAAATCAGAAGTCACTTGGATGATCCTATTTTAAAATAACATATTTAATTTCTCTCTTCAAATATAGATGAATACACATACATATTACAAAAAATATTTATTTTAGAAATAATCTATTAGGTCTATTTCAAGGTGGAAAGTGAAGAAAGTTTACAGATTGAAAACTATAACTATTCCACTATATGACTTAGACTGTATAGTTCTATAAATTAACCGGAATAGGTAAGTCATTGGGAGGCAACTACAAATGGCATCAGAATCAGACAGGTCAGCATACATAGCTCTCTGGTTCATAATAAAAATGATGTTTTCATGTGAAAACGTGTGCATGTGTGTGAAAAAAAATGTTAAATCTGTGTGTGTGTGGCTATCTCTGTATATTTGTCTCTGTATCTCTGCATTTGTTTCTCTCTCTGTCTCTGTCTCTCTCTCTCTGTCTCTTTCTCTCTCTCTCTTACTGTCTCTCTGTCTCTCTCTCTCTCTCTCTCTTTCTCTCTCTGTCTCTCTCTGTCTGACTTGTGTCTCTCTCTCTGGCTGTCTCTGTGTCTCTATTTCTGTTCCTGTCTTTCTCAGTCTCTGTCTCTCTTTCTCTCTTTCTCAAGGCCTTATATTTTGACTCCCTAAACTTTGTCAACAATGTGGTGATAACTCAAATTAAGATCGAAGATGAGAAACTACCTAATTGAACTTGGAACTGAACAAAAATCTTCTCTATCACAAATCCAGAGGTGACTATCCAGATTAGATTTCAAGATGTCCAGTAAAAGGATATTCATTATTGTCCAAGGTAGCTTATTCACTTTAGTTATGACTAATTGTTAGAAAGTGTTGTTTTTTTTTCTTATAGTAAGCCTAAATTCATTGCCTCTAGTTCTGGCTTCTGGATTCAGATGAATAAAGCTAATGCGCTACCCAACGTATATATATACTTTGTATATGTATATGTATGTATATATGTATATATTTAATAATGATAGTGTTTTACTTCTCAAAATATATTCAAAATAGTTTTTTTTAAACATTCACCCTTGTAAAACTTTGTGTTTCAAGTTTTCCCCCTCCCTCTTTTTCTCCCATCTCCCTTAGACAGCAAGTAATTCAATGTAGGTTAAACATATGCAGTTCTTCTAAATATATATCCACATTTATCATGTTTCAGGAAAAAGAATGAGAAAAGGAAAAGAAAAACATGCAAGCAAAAAATAATAACAACAACAAAAGCTGAAAGCACTATGTTGTGATCCACATTCAGTCTCCATAATCCTCTTTCTGGATGGAGATAGCTGTATCCATCATAAGATTATTGGAATTGCCCTAAATCACCTCATTGTTAAAAAAAAAAAAAAGAGCCACATCCATTAGAACTGATCATCATATAATCTTGTAGTTGCTCAGCACAATGTTCTCCTGGTTTTACTTACTTCACTTAGTGTCAGTCCATGTAAGTCTTTCCAGACCTTTCTGAAACCAGCCTGCTGATCATTTCTCATAGAATAATATTCCATTACATTCATATACCATAACTTATTCAGCCATTCTCCAGTTTGATGGTCATTCAATTCAAAAGAACTGTTAAAAACGTTTTTTTGGTACATGGGGGTCCTTTTCCATTTTTTATTATCTCTTTGGGATATAGATCCAGGAGAGACATTGCTGGCTCAATGAGTATGCACAGTTTGATAGCCTTTTGAGCATAGTTCCAAATTGATTTCCAGAATGATTGGATTAGTTCACAACTCCACCAACAATGTGTAAGTGTCCCAATTTCCTCACATCCTCTCCAACATTTATCACTATCTTTTCCTTTCATCTTAACTAATCTGAGAGGTATGAAGTGATACAAGTTATAATTCTTAAAAGTTTTGAAGGCAACTATCTATCATTTACCCTTATTAGCTTCTCTTATTTAGGGTATACATTATTTTCTTCAAATTAGCCCTCTATATTGTAAGCATCAGACTCTTCATCTACTTTATTATCAAGTTCTAATTGCTTCATTCAATCTAGAATAGAGTAGTTCAAATGTGGCCTCTCCAAAGTAGAGAACAGTGGTATTATATTTTCTTTATTCTCTGATGAAAACTGATTTTACATCAGCTATTCTTGGTGGTCCCACCACACTGTTGATTTATTCTGTGCTTAACCTGACTAAAACTCCCAGATTTTCTGTAAAACACAGTGCTGGGTAGACATACCTCTTCCATCTTATAGGAGGAGAGATGATTTTTCAAATCCAAAAACATTATTTTGCATGTATTAAATTTAATCATAATTGATCTGTGTCAATATCCTAATCTGTTAACATCTTTTTGAATCCTAATTCTTTCAGTTAGTATGTTTAGTGTCATTCAGATTTGAATCACATACAAATTTCATCAATGTTTTATATTTGTCTTTAAAAAGATCACTGATGTTATTCAGTAACATTTAGTTTGAAAAAGACTAATTATTTAGATATTCCTTTAGAGATAACCTTCCATATGAACACTTGAGTCTTGAAGGAGAATCCATTAGATTTAACCATACAACTTGTGAATCTACCAGTTTTTAGGCTAGCATTGAAAGAACATACTCTTTTTTTAAGCAAGTAAAATTTCTGATGTTAAAAATTCAAATTTATTAATCATCATTTCCCCTTTGAATATATATGTGTCCCATTAAATTGAGGAAATCTGAAACTGATCAGACTTTCAGATTGTCCTTTTCCCCTGTTGCAAAGTTCGACATCCATGTCCTGGTGGGTGAGCTTCTTCTATCTACATATATAGAAATTTCTATAGTTATAAGGCTCCATCTTAGCTTATGTATTATTTGATGGCAAATACCCTAATTATATAGTTTTCTGAATCACATATAAGCTGTTTCTAGTCACTTAATTAGTATTCCTTGAACATAAAATTATAGAATCAGAGCTGGAAACAACTTTGTAACTATCTAGTCTAACTTCCTGATTCTATAAATGAAGTAACTGATGCCCAGAGGTTTTCTGTCTTTCTTAGATTATACACACACTAAGTTAAGATGCAGAATGTGAATCCATGTCTTTAATTAATTTCCCCTCATGTTGTATCATACTATATAATCATGCTACATGAATTAATTGGAATGGAAAGATATGTGAAGATGTTTAATTACAATTATTAATAATAGCATGATTAATTATAATTGTGATACCTGTCAATATGTTTATCATGTTTAAACTGTGCCTATCATTTATGCATATATAATCTTATTTGATCCAGTTGACTTTCATCCTAATTGACCATTCTTCAGTATTTAATATTGTGATAGCTTTCTCCCCCTGAATTTTCTCTCTTTGATACTGCTATCTCTTGGTTCTCCTTTTGCTTTTTTACTGCATTTGTGTAGGTCACATATTGCATCTCAATATAAGATTTACATATTAACTGGTATTATACCCCAAGGCTGTATCTCAAGTTTTTTCCTTTCTTTTTTCTCTTTGAAGTTGTTCATTGGGTGGTCTCATTATGTCCCATGAATCCAATCGTTTTCATTCTGTTGTAAGCCCAACACCAGTATCCCTTCTGAGCTCTAGTTTTTTAGGACTCCTTTTCTATTGGACATTTCCAGCTGTATGTATTATAAATGTCTTAAACACTATGAGTTATATTTCACAAAAATCTCCATTCTTTTCTTCTACTTTCTTTTTTCTTTTTTTTTTTTTTTTTGGGCTGAGGCAATTGGGGTTAAGTGACTTGCCTAGCGTCACACAGCTAGGAAGTGTTAACTTTCTGAAGTTAGATTTGAACTCAGGTCTTCCTGATTTTAGGGCTGGTGCTCTATCCTCTGTGCCACACAACTGTCCCACTTTCCATTATTTTTAAGGAACAACCATTCTTCTTGACAACTTTGGCGTTATTCTTGATTCACAATCACATTACCTCTACATATCAGATTGGTGACTGAATATCACTTCTATCTTTATGACATTTCTCCTTTGTGTCAACTTGTCTCCACTCAGTCATCACTCCAGATCAGGTTTCTATCATTTCTCATCAGTACTGTTGCAATATTCTCCTAACTGGTCTCTGATTTAAATTTTTCTTTCTTCCAATGATGGTGATGATGATAATAGCTAATATTTATATAGCACTTACTATGTGCAGGAGATGGGCTAATCAATTTATAAATCTTGTAACTAATCACAACAACCCTACTTCTATCATTATCCCTATTATACAGATAAGGAAATTCAGGCAAACAGAGGTTAGGTGACTTGCTCAAAGTTAGATGTCTAGCAGCTGTCTGAGGCTGGATTTGAACTCCGGTCTCCTTAATTCCAAGCTTGATAGTCTCTTCCATACACTGCTTAACTGCCTCTAATTCATTTCTCATTCACTTGCCAAAATACTGAGAATAAATATTACTCTTTTAAAACTCATACTTCAACTCAATAAAGTCCAAACAACTCTCTTTGTTATTGTTAACATGCCAGCTTATTACATTACAAGGTTTATTCCACATTTTATATTCCCTTTTCATTTTATAGTTTAGGTATACATTCTAATTTCTATGACTCATAGATTCTGCTCAATACACTGTTCCTTTTAACTGGCAATGCAGCATATTTTCTCAGTTCCTTCTGTTAAGAACCCTGGTTTCCTTTAAGAAAACACACACACACACACACACACACACACACACACACACACACACACAACACATATGGGAGCGTGCCTTCATAATTTGTCTGCCTCAATAAAATGGGACAGATTTTTTGTAGTGGTTTAAATATGATGTGAATTGTGAGAGACTTAGCAATTACTACTATATGTCTTTGTTTCAGAACTATAGTGTAGAGTAAATGATGAGAAAGCTAAAGGGATTGAAGTAGAAAATAATTCAGAGAAACCTGGGTAAATATCCATGAACTGAAGCAAAAGGAATACATTCTTATTATAATTGCAAAATTGTAAAACTGAAAACCTTTTGATGACTTAAAAACATTTATCAGTGGCCTGAACAATCATGATTCCAGCTATGAAGAATGATATTATCCTTTAGAAAGAGATGTGATCAACACACTACAGAGAGTGTTATTATATTCTGAACAGTAAATATATGGAATTATTTTTGCTTGATTATAAATAATTAATTTAACATTTTTTTTTCTCTCATTCCCTTTCCCATGTTATGGTAAAGTGTGAGAGGAAAATATATGATTATTATTTTTAAAAATTAGAAAAAAATCAGTGTTCCCTGTTGATAAGTATAGAATGTTCATGAATATTATGATGACTATTGGAATTTTTTCCCAAATTACACTGGGAAATTCTATTGGATTTGTTGATGAATCTTGAAACATCTTTGTGTCAGTTTCTTTATATTTTTGACAACACAATGCAAAACCAGAAGACATATTTTATATACATATAAATATTTTTATATTTGTAATAACATGTTTACATTTGTGGATATGCATATAAATGCATATGTAGAAATATATGAAGTATTTTAAAGTGTTTATGCACACATATGTGCCTTGTATGTCTATGTATACATATGCACAAATATATACACTAACCCATATACAAAGATGTATGTATGTGTGCATGTGTGTGTATGTGTTTGCGTCCACATATATTTGGATATGGGTTAGCATCAATCACATTTTGTTTTTCTTTTTAAAATCCTTTTTTTTTTTTTGGCAGATGCAGTTTTTTCTATTTTTTTTTATAATCTTATTTGCTATTACTTTGAGATATATCTCATCACTTAATCTTTATTTACTTTTTTTTCTCCCTCTCGAATTTTTCCACTTTTTGAACAAGCTGTTGACTATGAAAAATGTGAAATTGATAAAGGTGAAGACATTGTTGACTCTGCTACTGTTTCTTGGAGAAATTTAATAGATGTAAAACAATTACTACATCAAGTGGCTAAAAGAATCCAGAAGCTGCCTCCTCAAGCAAATACTTTATAGTTTGTTATGGTGTGAGATGGGACAAACAGAATAAAAATTTATTCACATATTATAATGTCACTTAATGGAGTACTTGATTCTATTTTACTTTCAAAACCCAAAACCCAAGCCTAAATGAATAATATTATCTAAAAGAGACTGATGTGACATCCAGTTAAATTATATAGAAACTGAGTAGAATATAAATTCCAATAGAATGTAAGCTTCTTGAAGGCAGCAATATCTATATTTTTATCTGTTTTCCCAGCATCTAACAAAGCATATAGTCATTAATAGATAGTGGTTGTTTAATTGAATTGATATGAATTTTCCTCTTTAGTCTTCCCTTGAATTCATGGTTCTCTTGATCATAGGATAAGGAATTCCTTCAGTGTACTCTTCATTTTATAGGATTAATTCTTATAATGAGAGGTAAGATTTATATATAATAAAGATTGATTGTTTATATCTTGATTATCTTCACTTAATAGGCTCTAATTATATCAATATTCTTTCTCCTCCATCATAATAAGTGGTCAGTGAAATGAAGAAAAGAAAAAAAAAACTAATCTCTATGGAAAATGCTTTTTTAGAGCATTTTCAAGGTAGATTTAGTAGGGAAAGGCTATTGCCTCAATCTTCTGGAATCAGAATTTGTATAATTTCTACATTTTTGACCATAATAGTTATAAAAGGGACCTCTTTTAAAATGTAATGCTTGCTTTTAAATATTGGACTGTTCCCATAAGAAAATGTTCAATATCTGAAAACAAATCTCTAAAATTAATTTATTGGAAAAACAGTTTGTAATTATATTTTCCCCAATAAAATTATTGTTATGGCTATTAAACAGATATCTCCGGTAGACACTTATTAATAAGAATTGGATATTACACCCATTTTAATATTATTCTCTTCATGTCTTAAATAATCAGGAAGTAGTGAATGCTTATGAGGAAAAGGATGTTTTGGGGAACCTAAAGAAAAAAGGCTGCATCAGTGACTATTCTTTCTGAAAGAAAAATAAATTGCTTTACATATTTCTCTATTGCCATCTTGTTTGTAATTAGTGACTTTGACTGGAGTATTGCATATTGACGTAGACAGAGGCATATGCATATATTTATTTATGCATATAGACATATTTATATTCATATATAGATATGTTTATATTGCTATACTATACATGTGTGTAAGTATGTGTCTGTGTGCCTAAATTCTGCCATGAAAGTGAAATAATGCAATTTGTGAATTATGTTTGTTTGAAAATTCTGCTCAAATCCATAAGGGTACTTGTTTAAGGACTATAAGTGTAAGTATCTGGTTGAAAAATGAAGATTTGGGGCACTGAGATGGTGAAGTAGATACATCACTGGCTCTGAATTCAAGAAGTGAATGCAAATCTAACCTTGGACTTTTAATACTTATTTAACTGTGAACCTGAATTCTCTTACCCCCAAATGTCTCACCCAAAAGAATTTATCAATTTTTCTAGATATTTTTACCCATGTGATCAGAACAAATTAATAATATTTTCAGTTTTTCAGTTCATATCTCTCTTTTCTTTTTGGGAGTGATGAATAAACATTAAATGGTCATGTAATTGGAAATAATAAACAGTTTAGTGACAAATGGAAAAATGTGAGGACTGTCCATATTTTTAGGAAGAGTTAAACTCAAATTTATGTTTCTGAAGCATGTTGTTGTTATTGTTCAATTTTTTCAAGCATGTCTAACTGATTGTGATCCTTTTGAGGTTTTCTTGGCAAACATACTGGAGTAATTTGTCATTTATTTCTCCAGCTAATTTATAAATGAGGAAACTCAGGCAAATAAGGTTAAATGACTTGTCCAGGATTACACAGCTAATAAGTGCCTGAGTCCAGATTTGAAATGCAAAGATGAGTCTTTCTTACTTCCAGCATAGCACTTTATTCATTGTGCTACTTAGTTTCCCGTTAATATCCTGAAAAATATTTATTGTCTAAAAAAACTATGGATAAATCACTTAAATCTCTCAGATACTTTTGGAATACCATATGTTACTCATAAGTTTCACCAAAGGCTCCTTACTTCTTGATGGTTGTCTTGCCACTGGACTGTGATAACTCTCTCTAGAGGAGAGAGTAAAGCTGAAAACTGTGGGCAGATCTGCCACATTCAAAACAAATTCAACTGCAAGTTCAGACATCATGTTTGTGAAGTCATTGGTCCCCTTCAAGAAGGAAGGATCAAAAATAGCAATGTGTATATTAATAGAATTAAGAAATAAAAATAGGAAGGGAACTGAGAGGTCACTTAATCCAAAACCATTCATAATCTAACCCAAATGTCCTCTAGAATGCAAACAACAACAAATTGACAAATCCATGTTTGGTCATACACAAAAGACACACAAAATACATTTCTCTAGATCATTAGTTTAGGTATTATTCTTTCCTGTTTTAATTTATACTCATAAATATTTTAAAATACTGAGAAAAATATACTCAACAATGAAATGATTGTTTATAATGGGAGTTTTCTTGCTCTGCTTGCTTCCTCAATTTGAATATTTCTGACAGTTTACTGTGCAGAAATTAAATTAAACTAATGGTCATCTGAAAGCCACCACTTGTTGTGAAAACTTCAGAAGTAGCTTTAGGGCCTGAAATGATGACCACAGTCTAAGAACCTGAATCCTGGTTCTGCTAATCAATAACTCTATCACCACAAACAAGTCATTTCACCAGTTACACCCTGCATCTTTGGGACCTGAATTATTTCATGTGATATTTGGGGACAGCGGACTGAGACACTACCCTATATACATGGTGGCAGAAACAGTGAATAGAGATGCGTAGTATGGAATGGACTATTAATAAGGAATTTCCTACTAAAACTGGGAAGAAAAACTAGGTGATTTTACTTCAATGGGGAAGAAGTATGAAATATATAGGAGCTTACTGTTTTAATTCATCATACTTGCTCAGCATCTGTTCTCCTTAATTGTTTCAGATTGCATAAGAAGTATATGTGATGTTAATATCTTTAAATTTTCAATGATCTGGGAAAGAATATATATGACCTCTTCTAAATGTAGCTTGTAAATTTATCATTGTCCTTTTCAGTTTTTCCACTTTTGAAATGAGTAAGTTAGACTGGATGACTTCCAATTTTTCTTATCATTTTCTCCTTGTTATAGCAAAACTCATATAAGTGAAAGTAATTAAGTCAAATTTCATGTATACTTAGTGCCTTCCATTACATGGGGAGGCAACTTTTGCATCAAACAAATAATTGACATATACTAGACAATGACATATAAAATGAGTTAGGTAGCTGAATATTTACACTTATGTTTTTCATTGTCACTAAATTCAACTTGTCCAGAAACAAACTTTTCCTATTTATTTCTTACTCCCTGTGTATTTTACTGTCTATTAATAGTACATCATTTCTCCAAATCATCCAAGATTAAAAAGAAAGAACTATCTTTGTCTACTTTTCCCTCCCTGAATAAAATCCAATGAATTTTCTTTCCAAATGTATCCCATAAGATTATCTTCAATGAATCATTTATGCTATCAATTACCATGAATATCTTAGTCCCAACTGCTCAGTAAAATATTCCATTTGCTGCCAGAGACATATAAAGTCTAAATTAGTTTCTGCCCTTGACAAGCTTATAATCTAACAGGAATCGTGATATTAAAAACTACACTCAAATGTAAATAAGCAGGAGGTCATATTGGAAATAGCTTAGACTCCAAGCTATAGAGTAAGTATCATAGAATTCCTATCGAATTTGTAGTTAGGATATAGTGTTAGAAATTGGATTCCAATAATCACTCATTAAATCAATGAAAAAATCTTTATTGAGAACTCAGTATGAACTCTGCTTTGTGCTAGCATCTAAGGACAGAACTATAAAGAATAAAATAACTTCTATTTGAAAAACTTTTATTCTAATAGAAGAAAAAGGTAGATAACAAATATATATATAGAACATAAATACAAAATGAATGAATATAAATGTAATATCTATCTATCTATATATATCTATCTATATATCTATCTATATATATATATATTTATATATTTATGTGTGTGCATACAATAACTTACGCATTAGGGAACTAGCCATTAGCTATAAAAATTACTATAGGATTTGGATATATAGTAAATCACATAATTTGAACCTCATGTTGATTTTTTTAATATTACTGAGATTTCTGGGAACTGAATAGTTTAATGATTTGTCCAGGGTCAAATAGTAAGTATGCCTCAGAAGGAGAACTCAGGATCAGATCTCCCTAAATCCAAAATGAGCTTTATATCCATTATGCAACATCATGTTTAATTTATGATGATGGAGGTGATGATGATGATATAACATATGACACTCTTCATTCTTCTGTCACTGAAGATTTTGCTACATCATTTACATCATTTGATTTTCACAATGATTTTTGTAGGAAAAAAAAAAAAAAACAACAACAACTGGGAATCACAGAGTCTTGACCAGAAAGAAGAGAGAAATTCACATTATTTGATACCAACTCCTGTCCTCTCTGCACTACACTATACTGCCATAGTCAATCAGTATAAATGGTAAAAAAAAAATTAATTTCTCAAGAAACAAAATTCTATTCTCTCTTTCTTCCATCCCCTAATCCTGACCCTATGTTCAAGACATTGTGAAATGGAAAATATGAACTGTCAATGAGGGATTCCATCTAATTCCTTAATTTTACAGATGGAGAAAATTAAGTCCAGAAGAGTCAAAGGAATTACTCAGCAAAACATAGATAAGAAGTAGCAGATTTGGAATTTGAATGCAGACCACTTGATGACAAAACCAATGTCCTTCCACCTGGTTTTAGTGTTAGAGGTTCCAGACCTGGCTATCCTATGCACTTTTCTGGATTTCAAGTTCTTCTTTAAAAAAGGAAGCCAGGGGTCGGGGGAAGTAGGGGAAAAATTGGAACAAAAGGTTTGGTAATTGTCAATGCTGTAAAATTACCCATTCATATAACTTGTAAATAAAAAGCTATAATTAAAAAAATAAAAAGAAGTCAAAGCTCCAGTCCTGAAGTCATGGGGACCTGAGTTCAGACCTGGTTTCAGACACTTAGCATATCCTAGTTATATGACCCTGGGCAAGTCTCTTAACCCCAATTGCCTCAGGAAAAAAGAAAAGAAAAAAGAAAAGCCACGAAAGAACCACTTTCAAATTAGCAATCCTATGTCCACAACAACAATCATACCAGGAAAAAAAATAAACAATAAAAAGAGAGCTCTTCTATCAAATTGAATACATCTCTACCTCTGTACCATTAATAAGGGGGTAAAATGTATCTTTAGACAAAATAACAAAATAAGAAACTATGGTAATATAAAAGTTTCTCTCCTTACTACCACCAGGTTCTATTTATGTGTTGTTATAGTTCCTTCTGCTTTAAGATGAGGGGTTTCATCTAAGGAGTCCCTAAGGTCTCTTCCAATTGTAAATTCAATTTCATTTTGTCAACACTTAACACTGGTCGTTCCACACATTGGACACTTGATAATATATATCGAATGGGAGAATGACTCTTCTTTGTCTAACCAAAAAGTGTAAATATAGCATTGTCAGTAAGAGAAGAAAAATATGGGGGAGGTGGGAAAAATAGGGTCACAGATTCAAGACATTATTTTGCTTCCTGCTCATCTGTGTCAACACATTGTTATCTGTGTTTATATTTACTACACTGAAAAGAATAAAAAGTACTTTCTGTAATCTACTGAAAAATTGTAAAGGCAGAAAAATATATCCTTTAAGTATTGAGAGGAAATAAGAAATGAGTATAGGAAGGAAAGAACAAAGATATGAGTTGGAATTAAAAGTCAACAATTTTGAAAGATAAAAAGAAAACATTTTTTTGAGGCAGTGCATGGTTAGAATGGGAGTGTATATGTTGTCAAGTTTAGAATCCATTTTAGGTTTATAGTGATAAATTTCTTTTTTTAAAAATAACTTCTTATTGATAGAACTCATGCCAGGGTAATTTTTTACAGCATTATCCCTCGCATTCACTTCTGTTCCGATTTTCCCCTCTCTCCCTCCACCCCCTCCCCCAGATGGCAAGCAGTCCTTTACATGTTGAATAGGTTACCGTATATCCTAGATGCAATATATGTGTGCAGAACCAAACAGTTTTCTTGTTGCACAGGGAGAATTGAATTCAGAAGGTATAAATAATCCGGGAAGAAAAACAAAAATGCAAGCAGTTTATATTAATCCCCCAGTGCTGTTTCTTTGGGTGTAGCTGCTTCTGCCCATCTTTGATCAATTGAAACTGAGTTAGGTCTCTTTATCGAAGAGATCCACTTCCATCAAAATACATCCTCAAACAGTATCATTGTTGAGGTATATAATGATCTCCTGGTTCTGCTCATTTCACTTAGTATCAGTATAGTGATAAATTTCTAACTGAATTTGAAGCTTTTGAAATTTGAATTCCCTTTATTCTTGGCAAAATGTATCTTACCATTTCAAAGAACAAAGTTATAAAATCTAACTATGTCTGTTTCCTCTTGTGTATGCCTCTATTTTTCTATCTCTGTTTCAGATGTTTTTGTTTCTCTCTATCTCTCTAATTATATCTCTATCTCTGCCTCTTAATCTTTGTCTCTGTTTCAGATTCTCTCTGTATGTTTGTCTCTCTGTGTCTCTATCTCTGTCTCTGTCATTCTCTGTATCTCTGTCTGTCTCTGATTTTTTCTCTCTTCATCTCTCTCTGTGTCTCTGGTTCTATCTGTCTCTCAACAAAATATTGTCCTTCGTAAAGTAAAGATAAACACTTGGAGAGTCAAGGGGAAAGAAAAGTTTTAAAAAGACTGAGAATAGGTTTCATTTACAATTATTCATTGTTTTATTAAATTGTTGCTTTTTGAAACTATGTCTCTAATCTTTATTAACCAAAAAAAGGGGAATCAACTATTTTATGCCAGAAAACACTATGAATGCAAGGCTGGTTCAATATTAGGAAAACTATTAGCATAAATGACTATATCAATAACCAAATTAACAAAAACCATATGATCTCAATAGATGCAGAAAAAGCATTTGATAAAATTCAACATCCATTCCTATTAAAAAAAAAAAAAAACTTGAGAGTATAGTTATTCCTATACTATTTGGGATATGCTTTCCCATTTACTATGTAAATGGAATTTTCCTTAAAATAATCAGTAGCATCTATTTAAAACCATCAGTAAGCACCATATGTAATGGGAATAAACTGGAACCATTCCCAATAAGATCAGGAGTGAAACAAGATTGCCCACTATTACCATTACTATTCAATATTGTATTAGAGATGTTAGCTTCAGCAATAAGAGTTGAGAAAGAGATTAAAGGAATTAGAGTAGGTAATGAGGAAGTTAAATTATCACTCTTTGCAGATATGATGGTATACTTAGAGAACCCTAGAGATTCTACTAAAAACTATTAGAACTAATACACAACTTTAGCAAAGTTACAGGATACAAAATAAATCCATATAAATCATTAGCATTCTTATATATCACTAACAAAATCCAACCATTACAGTTACAAAGAGAAATTCCATTTATCTATTTATTTATTTTTTGACTTTTTTTTTTTGATAAATGCAAAATCTTTTATTCCAATTTTTTCCCCTTCTTCCCCCATCCCCTCCCCCAGATGGCAGGTAGACCAATACATGTTAAACATGTTAAAGTATATGTTAAAGACAATATATGTTTACATATCCATATAGTTATTTTACTGCACAAGAAGAATTGGACTTTGAAAGAATGTACATTTAACCTGTGAAAAAATCAAAAATGCAGGCAGACAAAAATAGAGGGATTGGAAATGCTATTTAGTAGTTCACACTCATTACCCAGAGTTCTTTTCACTGGGTGTAGCTGGTTGTATTCATTATTGAACAAATGGAACTGATTTGGTGTATCTCATTGTTGAAAAAAGACATGTCAATCAGAATTGATCATCATATAATATTGTTTTGAAGTACATAATGAAGTATATAATTTCCTGGTCCTGCTCATTTCACTCAGCACCAGTTCATGTAAGTCTCTCCAGGCCTTTCTGAAATCATCCTGCTGGTCATTTCTTACAGAACAATAATATTCCATAACATTCATGTACCACAATTTATTCAGCCATTCTCCAATTGATGGGTACCCACTCAGTTTCCAGTTTGTGGCCACAAGAATTGCCACAAGTATTCTTACACATACAGCCCTCTTTCCTTTCTTTAAGATCTCTTTGGGATATAAACCCAGTAGTAACACTGCTGGATCAAAGGGTATGTACAATTTGATAACTTTTTGAACATAGTTCCAAATTGCTCTCCAGAATGGCTGGATATATTCACAATTCATAAATACCAACAATGTATCAGTGTACCAGTTTTCCCACATCCCCTCCAACAATCAGCATTATCTTTTGTACCTATCAGATCTTTGGATAAGAGAGAAACTTTAGAACAAAGAAAAATTAAAGTGCATTATGAAGGGCAAAAGGGACAACTTTGATCACCTTAAATTTAAAAAAAAAGTTTTGGCATAAACAAAACCAACAGAAACAAGATTAAAAGAGAAGTACAAAAATAAGGAGGGGGAATTGCTGTTTCTGATAAAAAGATCTCATTTCTAAAATGTGATAATTAGCTATGGATGACTCAGTTCTTATCAGCAACAACAATGATCTAAGACTAGATCAAAGAACACATGAAATAGAGTGCTATCCAAACCATATAAAGAACAGATGTACTCTGAGTGAACTTTGAATGATATCTTTTTCTCTTTTATTCTTTCTTGTGTTTTTTTTTTCTTTTGATCTGTTTCTTCTTTTGCAATTAGGAATCATTTTTTTTAAACCAAACATAATGTATTTGTATAAAATTAACAAAAAGCAGCTGGGCATACACATATGGGCAAACACATATGAAACATGTTTCATATGAAAACACATGTATAAAACATGTCAACTCTCACCTTTAAGAGAGGAAGAGACAGAAAGAATGAAAAAAAATTGGAACTTAAATGTATGAAAAAATGAATGCTAAAAATTGCCTCGATATATAACTTGGGAAAAACAAAATAGCATTTAAAAATGAAATGAGAATTATATACATATACATATATAGGTATAAATGTTTATCAGCATAATTCTGCAGAAATAATTTTTAAAAGTCTAAAATATATGCTATGGAAATGTCTTTTACATATCTCTTGTGGTAAGACCTATTTATTCTTTATAATTTTGCAGCATAATTATTGTTCAATAAGAAATGATGAAAAGTCATATTTCAGAAATACTTGTGTCAACAGATAGTAAGTGAATTGAGCAAAACTAGGAAAACATTGTACACAATATCAACAACATTGTGTCATGATCAACAATGACTAATTCAACTCTTCTCAGAAACTCAGTGATTTAAGCTAAGTACAAAACACTGAGAAAGGAAACATTATTAATATCCAGATAAAGAACTGATATGGACTCTGAATATAAATTGAAACATTTTTCCACTTACTTTACTCTTTTTTTTTTGTGTTTTTGTTTTCCTTTTGATTTATTTTTATAATTGTGACTGGTATAGAACCATGTTTTATGTGATAGAACATGTCTAAACTATATTAAAAAAACAAAACAAAACATGCCTCCATCTTTGGAAAAGCAGGGGCAAGGGAAGGAATGAGAAAAAGTTTGAAGATCAAAAATTTGAAAAAATGAATACTAAAAATTGTCTTCACATCTAACTGGGTGCAAATGATCTACTATTAAAAATGCACTTTCTTTTCAATTCCAAAAAGTCCAAACCTTTAGAAAAAATGTTAAAACAGTATCATCAATCTTAAAATAAAGAGGAGACTCATTTACCAATGAGTCAAGAAATAAATGCAAACTTTTATTCTGCCTCTATAGAGACAAATGTCTCATAAATTTCTGGGAAAATTAAAGGATTTTCAATTTTTATTCCCTACACTCAGAATTCTTCCTTTCACCCCTAACTTACTAAATTTGGATAAATAATATTTGGTAGCTAAAGTACATCTTTATTTTTTCTTTTCATTAAGGAAGTCCAAAATTAGATAAGTCCAATAATTTTGTGAAATGATTTTATTGCTTGTTTCACCTTACATGTGAGCTGTGAGCAATTTCTTCTTTAAGATAGACAGAGTTAAAATTTATGAGTTGATCCATAATAACTTTACCTTCTTTAAATCTTAAAAGAACTCTTACATCTTAATTCCCTCTTTTCTCATCTCATATTTCATTTTGATATTTAGCACTGGAATAACTATATATCTTGATGGAAAATTTGGGTAATGTCTTAATTTTTATGCCCCAGGTCAGAGGGGAGTTGAATCTCATCATCATTCTCACTCAGGAGACATGTATTTCTGCTTCAGAAAATTCTCAAATGTTTTAACATTAATCTGCTACAAGTGATTACAGGTGATGCAGAAAGACCTTCTGTGCTACCATCTCTGAGACAGGGCTCTTGGTATTATTAATTATTATTATTTCGTATTCAACATGTGATGGATAATAGAGTCCTTGGTTCTGCATGAAATAGAAGGAGGCTTGAGTCCTACTAGACCACAATATGATTACCAAATTCCTCATATTCACATGCCTGCTACTCATTTGAAAATTCATAGTAAATATTTTCCTGTAGAATTCTGCTAACACCTACCACTTCAAATGCTATCTATAATATATTTTTTCCTGTCTAATTCTATGACCCACTCTAATATTGGGGGAGGATTGAGTTTTTCTCTTGAGTGCTTATTAAGTTTCTCACTTTGAAAACATGATATTTAAGAGGCAAACATATGTGCTTTGAAACAGGGTGTTTATATAAGTGCTAAATCATTTAATGCTTGTGTCTTTTTCCCTTGAATTTGGCACAGTACCTAGAAAAATAAATGCTTAATAAATGCATTTTCTCTTCTTTTTCACTGACTGCTTGCCTTTTGACTTGATAGGTACCCATGACCCAGCATGCACCATGGTCAAAAAAACTGATCTGTCATCCTATATCTCTCTTTGCTTTTGTGGCTCAACTCTGTAAGAAGGATATCTTCAATTATTATCTCTACTTCTTTTCATCTCACACTATTCTTCACTTTCTACAGTTATCCCCCACCATTCAACTAAAAAAGCTTTCTCCATACTTATCAATAATATCTTAATTGACAAATTCAATGATTATCTCTTAATCCTTATTTTATCAGCCTTTCTGCAAGCTTTAAACACTAATGATAAGCATTTTATCCTTAATATTCTTGATATTCTCTTCAGTTTTTTCTTCCAGTTTTTTCCCTACTTTTTGTAAAGATTATTTCTCATTCTCCTTTGCTGGATTTCCACCCAGCTAATACTCATTAATCATGAGAGTGCTCTAAAAGTTCTATCTGGTTCTTCTCCTCTATTATATTTTGCTTTGTGATCTTACACATTCCCATGGTTTCAAATATTAATTTTATGCAGATTTAATCTGAGGAGCTTATATTTCCAATTGCCTATTGGACACTTTGAAATGGATGTCTTAAATTCAAATGTCTAAAATTGAACTCTTTATCTTTCCCTCAAAACTCTACCCTTTTCCTTAGACATCTTTAACTATCAAAGGAATGAGAATTTTTCTATTCACCCAGGCCTAGGTGTGTTCATCAATTCATCAATCTCTAATAGCCTCTATATTGAATATTGTGGCCAGCTCAACAAATGGGCTAGTGGCAGTTGAAAACAAGGAGACAAGGTAGCTGATAATTCAACAGAGCCATTTAATGAGAAAAATCATGTTGCTTATATATCT
Organism: Antechinus flavipes; assembly: GCF_016432865.1. Taxonomy (NCBI): domain Eukaryota; kingdom Metazoa; phylum Chordata; class Mammalia; order Dasyuromorphia; family Dasyuridae; genus Antechinus; species Antechinus flavipes. The sequence goes on from NC_067403.1 coordinate 232,654,916, forward strand.
TAAAACAATGTTAATATGAAAAACATTGTTCTTTAACCAATCCTGGATTCTGTTTTCTATGATTTAACTCTCCGAAGCATGTTGTGAGTTTCTAGGGACTCAATCTTATTTAAAGTTCACAATGCCCCAGAAATTGTTCTAGGGCCTTAAGCTTTTTCATGATTTCAGGCTTATATGCACTTTTCATTAATCTTAAGATATAGAAAACATCACAGTTACCTAAGGAAGTCTCTAATTTCCTGGGAGTTCTCTACAGAATATATTGGCAAGTACTATTATAACTCTGAAACACACACTTGCCCCATGATATTGGAAAAGTAATTTCCTCTTTTTTGAATATAGTTTGTTTATCTAAAAATAAGATAATTATATAAAACAATTTTGATGTCTTTTCAAGTTCTAAAAGCATAATTCATTTTTATTTAATTTTTCAATCACATGCAAGAACTATTTTAGCATTTTTTTATTATTAATTGTAAGTTTCAACTTTTCTCCCTCTTTCACACTCTCTTTTATTGAAAGGACAAATGATTTGATAGTGGTCATACATATGTAGTCATGTGAAATATATTTCTGCATTATTCATATTGTGAAAGAGAAAAAAAAAAGATGCTCCTTCCAAATAAAAGAAAAACAAACTTTAAAAAAAGTATTATTCAATCTACATTGAGATTCCAACATTCTTTCTTTGTAAATGGATGGCATTTTTTCATAATAAATCCTTTGAAATTGTTTTAGATAATTTATATTGATGAAAATAGTTAAATTATTCATAGTTTACCATTCTACAATACTGCTATTACTGAATACACTTCTCATGGTTCTGCTTACTTCCCTTTTCATTAATCCATGTAAATCTAGGTTTTTTTCTGAAATTATATTGCTTATCATTTGTCATATCACAAGAATATTCTATCACAATCATATACCATAACTTGTTCAGTTATTCATCAATATTTCTTCAATATCCAATTATTTGTTACCAAAAAAAAGCTGACATAAATATTGTGTATGTGTGTATTTGTGTATGTGTGTATGTGTGTTTAATAAAAAATAAAATAAAACTTTTGGGGATATAGACCTACTAATGATCTTGTGAATCAAAAGGCATGCACAGTTTTATTGCCCTTTGGGCATAGCTTCAAATTGCTCTTCAGAATGATTACATGTCTTCAAGATTCCATTAAAAATATATTAGTGTTCCAAATGTCCTGCACCTTCTTCAGTATTTGTCATTTTCCTTTTTTGTCATATTAACTAATCTGATAGATATGAGGTTCTAGCTCAGAACTGTTTTAATTTTCATTTCTCCAATCAATTGTGACTTGAATATCAATTTTTCCACTCAAGAATTAAACTCAGTTTTACTAGGTATGACATCTTTGCCCTCCAGAATATCATACCTCTAACTCTTAGTCCCTTATTTTAGAAGCTGTCATATATCGTGTTACCATTACTATGATTCCAGAATATTTGACTTGTTTCTCTTTAGTCGCTTGCCATATTTCTCTTTAGTTGCTTGCCATATTTCTCTTTGACTTGGGAGCTCTGGAATTCAGTTATCACATTCGAGGTAGTTTTCATTTTAAAATATCTTTCAGCATGAGATTCATAGATTCTTTCAATTTTGTGGTGAGCTTTTTCTTCTCAAAACGCAGCCAGGTGATAAAAGTTCATATCTTTTATTATCTCCAATATAGCCCAGTTAGCTTAGAGGCCTATCTCTCTGCTTGGTTCCAAGAGCTCTCTCCGAATGTCGCCAAATCCAAAGGTCTGGTCCTTCAGCCTCTGCCTCTGCTTTCTTCAGCCTCCAGCCAGCTCCACTCTTCATGTCATTCCGGTGAAATCCCGACTTGTAGCTTCTTCACTCTGAAGAACTTCTTCGACTGGCCCATTGAAGCTCTATTTATGCTTCTTCAAGAGAGGGATTGTGGGTTTTCTCCCATAGTGCTCTCTGGCCCAAAGAGCTTCAAGGGAGGTGTGAATTCATTGAACTCCAATAAGTAAAGGTGTGAACACAAGCCTTGTATTAATTAGTTCTACTTAGTACCTTGTTTCAGGTTCTGCCCAAAACATCTTCTTGTAAGATTAGATCAACTCTAATTAGTTAGCAGTTAGTAAGGATTCCAACACAATTTCTATTTAAGCCTATGAGCCTAGGATTTCAGAGTTGTTTTCCTTGCTAAATTTCTTGAGATATGATGACTAGCCTCTTTTTTATGATCATGGCTTGCCGATATTCTAATAAGTGTTAATTCTTCAGCCAATTTCCAAGATTAGTCATTTTATTCACTGATGTATTTCACATTTTTCTAGTGTTTTTTTATTGCTTGATATATCATGGAATCATTAGTTTCCACTTCTCTAATATTAATTTTTAAGGACTAGATAGATAGATTAATTGATGATAGATAGATAGATAGATAGATAGATTTTTCACTGAGACTTTTTAACCTTCTTTTCCATTTGGTCAATTCTATTTTTAAGCAGTTCTTCTCTTCAGTAAAGTTTTATACATCTTTTTCCATAAGCCTACCTCTGATTTTAAAGAATTTTTTTTTCCTATTCAATGGATTTTCATACAGCTTTTACTATTTGGCTTGTTCTGTATTTTTTAAGGTTTTATTTTCTTTATTTATACTTCTTTCTTTATCTTACTTTATTTTCTTTATTGTTTGTACTTTCCTTATCAATATTTCACCATTATTTTTGCATTATTTTCATTTATTTTCCTAACTTTTCTTTAACCTCTCATATTCAGTTTTAAAAATCTTTTTGAGTATTTTAAGAAATTATTTTTCATCCTCAGACTATCATTTTTTTTTAAACTTTTGTTTGGTTGTTTTGGCTTTATTTTCTTCTTCTGGTTTGTATTCTAATCTTCCCTATTATTATTATAATTTTCTATAGTCAAGTTTGTTTTTGTTGTTGTTGCTTTTTTTTCTAGCTTATTTCTTAAATTTTTACTTTATATTAAAGTACTCTCTTCCAGAGTGGAAGGAAGACTGATCCAAACTTAGCTTTTTTTTGTAGCTGTTTTCAGAGTTAGTTCTAATTATGTGTAAATGTTCAGTAGTAAAGTAGTAAAATTTAAGGTAGTAAAATTTAAGGAGAGATGTGATTCCTTATCTACTCATCTATTATATTTGAATTATCATAATGAGCAAAACTAATTTTAATATTTTCTCATTTGATTCTTAATATTAGTTTATAACATTCCCTTCTCTTTTTAAAATCCCAATTTCATAATTTGACCTTACATAGGAAAAAAAAGGCAGAAACTTGTTGAGGATTGTAGTTATATACCAGTAACTCTCAGGGTTGATATTGCACTTTTTGTTTCTCCCATGAACAGCAATTAAACTGAGTTGGTTTTCACTATCAAGAGTTACCAACAGCAATTTGTGTGACCTTGGTCCTGTAATTAGATGTTGTGGCAGATTGACTGATGAAGAAGAAACAAAACCAAGAGAACATGATTGCATTGCAGAGATTGCCAAAGGGAGCTCAACACTCTTGCATAAACCTCATTTTTCAGTTTACTCCTTCCTTCCCTTTTACCATGATAAGTAACCAGAAGGAATCCAGAGCTCATAACTTATCTCCTAACTTAATATCTGTCAATTAGAGGTTGCTTTTTTTCTTGTCAGGGGAATTCTCTGTTATTTGCTATCAGGAAGACAGACCTCATTTTATTCTTGCTTGGGACTCTCCTTTAGTGTCTTTAGTTTCTGAGAAAAAGCACTGACCGTCAATTTATTGATTATTGCCTATCCTAATAAATAAATTCATTTTTAATACCCAGAAACTTTGTTCTTGCTGGAACTGTGAGTCCCTGCTCTCTTGCAGCATCATGTCTTAGTGTACTCGTTTTCCTTACCTTGAGACTAGGAACACAAAATGAATATAAACAATGCAACAGAGTTCTACCTCCAGTGCATGCAAAGTGCATACCTCCTATAATCTCCTTTTGACCAGTTGTCCAACCTTCTTACTTAATTTTTAAACACGTAGACTAGGAGATTTAGAAGTCTTCACTATGAATTCTGTCATTCCCAAGATACGTTGCTAATTTTCTAAGTGTAACCAAGCTTGACTATGCTCCACTCTCACCAAATTGTGACAGATTTTTCTTGCTAATGTTCTTTGTTGTCTTGCACCCTGTTCTTTTGTTAGCTCTGCTCTTCCAGAATTTGCATTGAAGCAACATTTTAAAGTCATTTGGAGAATTTTGGGGGTCAAGCCAAGATAACAAAGTGAAACTAGGAATTACAAACCATCAATGACTATAGTAATCTAGTATTATATAAACTCCCAAACTCCAAATTCTGGGATAATATCTTGCTATTCACAAAAATTACTGAGAAAACTGGAAAATTGTCAGAAACTCAGTATAGACCTGCCTCTCACCCATACAAAAATAAGGTTAAAATGAGTACATGATTTAGACATAAAGGGTGACACCATAAACAAACTAAGAAAACAAAGGATAGTTTATTTATCAGGTCTTTGGAGAATAGAGGAATTTATGACAAAAGAAAAACTAGAGGACATTATGAAATGTAAATGGAAAACGTTGGTTCCATTAAATTAAAAGTTTTTGCATAAAAAAAACTTAACACCAACAAAATTAAAAGGAAAGTAAAAAGCTGGGGGAATTTTTTTTTTTTTACATACAGTGTTTCTGAAGTTTTAAAAATGAATTCTGAAATATATAATAAACTGTGTCGAGTTTTTAAGAATCCAAGGTATTGTCCAATTGATAAATGGTCAAAGGATATGAACAGACAATTTTCAGAAGATGAAATGAAAGCCATATGAAGTCATGAAAAAGATGCTTTAAATCACTATTGATTAGAGAAATGCAAATTAAAGCAATTCTAAGTTATCATGTTATACTTCTCAGATTGACTAAAATTATAGGAAAAGATAATGATAAATGTTGGAGGGGATGTGGGAAAACTGGAACACTAATGCTTTGTGGGTGGAGTTCTGAAACCATTCTGAGCAATTTGCAATTATGACCAAAGAGCTATAAAATTGTGCATACCTTTTGATCCAGCAATGCCACTACTGGGTTTGTAACCTAAGGAAATCATAAAGAAGAGAAAATGACCCACAAGTGCAAAAATGTTTGTAGCGGCTCTTTATGCAAATTTTCAAATAATTGGAAAATGAGTAGATATTCATCAATTGTGGAATGGCTTAATAAGTTACAGTATATGAAAGCAAGGGAATATCATTGTTCTATAAAAAAATGATGAACATAGCTGATTTTACAAAGACCTGGAAAGTGAATCAAGCAGAACCAGGAACACATTGTACATAGTAATAACAACATTGTGTGATGATCAACTACAAAATATTTCTTCTCAGTGGTTCAGGAATCCAATACACCTCAGTAAACTTTGGATAGAAAATGCCTGTATTCTTTTTCTTATATGGAGATTGAAAGTAAATCAATACATGATATATTTACTTTCACCCCTTTTTCTTCTATTTTTTCCTCTCCAATGTTTTGTCCATGTTGTTCTGATTTTTCTCTCCTAATATAATTAATAAAGAAATGTTTATCTTTAAAAATAATGGACATATTTAATCAGAAAATAAAAAAAATGTTTAGTTTTTAGAGGGCGATTAAGAAGGAATCAATGTAGTTACTGCCTTTACTCCACCACTTACCTATTTCCTACCCCTTTTTTGCAGAAGTATATGGTTATATTTTTAGAAAAATACATAATAGGTATAGATGGACACAGAAACACACAGAGAGGTGCATGTGTGTATGTGTGTACAGAAAGAGAAACGGGGTGGGGAAGAGGAAGGATTTAGATAAATAAATAGATTGACTGATAGGATATATAGATATGTTTAGAAAAATACATAATTTACAGATATACACAAATCTATGTACTATGTATAAATTTATATTATATAGATATCTATAAATCTCTGCCTATTTTAATATCTTTGTTATCTGGAAAAGGGAAGGAGTATATATTAAAAACTATACTTAGTGAAACATATCAAGAAAAATATACAGTGAAAAAAGAAAAGAATATGCTTTTGAAATTAATAGAGAGAGATTATGTATTGTTACAACAATTATAACTCTTCTGAAATCAAATGGCAAAACAATCAGTTCTTACATCATTTGTTAAAATGGCTTAACTCTCACCTTTGTATAGGGAGTTAATATATCATGCAGAAAATTAGATGCATTCTTAAATCCCTGCAACTCATATTTTCGGAGGTACCTAGAAATAATGTGTAATTTCTCTCTGGGATTTAAAGAGATTAGTTTTAAAAAGTGTGTCTGGGAACCATCAATTTCTAAAACAAAAGGATTCAGTTCAAATTGAGGTATTCCAGGAACTTTGTTATTTGCCAGATGAGGGAATGGGGGAGACGTTCTCCATATTTGTACTCCAGATAAATAGCAGCTTATTCCATTAATAGGAGAAGATCACCATTAAGCAAAACATCTATTGCTTATTTTTGTCAGAATCATATCTTTCTGTAATTGACCATTTTAGTTCCATTTCTAAACAATTAGTGAAGTCTATTCCCAAGGAATTTCACATACTTTCATTCTTATGATGAATTTATCACATCCCAGCTGCTCTCATATAATCACTTTAGTTCTGACTAGACTGGACATTAACTTAACTTGCTTATGGGATTTTTTTCTCTCCAAGGAATCAAATAAGCTCAAACTATAAGAAAACAAAATTCAGTATTTCCCCTTTCACCAATGTTGCCAGAGTTTTAATATTCACCTGAATCTATTTGAAAAGTTGTGCTCACAATAAGAAAGTAATGTTTGTTCATCAGTTTTTTTTTTCCCTTTAAAATAAAGTCTCTCTTTCTTGTCAAGGCAAAAATATACTTTTAGCCTCATCCCAATACTGATATGTAGGGAAGCTTTAACATATTTCCATCCTGATCTGGATCAGTTCATCCCACTTCAAATGATATTATAACCTCTTGGTTTCAGAATCTTACCACATTGATGCAGACATAATTTGGACACCAAATGGTCTTTAACTCAATTGTGGCTCAGAAGTCCTGAGATGAAATAATTTACTAGCCTCAGCCTCCACATTAGCAGGGTTTGCAAACATTTGCTACTAATCCCTAATATGCTTACCACTTTTAGTGAGTATTAAGTGCTTGGGAGTTTTACTCATTTCATTTTCTGAATTTCTAACATCCTGTAATGAAAGAATTTTGATTATCTTGTCACACAAATCAAAAGGAAAATACTTCTTCAAGTGAAAAACAAAGCCCAAAAATAAAAAAAAAATCTCTTTTCAATTTTACTATAGTTCTTACAGGTTAGACACCAAATTATTTCCTTTTTAACAGACATCTTAGTCTGCAAATAAATTTGAAAGATATATCATTAGAAATCTTAGCAAACTAGATAATTAGCTAAAGTACTATACCTAAATTACTGCTGCTTTCTAAGATTTTAGATTGTTTTGAAGTCTTAGTATACAAAATTGGGAAAGTGATTCTCTCATCATTTATTTGATAAACAAGAAATGCTGAATAAAACATATTACATGATGACATAATTTAGATATGGCAACATGGCCAAAATGCAGTCAGTTCATAATGTCACATGATTATTATATTTTCAGTGTGGGCATTTGAAAGCAGCAAATACTAGTTATCAGGGTTTACTTTGTTATTGTTGTTGATTATTTGGGCTTAAGAAATTTATGAAGAAAGTCTAAAGAAGTCAGATTAAAATTAGAAGTATGTCATATTTGCATTTTTTAATTCTTCAGATAGTTGTTAAAAGATTTATCAGTAGATTCTTAATTAAGTGACACCTTATTGATCATTTAATTGAAACTATAGAATAAATGATTTTTTTCTTCCTTTCCTTGAAGCCTTCATTTCTCCAAATCATATTCAAGTCTTCACTTCTCCAAATCATGTATTTATAGCACTAAGATTTTCATAGGTCTTTTGCATCCTTACTATCTTTCTCTTAGATTGTCTTTCCTTTTTTTCCCCCAGAGACAATTGGGGTTAAGTGATTTGGCCAGGGTTACACAGCTAGGAAGTTTAAGTATCTGAGGCCAGATTTAATCTCAGGTCCTCCTGACTTCAGGGCTGATGCTCTATTCACTGCACCAACTAGTTGCCCCAGATTGTCTTTCTCAAGAGATGACAATCATATCTGAAAATATCCTGAGAATAGCAGGGATAGAATCAGGAGTATGGTTTTCATATTTGAAAAAAAATACTCAATTTGTTCTCAAAACTGAATAATACAGAAGTATTTATATCTTTATTAGTAGAACCTATGCTATTCTCAGGGTAATTTCACAATTCTGCCTTCAATATCTTGCTGCTTTTTGATATTGAGATTGGAATTCATTTAATTTATCACTTCTTTTTCAGTAAAATGGCTATCCAAATAAGCATAATACCCTAAAATTGCCCTGATCATGATTATTGCAAGTTGATTATTTTTATGCAAATATAAGAGCTTTCTTTTATGATTATTAAATTTCAAAATCTTAAATTCAGTTCAATACTTTAGCCCATCAAGATTTTTTTGACTATTACCTAATATGTTATATGTCAAAAGTACTTTTAGTATTGTGCACACGTGATAAGCATACACTCTATTCTTTCCCAAATTGCTGACAAAATTATTTTAAATATCACAGAGTCAACTAGAGATTTCATGAACATTATACCATGATATGCCAACCTGAAATTTTACTATTGATAACTAATCTGAAGCTATTTTTTAAAACAGTTTGGAATCCATCTAGCATCTTACTGGATTATAAATTAATCAAATCTTTCCAACTTTCCCACTAGAAGTGTATATTTTATCAAATACTTTGCTGCTGCTGCTGCTGCTATGGTTGTTCAATCACTGTTTTATTCTCTACTTTTATTTATTCATTTTATTAAAGCTTTTTTTTATTTTCAAAACATATACAAAGATAATTTTAACATTCACCCTTGCAAAACCTTATGTTCTGGATTTTTTTTTTTTATTCCCTTCCTCTTTCCCCCTGCCTTGGATGGTAAATAATCCAATATATGTTAAACATGTGCAATCTGTCTATATCTATTTCCACAATGATCATGTTGCACAAGAAAAATCAGATTAAGAGGGGAAAAAAAAACAAAATGCAAGCAAACAACAAGAAAAAAGTGAAAATATTATTCTGTGATCCACTTTCAGTACCCATAGTCCTCTTTAGGTACAGATGGCTCTCTTCATCACAAGACCATTGGAACTGAGTTGAATCATCTCAATGTTGAAAAGAGTCATGTCCATCAGAATTGATCATATTATCCTGCTGTTGCCCTGAACAATGATCTCCTGGTTCTACTCACTTCACTTAGCATCAGTTTATATAAGTCTCTCCGAAATCATCCTGCTAATCATTTCTTACAGAACAATAATATTCCATAACATTCATATACCATAACTTATTCAGCCATTCTCTAATTTATGGTCATCCACTCAGTTTCTAGTATTTTTGTCACTACAAAGAGGAATGCTACAAACATTTTTGCACTTGTTTCTGTTTTTTATGATATCTTTGGGACACAGACTCTGTGGGATACTGCTAAATCAAATGGTATGAAGAGCTTGGTAGTCCTTCGGGCATAGTTCCAGATTGCTCTTCAGAATGATTGGATAGGTTCATATAAAAAATCATCCCCTCCAAAATTCATTATTATCTTTATCATCTTAGCCAATCTGAAAGAAGTGTAGTAGCACCTCAGAATTTTCTTAATTTCCATTTCTCTGATCAATAGTGATTTAGAATACTTTTTCATATAATTATTGATGGTTTCAATTTCTTCTTCTGAAAACTGTGTTCGTATCCTTTGACCATTTATCAATCAGAGAATGGCTTGAATTCTTATAAATCTGAGTCAATTCTATATATATATATATTAGAAATGAGGCCTTTTTCAGAATTCTTGAATGTAAATTTTTTTCCTCCAATTTATTGCTTCCCTCCTAACTTTGTCTGTATTGGTTTTGTTTGTACAATTCACTTATTGTAATTAAAATTATCCATTTTACATTCAATAATGTACCCCAGTTCTTTGGCCACAAATTCCTTTCTTATCCACAGATGAGAGGTAAACTATCTTTTGTTCTTCTAATTTGCTTATTTCACTTTTTATGTCTAAATCATGAACCTGTTTCTATCTTATCTTGGCATAGGGTGTTAGGTATGAGTCAATGCCTAGTTTCTGCCATATTAATTTCCAGTTTTCCCAGCAGTTTTTGTCAAATAGTGAGTTCCTATCTCAAAAGCCAGAGTCTTGGGGTTTGTCAAACACTAGATTACTATTGTCATTGACTATTTTGCCTTGTGAACCTAACCTATTCCATTGATCGACTACTCTATTTCTTAACCAGCACTAAATGGTTTTGATAACTCTGTTTTATAAAATAGTTTTAGACCTGGTACAGCTAGGCCACCTTCATTTGCATTTTTTTCATTAATTCCCTTGAAATTTTTTATCTTTTGTTCTTCCAGATGAACTTGGCTATTTTTTCTAGCCCTACAAAATAACTTCTTGGGAGTTTGATTGGTATGGCACTGAATAAGCAGATTAATTTAGGTAATATTGTCATTTTTATTATATTACCTTACCCTACCCATGAGCACTTGGTACTTTTCCAGTTGATTAGATCTGCCTTTATTAGTGTCAAAAGTGTTTTGTAATTGTGTTCACATACTTCCTGACTTTCCTTTGGCAGGTAAATTACCAAATATTTTATATTGTCTCAGTTATTTTAAAAGGGATTTCTCTTTCTATCTCTTGCTGCTGGACTTTGTGGGTAATATATAAAAATGCTGGTGATTTATGTGGATTTATTCTGTATCCTGCTACTTTGCTAAAGTTGTGAAGTGTTTCTAATAGTTTTGTTTTTTTTTTAGGTAATTCTCTAAGATTTTCTAAGTATACCATCATATCATCTGCAAAGAGTGATAATTTGGTTTCTTCATTATTTACTCTAATTCCTTTCATTTATTTTTCTTTTCTTATTGCCAAAGCTAACATTTCTCATATAGCATTGAATAGTGATGGTGATAGTAAGTAATCTTGTTTCATCCTTGATCTTATTGGGAATAATTCTAAATTATCATCATTACATATGATGCTTGCTGATGGCTTTAAATAGATACTATTGATCTTTTTTTTAAATTCCATTTATTTCTATTCTCTCTATTGTTTTAAATAAGAATAGGTGTTGGATTTTATGAAAGGCTTTTTTCTGCATTTGTAGAGATAATTATATGTTTTTGTTAGTTTGGTTATTGATATAGTTAATTGTACTGAGAGTTTTTCCTAATATTGAACCAGCCCTGAATTTCTGGTATAAATTCTACTTGACTCTCCCTGGTTTAGATATCAGCACCATGTCCTTGTTATAAAAAGAATTTCATAGAATTCCTTTTTTCCCCAATTTTTCCAAATAGTTTGCATAGTATTGGAACTAATTGTTCTTTAAATGTTTGGTAGAATTCACACGTAAATCCATCTAGTGCTAGAGATTATTTCTTAGGGAGTTAATAGTTTGTTCAAATTATTTTCCTTAATTGGGAATATTTAAGTGATTTACTTCCTCCTCTGTTAATCTGGGCAATCTATATTTTTGTAAGTATTTATCCATTTCATTTAGATTATCAGATTTGTTGGCATATTCTTAGATAAAATAGCTTCTAATTATTGTGCTAATTTCCTCTTACATTTTTGATACTAATAATTTGATTTCTTTCTTTTCTTTTACTAATCAAATTAACTAAAGGTTTGTCTATTTTTTCCCTTGAAACCAACTCTTAATCTTGTTTTTAGTGCAATATATATATATTTTTTTACTTTTAGTTTTATTAAACTCCCCTTTTATTTTAAGAATTTCAAATTTGATATTTAGTTAGATGTTTTTCTTTTCTTTTCTTTTGTTTTTTTCTAGCTAAAGGATGATATAAAAGATAAAGAAAATTGGCCATAGCTTCTATCAAAGATTTGGGGAGAGATGGGTTCAGGGAAAGTTATAGAAAGAAGATGTCAGCCCTGGGAAAAAGTGGACAAATGTCATAAGAGAAATTTTGAAGATAAAAAGAGAAGCAATTCTAAGAGGAGTGAAAATTTCATATTCAGAGTGAAGAGGATATACTGAAAAGTGACAGGTAGCTTCTATTTAAGAGCAATAATCATTTCATATGCACTATGGAAGTAATAGCAAGTAACAGAGGAAAGAGTCTAGACAAGACTGGAAAAATGGTGTGCGGAATTCTAAAACTAAGATGAGCCTGCTAAGAAAGTGAATCTAAGAGCCACAAGAAAAGCAAGATTTGTTTATTGTTAATTATAATGGAATCAAAGAGAATCAAAGAAGAGATTGGGATTGATGAGAGATCTGAAAAATAAATGATTATCAAACTGTGAATACCCTTTGTTCCAGCAGAAGAATTATTGAATAAATTATGGCATATGAATGAATGGAATATTATTCTTCCATAAAAAACAATCAGTAGGATGATTTCAGAGAGACTTAAATGAACTGATGCTATGTGAAGTAAATAGAACTAGTAGAATATTAAACACAGAAACAATAAAATCATACAATGCTCAGTTCTGATGAAGGTGGCTCTTTTCAGCAATGAGATGATTCAGGCCAGTTCCAATGGACTTGTGACGGAGCCATCTGCACCCAGAGAGAGGATTGTGGGAGCTAAGTGTAAACCACAACATAGTATTTTTGCTTTTTTGTTGTTGTTTGTTTGCTTTTTGTTTTCTTTCTCATTTTTTCACTTTTTTATCTGATTTTTCTAGTACTTCATGATAATTGTGGAAATATGTATACAAGAATTTCACATGTTTAACATATATTGGATTATTTGCCATCTAAGGAAAGGGGTGGGGGAAGGGAGGGAGAAAAAAATAGAACAAAGTTTTGCAGGAGTGAATGTTGAAAAGTATACATAATTTTGAAATTAAAAATTTTTTTAAATAAATATAAACAAAAAAGCAAGATTTATGAAATTATTGTATTTTACTTTGTGCCAAACTTTGTATTAAAAATTGGGAATTCAAAAAAAGAATACACCAAAAATAAAGAAAACACAATCTACTTTCTTTATGAGTCCATGTTCTAAAAGAATAGATAAAATGCAAAGTTAAAACATAAAACAAAGAACTAAATACAAAACACAAAGTAATGTAAAATAAGACGACTGTCCATTGGTTTGGGATTTTTTCCTTATTCATGCAGATTACCAGGTTATATAGTATTTTAAAAAATAGAACAACAACAACAACAAAAAAAAAAAAAAAAAAAAAAAAAAAACAACTTCAAGTTTATCATTGATAAAGGAGGAAGCAGCTTCATTTGGTTGAATAGGATAGTAACCTGATCAGATATATGCTTAATAATTCCTTTGGCAAAAGAATATAGGTTGGAGTAGAATGGGAAGAGACCAGTAGAAGGGAGAAAATTAGGAAGCTGTTAAAATGTTTTAAGCCAGAAGTGATGAGGGACTCCACTTCTCTTTGTGAGTGAAAAAAGTGGATCTTTTTTTTTTGTTTTGTTTTTTAAATGTATTTATTGAATTAAACACAAAATAAGAAAAAATAGAAAAATGAAAGACAGAAAAGAATTTTAAAAAGTGTCATAAGATTAGTGAGAAGAGGGTAAAAATGTATCTATCTTCATTTCAAAATCTAGCACATCTTGGAAAATAACCTTTATTTTCTTGAGAAGATGCCTTGCATCAGTGCAAGGAATTGTTTTGGTTGGTTTGGAAATATTTTCTATTTATGTTTTTAATCCCATATGCTTTTTATATCACGTGCATAACCAACATCAATTAAAAAAAATCAGCATGTGGACCTACATTCCATTTGGCAGGGTACCAATATTTACATAGCATAATAAATGGTTTTGCAGGCTGATAGCAAAGACACTTTGGCAAGGAGTATTTTTAGATCTCTTTCTTACCCAGAGAGATTTTAAACAAACAGCTTCCATGAACCATGATCAGTGGCTTTTGAACAAATCGCATAGAACACAGGGAGTAAAGGGAGATGGTCTTTATTTTCAGGGTGCTAAGTTATCTGAAGCTGGCAGTGTAACTTATGTTCCCAGGTGTGTCCAGGGATCTCCCACAGCTTATCACTATCTCTCTGGTGACTGTTGTAATGCATTTGAAAGCACAGAGATCAAATGCAAAAATTCCAATATGAGAAAATAGAGAAAAAAAAAACATATTGTTCTCTGAATGTTTATTAATTGGGCATGATAATCATTCCCAAACTGCCTGAAAAAAAACCATTTTGTTTTGCTGCTAGAGATTTGGGCATCTGTTAAATAAAGTACATTGTTATTTAGCAAGTGAAAGTTGAATATTTTTTCCCACCTTGGCATGAAAAATACAATGAGTATTTACTGGATTTTGAAAGCCATTTAGATACTTTAGGGAGGAAATGAGGATAACTTTGAATGAAACAAAGACTCTCAAAACTAGAAGGAATCTCAGTATCATCTGGCTCAACAATGCATTATTATTTCAGTAATAATAATAACAATATTAATATCTAACATTTATATCGTGCTTACCATAAAAACAGCCATTGGACTAAAAACAACATCTGAAAAAGTGGAAATTGTTATTAACATTTTACAGATGAGGAAACTGAAGCAAACAGTGATTGTGTGATTTGACAGAGTCATATAGTTAGTATGTGTTTAAACCTTTATTTGTAGTCAGTTCTTCATGACTCCATTCTGGAAGTATCTCACAGAGCAATTTGTAATATCAAATATCAAATCACTAGTAGTTGTGGGTTTTTTTTGAGGGATGTAAGTCATCATAAGTTAGGGTGTAAACAGGGTCTTGAAGGATTCTAGCAAAGCCAGGAGACAGAGCTGAGGAGGAAGAATGTGGCAGGCACCAGAGATAAACTGTTAAAAGCCACAAAGTCATGTTATGTTTGGGGAATACTAAGTTGGCCACTCTTGCTGCTTTGGAGAGTACTTGTCAGGGAATGAGGTGTAAGAAAATTAGAAAGGGAGCATGGGGGGCAAGTTGTGAAAGGCTTTAAAGAACAAATAGTTGTTTTATATTTGATTCTGGAGAAAATAGGGAATTGCTGGAGATTATTGACAGGGTCAGACCTGCACTTTAGCAGTTGCCTGGAGGATGGACTAGAGTGCAAGGGGAAAAAAAAAAAAAAGATATTTTTTTCTCTTTTATTTAAAACTGTAGTTGTGCAGTGATTGTTTTTTTCCAAATTAATTTTTCTAAAAGTCAAAGCATTTTGGAGATTATTTTTGCAGATTTTTACATTTGTTGCTTCATTGAATGTTTAAGTTCTGATTCAAAATAGTTTAATTCCTCATGAGTATTGGGCCTGATGTGAGAAATCTAACATTTTATATTCTTAAACTACTGGCACATGAGAGTTTATCTAAAGCCTACTTAAATAATATCATACCACCAACAACTTGACTACCATCTTCCCTAGCCTGAAATGGAGATAGCGGAGAACCCCAAGCATTTTGAAAAATCATGCTTGCCGATTATGGCTTGCAGATATCATTCTGGAAAACCATCTCTCTAGAGATGAAGCCTATGATCCTGCAAGTTTTCATCACCAGGATCTGAAGATTCAGAAAAGTAAGTTCTGACCATTGATATCCTCAGCAGTGTCAATTAGTGCAAAATCAGAAAATATGATACTATTATTGTAAATTCCATTAAAGAAGAAAGATCATCCTTTTTCCTTCTATTTCTCAAAAATCATAGCACCTTTCTAAGTTGTACCTGATGTTTTCCATATTTTGAGTTTTCCTTTGGAATGGGAGTTCTTTGAGAGTAGAATCTCCTTTATATGTCTTATCTCCCCCCAAATTAAGAATAGTGCTTTGTACATAGTAAACACTTAAATGTTTTTTCTTTCATTAATTCATTGATGCATTAACTCATAAATGCTTATTTTTATTTTATTTTTAATGAGATATAAAGTATTATTTTTCTTATTTCTAAAATGTGTTCTAATGGTTTATTTGATATCCAATTGGATCATAAGATAGACCAATAGGGGGAAAAAAAGTTTTTTTTTTGTTTTTTTTTTTTTTGTTTTTTTGTTTTTTTTTGCTATCATAGAAACCCAATATAAATTTTAAGTGTTTAGTCTCTTCTTTCAAACTCGTCTCTTATTTGGGGCTTATTTGAAATTGTTTTCTGTATATCTTACTTAACCTACTTGCTTTATTATTCTATGAGTTGGAATTCTGGTACAAGTGGTCTTACAATGGCTGGAATTAACTGGGGCTATTTTTATATAGCCTTTGGAAGAAATTTGACACCTTTTTGATCACATACACATTTATTCATCTTATAAGATGTAGGCATGAATTTTTTTTTCAAATGTGTTACTTAAATGTTGCTACACATTATGAGCATCAGTCCTTTGAATGATCAAACTATTAATCCACACAGAAAGGGAATTGACATTTGTCTGTGATGATCTGTTCTTGGAAGCATCTTGTCCCGTTGAGACCAGCAGTTCCATTTCTCCATACCCAAAGAATATCACCATATTAGATCTTACAATAGAAGTAGAAGTGACCACAAATGTCTAAAACAGACCAGGACATCTCACCATTGTGCTGTTCTAGTAACCACAACATGAGACAATTCTTTGAAGCATCTGGAATTGTTTAGTTTGAGGAGGGGGAAGGAAAGAAAGACCTGGGTTAAGGGGGATAGATCTTTTAATATATTTGAAGATAAATATTTGGTTAAAAGATTAGCTTTATTATGTTGAAATATAGAAGGCAAAACTAGGAGTAATGTACGGTATTTACAAATAAGAATTGTTAGACTTGATATGAGGAAAATCTTCCTAACAGAGATATCCAAATAAAAGATTGTCCCTTCCAGGATGTAGTATGTTTTCCTTCTTTGGATGTTCTCATGGATAGATTGATTGTTTCCTGGCAAGGTATATTATAGATGGTATTCTTCTAGTATAATTTGATCCTAAAAGTTCTTTCCAACTTTGACATTCTGTGATTCTTTGTTGGATCCATGACTCATTTATTGATTTCTAGAAATTGTACCTTTTGCTATCAGAGTTCAATAAGTTAGAATTAAATTGAATTTCATGTGTGTGTGTGTGTATGTACATGTGTATTTATATATCTATATGTATATACATATATATGTATGTATTTAAATTATCTGTTCTGTCTACTACTATTTAGTAGGAAAGTAGAAACAGGACAAGGATAAATAAGGTATAACTACATTGATAAATGAATGAATAAATGAATATATGGATGAATAAAAATGAGTAGATAGATAGATAGACAGATAGATAAAGGCATAAATACAACTTCTTTCTTGGAAGATCAAAGAAGCTTCTCAGAGGAAGGAGCAAAATAATCTTAATATTAGATTATAGAGTCGTGAAATTCAATTCAGAGAGACCTGAAGATCCATACATATATTTAATACCAAACTCCTTCCAACATATTAAGCACCATCTTCTAGGCTTTGAGGGTGCATACTACCTTCTATGTTATCCCATTCAAATTTAAGAAGAGTCAGATAATTAGGAAGATATTCCTTATATCTAATACATTTTTTTTTACATTTCTACATATTTGCTATTGTGATTCTTTCTTGGCCCAAAGAAAAATAAACATCACTCTTTCAGATGATCAACTTTCAAATAACCATGGGCACATCATACTTTCTTTCTCCAGTCTTTGATTAAAATCTTTAGTCCTTTAGCTAATTCTTATAAGACAGGAACAATTACGTGAGTATCCATCCTTTGAATGATCAACAGTTTTTCAACACCTTTCCCAAAATATAACATCCTTTTATAATTATCATGAACATATAATCACCTTCCTCAAATGAAAGAAGTATTGGAGAAAGAAATAATAACAGCAGAGAGAAGTCCAATACATTTATGTCAAGAAAAAGGATGCCTGTTCCAATCAGAATTTTTCAACAATGAAAAAAAATTAGCTTTGTCAGGACAAACCATTCTGGTGAACAATTAATGCACTGTGTGTCATTGGTGATTAGAATTAGAGCAGCTTTACCTCTCAACTCATTCTAGAAATATTAATTGGTATTCTTGCTTAGCTCTGATTGTTAAAAATAACAATCTATCAGTTGTGAGAAGGCATTGACAAATTAGCTTTGACAAAGTATCCTAGTTTGGAATTACTGCATGGTATTGAAAGGTATATTATACAACATTCCATTAATTCCCACACAAATAACTTTATATTATGTATGCTGACCTTTGCAGGGTGCCTTTGCTCTCTTTACACATTAATTTTAGATAAATGTGATTTAATTTGTTAGAAATCATTCTCAATTCAGCTATTTAAAAATGTTACAGAATATAATAGCCTATTTGGAGGACCAGACTATACATACATCACAAAAAATAAAATAAAGGCATTCACTCATTCCAAGACAAGACAAATTTAAATTGATTTTTAAATGAACTAAAAAGGTCATTAGTAAAATTAATTGGTACATCATGTATCATTTTTACTACTCCAGTCAATTTTCAGTTATGTCCAATTTGTTACCACCCTGTTTGGGATTTTCTTTGCATAAATACTGGGGTTGCCATTTCCTTTTCTAGTTCATTTTACAGGTGAGGATATTGAGGTAAATAGGGTTAAGTGGCTTGCTCAGAGTAACACAACTAAAACTTCCTAAGGTTCAGGCCCAGTGCCTAATTGTAAGAAACAAAACATCTTACCAAGAATTCCACTGACTCATTGATGAATGCAGAAAAGATGCATTTTACATTCTTGCAAGAATGAGAGTATCCCAATTCTGTAGAATGGGAACATACCCACAGAGCAAGTCAAGGCTTTTTATGGGATTTAGTTTGTCCTACTTCTTCCTTCAGGATCCTTACTGTCCAGAATTCTTTCCAGGTTACCCTTCTTCCTTATAGGGTATATAATGTGAGGGATGTAGAAGATCCTTACCCAAAACGACTACTTAGAGATAACTCAATAGAAGGCAGAAAAGTTATTTATTTAAAACCTCCAGAGGATGAGCCGTCCCATCGGGAGATAAGAAAGAGAAAGCTTGAGATAGGAGGGCTAAAGAAGTAGTAAAGATACATAGCTTTTATAGAAGAAATTACATCATAAGTAAGAGATCATTGAGAAGGGGGGGGTAGGAAGCATCTAATTGGTTGTTGCTATTTGGAGAAATTGGAATGGAAGGTTTCAGGGAAATCTCCTGATTTCTAGGAAACAGAAAATGAGGCCTTCAGGCTTAATCAAGCAGATAGTGGTCCAGCTAATAGATTAAATATTGATAAATGTCAAATACCAATAAATGTCATCAGCACAGGTTAAGTAAATATGTTTCTAGCTGGCCAAACCTCAAGTACATATGAACCTGCACATATTATACAGGTCATAGAGGAAACACAGAAATAATGAAAATAAAATACAGAAAAAGAATTCATGCATTCCTGTAAGGTCTTCACCTTATCTCTCTCTATTCTATACATATAATATTCCCAAATTGAAGCAAAATGAGGTCAGAGAAGTTAGCACATGCTGTTGGTCAAGTTTCCACTCTCTCAATCCTTCCTGGTCAAAAGCCAATTCCCCCTTTCCACCTCCACCTCCCACCTCATACCTCTTTATCACATAACCAGTCCCTCTCCCTAAGAAGCTTATATTCTTTTGGGGGAAGGGTAAAGTCCAAAAGACTGCTGTTTAAATTTAAAACCTCCATTTGATTATTTTTGGATGTCTTTGTGGATTTCAATTTTTCAATTTAAATTTCATTTCTCCAATTGAATTTTCATAACTGTGGAAAACAAATGCTTATTCATTTCTCACACTATTTACTATGATGCTGTAGCTGCTCCATATGTATTATTAGCAATGTTTTTAAAAGTAGAAATAAAAATGATATCCAGGGATAGAGAATAAACCTTTGATTTAGTGTAAGGAGCTCTCTGGTACTACCAGTGCAGGTTGGTACCCCTTCTGCAACTTGTATTCATAGAGAGCTGTCTAGACCAAGGGCACTAATTTTCATTGACTTGCCATAGATACACTAGTCACCATTGTGTATCATGACAAATTTTGAACACAGACCTTCCTGGCAAAACCAATAGACATTTTAGGTTTGGTTCAAAGGAAATCAGGCATTAAGTGAACTAAGTTTGAGCTCTGTCTGGTACTGTTTTCTACTCATTTACTTTAAAGTTTTCCATACATCACATTGTTGAGGAGAAAAATACCCCAGTAAGATTAGAGTATCCCTCGGTGTCATGGGTGGAAGAGACTGGGATGTAAGTGCACTTGAACCTAAAAAGTCTTGTCAAATATTCAAAATTGGAAGGGCTTAGTCCAAGCCTCCCTCCATGGATAAGAAAATAGATACTGGTAGATAGTCCCTCAGGAAAATATAAAGGCAAAACATAAGAACAAAATGATTAAATATTTTTGTTCTGTATAGGGAGGATGCTCCCAGGGCTAACAGAATATGTCTGACTTAAATCTGTATGTAAAATATATTCCATTCAATGATTAAAATTAGGTTGCAATTGAGGCAAAGAATTTCTTGTTTAGCCTAGTCTCAAAAAATCTAAATAAATAAAATGAACCAATGAATGAATGAATGAATCTGGGAGGAGAAGACCCTCAGAGTTTCTGGAGAAAGCAAAAAAATGACTGCTATTTACATTCAGTATGACTCAGCCAGATCTCAAATAATACCCAAATGAGGTTTGGTTTAGAACCTATGGTGGTAAAATAAGATAGATTTTGGTTTAAGACTTGATCCTTAAGAAGAAAATCAAGCCAGTAAACTTTAAGATATCTTGGAAGGTTTCAGAGGTGAAACAAAGGAAAAAATTGCTTTTAAGAATCTCTGTAGATAAGGGTGATACTGTTGAAATTTGGAAAGGAGGATCCCAAAAGTCCCATACAGGTGTCATGAGGTGTCTCAAAAGAATTTGCAGGCTTGAACCCATCTCCTAATTAAGGGGCAAAATTTATTGATAGTAATGGGATGCCATTATTGAGTAGACTGAATCTTAAGAGAATTCAGTAAAGAAATTCAAGATAGGGGACACACTTAGCTTTTAATTATAGATATGGTAATTCTATGGCTCATAATAGGAAGTAGTGGTTCTAGGTTGATCAGATATTAAGTGATAAGATTACCAGTCAACAATAAATTGGAGTGGTCTTATTCACTCTTGTCTCAGGAGTTTGATGTCTGGGATTTTCCTGAGGCCAGAAGATATCTGGTTAAGAACTGGTCAGAATCAGATAGAATGGAGTCTAAGACTTTCCTAAGGCAGATTCCAAAATCAAATTTTTAGGGTTTCATTTTACATCATTTCCCCCCTTCAAGCCGTCATCCCCAAATTCATTTGAGAGAAAGAGACAGAGTTTTCATTTTCTGAAGCTGCTTCATGTTGACCAGGGGCGTAGAGCTATCCCTTTGCTTAGTGGGGGTCCAGACTGAGGAGGGGAGGGAAGATGGCGGTGGCAGTATTCAGTGGGGTGCTGAGAATCAGAATCTGTTAGCCATGGTTTTCAAGGTGAACAAATAATTGAAAGTTCCTAGCTTGGAGCCTGGAAAAAACAAATATCACCAGTAGGTTAAAAATGCAGGTGCCAAATATGAGCAAAAAGGATAATTAACAATGGAGTTAGTAGGGACAATAGCTAGGAACCCCACCCAGAGTAAGGCTGGGAGAAGGGGGGAGATGAGGCTACCATGAATGTCCATGAATGTTTGTCTGAGTGCCCACTTTTGTCTCCTTGAAGGGGTAGGGGTGATGTCTAAAGCAGTGGTGTTAGAGCACTCCGATGACCTGGGGTGCAAGCGCTATAATGTTTAAAAAGCTATTAAGCATTGGGTAGAGAGATGACATGCAGAATGGAGATAATAATTAATCATAAATGGTTGCTCCTTTAGCAAAAACCTGAGCCTTCAAGGAAGGCTTTTAGCAAATTAGAAAAGGTGACAACAAAAACCAAAAAGAGAAAAAGCCCTGAGAGGGGGCATAGGTTTAAAATCCTTTTGCCAGTCTTCTTTAAGCATGTAGCCCTTTTCTATCAAGGCTCCGGGATAGGGGGTTAGCATCCCTTTCACAAACTGGGCATATTTGACAGATCTGTTGGATTGTTTCTTCTAGCTTGTGACCAGTGAAAATAGGTTTCACAAGAGATTGGAGAGGATTTCTTTTTTTCAAGTGAGTATGAAGAAGCTTCAAGGAAGGTAATGTAGGAGCATTATGACCTAGTTTACCAGAATAATTTTGGAATGAACATCCTACAATTCTTATCTTTCTTGCAAGAAGACAAAGAAAATTCCCCTGGGGGGTAGCTAGTACAAATGAGGTGGAATTCAGAGTGGGAATGGTGATATTTAGGAAAGGAGCTTTTGCAAAATAATGTGTCAGGTTGAATATGTGGGCTGCCTTGAGGGTGCTGAGGGCAACCCAACAATCCTGAATGCCCCCCCCCAAAAAAAAATTCCCCAGCCTGACTAAAGTCTAAGGAGCTATCTCCCCACTGGAAGGGGAGTGACTTGGAGCTGGAGAGAAAAATACTAAGAGCAAATGTCTTATAAATAACAAGAAAGAAAGAGAATCTTAAGTGCCTCTGCCATGACATCTCTGCAAAGAGCTGGGTTCAGATTAGAAATAAAGTATGAGCCCAACCACTAAGGAATAGAAAAACTGATATATGAAGGTCCTCTGGAGAAGTGGGGTTCAGATTAGTCTATTTTTTAGAGCCTCTACAACAGGGGTCCTCAAACTATGGCCTGTGGGCCAGATGCAGCAGCTGAGGACATTTATCCCCCTCACCCAGGACTATGAAGTTTCTTTATTTAAAGGTCCACAAAACAAAGTTTTTGTTTTTACTATAGTCTGGCCCTCTAATAGTCTGAAGGACAGTGAATTGGCCCCTTATTTAAAAAGTTTGAGGACAAGGTGCCCCTGAAAGAGGGCAAGATTTCTCTCGGCTCCTTGGAGTAACTTCTCTATGTCTTTCAGAATTAATCTGCTTCTTAATTCCCCTCTTCATGCCTTCAGTGAGGCAGGTTAAAAGGTGCTCCCTTCTCTCTGGAAGGGTGGGCAATTAAATTCAGAACTCAGAAGAATATCAATTATAGCCCCAAGCGGTTTTATTTCTAATAGCAAATTCTACCAATCAGAAGAGGGCTAGATACATTGTTTTAAAAAGTTTACCGGGACTTAAACCCATAAGAGATTTTGTTTAACATGTTTTATATGTTTAAATTTATCCTGGTGCAAAGGATCAATCATTATCCAGGCTTATAGATTCTTAGTGATCATATTGCTTGTTTAGACACTAGAAATCCTAAACAGGCTTATTTCTCAGGGATATTGAAGCTTACCCTGATGGTTTCAAGAAAACTGGCAAGCTTACCAATTAAGGGGAATTGATAGAGACACAAGGGAAAGGGCTGAGCTTACTAAATTGCCCCCCAAAATATTCTTAGTGCTTTGGTGGGCTGGACTGTGTGATATCTCCCCCCATTCTGTAAAGGGGGAAAGGAGTTCACACCTCATACTTGGAGGTAATAAGGCTTAATATGATGACAATAATTCCAAGTAACTTAGTTAAAACTCCTAATAGCCAAAGTTTTAGCTGTAGTTTCTATTCCCTTAAATAAGTTTCCCCTTTGTTTTAGGGAGAAAACAAGACAATTCTTAAAATTGAGATAGAATAGATTTTAAAATTGACTTAATTTTTGTTATTGAGCCTATACAAACTGAATTGCAATTTGGTTATTTCCAAATCTATAGAAATCATTTCTCTTTCGTGTCAGGAAAAGGTGTCAGTTTTTATTGACAAAGCCCTCAAAAGTCTGACTCTAGATGACTAGAATTTTAAAGTGGTAAACTTCTTTTCTGTTTTCCTAAACTCTTGTTAACACTATCAGTGCAAATAGATCTCTTTAGTGAGTTTTACTTTAAAATTTCTTAGAAATCATTATCTGTTGGTCACATTAAAAAAAAGTGAATTTATCAAATATGAAGCAATTATATCCAATAAAGTAGTTAACAGTTATATAGCATGTTTTAGGGTAAGCACTTACAACATCTAATATTTCTCTTGACAAATTAGAAAACTGGGCAGAGATAAATAATTTGCCATAAATTTCATAGCAAATATATATATATATATATATATATTTCTGTAAATGAGACTGATGGTCTTACCAAATGCAGAGACTTTCTTTCTGGGTGCTTCCAGGGCTACCCAAATTCTTCTAAGGCAGTTCTTGGACAGAACCTGCTGAAAGCTGGAGTGACTAGTGGCTCAGGGATTGCTGACCATGGAGCTTAACCTCCATTCCATCCCCATTTCCCCAAGCTGGCTTGGGAGTAACTGGTCAAGTTTGTGTGGAGTCCCCATGGTTTTGCTTCTTCTATTTCTGCATGTGAGGCAGAATTTGAATTTCCCTATAGTTCTGAGATGGGAAGAGTTAGCAAACAGAGAGACTTGGGCTATTATTGATCTTGCTAACAATCTCTACAACTGAGATGTTTCAGGATTTTTTACAATTTTAATCTAGCTCACAGAACAAACATGACAGACACTCTATACAAAGATGCACAGAGAATGACATGAAAGAGGACTGTCTCATTTTTGCCAAAAAGCCATAAAATTTTACCAAAAAGCTATTCTGTAGCATTTCCTTCTTGTCTGTGGATCCAGAGAGGGTGAAAGGGTGGCAAAAGTTCTCTAGAAACTTTGCCAAAATTTGCAAGAATTTCCCAGCCTGGGGTCCCCAGTCCAGGAAAACTTGCTCAGTGGGAAGCTCATGACAACCCAGATAAGTCTTCTCCAGTGTCTTGGGGTGTCCCACTATAGGATTGTGGGAGAAAAAAATAAGAGGCTTACCTTGACAAGGAGGGAATCAAAGCAGGGGAGGCCGGAATCTCCCCATACCAAGCCACCAAATGTTGAAGTTGAGACAAGGGGACCCCAAAAGTCCCAGATAGATGTTGTGAGATGTCTCAAAAGAATTTGCAGACTGAACCCATCTCCTAGTCAAGCAGTAAAATTTACTGAAAATAATGTGACACCTTTACTGAGCAAACTATATTTATACAGCTTTCAATCATATATATGCTAATTCTATGGCTCATAATAGGAAGGAGTGGTTCTCCATTGATCAGATTATTACTGATAAGATTACCAGTCAGCAATAAGTTGGAGCTTGATCTGTGGGGGATTCCTGAGCCCAGAAGCTATCTGACTAAGAAGTGGTCAGAATCAGATAGATAGGAGCTTTGGAGTTTCCTGAGGCAGACTCCCAAAGCAAAAGTTTTAAGGTTTCATGTGACAGCAAATGTGTGATGAGGTCCTGAATAGTGTTTGGGCATTTGCAATAAGAAAGGAAAAAGACATTAAAAGAATTGGAATTGGCAATGAGAAGATTAAGCTATTAATCTTTGCAGAGAGGTCCTCAAACTTTTTAAATAAGAGGCCAGTTCACTGTCCCTCAGACTGTTGGAGGGCCGGATTATAGTAAAAACAAAAACTTTGTTTTGTGGGCCTTTAAATAAAGAAACTTCATAGCCCTGGGTGAGGGGGATAAATGTCCTCAGCTGCTGCATCTGGCCCAAGGGCCGTATTTGAGGACCCCTGTGTGGAAGAGCATATGAAAGGCAAGTTCCTCAATGGAACTCACAATTACCCAGTAGAAAAGGAGAAACAGTTTGGGGGATGCCCTTAGCTGACAGACTAAATTCTGAAAGGGACTTAGCGTCCTAAAAGAATTTGCTTATTGGCCAACACAAACACCATGTGTCATGGAGGAAGGGGTGGGGGAAAGACACATGAGGCAGAGTGCCTGCCATGGCAGACTGACCCAAAGGAAGGCAATAGACATGGGATAGCCCATAAATATATTTAATAGGGAAAATTTAACCTCATGGACATGACTGGGATTTCTGACCGGATATCAAGGTGAGACTGCTTAAGAGATCCTACAGAGGGTGGTTCTCAGGGGTTTGATATAACTTGGATTTTAGAATGTATTTATTGATTTATTTTTTAATTTTGGGGGAGCTAGGCTAAAAAGTAGATCCTTTGTCTCCATTGTTATTTAATTTTAATTACTGAAGAGGAGCAGCTTCAGTTAAACTGAGACCTGTTGAAGACCTTACTTAAAAAGGCCAAGTTCTGCCATTGTTTCCATTTGGACACTGGACCCAGATGACTATAGAGGAGAAAGTTAGGCAGGTGATCTTGCAAATTAGGCCTTCTTAAAAATACAATAAATTCTCAAAGAGAAACATTTGGAGAAAGCAAAAACTAAAGTGGGCTGGCAAAGATAGAGGATTAATTTGGCTCAGGAGATCAATCAGCTAAGAAAAGTTTGAAATCAGTCATGATGAGGAACAACCCAGGAAGGGCAAGCAACTGGTGAGAGGAGGGAGAGACTCTTAAGTGGTTAAGAGGACTCACTTTGCTAAGAACTGGTGAGCTGCCTGGGTGATTGGAATTGGGAAAATTTAAGGCTC
Organism: Antechinus flavipes; assembly: GCF_016432865.1. Classification (NCBI taxonomy): domain Eukaryota; kingdom Metazoa; phylum Chordata; class Mammalia; order Dasyuromorphia; family Dasyuridae; genus Antechinus; species Antechinus flavipes. Next base: position 232,681,523 of record NC_067403.1, read on the forward strand.
CCAATTTCCTTTGAAAATTGTCATTTTCCTTAGGTAAGATCAAGTGAGTCCTTCAAAAAGAGGATAAGATACTGTGATACTTGGGAAAAGAACAGTCTATCTGGCTCTAAAAAACAAACAAACAAACAAACAAACAAAACCCACCCATGTAGTGTCCTGGGAAAATAGACTTTTAGGAAGAATTGGGATGAAGTACCAAAATGTATGGAGATTAAACACATTGTTTTCTTTAGGCAGGTGCCCTGCTCAGGCATAGAGGAACTGCCCATCCCCCAAAGGCTGGGTGTAAATTCAAAGGAGCCTTTTATGAACAGCCAGCTGACTCTTATGGCTTTGGTTCCAGAACTCCCCATCTTGCTTCCACCTCAAGATAGGACCTAGAACTGGAACTTCATTGATTTAGAAAAATAGTTTGTGTTTGTGTGTGTTTGAGCCTGTTTTTCCTCCCCATGTTTCTGTCAGTCAGCAGAATTATAAAGGAAAAAATATCTAGCTATTTGGGAAATAACTTTTAGTTAGAGAGAAGGACTAGTTCTGAGATAGAGCAAATTTTTAACTTCCACACCAAAAAGGAAAAAAAAAAAAAAAAATGACATTTCTGTGGATCTAGAATTAGCCATTTTGGAGCTGGAGAAATAATTAAAGTTACATAATTGCTAATACATTTTAGCAGATTTGGGATGTTTTGAGACTATTTTAAGTTGCTTGGCACTGTCAGCTAAATTGAGTTAATCTGTCATATTTTTAAGTAGGCATAATTTACTTAACGAAAAGCCTTCTGAGGGACTGAACCTGAGTTCATAGAAAAACCTGCAAAAAGAAAAAAAACAAAACAAAACAAAACAAAAACAAACAAACAAACAAAAAAAAAACCCTGCACTTTAGTATTACACAAGCTTCTTTGACTTGTGGAAGGCTTGTGAAGACTTATGGAATCTGTCCTGGCTAGAATGGCATCCTGTACTAGCCTGGATTCTTCCTGGATTTGTGCTGGTGCCTCAACATCTTTGACATATGCCCCAGGATTTCTGACATGGAGGCTGGGCAAGTCACTGAGTCACAGATCTGCATCAGGACACTTGGGTACAAATTTCTCCCACCATCTCCCTCGGAGTCCCAAAGTCAGCCAATTTCTTAAAGCCCTGTAGACAGACTTAAAATAAGTTTTCTGCCACCTTAAATTGTGGAACTGTGTGTGTTGAAATTGGAATTCTGATTCAGAAATTGTATGAGATAATTACTATTAACTTGTGCATGCTAAAAATTGTATAAGATTTGGTATGAGATTTGAGAAATTTGTGTGTATCAATAGTGAAGTATTGTTTCTAAAAGATTAAATCTGTATTTGATTTGATTTTAAGTTTAAAAAAATGGTTCTCTGGTAACTTGTCTAAAGAGGTCACATGTTTGTATCTCCTAATCAGATCATGTTGTTTTCTAAACTGTATGTTGGGTAATTTGTAAAAATTGTATGACTGCTTTAACATTTTCTCAACGATGCTGGATATGTGGTATAAATTTTGTGAAATTTGGTCCAAACTTATTTACATATTACCTATATTCTGAATCTTAAGGTTTGTCTTTCTTTATCCCTTTAATAAAGAAGTAAAAGCAATAAAATTTAGCATGTAGGAATACATGTAATTGTAGAAAAAAACTGTATATGAAAAGTGTGCAATATGTTTAAAGATATATAAGAAGTTATGGAGGAGATGTCCTCTGGAGGGAGGAAGCCTGGCTCCAAAATATTCAAGTTAGGTTTTAATGAAATGACATCAGTGGGGAAACTGAGATAGCTTTCCTCTGGACTCTGCTGCTTTAAGAGGGGTGAGTGGAATAATATTGAAACAAATTGTACCAAAGTATGTATAGTAGACTATTGATTCTGATAATGGAACATAATTTTACTTCTAAGATTTTTAAGAAATAATGGGGAGGGATTGGAAATTGGGTGACAAGTCCATATACGTGGGTATTTGCCCTCATCAGGGAAAGTGGAAAGAATGAATGATGTTAGAGACTAAATTATCTTGGACCAAATGTTTGCCTATTGCTTTATTAAAAGATTAGAGTTTATTAAACTCTAGGCCATGGTCAAAATAATTACTAACTAGATGACAAAAGCACTGGATTTGTTAGACCAGGCGCCTCATTCTGGAAAAACATTACTCCAACATAGATTGGTATTAGATTGCTTATTGCCTGAAAAAGGTAGAGTTTCTACGAAATTAAATTATTGCTGTGTGAAAATTGATGATAATGGGCAGGTAGTGAAGGAAATTGATAAAGACATCAGAAAATTGATCTATATTCTATCCCAAACCTGGTCTTCACTGACGTGAGCTATGGTGTGGATTTGTCACCAATTGATGGCAGACACCTCAACTTGTGGTTCTGTCATATGAAGAATTAACAATGGCCATTCTCTTTGGCAAAAGGCTGATTTATTTGGGTGAATGTGTTACAGACAAAATGAAGAAGTACAATAGATTTCTGAAAGGGTAAATATGAAAGAGAGTTGGGAGAACACATGAAAGACAAGTTCCTCTATGGGACTCACAATTTTCTAGTAGAAAACATTCCCTAAAAATGTTAGTTAGCTGTAAGGAGGAGAATTGGGATTGGCAAGCATAGTGGAGTTAGGGGAGACACCACATGGCATGGGGGAAGTGAAAAGACATCACGAGGCAGAATGCTGTAGTGGGCTGAACCAAAAGAAGGTACCAGCCATAGGATAACCCATAAGTAGTTTTTTTTTTTTTTTTTTTTTTGAGAAATTCGTTTTATTTTATTTTTTCTGCTAAGGCAGTTGTAGTTAAATGACTTACCTAGAGTTACATAGCTAGGAAGTGTTAAGTGTCCGGGGCCTGATTTGAACTCAGGTCCTCCTGATTTAAGGGCTGGTGCTCTATCTACTGTGCCATCTAGCTGCCCCCGGACAAAAATAGGGAAAATATAACCTCGGGGATATGACAGAGATTTCCACAGAAGAAAGACTGAATAACCTGGAGGGGAAAGTCCACTGAAATTAGAAATATTAAAAGGACAAGGATGGACCTCAGTAGAGAAAAAAGGACAAAGCAGGTCCAGAGGTATTGGAGACTGAGCACAAGATGCTAGAAATGGATCAAGAATGATGTGAGAGGTCTTCAAAGGCTAATAAATAAAGAGGAGGGACTGAATGATATAAACTGAGTGAACATGTCTCATGGGAATGTGGCTTCGGCCTATGCCCTAATTGTGACTTGAGATTTTGCAATAACAAGTTGAGCTATAGATAAAAAACTGCAGGTATTCCATGTTCTTGGATGAATATTTTGGCTCTTGTTTCCTCCACTTCTTAATCAGCATTTAAGTACTTCTTTTAAAGGTGATGACTTTGGAAATTCAAGTAACAGAATTCTTTCATACAAAAATATCTTCTTGTACAGCAGTTCTCTAGAGAAATTTGAATTAAGAGTTTGTTATTTATTATTTTGTTTCTAGGATAAATTTCCAAATTTAGAGTGTAAGCCTGGACTCCCCCAGACAATGGGAGAAAAGATCAGGGGGAGTGGAGCCTTCTGCATTTAGGGTCTGCTTAATCTTCTGTTTTGCTATTTTCAACATTGTCTGTTGGGAGTTGCCTTTTCAGGTGAGATCATAATCGCTTTTTGCTTTATTTTTTAAATTTTTACCTAGAGAGTTTCTGGTTTCAATTTGGGGTAAGGGTCACTGTCCCACACACACTGATCAGAGTTCTTTAATCTTTGAAAATTATCCATTTTTACAATTATTGTTTTATAAAATTATTAGTATACAAGGTGTTTTCCTTGTTCTGTTTGTTCTATTTTCTATTAGTCACTATAATTATTGACAGTTTTCTCTGAAATTGTCAATTTTGTCATTTCTTAAGGCATAATTAGTGTTACCTTGAATGAATAAACCATAGCTATTTTTATTTCAGCCATTCCCAATTGATCTACACTATCTTAGTTTCTAGTCTAAGTCAAATAAAAAAGAGCTGCTCAAAATATTTTTGTGCTTGTAAGTAATTGTGTGCTTTCATTGATTTTGTTAGGGTATCAGCTTCCTTGTCATCCTCCCATTTTAGGCTTAGGAGCAATGTAATGTTTTTTTGTTTGTTTTTATGGGAAGTGGGGGGTGGGGGTGGTTAGTAAAATACTTTCCAGAATATACATACAATTCAGAGCTCCACTAATAATGTATAATAATTGTCTTCCCTCCCCTTTGAGTTTACTTTCACTAATTTTATGGATTTGAGGTTGTTTTAATTCGAACTTTTTTTTCTTATTTTTGGTGATTTGAAAATTTTGATATTTATGACTTTATAAATATAATTTGCAAAATGATTTCTATATATTATTTGCGACATTTGTTAATAAAATAATTCTATGAGGAAGGAGCTTAAATAATATTTTTCTTTACTATTTATCTCTTTTCTGATTCTATTTGGCTTGCATTTTTATATTTTATATGCCATTATTTTACTCCAGTAATCCTTTAAGTTCTTTTTCAAGGAAAATATATGGTTAAGTTTTAGGACGCACAAATTCCTCCCTTCCTTCTCCTCTCTTCTCCTCCTTTCTCGTTCTCCTCTCCTCCCCACATCGCCTCCCCCTTCCTCTCCTCCCTTCCATCCCCCTTTTCCCACCTGCACTTCCTATCCTTTTTCCCCCTTCCTCCCTTCATTTCTCTTTCCTCTCCATTTATTTTTTTTTAGCACATTCCAAATATCACTCAGATTATCCCTACTGAAATTTCTCCATTCTTGCATAATATTACCTGAAGCCTAGTGCTCAGTTTCCATTATTTATCATTACCCCAGGGTTAACCATCAAAATCATGTTTAATTCACACTGTGATTAATTAATAACCAACCATAAATCCCTCATTGACAGAGCTCCTGGATGCTCACTACTTAGTCCTGTGACAAAGACAAGAAGTTTCTAAATCAAGATCATGAGATTTGGTTTGTGTCAGAAACTAGAGTCTGAAGAATGTACCTTGTGTAAGGAGGGAGTTAGAGAATCTATTTAAAAGGGGCTTTGTCACAGTCAGTGAAGGGAAGAGATGGTAAGTCAGAGAGACAGAAACAGAGATGGGATCCTTCAGAGGTCCACCTGTCACTAAGGTCCTCAGCTTCCCTCTGGCTGTCACTATCCAAGAGCTATATATCCAAACACAATATTCTTCTGCTGTTCTCACTTTGATGACTAAATGGCAGATGCTCCACTAATGTTAATAAATGAAAGTACTCTCTCTGGTGTTCCAACACCTGCCATTGTTACCAATCCTAACCTCATCCCCTTTTATTTTGCCTCTCACCTGACACATTACTTTATAGAGCTATAATGATATTGAATAGGTAGGTACAAGTATCATTTCCTTATTTGGGCCTGCAGGGGCTGCAAGCAGAATTAATTTATGATTTGATTTAAGAAAGATGGAATATTTACAGAAGCAAGTGAAATTAAAGTTCTCATTTATAATAGAATCACATCTGTAACAAGACTTCCTAAAATTTCAATAAGCAGCTATATCATTTTATGAACTATATTCCTTTTCCCTGAGACATTTTCAAAGGCTTCTTTTTTTCCATCTAGAGTACTCTGATTTTCTGTTAGTTTAGTGGAAAATATGTTCATTCTCTTTTCCGGGCTTTATGACTTCTCTAAGTCAGGTATACTCAGCATTTTTTTTTTCAAATGACTTAAAATTGACCACATTTTTCTAACTAAAATAATGACCTTTAAATTTCCAAAGTGACTTTCTTATGAGTCAAAAGGAGAAAAATAAATCTTATTTCCTCCCCTATTTTGTCCCCATACATTCTTATTTTTTAATTTATTTTTATTTTTTCAAGTTTTTTTTTTATTGGTAAGTTTATTTTTAATGCACACTGCTTTATGAATTGTGTTAGGAGAGAAAAATCACAGTAAAAGGGAAAAATCATTAGAAAGATGAAAAAACCCAGAAAACAGAAGTAAACATTGCATATATTGATTTACTTTCAGTCTTCTTAGATTTATTTATTTTTTTTTGGATACAGAAGGCATTTTCCATCTAAGGTCTATTGGGATTGCTTTGGATCTCTGAACCACTTAGAGGAACCAAGTCTTTCATAGTTGACCATTTCATATTCTTGCTGTTGTTGTGTACAATATATTGCTGGTTTTGCTTGCTTCACTCAGCATCAATTCATGTAAATCTTTCCAGATCTTTCTAAAATTAGTTACTTCATCATTTTTCAAAGAAATATATAATATTATTTCCTTCTTTGAGGATTTCATTTACATTGGGGAGAAAACATTATAGATATAGTAAGATAGAGATTAGATAAAAATATAGTTTTAGAAAGGAAGGATCCTGTAGTTGTGCGATAGGGAAAAAAAAAAACAACAAATTTACAAGGTGGTGTTTAAGTTAGAATTTGGAAACATAACTATATCATTTTCCATTCATCCCTATAAAATTAACCATATTTAATTTCACCAAATATTCCAGTTAGGTGGTATAGTGAATAAATTACTTGGCTTGAATTTAGGAAGACCTAAAATTAAGAACTGCTCCAGACATCTATTAGTTGTGTTACTTTAAACAAGTTATTTTTCATCTTTCATTAAAGATTAGACTAGATTCATTGGTCTTCCAGATCCTTCTAACTTTAACTGAATGATCAAGAATTTGCCTGTAAAAGGGCTTTAAAATAATAATTTTAGGATTTCATATTTTAACTGTCATCCATGAATTTCATGAGAATGATATATCTTTATAAGATCCATTCATTTAGAATGTAACTGTGCATTTCTATTGTATATAAATATATCAATAAAGATTCTTGGAAATGTTTGCTAAACTTTACCAACCAGAGAACTTTACATCCTCAAGCAAACATTCAACAGGATTTTTCTGAGTTTCCTGAAATGCATGAGAACAAGGCAAAATTACAGGATTTTTATTTTCCTACTAAGAGCTGGTCAAATAATCAAGTTTGGATACCCTTTCATTACTTGAATTTCTGTCCATACTTTGAAAGTAGAAGGGAAGAAGCTAGAAGTAGTTTAAATGTGATTTATGTTGTTTAACTTAACCCTTAGTAATGTGACTTAAAAGATCATTGGTATTTTATTAATTATATCACAATTAACAACTTTTTGTGAGTTATGAAATGTTTTCATTTTAAATATTTCAAAAACCTACAATTTGCAAACAATAGTGGCTCATATTTTAAGGACATCCTGACACTGACTTGTTTTATAATCCCAATAGATTTTTTTTTCTGGATTCCTATAGGAAGCCAATAAACAGCCTGTACTTTATGGCTCTAAAATAATTGTAAAGCTGCCAAGAAATTGTTAATTTTTCAGATAAGTACCATATTTTATAAACTTTCTTAGCTGAAACCTGATGGCCTTCATGAGTGATGGGCGATAATTAAACTGGATGCCATACTACCATAAATCAAGCCATCAAACAAACCTTACCAAAATCATCTTGTTGAAATGACCTTATCTTCTCTCCACTCCCACCCCCATCAACCTCTGAATTTTATGTTCAATACTGATAACAAAATGGTCTTGAGCTGATTAGTCATTTGTGAAGGGTTACTGCCTGGAAAAGGTTCCTAGTGCTTCAAATTTACAGTAAGTTGACTCCAGTGTTCTTTCCAAATGAATGGCAATAAATCTCAGTGAACAACCCTTTGCCATAGTCTGTGTGCCAGTTCATTGTACCAAAGTGCTTCAAGATCTCCCTAAAGTAGCTTTTGAAAGGATTCCTAATTATGGAACTTTTTGTGACCAAATGAAAAAAATATATTGTTTACTACATGGTAAAATGGGGGGAAAAGTTACTTAAACAAAATTACAAAAGTCAGAAAACTTATTTAAAAGTATCTGTCGAAATTAATAGTTCATTGACTATATTATTATATTATTGGATATAGAGAGGGGTGTGTGTGTGTTTGTGTGTGTATATATATATACATATATACATATATATATATATATATGTATATATATATACACCTATTTGCATTAAGAATGAGAAGTAAACACTCAGGTGATAACAAGTCCAACCTCCTCATTTTACAAACATAATACAAGAAGATTAAATGACTTGAATAAATTAGTGAAAAATAATATATTTATTAAGTGCTTACTGCTTAAGTACTGGAAGTATTTTTAAAAAGAAATATTGCCTAGTGAATAATGAAAAATAAGAACTACCTAATGCTAAATGCAATAATCTCTACTACTGAGCTTTCAGCTTTTATTCTAACTCCTGACAGCACCACTATCAGCCCAACTGGCATGATAAGTAGAAACTTCATGGAAGACATATATTTCTCTGTACCAGATATTTCTTAGTTATAAAATATGATAGTTGGACTCATTGTAAACTAATATCCTTTCAAGATCTTATAGACTACAGTACAGTACAGTACATTACACATTTATAAAATGATTTAAATGAAGAACTAATTCTGTACTGTTGCATACAGAAGTCCTACCCTGATCTCCCTCAAAAATTTCAGAGTAAAACTTGTATAGGTATTGGGAGCAAATATATTTTCTACAGTCTCATGTAAAATGCTAAATGAATATGTTACATTTACATAGTGCTTATTTTTTTCAGACAATCATTCTTAAATATAACTTCTGGAAAGTGATATCTTATGTCACTATGGCAGTACTTATTGGAAGGTCATGCTCAATTGATATATTCAAATATGGTTGTGGCTTAAAACACCTAGTCAAATTTTAACCTTATCATAAAAATAGAATAAAAAAAAAGAAGAAAATGATGATGAAACTGGAAACGTAAGTTCTATATTTCTGTAAAGGAAAATAAAAACTGAAGTCTATCCTTCATCTTCATTCAATTTTGGTTGATCTTGATCAGAAAATTGTCCTTACAATATTTGATTACCCTACCTACTCTTTTGATAGTCTTCCTCTTCATCCATGTCTGCTCTGTGAATCCTTCTTTTCTCCCACAGCATTCTGTATATTTCCATGTTACTCATTCAAATGGGTGAGATATTATGATTTCTGTCTTTTCAGCTCTCTAAAGAGGTGGGTTAGACTACTGGACTCATCTCAACTCAATGAATATGAAAAATATTTCCTACAGTGTTGAATCAGAATGAATTACTTAATTTTTTTATTATTGATTTATTAATACTGAGGTTGACTGTATGGTGATGAATTTATTTCCTAGAGAAAGGAAAAAAAGGTGGGGAAACAAAACAAAACAGCTACTCTTGAGATGAAAAGTTCATTGAAAAACATTTAGCAGAAAATATGACTTATTTATACTGAGGCCTTTTAAGAACAACATCTTAGAAGCATGTAATCTCTAATGTGCGCTGAGAAGGAAGGTTGGGGGAGAAATATGCTTTTAAAGAAAGATGAGAATATTTTAGATTTCTCTGTCTGTGTCTCTGTCTCAGCTTTTATATTCCACAGAAACATGGTTTAAAAGATATTTGTTTTCTTTTTAGTTTGTTGTTGCTGTTGCTGTTGCTGTTGTTGTTATTCTGGTGCCCCAATATAACTTTATCAATTCTGAATTTGGTGCTTTTCCACTTTTTATGATTTGGGGTAAAAGAATAATCTTTTCTATGAGTCAAAGGTATTAATTTAGTTTCAAGAGACAGAGAGAGATGAAAGAGACACAGAGAGAAAGCAAGGAACATGCACACACAAGGTGGAGGGGGAGAGAAGGAAAGAAAGGGAGAGGGAGATTGATTTTGAGCAAGTCTCTTCACCTCTTAGCTGCTTATTTTTTCAACTACAAGGTGAAAAAGTTGGATTAAATGAGTTTTAAGGTTGAATACATAGCAGTTTCGAATCTATGATGAAAACTGCCTTCTCTTGCGAAGCACAGTGTGACAAAAATTGTACCAAAAATGAGACAAAAAAACCTAGGTATTTTTATTGATATCCAATCCTAAACACTCTTCTGACTAATGATCAAACATTTCAAATATGAATAGCTTTAATTTTTTCTACTCCCAATTCAATAATCAACACTCTGCCTCAAATTAGTTTTCTTCCCATAACCTCTTGAAAATCAAATTCTGCTTTTTAAAAAAGTCCATATTGATATCTTTATTCCTGTTTTTTTTTTTTTTTAAACTTATTCCAGGAGTTCTCTCCTTCCTTCTTTATATACTGAGTTCCTGCCCAGGGACATGAGGGAGCCAGCCCTAACTGGCTTGCAAGAACTGATTCTTTACCAAACTTAAAACTATATTATAAAGCAGTAGTCATCAAAATCATTTGGTATGGCTAAGAAATAGAGTGGTGAATTAGTGGAATAGATCAGATACAGATGACACAATAATTAAGGTCTATAGTATTTAGTATTTGTTAAACCCCCAAACTCCAGCTTCTGGAATTAGAACTCACAACTTGACAAAAATTGCTGGGAAAACTAGAAAATGATGTCAGAAACTCAGCATAAAGCTACATCTCACACCTCATACCAAGATGAGATCAAAATGCTTACATGATTTATGCATAAATCATAATACCATAAACCAATTAGGAGAGCAAGGTATAATTTATCAGATTTTTGGAGAAGGGGGGAATTTATGACCAAAGAAGAACTAAAGAGCATTATAAAAGGCAAAATGGACAACTTTGTGCAAAAACTTTTAAATTTAATGTAATCAAACAAAATCAATAGAAATGAAATTAAAAGTAGAATACAAAGCTAGAAAAATCTTTTCTTCCAGTGTTTCTGATAAATGTCTCAATTTCAAACTATATAGGGAACTGTGTCAAATTTATAAGAATATAAGTCATTTCCCAATTGATAAATGGTCAAAGGATATGGACAGACAAATTTTAAATGACGAAATTAAAGCCATCTATAGCTATATGAAAAATTTCTCTAAATCACTATTGATTAGAGAAATGCAAATTAAAACAACTCTGAGGTACAACCTCATGCCTTTCAGATTGGATAATAGGAAAAGTTAATGATAAATGTTGGAGGGGACATGGGAAAAACTGGAATACTAATACGTTGTTGGTGAAGTTGTAAAATGATCCAGTCATTCTGGAAAGCAATCTGGAACTATATCCAAAGGGCTATCGGACTGTGCATATCCTTTGACTCAGCAGTGTCATTACTGGGTCAGTATCCCAAGGAAATCATAAAGGAAGGAAAGGGACTCACATATACAAAAAATGTTTGTAGCAGTTCTTTTTGTAGTACTAAAGAATGGGAAAATGAGTAGATGCCCATCAATTGAGAAATAGCTGAACAAGTTGTGGTATATGCAGCAATGAAATATTATTTTTCTATACAAAATGATGAACAAGCTGATTTTAAAAAGGTCTAAAAAGATTTACATGAACTGATGTTGAGTGAAACAAGCAGAACCAGAAATACATTGTATACAATAACAGCAAAAATGTGTGATGATCAACTATGAAAGATTTGGTTCTTCTCAGTGGTTCACTGATAGAAAGGAATTCCAATAAACTTTGAAGAAAATGCCATTTGCATCCATGTAAATTAAAATACGCCATGTTCATTTCTTTTTTTTTTTTCTGTTTTTTTTTTCTCTCCCATGATTTTTCCCTTTTGCTCCAATTTTTCTTTCCCAATATGATTCATAAAACAATGTGGATTAAAAATAAATTTACTAGGGGGGGAAAAGGAATTGATTATTCCATTTTCAGTGTATTTATACCTGAAGAAATCAAGAAATTCTACAAATTAAATCTTGATTCATAATTTTCTTGATTGTCTAGATTATCTTGATTATCTAGAAAATGATGAAGAAAAATGTAATAATACAGTTTAAATTTTCAAAGCTTAACTAAAATGCAACCTTTTACAGAATACCTTTTTAATTCTCTTTTGATAGAAAGGACATTCTTTTAATTCACTATTACTTTATTTGACTCATTAATATGCTTGTTTGTTTTTCACTCATATATTATAGTGGCCAAATGAAATCGTGAAAGATAGTTGGCTTGAATTAATGACTTGAAGAACTATAATTTTTAATTCCTCTCTAACTATGCCTCCTTTGTGACTTTGCATAATTGACTAAGGACCCCCTCAGTGCTCTATGCAATTCTTGAATATTATAAGTTGCAAGAAGTTTCCCACCTTGTATTTATAGGTGGAATTTATTTCTACCCTATGCTATTCATATATTCATTTGCTTTGTTAATAAAATCATATACCTTTTCTATCCCCCTCTGGATATTAAAATTATGCAACTTTGTTCCTTTACTCTTACTTGCAAATTTAAGCTTATTTATTCTAGATACTGAAAGGCCTTGTGAATTGAACTATGACCTTCATTGATAGTTCAAGTTCGGGGACTTCCGGTTAAGATGGCGGAGAGGAGGCTCACAGTTGCATAAGCTCCGCGCTTTCTCTCACTATCCACTTCATTACAAGCCTCTGAATCAATGCTTGACTGAAAAAAACCCACAAATAGTTACCAAGAGAAGCCATCCTTGAGATCCGCCAAGAAAGGTCTGTCTTTACTGGAGGGCTGGGGCGGTTTTAGATCGGGCGCAGGCGGCGGGCAGCGGCAGTGAGAGCACGGGAGCAGACTGGAGAGGGGGTGGGGAGTGATCGCAGCTGTCTCTGCGGGGAGAGCTTCGCTACAGGTTTGGAACCTACAGCAAGTCAACAGCCCAGCAGAGAAGCTAAAAACACCGGGGCTGAAGAACACAACCGCAAACAGCTGGAGTCTCTCAGGACCTGGCCGCCCCCCCCTTCCCCCCCTTCAGTGACTCAGCACGCTTTGGGATCTCAGAGCGCAGGCGCAGCACAGTCCTGCTAGTGCCTCACTGCTGCCACCTGCAGTCTGTAGAGGAAGCTCAATAACACACCCAGCCCCCCCCCCCCAAAGAAAGACTCCAGTTTTTTCTGTTTTTCTTTGGTAGTTTGTCTCTGATTAATAGACAGAATGAGCAAGAAGCTGAAGAGGACTTTAACCCTAGACAGCTTCTACACAGATAGAGAGCAGACTCTAAATCCTGAGGAGACTAAAAACAGGCAGTCCCCAGGTGATTCCCCAAAGGAGGAGATCGTCTGTTCCTCAGCACAGATGAACCTCATAGAAGTGATTAAAAAGGCTCTCACAAGGGAGCTAGAAGAAAAATGGGGAAAGCAGAGTGAGGCTTGGCAAAAGGAGAGGGAAGCTTGGGAAAAGGAGAGGGAAGCTTGGGAAAAGGAGAGGGAGGCTTGGCAAAAGAGCCTGGAGAAGTCAGTTAAAGAGAGAGTGGATAAAGAAGTAAAATCCTTGAAAAATAGGATTAGTGAACTGGAAAACAAAATTGGCGAAATGGAAAAAAATTCCACAGAACAAAAGAACTCAATTGGACAATTAGAGAAAGATTTTAAAAAAGTGAGTGAAGAGAATACTTCACTGAAAATCAGAATTGAACAAGTGGAATTGAATGACTCGAGGAGACAAGAAGAATCAGTCAAGCAAATCCAAAAAAATCAAACAATGGAGAAAAATGTGAAATACCTTCTGGGAAGACAACAGACCTGGAAAACAGATCCAGGAGAGACAATCTGAGAATCATTGGACTCCCAGAAAAACATGATGAAAAAAAGAGCCTGGACACTGTCTTCCAGGAAATTATCAAAGAGAACTGCCCAGAAGTCATAGGAACAGAGGAAAAAATAAACATTGAAAGGATTCATCGATCACCCACTGAAAGGGATCCTAAAATCAAAACACCAAGGAATATAGTAGCCAAATGCCAGAACCCTCAGATGAAAGAAAAAATATTGCAAGCGGCTAGAAAAACCCAATTCAAGTATCAAGGAGCCACAATAAGGATCACCCAGGATCTGGCAGCATCCACATTAAAAGATCGAAGGGCCTGGAATATGATATTCCGAAAGGCTAAGGAACTTGGTATGCAACCAAAAATAACTTACCCAGCGAGAATGAGCATCTTTTTCCAGGGAAGAAGATGGACATTCAACGAAGTAAGCGAATTTCATCTATTTCTGATGAAAAAACCAGAACTTAACAAAAAGTTTGATCTACAAATATAGAACTCAAGAGAAATCTAAAAAGGTAAAGATTAATCTTGGGAACTATATTTTGACTATATAGATGCATAAAGAATACATGTATACCTTGTTCTAGAAATTGATGTGGAAAGGACATTGTACCAGAAAAAGGGTAAAGTGGGGGTAGTACATCTCATGAAGAGGCATAGGAAACCTATTATATCTGAGAGAAAGAATGGAGGGGGATGAATATAGTGGGTATCTTACTGCCTTCAGAATTGGCTTTAAGTGAAAAATCTTAAGACATATTCAATCTATGGTGAAACTTCTCCCATCTCATTGAAAAGTGAGAAGGGAAAAGTGGAAAGGGAAGGAATAAGCTAAGCGGAAGGGAATACGGGAACTGGGAGGGAAAGGGGTAAGATAGGGGGAGGAACTCTAAGGCGGGGGGAGGGACACTAAAAAGGGAGGGCTGTGAGAAACAAGGGGTGCTCACAAGCTTAATACTTGGAAGGGGGGAAAGGGGAAAGAAGGGAGGAAAGCATAAACCGGGGTTAACAAGATGGCAAGTAATACAGAATTGGTCATTCTAACCATAAATGTGAACGGGGTAAACTCCCCCATAAAGAGGAAGCGGTTAGCAGAATGGATTAAAAGCCAGAATCCTACAATATGTTGTTTACAGGAAACACACCTGAAGCGGGGAGATACATGCAGGTTAAAGGTAAAAGGTTGGAGCAAAATCTACTATGCTTCAGGTGAAGTCAAAAAAGCAGGGGTAGCCATCCTGATCTCAGATCAAGCTAAAGCAAAAATTGACCTAATTAAAAGAGATAAGGAAGGACACTATATCTTGCTAAAGGGTAGCATGGATAATGAAGCACTATCTATATTAAACATATATGCACCAAGTGGGGTAGCATCTAAATTCTTAAAAGAGAAACTAAGAGAGCTGCAAGAAGAAATAGACAGTAAAACTATAATAGTGGGAGATCTTAACCTTGCACTCTCAGAATTAGATAAATCAAACCAGAAAATAAATAAGAAAGAAGTCAAAGAGGTAAACAGAATACTAGAAAAGCTAGATATGATAGATCTCTGGAGAAAATGTAATGGAGACAGAAAGGAATACACTTTCTTTTCAGCAGTTCATGGAACCTATACAAAAATTGACCATATATTAGGACATAAAAACCTCAAACTCAAATGTAGTAAGGCAGAAATAGTAAATGCATCCTTTTCAGACCACGATGCAATGAAAATTACATTCAACAAAAAAGCAGGGGGAAGTAGACCAAAAAATAATTGGAAACTAAATAATCTCATACTAAAGAATGATTGGGTAAAACAGCAAATCATAGACATAATTAATAACTTCACCCAAGAAAACGATAATAATGAGACATCATACCAAAATGTATGGGATGCAGCCAAAGCGGTAATAAGGGGAAATTTCATATCTCTAGAGGCCTATTTGTATAAAATAGAGAAAGAGAAGGTCAATGAATTGGGTTTGCAATTAAAAATGCTAGAAAAGGAACAAATTAAAAACCCCCAGTCAAACACTAAACTTGAAATTCTAAAAGTAAAAGGTGAGATCAATAAAATTGAAAGTAAAAAAACTATTGAATTGATTAATAAAACTAAGAGTTGGTTCTATGAAAAAACCAACAAAATAGACAAACCCTTAGTAAATCTGATTAAAAAAAGGAAAGAGGAAAATCAAATTGTTAGTCTTAAAAATGAAAAGGGAGAACCCACCACTAACGAAGAGGAAATTAGAGCAATAATTAGGAGTTACTTTGCCCAACTTTATGCCAATAAATTCGACAACTTAAATGAAATAGAAAAATACCTCCAAAAATACAGCTTGCCCAAACTAACAGAGGAAGAAGTAAATATCCTAAACAGTCCCATCTCAGAAAAAGAAATAGAACAAACTATCAATCAACTCCCTAAGAAAAAATCCCCAGGACCAGATGGATTTACATGTGAATTCTACCAAACATTTAAAGAACAATTAACTCCAATGTTATATAAACTATTTGAAAAAATAGGGATTGAAGGAGTCCTACCAAACTCCTTTTATGACACAGATATGGTACTGATACCTAAACCAGGTAGGCTGAAAACAGAGAAAGAAAATTATAGACCAATCTCCCTAATGAATATTGATGCTAAAATCTTAAATAAAATATTAGCAAAAAGATTACAGAAAATTGTCACCAGGATAATACACTATGACCAAGTAGGATTTATACCAGGAATGCAGGGCTGGTTCAATATTAGGAAAACTATTAGCATAATTGACTATATCAATAACCAAACAAACAAAAACCACATGATCATCTCAATAGATGCAGAAAAAGCATTTGATAAAATCCAACATCCATTCCTAATAAAAACACTTGAGAGCATAGGAATAAATGGACTTTTCCTTAAAATAGTCAGGAGCATATATTTAAAACCATCAGTAAGCATCATATGCAATGGGGAAAAACTGGAACCCTTCCCAGTAAGATCTGGAGTGAAGCAAGGTTGCCCACTATCACCATTATTATTTAATATCGTATTAGAAACACTAGCCTCGGCAATAAGAGTCGAGAAAGATATAAAAGGAATTAGAGTAGGCAATGAGGAAACCAAACTATCACTCTTTGCAGATGATATGATGGTATACCTAGAGAACCCCAGAGATTCTACCAAAAAGCTATTGGAAATAATTCATAATTTTAGCAAAGTAGCTGGTTACAAAATAAATCCCCATAAATCCTCAGCATTTTTATACATCACCAACAAAACCCAACAGCAAGAGATACAAAGAGAAATTCCATTCAGAATAACTGTTGATACCATAAAATATTTGGGAATCTATCTACCAAAGGAAAGTCAGGAATTATATGAGCAAAATTATAAAAAAGTCTCCACACAAATAAAGTCAGACTTAAATAATTGGAAAAATATTAAGTGCTCTTGGATTGGCCGAGCGAACATAATAAAGATGACAATACTCCCTAAACTAATCTATTTATTTAGTGCTATACCAATCAGACTTCCAAGAAAATATTTTATTGATCTAGAAAAAATAACAACAAAATTCATATGGAACAATAAAAAGTCGAGAATCTCAAGGGAACTAATGAAAAAAAAATCAAATGAAGGTGGCCTAGCTGTACCTGATCTAAAATTATATTATAAAGCAGCAGTCACCAAAACCATTTGGTATTGGCTAAGAAATAGATTAGTGGATCAGTGGAAAAGGCTAGGCTCACAAGACAGAATAGTCAATTATAGCAATCTAGTGTTTGACAAACCCAAAGCCCCTAACTTCTGGGAAAAGAATTCAATATTTGATAAAAACTGCTGGGATAATTGGAAATTAGTATGGCAGAAATTAGGCATGGACCCACACTTAACACCATATACCAAGATAAGATCAAAATGGGTCTATGACCTAGGCATAAAGAACGAGACTATAAATAAATTAGAGGAACATAGAATAGTTTATCTCTCAGACTTGTGGAGGAGAAAGAAATTTGTGACCAAAGATGAACTAGAGACCATTACTGATCACAGAATAGAAAATTTCGATTACATCAAATTAAAAAGCCTTTGTACAAATAAAACTAATGCAAACAAGATTAGAAGGGAAGCAACAAACTGGGAAAACATTTTCACAGTTAAAGGTTCTGATAAAGGCCTCATTTCCAAAATATATAGAGAACTGACTCAAATTTATAAGAAATCAAGCCATTCTCCAATTGATAAATGGTCAAAGGATATGAACAGACAATTTTCAGAGGATGAGATTGAAACTATTACCACTCATATGAAAGAGTGTTCCAAATCATTATTGATCAGAGAAATGCAAATTAAGACAACTCTGAGATACCACTACACACCTGTCAGATTGGCTAAGATGACAGGAAAAAATAATGATGAATGTTGGAGGGGATGCGGAAAACTGGGACACTAATGCATTGTTGGTGGAGTTGTGAACGAATCCAACCATTCTGGAGAGCAATCTGGAATTATGCCCAAAAAATTATCAAAATGTGCATATCCTTTGATCCAGCAGTGTTTCTATTGGGCTTATATCCCAAAGAAATACTAAAGAAGGGAAAGGGACCTGTATGTGCCAAAATGTTTGTAGCAGCCCTGTTTGTAGTGGCTAGAAACTGGAAAATTAATGGATGCCCATCAATTGGAGAATGGCTGGGTAAATTGTGGTATATGAATGTTATGGAATATTATTGTTCTGTAAGAAATGACCAGCAGGATGAATACAGAGAGGCTTGGAGAGACCTTCATGAACTGATGCTAAGTGAAATGAGCAGAACCAGGAGATCATTATACACTTCGACAACGATATTGTATGAGGACATATTTTGATGGAAGTGGATTTCTTTGACAAAGAGACCTGAGTTTCAATTGATAAATGACGGACAAAAGCAGCTACACCCAAAGAAAGAACACTGGGAAACGAATGTGAACTATCTGCATTTTTGTTTTTCTTCCCGGATTATTTATACCTTCTGAATCCAATTCTCCCTACGCAACAAGAGAACTGTTCGGTTCTGCAAACATATATTGTATCTAGGATATACTGCAACATATCCAACATATAAAGGACTGCTTGCCATCTAGGGGAGGGGGTGGAGGGAGGGAGGGGAAAAAAATCGGAACAGAAATGAGTGTCAATATAATGTAATTATTAAATAAAAAATTAAAAAAAAAAAAAAAAAGATAGTTCAAGTTCTTTCTTTATGTTCCTATAATATTATTCTATGTACAGATTTATGGATCATGTCAAACTAACTCCTGTTGGAAATAGAGGGATGTTCAACACTTTCAATACAATATAAATAATCTAGAAAAAAACAATTGCTGTCATTCTGCACTGGAAATCAAAGATATTTGTGCCATACTGCATTAACATTTTGCTTTTGATCTTGTATAAATACATGAAAAAAAAAAGGATGAAAAGTAGAATGGTTAATTTTTAAAATTGTTAAATAATTATTTCTATATATAATTTATATTTATATATAAAACTAAATGATTAATGGGAATATTCAACATTCAAACTAAAGAGCTTTATTGTACAACAGACTTCATTTTTAAATAAAAATATAAATTTTAATCATGATTCCAAGAATAACCACCTGATTCTTATTTTTATCATTTATTCCTTTCATTTCTAATCTCATTTAAGTTTCTTGGTAAAGAAATTGGATTCATTCGCCATTTCTTCACCAAATCATTTTACAAATGAGGAATTGAGAACAAAGTTGTTACACAGTGTCTCAGGCCAAATTAGAGCCCAGACAGATGAGTCTGATTGACTCCAAACAGAGGGCTCTGTCTACTCTTTCTTAGTTATAGTTGTTTGTAGATCCAAGAAAATCCAAATGTTTAACCTGAGGGTGGGATTGGAGAAAAGTTTCTTTTATCCTATTGATGACAGAAGACTTGGCAGTTCTCTCTGAGTATTTGAAGAATCACCTTTTAAAAATAGATTTAGTTTGTTTTGCTTAGATGCTAGAAATTGAGGAAGTGAGTAAGTTGAGAGAGAAAGGAAGAGAGGGAGGGAGAGACAGACAGACACAAGAAGAGAGGGAGGGAGAGACAGATACACGCGGAGACAGGGAGGGAGAGACAGACACACAAGGCGGGGGGAGAGACAGACAGACACACAGAGAGAGGGAGGGAGAAATGGACAGACACACATGGAGAGAGGGAGAGAGAGACAGACACAGACGCACAGAGGACAGAAAGAGACAGAGAAATGGATAGATAGAACAATTTGGGCTTGATGTTGGTTTTTGGACAAACTTCCTAAGGAAAAAGGATGTCAGGGAGGAATGAGAGGTCTTAAAAACTATAATTCTCTCTTTCCCTGAAGGGCTTTAAACGATACTAGTTGATTATTACATCACTATATTATAGATGGGATAGTTTTTGAGGTAAAGATTATTCTAGATGACGACTAGAGTCTCTTAAATGTATGACAAAGAACAAAATCTGTTTCATTTTATGAAGATCCTTGCCTAAGTTTGAATATGAATTTTTGTAAAAGTTTCAACAGCAGAATTGTCTCCACACAGAAATCAATTAGTAAGAAAGAATTCCCATTTCCTTCCCTGATCCATAAAGATAGGATTGAATTTCTCAAGAATGAATTGGGCTATCTAGCAAATTGAGATGTAAATCTTTTAGACTGACCATGGCTGACTTTGCTTCAATCAAGTCAAGTGTTTCTGAGAAAGCTAGTCTTCCAGCATATCATCTATAAGGTGATTTTTTTTCTTCATCAGGTAATCACATGGTAGTTTGCAAGTTTTCTTGATTATACATTGACCTTTATCCCACAGGTTATTTCCCAGATGCACCAATCTCAATCAGTTGAGAAGTTCAAGAGGGCTTATAAGAAGCTAACCAGGAAGCCAATCAGAGCCCCAGATGCTACTTCTGCAAGTACACTGAAGCGATTTCCATCTGGGGCCCTGTGTGTGCCAAATTTTTCTCGTAAGTGGTCACAGCAGTTAGGTTCTTTGCTCCAGATGAGAGAGAAAGGCACCAAAGGGAACCATTCTCCACCCTGCAATCAACAGGGAAACGCTGCGCCAAGTGAAATTGTAATTATATCTCCGGCAATGTGTTAATGAGCTTGGAAAATGCTTCGTTGAATAAGAGAAAAGTATCTGGATTAGACCAAAACAAGTATCCATATATGCAAATGAAGTAAGTTTAATATGGCAATAAATATGATTAGCCAGGTAATGAATACACACATAAATATGCTGGGGCTGGACTTGAGAAAGATAATATTGGAATGAATAGAAACAAATATAGAATCAAACTTTTTGATTAGTTAAAATAGCTGCTCCCAAAAATATATCTTATTAAAACTTTGACCCTGGAAATATAAATATTTGCTTAAAACAAAACAACACACATAAATATGCAAAACAAAACATTAACTTGTTATTAGGAATCCAATACTTGATAACACCGAATGAAATAAAAGAAAGTATCCCTTGAATGGTGTAATTAGATAGGTAAAAGGTTAAGGGAATCATCATAGATTTACAGCTGGAAATTACATTCACTTTCTTTTAGTCCCATACCCTCATTTTAGAGAGAAAGAAATTGAGACAAAGTGAGAAAACAAAAAGATCTTGTCCAAAGTCATGGAGGTGAACCTGGTATATGTCCATCATTCTATCTCAAAGATTCTATAAAACTTTCAAGAAAACAAAGTGTGTTTCATCATTGTTTTCCATAATAAACATCAAAAATAAATAATTCATTAATTCACCTACATTTTTTGATGATTTTATTTATTAAATACTTGTTATCAATATTTTCCGATTGAATGCACCATTTTTATTGCTCTGTTTGTTTTTAATATGGTTGTTGAAAGTTTGCATTTTTTCTTTTCAAAATTGTTCATACCCTTTGATCAGTAATCTCTTGATCAATATTCTCATACTCTTATATATTTCAGTTCCTGATTAAAAAAAAATTGTGTATCAGAGTGTTATATCAACTTCATCATATTAATCTTTTTTTTTATTAATCTGCCTTTGTCATGGGTCATCTAAAGTACTGCTTATATTAATTATTCAGTCAAGAGATATTTATTAAGCACCTGCTATGTATGAGAGATGCTGGTAGGCATGGGGGAATACAAAAATGAAGAATGAAATAGTTCTTTTATCTAAATGAACTTATGTTTTTAGGCTAAATATTATTATTACACAAATTTAGTTTATATGGTGCTAGCTATTCTCCATGATTTAAAAAATTCTCTAGCTAAGAAGATTTAAGGAAAGAGTTTTCATGTGCCATAATTTGTATAGTGTTTCCAAAGTACTTCATACATATTCTATCATTTTAACCTCTCAACAAGTCTGGGAAGAAAATACTATCACTATTCCCTTTTTACAGATAAGGAAAGTGAGTAAAGTAAAAGCAAAGATACATGTTTAATAAATGTCTGAGGCCAAGTTTTATTTCAGGTATTCCTAATTACAAATTATTTGCTTACTCCATTCTATTACCTAACTACCTTACGAAATAAAAAGTAAAAGTTCTTAAATTTCTATTTAGGTACTTTGATTATTTCAAGGGATATGTTATTAGAACATGAGTACAAGGAAGAATTGCCATGGGACAATAGATTTGCACACTTGGATAATTTGGTGGTGAATGATTCCAGGATGAGCAGTAGCTTAGCTAAATTTAGGGACACTTTTTTTTTTCTTTTTTACCAAATTGGCCAAGAACAATGCAAATTTTGGCCATTAAAATTCTATAAGACTCTGTCAAGAACAGAAAGAATGATGTATAATCTTAAATAACCGTCTACCTACATCAATGGCATCGTGAATTCTGAAAGTATCATTGGGTTAATCCTACTCACTCCCTATCCTACCCAGGAGAATGTACAGTCTGGTAGATTGTAAACCAATTGAGAACATAACTTTTTTTCCCTGTATATTGTATTCATGTATCCTCAGACCAGCCTAAAAATTTAATAAATATTTATTGATGAAATTGGTGAAGTGGACATATGAGTAAACAGATAACCAAAAATTTCATGTAGATAGCCTAAAAGCAAATTGATTATTTAGTCAGCCAAACTAAATAAGGAAAAATACTTTACCTCAATTGGTTAATTTCAGTCCTTTTCTTTTATTATGGATTGTGATTTCCATTAAAAGCTTTTCATTATTTTCATCTCCAGGTTCTACTTTCAGGCAAAGTGATGTTGAGTGATTTATACAGAATCATAGATTTCAAGGCAGAGGAGACCTGAGTGGTTTCCTAATCTAACATCCTTATTTTACAGATGAGGAAAATAAAGCCTAAAGATGTGAGGGAAAAAGATACCTAAAATCACAGAGATTTTATAGGTGATGCATGACAGACATGAGATATAAGGATCCAGCCTTAGAAAAAATAATTCTCCACGACATGAACTTCCAAAACCTGTAGTTCTATAATTATTCTATTTTGTGACTAGAGATATTAGTGCCAAATATGAAATCTGTTAGGTAATTACTATTCCTATAAAGAACATCAAGAAAAGTGGGATGTGTGTAACATGATTCAAGAAAGAAATGTATTTTATAGGACAATAAATTGATGCAAGGCTAGTCAAATCTGTTTTCTCATGTTTTCTTTTAAAATTTTTCTTTTTAATTTATGGAATAAAGCAACAATTTTCATAACAGCACAATAAAAAGATGATTGCATATGAAACTGTAAATCTGTTATGTACAATTTGCTATTCCTTTCAAACAAACAACAAAATTATTATGTAAATTTCGTTATTTTCTTCCCTCCCCCCACCTATAGAAATGCTTACCCAATAGATATATACAGCTGGCATATATATGTATGTAAGTATGTGTATATATATATATATATATATATATAATATATATATATATATATATATATATATATATACATACACACACACACACACACACACACACACACACAGAAATGAATGTAAAATTATTCTACATATATTTCTATTTTTCAGTTTTTTCTCTATAAGTTATCTATGTATTTCTTCCTATGTCCTTTATGGATCATTTGGATCTTTATAATACTTGAAATAACATTCCCTTAAAGTCATTCTTAAAACAATATTACTTTTACTTATACAATGTTCTCTTGGTTCTGCTCATTTATCTTTGTTATTTTAATACAAGTCTTTCCATGTTTTTTCGAAAACCATCGATCTCATCATTTCTTATGGCATAGTAGTATTAACAATCGTATACCACGTCATTCTCTAATTGATGCACATCCTTTTAATTTACAGTTCTTTGTCATTAAAAAGAGAGCCACTATAAATATTTTAGAATATATAGGTTCTTTTCCTTTCCTGCCAATTATCTTTGATAACAAACCAAGTAGTGGTATTGTTGGGTCAAAGGATAAAGGTGGTTTAAGAATTCTTTGGGCAGAAATCCAGATTGTTCTACAAAACAATAGGATCAGTTCACAATTCAACCAACAATGAATTAGCATCCCAGTGATCCCCTCCAATATTTGTCACTTTTTTCTTCTATCACGTTAGCTGTTTGATAGAAGTAAAATTATACCTCAAAGCTGTTTTAATTTGCATTTCCCCAATTAATAAAGATTTATAACATTTTTCATATGAATTTAAATCGTTTTGATTTTTTTTTCTTCGTAAAATTGCCTGTTCATAACCTTTAATCATTTATCAATTGAGCTATGACTTGGATTTTTATATATTTGACAAAGTTCTTTATTTTAGATATGAGACTGTTATCTTATAGGCTATCTATAAAACTTCCCAGTTCTCTGCATTCTTTCTAATCTTGATTACATTTATTTTATTTGTTTAAAAACCTTTTTTTTAATTTAATGGAATAAAAATGTTTTATTTTATAGCTAGCTTTGCTATCTCTTGTCTACTCTTAAATTGTTTGCCTATCCATAAGTCTGAGTAATGTGTTCCATCATCTCATTATCTTCTAAAATCTCTGTATGTAGGTCATACATCCATTTCTAAATTATCTTAGTAAATAGTATAAGATAGTGGTTTATGCCAAATTTCTACCACACTGCTTCTCCAACAGTTTTTTACCAAATAATGAATTCTTATCCCAAAGTCATAAGTTTTTATTTCCTTATTTGATTGGTATTTTATTATAAAATCATAGGAAATGAATTTAATATTATTTTTGTCATGCGTCATGCTGGGCATGTAAATGGAAAAAAAAATAAAGGTATCAGGGATCCACTGCACACATTAAGCAAAATTCTAGTAATACATTCCAAAGAGGAAAATATACAGATTTAAAAATAATGTTTAGTTCTTAAAAAAAAAAAAAAAAAACAGTAGAAAGAGAAGATAGTAACAAGTCATCCTATTTCTTCTGGGTAGTTTCTATATTAATATTTTAGTTTAGTTAATAAGTAAAACTATTGATATTAACCTGTACTAGTGTGATAATGTGAGGTCAAGCACTTAAATGGGAGCCAGTACAACTCTGAATCAAGTTCCATTTTTGAAAGGATATAATGATGTCCAACTGATAGTCTTTATGAAGTTCAAGAAACACTGAACTGTATATTAGAGACAGATTAAGATCTGTTGCTGTAAAGAGAGAGTTCAACTAATGAGGAAAATAAGTTTCTGGCAAATAATAGCAATCATGTTTGGGAAATATTTATTTAGATATGATCATATGATTTATGTGATCTCTTTTCTTTGATCTCAATATTTTATGTTTATTTGCAATGTTTTCACACAATTTCAATTTTAAATAGTCCTACCCAACAAATCTAATGCTATATTCCATTATAGTCTCCCCACCCCATTTTTGTAATGAAGAGAAAAATCCATTTTCTCATCTCTTTTATAGGGACAAAGTTTGTACTACCCTTAACATTAAATGTGTTATACTGTTAGAAAGCATTGCATAGATGATTGCTATCTTCTGTGAAGAAAATTACGGAAATGAAAAATTTTTTCCCTGTATAACTCATATCTTCTAAATTTATAGAACATAGTATCAAAGGCATTATTATTAAGTAGAGATCATATGAATTTCTCAATCACAAACCTAGTATCGGAAGATTGATCTATTCTTCATTCTATGCATTGGTTTATATTTATAATACCATTGATATTAGAAAGCAATTATCATTTCTCAAATGACAAATTCATACTATGACTTGGTTGTGGAATATCTACAACATTTCAACCCAATTCAACAAAATATTATGAAAAGTCCATTCTAGCATAGAATTTTGACAGGCATTTCAGTTACAAAGATAATAATGCTGCCTTATACATCTTACTGAAATGATAATATCAGAGATCCATAGAAATATTTTAGAATACATTTATATTAACAAATCTAATCAGTACCCAACTGGGAATGTTAGGAAAATTTATTTTTTGTGTTTCTACATGATTCTAAAATCTTTAGTAATTTCAGACAATTACACATGCGTACACAGAAATCAGTCTTAGAAATTGTGTTTGCATAATGCCAAACATCTGGATTGACTGAATGTTTATCTGAAACGAGAAGACTATTCAGGCACAAGTTGCATTACACAGCTATTTAGCCACACATTCGCATAGAAGACATATCTGTTTAAAGTCTAGTAAAAATGTTGGTGAGAATAGTTTATAGTTTAAAAAGGCAGAATGACCTTAAAAGTCAGCTTGTCCAGTGGCTTCATTTTATAGACAGCTAGTAAGAGGCAGAAACAACAGTCACAATAAATTCAAACATTGGTATAATTCTGTTTTCAGGTCTAGTAGTTTTGGTTTTTTTTTAATTTTTGTTTTGGGGTATTTTTTTACACTTTATTAATTGCATATTCTTTTTCTCTGTAGATAAGTTTCTATGGCTAGGCCTCTAAAGAGTTTCTGGATGTTTCAGAAAAGGAATGGGTCTTTGACTCCAGTTTAAGCTGGCAAATCCTGTACATTTCCAGTCATCTGTTTGTGAAAACTGCATGTGCATGAGCATGTTAAGTCTTTCAGTGCTTTCCTTTTTGATTACACTTTTTAGATTAAAAATTACAAGCTATTTCATGCTCTGTTATCAACTCCTTGAGGAGCTAAATTTTTTGCATATTTTATTCTTGCGGTTCATTTTACATATTAGTAAAGGAGCTAGAAAGGATGATAGAGATTCAAACATAATACAATCATCTTATTTTACAAGTAAGGGATGAATAGAGAGGTTGGTTATTTTACTAACATAGTACAGCTGATATGTAAGGTGTATAGCAATTGGGAATATATTTAGTCTAAGGCTCTTGCTTCTGCTATTGCTATGGCTGCTACAACCACAACAATAACTAGGACCATTATCACAATCACTAATACTATCACCACCACCACCATCACTACTGAAATAGTACTTATCCCATTGCTGCTGCTGCTACTGATGCTACTATTATTATTGTTACTATTTTTGCTACTGCTATTGCAATTTCTCCAGCTTCTACTACTGCAGTTGCTACTATTCCTGCTGCTACTGGTGATGACTATTGTTGTTGATTGCTGCTGAATATTGCTGATGACTGTTGTTGACAACTGTTGTTGACTTGCTGCTTTCTGCTCTACCTACTGTTACTGACAAATGCTTACTGTTGCTTCTGAGTACTGTTGACTTGCTACTTTCTGTTGCTGACTGCTGTTAACTACTGTTACAACTTTGGCTGTTGCTGCTTAGTACTGTTGTTGACTTGATGCTTTCTGCAGTTACTTAGTGTTGTTAACTACTATTACTGATAACTGCTGACTTGCTAAGTAACTGTTGCTGCTTTCTGCTGCTGACTGTTAACTATTGTTACCGACAATTGCTGACTGTTACTGCTGAGTACTGTTATTGACTGTTGCTGCTTTTTGCTGCTGACTGCTGCTGTTGACTGTTGTTAACTACTGTTACCGACAACTGCTGACTGTTCCTTCAGAGTATTGTTCATTTGCTGCTTTCTGCTGCTGACTGTTGTTAATTACTGTTACTGAAAATGGCTGATTGTTACTGCTGAGTACTATTGTTGACTGTTGGCTGTTTTTTGCTGCTGATTGCTTCTGACTACAGCTGACTCCTGCTATTTACTGTTGCTCAACTCTGCTGGTTACTGATGCTACTGACTATTGTTGACTCTTCCTGATTGCTGCTGCTGACTGCTGTTTACTGCTGACTATTGCTGATTACTCTTTACTGCTGATGATGATTGTTGTTGAATACTTTTGACTGCTGTTGACTGCTGCTGCTATTACTACTACTTTTATCTGTTACTTCTGATGGTATTGATATTGCTGTTCCTACAGCTATTACTTCTATTGCAACAAATACACAAAATGCATTTAACACAACATTTCAAAATTAAAGACCTAAGAGATAATCTAGCCTAAAAAAGATAAGAAGAATCTACAGTATTTCTAAAACATGGTCTTCTTGTAATAAAAATTCAACTAATTCCCAACTTTCACTTATATCCATAATTACCATCAAACTTTTGTTTAATTTTGATTTCCCCTTCTATAGGTCTGTCTTACTAACAGTTGCAATTTAAATTGCTGGAAAAAATGATTAGTAGCTGGGAGAATGAAAAAAAGTATATTTGTTAAGAGAAGTAATGATAAGAATGTGAATTAATTAATCAATTTTTTGATGAACTTCTCTCAAGATGTCCTTTCCTCTACAAAGAACTTCTTTTATGAAACAAAGAATTGATCCTAACTTTGTTTTATTAGATCTGATCAATCATTCAAAAGATCAATCAAGATATCTTGGGACTTTTAATCTTACTGTTCAATAAGTCAATCAATTATACCCTTATGTGATCTACAAAATTGAATGTGTTTCATCCATATTTTTATCTAAGTCAGTGATAAGAAATGTTGAAAACAAACAAGCAAAAAAAGGCAAATGCATTGTTCAGTATTCCAACATTTAATTATTGGAGCACACACTTCTCTCTCAGGGTGAGATTAAAGGTCTCTTACCCATCACACCAGTCAAGGATTAACTTCCCAAGGGTCAAAATAGGAGTATTGCAAATCTGCCATTCTGAATTTAGAAATGGGTAATCTTATAAAGCAGGGCAGAGTCTTATTTTTAGGAGTAAAAAAATGGTACCAAATTGTAAAAAGAATTATGTGCTAACATGAACTTGGATGACCAAGTATATCTGCTCCCTTATTCTTCAGCAAAAGCTCCCAGACACTCATCTTTCTATATTTTTTCTGTGTCTCAAAAACTTTCCAGATCACTTACTTACATTTTTTCCTCAAGTCCCAAGGTCTGACCTACCTTCCAATCATTTGATACTGAAAATTTCTTACTTTCTAATCTTTGTTTTCTTCTTCCCTCTTCCATCTCAGAAATTTAGTCTCCTAGCTTCTATGTTACAATACTATTCCTAAAGCATTTTCTTTTGACTGTTTTCTAAGTTAAACAAGAGAAAATAGACATGATAATCAAATATCTTTGTTTTCTTCCCTCTAAAAATATCAGTCATCCCCCCTTTCCAGATCCTATTCTTTTCCTTTCTCCCTCTCCAATCCCTTATTCCAATCAAGGAGTATTTGAGAGTGCTTGGTGATCAGCCACTAGAGAATGTAAAAAAAAAAAAAATAGTACAGGGAAAGGTACATGTGAAGCAGAGCTCTGCTGTTGTATTAACACCAGGCGGAGCAGTTAGAAGATGTTGTGATTTATGTAGATGTTTATGATTTACAAAGTTATTTCCTAGCAAAAACTAAATCTTTGAGGTAGGTTATAAAAGTGAACTAAATGTCTTCTCACTTTTGGTTTTTACAGATGTGGATAAATGAGTATGAATACAAATATATTAATTGATATAGAAAACAGCAAGGAAAAAAGAAAAATATACACAATGACTTAAAAAGTTTAAATTGTGAAATTTTCATATACATATATTCAATCCAGGGCTCTATTGAGTGCAATTTCATATTGGAATCAAATCTGACACTTACCTATATTATCCATATTCAGCAGTTTACCCATATCAGCAGAAATACAGGCACAAAAGGTAGGTATTAAAGCCACCTTGAACTGGTTTATCTGTACAAAATTTCCTGGCTTCTATTTGAAAACATTTTCCATGTACCACACATCAGAAACAACACCTAGAGATTTTCATAGTGGTTTTGAACTCAAGCAACCAAGTGATGTCAACAACCTAAGTCTTAAGTCCGTTTTGTCAAAACCAAAAAGGATCCAGGACAATTTCAATTTCTTCTATGAAAAAAAAAAAAGCAAGCCTAATTTACAAGAGAGCAGGAGTTGTTCCTATTGTACTGATGATTGATGATGATTTTGTTGATGGTGAAGTTGATGATTTTAATCACCCATATTGTCCATCAAATTTGTTTTTAAAAAAATCAATGAGTGGGCTATTATTTTGCTATTAAAAACAAAAGGCACCACCCAACAATAACTTTTAAAGGAAAAAAATACAAGTGATTTGTTTTCAGATCACATAACTAGCAGATGGCATAGTAAAGATTCAAATCCAAGTAGGTTTTTTTCATATTTTGATGACTTTACCCCACTGCAGTAATTTAGTTAACACAAGATGTTTGTTTCTTTGTTTGTTTTCCCCTTAGATCCTTGTCTTAGAGTGCTGACTGAGAAAGGAATAGCAGAACAGATCATTAACTGAAAGCACCTTTAACTTTTTTGAGTGTACTACTTGGAAAATCAAGAAAAGAGTTATGTGATCATAGATTTAAAGTAGAGAGCATCTTAGAGGCAGGAAAATACAATGCTCTCATTTAACAAATTAGGAAAATGAGATCCACAGTGATGAAATGAAACAAGTATTTATTAAGCACTTCCATCTTTGCATCGTGCTAAGTCAGAGCGATACAAAGAAGCTGGGAAAACGTTCCTGCTCTTAGAGAGATCCCCTTTGTGAGAGAAGACAACTTGAAAATGATTTTTTTACAAAGAGGATGTATACAGGATAACTGGAAATAATCATTAATGGAAGGTTTTCACAATAAAGGGGATCAAGAAAAGACATCCTGTAGAAGCAGTGATTTTATTTTTTTAATAACTTAAAGGAGTCTAACAAAGTTAGTAGATATAGGTGAGTAGGGGGAAATTTTCAGACAGCTTAGAGGAAAGTTTCATATATATATATATATATATATATAAAATTTTTGTAGGTGTTAAGTGTCTGAGGTGAGATTTGAACTCAGGTCTTTCTAACTTAAGAGCTGTTGCTCTATCTACTGCACCACTTAGCTGCCACTAGAGGAAAGTTTTTAGAAATACCTGGAGTCTGGACATGTATCTATTAAAAGGAGCATGAGCAGAAAGGAAGCTAGTTTCACAGAATACATGAATGGGAATAAGGAAAATGTTCATGTTATTAAAATTTTTGTAAATCAAGACAAAACTTTCTATTTGATGTTAGATGTAATAAGGACCATTGGTTTTTTACTAAATTGCCCAGGATAATAGGGAGGGGGGAAATAGACATCATTGATGCTGTTTTAAGAAAGAACCTTTTGACAAAAAAAAAGTATAAATTGAAGTATTAAAACACATGAATCAGGAAGGCCAGTCAGGAGACTTTTGATATAATCCACAAGTAAGGTGATAAGAACTTCTAATAATTGGGAAGTGTCAGAGAAGTCATACACAAGTAATGTTGTGAAAGTAAAATCTCTAGGACTTAAAAACTGATGGATGTAGGAGAGGAGAGGGGTGAAATATAGTGAGAAGTTGAGGAGGACTCTTAGCTTGGTAGCTTGGGTGACTGGAAGTTATGACTGTAGTATTCTGTGCTGCAATAGGGAATTTAGGTAAAGGAAAAAGTTTGGGGAGGAAGTAAGATCATGAGTTTTGTTTTTGAAATATTGATTATACGATGCTATAAGAAAGTTCAATTCTTTTTTGCAAGATCAAAGTTTTTTGTTATTTTTTTCATGTTTTTTTTTCCTCTTTGGCCTATTTATTCCTTTGCAAGATGAGTAATTGGGAAATTTCCCCCCACTTAATCATATTAATACTAATAAATACTAATTATTAATAATAAAATTAATAATATTAATTAATAATAACAGTATTTTTCCAATTATGTGTAAAGGCAACTTTTAACATTTATTTTTGTAAGATTTTGAATTCCAATTTTTTTCCTTCTCTCTCCCTTACCTTCCTTCTTCCTAAGACAAGCATTCCAATGTAGGATACAAACATGTATAGCCACTTAAAACATTTGCATATTAATCATTTTGTGAAAGAAAAATCAGATCAAAAGGAAAACAAAAAGAAGAAAGAAAAAGCAACAAAAAGTAAAAATAATATGCTTTGTTCTACATCTAGTATCCAGTTTCTTCTCTAGGTACGGATAGCAATTTCCATCCCAAACCTAATGGAAATGTCCTGCATCACTGTATTGCTGAAAAGAGCTAAGTTTATCATAGTTGAGCATACAATCTTGCTATTACTGTGTTCTATGTTCTCCTTTTTCCACTCACTTCAGTCAGCATTAGCTCATGTACTTCCAGATTTTTCCCGAAATCAGCCTGCTCATCATTTCTCATAGATCAATAGTATTCCTTTACATTCATATACCACAATTTATTCATCTATTCTCCAGTTAATGGGCATCCCATTAATTTCCAATTTGTTGCCACACAAAAAGATCTGCTACAAATGAAATGCTTTACGTGATTGTACATATATAACCTATTTCAAATTGCTTACTTTTCTAGGAATAGAGAGGGGAAAAGTAAGGAAGAAAGGAGGGAATTTTGGATCAGTTCAATAATTTAGTGGAAAAGATTTGTGTCTAAGAAATAGCGTGTGTGCCAAAGATTTGTAAAGCTAGTTAAGGACAGATTACTTGAAGGGACTCTGCAGATAATTCTTTCAGAGTGTGAAGCCACACCTGGAAATTAATCCATTACACAGAATCTCAGAATAGGGAAGAACCTGAAAGACCATTTGGTCCAACTTATATCCAGCTCAGAATTCTCTATCCAATATCCCAAATAAGTGATTATTAAGTCTTTTTTTTTTGAATCCTATAGAAAAAGAGAATTCACTAACTCCCCAAGCAATCCCAGTACACTTTTGTAGTTTTAAATTTTAGGAATTATTTACTTAAAGATATTGTATTTCATAATGGCTACAGAGCCAGTGTCAGGGCCAGGAATACCAAGGGTCAAATTTTGCTTTGGTTGTGTATTTCCTGTGATTATATGCAAGTCTTTGAATGTCTAGAATCACTCTTTAAAATCCTAAGTTACAGAGAAGATACTGACTTGCATTGTAAAGGCAGATATTTTCATCTTGTACTTTTCCTATTTTGTTGTGTAGAGAACTAATCTCTACCTCTTGTGTGAAATGAAATTCATTTGTACTATTTCAGAACATGATGAAGAACAAAGTAATCAAAATTAGGACAATTTTATACACACATATGTATATATAAATAAATACAATTATAATATATAAAATACATATATTATTCATATATACAATATTATATACAAGTAATATATTTAATATAATACATATATTTTATATATATATTATTATATTGATATATAACCATATTTAATATATAATTTTCCTGATTCTGTTTATTTTGTTATTTATCAATTCACTTATCACTTATCTTTTTTCTTGACGTATTATACACTTCTCTTCAATTCACACTTTTAGAACTACTGTTGTGCTGTCTTATATACTTCTATGCTGAATATATAGCCTGCCATAGAGAAAAGATGCCAGATTTCCCAAAATGGTATGACTTTAGTCACAAGGCCCTCCTTAAGTAGTTGATTTTTACTTCACTCCTCTCCACTTCTGTTTACTCGAGAATTAAGTGGATCAACTAAGGTATCCCTAAATTACCTTTTAGTACTAACATTTTAAAATTCTAACTAATTACCAAGACAATGGGATATGTGGGAGAAAAACCATTTTAAGTCTTCCTTTTCTTCACTGTTCATTCTTCAATTTATTAGGATGCTGGGCTTAATTAGAACTTAGCCATATTGCCACGTTACAAAGGAGAATTCAGTTTAGAAAGCTAAGAACCTCTCTGTCCACCACACACTTTTTTTACTCTGGGGTGGTGATGGTAATTCTGAGCTTCACATAATTTCCTGATCTGATAGAAGTTTAGCTATCAAACCATTTCACTGAAAGATTCACTTAAAAAAAAAAAAACAACAACAACAACAACAACAACAACAACAAAAAAACAACTCAGACTTAAAACACCAATTAAATAAAAACTTGGCTGAAACCATGTTTAGTGAGTTGGGGTAAGGGCAAAGACTCAAAATGTAAATGTCATGCTTTTATCTGCCTGAAACAAATAATACCAGTCTCATGCAAAGGAAAAAAAAAACACAGAAAGATCACAACTAAGACATCATATTTTAGTAATAATGAATGACATTTATAGAGTGCATTAGTCTACCTATGTTATTTTGATCAAGCCTCAAAAAACCTTTGTCAGTTAACCATGTTTGCCATTAGTGAACTCTCTAGGAAAAAATCCTCAAGGCTAGATGGATTCACAAGTAAATTCTATGAAACATTTAAAGAACAATTAATTCCAATACTATGTAAACTATTTTGAAAAATAGGTAAAGGAGTCCTGCCCAATACCTTCTAACCACAGAAATGGTACTGATACCTAAATCAGGAAGAGCCAAAACAGAGAAAGAAAATACTGACCAATCTCCCTAATGAATATTGATATAAAAATTTAAATAAAACAGTAGCAAAGAAAAATTATCACTCTTTGAAGATGATGATATACTTAGAATATTCTAGTCAATCACCCAAAAACTTATCAGCAGGATAATAGATTATAGCCAAATGGGATTTATACCAGGGATGCAGAGTTGGTTCAATATCAGGAAAACTATTATAATAATCGACCATATCAATAACAAAACCAACAGAAATCATATGATAATCTCAGCAGATGCAGAAAAAGCTTTTGATTAAATACAGCACCTATTCCTATTAAAAACAGTAGAAAGTAAAGGGACAAAGGGAGCTTTCCTTAAAATGATAAGCAATCTCTATCTAAAACCAACAGCAAGCATTATTTGTAATGGAGAGAAGCTGGACACATTCCCAATAAGACAAGGAGTAAAACAAGGATGTGCATTATTACCAATATTATTCAAAATTGTTGATTTCAGCAATAATAAATGAAAAAGAAATTAAAGTATTTAGAACAGGTAATGAGGAAATAAAACTATCACTCTTTGCAGATGATGATATACTTAGAAAATTCTAGTCCATCACCCAAAAACCCATTGGAAACAAGCCACAGCTTTATCAAAATTGCAGGATATAAAATAAATCCACACAAATCATCAGTATTTCTATATATTACTCACAAAGTCCATCAGCAAGAAATAGAAGGAGAAATTCCACTTAAAATTATTGTAGACAAAATGAAATATTTGGGGGTCTATCTGGCAAGACAAACCCAAGAACTATATGAGCATAATTATGAAACACTTCTCAAACCAATAAAGTCAGATCCCAACAATTGGAAAAATATCAATTGCTCATGGATAGGCCAAGCTTATGTAGAAAATTAAAATTCTGTCTAAATTGTTCCACTTGTTCAGTGTTATATTAATCAAATTAGTAAAAATTGATTTTACAGAACTAGAAAAATATTAATAAAATTCATTAGGTAGAGCAAAAAGTCACAAATAAGGGAATTATTAAAAAAAAATTACAAAGGATGTTGGCTTAGCAGTACCAAACCTAAAACTGTATTTTAAAGCAGTAGTCATCAAAAACCATTTTGTACTGGCTAAGAAATAGAGTGGTGGATCAGTGGAATTGATTAGATACACATGACACAATAATCAGGGCCTATAGCAACCTAATATTTGATAAATCCCTAAAATCCAGCTTCTGAAATAAGAACTCACTAATTGACAAACATTGCTGGAAAGCTGGAAAATAATGTCAGAATCTCTGAGCATAGACCTATATCTCATAATCCATACCAAAATAAGGATAAAATGGATATATGATTTGGACAAAAAGGATGATACCACAAACAAATTAGGAGAGCAAGGGATAATTTACCTATCCGATCTTCGGAGAAGGGAGAAATTTATGACCAATGAATAACTAGAGAATATCATGAAAGGCAAAATGTACAACTTTGCTGATATTAAATTAAAAGTTTTTTTTGCACAAACAAAACCAACAGAAAAAAGATTAAAAGGAAAGTACAAAGTTGGGGAAAAAATCTTTACAGACAATATTTCTGATAAAGGTTTCATTTCTGAATTATATAAAAAATTGTGTTAAATTTATAAAAATATAAGTCATTCCCCAATTGATAATTGGTCAAAGGGTATGAACAGATCAGATAACAACACTAAAGCCATCTATAGTCGTAAAAAAATGCTCTAAATCATTATTGTTTAGAAAAGTGAAAATAAAATTTAAAAAACTATGGGTACCTTACACCTCTCAAATTGGCTAAGATGACAGGAAAAATTCATGATAAATATTGGAGGGGATGTGGGAAAGCTGAACCACTAATACATTATTGATGGAGTTTTGAAACTATGCAACAATTCTGGAGAGCAATCTGGAACAAGTCCAAAGGAATTATCAAGCTGTCCATGCTTTTTGATCCAACAGTGCCACTACTGGGTCTATATTCCAAGGAAATAATAAAGAAAATTAAAGGACCCACAAGTGCAAAAATATTTGTAGCAGCTCTTTTTGTGGTAGCAAAGAATTGGAAAATGAATGGATGTCCATCAATTAGGGAATAGTTGATTAAGTTATGGTATATGTAGATAATGGAATATTACTTTTTCTATAAAAGTGATGAACAAGCTGATTTTATAAAGGCCAGGAAACATTTACATGAACTGATGCTGAGCAAAACAAGTAGAACCAGGAACACATTGTTCTCAACAAGAGCAAGAATGTGCAAAGATCAACTATGAAAGACTTGGTTCTTCTCAGTGGTTCAGTGACCCAAAGCAATCCCAATAGACTTTGGACAGATAATGCCAGCTGTATCCAGAAAAAGAACTATGGAAAATGAATGAAAATCAGTACATGCTATGCTCACTTCTTTTTATGTTTTTTTTTCTCTCATGGTTTTCTGCTGTTGCTCTGATTTTTCTCTCCCAACATGATTCATAAAGCAATATGTATTAAAAATAAAAAAACCCTCAAAGCATTATGTAACTTATTAAAAATAAAGACACAGACATTTTCCTAAAAAGAAAAGAAAAGAAAACTCCAAATGGTATCACAAAGTAGTCACTATGACTAAAGTGACATAACAACAGGGAATCTTTAATAGAACATTTGAAAATGAAGTTGGATAGGCAGATAAGGGATAGAGTTCCAGAAATAGAAAGTTTCAAAGCTGGAAAGGGACTCAGGGAAGTTGATATATATCACTCTACATCCCTGACCCAAATTCTCTTTAGAATACACCTGACAATTGCTCATTCATCCTTTGCTAGAAGACTTTCAGACAAAAGAAAACTACCCCACTATATTAATAACTGATTTTACTAGGTTTGTGTTTTTTGTTCCTGGTTCAAAAATCACAAACTATGTTACATTATAGAGAAATTAATAGTACCCTGCCAAGTAGCTCTGAAATTATTTTCTTGTTTTTTCAAGCATTAATCTTGACAAACCTAGCTTGTCAGTTTTTTTATTTCTATTCTTGAATATTTTTGCCACTCTTTGGTACACTAGATCTTCTTTATTATATGTGTGAATAACCTTGAAATACTTGACCTCTCTCTCTCCATTCCCCCTGCCAGTCATTACATCATCTCTAGAAATTAGTCATTGATTAATGTGTAATCTTTAATAGTTACAACTTTTTGACATCATCTTGTTATAATAAACATTCACAATACCAAAGAATTACAAACATAATAACTAATAACACAAATATATATGAAATAAAACCTACTACTCAACTGATAGAGATCTTTCACTGGAAGGTTTGCATCTTGCAAGCAGATATTTACTCAGAAAATCTTTCAGAGACATTTGTCCTTAAGCTCATTAAAAAGTTTTACCCATAAGTAGATGCAGGTAAGGATTACATGATTATTATATTTGTGGATTACTTGAAGTTGTTTAGCATGATAGCTAACAGGTTTCAAAAGAGAGTCCAAATATAATAAATTTAATGGAAGATTAATGCAAATTTCTATTGGGTTAAAAAAATCAACAGTGTTAATATAGGAAGAGGAATATAGGTAAAGGCAGTATTTGCTGTAAAAATGACTCCAGAGACTGAAGAATTTTTAAGTGGATGAGTCTTTAGTATGGTATGGCAGTCAAAAACGAATGTTCCTATTTTTCTCATTGAGTTCTAATGGAAAACAGTATAATATGAAAATGAAATTGTTGAATTTGGAATCTAGATTAGAATCCTGGTCTTGTCACTTACTACCTGTCTGAATTTTGACAACCCTTTATAAAACTGAGTTTGATGTGTTCTATATAAATGAAGATATGATTTCTGTGTAGTATATAGAAGTTAAGTGTTAGAAGGAGGCAGCACTAAGACAAAGACAAATAACACGGACAGACCACACAATACCTAGCCTACCTTTCAAGAAATCTCTCTCTGCCCACAAACTTATACACACATATAATATACACATGTACAAAAACACATATACACATATACATTGTCTATACAAACATGTATATATAAACATATATACAAATATAATATACATGTTTATACACACATAAACATACACATGTATCTATCTAATGTTTTTTCTTACTACTGGTTGGGTTTGTGTGTATCTGGAGGAGAATTCAAGTGAAATATATCATATTCTCTGGTGTTTCTTTCTTCTTTTTCTTACCTGGCCTGGCTTGAAACTAGATGGATATTATACAGCTCACAGCTCTATGTGTTCTCTGCTGTTTTCTTCATTGAGTGCTGTCACCACACCAAGAAGTAATCAAATATATAAATTCTAGACCAATTCTATCTCACCAAAACAATTAATGAAGAGAAGACAATTAGAGGCATCTAAAAGCATATTTATTCAGACCTATTTATTAAATAATCAAATATAATAATTGGTAAAACATATAGATTCATTTTATTTTAGAACTAACACAAGAAAAGGCACCTTTTCATCAGGTAATAAGATGAAAATTCAGCCCATATAGGAAGAAAATGAAATGACTCATGAAGTCTACCCTTAAACAATATCTAAGACTGTATATACTTGTAGTCAAGGGACAGCCAATTCCATCATTGAAGGACATTCTGAGTTCATAATGAGACACCAATAATTCTGAGGTATTAACTTTGTCTAGGTGAGCTTTCTGTGTTTTCCATTTGCAAGTCTCTCTTTTTTCTCACTCTATTCACTTTGAAGATTCTTTATATTTTTCTTGCTCTTGATATTTCATCATATGTATGTATCATTAAAAGCTTAGAAGTCTAGAAGACCCTTACTCAATCAGCTTATTCCTATTGTGTCCTGTTTTCTAGAACCCCAAATTAGGGTGATTAAAATATTGAGTCCTGCTTTCTAGAGCCCCCAAGTTGAGGTGACAAAATGTACCATTGCTTTCTAGAGCCCCCACACTGGGGTGATTAAAATGTATCTTCCTAGTGGAGAAATGAAGAGGCAGGACTCCTGAGGAAGGTGGTAAAATGGAGTCTGTTTATTTCAAGGGCTTTCCCCTCTTTATAATGTAACAAAAAAACAAACAAACAAAAAAAAAACTATGATCACATAGGACCACTTAAACAATGTCCTATGTAGTTTGTCACCTGGTATCACTCTTCCAACTGCTTGTACTGCTTCAATCTCAACACAGGTTGTCGCAGCCCCCCTGACTTCTCAGGAAGACCAAAAATACTTAGGAGAGATGGAGAGCTGAATCAGATACTGTCTGCAGACTCCCTCTGGGCTGAAGGGTCTTATACCTTACCAAGAGTTTCCCCACTAACTGTGACCCCCTACGTATTCCAAATATTTTTAATGGGAGTTACTTTCAGGGAACCATCCAATTTCCCTTGAACAACAATACTGCATCTATGTACTTTCAATCCTTGTTTACTTTTTTGTAAAATAAGGACATTTGACTAGATTTTGCTTATGGTACAATGAAAATAATATTGGCTATTTAGTCAAGTGATCTAGGTCACATATTGTTGCTTGCTTATTTCCAGTAGATTTTAGACATGTCACTCAAAGCCCTGGATTTCAGTTTTCCCAAATCCTAAATGGGAATGGTTAGACTTCTTGTTCTTACAATTCCCTTCGAACCCCAGATCTATGATTCTGTGTTCTCAGAGATTCATTCCAATTATCTATAAATGCTATTAGAATATTCTATTGAGAACATGGGAGGCAATAGTCACTCTACACTCAGTCCTAGTTATGTTGCAACTGTCCATATGCTCTATATGCTCAGTTAAGAGCTCACATTTTAGGAAATATATTATGCACAAAAAAGAAAGGGCAACATGGTGAAGAACATGCAATAAAAAGATTATATTTCCAATCCACTGTTGAACTGGGGGAAAAGTAAACAAACAAACAAACAAACAAAAACAACTTTGAATGATAAAGAATTATATTGGATAATGAAAAAAAGTGATTTTTACAAAAAATTTATATTAATTAAATCATTTTTTAAAATCATATTAATTTATTAATGTAGCCTTCCTTCCCTTTTCCTATGTTTCTATTCACCATCCCTCTTACTTTTTTTTTTTAAATAAAGGCAGTTACAATTAGTCTAAGTATCAACCATATAGGGAATTCTTTGAAATGTTCTGCATCTATAGTCCTCTGTCTTCACAATGAAGGAAAAGATATCCATTTTCTCAACCTATTTCTGGGGTCCAACATCATCATTAGACTGTCATCAGTTTCCATCTATATTAGCCTCAGTTTTTGTTTTTGTTTTTTTTTTTTAACCTATAGTATCAGGGGTTTGCCCACGATTTTTGCAAAGACCATTATAATTCAAAATCTACAATCTTTTGTTTATTGTTACTAAAATCAACTTACTAATACCTTCAGGATAAAATACAAATGCTTCAGTCTGGTATTAACACTTTAAAGTCTGACTTCCATTTAACTTTCCATATTTATTTCACACTACTGGCTTTCACTCAGCTTTTTTTTTCTATCTAACCTGCCTGAATTGTTTCTCCTTCAACTTATCTTCACATAAAACATCTCTAACTAAAAACAAACTCAACAAAATAGGCTAAAAAGAAATGTTTGTTGAGTTGATTTGAATATTGGTTTTTCCATTGAGCAAAATCAAACTATTACATATAAATTATAATCTTGGACAAATGTTCAGAATAGTGAAAAGTTAAGTAAATGACTGCACAGATGAAAGGAATAAATTTTACTAAAAATCCCATCACTATATGATTTGCAGAGCATTAAAAATACTAAAAATGGATCGGTTCCTGTGCCCCCAAACCCTACAATCTAAGAGGATAATAAAGCACGTTTAAGAGAATGGGAATTAGGCTGAAGTCTCTTCATAGGGTACCCTGGATCAGTAGATTGTCACATCATTTCTAGCTATAATGGAGATATTAATTTTATTATTATTCTTGGGAAGAGGTAGATGGATTTGAGAGGAGGTTAATTTATGGGCAAAGGACATAGCAAGATTTAGGTAAATCCAACTAGTGGATAGTTGGATGTGATATGAAGCGTGTTGTGTGGTTTTCTAGATATAGGAGAAAATTCACATTTAGATAGTACTTACTGTATTCCAGAAACTGGGTCTTATTATCCTCATAAATCTGTAAGGTAAATGCCATTATTATCCTCATTTTACAGTTGAGAAAATCGAGGCAAAAAGAAATTAAAATACTTGTCCAGAATCACACAACTAATAAGTATCTGAGGTAGGATTTGAATTAAAGGATTCCTGCTACAGACCTAACACTCTATCCATTCTGCCAACTAGCTAACTAAGTATAGAAAGTTATATAGATAAAGTGAGTTTAGGTAAATTTCTACTCACCAGCTCTGTCTTAGGGCAGAGTATCAAAAGTGAGTCGACTAACTTTCACAATTAAAAGCAGGAGACATGGCCTCTGAATTAATTGGCTCATGGTCATACAGTCTCAGTCTGGATTAGAGGCAGCATATGAATTTAAATTGTTCTAATTATCAGGCCAGACTTCTATCCATTGTGCTAAATTGCCTTCTGCCTGATTCACGATCATTGTTTCATTTATTTTATCCCTCTGGGACTTAGTTTCTCCATATAGTAAATAAGATCAAATGATTTCTGAGGTCAAAGTGCTTGCTCTTTTATTTTTAGGTTACTTATATTAAATATGGTGTGATTATATTCTTTCAGTTGGTGTTTTGCAGTCAATACCTATCAAAGAACTCTCCATGCATTCTACTCATGTATTAAGTCTCAAGACAATCTGGTTATTAATACTTTGTATTTTTGTTCAGAGATGGTGAAGAGTATTTCTCTTTCAAGGAAAAAAATTCCACAGGCATTTTCTATCTCATGATAATTTTTTCTTTGAACATCACTAACAGGGATCAGGACTATGAAAGGATCCTTAGAAGTGTCTCTGACCCTTAGAGTCAACACAGAAATCAAATTTATGCTTACTTCTCCTAAAAATTTTCTTGCAATTCTTATCAGTTCTCATTCTATCAGAAGCCTAATCTGAGGATATGGGAATGCAAGGCTAGACAAATGAGCCAAATTTAAGCTAAAGATCAAATATTTTGAGATTTAAGGATAAATAGTGAACATATTAAGAATGTATTTGGAGATATCAGATGCAATGGCAGTTCCTGAAAGAAATAAAACACTATAAATTGGTTTCATTTTCAGGATTTTGTCCAAGTTTGCTGAGTTTTTCTGAAATGATATTAAAACAAAATTGGGATATTATATTCATTCTGGAAGCTACAATTGGCCTAATTATTGCAGTGTAAAAAAATCCAAGGAACCAGAAAACCAAAAGTTGGTAGGGATCTTGAGTAACATACAATCAAACACCCCTCATTTCATGGATGGCAAAGATAGAAGGAAAGTGGCTTCCTGAAGGTATCAAAATATTGAGTATTAATATGATTATTAATTATTATAACTGTTAATTAATGTTAAATATTAATATATTGAGTGTTAAGAACAAACTGAAATTGTAACATCAAAAGATTGTGATGGAAGATCTCTTTATCTAGATCAATCCTTTTTTATTATATATAAGGAAACCGAGGTCTAGAAAGGTTAAATTTAGACACCATGTTAATTCCAAAGCCACATATTTAACTTAGAATTCAACTTAGGAGAATATATGTCCCTAGATAAATATAGACAAGATAACTTATGAATCACAGATTTGGAGGTTAAAGAGAACTTAGAAATCCCTTTTTTCAGATGAAGAAATGGAAGTGCACTGAGATTAAAAGATTTGCTTTGAGGGTAAGTTTTAGAGTCACATTCAGACCCATGCCCTTTGAAATCGCATTCAGACTTCTTTTTCATATACAATGCGACTCATGAAAGGATCCAGAGAATATAAAATTCTAGATTCATGATAGAAATATCTAAGGTTATCAGAGTAAATGAAGACTCTGAAGTAGAAAGTCAAGAGAGAAAAGGTCAAGTTAAGAATATAAGAGAAGCTACTCCCCATGCCCCAAAACGGTGCATCTCTACTCCAGAAGCATATAGCATAGAATTATATAAACTCCTTGAAGGCAAGGAGCATTTTAATCTGAATTTGCATCCTCTACAACTACCATGGTTCCCTCATAATATTAAATGCTTAAAAGACAATCATGGATGAGACAACAAAAATCTAACAAACTAAAAAAGAATTTAAAAAATGAAAGAAAATGTGAAATATCTCAATGGAAAAACAGCCAATCTGGAAATAGATCCAGAAGAAGCAATTTAAATATTATTGACCTACCTGAAGGCCATGACACAAAAAAGAGCCTGGGTAACATTATATAAAAGATTATTAAGGAAAAATGCCCCAATATTCTAGAAACAGAGTGGGAATACTAATTGGAAGAATCCATCAATTACCTCTGGAAAGAGATCCCACAAAGAAAGCTCTAAGAAACATTGTTGTGAAACTCCAAAACTGTAATTTCAAGATAAAAAATACTGCAAGCTGTCAGACAAAGAGAATCTATATATCAAAGAGTAACAATCAAGATTATGCAGGATCTGGCAGCTTCTACAATAAAGGTACAGAGGACCTGGAATATCATATTCTAGAGAGAAAAGGACCTGCAGTTTCAACAAAGAATTAACTATCTAGGAGACCTGCAGTTACAACAAAGAATTAACTATCTAGGAGACTCAGCATCATTTTTTTCAGGGGAGAAGATGGAGCTTCAATAAAGTAAGAGACTTTCAATCATTTATATTGAAGAGCTAACCAGAAAATTTAAGCTACAAACACAGGATTCAAGAGAACATAAAAAGGTAAAGAGGGGAAAATAGATATATTTAAAGGTTAAAAGTGTATATATCCCTAGATGGGAAAACAATATCTGGAACTCTTAAGAACTGTATTTGTCACTAGGACAGACAAAAGGGGACACCACATGGACTGAGGATATGATGTAAGGACATCAAAGGAAAAAAAAAACTTTAAGGAATAGGAAAAGGTCTGTGTTGGAAAAAAGGAAAGGAGAGGTATAATGTGTTAGGGGGCTGACTGTGCAGTTCCCCTGGAAGGACATGAAACCCGGAGCTAACTGAGCATCACAAGGAATAAACACTTTGAGACTGACATGGCTTCAGAGATAAGGTTCCTTGCTGATTATAGAAAGGCCTGCAAAGATTTGCATGAACTGATGCTGAGTAAAACAAGCAGAACCAAGAATACACTGTATAAAATAACAGCAAAAATGTCTGATGATCAACTATGAA
Organism: Antechinus flavipes; assembly: GCF_016432865.1. Classification (NCBI taxonomy): domain Eukaryota; kingdom Metazoa; phylum Chordata; class Mammalia; order Dasyuromorphia; family Dasyuridae; genus Antechinus; species Antechinus flavipes. The sequence continues at coordinate 232,726,036 of NC_067403.1, forward strand.
AGGCTTGGTTCTTCTTAGTACTTCAGTGATATAGAGCAACCCCAATAGGCTTTGTATAGAAAAATACCATCTGCATCCAGAAAAAAGATCTAAGGAGTCTGAATGTAAATAAACATATGCTATGTTCACTTCTTTTTTTCTGTCTTTTTGTCTTTTCCCTTTTGCTCTGATTTTTCTCTCCCAACATGATTCATAAAGCAATGTATGTTTAAAATAAACTTTGTACAATTAAAAAAAAATCATGGAAACAAAACAAAGAGATAAATTACAAATGATAAATATTTGTCAAATATAAAATATATGAGAAATTAAAGGTTTTTTGGGGGGTAGGATTTAATAATGGTAAATCATCATTGTTTTACTATAAGTTTTTAAACATGCATGGACACATGCTTGCATATTGTTGCTTAGTATTTTATTCTCTGCCTAATGAATTGGAGTCTTTGTTTTCTTTTTCTATGAAATCCTAGAATGATTAAGCTAATAGTACACCTGATTTGCTTAAATAAAGACAAGTCAACAAGCATTTATTAAGCTCTTATTTTATGTTTAATATATGAGCAATATTCACTGTTGTAAGACAGAATCTGAGAGGTTACTTTTATTTGAAGTGAGCTGATATACTTTCATTTTACCATTCTGGAGATGATATTTTTGTGGTACAAAACTATTAGAAAGTTGCAATTCTTTGAGAAAACTGTGTTGTGATACCACTTTTATTCTCTTAAAAAAAAAAAGAAAAAAAAAAAATTGGTTTTGGCCATAAGAGTTTGTAAGCTGTATGCTTAGGATTTGAGTATGATGTAGTATAATAATAAAAGAAAAGTTTTAGAGGGAGAGTAAGTTCTGAATATAAATTATATATTTATTACCATGTGATTTTTAGACTATACTTCATTGAAATTTTGATTTCCTCACCTGTAAATTATGAATATTGGATTAGATGGTGGTATGGTGTAAATGAGAAAGTGAATTCAAAAAGACTCTTTCATTCAATTGTTCTGTAGCTTTAAACCAAGTTACTCTAATACCTTAACATTAAAAAATGACTTTTTTATTAATTATGGCAAATAACCAGTTGATTCATCCAAGGTTAATCAATGCTGATCCACACCTTAATTTGGATCCCCTCTCATATTTCCCAGCTGTATAATAACTCTGGAGAAATCACTTCAGTTCTCTGAAGGTTTCTTCATCTGTACAATGAAAAAATAACATTTATAAAATCTACCTCACAGGGTTTTGCAAGATTCATATGAGATAATGTATGTGAAAGCACTTTGCAAATTTTAAGGGACACTGTATATACTTGTTTTATAAAGACTCTCCTCCCTCTTCTCCATGCTGACACAGCCCAAGTGAGATTATTAGATGTGTTAATAAGCTTGCAGAGTTGGTTTGGTTTCAAGTTATATCTTAAATTGGTCTCCAAATGGTTTTCTTAGGTACGATTTTCTTTTTCCTTTTCAACCTTGTCTATAGTTTCAACCCATGAGGTGGCAGAGAGGGTAAGTTCATTTTCAATTTCGACAGAAATCCTTTCTCAAGATTAAATCCTACTTAGAAACTGAAATTATGTTTGCAAATGTTGGAAAGAAATGTAACACCATCCCAAAATTGTTATATTTTATTTCCCCACTGATAACAATTTCCACTTTTCACATAACCTCCTTGACTTTTAAACAATAGAAGTAAAGAAAATAGTAAAAATCAATTTATCATATTTTGATAACAAAGGATGACCTGGGTCCCTGTTAAAAAAATACACGATATTTTGATACTTTAACAACTCCCCCTCACACACACTTTTTAACTTCTTTATAATTGCTTTAGGGCAATGAAGAATAAGAATTGTTTTTGATAGTAATCAGAATATAACGGTCAGCTATATTCAAGATGGTCTATATTTCTACTGGGTAGGGTTTGACTATTTGGTGAAGTCATCAGCAACTCTATTTTGTATTATTATTTGAAAGATTTCATATATGTGTTGGTGTGGGAAGAGGAAGAGAGAGATCTTAATCTTTTCCCTTTGACATTTTTTAATAATAGGCTCAGAAAATAGATTGGTGGCCTCTTTGGAAGAATGTTCATAAACATATCCCATTGTCCCATTTCTCTGAATCTTCACCTCACACCCTTCAACATTTCATCAGGTAGCCTTGGGTCATCATTGTGAAATGTCACTGACTTCCAGTTTATGAACAATTCGATAGTCTAGCTGCTATAGAATTGTTATAAGGATTGTTCTATTTTCTTTTCCTTTTATGAAGTAGCAGTAGAATAAAATGTCTTGTTATTTTATCTTTTTAAATGAGGTTTTTGTTGTCATTTGCTTTTCTAGGATTCTGGAATAGGTTTCAATTCAAGGACCACCATTATGGTGATGTAAGGACAAAGACATCTTTAAAACTGTGCCCCATATTTTTCTCTTAAGAATTTTATAAAACATTATGTATACATTAATCTGTTTAATAATAATAGTTAATATTGACAAAGAACTTTAAGGTTTATGAATCAATTTAGATAGATTTATCAACCAATCAATCAACAAATATTTTCTGACAAAGCAGTAGAGATAAAAAAGGGTGGGATCTGTCTTCAAGGTGCTTACCCTTTATCTATGGGTTCTTGAGTAAATATAGAAAAAGAAATGTAATATGGATACACCTTAGCTCTAGATTGTAGGAAATTAGAAAATAAGGTGACGGTGGGAGAGCACCAGAGGTGATAAAGACCAAGGACCTGGAATAGAAGATACTCAAGGAATTCCTTAAGAGTAAGCATTTTTCTTTGCCTTTCTTTTATATTTAGCATTTAGTACGGTATAGAAAAATAATAGGCACTTGATCAATGGCTATTGACCTGTGTTTGATTTGATTCTTAAAGGAAACCACAGATTGCTGGGTAGAAGTAAGGAAGAGAGTAAGTAGTCCAAAACAAGGGGATAAACCTTTAAAAAAAAAATGTGATGGAAATATCTTGTCTCCCATTTTACAGAAGAGAAAAGTGAAATACAACATGATTAAATGACTTGTTTATGTTCTCACAGTAAATGTTAGATGCAGAATTTAGATGTGCTAAATAGCTAGCATTCTTATTGTTTCTCCACTGTCTTTCTTTATAATTTAGAACGAATAGCCTCAATCAATAGAAATAGAAATGTAAAGTTTAGATACATAGAATCACCGATTTAAATCTGGAAAGGTACTTGTTTCTCATCATGCAGATTAATTTTAGAAGGAGAAAGATAAATTTAAATCTGTGAAGGTATTTTTTGAGGGGAGGGAGGCACTGGTCATCATAGAGTTACATGTGTTTTGAGGTTGAATGTTGAGAAGAGAGGAGTGGTTATTCCGCAACCTGCCAAATCCCCAACCTTCTTTTATGTTCAAGATATCCCACTCCAATATCCAAGATATATTTGTAACACTGGAAAGTGGTACTAGTGCATGTTGCTCTCACAAGCACTTCATATCTTTTAAATAGAGTGACTCCTGGTTTTTTGTTTTTTTTTTTTTTCTTTCCTCTACTAATACTCAGGGGCATTATATGGACATTGCTCTTCCTTGAAACTATATGGAATTTTCTGAAGCATAAGAGAATATTTCTCCTAATAGAGCTGAATCAGAGATTATTTTCCTACAGGGATAGACTCCAGATACTGAAGGAATAGGAGCAATGGACCCAAGAAGTAAATTTATGCTTAAAGAAAGCAGAGATTTCCTAAAAATTAGAGCTGTCCAAGAGCAGAATGGCTTACATTGGAAGGCTAAAAGTGTCCTGCACTTGGAGGTTATCAAGAAGCTGGATGATCAATTATTGCTGATATTTGAGCAGGGATTCTTTTTCTAGTATGGGATAAATGAGATGGCAAGTGAGGTCTAAAATTCTATTTCACACACACACACACACACACACACACACACACACACACACACAAAATCCCCTATACATTGAACCTTAGAATAAATTCAGGGTAAAAAGTAGACATTATGCGATAGTGCAGATCTTAAGAGTTCTTTAGAGACAGCTAACAAAAGGGCCAGTAATAACAATATCATTCAATAACTTGAAGATGCTTGATTTTATTGCTATGCACTGCCATCTACTGGTCAGTGTAGAAGGGGAACAAAAAGGATTTAATATCAGTTAAGAATGAGGGGCCAAAAATGATTAGAAATCATGTTAGAGCTGATTTACTATAAAATTGTGTGTGTGTGTGGGGGGAGAATCAGAGATTTCCCTTTATATGTGCATTTATCTGATTTTTATAGTCTTTGAAGAGATGTTCTGATTGATAAAGAGTTCATTGTTGAAAAGAACTACAAAATCATGTCTAGATTATCCTAATTGGAAAGAATTCGAAAAGCCTGAATGCTAGAGTTCTGAAGAACTTGAGAAGGAAATATTTTTAGCTTGGAAAGAACCATCTACTGTCTAAAATAGATGAACAGTCAAAGAAGCAACTTTATATGTTGCAAGTCAGAGATGGAAGAGACCTTAAAATTTAGAGTTATGGATAGAGGGATCTTAGACCATAAAGCATGGAATGACAGAAATAACAGGGTGCATAATAAATACATTTTTAGAAATAGACGGCATCTTAAAGCATAGAATAATTTATCTGCCAAGAAACTCTAAAGATTATAGAATGTTAGAATTAGGAAAGATATATACATATACATACATACATATATATATACATACACACACACACACACACACACACACACATATATATGTATATATATATATATATACATACATACATGTATATATATTTACTGTAGTAAAAGAGTTGTAGAAGGAATTTCAGAACATAATATATAGGAAATCATCACAAGAAACGAACAAAAAAGCAGAGAGGTTGGAGTGGCAAAAGTCAAAAGTATCTTAGAAGATAGAAAATATCACAACAGAATTTTAAGAGTATCAGATATGAAAGGAAGTTTTACAACATAGAACAAATAGTAATATACACAGAATGGACTTCAGAACATAGAGAATAGGCTATCAGAAATAGAAATAACCTTAAAACATGTAACAGAATGAAAGAATTGCAATGAGATAGAAATTCATTCACTTCAATGATTCATCTTCAAAATAGTTAATAACACTTACAATGCTTCCCTCACAGGATTTGGTAAAAGCCTTCAATGATATACTATACATAAAAAATGCTTTGTAAAACTTAAAATACTATGTATATGTCAATATTTCAATCTCTCTTCAATGCAGATAAGTTTAATTTTAATGTCAAACATCATGTGACATTTTCCCAAATTAAGCATTTGTCTTCAAATTCACATGCAGACTGTTTTTCTAAGTAGTTTGCACAAGGGTAAAGGAAAACAGAGGCAAATTGGAATTTATAGTCACAATGAATATTGTGTATTATGATGATAAAAATGGAATTGTTTATAGAAGGATTTTCTTAAAAATGTTCAATGGGTTTTATAAACTTTTTAGCAATTATCGTAGCTACCATACCCTGATGGTACTGCTACCAGCTTTCCATGGGAATGGTTAGATATCTAGGAACTAAAATGAGTCATTTAGTGTCATTTCAAATATCATAAAAAAACTTTTCCTAATTATATTGCTGGGCTACCATCCCATCCAAAACACAATGTTTTTATGTTCGACACAATTTGATCGAACCTTTGATTCCTCAGAATAAGAAAAAAAAAAAAATAGAACATACCACGTGGTTATAGTATGCACTAGCAATCCAGATTTGACATAAGTTTCTTTGACCTAAATATAACTAGTTTTACTTTGACATAGCACATATGAGATTAAAGAGTTTTAAAATGATAACTCTCTTATCTGAATCAAAGAATCTTAACAAGTGATTTTGGGGATTGAGGTTTGTAAGGCAAACTACACCCAAGGCAAGATCAGGAAATATGTCCTAAGAAAGCTGTATTACCATATGAGAGAGTGAGCAAGTTTTGGTGTTAAAAAGAGATGTGTGTACTGGAAGAAATGAGTATGTATTCTAGGTTCATATGTTAACTGACTGTTCTTGCCAGTGAGGCAATAAAATCAGTTATTATGTTACTCAAAGGAAATAGTCAGTATATTCCATCCTCTCTAAACCCAGTATTCTTGGATTTAACCCCCTTCACCGTAATCTAGGTTAAGATTCTAGTGATTCCTCTGACAATGCAGTTTATTTCATTGAGTATGACAAATGATCAAATCAATCAATAAGACAATCATCAAGTATTTGTTACAGTCTGGGGACAGGGGTCCTCAAACTATGACCCACAGGCCAGATGCAGCAGCTGAGGACGTTTATCCCCCTCACCCAGGGCTATGAAGTTTCTTTATTTAAAGGCTCACAAAAAAAAGTTTTTATTTTTACTATAGTCCGGCCCTCCAACAGTCTGAGGGACAGTGAACTGGCCCCTGTTTTAAAAAGTTTGAGGACCCCTGGCTCTGAGCTATCTGTAAAGTGCTGGGGTTACAATGATAAAAAATGTGTATTCCCTTGTTCCATTGGGAGGAATATATGAACACAAACACATATAGACTTAAAATATAAGTAAATATGAATTCAATATAGGGTAATTTTGGGTAGTGGCAGAGATATGCTGGTAAAAATTTCACATACAGTCCTGAAATCTTTGACACATTTAACCTCCATGCCATTCATCTATTCCTCCACCCTCACTTATCTTCCTTATCACTCATTCCCTAGCTCCTTCCCTCTGATTGCAGTTTTCTCTGCTTTGGATCTCAAATTGTCTCAGTCTTTTCTCCCAGGATAGATATTTCCCATTTCAAAAGCTTCAGTTAACTTTTGAGTTCTCAAAAATAGTCCCAGCTGGATGCTCTGCTCTTTTCCTCAGACTTGTTGAGTGCTACACAGCTAGCCACATGCATACTATTCTGATCTGGTCATCCATCCTACTCCCTCTGTTCCTCAGTTCTCTGGGCCAGCACGAAATAACTCAGAGTGTTTTCTCTGACACTGATGCTTCTGGGTTGCAGCCCCTGGATGATTTTTGTTCCCAAAGGAGGTGGCTTTTGAGACATGAGCAAACTTCTACAACCCAGAGCTGGGTTCTCGATGGAACGAGTAAAAGGGAGAAAATACCTGAGTGTAGGTAAAGTTTGAGATATGCCTGAATCTTCATTAGTGATTCGAGAGATGAAGGAGGTATTCTGAGTGAACTTAGGTCAGCAGACCTCAATCAGTTCCTGAGTTTGGGGAGATAGAATTTTTCTAACTTTTTAGATCCGGAGTATCCAGCACCATGCAAACAACTGCAGCTACTTTATCTTGGGCACATGATTTCTGTTTTGAAGAGATATAAAAGGTTTTGAGAGGTCAAAGAGATCAAAGAAAATTTCTACTCCACCATCTTGTTGCTCACTTGACCTCTAAATCCATACAACACATTTTTTTAAGTTTAAGCTACATTAGTAACATTTTCTTCATCACTTTCTTAAGCCTGGAAAATCAATAAAACGATAAATCATGGGCTGATTTGTATGTAGCATTTGTGGATTTGAAGGCATAAATGCTGACACTGAAAATTTGCCAATCAGCAATCCTGTGGTTATTTAAAATGGCTCCAATACAACCTGGACAAAGATATTCAAACTTGAGCGAAGTAGGAGTCGATCATGTACATATAGTTACTCCTACCAAAAATGATCTGTTCTTTCCTTAAAATGAATCAATCTTATAGTTGGTCCTGGAGGGGGGAAAAAAATCTTTTTTTTTTTTTTTTGATTATTGTATGGGTGTGTGTTGTCTCTTTTCTCAGAAAGTTAGTAAATGTCTTTATAATGCTGCTTTTGCTGTCCAAAATGACACAATGCAGACTTTCTAGTAGGAGAGTTAGCCTTTGCTTGGTGGCCACTGTGGAATGTGAAACAGGAAGGCCTAGGGTTAGCTGCTCCTCCTGATGCTCATTATTTGTGTCATTAAGCTAGTCAATTATTCTCTTTGAGCCTCAGTTTCCTCATTAACAAAATAGGAATAATTGGAGTAGAGCCTACTTTACAGATTTGTTGGAAGAACTAACTAAAATAAAATTTTAATGTGCTTTGGAAATCAAAATTCTCAACATACTTGTGTAAGATTTTTAAAGTAATAGTCCTCCCATGGACTTGTCTTTTTCATAGTGTTTCTTTTATGATAAAACCTTTCATACCTTAGTTTTAGCTTCCTGTGAGTTCTATAAATAATAACAAAAGTTATCTGATGTCCAACCTTCCAAAGATGAATCTCTTCAAACAGAATTAAATTGATTCTCAGAGAATAGATATGGCCTTTTTTTTTGGACCAAATCCTAAGTTTTTTGTAAAGATTGTTCTTCACAAATTTGTCCATCTCCACTATAGAGAATATATATGTGTATGTGTATATATGTACACATACATAGTATATTATATATGTAGGTATATATACACACACACACAAATATTCATATATGCATATTCCAAACAAGATCTATATAAATGTCCATCTATTCAATGAGAATTTTTACACACACACTATAAACATACACATACATAGATATAAATATACATATGAATTTACATATGCATACATATAAATATATACATTTGAACATATATGTATATATACACATGTATACATATAGATATACATATATAAAGTGCACATATATATGGATGATGTCACAGAACATGGTACAAAATTCTAAAACAAAAATGAACCTATGGGAAATAGAGGGTTAGATTCCTGAGACAACCAAAAATATAATTTTTCCCTGGAAATTAGTAAAAAAAAAAAAAAAAAAAAAAAAGGTTTGCATGTTATTAATTTTATTTTACGTGTTATATTTTATGCTTATTTCATGATTCCTATGTTAGGAAAAGTATATGTTATCAGAATTAAGATTTTATTATAAAGTAAAGGATAGTAGCTCCTATGTTGGTGTGTCAGATTCACCTACCATGGCTTCCAGAATAGACTGTTCTGGGATAGAAGGGATAATAAGCTAAAGCATGTGAGAGACTGCTTTCCTCTTCAGACTTCCTGGATATACCTGTTATTCTACTTTCTCCTCCCAGGTGGCTGGAGTTTTCCTGCACCTGTCTCATTACTTAGGGAAGAAGAAGGGAGACAGGCCATTAATGTCTAATGAAATCTTTTCTTGTACATTAACTGAACTAGGCTGAAAGTACCTGTGAACCCATGGGGTGTCTCTGTTTTAGGGAAATGATTGAAACACAAAACTTGAATTTTAAAGGCAATGAAAATATTTAACAAATATGCACAGAGATCTTTGCAATGGTGTGGTGAACAAGTTCAGAGAAGCATTTATTAACATACTAGTCACTCAGAAGCTGGAAAATGAATGGATGCCCATCAATTGGAGAATGGTTGAGTAAATTGTGGTACATGAACATTATGGAATATTATTGTTCTGTAAGGAATGACCAGCAGGATGAATACAGAGAGGACTGGCGAGACTTACATGAACTGATGCTAAGTGAAATGAGCAGAACCAGGAGATTATTGTATACCTCAACAAGGATACTGTTTGAGGATGTATTCTGATGGAAGTGGATCTCTTCGATATAAAGAGAGCTAATTCAGTTTCAATTGATCAAAGATGGACAGAAGCAGCTACACCCAAAGAAAGGACACTGGGAGATGAATATAAACTGCTTGCATTTTTGTTTTTCTTGTCAGGTTATTTATACCTTCTGAATTCAATTCTCCCTGTGCAACAAGAAAACTGTTCAGTTCTGCACACATATATTGTATCCAGAATATACTATAACCTATTCAACATGTATAGGACTGCTTGCCATCTGGGGAAGGGGGTGGAGAGAGGGAGGGGAAAAATCGGAACAGATGTGAATGCAAGGGATAATGTTGTAAAACATTACCCTGGCATGAGTTCTATCAATAAAAAGTTATTAAAAAAAAAAAAAAAACATACTAGCCACTCTACAAACTTGCATCCACATAGCCTCTTATATTTTTCTTTACTGAACCTAAGTGTGAATGTACATGGTTTTCAAGAGTAAAGTGAATATGAGGTTATTAATAAAATCACATCAATACTTGAAGAAACAAAAATTAAATACACCAACATTGAGGATTGGCAGTAGAACTACACAGACATGTTTCCAAACTAGATCTATCTCTAGCTCTATCTCTACCTGTCACTAGCTCCATCATTTCTAATTATGTATGCTTATGTTTATATCTATTTATGTATTGTTGAAACTCCATTACTTTCAAATATGTTTAAATAGTATTAATATCTTTTTATATCACCAAAATTTCCCCCAGTATTTCCACCTATCTGCTCCCTTTGAAATATTACATGCTATGGAAAATATTTTTCAAGATATAGGAAAACTGATCAATATATTTCAAAAATATAAAATTATGCACAATGTATGAACCTTAACAATCTCCTTCCTTTGCAAAGGAATGCATTTCCTCCCTGCTCTCTCTTTCTTTCTGAGAATGTATTCATTAAGTCAGTGTTACAAAAATTATTGTCACCAAACATTTTTTCACCCTTTATACAACTAAGATGTACTTTTAGTGCATACACATTCCATTCACAAGATCAAGGTGAATAGTCTCAAATTTATGAGAAAATGCTTGTTTTTATATTAAAATAGGCACATGCATAGAAAACATGTGACAAAACAGCACCTCATAGCTCATTATTTAATGTCCTTTTCTTCATTTGTAAGTTTCATTCTCTAGACTGTGCTATGTAATCCAGATAGGCACTGGTACCTCTGATGATGGACCTTATGGACTCATAGTTTTCTGATTCAAGGAGGTGGAAATAGCAATTCCAAACAGTACCTTCTTTAGGGATTTTCTGGAGTTCTATCACTAGATTGTCCTGCTTCTAAAATATGATTTCCAAACTTTCCAGAGGTATGTCTGAGTGTTTCATCCAAGCACAAGATATCTCCTGTGTTCAGCCATCTGCTTTTATTTTCACATTAAATAAATTTATCCATGCCTTCCTACATTCTTTGGAAGTTTTCATGGTCATATTTTTTCTGATTTAACAGTAACATCTATTGCATTCCTATACAGTTTAACTATTTCTTAATCAATGGACATTAACTTTGGTTCTAATTTTTTTTTCTTTCCCACCATTAAAAACAAAAAGACTGTTATGAACAGTTTGATAATTATCAGAACTACCTATATATCTTTGTTCTCTTTAGATGTCTAACAGTAGATCACTTGATTTTTTAAGAAATGTATCCAGGGTTTATTCCAGATATGATTTAAGTCAAAAATCATTATTAACTAGTATGGGACTAGAAAAATGTATATGTGTACACACTCACACAAACATACACACATGAAACAAAGGGGGAAGGAAGGGAGGGAGAGAGAGAGAGAGAGAGAGAGAGAGAGAGAGAGAGAGAGAGAGAGAGAGAGAGAGAGAGGAGAGAGAGAGAGAGGAGAGAGAGAGAGAGAGAGAGAGGAGAGAGAGAGAGAGAGGGAGGGAGGGAGAGAGAGAGAGAGGAGAGAGAGAGAGAGAGAGGGAGGGAGGGAGGAAAGGAAAGAGAGAGGGAGGGAGGGAGAGAGAGAGAATCTCTATCTATCTATCTTCACTTTAGAAGTAGCTCAAATTCTCCCCTTTTAGCACAGACCAATCTCTGTCTATTACAATGTCTATACAGATCTCACAGCTAACTATTCTTGGGTCCTTCTTAACCAAATTTCTTATCAAATCTCAGTTATACTTTCTATTTCAGAGGTAGATTTTTTTGAATATGTTTGTTTGTATAATGGTGATGGGAATGAAGGAGCTCCCCATACTATCACAGAATCACAAAATTGAAAAGAACTTCCATAGTCATCTAGTAGCTTCATTTTTTCATGGTGTATATATATATATATATATATATATATATATATATATATATCCCTTTATCTTAATTGCTCTTATACATCTAAAGAATGCTAGACTACAAATATGCTAAGAAGCCTATCTCAAAATCATCTCATCTAGAATGTTGGAGGGGATGCGGGAAAACTGGGACACTAATGCATTGTTGGTGGAGTTGTGAACGAATCCAACCATTCTGGAGAGCAATCTGGAATTATGCCCAAAAAATTATCAAATTGTGCATACCCTTTGATCCAGCAGTGTTTCTATTGGGCTTATATCCCAAAGAAATACTAAAGAAGGGAAAGGGACCTGTATGTGCCAAAATGTTTGTAGCAGCCCTGTTTGTAGTGGCTAGAAACTGGAAAATGAATGGATGCCCATCAATTGGAGAATGGCTGGGTAAATTGTGGTATATGAATGTTATGGAATATTATTGTTCTGTAAGAAATGACCAGCAGGATGAATACAGAGAGGACTGGCGAGACTTACATGAGCTGATGCTAAGTGAAATGAGCAGAACCAGGAGATCATTATACACTTCGACAACGATATTGTATGAGGACATATTTTGATGGAAGTGGATTTCTTTGACAAAGAGACCTGAGTTTCAATTGATAAATGACGGACAAAAGCAGCTACACCCAAAGAAAGAACACTGGGAAACGACTGTAAACTATCTGCATTTTTGTTTTTCTTCCCGGATTATTTATACCTTCTGAATCCAATTCTCCCTACGCAACAAGAGAACTGTTCGGTTCTGCAAACATATATTGTATCTAGGATATACTGCAACATATCCAACATATAAAGGACTGCTTGCCATCTAGGGGAGGGGGTGGAGGGAGGGAGGGGAAAAAAAATCGGAACAGAAACGAGTGTCAATTTAATGTAATTATTAAATAAAAATTTTTTTTAAAAAATCATCTCATCTAAAATGGATAGGAATTCACTTTACAATATTATTTATGAGGAATCTGTGAATCATTCCTTGAAGATGCAAAGTGAGTAAAAACTTTGTTCTTTATCCTTCATTCTTGAAAAGAATCTCAGCATTAGGAAGGTGATGCCACGGCATGAGAAAGAATTAGATTTAAGTGAGATGGGGCTGTACAAAATCATGTGCTTTCACTTTTTTCCTCCGGAGCTGTCTGGATAAGATATCCAATATAAATGATGATGATTGGAGATGACTCTGGGTGCAGTGGGAGGCCTTGGTCTTTTCAAGCTAAGGTCTTTAACAGGTCTCAGTTTGGCTCAGGCAATGCCCATGATAATTAAGACTATATACGCAATGAGAAAGGAATTAATATCTTTTACATAGTATAATAATAATAATAATAATAATAATAATAATAATTTGTGAGAAAACCCTAGGAGTTTCTGATCAAAAAAGAAATGATTGTGATTTATGCTCAATCTGAACCAAACAAGGAGGGCTTAACCAAGTGGGGCTTCTCCTGGGTGATCTATTGTTGGTTGATCAATGAAAACAGACAGATTTGAATTTGAGGTATGGTCCTGATCTGTAAACCCCAAGATATGTTGGGAAAGTTCAGCTATCAAAATTTTCACTTTTTGGGTTGAGCACCCACATTAAGAGTATTATTCTCTACATGGATAGAAGGAAGAGAAGAGAAAAAATAAAATTATGGAGGGAAGGGGAAGGAGAAGAAAAGAGGAAAGGAAAAGGAGGGGAAAAAGAGAGAAAAGGGAGGGGAAGAGAAGGGAAATGGGAAGAAAGAAAAGTTGGGTCCCAGTGGTATAGTTTCTACTTCTACTCACAGGGTTATTGGTTGTCCTTCATTCCTAAAGAAGACCATGACATCAGGGAAAAAATGCTATGATATGCAAGTAAATTGGATTTAAGTAAAAAAGGGCTGTATAAGTACTCAGATAAAAATGCTGAGTAATTCTAAAATCAATCCAAAATTTTCTTTTTATTTTAAAAATTAAATTTAATAATTTCAAAGTACAGAATGAGAAGTAAACTGTGACAAAAACGGTTACATACTAGTTACTGAGTGTAGATATTTTAAAATTTCTTTCCTTTTACCTCTTGGCTAATTCTGCTTCCTTTTTAAGGTCCATAGTTGCCATTAGCCTTGCCCTTAGCCTAGACTCCATTGCAAAAGCTCCCATTGGGTCACCTGATCTGGGAACCCAATGTCATGAAGGATACCTGGAATCAGTATGACAAATTGGTATTGCAAGATCAGTAAAAACATTATTTGTTATGTGCCTACCATGATAACCTGTTTGGGAACAGGTCTTGTGTCAGTCTCATTGGAGTGAAGAGGATGTTCACCCAACTCAAAAAGACTTCAGGAAAATCAGTGGGAGGGTCTTAATCACAGCAAATCAGCAACTAAAACTTGCAGCTCTTACACTATAAAAGAGCAAATCATTGGGTTAATTTCTAGTACCAGCTCAGAAGGCAAACTCCGGGAAAAAAAACTGTTTCCTGTAAAAAGCAGACAAAGCTATCTCCTGCAAGCCAAGAGGTGCCTGTGCTCAACGCCAAGGATCACAGCTGCACAGGAAGCTTGGGACAGTGCCCCCTTTTCCCCAAGAGCAGAGCTGAACCATAAAAGTTAAAAAAAAAAATAGGAAATACCAAAAGAAAAGGAAAGAAAATGAGCAAGAAACAGAAAAGAACCTTGACCATAGAAAATATGACCAGAGTATGGTGACCATAGTATGGTGGCAAGGCAAACCAAAACACAAACTCAAATGAGGACAAAATGTGCATAGGAGAAATCTCAGAGTGATATGAATTGATCCGTAGCCCAAAGATGCTTCTTGGAAGTGCTCATAAAAGATTTAAAAGGCAAATAAGAGAGATAGAAAAAAAATGAGAAAGGAAATTAGAAGTATGTATGAGAGAGTCAACAGCTTGGAGAGAAAGGAAAAAAAATGACAAGAAAAGAACGCCTTAAAAAGTAGAATTAACCAATTGGAAAAAAGAGAAAAAAAAAACATAACTGAAGAAAATCATGCATTAAAAACTAGAACAGGGCAAATATTAGACAGCAAGAATCAGTCAAATAGACTAAAAATAATGAAAAAATGAAAGAAAACTTGAAATACTTATTAGAAAAAGAAGCCAACCTGCAAAATAGGTCCAGAAGACACAATTTCAAAAACTATTGGCCTATCTGAAGGCCATGAGCAAAAAAGAACCTGGATAGTATTATTCAAAAGATCATTAAGGAAAATTGCCCTGATATTCTAGAAACAGAGGAGGAAATAGTGAAAGAATCTATCAATCACCTTCAGAAACAGATCCCATAAGGAAAACCCCAAGGAATACTGTCTTGAAACTCCAGAATTACAGTCTCAAAGGGAAAAATACTTCAAACTTCCAGACAAAAGCAATTAATATGAAGGAGAAACAGTCAGGATTACCTAGAGTCTAGCAACTTTGACAATAAAGGATAAGAGGGCCTGTAATACCATATTCCATAAGGCAAAGAACCTAAGGTTTCAACCCAGAATTAACTACCTACAAAGACTCAGCATCATCTTTCAGGGGAGGCAATGAAATTTCAATGAAGTAAGAGATTTTCAATCATTTCTGATGAAAAATAAAAGTAAACAGGAAATTTACTCTTTAAACACAGGACTCAAGAGAAGCATAGAAAGGTAAAATTGGAAAAATATATGTATGTATGTATTTGTGTATGTGTGTGTGTGTGTGTGTGTGTGTGTGTGTGTGTGTGTGTATGTGTAAAGAGGAATGGGGAAGTATGATGGGACAATTGATTCACACGAAGAGTTGCAAAAGACCTATTACAATTGAGGGGAAAAGGGAGGGGGAAGATCAGTTTTTGAAGCTTGATCTCATCAATTTTGGTTTTAAAAAGGAATAATGCAATCATTCACTTGGAATGGAAAATTATATATAAAGAAATAGGAAGAGAAAGAAAAGGGAGAGGATGGAAAGGTAGAAGGAGGGCTAAAATCTAGGGAAAAAGATAAAAGAGGCGGGGGGTAGGAGATAAGATAGTGGGTGGGGTGAGTAAAAAATAAATATGACTATGGACTGGGTATAAAGAGAGAATAAAAGTATATATTGGAGACAAAACAGATAGCTGGTAATCATAACTGTGAATGTGAATGGGATGAATTCTTCCATAAAATGGAAGGAAATAGCTGAGTGGATTAAAAAACAGAATCCTAGAATATGCTGCTTACAAGAATCACATTTGACATAGAAAGACAAATACAGAGTAAAAATAAAAGGCTGGAACAGAATTTATTATGCTTCAGTTGAAATAAAAAAGCAGAGGTATCAGTTCTGATCTTAGATAAAGCAAAAGTAAAAATAGATCTTATTTAAAAAGATAAGGAGGGAATAAAGGGTACCATAAACAATGAAGTAGTAAAGATCCTAAATGTGTATGCAACAAGTAGTACAGCCGCCAAATTCCTAGAGATTTTAAGCCAGATACAAGAAAAAATAAACAGCAAGACCATTCTAGTAGGGGACCTCAATCTTCTCTCCTCAGAATTAGATAAATCTAAGCACAAAATAAACCAGACAGCAAACAAGAAAGCTTAATAGAATCTTAGAAAACCTAGATATGAAAGACCTCTGGAGAAAACTGAATAGGTATAGAAAGGAAAACACCTTTTTCCTCTGTAGTACTGTTGTGCCACAGTTCTCTTTTAATGTCTTGACCCTGTTTCCCTAATTGTCCTATTTAGTTACTCTGCCTTGAGTTATAACCATTCCCTCTTAATGTTTGATAGGATGTAGGTCTTATACCGTGTTTCCCCAATAATAAGACACTGTCTTATTATTTTTTTTTGGACAGAAAAAAAATAATAAGACACTGTCTTATTATTTTTTTTTGGACAGAAAAACACCAGAGGGCTTATTTTCAGAGGAAGGCTTATTTTAATGAACATTGACAGCAATTTTAATAAAAAGGTAAATGTGAACCAAAAAAAGTACCTTTATTCAATAATGTTTTAACTCCATCATGCTTCCTGAGTGCTCCTTGTATCCTCCATGATGCTACCTGAATTCTTCTTTTATCCTCCATCATGCCCCCTGAGTTCTTCTTTTATCCTCCATCAGGCTCCTTTTATCCTCCATCATGCCCCCTCACTCCCACTTACATACTGGGTTTTTATGTTGTCCTGCCTCGGCTCTCCTCCGCAGCACTGCTCTCCATGGTGCCAGCAAGCAAATCACTGGGGAAGAACAGCATGACACGCTCACTGCTGCAGCTCTGATTGGATGCAACTCGGGGGGGGGGGGGAGTAGGAGGGGGAGAAACGGTGCATACAGATGGTACCGTAATGTAGCATGTAGCACAGGGGATCACCTTCACTACAGTAACAATCTCAATAGGGCTTATTTTGGGGGGAGTGCTTATTTTAGAGGAATCTTACACAGTCAGGAGAGGGCTTATTTTCGGGATAGGTCTTATTATCGGGGAAACACGGTATCTTAAACCTTAAGCTATACTTATTCCCTCTTAATGTTTAATGGGATAAAGGTCTTTATCCATCTTAAATGTCATTAGCATATCAGGAATCTCTCCAGTACTTCCCATTATGTAATCCTAGGTGCTTCCCTCCATTAGATCATCCCCATCATGGTACCTCCCCTATTATGTCATTGTTCTTGTTACGCTATAAAAGAATCTTGTATATAATTTAGCATGGTTCGGTATCACTGATCTGATTTTACAAGGAGATGTTTTGGGGCAGAACCTGTAACAAGGTACTAAGTAGAACTAATTGATACAATGCTTGTGTTCACACCTTTAGAGAGCTCATATAAGCAAGAATTATTTAAGTACTCATTGGAGTTCACAAGTATGGGAGATTCACGAAGTAAACTTTGTAACTTTGTGAATTCACACCTCAAGCTCTTAGGGCCAGAGAGTACTCTGGGAGAAAACCCATAATCCCATTCTCTCAAAGTCATATATAAGCCCAGTCAAGGGACTTCAGCTGAATTAGATTGGAGAGGAGCACGCTGGGACAGACACAGAGCACTCTGGGAGAGCCAGAAGCCCTCTCTCAGAGGCAAGAAAGATTCATTACAACTTTTACCTTGGTGCTGGCTGGAGGCAGAGGCAAAAGCAAAGGACAAAGCTGCAAGAGTTCTTAGAACCAAGGAGAGAGAGAGCCCTCTAAGAAAAGCTAACCAGGCTATATTGTAGACAATAAAAGATCTGAACTTTTATCACCTGGCTGCATTTGGGTGATTATTACTTTTGACTGAAACTAAGGCTGCCTCCAGAAAACCTCCCTGAGAAACCTGCTTGCTTCCAGAGAGAACCATCTTATATTATTTTTAAAGAAGAAAAAAAAAAAAAAAACACATTAATGCATTGTTGGTGGAATTGTGAAATAATATAACCATTATGGAGAGCAATTTGGAACTTTGCCCAAAGGGTTATCAACTCTGCATACATACCCTTTGCTCCAGCAGTGCCATTACTGTATCCATATCCCAAGGAAATCTTAAAGCAGGGGAAAAGAACCACATGTACAAAAAGGTGTGCAACAGCTCTTTTTCTAGTAGAAAAGTATTGAAAAATGAGTTGATGTCCATCTATTGGGAAATGGCTGAATAATTCATGGTATATGAAGGTAATGGAATATTATTATTCTATAAAAAATTATGAACAAGCTGGTTTTAGAAAGGCCTAAAAAGATTTGCATGAACTTTTGCTGTGAGAAACAAGGCAAACCTAGAATACATTTTACACAATAACAGCAAGAATGTGTGATGATCAGTTATGAAAGACTTTAATGACTCTCAGTGATTCAGTGATCCAAAGCAATCCCAATAGACATTGAATAGAAAATGCCATCTGCATCCAGAAAAAGAACTACAGAAACTGAATGTACATCAACACATGCTATGTTTTCACTTCTTTTTGTTTGTTTTTTTAATCTCTCATGTTTTTTTTTCCCTTTTGCTCTGATTTTTCTCTACCAACATGATTCATAAAATTATATTTATAAAAATTAATACATTTATTAGAAAAAGTGAAACTAGGAATTGTAGAAGTGGCATTTTGGTGGGAGTGTATCCAAGTTATAAAGGAATGACCATGTATTAGGAACTGTACTATGGAATGGACATACAAAGATCCAAGTATCTATCTATCCTTAAACTTAAAGTTTCAGGAGAGACAACAGACTGTCTTGTGTTCTTACATAGATATGAGTAGTTGTAAGAAACCATCACAAAGCAAGGAAGCCTGTTTTATGTTGGACAATTGTAATTGTTAAGATTTTTCTGCAATGAAGCCAAAACTTGCCCTCTAATTGTTCTAGTCTCTGGGGTATAAATATATAATCCCTGAAATATTTGAAGATAGCTATCATTCCCATCCTAGCCAAAGCCTATTTTTCTCCAAACTAAACAAGCTTATTTTATTTTAATATTTAAAAAAGTCCTTCAAACTTTCCCCCACTAATTGAGAAGGCAAGCAATATGATTCACATTATAACATGTGAAGTAATTTAAAACACATTTCCATGTTAATCATATTACAAATAAAGCAAGAAAGATAAAATTAAAAAAAAAAGTTTCAATCTGCACATAGCATTCATCAGCTCAGTTTCTGAAACTGGATAGCATTTTCCCTCATGAGTCCTTTGAAATTGTCATAGATCCTTGCTTTGATTAGACTTGTTAATCTTTCATTGTTGATTATTACAATATTGTTGTTACTATGTACAGATATTTTTTAGTTCTGATCACATCACTTTGCATTACTTCACATAAGTTTTCCACTATTTTTTTTTCTGAAACCACATTTCTCATCATTTCTTATAGCACTAAGATATTCCATCACAATTATATGCCACAACTTGTTCAGCTTTTCTCCAATTCATAAATGTCCCATCAATTTGCAATTCTTTGACACTACAAAGAAGATCTGGTATAAAATTTTCTGCATATACTGGTTCTTTTCCTTTTATTCTTGTGGAATATAAACCTCAGGGTATTAATTCTGTGTAGAATATGCACAGTTTTATAGCCTTTCAGGGCTACAATGGTTGGACTAATTTATATCCCAATCATTTATACATTAGTGTTGCTATTTTTTGATAGAACTCAAGAAGTTGGTGGAGGATGGTTGCAGGATCCTATAATTAAGGAATCAAAAGTTTCTTACAAATCATATATTTGAGTTGAAGTCTCTTTCAGTAGATAATCAGTACATTCTTTCAATGGCCATTTTGCCTTCTAATTCTAGGACATCAGGGCAGTTTTCTTTTATGATTTCGTGGAGGATAATGTCTAGGCTCTTTTTTTCATCATGGCTTTCAGGAATCCAATAATCCTTAGACTGTCTCTCATAGATCTGTTTTCCAGGTCAGCTGTTTTTCCTAGGTGGTATTTCATATTTTCTTCTATTTTTCCATTTTTTTTAAGTTTTGTTTGACTGATTCTTGAAGTCTTATTGAGTCATTCACTTCCATTTGTACAATTCTAATTTTTAGTGTATTTTTTCAGTTACTCTTTTTACCTCCTTTTGTATTTTGCCAATTGAATTGTTTTGTATGTTGCATTTTTTTTTCCATTTCACAAATTCTGCTTTTCAGTGAATTGGTATCTTTTTCATATCTATTTTTTTAAGGCATCATATGCTTTTTTCCATTTCATCAAATCTATCTTGTAGGGAGGTATATTCACATCCTATTTCATCAAAGTGGTTTTTTAAGGAGTTTTCTTCAGATAATTTCTGTTTTTCCTTTTTTGATATCCTTTTGCCCATTTTTCTTCTCTCTTTTAAGATACTTTTGAGATCTTCCAAGAAGGGGACCAGCTCATATCTCCTTTGGGACTTTATTTGAGTTGATTTGCCTTTGGGAACCTCAGAGTTTGAGGTCTGTTTTCTTTCTCCATAAAAGTTGTCTATGGTCAGAGTTCTTTTTACTTTTTTGCTCATTTTTTTGAGATCTGCTCTTAAGGCAAAGGAGTGACATATGCTTTAGTTTGCATAATCAAGGCCAGATGCCATGTTCTTTCAGGGATAAACAGCTTGTGATGTGCCTTTTGTATTGGTTTTTGGGTATCTTGCAACAAATCTAATAAGCCGCCCACCTGCAACCAGGGCAGAGTAGTCTAAAAGACTCCCAGAAGGTTCCTCAGTCTGTGGGCACACACACACACACACACACACACACACACACAAACAATCTAGTTACCCATCCCAACTGCTCCTTGCCCCGGTCTCCCTGGGCTGTAGTCTGTGCTCTACAGACTGTCAACCTGCCCAATTAAAAGTTCTTCCAAAGTATTCTTCTCCTAGAAATGTGTTGTACTCCAAATATTTGTGGGTTTTGTCACTTCTAAACCAGTTTAGAAACTTAATCTGCTGTTAGTTTGAGAGAAAGTTCAGAGGAGGTCACAGAAAGTCATGTCTGCTCTCTGACATTTTATATCTGAGCAAGGTCTGTTAATACCTATATTTGAATTTTCAGTGTCTTGTCTAGTATTATTATATTTGCTTAATAAGTATGTATTAGATTTTTATTTGAAAAAAATGCCAGAATTTTATTCATTATCTGTGTGTGTGTGTGTGTCTATCTAACAACATCTGTTTATCTATTTATATACCTAATTTATTTATTTATATTTGCTTTTTTATTTACCACTTGCTTAGCCTATCAGAGCCTAATAATTCAATGAGATATCAGTGAAGAATTTAGTAGAATGATCCCACAATGGATCTCTAAAAATGAAAATATTGATTATCTTTTTATAGTCATACAAGGAAAAAACAAATCATCAACAGGATGAATTGCATGAATGGTTACCCTTGTGACTCAATAAAGTAAATATGATGTAAAACAGAGCAAAGGGACACATGCTTTAGTTGAAAAAAAATTCAATCAGCAAGTAGTTATTGAATATCTAATCCCAGAAGTAGTTGCTATTGTGCACTAGGATGAATAATGGCTTTATATATGTAGCTCGGCAACAATCTTACTTCTGCCATTTGTGGTCAATGTGACTTTGGTCAAGTCATCTCTCTTAGATACTTGATCTCTGTGGTTCCTTTTACTTTGGCACTTCTGACTTGACAATTCTCATTGTGTTTGGTGGTATGAGGTAACATATATATGAGTGCATTGGATATCAGTATTATCTGTATGGTCTTCTTACAAATCTAGAATGTTAATGCCCTCCACCACAAATTGATTTCACCTTAAAAAAGCCTATGTAGACTTTATTTTTGTTGTTATTGTTGTTGATATATTTGTTTGTAATTACAAATATTTACCTATTATTTTTGTTTCGTGAGGGGATCTCATGTAACATAGTAAAACAATTAAGTAAAACTAATAACACAGTGACCTCAAAATACATGCAACATTTCACTCATGTAAGCAACCCCTCTACCTCCCTATTTAAAAAATAATAGAAATCTATATATTTTTTCCATGATTCACTACCCCACACACATCATATTGGAGAGAAAAAAAAATAAAAGATAAGAAAAATAAACAGATTTATTTTTTTTTGTCTTAACCCTAATTGCCTAAGTAAAAAAAAATTAAAAATTATTACTTCATCATATTTTTATCTGAGATATCTTGATAAGTTTGCTTAATTTTAACTGTCTTCCAAGTAATATTTATAATGATAAAAATTAAATAGCACTTTAAAGTTTGCAAATTACTTTAGAGAAGGAAGAAAAATAGATTTATGATGAAAATATTTGTTACTTCATCACATTTTTATCTGAGATATCTTGATAAGTTTGTTAGATTTTAGTTGTAAGTCTTCTAAGTAATAATTATAGTGGTAATAACTAATAGCACTTAAAGTTTGCAAATTACTTTTTTTTAAAGTACCTAATATGGTATGTATATTACATAGTAATTGTGTGTTGATAGCACAATATTCTTATTCACTTTTTTCAGAAGAAAGAAAATGAATCTTGGAAAGGTTGAGTGGCATGAGCAATGTCACAAATTTAGTATATGTTTATAGGAAGATATGAATCAAAATCATCTTGATTCAAAGGTGAACATCTGTCTCAAATAATAAATTGCATTTTGATAAATTGTGCAGTACTTGGAAAATAGTAGACATTCCATAAACATATATTGATTGACTGATAAGGAAAATGGACATTGATAATGATGATGATGATAGCAAGAAAGAAATATATAGATATAAATAATCTGTATATGTAAAACATTGTTTATGTTCCCATACATATATATGTATATATATAGATATATATACATATACATGTATATATATCTATATATATATATACACACACACATAGATACACATATATGTGTGTATACTAAATCAGTGCCACTCTAGCATATATTATAGCAATGTGTTTGTATGTCCCATATAAACATAGACATTTTTAAATCTCCAATTTTTTTAAGTCATAGAATATTAAAATTAAAATTGGAAAGACTTTCATTCCATTTTATCCTTCTTAGTAAGTATCCTGTAATAGAAGCATTCTAGTTGCTATGTGCTCTCAGATTCAAAGATAGCATTATAAAGGATCAGAGCAAGTTTAAGCAAGAAATATTGATTTATAAACATTCTAAAATCACTTCGTATAGTAGCTGACACAGTAAATATTTAATATATGCGTGTTCACTTATTGCCCAACTGATGGGATTGTGATGCTATATTTTGGCTTATACCTAGAAGAAATAGTTAAAAGGGACAAATTTTGGTTTGGGTTAAGGATTGTTTGCCTTAAAATTGACGTCATTTAAAAGTGGAATGAGCTTTCCTGGATGATGATCCTCATTTGAAGTCTTTAGGCTCTGAATATTCTTTTGTTATAGAGGAGTTTTGTGGTAGAAGAGGTAGGTGTATTAGATTAGATGCCCAATAATATTGTTTCCAACTCTAAAATTCTGTGAAATTGTTATTAAAAAAGACACAAAAGACTGTGAACATTAAAATTTTTGACCCATGGTGAGAGAAATTAATGAAATTATCTAAAAGTTTCCACATAATTTTATTAGTTCTAATGATACACAAACAAGTGACATATTTTTTGAATATACATGTGTATACATGTACATATGTACACATATGCATACATACATACACACATATAAGCATACATAAACACACAAAATGCACAGAAATAGAGATGATATACATATATATGTTTGTAGGAGTTTGTATTATTATTTATCAGATCTATAAGGAGACTGGATCTGATTTGGAAGAAATAGTCACTAAATATAACAGAATTACTAACCTGCTAATAGCATTATGACTGACCAACTTTTGCCTGTATCAAAATCATTTAGAGAAATTGAATTTTAAAAAATGAACCTTAAAACTCAAGTCAACACATATTTATTAGGTGTTTCCTATATTCCTATATGGAAAAAAAAATTCTGGGCAAGGATTAAGAAGAAAAACCTGGATTTGAATCTAGGTAATACCATGAACTGATTACAAGATTTTGGACAATACAAATCACTTCTCTAGAACTCTAGCCTTCTCATCTCTAAATCATTGCCTATATTAAATTACAAATTCATTTTATTTTTAATAATAACTTTACTTTTCAAAATACACACAAAGATAGTTTACCATATTTACCCTTCCAAAACCTTGTGTTCCAAATATTTTCTCCATCCCTTTCCCCCACCTCCTACTCTAGACAGCAAGTAATACAATATATCTTAAACATGTGCAATTTTTTATACATATTTCTATAATTATCATGCTGCACAAGAAAAATAACATTAAAAAGGGGAAAAATGAGAAAAAAACAAAACAAAAAATAAATAAAAATTAACAAAAAAAGATGAAAATACCATATTGTGTTCTCCATTCAGTCTTCTTTCTCAAATCTATTGGACCTGGCCTGAATCCCTTCATTATTGAAAAGAGCTGATCAGATTAGAACTGATCATCACATATTCTTTTTGTTCCTGTATACAATGTTCTCTTGGTTCTACTCACTTCACTTAGCATCAGTTCATGCAAGTCTCTCCAAGTCTTCTGAAATCATGCTGCTGACCATTTCTTATAGAACTATAATATTCCATAACATTCATATGCCATAACTTATTCAGCCATTCTACAACTGATGGGCATCCATGTGAAGACCGAATTAGCACCCTGGATACCTTAGAATCAGCCAGAGTCAGCATAAGCAAAAGACCTTGGTCTCTATTCTTGGTCTTTAGGGGTAGAAGTGAAGGGAATGGACATAGGATCTCTGCAACCTTCCTTTTCCTCCTCTACAGCCCAAGTGACTCTGGCTTGTCTTACTCCACCCCCTAATCCTTCCCACAATTCTCTGTATACACCAAAAGATTAAACCAGCCCGGAAGAGTGGGAAGGGCCATTTTCCAGGCATATGCTAATAGAGTATTGTTCAATCAGTAATTAGCCTAAAGTGCTCTGTTGTTCAACTTCAGTGCATCAGCTCAGAGTTTCAGCTCTTTACACATCCACTCAGTTTCCAGTTTCTTGCTACTACAAAAAAGGCTGTACAAACATTTTTTGCACATGTGGGTCTTTTCCCCTTCTTTAATATTGTCTTAAGTCCTCAATATTATTTACTTTTATATTTATTGTTATTAATTCATTTAGTATTGAGTTATAATTTGCATAAAAACAAAGGCAAGTGGCAAACACATCATTCTTCCTTTTGCATACAAAAAGCTTTGCATACATAGAAGCTTTAAAATGTAGGGTTTTCACAATCTTGTTTGGAGACAACTCAGTTCAATCAATTATAATTAAGAGGATATCATAAGCAAGGCACTGTGAAAGCACTCCCCTCCCCACAAAATCCCTATTCTATTTTTCCCCCTCTCTGACAATTAGGGTTAAGTGACTTGTCCAGAGTTACACAACTAGGAAGTGTTACGTGTATGAGGCCAGATTTGAACTCCAGTCTTCCTGATTTCAGGGCCAGTGCTCTATACACTGCACCATCAAGCTGTCCCTCACAGCCCCTATTGTTTAAGAATTTATATTTAATGTGGAGTAAATGAGACCCATACACAGAAAATTAAATCCAAACCATATTAAAATTAAACAAAATAATTTGAGAATAAATGAACACTAACAACAAGTAGCAGGAAAGGTTTCCTAAAGACTCTAGTTTCCATGCTGTGATTTGAAGGAAGATGAACATTTTCAGAGACCTTCCCTATAGTTAATGTCTTGTCAAGACAGACAATCCCTTTTCTGAGCTCAAATGTCCTTGAGAAATTTTTTCAGTCTATCACTGATGCATACACAGCATACACATACAACAAAGCCATTTGACAAAGTAGAGGAGAAAGAAAAGTGACTTTATTCACGACTTTCAGAAATGTCCTCTTTCGGGGTATGTTCTTTACTTTGAGATTGTCCTTTTGTGATTTTTTTTTCTGGAAACACAAATTATTTCAGATTAGTCAATTTGACTTGAGCAGACCCAAAAAGTCCATCACCAACTCTTTCAAATTCCCTTTTTCCTGTATATGTCTGCAATTTTGCACTGCATAGATGTAATTTATACACATATATAAAATTTATACATCATTTCAATAACAAATTAAAACAGCTGGTTTGGGCTTCCCAGCAACTCTGTGAGGTAAATAAATGTTGAAATATCAATTTTATGCATGGTTAAACTGAGGATCAGAGATGTGGCTTGAAGGACGGTCACAAAGACTGTTAGAGGCAAAAGTAGCAGATTTGACAATTTTGGCTATTTGCCTCCCTACTTCAGAATCCTTCCAAATGGACTAGATCTTCTTCCATATTTTAGGGTTTAAGATCCCTGAATAAATGTTGAATTGCAGAATAAAATAACTAAGAAGTTATTCTCTGGGAATGTTGGAATTTAGTCTATTGATGTCAATATCTATGCTTACTATGGAACTAGGGCCCAATTGTCAATTTGTTTGGCTGCTCCATTGTTCCAGTTCTGCCTTCAAGCATGTTAGCAGACACCTCCTATGCATGGAATGCTAACATTTTTATTAGTAGCATTTAAAATTTTCTGCGGCAACTAAACTATTTCTCTCGATTAGCCAACAGCTGTTAGATGTGTTTTAATAATTTTCAAAGGGTCTGTGAAAATGCTGGAGCTAATTACTTATAATTTCACATCAATTTACTAATTTCCAGCCCAACAGGATGTCCCCTGTCATAAATGAGCCAGGAGTGGCTTTTAATGGCCTCAACCCAGCTGGCTGTTATGGGGGCCTAATCACACTTAATCCAGTTTCAGATCTGCCTATATCTCTATGTTCCCCCAGTGAATGAAATCCAAATTGGCCTTAAAATATCTAAAAAAAAATCATTAACAGGTATATACCCCATTACACTCTACTAGAAATGTCTGGAAAACAAAAAATTCTTAGAGGATGATAAAAGATCAAGAAGTCTGAAATGGTTTCTTAAATTCAGTTCAACAAGCATCAATTATCTATCATATCATAGATATTATTAAAACAATTTACCTTGTAAACTGAGTCAAAGAGTATTGCACCCAATTCCTGATGAATTATTTGACATTTCCTTCACATCTTGAAGTGATTTTTTTTGGAAATTATTTTCTCATTTCTACTTTATTTTAAGAATTACAAATAGATGTCAGAAGAAATAGAAAGAAAATTAACAAATCTCAATGTGTGCTTAAAATCACAGTGGTGAGTTACATTCAGTATCATGTATCTTCTATTGTAAGCTGAAGTAATACAACTTGCTTGAAAACAGTCTGAATAAATTATAGAAAGATTCGATGTTTAAATTTGTAGATTTAGAATTAATCCAGAGACATTAAATTCAGAGTTCAATTTTGGTTTCAATGTATTTGGTCAGAGAAAATTAAGTGATTATATAAATAAAATAAAAGATTCACATTCAAACTAATTATAATTAGCTTTAAAAAAGATGACTTCAGATATTCATTACAGGCATGAGGTCACTACACAATCCTGTGTTCTAAATGAAACCAAATTATCTAAAGAGTTCAAGGGCAGATCACTGGAGTTACTTTATGTCCCTGAAAGAATTAAATAAAAATTTCTACAAACTTCACTCTAACTTGATTGCCCATGAGTAGCTCTGCAGAAGTCCATGAAAACAAAGGATAGAATGTAATGTCAACACTGTTGTGTGTGAAGGTCCTTCACAGGGCATCCATGGAAATCAAAGGGGCTGAATTTTAAAAGAGCTCAGAACATTTTTAGACATTGAAAAAAAAAAGATTCCCTAGATGGAAGTCAGAGGTTAGTGTGGTTAAAAAAAAATAAGAGGAAAGATAATACTCAGTCTATCTACAGCATTTGAAAAATAATCAGTCCTACTTAGCTTCCAAAGGACTTTAGTGAGATCTAGCCTGTAAACCAATAGGCTGAATTCCCCAAGAGCACCCTTTCAATTCCATTTCCAATTCTATAGGGAGGATTAGTGGAGGCTTATCCTCTGATGGACAGATAAAACTAGCAGGATGTAGAGACTTACTATTTAATAGACTGGATCTAGGGTATCAGCTGCAGTGAAAATAGACTGTGAGCTAATACAGGTTAGGGAGGGAAAAAATTGGTGGTTGTTCATTTCTTAAAGTAAGAAATTCTCTCTCTTTAATCCCAATTTTAGAGATTTTATGTTTAAAAATTCAATTCAGCAATCGTTAATTAATGTGTCAAGCAGTGTTGAGAGTGAGAGTATAATGACAAAGATGAACTCAGTTCCTGCTCTCACGGAGCTTACATTCTGTCAAGTAAATATTTACACACACACACACACACACACACACACACACACACACACACTTGTAGCAAAGGTGATAGAAAGCTATTTGAAGGAAAATTTCTGGTGTATCCTTTGGGGGGAAAAATCTGTCTATGTGGAGATTTAATGAGTACATCAATTAAAGATTTCATCCATCAATTAAATAAGTTTTGCTGACACTCTAGGGCTATATTTTGGATTCAACATTATACTGATTGGTGAGTTCATGTCATTTAATGGCTGTAGGTGAAGTGATGGAAAAAAAAAAAAAAAAAAAAAACCTCAGATCTCTGTGCAATAATAGACTGAAAATGATGTGAAAGTTACTAAGAATTTAAATGCATAGGATTTCCTAACTGCATTAGCCATTCAACTCATTTTTTCATAAAATGAAATAGTAATTGGTTAATAATTTATTTGTTTTATTACAAGGCAATTGGGGTTAAGAAATTTGGCCATGGTCTTTTAAGTGTTAAGTGATTGAAGACAAATTTGAATTTAGAACTTCCTGACTCCAGGACTGATGTGCTCCTGGAATACTCATTGGGAGGCATCCTGATAAAAAGGAGAAGAGATGATTTTTAGTCAGTGGGATTGTGTTCAGTTAATGCTTAGTCCCTTAAATAACGAGTCATGTCATTTCCTCATACCTCAGTTTCTTCATCTTGAAAAATGGGGTTGAAATAGATGACCTCTAAGGTTCTGTCTAGCTTTAGAGCTCTAATCCTCTAAATTGATATTGGTTCTTGGTAATCCTTTGAAATATTCTAATACAGTGGGTAAAAAAGCAGCCCTGAGTTCAACTTCTGTTTATGATACATATTGGCCCTATGATCTCAGGGAAGATGATTAATCATAGGTTTAGGAAAGCCTGGATTCAAATCTTACATTTATGACTTATTTGCTGTGTGATCATGTACAAAGCAGAAACTTTTTGAACTTGATTATAATAATGATGATAAATTTAGATATATATGTATATATGTGCATTATCTACATTTATATAGAATAATATATGCTCTTCATTTGTAAAATAAAGGGACTAGACTAGATGATATCTAGCTGGTAGGCCTTGCCTTTCAGATCTGAATCTTTGAAACTACACTTTTGTTTCAGAATATCAGCCAGATTGCATCAGGAGAAAGAAAGCAGCCACCATTATTATAATCATCTTCATTATTATTATGCTTGTGTTTAATATGTTATTCTTTCTTGAGGAGAACCAATGACCTCACAAGGATGATGTCTTGATTTGTAAATTGAAATGAAGACAGGCAGAACTACCCAGTAATCAGCCTTACTCTTTTCTCCAAAGGTATTGGAATCTCCTGGCAGGACAAAGGTCAAGATGACTAGTGATGGCCTAGTGGGTATAGAAAACATGTTAGCAAAACAAATACTTGAAAATTGAAAACCTAGATTAATACCATTGCACAAGTACTTTATTTAGTATTTAAAATATGCCTAAGTCTTTTTTGGTTTCAAGATTTTCATCTCTTCAGGACTTCATATCTTTTGAAATTTCTATGCTTTATCCCAATAATATAGGAGAGAGAGAAAAGGGGTAAATAAATTTGAGGAGTTTCAGTAGATTTCAATTATAAGTGAATAATAGATTTGGTAAGATAAGAAAATGGAAAACACTAGCAGTAGTCATAATTTACAAATCAATTTCCTTTTACTTTTCCCACTCCCTAGTGGAGTAAATGGAATTTTTAATGGAAAGGAAAATGGAAAAAAAAATTCAAAGAACATACAAACTAAAGGAGAGAGGGAAGCTATGGGACTAAATAATCAACAAATCAAACAATCAGTCAACAAACATTTATTAAGCACCTTCTTTATGTATATTTAAGCACCTCCTTTATGTTATACATTATTATTGTTGCTGTCAATTAAAAAAAGAAAAAGAAAACAGTTTCTCCCCTCCTGTTTTTAATTTGAGAGAGGATGAACACATGGCAAATGAAGACATGATTGTACTTTGATCACAGAGATTTGTTTGTGTTTGTTTTGATTTTGTTTAGTTTAGTTTTTTTTTGCTTTAGTTTAGTTTTACATTTTGCTCTAGTTCCTGGTATCAAATTGATTTTACCCACATAATACTACCAAGATAAACTCTCAGTGTCTTTGTCCCTAGGGCCAAAATGATACTAGAGGCTAATTTATATGTACATTGAAAACCAAAAGAATGTGATGTCACAAACTGCTGGATTGTATTTGGCAGAAATACCACTGGAATGGAGAAATGGAGGCAGGGTTGCTATATATATGTAATAAAGATTGTTACTTGTAGAGTGACAACAACAGTATTAGAAAGCAGATTTTTCAAAAATTTTCAAAAAAAAACAAAACCCAAAACCAAAAACAAAAGGGACCAAGAACATTTCCTTGTGCTTAGATGAGAATTGACTTTTGAATATTGTAGCAATAAAAGATTGATAATTTGACTTCAGTGGTACATAATTTCTTGAAATTTTACTTTTCTGACTCAATTTTCACTCATTAATTGTTTTACTATTATCAAGTAATATTTGCTTAGTTCATAATCTAATGTTTCCTCTTGTTATTCCACACTTTCCTTTGATTGTTCTGTCCCAGTTTCCCTAAATTATTCTACTTCACCTGAATTGTTCTGCCTCAATCCCCCTGTTTGCAACTCACTTTCTGACCATTAGAACTGATATAAATTAGGACAGAGATAACTAACCCTGATCATTAGCATTCCATAAAGCCATACATTGTAGATAGGTTATTTGGAGATAGGTAAGCATATCTCCTGTCTCAGAATCGTGGCTCCTAGTCTCTCCTTGTTATCAGAATTTAAGGTCTTTAGCCCCAACCTGTCAGAACCAAATTTATGGTCCTTTCTTGAAAAAGTCCCCCTCACCAGTGCTCTTATCCTCATCCCCACTTCACCCCCTGCCTATGTCTCTCCTGATTGCTGGAGCTCTATAAAGAATCCCTGGAATTCTTCACTAGTTGCTGAATGCTTTGAGGTTAGAGTCTTCTGAGGTCAACATGGATCCTGTTTTGCCCCCAGCACAATCTCTCCTTCTCAAATAAAATATTAAAAACCCTCTAATCTCTATCTTGTCTCAGTTTCTCCGACATTACAATCTTCATCCTGAAAAGTTATAGCATTTTATAAAACACTTAATGGTTTCAAACAATAAACACATTTGAACATTTGGACACAAATAAAACTGATGAGTTTAAAATGAAAATATTAATCAATCATTTTGAATTTGGAGGATGTCTCATAAAAGTTTTTTTTTAATATACTATTTAAAGATGACTTAATAGAGGATGAGATTGTTAAAGATGTTAAACCTTTGATGAAAACAATAAATTTGCACTATAAAATAGTTACTACCAATGATCAAGGAAGACATTTTATAATTTTAGATTCCATGTTTTCCCAAGTATGCTATGAAGTGAGAATACATTTTGATATTCATGTTTGAGAATTCTACTTCCCATTCCATTAAAATGATATTCCTTTCTAATTTGGCAACATGATTTTTAAAAATGGTTTGCTCTAGTCCTTTTCCTTATGGCTGATATTCTTGAGACAATTTTAGAAAATCTAAACACATATCAGGTAAGAAATTTCAATTAACACCCAAATCAAGTAACTACTTTTATTAATAATGAAAATTATGTCACACTAAAATTCAGTCATGGCTATTAATTCTTTTTCTTCAGTCAAAATCTTTTAACATGAGGACTGGAAGTAGGTGAGAACTGAGTCCCATTCCCCTTACCCTACATCAGGTTAAAGGCATTCATTCAACTGAGTAGCACTCTACCCAAGCTTTATCTCATGAGCATACCAGTATGTTTAGTTTTACAAAACCAACTTGAAGCATTATATTATGTCCAAGCTAAAGACATCTAAGGAAATAAAACAAATTATGAGAAAGTTTTCTTCCCATGAGAAATGAGTATTTCTCTCATATTTAACATCAAATTATTGAATCAGGGCCCATGGTCCCCTCCACCCCCCACTTTCCTTTTTTCTAGTTCCTTATCCAGAAACTAAGCAGCATGGAGAATTTCTTAAAGATTCACCCAGGCTAAGATGTAATTAGTAAGTAAAAGAAATTTGGACTAATGGGTATATTTTTGTTCATTGTCTTTGTTCAGACAGGTTTAGGTAAGTACTGATTCTTCTTTTGTCAAGACAGGTGATTAGGAAATTGATAATTCTTTGACCAACATAGGTAAGTTAGGTACCCCAAGAATCTCA
Source organism: Antechinus flavipes (assembly GCF_016432865.1). Classification (NCBI taxonomy): domain Eukaryota; kingdom Metazoa; phylum Chordata; class Mammalia; order Dasyuromorphia; family Dasyuridae; genus Antechinus; species Antechinus flavipes. The sequence goes on from NC_067403.1 coordinate 232,758,902, forward strand.
TTGTAATATAGCTCACATCTCATTGTGTTAACCAGAGTTGAGCGATACTCCTAAAAAAACCGTACTATTCAAAGGGCATATAAACTATAAACCTATCTTCCATGAAATATTTTTGCTCTAGGAAAGGTGGCCAAATAACCATCTTTTTATTAATGTGTACTCGCCTTATTAATAAAATTATTAAATTACACAGAAACTATGTTTTTCACTTTTTTTTAAACTACCATACCCCATATGCATATTTATACTCTATCCTATTGATTATCACACCCCAGGGAACTTCAAAAAGAACAAAGGAAAATCCAGAGCAATCCCTGAGGATCTACTACTAGTTCTGGATCAAGTAAGAAAAAGAAAAAGAAAGAAATATAAACGGACACTAGCTTTTCAAAGAAAGATAAGGTATTTATTTACAAATCCCACATAATGTTACTAACAGAGTTTGAATATTTTCTATCATCAAATTTTCTTTTTATACCACTCTCTGCCCAACACTTTAAAATTATATCACAAATTCAAACGAAATTTCATTTCAAAAAAGAAACTTTTGGAACATTCCCTATAACTTGTGTAATACAACTTTCTGGCTGTCTTCCTGAGTGCAAGCCTTGTACAAATGTTACTAACTTCAGAATAGATTAGAAAGAGAATGTTTACTGAAATTCTTTTTTCCCAGCTTTCTGAGAAAGATTCTGACTTTCCTTGTCAGGTTGGTGTTAGCCAATTTCACTCTTATAAGATAACTTTTTTGGTTATTGCTCTTAATCTAACACAGCCCAAATTTTCAGGAGATGGCCAGAAGACAAAAATTTGTAGCAAGGCAGTTTTTCATTTTTCATCCTATTTATTTTTTTTTCTTTGTGTAAGACAGTTTGGAATTTTCGAAAGTTTATCTGGTTGATGAAACACAGTATTATATTGACATTTCCTTGTAGGAAATATAGAATCTAAAAGAATCATCGTTCTTATAATTGTTCCCTTGATCTTCTGTATCCTAGGCCTGATTCAGAATTAACATGAGATATGAATAAAGAATTGTACTTGATGGAAAATTTGATGCTTCATGAGAATATTTGGTTCAGATGGGTCGTTAAACTTTTCCATATATTTTATCATGATTGATACCTGCCCTAAGATATATTTCATTTTTTCCCTGAAGCCAACAGAAGCAATTGAATCCAACAAATATTTATTTAAGTGCCTTTGTGTACAAGACACTACAAAGGATGATAGAGGTACAGAATCAAACGCCTTCTCCAAAAAGAAGTCCTTGCCTTGAAAGAGTATATTTTGTTGAGTATATATGACACAGCTTACTTAATTATTAGTATTTTGTACTTCTAGATAGATGGATGGATAGGCATCACACATTTATTAATTCTGTGCATACTATCTTGCTGTCACAATAGAATTTATACTTCTTGAATTCAAGGATTTTTCTTTCTTTTTTTCCTTCCTTCTTTCCTTCCTTCCTTCCTTCCTTCTTTCCTTCCTTCCTTCCTTCCTTCCTTCCTTCCTTCCTTCCTTCCTTCCTTCCTTCCTTCCTTCTTTCCTTCCTTCCTTCCTTCCTTCCTTCCTTCTTTCTTTCCTTCCTTCCTTCCTTCCTTCCTTCTTTCCTTCTTTCCTTCCTTTCACTCTTCAGTCCATTCATTCTTCTTTTCTTCTTTACATCTTCCTTCTTTAGTGCCCAAACAAGTTCCCAACACAGAATAGACACTTAAATGCTTGAATTGTACTGCCTCTGATTCTTCTACTTTTCTTTTTCTATTTGACATGTTTTTAATGCTAACTAGGAAAAATGGCAGAAAGTTCTCTGATTTAAAATTCAAGTTACTTGATTGTCTCATTTAGAGTGTATCCCTTGAGCTACCAGTTAATGGTTGCTCTAACTAGGTATTAGTACCTTGTCCCTGTGAGTGCATTGGTCCTGGAAATATTATGCTTTATTTTCATTCAAATGTAATTTTAATTCTGTTTTAATGACGTGTTGAGATGTCACCCATGTTGTCATTAATGTGGGAATAATTGAGGGAATGAAGGTTCTTACTACTTGATCACAGATCTTTCATTTCTTTTAATTCTCTCAGTCCATTAAAACACATATTTCCCTCAAATAAAAGTTATACCAAAAGTGACCCTAGACTTAGAGATAAGAAACATTTAAGATGACCCAGTCCAAATGTTTGAGTCTGCAGCAGAGAAAATAGATTCTCAGAAACCTAAAATAACTCACCTAATTTGGGAATTAACAGAGATAAATTTGAACCCACATTGGTCATTCTTTTCACAAATCTTCAATAACCCTAACTAAAATTTGACTGAAATTTAAAAAGAAACTTGTTCTTGTTTATACCCAGACCAGAAATTTTAAAATTGAAAGATACTTGTTCTGTCAATATAACATAAATTGGGTGATTCATTATTGCCAATTGGGTAATAGGCAATTTTCAGACTCATGAGGCCATTGGTGATCATTATCAGACTATGTAACATTTTGACTACTCTGCAAAGAGAAATTAATGGTTCTTGGAAGACCCGAATCATGAAACCTCAGAATAAGGAGATAGGAATGGGTAGGAGGCAGTAAATAAAATTATAGCTTCTGTAAAATACTGATTTTAAAAATAATTTAAATCACTTTTTCATTAAATCTAGAATCTCATTAATTTGAAAAATTTAAAATGTGAACAGATTGTAGCTCATCCATGTTCTTTCATCTTCTATCAATTATGTCAATATCTTTTAATATTGTATCTACCTAACAAGAGATCTACCTATGATTATCTCACTATTAAATGAAGCTACCACAGCATTAAAAGTATCTATCTACCATTCTTTGACCTCCAAACCCACTATCCTTGTCAGTAATTTTTTATCTTGAAATGGCTCCCTGCACTATTTCTCCTAATGATTTGGAAATATGCCATGATCTATGTGGAAAATATGTATTTGTATAGTCACATATGCATCATGCAGGTATATACATATATGTGTATGGGTATGTCTCTTCCTCTCTTTCCCCCATGAGTTTTAACTATGGCCTTTGGGCCATTTCCAGTTCTAAATTTACAATCTTACACTCCTTTGTATCACTTTGACTTGTAATTTTGAGATCTTGATACTCAAGGAGACATTCAAATTGAAGAGATTTCCTTTAAGACTAAAAATGTTAATTAGCATAAGTTTCAAAAGTGCTTTTTATGGATTTCCCCCTCCTTTCTCTAAAGATAAACCCCTTGCTTTTCCCTGTGACTTGGATGCAACATTTTCCCATATGCATGGTTTCATATCACTTAGAGCAAGGGAGCTATAAATCTAGGCACTCTGTACATATGTAAGGAAAGATAAAGAATGAGAACCTTCTCATTTCTTCCACAGAGTATTTAAGTTGCAAAGTGCTTGAATGATTTGATTACCTTCTCCAACAAAGAGGGTTGATGATCACGGGAGGCAAATCTACTGCTGATGAATGAAGGTCCCTCCTGTGATTTATTATTGCTTTGTTCTGACAATGCTGTAGTTGTAGCTAAGAAGGCATGTTCATTACAAAACCTGCATTTCAGGGATTTATCTTTGAGCAAAAGTTACCCATCTACATGAAAATGCACTTTTAAAAAATGTTCACTTAATTCCCTTCCCTCCCCCACTCTGACCCCACTCTGGAACAAAAATATGCTCTGATAGTTTTTTTTAGTTATTCTAGCATAGTAAAAATGGATTTCTTGTTGCCTCACTATATTTCACAGAGTCAATAAATAGTTCATTTTCTAAACTTCAAATATATCAATAACACTTTTCACACATCAGTACTTTCAATGTGTCTAAAAACACTTGGTTATGAAAAAACAAAGTGATTTTTTAAAATATAAAATGAAAATCCTTTTAACTTTTCATATTATTACATATGTATGTGTGCATGTATATATATGTGTGTGTGTGTGTATGTATGTATATACATTTATATATATATAAACTCACATATATACATATACTCATATAGGTCTCATATAGTATAAATATGTGTTTATATAAATACCTATATAACTACATATGGAGGATGAGATCTATATATTTACATGCATACACACAAGTCATGTAAATAAAAAATAAAAAAATAATTCAAACAAATGACAAATATTTAAAATATACATACATATAAAACAACTATAGAATACATATAGAACTAGAACAACTAGGAGTCACTGTTCTGGTCCTGGAATCAAGAAAGCTCCTCTTTGAGGGTCAGATCTGGCTTAATTCACTTAACTAGTTGGGTGACCTTAGTCAAGACCTGTTTATCTCAATTTCTTCTTGTATAAAATGAGCTGGAGAAGGAAATGTCAAGCCATTCTGATATCTCTGCTAAGAAAATCCCCAATGGGATCTTGGAGATTTGGACATGACTGGAACAACTAAAAATAACATACACAAATGAGTTGTGTAAAAATGCATATAATAAGAATAAACATATATTAATGCATTCATGTATGGCTATCTATATATAACTGAAATGAGCTCCCTCCTTATCTCCATCTCACAGAGTGGGTCCCTTTAAGAGACAATTCATGCATCAACTTCCATATAAATTTCTTTCTGATCCCTCTGAATAGCTACTATCTTCCCTCTTAAATGGTTTGATATTTAAATATTGGTCTATAAATACCTGTATATATTCACTTTTTAGTTATGCTCTATATATTTGTATTTGAACTTGCTCTGTCCATTAGAATACATTTCTGGGCAGTAGGAATTGCTTTAATTTTTATACTTGTATCTCTGCTGTGTAGTACAATGCCTATCATAAAAGAGGGACTTAAAAATAAATACACAATGATTGATTAGGTGAACTGTGCAGCATTATGTAGAGAAAGTAGACCAATCTTGGAGGGAAGACAAATGAGTTCAAGTTACTGCTTCTGATATAGTCTAGGAGAAGATGTGCAAACCATTTAATTTTCCAATCTATTAAAAACATCAAGTCATTGTTAAGCACCCAATATGAATGAGAAATCATGCCGAGTTTGTAGAATACATTGGAAAAAATCAAACAATATGGCAACATACTATCATTGGACACAATTGGTGCATATATAAGCATATGCCAAATAAATTTGAGGTATTTTTTCTTGGGGTTTGGGGCATAAGATGATCAGAAGAGATTCATGCAAAAAAAATAACATTAGAAGTGATCATTGAAAGCTATTCTAAAAGGCAGAGATGAAGAGTGAGAACATTCTAATATAGGATATACATCAACAACAAAGGCATGGGCACTAGCGATTCATTGTCATGTAGAGTCAAACAGTTTCTCCAAGAAATTCTATAAGAGTATAATTTGGAGAGTAGTTGTCAAACTGCTCTGGCAGAAACTTTCCTTGTTAGGCTCTCCTAATATCAATAAGTCATGGATCACATGAATATATAAATCCATTGATTGATAATAGGTATTTAATACAGTAATTCATTTCTCTTTCCTTTCCCTTTTCTCTTCTAAAGCCTTTTTCCTCTTTCATTTTCTTTTTCCTCTTTCTTCCCTTTCCATCTTCTTATTTTCTTTCCCTTCCCTTTTTTCCCCTTCCATTATTCTCCTCCTCCTTCTCCTCATCTTCTTCCTTTCTCCATCTCCCATTACTCTCCTCATTTTCTACCTTCATTTTAAAAGTTGCTTTTATTTGTATCTTCAGCATTTTTTCACAGTGCCTAGCACATCGAAGATACTTAATTAGTATCTATTATCTCTACCAATACACATGTTATCTTCCTGCTATGAGAATAGGTGTTTCATTTTTATCTTCCTATCCTCAGCACTTAACACTAGTCTATGAACCTGGTAGTCACTTAACTTCTTCATAACATATTTTAGAGACTCTGAGTCTCTAATTAATTAATGATTAATTCTTCCAAGTATGAGCATCTTTTAAAAAAGCCCAGATGACTCCTTGTTTGCTATGTTGGGACTTACTATAACGTATAAGAAATCTAGTCTAAAGTCAAGAAAATATGTTTACTTTTCAGTTCGAGTTCACTAGTTTAGGACAAACAGCAAAAGAGGCATTATGGGAAGAAAAGAGTGGCTGCCAGTTCCAGGAGAGCTGTTACAATCTCTTAGTTTCCAATCTCCCAGCAAAAAATTTTAGTAGCTTCTTCAATCAATCCTAGACAGCCTTTACTGAATCCTTCAGTTGTACTATACGTAGCTGTTGAAGTTCATTCTTATCAGAAAAGTTATTGCTATTGGCCTTGTCCAGGCTATGGCAGACCGGGGGAAATTTGGCAGTCTGTAACAAAAGAAATGTCATGACAATAACTCATCTATTATAATAAGCTTGACTCAACCAACTTAAGTTAAAAAACAAAAGCTTCCATCAACTCAAGTGTTGTTTTCACAACTGACATGAGATTAAATATAATTTTGATCTGAAATCATTGGTGCACTTAAAAAACAACTTTTAAACCACCATTTGAGAAGCTCAGTTCAAATCCACTATAATGATTCTTGTCATCAGTATGATTTTAGGAAAATCATTTAACCTCTTTTGGCCTCAGTTTCCTCATCTGAAAGATTGATTGTTAGATAATATCTAAGATAATAACATTTAAAAAGCTCTTTTTTCAAATATTGCATTTTATCTTAAGAAAAATCCACGAGAATGGTAATATCCTGATGGTAATATCCTTATTTTTGAAGTGAGAGACTGAAGGTAAAGAATATATGAATGACTAGTTCAGTGGAAATCAGCTAAGAAATGAGGCTGGATTTGAACTCAGGTCTCCAAATCTAAACTTTTATTCACTATCCCACCTACCTAATATCTGAGTTCTTTATGAATTTTCTTTCCCTGGGTCTACTAAAACATGATTTAAAGATGCATAATAATTTAAGAATATGTACTATTTTTGACAATTTGTGGTTATATGATTTACTAGTATGAACAAGATTTTCATGCTTCATTAATGTGGCACACCAACAACATATCACAAGAGCAGTTTAAATGTCTGCAAAGCTAGGAAAATAAAATTCGGAGTCTCTAAAATATGTTGTGAAAAATCAATTGTAATAATATGAAACGTGTTTTTTTTTTTTTTTCCCATAATCCAAATGTACTGTATAAATGCCAGCAATTGTAATTGTCAGGGATACTAGATTGTACAGTGGATAGAGCGTCAGCCATGAAGTCAAAAAGACCCTAATTCAAAACAGCTCTCAGCAGGATTTACTTGCTATATGGCTTTGGGCAAGTGACAACCTGTTCGTTCAGTTTTCTCATCTGTAGAAAATCTGGAAAAAGAAATGGCAAACTACTCCAAAATCATTGCCAAGAAAATCCTCCAAGAAAATTACTCCTTACCAAAAGGAGTAATGAAAAGTTGGAGATGATAGAAACAACTGAATAGCAACAACATTGTAATTGTCTTTAATGACCATTGTTATTGTCATCACATGTGCTCCACAAACTCCATTAAACCATCAATATTTATAAAACAATTATATCTATATTTTTTCTGTCTTTAGAATTGCTTATTTAGGCTCCATGTGTGGTTTACATATATTTATCTGGTTTACATGTCTCTATGCATAGAGCTGCATATATTTTATGTTTATATAACATAATATATATATATACACATATATTTTATGTGGTATAAGTTTATATATAATCATATATTGCCTGCACAATATGTCATACCTTATATATTATATGTATAAACCACATACAAATTAAAAATTGTATAGGTACATGTACCTGTATATGTTTATGCATGTCTACTTGTATACCACACAATGTGTTACCTCTGTGTATATATGCATGTATATATCACTATGCAAAATTACATGGGCATGTGTTTGTGTGTATGCATGTAATATGAATAACATATATTACATAATGTATGTATGTGTATATTATACATCACATATATGTAAATATATGTATATAATATGAATAATAAGCATATGTATATATATATATGCTTATTATTCATACTAAGAGTGAAACGTTTTCCAATATGTCCTTATTATCCTCTCACATAGTACAGTTTTTTGATACATGAAATAAATATGTATACATGCACATAAATACATATTTAATGCTGTATCCAGGTGTTTTGGGTGTTAAGGGAGAACTAGTGTGAGAGCTTGCCAAGCCCTTTCCAGTGCTATTTATCCATGTTTGATATCATCCAAGTCTCATCTATGGCTGCAAGAAATTATAGCATGCACAACAGCCACATCCCTTAAAGACATCTCCAGAGATGGGTTGGAATGGTTAATAATAACAATAGACCTCAAGTCAGTCATCGAGTTAGGGGAGTGTTTAACACAAGCATAAAAAACTTCCACGGCATAAAGGATGAAAGAAAAAAAAATCTTCCAAAGGCCATGAAGGCCCCTGAAGTGAGTACTATGGAGTGCGTAGAACTTGCTATCCCTAGTCATCCCGACATGTCTTGCCACTGGACTTCCATGACTTAAGAGAGAGTGAAATTGACTACTTTGTCCAAATCTGTCTTACTTAAATCCAGTTCACATACAAATCAAAACATTATCTCATTGTATCACCAGTCGTCGTCTTCTTCTTCTTCTTCTTCTTCTTCTTCTTCTTCTTCTTCTTCTTCTTCTTCTTCTTCTTCTTCTTCTTCTTCTTCTTCTTCTTCTTCTTCTTCCTTCTTCTTCCTTCTTCTTCCTTCTTCTTCCTTCTTCTTCCTTCTTCTTCCTTCTTCTTCCTTCTTCTTCCTTCTTCTTCCTTCTTCTTCCTTCTTCTTCTTCTTCTTCCTTCTTCTTCCTTCTTCTTCTTCTTCTTCTTCTTCTTCTTTTAAAATGGACAGATATTAAAACCTCAAAAGCAAGAAATCTAGGGCTTTCAGTTTATTAAGTGCCCATCCCATGGGTGATTCTTGGGAAGATGTAGAGAAGGGTCATGTGGTAACATTGGAACCTGTACTTTGGCATGGTATGAACATCTAGTAAAGTAATTCAAATTATATATATATATATATATATATATATATATATATATATGTTGTGATGTAGTTCATGTCATTTGGAAAATATTTGGAAATTATACAAAAAAAAATGAGGGATGAAAACGGTCATGCTTTTTGACTTAGTAATTTCCTTACTAGTCATGTACTGGTAGGATATTATTTATAAAAAGAATACCTCCATACTCTTCAAAAATCTGTAGAAAAAGTGAATTGGAAACGAATTAAATGTCTATTGAATATAGAATTGTGGTCCATGTATATAATGAATTATAATAGTACTGTTGGAAATGATTAATATGATAAAGAAGAGAAGCACCTGAAGATGATGCAGAAAATTAAGCAGATTCAGAAAACAACTTAGTAATTATAGAAATGTAAATGGGACTATATACAAAGTATGAATATATATGTATATATATATATGTGTGTGTGTGTGTGTGTGTGTGTGTGTGTGTGTGTGTATACACACACACACACACATACATACAGATACAAAATGTGACTTGGGAAACATGCACATATATATATTAAATATACATTTTGTTTTTGTGTATATGTATACATATATTGCTTTAACAAAATATGATATGTATATATATATATGTATATATATATATATATATACATATAATTGTCTTTCCTTTTATAATTTCATTAGACACAAATTAACTAAAAGTTCATTGAAACAAATAAGAATAGCAAAAGCTGTGGAGGCCAAACATTTCTGACAGTTCTCCACTGCTTCTACCTATAATGCTTTCTGGCAATTTTTGAACCTCTACTTAGATCCATGTACTTGTAATTTGAGCTTATTCTTGCACAAATATAACTCCATTAATGTTGTTGAAGCAATCATTAGCAAAATAATAAATATGAGGCATTGATGGAACTTAAAAACATTATGCTTCAGTAGAGTTATCAAATCTAGTTTAATTATTAATTATGAAGATTCATCTTCAAGAAAATTGAAGAAACATATTTCCTAAACTTAATTGAAGAAAGGCTCATAGGGAGTTAACTCTCAAATATAGATGTTGTTAAAAGTTCATGGAACAAAAGATTTTGCTTGGGGAAAAATGAATGTTAATGTATCTATTTTGAGAGTACATAATGTCACTCTATGTGTATGTGATGAAAACCAGATACAGAAATCCTGCAGTCTAGATTCATTTGTTTGTTTGACAAGAGCAAACATTCTTCCCAATTAGCAGCATTTTTGTATTATTTTAATTAGTTTCTATTATGGATACACACAAAATATTTGAATGTTATTTTCTTTTATGTCAACATCCCTTTAAAAAGCCATTTGAGAATAAATATTGCATTCTCCCTAAATGAATAATATGGACATCTGTACAAAAAGACAGGCACCAAAATCTAATAACAATAATTAACTGTTGCTCAGATATTATGTTAATGAGAGGGGTCATAAATATATTTCTTATGTGCTCTTCCATGATTGACATGAATTTTTAAATTGAGCTGCTTCTTTTTCTCTGCTTTCCTTTTGACCAGAAGCACACATCTATGAGTTACCCTTGATTAAAGGATTAGTGCAAGGCACCATATTGCAAGGCAAAGCATTTTGTATATAAGTACTAAAACCCCAGTCTTATTAACACCAACATTTTGGATATCCTAAAGTAGTGAGTATCTAATTCCTAGGATTGTCACTCATTCTCACAATAACATTAAACTCATTTGCCACAATTTCATCCAGAGCTCTCAATTTATATTTTTTGGGAAAAAAGTAGAATTGTTTACTTGTTACTATTTCTCCCCTCCAACTTTTCTCACATCATTTAGATTTCTCCTCTACAACATCTTCTTTCATTCCAGATTCATAAAAGGTAGTCTTTTTCTTTGCCTAAATAAATAATTATTCATGTGTTTATGATGTCATCAATCCTTTATTTCTCCAGAAACTTTTTTTTCATCATCACTCTTTTATCTGCACATTCTCCCAGTCTATGGGCTTCTTCTGTGTTATCTACAAACGTCATGATTTCCCCATCCAAATAAACGAACAAAGGAATGAATGAGTGAGGAAATAATTACATAAGTTAAAAAACAAATTAATAAACTAACAAACAAATGAACGAATAAATAATTAAATAAATCCCTTGTTTTGACCATCTCTAATAACTATAATCTCTCCTCTTTTTTCAATGACTAAACCTCTTGCAAAATACTCATATAAATAAATCTCTTCTATTACTTTTCCAATCTGCCTATAATCTGCTTATCTCATTGTTCAATTTTAACTAACCTCTCCACAGCTGTGAATGATCATTTAATTGCCCATTTTAATATTCTTTTCTCAATCTTGATCCTTATTATCTTTGCAATTTTTATTATGGTATTTTATTTCCCCACATATATTCAAAAATAGTTTTCAACATTCATCTTTGTCATATTTTGTGTTCCAATTTTTTCTCCCTTCCCCCCTTTCCCAAGACACCAAGCAATATGATATGTTATTTCTGCAATTGTATTATACTGTTTATATTCTGCTTTTGGTTATTCCTTCATCTCTAAGTTTTTGTTTTGTTTTGTTTTGTTTTTTAATCCATGTCATGTCCATTGAATGTAGATATACTCAAGTGCCACTTTAACTTCTTACAACTGGAAGATATAATTGCATTTGGTAATCTCATCAGCTCCCATGGTTTCAATTATGATCACTAGACAGATGCTTGATATCTATTCTCAGTCAGTTTCTCTCTATTGAACTATAGTCAGGTATATCTGATTAATTCTTGGACATCTCAAATACATGTCCTTTAACATCTCAAACTCAACATGTTGAAAAAAGAAATCACTGTTATTTACCCCAAGCTTTTGCCATTTCCATTTCCTTATCATCATCATCATTGTCATCATCATTATCATCGTCATCGTCATCATCATCATCATCATTAAATATAAGGATCCTACCATGTTCCAATTCAGCCTTCAATTTCCACTCCCATTTGTCTAATGAGTTGACATGTTTTATTTCTAACATTACAATTTTTATAGAATTTATTTTCTTCTCTCAAATCATGCAACTACTAACTTTACTAGAGTCCCCAGTGCCATTCACTGAGACTAATGAAATATCTTCAAACTGGTCTTTTTCTCCCATATCTCTATTTCAATTCCACTGCTCAATTAAACTACCAAGGTGATTCTTCTAATGTACACATCACCCTCCTGCTCAATGAACTCCAGTGATTTCTTATTACTTCCAGGATTAAATATAAAGTCTTCTATTTTATAATTAGTGCTTTTCAGAATATGACACCTTCCTACATTTCCAGATTTCTTTTATTTTACTTCCCACTTATCCGGGAATTTCTTGGAGCATGTTACTCTTTATCTCTTCCATATCTTTGTACTGGATTTTCTCTATGCTTGGAATATCATTTATTTTCCCTTGCTTTGTTCAAGAATAATTTCAAATTCCACCCTCTCTAGGAGTGTTTCTCCAGTTCTGTCAGCTGCTAATGTCTTATTCTTTCACACTAAATTTATCTGTTGTCTGCCTATCTTGAGTGTCCCTAGACAATTTACTTGCTATCTCCCCCATTATAATGTGTTTATTTTTTGTATTCTCAAAAATTAGACTATCTCATAGTAAGCATTTAATATATGTTTATTTACTATTTATTGTCTGACTGGACTCCCAATTGTTCTCCTTCCTGCCAATTTCTATTTATGGTATTCCATTTTCCATATAGCGATTGAATTCTTAACACATATATTTGATCATAGCATTCTTCTGCAAAAGAAGTTCTCCATTGCCTCTAAGATAAATGCAAACTCTGCCACTTAACATCCACTGTGTTCACAATTTGGATCTAATATATCTAATACATGCATACTTCGTTTACTCATTCTCTGTTCTGGACCCCAGCTTCTTAAACTGTGGGTATCATCCCATATGAAGTTCCCCCATGAATGTGGGGGTGACAAAGTTATGATTTATTATCAGTATATTTTTGATTTGCATACCTATTTTATATACCTGTATAGTCAGCTTCACATAAAAATTTCTCAAGTAAAGACAAAGTAACTAATTTATTCCTCATTTACTCTAATCATACTCACATATTTATGATCTTCTACAAGCTATCCCTCATTCAGAGAATACATATAATAATCTCTGCCCCTTAGAAATTCTAGCAGCCTCTAAGAGTTAGCTTAGATGTTGCTTCCTTCAAAAAGTCTTTCATGAAATTCTCCTCTCATAGTTTTTTAATGATATCTCCATTTTTACAAGGTAATTGGGGTGAAATGACTTTCCCAGAGTCACACAGCTAGTAAGTGTCAAGTTTCTGAGACTGGATTTGAACTCAGGTCCTTCTGACTCAAGGGCAACTATTAATTGCTCATATAGATAGATATAAATATAGGTATAAATACCTATAATATATATGCATTTCATGAATTCTATATTTACTTCTCATTTTGCATATTGAAACTCCCTAGAGAAATTTAAGCTTTTTTGACATCTCATTTTTGTTTTCGTATTCCTAGTATCTTTCAAATGCTCATATCCAGTGAATATTTGTTAAATGAATAAAGGAATGAAGGGCAGACCATTCACATGTTATCAGAATAGCTGTAGCTGTATACAGTAGCATCGTTTGTTGATAAGGTTGCTTTCCCTATAGACATGTCTCAGCAGAGAGGAATTATTCTGTCTATATGTCAGAAAGAACAGTAATAGTAGTTGAGCTTTATCATTGTTGGAGTTTCCCTTTGCATTTTTTAGGTTCAAGGGATTTCCTCCTTCCCCTCTTTCTCTCCCTCCTTCTCTTCTTTGATATTATTTCCAGCAGAATCCAAACTCTGTAAGGGCAGGAAATATTTCATTGTTGTCTTCTTATTCTCTACATGTAACCAATGTCTGGTTTACAGAAAGCGCTTAATAAATGGCTGTTGAACTTTTGAAATTGGAATTATTGAAATTCAGTTTATAAAAGGCATTCCTCAAGTGCCCAATATATAATCAAATTATGTTGAATCCTGTGGGCACAGCATTCAGTCATTCAGTCAACCAGTATCTATTCAGCACTTGTTGTATGTGAGGCACTAGAGGGAACAAAGAACAAGGAAAATGGAAAGGCAGGAAATGTGGTATTAATGCTTATTAGTTATATGAACCAAAGCAGGTCATTTTACACTGTTTGCCTCAGTTTCCCCACCTATAAAATGGTAATATTGGTACCTACCTCCCAAGGTTGTGGTGAGAATCAGATGATATAATAATGTAAAATCCTAAACAGCACCTTATAAATAATAATTATTATTATTCAAATAAACCTTGCCTTCAAAGAGCTCTCAGTCTAATGATGGGGCAGAGGGATAAAAGAGGTACACATTTATGTACATACAAGGTATATTCAGGATAAATTGGTAATAATCCTGTGGAGAAATGCTTAACCGTTGAATGGGATACAGTGGGAAGGCCTAGAAGAACTCTTAAGAAAGGTGATATTTGAATGAATCTTGAAAAATTCCAGGGATTACAAATGGTGGAAACAGGAGAGAGCACATAGAGAAAGCCAATGAAAAAGCTTGCATTTGGGACAAGAAATAACTTTAAAAAACAGTAAGGAGGCCTGTGTTGCTGAGTCATTGAATATATGGAGAAGAATAAAAGCTAAAATAAATTGGGAAGATATAGAGGTTATGAAGTGCTTTAAATGACAGAGAATTTAATTTTATTTTAAATGCCAGAGAATTTTACCATCCTCCTGGATATAATAGAAAATCACTGATATTTATTGAGGGATTGGTGGGGGTAGGGTAAGAGTTAGGGGAAGATACAGCAAAGATTTTGAAATCATTTTGGCAGTTGGGTGGAGAATGTTGTGAAGTAGGGAGAGACTTGAAGCAAGGACCTTTACCAGAAGCCTATTATAATGATCCTGCTTTCAATTGTTAAAAATATGCACCAAAAAGACAGAAAGGTATTTGTCTGTCTATGTGTACACACATGTGTACATATAAATACATATATGTATATATATATAATGCATATATACATGTGCATATATATATATATATTTACATATATGTACACAAACATATTTACTTAATTGGGAGTTTCTGATAACAATAAAATCACAGTTCTAATCACTATTCCTAATATAAATTAAAACACACATATATTTTTCATGTCTACTTACTTTCCTTATGTAATTTAGCCAGTTAGAAGATATTGTTAATGTGCGACACCCATGGCAAAATTAAAAGTTTCTGTCTTCATTGAGATTATATTTTCTATTTATTCCTGGAAAATTCAAGGGAATTTTTTGTTTGTTTTGTGTTTTGTTTTACTTGTAGTTTGTTTTTTTCTTAACACTTAGGGAAAAAAAGAGACAAAGTAAAGGGAACAAAGATGGTGTAAAAAACGTTTCAGGTGTACCATTTTCCAGATGATACAATCATTTCCATAGGCCATTGTTATGAGTTCAAATGTTGGAGTTCTTGTTCTTCTCAGAACACAGCCGGTTTAGCTCAGGGCCCTCCGAGTATCTCCAAATCCAAAGGTTCTGTCCTTCAGCCTCTGCCTCTGCTTTCTTCAGCCTCCAACCAACACAGAGATGGAATGTCTCTCTTGTCTCCTTCTGGGGAGCCCAGCCACCAACTACAGTGGTGTGAGATGAAGATGAATCTGGTTGTCCGCTGAACTCTCCTCTCGTAGCTTTATCCTCTGAAAACTCTTCGTCTGCCACCAGCCAGCCAAGAGGAAAAATGTATTCTCTCTTGCCTTGCCGCGGAGAGAGGGCTTCTGGCGTAACTCCACTGAAATCCATCAAAGTGCTCTCTGTACCAGAGTCACTCCTCTCGAGTCCAGCTGAACTCTCCTCTGCGACCAGCCAGCCAAGTGGAAAAAATGTATTCTGCCCTAGATCCCTCATCGCTGGCCTTTTATCTGACTCTTCTGAGAGAATGGGATTATGGGTTTTCTCCCATAGTGCTCTCTGGCCCAAAGAGCTTCAAGGGAGGTGTGAACTCATTGAACTCCAATGAGTAAAGGTGTGAACACAAGCCTTGTATTAATTAGTTCTACTTAGTACCTTGTTTCAGGTTCTGCCCAAAATCTTCTTGTAAGATTAGATCAACTCTAATTAGTTAGCAGTTAGTAAGGATTCCAACAGGCCATTCCTATACATACTCAGCTATCTGCCATTTATTTGGGAGATGCATAGAATACTGTAAAGCTACATTGGAATGGTTAACTTATCAGATATGTTAATGTTTGTCCTATTCTAGCATGATCCAGAAAAAAAATTGTGCAAAAACCAGATATATTAATGAAAGGTTAGAGGAAGGATGTGATCTCATGTTTGTATATGATTTCATGGGATACTACAATATGGATCACCGACTCTAAAAGTAAGATCTACCAAGGACTTTTGAATACCATAATGAGAAATAGGGAAGACAGAAAACAAATATTTTGAATTTGGATAGAAAGAGAGAGAGACAGAGACAGAGAGAGAGAGAGAGAGAGAGAGAGAGAGAGAGAGACAGAGACAGAGACAGAGACAGAGACTGTATATTAAATACTTGTTGTATGCTACGTTCTGGGGATATAAATACAATAAAGCAAGACATTCTCTCTTTCTAGTAGGGGAATTTAAAATGTTGAGAGGTACTAGAAAGAAGACATGGCTTTGAGTAGTAATGTCTATGCGGTTTGAAGTTGGTAGCTAAGAAGTTAGGTGGAGGCTAGGTTCTCAGGAAAATAAGGTGAAATTTTTCTTCTCTGAAAGGGAAAGTTAGATAAAATTATCAAATCAAATCAAATTTTTAAAAAAGCAGAAATATAATTTAACTTCTTTCAAAGTTCTATTCAAATGACAACTAAAACAACTTCTCAAATTGTCTTCTATTCCTGGTATATATGTTTTTCTCTCTAGTTGAAAACTGTTTTGTATATATTCATATATTCATTTGTGTATTCGGTTTTTCCAATAATATAAAGTTAGCACCTTGATGACAGTGATAATTTTATTTTTGTCACCTTATCCCCAATACCTACTTTGTTTAGCATACTGACTGACATGTAATTGATAGTTAATAAAGGCTTTTTGAGAGCACGATTGAATTGAAATTAAAATCACTTAATCTAATGGATCTCTATTTTAAGGTAGTGAGGGCCTCTTTAATGTTTAAAAAGGGGACTATCTTATGGTAATTATACTCTTAGTATCTGAGTGAAAAAAATGAGAACAGTATCTATTCAAATGCAAGTTGTACTATGTGGTCACTGAGATCTATTTAAACTGTGATTTGTAAAAGATGTTGAGAATTCAATAATGTATTTCTATTTATTTGTCTTACATTAATTGCAGTACTACTCACATAAATTGCATATAATGGTACAATTAGTGGAAGATAGCTACATTGAAAAATATTATCAAAGTACCAGAAATCTAAATATGTGTATATATGTATCTTTAGATATGTATAATTCATATAGATATATATGCATATATACACACATTTATACTATGATTTAAATGTGAATTTGATATCTAACTTTGTGTGCATATGTATTCCTATAGATATAGCTATACACATACATCTATTTTCTATCACTTTATTATACACACATATTTAGGTTTCAAGTTAAAGTTTGTACAGTTTAGTTGTGATATGTTCAAAGAAGACATATTTGTTGTCTACAAATGCTATTTGTTTTCTTTATAACCATTCCATTCATTCATTCATTTGTTTATTTGATTTTTTATTTGCAGATTCCCCTTTGTCAGAGTCCACGGACCCTTACAATTACTCCATAGTTACAACTGGCCCAGAGCTACTCAGTTGCAACCCATTGAGCTTATACAACTTTCTTATTTTGTCAAATGGGAAACCGAGGTTCAGAGAGCTGAAATTAAATAGTCAAAGTAGAGTCAAGACTAATTCTTGAGCCATAAAATTCTAAATCCATGTTTCTCTCTTCCCCATTCTATCCTATCCTCCCTCAATTAAATTTCAATGATTATTTTATTTAATACCCTAAAACAATTTAATTATGCCTTGATAAGTACTGTCCCTAAAGATAAGAATAATATTGTATTTGTAATGGAAATATATGATTCTTTTAGATTAAAATGTCCTAACTGCTATTAGTTTTGTGATTGTATTCCCAATGACATTTTATCAAGGAATAAAAAAGTCAGGTAAGTCCCAGGGAATTCAGAGAGGATTTCTGCCATTGTATTACCTGAATACGTGAAGACTATTCCTTTCAAAAGTTGTACACTTAAGGAGGCCATCCTGCAATTCTAACCCATCTCAGCATGTATTGACTTCCCCTTTCTGACTCCGTGTCCCTAAAGATCTGAACCTGCACAAAGCTTCCACAGTCTTCAAAAGGACATTTTTGTGCTTAGATGAGCTCCACAGGAAGGAGATAAGAATCTGATCCAAAGTTAATGTTGTTTTCCCAGGTGCATTTACCAGGAGATAATAGGCAAAATTGTAGAAATGGGGAGATCCCCTTTAATACATCAATATATGGGTTTCTTACAGAACTAACACATGATAGGAAATTTAGACAATTTTTTACTTGAACTATTTTTTCAAACATATATACAAATGACCCAGACATTGCATTATTCTCTCCATTTGGAAGACTTCCCCTGTCATAAAAAAAAAAAAAAAAAAAAAGATGAAGGAGAACAAAGGAATAGAGAAGAAGAAAAAGGAGAAGATAAAGGAGAAAAAGAATAAGGAGAAAGAGGAGGAAGAGGAAGCTCAGGAGCAGGAATATAAGAAGCCAAGCCGACCGCCCTCCCAAACAAAAAGCACCCATAGACAAATCAACCAACCAATCAACAAACCAACAAATAAAAAACAAAATTAAAATAAAAACAAAATCTAGTGTGCCATTCCATCTATTCATCTAAATTAAAGGAGGCAAGAAGCAGCTATCATCAGTTCTTGGGAAGCTAAATAAAGTATTTGAATTTAAAATGTTCAATATGTATTTTTTTTGGGGGGGGGGTTCTTCTTTTTTTCCATTCCTTTCCAAAAACAGAAAATTTCACTTGTAAGAATGAGATTAAAGTAAGAATCAATAAGAAATTTGTCCTCTTTCTTCCTGGGGAGGGGGGGCTGGGGGGGGGGAGGGAGAGTTGTACTTTTTGTTTCTCAAGCAAATCAAAATATGATGCTTTTCTTCTTTGTTTTAATCTAAATATATTGTATCATATCTTTCTAAAAACCTTTCTGAATCAATTTGAAATTTTCAATATTTTTGCATTTAACCTTAATTTCTGGATTCAAACCTGTATATAAATATTTTTGAGGGAAAAAAAATTGTGCTTTCTAAGCATATTTAAGGAGAAATGTATTCAGGTTATTACAATGACTTTGTTAAAAACAAGCAATTTTTTTTTTTTTTTTTAGTAACTGTTTCTAGAAAAAAACAAATTATTTCACTTACATCATCTTTTCTGCTCCTACCCCTTGTGGAATCCAAATCTTTTATTTGATTAGTGTAGGGAACTCCAATGTAGAATCATGTTCCAAGAAGGCACATTAGCAATTGCTTTATTTATTTAGGGTAAATAGTTTGCCTGTGGTAACACAGCATTTCTTAAAGGCAGTATTCCCTGTACCAAAGCTAGCCTATTATCCATTACTTCACACTGTCTATGAGGCAGATAAATATGCTTTATAAAATCTAATTTTGAGAGGTGTTCTTATCATCTGAGCATGAGAATGAGGAAGCATTGCATATTTTCTCCCCCCCCCCCCCAATTTCTTTTCTGTAAAGGATTTTATCTTATCTCAAATTCCAAAATAAATATCAGTGCCATCAGAAAATGGCAAAACCTCAGGGCTTAGTAGGAACCAGTTTGCCTGGTCATAGCATGTTCTGAATTAAAGTTTCCTCCACAACATGTATGACTAATGGCTTCAGTTCAATTTCAGTTCAAAGACTTTACTGACTGGGAACCTTTAATTACCAGGGGAGGCTATTTCTTTAGATAACTTGTAATGTCAGGCATTACATCATGTCCTAAAGTTGAGTCTTTACAGCTTTCATATATTTTTCCTACTTCTGTGCACTGAAACTCAAAATAGAAAGATTCATAATTAAATTCAACTCTTGTGCTTCTACAAGCTTTTCCCTATATTTCTCTTAGCAAGGCACCTCCATTGAATTTTATTGGCATTATGATTCAAATCCCATCACCTTCACGTTGATGTACTATAGCTGTATACTGGTTTTCCTTTATTTCCCAAGTACTATAGTCATTTTCTCAAGTATTATTGAATCATGAATTGATAAGTCTGGATTCAATTTCTTTGATTCTGATTTGTTTAATGAACTTTGATACTCTATTCCTTTTGTTTTGTTTTGTTTTGTTTTTGCCTTAAGAAACCTATCATTCCATTGTTTAATAATAAACCTGTATCTTTTTTTTTTCACTTGAAAAGTTGGTTTACAAAAAAATCCCTTATTCTATAATTGTCCTGTGGATTATTAAAAAATATAAATAATAGTACTTGACATTTGTTTCTGTAAAATTAAATTTTCTAAGACCTGACTCAGTGCAGTTAAGTATATAGAGAGCTGGACACTAACACATTAAAAAGCGGTTTAAAGTTCTTTCTCTAATATGCTGACTTTGTTACTATCACCAAGTTACTAAGGTTATTAATGTGTAGACTAACACTATTGGTTTCAGAGAAAGTAATAACTTGCCTTGAAAGTGAGAGTTCCCAATATTCATGAAATAATAAGTCACATGCTTAATCTTAAACTACATTTGGCTTGTCATTTGTAGATGTGTTTTCTCTAAGTCAGCAAGTGATCCCCTACAACTTCATATTGTATGAATATTTCTTTTCCTTTATCTTTTCCTTTATCCAAGACAAATAAAAATTATTAAAGCAATAAGGCAGAGTTTCCCTGGTGAATGGTCCCATGAGAGAAAAAGTTAGTCATAAGTATTTGAAAGTTTAATCCAAGCTGATTTTAGTAATACCTATAGGTGGACTCTGTCAATTTATATACTTCTGAAGTTCCTTCTAGGTTAAATACTACTGTTATGCCACAATTCTCTTTTATTGCCCTGACTCAGTTTCCCTAATTATCCTGACTCAGTCCTGCCTCGGTTTCCCTGCTTCTCAGTTCTACAAAACTTACCCTCCCTCTTTATCAGAATACTTGATAAGGATAAAAGATCTTATGTTTTAAAATATCAGATACTGTCTTATCAAGATGCCTCTTTCCATGTCTGAGGGGCCTCCCCCTGTTATGTTATTTCATCTCCCATAGCTTACTCCACCCTGTCAGAATCCAGTTCTGCTCTCAGCACCTGACTCCATCCCTGCCTCAGTCTACCCCTGCATCTGAGCCACATGTATATATGTCTTTAAGAACTCACATTGTTGGCTGGATTCTTGGAGACAATAGTCCCATTCAGCCCTGGGACCAAACCATAGATCCATTTGATCCCAGTAAATCTAATGTAATGCAACAAAAGTTTAATCCAAAAATTAAGCATTTCATCAAATGAAGCACTAATGAATTACCCAGGACTAGTTGATATACTATTTAAATTCTTTAGGTAAACACAGCAAACCATTTTTCCCTGGGATCTTTTAAATGAAATACATTGAAAGGTAACTTCTTGAAGCTGCTTTTGGAATCAGGTTTCTCTGAGTTAACTAAGAATCTGCCTGAAAATTTACTTTTTCCAAGACATTGTTTTTCAAAGACCAATTGATCTTTGAAGTTTTCAAAAGAACATTATAGATATAAAACCAAGGGACTTTCTAAGATTAAATTTTCTTCTTACATAGTGGATTTTATATTTGAATTGTATTGTCAGTGGAACTTAAATGATATGCCCAAGAGTGAAGGAATATGTCTTTGCATTCATTGTATTGAAAAATATACTAGTGGCACTTTATAAGAAAAGTCAGAAAGCAGCAGACGTTCTTTCTATGTTTACTCAAAATTCATAGCAAGAAAACTTTGAGTCTGTCTCAGAGGAAAAGATGTGTTTCAGAGAAAGCAATCTTCTTTTTGGTCAGAGAATTTTTTTCCCCCATAAACAACCTGTGAAAAGGATAAAAGCTATGCAAAAATAAAGTTGTGCATTGAATACTTTGTCTATAAGGAGTACCCAATTATAATCTAAACTAAACTATGGGTCACAAGAGTGCAAGTACTGTAGCAAAATAGAAAGTCACAGGTTATGATCTTGGTGTTAGAATTTTCAAACTATGCATTAGGGGCAAATCATCAATTTTCCAGCCTTTAGAGTAGCAAATGTAATCACACTTGTACTGACAATCCCAAATGATCAAGGTAAGGACACATTGAAATGTTCTATGAATAAGTTATTTTTAATTAAGGAGCATAAATAAAAGGATCAAGTTGTAGTTATAGTAATTTAATCTAGAAACAAGAATGAACACCTTGGCTGAATAATTATATTTGAAATTTATATGTTGAAAAGCATTTGAATATTTTCTTTTTGTTTTTCATTATTTCAAAAACCCATCAAAGTCTATACAAGGAAACCTACAACATTCATGTATATTTATGTGTATACATGTATATTCACTTATGCATTTATTAGATATATTCATGTTTAAATGTTTGTATATGTGATATGCACATATACATATATATGCGTGTTTACATATTATAGAATAGGAGTGATATTATAAACCATTTGTAGAAGGTATTGCAAAGTACCAGTCTTAAAATCAGAATGACCAAAATTAAAATCTTGCATCAAGCTAATCTTGGCTAAGAGTACTATTAATTCTCAGTTTTATTAAGCACACTGATAATCTGAATGTTTAGAGATAGAGCTTTAGAAAGATTAAAGATACTCCAAGATTCTACTACATGAGGGTTAATTGAAGGGAAGGGGGATTTATGGAACAATGGAAGAAGTGACTTTCCAGTCAGAAATTTCCAGTCCAGAATTATGAGTTCAAATCACACCTATAACCCATTATGTGACTGACCTTTCTAAGGTCACTAATTTACTGTATACCAATTTCTTCTTTGTGAAAGGAGAACAACTAGTTTTGGCTATATGACTTTTGTATTTCTTTCTTGTTCTAAATCAAAGGTCTTATACATTGAAAATAGTCATCTTGGAGAAGAGAACATTTAGCACAAATAGTTCACGTGTGAAATAGAAAATAGACATCTACTTGAAACCAGAGGGCAGACAAGAACAATTCAGTGGAATTTAAAAGACACTAATTGGGCTTGACATAAAAGAAAATTTCCAAACTATTAGAAGTGTAAAAAATAAAAATTAGGAGAAGTTTCTTTGAGTGCCATTGTTTCCCCTTGTTGAGGCAAAGTATAGATGATCATTTGTCAAGTATGTTATTGGTGGGTCTTTAACTCAAAGTCCTGCTTGATAACATAAGGACTTTTCCAACACTAAGATTCTATGATAATTAAATGAAGAAATTTTAAAAATATATTATATGTGACATTTCATTGCAAATACAATTATTAGATAAAATTTTCTCAAATCAGAGACTAATTAATATTGAATTAAATTACAATACTAATTTAATTTGGAAATAAAAAAATTGCCTGAAGAATAATTTTCATATTTGATTTTTCACATTTTACCATTCCATAGATATGTCTAAATATAATATATGTATATGTATATATACATAAATACATGCATACACACACACATCAATATATATACTAATTGAATCCTTACAAGTATACTTTCTCCATTATATTGTGTTTCTATATAAGTCCTGTTTCTCAGTCTCTGATATTAACATTCCTCCATGTTTTATGGTAACAGTGACTCTGGAGTCAGTGAATTAAAAAGTATAATATTTATATTTCAGTCGAGAAATAGGCTTAGATGAACCCTCTCCATTGATGTAGATAAGTCTCATTTACCTAAGATTAGCTGGTGAGTTTTGTTTTGGGACCCTCAAAAAACTAGCAATGAATAAATGAACAAATGAGTGAGTGAATGATATAAATATAGATACACATATATATACACATATATAACATAGATGCACATATATAGTTGTGCCCCATTTTTATATATGATCTCGAATATTACAGAATCTACTACTATCAGGGGCAGTCAATTGCATTTTTGAATAATTCCACTTGCTAAAAATTGTTTGTGTCAAAATGATGTCTTTCTTCACAAAATTTCAGTTACTTACCGAAACTATCACTATAATAACTGAGTTTATAGTAATACTTATAAAATCCAGTGAACTGACTAGATATGAATATATTAAACATCTCTTACATAAACTATGGATCCTGAATATATCAAATGATATAAACAATTTGTACAAGAGGAAATATAAACTTTGAATGACCACAACAATTTAGTGACTAATAATTTTAGTTATGAAATTTAAATTTATTCTGATGTTTTCACATGAAACTTAGAAAATGGTCAGCGTTTAAAGAGTATAACTCATCATGTTCACAGGTAACCTAATGCATATATATGTATATATATGTAGGCAGGTGATCAGATAAGCAGAACCAGATTTTGATATACATAATTATTATAACTTAAAAAAAGAAAAAAGGGAAATTTTGGTAAATGTAGGGACTGTCGTATTACTAGAGAAGAGATAATGAAGATTACCTCCCTTAAAAGAGATAGAACATATGGGGAAGAATGTCACATAAACCATCTAATATAATTATTATCTTATATTTTCATTAAGCTAGTTTTCTTTGTTTAAGTAAATTAATTTTGAGATAGAGAAATTATAGTGATATAGGAATGACTATACTGAAAGACTCTGTGTGTGTGTGTGTATGTGTGTGTGTATACACACACACATACACACACACACACACACACACACATATATATATATATATATATATATATATATATATATATTTTTTTTTTTTTTACTGAGGCGATTGGGGTTAAGTGATTTGCCCAGGGTCATACAGCTAGGAAATGTTAAGTGTCTGAAACCAGATTTGAACTCAGGTCCGGATTCAGGGCTGGTGCTCTATCCACTGTACCACCTAGCTGCCCCTGTAATTAATATATATATATATATCATTGGCATATATTTGAGCTCAAAACCCAAAGAAAATTACTTCACAAGAAAATATTTAATTAATTATTGTGATTTGAAAGATACCTAAGCTTAATTTATAGTCACATTTTTTCTTTATGAACCATTTATTTGAACCAATCAAATCATTTAAAATTTATTTCACAACAATTTTGTATAGCTTTAAGAATTATTTAATGTTTCCCTTAGGAAATCCATGATTGTGATTTTGACTTTTTTCACATTACAAGCTAAGGAAAGATATGAACAAACAAATACACTATACCATGCTTTCCACCTCCAAATCTCAAATCATGTAAAACCAAAGACAATAAATTGTCAAGCAACAATTCAATTAAGTGGATCTACCATCTATCATCACAGCACAGTGATTAAAATGTCTTCTATTATCAACACCATCATCCATTAGTTAAAGGTAGAATCCATTTCAACAGAGAAAAATCAGTAAAATGAGGTGCTGCAAATTTGATTAATCATCATCTAATTACCTTAGACTGGCAGAGGTTTCCAAAGAATAGGAACAAACTAGCAGGATAATCTGATGATGGAAATGATAGAAAATTCATGATAGCATGTGCTCTTGTTAAATGTCCATTGCTAAATTTTTGATCTTCTTGGACAATGTATTCTGGGCAGTCTTAACCTTTTTTTATTCTAGTATACCAAGTCTGGACATACTACCCCAGTCAAAGAGAACAAAAGCTATCTCTTTTTTTTTTTTTTTTTTTTTTATTTAATAATTACATTATATTGACACTCATTTCTGTTCCGATTTTTTTCCCCTCCCTCCCTCCACCCCCTCCCCTAGATGGCAAGCAGTCCTTTATATGTTGGATATGTTGCAGTATATCTTAGATACAATATATGTTTGCAGAACCGAACAGTTCTCTTGTTGCGTAGGGAGAATTGGATTCAGAAGGTATAAATAATCCGGGAAGAAAAACAAAAATGCAGATAGTTCACATTCGTTTCCCAGTGTTCTTTCTTTGGGTGTAGCTGCTTTTGTCCGTCATTTATCAATTGAAACTCAGGTCTCTTTGTCAAAGAAATCCACTTCCATCAAAATATGTCCTCATACAATATCGATGTCGAAGTGTATAATGATCTCCTGGTTCTGCTCATTTCACTTAGCATCAGTTCATGAAGGTCTCTCCAAGCCTCTCTGTATTCATCCTGCTGGTCATTTCTTACAGAACAATAATATTCCATAACATTCATATACCACAATTTACCCAGCCATTCTCCAATTGATGGGCATCCATTCATTTTCCAGTTTCTAGCCACTACAAACAGGGCTGCTACAAACATTTTGGCACATACAGGTCCCTTTCCCTTCTTTAGTATTTCTTTGGGATATAAGCCCAATAGAAACACTGCTGGATCAAAGGATATGCACATTTTGATAATTTTTTGGGCATAATTCCAGATTGCTCTCCAGAATGGTTGGATTCGTTCACAACTCCACCAACAATGCATTAGTGTCCCAGTTTTCCCGCATCCCCTCCAACATTCATCATTATTTTTTCCTGTCATCTTAGCCAATCTGACAGGTGTGTAGTGGTATCTCAGAGTTGTCTTAATTTGCATTTCTCTGATCAATAATGATTTGGAACACTCTTTCATATGAGTGGTAATAGTTTCAATCTCATCCTCTGAAAATTGTCTGTTCATATCCTTTGACCATTTATCAATTGGAGAATGGCTTGATTTCTTATAAATTTGAGTCAGTTCTCTATATATTTTGGAAATGAGGCCTTTATCAGAACCTTTAACTGTGAAAATGTTTTCCCAGTTTGTTGCTTCCCTTCTAATCTTGTTTGCATTAGTTTTATTTGTACAAAGGCTTTTTAATTTGATGTAATCGAAATTTTCTATTCTGTGATCAGTAATGGTCTCTAGTTCATCTTTGGTCACAAATTTCTTTCTCCTCCACAAGTCTGAGAGATAAACTATTCTATGTTCCTCTAATTTATTTATAGTCTCGTTCTTTATGCCTAGGTCATAGACCCATTTTGATCTTATCTTGGTATATGGTGTTAAGTGTGGGTCCATGCCTAATTTCTGCCATACTAATTTCCAATTATCCCAGCAGTTTTTATCAAATATTGAATTCTTTTCCCAGAAGTTAGGGGCTTTGGGTTTGTCAAACACTAGATTGCTATAATTGACTATTCTGTCTTGTGAGCCTAGCCTTTTCCACTGATCCACTAATCTATTTCTTAGCCAATACCAAATGGTTTTGGTGACTGCTGCTTTATAATATAATTTTAGATCAGGTACAGCTAGGCCACCTTCATTTGATTTTTTTTTCATTAGTTCCCTTGAGATTCTCGACTTTTTATTGTTCCATATGAATTTTGTTGTTATTTTTTCTAGATCAATAAAATATTTTCTTGGAAGTCTGATTGGTATAGCACTAAATAAATAGATTAGTTTAGGGAGTATTGTCATCTTTATTATGTTCGCTCGGCCAATCCAAGAGCACTTAATATTTTTCCAATTATTTAAGTCTGACTTTATTTGTGTGGAGACTTTTTTATAATTTTGCTCATATAATTCCTGACTTTCCTTTGGTAGATAGATTCCCAAATATTTTATGGTATCAACAGTTATTCTGAATGGAATTTCTCTTTGTATCTCTTGCTGTTGGGTTTTGTTGGTGATGTATAAAAATGCTGAGGATTTATGGGGATTTATTTTGTAGCCAGCTACTTTGCTAAAATTATGAATTATTTCCAATAGCTTTTTGGTAGAATCTCTGGGGTTCTCTAGGTATACCATCATATCATCTGCAAAGAGTGATAGTTTGGTTTCCTCATTGCCTACTCTAATTCCTTTTATATCTTTCTCGACTCTTATTGCCGAGGCTAGTGTTTCTAATACGATATTAAATAATAATGGTGATAGTGGGCAACCTTGCTTCACTCCAGATCTTACTGGGAAAGGTTCCAGTTTTTCCCCATTGCATATGATGCTTACTGATGGTTTTAAATATATGCTCCTGACTATTTTAAGGAAAAGTCCATTTATTCCTATGCTCTCAAGTGTTTTTATTAGGAATGGATGTTGGATTTTATCAAATGCTTTTTCTGCATCTATTGAGATGATCATGTGGTTTTTGTTTGTTTGGTTATTGATATAGTCAATTATGCTAATAGTTTTCCTAATATTGAACCAGCCCTGCATTCCTGGTATAAATCCTACTTGGTCATAGTGTATTATCCTGGTGACAATTTTCTGTAATCTTTTTGCTAATATTTTATTTAAGATTTTAGCATCAATATTCATTAGGGAGATTGGTCTATAATTTTCTTTCTCTGTTTTCAGCCTACCTGGTTTAGGTATCAGTACCATATCTGTGTCATAAAAGGAGTTTGGTAGGACTCCTTCAATCCCTATTTTTTCAAATAGTTTATATAACATTGGAGTTAATTGTTCTTTAAATGTTTGGTAGAATTCACATGTAAATCCATCTGGTCCTGGGGATTTTTTCTTAGGGAGTTGATTGATAGTTTGTTCTATTTCTTTTTCTGAGATGGGACTGTTTAGGATATTTACTTCTTCCTCTGTTAGTTTGGGCAAGCTGTATTTTTGGAGGTATTTTTCTATTTCATTTAAGTTGTCGAATTTATTGGCATAAAGTTGGGCAAAGTAACTCCTAATTATTGCTCTAATTTCCTCTTCGTTAGTGGTGAGTTCTCCCTTTTCATTTTTAAGACTAACAATTTGATTTTCCTCTTTCCTTTTTTTAATCAGATTTACTAAGGGTTTGTCTATTTTGTTGGTTTTTTCATAGAACCAACTCTTAGTTTTATTAATCAATTCAATAGTTTTTTTACTTTCAATTTTATTGATCTCACCTTTTACTTTTAGAATTTCAAGTTTAGTGTTTGACTGGGGGTTTTTAATTTGTTCCTTTTCTAGCATTTTTAATTGCAAACCCAATTCATTGACCTTCTCTTTCTCTATTTTATACAAATAGGCCTCTAGAGATATGAAATTTCCCCTTATTACCGCTTTGGCTGCATCCCATACATTTTGGTATGATGTCTCATTATTATCGTTTTCTTGGGTGAAGTTATTAATTATGTCTATGATATAATTATGTCATAGACATAATTTGCTGTTTTACCCAATCATTCTTTAGTATGAGATTATTTAGTTTCCAATTATTTTTTGGTCTACTTCCCCCTGCTTTTTTGTTGAATGTAATTTTCATTGCATCGTGGTCTGAAAAGGATGCATTTACTATTTCTGCCTTACTACATTTGAGTTTGAGGTTTTTATGTCCTAATATATGGTCAATTTTTGTATAGGTTCCATGAACTGCTGAAAAGAAAGTGTATTCCTTTCTGTCTCCATTACATTTTCTCCAGAGATCTATCATATCTAGCTTTTCTAGTATTCTGTTTACCTCTTTAACTTCTTTCTTATTTATTTTCTGGTTTGATTTATCTAATTCTGAGAGTGCAAGGTTAAGATCTCCCACTATTATAGTTTTACTGTCTATTTCTTCTTGCAGCTCTCTTAGTTTCTCTTTTAAGAATTTAGATGCTACCCCACTTGGTGCATATATGTTTAATATAGATAGTGCTTCATTATCCATGCTACCCTTTAGCAAGATATAGTGTCCTTCCTTATCTCTTTTAATTAGGTCAATTTTTGCTTTAGCTTGATCTGAGATCAGGATGGCTACCCCTGCTTTTTTGACTTCACCTGAAGCATAGTAGATTTTGCTCCAACCTTTTACCTTTAACCTGCATGTATCTCCCCGCTTCAGGTGTGTTTCCTGTAAACAACATATTGTAGGATTCTGGCTTTTAATCCATTCTGCTAACCGCTTCCTCTTTATGGGGGAGTTTACCCCGTTCACATTTATGGTTAGAATGACCAATTCTGTATTACTTGCCATCTTGTTAACCCCGGTTTATGCTTTCCTCCCTTCTTTCCCCTTTCCCCCCCTTCCAAGTATTAAGCTTGTGAGCACCCTTGTTTCTCACAGCCCTCCCTTTTTAGTGTCCCTCCCCCCGCCTTAGAGTTCCTCCCCCTATCTTACCCCTTTCCCTCCCAGTTCCCGTATTCCCTTCCGCTTAGCTTATTCCTTCCCTTTCCACTTTTCCCTTCTCACTTTTCAATGAGATGGGAGAAGTTTCACCATAGATTGAATATGTCTTAAGATTTTTCACTTAAAGCCAATTCTGAAGGCAGTAAGATACCCACTATATTCATCCCCCTCCATTCTTTCTCTCAGATATAATAGGTTTCCTATGCCTCTTCATGAGATGTACTACCCCCACTTTACCCTTTTTCTGGTACAATGTCCTTTCCACATCAATTTCTAGAACAAGGTATACATGTATTCTTTATGCATCTATATAGTCAAAATATAGTTCCCAAGATTAATCTTTACCTTTTTAGATTTCTCTTGAGTTCTATATTTGTAGATCAAACTTTTTGTTAAGTTCTGGTTTTTTCATCAGAAATAGATGAAATTCGCTTACTTCGTTGAATGTCCATCTTCTTCCCTGGAAAAAGATGCTCATTCTCGCTGGGTAAGTTATTTTTGGTTGCATACCAAGTTCCTTAGCCTTTCGGAATATCATATTCCAGGCCCTTCGATCTTTTAATGTGGATGCTGCCAGATCCTGGGTGATCCTTATTGTGGCTCCTTGATACTTGAATTGGGTTTTTCTAGCCGCTTGCAATATTTTTTCTTTCATCTGAGGGTTCTGGCATTTGGCCACTATATTCCTTGGTGTTTTGATTTTAGGATCCCTTTCAGTGGGTGATCGATGAATCCTTTCAATGTTTATTTTTTCCTCTGTTCCTATGACTTCTGGGCAGTTCTCTTTGATAATTTCCTGGAAGACAGTGTCCAGGCTCTTTTTTTCATCATGTTTTTCTGGGAGTCCAATGATTCTCAGATTGTCTCTCCTGGATCTGTTTTCCAGGTCTGTTGTCTTCCCCAGAAGGTATTTCACATTTTTCTCCATTGTTTGATTTTTTTGGATTTGCTTGACTGATTCTTCTTGTCTCCTCGAGTCATTCAATTCCACTTGTTCAATTCTGATTTTCAGTGAAGTATTCTCTTCACTCACTTTTTTAAAATCTTTCTCTAATTGTCCAATTGAGTTCTTTTGTTCTGTGGAATTTTTTTCCATTTCGCCAATTTTGTTTTCCAGTTCACTAATCCTATTTTTCAAGGATTTTACTTCTTTATCCACTCTCTCTTTAACTGACTTCTCCAGGCTCTTTTGCCAAGCCTCCCTCTCCTTTTCCCAAGCTTCCTTCTCCTTTTGCCAAGCCTCACTCTGCTTTCCCCATTTTTCTTCTAGCTCCCTTGTGAGAGCCTTTTTAATCACTTCTATGAGGTTCATCTGTGCTGAGGAACAGACGATCTCCTCCTTTGGGGAATCACCTGGGGACTGCCTGTTTTTAGTCTCCTCAGGATTTAGAGTCTGCTCTCTATCTGTGTAGAAGCTGTCTAGGGTTAAAGTCCTCTTCAGCTTCTTGCTCATTCTGTCTATTAATCAGAGACAAACTACCAAAGAAAAACAGAAAAAACTGGAGTCTTTCTTTGGGGGGGGGGCTGGGTGTGTTATCGAGCTTCCTCTACAGACTGCAGGGGCAGCAGTGAGGCACTAGCAGGACTGTGCTGCGCCTGCGCTCTGAGATCACAAGCGTGCTGAGTCACTGAGGGGGGGAAGGGGGGGCGGCCAGGTCCTGAGAGACTCCAGCTGTTTGCGGTTGTATTCTTCAGCCCCTTTTTTTAGCTTCTCTGCTGGGCTGCTGACTTGCTGCAGGTTCCAAACCTGTAGCGAAGCTCTCCCCGCAGAGACGGCTGCGATCACTCCCCACCCCCTCTCCAGTCTGCTCCCGTGCTCTCACTGCCGCTGCCCGCCGCCTGCGCCCGATCTAAAACCGCCCCAGCCCTCCAGTAAAGACAGACCTTTCTTGGCGGATCTCAAGGATGGCTTCTCTTGGTAACTATTTGTGGGTTTTTTTTCAGTCAAGCATTGATTCAGAGGCTTGTAATGAAGTGGATAGTGAGAGAAAGCGCGGAGCTTATGCAACTGTGAGCCTCCTCTCCGCCATCTTAACCGGAAGTCCAAAAGCTATCTCTATTTAGGGCTATAATATTAAAGATACCAAAAAGAAAGTGTCTTTGGGCATGCAGTGTCATAAATATATAAACATGTGACAGCAAGGTAATAAATGTCAAAGGATTATGAAAATAGAATTATCAATATGCTAAAGATGATAAAATGTTTTATATGAGTGGTTCTAAAAAAAAACTTTAATGTGAAAGAAAGAAGAAAGAAATAGACAGAGAAGGATAGGAGAGAAGGCAGAGAGTAAAATCCAAGGTATTAACTTTATAACACTTTGTGCCTACATTTTCTCCCTGCATAGCTTGTTGTTAAATATTACCAAAATAGCTAACAAACAGAAATAGGGAAAAAAACCTGTTTGCACAATAAATATTTTAAGTCTATATTGAATTATTAACATTTTCTCCTTTTTTATTTTTATTTTTATTGAATTTTTTTCAATTTTTAAAACATATGCAAGGATAATTTTTTTTAACAATTGGCTCTTGAAAAATCATGTGTTCCTAATTCTCCCTCCTTACCCCTACCCTCTGCCCTAAATGGCATGTAATCTAATATACGTTAAACATGGTAAAAAAAACATATGCTAAATCCAATATAGGCATGCATACTTATACAATTATCTTGCATGAGAAAAATCAGATCAAAAAGTAAAAAGAATGAGAAAGAAAATAAAATTCAAGCAAACCACAACAAAAAGAGTGAAAATATTATCTTGTGATCCACTCTCAGTTCCTACAATCCACTCTGTTCTCCATTTCTTTTTAAAGTCTTGACAAAAAACAAAATAAAATGTCTTCATTGAGCCTAGTTTAAAAGGACAATTCTATGTGTATGTGTGTTTACACACACACACACACACACACACACACACACACACACACATACACATTGTTGATTTATAGTGTTTGCTGATTTCTGAGGTATAAATGATTATACTGAAAACTTAATAACCATCTCATACTACCTAGTTTGAGTTCTCTATGTTTATCTTTATATGTCTATTTCTAATATTATATCATCTATATCCATATATAGAACTATACTAAATTTATATCATTATTATCTGTCTATCTCCAGCTCCAACTTCATCTCTATCTACATTATTTATATATGCTTATGTGTGTATATGTATGTATATAAGTATGCATGTATATATATGAGTGTATATATCTGTGTGTGTGAGTGTGGTGAGTATGTATATGTAGAAATGTTTTCTTTGACTTGGGAACACTTGAATTTGGATATAATATTCTAGGGATTTTTAATTTTGGGATCTCTTTTGGTAAATGATTTGTATATCTTTCGAATTTCTATTTTAGTTTTGGATCTAAGATATCAGGATAGTTTTCTGTGATAAAGTCTTAAAATATGTCTAGGATTCTAGATCTAGTTTGCAAGTAGTGCAGTAATACATACTCTCTCGATTTATTTTCAGTCAATTATTTTTCTGATGACATTTCAAATTTCTTTTTATTGTTTTCATTCTCGACTTTGTTTTTATTATTTCTTTATTTCTTGAGGAGTCAATTTCCATTTGGCAAATTCCAATTTTTAAGCAATAGTTTTCTTCGGTCAGGTTTTATACTCTTCCCATTTGTCGAATTTTGCTTTGTAAAGAATTTTTCCTTCAATGAGTTTTTGAATCCATTTTATCCATTTGGCCAATTCTGCTTTTTAAGGAGTTCTCTTTATTGGATTTTGTGCCTGTTTTATCATTTGGTTGATTCTGTTTTTTAAAGTGTTATTTACTTTAGGTTGTTGGTTTTTTGTTTCTTTTACTAAGCTGTAAATTCTGTTTTCATGATTTTCATGCATTACTCTCATTTCTTTACCCACATTTTCCCTACTACTTTACAACTTTTTTTAGAATTCTTGGTTTTATGGCTAATTAGCCTTTTTCTTTGAAGTTTTTTTTTTTTTATATTTCCATTTATACATTATTTTTCTCTTCTGAATGTATGTTGATATTTTCCCTGAAATAATAGTATTTTGTTATGGTTAAATTATTTATTATTGTTGTTTGTTTATTTATTGAGCCTATTTCTTGACCTTGAATTTATGTTGTCCTCTGGTTGGCATCTGAGTGTGGGGAGGTATTATCCTAAGCTTCAGGTTTTTTTTCTCCTACTGCTTTCAGAGCTAGTTCTAGAGGGCTGAAAGTTTTTGATGCACCAAAGGTATTTTGGTGCTAGGAAAGGTATGGTTACTGGGTTCCTGATCTGCACTCAGGTCTTTGCCTAGAAAGGACCTTTAATCCCCTGCAGCCAAAAATTTATGTTTCTTTTTTTTCTTCTCTCTCTCTCTCTCTCTCTCTCTCTCTCTCTCTCTCTCTCTCTCTCTCTCTCTCTGGCTTTTTTTTTTTTTCTTTTTGTTGAGACAACTGGGGCTAAGTGATTTGGCCAGGGTCACACAGCTAGGAAGTGTTAAATGTTTGAGAACAGATTTGAAGGTCTTCCTGACTTCAGGGCTGGTGTGCTATCTACTGCACCACCTCGCTGCCCCTATGTTTCTTTTTTTTCTTGGGAAATGTGGCTCACACCCATACTTCTTTGTCACCAAACACCAGCACTCCTTTATTTTCCTGGGACCTAGAAATGTGACCCAGAATTGCATGTGGACAATAGAGTTGTCAATAATTGTAAGGAAAAAAGGGTCCCTTGTAAACTCTAACCTGTTTTTCAATCCTATTACTGTCTCTGGGCTCAGAGTTTTTGAAGCTGCTGCATATGTTAACTCTGGACAGACCTCCACTCTAGTACCACAGATTTCTACTCATGGCTTCTTAAACTTTTTTAAGACCAGAAAAAAAGTATAACTCCCAATCTTGGTTGGTGTCAGTACTCCAAAATATCATTTTGCACATAATTTTAAAGTTGTTTGGAGAAGAATGTTGAAAAAATTCATCTGGGCATCTGCCCTAACATACCATAATTGACTCTCTCCAGAATCAATTTTTCTATGACAAATCTGTCTTTCTTCTTTACATAAATGCTATAAATGAATTAATGTATTAAAACAATCAAGAGAAACTCAGATCTCAGTTAAAATCAAAATAAAAGTATGGTTAAAAGAAAAATCTATGAATTGAATGTGGGAAAGCCATCATTGATAGTTCAATTTTTTTTCAACATCAGAAGTCACATTGGAAGGTAATCTTATGAATGTTATAAACAAAAATATTGCTCAATCAGAGTACAAAACGTAATGTGCATGAGAGAATTGACACTGGAGAGATGCTTTTCACAGTCTTTTGCATTAAAAAATTCAAACTGAAAAGAATTTGGATAACTTTAACATTTATATGACAGTTTATGGTTACTGGCTAAATCTAAGATGCAAGTATGTGGAAACTGAGAAAGTTTTAAAAATCAAATTGACTATTGGAGTTCATGATTTTTAGTGGAAAGTCAGTTTTTCAAGGATAAAAAATCTGTTTTTTTTTTTAAATATAAGTTGATATTCAGTTTAATGCTATATAGAGGCATTTCACAATAGCTTAATTAATTGATTGATCACAGGCAAAGTCATACTTAGTCAAAGTGACCACACATTTTAATGAAAATGGCAAAGAGTTTGTGGACATAATGACATAAATAAGACAAGTATTCTGTCGGTCTTGTTATCCAAAGGTTCCATTTCCCAGTAAACTTTATACCTAAAAAATAAGTGTTTCTTTGAATGATTCAATTTGTCATAGTGGAAAATTTATAGCCCATATCTCCATTAAAGTCCCTAAAGGGGAAATTTGGCAGAAACTCCAAGAAAAAAAAGGCAAAACAAAAAAAATAATAATAAATTGCTATCTCAAATTTGCTTTCTGTTGGAAAAATAACACAGACAGAGAAATTCCACTTCTATCTTTTGTGGACTCACATAGAAATGTGTTTTGTACAAGATAAGTTGTGATGTGAATTATTTTGTTAAATAATTATTTTGTTTAATAAATTATTTTGCTAAATAAAATTCTAGAAATTTTGTAATACCCTACTTTGCTAAGATCTCACTGCTGACACAGGATTATTTCATATTATATTTTCGTACAATATTACAAGTTTGCAATACATCTTTTAAGAAACTAAAATAGTAGAGACAATATTCATACATAATATGGAAATATTTATCATATTTGGAGTTGGAAAAAATGTAAGCCATGACCTTAGAACAAAGAGTCCAACAATATGTCCATTCTAATGCTTTGGGTACTGGAAATATGAAGAGGAAAATATACAGTCTCAGTTCTCAAGATTATCTTGAAACAAATTGTTCCTAAAATGATATATGTGATTATTTTTTCCTTGAATGGATCCATAAGGCTTAGAATAGTTGGACCAGGGTTATAACTCAGAAGATACTGGTAATTTAAAATCATAAAACATTGAACATGTAACGTATGTAGAGACAAACAAAATTAGAGATTGAAATAGAGATTAATAGATAAATGAAAATCATTAGTAAATTTGATAAAGAGGAAAGTAAATAAATAGATGAATAAATAAGAAAATAGACAGATAACTTACTCATAAATGATTCACAAATCAGAAAATTAAATATCTATTAGAATAAGTTGAATTCTAAAAAAGAAAAAGCAGATAAAGATAGATAGAATTTGCAAAATATTTTAAAAGGCCCACTAGTCCAATTCATGTCTGAAAAAAATATACTCTTAAAATATTTTAATATACATAAACTATGAACATCTTCCAAAAACAAACAAATAAATAATAAATAATGTCCTTGTTAAATCTCTCTCTCTCTCTCTCTCTCTCTCTCTCTCTTTTTCTGTATGTGTTTTTGTATGTATGTGCCTCTCTCTCTCTCTCTCTCTGTCTGTCTGTCTGTCTGTCTCTCATTGTTTCTATCTGTTTCTGTAATTCTGCTTTTGGAAGTACCTTAAAGGAAATAAAAGGGAAAAAGAAAATGGATGACAAATAGCATTGGTCAACATATTCATCCACTTAGTTATTTTACTGTATTGCAAAAGGCTTTTATTTGTTCCAAAGAGTCAAATCTACCTTTAGGGTTAAGATGACCCATTATTGTAAATTTATATAATTTCAAAGGCAGATTGGACTTTAGAGTTCATAATACTTATGTTTTTTTTCTGTACTCTTGTTTTACATTTTACCTTATAATTTTTTGTTATAATCCTTTCTTAGACTAAAAATATTATGTATTTGAGAGCCATATTTTGTTTATTCACATAGCTCTCTAAGTCCCTAATATTAGGCTCTGAAGACAGAAGACATAAAAAACACCTTCCTGAATAGTTTTTTTTTATAATCTATTTAAAATATCTAAGTAATCTGACTATGTATTAATCTAGATCAATTGTTAATATATGTGACAACACAGTTCTTGGGGAGTTCAGTCATTCCATGAACTGTTTAATTGACCAACTACAGATATATCTAGTTTGGACATTTGGAAATAATGGTCAAAATGAGGGTCAATTAGCCCATTCATAATCAACATAACTAAATTGTTTAAATGGTTAAAATTGTGTTTGTTCACTTTGTCCCACCCTCATGCCATTTCTATGATGTGAAATATAAGAGAACTAGATTTGGAGATAGGAAGACATAAATAAGTTAATGTATTGCCATTGACTGCTACTGGAAATGTGAAATTGTGCATCTCAGGAAGCACTCTAGGACTATTGTCTACCTTCATTTTTGTTGAGCATTTTTTCAGGAATCTATTTCAGCAACTTAGAAGTCATCTTCAACTATTTATCTTCTCTACCCCCAATTCAATCAAGTTCTTATTGGTTCTACCTTCCCCACATTTTAGAGGTAACTACATGAAGAGTGCTGGGGTTAGAGTCAGGAAGGCTCATTTTAATGAGTTCAAATGTGGGCTCACTTCCTAGTTGTGTGACCCTGGGCAAGGCTATTTGACCCTCTTTGCTTCCATTTCCTTATCTGTAAAAATAAGCTGGAGAAGGAAATGGTGAGCTACTCCAGCATCTTTGCCAAGAAAACCACAAATGAGGTCAAATGAATCAGATATAACTGAAATGACTGAACAACAATCGTCACATTTTGCACATCCATCACCTTTTCTCTACTCACATCTTAATCAGCCTACCAATTTCTTGTAACTTATCATGTAGAATTCTACAATAACCTTAAAATTGGTCTCTATGCATCTGGTCTCTCCCTTCTACAATCTATCTTCTACAGGCCTGCTAAATAGATACTAAGGATCAGGGTAGGATGTCTTACTGCCTTATTCAAGGAACCTCAACATCTTCCTGTTGCCTTTAGGATAAAACAAACATATTATTTTAGAATTAAAATTCTTTATGAACTTCTATAGTCTGTTTTCCCCTCAAACTGCATAAGCAATATTCCCCTATGCTTCAGACAAATTGAATTATTATGCCCAATACAGAACTTCCCCATCCCTCTCTCTGAGCCTTTGCATATACTCTCTGCTAAGGCCAGAATATTCTTGATCATTACTTTTACCACTTGAAATTCCTAACTTCATTCTATAATGAATTTAAGCACTACCCCACATAATATTCTGACTGCTCAAATTATTTTTGACCCTTACACATGCGCACACACACACACACACACACACACACACACACACACACACACTTCCTGTGTATTTATTTTGTATCATTTCTCTATGTAATTATTAGTCAAGATGTTGCAATTGCAAGCTCCTTTTAGTAGGAACTCATTCTGTATTTGTAGCCTCAGTATTGGCACATAGTATATACTTAATCAATGTTTCTTTATTAATTTATCTGTTAATATATGATACTGTTTCAGAGGAAAGAGGTTTCATACCAAGGAAAAGATAGAACTTTGGTATATTTACCCAGAGAATTAATGGGGGAAAAAAAAGATGATGGCTTTAATAGTATCAAACTTAAAACTATATTAAAAAACAACAGTCGTTAAAACTTTTTGGTATTGCCTAAGAAATAGAGTGGTGGATTAGTAGAATAGATTAGATTTAAATGATATAATAATCAAGACCTAAAAAATTTAGTATTTAATAAAATATCAAACTCCAGCTTCTGAAATAAGAACTCACTATATGACAAAAATTGTGGGGAAAACTGGAAAATAATATGGCAGATATTCAGCAAAGACCTACATGTCACATCCCATACCAAAATAAGATCACAATGGATACCTGATTTGGACATAAAGGAGGATACCATAAACAAATTAAGAGAGCAAGAAATAATTTACCCAATAGATCTTTGGAGAAGGGAGGAATATGACCAAAGAAGAATTAGAGAAAAATATGAAAGACAAAATGGACAGCTTGATTACATTAAATTTAAAAGTTTTTCACAAAGAAAACCAACAGAAACAAGATTAGAAGGGAAGAACAAAGTTAGGAAAAAAAGTCTTTATAGCCAGTGTTCCTAATAAAGGTCTCATTTCTGAAATATACAAAAAACTGTGTCAAATTGATAAGAAGACAAATCATTCTGTAATTTAAAAAAGGTTAGAGGATATGAACACACAATTTTCAGATAACAAAATTAAAGCCATCCATAGTTATATTAACAAATGCTCTAAATCACTACTGATTAGAGAAATGCAAATTAAAATAATTCAGAGGTAAGCCCTCACAACTTTCAGATTTTCTAAGATGACAAGAAAAGATAGT
This sequence comes from Antechinus flavipes, assembly GCF_016432865.1. Classification (NCBI taxonomy): domain Eukaryota; kingdom Metazoa; phylum Chordata; class Mammalia; order Dasyuromorphia; family Dasyuridae; genus Antechinus; species Antechinus flavipes. The sequence goes on from NC_067403.1 coordinate 232,798,744, forward strand.
GATAAATGCTGGAGGGAATGTAGGAAAATTGGGACACTAATGCATTGCTGGTGGAATTGTGAAATAATCCAACCATTTTGGAGAACAATTTGGAACTATGCCCAAAGGGCTATCAAATTGTGCATACCCTTTGACTCAGCAGTGCTATTCCTGTATCTGTTCAAGATCCTCATGTGCAAAATATTTGTAGCAGATCTTTTTGTGGTAACAAATTAGAAAATGAGTCGATACCCATCAATTGGGGAATGGCTGAATAAGTTGTGGTACATGAAGGTAATGGAATATTATTGTTCTATTAAAAATGATGAGCTGATGCTGAGCAAAACAAGCAGAACCAGGAATATGTTGTACACAGTAACATCAAAAATGTTTTATATCAAATCTGAAAGATTTGGTTAAGTGATTTCAGTGATCCTAGGCAATCCCGATAGACTCTAGGCAATCCCAATAGACTTTAAATAGAAAATGGCATCTACATTCAGAAAAAGAACAAAGGAGACTAAATGTAAATCAACACATGCTATTTTCACTTCTTTTTTTTTTTTAATTTCTCACATGGTTTTTCTTTTTTGCTTTGCTTTTTCCCTCCTGACATGATTCATAAAATAATATGTATTAAAATAAAAGAATTTATAAGAAAAATAAATAAAAATTAAAATTAAAACAAAAATTAAAAATATTTATTGACCTTTTAATATATATATGCGCGCGCGCACACACACACACACACACACACACACACATATATGTATATATATATACATATATATATATATATATAATACAGCATAAAACTAAAAATCAATATCTCTCATTACCTCAAACAGATTTACTAGAAGCTTATGTGGCAGTTTTGGCTGAAGAAGAAAATTGAAAAAAAATACTGATATGGACAAAATTTTAATGAAATGTCTAAAAAAATCTTCAAATTAAATTTATATGGACAGAAGGGATAGCGATAGAGTACATGGATATAAAGTAGACAAAATGTATAAATACCATATGTTTTCAGGATCATAGATCAAGTATGTATAAAGACTCCAGAGACTCTCCAATTCTATTCTCTCATATTAAAGATGATAATTTTATTTCACACTAAATAGGTAAGTAATATCCAAAAGACACACAGATCCAAACATTTCCCCTTTATTAGTCCCAAAAATGTGGGTTTTCAGTTTGTTGTCATTATGATAATTGGGTATGTATGCCTACAATTTGTTAGTTACAGTTCATCTCGTTTTCCCACATCCATACCACCCTAAAAACATGTGTAATTACATCCTCATATGACTAGAGTTTAATAATTATTGATATCTCTATAATACTTTAAAGTTCTGAAAAAATTGTGAATTCACCATAATTCTATTAATCATGTGTTATTGTATCCTTCATTTCACATACCTGAAGCAAAGACATGTTTTTCCAGGATCTCCAAGCTTGTGAGTATCTGAGGCAGTATTCAGAAATAAGTTTTCTTGATTCAAAATCTGATCATCCATCTACTGACACTCATTTGCCTTATGAAAGAAACATTTAATCCATAATATCATTACTTTCACAGTCCAATTTTTTTTTAGGCTGAACAAAAACCAAAATAAATACCACATAAGACAATGACAGGCTAACAGCGAAACTTCGTTTCTTCTTTAAATTTATAATATTCTTAGTGAAATATGGATCAGATGTTTTCAAAATGATATAATGGATAAGAAATCCAAGAATGAGAAAAAAAAACTTTGTTCATATTTAACTACTTATCACATTTATTTTCAGATAATAGACATTAATATCCAATATGTTTATTTTCTTAATCTATTGGATTTTTCCTAATTTAGTATTTAGCAGTCACAATGTTGGTGCCATATGCAAGTATTATCACTGAACATATTCCCACTAAATTAATCTTTGACAATGAAGTTCTCTTTAATCTCCCCACATATGGTCATTCTCATTGTGCATTTGAAAATTTAATTATTCTATACCACACAACACAACATGGTTATTTCCGTTTTGATAATATCATCCAATAAACCATCAATAAAACTCGTTATTTACTCTAACAAACTTGGTTTATGCAAACTCAAGGGAAAAGAAGCTTTAGTTTGCAATTTTTTTCACTCTTATTCTTTAAATACTTTCTTTAATGTTATCTTGACTTTTTAGGAAAGGTTATTTGTTCCTGATGATTTCCCTCATTAATAATGATGGGTACAAGAAGACAAGAAGGGAAAGACTTGGAACATGAAATGTAAACATATTATTATAACTTTATAAATCTATGAGGGCTTCCTCTTCTGATGTGTATTTCATCTTTTACCCTTTCTTTCTCTCTTGTTTAAAAGGCTTGGCCAAAAATTCTGGCTGTCATGTAAGTCATTCTTCCCACAAATATCTTTCTTTGGTTGTCATTTAATGTTAATCACATTCCCTCTCTTTCCATTAGAGTAATTGTTTGTCTCTCTCTCCCTCCTGTGGCTGATTATTATGTCTACAATCTATCTACATAAGTGTTATGGGTTGTAAATGTATATCTTCTCCCAGGGTGGCTATTATATGTATAATCTGTTACCTTTTTCCATTAAGCTAATGAATGGATGACACTTGTGATTAGAACAGTCTGGCATCTTTAAATGATGTCTTAAATATAAAAAAATGGAAGTGGTCCTTGGTCAAACCCAAAGAAAAACATCTGTTTTATATTTGACATATGGGAAGATGTGCTTCTTGTTTACTATTAAGAAGGAAAGACACAAAAACTGCATGACTGCATTCCATTGTACTTTAAATAAATGTAAAAAAAGTTATTTCTAAAAGTTAGACTTCTTGGACACTGTAATTCTTTCTTGCTTCCCAGAGAAGAATTATGAGATTTGTGATGCTTGGATGGACTTTGTTCTTACCATTGTAAGATATTCCAATATCTGGGGAGCAGGGGAGAGAAGGAAAAAAAAAAAACTCCTCCCAATAATTCAGGAATGGCTGCCATTTACTGGGATCATTTTGGAAATGGATGTTTGATCATATTAACCAGATGATTCAATTAATAAAAGAGAGGAAATACTACTCCCCAAACTTCTCTGCCAAGTTCCTTTTACTTCAGGAACACAATTTCAGAATTTAGTTGGTGTTGGTGTTATATGAGAGATTGCTTTGCTTGTACAGATATAAACTTCTGCTTATAATTTTGTATTTATGTATATATATTATTACTAACATATATTAGTAATGGATGGATGGATAGATAGATGGATGAACTATAAAGATACATGATTATATATAAATAGTCAGAATTATGATTCATAGATATGAATGACAGAGAGGAAAAGAAGAGAGAAGAAAGAAAATGGGTATGGTATATACTTGAATTTTTATCTGAATTTTATTTTTAATGTTTTCAGCACATTTCCCCTTTTATTATCACTTAAATGATGTGTCAAAAATTATCCCTACAATTTAAAAAATATGACAACAATGTTCTTCAACAAAAATCCTTACTTGTAAAAATGCAAATAAAAATGGCTTAATTGTACCAGACTTAAATCATATTATAAAGCAGTGGTCATCAGAAACCATTTGGTACTGGCTAAGAATTAAAATAGCCAATCAGTGGAATCAGTTAGATTCAGAAGACACAATAGTCAATGACAGCAGTAATTTAGTGTTTGATAAACCCAAAGACCCCAGCTTCTGGAATGGGAACTCACTATTTGAAAAACATTGCTAGGAAATTAAAAAATGGTTTGGCAGAAAGTAGGTATTGATGCATACTAAATACCCTAAACTAACATAAGTTGAAATGAGTTCATAAATTAGACATAAAGAGTGATACTATAAGCAGATTAGAAGAACAAAAGGTAGTCTACCTCTCACAATTGTGGAGAAGGAAGGAATTTGTGGCCAAAAAGAACAAAGTACACTATGGAATGCAAAATGGATAATTTTGATTATATTAAATTAAAAATTTGATACAAACAAAACAAATGCAGACAAGATTAGAAGGGAAGCAGTAAACAGGGAAAAATTTACACCTAAGGATTCTGATAAAGCCCTCATTTATAAAATATATTAAGAATTGATACAAATTTATAAAAATACAAGCTAATCTCCAATTGATAAATGGTCAAAGGATATCAAAATAATTTTCAGATGAAGAAATTATTTCAGAGATGCCTGGAGAGTCTTATATGAACTGATGCTAAGTGAAGTGAATAGAACCAAGAGAACATTGTACACAGTAAGAACAAGATTATAAGATGATCAATTCTAATGGATGTGACTCTTTTCAATAGTGAAGTAATTCAGGTCAGTTCCCAATGGTCTTGGGATGGGGAGAGCCATCTTCATCCAGGGAGAGGACTGTAAGATCTGACTTTGGACCATAACATAGTATTTTACTTCTTTTGTTGTTGCTTGCTTGCATTTTTTTCTTTCTCATTTTTTTTCCTTTTTAATCTGATTTTTCTTATGCAACATAATAATTGTGGAAATGTGTATAGAAGAATTGCTCATCTTTAACATGTATTATTTTCCATCTAGGGGTGGGGGTGGGAGGAAGGGAAGGGAAAATAGAACACAAGATTTTGCAAGGGGGAATGTTAAAAATTGTGCATTTGTTTTGAAAATAAAAAGCTTTTCAAAAAGAAAAATCCTAACTTCTCACAAAACTTTTTATCATAATTCTAGATATGTATCAACAGAAACTCAAATTCTGATCTGACTCTGACTCTGTCCTTCACCTCCACAGCCATCACTCATCAAGTTATTTTCATTTTTTTATCAAAAAAGTCTCTGGGAATCTTTATGTTTCTATTGTAACACTTGTGAATTTAGAATAGGTTCTTATCTCCCCACACCTGCATCTCTGCAATAACTTCCTAATTAATCTTTCATTTACTAGCCTATCATCCATTAAATAATTTTGCATATTGCACAGAAAAACTTTTTTAAAATTTGATTTGTATCATATCATTTATCTTTTGAAGAAACTATAATGACTTTTTACTATGAAATCATGTTCAGCTTCTTCCCCTTGACTTTCAAATACCTGTGCAAATCAACCTCATTTTATTACTTTCATGGTTCTGGATGGAATGACAGTTTTCCACACTAACTACATAAATGTCAATATGACAGATATACACTATCCATCCCAGAGTCTTTAAGCTTAAGACATAAGACATTATGTCTTATCTCCAGTCCCTGTTGCCTTAAAGTGTTTTGCACAATCTGCCCTGGGTCAAAAGAGATTCTCTACTTAGGATTTTAAGATAACTATTGGTATCTTTGCAGACAATCATTTAAAGAATCATCAATAGTTTTCAGTATTTATGAATGATTACTTACAAGGAATGAGACAATTATGTCTCTGATTTACCTGGTTCCATAAAAATGAGTATTTCCCTGTTGATGGAATGCTGGCACATTTATGATAAGAGCACATGACATGATTTTCTCTGCTAAACCATTGAAAGCTAATGCATATGAATTATCATAGTACCTGTTCATTTAAATTATAGCAAATCATAAGCAATCTGTGATGGTTTGCTGTATATTTAAAAACAATAGAACATTGTGCATAGTAGATTTGCAATTCATGTGCAAGGGTCTTTTTTCTTTTATTCCATAAAATACAAAAAAAAAAATCCCTAGTAATGTGTGTGGATGCTTTTCTGTTGATCAGTAGGAATAGAGGTAGTATGAAAGTTAAGCTCCATTCCTTTGACCACTTAACAATCTTTACCATCTACTTACCCAATATATAAAATGTGTGAGGTTTAAACTCACCTCTCCAGAATAAATATCTCCAATTTATTCAATTCAACATAATGGAATGAATCCTCAACTTTCCAATAATTCCCATATGTCAAATAATATACAGTATAATACTCAAGAAGGGAATTAAAGGGATTAGAATACATCATAATCATTCCTCTTTCATCTTAATCAGATGAACTTTTTGTCTCAAGTCTCCTACTTTCTGGAATTATAAAGCAAATTTGTTAAACATAAGAATAGAATCTTACATCTGCTTAATTTTACATTATTTTCCATATGATAGCAGTCTGTAATCTCCTTTTTGGGAATGTTACTCTAATATCTCTCTCTTTTTTTTTTTTTCTTCCTCTATGATCTATGTCAACTACAAATTTGAAATTTATATCAACTGTACCTTCATCTCAGTTTCTGGTCCTTTGATTAAAATTCTAAACATCACAGGATCAAGGGGAAAATAATTGATGCAGTTGACTAAAGACCTCTTTTTAGTCTGATACTTCTCCATTAATTCATATACCTTTGACTTAGTTATTCAACTACTTCTGAGCCAATCTAGGTGTACTAATATTAGTATTATTAGAGACACACACAGCCAATGTGTATTACTATGTTGTCTTTAAGGATGGCTTGAAATATTCACTCAATGACTTAATAAAGTTCATATGTATTCCCCTAGTCACTCAAACTAGTAACTTCATAAAGTATAAAATGGCATTAATTTGGTATTGCATATTTTGATGAGTTTCTGTTGTCTTTTCATGATTACTATTTTCCTTCCCAAAAATCAGAAGCCATTTAAAGATACTATGTCCTAGATTTTTTCCCAAGGAATCAAAATCAAGCAGGTCTACTGATAGAGTGAATGCTAAAATTACCCCATATTCCTCCATCCTGCCCTTTATTAGTATATAAAAAACTCTTTTCCATATCCAAGATCTATCTCAGCACTTTATACTTCCATGTAATTTTATTCTCATATACTGGTATTTCCCTTTACATGTTTTTTTTTCCAATAGTTAAATTTGAACAGTTAATACAACTTCATTTTTGAATCTTCTCCAATAGTTTAATGTTTGATAGATTTTTATCCATAAATGGTTTGTATAACTCTGGCACATATGCTGCTGTGCTCAGATATAGATATAAAATAGATTTGTATGTGTATAGATAAATAGATAAATTGGATATATATATATATATATAATTATATATAGAAATATAAATGGCATAAATATGATATATAGATATAGATATGCCCATAAATAAATTAGCATATTTTTAATACTCAATACCATAGTACTGATTATATAGCAGTTATTTTTTTCCTAAATAAATGAATTAATAAAACATCTATTTTCTTCCTTTTTGATCACTAATGCAGTAAGCAAAACTATAATGACTTCCAGGATGGCATTTTGAAATCCCAAACTAACAAAGGTGGTTTGGTGTTTCCAACTTAAAGTAGAAGTTGATTCCACTTTAAAGTTAAAGGTGCATGTTGTTGTTGATAATCATGTTTTTGTTTGTTTGCCTGTTTGTTTTCCTCAGTGGAACTTCCAGATACTACCCTTCTCCCACTCTTGCAATAGATATACTGTCAAACTATGGAAGAAGAAAAAAACAAACAAAAACAGGTACCAGTCAATTTTGAATGACTTGAAACAATTTTTAAATTTATTAATTTAATAAATCAATGAATTTTTCTTTGCTGGGGAGTAAAAACTAAGTTGCTAGAAGTTCAGTACTTGTGAACCTTGATCATTTATCCCAAATGGATGGGCAAATATACCCCTCCCCATACTACATCATTATTCAGCAAGACTTGTGAGATTAGATCTTAAAGGCATTCATATAGAAATCATCCAATTGAGAATTGTACAAGAAGCTTTGATTCTAAAATCACAGTATTTTAAGAGATTCTCAGTATGAAGAATGTTTGCATATGATATATGAATGTCTCTGATTTTCATCAAATTGACCCATATAAATTAGTAATTCCAATATTCATTGATCTGTATAATAGTCAAATTGGAATTCAATAATCCTATCAAATAAGCACTTATTAAACATTGGAAACACAATGACAAAAGTATATATTATCTCTGTCCTAAGTGATTTTACCCCAATAGTTAACTACTACTATTACTTTTGGGGCCAGGATTTTTCTTATGTAGATCACTCATCTCACAGATAGAAAATTCTGAGTTTCAAACAGATAAAGGAGATGTTTAAATTACATTGGTGGTTATGACTAAAAACGCAGTTTTCCCTATTTTTACGTCATTTTTCATTCCATTCTATTTACTGCTTGTATCAACCCAATATTCAGTGATATAAAACAGTAACATGACTATCACATCTATCTTTTTTGTTTTTGCTGAATTAACTAATGAATAATTAGACCACAAACATAGCAAGACAAATAATTTAAGTACTATTTGATCTCCAACATCATTAGTGATTCAACACAGCACACTTATTTTCCTTAATTAAAATATCAATCCTGAAGTTGGGGAGGGCTCAGCACATAATCACCAGCTGCTGATTAATTTGTTTTGTCAGTGATATTTTGGTTTATTTTTTTATTATTATTACCTCCAGGTCACTGGTTCTGACCAAATTTTGATGAGAAGTTTTTGTGTTTGTTTTTTGAAAACAGGAATCCACTGACATACATAAAAGTGTTAGTCATATAAATGTCAAATATTAACAATTTCATAGAGGTGATTACCACCAGTATGAAAACTGATAGATCATTATAATATCTAATTGGGCATTCTTTTTTAATCCCCCAAACCCCCTTTCTAAAATAATTGAGACTAGATTTGCTGAAAATTGAAGCAAATAGGACTTTTTACTATCATAGTTAGTTCTGTACAAAATTATGAAGTCTGAAATGTTTAACAGCTTATATGGTGCTGCATGAATTGTGTTCCCTATCACCATAATCTGAATTGTGTATGTGAAAATCCATACTTTGGATTCATATTAAAGATCTCTTTCTTAGTAGTTTACAATGTATGGAGAGGAAGTATGGCATAATGGCCTGACCCCAAAACCTTGGGTTCAAGTCACACCTTTGACATCTCTTTTATCATGAAACTCTTAACCTCTCTAATTTCTATAGGAAGTTCTTTAAGACTATAAATTGCAGAGAACATTATATCTTTCATTGATAGATATTATTTCTTTATTTGGGAATACTGTATACAATTGAAAAATAATTTAATTTCACAATTCTTGTTCTTAATATATGCAAGAAACGATATCAGAGTGTTTCAAAGTTGAAATTCCACCTAACATTTAATTGCAGGGGAAGGGTGATAGCAGAGGAAGAGAGAGAAGGCTTCACTCTTTGGACCCAGGATAATAAAAGATCGAATCAGCTTAGATTCGGGAAGACCTGAGTTTGTGATTCTCACCTCAAAAATTGAATTTGACTATGGTCTTGAAAAAATATTGAATTTCTTTAACCTTAATCTTTTCACCTGTAAAATGAAAAGAATGCTAAAAGGATTTTTTTTTGGAGAGGAACAAATAAGGTAATATATTTTAAAATCCTTTCAGATTTGCAAAGTGTCTATATAAAGTTTAGCTATCATCTTTATTGTTATTTCCATCATTTACCACATCAATCCCACCATTACCCACATCATCATTTTACCATTATCATAGTTATCATTGATATCTCAATATTATCACTTTCATAATAACAAATGTTTCTCACATCAATGAAATCAAAGAAATGGAATAGCTTAATTTAGATCCCAGCTTAGACTTTAAAAGTCAGGAGTAAATTTACAGGAGTGAATTCATAATCATAGAATTACTTTATGAAAGTAATCAAATTCAATAGGAGAAGGAGAGTTGGGCCTTGAAGCAATAAAGCAGACTGAGACATGTTCTAGCTGTGTGACTTTGGCCAAGTCGCTTAATCTCTATTTGACTATTTCTTCATTAAGAAAAACAAAAATCAATGTGGGGGATAGTAATAGGATCTGCCTTCATGCCTTGTTATGAAGATAAAATGAGATAAAATTTATCAAGCATTTTATATAGTGCCTGAAACATAGAACATGATTAATAAGTACCTGTTCCCTTCCTTCACCTTAGTTACTTTACACATTTAAGAAAATTCATTTTACTTTTACTTTAGCGATAATTAGGTTTACATAGTAAACAAATAGAAGTTCTGGCATTCAAAAATTCTGGAACTCATTACATAGAGGACAATGTCATTTTTTTCTATTCTGTAAAGATTATTTACTCTCTACTCATTATCCTCTGTCTATACTTAAACTTTGTCCAAACCATATACCTCCCCATGGCCAAGTGAAACTACTATCACAATCTGTTAATATGAGGAGGGGAAAATGACAAAGAAATTGTTTTCAAATGTATTATTTATTTATTTTAACATCCTTTTTTTTGTTTTAAGTTCTGAATTTTCTTTTTCTTCTCTAAATCTTCTTCTACCCATTGTGAAGGCAAGAAATGTGATATCAATTATCCATATGAAATCATACAAAACATATTACCATATAAAAAGTTGCAAAAATCAAAAAAAAATGGAAAAAATATATTTCAATCTCTAAAACCTCTATTTAGATTCTAACAGATCTTTCTCTGAACATTAATAGTATTCTCATCATGAATCCTTTGGAATTACATTGGATCATTGTATTGCTCAAAATAGCTGTCATTCACAATGAATCGATATTGCAATTTCTTTGTACAATGTTTCTCTGGTTCTATTCACTTCACTTTGGTCCACTTAATATGTCTTCAAGGTTTTTCTGAAACCATCTGACTTATCATTACTTATGTTATGATAATATTCCACCACATTTATGTACTACAACTTGTCTGGGTATTTGCTAATTGATGGGCACCCCTTCAATTTCCAAATCTTTGCCACTACAAAAGAAGCTGCTATGACTACTTTGTATATATAGGTCATTTTTCTTCTTTAATCTCTTCAGGTAGTGGTATTCTAGGTCAAAAGGTATATGCCCTCCAGGCATGTTACGAATTGTGCTACAGAATGATTGGATCACTTCACAATTCAAGCAACAATGCATTTGTATCCCAATTTTCCCATATTCCCTCTAATGAGTCATTTTCCTTTTCTGTCATATTAACTAATCTGATAGATGTGAGGTGGTATCTCAGAGATATTTTAATTGGTATTTCTATAATCAATAGCGATTTAGAGCATTTTTATGTAAATAGCTTTGATTCCATCATCTAGTTGTTCATATCCTTTGATTATGCATCAGTTGGTGAATGATGGCTAGTCTTAAAGATTTGATTCAGTTCACTAATTATTTAAGAAATGAAGCCTCTCTCAGAGAAATCTGATTTAATTTCCCTTTTTTAAGTTTGTTGTTTCTAATTCTGGCAGTGCTGATATGGTTTGTGCAATTATTTTAAAAAATTAGTGTAATCAAAATTGATCATTTTGTATCCCATGATGCTCATTATTTATTATTTAGTCATAAATTCTTCCTTTTTCCATAATCTGATAAATAAAATATTCTATGATTTCCTAATTTGTTTAGGGTATAACCCTTCATGTCTAAATCACAGACACCATTATATCACAGACCTTTCCTGCTGACATACTAAATTGTCCTGGAATGGAAAAAATATATTACCCTGATCTTTTTTTTTTTTTTTTACTCTATCTCTATATTTCAATTCTAGTCATTATGTAATAATTGTTGGAAAAGTTCAGCTGAGTTCTGTCTCTCCTCCACCATCTTTCACAGCTCTCAATGACAAAAAATTATGAAAGAATTCATGTCTAATGAATAATATTAATATACCAGGTTTAAATATTTTGAATCTTTTTTTCATGAGACAAGCTTGAAATTATTCAAAGCATTTCACAGTTTTTCAATGGAATACAAATTTTAACACCTTTCTCCTAATCTATTCTGGGCTAATCATATTGATGAGGTTTGAATCCCCTCAATTCCTGGTGATGATGAGGTTAGTGGCAATAAGACAGTTGCTAAAAATCCCCTTTAATTGGCCACAGGTTTAAAGTGAAAGATTCACTTATTCCTGAATTATTAATTGCAAAATGAAAGTTTACTGTTGGATAAAAACCAGTTTGCTAAGAGACTGACTTCTATAGTGGCAAAGACCTATTAGGGAAATAGAATTTGGCACTGAGAATGCTTTCTCAGGGGGCATAAAGGTCCAGCAAATTGCTTGGACGTCTGCAAGGAGCTGAGCGGAAGGAAGCCTGCTATATGGGTATCTTGGTGGGGGGCTGAGACAGCCTGAGCAGATCAGACCAAGATTTCTCAATTGAATGAGAATTTAGAATTTGAAAAAGATCTATGGGAGATGATTTGCCCTTGAATAGTATTGTTTCTCTTATCTTTCATCTTATCCTGATGGACCTTCTCTAGACTCCTTGGAGCCTGGGAGATCCTGATCTTTGAGATCAGAAAGAGGAGACAACACAGTTTGGTGATAATCTTAAAAGGAACACAGCTTCAGAGGGCTAATCTTACAGGGAACATAGCTTGAATAAAGGGAAGTTTCCCTTCCTCTTCATTATTATCCATTGTCATTGATTTTTCAAAGTACTACATGTCAATATGGACTGTTTCAGTTATTACTTTTGTATCCCTAGGGTCCAACACAATATATAAAACATAGCAATATATAGAACATAGCAGGAACTTTGCAAATGTTTGTCGATTAATTGATCCATTACCAAGGGTTCCATTCTTTGGATTTACTACCCAACTATATAACATAATATAGACTGGGAATTCTTTATCTACTTAATTGATCTTGGATATATATTGAAAACAAAATAATTTGAGTAATCATAGATTTTCTTTAGGATCTCTGAATAATCTGAGAGTTATAGAAAATAATATAATATTGCATGCAAGCAAGACATTCTAGAGGACCCAATCATAATGATTGTCATTATAATATATATTTCTTCATGAATTTATTGAATTTATTTGGACATGATATAAACAGGAATAGAATCAATTTCACATATTGCAAACTTGCAAAACATGTGATATGGAGTGTCATAATTTGAAAATAGAGATGCAATTCAATTAAATAAGTATTTTAGAAAATACCTTCTCATCATCAAGACTACAAGACATCTAAAAAAGATGAGTAACTAAAAATACAACAAAGCTAAACCTGACCTCAAAGGTCTCAAAGACCTTACATTTCATTTCATTAGGAACAAACAACATGCACACAGATAAGTAAATGCTGAATATATACACATACATACATACATCCTGTACACATATACAAATAAATAAATTTAGTTGGGGCAATAAGGGAATTTTTTTTTTTTTGCTGCCTCTTGTAGAAGGTCATTCTTGAGCTCAATTTTGAGGAGGAAAATGGTCAGCAGAATGATTCCATAATGGAGAATAGATTATTGTTTATGTTTTATTGTACCTTTACCAAACATATTGTATTTTATACCAAGAAAACTCAAATATAAAAGAGTTTCAGTTCTTCTCTGATGAAGTCCTTTTCTGATAACTCATCATAGTAATACAAAAGTAAAACCAAAACAACAACAAAAAATAAAATAACAAAGTCTATGCTTTCTTTGTCTTTCTCCCTCCCTCTCTCTTTCCTTCCTTCCTTCCTTTTTTCTCTCTGTCTCTCTTTATATGTATGCTTCTCTTTCTATCTCTATGTGTATGTGTGTATCTCTCTCTTCCTCTTTCTTCCTGTCTCTTTTTCAATGACATTTATATAAAATTCAACGGATTATAGAATATCAAATATATTTGATCAATTTGATTTTTGCTGGGTCCATTCAAGTGAACAGCTTACAAGTATATGCTGGGTAATGGATCACTATCTGATGATCAACCTAGCTTCTTTAAAAGAGATTTATCTCTAACCCCTTTGTGATGATTGATTTGTTTCGTTTGTTATTAAGTAAAACATAGCAAAGTATAAAGCTATCAAGTAATCAATTAGTTAACAAATACTCATTAAGTGCTATTAAATGCTAGACAATGCCCTAATCTTATTCAAATGCACACTAGATGATTCTTGACCTCAAGGTAGTTATATTTTATTAGAGGATTATAACATTGGGTGGGCATGGATGTGGGTTTTAGTTAAGAAAATTAGAAGGATTGTGAGTAGAATAATAGAATAATAGTTTGACATATCTTGTTTATAGTGAGTTTAAAATGGATTTGGTGATTATTTTTTGAGGAAGAAATAAAAAACTAGCAGTTAAGGGAGGTAGAAATTTTGCATAGAAACAGAGTACATTTGGCCATGTGCTCTGGCCATGTACTTTGACCAAATGTCCATCCTTATGTTAACTAAATTTTATTCTCCTGAACTAAGATAAATCTTTTATCTAAGAGATAAAGGATGATCTCAGTGTCCAAAATTGCTTGGATTAAAATGAAGGCATGGTAAGGTAATACTCTCTTTTAGAAAGAGCAGAAACACACACAAATATGGGTTGAAATATTGAAATGATTCATTCTATAGTTCCTATCTTTTCTCACTGTGTTTATAATACCAAATGTGCTTGAAAAACATACTCCAGAGGACCACAAATGACTGAACATTACTTTATCATTTTTATTCTCCACCAACAATATTCCATTGTGTTTGTTTGAGAATAAAGATAAAATGAGGTATCATCTGTTGATAAGGGGATTTGATCTGTGTCTTAGATGGGTGGTAATTTAATTTCCTCTGCTCTTGATTTCTTTTAACTAACTCCAGCTACATGTTTTTTAGTTTAAAATAGATTTTAAAGGCAACTTCAGAAGCTGCTCTTTCTTTTCAAATCCTGAGAACATTTGAAAAAAGTAATATCCTTAATGCTGGTTTTTAAATAGTAATGACTTGCACCTGAAACCTCTGATGAATCAACAACATTATTTTTTAGGGAATAAGTGGATTTCTTTCCATTATTTTCATCCTCCCTTCCTTTTTTTCCCCTCTTTTTCCCACCCTCTTTTTGTTCCTCCCTCCCTCCTGCCTTTTTCCTTCCTTCCTTCTTTCCTCCCTTCCTCCATCCCTTTGTTCCTTCCTTCCTTCCTTCCTTCCTTCCTTCCTTCCTTCCTTCCTTCCTTCCTTCCTTCCTTCCTTCCTTCTTTCTTTCTTTCTTTCTTTCTTTCTTTCTTTCTTTCTTTCTCTCTCTCTCTCTCTCTCTCTCTCTCTCTCTCTCTTTCCTCTCATTCTCTCTTTCTCTCTTTCACTATGTCTCTTTCTACATCTCTGTCTCCCTCTCCACCTTTTCCTCCTGTTCCTTTCCCCACTCCTCCTTGCCAGCCTTCTTCTTCCTTCCTGCTCTCTAGCTTATATTTTACATGTCATTTTCCCCAATTGTAATAGGTTTTAAGATATCTGTCTAGGATCTCTCCATAGTCTGCTTTCAATTTTTCTATTTATTTTAGACTCCAATTTTGATTAATCCTTTACTCCATCTTTGAAATCATTCAATACATTGGCAATCAATTGTCTTTGCCATTTGTTATCTGACAATAGTTTTCTTCTTGTTTTAGGGAAAACTTTTTTCCCCGTCATTAGAAAATAAAAAGTCTTTGAAGAAGAATACCATTCATGGTTTATAACATGAATGAGATTTTTAGATCATGAGATGTACCAACAGGTAGCAATTAGATGCTACTGAAGAAAAAACTAAGTTTTCAACAATAACAACAAAAAGCACAGAAAAATCAAATTATTTCTTTCACATTTAGTAGCATTAAAGAGAAGGGGCTTAAGACTATTAGTAAGAGCAGGAAAGACTATATTATATATCAATAGTAAGTTTACATGGTTGTAAAGAATAATGGCTTTGAGGTAATATGTTACATGTTCAAAACTCACATTTGCAAATTGCCAACAGTGTTTGTACAAGTTAATTTACTGCCTAAATCCTTAAGTATTTTTGTTTGTATGTTTTTGTTTGTCTTCTTTCCTTTCTATAATTGATGACATTTTTCTAAGTCCCTTTTTATCTCAATATTTATGATGATAAAACTTATCAACTGTGTGACTTGTGAAAGCCATTTAAAGCCTTGCAGCTTTGATTTCCTCAATGTTAAAGTGAAGGTGGTAATATCTGGCCTATTAAGGGGAAAGTAAGCCTTAGGGTTCTATTGAAATATAAGTTATTATTATTAATGAGAAAAATAATTTAAAATGTCTCCACAAACTTCCAGATCTGGTGCTTCCTTGTAGCATAGAGGCAGTCATGGATTCTTAAAAGCTGTGACCCAAAAAACAAGTTCTACTGGGGCAAAGCAGGCTTTATTAGCTGGAAATAGGAATTCTTGGGAAAGCTTTCATTCTCTCTTTCTCTCTTTATACACACACACACATAAATATAATATATATTGCTGAGGAGGCAATTGGGGTTGTGACTTGCCTAGGGTCACACAACTAGGAAGTATGAAGTGTCTGAGACCAAAATTGAACTCAGGTCCATGTGACTTCAGGGTTGGTGCTCTAACCACTGTGCCACCTATCTGTCCCAAGTTATTTCTCAAAACAAAGAAAACAATAATCTTTTGAATTTGAAAGAAACCATTTAACATGGAAAGGGCTTGTCTTGGAAAGGTATGCTTTTTCCAGGATCTGAGAGTCTCCCCAAAGGGGACACAGTTTACATCCAGCCCTCCCCCAAAGATACATTATTAATCTCCAAAAGATCTCAGTTTACATCATATATATATATATATATATATATATATATATATATATATGCAGTGCTCAATATAATATATACAATATATTATGTAATAACATATATATAATAAACAAAAAGTTTTGATGAACATTATGCTTGCTTTTCATTTCTTTGCTTTTAATAATTTCAGCATGGCTGAATTCAATTCAACTCAATTCTATGAGTATTTATTAAATTTAATCTAGGTTTAAGGCATTGGGCTAATTGCATAAGACATAAAAACAAAACAGAAAAAGCAGATCCAAAGCAGGGGACTATTCCTCAAGACCTTGAAGAAATTGCCATTCTAACAGGGATGTAGTATGGAAGTGATTGGTGGATTCTTTCAATGGCTATTTTACCCATTGGTTCTAGGATATCAGGACAGTTTTCTTTGATTCTTTGAAAGATATTGTCTAGGCTCTTTTTTTTCATTGTGCCTTTCAGGTAGTCCAATAATTTTTAGATTATCTCTCCCGAATCTATGTTTTAGGTCAGTTGTTTTTCCAATGAGGTATTTTTCATTTTCTTGTATTTTTTCTCTCTTTTTTTTTTTTGAGTTTGTTTCACTGATTCTTGACGTCTCATTGAGTCATTCAATTCTATTTGTTAAATTCTAATTTTTAGCGAATTATTTTCTTCACTTAGATTTTTTACCTTCTTTTACATTTGACCAATTGAACTTATAAATCAATTGTTTTGTTCATTGGATTTTTCCCCATTTCACCAATTCTATTTTTTAGGAAGCTGTTCTCTGTTTCCATTTCACCAATTTTGTTTTTCAAGGCATTGTTTTCTCCTTGCATTTTGCCAAATCTATTTTTAACGAGTGATTTTCTTCAATTTTTTTGTATTTCCTTTTCCAAAACTCTCATTTCCTTTTCCCAGTTTTCTTCTCTCATTCAATATTCTTTTTAAATTCTTCCAAGAAATCCTGTTGAGTTGGAGAACAACTCATATCACTCTTGGGCTTCATCTGGAGAAGTTTTGCCATTATTGTCCTCAAGGATTAAGGTCTGTTCTTCTCTATCGCCATAAAATCTATCTATGGTCAGAACTCTTTTTTTCTTTTTCTTTTTAAAGGTTGAGGTCTGCTCTTAGGACAAAGGGGAGATTGTCCCAAGCTTCTTCTGCTGGTGAAATCAGCTTCTCACTGCCCTTGGGGTGCTGCAGGCATCCTTTCTGTGCTGGGTACTGGGATCAAGTCCTGCTTGTTATGCTGGGGTTCAAGGACTCACTGTTTGTCGACTGTAGTTGTGTTGGAGGTCTAGGATCTAATCTACTGATCCACTAGCTTGTGAACCAGGAAAGAATAGCCAACACTGCTGTATTTTGGCTAAGAGCCTTCCAGTAGATTCTCCTGGCATGAGGGAGGTCTCCTATTTGGGTATCCCTATGCTGCACCTGCACTGGGTTGTCTCCCCCCATGCCTGATTGAAACAGATTTTTCTGAAGTTCTTCCAAAATATCTTCTGGTGATAATTTGTTACACTCAAAATATTTGTGGTTTCTGTCACTCTAAAACCAGTTCAAAGGCTTGATTTGATTTTGATTATGAGAGAAGTCAGGGAGAGCTCAAAGATCTGTTTATTCTCTGCTATCTTGGCACAATGCCCAATCAATACTATTTCTTAGCAATAATAATAAAACATAAAAGGAAATAACAAAAAGAGATCCCATTCAAAATAACAACAAAATATATGAAATATTTGTGGAATAATATACCCGAGTACAAAGAATACTCATAATGATATAATTGAAAATTGTTTCTTAAAAAAATTATGTTCATCCTAAGTACCTGGAATAATATACAGATAATATGCAGAGCTCATAACTAAGTCATGCCAAACTGAAATTATTAATATCATCAACAATAAAATAGAAAAAAAAACAGTAAATGATACCACTACAATAATTAATTTCAATTATATACCAATAAAATAGTAAAAATATTATTTTTAGAACTTAACAAAATTATAGCAAAATAAATTTGAAGAAACAAAAGACCTAGAATACCATAACAAATAAAAATAGTTAGGTATATGAGGAATATAATATGTGGGCCTTGGATTATTATATAAAATAAGATCCTCAAAACAATAGAGCAGTTGAAAAAATAAAATCAAATAACATTTAGGAGACAATTCAAAATTGTTAAAGTGCAATAGAAATCCTGGTATTATCATTGTTCTTGTTACTAATGCTGGCTAGGTGATAGTGAGGATTTTTCTGTTTTCATTAATAATAATAATTTTCTGACACGTATGATATGGTTTTCTGTGAGAGGGAATGGAAAGGGATACTGGGAGAAATATAGCTAATACATAAACAACAAAACAATTAAAATTATTTTTACATTTATTCTTTGGAATCTTTAGAGTTCATAAAAGTATAAGATTACATTAATTATCCCTGCTCCATACTTTTTTCCAGTTTTTTGATTAAATTTGGAATATTCTCTGGAGAATCATTTATGAAAGCCTGGTCATTTTCCTTCTCTATTTCCTTCCAAGAATCACTGGTTAAATATATTATTCAACACCTTAAAATATATATAATCATTGAGAGTATGATAAAGTACATAAATTATCATTATAACTATATTGATATTATAATAAACAAAATTAAACTTATTTGTTTGGGATTATAATTTAAAAAGTATCATTTTGACATGACTCAATATAGTTTCACTTAAAAACAAATTCAGGATTCTAGTTCATAGTTTATTAAAAGTAATTCCAATGTTGGCTATATCCATTTATACATAATATATATAGTATAAGGCATGCTATATTTGTATATATATTTGTATATTAGAAAGAAATGTATAGATTTAGGTGTACATGTGAAGTATGAATGTATACATGTACATATATATGTGTGTGTGTCTGTATATATATATATGTATTATTTATATATATATATATAATCACCTATAAATAGACATATATTAATGTTTTTCTAAATTTTCAGAAGATAGGTAAAGTTTTTTTTTTTTTTTTATCACAAGTTTTTTGAAACCACTTATGGCCTTTGCATTGGTAAGAGTGCTGAAATCTTGTTTAACAATTTGTCTTCACAAGGTTTTTGTTGCCATATAAATTATTTTTTGTGATTCTGCTCAATTCCTTCTGTATAGGTTCATGCAAGTCATCTCAAGTTTTTCTGAAATAATTTCCGTCTCATTATTTCTAACTGTACACAATTTCATTAATTCATATGCAATTAATTGTTTAGATATTTATCAAATGATAGATACATCAGTGATTTCCATTTCTTTACCAAAAATTATAAATATAGTTGTATATATGGACCATTTTTCTTTTCTTTTTTTTTTTTTTAATTTTAACTCTCTGGGGATTGTAGATCTGGCAGTCATATCAATGAATCAAATGGTATTCATGTTTCATAACTTTTGACATAGACTTTCAAATCATTTCCTAGAACCACTGAACTACTTCTTAATGCCACCCACAGTGAATTAATATTGGTGTCCCCAAATGCTTTTCAACATTTGTCTTTTTCCTTAATTTTAGTAATCTGCTGAGTGTAACTGACAATATTATACATGTTTTAATTTTAATTCCTCTAATTACATTAGTGGTTTGGATTTTTCATATTGCTATTGATATCCTGGTTTTCTTCCTCTGCTAATTTTCTATTCATGTCCTTTGAAGATCTATCAGCTCTGGGGTATGATTCTTATTTTTATAAATTTGAACCAGTCCCTTATATTGTCTTAAAATGAGATATACTAAAACATATCTTATTGTAAATATGTATTCTATTCCTTAGTAGCTTGCTTCCCTTCTAATTTTATCTTCATTGATTTTGTTTGGGTGAAAAGTTTTAATTATATGTAATTAGCATAGTCCAGTTTTTCCTTCTGCTAACAAATGTTTGATAACAAATTCTTTTGTAATCTATAGTTTCTGATTCTGAAAATGTCAGAAAGATATTTTCTTTCATTCTCTTCTAATTTGTTTGATGATGATGATGTCATGCTGTATGTCTAATCCTGCATTTATTTGAAGCTTTTCTTGGTATGTGATATGATTTGTTGGTCTAAGCCTTTTTTATAATGGCTTTTTCAGTTTTTCACACAGTTTTTTGTCAAAAAATGAATTCTTATTCCAATATATGTAACTTTGTATTTGCCAAATGGTACATTTGATTGTGGAATTGATTTTTTTTAAAGTTCTTGTATATGAATGATATGGGGGGGAAAAAAAGAACTATGCATAGGGAAACTAAATTCTCTTCTATTTTGCTTTAATCAGATTACATTTAAAATATGTTTAGTTTTACTCCTCATATACTATGTATTTCAGAACTATCTAAGAGATAGATAAATGAGATAATAGATAAATGAGGGATGATAGATAAAATAAGAAAGAGATAAGATATAGAAAGATAGGAGAGAAAAATAAAAGAAAGAGCAAGGAGACATATCTCTATTCATCTACTCTGAACTGGTTTTTATCTATGTTTTGTTGATTTACTTTTGGTCATTGTTCCTTTTTAAAATTTTAAAGAAAATAATGGTAAGAAAATAAGGATATATTTACAAATTATGTTTTTTATGACCCCTTTTCACTTGAAAAAAATTATGTGACTTTGGATATATATAAGAATATAAAATAGGTATACAAATGAAACATTTGCTGGTAATAAATCATAATTTCCTGACCTCCACATTCAATTAAGAAATTCCATATGGGGTTGCAACCTACAGTTTAAGAAACTGTACTTTAGAGCGTAGCATACTGATATTATCTTGGCAAAGATACTGGTGTGGTTTGCCATTTCCTTCTCTATTAAAGTAGACAGTAATTGAGTGACTTGTCCAGAGTCACAAAATTTTTTAGTATTCTAGGCAGGATCTTAACTCAGTCTTCCCTGACTCTAGGGCGAGTACACTATCCGCTAAGCCATATTTAAAGTTAGAATATTATAAATAACAATCTTTCTGTGACTGAAAAGTTAGGTTCTTATAAGTTACAGCCTCTTTGTGATTCTTATGTGTAAACTGAAAGAAGCAGAATCAATAGTTTCAAAGTGTAAATCTATGTCTATATCTCACTTAATAGATTTGTAAATTTGAATTTCTGTTATCAATAGTAAAACTGTATTTTTATCCCTATGACATTTTACATTCAATTTGATCCACCATCACAGTTTGTTGAGAGTGGGGATACTGACCAACATTTCATATATTAATTCTGAGTCATCTTCAGGTTTGGTAAATATGCCTTCATTTCTTTATTGAAACTATTAATAATCAAATTCATTAGCATAGGACCACACAAACTCCTGGGTCCCTCCTCTGAGTCTTTTCCCAAGCCAGCATAAAAGCATCAGTAACTATTATTAATTCTGTCTGTCATTATAAAGGGTTCTAATACATCTAATCATTCTATTATCTAGTGTACATCTATCCTTTTTGTCTACAAAATGAGTTAAAGAATCCTTGTCAAATCCTTTCTTTATATCTAGGCAAAATATTTCTATAATCCTCTACCACCTAATAACTTGTTCAAAATAATGAGGCAAATCTAATTTGAAAAGTTTGTATTGAAGCTATCAATGTTCTTTTCAATCACTGATTCCTTTTCTTGTCATTCATTAAGCATTGCATGAAAGCTAAGTTCTAACATTTAGTCAATGTTACTTGAGCTTCAAAAGCCCCTTCTGCACTAGGAACACAGGTAGTGTCAGACTCTAAGAGAATCAGCATGAGTTTCCATGTTCCCTGACTTCTTGCCCTTAAAATTTATGTAGAAATGTTCTAAAAAAAATCAACTTTTTTAAAATTAAGGAGTAGTTGGGAATTTTAAAAGTAGTCTCCTGGATAAAGAAATAAGCAAATAAATAGCACTAATCCTCCTAACTATTCATTATTTCTATATCTTTTCCCAGATTCATTTGGACAAACATTTTGCTTAACTGTTAGTATACCTTTTAGTGAAAAATCAAATCAGGATATTCAATTAACTTGCCTTAATCAGAGAAAACATTTTGTTCTCATCGTTATTATCATTTTCCCCCTTCTCTCTCCGAAAGCTCTGTTGAGTGAACCAAGAGAATAATCACCAGCCTTTGAGTCCATTCCAAAATTATGAACTGGCCATAATATTGAAGTCACTAGATGAGGTTATCTACAAAGTCATTTCTGAAAAACTATAGTCTATCCATTTTTTTTTTCTATAAGATTCAGAAACCAAAGGTCCAAATGTTATAGTTCCCCTGAAACTTAACTCCCATAATTCCTATTTAACTTGAAAAAAATTCTGTCCTTCTCTGAATATTGGTCCCCATCTTTCCTTCTCTAATGTTGCGTGTCTCTCTATATTTGTCTTTCTCCTATACCCATGTTTCTTTCTTCTTCATTCCTTTCTTCCTACTTCATTGGATTTAAACAACTGCAATAAATAAATTACTAATCATTACAGAGATTAATCTCTGGGTGGTATTTATCTATAATTTTGATAACTAGATGATAGATCATTCAGAAGCTTAGAATTTCATCTCATGTAATAGTGTATTAAGAAATGCACTGATTCTGGAAGAACAGTGTTGGTTACCAATAACATATTAATTATCATGGATTATTTTTTTCTTTATTTCAAGTGGGTGGGATTGTACTAGATAACTTCCAAAGTCCCTTCTATTCCTAAAATACTAAGTCTATACTTCATGAAGGAGACAGATGAGTCAGGAGAAAAAATGGAAGGTCAAATCACACGTAAGAGCTAGAGAGTGGGTTATAAACCAAGTTATCTACTCCAAGTACCAGTTATATCAATCAGGGATCTTGGTAAGCAAATGATCAATGCAAAAGGGAAGTTAACTGAAGCAAAGTCCACAACTCTTTAATATTCTTTTCATGTTGGAGCTGTTGTTTCATCATTAATCATATTTAGTTGCACCTGTAATTATTTTTCATACCCTTAATATGCCAATTTTATTACAGTGACTGCTCTCAGGAGGTTTATAACAGTGATTAAAACCACGTTAATTGTTCCACACATTTTAGGATTGTTTCAAAGTCAATGTGATGAAAGCCAAAAAGGAAAAAAAAATGCAAGGTTACCAGAAGTATAGAAACTTTAGATTATGGTTAAACTTTAACTACTGGAACTCTTAGATTTAAAAAGAAAATATAAGAACAAACTACATATATTTGGTGGATGAGGAGAGCATTAACCTCAGAAAATTTTCATATCCATTACTTTTAGGTAAACCTGTCAAATAACAGAAATTATTATTAACATTTTCGGGTGAAAAAAATTGATCCTTAGATAAAATAGATGGCTCAAGTTTTATAACAATGAGTGGCAATACTAGTACCATAATCCAGATTCAAAGGCTTAACCAATAAAGCAATCATTGTATTCTTTAAGTACTATTACTCAAGATTAATTTTATATAATATAATTTCAAGGTTAATTCCAATGTTAATACAAATTATGAGAGGAAACTCAGTTGTAATATTTTTCAAGATAGTCTCTGTCTTTGAATCCTATTCTTTCTTACAACCTTGAATGTGGAAATGTCTTTAGGAGATTCTTTATTTGTTGATTGGTTTTTAGTTATCTTCAGTTCTTGTGTAAAAAATCCTCAGTAAAGAAGTCTTAGTGGGATTGCCAGAGCTACAGAAAGAATATATCAAGGATCACACATTTAATAAGAATCAGGATCAAGGTTACAACTTAGGTCTTCTTGACTGCAAATACTCTATTGAGCCTGTATGTTGTCTCTTACACTTTTTTTTATCTTTTCAGGGAATACAGTAAACTTCATATTAATCAATCATAGTAGCTGAAGATACAAACACCAAAGCAAAAAAAAAAAAAAAAAAAAAAAAAAAAAACCCTCAAAGAGCTTATAGTGTCATTTAGGTAACCCAGTTGGAACACATATAAGTGAATAGGCAGATAGATAGATAGACAGATAGATAGATAGATAGAAAGAAATTGATTTTAAGAATAAGGCACGATAATCTAAAGACATAAAAATTTCAATGTAGAATCTACCATGAGATAAGTTTTGAAAGATACTTGAAAGAGAATAGGAATTCTGAAAGATGGAGATGTGGAGGAAGAATATTTGAGACTTCAAGGGCATCCAGGACCAAGATCTGGATATAGGAGTTGGCATACTGATAGGATAAACAGGAAGATGCCCAGATTAACTGGATTGCCGGGTGCACTGAAGGAGAATGTATACAGCAAAGATGGAAAAGCATGTTAGGGCCAGGTTAAAAAGGTCTTTAAATGTCATAATCTAGAAAAATTTCCTCTTCTAGAAATATTGGCTTTGATTAGTTCTGTTCTCATTTCTCTTTCTGTTTCCAGACCAAGGAGTATGTAAATTGATTTCATAAAAAACTCATGTTATCAAATTCCCATATGGAAATTGTTACAATATTACATGTTATAATAATATAATATAGTATTAATTATGTCATTTATGTTATATGTTTCAATATTATAATAACCCTTTGGTTAGTGTTTGGGATAATCTATAGATCTGGTAGAAATATTGTTCTGGTTTTTTTTTTTTTTAATTTTTAATTTTTTGCCTTCAGTGCAGAACAATTACAACAAACTTGACAAGAGAGCAATTCCTATAACTCTTTGAGATTTCTTCTATGTATATTCTTTGTCTGCATTTGTGTTTTGGTCTGCCCTGTCACCATAGTAGCTTTCTGGTCAAGGTTCTTTTATGTTTCTTGCTCATTTTCTTTCCTTTTCTTTTGGTATTTCCTCTTAAAAAAAAAAAAAAAAAACTGTTATGGTTTAGTTCTGCTTCTGGTGTAAAAGGGGCATTATCCCAAACTCCCTGTGCAGCTCTGAGACTCGGCTTTCAGGACAGGGGCTCCTTGTATTTGCAAGGGATTAGCTTGGCTGCTCTTTCCAGGAAATAGCTTGATTTCCTAGAGTTTGCTTTCTTAGTTGGGACTGGAAGCTGTCATACTCCTTTGCTCATCTACTGAGTCAGAGCTAAGGACCTTAATTGCTTATTTGCTGTGATTAAGACCCTCTCACTGGCTTTCCTAAACTCTCTATGATCTAGGCTGAACACTCGTTTTGCCCCAGTGAGATGGACCTTTCTTGAAGTTTGTCCAATCTATCTTGAGCTGGAGGGTCACTTCATTCCATCTGATTCTGTTCAGAGGCTTGGATTCGTGTGATTTTCAAGAGAAAATGGGAGAGCTAGAGCAATTTTCTAAATTTGCTCTGCCATCTTGGCTCCACCTCTAGAAGTTCCTCCCTTCTCTTCCCTTCCCTCTCACACTTCATTTTTACTCCTTCCTCTCATTTCCCTTCTTCTCTCCCTTCCTTCCCTTTGTTTCTCTCCATTTCCTTTCTTTCCTTTCTTCCCTTTCTTTTTTTCCTCCTTCCATTTCCTTCCCTTTCTTTTCCTCTCCCTCCTCTTCCATTTTCTTTTTTCCCTTCTCTTCCCTTCCCTTTCTTCCTTCCCCTTCTTTGCCTTCTTAATTCTTTCTCTCCTTTTTCTTCCCTCCCTTTTCTTTCCTCCCTCCTTCCCTCTCAACCACCCTTCCTTCTTTCTTTCTTTCTTTTCCTCCTTCCATTCCAGTTCTTATGCAGAATCAAATTTAATTATCTTAGTACTAAATATAAATATTGTACACAATTACAAATTATACTGTTTTAAAAAACCATTACAATTCTTATCAAAGATTATTGCCTGGCAGATTAGGAGCCAAGGTGACAGAGTAATGGTAGGAACTTGCCCAACCTCTCCCTCAAACTGCTCCACATCCCTTTAAATAATGACTCTAAACAAAATTTAGAGCATCAGAATATTTTCCTCACAAAGGCAACTTAGAAGTTCAGCTGAAAATGTCTATGACACCAAAGTGGAAGTCCCAGTGCAGTTACAGCTCAGTGCAACCATTGAATCAATAGCAGTCCTGATGGCTTCCAGACCTCTCAGCCCAGAGACACCAAAGAGGAGCTGGAAGGTCAACAGAAAATGTCTATGTAACTACAGTAGGGGCCCAGAACACAATCCCAGCACAGGCCCAGCACAGGCCCAGCTCTGGCCCAGTCCCCAACATCAACAAGATGAAACATCTGAATCAGTAGCAGTGCTGGAGGCTTCTGGACCTCTCAGATCTGGAATACCAAGGAGGAGTTAGAAGGTCAGTGGAGAGGGTCTGTGGCAATAGGGTAGGAGTCTAGTGTGCAATCCTAGTGCAATCTCAGTCCTGGGAGCCCCAGCTCCTGCCAGCAACTATATCTTATAGCTACTGTGGTGGCGGGACCCATCTAACATCTCCAGGACAGAAAAGAGTGTTTGTGATCACATTCCTAGAAGGATTTCTGAAAATAGCTGCACAAAATTCCTGAAGCTTAGGACAGAGCATTCTCCTCTCTAGAAAGAGAGTCTTACTTTACAAAGAGTTAAAAGCAGAGTCATAGGCTAGGAAAATGAGCAAAAATCAAAATTCTCACCATTTAAAGTTATGGTGATAAAGAAGATCAAAACATACACTCAGAAGATGATAACAAAGTCAAAGATCCTACATCCAAAGTCTCCAAGAAAAATAAGAATTGGGCTCAGGCCATGGAAGAAATCAAGAGACTTGGAAAATTAAGTAAGAGAGATAGAAGAAAAAATAGAAAAAAAATTGGGAGGGGTGAAAAAGGAAATGCAAAAAGCTAATGGGGAGATGAATGCCCTAAAAAACAAAACTGGCCAATTGGAAAAGGAAATTGAAAAGATCACTGAGGAAAATAATTCCTTAAAAAATAGAATTGAGCAAATGGAAGCTAATGACTTTATTAGAAATCAAGATACAATAAGACAAAACAAAGAAAAAAGAAAAAAATTGAAAAAAGAGAGATATTTCATTGGAAAAACAACTGACCTGGAAAATCGATCCAGGATAGATAATTTTAAAATTATTGATCTTCCTGAAAGTTATGATCACAAAAAGAGCCTGGGCATCATCTTTTAAGAAATTATCAAGGAAAATTGTCCGATACTCTAGAAACAGAGGGTAAAATAGAAATGGAAAGAATGCAATAATCACCTCCTGAAAGAGATTTCAAAGTAAAAACTCCCAGGTATATTATAGACAAGCTTTGGAATTCCCACATTAAGAGAAAATATTGCAAGTATCCAGAAAGAAACAATTCAAGTATAATGGAGCCACAGTCAGGATGACACAAGATTTAGCAGCTTTTACATTAAAGAACAGGAGGGCTTAGAATATATTTCAGAGAGCAATAGAACTAGGATTTCAACCAAGAATCACATACCTAGAAAAAATGAATATAATCTTTCAGAGGAAAAAGAATCATTCAGTGAAACAGAGGATTTTCATAATGAGAAGACCACAGCTGATTGTAACTTTGATTTTTAAATATAAGACTCTGGAGAAGCATAAGGAGGTAATCAGGAAAGTGATATCATAAGGAAAATTAATAAGGTTAATCTGTTTATATTTCTATATGGTAGAATGATACTTGTAACTCATTAGAATATTCTCATTATTCTGATAGTTAGAAGAAGTATGTATAGACAGAGGGCAAGAGATTGAGTTGAATATAAAGGAATAAGATATTTTTTTAAATGATAAAATTAAGGGATGAGAAAGGAATGTACTGGAAGAAAGGGAAAGGGTAAAGTGGAATGGTGCAAACTATTTGCCTTTTAAAAAAGAGCGAAGAAAAAAATTTTACAGTGGAGAGTAAGAGGGAGAGGAAAGGGAGAGTGAGTAGACCTTACTCTAATCAGAAGTGGCTGAAATAGGAAATAACATATAATTCAGTTGGAATATAGATATCTATCTCACCCTGAAGGAAAATAGGAGGGAAATGGGATGTAGGGAGGTAGGGAGGTGATAAAAAAAAACAAAAACAAAAACAACAACAACAACAAAAAAAAAAAAAAAAAACGAGAGCATATTGGGGTTGGGTATGGTTTTATGGTTTGAACCAAATATTTTCAAAGAGGGAGAGGGTGAAATGAGTCAGAAAATAAGTGTGGGAGCAATACAATTAGCAATAGTAATTGTCAAAAAAAGATTTTTGTCTGATTTGTCATTTTAAAAGCATCTCTCCTCACACAAACAATTTTTTAAAAAAATAAAATAAACATGGAAATAAAAACTACAGTGTATGTATAGGGGGGAAATAGAGAAAAATCAAAGTAAAACTGAACTTCCTCACTCAAAAAGAAACTATAGTACTAACTGGAGTCTCAGAAAATGTTGGTTTTTTTTCACAAGCACAAGAAACTAAAAGTTACTTTCCCTTTCTTCCACCACCACCAAAGAAGAGAAATTAAGCTTTTCCAGATGAAAATTAATCCAGCATTCCCTTTGGTTTATAGGGAGATACAAAATGGAGCTCTTAGCAAATCCTCTCCATTTATCCTTTAAATATACTATCCCAGGAATCAATAATATGCACAGGGAAATCCTACTGATTTCTGGGTAATGGGAGTAGAAACAACAACAATAATACTTCTATTTCAGATTACATGAAATTTTTCTAAAGTATTAAAGTCAAGGCAAAGGGTAATTAAAAATGGTATTTTTAAGTGACCCATAAAAAACAAAATTTATGGAAAAAGTAAGCAAGCAATTTCAGATGAGTCTTGAACACATATGAAGCTCCCAATGAATAATGAATTTGGGGTTAATTACAATCACCCTTCAAAAATTGAAAGCACCCCCACATCTATTATCAAATAACTTCAATGTCATTTTGAAACATCAGAGTAAGAATTCCATGGAGAAGGACTCAAATGATTCAATTCAATTCAATTAAAAATGTGTATAAACTATTTTCTATGTGCAAAGAACTCTTAAGGTAGATGTTATTACTCAGTCTGTCAACAAGTATTTACTGAGTGATTACTATGTGTCAGAAACTTCAGTAAGCACTGGCATACAAAGAAAGGCAAAAAGTCACTGTTCTTATGGGATTCATCATAAAATAAAAGGGAGTACAAGGAAACAGCCAAGTTTAAGTAAGTTATAGACAGGATAAATTGGAGATCATCAATAGAGAAAAGGCACTAGAGTTAAAGGAGTGGGGTCAGAAAAAAGGCTTTTTTTGTAAATCAGATTTTAGATGGGACATCAATGAAGTTTGTAAAACAAGAAGGTATAGTTAAAGAATAATTGAATTCTAAGCATGAGATACAGTCAGTGAAAAACAGTAAATCTAGGATTTAAAAGATGTTCCATTTTGTGTGAGTAAATAGCAAAGAAGTCAAAGTCACCATATTTCAAGATATTAGGAGTCAGGAAGAGGAGTACCCTTGTATGAAGGGGTTTAAGGAGAAAGCATAGGAATCGGTTGAAAACTGAGGTGCATCAAATTTTAATATTTTGATTGATTGGCCACTTAAATTGTAAACTCTCAATTAAAAAAAATGAATTTGCATTTAAAAAATAATTTAATTGCTAAATACATTCTGACACCTTCCCCGCCCCCCACCCTTACCCACAGGGTTTCCCCTTGGTTTAGAAAAATTAAAAAAAAAATAAAATTCAGTCAGTATGTGAATTGAGTCTTCTAGTATGTGCAGTATTAATCATTACTCATCCATAGCCCCTATGCTCTATAAATGAAAAATACATTTAAAAAATATTTTATATAATTTAATTATAAGTATAAAAATCAATGATCATCTTAATATGGTTACTCCTTCCATCAATACAATCCATGAAAAAGCTTCACTAAATTCTCCTTTGGTCCCAACTTGGGACAAAATAGTTTAATTTAATTCCATTGTTGTGTTTATTTTACATTTCCATTTTAGTAGTCACTGGATATATTGTTTTTCAAATTCGACTTACTTCCTTCTAAATCAGTTCTTATAAACTGTCTCAAGAAATTTTGCTTTCATAGTGAACATATTTCCATTAATGTTTTTGATTCTTTTTTTCCTGCTAGATTGTCCTTGACTTCTATATATTTATATTTCCAATCTATTGTTCTCATTTCTATTTCTTTGGTAATATTTACCATTGTAGATTGACTTTTTTTTTCTATTCTGCATTTTTTTCCCATGCAGGCCATAAATTCTGTTTTCATAATTTTCATTTTTAAAATTCTTTTGGGAACAATGTGTTATGATTCATGTTCTCAAATTTTACAGGGTACTCTGTTTCATTAAGTTTTGGACCATTTTTCTTAGTTTTGTAGTATTTATTCACAGATGCCTGAATGTGTTTACTAAGTCTAGAGATTTTTTTTTTTTGAGTAATGTCTTTCCTGTTAATTTATCTGCTTATGTTCAAGGTGTTGGAGACTTCTTCCTGATATCTTTGATGATCTTCCACCACCCCATAGCCATAAACAAATTTCCTCTATTCAATTTCTGACTATTCTCTTCCATTAGAGATTTCTTTAATGGCTGCATCTCTAAATAGCTCAACCTCTCCTCCCATTTAATTAGCAGTCTACTAAAAGCCTTAAATGCCTTTTGAGTGGTCACACCAGATCCCATCTGGAAGCTATGATTTTTCCCTTAGATTTAGAGGATTGTTTCACTTTACACACACACACACACACACACACACACACACACACAGAGACAGAGAGAGAGAGAGAGAGAGAGAGAGAGAGACAGAGAGAGAGAGACAGAGAGACAGAGAGACAGAGACAGAGAGACAGAGAGACAGAGAGACTATCCTGCTATTATTTCCTGGTATCCTTCTTGTTTCTTAGTTTTCTGATCTCACAAAAATTTAAATATTTGCCAAACTGCTGTCATGCTGTACTATCCATCCTGGCACTAGTAGGCAAAGTTTTGCAGTACTGATGCTATGGGGTTGCAGTTGTGACCAATTTGTCGATTTAATTTCTACAGTTGGGAGTGGGGATTTCATGGAATGGAAGAAGGGAGGACATCTCCTGAATTGAATTTTGCTGTTAGCCTGTGTCAGATCCTTGGCTCTTCCAGTAGAACCTTGCTTCCAGAATATCTGGACATGGGAGAGGTGCTAAGTGTGCTCAAGATCATTATTGATTCATTTTTTAATTTTCTTTTGGCTTCTATGTGTTCTCAGTCATATAGACAGTTGAAGTCACTAGTCTTCGATGAATAATTTTTATTTTGCAGAGAAACATGTTGTGTCATCAGAGAAAATATATAGGTCTCAATCTGGTCATTCACCTATATCTTATGGAACAATAATAAACTCTTACAACCAACAATTACCATTTGGTTCTTATCCAATCAAAGTATGTTAGTTTTATTTCTACTTTTAAGCTAGTACGAAATTACTAGTATGAAAGCTCCATGAGACTTTTCTATAAAACACATTTTTAAAAGTTTCAGTTTATATAGATTATGTATTGAATTTGCTGAAGTGCCTTATGCAAATCTTAGCAAAATGGGCATAAAACATAGGCACTTTGGGTATGTGAGACTATATGTATAATATTGTAATCATAAAGATAATAGAAAATCAGCCCATTCATGCAAACTCCCCAGAATAAATCCCTTTCAAGGAAAAGTTCCATCGATTTTTTGTAATTACCTTTTTATTATGTTTTTCATTAATATCACATCACATCTTACTGTAGTGAATTTATAATTGCAGAGAGAACTAGCTTATGTTATTAACTCAAATAAAAAGGACTATTTCTAAAAAGATTTTTGTCTGACTAATAATTAATATTTTAAAATGTCTTCCTTATGTTAAAATTCAATACAATTCAATTTAAGAAAACAAACATTTATTAAGTGCCTATTTTCTACAGCTATTCTGTTTATCGCTTGTGATACAGAGACAAAAAGTGGAAGCATTTCTGATTTCAAAAGATCTATTTTCTATTGACAATTAGGAATGATCATATAACTCATACTCATTCATTATATTAGAGCTTGTTTAAACACAATGTTTAATACAATAAAACTATAGATCCACACACTAACTCTATTGCACACATATATTTTTTTTCTTTTTCTCTTTAAAAAAAAAAACATATTTTAACGAAATATTTGGCTCAATTCTGGGATCCTCATTCCAGTGGATTCTCATGTATTAATAAGTGGCTCATTTATTATCCATGATCCTTATTATATAGTTAATTCAAATATTTATATATAATAAACTTACTTATATAACATGATAGATCGGTATGTTTAACCTTATCTCAATCATTAACTAAACACAATGTGCAGAAGATCTTGGTAGGAAAGAAAGAAAATAAAAAGAAACATTTATTCAGTATTTTTTCATCTTCTGAGGAACTCTGCTAAACAGTGAGGAAATAAACAAGCAAAAAGGAAATAATATCAAAAGGAAAATGGTAGGCATCAACAACATATAAAAAATTATGTAATACAGTTTGTAGCCTCATAGAATGTACAATCTAGTAACTGTTTTTTTGTTAAGTTGTTTTAATTTTTTCTCACTTTTCATGATCTCACTTGATATTTTATTGGAAAAGTTACTAGAGTGGTTTGCCATTATCTTCTCTAGCTCATTTTACAGATGAAGAAGCTGAGGCAAACAGTATTAAATTTTTTGTCCAGGGTCACACAACTAGAAAGTAGAAGGCCAGATTTGAACTCAGGAAGATTTTTTCCTGACTCCAGGCACCACTGTATATCCATTATCCTACCTAAGTATACTAGTAAATATGGGAATTTTTTTTTTCTATCCAGCATCACTAGGCTGTGCCAATTAATGTCTTTTGATCAACAAGCATTTATTAAGCACTTAATATAGTCAAACAATCCACTACCTTTTTGAATATTTATAGGATGACATAGGATAGGTAGATTGTGATGTGAATTACTGGAGGAAATACCCACAACAATAATATCACAGATTCAGTGAAGCTTAAAGTAATATAGGACTCATCAATTCTAAATATAGAAAAATTTATTAGAAAATCTAAACTAATTTTCAGTGTTTCAAGTTCCCCGGAAATCCAGCATTATAATAGAATAGCATTAGATGAATTACCCACAAAGGGACCCTAAATCCTCATTCTCCCAATTAATTTGTTTGTTCAACAGACTATTTAATTCTGGCTTTTGTTCATATTTTTGAAAAGTACAAAATGATCTAATAATATCATCTTTACTTTTCTCCCCAGAAGAAATTTTGATATATAAATAATAGTGTATCCTAACATTTGGACAACCCACAATTTACACATAATCCAACCTCCTTACATTTATTTTATTTTTATCTTTATTTTTATTCCACATATACTTAAGTATATACTTCCCCAATTAGAATGAACTCTTCTTGAGAATAAGGATTAATTCAGTCTCTGTATCTATCTATCTACCTATCTATCTATCTGTTTATACACACACACACACACACACACACACACACACATATCATTTTTCCAGTCCTGATATACAGCAAGAAGAGCAGATAGACATTATCTGTGATTTCATTAGTGTTTGGCAATTCTAGGTGAGGGAATTCCCACTTTCAATGCCGGTGGTTATGTTAGCCATAATTTATGAGTGCCTAACACTCTCTTAAGTTTAAGTGATTTGCACAGGGTCACGTAGTCATTATGTCATAGGTGGGATTTGAATTCAGATCTTCCTGCTTTAAGACCAATTCTCTATTAACTATACCACTTTGCTTCTTTGACAATAGTGGGTCTTAATAAATACTTGTTTAATAATGCATTAAGTTGTTGAAAATAATAGTAGAAAAAAGACAACTTTAGTTATGATGTCAGAGTAACAAAGTCTTCCAAATGGGTCAAATTAGTAGCATTTTTCCTCTTTCTGCATTTTTTTCCTTTTTTAGGTGTTCTTATCTTGTGCTAGTTGGTAGTACCATGGCCACCTATAAATAATCGATACAATTTGATACAATTAGTGTACTAAAAACTATGTTAAGAGCTGGAAATACAAAAAAGAAAAAATAAAGACAACATACAAAAGAAAGCTGGAAAAAGTCAGGAGTAGAGAAACCAGGAGATTCCTTGTTGCTTTAGTTTAAATTAGGAGAGGTGCAGATGGAAGGAGGAGTGAGCTGGAAGTCCAATTTCCACTTTCTGGAAAGGAAAATTTTGGGAGGAGTTTAGTGTTCCACTGTCTAACTCTCTAATTATAGGGAAGAGGAGGCTGAGGAGTAGTAACCAAGGGTGTTTGTTCAGCAAAAAAAAAATTAGCATCTCTAGGGTGACAGATTGTTGACCTGCTTATATGCCCCTTTGATGTCCAACTGTCACCCAAATGTCACCTGTGACTTCAAGATGCTGTGGTATGTACAATATCAACATTCCATAAAACCATTTTTGGCATTTGGGCTACAATTTGAGGATTATCAACAAGCCTCAGATTCCCTGGTGAGTTAAAAGGATGTCTACCCCAAACATGAGTGGGTGAGTAGAACAATTTCTTCCAGTGACCATGAAGGCAACTGAAATAGGCATTATGGAATACTTGGAGCTTAGTCAGACTTTGAAAATGCCAAAATCATCTACCGTGTCACTAGTCAGTCTAAATTTTGTCTTCACCAGACTTTTGATGACTGGAAGAGAGAGTGAGGCTGATGACTGTATTGCTCTGCCTTACATAAATGCAATTCACCCTCAAATCAATATATTACTGTATGATGCCATTAGTTTTCTTTGAAAAAAAGAGAAACAGCATCTACGGTGTGAGTTAACATGGTAATAAGATTACAAGTGGTCAGTTTATCCTGAAAGGACCATCTTGTTCACCAGGGAGAACTACTGATGAAAAATTGAGAAGAGAAGCTCAAATCTGCTCCATTTTTCTGACCAGAGTTAATTCTCTCTTCTTTAGTCAACCTAGTTATCTCTTCATACTGTATTAGTGTTAAGGTATTGCACACATCAAATCAGCTTTAGTCCACTGCTGCTCAGAACTCCTGAACTCAAGCAATCCACCAGCCTCAGCCTTCCTACCAAAATTTGGTGTGTGGTAAAAAAAAAAAAAAAAAAATAGCTCAATAAGGATCTTTAAGCAAAGATCTGTGTGAACACTTCCAGGATGAGTTCTAGTGGGGATTTCTTTTTGTTGCATGTTGAACTAAATGGCACTCAAGATCCTGTACAACTTGAAAATCTTGTGATTTCATATAAATGCCATCTATTATTATTTTTACTGCATTTGAATAAAAAAAGTCTGAGAAAATGGAAGAAAATGTAATTATTATCAAATGGCTATTTATGAAAAGTGGTTTTTCACATGTACTTTTGCCTGAAGTGGAACACCTTAATCTCTCCACATCTACATAAATACTCTCTCCCTTCCTATTCTTTTGTAAGGAAGAGCAAGCACTAATTGTCCCTAATTGGATTTTGATGGGTTCTTACCTAATTAGCGCTTAAAGAGTTTTTACAAACTTAACAAACTTAATGAATCTCTATCCTCTTCATACAAACATCTCTTTCACATTTTTTAGAGATCAGCACAAAAGATGCCTAATGAAAAAAAAGAAAAAGAAAAAGAAAGAAAAGAAAAAGAAAAGAAAAGAAAGATTTGCATTTTCATTATGCTGTCTGACCTAAGAAGCAATGAACATTTTTGATCTCATCTCTCTGTTTGAAAGATTCAGTGTTTTGGTTCTGACATATTGCTAATGTGAGCAGATATGTCTTTATTGCACTGACTACTAATTAATCTTCCTAATTACAGCATCTCCCAAAATGAAGCAAGATCAGATGTAGCTAAGAAAGAAGAAGCTGCTTCGACTGCTACATGGTTGATTCACCATCAAATAGGGAAGTCTTCAACCAAATAGCTCATTCTGGGACAACTGACTTGATATTATAATTATTGTTAATGAGCTCAGAAATAGCCTTGTGCTCATTCAACTTTTAGAGGAAATATCCATGTTGTATATTTGGTGTAATCGTAGTTTCTCGAGCCATCTACCTCTGTAAGATTTCTAGTTATGGCCACCATAGTGTAATTATTTAGTAACTACAGATAATGTGTGACTTCCTTAGTCAAAAGATTTCCTACTAATATGACCAAAACTCTGATTATAAAATCCAGGTAACATTCTGTGGATAATTCACGATTACTAATTGGAAGTACAACTATGAGCAAGAATAGAAGAAAAATGGAGGGCAATATCTGCAAGGGCTCACATAGATCCAGAAAACAATTTGATTGGATTTTTGTATGTGTAATATCTCTGTGCCCTCTTGTGACACTTTGAAATGTCAGGAAGATGACAACGAGGTTCCAAACTCTATGATAAGAAGAGCAGTCCAGAAATGTCTATCTTATTTTTGTTCCCATCTGCCATTGCCCAGGAAACATGACAGGTCCATCCAGGGCAGTAACCCTCAATACTGATGCACTAAGATCTCGTACTATTTTGGGAGAGGGGGCTTAGTAATAAGCAAGAAAATGGGTCTCAAAACACTGGATTTTGAGATAGAGTCTGTAACCTTTCAGGCAGTGTATCTCCTGTGTTGTCATTCTTGCTCATTCCAATCTTTTTTTATATATTTTGGTTGAGTCATGCAGAGCTGACAGTGATTATAGGGATAGGTGGGAGGAGGGGGAGAAGTTGTATACTCACCATATAGCCTGTTAAACAAAGATCCAGCTGGTGTGCCAGAACAAAAACAGGAAGAAGGGCAGGGAAAGGGGGAAAGGCTGAAAATGAGTGAAGTCTTCAAAATGTCCAAGAATAAGTCCTAAGAAGATTTCAATTTTTTCTACATATTATGAATATGAGTGAGTAGTCCAGTATTAAAACAGGGAGATGAGTCTCAGAGTTTTTTTAACGGTTATTTTCAAAGTTAACATGCCAATTTATCCATTATTTTAGCATGTTCTGAACCCCAATGATTAAAATCATTAATTTAATAAGAACTTAGGAGAAAAAAAAAGCCAAAACAAAACCAAAACATTGTTAGTAAATTGGAATACTGTTCATAAATCATGGAAATGTTATTGTTGTTCAGTCATTTTTCAATGGTGTCTGACTCTTTGTGACCTCATTTGGCAAAGATACTAGAGTGGTTTGCCATTTCTTCCTTCTCCTCTTCATTTTACAGATAAGGGAAAACATAGCTAGTAAGTATCTGAAGGTGGATTAGAACTCAGGAAGATGAATCTTCCCAAGGATAGGTTTGACAGTATGTTCACTGTGCCACTGAATTGTTCACATTAATCACAGAATAGAATTTATCCATAGAAATTAAGTAAAACAAGTAATTAGCAGAGCAGACAGAGTACTGTGCTTGGACCCAAGAAGAGACTATTTAAATCCTCACTTAGATACTTGGATATGTGACCCTGGGAATGTCTCCTAACCTCTATGTACCTGTTTCTTCATCTGTTGAATCATAAAATAATAGCACAGTTTTTCAAGGTTGTTATGAAGATACTGTGTTTTTTATTAATAAGCAAAACATTTTTCTAATGTTAAACATTATATAAAAGCACTAGTGTGTACTGTTCATGGTGGTAGTGATAGGAGGGATAGAAAGATTGTGGTGAAAAGAATGGCAACTTTTCTAACTCCTGAAGGAGATAAAAGAAAAACAAACAAACATGGAATTTTGAAATCATATTGAAAAATGATTCAATAAAAAGTCATCCAACATATGAAATTTAGAGAATATTGTTTCTGGGGTCACGGCCCCAGGGCATGCAATTGTTTTCATGCAGTTTTTTTGTCCTCCACATTGTTCACTGTACATTCTATAAATGTGAAATTCCATGGAGGTCATACCCACATAACCCATTTGCAAATCATTTCACCTGGGCCAGAACTATACACATTTATTCTTATGTATTTGGACTACAGGAAGAAGTACCACCTCTGTGTTATCAATTGTGTATCTTACATGGAACCTTACCTTTAGTATCTAAGTTGTTATTAGACCATGGAGGAAATGTTGAGCTTTTAGAAAAGTTGATGGAAAAAAGATTAAGTGAAAAAAATGAACCTTCTGACTCTCCTTTAAATTATATTGTATATTAGCCTGCCTATTTTCTTTTGCCTTACTGTTAAACTTTTCTGTCCTCCATGGATGTCTTCTCCAAACAAATCTTTCCTTAAGAGTAAAATAAGTATGGACTAAAGGGAGATGGCCTTGTGTCAAATATGTGCATGCACACATTCATGTAAATATACATATATATGAATGTTTTATTTATTATATATGTGTATGTGATATATACATAATTATATATATATAATGTATATATTTCAATTATACATTCAAATATTTTCCCTTTCATTGTTAGTATTCTTGTTAGTATTCCAAATAAAAGACATTGGTCTATGATTTTTTCTCCCATAAAGCATTTTTGGAAGTATTTGATACCTTTTCCAGCTCATTTAGACACATTTGTTGTTTTTGTTCCTTAGATTATTCTCAGATGTTGTGTAGCAGGTAGTCTTGGTGACAGTTCCCCACCTTGGATATTTTATCAGGGGATGGTGAGAGAAATCGCTTTTCAATGTGCTTTATTATGAATGAAAAAAAAAAAAAAAGCTGGCTCTTTAGTATAGTTTGGAGATTAAGGATATGTTTTGTTTGTTTTCCTTTTATTTATTTATCATTTGCATTTCATTATTTGCAATACATTTTTACATACATTAAATCTAAGTACCCAGCTTACAGGAAAATGTTTTCTTAAAATTAAGGGAATATGGCACCAAATGGTTTGGTTAAATGTTAATTCTATACTTGTGAGAACAGAATCATTGGAAATATAGAAAACCTTAATTTATATGCCTTAAATTATCATGTTAGAGAGATGAATGTGTGATGGAAAGATTCAACTTGCCAAGAGAAACATAATATTTAAAAATAAACTGTGGATAGTGCTGAAGAACTGAGCAGACAAGAGATGGAAAAAAAGATGATCAATAAGAATAAAGTGCTCTGATTATTATATATCTCATTGTCTATCTAATTGTAAGTTTTTTGAGGATACAAACTCTGTATCTTGATAACTTGCTCAGTCCCTAGGTCTTTCTCTAACATATAGTAGACTTTCAATGGTTTTATTAAATCTTGACTAGGAAGAAATATGGTTGAATAGAAAGTGCTTCAATTTGCTGTTTATATGGTGTTTGTAAGTTGAGGGTGATACTTTGTCTCAAATGATCAGATGACCAAGGAGCGTTTATTAAGTATATGCTATGTTCTAGACTCTGTGGTGGACTTTTTACACAGAAAGGCAAATGCTACCTATGTACCCTCTGAATAGTCATGTGAACACATTTTTTTTCAACTTTAAAATGAGGATGCTGGACATCTTTCTCCATCAGTTACTTCCAGACTCCAAATGTAGGATTCAAATTTTTGTGACACCAGAAATTGGGTAACAGTGAAATTTGGAGGAGGAAATGAAAGCTTTTGTATTTGTAGAGTAGTACTATGTGGTCTGTGAATGTCTGAGGGCTTATAAAATGTTCATAATAATTAGAATAGGAATAGTTCAATAATATTCCAACAATAGGGTTATTTGCTCCATGAGCCTAAATTTCAAATCCTCTAAATCTTACTTAACTTTTCCAAGACTTGATGTGTCCAACAATTCTGTGACTCTAGGGTTAATCTCTCTGAATTTAGTTAGACTAGGCTACCCATGGACATGTCACCAAAGCATCTCAAAGTAGACAAAGTCCATCAGAATTTGTTTTCTACTAGTTTACTTACTTTTAAAAAACTCAGGGCCATTCTCTCACTGTTTTGATTCGTCAGTGAAAGGCATTAGTGGAGGAATAATAATAAAAATAATATACAAATTTATGTAGTATCTAAAGACTCCCTGTATCTTTTATGTAGACTCCTTTAAGCCATCCACTTGATAGAAATGCAAAAGTCCCGTCTGGTACACTAAATCTAGAAATATCAGCACTCTCTTCTATAAACTTCAACATTCCCTTTCAGAAAAGTAAGGAAATTAGAATTGGGCAGACAGCCTCTGTATTTATAATGGGTTTCTGTATCTCTACTTCGGGAGTTATTTTGCAAAGCACTTGTATTTAATGTTTTTAGGTTCACTTGAAATCCCCCAGGGTTTTTCATTTAGCCAAGCAATCACAATCCACAAAGCTACCCAGTCGTACATCAATACAATATTGATATCCTTCACTAAAAAGAAATACAATTTTGAGGAAATTTTTAATGAATATTCCTGAAGAAATAGGGAAAGGGGGGGAGAAAAATGTTGTCCTAAGCAAGATTTGCCTATGTGAGAATCATATCCCATGCATAATATGATGGTAAGGCTTTGGAATATGTCCATTAAGTAGGCTGGCTGCAAATTTGTTTCACTAGTTAATTAAATCCAAGAATTTGTAAGACAGGTTGTCATATTATTTTGGATTCCATTTTTAAAACATGCAAGTCTGAAGGAATGTTAACGAGCTCTGAAGGGGTAGATGGGAGCATTGGCAAACTCCATCTGATCTGTTGCTAATCCTAGCAGGCGTTTTGTGCTAATTTTATTTCTCCTCTCCTGAAATGAAGTCAGTGTGGGTAAAAACTGGCTGAAGCAAGATACAGCTTTTTCCTTTCAGATGAAACTAAGCCTGATGGGAAAGGCCACTACTAAAATTTCTTATAGAATGACCTGACCAAAAAACATGGTAAACTATATCCTTAGGTGTAGAGGAAAAGATAAATTCAGTCTAATGTAATATCCCATCTCTTCCAGATATGAGTAATACTCATTTAAAAAGAAATATCACATACATGTTTATCCTCATTTTTCATGGCTTTCCAAAAGCAATTGCATAATGAGTTCTAAGAACTAAAAATATAGAATGGATAGAATTGGTACTATGGAAATAGCAATGGTCTGAAAGACAAAAATTTGAGGTTTAATCTTAAGTCTGCCAATTATTCTCTGTAATACTTTGAACAAGTTGCTTCTATTGTAGCTCACTCTCTCAGTGCTAGTGACTATATCCTCTGAGTGCCAGAGGATCCTTGAGGGACCTGTGGATGTCTTTTCTCTAATGCTGTTGGCTCAATCCCTAATCAGCTCTTTTCTTATTCAGTCTTAGCTCACAACAACTATTGTCCAGGTTCCTTTAACAACTTAAAATCAATTAGCTTTTAAAAATATTTACTTTGAAAATTAAGCAAGCCTGTTTGTAGTGGCTAGAAACTGGAAATTGAATGGATGTCCATCAATTGGAGAATGGTTGGGTAAATTGTGGTATATGAATGTTATGGAATATTATTGTTCTGTAAGAAATGACCAGCAGGATGAATACAGAGAGGCTTGGAAAGACTTACATGAATTGATGCTGAGTGAAATGAGCAGAACCGGGAGATCATTATATACCTCAACAACGATACTGTTTGAGGATGTATTCTGATGGAAGTGGATTTCTTTGACGAAGAGACCTAACTTTGTTTTAATTGATAAATAATGGACAGAAGCAGCTACACCCAAAGAAAGAATACCGGGAAATGAATGTAAACTATTTGCATTTTTGTTTTTCTTCACAGGTTATTTTAACCTTCTGAATCCAATTCTCCCTGTGCAACAAGAGAACTGTTCAGTTCTGCAAACATATATTGTATCTAGGATATACTGCAACATATTTAGCATATATAGGACTGCTTGCCATCTAAGGGAGGGGGTAGAGGGAGGGAGGGGAAAAATCAGAACAGAAGTGAGTGCAAGGGATAATGTTGTAAAAAAAAATTACCCTGGCATGGGTTCTGTCAATAAAAAGTTATTATAAAATAAAATTAAAAAAAAAAGAAAATTAAGCAAGAAGAGAAGTATAAACATTTCCTCTGAACAGCTTGGGAGGACACTTTGTGAAATACTTGTTTGGTGTCTATCAACATTTGTATCGAACTTAGATTATTGCCTACATAATAATTCTTACATGAATCCCGTTAAGCTTACATCTAGATCAGGCAAGAGTGATGAGTCCTAGCATCAGCTACTATTGGGCTGAATCCTGAAGATCATCTCTTAGGCTTCTGGGCTTTACTGCTAAGCTTGCTACAAAATCTGAAGTCTAGGTATCTCTTGGTCTAAATGCTTGCTCTCTTAACCTTTGATACTTATGATATTTAAGCCCTTAGTCCTTTAAAGTTAAATTGAAAAAGTCAAGGACAGAGGGTCATGTTTTCCCTCCTCATGAACCTTGATAATCATATTAGCTTCAGTGGAGGAGGGCCCAAGATGTCTCACTTTAAAGAATTGTCTCTTAGTGGATAAAATCAACTAAGGAATATGGACATGTGTACAATAGTCATTGCAGAGATCAAAACCAAACTAGAAACTTTCTAAGATATTCAGAGGTCATACTGTGCAGACAACTGAAAAGATTTCTTTCAACCACAAAATAAGCAGATTGGGATCAGAAATTTAAATATGCTACAGTCTTTCCAAAGCAATTCCACCATACTCTCCCAGAAACAGGCTGTCTAATTCTTCCCTCATGGGAAATTGGCATTAGTCAAATACCCTTTGCAGAGACCTGATTTTCCTTACATATAAAATGAGATAGTGAATTAGCTATATATTCCCCTACTTACTCAAATAAGTGTGATCTAGAGCCAAAGGACTAATTAGTTAATACTTAGCTAAGGAGGTATCCAACCATATTAAAGTAGAGTCTGAAGACTTTTGGTATCCAACAAAGTTAAAAACAGAAAAAATGGAGGAAAGAAGATAGAAAAAGACAGAGATAGTAACAAAAAGACAGAAAAGAGAATAAACTGAAGAGAGACAGAGACATATAGAGACAGAGAAAAACTAGAGATAGAGGAATAGAAAGATAAATAGGAAGAGAGAGACAGAGACACACAGAGACATACAGACAGAGACAGATTCAGATTCAGAGATAGATAGACATTCACAGAGAGAGAGAATTATAGACAGAGAGAAATAAAGAGAGACAAAGATATAAAAAAAACAAACAGAAAAAGTCAGAGAAACAGAAAGATAGATACAGAGACACATAGAGACAAAGACAAAGCAACAAAGAGAGATAATAAAAGATGGATAGAAAAAAGACATAAAAATGAGAAATTGAGATTGAGAGATAAAGATAAAAAGATTGACACATGGAGAGATACAGGGATCTAGAGACATAGATATAGGGAAATAGAGAAAGACTGAAAAACAGATTGACAAAGGCCTAGAGAGAGAGAGAGAGAAGCTAAGAGACAAGGGGTAGGAAATTAGAAACATAGAGGAAAATAGACGCAGACAGAAACAGAAACAGAATTTCCAGAGAGGATAGATCTTGATTATTATTACAAGGAAAGCATTACTTGCCCAAAAGAGAGGCAAATTGTGATACAGAAGACAGTTCCCTGGATTTGGAGACAGAATATCTCCGGTATGTTAGAAAACTTTTATGTTCCTACATTTCTGCACTGTTAACGTGAGAGTTGGAGGCTAAACAATCTTTAACCTGATTTTTGGATTTATATCTGTGATAAGAAATTTTACCATAAAAATACTGGATTTATGTCAAATATAAACATAGCTGTTTGTTTTATTTTTTTCTGAAGAGTTTTTTTCTGAAGAGTTTGCCATTTCACTGAAATAGAAAAACTCTCAATGAAAAAAGTCTTTGGCATCTATTCTGAAATTTAGGAATCTTGGAAACTTGCTTGGGAGAAATGGGAGTTTAACTGATTTGCCCAAGGTGATGATACCAGTAAGAGATCAGGAGACTGGAATCCAGCAAACTCTGAGACTGGCCTCCTTTCTAAGTCACAGTGACGATCTCCTTCTATCATCTATAGAAATCATTCTCTATATAATACTTTCTGGGACACTTCTTTGGAAAAAAACTAGAAAAATAGAGATGTGACCAAAAAAATTCTATGTAAATCATATGTCAGGGTGTTGGAAGAGATGACTAACAAAGGATACTCCTCCATTGCTAGCTTTAGCAGCGTGTGCTGTTCCTTCCTGTGTTCAAAGTGATGATTTTATTCTAGCTCTTAATCTTCTCCCTGTCTGAGAAAGCTGCACTAGTTATCTGTGAGAGCTGTAGAAATGTCTTATCCTTGCTATATCAAAATATATACAGCAGGATGTTATGCTGCTAAGTGTCATCTCTGAAGCACAGGCACCTGGCTCACCCTGGGGACATCTTGTCACTTTAGGATTCCACAGAACTTGGGGCCTGTTTGGGAAAACAAACGGTTTTATAAAAAAATACTTAGTATAAATGGCACC
Source organism: Antechinus flavipes (assembly GCF_016432865.1). Classification (NCBI taxonomy): domain Eukaryota; kingdom Metazoa; phylum Chordata; class Mammalia; order Dasyuromorphia; family Dasyuridae; genus Antechinus; species Antechinus flavipes. The sequence goes on from NC_067403.1 coordinate 232,843,397, forward strand.
CATCCTATGCTAACAACAGTTAGCATGTGTGCCTAATTGTTTCTTAAGCAGATAATAAGATACAACTGTATAATGAAGGCAGATGGCCAAAGAATTCCAAGGTTTCCAGCAGGGAGAAATCTCTCATTTGAAATTTCATCTTCATTCCAGAGGTGCTAATGGACATGCATTATTGCTTCTAATGCTGAAGCCAAAAAAGTGCTGAATAAACTGGGGAACAGTAAAACAAACAGAGAATAACCCAACAACCCCAAGCTAAATCTTGTCACTTAGATAACTTCTTCCTAGTGGGAGATGAATAATTTAGAAGGGTCATTGACTTGATGACTTGATATGGTCTAGGTCTAAATGTTTATCTCATTTTTATTCAATCCCATTGCCACCCAACAATATTGGGAAGTAACCAATTTGAGCTTGGTCTATGGAAATCAACTTTTAACTACCAGTCATCCTGCCTCTTATTTCTATTCACTAAATTTCTCCAATATTTTCTTGAAGAATTAAGTGATCAATAATTTTTTTTAATAACAGAATCACAAGTTGTCAGACCTAGAAGGAGCCTTTAGAAACTATGGAGTCCAACCAAAAAGTTATCTGGACAAAATAGCCAAGTAGAATTATAGCCTTTGCTTGTAGTCTTCACTAAATCTTAAGGCAAGATTTCTAAGTGTTAACTAAGGTAAATTTTGCCTTATTGAAACATCTATGAAAGTATTTGTTAAATGTTTTGCCAAAATCTCAACTGGTTTTTAAATAAATTATGATGGTTAATTATTCCAAAACTTTATTTTTTTGATGTTCATGTTATCGAATAATATTTTCTAAAACTGTTCCAGTGTATGCAGCATTATCCTTTTATAAGCCTTTTTAGAGTATTTAATGGTAAAAGGGTAGGAAAAGTGTTTTATGTAAAGACATTTATATTTATTATCAAAAAATTGAGATATTGCCATTATAGTGCATGGAAATGTTGATACTTAATATAAACAGAAAAACAAAGTTGTTTTACTATACAGAAAAAATAAATATGTAAAGAAAAACAACTTTCAGAGTAAGATTTGATCAAATTTTAAGAGAAGATAACCTACAATTTATAAGTAAGATTTCAGACTAATTTTTTTTCAATTAGGTGGAGTGATATTTTCTTTTATGGGAACATTTTAATGTTATAAAGAGGCAAGAAAAGATCTTTTTATTAAAAACTAGAGCAATTTGAGAGTGAACAAATACAGTTTTAAAGGCATAAAAGGTACATTATTGTGTTTAAAACTTCATAGAAAAACAAAGTAAGATAGTATTTAACCTAATTTTCATATAAATGGTTCTTGCCTAAAGAAAGAAAAGGTAAGAGTTTGAGAAATCATTTGAACATTTGGAGATGAAGGTATGAATAAAAATGATTTGATGGGGAAAAATAAAACTGGTGTGCTGTTAATTTTTTAGGTAAAAGTTTACTTACAAAGAATCAGGAGCTCTTATTAAGTCACTAAGCAGAAGGGCAAAGAAGAGACGTTATTCAAGAAATCTTGAGCGGAAGAGTATCTGAGAAAAGTTGATAATGCAATGAGGGGATTGAAAAACTGCTCCATTGGAGATGTGCATAGTCAGGAGCAGTCAGCTGAGAGAAGCCTTTAGTTGAATAGTTCTCAGTTGATTGGAGAGCGAATTGACTTTAATGGCCAACTGGTATGAGAATAGGTTGGAGGAGAAAGTCAAACCCATAGAAAAGTAGAGACATATCTCCCAGCATATAAGTCAAATCAACATGAATTTAGTTAAGCTACTACTAAATGCAAAGCACTGAGCTAAGTGCCAGGGACACAAAAATGGCAAAAATCAGATATGCCCTCAGGAAGTTCTCATTCTAATTGGGAAGACAACATATAAGATGTACAAATGTGATATATACAAAAAGAAATTAGATATAATTTCAGGGGGAGTCAGGAAAGATATCTCACAAAAAGGAATTTTAGCTGAGACAGAGAACCTATGTGACAGATATAAGGAAGGAAAGGATTATAGTAACTGGAGATTAAAGGTAAAATAGAGAATAGTTGAGAGATGTTCTGTCTTGTTTGAAGACTAGAAAGGAGATCGGTGTCACTGATTCAGAGTGCAAAGGCAAAGAAGATATAAGAAGTCAGGTGTAAGAATATTGAGGAGATAGGAAGAGATCAAGTTATAGATAAATTTAAAAGCCAAAGAAAAGGTTTATCATTGACGTTGGTCATCATAGAGAGCCACTGTTGTTTCTTGGGAAGAGGGGGATCACAATGGAATGACCAGACCTACATTTTAGAAATATCTTGACAGCTGAGTGAAGAATGGATTGCAGTGGAAAGAGATGAATAAATCAACCAACTGGAAGCTTATGGAAATAATCCAATGATATTACAATAAAGCTTTTCTACTGTAATGGCACTTAATTTGTTATAAATCAAAGTAAAGCTCACTGACTTAGAGGAAACAGATTTTAGTTCTTGACTCAAAAACAATGCTTTCTTGTCCTGTCTTTAGCTTTGTCTAAATACTTATAATTGCTTAATAACTTTAGAGTATGTTAAGAATGTGATTGACTTGAGGGAAAAAAAAAATGATCTTTTTTTTCTATAGCCTACCTCATCTTGGGTCTTGAAGTCTGACTGACTAATTTCTGCCCAAACTTACCAAGTCTAAAAACATTCACTTAGGCAGGAAAAAAAAAAACCCATAGCAAAAGAAGAATTCATTTCCTTTGTCTTTCATCTAAAAATTATCAACCTCAGTGCCCCTAAATTTAGCTCTATGCCTTCTCTTTCTTTGATTCTCTGTTGGGCCAATATAGGGGGGAAAAGTCCTTAAGTTATTATCACAAGAAAATTTCTTCTGGAGAAACACTGAGCCATCCTCACTAACTACCATAACAAGACAGGAAAACAAACCGAGCACCTTAAAGGAAAAATGGGGGAAGCACATGCCAGGCAATTTAAATCATCACCACCACTATTTCCCCTCAGATCTGAATAAAGAAAGCCCATGACTGAGAACCTGAGAGCCTTAGGAATGGTAAAACTTGCAATTGATTGTGTTCTCATTATCCTGGGAAATACCATCTTTGGAGATGCTATTTGGCAGTTATTCCTATAAGTATGACAGTCCATTTCAGAAAACTCAAAACAGAGAGCTTTTGTCATCAAAGGACTTGCTACTAGTAAATGGTTCAACATCAGAAATTGATTATTATTTTATCCCTGGAAATGTCATTAAAGGGTTTATTTGTTTGTGGCAGCCATTTTTGTAGTGGCAAGGAAGTGAAAACCGAGGGAATGTCCATTATTTGAAGAATGGCTGAACAAGTTATGATATATAAATGTTATTGACTATTATTGTTCTATAACAAACATTCAATAGGATGATTTCAGAGAGACCCGGAGCAAATTATCTGAATTGATGCTAAGTAAAGTGAGTAGAATCAGAAGAACATTGGATACAGCAACAGCAAGATTACAATATAATCAATTCTGATGGACATGGCTCTTCTCAACAGCACAGTGGTTCAGGCCAGTTCCAATAGTCTTGTGATGGAGAGAGACATCTCCATTCAGAGAGAGGACTATGAGGACAGAATGTGGATCCAAATGTAGTATTTTCACTTTTTTTGTTGTTTGTTTGCATTTTGCTTTCTTTCTCATTTTTTTTTTTCATTTTTGATCTGAGTTTTCTTGTGTAGCATGATATTTATGGAAATATGTATAGCAGAATCTCACATGTTTAACATATATTGGATTACTTATCTAAGAGAGGGGGTAGAGGAAGGAAGGAAAAAAATTGTAACCAGATTTTGCAAAGGTGAATATTGAAAATCATCTATAGATGTGTTTTGAAACTAAAAAGTTTTTATAAAAATAAAATAAAAAAGATTATCATTAGCTTTGTCAGTGAATTCTGAGGCTCATGGTACCTTTTTATGTAACTTACATCAGAAACCTTCCTTATATATAATTTCCCGTGTTAGAATATACATTTCTTGAGACAATAGACTTTCTTACTTTCATATTTGTATTCCTAATTAGCACTTAACTTCATATTTTGTACATAATGTATTTTTTCATATTTTACAAATACATTCTAATTATTTATACTTTCCATTCATTTTTGTACTTCCAGAACTTAGTAACAATCTTTACGTGTAATAAGTGCTTATTTTTCATTATATATATGCATACATACATATTTTAAGCATATGAAATTTATCAATGACTTGGATGAAAGAACAAATAGAAAGCACAAAATAGGAAAATGGAAAAAAATTAGAATTGACAGAATCATAAATTTATTGATTTAGCATAGAAGGGATCTCATAGAATATATAATTCAACTGAATATGAAAATGATTTAAAATACTGATAGACTATAAAGATTTGGACTGAATCTAATGTGATGAAATTTAAAAAGGACTGAATGACTACTTTTTAGGTTGGACAATTTGAGATGTTAGATTTGACTAGGTAGTTGCTAAGGATACTTCCAATTCTTAAATTCTATGATTCCATGTTTCTTTAATTCGTTGTTGTCTTTCATTTGTTTTCAGTTGTGTCCAGTTCTTCATTACCAAATTTGGAGTTACTTACTGGAGAAAATAAAGTATTTTGCCATTTACCTTTCGAACTCAATTTTTTATAGATGAGAAAACTGAAGCAAACAGGGTTAAGTGACTTGTCCAGGATGATACATTTAGTAAGAGTTTGAAGCCATATTTATACTCAGTCAGATGAATCTCCCTGATTCTAGGCCTAGTATTCTATCTACTGAATCATTTGGCTGCTTTCCCATAATTTTTTGCCATTGTTTTGATTTATCCTCTTACCATCCTTTGCTTCCAAGGAAATGTAATTTTTGAATAAATTAATTTAATTTTAACCAAAATTGTAATAAAACCCCCAAGATTGGATCCTATGCTGATCCTTTGAAAATGAATGATTTATTGTTTATATTTTATATTTATGCCTATTCATCTATGGAATAGCCGGATGCATAAATAATGTGCTTAGATGAATTCAACTAGAATTGAGGGAATATATTCCATATTAATTTATACAATTAGAAGATTGCATCTGCATATATGTAATATACTAAGCTATGTGTGTATATATATAGTTAGATATAATATAATATTCCATATTATATATATAATTCTGATCTATTTATCTATTTAATCCCTATATATATGTGTATATACATAATCTATATATAGTTTTCTGTCTGTCTGTTTATCTATCTATCTAACTACAATACCAATAGGCTAGATCAGTATATATATATAAATATATATATATATTTCTGAAATAGTATAAAATAAAACAATTGAATTCATTCAACTTACTTTCATTAAATTCATGCAAATATTGAACACTTTATTCATTTTAAGGAGAAATATGTACATTAATAAGAAAAAAAATAAATAGAAAAGGGACAAAGTATTGTCCTACAAGAGTTGATAGTCTGATTAGGTGATGTTAAAAAAAAAAAAAGTAAAGATATAAACAAAGTTTCCAAGATGCATAGAACCAATCAGTGTTCATTAAATCACATAACTGTGTTTCATAGCCCATTTTAAAATTAGGTGAAGTAGTACCCCCAACTATCCAGTTTAGCAATAGGACAAGGATAGCTTTATCAAGTAAGCCTTACTTAGGAAACACTCACAATTCTATTAAATATTTGTGATGTGTGAAAAGAACAGTATTCAGTGCTTCCAAGAATTTTCATCTTGACAAAAAAAAAGATATTGCTAAAAGGTAACTTTTATTCATCACTTATAACACATTAACCACGTAGTCCAAAGAGGTGACTTGTTTTTAGTTTTTTGACTTTTTTTTTCTCCTGGGATGCTCAGTCTTTCTGGTGATTTCTTACCACACATAGTACCTAGGCAGATTCCTCCTCAGGAAAAAGTTTCTCATTAGAGAATTTGGAGCTTTTTCAATATATCCTATTGCTCTTCCTCCTCCCATGTACTATCTCTGCTTCTTACTGAAAATACTGTCCAGCAGAACAAGTTACGTTATCATTTGAGCTCCCTAGTCTCCAATTAAGCAACCATAGAGGAAAAATCATTTCTGAATTCATTTTGTTAAACAATCGTGATATGATCCATATGAACCTGGGGTTGTTTTTGTAAATAGCTAAGTTCTGAATAAATATTTCAGCTTTAAATGAATAAATTATCACAGTGAAAAGTGAACTGACTTTGGATTCAGGAATACCTGGTTTCAAGGACTCAACTTCAATATATATGTATTCTGCATGAGTCTGGGCATTCCACTTAATTTTTTGTACCCTGAGTCATCCAGGGCCATCTCCATTTGTCCTCATCTATATCTTGCCAGAGGACACCAATGGTTCTGGAGAAAAAAGTGAGGCTGGTGACTGCACAGCCCTTTCCCCCTTAAATCCAACTCATTTGTAATTCCTGCCATCATTTTCCTGATCTCATAGTATTGTTCAAAAATGAGCAACACGTAGGAAGAACAACGATACTCTCAGCCACTATCTATGACAAAAGGCATAGATAGTACTAACCTCCATTATTGATAGAGTCAATACCTTAAAAGCATGAACTCTTTTTGTTTTTGTTTGTTGGTGTTTCCTTCCCATGTATCTCAAGGACATGGCAATGTTTCAGGCTGATAGTAGATGTTTTTTATAAGTACTTGTTAACTGTTTGCTGACTGAGTTTGCTCTAACAGTAAAATTACAGATTCAATTCACATAACCTAGGAATATTCAAATGACCATTTATTTAATTAGCATAGGAAATTCCCACATGGCAATCCTGTCCATTAAAATACATCCCATCTCATCTGAAGCTTCTTGGAATTTAAGTCCTAAAGGTCTACTTGTGCCATAAAGAATGTAAATGGTTTGCTCAGGTCCACAAAACTAGCATAACTAGTATTAAGGGTGAGATTTAAATCCAAGTCTTCCTGATTGTAAATCTATCACTGATAGGGTCAAAATTGAAATAAGGAAGGGAATTCTAAGGTCACTTACTTCAAGCTTCTATTTTACAAATGGATAAATGGGCCCAGAGATGTCATATTACTTGCCTGACCAAGGTCACACAGTGACATAGATAGAATTTAAATCCAGGTGCTCTGATTACAAAGCTAATGATCTTTCTGCTGTATGACATTGTCCCCTTTATCCTGCTATCATTATGTTTCTGGATTAAATGCAATTTAGAAACTCAAAAGTTCAAATCATCATATAAAGTCAAGTATGCAAATCAAAGAAAAGAAACATGCTATAGTAGACAGTAAGTCACTTTTAGAATCAGAAAGTCCTGACTTCAACTCCTACCTCAGATACATGAAGAAATTAATGCATGCAGAAATATACAAATGAAATTAAACAAAAAAATTGATAACCACCTACTCTATGCCAAGATTTATACTGTTTTAGGATTAAAAATGCAAAAGCTAAAAAAGCCCCTAACTTGAAGTCTCTCTCTTTCTTTCTCTCTCTCTCTCTCTCTCTCTCTCTCTCTCTCTCTCTCTCTCTCTCTCTCTCTCTCTCTCTCTCTCTCTCTCTCTCTCTCTCTCTCTATATATATATATATATATATATATATATATATATATTCTTTATGGTTTGGAAAGTAAAAGAGGTACTAGTTATATAACCATAAATAAGGAAGGGAGGGAGATGAAGAGAAAGGAAGTGAAAGGGAGGGACAGGGAAAGACAGGGAAGAAGAGGGAGAGAGGGAAGGAGAGGAAGGAAGGAAGGAAGGGAAAAAGAAAGAAAGGAAGAGATAAACAAAAAAAGTAAAAGAGAAAAAGAAAGAAAAAGGGAGATTGAGAGGAAGGAAGTCGAGAAATTACTACAGAAATAGAAAGCTGTAGTTGAATGAAACGTTGATAAATTGACAAAGGTGTTGATGCCAACATACCATTTTGTCAGCAGTTAATTAAACCAGATGTTCTAGAGTTCAAAAAATCCTCAGGAGTTATCCTCCTGATTACAGGCTCTCACACTGCCAACCTTAGTATGCTCAGGGGTGTATTTACAGGAGGGAACTAGAGCTTACCATTTCTGCTGATTCTAGGACCCTATATCTAAAGACTCGTGGTAATAACCTGTGGGAGAAGATCCCATCACCAGCTGTGAAAAGCTGCAAAAGAACATATTGGACAGCTGATCCATTCCAAAATGTATTGAATTACACAGTGTTCACAATCATATATCTGAGTCTTGAGCTGCTGCTTTAAGAATCAGTTTTGTGAAATCATAGACTGCAAAAGTACAGATATCCCTGACATTTACATGAAGGACCATTCATTTTTCAAAGTGTTTTCTTATTTTTTTGTCTCATTTGTTTTTCATAAAATTTTTCTGGTAGTGAAAAACATGATGAACTTGAAGCCAAAAATCAAGCATAGCTTTGAAATCTGGCTTTGATTTTTGTTATCCATATAACTAAGAAAAACTCATCCTTTCTGGGTTTCCAGATTTTAATTTGTAATAAACAATACAAAAAATTGTAGTAAATGAATGAATTAATATAAATTAATTTGGAGAGATGATGTTTAAGGTGACTTCTATCTCATAATCTTATTATTGCTGTTTTGAAAATGCATCCAGGACATAAAATTTAATTTTTAATACATTTTTCTCCTTTACCAGTGCAGACTAGGGATATACACAAGGAATGATTACAATAACCCTTCATTTCGTTTAGGGATGATTTACAAAATTGGCCATAACTATTTCCATAATTTTGTCCAGATTTCTTACTTGAAGATGAGGGACACAAAAATTAATACAAAGAGTAGGAATTATCCCTTCCAATTCCAATATTCACTGGGAGTTGTTGCTGCAAATGGAAGGCTCAGTATTTGGGAGCAGATATCTTCAAAGACGATAGAATCTTTGTAAACCTACTCTAGGTGAAAAAAAAAAAAGAGAGACTTGCCTTCATAAGTCTAAGAAGGGGGAATTCCCACACTCAGCAGTTTTGAGGAGGATATATTCCAGATGAGGACAAAGATAATCTGACCTTGAAATATGAAAGAGTCAAGCTCTCTACATAATCAGGTAAAGGAGGAGGAAAAATAAGCTTCAATAACTACTACAGGGGACCTGAATATATCCATGATATGAATGACAAGGAAAAAATGGAATTAGTCTGGATTTGAGAACACATATTGAGAATTTATTTTATGGAGTAAAAAGAAAGCTATGATTGAGAATTGAAATATTTACATGGAACACTGCTTGCAAATAAACTCATGGCTAGGAATTAATACATCACAAGGGGAGATCTGAAAGAAACTGCCATATAGAGAACTCAATCCCAACCCATTCTCTTTATAATTCCAACTAGGGAAGAACTATAAGTCAGATACTGGGAACACTGAGTAGAAAGGAATGATTTATAGTTATAAGAATATGAATATGAAAAGATTTTGAGTTTTTTACTCAGTAAATAAGACTTGAATGGGATTTGTAGCATCCTGAACACAAGTGCTCTTTCTACTAAAATAATTATATGGTTATCAGATGAGAGACTATATAATTAATGACAGAGGGAGAAGAGAGGAGTGATCTGTTGACTTTTGGGGATAGAATGGGCAAGGGGAAAATAGCACATGTATTGCAGATGCAATAGAGAATATGCCAAAACTTATCAAAACTTGTTGATAAGACATTTCTCTGACTCCATTTCCTGCCATAATACTAGACAACTTCAGATATATTGATTTTCTGTATTCTAACTACCTAGTTCCTCAACATGAAGAATTTCCATGAACTATTTCTCTCCTATCACAATCTCAACCACACAGATAAATGGTTAGATTTAGCCATCACCCACAAATGTGTCACTTCTAAGTTTAAGAATTTTAAATAGCCTTTATCTTACCAAAATCTTTAGCTTTTAACTGCTCTCTCTGCCTTCCTTTACATAACTCTATTCTTTATTTGCACTAGGTCTCCAATCCCTTGGTCTTTTAATTCTCTCATGGTTCACTGCCCCTCCACTAGCTACTATCTCCTGTTTTATCTACTTTGACTCTTTGGTGAGTCAATTCAATTGATACTCTTTTCAATCTCCAGCACCCTTTCTGTCATTTCCATGTCATGTGTTAGTCTTCGATCATTTCCATTATTTCCCTCTCTAGCTCCTACATATGCTTTAACTGAAAGAAGACAAAATAAAATTAGCATGCTCATTTTGACTGGGTCTACTAAAAAATTATGTCACATGACCACTGCTGCCAGACACTGCTATCATACTTCCCTTATCAATTCAGTATCTCACTTTTCCCAATGGTTTGGAACTTCTGAACATTTTTTCCTTCTTCCTGAAACCTCTCATTTCCCCCATATACACTCTCAACTTAAAAAAAAAAAAGCCAATATAAAATTAAGAACATTTGCTATGAACTTACTCTTCTTCCCTCTTTTTCATTTTCTTTCACTCGGGTATCTTTTCCTACTTTCTCTTACTCCTGTCTCACATGATGAAGCATAGTTTCTCCTTATCAAGATTAATTCCTCTACTTCAATTGATCCCATTCTCTTTCATGTCCTGTAAAACATTACTCATTCTGTAAAGCCCCCTCTTTCATTTATTTACAGTCTCTTTCTCTCTACTGGATCATTTCCTACTGCTTACAAAAATGTCTTTATCTCTGTTATCAAACCTTTGCTTGATCTTTCCATTTCTACTTAATATCATTTCTTCTGCCAATTATAAGTAAACTATTCTAAAAGGCTATCTACAATAGATGCATCTACTTTCTTTTTTCTCAAACTCTTCTTAACCCCTTATACCAAAACTGCTCTCTCTCTAGAGTTATGATCTCTTCATTGTCAAATCTGGGGCAACTAAGTGGTGCAATGAATGGAGTGCTGAATCAGGCATTAGAAATATTCATTTTCCTGAGTTCAAATTTGACCTCATATGGAAGTAGTGTGATCCTAGGCAAGTTATTTAAAACTTTTTATCTCAGTTTCCTCATCAGTAAAATGAGCTGGAGAAGGTCAAGCCAAACCATTCTAGTATCTTTGCCAAGAGAACTCCAAATGGGGTCTTGAAGAGTCAGATATGACTGAAAATGACTGGGTAATTTCCAAATCCTCTTTTCATCCTCTTTGACCTTTATAATTCATTGACATTGTTGATCATTTTCTCCTTGATACTCCCTTTTCTTTACATTTTTGAGACACCACAATCACCTAATTTTCTTCCTATCTCTCAGATAACTCTTCTGTCTCCCTTGCTGAATCCATTTCCAGATCATGATTTCAAACTATAGATATCCCTCAAAGTTCTTAGATCCTCTTCTCATCTCCCTCAGTGCCTTTTAGTAATCTCATGAGTTTTCATCTATTCATTCATTCATTCACTTATTTGTTTGTTTGTTTATGCATTCATTAGTTCTTTTGTTCATTCAATTAGTTAGCCATTTATTAATTTGTTTATCAGCCTTATGCTGTCGATACTCAGATGTACCTATTCTCTGCTGATGTCTAATCTCACATCTCCAACTCCCTTTAAAACATCTCAAAATAACATCTCAAATAGATTTGTCAAACTTTTTATGTTCAAAACAAAACTCATGATCTTTCCCCCAAACATGCACCTCCCTGCTACGTTCCCTTTTACTGTAGGGAACAGTCATTTTTAAAATTCCTCAAGCTCACAAAATACAGGAATATTCCTATATTTATTTCTATCTTTCCCTTCCTTTATCTAAGCTGTTTGTAAGGCTGGTCATCTGTTTATCTTATAACAGCTCTCAAAGATGACCCCTTCTCTGATACCACCACTATTCCAGTGCAGATGCTCATCCCCTCATGTCTGGTTTATTGCAATAGGTTTGCCTGCCTCGTCTCTCATTGCTTCCAAACTATTCTCCATTAAGTCACTAAAGTGATATTCCTAATATATAGGTCTCATCATTTCTCCTTACCCAGGAAACTCCAGGGGCTTCCCATTGCCCCCAGTGATAAATACAATGTATTCTCTTTAGAATTCAAAGTCCTTCATACCATAAGCCTTCTCCAACCCCTCTTAATTTCAATGTTTTCTATGCTAATTATTTCTTATTTAGTCTTTACATAAATTGTTCTGTATATATTTGTTTGCAAGTTGTTTTCCCCATTAGACTGCAAGTTCCTTGAGGGCAAGTGGTATTTTTGCCCCTTTTTTATATTCCCTAGTTCTTAGCACAATGCCTGGCACTTAATATATGTTTATTGATCAGTTTATATAAATTCCAATGATATTTCCAGAAGAAAACTCAAAGATATTTCCAATTTCATAAAGTCTTCAGTGCAAAAAATAAAAAAGGATCACAAGCTATAGTTTCCACACTTGCTCATTAAAAGAAATAGATGCTGAGGAGAAAAAATAAGATAGTTTCACTTCCCATAATTTCATGTTGTCTTAGAAAGTGATTTGGATACTTGGACTAATGACTTAAAATATTGGTATTAAAAATGTCTGACCAGAGTTGCAGTTCATCTAATAAAGATATTGTTAATTGTTCTAAAATTTTATCAAAAATATTTGAAACTAAAAAGGAAGTCATGTGAGGGGGTAGGGAAAGGAGAAGACTGTCTTTATGTATCTCCCGTGTTATACAACAAAGAACAACTACAAATAATAAGAATGATTAGCTTCAGAGACATCTAGAATTTCACAGGAGATACAATTCAGTAAAGACACTAGTATAGAATCCCATGGTCTCAGATGTTTATATAGAAATGGCCAGAGTTCAGGCAGCATGCAAAAGGAACTAATGCAAGGTGGAGTATTTGACCTAGCTTTGTCATTGAAAATGAATGGGTTGAAATCCATGCCAAGAGAATGACTCTTGATAAATACACTTTATTCAAAAGAAATCCTGTAGATAAAATGCAAGATGGTGTTTTGAGCAGTATTATATATTAAAAAGCTATACAATAAAATTTTATCCTCAAGATGAGTCAATAGAGTTTATTGAGTAGGGTGGATGACATGATCAGACCTACATTTTAGGAAAATTCTTTTAATGGCTGAATGGAGAACGGATTGGAGTGGAAAAAAACGAGGCAGGTAGACCCAGTAACAGGCTGTTAAGGTTATCTACATAACAGCCTGTTACTGGGTCTACCTTCCTTAAGTATTAATAATGTATAGTGATGAAGGCCTGTCAGAAAGTGTTGAAATCATCAGAGAAGGAGATGTTGTAAAGGGAGAATCAAAAGGCTTTTAGAATAACTTGGATGCAAAGATTTGAGAGAGAATGAGGAACCCAGGATGAGTCCTAGTTTATGAGCCTGAGGGACTTGAAAGACGGCATTTCCCTGAAAGTGTCCTATATTTCCTAATGTATAATTAACACAATGAGCTTTAGTAAAATTCTCTATTTTTAAAAAGTATAATTTTAATTAACCCAAAATGCATAAATTGCCAATGCAAGTAAGATCAAAATAATATGAATTTCTCCACAGGGTCTTGTGTTTACTATGTTGTCCTGTATCATTAAGCAAAAAAAAGTTTCATCAGACACTGGTGTCAGTGTCTGCAGGGTGATAAAAGTGACAATAAAAACCTTAGTTCTTTCCTCTACATTTCACCCAAATGTTCAATCCCTTTTGCCCCCTACCCCAACAAGTCATGATGCAGCTTTTCAAGCTAGGCAGCTAAATGGAGATGAGAGAACAAAGCATCACTTTTCCAAGATCTGGAGAGAAGATTGTGTCAGCAAGTATTCACAAGCTACTAAGACTGGCATAGTATTTGAGCATGTTTGAGATCAGATCTGATAAAGAATGATTCCAGTTAAAAGACAATTAATTTCAGGGTTGGTGACATATAGTTCTACTATCAGTAAATATTGCCAACAGACTATTAGCCTATAATCATTTTATCTTTTAAGAAGAAAACCAATTCATCATTTACTAGTGGCTTACCCAATTCTCAATATATACAAACACACATACATACACATATACATACACACACACACCTCACACACTTTTCCTCAAGCCCTCCATGTAAATAAATGATCAAATGATGAAATAAATATATGACTTATGAATAAACAAGTAGATGAAGGAACAACTAAATAAACAAATAAATAAATAGATGACAGAAATCAAATGGTATAGAGAAGTAGTTCTTAATCTTTTTGTGATTATGCTCTCTTCTCAAAAAAAATAAAAATACCCAATTGAATATGAATAAAGTAGAATGTATAGGATAACTAAGGAAGCAATTTGAAATAGTAATCAAATATTTAAAACAAACAAATTGCAAAAAAAAATTCAAATAAGTAATTAGATCAAACATAGGTTTGATGGAATCAGAATGCAATTTGAGTTCTTATTTTCCTAACTACTAACAATATGAAACAAACCATTTATTTGAACTCTTCTAGATTCATTTTCTTTCCTTATAAAAATGAATGTGAGACTTATATTATGTACCTCATGCACATTTTACAAACACATTAAACAAATTATACAACAAATATCTTAAGTGAAATGAATATCACAACGATATTGCTGTGAAATTTATTGTTATTGTTATAATTATCATTTCCTTGATCTACATGATACTATGGTATTCTAATTTATCTGTGATCACATTAATATTGGTATTTCCTCAAGTGATGTAGATCAAAACATTTCAATGCCTATTTTTCTAGTGAGTTTTTCATAAGCTTATCCTAAGGGACTCATTAGCTCATTTTCATAATATTACTGCAATATAAAAAGAAGACACGGACTGGTCATCAGTCATCTTTTGTCCCTCCCACATTACTGTGCCTTCATTTTAAGCATGCATTTCTTTGATTATTTCTTTTTATCTTTTCTCCAGTCCAATTTCTTCTTTAAAATGTACAGGCAGCTCATGTCTTTTGATGACATTTTCATTGCTCTTTTTAGTAATTGTTTACTTTAAAATATGAGAGAATATAGTAACTAATGACTTTTGGCTTATCAACATTTTGAAATGACTATTTGTGTTAATAATATGCATTTTTTTTCAGGGAGAAGCTTATAGATATTCAAAATAATATGCATTTTAAATACTGTGATCCATTCAGCTTTCTTACAACTAGTGAATACTTATCTTTTCTCAGTATCTATTGGGAGTATATAGAAAATAAGTTGAGGTTAAAATTAAACAGTATGCATGTGAGTGTGTGTTTATATGTATAACATGTATCTATATCTTTTGTCTATATCTTTTTCATGAAGCCTTTCCTGATCTCTCAAACTATTAGTTCCCTCTTTCTTAGAGTGCCTTATATTATATAGATATATCTATAGCTATATCTAAATAGTTTATAATGATACTGTCTGTATTTTTATATGTGCTTCTTTTTTTTTTTTAGTAGAAGGTACAATCAATAAGGATTTTTTTTTATTTTAAACACATAATGTGTGTGTGTGTGTGTGTGTGTGAATATAGAGCTTGTTGGAAAGGGAAAATGGTTAAAATTATCTCATATTGTTCCTATGACTTGAATTTCTTAATATTATTCCTCCATTTGTACAAAATTGACATTTTCTAAATAGAGGTTTTCTACTCTTATTCCATTGGTTTTCCCAACTTTGTTTTCCTCTGTGCTATTTTCTTTTAAAGAAGGAAATTTGATATTGTGATATTGTCTAAAGATTATGTCTCCAAAATGTTTAATAGTGCAAGAATTTGTTATTTTATGAATATAGATCTTTCACATATTTATTATCCTCACTTAAATTTCACCTATAAATGCAACTAAAATTACTGATATGCTGAGTTTCTCTCTAACTTTCTTTCCTTTCACTCCTGGCTCTGTTTTAAAAGTTGGTACTATTTATGGTCTTCCACTATCCATAAGAGTTTACAGATGAGATTACAGAACTCATCAATATTGACCTGCTGGATAAATCTCTTCTCTTGGAAAAAAAAAAAAAGATTGTTAATTGAAACATTTTTGATCACTCTTGTTTTCATTTTTATGGCAACTAGGTTAAATCCATTAAAATTTTACACCAAATAGTAAATTTGCTACTTTTTATTTTCTTCTTCTAGTTTCCATTTTCATTGTCAATAATTAATTTAAAAAGCCCAGGATTTTAAAAATTGAACATCATATTTTTATTATTTTTATTTCAATATTATAAATAATATATATGCTACCATTTATGTTAAGTATGTTCATATGGATTGTTTAAATGAAGTGATTTATTCTTGCCTTAAGGGAAGCAGGTGAATCAAAAGGAGAAATTATAAATCTTGTGGCCCTGTTTTCCTCAGGGAGGAATACTAGACTAAAACTATATTTATCTTATCCTCTGAAATATTACTGGTTTAGAGGTACAATTATTTGGGTTCAAAACAAAAGGCTGGCAGCTTTCCTGGTCACTATCTCTTAAATGGGGATAAATTTTAGCTTTTTTTTTTTTCTTTTTGCTCTTTTGAGTCCTTTACACCAAAAGACTATTACTCCAGGAATCATGACACACAATAAATAAACCCATAAATAAACCCATTTTACCAAGCAAATATAAGAGAAAGTATTCAGATTTGGATGTGCTAAAAATAAATGGAGTTTCCTACTGGAAAAAAAAAAAAGACATTTCAGCATGACCAAGATGTCTAGGATATCACAAAAGCAGGAATTCTCCAGAGTTTTTATGAAAAACAATCTGGAAATCAAAGATATTTGAGGAGCTGTATTCAAATACATGTTTGTAAGATGTTTTTTCTTTTCTTCTCCCTGGGTTCATTCCTAACATTTTGGAACCCTGTGCACTTCCCTTGATAACAGATGAAGAATTCGATAATTCATCTGTTTTGCTTTCCAAAATCTTCGTAGCTCTATATTACAAAGGCATACATTCTCTCCACCAATTAGAATTGTCCCATGTAAAATATTTTAAATGTGTCTAGAAACCTCAATTATTTGTTGTAATTGTAATTTTTTTCTAACAAGTGACAAATTATTTTTCTGCCTACTCTTATGCAATGGTTCCTATATTATTAATGAATCATTTTCCATTTTATTATTTTATTAGTTTTTTTGGAATCTTATTTTTCTGATATTTTCATGTTTCTGATGAAGATGCTTCTTCTACTAATGCAAATCCACACTTTTTATACAGTTTATAGATTTAGAGATTTTTCTGGGCTACCAAAACATGCAATGATTTGCCCAGTCACACAGTCAGTATATATCAGATGTAGGAATCAGATAAATTTATCTCTAATTTGGAATTTAGGGTCCTTCTAGCCATCTTATCTTTTGCTCCTTTTCTTAACTATTAAAAAGATAGTAAATACCATTTTAAGGATGTTATTTGATATATATTCACTCCTTCCCAAGTCTTTGATTCAAAGAATATATATATAGGCCACATTTTAATTTAATATAGTAATATACACATAATAAATATTACTAACATTAATAAGGACATATATTACTTTGAAGTTCACTAGACAATGGGAAATAGATCATGAAAAATCAAGTTTTGCATCTTTTATTCAACTTATAAGACTATATTGTGAACTCTTTTCCTTCTGAAGCCTTTAGTCCTTGCTCCCACCCCAAATTTCTCTGTTTAGCATTTAAAACCCATAATTTTTATTTTGTTATTTATTATTCTCTTCCACACATATTGAAATCCTGCCACTTATGTTCTTATTATTTCTACACATTACAGTACAAGTCCAGAATCTCATGCCCAGAGAGTATTTCCTCTTGGTTTCCATCTTTTAGAAGGCTTATCATTTCCTTCAAAAGTTACCTTCTACCCAAAGCCTTCAAACAAACACCTCATTTTATATCATTTATAGAACCGTTATTTCCCCTGACTAGGTAACAAAGTTCTCAAAAGGAAAAACTGTTCATTTGTGCCTTTGAATTCCTACAATCTAACAGTAGTTCTAGGAACATAGTAGACACAAAAATGCTCATTAAAGGATTGACTACTTGAGATTATTATAAAATATTTATTGAATTAAAATATTATATTAAATGAATATTTTAAAACACTTTTCCATCACATAGAAATCAGATTTTTGTCTGCCTCATAAATAAAGATAAGAGAAAGACAAAATCTGGTTTCTAGGGATGGAGTCCCAATTTAAAAAGTATTTTTACTTACCTATACACACACAAGTGACTTCATAATAAATTAATAATTGATATTTGACCCATTGCTCCAATTCCAGAACCAGAATTCTTTCCACTCTACTACAGTATCTCTATAGACCAGGATCTAAGAATTAGAACACTTCAGTTCTAGTCATGGCTACAGACCAGTTTCCTTTGATAAAATGTGAGGAGGTTATACTAGATAACATCAATCATCTATTCCTAATGTGATATGGTCTGTTTCATCATCTACAAAAAGACAAAATTGGATTTTATTGTTCTGTTATTTTCAGTCATGTCTGACTTTCTGTGACACCTTTTGACGTTTTCTTGGCAGAAATACTGGAGTAAGTAATCTGCTTTTACCTTTTCCAATCAATCCATTTTATATACAAGGAAACTGAGGTAAATAGGGTTAAGTGATTTATCCAGATTCACACTAGTATGACCAATATGAAGTCAGATTGAAACTCAAATCTTCCTAAGCCCATATCTTCCAGGTTTCACATTATTTGTATGTCTTTAGAAAAATACATACAGTCCCTGAATCTTAGGTTCCTCATCTGAAAAATGAAGGTATTAAATGAGTGGGTCTTTTAGGACCCTTTCAGATATATGATCCTAGTGTTTCCTCCTTCCTTTGAGTTTTTGAAATAAATGTCTTTACATATCTTTGAAATATGATGTCTTCTTCAATTTATACAAACATTTTAGCGAAGAATGCTTTTAAATTCTATACTAGAAGTGAAAATCCCCCAGAAGTGATTATCCTATTTTGCCTAGCAATCTGAAAGTACTGCAGAACACTCTCTACCCATGAATATGCAATGCCTATTAAGGTCAGTGGTGTATGTTTCTAAACTGAGAGAAGCAAAGCTTTATATACTTATGTTTTATGAGTTACTGAGTGACTCAAGAGAGCATCTTGGAAGCACAAGCTGAACTGGAGCATTTATTTTCCCCTAAACTTGTGATACCCTGTAACTTTTACACATACTTAAAGATCTCAGATAACTATAGTAACTGGAGCCATCCCAAGTCTCAAAATGGACAAGCTTCCCAAATGAATATGATATCTCTGACAATGTATCTCGATGTTATAAGAAAGGAGTGCAGATGCAACATATCCAACATATATAGGACAGCTTGCCATCTAGGGAAGGGGGTAGAGGAGGGAGGGGAAAAATCGGAACAGAAACGAGTGCAAGGGATAATGTTGTAAAAAAATTATCCTGGCATGGATTCTGTCAATATAAAGTAATTATTAAATAAAAATTAAAAAAAAAAAGAAAAAGAAAGGAGTGCAGAACTGAGGATCTGGAGTCCAGAGTTTGAATTTCCAATCTGTCCTTAAGTATTTATATGACTTTAACCCAAATGCTTCACCTCTTTTTTCTTGCGGTTCCTCTGTAAATGTCAGGGCTCTCTAATATACCATACATGTCTGATATTATGTATTTAAGTGTCTATTTCAATTAATTAACAAAAACTTATTAAATGAAATCAAATCAGCAATTTATTAAGCTCTTACTATATGAAGAATTCTGTACTAAGCACAGGGGAATATGAAGATTGCTTAGCCCAAGCACTTAGCCTGGCACATTGTAGGTACTTAATGAAGATTAATTGATGACTTGATCAATGGAAGAAAGATATAAATTCTTATGTGCTTTCATGGATCTTACAATTTAATGGGGATGGGAGGAAGGAATTTGAGTCAATATTAAAACAGCTATTTTGAAGCAGCAAAATCTCATCAAGACGTGAGTATCTGCCTTCACATGCTAGCTATTTTATCATGATCATATCACCTAAAATCTATCAAACTCAATTTCTGAATTTGTAAAATAGGGATAACAATAGAACTTAACAAAAACTATCACTTTATAAATGCTAATCATTATCTATTTTGAATTAAAATTTTGGGAATAAGAACACACATTTATAATATGTTTTCCCTTCTCTTAGTAGCTTAAATTTAAGTTATATAAAGTTAAGATTAACATGAATGATTTCACATAAAACATAGAAAAATAATTTAAAGAAAAGAGAACTTAGAGATGAAAAATGATTTTTTAGAAAAACTGTATATAGAAATAAGTACCTGATCTGAATCTTGAAGGAAATAAAGCATTTGGTGAATCCAGATATCTCTGATACTATGTGCCAGTTGTTTTTATTGGGATGAGGTTTAGGGAAATGAAAAATCAATTCAAGAGATATGGAAACAGATCAACCAACAAACATTTATTAAGTGCTTACTCTTTCCCCAAAACTATGCCAGGTGGTTGTGATAAAAGGACTTTACCCCCTCCAAAAATTCTTGTTCATCAAGCATCTTTTGTTATATATAACACATATACATATTGTATACATGTGTATATACATAAATAATTCACCACATAAATAGAAAGCAACTTTTTTTTTGAGGACAGTACTAGCATCTGGAGATATCAGAAAAAGTTACCCTAATTGAAAACTTCCCTGTGTTTCACCAGCAAAATATTGAATAGGATATTTTTATCCCAGAGAAATTTCTTTTAAATGAAAGAAATCATATTGGATAATTTTAAGATAAGAGACATAGAGTTTTCTATAAGGTCAATCAGTTTTGACAAACAAATGCTCATATTTCAAGAATCAGATGATAGAATATAAAAGAAAGGATGTGGTGCTATATTTCTCTTAAAGAATTTTGAAAGATATTTAATGATGCAATTTTTACTTATATTCATATAATATTTTCAAGTCACCAACATGCTTTTCACCTAACAACCTAATATGACATATACTTCGAGTTTTTATTTGATTTTCATTGTTTATATAAGAAAAATGAGGTTCATTAAAGTGAAAGGATTGATTCAATATCACATAGCTAATAGGCTGGAATAAAGACTTGAAATCATGAGCTTCCAACTGAGCCCACAATGATTCGCTCTATTCCTTACCACTGATCTATTGATGTTCTTATTCATATGAGTCATTGAACTTTGATAAATAACTCATTGAGAAATATGAAATAAGAAATGATACATACTATGGAATCAGAAGGATAGGGGCAAGTGTGTAGGACCTGTTGCAAAATGAAATTAACAGAATCAAATAAACAATCTAAATAATGGCTACTGAAAAGAAAAGATCATGAGATGTATTCAACTCTTAAGTAATTTAAAGAAAAATATTTGAAAGAAAAACTTTGAAGACACTTCTTCCTCTACAGAGGAAAGAAAAGTGGGTAAGTAGTAGGGGAAAATATTCTATATCATGTTAGACACTGTCATTGTACTCAATATTATTGTTTAATCTTTCTTTGTAAGTTCTAATCTGTAGTACAGAAGAGTAAATTATTATTTCTATAAATTGCTGTTATATCATTTAAAAAATTAAGTGAAGTATTGACCCATAGAATTCTATAGATTTTCTAACTCTCTGTGTCTTATCTCACTTGCAACAACTTTGGGAGGTTGAAACCTTTTTCTGAGAGGCAATTATGCGATGTTTATTTTAACCCTTTGACCCGACAAAACATTATGGCATTATGACTACCATCACATTATAATTCATGAACCCCGACTTGTGTATTTCCCATTAACAAATCATTAATTAATCTTAACTGAATTATTCATTTTGAATGGAAATAAAAATCTACAATAGCTACTCTATCAACTACTTCAATGGTACTGTCCCACCAATGTATATAGTAAACATGAGAAGAGTGGACTTACATCTGAAGACTCAAAGAATTGAGTCTTTATATATTATATTATAATATAAATTGAGTATTTATATAATACACATGACTAGATCAAGACAAAACTCTGAAACTGTACAATTTGGTATTCTGTTTTTATCTTAAAAAGTTTAAGTGAAAGTTGAGTAGAACTTCAAACCTAGGCTAAGTGGAATCATACTCTATTTGAGTAACACATAATAAGAAATTAGTTTTCATCTAGAGTATCAATCTACTGAGATGTTTTTATGACTTTTTGTTGTTGTTTTTCTACTTCCAATTTTTATCTCTTTTTGGCTCTTCTTCCTCAATAGTAATTATTGTTATCTCTCACTTTGAGTTTCAGGCCTAACTGATGTCCTTAGCTAAAGGGATTCTAGGCACTTTAAAAAAACAATAATAACTTTTTAATTTTAAAAATACATTCAAAAATAATTTTGAGCAGTTTTCCTCGCAAAGTCTTGTGTTCCAAATTTTCCTTCCTCCCTCCTCATTACCCCCCTCACTATCATCCCTCTCCTCTGGAGAGCAAATAATCTAATATAGATTAAAAACATGTTATCCTTCTAAACATATTTCCACATTTATCATGCTGTTCAAGAAAAATCAGATCAAAATAGGAAAAATGAGAAAGAAAAAAAAAAAAACAAAGAACAAAAAAAGTGAAAATACTATGCTGTGGTTGATAGAGCCAAATGGCTGAATAAAGTCAGGAAATTACTCAAGCTCTCCCAGTTTCTGTCAAAAACCACATAAAACCAAGTCTATGAATAGAGTCTGAGAGAATAAAAGCATGCCCCAGCTCAAGATAGATTGCAAAAACTTCAAGAAAGGTCATTTTTTTACTGGGGAAGGAAGGGTATTCAGCCCAGCTCAGATAGATTCTGGGAAAATTCAATGAAAAGGTGTTATTCACAGCAAATCAGCAACTAAGACCCTTAGTCCTGGCTCAGGAAAGAAAAAGATTAGTGGGCCAACTTCTAGTCCCAGCTCAGAAGGTTAACTGTGGAAACCAGGCTGTTTCCTGAGAAACACTAGGGAACAAACACAAGGGTGCCCTGGGCTGAAAGCAAAGGCTCAGAGGTGCACAGGAAGCTTGGGACAGCACTCCCTTTACTTCAGGAGTAGAGCTTGACCATAAAAGTGGAAAAAAAAAGAGGAAAGACCAAAAGAAAAGGAAAGAAAATGAGCAAGAAACAGAAAAGAAGCTGGACCATAGAAAGCAACTATGATGACAGGGCAGAACAAAATAAATTCAGAAAAAGGCAAAATGTCCACAGAAGAAATCTCAGTAATATGAATTGATCTCAAGCCCAAAGAATCTTCTTGGAAGTTATCATGAAAGACATTAAAAGAGAAATAAGAGAGTTAGAAGAAAAAATAAGAAAGGAAATCAGAGTATGCATGAGAGAGTCAACAGCTTTGGAAAGGAAGGAAAAAATTGTCTGAAGAAAACATTTTAAAAAGTAGAATTAACCAAATGGAAAAGAAAAAGAAAAGCTAATTGAAGAAAATCACACGTTAAAAGCTAATGTAATGTTCTTGTTAGCTTTCTGGAGGTCTCAGAACCAGCCTTGTTTTCCACAGAATAATCACCACAAGAATAGTCAGGGATATAGTCCAAAAGTTTTTATTGTCTCCTTCACAGTGTCTCCTTCACTTGGGGCTCAGCTAGCTTTCTGAAGATCCTATAGAATGGGTCCTGGTTTCAGTGGAGGAAATGCAAGAGAGTCACCACAAGGCTGATGAAGATGGATGTCTTTTGGATGGAATGTTTGGCTCCTATTTCCAGGTCACAGGGACTTTTTCACTGAAATTACAATCAAGCTACATGCTGATTCTTAGACCCATGTTGGCTCCAATATATAATGTCTGAACTACCTCTCTGGAAGGCCTCAGGATTAGTCAGAGAAAGGATCAAAGTCCTTGGTCTTTAGAGGAGAAGCAAATGAGGCAGGCAAGCTGCCAAGAGGATTACATAAGATCAATTCTGGACTCTGGAGTCTGAAGCCTGAAGTCTCTCTCCTCCTCACCCTTCAGCTGAGTGACTCTGACCTCTCTCCCTCAGTCCTTCAATCCTTGCCTATGATTACTTCACTACCACACATTCATCAAGCACCAATGGTGAGGAGAGCCATCACACCACCATCACATCTAAATATATGTATATTAAATCATTATCTCACTTCAAATAGATAATTAGCCTTAAGTGCTCTGCTATCTCAGATTCAAGTACACCTTTTCAGAGTTTCAGCCCTCTACAAGCTAGAATAGGGCAATTGGAAGCTGATATCTCTATGAAATATTAAGAATCAGTCAAACAAACTAAAAATGATTGGGTCAAACAACAAATCATAGAAATAATGCATAATTTCATCCAAGAGAATGACGATAATAAGACAACATACCAAAACCTATGGGATGCAGCCAAAGCAATTCTTAGAGGAAATTATATCTCTAAATAGCTACATGAATAAAATAGAGAAATAAGAGATCAATGAATTGGGCATGTAACTCAATAAACTAGAACAGGAACAAATTAAAACCCCCAAATTAAATATCAAAGTTAAAATTTGAAACTCAAAGGAGACATCAAAAAATGAAACTAAGAAAACTATTGAACTAATAAATAAAACTAAGTTGGTTTTATGAAAAAACAACAACAAAATAGACAAAATTAGGCTTAATTTGATTAGAAAAAGGAAGAAAAAATCAAAGCATTAGCATCAAAAATGAAAAGAGTGAACTTACCTCTAATGACAAGGAAATTAAAGAGAAAATTATGAGCTATTTTGCAAAACTATATGGCAGCAATTCTGACAATCTAACCAAAAAAGATGAATATTTAAAGAAATATGAATTTCTCAGATTAACAGAAGAGGAAAGAAATTACATAAATAGTGCCATTGTAGTAAAAGAAATTGAACAAACTATTAATGAACTCTTTAAGAAAAAATCTCCACAATTCATAAGTGAATCCTATGAAACATTATGTTTCATGCATCTGATACCTAAACCTGGAAGAGCCAAAACAAAAAAAAAGAAATTACATACCAATCTCCCTAATGAATATTGAAGCAAAAATTTAAAATAAAATATTAGCAAAAAATATTACATCAACTTATTAGCAGGATAATACACTACGACCAAGTGGAATTTATACCAGGAAAGCAGGCCTGGTTCAAAATCAGAAAAACTATTACCATATTTTACTATATCAGTAACAAAACAAAAAAAATCATATGATAATCTCAATGGATGCAGAAAAGGCTTTTGAAAAAAATACAGTACTCAGTTCTATTAAAAAAAAAAAACATTAACGATCATAGGGATAAATTAAGTTTTCCTTAAAATAATAAGCAGTATTTATCTAAAACCTACAGCAAGAGTTATTTGTAATGGAGAGAAACTGGACACATTCCCAGTAAGGTCAGGGGTAAAACTAGGATACCACTTCTCACCACTATTATTTACTATTATACTAGAATTTTGGTTTCAGCAGTAAGAAAATAACAAGAAATTAAAGGAATTAGAATAGGCAATGAGGAAATCAAACTATAACTCTTTGCAGATGATATCATGATATACTTAGAGAATCCTAGAACATCACCCAAAAGCCAATTAAGAGCTTTAGTATAAGTTGAAGTATAAAAATAAATCACAAAAATCATCAGCATTTCTATATATTACTGAAAAAGCCCATCAGCAAGAGATAGAAAGAGAAATTCCATTGAAAATTACTGTAGACAAAATAAAATACTTGGGGCTCTAATTGCCAAGACAAACCCTAGAACTATATGAACATAATTATAAAACACTTCTCACGCAAATAAAATCAGACCTAAACCATTGGAAAAATATTAGTTGCTCATGGCTAGGCCAAGTTAATGTAATAAAATTGATAACTCTGCCTAATTTGCTCTATTTATTCAGTGTCACACCAATCAAACTGCCAAAAATTATTTTATACAACTAGAAAAAATAATCAAATTCATCTGGAAGAACAAAAGTCAAGAATATCAAGGAAATTAATGGAAAAATAATACAAAGAATGGTGGTTTGCAGTACCAAATCTAAAACTGTATTATAAATGAGAAGCCATGAAAACCATTTGGTACTTCCTAAGAAATAGTGATGGGTAAGTGGAATAGATTAAATATACATGACACAATAATCAAGGCCTATAGCCATTTAGTATTTGATAGAACTCCAAACTCCAGCTTCTGGAATAAGAACTCATTAATTGACAAAAAACTACTGGGAAATCTGGAAAATAATATATCAGAAACTCAGCAGAGACCTATATCTCACTTCCTATACCAAAATAAGGTCCAAATGGGTACATGATTTGGGCATAAAGGATGATTCCATTCACAAGTTAGGAAGAAGAAGGAATAATTTACCTATGAGATTTTTGGAGAAGAGAGGAATTTATGACCAAAGAAGAACTAGAGAACATAATGAAAGGCAAAATGGGCAACTTGGATTACATTAAATTTAAAAGTTTTGGCACAAATAAAGAAGATAACATAAAGAAGATAAAAAGAGAAGTACCAAGCTGGGAAAAAATCTTTACCAATGTTTCTGATGAAGATCTCATTTCTGAAATATATAAAGAACTGTTTCAAATTGATAAGAATGCAATCATTCCCTAATTGATAAATGATCAAAACATATGAGCAGACAATTTTCGGATAACAAAATTAAACCCATATATAATTATATGGAAAAATGTTCTAAATCACTATTGATTAGAAAAATGAAAATTAAAACTCTGAGGTACCACCTCACACCTCTCAGACTGGCTAAAATTTGACAAGAAAAGATAGGGGGTGTGGAAAAACTGGGACACTAATTCATTGTTGTTAGAGTTGTAAAATATCAAACAAGGCTGGAGAGCAATTTGGAACTATGCCCAAAAGACTGTAAAACTGTGCGTACCCTTTTGACCCAGTAGTGCCTTTTCTGAGTCTAAATGCGAAGAAAATCATAAAGGAGGAAAAAAGACCCACATGTGCAAACATATTTATAGCAATTCTTTTTGTGGTAGTAAAGTATTGGAAAATAAGTAGATCCCCTCAATTGGGGAATGGTTGAACATGTTATGGTATATGAATGTAATATAATATTATTGTCCTTTAAAAATGATGAACAAGCTGATTTTTAAAAGGCCTGGAAAGATTTACATGAACATATGCTGAGTGAAACAAACAGAACCAGGAATACATTGTACACAAGAACACAAGAATGTGTGATGATCAAATATGAAAGACTTGGTTCTTCTCAGTGGCTCAGAGATCCAAATCAATCCCAATAGACTTTGGACAGAAAATGCCATTTGCAATCAGAAAAATAACTATGGAGACTGAATGTAAATCAACATATGGAATGTTTGCTTCTTTTATCTGTTTTTTTTTTAATCTCTCTCAGCTTTTTTCCCCCTTTTATTCTGATTTTTCTCTCCCAACATGATTCATAAAGCAAAATGTATTAAAATAAACTAATTAGAAGAAAAAAAAAATGCTGTGATTCACATTGTCTCCAGTCTTCTCTCTGGATGTGGATAGCTCTTTGCATCATAAGTCTATTGAAATTTAGGCTATTTTTAAACTTTTTATTAAAGATTTTTATTTTCAAAACATTTGCATAGATAATTTCCCACATTAATCCTTGCAAAACCTTGCATTTCAAATTTGTTTCTCTTCTTTCCCCCCATCTCCTCCCCTAGATGACAATTAATCCAATGTGTGGTAAATGTGTCCAATTCTATATATGTGTATGTAAATTTCCACAATTATCATGCTGTCCAAGAAAAATCAGTTCAAAAAAGAAAGAAAAAAAAAACAAAGAGAAAGAAAACAAAATGTAAGCAAACAACAAAAAAGTGAAAATGTTATGTTGTAATCAACACTCATTCCCCACAGTCCTCTCTCTGGTTAGAGATGGCTTTCTTTATGACATGACCATTGGAACTAGACTGAATCACCTCTGTTGAAAAGATAGACTATTTTTTTTTTTTACTGAGATAATCATCTTTATTTTAAACTTGGAAGAAACTTCTTCAATTCTGCTCTTTTGCCAGATTCTTCTTTCTTACCTCCATCCAATAGTTAGAAATGTAACTATCTTTTCTTTTTTATTCTTCCTTCTGTTCTTTTTTTAATAGAGACTAAAATGATTATTCATATCTCTAATAAGTCTAAACAAATCATAAATTATTATAATGTATTATTTTGATTTTTTTGTTCTGTGATATGTGCTTTTTATTAGCAATCAAATGTTTTCAATCCAAATTCAGGTCTACTTACTCGTGTAAAAGGAAGAAGTTGGAATAGATAGTCTCTAAGAACCCTTCTAGCCCTAACTTTATGGTGATTATGAATTAGCTATTGTTCCCTCTCATACAAATCCAATGGATTCTTTCTGTATTTTCCTCTCAAGCTATAAAAGAAAAGAAAAAAGAAAAAGAAAGAAAACAAATTCTGTCATGACATTGCTCAAATAATATAATAACATTCAGTATTAGGAAACAGATTTCAATGCTATGTGTAGAAAAGCGTCATCTTAAGCATTTTATGATGCTAGTCGCTCAGTATTAATGAATAGTGATTTTGCTTCATTCTGACATTAAATGTCGAAGTCATATTTGATGATAGACCTAAATAGATGTGGCCCTCTACAAGGCAACACAAAATTACTGGGATCATTGAAAATAGTTTACTCATATAATATATAATTTAATATATTAATTGAACAATAATTCCTTAATCTGCTGAACAATGGATTGTATGCTGTCAGGTACAAATATGACATGAGACATAATTCCTGCCATCTAAAAGTTTTCAATACATTAGGGAAGCCCCATTTTTCTTCATGTGATGAGAATAATATTGACTATAATGTGTGAGATATTATTTTTCTTATAGTCCTTCTTGATAAATTCAACCATTCAGTAATATTGTACTCCAAATAACCAGTAAGTTATAGGTCATAAACCCAAGCAGTCCAAACTGACCCATATATATGTACTAGGTTAAACTTCACATTTCACTTTTTGCTTGAGCTGGTAACGCACAGACCTGCAGTAATGACAATGTCATTGAAGAATCAATTTCACGACACAGGGTATATTCTCTGTGAGAGAGAATCTATTCTATTATGATTTCATCATATAAAAATTTAGGAGAAGAAATGAAAATTAAGCAAGGGAAACAAAAACACCATCACCATCATTAGTGTTCTCAAAAGTGAGACTAATGAGTTCAGAAGAAAGCTATGAGATGAAAGCAGCTTTTTGTTTTAAAGACAAAAAACATTCATTTTTTCATAGTTTATAATTTGATGGTTGTTATCTAAGAAGTACTAAAAGTTCCATACCCACATTATTATCTATTACTTCCAAAGGCTAGATTGATGAATGACTCTAAATCTATGGTTTAATATAGGCAAGGATATTTCTAGACAATTCTATTGAGATGATGCACAAGGATAAAAACAGATGAAATAAATTTCCCAAGAGAATAAAATTACAGTTATAATTGGATTTCTAATTTTTTCACATTGCAATTAATTCCCTTATTTATTAATGTAATAAATAAAGAGTGATTGGTAGAAGAACACATCATTCCTATTGCTATTATTAATAGTCTTTCAATCAAGGGTATGGTATCAACATAAATGTGACTATTCATAGTATACCGATATTGAAGACAATCAAATCAGTCAAGCTTCAACAATCTTATATTTAGAATTGTTCTCTTTAGTAACTCAAGTTAGCTCAGAATTTAGCCCTCCAATCCCAAGAATGGTTAGGACAATCTAAAACATTGTTATGATTTTAATGGCTGAAATTCATTTAAAAATAGCTGAAAGGATCTGTGATTTTATCATGTGGAAAAATAAAAATTTAGTATTTCTTCACCAGTAGCAGATTGTAAACAGTTCATTAGTTAGGAAACATTTATTTTAAGCACTTATTATGTGTCAGGCACTGTAGTAAGTTCTGAGGATACAAAGGGAAACCCAGGGTGCTTTCCATAATGAAGTTCACATCCTAAGGAAGAGGAGACAATATGCCAAACATGTATATACAACATATACATGCACATGTGTAGATGCATACACATATAAATACATGTGCATATATATAGGTATGTGCATGTATAGACATATACCTCTAGGTATAAAAAATACAGGTGAGAAAGAAAATCTAAGAAGATATGGGAACAATAAAAAGGTCCAAAGCCAGAGGATGGGAAATGGAAGTTGTGTTTAAGAAACAAGCCAGAGCACATCTGTGTAAAAAACTAGAAAGGGTGAAATAGGCTATATTTTAAAGAGAGTTGACTGCCAAATAGAGAGTTTTTTTTTCATTTGTTCCCACAGATAATAGATTGGAAAAATTAGAATTTATTGAGCAGGAGAGTGAAATATTTAGAATTGCACTTTAGGAAAATCACTTTGGCATCTGTGTACAGTACAACTTGGAGGATGGAGAGACTTGAGTAGGGGTATAAGCCACATACCTGTTATAATAGCCTGTTATTATATAATACAATGTAATATAATATAATAATGCATTGTCAACCAAGGTTGCTAGTTGTATGAGTACATAAATATTGTAAGAATCAAAGTGACAAAACTTAGATTAAATGTATGGTTAGATAACAGTTTAGATATATGGAGTGACTACAAGAGAGAAACTGAGGTTGTGCACCTGGATTACTAGAATTTGCTTTCGAAAAGAATTGGTACATTCAGAAAACCATGATTAGAGGGAAATACAATGAATACATTATTCAGCTTTAGTTCTATGAATTTCCCTTAGGAATTGTTGTTCATCCTTCATTATCAAAAAGGACCATGATATCAAGAAGGTAACTTTCAAGTGAATTGGATTTAAGTGAGGCAGGTTAGTGCAGTAGTCACCAGTCTCATCTTTTCCTCCAGAATCATGAGTCTTGTAGCATAGATTAGGACAAGTGATGACCCCAGACAGTGGAAAACTTTGGCCTTTGTAAACTAGAAAATGATATACAAGTCCATGTGAAAAATGAAGCAGATGACCTAGTTTGCCTGCTGATATGTACATATATGTAACATATATGTACACAGATATACATTCGCAAGCGCACGTGTATGTGTATGTGTGTGTGTGTGT
The DNA here is from genome assembly GCF_016432865.1 of Antechinus flavipes. Classification (NCBI taxonomy): domain Eukaryota; kingdom Metazoa; phylum Chordata; class Mammalia; order Dasyuromorphia; family Dasyuridae; genus Antechinus; species Antechinus flavipes. The sequence goes on from NC_067403.1 coordinate 232,874,411, forward strand.
GTAATATTGTCAGTGTTTCTGGCAAGAATAGAAATAATTATGATATGCCCAAGTTCATACCATCATTGGTGCCAGAAATTGAATTTGAATCCAGTTCTTTCTATAACCACTTCTAAATTATCTACTAAGTAAAGATATGATAATAAAATTAAACGTAATTAAGATAAAATTAAAGTCTAATACTTGGGTTCAAAAACCTATTTTACCAGCATAAGACAGGGAGCAATTTATTAAAAGCTATCTGGGGGTTAGTGGCCTACAAATTTACTATGAGTTAATAGCGTGATATGACTATTAAGAAAGCTAAAGGAATCTTCAATTTTATTAACAGAAACAGGTTCTAGTACTAGGGATGTGATGGCTAAGTTTATTCTGCCATGGACAGATCACTTAAAGACAAACTATTCAGCTCTGGGCCCCCTATTTAAAAACAAACAGAAACAAAACAAAAAATGCAATAACAAACATCAAAGGATCTGTGAAAAGATGGGCACTATAATAGACTAATAAAAGCAGAATTATGCATAGTCACAACCATTCTGAATCAATAGATAATTAGGAAAGAATACTAAGGGTTTAATTAAATTCTATGAAATTCTCATAGAATTTATCTTAATCCTCTTTTAAAAAATTCTTTGCTGTATTTTTTCTTCTCCCTTGCCTAGTCATCTTTTTGCTTTTACTTGACATACAAGTGTTCTTTTTGTATTTAATGTATTATTCAACATCTCCTATGTATCAATGGTTGTTGTCCATCATTCTAGAAGAATACCAAAAGAACATCACCATGTTAGAGTCAAATTACACTGTGTCTGACTGTGGCTGATTAGAACAATACGAGCTTGGAATGGTCTGTCACATATTGGACCCAAATAGTATCTATGAATATGAGCGGTAGACACGCTAACTTTGTGCATCTTGTTTCTTTTGAGCTAATTCAATTCTGCTTTGCACACAGATAATATAATTAAGTAAACTAGAGCACAAACTTTAACCTTTTGTAACAGTTATTTTTATATGCAAAAATGAGAGAGTTGGATTGGATCAGTATTCTTAACCTGGATTTGTAATTTTGTAAAATATTTTGGCAACTACTTCAATGTGGTTAGTTTCCTTGTAATCCTATATACTTTATTATGGGAATTTAAATACATTATTCTTGGATAGGATGCATGAAATATATCTGAATATATCCCCCAAACTCATGACAATAAGAAATATAACAACCCCTAGACTGCATTCTTTCTCAAGTCCTTTCTTGATGAAGAAATAAACACAGGTTAAACTTATTGCTGTTAAAATATTAGGATATTAAATCCTAAATTTAAAAAAAATAGGATATTAAATGAGTAGATGAATCCAATTCTCCATTGTTCAGATTGTATCTTATCATATGCAATATATATTATATAATATTGGAAATAGGAAGGTAATTATATCATATATGTCCAGGTCTAATCTCATGACTCAGTAATAAATAGTATATGCTCATTCTGAATATGACATTGAGGTTATTTTCCTCCAACTGATGTGGAATCTAATCCTCTCGGGATTATTGAGCATACTTATTGTTTATGAGGCTAATGCTCTCAACAGATTCTTCTTTTAGAAAGAATAGGAACATTAGACCTGCTCTATTTCATAGACTAATGGGACATCTGGTCTCTGGCTTTTTGTACTGCTGAATACTTCATTGTGAAGCTATTTAGGTGCCCAATGTTGTCAGTGGAGCCCTACATAGAAAGATTATGGAGTACATACCTAGTCATACTTACTACAAAAATGCTTATAAAAGTAGCAAAAGTCTTCAAACCATAAGTACATAAACTAAATCTTCACTATTGTACAATTTGGGGAGTCATCAAAAGAGTATTGAGGAACTGAATTATAATCCTTAGTTAGAAGCTGGCAAGATTTCTGACTGTGAATAAATCATTGAATCTTGCAGAGCTTCAATTCTCACATCTATAAAAGGAAGTTCAACTACTTAATATCTAACATCTCTTTCAGTTCTTAATGTATGATTCTATGAACCCAGACTCAATATTACATTTTCCATGTCTCTAAAGTGAAATAATTTAATGATAATCTGAAAACTCCATAAAATCCTTAAGCCTCCTTAATCTCCAAAGAAAAATCAAATTATAGAGAGAGGATTCTGGGAAGATGGCAGAATATGTTGGTAAATTTCAAGCTCTCCGGATTTCCCACACAAATAGAACATATTTGTGCCTTAGGCCTAACATAAACTGGTGAAAAATCAAGAAAATTTGGGGTAGAACAGGGGTCCTCCTGATACAACCTGAGAAAATCTGAAGAAAGACCAGGGAGGCAAGAATTAATCCATGCAAACACTTCTAGGCTAGCTCCACATAAACATCCATTTTAGGGTAAGGTGACTGGAGCTTCAGCAAGAATAATAGAAACTTTCACCTCTTGACCAGCATGTGAGATCTGGGGCTGTGTGAGAAGGAACAAGCATACAAGGAGTGTAAGGGGAGTGGGGCAGGAATGCTGCTGGTTGTGGACACTTGCTGGAAGGGGAAGTTCTCGGTTTAGGGTTACAGTGAGAAGGGATAGTTGAGGTAAAGCTTGAGGCACTATCTCCCCATTTCATGATTAGAGATGTCTACACTAATACCTCTTATTTTTAAAAAAAATGGCAAAGAAGGAACCCTACCATAGAAACTTTTTTTTTTTTTTAATGGGAACAGGGAAGACCAGGGTTTATCTTTAAAGGAGCATACTGAAGTTTAAAAAAAAAAAAAAAGCCTTTTTTTTAAATGGCTTCTTGCCTAGAGAGAATTTATAGAACTCAAAAAAATTTAAAAATCAAATGAGAGAATAGAAGAAAAAATAAACTAAGATAAACTAAAATAAAACCATCCAAGAAAAACAAGATTACCAAAAAAATTAACCAACTAGAAAAGGAGATGAAAAGTCTCAAAATTGAAAATAACTCTTTGAAAATTAGAATCAGGTAAGGGGGAACAAGTGAAGCTATGAAAACCCCCCAGAAATAACAAAACAGTTTCTAAATAATGAAAAAAAAAACTAGAAAAGAAAATGAAACATCTAATAAGATAAAAACAGATTTGGAGAACAGATCATGAAGAAAATATATAAGAATAATTGGACTGCCTGAAAGTCATCACCTAAAAAAAATTCTGACACAATAAGGCAAGAAATAGTCCAAGAAAATTGTCTTGAAATGTTAGAACATGAGGGGAAAGAAGAAATAGAAAAAAAAATCACCTGTCACTACCTTAATGAGATCCTTGTGTGGAAAACATAGGAATATTATTGCCAAATTTCAAAACTCTCAATCAAAGAGAAAATTTCACAAAAAACAAGAAAAAAAAAAAACAATTCAAATACACTGGAGCTACACTTAGAAATAAATGTACAGGATGTATCAGTTGATACAATAACAAACCACAGATCTTGGAATCATATCTGCTGACATTCAAAAGAACTAAGCCTGTGGCCAAAAATATCATGTCCAGTAAAATTATAATAATAAACAAGAAAAATGTACATTAAACAAACATATATTTTCAAGATTTTCTATCAATGAAATCCAAACTTTATAAAAAAAATTTAACATATAAGAGCCAATATCAAAGATCAACTTCAAGGAACTCAACATGGATAAATTGTTTATATTTTTGTTTTTGTTTTAACATGGGAAATGTATACTATATGTTTAAGATTGACATTAACAAAATGGTAGCTCAAAAGAAAGTTTGGGGTGGAGTTAAGGTAAAAATAATAATGTAACACAAATGAGGTGAAGAAGAGAATAGGCATTAGCATTTTAGAGGTTAGAGGGGGGAAAAGGACTTGTAGTTCTGAAAACTTACTTATATTGGGAATCATAACACCTTCTCCCCAGGATTTTTGTGAGGATCTGGAGAGGGCCAGGATTGCATGGGTCTATGAGGGAGAAGCGATTCAAATTTTTGGCTCACCATCTTCCTAATAATTATAAAGATATATTGGGTAAAAATCAGGATAATTTTGATGGAGAATGCATGCAATACAAACAAGGCATTTTAAATATACTATTTACACTTCAACAATGAATCAAAGACATATTTGAGATAAATGCATTAGTATGATAATTTCTGCTATTTACTAATCTGTTTCAACAAGCACTTTGGTATTGATAAAACATCCCACAGCTATTTACAATTCTGTTGATGTTGATGAGCATCACAACTAGACTGGCTATTTGAAGTTCTGTTCTGATACGTTTCTTAATTTTGATGGTTGGGATGGATACTGAAGTGTCAAAGTATGGAGGGTAATGATGTTAACTGAAGGTAGCTAATGTTGTATCACTTTAAATGGGTATATTTAAGACTGAAATTTCAGATTAATAAATAAAGACTGCTAAGCATATCTTCCATCTAGCCTCAGGTATTCATACTCTCTGTTTTCACTGGAGCTGGACTCCAACAAGGATCAAAGAAAATAATAATTTTAATATGCAAAGTGTTATGTGTGACATATAGTAATTACAACATAAATATTTTTAATTCTTATTTTATTAATTGTTCAATGTTTTGCTCTTTGGATATAATCTTTAAAAGAGTATCCCAAAATGAGCAGGGATTCTAGGATAGATTCAGATAGATAGATAGATAAATAGATAAACATTTTCCATGTATGTGTGTGTGTGTGTGTGTGTGTGTGTGTGTGTGTATATATATATATATATATATATATATATATACACACACATATATACACACACACACATATATACATATCCACACACCACAATATGTATAAATATATATGTTTTGTGTATGTATATGTGTATATGTGCGTGCATATATAGGACGCATACCTAGTCATGCTGCACCTGAAATTTTCATAAAATATATATTCATACCATAAATATATAGACTAAAGCACATACTCATTTCAAGAGTAATCTACTTAACTTTGAAAACAAATCACCATTACATTATCCAAAGGGTGATAAATTTTCAGCCAAAGCTACTTATAATAAACAATCTACTAAGACAAATTGGGAATTTTATTAGGATTTGTATAAGCGATGTCCCAGTAAATGAAATAAACATTCAATGAAGCATATCATACATTTATAATTGGTTTATATAATTTATATATAATTTATTTTATATAATTAATAATAAAACTATAGATGCTATGGTAATTATGTGTGTATTCATATATACTCATATAATCAGAGAACTACCCTTACTACAAGGAAAAGTTCTGTTCAGGTCCCACCTTTAACATGGAACATGAACATGAAAAGTGAGTCATTTAACATTTTAGCATGTTAGGAAATCCCATAATTCTATACATTGAAAAGATGTTATAAACACATAAAAGAATAATTCTTTGTGTGTCAGATACATATATAGTGAAATTATAACTATAAAATGAAATAGAGGTTGGAGAAAAAAGACAGACATGTCCCTTCCTCTTTTAAATTGAGAAGTAAAAGAGATGATGTCAGATATGGTGGATGTTAAATTTGACTTTTCCCCCTTCCTTCCTCCCTCCCTTCCTTCCTCCTCTTCCTCCCTCCCTCCCTCCTTTCCTCTCTCCCTTCCTTCCTTCCTTCCTTCCTTCCTTCCTTCCTTCCTTCTTTCCCTCCTTCCTTCCTTCCCTCCCTCCTTCCTTCCTTCCTTCCCTCCCTCCTTCCTTCCTTCCTTCCTTCCTTCCTTCCTTCCTTCCTTCCTTCCTTCCTTCCTTCCTTCCTTCATTTCTTCCTATCTTTCTTCCTTCCTTCTTTCCTATCTTCTTTCTTCCCTCCTTCCCTCCCTCCCTCCCTTCTTCTCTCCCTCCCTTCCTTTCTTTCCTTCAGGCCACAGAACTTGAAATTCCATTGCTCTAAATGAGTTTTTGTCATGAACAGTGCCCCACAAGTGATTACTATATGACTTAGCTAGCTATGAAATCTCCTCCCACCCCATGTTCCAAAAATCATTTTACTTTTAGCAATATTGTGATTTAAACCTTTACTGACTGCTTTAACTTCTTCTTTCTTTCAATTTCTGCTCCTTGCTGAGACCTCTAAGTACTTGGACACCTTCATTTGTAGACCAATACACCTTTAAAAAGGTCATTTTTGGTGAGTAAATTTCAATCTTCTACCAATTTTTAAGAGAAGCTTGGAATTTAATCAAATATGTCCTTTCAGTCTTTGTACTTATCTCTCAAGTTTCACCTTTTTTTGAATTTTAAAATAAATTTCCCCAAATGTCTGACTGACAGCACTGAAAAAAACATAATTCTCTCCTCCCAAAGAAATAATAATAATAATAAAAAAACTTTCTTTTGTATGTATTTCACTTTGTATGTATCCCAACAGAACCTTGGCAATTAAGATTAAAGGTATTCTATTACCAGAAACTCATCAAAAGTGTGTTACTTTTCTTTCTATCTCTAGGATTTTTTCATAGTGCTTAACACATAGTAGAAGATAAAGCATCAACCCTAATGTCAGGAATATTCATCTTCCTGAGTTCAAATCCAGCTTCAGACACTTATTAGATATATGTCAATTCACTTAACTATGTTTGCCTCACTTTCCTCATCTGCCAAATGTGTTGGACCTGAAAAAGGAAATGGAAACTACTTTAGCATTTTTGCAAAGAAAACACCAGTGGAGTCATGTAGAGTTAGAAAAGAATGAAAAAACAACTGAATCACAACACCAAACATATACTGAGTTCTTCATAAATGTGTATTTTATTAATAAATTAATAAATGAATGGTGCATTTATTATTTATCACGTTAAAAGATCCCACTGTGTTAAAGATTCTTGTGTATGTGTGTATATTATAGATAGATAGATAGATGCATATATATAGATAGATGCATATATAGATAGATGCATATATATGTGTGTGTATGTGTATATATATGTATATGTATACATATATGTATGTATGTATATGTATACATATATGTGTGTGTGTGTGTATGTGTATATATATATATATATATATATATATATCTCCTTATTCTCAATGAACTCCCATTCTAATTTATCCATTAATCGATGCAAAAGGGTGAAATGTCCCTGACAATGCACTTTAATATTTTTTGTAGGAAAATGTGTTTCTGGAATAGATTGTTTGAAAATGTGTTGGATAAATACATTTCTGGATATTAAAGCCAGAATTAAGTCGCAGGATAATTTCAGATTCAGGATTAAAAACACTAGATAGCCATATAAATTGTTCTTGATCTGCTCTCAAAACTGTATATTTACATAATGATATCAACTAATGGAAGTGATACAAGATGAGACTAAATTTAAAAAGAAAATATCTATAATAAAGTATAAAAGAGGGGTAGCTAGTTGGCGCAATGGATAGAATACCAGCCCTAAAGTCAGGAGGATCTGAGTTCAAATCTAACCTCAGACATTTAACTCTTCCTAGCTGTGTGATCCCAGGCAAGTCACTTAATCCCAATTGCCTCAGCAAAACAAACAAATAAATAAGTAATAAAGTATAAAAGAGAACAACAGAAATGTGATCAGTTACTTATTAAGGTTCTTTATTTGCTTGTAGCAAGGACGACTCAAAACTTGATCCATAGCATATGTACTCTATTAAAGAAACACAATTTATTTCCTAGGCATCTGATGTTTAAATAACACTATTCACCTTGTTGTTAGCAAAAGGCGGCATATATGCATTCTTTAATTTCTTTTATTTCAAATTGAAATAGACCCTTCATTCTGTGAGGTCTTTAAGAATTGTTTAAGAATCACTTTCATCAAAAGCCTTTTATGTTCAGGATAATTTTTCACTACCTTGTTACATTTAGTATGCACTTTATTCAGCAAGTTAAAGGAGCTCCTGGGTTCTTTTATATTCCTCTTTTTATGTTGAAATGTTTAGATTTGTTGCTATCTGTTAAGAACATAGTCAAAAAGGAACTCGAATAAAAAGAAAACAAAAACAAAACTTTTGTTTAATAGTGAGAAGTTTTTCTGTAAAACTGCTTTTCAGTGTAGAATAATATCAAAGTAAGGGAACATTTTTTTGGGAAGGGGGAGAATTTTTTTTAATGGAGTAATAGAGAAATAAAATCTAATTATTTGACTCTTCTGAGATTCAAATAAGAAATTGACTTAAGAAATGACTATTTTAAAGACCAGTTTAAGTATTTTTAATCACCTTATTTACCTGAGGTTATTTACCTGAGTGTGCTCCAATAAGAAACCTTAATCCTTCACTTACATAGAATTTTCTTATTCTTGTCAATGCAGGTAAAGAAATAATTTAGGGAATGGGGGTTGGGAATAAGTTCCTGAAATCTAAGAATGTTCGATTTAAAGTTGAAATGACCCTAAAAATTCCTATCATCCATCTGATTCACCCAGGAGTGGAAAAAAGATCTAGAGAGAGAAGTCCAAGACATGTCCAAGACCACACAGTTAGAAAATAATGAAGTCAGAATTAAAAACAAGCTACTCTGCTTCCAAACTCCTTGATCATTCTACTATAGTAAAGTGTGCTGTCTTAATTGCAGCATTAAATCTTTTTTTTTTTTAATTTTGTTTTTCCCCAAACATGCACCAAGTGAAAATATAAGGTCAATTTAATCTGGAAAGATATTTGTAATAGAGAGAAATTATATGAAGGAATAAAAATTAAAATCAATAGAAAATATGTAAACATTATGTGCATTTTAATTCCAATTAGCATTTGAATTCAATGACTCATCTTCTTTAGAGCCCTAGAAGCAATACTCTACTAAGGGTACTCATGTTATTACATTAGCTCAATTTCTATCTAGAGACTAATTTGTTCACTCAAGGCCAGCTCCATAAGCATTATTCCACAAGCCACTCAGTTTGAGTGTAAATCAAAGAATTGAGAATTATAGCATTAAAAGGGACTTATAAGTTCTTCTAGGTTAAACATTCCCTGAAGCATGAATCCCCTAGACAATATTCCTATCATATAATTATTCAGTCTTTACTTCTAGTCAATCAAGAAAACGCAGTGCTAGATAGATGCTCAGGGAGATGCAACAGTTACATAAGGAACAATCACTGGATGAAGGCTGTAGTCTAGTAGAAAGATATGAGGCAAGGATAAAAACAAATCTCAGAGGAGCCAAACAATTAAATTTTATTTCTCAAGGAGGGCTAAATGGGGGATATTTGGACATCATATATGTGAGGCAGTGCATTTTTATATGATTGTATTTGTAATTACTAAATTCTTAATTAGCTAGAACATTAGAGCAGATCAAATATGTTAAACTGCAATAGTAGAAAACAAAGTCTTCTACTTAAGCCTATTACTATTGATTTCATTAGTACAAAAAGGGGGAAATATGGCTAGAAAGTGATCTATCTAGAACCTTATAGAAGGTTTTCAAGAACTTTAAGGATGAGTCAAAAGAGGAATATGACTATCTAGGAATTTGATGAGTACTTAGGCTACATAAAGAGAGGATAACATAAATAAAGAAATGAAAGCTCTTCTATATACTATACTGTCGGTAGGGCATAAATAGGATCTGATATTTGTTCAGACCTGTGTGTCCCTTAAGAATTTGGTGAATTGTTTCTAATTTCATAATTGTGAATTATTTGAAGCAACAAGGGAGGTTAATAAAGAGAATAGAAAACTGATAGCTGCCTTCAAGTATTCAAAATGTCATCCACTGAAAATTAATCATGTGGTTCCTATTAGACACAAATAAAGGACTAGTAACTAACTGTGAAGGATGTAGAAATGCAAATTATTAAAGATCAAATTTCCCCAAATAAGAGATATTACAAAATGGAATGTGATTCCTCAGGAAATCTGTTCTTCGCTGGAACTCTTTCAGTAGAGGATTGATGAGCATTTGTTGAGTTTTGAGATAGAGGTAATTTTTTTTTTCATCATAGTTTCAACTAGATGGCCACCAAGGGCCTTTCCAAATCTGAGTATGCTATAAAGTTCAATAAAATGATTTACAAATGAAAACATTGTTTTAGATTTTCTTTCTTGAATGACTTTAATAGGAATCCAAATAAAAAGTTAAAAGATGAGATGAGAAGAGGAAAGTCATTTAAATGTGCTGAGAGGATAATATGAATGAATCCTTTCATCCATTCATTTTATTCACATACTACCATGTATATCTCAACAAAATGTCACAATGTCAAGGAATTATCATTGAATTGTCTGATGTTTCCTGGTGTTTTATTTTGTTCATTGGAGAAAAAAAATACCACTGATTAAGAATGAAAATATTACTGGCTTTGTTCATGCAAGCCTGGGGAAATTAGAACACATTCAGCCATGCCATTTATTATTAGCTGAGTCCAGTGTAAATCACAGATAAAGCTGACACATTCCGCAGGCTGATCACAGTGGGAATATTGAGTGTCGCCATTTGTGATGGATTAAATGGGGGGAAAAATTAAAGTTGTGCAAATTATTTCTGTGCAGTGGTTCTAATGTCAGGGAAAAGCGATTAGACATGGCTGGACGAAAATAAAAATGAAACTGACTCTGTGAACTGCCTTTTCTTGCTTACTCAGCTTAGATGGCACATGGGAATTTATCATTAAAGGACTTTGTGTACAGTTGAATGTACTGGAAACTCCCTTTTATTGCACATTCTCTTAATTGGAGTTTTCCATTAATTGGAATTACACATACCTCTAGTACACTGATAAATGATAAATATACTGATGACCATGAAGGAGATACTTCCAATTATCAAGGTACTCTAGAAGTCATTTAGAAACCGCTTATCTTCAGAAGGATATTAGAAAATGTATGATGTTCCATTTCAACTAAAACAATAACACATATTTATAAAATACCTACTATGTGCAAAATAATGTGCTGGGGATTGTCAAACCAAAGATATAAATGAACTAGTCTCATTCTTCAAGGAACTGTAACACTATATGCTTAAGAACAATATTTCATTCCAGTTCACTCCAATGAGCATTTATTAAAAGCCAACTAAGTCAAGACATAAACTATCTAGGTTTGGATAAATAAAGATAAAAAACAAAAAAGATTTTGTTTTCAAGGACTGTATAATTTACTGAAATAACAATTACATATATAAATGTTAACATACACACAAAAGTTCATGCATGCGCGCGCACGTGTGTGTGTGTATGTGTGTGTGTGTGTGAAGAGAGCAATTAGAAGATACAATTAAATACTCTACAAAAATTGAGGAAAGAGAACAATGAAAACTGGGAATATTCTGGAAGTCTTTACAAAGAAAGAATGAAAATCTTCTGGACTAATTTTCCTCAAACGTGCTTCTAACCACAAACCCCTATCTCTAGTAACTTCCTATTATTCTTAAGAATAAACTCTCCTTTTTATTTAAAGTTATTAAAATATGATCACATTTACCCCTATCTCTGGTAACTTCCTATTATTCTTAAGAATAAACTCTCCTTTTTATTTAAAGTTATTAAAATATGATCACAAACTTAGCCTCATTGTATGTTATCCCTCTTCCTACACACAATAAGATACACAATATTATTCCTGCTGTAAGACAATCCCTCATTACTTCTGTTTTTTAAAAACATATTTCCACATTTATCATGCTGCACAAGAAAAAAATCAAAAAGGAGGGGAAAATAAGAGAAAAAAAAACAAGCAAGAGAACAGCAGCAACAACAAATATCCTCTTAAAAAAAACTTTTGACTATATAGGACTAATCTTAACATTTATCTTTGCATGAAAATTTGCTTTTTTTCTTTGCTTAATGTTCTCAATTTATTTTATTTTGAGAATATATCTTTTTAAAATTATTAAAATACAATACATGCAAAGATAGTTTTCAGCATGCACCCTTGCAAAATCTTGTGTTCCAATTTTTTCTCCTTCTCTTCCCTTCTCCTTTTCTCCTTGACAGCAAGTAATACAATATATATTAAGCATGTTCAATTCTTCTACACATATTTCCACATTTGTTATGCTGCACAAGAAAAATCAGATCAAAAAGGGAAAAAAAATCTCCATCTTTAAAACATTGGCAGCTCTTCATGTTGAGAATGCAAATGTATTCCTTTTTGATCTGTGCAACTTATCACCTCTACTTTCTTTCCAGTTTTGGTTTGGATTTTTTGGCATAGAAGACTTGGAGTCAGGAAGACCTGAGTTCAAATTCTGCCCGAGGAAAGAAAATTTATCTCTTTAGATCTCAAAATCTTCACTTATAAAATGAGGAGGTTGAATGCAAGAGTCTCAAAGGTTCTTTCAATGATCCTATGATCTGTTACCTGAATTCCATTCAGATATTAGTCTATCTTCCTCTTCCCTCAAATTACCTTTAATCCATTTAGCATATATTTTATATGCATTCAAAAGGAACTACATCGTATAGTGAATGGATGTCTAGACTTGGAATCAAGAAAAACAAGGTTTAAATCTTGCCTCAGATATGTATTAGTTATTTGGTCCTGGGTGATTACTTACACCCTTTCAGCATCATGTTTCTCATCTCTGAAATGATGCTACAATAGCATTTTTCTCACAGGATTTTTTATAAGGATCAAATGGGATAAGATGAAAAGAATTTCCAAAACATTGAAATATTTTATTAATGACAATTGATGATAAATAATAAAGATGATGTTGATCATAATGATATACTTTCCTATTGTCTCATATGGCTAGATTTGAAAATCATTTAAGGCAGAGTTTGTTTCATTTCTACTTTTTTTATTCTTAGTGCATAGAACAATAACTGCCACATATGTTGTTGGCTCTTAAGTAAAGTTTGCTGATTGATTGCTCTATATACAAATTCTGAAAGAAGGAAATGAAGAAGGAGTTCAAAGCCATAGAAATAGAAAATGGCATCTTGAATTTAAGGAACCGTGAACTGATCAGGTTCACCAGAACAGAAGGGAGAATTTAATAATTCTGGAAAAATAAATTAAATCTAAAGGACACAGAGAACCTTTAATGCTGGGTTAAGGAGTTGGAAAAGGAAAGTAAGAGTATCTAAAGCCTTTCGGGAACTTGAGAATTGGTTATACATATCAGAGATAGGTATGGAAATCTAATAACTAATATCTGATTAACTGTATTGGCCAATCATCTACTTTTAATGGAAAACAGAGAGGTTACTTTTAATAGGAAAAAAAGACTAAAAATCCTGGCTCAATATTTTTTTTTTCATTGCAATGTTTGAGTTTCTCCTTTTTTCTTCTCATGGAACTTGTTCCTCCTAATGATTTCCTACAATAAACTTCATCTTTTGTTCCATTCATATTTACTATAGCATACAGTGAAAGGGACAACTTTATGCAAGCTTAAATAAATGAACTCCAGATGTCACTTTCCTTGGGAAAGATCCATATAGTGAGAGTACTAAGAATCCCAAGAACCAAAAGACTTTTTCACATGTTGCCTGAGTTGATAATCTCTCAAAATTAGCTGCACACTTGAGGCACTAGGCAATAATGGGATGTCTAGATGCCCTCAACAGGTACTCAGGTAGCACGGTCCACTTAATACTGAGAAAATATAGGTAGAACCAAGTTAACAAAAAGGCAAGGCTACATCTGGGCCCTTCCCTAAACCCCCCCAAAAATCTTTAAATAATAAGACTAATCAAATTATACAATACCAGAACCTACAAAATGAAAAAAAGTAGAACTTTTGTATAGCCCGAGGCAACTGAAAAGGTTGGCAGGAAAGGTTTGTTATATCTGGGTAAAAGTAAATCACAAACCATACTAACAGAGCCCTGGTTCCAACAAACCAGGAACAGGCATTGGGAGCCACTGAATCAGCAGCTGGAGCTGGAGCTCTCAACCCACCAATGATTAGGTAACCAAACAACTGATTAGAAGGAGATTACAAGAGTCTCTTAGCTAGTTCAAAGCAGCATTTTTTACTTTGCCCATACTTCTATCTGGGTCACAATTCCAGATCTCAGTTCCTGGATAAGGAGGAGGCTAATACACCAGATCTTGGAGCCACAGTGGATTAGGGACTCTCCTCATAGCTCTAAGACAAAAAAGAGTGCCTGCATTTACTTAGAGACCGAAGCTCAGGCCAGAAAAGATGTGAACACATATCATTAGATCATATTACCTTGGAAGAACCAAAAACTGCCAGGTCCCTAGAAGTATCTTTGAAAACAATTGCAAAAACCTTCCTCCCTAGAATCATAGTCCTACTTTAACAAGAAGTTAAAAGTTAAGCAACAGACTTGGAAAATGAGCAAACAGGAGATAAAAATCAGATCATTGAAAATTACTATGGTGACAAGGAAGATGAAAACATGCATTCAGAAGAAGAAAACTAAGTCAAAGCTCCTACATCCAAAGCTTCTAAAATATGAATTGATCTCAGATCATGGATTAGTTTAAACATGATTTTGAAAATCAAGTAAGAGAGATAGAAGAAAATTTGGGACGAGAAATGAATGCTGCAAGAAAACCATGAAACAGTTTGTGATAATAGCTTGGTGAAGGAAGTTCACATACATAAACATATGAAATATTAAAGAAAATGACATCTAAAAATGGACTAGGTAAAATAATAAAAAGGATACAAAAGCCAATAAGGAGAAGAATGCTTTAAAAGAGGCACAATAAGAGGGGAAAATCTAATTAAAAAGCAGAATTGGCCAGATTAAAATTCCTGAAAAGAAAAGAATTTCTCAATAACTAAAGTTGAGAAAATAGAAAATAATGATTTTCTGAGAAATTAAGAAAGAATCAAACAAAATCAAAAGAATGGAAAAATAGATGACATTGAAATATCTCATTGGGAAAAAAACTGCCTTGGAATTATAATAGATCCAGGAGAGATAATTTTAAAATTATTGGACCATCTAAAAGCTATGAAAAAAAGACTGTACATCATTTTTCTAGAAGTTATACAGAAAATCTGACCTGAAATTCTAGAATCAGTGGGAAAAAAAAACTGAAAGAATCCACCAAGAACCTCCTAAAAGAGATCACGAAATGAAAACCATTAGGAATATTATAGCTAAATCAGAGAGTTCCAAGACCAAGGAGAAAATATTGCAAGCAGCCAGAAAAAAAAAAAGTGATTCAAGAATTGTGCAGCCACAGTCAGGATAACACTAAGATTTAGCAGCTTCTACCTTAAAAAACCTACTATGCTTGGACTAAATTCCAAGCTGTGCTAGGATTCAGAGCATCATCAATTTAAAGAACAAAATAAAACAAAACAAAACAAAAAAAAACCTCTTATATTTGTTAATTTCCACTTTATTTATTTAATAGAAAAGAAAATGAAGGCACAAAAAATTAATTGACACGCCCAGAATGAGCCAGGTAATTGATGTCTGAGACTGGAGATGAATCCAGGTCTTACTGATTTCAGGTCCAATTCCTTATCTACTATCTTGCACTGCCTTCACTATGCTTTGGAATTGACACATCAGCTTGGCAAGACCTCAAAAATACAAAAAATTCAACAACTCATATTCTCTATTTTCTCTTTAACAGCTGAACATCACTTTCTATGAAAAGACTGTCATGCTGTCATGTCAACTCCATCAACATATAGTTCTTTCAATGGCAATTTTAAACTCTGGTTCTAGGATGTTAGGGTAGTTTTCATTGATGATTTCTTAAAAGATGTTTTCCAGACTCTTTTTTTTTTTCATTGTGATTTTCAGGTAGTGCATTAATTTTTAGCTTTTCTTTCCTGGATTTATTTCCTACGTAAGTTGTTTTTTTCCAATAAGGCATTTTATATTTTCTCCTATTTTTCTTTCTTTTTTTGTTTGTTTCTTGATATCTCATTGAGTCATTCACTTCCATTTGTTCAATTCTAACTTTTAGTGAATTATTTATTTCAATTAATTTTTTTACCTTTTTTTTTTTTGCATTTGGCCAATTGAATTTTTAAAGGAGTTTTCTTGCTCATTGCATTTTCTTTCCATTTCAGCAATTCTATCTTTTTAGGAATTATCTTTTTATATTTCAACAATTCTATTTTTAAGGAGTTTTTCCCTTTTTCCATTCATGAATTCTATTTTTCATAGAATTATTTTTTTCCATTTCACTAAATATAAATACATATACATACATATATTAGGAAGTGGTTTTCATATATATACACACACACACATATATGTATACATGCCCACATCTATATATATGTAAATATTTCCATTTCACCAAATGTATTTTCTTTTCTTAAATTAAAGCTTTCTATTTTCAAAATATATGTGTGGATAATTTTTGACATTCACTGCTACAAAATCCTATGTTCTGTTTTTTCCCTTTTCTTCTTTCACTCTTTTCCCAATTGGCAAATGATCCAATATATGTTGAAGGTGTGCAGTTCCTCTATCTACATTTCCACAAATATATGCTGTTCCAGAAAAATCAAATCAAAAAGGAAAAACATGAGAAAGAAGACAAAATGCAAGAAAACAACAACAAAAACAGTGAAAATACTAAGTTGTCTTCCACATTCAGTTCTCATCTCCTCTCTCTGGGTGCAGATGGCTTTCTTCATCACAAGACCATTGAAACTGGTCTGAATCACCTCACTGTTGATGCTATATCATGAAAGCCACGTCCATCAAAATTAATCATTGTATAATCTTGCTATTGCCATTTTGCTATTGGTCTGCTCATTTCACTTAGCATCAGTTCATGTATGTTTCTTCAGGCCTCTCTGAAATCATTCTGCTGATCATTTCTTACAGAACAATAATATTCCATACCACTAATATACCATGACTTATTCAGCCATTCCCCAATTGATGAGCATCCATTCAGTTTCAAGTTTCTGTTTGTTTGTTTGTTTGTTTTTTTGCCACCACAAAAAAGGCTGCCATGCTCATTTGCATATGTGGGTCCCTTTCTCTCCTTTATGATCTCTTTAGGATACCAGCCCAGTAGAAACACTGCTGAATCAAAGGATGTGCATAGTTTGATAGCCCTTTGGGCATAGTTCCAAATTGATCTTCAGAATGTGTGGATCAGTTCACAACTCCACCAGCAATGTATTAGTGTCCCAAATTTCCCACATCCCCTCCAACATTTGTCATTATTTTCTCTTGTCATTTTAGCCAATTTAAGGGGTGTGTAATGACACCTCAGAGTTGTCTTAATTTGCATTTCTCTGATCAATAGTGGTTTAAAGCAGCTTTTTATATCATTAGAAATGCTTTTAATTTCTTCATCTGAAAATTGTCTGTTCATATCCTTTGACCATTTATCAATTGAAGAATGGATTGAATTCTTATAAATTTCTTCCGGTTAAGATGGCGGAGAGGAGGCTCACAGTTGCATAAGCTCCGCGCTTTCTCTCACTATCCACTTCATTACAAGCCTCTGAATCAATGCTTGACTGAAAAAACCCCACAAATAGTTACCAAGAGAAGCCATCCTTGAGATCCGCCAAGAAAGGTCTGTCTTTACTGGAGGGCTGGGGCGGTTTTAGATCGGGCGCAGGCGGCGGGCAGCGGCAGTGAGAGCACGGGAGCAGAGCTGAGAGGGGGTGGGGAGTGATCGCAGCCGTCCCTGTGGGGAGAGCTTCGCTACAGGTTTGGATACTTTGCTCCGGCAGCAAGTCAGCAGCCCAGCAGAGAAGCTAAAAACACCGGGGCTGAAGAACACAACCCCAAACAGCTGGAGTCTCTCAGGACCTGGCCGCCCCCCCCTTCTCCCCCCCTCAGTGACTCAGCACGCTTTGGGATCTCAGAGCGCAGGCGCAGCACAGTCCTGCTAGTGCCTCACTGCTGCCCCCTGCAGTCTGTAGAGGAAGCTCGATAACACACCCAGCCCCCCCCCAAAGAAAGACTCCAGTTTTTTCTGTTTTTCTTTGGTAGTTTGTCTCTGATTAATAGACAGAATGAGCAAGAAGCTGAAGAGGACTTTAACCCTTGACAGCTTCTATACAGATAGAGAGCAGACTCTAAATCCTGAGGAGACTAAAAACAGGCAGTCCCCAGGTGATTCCCCAAAGGAGGAGATCGTCTGTTCCTCAGCACAGATGAACCTCATAGAAGTGATTAAAAAGGCTCTCACAAGGGAGCTAGAAGAAAAATGGGAAAAGGAGAGGGAGGCTCTGCAAAAGGAGAGGGAGGCTTGGCAAAAGAGCCTGGAGAAGTCAGTTAAAGAGAGAGTGGATAAAGAAGTAAAATCCTTGAAAAATAGGATTAGTGAACTGGAAACAGAAAACAGCTCTCTAAAAAACAAAATTGGCAAAATGGAAAAAAACTCCACAGAACAAAAGAACTCAATGGACAATTAGAGAAAGATTTTAAAAAAGTGAGTGAAGAGAATACTTCACTGAAAATCAGACTTGAACAAGTGGAATTGAATGACTCGAGGAGACAAGAAGAATCAGTCAAGCAAATCCAAAAAAATCAAACAATGGAGAAAAATGTGAAATACCTTCTGGGGAAGACAACAGACCTGGAAAACAGATCCAGGAGAGACAATCTGAGAATCATTGGACTCCCAGAAAAACATGATGAAAAAAAGAGCCTGGACTCTGTCTTCCAGGAAATTATCAAAGAGAACTGCCCAGAAGTCATAGGAACAGAGGAAAAAATAAACATTGAAAGGATTCATCGATCACCCACTGAAAGGGATCCTAAAATCAAAACACCAAGGAATATAGTGGCCAAATGCCAGAACCCTCAGATGAAAGAAAAAATATTGCAAGCGGCTAGAAAAACCCAATTCAAGTATCAAGGAGCCACAATAAGAATCACCCAGGATCTGGCAGCATCCACATTAAAAGATCGAAGGGCCTGGAATATGATATTCCGAAAGGCTAAGGAACTTGGTATGCAACCAAAAATAACTTACCCAGCGAGAATGAGCATCTTTTTCCAGGGAAGAAGATGGACATTCAACGAAGTAAGCGAATTTCATCTATTTCTGATGAAAAAACCAGAACTTAACAAAAAGTTTGATCTACAAATATAGAACTCAAGAGAAATCTAAAAAGGTAAAGATTAATCTTGGGAACTATATTTTGACTATATAGATGTATAAAGAATACATGTATACCTTGTTCTAGAAATTGATGTGGAAAGGACATTGTACCAGAAAAAGGGTAAAGTGGGGGTAGTACATCTCATGAAGAGGCATAGGAAACCTATTATATCTGAGAGAAAGAATGGAGGGGGATGAATATAGTGGGTATCTTACTGCCTTCAGAATTGGCTTTAAGTGAAAAATCTTAAGACATATTCAATCTATGGTGAAACTTCTCCCATCTCATTGAAAAGTGAGAAGGGAAAAGTGGAAAGGGAAGGAATAAGCTAAGCGGAAGGGAATACGGGAACTGGGAGGGAAAGGGGTAAGATAGGGGGAGGAACTCTAAGGCGGGGGGAGGGACACTAAAAAGGGAGGGCTGTGAGAAGCAAGGGGTGCTCACAAGCTTAATACTTGGAAGGGGGGGAAAGGGGAAAGAAGGGAGGAAAGCATAAACCGGGTTTAACAAGATGGCAAGTAATACAGAATTGGTCATTCTAACCATAAACGTGAACGGGGTAAACTCCCCCATAAAGAGGAAGCGGTTAGCAGAATGGATTAAAAGCCAGAATCCTACAATATGTTGTTTACAGGAAACACACCTGAAGCGGGGAGATACATGCAGGTTAAAGGTAAAAGGTTGGAGCAAAATCTACTATGCTTCAGGTGAAGTCAAAAAAGCAGGGGTAGCCATCCTGATCTCAGATCAAGCTAAAGCAAAAATTGACCTAATTAAAAGAGATAAGGAAGGACACTATATCTTGCTAAAGGGTAGCATGGATAATGAAGCACTATCTATATTAAACATATATGCACCAAGTGGGGTAGCATCTAAATTCTTAAAAGAGAAACTAAGAGAGCTGCAAGAAGAAATAGACAGTAAAACTATAATAGTGGGAGATCTTAACCTTGCACTCTCAGAATTAGATAAATCAAACCAGAAAATAAATAAGAAAGAAGTCAAAGAGGTAAACAGAATACTAGAAAAGCTAGATATGATAGATCTCTGGAGAAAATGTAATGGAGACAGAAAGGAATACACTTTCTTTTCAGCAGTTCATGGAACCTATACAAAAATTGACCATATATTAGGACATAAAAACCTCAAACTCAAATGTAGTAAGGCAGAAATAGTAAATGCATCCTTTTCAGACCACGATGCAATGAAAATTACATTCAACAAAAAAGCAGGGGGAAGTAGACCAAAAAATAATTGGAAACTAAATAATCTCATACTAAAGAATGATTGGGTAAAACAGCAAATCATAGACATAATTAATAACTTCACCCAAGAAAACGATAATAATGAGACATCATACCAAAATGTATGGGATGCAGCCAAAGCGGTAATAAGGGGAAATTTCATATCTCTAGAGGCCTATTTGTATAAAATAGAGAAAGAGAAGGTCAATGAATTGGGTTTGCAATTAAAAATGCTAGAAAAGGAACAAATTAAAAACCCCCAGTCAAACACTAAACTTGAAATTCTAAAAGTAAAAGGTGAGATCAATAAAATTGAAAGTAAAAAAACTATTGAATTGATTAATAAAACTAAGAGTTGGTTCTATGAAAAAACCAACAAAATAGACAAACCCTTAGTAAATCTGATTAAAAAAAGGAAAGAGGAAAATCAAATTGTTAGTCTTAAAAATGAAAAGGGAGAACTCACCACTAACGAAGAGGAAATTAGAGCAATAATTAGGAGTTACTTTGCCCAACTTTATGCCAATAAATTCGACAACTTAAATGAAATAGAAAAATACCTCCAAAAATACAGCTTGCCCAAACTAACAGAGGAAGAAGTAAATATCCTAAACAGTCCCATCTCAGAAAAAGAAATAGAACAAACTATCAATCAACTCCCTAAGAAAAAATCCCCAGGACCAGATGGATTTACATGTGAATTCTACCAAACATTTAAAGAACAATTAACTCCAATGTTATATAAACTATTTGAAAAAATAGGGATTGAAGGAGTCCTACCAAACTCCTTTTATGACACAGATATGGTACTGATACCTAAACCAGGTAGGCTGAAAACAGAGAAAGAAAATTATAGACCAATCTCCCTAATGAATATTGATGCTAAAATCTTAAATAAAATATTAGCAAAAAGATTACAGAAAATTGTCACCAGGATAATACACTATGACCAAGTAGGATTTATACCAGGAATGCAGGGCTGGTTCAATATTAGGAAAACTATTAGCATAATTGACTATATCAATAACCAAACAAACAAAAACCACATGATCATCTCAATAGATGCAGAAAAAGCATTTGATAAAATCCAACATCCATTCCTAATAAAAACACTTGAGAGCATAGGAATAAATGGACTTATCCTTAAAATAGTCAGGAGCATATATTTAAAACCATCAGTAAGCATCATATGCAATGGGGAAAAACTGGAACCTTTCCCAGTAAGATCTGGAGTGAAGCAAGGTTGCCCACTATCACCATTATTATTTAATATCGTATTAGAAACACTAGCCTCGGCAATAAGAGTCGAGAAAGATATAAAAGGAATTAGAGTAGGCAATGAGGAAACCAAACTATCACTCTTTGCAGATGATATGATGGTATACCTAGAGAACCCCAGAGATTCTACCAAAAAGCTATTGGAAATAATTCATAATTTTAGCAAAGTAGCTGGCTACAAAATAAATCCCCATAAATCCTCAGCATTTTTATACATCACCAACAAAACCCAACAGCAAGAGATACAAAGAGAAATTCCATTCAGAATAACTGTTGATACCATAAAATATTTGGGAATCTATCTACCAAAGGAAAGTCAGGAATTATATGAGCAAAATTATAAAAAAGTCTCCACACAAATAAAGTCAGACTTAAATAATTGGAAAAATATTAAGTGCTCTTGGATCGGCCGAGCGAACATAATAAAGATGACAATACTCCCTAAACTAATCTATTTATTTAGTGCTATACCAATCAGACTTCCAAGAAAATATTTTATTGATCTAGAAAAAATAACAACAAAATTCATATGGAACAATAAAAAGTCGAGAATCTCAAGGGAATTAATGAAAAAAAAAATCAAATGAAGGTGGCCTAGCTGTACCTGATCTAAAATTATATTATAAAGCAGCAGTCACCAAAACCATTTGGTATTGGCTAAGAAATAGATTAGTGGATCAGTGGAAAAGGCTAGGCTCACAAGACAGAATAGTCAATTATAGCAATTTAGTGTTTGACAAACCCAAAGCCCCTAACTTCTGGGAAAAGAATTCATTATTTGATAAAAACTGCTGGGATAATTGGAAATTAGTATGGCAGAAATGAGGCATGGACCCACACTTAACACCATATACCAAGATAAGATCAAAATGGGTCTATGACCTAGGCATAAAGAACGAGATTATAAATAAATTAGAGGAACATAGAATAGTTTATCTCTCAGACTTGTGGAGGAGAAAGAAATTTGTGACCAAAGATGAACTAGAGACCATTACTGATCACAGAATAGAAAATTTCGATTACATCAAATTAAAAAGCCTTTGTACAAATAAAACTAATGCAAACAAGATTAGAAGGGAAGCAACAAACTGGGAAAACATTTTCACAGTTAAAGGTTCTGATAAAGGCCTCATTTCCAAAATATATAGAGAACTGACTCAAATTTATAAGAAATCAAGCCATTCTCCAATTGATAAATGGTCAAAGGATATGAACAGACAATTTTCAGAGGATGAGATTGAAACTATTACCACTCATATGAAAGAGTGTTCCAAATCATTATTGATCAGAGAAATGCAAATTAAGACAACTCTGAGATACCACTACACACCTGTCAGATTGGCTAAGATGACAGGAAAAAATAATGATGAATGTTGGAGGGGATGCGGGAAAACTGGGACACTAATGCATTGTTGGTGGAGTTGTGAACGAATCCAACCATTCTGGAGAGCAATCTGGAATTATGCCCAAAAAATTATCAAAATGTGCATATCCTTTGATCCAGCAGTGTTTCTATTGGGCTTATATCCCAAAGAAATACTAAAGAAGGGAAAGGGACCTGTATGTGCCAAAATGTTTGTAGCAGCCCTGTTTGTAGTGGCTAGAAACTGGAAAATGAATGGATGCCCATCAATTGGAGAATGGCTAGGTAAATTGTGGTATATGAACGTTATGGAATATTATTGTTCTGTAAGAAATGACCAGCAGGATGAATACAGAGAGGCTTGGAGAGACCTACATGAACTGATGCTAAGTGAAATGAGCAGAACCAGGAGATCATTATACACTTCGACAACGATATTGTATGAGGACATATTTTGATGGAAGTGGATGTCTTTGACAAAGAGACCTGAGTTTCAATTGATAAATGACGGACAAAAGCAGCTACACCCAAAGAAAGAACACTGGGAAACGAATGTGAACTATCTGCATTTTTGTTTTTCTTCCCGGATTATTTATACCTTCTGAATCCAATTCTCCCTACGCAACAAGAGAACTGTTTGGTTCTGCAAACATATATTGTATCTAGGATATACTGCAACATATCCAACATATAAAGGACTGCTTGCCATCTAGGGGAGGGGGTGGAGGGAGGGAGGGGAAAAAAATCGGAACAGAAATGAGTGTCAATATAATGTAATTATTAAATAAAAAATTAAAAAAAAAAAGAACAAAATGCAAGTGAATAACAAAAAAAAAAAAAAAAAGAATTCTTATAAATTTGAGTCAATTCTCTGTTTTTTTGAAATGAGGCCCTTATTAGAAAACTTGAATGGAAAAATTTTCCCAAGTTTATTACTTCCCTTCTAATTTTGTCTGCATTGGTTTTGTTGGTGCAAAAACTTTTTAACTTAATATAATAAAAATTATCTACTTTGGGAAATTTATGATACTCCAAATATTTGTGGGTTCTGGCACTTGATAATCCAATCTATTCTTGATGTAGTATTGATTCTGAGGGAAGTGAAGGAGAGCTCAGGCACAGTCTTGTCTATGCTCTGCCAGCTTGGCTCTACTCCTTTTCTGAATCTATTGCCCATACTCATTTTACATTCTTTTCTTTCTGTAAGCTTTCTGCAACTTTGGGCTATTTGTTCTTTCTTTAATTCCAGGCTCCTCCATGCCTATATACACCCTTCCTGGAATGCACTATGTCCTGATCACCACTTTTCCAAGTCATAAACTTTCTTCAAAACTGAAATTCCCATGTAGAGAAGCTTTCTAAGATTGCCTCAGGTAAGAGTACTCTCTTCCTCTAAAATTCCCCTTGGAGAATATTGATTTGTGTACATATTCTATCCTGTGAGTAAACAAATATCTCATTTTGGATAGAACCTTTTTCATATTCCTGTTCATATACCCAATGCAGTGATTGGAACATAGCGGCAATTTTAATGCCTATTGAATTGAATAAAATTGAAGTCAATTATTTATATGTGTCTGACAGCATGTGTAGTCTCTAAAGTTTGGGGATTAGAATCAGAAAGATACAGGCATATATCCTATCTTGCATGTGTTTTACCTGTGTGACCCTATGTGAGGCACAAAATTTTCCAAGAGCCTCAGACAATTGCATTAGTAAGTCTAAGACAAATTGGGTGTATCCTGTATTAACGAAATAACAAATT
Source organism: Antechinus flavipes (assembly GCF_016432865.1). NCBI lineage: Eukaryota > Metazoa > Chordata > Mammalia > Dasyuromorphia > Dasyuridae > Antechinus > Antechinus flavipes. Next base: position 232,899,001 of record NC_067403.1, read on the forward strand.
CTTGTGTGTACCACTGTGTAAGTGTATAGAGTTTTATCCATGGTATAATGTAGAAATAGGAAATTAAGTATAAAATAATGAAAATCTGAGTTCAAATCTTACTGCTGATACAATCATGACTATACAACCTACAGCAAATTGTACAAGTTCAATTTGTATGAATAGAGTGTTGCACTTGAAGTCAGGCAGTTCAAATTTTGCTTTAAATATTAGCTAGCTGAATAATTAATTTACTCACTTTGCAAACCATAAACTGATAAATGAATGAGTTATTTCCATTGTTATATTCAGATTAATAGAATCATGTCATTTAAGAATCTAAAGAAATATCATGGGCCATTCAGTTTGTTATTGTTAGTTTAGTATTCAGTATTTTATGTTTCAGAGCAGTTATTAATATATTCTAATAGGATAAAAAATCTGCAGTTCCTTATGCCAACAAAATCAGAGGCAGCCCTAAATATCTCTATCTTGATGTTAATATATCCATTGCCTTTTCTGTATATTTACCCATCTTTGAATCCATATCTCTATGTTAATCATGTCTTATTCTTCTAAAATTGAGAACATATCTCTGACATATCTTCATCTGGGAAGAAATACTTGATATCATATAGTTCACAGCTCCTTTAATAGATATGAGGCTGTATACTTTAATCTGATTATTGCATTGAACGCTTTCTTAAATGATATAGTTTCCTTTGGCTCTCTCTCTCAGATACTCTCTTCTGTGATTATCATTTTTACATTCACATCTTTATTTATTGTCCTTTAAATTTCATAGTCTTTCTTTTAAAAAGATTTTTTTAAACTGCTTCATAAATAAGTGGTTATTTCTGTTGCCTTTTCACCCCAGAATTTCTTACCTAATTTTAAACATTTGTTACTTAAAATTCCTCTTTCCTTATATCTATGAAGTCAAAGCCGTATTAATCTGAGATTTCTGAGCAAAAAAACCTGTTTCCTTAAACTACTTCATCTCTAGCACTACCCTCTCCCTTTCCAGAAAACCTTCAACCTCAAGCCTAAAAATAATATTTGAATGACAAATTGAATTTCTCCATATACACCTGTTTGGCTCTCTTGTGAATCAGGTAAAATATCCAATTTCAAATAACTCAGGGTAATAAAATACTATTAAACTAACATGGGATCCATACAATAAATATCTTCTTTGAAGGCGAACCTGCAGGTGCATCATGCTGATAGCTTTTTGATGTAAGCGGATATTGATTTTAATTTTACTTACATGCAATGGCATTTAGGTTTCAGTGAACTGAGGCTGAAAGCTAACTCAAAATAAGTCTGTTTGGAAATTCTCCATCAAGGGTTCATCATGGCCGAGAGCTGAGGCCGAGACCTCTTACAAAAAGCATGCTGCTTGAACAATTTATTATTTTCCTTAGAAATTCATTTGTAATTATTCTTACAAGGAAAACCTTCTTGGTAAACTTCTACAGTGATTATTGGAATAGATGTGAGACTGAATTCTCCATCTCTGTATTGGAAGCATACAAATTGTGGCTGGTTGTATCAAGGTGGTAGAGACTTAATTGATCTCCGGTGGCATATCATGCATGCCTGTTTTGGAGGGGCTGGCCTAGGCAAGGGTGAAGAAGGCAACCAGATTTGGCCTCTGGGTATTAAATTGTCCAGACTCATCCATTCTTAAAATCCTGCGTGGGTAAAAGGAACTACCACCAGAACCTCATGGATTCTGCATGAGAGGAAGAAAATCTTATTACTGGAATATCACAAATGCTTCAAACAACAAAATTTAAGATACTAAAAGATAGTTTTTCTTGTAGACAAAGTTTTTATGCTTGACCTTTATATAGTTGTTTCAGGCAAAAGGTTAGGAGAATTTACTAATAAAATTGTCAGCATGCAGAAAGAATGTCTTGTTCAAATTTCCCTACAACACTTACTGAGTGACTAAAAATAGTCCTTAACTATGTTTATATACTAGTTTCTTCAAAGTCATTGTGACAAAAGTACTTATTGAGTTTTCTTTCTTTCTTTGGTTAGGGGTTGTTGTTGTTGTTTTGGTTTGGGGGTTATTCTCTTTGTTGTTGTTGTTGTTTGTTTGTTTGTTTGTTTGGTTTGGTTTCTTGTTTTTCTATTTTTTTTTCTGGGCATTTAAAGCAAGGTGGAGTACTTCACTGATGATAAACTAATAACATATAGCCATATTTGATCTGCAAATGTGTGTGGCTGAACTAGATTAAGCTATAGTTCTTATCGGATTTCAATGTTTTGTGTTAATGTAAAAAATAAACATATAGGCATATGTAGTTTTATAAATCAATGTGCAGTCTAAAGGAGTTTTAATATATGATTTAATGAATGACTATTTCTATTTGAACTTGATGAGACTAACCTGTTGAATAGAAGTCAAAACCTAGAGTCAGAAATATTTGTGTTCAAATTCAGCTTCAGATATTCACCAGGTATGTGACATGTGAGAAGCATTTTGAAAATCTTAAAAAGATATCTAAGTGATATCACTATTATAATTTTTGTCATTACTGTTATTTTCACCATCACCACCACCTCCACCACCATCATCATAATCACCAATAGACTTTCAACAAAACTGAGATTTGGATCAACATGATCTGAAATAAGGAATTTTATTAACAAAAATGAGAATAGGACAATTATATCTCTCTATGAATTCATATTCCTTTTCTTCATTTGACAGTCCCACTTGGAGTATTCTGATCATAATATGTGTTAGTAAGTAGTATTTTGTAACAAAATATTAGCCCTTGTAACAAAAATTTTCCTGTTATACCAGTCTTCTTCAAACTATTTAATGAATGAGTTTTTTCAATTTTTTGGAATTGATTCTTTTTCCTTTTTTATATTTAGCATCTAATATAATATATTAAAAATAGCAAACCACTTAAATGCTTGTTGAATGAAACTACACACACACACACACACACACACACACATATATATAGACACACATAGAAATATATATGCATATGTGTGTATATATACATACACACATTTACTACCCTTGTAAATTATCTGCTATTAATCACTATTCCTAATCTCTACCTAGTTCAAGGACTCAAAGTCTACTCTGTGAGTAGTTATCCTTTTTTTTTTTTTTTTTTGGTGTTTCTACTATAACACTTAAGTGATTTCAAAATCAAGTATATAAAAATTATTTCTCCCTAGAGACAAAAATGTTCTGTAAAAAAAGTAAGTTAATCACACTTCCATAACTTGTTTTCTTTTTGTGCTTTCTTTATTAGTTCATAGCTAAGTGTTGGAATCCTTACTAACTGCTAAGTAGTTAGAGTTGATCTAATCTTACAAAAAGATGTTTTGGGCAGAACCTGAAACAAGGTACTAAGTAGAACTACCCATAATCCCTCTCTCTGGAAGGAGCATAAATAGGCCAATGGGCCAGTCAGAGGGCTGGAGAGAGGAAGACGCTACAAGTCGAGATTTCACCGGAATGACATGAAGAGTTGGAGCTGGCTGGAGGCTGAAGACAGCAGAGGCAGAGGCTGAAGGACCAGACCTTTGGATTTAAAGACATTTGGAGAGAGCTCTTGGAACCAAGCAGAGAGATAAGCCTCTAAGCTAACCGGGCTATATTGGGATAATAAAAGATCTGAACTTTTATCACCTGGCTGCGTTTTGAGAAGAAAAAGATCACAACATTTTGGCGCCCTGAACGTGGGACTAACAGACCCCTCAGTGGATTTCAGTGGAAAAGCTACGATCCTGATTCAAGTGGAAAAGCCTCTGATCCTGATCCAGTGGAAAAGACTTCAACCCAGAACTTAGGGTGAGTGCAACAAAGAAATTTTGTTAGAAGAGTTAAAGTAGAATTTCAGCTAAGATGGGACAGATATTTAGAAAACAGCCTGTTTCTGTTCAAGGAAAATGTTTAGAGAGCATTGTTAAAGTTATGGAAAGCCAAGGTTTAATTATAAGTTTACAGCAAATCACTGAATTTTTACAAACTGTAAAGGACATATGTCCTTGTTTCTCTCTTGATAAGGAATTAGATCTAAATGAATGGAAATTGGTTGGAGAGGATCTTTGTCAATTCTATGATAAAAATGGACCTAACTCAATAATTAATACATATAATGTAATACAATTGGCTATAAGAAGTTATTTAAGTGATAGAATGATGAAAAGGAAAGTACAGGAGGAAGTGCCAACTTTACTAGGTGAAAAGGAGGACAAATCAGATGAGAATGGAGTTAATTATGATACTTCACAGCAGGAGGAATTAGGTGATTCCACATCTCATGACCCTCCCCCCGCAATTAACCCTTCATGGGTGGAACAAGGGGGAGGGAGAGAGACAGAAACACAGTCAGCTTCTCCTGTAAAGCAGAATTTGACAAGATTAGAAAAAGCATTAATTAAAGCAAAAAATGAAGGAGAAGATATATCTGATTTTATAAATGCATATCCTGTGATTGAAGAGCTCAACTCCTCAGGTCAAAAAGAGAGAAAATACACTGCTTTTAATTTGGAAAAATTAAAGATTTGAAAAAGGGTTGCACTCTTTATGGGGCTACATCATCTTATGTGAAGATGTTACTGAATAATTTGTCTTATGAAATCTTAACCCCGAATGACTGGAAATCCATCACTAAAACATGTCTTGAACCAGGACAAAATTTATTGTGGCTTTCAGAGTTTCATGAATTATGTAGGATTCAAGCCCAACGCAATAGGCAAACAGGAGCTATTGCACAAGTTGCTTTTGACCAACTAGCTGGTGAAGGTCAGTATGCAGAGAGTTCAGAACAGATTTATTATCCCATAACAATGTATGAGCAAATTTCTAAGGCTGCAATAAAAGCTTGGAATTCTCTCCCTGGACAGAAAGATGGAAATAATGTTTTCACAAAAATAGAGCAAGGTCCCAATGAACCTTTTGCAGATTTTGTGGGACGTTTACAAACAGCTGTAATAAGAACCATTGGAGATAATGCTGCCACAGAAATAATGACTAGACATTTGGCTAAGGAAAATGCCAATGAGGTTTGCAAGAGAATTATATGGGGGCTAGACAAAAATGCTCCTTTAGAGGAAATCATAAGACGCTGTGCCACAGTGGGCACAAATGCTTATTATGCCCAGACTATGGTGAACTTGGAAAGACAAGGTCCTTCTTGGCAGAGGAATTCTAGAGAAACTCGTCGATGTTTTCAGTGCAGAAAAATTGGACATTTGAGAGCTCATTGTAGATATGGAGATAGAGTGAGAAGACAGGGTGAGAGAAAACCCAAAACCCCATGTCCAAAATGTAACCAAGGCTTTCATTGGGCCTCTAAATGTATATTGACCCAGAAGAATGAGAGGCAGGGCCCAGCTCCAAAGTATCAATCAAAGGACAGGTGGGGCATGATAGCAGCTGAGGTTACACCCAGAGAGACTTTAGAAATTCAGGATTCTGATGTCATCAACCAACAGAAAAGCAATCAGGATTACAGTTGGGAAGAATACAGGCCTTTTAAGACAACAAGACAATATCCAATGCAAACGACTCCAATGTAATTACCAGATGATGAGGAGAAATCCCAAATTTGGTAAATAGAAGGGAATTAGATTAACTGCTTGGGGAAGAGGATCTGCTTATATTTCCACAGATGGAGAAAAAATCAGATGGCTGACTATGAAACTGTTAAAAAAGACTTTTAAAAGCTTCAGGAATCATTGGATTTCCTAACACAAGATGAAACTGTTTTACTTCTTGAAAAACCAGCAAGAATCATTGGGTTCCCTGAGATGAAAAATTGTTGATGAGACTTTTTGCAGTACTTCAGAGCTTACAGGAATTATTAGATTCCTGGCGCATGAACTAATGAACAATGGATTCCTTATGGACTATTTCTAGGACTTATGGACATTTGTAAATTTTCAGGTCGATTTATGTTGTTACATTACTACTAGCCTGTGTTATATTACTGTGTGCTTATGTATTTTAAGCAATTGCAAGAATCATTGGATTTCTTGAGATGAAAGATTGTTGATGAGACTAAGACATCAATATCTTTGCAAAATATATGCCAGCATTCCTGGCAATGAGAGATATCATTTCACCTGATATTTTCATTTGATATATTTATGAAAAAACAAAATTTGAGCATATAAGCAAAAGGAAAGTGTTCAAAAAACTTCCTTCAGCAGTTGATGTTAGTATTTAATTCACTACTAGAGCAGATTGATGACAAATAAGAAATACAACTTCAATAAACACAGCTGCTTTTAATATTACACAATTAATTAAGGGCTCATGGACTAAGTGATGATTCTAGTGCTTGTTCCTTACCTCTCCTATAATAAGTAAAATGTATGCATGCCCCTAAAATTTTTTGGGTGCTCAAAATATTTCTAAATTGGCTGTTTGGACATCCAGAATTTAATCTCTACATAGACCATCAATTATCTATGTGACTAGGATTTAGTGGAGTCAATCAGGCTATGCCACAGGGCATCAAAATATAGACCACAGAGGTAGCATAAAATTAGGTTATGTTTCTTGCACCCAATGACTAACCACTCAGACTTCATGTTTTCTTTTAGTGGCCAGTTGTATAGTAGCATAATATATCATTTATAAATCCCTTTTCTAAATCCTCATGAATTTCCCTCAACCCTTCATTCCCAACTTGCCTGAGATTCAGAGACTGCTGGTTATCCATTCATCATCTTATGACAGTTTACTCCATCTCTTTGGATCAGGGTTTCCTCATGTGCAGAGGCAGATTGTGCTTAAATGATCTCTGAGTTTTTTTTTTAATATACTAAAATTCTATGAACACATGTGCAATGAATTTGCCACAGTCTAAATGGCACCTTTCAATTCAAGATGAAAACAATACTGAATGTACTGTTTCTGAGATCTTTTGACACTAGCTCTTGACATTTGAAAAGCAGCATTTACTAACTGAAAACTAAAAGATAACTGTATTAGCAATGGAATGGATAATGACAAATCTTAAGTGAAGGTTTTCAGTTCCCAAAATGGGAACGCTCTCTGATTTGCATACTGGCAATCAAGAGCATTAAAATCAACAAAATGCAGAGGTGGGGGTGTTAGGATATGACTCACAAACCCACATGTTATAGTTTCTTGCCTAATGATTTATTCCAACTGAGAGAAACTCTGAGAGAGAAAAAAAAATGGTAGAAAAGTGGGTGGTTGTTATACCTTAATTTCAGTGAGGAATTGTTTATCAGTCATATCTATCTGAAAAGTAATGTTCTCCCCTGGGCCCCTTTCATAGGTCAGAGTCAAGAGTAAAATTCACAAATTAAAATTATTAACATTTACAATCCCATTCAGCCACTTGAAGTTCCTCTGCTCACAAAGTACTTTGGGTAGAGGGAACCACATGGTAAAATGACCAAAAGCAGTAGTACTTAACCTTAAGGTCTCATGGATCTCTTTTACCATCTGATGAATTAAGTAAGTCCCTGAGAATAATATTTGAAATACATTAAACCGAATTAGTAGACAAAATCAATAATATGTATATGAATATATGTAGTGTACATACCCACATAAATATACATATTTGAAAACATATAAGCCAGGCAAACATAGTAATGAAAAGCTCAAGATAAATAGTACCTGATAGAATTCAGGATGTTAATCACAGAAAATAAAGAGTAGGGGTAAGGAGGAGGATACTAACTGAATTCAAGTATCTCAAGGATTGTCTTGTAGAAATGGAATTAGACTCTGCCTCCTTTACTAAGAAGGAGAAACAAAGGTAAATTGGTAGCAAGTGATGGTAAATTTTAAAAGGGGGCAAATTTATTTTTGGGATAGGATGGTGGATGACAACAATAAAAACTTGCTAACAGCCTCAGGAAGCTATAGATTACACTTGAACGAAAATCTTCAAGCAAAAACCAAAATGAAATAAAAAACTGAATGATTATGAATTAAGCATATTATAACTGGAAATTTTTTATGTAAGTTTTGGGCAAATATGTTAACCTAATTGAGTCTCATATTCTTCATCTGTAAAATGGATATAATGATAGAACCTACTTCAAAGGGTCACTGTAAAGATCAAATGAGATAACATATAAAACATTTTAAAAATATAAAATTTAATTGACATTATTTTTATTATGATCATGCTTCACAATGGAGATCCCCTCTAATTTTCAAACTGTTTGATTCAATGTGTTTGTTGTTTTCAAGTTCCTGGGTCCTTTATCGATAGCATATACATGTTATATTCAACAGGAGCTGTCTCAAGTCAGTGCAAGAGATTAAGAAAGATTTTATTTTTTGATTGAAATGAAACGGGCCTTTCTCAAAAATGTTGGGAAAGATGAAAATAGCACCCTTTCCTCCTCTGCATATGGAGAAAAATGAATATATGGAACAAAGACATTTTCACTTGAGCTCTAAAACTTTGGATATGGACCTTTTTTAATCTTAGAAAATCTACTCTAATCTTTGAAAAAATAGAATAGCTCTCCAACTAATTACTACCACTTGAATCTCACTTTGTATTTAACAATATAAAGGCATAGAAATCATCAAGGAAACAAAGTCCCTGTGCTCTTTTGCTGCCTTTTTAGATAAAATCAGAGAAAGTGTTGGCAGAGGGTTTAAATAGAGAGTTCCAAGCTGGGAGTCAGGAAAACTAGGTTTAAGACTCGACTCTGACACATGCTTCATTGATAACCCTAGGCAAGTCTTACCTTTTGTTATGAAATATAAATATCTAAGACCAAGTGTCCAGTCATATAAATGATTGATCGATTGAAAAAAATGAAAGAATAAATTGTTTTATTTCCCCAAAACAAACAAATAAAAATCTTAGGATTTTAAGTTATTGACTCTATGCGAAACATAATGGTAAATGCTAATGATACAAAAGGAAATATAGCTCATGCCTCAAGGAATTTTTACTCTAATATTGATGTATAGCATAGCTAGAAGAATGGTAATCAAGAAGGAGTATTTAGTTGTGAAAAAATAAAAGGATATTGAGTGAAAACATAAGGGAGAATGCAATAGTAGCAATTGCAGTATTGATATAAAGTCATAGAAAAGCCCTCCTTGAGGGCATAAACAGCACTTAGAACAGTGTCTGGCACATAGTAGGTACTTTAAAAGCTTTATTGAAGAGATATGGGACAGATGAGTGAGGGCATTAATTAGTTAAGACTTCTTTGACTCTGAACCTATTATTAAATGATCCTAGATACTCAGGAGTTATGAACTGCTTGACAGGAAACATTTCCATGCTAGTTATCCTCCACAAAAATGAAAGCAAAATTCTAGTCCCAATTTTTAAAACATGGACAAAAAAGCCTGGACAGTCTTCAGGGGTAACATGACTTGATATGTCAGTTCAGTGAGCTAATCTCCTTGCCTCTCAATGATTTCTAAGATTATTTGAAATTTCAAGACATTTTTACTACTGTCCTAATGATGTCAGATTTCTTGCATTCCTCGAAAAGGAAACAAACAAAAACAACAAAAACCCTTTCTTTTTCTTTTTTTTCCCCCTGAAGCAATTGGGGTTAAATGACTTGCCCAGGGTCATACAGCTAGGAAGTGTTGAGTGTCTGAGGTCAGTTTTGAACTCAGGTCCTCCTGACTTCAGGGCTGATGCTCTATCCACTGCACCACTTAGCTGGCCCCAAAACACTTTCTTAAACATTTTCCAGACTGACAGCTTTATAAGAATGTTGCTTCACGTCACACTTTTCAGGTATCTATCACTTGTGTCAACTAATTTTTTAAATTATTTTTTTAATTCTCCTACTATTTATTTTAAATTCAACTTTTCTGAGGAAAAGAGACTTCAGATGCAATGTCCCAGAATTTTCAATAAAATATTATGCTTTCTCTTAATCTTTTTCTATTTCAGCAAAAAAAAAAGATTTAACATAAATCAGATTTATTTTGACCCATTTAAGCACCACATATCTCATTGTTGTTTGTATAACAGAAGGATTGGCCAATAGGGGCCCATTCTCCAGAGCATGAGCATCAGTCATTTTCTGATGCCAAACCAGGTGGGGAGGAGGGTAGTGATCCTGCTTCTGGAAGTGGGTAATAAAGTAGGAGAGAGGAATTCTATAACCAATACACAAAAAGTAAAATATCTGCAGCTGTTACCCCTTTAGCTATTGTGGGATAGGTAAGAAGTAAAATTCCTTGCAAAAGTCCAATACAGAAAGTGATTCTCTCTCTCCCTTGGTGATAGGCAAGGTAAAAATTGTTGTAAATCCATAGGTAGGGAGAGAGCTAACTCCAGCTGCCAATATCCATACCTCACTGACATATGTTTACGAATATGTGAATCCTCTCTTTGAATGCTTCATTGTTTATTCTTTTTTGACCTTCAGTCAAGGAATATTGTTGTGGAAGCTATCAATCTATACCCCTATAAGTTTTCAAAGATCAGAGGAGTGATTCTTAGTTTTTTAACAGAAGTTTATGTATCTACCTTAACCTAACTTTTACCTATGATTACAAGAAGCTGTAACATGTTCAGTGATCACACCCTGGTAAAACCATCATGGCAGATGGGTTAAACCTGTCAGTGAGTTAGCACAAATATATGGCGACTTCTGGCAGATTGGACAAATGAGAACAATTTGTTTCAATGGTCATAAAGGTGGCTGAAGCAGGTGATGTGAATCATTTAAAATGCCAAAGTCTCACCACTGGACTTTGAAGGACTCTGAAAGAGAAAGTGAGACTAAAGACTTTGTATAACTGTCTCACTTAAATCTAGTTCAAACTCAAGTTAAGACATCCCTCCCTGATGTCATTGGTCCTCTTCAAAAAAATGAAGGACTTCTCTATGGAGATAAGTCATTGAAGAACTAATGTGCAGTTGACTTATGTGAACCAACCTAGAAGATGATTTGTCAAGTAGTTGAGACACTGTGTCCTGGCAACTAGGCAGTGAGAGTTCCTACAGGTATACCCCATCTAGAAGTTAAACTAAGCCATTTAGTGGTAATTAATTTTGTCAGTTCTTCCAAGGAACCATGTATATGTGTAGAGCGCTGAGGGCAACCATGACATTGGATGTTAAGGGACAAGTCAATTCTCCGAGAGCTTCCATAGCTGTGGATCATAGCACCTGAAGGAGTTGCAGGGCAGCCTTTGCTGATACGGGTGTTGCTGAGTGCGAATGAGATAAATTAGAGACAGAGGGAAGAGGAGAGAGGTCAGAGAACAGCAACAGCCTCTCAGTCTCCTTGTATCAACTTCTCAAGAGGAGATCCATTCTGCAGGTCTGGGTTGGATCTCCAGTAGCCACTGTCAAGTGGCTTCCATGTATTTCAACATCTCTCTGCAGAAAAACAATTGGAGATGATTATAACGTGTTTTTTGCTATAACTTTTTCAATAAATATCCCTTGTCAAAGTTAATATTGTTTGAATAGCAATCATTTCAAGGGATTATTAAGATCAATTGATATTTAGGTATTAGTAACTGATTGGATATTAACTAATTAATCAATGGATTCATTAATATTGTTAATTAATTGGATAGGTACAAAGATTAAGAGTAGGAAAGGAATCCCATAGTCCCTTGGAGCTACAAATTCTTGAGAGGGAGATAAGACAACATAAGGGCCCCTAACATTGCTCTGGGGCCCAAACTTAGCTAGCAGGAGCTGAGATAGTGATCCTGAGAGCATCTTTACAAGCATTAGTTCTATTTAAATTCATCATGTATGAGAAGGGGAAGGAGTAGTGAGAGAAGTGAACAACATGGACTCTAAATATTTGTCAGTCTTAGACTCTGACAGTCTCTGATCCTCCATCCACACACATACACACACACACACACAAATACACACACATTCTTTTCCTTTTTATTCTTTGAAATGACATTTCAACAAAAGTCATGATTTCAAATGACATTCCTGCTACTACCTTGTGGCTCTGAGCCAGTCTCTGAACTCTACAGGATATATTTTCTTCATCTTTAAAATGAATGGTTTAAACTAAAATTCGATCTGACTTTAAATCTTTGTCCCTCTTCCCGTAAGTCACTTACATACTCTATAATTCAATGTTCTCCTTTATCTATAAAATTCATGGAGTCAAGAGATGCAATGAATTACCTGAATAACAATAAGGGCGTTCATGTCTTTGGATCAAAAAAATTGTGGTGAGATGAAAGGCTTAAGAAGACTGGAACATTATGAAGGGCCTAATTATGGAGTACTTTAACCTATGTGGTCCTTTGATATGGGAACCCCTTGAGTTTATTGAGTATATTGAGGTAGTGGTAAGGAGAATGACTTATTAGATCTGATTTCAAATTAGTGGTGGGCGATAAAATACAGTCAAAAGTGACTTATGCTTGGAAGACCAGCTAGGAGGCATTCTAATTGTTGAAGTATGATGAGGACTGGATTGTGACAAAGTCAGAACAGAGAAAGAAGCATACTCTTAAGATATTTGGATGGTAAAATAAAAAAAATTGGTAATAGATTGGATATGGGAGGTAAGAGAGAGTGCAGAGTCAAGAATGACACTTAGGTTGTGAATCTGAGTGATTGGATAGACAATAATGGAGATGCTCTGGACAATAATGGAGAAGTAAGTAATGATGCTTGGTTGGGGAGGGGCAATAATGAGTTTGGTTTTGAAAATATTGATTTTAAAATATCTATAAGACTTCTAGTTTAAGATGAACAGTGAATAATTGGAGAAACAAAATTGGAGAAACAAATTGGAGTTCAATGAAGATGTTATAACCGGCTAGGTAGATTTGAGCATAGATATAGTGTTTGAATCCCAGGAAGTTGATAAGATCACCAGATGAAGTAATTTGGGGAAAAAGAAAAGAAAAGAGTTCAGAATAAGAGAATGTAGGATAGGTACAATTAATGGGTATGACCTGGACAAAGATTCATTGAAAGAAAGTGAGGTGGGATCAAATAGGAGGAAAACTAAGAGAAAGAATATGTCATTAGAAACGAGAGAAGTGATTATGCAGGAGGAAAACTAAGAGAAAGAGTTTGTCATAAGAAACTAGAGAGAAGAGATCATAAAGGAGAAAAGGGTGACCAACAGTATCAAGGATTACAGAGAGGTCAAGAAGGAGGAAGATAGAGTTTGGGGAAAGCCATTAGATTTTGCACTTAGGAAAGTGGAGATAGGAGTTTCAGTCGAATTATAAGATCAGAAACCAGACTATATATAATCAAGAAGGGCATGAGAGGAAAAGAAGTGGGAGAACCTATTGTATATGTCACAAAGGAAAAGAAAGATCTGGATGGATAGATAGCAAAGATAGACAATTTAAGTCAAAGGGTTTGTTTTTGAGACGTTGGTAGATAGCATAAAAGTAGTTGGTATAATGGGAAGATCATAGATAAATAAGAGAGTGCAGATGATAGAGGAAACAATCAAATGGAGAACATGAAGTAAGTTGAGATCATATTTGTTCGTATATGAAAGATTGCCACAGAAGGAAAGGGACTATTTATTCATGTAAGAAATGGGCAAAAGTGAATACAGTGGCACAAGGATTTTCATATTTCTAATTTGAGAAGGATAAAAGAGTAAGCTCTTGGCTGGTGGCTGCATTTTGTTCAGTGAAATATGAGGTAATCTTTTCAGCTAAGAAGGCAGTGGAACAGTGAACCATAGAACTTTGATGAGGCATAAAAAGATTTGTAAAAGCTATTTTGGAGAATGAGATAAAGAGGTAGTGAGATGTACAAAGATTGGCTTACTGCAGTGGATCCAGTTTACATGGTTTCCTAATTTTCTCTAGCTTTATTTGGTAAATTGTAAGTAGAATCAAAGTCAGAGGAAGGTGGGCATAATCCAAGTCTGAGGCTTTAAAAGGGCAATAGTGATAATAGTAAGAGGAAGTAAGAAATTCAAGATAAAAGTGCAATATAGCATTTAACTGGTCCTCCAAGGGATTAAGATAGAGAAGAAAATAGAGTATAGCCAATCAAGTTTAGCTAGCTGATGTTTAAATTTCTTTCCACTCTAGAATCCTTTGAATTACAAAGCAATAGATATGCTATATTTCAAGTTAGTGAATGAGACCTGCTCTCCTTCCCTCCCTAGGCCATGACTGTAGTAAATACTCAATAAGTGATTCATTATTGGGAAGATACATACTAGGACCATAAAGCAGATTGAGAAGAAATAAAATAACTTGAAAAGTATATTTTATGATTAAATACTTATATAATTTAATGTTTGCATAATCTACTAGAATAAAATAATTATAAATATTTATATTATATTTTCTAAATATTTTAAATTTTATCAAGATAAATAGAAATAGTGACTGAGAGAATTTTGAAAAGCATTATACAAATATTATAATTAATTGGAAATTCCATTTCTCTCTTCTTTGATTCTAAACTGCTTATTAAATGTAACTTGAAAAGAAAAGAAAAAGATTCAAATGCTAGACATATTTTCAAAAAGTCTTGTTCCAGTTTCAGCTAAAGGAATTGATTTGCTAGACATTTAATAATAACTATGTGCTTTTGAGCTTCAGATTCCTGCCATCTACCTGCCAATGAATATTTCTGTTCACGTAGTTCTTATTCAAATTAATACAGACAAATGTTCATTTCTTTGCAATAAACAAATGAAAACAAAATAAAAAACAAACAAGCATACTTGTAACTTTCCCTCACACAAGACTACAAGGTATAACGTTTCCCCAGAGGTTGTTGTTTGTACTTCATTCTCAAAGAGAACCATGACATCAAAGAAGTGACGCCATGATTGTGAATGAGTTGGACTGAAGTGAGTAGGGATTGTGCAAGGTCACCTACTTCAATTTCCTCTCCAGAGCTAGCTGGGTCCAGTGGTAAAATATAGATCAAGGCAAATGGAAATGGCCCTGAATGAAAAGGGGGATCTTGGCCTTTTTAAGCTAAGGTTTTCAACAGGTCTCAGGCTGACTAAGGCCACACCCATTCAATGATTAAGGCTAGGTCTCACTTGAAGCAAAAATCTTCTCTCTATCTTAGTCCCCCCAAAAATCTAAATAAATAAGTGAACAAATTAATCTGAGAGGGGCATTCCCTCAGGGATTCTGAATAAAGCCAAAATGACTAGTCTGAGAGATACAAAAGACAAAAAAAAATGCTTTTAGGAACATCTCTAGATAATACTCAATGAGGACAGAAGGAGGGAAGGAAGGAAGGTAGAAAGGAAGGAAAGAAGAAGAAAAAGAAAGGGAGGGAGGAAAGAAGGAAGAAAGAAGGAAGAGAGGAAGGAAGGACGGGAAGAAAGAAGGAAGGAAGGAAGGAAGGAAGGAAGGAAGGAAGGAAGGAAGGAAGGAAGGAAGGAAGAGAGGAGAGTAGGAAGGGAGGGAGGAAGGAGTTTTACAATGAACCAGTTCCAGGCTAGCTTTACTCACAAAGGTTTGTCCTTCATTCTCAAAGAGGACCATGACATCAGGAAGATCCCCCTACAAATACATCAAATCTACTTTCAATCTTACATAAATGTCACAAAAATGTTGAATCAAATTAGTGACTTTTTTCTTTCTTCTCCTCCTTATCCTCTCTTCTCCTTTCCTTCCTTCCTTCTTTTCTTTCTTCCTTCCTTTCTTCTTTCCTTCCTTCCTTCCTTCCTTCCTTCCTTCCTTCCTTCCTTCCTTCCTTCTTTCCTTCCTTCCTTCCTTCTTTCCTACCTTCCTTCTTTCCTTCCTTCTTTCTTTCCTTTTTTCCTTCCTTCCTTCCTTCTGTCCTTCCTTCCCTCCTTCCTTCCTTCCTTCCTTCTTTCCTTCCTTCCTTCTGTCCTTCCTTCCCTCCTTCCCTTCTTCCTTCCTTTCTTCCTTCCTTCTTCTCTTCCTTCCTTCCTTCCTCCCTCCTTCCTTCCTTCCTTCCTTCCTTCCTTCCTTCCTTCCTTCCTTCCTTCCTTTTCTCCTCTTTTTTCCTTTCTTTCCTTTCTTCCTTCTTGTTCCATTCCTCTCTCCTTTTTTTCTTCCTTCATTTTGTCAGAAGAAAAATTATAGGAAACTAATATCCTTTATCTTCCTCTCTCTCTCCTTCCCTCTCTCTCTTTCTCCTCCTTCTCTCTCTTCCTCTTTTTCTTCTATAAAATCAGCATAAGGGAAAATATGGTTTTCAATCTTCTCTTGACATTTCCTCCTATCTATTACTTTGAAGCTCAATGGGCATCAACTTGGCATTCATGTCCATGTCATTCTGAAGAATTTTCAGGCTTGATAAAGTAGTCACATTGCCATCGTCGTTTCCATTTAGAGAATTCTGAAACACTCGCTGGTGAATGGTACAGATAGAAGAAACATTTTGAAATGGAGAGATATCCCTCCTATGGATCATAGTTTGACTATGTGAATTTATGGGAAGAGAAGAAAGTTGGTTGTTTATAGAAAACGTGATCTGGGAGATTATGAACATAATATTTAAGATTTCTTTAAGAGAGATTTTTTGTTAAGATGACAATCTCAAATTAGCAAGCAAAATGAGATATTCTTTTCTTCAATTATTTACATATATGATATGACTATATATGTGTATATATATATACATGTGTGAATATATACATTTATATACTTGTGTTAATGTCCATTAATGACAATATACATGCAAATATGCACACACATAGATGCCTATATATACATATATATATAATGTGTGTGTGTGTGTGTGTGTGTGTGTGTGTGTTATTGCTGGCATTACATGAAGATCAAAGCAAAAGTCCCTATCCTGGAGGAGGCAGTGATGTTTGATATCCCAGTCATGTAGCCACACAGTGAAAATACTTTAAAAAGACAAAACTTTGTTGTTTTGGAATCTTGGGCCTATAAAAACGCTTCTAAAAGCCTTTGCCCTCACTTTCCCCCTTCACTTCAACAATGCTTCCAGTTCACTGTCCATATACTGTTCATCTAGATAAACTTTGAGAGGAGAAGATATTTGAGGAGGGTGAGGGGATAAAGTAAAATTTTGAATGGTTTGATGCATAAGATGGCATTTGAGCTGGGATCTGAAAGAAGCTAGAAAGTCTAAGAAACAGAGGTAAAGTTGTAATTCTCTGCATTAATTGTGAGTACTCGATGAAATGGCATGGAGATAGAATCTAAGTAAAATTTGTGAAGAACAGCAAGATGTCTATGGTGATGGAATTTTGAATTGTACGAAAGGGAATCATTGAAATGATAATGAAAAGATTTTCTTAAGGAACTGTTGGTAACATTTGTCATTAAGTAATAATTTCACAAAGTTAGTGCCAGATTTTGGAAAAATTCTGGTCCCTTTTCCCACTCATCCTCAACTCAGACAACATAATGGCATGATTATTTTAGATTTAAGGAATATAGCTGGAGAAGTTAAATTTAATTTTTGTGTAGGGAAGTGGTATTCTTAGGGATAACATTTCAAACATATCTTCCATGTATATAAAATGATAAAAATAAATAATTCTTTAGTTTATCACCCTTAACTTATCTATGTTTCTATGGATTGCCATACATACATATATGTATGTGTTTGTATATATATATGCATGTGTGTGTTTTATAAATAAAAATCAGCAAAAGAAGAATGTAGTCCCTCTGTGAAATAATACTAAGATCCCTGTTGTTTATAAAGGGATGAGAAGCCCCTGCATTTAGTGAAAAAGCATTTTGTATGTATTTGCATTTTTTTTTGTCTTTGCAGAATGATTTTTCCTTAAATAATGTCTATTTTTTTCTGTTGATACTTTGTGCCTATAAATTATCCAAACCTTGATTCCTAAAGAACCATGGGTGTAAGTTACCAAAAGGGTACTAGAAAGATACATGACAAAATAAGTTGGCTAGAACGGATTAGAATGTAGTGGAAAGAATGCTCAATTTAGAGGCACAGGATTTGGGGTCCAATTCCAGGGGTGTTACTTGCTCTCTTTGTGACTTGAGGAAAATTACTTAATTTCTATGAAGCTCCATTTACTCAAATGTAAATTGAATACTTTGGAAAAAATGATCTTCAAGATCACTCCCTGCATTAGATCTATGACTGATTAAGAGATGTATAGAGTAACTGATAACAGAAATGAATCAAGGAAATATGTAGCTGAAAAAGGGAATAGAGAATAGGACAATCTTGTGAAAAGAGGAAGGGATGACCAATGGACAGCACAGCCTGTGTGCACTTTCTCTATTGATTGAATATACACATAACCAAAGTTATTCCATAGCTATTAGATGCAGAGACACAAATCAAACCTACCCCTTATAGTTCCATATCTGGGACTCTTTACATCACAGCACCTTGGTTATTAGGTACTATAATGGTATTCATTGCACTAGGTATCCAATATACTATTAAAATTATTAAATGCCATTCTTGTCTTCATCATATGTTTTTTAAACTTCACAGATATTGGAGTAAAATATAATTTACATTTTTGAGAACATTTTATATAAATGTACTTTTATTGTTATGAGAGTCTATCTCCTATTCCCTTCTCTGATGTTCAGCCCATCTCCACATCCAGTTCAGTGACTAAATTTAAAGTCATATTTCTTGGACAGTCATCTGTCAAAATTCTTGATTGTGTAACATGTCTACTTTTGTTTATCTTCAACAATCAATAGTTGATTACATTAGCAGAAGAATCTTAATTTTATTGTTCCTAAGATCATTTACCATGTCAGTGAACTGAAGTAAAGAATTTAGAAAGATTCTGTGGGAAGAATGATGTGAAATTACACAATCTGTCTCCTTTCATCTCTCTTTTATGTATAGCCTACAAAAAAGAAAGGGAAAAACCTCCATAAAAGGAATTTTTGATATGTGCATATGTGTACATGTATGACATATTTTTGATGGTCTGAGGAAGGAAAAAAATCTCAATTATGAACTCCTCCTGATATTAATGCATTTAAATGCAATAAATAAATAAACAAATAAAGAAAATGAATTAATGAACAGATAAAATACACAAGATTGAAAAGGAAATCAAAAAGATTAAAATAAAGTTATAAAATTATTTTAAGTGCCTAGATTCCAAGTAAATAACATCTATATGAATAGATTATGACAAGGGGGAAAATGATAACAGATATTCTCCATCTATTGACATGTTTTTATAAAAAAGAAATATTTTAATTATTTTAGCTCTATTTATTATTTTTAATTAAATCTTTTTATTTTCAAATAATATGCAGGGAAATTTTTGTCAACATTAACCCTTGCAAAATCTTGTGTTCCAATTTCCTCCCTTTCCACCCCTCCCCTAGAAGGCAAGTAATCCAAAATATATTAAAGTTGGTAGAAATATATGTTAAATCCAAAATATACATACATATTTTTACAATTGTCTGGCTGAACAAGAAAAATCAGATCAAAAAGGGAAAAAATGCAAAAGAAAATAAAATGTAAGCAAACAAAAAAGAAGTGAAAATAATATGTTGTGAACCATACTCATTTCCCACAGTCCTCTCTCTAGGTGTGGATGTGGAGTCCTCTGTTCATCCAAGATCATTGGAACTAGACTGAATCATCTTATTTTGAAGAGAGACATGCCCATCAGAATTGATCATTGTATAATCTTGTAGTTCCCATGTGCAATGATCTGATTCTACTTGTTTCATTTAGCATCAGTTCATGTAAGTCTCTCTAGGCCTCTCTGAATTCATCCTCCTCATGATTTCTTATAGAACAATAACATTAATATACAATAATTTATTTAGCCATTCTCCCATTGATGGGCATCCATTCAGTTTCCAGTTTCTTGCCACTACAAAAAGGGATGCCACAAACATTTTTGTTCATGTGGATCCCTTTCCTTCCTTTAAGATCTCTATGGGATATAAACCCAGTAGAAACAGTGCTGGATCAAAGGGTATGCACAATTAGATAAGTCTTTGGTCATTGTTCCAGATTGCTTTCCAGAATGGTTGTGTCTATTCACAATCCCACCAACAGTGTATTAATGTTCCAGTTTTCCCACATCACTTCCAACAATTTCCTGTCATCTCAGCCAATATGAGAGGTGTGTAGTGGTATCTCAGAGCTGTCAATTTGCATCTCTTTGATCAATAGTGATTTTGAGCACATTCTCATATGACTATAAAGAGTTTCAATTTCTTCATCTGAAAGCTATCTGTTCACATCTTTTGACCAGCTATCAACTAAAGAATGTCTTGAATTCTTAAAATTTGAATCAGTCTTAGAAATGAGGCCTTTATCAGAACTCTTAAATGTAAAAAATATTTTCCCAGTTTATTGCTTCCCTTATAATCGTGAATGCATTTGTTTTGTTTGTTTTAAAAAAACACTTTTTAACTTTTAATACTTTTAACTTAATATAATCAAAATTATATATATTATACGTACCATATACATATTATATGTATTATTATGTAATACATATATATTATTATGTAATACATATATATTGCATGTATCATTTATGTATTATATATTGTATGTAATCAAAATTGCATATATTATATATAATATATTATATATTATGTCATATATAATATATTTTATATATTTATTTTGTGATCAATAATGTGTGTGTGTGTAAGTGGCTGTGTGTGTGCGTGAAAGATTCTCTAAGTTCTCTACCTCTCTACAACTCTCTTCTTGTTGTCATTCT
This sequence comes from Antechinus flavipes, assembly GCF_016432865.1. Classification (NCBI taxonomy): domain Eukaryota; kingdom Metazoa; phylum Chordata; class Mammalia; order Dasyuromorphia; family Dasyuridae; genus Antechinus; species Antechinus flavipes. Next base: position 232,919,602 of record NC_067403.1, read on the forward strand.
ATTTGTTCTTCTTGTTTTCATTCTTGTTCTTACTCTTCTTCCTCCTCCTCCTTATTTTCCTCCTCACTTTTAGATACTTTGATTTCTAATAGTATACTTCCTTGTAGAAACCTCACCTGACCCAAGATACTGTCATCATAATTATACAGAAATGAAGTCCCTGAAGTAAGTTAATTATAGTTGATTTGGTACTTAGCTATTTGACTGTGGAAGAACACAGATGCATATGTTGCCCTTCTTCCATCTTTTCAGTCTGCCTGAGTCATAAATACAATTCTGACAAATAAATTCTTTGATAATGCAAGCAATGGGGTGAGGTAATGGTGATAGAATTCATTATTGTTGATTTGAGACATTATCTTCTCATAGACTTTTGTGACATCTTTTACTTGTGACAAGAACTTTTCAGGAAAATATATTCCAAATGCTGGGCAATTTCTTGGCATGCAATATACCCCTGAGACCAAAGGCATGAAAATTTAAAGAATGAAAAAATATGACACTTTTATATAATGAGATAGAATTAAGCTCAATGTTTATTCCAATCCTATACAAAATGAGAGTTCTTATTACAGTAATAACCTGAACAACTCATATTATATTTACTTCATTGGTATAAGGAGTATGGGGAACATGAATCATATTAATTATAGATTATCAATGAAAACTCATCATTATTCTTAGCGCTTTTGATTTGTATGTTTCTTACTAGTTTTTGCAGTATTTTTTCATATATTCCTTTCATTAAGAACAAATGCTCTCTTGAGCATTTGAGGAAACTCATTATTCAATTTGTAATATGACTTGATAGACACAGAGAACTTTGTACATTAACAAAATAATAAATAATGATAAAACTTTATTTCTTTAGTCCAAATCCACAACACAAGAGTAATAAGAATATGAAAAGTAACAAGAAATTTAAGGCATACTCTTAACTGATATATAAAGAAAAAGTCTGGTGAAACTGATCATGTAGTAATTTGGAGGACTGTACATGATTAGACCAAATTAAGTTCAACACCACTTTGGAATTTATTGTCTCTGGCAATAACTTTGTTTTTAATCAAAACCACACAGAATCACTTATTCCATACTGATGATTAACATTTAGTCAAACTCATTAGAACTCACTCCAATATTCTAATATCACACTGTATTCATATCCATATCAGTGCAAATATTGTATCCAATAGTACTAAGATCCCAACACATCATATTCATTAAAATCTACAACTATGTGTTGATCAATATTCGGTAGACTTTCTTGTCATTATCTTGTGTCAATACTTTAATGAACTTCTCTAAACAAGCAAATATCAGTAATTTTAGGGATATTCATGAAGATGATGAGAGTAATGTACACATCACCAGAGCTACCTCGGCATCAGGGAGATCCAAAAAAAAATATGTGAGACAAAACAAGTATTACGCTGCATACCAAACTGAAGATTGGTATGAACTCTTCTGCTGTTTGCAGTTACATGCTTGTGAAACCTCGTCAGCAACATGCCAGAAACTTAAACAATTTCTACTTGAATTTTCTTTGTAAGATTATAAAAATTGCTTTACAAGATAAGATACTGGACACTGAAGTGGTCTCTTGAGTTGAATTGCAAAGGATTCAAACTCCAGTGAAGAAAACACAAGCCAGAGGGGCTGGCCATGTAGCCCAAATGTCAAATTCATGTTTACCTAAAAGACTATTTGTGAGAACTCACAAAAAGCAAGCTCTTTCACATAGTGGTCAGAAGAAGTGGTATGTCTCTCAGAAGAAGCTCAATGCTCTCTGAAGAATTTTAATAGCAATTGTGAGACTGGGGAGATGAAGTCTCCACATGCTTTCCTTCATCCATTTTTCAACTTTTATATAAATAATTAAGATGAACAGTTCATTTTAGAGTAGGTTTATATATACATCATATCCTTTTTAAAATAAATCTCATTTTAATTTATTTAATTTTGAATTAAATTTGATTTTTGCTTTTATAAGTTCATATTGTGAAAAATGCAGAATGTGATTAAGAAGGAAAAAATAACTCTTCTATCATTTATGTTTCCTGTTTATTGATATATATTTAGTTTCATTTTTTCTGTATTTATTGTATAATTATCATGCTCATTATCCCAATGTGTTTTTTTTCCTAAAACAAAACAAGAACAACAAAATTATTCCTGAAGAATAGGTATGAAACTTCCATTTAATCTAGTTCATAGCACATTGCCTGGCACATATTATATTCTCCACAATCTGTGTTTATTTATTAATTGAATTATTGAATCTTGGGAAATGAATATAAACTGCTTGCATTTTTGTTTTTCTTCCTGGGTTATTTATACCTTCTGAATTCAATTCTCCCTGTGCAACAAGAAAACTGTTCGGTTCTGCACACATATATTGTATCTAGGATATACTGTAACCTATTCAACATGTTAAGGACTGCTTGCCATCTGGGGGAGGGAGTGGAGGGAGGGAGGGGAAAAATCAGAACAGAAGTGAATGCAAGGGATAATGCTGTAAAAAATTACCCTGGCATGGGTTCTATCAATAAAAAGTTATTTAAAAAAAAGAATTATTGAACCTATAAGCATTTGACATCTTTCATTTCTTATTCTCAATTCCTTTTTCCAAAATAATTTCAATATCAACCTTTGTGTCTAATTTGAACAACTTTTATTTATTTGAATTTTGAAGGTCTTAGAAAGTTCTTTGTAAAATTGCTCTGACTACTCATTGTCTGCAACTGATGTTGGTTCATAAGCTCCAATTATTTTAATGGTTATTTTCTGAATACTAAGTATCACTTAGAAGGCAATATAGAAACCTGTGGTATATGTGAGTATGTCTTAGCATATTATAAAGGAGTGGAAGAATAAATGTTATAGCAAATTAAATATTTGAATGAAAAAGCAGATAGCTTATTCACATAGTTTGGGTGAGAGAAAAACAATGGAAAGCCAATGTGCTCCATTACTATCCCTGTGACAGCAAGAGAAAGTAAAAATGCACCTGGAATATTGCGTGGATCTTTTGTGATGAACTTACTTATGCAAAAGCAAAGAAGTGCACATGATGGGAATATCTTTATAGGCTTTGATTCTTCGATGAAATATATACTACCATTAGATCAGAAATCTATTGCCTTATTTGGGAGTATAAGACGCACTGCAATAAACAATGAGCATATGCTACCTAAAATTGTGCTTCTTGTATACTTTGAATAAACAATAAAACCAATTCTAAGTACTTATTTTACCTCTCTAGAAGAATCCAAGAGCTATCTTATTTAAATTCAAATCTTGTCCTTTTTTTTGAGTTTTATTTATAATGAGAATCCTTAGGTCAGAATTATTCAATTCCTTCAGGACTGTGTCCACTTTTTATTTATCAAATAAAGTTCTCATATTTAGAGTACCAACAGCTGTCCAAGTTTATATTTTCTCTAATACATATGTAATTAAGAATCATATCTTAAGTATCTAATAGCCAGTTGATTTCCTGTGAATAATGAGTCAAAAATCAGAATATTATTCATAACAAATGGCTGCTGATATCATGGAGATGGATTAAATAATTAAAAAAGCCTCACAGAATCAGGAACCATTCTATCAAATAGTCAAACCCTGGAAGAGAAAATATCTTGGAAAAATTAGCCATTAATTCATCATTTTCCAACTTTCCCTCAGTGATTTTTGCTATGTAAGATATTGGTATGTTAAATGTTTAAGAATGCTTAAATCTCTCAAATATTTTTTTAAGAAACAACTTTTCAAAACCTATGCAACTTATTTAGAAGAGACAGAGAGAGAAAAGAAAGAGAGAGAACGAGAGAGAGAGAGAGAGAGAGAGAGAGAGAGAGAAGGAGGGAGGAATGAGGGAGAAAAAGGAAGAGAAAGGAAGAGGGAGAATAAACAGAAAGACACAGGAAGAAACAGGGAGACCAACAGAGATCAGGAGAGAGACAGAAAGAGAGAGACAGAGTCAGAAAAAGAGAGAGGAAAAAAATACAAAGATAGAGAAAGAGGTAAGAAAAGAAAAGAAAAAAAAAGATCCAGATACTTTGTGGGGTGAAAGACAACAAAAAGGTCATTATCTCAGTGTCAATGTTTTGGGTTCCTTTTTATGAATGTTTCTTCTTAACTAAGTTGACAAATCCAGCCTCATAATAATCCATCTTAGAGGAACCCAATAATGTTGTTCTAAGAGTTGATTTCTAGATCTGATGGTGAATTGTAGATTTATATAAAATGCTGAAAAGACTGTCACATATATTTTCTTACATCTCTACTTCTCCCTAAAGATTTGAGAATTCTATTTGATATATCATTTATTTGAAAGGCATCATAATTTTTGCATCCATGAGACTAATAGGCTTTTTCACGTAGGCTTTGTAAATGTTATAGAATGAGGTATAAGAATAAAGACAAAATCAATAACTATGAGAAGTAAATAATTTAACTATTTTGATGTAATTGAAGTATCTGTATCTATTCATTAAAGGTCTAGGTCAGAATGGCATAACCTGTTTTGTGTCATGAATACCACTTGTAGTCTGGTGAAACTTTTGAACCCCTTATAGATAGATATATAGATATGATGCATTTTAAAAATCATATTGCAAAAATATATTATTATAAAAGGAAAACAATTATATTCAAATATTGTTATCAAAACACTTTCTTTCTTTTTTTTTTTTTTGCTGAGGCAATTGGGGTTAAGTAATTTGGCCAGGGTCACACAGCTAGACAGTGTCTGAGACCAGATTTGAACTCGGGGTCCTCCTGACTTCAGGGCTGGTGCTCTATCCATTGCACCACCTAGCTGCCCCATCAAAACACTTTTGAAAGTTCCCAGATGACAAGTTTAGAACCTCTTATAAAAGAACTTTTTCAAATCATTTTATAAAGAACAAAGAAATGAAAATATATTTAGCGGAATTATGTAGCTTCATTTGAGAGATAGATTTTGAAATTTTTATCTTTTCAGAAGATTTCAAAGAGAGATGACTATTATTCCTGTATATTTAATATTATATGGAATAACATAATTACTTTTTTAGTTGAATATAGTATTATAATGTAAGATCATATTCTATTGGCTAACTAAGAGCGTCTTTGGGGAGATGATAATATGATAGCTCAGACAAGTCCCTGCCTTTACTTAGCTCTTTCCCAAACCTCTCCAAATACCTTTAAATGATGACACTAAATATATTTAAAGTAATAGAATTCATAAAAAGACAGCATGAAATACTTTTCCAGACCAAGTTGGCAGGAAAGATCTGTAATACCTTGGTGAGACTCGATCACAGTCCAATGCAGGCCACCACAATACAGACTGGGTTTCAGGAAATCAGAAACAAATTTTGGGAGTCACTGAATCAGAAATGGCAGCTGCTATTTCTAGAGTTCTCAGTACTGGAGTTTCTTTGCTAGCACTGAGGGATGACTCTGATATTTTGCCATACTTGGATCCAAGTCAAAGTCCTGAGTGGCAGTTCCAGGGCAAAGAGGGATTCTTAACAAATTGTGGTTTGAGACCATAGTAAATCAGGGATCCTCCTCATAATTTCAGAGCAGGAAAGATTGCTTTTGGTCACTCACAGACAAGAACATAGGCTAGGAGATTAATAAGCATATCAGTTCTTAATTCACACCACCTTGGACTAACTGAAAGCTTGTAGGTACCTAGAAATATCTCTGAAAAAAGCTGCACAAAAACATTGAAGCTTGGGAAAGTACACATTTCATTACATAAGAGAGCTCTATCCTAACAAATAATTAAAAAGACAAGTAACAGGTAAAATGAACAAATAACAAGAAAAAAAATTTACCCATAGAAAAGTATTATGGTTACAAAGAAGACTACAAAAAAAACTCAAAAAATAAACTTAAATCTTTTTTTTTTCCCTCCAAAGCTTCCAAGAAAAAATGAATTGGTTTCAGGCCACAGCATAATTCCAAAAGATTTTGACAACCAAGTAATATAGTTTGAAGGAAAATTGGAAAGAGAAGTGAGAACGATGTAAGAAAATCAAGAAAAATAAAGTTAACAGTTTGATAAAGGAGACAACAAAAATACTGAAGAAAATAATGTCTTAAAAATGGAATAGGTCAAATAGCAAACAAAAACCAATAAGGAGAGAAACACATTCAAAAGCAGAATTGGCCAAATGGAAAGAAAGGCACAAAAATGTCCCAGGGGATGGAAAATTCTTTAAAAAAGAGAATTGGCCAAATTGAAAGGGAGGTTCAAAATCTCACTGAAGAAAATGATTCCTTAAAAACTGGAATTGAGCAAATGGAAAGTAATGGCTTTATGAAAAAAATAAACAATCACAATTTTAAAAAATGAAAAATAGAAGGCAATAGAAATTATCTCATTGGAAAACCAGGTTGGGAAAGGAGGTCAAGGAGTTACAAATATTTTTTGGGTTAGCTGAAAGCCATGATCAAAAAAGAATCTAGACAGCAGGTTTCAAGAAATTTTTAAGGAAAACTGCCTTCATATTCTAGAAACAGAGGGTAAAAAAGAAATTGACAGAATCCACTGGTCATTTCCTGAAAGAAATCCCAGAATGAAAACTACCAGAAATTTTATAGCCAAATTTAAGAGTTCCCAAGTCAAGGGGAAAATATTGTAAGCAGTAAGAAAAAAAAATTATTCAAGTATCATGGAGCTATAGTCAAGTTTTAAACAAGTTCTATATTAAAGAATTGGAGATGGGCTGCTAGGTGGCATAGTGGATAGAGCACCAGCCCAGAAGTCAGGAGGACCTGAGCTCAAATCTGGCACAGACACTTAACACTTCCTAGCTGTGTGACCCTAGACAAGTCATTTAACCCCAATTGACTCAGAAAAAAAATAAATGGAGAGCTTGGAATATAGTATTCTTCAGGGGAAAAGAGCTAAAATAACAAAATCATCTCAAAAAAAAAAACTGAGCATAATACTAAGGGGAAAAATGATATTCAATTTAAAAAATGACCTTCAAGTATTCGTCATAAAAAAGCCAATTATATAAAGAATTTAACTTATAAATACAATACACAAGAGAAACATTTAAAAATGTTAAACAGGAAAGGAAAGTCATAAGCGACATAACAAGGTTAAGCTATAGTTTAATTTGAAACTTATAAGAATTTTTTATTAGAACAGTTAGAAATATATATATTTGGACAGAGGGCAGAGTTGTGAGTTGAATGTGAAGGAATTATATCTTAAAAAAATAAAATTATAGGGTGAGAGAGGAATGTATTGGGAGAAGTGGAGAGGGGGATAATAGAAACAAGAATAAGCTTTTTCAGTGGTAGAGAAAAGAAGGAAAGTAAGGAGGAGTGACTATGGAACTTTTCTCTCATCAAAAATGGCTCAAAGAGGGAATAACATACACACTCAATTGAGTGTCTTACCCTACAGAAAAGTAGGAATGGAAAGGGATAAGTAAAGTGGTAGGAAATAGAGGATAGATTGGGGGAGGAGTAGTGATAAACAAAATAACTTTTGAGGAGGGACAAGATGGAAAAAAAAGGATAGAAAAGAATAAACAAGAGGAATAGGATTGAGGGACATAATTGAAAAAAATGAAGCAAGTTTCTCTGATAAAGGTCTAAATTCTCAAACATGTAGAGAACTGAAACAAATTTATCAAAATAAGAAAAATTCCCCAATGGATAAATGGTCAAAAGATATGAACCACTTTCAAATTAAAAAAAAAATCAAAGCTATCTATAGCCATATCAAAAATGTTCTAACTCATATTTGTTTGGAGAAATGCAAATTAAAACAATTCTTGGGTACTACCTCATAACTATTAGGTTAGCTAATAGTAAAGGAAAATAAAATGTCAAATAGTGGTGAGGATGTAGAGAATTTGGCATATTAATGCAATGCACTGTTGGTGGAGTTGTGAATTGATTCAACCATTCTTTAGAGCATTTTGCAACTATGAACAAAAGATTATAAAATCTTGAATAGGCTTTAACTATCTCTGTATTCTTATACAACAATTATTAATTTTAAATACACATTGCTCTATGAATAATATTGGGAGAAAAAAATCAGACCAAAAGGAAAAAACCATGGTGGAGAAAAAAACAGAAACAATAAGTGATAATATCATGTGTTGTTTTTTTTTTTTTTTACAAGCAATATTCATAATTGTTTCTCTGAATGCAGATGGCATTTTCTACCTAAAGTCTATTGGGATGGCCTTGAATCACTGAAAAACTGAGAATAATCATCACACATTCTTATTGTTATTATGTAGAAAGTATTCCTGGTTCTGCTTGTTTCACTAATCATCAGTTCATGTAAATCTTTCCAGATCTTTCTAAAATCAGCTTATTCATAATTTTTAAAAATAAAACAATAATATTACATTATTTTATATACAATGACTTGTTCAATCATTACTCAGTGAGGGGGATCTACACATTTTCCAATTCTTTTATAACACAAAAAGAGTTGCTACAAAATTTTTTGGACATATGAATTCTTTGTCCTTCTTTATGATTTTCTCGAGATATAGACCCAATAATGGCACTGTTGGGTCAAAGGGTATGTACAGTTTTATAGCCCTTTGAGCATAATCCCAGAATGCTCTCCAGAATGATTAGATCATTTATCAACTCCATCAAAATACATTAGTGTCCCACTTTTCCCACATTAACTCCAACATTTATTATTTTTTCCTATCATCTTAGGCAATTTAAGTGGTAGAGGTAATACCTCAGAGTTGTTTTAATTTGCATTTCTCTAATCAAGAGTAGCTTAGAGAATTTCTCATAGACTATAGATCGTTTTAATTTCTTCATCTGGAAATTATGTGTCCATATTCTTTGACCAGTTTTCAATTGGGGAGTGACTTGTATTCTAATACATTTGATAAAGTTTTTTTCTATATTTTAGAAATGAGACATTTATCAGAAACACTGGCTATAAAATAATTTCTCAACTTTGTACTTTCCTTTTAATCTTGTGTGTGTGTGTGTGTGTGTGTGTGTGTGCAAAATCTTTTTTAATATAATGTAATTAAAATTATCCATTTTACCTTTAATACTATTCTTTACTTGTTCTTTGGTCATAAATTCCTCCCTTATCCAAGGATCTCATAGGAAAATTATTCCTTGCTTTCCTAATTTGTTTATGGTATCATCCTTTATGCCCAAATCACGTGCTCATTTTTAAATAATTTTGTTGAGAGGTGTGAGATGTAGGTCTATGCTGAGTTTCTGACATATTATTTTCCAGTTTCCCCAGCAATTTTTGTAAAATAGTGAGTTATTATTCCAGAAGATGGAGTTTAGAGGTTTATCAAATATTTGATTACTATAGGCATTGATTATTATATTGTAGATATCTAACCTATTCCATTGATTTACCACTATATTGCTTAGCCAGTACCAAATGGTTTTGATGACTGCTGAATTATAATATAATTTTAGATCAGGTACTACTAAGCCACCATCCTTTGTACTTTTTTTTTTCATTAATTCCCTTTATTTTCTTGACCTTTTGTTCTTCCTGATTTTTTTATTTGTGTTCTTTTTGTTATTAATTTTTCTAGTTCTATAAAATAATTTTGGTAGTTTGGTATGGCACTGAATAAGTAGAGCAATTTAGGCAGAATTGTCATTTTTATCATATTAGCTTGGCATACTCATAAATAACTGATACTTTTCCAACTGTTTAGATGTGACTTTATTTTTGTGAGAAGTGTTTTGTAATTGCGTTCATATAGTTCCTTAGTTTGTCTTGATAGGAAGATACCCAAATATTTTATTATATCTAGAGTTATTAAAATTGAATTTCTCTTTCTATCTTTTGCTAATAGGCTTTGTCATATATAAAAATGCTGATGTTTTGTGAGTTTACTTTATATCTTGTAAGTTTGCTAAAGCTGTTCATTGTTTTGAATAGTTTTTTTTTTGATGATTTTCTAGGATTCTCTAAGTATATTATTATGTCATCCGCAAAGAGCGATCTATTCTAATTCCTTTAATTTCTTCTATTCTTATTGTTAAAGCCAACAATTCTAGTAAAATTTTGAATAATAATGTCATGATAATGGACATCCTTGTTTCATCCATAATCTTATTGGGAACGTATACAGCTTCTCTTCATTAAAAATAATGCTTGTTGTTAGTTTTAGATAGATATTGTTTTACATTGTTTGAGATAGCGTATTGTTTTAGAAAGCTCCATTTATCCTTATATTCTCTAGTATTTTAATAGGATATTCACTGTATTTTGTCAAATGCTTTTTCTGCACCTGTTGAGATTATCATATGATTTATGTTAGTTTTGTTATTGATAAGGTTAATTATGATAATAGTTTTCCTGATATTGAACCAGCCTTGCATTCCTGTGCAAATTCTACTTAGTCATAGTGTATTATATTCCTGATAAGTTGCTTCAATCTCATTACTAATATTTTATTTAAATTTTTTCATCAATATTCTTTAGGAAAATTATTCTGTAATTTTCTTTCTCTGTTTTGTCTCTTCTGGTATAGGCATCAGTACCATATTTGTGTCATAGAAGAAATTTGACGTAACTATTGCTTTACCTATTTTTCCAAATAATTTACATAGTACTGATATTAACTGTTACTTAAATATTTGCTAGAATTCACTTGTAAATCCATCTTATCATGAAGATTTTTTATTAGAGGGTGCATTAATGGCTTGTTCAATTTCTTTTTCTAAAATGGGACTGTATTTTGTTTCCTCTTCTGTTAATCTAGACAATTTATATTTTTGTAAATATTGATCTATTTCATTTTGATTGTCAGACTTGTTCATACACAGTTGGGCAAAATAGCTGTCTCCCACCCCTTTACTCACCTTTTTTTTTCTTAGTGGTTTTGCCCTCACTTCTATCCAACCCATCCCTTTTCTTTCCTCTTTTTCCTTCTACTTCTTTATAGAGTTGATAAATTTCTATATCCAATGCTCATTCCCTTTTCTTTTCCCCCCTCATTTGTAATCTATCTTTTGTGCCTCTTCATGTGATCTCATTTGTCCCTTATTCCCAACCACATCCTCCATCCATGTGATACTACTCTTTATCTGCACCCCCCCCACAAGAGATATGATTCTCAAGAGTTACAGATACCATTTTCCCATCTAAGTATGTAAATAGTTTAACCATTAAATAGCATACCCCCTGGGAGAGGGTGGAACCAAGATGATGGGGAAGACACACGCTTCATTCTAAGCTTCTCATTTGTGCTTACAACTAATTACCAAATTCAGGCTCAGAAATAGTGCTTGAATGGTAAAATCCATGATTTTGGGGAGTACAACAGATTACCAGCTGAAGATAATCTGGAAGATTTCCAGAAAAGGTTTGTTCTGATTGAAGGGAGAAGGCCAGCACAAACAGGGAGGCAGAACCAGAAGCTAGCACACTGAGCGGATAGGAATAGAGGCAGTCTCGGTGGGTTGAGATTTGAAGGGAGGACTCTACCATAAGTTGGCTGCTCTGCTTTTGCTGCAAAGCAGTAAATCAGCAGAGAAGTTACAAAAAGGCCAAAGGTAGAGTGAAAATGCCAGAATCTAACAGGATATGGCTACACCCACCCAGCACCCAGTGACACAGCACAGACCACAGCACAGCTGTGCAGCCCCATTCTGCAGCACAGGACTTTTGCCTGGGGCAGCCACAAATCTGCACAGCAGGGGGGCTCTACCCATGGCAATGGAACTTCCAAAGCACACCTGCTTTCCAGGGCAGAAACACTTCCAGTGTAGGGCTCTTCCCAGGGCAGCTGTTGATCCCCACAGCAGGGTTCTTCCCAGGGCAGTAGTACTTCTGCTGTGTGGGGCTCTTCCCAGGACACTTCCACAGCTCAGCTGTTCTTAGCAGCTTGTTTGCAGGACAGCTACTGTCCACCTAATTATCCCTGCTCTTCAGAGGAAGCTGGTAATCTCTTTGCCTTGAAGGCAGACCCTAAGGGCTTTTTAAAAAATAAGTAAAAAAGCCAAGCATAGCTAACCATCATTAACTTCTATACAGAAAAAGAGCAGGTTTTCAACCCCGAAGAGACTAATAGCAGACTGTTTCCAGACAAAATCCCAAAGTGGGATGTAACCTACTCCCCAAAACAGAAGACTCTACTAGAAGAAATTATAAAAGATCTTAAAAGAGAGCTAGAAGTAAAATAAGGAAAGGAAAGAGAAGCTCTGCAAGAGAGTACAGAAAAGGCATATAATTCACTTAAAGAAAAATTTGATAAATTGGAAAAAGAAAACAACTTCCTGAAATGTGAATTGGAAAAGGTAAAGAAATGACAGGGAAACAGAATTTGTGAATTGGAAAAGATAAAAAACTTCCAGGACAGTAGGATTTGTCCATTGGAAAAAATAAAGAACTCCCAGAAAAGTAGGATTTGTGAATTAGAAAAAGAAAATAACTCAGTTTAAAAAAAAAAAATAGTGAAATGGGAAAAAAAATCCATAGAGCAAAACAATTCACTTAAAAACTCAATTGGGCACATACAAAAAGAAGGAAAAAAGGTAATAAAGAAAATTACTCATTAAAAATCAGAACTGGACAAACATAAATGAATGAATCATTGAGACATCAAGAATCAATCAAGCAAAACCAAAAAAAAAAAAAAAAAAAAACAGAAAAAAATGTTAAATATTTACTTGGAAAAACAACAGACCTGGAAAAGAGATCTAGTAGAGATAGTCTGAGGATTATTAGGCTTCCTGAAAATTATGATTAAAAAAAAAGAGCCTGGACACTATTTTACAGGAAATCATTAATGAGAATTGCCTAGATATAATAGAAGCAGAAGGTAAAATAGGCATTCAAAGAATTCATCAAATACCTTCTGAAAAAGACCCTAAAATAAAAACTCCAAGGAATATTGTGGCTAAATTTCAAAACTATAAGACTAAGGAAAAAATATTACAAGCAGCCAGAAAAAAAAAAAAAAATTCAAATATCTAGGAACCACAATAAGGATCACTCAGGATCTAGCTTCTTCCACATTAAAGGACTGAAGGGTCTGGAATCTGATATTACAAAAGGCAAAAGAACTTGGAATGCAGCCAAGAATAAAGTAACCAGCTAAGCTGAGCATTTTCTTCCAGGGAAGAACTAAACAAAAAATTTGATCTCCAACCACAGGACTCAAGAGAAGCAGAAAAGGCAAAGGGAACTCTTGAGAACTGTATTTCTGTTGTGCATATACATAAAGACTACCTGCATAATTTGATTTTACTTATATAACATAAAAAGGGAAGTAGAAATGGAAAGGGGATAGTGTCAGAAAAAGGGGAAAGGGGGGATAAAAAGAGGGAAACCACATCCCACAAAGAAACCTATCATATCTGAGGGAATTTAGAGAGGGGAAGGAACATTGTGTGAATCTTACTCTCATTAGATTTGGCTCAAAGAGAAAATAATTGACATATTTGGTTTACAGAGAAACTTCTCTCACTTCATTAAAAAGTGGGAGAGGAAAATGGAAAAGTAAAAGAGAAATAAGGCAAAGGTATAAGAAAGGGAAAGGAATTTAAAGGGGGAGGGAGGGAATCTAAAGAGAGAGAGCTGTGTAGGGCAAGTGGTGCCCCTAAGTGTATACTGGGGAAGGGGGAAAAGGGGATAAGAAAAAGAAAAATATAATTTGGGGATAATAAGATGGAAGGAAATACAGAATTTATAATTTTAACCAGAAATGTGAATGCGATGGACTCTCCCATAAAGCAGAGGTGGATGGCAGACTGGATCAAAAGTCAAATCCCTTCAATATGTTGTTTGCAGGAAACACATTTAAAGCAGAGAGATACATACAGAGTAAAGGTAAAAGGCTGGAGTAGAATCTATTATGCTTCAGGTAAAGTAAAAAAAAACAGGGGTAGCCATCCTTATCTTGGATCAAGCAAAAGCAAAAATTGATCTAATTAAAAGAGATAAGGAAGGAAACTATATTTTGCTAAAGGGTAGCATAGACAATGAAGCAATATCAATACTAAATGTAATGGGCTGAAGCTCGAGTTGATGCACCGAGGTCCCAAGCACATGAGGCTAAATAGCAATTGGATGATACTCTATTAAAATATGATTGGAGAAAGAATGACCCCACCCACTCTTTGTGCAAGTTTCGATGTGTTGTATAGGAAATGATGTAGAGACGATTTTGGTGAGTGGAGAGAGAGGCAGAGAGACTGCTGGCCTGGTTTGTGTCACGACTTTTCACACTTCCTATCTCCATCCCCCTTTCGCCTTTGCAAAGAATAAAGATTGAGAATTTTCCCTTAACCTGAATTCCTGATTCCGGCAGATTTTAAAATACGTGGTCATCACAACTAAACATATATGCACCAAGTGGTATAGCATCTAACTTCCTAAAGGAGAAGTTAACAGAGTTGCAAGAAGAGATCTTTGAAGAAAACTGAATGGAGAAAGAAAGGAATATACTTTCTTCTCAGCAGTTCATGGAACCTATACAAAAATTGACCATATATTAGGATAATTTCTCAAAATTAAATGCAGAAAGGCAGAAATAGTAAATGCATTCTTTTCAGATCATGATGCAATAAAAACTATATTCAACAAAAAGCTAGGGGTAAATAGACGAAAAAGTAATTGGAAACTAAAAAATCTCATCCTAAAGGATAATTGGGCGAAACAGGAAATGATAGACACAATCAATAATTTTATCCAAGAGAATGACAACAATGAGACAACATACCAAAATTTGTGGGATGCAGCCAAAGCAGTAATAAGTGGAAATTTTATATCTTCAGATGCTTACTTAAGTAAAATAGAGAAAGAGAAGATCAATGAATTGGGCTTGCAATTTAAAAAGCTAGAAGAAGACCAAATTAAAAACCCCCAATCAAATACTAAACTTGAAATTCTAAAATTAAAAAAAGAAAGTGATAAAATTGAAAGTAAAAAAAATTAAAATTGAATTAATAAATAAAACTTTAGAGCTAGTTTTATGAAAGAACCAATAAAATAGATAAACCTTTGGTAAATCTGATTAGAAAAAGGAGAGAGAAAAACCATATTATTAGTCTTAAAAAATGAAAAGGGAGAACTTTTCACCCATGAAGAGGAAATTATAACAATAATTAGGAATGACTTTGCTCAACTTTATGCCAATAAATTTGATAACCTAAGTGAAATGGATGACTACCTTCAAAGAGGAGGAAGTAAATTGCTTAAATAAAAATGCTTCCCATTTTATAAAAAAGAAATAGAACAAGTTATTAATCAACTCCCTAATAAAAAATCCCCAGGACCATATGGATTCTACCAAACATATGAAGAATAATTAACTCCAATGTTATATAAACTATTTGAAAAACAGGGAATGAAGGACTCCTACCAAATACCTTTTATGACACAGATATGGTACTGATACCTAAACCAGGTAGGTTGAAAACAGAGAAAGAAAATTATAGACCAATCTTTCCAATAATATTGATGCTAAAATCTTAAATAAAATATTATCAAAAAAGATTACAGAAAATCATCCCCAGGATAATACACCATGACCAATAGGATTTATACCAGGAATGAAAGGCTGGTTCAATATTAGGAAAACTATTAGCATAATTGACTATATCAATAACCAAATTAATAAGAAACATATGATCATCTCAAAAGATGCAGAAAAATCATTTGATAAAATCCAACATATTAAAAAATACTTGAGAGTACAGGAATTAATGGACTTTTTCTTAAAATAATCAGTAGTATATTTTTAAAATCATCAGTAAGACTCATATGTAATGCAGATAAACTGGAACCATTCCCAATAAAATCAGGAGTGAAAAAAGGTTGCTCACTATCACCATTACTATTCAATATTGTATTGAAAATGCTAGCTTCAGCAATAAAAGTTGAGAAAGAGATTAAAGGAATTAGAGTAGGTAATGAGGAAACCAAATTATCACTCTGCACATGATATGATGGTATACTTAGAGAACCCCAGAGATTCTACTAAAAAGCTATTAGAAAATCCACACCTTTAGCAAAGTTATAGAATATAAAATAAATCAATATAAATCATCAGCATTCTTGTAGGTTCACAGGACAAAATAGTCAATAACTTTAATAATCTAGTGTTTGACAAACTCAAAGACCCCAACTTTTGGGATAAGAATTCAGTTTGATAAAAACTGCTGGGAAATTTGGAAATTAGCATGGCAGAAACTAGGCATTGACCCACAGTTAACACCTTACACCAAGATAATTTCAAAATGGGTTCATGATCTAGGTTGAGATTATAAATAAATTAGAAGAACATAGGATAGTTTACCTCTCTGGCACTTGTAAGAGAAAGGAGCTTTTATTTTGGGTTTTCAGGTCAGAGAGAGAACTAAAATGAAGGAAGAAGCACCATACCCCCACCACATGATTAGAAATGGGTACACAAATACTTCTTTAAAATGAATTAGTATTATTATTCATTATAAAAATGCAAATTAAAATACCTCTGAGGTACCACCTCACACCTTTAATATTGACTAAGATGACAGGAAAGGATAATGTTAAATGTTGTATGGGTTATGGGAAAACTGGGAAAATAATGCATTGTTGGTGGAGTTGTGAAATGATCCAACTGTCCTGAAGAGCTAACTGGAATGAAGCCCAAAGGGCTATAAGACTGTGTATACCCTTTGACTTAGCAATGTCATTACTGGGTCATTATCCCAAAGAAATCATCAAGGAGGGAAAAGGACCTACATGTGTAAAAATGTTTATAGCAGCACTTTTTGTGGTAGCAAAGAATTGGAAAAGGAGTGGATGTCCATCAATTGGGGAATGGCTGAACAAGCTATGGTAGCTGAAGGTAATGGAATATTATTGTTCTTTTAAAATGATGAACAAACTGAGCTTAAAAAACCTGGAAAGATTTACATGAACTGATGCTGAATACATTGTACACAATACAGCAAAAATATGCAATGATCAACTATGAAAGGCTTCTTCTTCTCAGTCGTTCAGTGATCCAAAGCAATCCCAATAGACTTGGACTGAAAAATGACATCTGCAACCAGAAAAAGAACTAAGGATATTAATGTAAATCAACACATGCTATGTTCATTTCTTTTTTCTGTTTTTTTTATCATCTCTTTAATAGTTTTCCCTTTTGCTTTGATTTTTCTCTCCCAATATAATTCATAAAACAATGTGTATTAAGAATAAATAAACTAAAAAAAATGAATTAGCAAAAAAGAAATAAACCAACATTAAAAACTCACTATGGGAATAGGGAAGACTGGATTAAACTTTAGAAGGACACAGTAAAGTATAAAAAGTCTCTTCTACCCAAAAGAGTAATATTGAATGTTTCCCTAGGCAGAGAATTTACAAAAGAACTCAGAAAAGAATTTTAAAATCAAGGGAGAGAGATTGAGAGAAAGCTAATTAAATAAACAAACACTAGCCAAGTAAAACAAGAAATTTGTGGGGAAAAGATAATCAGCTAGAAAAGGAGATGCAAGGGCCTAAAAATGAAATCTATTCTTTGAAAATTAGAATTAAGGGCATGACAGTGAAGCTATGAGATTAATAAAAAACAAAATAAAATATAAGGAATGAAAAAAAATGAAACATTTTAGAAGGAAAACAACAGAACAGAGTGTGATCTGATTCAAAAAAGCAAAATTATCTAAGAAAAGGTAAAAAATAATAAAAATATATGTAGGAGATACAAGGAAGGAATTGATACAGAGGCATTAGAGGAAGGAAGAGAGCTTATGGTTCTGAAAATCTCACATTAGGAATTTACATAGGGAATTAGCATCTCAGACAGAATTCAAACTCAAATCTTCCTGACTCAACCCAGCACTCTATTATGCCACAATTAAAATCAATAAATATTGTTAGAGTTCAAATGCTGGAGTTCTTGTTCTTCTCAAAGCACAGCCGATTTAGAGGCTTAGAGCCCTTCGGATGTCTCCAAATCCAAAGGTTCTGTCCTTCAGCCTCTGCCTCTGCTTTCTTCTGCCTCCAACCAACACAGAGATGGAATGTCTCTCTTGACTCCTTCTGGGGAGCCCAGCCACCAACTACAGTGGTGTGAGATGGAGATGAATCTGGTTGTCCACTGAACTCTCCACTCGTAGCTTTATCCTCTGAAAACCCTTCGTCTGCCACCAGAGTCGCTCCTCTCGAGTCCAGCTAAACTTTCTTCTGCGACCAGCCAGTCAAGAGGAAATAATGTATTCTGCCATAGAGCCCTCATCGCTGGCCTTTTATCTGACTCTTCTGAGAGAATGGGATTATGGGTTTTCTCCCATAGTGCTCTCTGGCCCAACGAGCTTCAAGGGAAGTGTGAACTCATTGAACTCCAATGAGTAAAGGTGTGAACACAAGCCTTGTATTAATTAGTTCTACTTAGTACCTTGTTTCAGGTTCTGCCCAAAACATCTTCTTGTAAGATTAGATCAACTCTAATTAGTTAGCAGTTAGTAAGGATTCCAACAAAATATCTATTAAGATCTTACTATGTGTCAAATACTGTGCTAAGTATTGGGATTACAAAATGGAGGCACAAGCCTTGTTTCTAATCTCAAAGACCTTGCAATTCAATTGGGGAGGCACCAGCAAATATATGAAAACAAACTATTCACAAGATAAATAGGAAATAATTATGAGAGAGGGGAAAACACTAGAATTAAGATGGATTAGAAAAGGCTTTTAAAAAAAAGCCTTTAAAAAAGGATGGTCTTTTAGGGAAAATAGGAGAAAGGAAGTTTAGGAGGAAAGATAATTAATTATTTTTCAGAAGTTTTTAGTTTAAGATTTCTACTGGACATCCCAATAGAAGATGTCTCAAATGCATTTGGAGAAGTGCATTTGGAAGACAGGAGAGAAGTGGTATCCCCAAAACCCTACAGAGAAATGAATATTAAGTCAAGGAAAGTGATCAATGGCATCCAAGATTAAAGAGTTGAAAAGATATTAGGTTAACTGCTATAATGATATTTTAAAGAAATCTTGCCTCACCACTTTCAATCAATCTCTATTGTCTCTACTATAAAATATAAAATCCCCATGTATGAATTTAAAGCGCTCCATAAGCTTTCATCTATCTCTTCAGGATTATTTCAAATTATGCCCTTTTATACATTCTTCATTGTAATAAAATTAGCCTGGTTGATTTTCCCCATTCATGATATTCTATATCCCACCAGCATACATTTGTACAAATCATCTCTCATGTTTGGAGTGTACTTTCCATTGAATTTTTTCCTAACTAGCTTCTTTCTATTCAGACCTTAGGTGTTCCTTATTAAAAGAAACCTTTCCTGGTACAGCCTCTTTTTGAAAATTATAATGTTTTATTTTATATCTTTTGCTTACAAACTGAATTAAATTAATTCAGTTTAATTGAACAAATACATATTATTGCCTAGTTATTGTGCTAGGTACTGAGAATACAAAAACAAAACAATCCCTTCTCAAGCTGCTAAAAGAAACACAATGGGTGAAGACAATTAAATGTAACATAAATACAAAATACAAATTTTATTATTAAAAATTATAAACACCTAGGAACTTAAAAAAAGTCTCACATAATTTTCTAGGTCACATTACCAATGAGAAGGCGGCCCAGATATTTTCTGCATTGCTCACAGACTATCACATCTTTACAAAATAGGAATCAGGTATAAGAGATAAAAATTTTTTTAGCTGATTCAAAAGTCTAAGCCATAAAGAATCCAAACAAGATAAGCTCATCATGCTGTACAAACCAAGGCATGATCTTGGAACAGAGATCAATTTCATATCAAGCCCAGTTCTGTTTAATGCTTCAATGAGGACAGCAAGTAGGAATGGTAGCAGAAAATGAAGTCACAGAGGGAATCAGGGGAAAATAATACTCTTCACTCACATTAATCTCTCAGTTCCTTGACTTCTCTATTCTCTTCCAGGCCATCCCCGTTCCACTAGCCAGTCTCTCCTCTTCTTTCCCTCTTGACTTCTGGGTGAACCCTTTTAATTTGATATTATCATTTTTATAAATTCAAGGATTACATAATATTGCTGATTATACTTAGTAAAGTCTAATCCTTCGATCACTCCCACCATTTGTCAGCATTGTGCCTACATCTGTGCTGCTCAATGAATGTTGAGAAAATCTCTAACTGTTTCTGACAAGGTCATATGATGGAGTGATCTCATCCTACTGCTTATAAGGTTACTTGTTCAGATGATCCCATTCTATTCTATATTGTTCAAAAGATTGCTCCATCTTCCAAATCCACTCTTCATTTATTTTCTTTTTATTTTAAATATATATATTTAGTCTTTTATTTTTACCAATTACATGTAAAACAATTTTAACTTTCATCATTATTAAATTTTGAGTTCCAAATTCTCTCTCTCTCTCTTCTTTTCCTCTTTCCTCCCTGAAATAATAAATAATTTTATAGAGGTTATATATGTGAAATCATAGAAAACATATTTCCATTTCAGTTACTTGGAAAAAATGCAGAACAAAACCCCCAAACATTGTTTAAAAGTATGTTTTAATATGCATTCAGATCCCACCATTTCTTTCTTTTGAGATGGATAGCAATTTTCATCATCAAATTTCATCATTTCAGAAATGTTTTGGATAAGTACATTGCTGAGAATAGCTATCACTCACAGTTGATCATCCTAAAATATTGCTGTTACTGTGTACAATGTTCTCCTCGTTCTGTTCATATTACTTTGCAATAATTAATGTAACATTTCCCAGATTTTTTTCCCCTGAGGGCATACTGTTCATAATTTCTTCTACTACAATAATATTCAATTAAAGTCATATACCACAACTTATTCAGCCATTCATCAACTAATGGACATCCCTTCAATTTCCAATTCTTTGCCACCACTTAAAGAGTTATTATAGATATTTTTGTACTAATAAGTAATTTTCCTTTTACTTTTTATCTCTTTGGGATACAGATCTAGTAGTGGTATTGCTGAGTTAAAGGTTATATAAAACTATATGTATATGTAATGTAATGTAATTACATATACTATATGTATATGTAATAGTATATGTAAAACTATGCTCTTTGGGCATAGTTCCAGATTTTTCTCAAAAACTGTTGCATTAGTTCACAATTCCACCCACAAGGCATTAGATTGTAGATTATATCACAACCCATCAATGTTTTTAAAAACATTTTTCTGTCACATTAGCCAATCTGATAGATATGGAATGATACCTTGATACCTCAGAGTTGTTTTATTGTTTCTCTAATCAATCATGACAAAGTGTCTCTTTCTTTCTCTCTCTCTCTCTTTTTCTCTCTCTCTCTTTGTGTGTGTGTGTGTGTGTGTGTGTGTGTGTGTGTGTTTCTCTCTCCCTCTGTATACACAGACATATGCATAATGGATATATGTATATAACACATATTGTCTGTATATAGATAAATCAATCTACCTGACAATTGGTTACTTTGATCACTTTGAAAAAATGACTATTCATATCCTTTGACCATTTACCAATTGGAGAATATTTCTTATTTTTATATATTTTGCTTAGTACTCTATATACTTGATGTTTTTGATTGTTATGGTTTCTAACTGAATTTCCCTTGATACTATTTTCTCCCAGTTTTATCCTATACTTTTTTTTTCCTTTCATGCTATTCATTCTGAAACATTTTTGATTCTGGTTACCACCTCTTCCAATATGCTATCTCTTATATCAGCATATCCCCTTTCTTATTCCCATTTCCTCCTGTTTTCCTATGTGAAAAGGTGGAATTCTATACCCAATTACATATATGTTACTCTTTAAACTAACTACAATGACAAGTTTCAAGGACTCCCCATGTCATATCTACATCTACCTCATTACTTCAAAAGCTTTCCTGACCCTCTTTTCTAGGAAATTACTCCAATATACCCTATTTTACCTTTCACCTTTATCCAGTGCATTCCTCTTAGATACATATTCACATCAATTATACATCATTTTCAACTTATATTTTCAAATTTCAATGATATTTATCTTTTTTAATTAAAGCTTTTTTTTAGTTTTCAAAACATATGCATGGATAATTTTTAATATTCCACCTTGCAAAATTTTGTGTTCCAAATTTTTCCCTTCCTTTCCCCCATCCCCACCCTAGATGACAAGCAATCTAATAAATGTTGAATGTGTGCAATTCTTCTATTTTATATCCTGAAACTTTGCTAAGCTATTAATTGTTTTTAGCAGGTTTTTGGATGATTTTCTAGGATTCTCTATATATCTTCATATCATCTGTAAAGAGTAAATGTTTTATTTCCTCATTTCCTATTTTTGATTTTTGCTTCAATATATATTTGGGAGATTGGTCTGTAATTTTTTTTCTCTGTTTTGACTCTTCCTATTTTAGGTATTAATCAGTACCATATTCATATCATAGAAGGAATTTGGCAATACTTCTTCCTTATCTATTTTCTGAAGTAGTTTACATTGTATTGGAAATTAATTGTTATTTAGATATTTGGTATAATTCACTTGTGAATTCATCTGGCCCTGGAGAAATTTTCTTAAGTAGTTCATTAATGGCTCATACAATTTCTTTTTTCTAAAAATGTGATTGTATAAGTAATTTATTTCCTTTACTATTAATCTGGCCAATCTATATTTTTATAAATATTCATTCATTTCAATTTGATTGTCAGATTTGCTGCCATACAGTTAGGGGAAATAGTTTGTAATTATTGCTTTAATTTCTTTCTCATTGGTGGTAAGTTCACTTTTTTCCTTTTTGATGCTGATGATTTTTCTTTTTTTTTCTAATTATAGTAACCAAAGATTATCTATTTGTTTTCATAAAACCAACTCTTAGTTTAAATTAATAGTTCAATAGTTTTATTTGTTTCAATTTTATTATTCTTTTCTTTGAGTTTCAGAATTTCTAATTTAATATTTAATTGCAGGTTTTAGTTTGTTGTTTTTATAACTTTTTTAAATTCATGTTAATTTCATTTGTCTCCTCTCTCTCTTTATTTTATTCATGTTTCTATTTAGAGATATATAATATCTCCTAAGAATTGCTTTGGCTGGATCTGATAAGTTTTCATATGTTGTCTCATTATTGTCACTCCCTTGGATGGAATTCTGGATTGTTTCTGTGATTTCTTGTTTAATCCACTCATTTTTTAGAATTAGATTATTTAATTTCCAATTGGTTACTAGGTTATCTTCTTTGGTCCTGTCTTGAATATAACTTTTACTACATTGTGGTTTAAAAAGGAAAAATTTAATATTTCTGCCTTTTTGAATTTGATTGAGAGGTATTTATGTCCTAATTCATAGTAAATTTTATGAAGATGCTATGTACTGCTAAGAAAAAAGATGTATTCCTTTCTGTCCCTATTCAATTTTCTCCAGAGGTTTATCATATCTAGGTTTTTCTAGGATCCTATTAACCTCACTAGTGTCTTTCTTGTTTATTTTTGGTTAGATTTCTCTGACTCTGAGAGAAGACAGTTGAGGTCCCCCACTAAAATAATTTTGCGGTATATTTCTTCCCTTAACTGCTTAAAAATCTTCTCTAGGAATTTGCCTGCTTTATCTATTAGTGCATATACATTTAGTATGAGTTATCTCATATCCTTTCATTTTGTAGTGACAAAGAATGAGAATAATCAATTTTTGAGTGCTAGTAGAAAGATAAATATGCTAGTTAAATATACTTGGTAAAAAACTTTTTTTTTTATTCTTTGATCTTTATTCAGATTCCATGAGTCCTCTGGATTTGTCCTAAATCATTGTATTGCTGAGAATAATTAAATCATTCACAATTGATTGTCTCATAAAATTAATGTTACTGTGCACAATGTTCTCCTGGTTCTGCTCACTTCACTTTGCATCACTTCAAACAAGTCTTTCCAGGTTTTTCTAAATTTAGTCTGCTCATCACTTCTTATATCAAAATATTCCATTGCAATCATATAACATCATATATATATATGTAATCATATAACACAACCTATTCAAACATTCTCCAGTTGTTGGACATTCCCTCAGTTTTCAATTTTTTGTCATCACCAAAAGAGCTGCTGTAAATTTTTTTGTGCAAACAGATACTTTTCCACTTTTTTAATTATTTTGAAAATACAAACATAATAATGGTATTGCTAGATCAAGGGGAACGCACAATTTTATAGCCCTTTGTAAACAGTTACCAATTGCCCTCCAGAATGATTAGTTCCCAACTTCACAAGTAGTACATTAGTGCTCCAATTTGTTCCCCATGCGTCTTCCAATATTCACAATTTCCCTTTTCTGGATGAACTGGCTTTTTAAGAACCTCATACTATATTTCAAGAGCTGGTTGTTACATTTTCTAGGTGAAATTCACTTGTTAGAAGCAATAAACTTACCTATGTAAATAGTGCAAATCAAGGCTATATTTATGGTTTTCTTGATAATATAGATTTAAGAAAGTGATGAAGAAAATATTGATGTTTTTATTAAATGTAAAAGTGTTCCATACACACATTTTATCCTAGATGCAATTTTAAAAAATTTCCCATGGTACCAATGCTCATTCTATATGAAAAAAAAAGTTGTCATGAAAGGAATGGAACAAGGTGTAAGTCCAACGATTTTTGCAGTGAAACATCCTTCTGGTAAGGAAGCAAGGTCTATCCGGGAAAACTTGGAATCATATAAACATTTTAAGAAACATTTTGAAAACAAGAAAATCAAATCACTGAAAGACCTAAACCAATAAATTTCTCAATATGCTTATAGCTCAAGGTAAGCAGTCATTTTTAAATTGTATATCGCTCTTCATGAGCACATTTGGTGTTTTCTTGTTAAAAAAAAATCAGAATGGTTTGACATTTCCTTCTGCAGCTCATTTTGTAGATGAGAAAACTGAAGCAGACAAGGTTAGGTAACTTTCTCAGAGTTGTGCAGAAAGTAAGTGTCTGAGGCTAGATTTGAATTCAAAATTAGTCTTCCTGATTCCAGGACTGATGCTCTATTCATTTGTTGCATCCATCTGCCCTAATTTCCAAGAAGGACATTTATAATATGATCATCTCCATAAATACTAATATATTGATAATAGCATTTTTGTGATAACAAAGAATTGGAAACAAAGTAACTGTCTGTCAACTGTAGAATGAACTAAACACCTTATGTTATATGAATTTAATGAAGTATTACTATCCTATAAGACATTGCAAAAAAAATGAATACAGAGGAGCATGGAAAAGATATATAAGCATATATACATAAACAAACAGCACCTTTAACAGTATTACTACAACAATTTAAATAGAACAAATATAAAAAATCTGAATGTTGAAAAATTATAAATATTAAACTGATCTTACAACAAGAGATTTGAGAAAGAATTTTCATAGCATAGAGTATATATTTTCACTATTTCAATGCAATTATTCAGAATTATGCTGATTTTTTTTCTTTTATTTATATTCTAAATATTATTGTATACACACATAAGATCTTGTTTCATTTTAAAATGCTGATATTTTACATGTCCAGAAATTTTTTAGCATTCATTTTATTTTTATAAGGTTTTGAATTCCATTTTTTCTTCTCCCCATCTTCCAAAGATGGTAGGCAGTTTGATATAATATATACATGTGTTATCATGTAAAACATATTTTTGTATTGATCACAGTTGTAAAAAAAGAAACAGATCAAAAGAAACACACAAACAGGCAAGAATAAGTAAGTGAAAAAAATGCTTCAGAGTTCATTATCAGTTCTTTATCTGGATGTGGATAGCATTTTGCTTCATGACTGCTTTGTATTTATCCTGGATCACTGTGTTGCTGAGAAGAGCTGACTCATTCATAGTTGACCACCACACAATGTTGCTGACACTATGTCAATGTTTTCATATTTCTCATCAGTTCACTTTGTTGTACAAATCTTTCTGGTCTCTCCCTCCCCCGCAAAAAAAAATCTGCTTGTTCATAATCTGTTATTGCAAAATGGTGTACCCTCACTAGCTTGGTTGATGCAGCTTGTTCAGTTTCTAAAAAATTGCCATTATGAAAAGAGATGCCATAAATGTTTTTTTGCACTTGTAAGTCTTTCCCCTTTTTATGATCTCTTTAGAATACTGACCTAATAGTGGTATTGTTGGATCAAAGGGTAAGCACAGGATAGCTGGGTTTTGAATATACTTCCTAATTGCATTCTAGAATGGTTGAATCAATTCACAACCCCACCAACAATGCATTAGAGTCCCAATTTTCCCACATCCTCTTCAACAGTATCACTTTTCTTTTTTGCCATAAAAGCCAATTTGATAGCCATAGGGAAGTACTTCAGAGTTGTTTTATTTTGCATTTCCCTAATCGATCGTTATTTAGTGCACTTCTTCATGTCCTTATTGATAGCTTTGATTTATTCAGTTGAAAACTGACTATTGATATCCTTTTACTACTTACTAATTTAGGTTTGTGTTCTTATAAATTTGACTCAGTTCTCTTTATATCTGAGAAAAGAGACCTTTATCAGACATACTTGTTATAAAGATTATTTTCCAGTTTTCTACTTTCCTTCTAATCTTGTATTGGTTTTGGTTGTTCAAAAAAATTTTTAATTTAATATAATCAAAATAATTTATTTTACATTTCAGATAGCTGTCTCTTGTTTTATCATGAACTCTTCTCCTCCCCATAAATTTGACAGGCAGACTCTTCCTTGCTGTTCTAATTTGCTTTTGGTGTCACCCTTGGTGTCTAAATTATGAATCCATTTTGACCTCATCTTTGTATGTAGTATAAGAATGTTATTTTATACCTAGATTGTGTTTCATTATTTTTCCATGTTCCAAGAAGTTTTTGTCAAATAGTAAATTCTTATACACAAAGCTGGGGCCTTTGGATCTATCAAATCTTATGTTACTATTGTCATTGATTATTGTAAAGTGTATTCTAAATCTATTTCTCTGATTCAGCACTCTATTTCTTAGCCACTGACAGTTAGTTTTGATGATTATTGCTTTATAATATAGTTTGAGATGTTATTGCTACATCACCTTCCTTTGCCTTTATTTTTTCATGAATCCCCTTGATATTCTTGACTATTTTGTTCCAGATAATTTTTTAGTTATTTTTTCTAGCTCTATCATATAATTTGTTGACATTTTGATTGGTATGACACAAAATAAATGAATTAGTTTAGACAGAGCCATCATTTTTATTGTGTTGGCTTAGCCTACCTAGGAGCAGTTGATGTTTTTTCAGTTGTTTAGATCTGACTTTACTTTTGTTGAAAGCATTTTGTAATTGTCTTCATATAGTTCCTGGATTTGTCTTGGCAGGCAGACCCCCAAAGATTTTATGTTCTTTTTAATTATTTTAAATGGTAGGTCTTTTTCTATCTCTTGCTTCTGGGCTTTGTTATTCATATAAAGAAATGCTGATGATTTATATGGATTTATCTTATATACTACAACATTGCTAAAATTGTTCATTATATTAGTAATTATAATGTAGAATGAGTTTTTGGAAGGGGAAAATGAAGGTGTTAGGGAAAAGTATAATGATATAAAATATAATTATCAGTAAACCATTAAAATGGAAAAAATATAAAGATAGCTTGAGACTATGAAATTCAGTATTCAAGGAGACAGCATAGAAATGCAGACTGAAAAAGAACATTGATTAGAGAAATAAAATATGGTTTAGAAAGATGAGGTATGTTCATTTAGCTGGTACAAAATGCATCAAAAAAGAGTAGTAATTAATTAGCTTTAAAAGATAGACAAGAGCCAGATTTTTTAAAATATCTATATTTTCAAAATAAAAAAATTGCATTTTTCAGCAAGGATATGACATGATAATACCTGAGATGTAGGAACATCAATTTGGTTGCTAATTTTGAAGGATGGATTAAAAGAGAAAAACATGACAAAAAAGCTAACTTAGAAAGGTTTTTTAATAGTTCTGATTTTTTTTATATCATGCAAGTTTAACATTATCCTTATTCTTTATGAAGTCTCTTGTAACAATGTAAAACAAATAGTCAGAATTAACAATAAAGTGATCTCATCCTAAAATTAGGCATCTCTTCTTATATAACATTACTAATATAGAAATATTTTACATTATTGAACATGTATAATATATCTGATTACTTCCTATGTAGGGAGAGATATAAATAGGATAAAATATAGAACTCAAAACTTTAAATTAAAATGTTTTAAAAATACAGCATAGGAATCCATGTGTTTTTCATATACATTTTCATATACATATACATTCCTTTTTGCCCATACTTTATTGAGAAAAAAAGAAAGACAAATTAATTGTAACAGATATGCATATAACCCCCCCACACACAAACACACATATATTGTGTATGTGTGGTATATAATGTATACAATATTATATAGTCTATATATATGTAAATATTCACAAGTGCATTGATTTAAAGATATATATATATATGTGTGTGTGTGTGTGTGTGTGTATGTATACATACACACATATACTGTGAAAATTTAAGTGCGCATTGTGTGTGTATAAAATTGTGTGCCTAGATGAAAAAATCATGAAACTTTGAATAAGTTCAGTGGTAAATGGGAGTAGGGGGAAAATACCATAAATTTTGTAGTGATAGAACCCATGAAACTTGAAAAATGAATGTATATAGGCAGGATAGAGAAGAATATTGGAAAAATAAGGAACATTCTGAGATTGCAAATGTAGGAGACTGGTTAGTTGATAATATCCTGACCCCCAAAAAATAAAAATAAAAAGGTGAATTTAGGAGGAAAAGTCATAAGTTTATTTCTCGGTGTGTTGACTGAAATGTTTATAAGATCTTTACTAGGAAAAGTGTAAAAAGTAGTATTAATTTGCTATTCCTTTGCTTAAATACACATTTCCCTATAGGCTCCTTAGGATAGAAATTGTTTCATTTTTGTTTTTCTAACTCATTATTGGGCATAGTAGATAATAAATACTAATTTATATTAAGTTGAAATTATATATATGTGTGTATATTTATACACATACATAAATATTTGTATATATATGCATGTGTGTATATACGTACATATGTATTTACTACATCTCTAGGAAATTTAAGTATTCACCTACATACACATACAGAAAGCACAAATATACAAATCACAGAAAGTTTATAGTTTCTATGTCTATAAACTGTGGTTGGGATGGCTGTGAATATGTGAAATATATTGAAAAAGTCATTTGGGAACACTGGAATTCAGATGCAGCAAGTAGTTGAGTGGAATAGCATAACTTTATATTTGCTCTTTGGGAAAGAACTTCGACTAGGAGAGAAATAAAAATAAGAATGAAATGGTCTCACTGATTGTAGATGCACCAGGCATGCTAAAATCACAACCACACTGAGATGAACTGGAAGAAGAAAGCCCGTTGGCTGGTATTGCCTGTCAGAAATGGCCTACTGCCAACATAGCATAAGAGGAATGGACTTCAAGTATGTTCAAGAATAAATACCACAATGAAAAATGTGAATTAAGAAATAGAAAGAGTAATGATATATCACATAGAAAATGACAGATGATATTAACATGAAATTCATAGCACCTAATTATAATCTGGGAACACTTTTCAGGATCTTATTATTTCTAACTCATGAATTTTTATTATTCTGAGATTTAGAAATCTTACTTATATCATCTACCTCCACCCACACATTTTAAACATTATAAAGTAAAAGCTCCTTTAGATCAAAAATGACATGTTATGCTTTAAGTTTTCCATCGTATACCATATCCAAGATATTATTAAAAGTTCCAGGTGTTAATCTTTAAATGGAATTTCTATCACTTCTTTAAAGTTAGGTAGACTACCCTTTGAAAATGGCCTCTGCTGGACAGTAATCAAAACCATTTGGTACTATCTAAGAAATTGAGCAGTGGATCAATGAGAAAGTTTAGAGTGCATAAGACCCAATATTCAATGACTATAGTACTCTACTGTTTGATAAACCCAAAGACTTCAGCTTCTGGATTAATAATTCAATATTTGACAAAAATTTCAGAGAAAACTGGAAAACTGGTAGAAATAGATCAAGGTCCCATAGATCAAAGTCTTGCAAAATATACCAAGATAATTTCAAAATGGGTACATCATTTGGACATAAAAGGTGATACCATAGACAAATTAGAAGAACAAGGAATAGTTTACTTTACATATATTGTATTTAACATACTTTAACATGTTTAGCATGTATGGAGCTGCCTGCTCTCTAGGGAAAGGGGTGGAAGGAAGAAGAGGAAAAGTTGGAATAGAAGTTTTTGCAAGGGTCAATGTTGAAAAATTAGTCATGCATATGTTTTGTCAATAAAAAGCTATAATAAAAAAGGAATAGTTTACTCTATTATATCTGTGGAGAAGGGAAGAAGTTATGACCAAACAGGACATAGCGAACATTATGAAATGCAAAATGAATAATTCTGATTATATTAAATAAGTAGTTTTGGCACAAAACCAATGCTATCAAGATTAGAAGGAAAACTGAAACATACTAAACAATTTTAAAGGCAGTGTATCTGACAAAAGCCTCATTTTTCAAATATATAGAGAAGTGAGACAAATTTAGAAGAATACAAGCCACTCTCCAATGACCAAAGTATATTAACAGGCAGTTTTCAGTTGAAAAAAATTAAAGCTATCAATAGTCTTATAAAATGTTCTAAATCACTATTAGTATAAGAAATACAAATTAAAAGAACTCTGATGTATCCTCTCTCATCTATCAAATTGGCTGATATGACAGAAAACAAAGATAATATATGTTGGAGAGGATGTGGGAAAATTGGAACACTAATGCATTGTTGAGAGTTGTGAACTGGTCTAGCCATTCTGGAGAACAATTTTTGGAGCCATGTGCAAAGAGCTACAAAACTGTGCATACCCTTTCATCTAGCAAAAGAAAACACACAAATATATTAAAATATTTTGTGATGACAAGGAATTGGAAATTAAGGGGATGCCCATCAATTGAGGAATACCGAACAATATGTAGTATAAAATGTAGTGGGAAACAATAGTTTTATGAAAAATGATGAGAACACAAACAACAAAAAAGATAAAAATATCATGCTGAATCCACATTCATGCTTCATTATCTTTACTCTGGATATCAATGGCTCTTTGCATCACAAATCTATTGAAAGTGCCTTGAAAGAGCCAGGACCATCACAGGCGATCACAAGTGATCATCACATAATGTTGCTATTGCTGTATACAATATTATCTTGGTTCTAGTCACCTCACTTAGCATCATTTCATGTACATCTTTCCAAGATTTTCTGAAATAAGTCTGCTCATTATTTTGTATAGAACAACAATATTCCATTATATTTCTGTGTCATAACTTATTTAGCCATTCCCTAATTGACCCTTTTGAGAAAAACTCCCTTGAAAAGTGCTGTGAACAACAGATGTATTTTCAATAAATTTAGAAGTTAAAAGTCTTGCTCTGTGTTACATACATATTGTGTGCCAGATAAAGGACTTCAACTTAGGACTTCCTGTGTCAAGTATAATTCTCTATTTACAGTTTCAAATAATAATCTATTTAATTCATTTGGCTGTCTTTTAAATATATTTTATTTCTATATCTGTTCTATTTTTTAAGCTCTCATTCCTAAAGAAAATGCATAGTAATAGTATTTTGAATTTAGATAAGTAAAACTTTGAGCCAAAGTTAATAAAAATCAAAATTTTAAAATAAAACTTTATGAATAGCCTGTTTCCACTTTATTCCTTTCCATGCTCTCTTTCAGAGTATTCTTTTATAACAAAGCATAGATAGATAGATAGATTAATGGATACATATGGTTAATTTTGTAGAAAACTAATTAGATATGTAATTAAATTATTTCTTTTTTCTTCTTTGGCATTTTTATATATTGCTTGTTTAAATATTGTTATTCAGGTCACATTTTCATTTTGAATTCAATATGGGATATAGTATACTATGTTTATGACTAATTTCTTTTTCCTAATATACCCAGTACTTTACATATGGAGATTTCTTTCCTAGATAATTTATCCTTTCATGTTTTTTTATTCATCTAATTGACCTCACAATATTTTCTTTTCATTTTTCTTTACCTAGCCTCTTCCATTCATCTAAGTCTTTTTGTTTTAATTGATTTACAATGGTTTTAGTATTTCCTACTTTGTGATATAATTTAAGACCTGGGGGGTGCTAGTTTCCCTCTAATCCTATGATTTTCATTATTTCCCCAAATGTTTTAGATCTTTTGGTTCTCCAGCGAATTAAAATAAATATTTTATAGTTTTATAAAATATTATTTTGGCAGTTTGATTATTATCTTGCTAAATTTGTGAATTAACTTATGATATTGAAATTTTCATTTTATTGACATGATTAAGGCATCATTATTGAATATATCTCTAGGAATATGCATTATTCTTTAGAAACATCTTGATTGAATATCTACCAATATTGAAAAGCTTTGCTAGAATGACACAAATATTTTGTGCATTTTGAAGTTCTTTTGAATTGGACTTCCTATCTTATTGTTGCCTCTAAAATTTTATTATTACATAGGAGTACTATTGATATATGAAGTTATTTTTGAAACATGCAATTTTATGTGAACTATTGATTTCATTTGCCTAGGCTCTTTGCTGATTCCCAGGCATTTTCAAAGAAACTATTACGTAATTAGAGATAGTTTTCTTTGTTTATTTTTCATATCTGTGCCTATCTTCATACCTTTACTTCTCAGATCTTTCTACTATTGTTGGCATTTATAGAATTTTATTTAAAATATAGGGAGGAAAGTCACCATTGTTTTACTTATGTATATATTGATGAAGTTTCTTCTCTTATTGTATTTGGTGTTTTTACTTACACACATTCTTAGATAGAAAGAGTGAGAGTGAAAAAGAGAAAAAAAGAGAGGGAGAGAAAAAGAGAGGGAGAGAGACAAAGAGACAGAGAAACAGAGACAGAGAGGGACAGAGTCAGAGAAAGAAAGAGAGACAAAGATAGACAGATAGAGAAGAGACAGACACAGAGAAACAGAGATAGAAATAAAAAGAGAGACAGAGATAGAGGAAACAGAAAGATCCTTTTTGTCTATAACTTGTATGATTTTTAGTATGAGTGTTTTACTTCATCAATAGCTTTTTACAAATCAATTGATATAAAGATGAAGTGTAAAATGTTTTTGTTTTTCAGTGTTTTTTGGTTCCTTTGAAACATCTTTCATCATTGGTATAAAT
Organism: Antechinus flavipes; assembly: GCF_016432865.1. Lineage (NCBI taxonomy): Eukaryota > Metazoa > Chordata > Mammalia > Dasyuromorphia > Dasyuridae > Antechinus > Antechinus flavipes. The sequence goes on from NC_067403.1 coordinate 232,952,831, forward strand.
GAAATTTGCTAATATAATATTTTTTTAATTGGAGTATTCTTATTGTAAGGATCTTATTTTAAAATGTTTGAGTCTATTTTTAAATTGGCTGATAATTTTCAATGATCATTTTTGTTATTTGTTTTTCCTTTATTATTAACATAATTGAGACTATTTTCTAATAGGATTTATGAATGGAGTTTGATATATTCCTTTCATAAACAGAGATTTTTACAATAATTTATATAGTATGAATAATGTTTATTATTTAAAAATACATAAAATTTTCCCCAAAATTCCGTTCAACTCTTTCAGATGCTTCAGCTCTTAACAACCATTTATCATCATCAGCCAACTAGCCTCTATACTCTACTTCATGCTAATCATCGTCCTTATGGCTCGAGCAGGCTTGTTTGAGAACTATATATTAAAACCTAAGTGAAGAGTCCAAGTAATTTAACCAAAATACTGGCCTTGTAAGTCAGTGATGAAGGTACACTCCTAGGAAAGGGAGCTTTACTCACCTTAGGGTAGTTTTAGCATCATTCTTTATCTCCTGATTGTGGCGTCTCAGACTGGTTTTGCCATTTTTTAAGAAGTAACATAAATAATTGCTTTATCCCCAGAATCCAGCTTGCCCCAATCCTTTAGCAATCTTGATCTTCTACAGGTTTCCTGTTCTCAATATTTTTGGATTTTCCTTTTTTTTTCTTCTATAAAGCTAAATTCTGAGGGTTGTGATAATCTTGTTTTCTTGTATGTATGTATATATGTATGTATATATAGATACATACACACACACACACACACACACACACACACACACATATATATATATATTCCCTATGATTAGTAGAGTGACTGACATAGCAAACACTTAATAAATGTTTATCTTAGTCTGATTGTTTTATCTATTTAACTACATAATCATAATATCTTATTTCAAAAGCATGAATCCAAAATCTAAATCTAATTGTTTTTAAGTGGAAAAATACTAGAAGTTTTCCAAAGTCATCAGGGATAAAGCAGCAAATCACTGTCTCACCACAATTTAATTGTCTTTAAAAAAAAGTCATAGATTCACTGATAGAGCAAGACATTTTGAGTATATGGAATTCAGAGAACAATAAATGAAAGTAACCTTATTTGGAGATGATTTGATAATGTACTTATAGAATATTGACAACCATCCAAAGAAACAAGAACTTAGTTTAAAAAAATAGTAGAACAAAATAAACAAGATTATGATGATTTATATATAGAAATAATATAATGCTAAAGAATAAAACAGATGGATAAAATTCATTCACAATAATTGTTGTAGGATAATAAATTAAAATTGTAATATTTTTAAAATAAAATTTAAAAATTAACTAATAAAACTTTTAAATTAAAAAATTGAACTAATATGTTAAACTAGGAAGTGGTTTTATAAAAATATTTTAGTTAATTTTATTTTAAAAAGAAAAAATAAAATTTAATTGTTACAATCAAAAATAAAATGTGTGTTTTCAGCATTAAGAAAGAGGAAATTAAAATAATTTAGAGGCTATTTTTCCCATTTATATGGCAATAAATTTGAATATCTAAGCAAAATCAACTAATATTTACAAAAATATATAAATTTTCTATATTGACAAAGAGGAAATAAAACACTTAATCTAATTTTAGCAAAAGAAATAGAAGAAACCATCAAAGAAGTCCATAATAAAAAATCCCTAGGGTCAGGTGGGCTCCCAAATGAGTCCTACAAAACATATAAAGAACAATTGTTTCCAATAGTAAATAAACTATTTGGGGGAAATAGTTGGAAAAGAAGTCTTAAAAAACTCATTTTATGACACAATTATGGATCCAAACAAGGAAGAGCTGAAGTAGAGAAGGAAAATTATAGAGTAATTACCCTAATATAGATTTTAAAAATGTACTGTTGTTAAAAAATGCTTGTATTTGGTAATATTTTATACCATGAATGCAGTCCTGCTTTGATATTAAGAAAACTATAAGCATAATTGCCCAAATAAATAACAAAAACAACAGAAATCATGTGATTATCTCCCTAGATTCAGAAAAATTAACAAAAGACAGCATCCATTCCTTTTAAAAAGACTAATAAGCAGAAATAAATGGTATTTTCCTTTAAATGGTATCTGTAATGGATAGTAACCAAAGCCTTCTCAATAAAAGCATGGGTGAAGTAAGGATATACATTATCAATATTGTTATTATTTGTTTGGGGTCAGAACTCTGAACTTGAAACATAGGATTCTTACAAGGTACTAAGTCAGTAGAATTGATAGCGACATTAGTTATTTAATTTATCATGGTTCAGTATGATTGATTTAATCTTACAAGGAGATGTTATGGGCCAGAACTTGAAGGTACTAAGTGGAATTGAAGAGACAATGGTTATATCTAGTTTAGCACTGATTTAATCCTACAACAAATAATGGTTTTCTAGTGATATAATGATTAGTTTCTACTCACTGTGGAGCTTATAAGCTAGAAGACTCAGCCAGGGAGATTCAAAGGGACAAGTGGACAGAAGGCTGGAGGCTGAAGACTGGAGCACAAACCCTTGGACTCAGACAGATTCATCCCATCTCAGACCACCTTGGTGGCAGGCTCTCTTCTTTCACTTCTCCACTGAAACCAAGACTCTGGAAGGCCTCCAGAAAACTAGCCAAGCCTCAGGTGAAGGAGATAGGACTTTGAAAGAGATACCAAAAGATTTGGACTTTTAACATCTGGCTGCACTTGTGGTAATTACTGAACTGAAACAAAGGCTGCTCACAGAGACTTCAAGAAAACCCAAAAAGAGAACATTACATTTTAGAAAGAACATTACAATCATTATTTAACATTTTTACTAGACATATTAGCTATTGTAATGAGAAGAAAAATAAATTGAAAGCGTTAGAATAGGTAATGAGGAAACAAAATTGCCATTCTTAATAGATGATGTGATCCTGTACTTAGAGAATCCCAAAGGATAAACTTAAAAAAATTATTTGAAATTAATTAACAACTTGAGCAAAATTACGGGATATAAAATAAATCAATAAAAATAATTGGCAATTCTATATAGTAGAAACATGCTCAGCAGCAAGATTTAAAAAAAAAAAAGAAACCTACATAAAACTATAGAAACTATAAAATACTTAATCATCACCTGCCAAGACAAATTCAGGAGGTATATGAAAACAACTACAAAATGTTAACAGAAATAAAGTGAGATATAAACAATTTTAATATATATTTAAAATGATCAATAATTGATTAATTATTATGCAAATTAATAAATATCAATTTCTCATTGGTAAACTGAAACAATATAACAAAACTGACAATTTAACCTAAATTAATTTACTCATTCATTGCCAATAAATCAAGCTATCAAAAATATTTTATAAAGGTAGAAATAAATAATAAATTTCATATTTTTAAAAGATCAAAAATATCAAGGGAAATTAATAGGAACAAAACTGAAGAAAGTGACCTAGACATTCCAAATTTCATACTATGTTATATTGTGAAAATAGGTAAAACTATCTCATACTGACTAAGAAATAGAATTGCAGATCAATGGAAGAGATTAGCTACATAACATAATAAATAGTCATGATTATCTCATATTTGATAAATTCAAAGACCCAGAATCTGGAAAAATAATTCATTATTAAAAAAAACTATTAGGAAAACTGAAAAAAACATTATGTCCAAAATTAGATATAAATGAATATTTCACACCATACACAAGATAATATCAAAATGGTGTTTTGATATAAAGAATGATACCATAAAGTAGGAAAGTATGGAATCTTTTACTGGCCAGATTTATAGATAAGGGAAGAATTTATAACAACAAAAGATGTATAATATTAGAGAATGTCAAAATGATAATTCAAATTATATTAAATTAGAAAGTTTTTTCACAAACAAAATTAATCCAACCAAGATTAAATGGAAAACAGAAGGATGGGAAACAATTTTTACAGCAAGTATCTCTGATAAAGGCCTCATTTCTCAAATGTATAGAATACTGAGTCAAATTTAGAAGAATATAAGCCATTATCCAATTGATAAATGGTCAAAGTATATGAACAGGCAGTTTTCAGATGAAGAAATTAAAGGTATCTATAGGCATATGAGAAATGTTCAAAATCACTTTTGGTTAGAGAAATGAAAATTAAACATCTTTGAAGTACTACCTCATACCTATCTAAATGGCTAACACAAACTGACAATTTAACCTAAATTAATTTACTCATTCATTGCCAATAATAAATGTTGGAGGATATATGTGAAAAATTGGAACACTAATGCATTGTTGGTGGAGTTGTAAATTGATACAATCATTCTGGAGAGTTATTTGGAATTATGTCTTAAGAGCAACATTCTTACTCGTTGATCTAACAATGTCACTACTATGTCAATAGAGATTAAAAAACAAAACAAAACAGAGAAACAGACTTATTTGTATAAAACTATTTATTGAGACCCTTTTTGTGGAAACAAAGAATTGGAAATTGAGGACATGACCATTAAGGAATGGCTAAACATGTTGTGTTAAATTAATCTGGATGAACACTATTATGCTATAAGAAGTGATAAATAGTCTGATTTTAGGAATATCTGACAAACATCCATGAATTGAAGCAAAGTGAACTAAGGAAAATCAGGAAAATATTGCACACTGACAGCAATATTGAATGATTATCAACTATAAATGATATCTATTCTCCACACTAAATTGATCCAAGATAATTTAAAAGAATTCATGATGAAACATATTATCCCCATTCAAAGAAAGAATTGTTGGAATCTGAATGCAGTTCAAGCATACCATTTTTTTAACCTTTTTTTGTCTTATCTTCTTTCACAATATGAGTAATATAGAAAAATGTTTACACGGCTACAAATATGTAACCTATAGCAAATTGTTAGCCATCTTAATAATGATGGAAGTATGAGAGGGAGTAAGGGGAAAAAACTCAAATTTTGAGTTGTGATAATTAAACTTACATGTAATTGAAAAATTACATGTAATTTACTGTTAAAGACCATCCCTAAGTATGAAGGGGGAGGTCAATTCTCCAAAAGCTGCCCCAACTGTGAATCATAACACATTTCAAGGAATTGCAAATCAGTCTTTACTGACACAGATGTTGCTTGTGAATTGGAAATGAAATAAATCTGAGGCAAGAGGGAAAAGGAGAGAGGTCAAAGAATGCAACTACCTCTGTCTTCTTGTATTGTTATCATTCTCTCACATGCAGGGATCTATTCTGCTGGTCAGAATTAGATCTCTAGCAGCCACTAGCAGATGACTCCCGTAATAATTTATAGGTAAATTTGCAGGTATCAAAAATAAAATACTAGATAAAGAAGAATTGAAAGCTCAAATGCTGTGAATTTTACATGGTTATACTGTACCAATATATTTTTTTTAACGAAACAAATTAAATTGGAGAAATAGTCACATAGCAATAAAACTGGTAAGGGAGTATAGACAATGATAAAATTATAGTAAAATTCATTCAGTAAAATAAATTTTGTAGCATGTTAAGGGCTATATTGGGAAAAACATTGTAATGAAAAGAAAATAATATTTATAGATTTTAAAACTTTATAAAGCTTCAATCTTCAAAATATTTGGTATTAGCTAATACCAAATATTGCTTAGCTAAAGCAATATAAAATTAGATAAATGGAATAGACTGGATAAGAATCAGAAAATCAGAAAACTTTTTTTTTTATTTGCTTCCTTATTTCCCACTCCAGACTCACAAATTCAGGTCACCACCTCAACATAATTAGTGAGAAAAGGCAAAATAAACAAACAGACAATTAAACAAACAAACAAACAAATAAACAAATAAATCCTCTCAGCTGAACAAATAGATAAATAAGGTGTCTCTATCCATAAGATCCAACAAGAATGGTAGAGGAATTGCGGTCAACAGGTAGCAAATAGCAAAACAGAAATTCAAAACCAGGTCTTTGAGACAAGACTTTTTTCAATATTGTATAATGATTTCAAATAAAGTTAAATTCTTCAAAACTAGTATCTTATGTGATTAATAACATGTCATAAATAGATATGCATATGATATTTTTGAAGGTAAAAGTAGTTATTGAGCATGCCTAAAATAAAAGATGGATCATTCTACTATTCCTAAAAATATCCTTTGCATTTTAAACTAAATGTATCTTTTTTTTTTCTATCAACTAATTTTTTCAGATATCAGGGAAACAGTTTTGACATTTAATCAAACTTCTTGCTATGTGTACGGATTATAGATTCTGAAATAATTATTCCCTTTCTTGGTTAGGCAAAAATTCTTAATTATAACCCTATTTTTTATCTGTTAATAATTTTGTAACATTTTCCTATTTTGAATTTTTCCCAAAAGGTGAATACAGATATCATTTAGATTTCATTTAAATAAATTCAAACATATCTTACTGGCAAAATGAAAAAAAAATCTTACTCTAAATACATTTCTCTCTATATTCCTGCTCTTCCCATAGGAAGGAAACCCTGTCATGTTGCATCTTTATGTTTAGGAAAAGCTTGCTTTGACTTGAAATGAAACATTTTAATTAGTTCAATTAAAAGCCTTTCAATATTATGTTTCTATGCTCATGACTCCCAGTTTTTTGTGGTTATATCTCTGCTCAAAAGTTGATGCTGTTGCTCCATTTGCTTTTCCCCAATAGCTCAACCTGTGCTGACTAATATCTATATATGAAATCAGAAGGAAGGACTCAAAGGAGAGTAATATGTAGGATGTCACTTCCTAAATTATTATTACCAAGGCCTGATATTGCATGAAAACAACTATGTAAGTGACTTTTCTACTGGATTTAAGGCTCTAACCTTGAAATATTTTTCGTTATTTTATGCAAAATTGTAATTTTATAATTTCTTTGTCAGTGACAATGATGATATTGGAACTGGGGTGATGATGATTTGTGTTAGTTTGGTAATATTAAAAACACCACAGAATATAACAACTAATGGTATGATTACACCAAAAGGAGGAAAAACACAAGGTTAAATACTGCATAAGAAAAAAATACAAAGGATAGCAATGAATTAATGCTATTGTATTAGCCAACGACACTCTCCAACTTTTTTGCATTATTAAATTGAGGTTCAAAGTAGTTATGCTATTTGCCCATGGTCACTTGACATAGGTAGTGCCAAAGGAGAATATGAAAACACAAGTCTTCTTCATTCCAAGTTCAACACTCTACTTACTATGTCACCATGAGTAATGTGTTATAATCAATGAAATATGATTAGTCCAGAGCCATTGATACTTTTTTGGATTTTCCAACTCCTGAACACTATTTCTGCGATACTAAATTCATTTTCCTTTGTAAAATAGCTATATGATAATATTTCTTTGTTTCTCTCCCAGCTTTGAAATATTCTTCTTTAATTCACATTCCTTGATGATTGAATAGTCTGTTTAAAGGTATAATTTGCTAATGAGTAGCAGAGTCAAGACTACAATTGTTAGTGAGTTCCATTACTGGGGATGTATTAAATCAAGTGAAAAGAGAAACAGATTAATGAATCTAATTGTTCTCTTCAGGAAACAACATTCAGAGATTAACAAAGCAATGAAGGTATTCCCAGAGAGCATGCTACTTTGAATGCACCCCCAAGTATATTGTTATGTGACAGAACAATCCAAGGGCCACTTCCATATACAAGAACACTCCTTCATTTCCTATTCTAATTATCTCGTAAAACTAATTCTCAGTTTTCACATCTGCCAGCAGTTGATGCCATACTTAACACTTTTATCATTCAAGATCTTTAATAATTGTTGCTCTCATTCATTAGCAACTTTATTAAGATGTTTATGCCCATTCTCAAATGGTCTCTAAAGTGGTTGGCAGTTACTAACAATGTGCTTAAGAAAAAAATTTTAGAGAGGACGTAGAATAAGCAGAATTTCCTGGCCAAGGAGCTTATGCATTGAAAGGAGATGGAAAGCATAGGATAACCTCTGCCTTTTCCTTGCAGCATTGTTATACTATTCCAGGAATACTGAGACCAAGTGCATGTCTACAGTGCATATTTCAGCACGGAGTAACATTTCACTAATTTGCTTCTTGGAATACACCAGTAATTCTGAATAACTCTTTGGTGGGTGCTGACTGTAGGATAGGAAAAAAAATAATCATAAGAAATGAATTCAGAGTGTCATTGATGCAATACAAAAATAAAATTGTGTCTAAGGAAATGAGCAGGATTTTTTTCTGATAGTAAATCATCTCATCTTCTTCATAGACCATTTCCATAGCCAAAAAATACCATATTATTTCAGTCTTTACATTTGAAAAGAAGTGTTTCAAATTTAAATGGATCAGTAATGTCACTAATGTGGCTTTTCTCTCCACAAGAGAGAACTTTCCTCAAAAATAATTCATTTCATCTGACACTTATTTATTGTTTCCCCACAAGTAGTATAACCACAGTACTTGGGACTTATCACGTTTTCTCTCAGCAGTGTGAGGATAACAATAAGTCATAGAATTTACTGATGTTCTGTCCTCAACACATGAACATCCCAACTTCTGTTTGACCAGATTATTTATTTGATGCCATCTTTTACTCAAGGTCTCTTTCACGATTCCTCATCTGCATTGTGTTTTGTCATATATTCATGCCTAACATAAGGATTTCTATTGCCCTCTGGTTTATATTGATTTTCATTAATCTGTTTCTCTTTTCACTTGATTTAATACATCCCCAGTAATGGAACTCAACAATTGTAGTCTTGACTCTGCTACTCATTAGCAAATTATACCTTTAAACAGACTATTCAATCATCTAGGAATGTGAATAAAAGAAGAATATTTCAAAGCTAGGAGAGAAAAAGAAACATTATTATATAGCTATTTTTTCAGAGACTAAAATGATATATGACTCCCTTACAGAGATAGAATGGCAAATATTTAACAACTGGCTTCTGAAAAGAAGTACTTTTAAATTTAATCTACATCAATAGCATTGTCTTCATGATTTTCTTAATTCTAGTCAATCAACAAACCATGATTTGTAATGTTTTTACATTTCTAAAGTTTAAATGCTTATATTGAAAACTTTAAAATTGGCTCTTAGGAGATGGAAGGAGCTGATTCTAGCACACTAGTCTCATTGTACATTTAAATATGAATGTAAAGTTACTAATGAACAAATTTTAGAATTTGTTCCACTTGAAAACAAATGATCTATATTGACAGTTTGATGTTATAACATCATATACCATTACAATTTGGACATTTTAGTCACATTCTGGAATATAGTATGATTATTATATAAAGAGGACCAGAAAACTTGATTTCATGATCTATTTCAAACATTAAATAGTTAGTTTATATCACTAGATAAATCATGTAAACTCTTTGAGCCTCAGTCTTCTCATCTATAAAAGAAGTTGAACTAAATAATTTTTATATTTTTTTCTGCAAGCATTCAAAAGTTATGTAATTGTTTACCAGCATCATAATTACATAATGATGTTTAGACTGTATTTATATCAATGTATGTATATGTAGATATTTTATAGAAAATACACTCACACACACTCACAAATATCTGAGACAAAGTAATTATTTGTGTTTGAATTATTTAAATAGTTCCTTATCAAAAAAATCTGAAAATGATCAAACTTTTTCCATCTCACACTGTGGAAAAATAATCGCAAATGGAAAATATGTATTACTTAGAGTGTAGTAAACATTTGGACAATCTCTTGAATTAATTGATATGGCACATATCTTATAGAAGTGCAACAGTTAAACAATGAGTTTCAAATTGAATGGACTAATTATCTGCAAATAGGGTAAAACTTTCAATGAAACCAAGTCTACCCCTACTCTGTTTTTCTTAAAAAAAAAACAGATAGATTGATAGATAGATAGATAGATAGATAAAATGTTCTCAAGCAGTATCTCTGATACATACTAGCTATGCAGCCTTGAGGAAATCATATTAACTTATGACTAGTTTCTTGGATAGAGAACCATGTGGGGATTCAAGAAGACATGAATTGAAATCTAACCTCTGATATTTACTGTATATACAATCATAAGAAAGTCATTTAATCTCTGTCTTAGTTTCTTTATTATAAAATATGGGTAATAATAATATTTATCTCTTAGGATTCTTGTGAGGATCAGATGACATAATATTTTAAAGCACTTAAAATAATATGTAAGTTGTTATTGCTATTGTCATTAGGGGTGGTATTGGTGTTGGTAGTGTATTTATTTCTGAGCGACTCCCAGGAGATGCTGTATGGTTAAATTTTTTAATGCTAGATCTACCTCTCTTGAAAGATTCTCTACAATACTTCCTTAAAACTCAACCAAAACTTGAAATCAACCTCTTTAAAAACAAACAGACAAGGATAGCAGCAATAGAGTGTGGGGAAAAGACTCTTCTGGTAATTGTATGTGTGTGAATAAACAATGTACTTTATTTAAGAGACAATGGAAAGAAATCCTCAGGCACTCAAAGAATTGACAAATGGAATTGTAAACATATCCATTGATTTCTGAGAAATAATAAAGAAAGAGAAAAATCACTATAGGAGAGGAGATGTAATAGGGGTCTGATTTTAAAATGAATAAAATAAAATAAAGGGAAGAGAAAGGAATCTGTAAAGTAGAGGCCAATAAGTTTGACATCAATTACTGGAAATATTTTATAAAATATTATAGGAGCTGTGATTTATCACCATTTAGAAATGGACTCAGTATTGTTTACCAAGAAAATGTCAGGATGGCATAAATTCATTACCTTTTTGACAGGGTTAATAGACTAGAATATCAGGAAAATACTGTAAGTACATTTTATCAATATTTCAGTGAAACTTTGACAAACTTTCTGATTCCTAGTGAAGAAGAAGAAATCCAAGGTTGATAATAACATTGTTTTGTTAATGTATAATTAGTTGAAAGGCTAGACTAAAGATATGGTTATAAATCATGCAGTATCAACTTAAAATGGAAGTCTCTAGTGAAATTTGTCTTTGTGTTCTATTTGAATTTTTTTAATCAATTACTTGAGAGAATGTCTTGGTTAAAAATCATTGGTGATACCAAGCTGGAAGTTTTATCAATATGATCAATGACATATTCAACAAAAAGCTATTGACAGACTATAATGAAAGCAAAATAAATGTTTGAATTTAACTTAGAAGAAAATTTAAAAACAATGTTTTATTTGAATATAAAAATATCAATATGAGAAGAAGAAGAAAAGGAGGAGGAGGAAAAGGAGGAAGAGGAGAAAGAAGAGGCAGAAGAAGAATGAGAAGAGGAAGAAGAGGCAGAAGAGGAAAGAGAAGAGGGGAAGGAAGAGGAGAAGAAGGAAAAACTATGTACAAACAAGAGTTATATGGTATAGACTGGGAAATAATCTCAAGGAATAGTAGAAGCATTAAGGAAATAATACTTATGTCTATATTCATATAGCAATGTCTTAACAAGAGTTTGTGGAAAAATATCTAGAAGTTTGTTCTTTTATATTTAAGTTCCATATGAATCAGAAATATGGAAGTAAAGTTTTTTTAATGTTATCTTAAAATACATTAGCACATTATAATAGGAATGATGCTAAGAATATGGAAGGCAGTAATTTTCAGATACTCTGGAGAGGCCAGATCACATCTTCACTTTGGTATCCAGTTCTCCATACCATGTATTTTGAACACTCTGGGCTCACAGACGGGATACTGGAAATTAACCTAGAAGTCAGTCAGTGCTGGAAGAAAGAATTTGTTGTTGTTCAGTCATTTTCAGTCATGTCTGACTCTTTGTGATTCTATTTGGGGGTTTTCTGGCAAAGATATTGGAAGCTTTGACATTTCCTTTTTCATCTCATTTTATGGATAAAGAAACTGAGGCAAACAGGATTAAATGACTTGCCCAGAGTCATATAGCTACTAAGTGTCTGAAGCCTGATTTGAGTTGAGATCCTACTGAGTCTAAGTTTGGTGCTCTATCTACTGTACCAACCTGGCACCTAGAGGTACGAATAGGAAAAACAATAGAAAAATAATATCTTCTCAAGGATTATCAAAGCATCTAGGAGTTATTATTAGAGTAGACATTAATGGGTAGAAGATTTCTTGATACATTCACTTCTTCAGAAAAAAAAATCTTCAAGGTTTTTTTTTTCTTTTTTCTCCCAAAGATAATTGAAGATCTTTATTATTTTCCTAGGAAAATAATAAAGAATCTAATGATCATCAGCCTGGAGCAGAGAGGACTTAGGGAAAACCTCATAATGGTCCTTAACTTTTGAAGGGCTCTTCTTCAGATGATGAATTAGGTGTAATTATTTCTGACATTTATATAGTTTTATTTTTTAATACCCACAATAGCTCTGTAAATTAACACTTGTAGTATTATTATGTTTTCCTATTTCCTTTTATTCTCAATTTAATAAACAACAAATAAATTAAATCAATGAGCACAGTAGAACAAAAAAGAGTGTTATACATGGAAATGTGAGTCTTTGCTATGTACAGTTCTTTTAAAATATATATAATCATCATCCCAAATCCCACTACCCTAATTGGTAGAATGCATGAAGCTGACAAGAAAGAAAGAGAATAGAGTGTTCTTCAATTCCTTTTCGAACTCTCCAAACTTAAGGCCATCTTCAAGTTTGAAGTTGCTTCAAGAGCTTTTGGATTTCATCTTCCAAAGAAATGATCGAAAAGATTTATTCCACTTCAAATTTTTGAAGGAAATGCCTTTTTGAAGACAGGGAAGAAGCTGGCAGTCTTCACTATGTCTCAGATTGCTACAGTAAAGACTGAAGGGTAAGATCAAGATCAGTCTTTCTTGGTTGACCTGAATTATCTCACTTCCAATGGGAGAGATCTCTCATTCCACAGTGTACAATTTATGTCTTCTCTGATTTCTGTTTTGCTATTATTTAGATAAATTGGTTTTCTATGTCATTCACTATGTGTGTTGAATGTAAAACAGATAATAGGTAGAAAAAAGGCAAGCTTGTATATAAAATTTGGGGTTCCCCTTCACTCCAAATGACAAAGAGATCCAAAGTTGGATTAAATATTATCATATTCTGTAATAATATTTAAGGGAGCAGCTAGATTAATTCTTACCTCTCTCTCTCAGGAGAAAATAGGGTCCTTCAAACCTAATTTCTTGTTCTGCTTTGCAGGAATTAAAGCCTTCCTTGGAAAAGAATTGAGCAGAAGAGACTAGAGCTATCTGAACTACCTCCCTTTAAGCTACACAACAGCCTTTGCCAAAAATGGGATTCATCTACACATGAGGTTCTTTGACCACATATATAATAAATTTAGATGTAATTTTCAGATATATCATAATAGTTTATGATCCTTTCTGGTTTTGCTTCTATTCTCTTGTGTGCATTTTCTTAAAAAAACAAAAAACTTTGTTTTCTTTTTCATCTCTTTTTTGTGCCCTTTAGTCCTAGCCACTGTCTCTTTCTAATTACACTGAAATTTAAGGAAAAAAGAAACAAAAATAAAATAAAAACTAAATTGATTAAACAATGATGACAATAAATAAATATCATTTTATAATATTTACTATGTTATAGGCACTGAGATAAATACTTTAAAATTATTATCTCATTTAATCCTCACAACTATTATGGAACTTAGGTGTTATCATCACCTCCATTTTAACAGATAAGGAAATTAGGAGGTTAAATAACATACTCAGAATAACAAAACTAGTAAGTCTCTGAGCTCAGATTTGAACTGAGGTATTCCTGGCTCTAGAACCAATGCTCTATCTACTGTGCTACTTAACTGTTCCAATTTGGGCAATCAATCAAAATAATATGTAACAATGGTCAAATCAGAAAATACATGACCTCTGGTACATTTGTAAGTCATCATCTCTCGATTAGCAAATAAGGACCATTCTTTGTCATTAGTCCTCTTCCTCAAATCATTCTTTCCTCCCTCAAGGAGCCTGATAGGTAACCCATCAACTTTAACTATATATAGTTATACTTCCCTTATACTTAAGAGTTTCACTGGATATGTTGTTAATGTATCTTCTAACACCCCAGCAACTCAGATCATCAATCTTATGTATCATAACCTCTGCCACCATTCTAATCTCAACTACCCCCAAGGGTGGTCATTTCTTTGATTCATTTAACCTTTACAAGCATTTCATTTCCATTTTACATATTTCTTAAATTGCTTTAAGTTGTCAATTCTTCATCTCCTGCCATTTACCCTTCTTCTCCATTTTTCTGAAACCCAAGGACCCATGGTAAAATTTAGTCACTAATTTCTCTCAGAGCTTTGTCAGGTTATCAGCCTTTATTTACTTTCTGTCCTGACATACCCTCAAAGAATTTATATTTACCCTGAAAAAACAGACAGAAATGGATCGATTTAGAAGCACATGTATGTAATATATATATATATATATATAAACATATATACATACATTTAAATATAAAGAAATATATATTTAAAATAAATGCATGGTAACATTATGGTGGAGATCACTAGCAATTGAGGGAATCAAGAAAGGCCTTGAACAGGAGGTGGGATTTAAGCTGAACTATGAGTGAAGTTAGGTGTTCTAAGAGATAAAAGTGAAGAGAGAGCATGCTATAAAATAATTGTCCTCAAGTCCCCAGCTATCAATGCCCCTTCTCAAAGAAACCAAAATGGAACACATGCAAACAAGAAAGTCTACCTTGTTAATAGTGATGCTAATAGGGCACTTTGTATTCCAATTCTGTCTCTTCCTAAAATTTTTCAACATTGGCTAGTTAGAAGGAGCATCTCTTTGTTTTTTGCCTCCTTTTGAATTCTTTTTATTATGCTGTTGACAACATTTTTGCTACATCTAAGATACAGATTCTTTCTCTTCTGATGTCCTTCAGTTGGTCTGAGAGTCAAGGTACATCCACTTGGTACAATGCATTCAAATCAATGACAAATTTTCCGCAGTACCTATCTGCCCTGCCTTGTCACTAGATATTATTAGGTCAAGATAACCAGGATCACATATATCAGCACATGGAAACTTGGACCAAAGTGGAAGTATATTGTTCAATTTCTATAAATGCAATTAATGATTATATTTCTCAGATAACAGATGAGAGATTTTAATAGATTTCATTAGAGTAAAAATAATAGCGACTATGAGTACAGAATGTTTATATATTTTCATTTTCAATTGTTTTGCAGGGTGACTTATTCTTAAGCATTGTTTTATTTTATTAAAAGAAAGGGTTCTATGAAGTGAAGTAGTATTATCAAAACAATTGTTGTATAAAAATAATGAAATAATAATTAAAATACAAAGTACATCCAAATATTATTACCAAATCAGTATAACAATTCAACTACAGTCTTTCACTTTGCACGCGGAAGACATTTTTTTTTAAATTTACATTGTCTGTGTGGACATGCTTTTAATATGAAAGTCCTGGAACAACAGATGTGTTTCTAATTGCTTCCTTAAAATGAAATGTTTTTATTCTGCTTTTACAGCAGAGGAATACAGGAAATATCCTTCAGCAAAGGGCACCAGCTGCAAAACAATAAAAAGAGCTTTAAACGTTTATCCTGTGATTGGCGGTTCCCTTGCCCCCTTAGACTTCATAAAGTTCACATTTATTAGTGCAAAATGTAAAAAGGAAGTTTCATCATTTTATGTCCACTTAAAAATAATTTGAACAAACACTTAGGAATTCTACCTTGTTTTCCTGGAAACACTTTTATTTTATTTTTGGTTAATCTTTTCAACCTTGTATTAAAAAGATGAAAATATATTCCTTTTCTGAATCCCTAGAATGAGAAGGGCAGATTTTGTGTGCTGTAGAGTAAAGCCCCATCTACTAAAAGAAAATTGAGGGGACAACTTTGAACTCTGGCTTCTTCCATTTTCTGTACAACTATCCTTACAACTCCCACTACACTTTTGAACATTTATAGTTGTTTCTACAAGGATACACACATACACATACTTGCACACACACATAAATATATATATATACATAAACATACACATATATATGTATATATTCAGTAAGTAATTTTGGAATAATGGAAAACAATGTTCAAGTTACTATTGCAGCTCAGTCTCATTTCCTTCCTATCACATTCTGACCCAGCTCATTTTCCCAATATAATTCCCACACAAACTAGATGTACTGAGGTATGAATTCAACGAGCTGTCCATCTAACTGTATATATGATCAGGTGCTAAGAACATTTCATCCATTCACATATTGCGCTGCAGATGATTTGGTTAATATCTTTTGGGAGATTGTTTATCTCACTGATCTAGCTTTGCATGGCTTTGGGACTTGATGAAAGTTGTGTAGTCTTTTATGTGAAAAGAAGCATTCAGCCTATATATGTTAAAACAACCAAAAGGGAAAAGTCTTAAAGTGGGCAGTTAAGTGGTGTAGTGAATAGAGTGCTGGGCTTGGAGTTAGGAAGACAAATTTTCCTGAAACCCAATCTGACCTCAGACATTTATTAGCTGAGCAAGTTACTTAACCTTGATAGCCTCAGTTGTCTCATCCATAAAATGCCAAGATAAAAGAAATGGAAAACCACTCTGGTATCTTTGCCAAGAAAACACCAATTAGGGTCATAAAAATTTAGACATGACTAAACAACAAAAATTTTCTGAAGTATAGACAAGAGTGATTTTTATGATCATTTCAATATTTTTTAGAAGTATGGCAGCTAAATGGACCTGGAGTCAAATCTATTAAAAATGTTACTTCAGTCTGGTTTCACACACTTACTAGGCAAGTGAATTAATCCTGTTTACTGTTTCCTCATTTGTAAAATGAAGATAACAATAGCATTTACTTCCCAAGGTTTTTGTGAGGATCAAATTAGATAATAATCATAAAGCTCTTAGCATAGTATCTGGCAAATAGCAAGTGCTATCATCTACACTTGCGAACTGTTTCACCCTAGACAACTACTTAAGGTCTCCCTCAGTGCCTGTTTCCCTATCTTTAAGTGAGAGTGTTGGATTATAGGAACTCAGGTCACATTAATTCAAATCTGCAACCTTATTCATCAAAGTGGGTATGGCAAATAGCTGAACAACAGCAACATATATAGAGACATATGTATAAATATCTACAGCTATCTTTAGAGATATAAATATATAAAGCAGTTATATTGGATCTGAGGGAAGAAAAGGAAAATGTGTTCTGCTTTGAGTTTGAGTTTGAAATGTCTTTAGTACATCTAGTTCCATCCAATCTATTAAGAAACACTCTCAACAAAAGGGAAATTATCTCTAGGCTCTAGGGAGACAAGCTATTAATGCATATTGTGAAATGATATATTTAATATAGTAATAATAAATTCAATATGCTATTATTATCATCATTATAATTATCATGGGTTTAATAAATATTTAATGAATGAATATGGCCACGAATTAGGACAATTCGGTTCTTGAACTGGAGATTCAAACTAATGACTAGCAGGCACTTGGGTAAGCAAAGCATTTCACTCCAGTGCCATGGCTTGTTCCCATTTTGAGGGAACAGGTGTTTTGTTGAACACCTTGTCATCACATCTAATTGCTTTCCAGTGAGTCTCTATTGGTACAGAGCAGGTTGTGATTAAAGGAGCTTTCACTGCTCCCATGGAAGCAGGTCACTTCCCTTTATTGCACCATAAACCCGCCTGTTGTAGGATCATTGCCACAAGGTTCATTTAAAACCCTCTCCTGCTGCGCCCCCCAATAATGGAGAAGGATATTCTTATACTTCAAGTCTCATGGCACTAATTATATACCTTGACTGCTGGAATGATCTATAATCATAATCATAGCTACCGTCTCTGTAATGCTATAGGTTTCCAACGTGCTTACCTCCCAAAAGCTCCATATAGTAGGTCATCCAAATATTATTAATCTTTCCCTCCTTCAATTTTACATATGAATACTTGAAGTTCAAGAGTAAAAATGAGGACCCTTAATGTCAGAGCCAAAATTTCAGTAAGATTCTCCTAATTCTAATTTAATTCTCTCTCTTTGTCTCCATTTCTCTCCATATATATCTCTCATTCTTTGTCTCTCTGAATGTGTCATTTTTTTTCTGTTTCTGTATCTGTCTTTTTCTATCCCTGTCTCTCTCTTTCTCTCATACTCTGTATTACTGTCCTTCTGTCAGTCATTGTCTGTTCTGTTTCCCTCTGTGTGTCTCTATCTCTGTCACTGTCTCCCTGACTCTGTTTTTCTGTCCCCTCTCTCTCCTCCTTTCCTCTTTTTCTCCTCCTCTCCCCTCTCTTTCCTCCTCTTCTCTTTCTCAAATACTTGCAATATGGAGTATTTGGAATCAGCACAAAATTGTTGTTAGCATCAGGCTTTCTATCATTACATAAAGACGCAGTTTCTATATCTGTTTATTTTATGTTATTTATTTTTATTAATTACAGAAACCCCTCTGTATTTTTCTCAAATTCAATACTTACAAGGTAAATTACCTGAAAGAAAATTATCCTGGATAGAAAATGGTCTGCCTACTTACACTCCTAAAATTAAAGTTTATGTATCTCCTATCTATGTTCTTTCTTTTCATAACTTAAGGACAAAATTACCTCAAAGTAAAGTCCTATATTAAAATGACATAAGAACAAATATTTTCTTTTTCCTTGACCTATGTTGATATACTCTTTTTTCTATGAAGTAGTTTTTTTTTTTAATTTTTCAAAGTACATGCATAGATAGCTTTCAACATTTACCCTTGTAAAACGCTGTGTTCCAAATTTCTCTCCCTCTCTAGCTACTTCTTCTCTCCCTTAGATAGCAATGGATTCAATATAGGTTAAACATGTGTAATTCTAAAAAAATCTCCACATTTATCATGCTGTGCAAGAAAAATCAGATCAAAAGGGAAAATAAGAAAGAAAAAACAAACAAACATGAAAACAAGAAAAACAACAAAAGTGAAACTACTATGTTGTGCTCTATATTAGGTCCCCATAAATCCTATATCTGAATGCAATGTCACTCTCTGTCACAGGACTATTGGTATTGACCTGAATCGCCTCATTATTAAAAAGAAACAAGTCCATAACAATTGATCATCACATAATCTTGTGTACCTTTCTACTTGTGAACTCTTTGTGATTATTCTTTTTCTTTTATTGCTAGTTATATTTATTGGAAAGTGAATAATAGTTTTACAGAGAAAATATTTTGTTCTTGATGCTAAGTGAAGTGAGTAGAATCAAGAGAATAGTGTACACACAGTATTTTCTCTAGGGCCTAATAAGTGAACAATATTTAAATCCTAGAGAGACAAAAGTTAGGCTATTGAATATTCCTTTGCGCTCTTTAATCTGTTCAAAAGCTTTGGAACTCTTCTTTTCAATATGGGTTTACTCTACTCTTATATTTTTCTTACCTAGGGCCAGCCCCCTGAAATAATCTCTAAGGGACTATAGAACATTCCAAATTACAACGATTTTTATATCAAATGTGCTTTGGAAAATTAAAACTAAACTAAAAGTTTACTATTTTACAGAGATTGATTATCTCATGATGACTTTTGTCAAAATGACTGGGTCTGGGCTTGCGTAGCCCAGTCAACACTCTCTGAATTAAGACTTTGAACTTCCTGAGGGTAGAGATTGTGTCCATAGTACTTGTTTGTCTTAGCTAGATACTTACAAATACTGACCCTAATGAGTAAACTAGGAAGCAGAGTTTTAAAATAAAACAATACTGATTTTATGCACTGACTCTGAATTTTAAATTGTCATGTTGGTTGCAGTGTCAAAAAATTATAAGGGTTTGAATGTTTGTTAAAATTAAGTGTTTTATATATATATATATACATATATATATATGCATATATATAATTTAAAGACAGATGTGATCTAAATAATATGATTATATCACAAAACAAATAATTATTTTTCATAAATATTAGATTTTAATGTCAGAAATAATATCAGGGATATTTTATTTTTTTTAGTTGAAGAGTTTCACATATTATGAAAAATATTACATTTTGAGTGAGTTGAATAGCAAAAGAGATAAAATCATCTCGTATAAATTGCATGGATTTCAGAGTCTCTAGATGATATGTTACGTTAATCATTTTTTTAAACTCTCAATCTCAAAAGAAATCGCCCAGATTTCTAAAATATGGTTGGACAAGACGATCTTCATTTCTCTTCCTATTCTAAAATGATCACTTCTATGTGACATGGTCTTTCATTCCCATCTATTGCATTGAGTGCTTTTATAATTCTATCATGCATGGTAGTTCTGGTATATAATGATGTGATTTTTAGTTATGACATTCTATATTCTTTGCTCAAAAGTCCATTTTGCTCTGATATTCTATGTCTACGGTTCCTTATTATTTTTATTTTGTTTTGTTCTGTGAATCATGCTCTAAGTTTCCTTCCAATTCTGACGTTATATACTGCCTGTTCACTTTGTGCTCTGATATTCTGTATTCTACGTTCCAAAGTTGCCTGACATTCCACGTTCTATCCCATCATATAGCTCTGGCATTCTGTGATTTTATATTCAACATTTTCTTTTACAACTAAAGTTAATATCATTCTCAAATCGCTTTTTGGAACAAATCTGCTATGACATGTGTATTTCAAAAAATGGATCATATGCCTCCACCAGCACTTTTGTTGATTTATAAAGAGAATAACAATTAGCTCTTAACTAACCTCATTCTTCTGTCTTTATCTCTCTGTCTCTGTCTCTCTCTCCCTTTGCTAATATATCTCGGTTGGTTTTTCAGTTTTATCACTACTCTGGGATGAAATCTTTCCATTACCAAAAAAGGAATGTAGTAAGGGAAAATCCTATAATTAGAGTAGGATGGAAAACAGCAACATCTACAAATCATGTGGATTTGAAATTAGCCAAAAGCTAAATGAATCAACCTTGTCTCCTGTTCCTTAGGATTGCTGTATGGGTGCTTTTGTGCCTTTGTACAAATCTGTGCACTCAGGGTACCCCCTAGTGGTCACATTTAGAAATCATAACACTATAGGTGACATTAGAACCCACAGTTTTTTATTCTTTGATTTTTAGTGAAAAACACTGAACTTTTCACAATGGGTAACTGATAGGTCAATGAGAAATTAATGTTTCAGCAAATATACAAGTTTAGTTATAGCATTTAACTGAACAACTGAGCAGTTCATTTCTTGACTCCAAAGTTCAGAAGCAAGCTTTTTTTTTTTTTTGATTGCACACTAGTTTCAATATCATGAAAAATGAAATAAAATTCAAGAACTAACAAATGTCTTGCTCCTTGAGATATTCAGTTAATCTCTTTCTGTCTCTGTCTCTTCCTGTGTATCTCTCTCTCTCTCTCTCTGTCTCTGTTTTTCTCTCTCTGTCTGTCTCTGTTTTTCTCTGTCTCTGTTTCTCTCTCTCTCTCTCTCTCTCTCTCTTCTCTCTCTCTCTCTTTCATCTCTCTCTCTCTCTTTATATCATGATTAGAAAAGTGTGTCTGTGTGTGTGTGAGAGAGAGAGAAAGAGACAGAAATGCAGAGAAACAGTGGCAGAGACAGAGAGATTTTCATGCCTTATTGTTAAAGAAGGGAAATAGGAAACAAAATCCTACAATGATTCATCCCACTTGAACTAGTCAGATGACTTTAAAGATCTTCTAAAGGGGATAAACATTACATTCTTTCTATCCCTAACCCATTTATCATCAACTCTCTCCTCCTTTCCCTGGCAATCCAATATACTTTTTGTCCCCTTAAAAAGCCTTTAAAATATCTCTCTAAATACACAGCAATTGCTATGTTCAATCCTAGGGATGCAAAACTAAAATGAAATACTGCCCTCCCCTCAAGGAGCTTATATTACACTTAAATAATACATAGTTTATCAGATACATGGTTATTTGAGAGAAGATTTTTAACCCTCAGGGTAGCAAGAAGAGAAAAAATGTACCCATAGTAAAAGACATACAAAAAGCAAAGGTGCCCACATAAAACATTCTGGATGTGAGAGATCACTTAGAGAAAAAAGCATGAAGGCAAGAAAGTTATGTCAAGATCGAAGAATAACAGATAGGCTAGTTTGATCAAAAATAGAGTATAAAAAAAGGAATAATGTGTAGTGCGTCTGGAAATATATTATGGATTATGATTATGAAAAGCTTTGGATGTCACATAAGGAGCTTGTTATATCTTTGAGGCAACTGGAAGTCACTGGAGCTTTTTAAGATGGGATGTGACATCATTGGACTTGCTTTTTGAGAAGGTTCTTATACCAGCTACATGGGAGATTAATCGGAGTGGGTGGAGACTGGAAGATAATTGTCCTAAGTGGAAGTTATTGAATAGAAATCAAGGTTTGAACTAGAGAAATGACTTGAGAATGGAGAAAAGGGCACAAGCTGCCATAATTGTTGCTAAATCTTAAGATCAAAATCTGGAGTAATGTGTTAGGAACATTCCTTCTAAAGTGTTAACCAATTTGGCAGAAGGACAAGTAAACCATATTTTATACAAATTTAGTTTCGTCAGTGATTTCAAAGATCATCCAGTCCTACCTTCTTACCTGAGCTTTGCTATCATTCTTTTGATTTCAAACATGCAAATGTTATGTATGTTTGAGAGGGATGTCTAAGGTCAAATATCTCATAAGCGAGAATAGCAAATTTTCTATTTTGTATACCTTTTGTATAAAGGAATAAGTATAAAGCATACATTTTCCTTTGTCTCCTTTGTCCCCAATGTATTGTAGTGATCACATAACATTGATTTGACCCCCAATGCTTAATTTATGGCTATGAATAATCTTCTCTTTTGTGTGTTTATGAAAGAGAAAGCAATATATCAATGCAAGTAATACAATCAACACTGAGTTTGCTCATGGAGCTGATCAGTCTAATTTATGAAATAATAAAGAATGAGATTTACATTTCTATTCTTTTCTTTAGTTTGCTTTTTTGCAATGCTGGTAGTCCCATCATTCCTTCTTCCTGACATATTATAATAGATCCACCTGCTGAACTCCTATACATCTTTTAAATGGTACTCAAATATATTGTAATTCATTTGGTTTGGATCACCCTTTTAGACACTATCTCTGTAACCGTGGTTCAATCACGTAACCTCTCTGAGACTTAGTTTCATCATTTTTGAACCGAAACAATAATATTTGTACTTTGTGAACCTGAAAGGGATATATGCATATAATTTGCCATTAGAAGTAGATAGAGAGATGAACTTAAAGAACTTAAAGTAGTGAACACTTGAGTTCAAATCCTACATCTAATAATAGCTGTATGAAATCAATCAAATCATTTAATATCTTTGAAGACTCTGTTACTTCATCAGTGAAATAATACTGATAATGATGATGATGATGATGAGGATGATGATAAAATCTTGAGGTAGGTCAATGGTGCTGTAGATGGAGCATTTTGGCCAGGTGCCAGGATGTTTTTAATTTAAAGTCAGACACAAACACTTGCTGTATCATTGGAGGCAAGTCATTTAATCTCTTGTAACCTCAGTTTCCTCATCTATAAAATGGAGATAAGAAAAAAAAGTAGAAATAACTATGTAGTACAATGGATAAAGCCCTGGGGTAGGGAGTCAAGAAGATAGACGTTTAAATCTAGATTCAAACATTTATTGGTGTGTGAACTTGAATAAGTCACATCATCAGTCTGTTTCCTCAAGTACAAAATTGAGGTAATAAAGGGAACTTCTGCTTGTGAAGATCAAAAAAGATATGTGTAAGTGCACATTTGTATATACATAGTGCCTTGCATATAATTGGCACTTAATAAATGTTTCTTTCTTTCTCTCTTCCCCTATATCACACACTTATAAGGATGGCGTGAGATTTTATATATGACACTTTGTACATTTTGAAACTCAATATTGATTCTATTATTATTTAGAAGAATTTCAAGAGGTACTGACACAAGGGTTACTTGTGCAGAAGGAACAAAGAAAATAAATATTATAAAAGTAGGGCTATATGTAGTATATTCATTTTGACTATAATATTTTGTATATTTAAGAGATTAGTAGAAGATAATGGGAAACAGTACAGACATTTATTTCATGGTAACTATGAAAAAGATACAACATTTTGTGCTGGAAAGAGAGCATGGGGATATATTATTGAACTCCTTGTTGCAAGCTGGGTCCAGCAAGAACTTGCTTAAGATATTTGAGTGTAGAAGTGCCAAAATCAAAATATTAATGGTAAATGATTGAAAAGAAGAGAACTTTGATGCTTTACATTATATATAGTATAGAATCTGATATTATATAGCTTGTTCTAAAAGATTTAGTGCATTCTCAAACGACTAAAGAGTATCTTAAAACTGCACTATGACTTTTGGGACATCCAGCATTAATTCTTCAGTATATATTTAAATCTAAAATGAATTCTCTAAGTATGTATATAATCTGATTTAATCAGATTACATAATTATGGATACAGATTTTGCAATACCCTTAAAAGGCACCAAAGTCTAGGTGCTATATCTAGGATATCTTCCTAGGATATCTAGGAAGTCTTCAATGACTCCAGTACAATGTGATAGTACTTCCCCAATTATAGAGGGGATTCTCTGAACCCTGGTTTAATTTGACAGTCAGATTATCTTTTCACCAAGGATTATGTATTTCAAATACAAATATACAATTTACTCCCCAAACAGTTAAACTTGTGCCTCTCAATCCAACTCAATCTTTTAAAATTTGGACAGAGATTAGTTTCACAGTTTAGCTCAGTTTTTATAGAGCACAGTCCCAAATTCCAAGTCCAAACCTTCCTTGGGCTCCAGTCCCAGATACTCTGGCTTCTTCAGGTTTCACTACTAGTCTGACTGTCTTCAATATCTTGCCTAAATTCCTGGCTTCAACTTAGTGTTCAAACTCTTGAGTCCAGTGTTTATCACTGCTGCCAGAATTTAAAAGAAACAGAAACAAACACTCCAGCTTCACTTTTTGGAACTGGCTTAAGAGGGCATTGTTGTGAGTGGGGAGAAGCATTCTCTCTCCTGATTTAATTCCTGTCACCTATATTATAGGTGAACTATAATCTTTATCCTCTGGACACAGCATGAAAAGTATGTCTGAGTCTGGTCAGTTTTAAAAATATAACCTGTTTGAACAAGCAATCAATGAAAGAAGTGTTCCTTCTCCCACATGCCAGGAGAAATAGAGAGGTATGCTATCTCCATGTTAGGCTATCTGGGAATGTTTGGACATTTTATATTTACTATGTGCCAAACACTAGTCTAAATGTTGAGATTACAAAACCAGAATGATTCCTGACCTCCTAAAAGTCAGGGGAAGACAGAATATAAAGAGAAGTTCGAAAGGGGAAGAAGAGATGAGAAGGGAAAGGTTCTCATGAATAAGCCAGAAAAGCAATGTAGATGTGGAGAAGACGAGACTTCAAGCTAGAAGTGGAGAGTGAGCAGGGGTTCACCATCAATGATTCAGTCTCAGTGTAGATTAATGCTCAGGGGCCAGGGCATTGGGGTGGAGCTGGAACCCAAGAGAGCTGAAAATAGAGCAGTATTCTTACCTTTATGAAATCGTTTGTGAGGAAAATCACACAGAAATATTATATACAAAAATGAAATTTATTTCTTGCTTCTAAATGTGACATACTAATTTCAAAATAATCTTCTCATTGTATCATTCCAATACTCAATAACTTTGGACAGCTCCCAATTAGTTGCCAAATGGAATTGAAATTCATTATTTTTTTTTATCAAGTAGTTTTTCCCAGTATATTTCCAACCCTTCTTTTCCTCATCAATCACAGTATCTTGCATATGGTAGGTGCCTAATAAATGTTGATTTTGCTTTTCTCTTTTGCTTATTGAGTCCAATATTTTCTTTTCTCAGATAAGAAGTTTCACATTGTCTCATCATTAATCCCTTTGAAGAGAGAGAAATTGCCCAATATATTGTTCCTCAGTCCAACACTCCATTCATCTTCTGTGATGTTCCATTAATGTTCAATCATATATGTAATTTAGTCTCTTAATGTATCAGAACATTAAGGCTTAGCATAACATTTCTCACAAAAAGTAAACAGATTCTAATATCTATTCTCACAGAAAATAATTTTTGTTTCCCAAAATATATTTACTATAGGTGCATTTCTTTCATACGCAGGATTAGAACTAAGATATTCTTGATTCTCAGTCTATAGCCACTATCCTGTATCTAATGTCTCTACTTTATAAACGGTTATCCGTTATTTCACTTATCTCTGCTATTCATTTACAAACATTTTGAGAGTGACAATATTGACCTTATATTGAGTATTTTAATCTTGTATTCTAGAATGAAGGCTGACTATATTTTCCTTTAGTCTTTGGTACTTCTAAGAGATTATGAGTGTCTCTTTTCTTATACTATTGGCTCCCATTTGTGCATATTTTATCTCTTATCTGCCATGAATTAGTACCCAGTTCCATTGAACCTATTAACATAGATAGATAAATAGAGAAGCAGACAGACAGATAAACATACAGAAAGGATAGATAGATGGACAGATAAATAAATAGATGGGTGGACAG